>NC_139221.1:145195146-147843746 GCF_055691185.1 Crinia signifera | reverse complement strand
TGAGCATGCCATATGCTTTCAGGCCCACTGAATTTCCTTGATGAAATCTGAGGAAATGTCTGGCCACTGGTGTGAGAGTTTTCATATTCTCTCGGTCCCTCTGGGCATTTTTGATGCTCGTAAGGTGCTCTGATAGTCTCTTTTTGAAGGGCCTCCGGGTCTTCCCTATATAATGCTTGCCACACGGACATTCCAAATTGTAGATAATTCCTGCCGTGTCGCAAGTGATGTAATGGCCAATTTTCCAGGTTTTATTAAACCTGTCCACATATGAGTCCTTGCGTATTGTTAAGGAACAAAATTTGCAGGTACCACATTTGAAAAAGCCCTTTTTGGTTACAGTGGGTCTCGTGCTTCTTTCAAAATGACTGTGGACCAGTGTGTCTCTCAAATTTTGGCTCCGCCTCCAGCTGATGTCTATCCTAGTACCCAAGATTTTGTTAAGGTCTGTATCAGTTTTTAGGATATCCAGATGTTTATTCAGAGTGTGCTGTATTTCTTTCCACTCTTGGCAGAATGTTCCTATGAACCTCACTTTCTCCTGTCCTGTTTCATTCTTAATTTTAGGGATCAGGAGTGTTTCCCTATCAGTTTTTTTCACTGCTTTTCTGGCCTTGCGTATGGACCGGTTGCTGTAACCTCTGTTTTTCAGTCTCATACTTAGCTCATCTGCCCTTTGCTCATATGTTTCTTCTCTAGAGCAATTTCTTTTAATGCGAAGGAATTCCCCTTTGGGGAGCCCTTTCTTGACAGGTGGAAAGTGGGAGCTATTCATGTGTAGCAGAGAATTTGTTGCCGTATCCTTCCGAAATAGGTCTGTAGTTATGACCCCATTTTCCTCAATCTTAATCCGTAAGTCAAGGTATTCCACCTCAGTTTGACTCATGTTATATGTTAGTCGGAGATTAAGATTGTTTTTATTGAGGATATTGATGAAATGTATATATAGATCTTTATCACCTTCCCAAATGAGGAACAGGTCATCTATATAGCGGAGCCAAAGAAGGATATGGCTAGTATAGATCTCATTGGCCTCGGTAAAAACGTGCTCACGTTCCCACCACCCCAGGTACAGGTTTGCATACGTGGGGGCACATGTGCTCCCCATCGCAGTCCCCCCGTACCTGGAGGTGGAACTTGTCCTCACAGACGAAATAATTCCGAGTTAAAACGAAACGTAGGAGTTGTAAGATAAAAGCATGTATGGGGGTCTCACGATCCATACTGAGGAAGTATCTGGTGGCTTCGATACCGTACTCGTGTATGATACTTGTGTAGAGACTCTCCACATCACAAGTGATAAGCCAAGTCTCTTTATTAAGGATGATGTCTTGAATTTTGTTGAGAACGTCCATCGTATCGCGTACATACGATGGCAGAGTTGTTACATATTTTCTCAGATGTACATCAATGAATTGGC
Organism: Crinia signifera; assembly: GCF_055691185.1. NCBI lineage: Eukaryota > Metazoa > Chordata > Amphibia > Anura > Myobatrachidae > Crinia > Crinia signifera. The sequence goes on along the minus strand of NC_139221.1, from coordinate 147,842,326 downwards.
TAGCTTTCTCACTTAAACTCCCTATTCCCGACACAATGGGTCTACCCGGTGGGTTCTCCTCATTTTTGTGAATCTTGGGAAGTAAATATAAAGTCGGAATTTTCACATGTTTTACCTCTAAAAATTCAAATTGTGTTTTTGTGATAACACCATTTTTGTATGCTTCATTTAACATTTGTTGGTATATTCTGAGGTAATCGTCTGTGGGGTTAAAGTACAGGGTTTTGTAGCACGCTTTATCTCCCAGTTGTAATCTGAGTTCTTTGACATATTTCTCACGGGCCCATAAGACTATATTGCCCCCTTTATCCGAGGGCTTGATTATGGTATCCTCCCATTTTCGGATTTCATTCAGGGCATAGCGTTCTTGTGGGTTTAAATTGTCATTGGAAATTCTCAGAGATTTATTAGTTTGAATTTTGTTCAAATCTCTACTAACCATTTCCAGGTAAGTTTTGACCTGAGGGCAGATGGATATATCTGGTAGAAAAGTGGATTTCTTTTTTAGGACTTGTGGTTTAGGGTCTATGGCCTCGCTCTCCTCTGAAAGTTCTTCAAGGATGCGTAATATTTCTGTGTCTTGTTCATCCAGAGACATTGTTTGATCAGACCGAGGAGGATTCTCACTTTGTTTTGCATAGAATTTTTTCAGTAGCAATTTCCTGGTAAAAAGGTTAAGATCCTTCTCGTACTCAAATCTGTCAAAGGACTTTGCTGGGGAGAAAGAGAGGCCTTTATTTAGGACGGACATTTGAAATTCTGTGAGGGTGTGATCTGTTAAATTGATTATTTTCAGATTATCAGGAGGAATTATCTCCTGTACCTCCTTGTATCTTTCCTGTCCTCTCTCCAGTCCCTTGGACCTCTTTTTCCCTTTCTTTCCCCTCCTTGTCCTAAATCTTTTACCAGGGTTTCTCTTATGTCCCTGGGACTGACCCCTAAAAAATCACGCCTTGTTCTATTAGGATTCTCCAGTAAGGATTCACTCTCTGATGAATCTATTTCAGAGGTGGTATAGCCAGTGGCATTGTTGGGTGTTCTCTTCCTATTGCTCAGATTCCATCTGTATACTTTCTTTAACTGAAAATCATTTTGGTCTCTGGCAAGTTTATTTTTCTTCCGGCTTATAACCTCTTTTTCTATCTCATCTAAATCTAGTTTGATTTTACTGTAAGTTCTCTGGAATTTCTCTAAGCCTTCAAAGTTTTTTAGTTTTTCACCCAGGGCTGAGATTTCCTGTGCTAGATTATTGAGAGTAATCTCATCATGTTGGATGAGGATGTTAATGAGGTTTAGGGAGCATGTAGTTAGTGTTTTCTCCCATTCATTCCGGAGTGATTCGGTGGCCAGTTCGAAAGAAGGGAACACTCGGGGTCTTAGCCCCCTAGGAGTGATATGTTGCTTGGCATATGTCTCAAATGTCGCCTTGTTCCAAAATGTTCTAGTCTGTTTCACTAGTACAGATTTGAGCATAAAAAGATCGTTCATCCAATCTTCTGAGGTGGTATTTATTTGTGTAATATCCCGTTCCAGAATATTCTCCAAATTGCGTTGTAAACTCGTTTGTCTATTGTGCAATTCCTGACTTAAACTGAAACCAGGGGCTGGGCCCGCACCCGAGTTGACATTTGACATTTCAGATGGTCACCTGCCGGTTCACCCGGTTTGGTCAGATAAAGTTAGAATTTTTATAGTTTTGAATTTTCACTTCACTAATGTGCCGTGCTTACTGACTGAATGTGAATCAAATCACTTTTGTAATACTTGAACAAAGATGGAGGGAATGGGGAGGTGGAAATGTCAGTCGCACTGGTGAATGTGAGAAAAAGAAAGGATCCTTTTCCTTATTTCATACATGAAGCCTCATTTGTCATTTTAAGTAATTACACAATTTTGGACTGAGGCGTGCTACCACTGGACAGGGAAAATATACAGAATTGGTTTTTAAAGAAAGCAGGTCTCGGTGTGGTGCACTTTCAAGAAGATAATGTTTAAAAATTAACTTTTAATTTATTTAGTTTAAGATGCGAAAATATTTAAAACCATACACACAACATGTAACAATTGAAGACAATTTAAAAAGGATATAATTATCCTGACGTGGCAGAGAGGAATGTCTTATATTTTGTTTCCAGTTACTTAATAATATACTAGCTTAGATAGGGACCGTGCCACTCAGCTATAATTAGTATGTAAATTCAGTGGTTTACAATTTTTATTGGTTTATAATTGAAGTAGCTGAAGTGTTTTCAAGGAGCAGACACAGGTCGGCGTCCCGGCCGTTCTGATCCTGCACAGGTCGTCTGTATGGATAAGTGTGCCTTAGTGTTTACCGGGGTACTGATGATTTCACTTATAGTATAATCACACTATCACACACAAGAGATAAGATAAGTAGAGATAGCGCCGGCCGTAGCCTGTGTGAGCGCTTCTTATCAGATGGTGCACGGATGATCTGGTAGCGCTGCGGACACGGACAGAGATAGATACTCTCTTCCGTGCAGTCAGCGCTTAGTCGGGCAGTAGTCTGCCCTGTGGTACCGGCTTGTAACCGTCCACTCTGTGCGGACTCACTGATGTGAGTTCCTAGCAGCGTCTGCTATAAGCAGATAGACGCGCCTCAGGTCAGACCGTGCAACACCCTACAAATTATCTAAGCATTCAAAATTAGATACATTTCAATTAATAACAAGTAACATTCGCCTCTGCCCACGTGAAACGCCGACGTACGTTTCGCATAGAGCTTTTTCAAGGCCAACCGGATGGCCGTCAGGGGAGCCTTCATATACTACGTTTCTCATGAATATTCATGGGATGCGGGGGTGTGTGTCTCTAGACATTTCTGTCATTGGTCGGTCTTATATTCCTGCCACTGAATCATTGTAAGCTGGTACGTTATACTTATATTCCCATCTCCCAATGGTATGTCATCTTTATTTAATATATATATACTCAATATACATATCTAACTCAGATTTTATTATTTTAGAACGAGGAGAAGTAAATTGTGAAAATAACGTGCTTAGACTACAAATGAAAAAGGTGACAAACAAACTGTGATGACAAGCGGTGTCCTGCCTCATCCCTGATATTCTATATATTTATCCTCTAACTGAGAATCAATATTTTGTGACCGTTGTGATAAAATTGGATTGGTTATTGTGAAATATAATAATAAAAGATATGAGTAAAAATAAAAATAAAAAATATGAATTATATGTATTGAATGAAATATTTAAATATCGAGGTGAAAGATATATAATAAGATGAAATGAATAGAAAACATTTTAAGCTATAGTGTCTAATAATTTTTAAAGAGTTACACCAGTACGTGTGGTGCCAATATAATGCACCGATAATTAGTGTTGTGAAGATAATTCACAAAATAGGAAAAGAGGAAAAAGATAAAAATAGGTGAATCATCTTTTTCCTTGTGACATCTTTTTCCTTGTTCCTTCCTTTCCGACTAAGCGCTGACTGCACGGAAGAGAGTATCTATCTCTGTCCGTGTCCGCAGCGCTACCAGATCATCCGTGCACCATCTGATAAGAAGCGCTCACACAGGCTACGGCCGGCGCTATCTCTACTTATCTTATCTCTTGTGTGTGATAGTGTGATTATACTATAAGTGAAATCATCAGTACCCCGGTAAACACTAAGGCACACTTATCCATACAGACGACCTGTGCAGGATCAGAACGGCCGGGACGCCGACCTGTGTCTGCTCCTTGAAAACACTTCAGCTACTTCAATTATAAACCAATAAAAATTGTAAACCACTGAATTTACATACTAATTATAGCTGAGTGGCACGGTCCCTATCTAAGCTAGTATATTATTAAGTAACTGGAAACAAAATATAAGACATTCCTCTCTGCCACGTCAGGATAATTATATCCTTTTTAAATTGTCTTCAATTGTTACATGTTGTGTGTATGGTTTTAAATATTTTCGCATCTTAAACTAAATAAATTAAAAGTTAATTTTTAAACATTATCTTCTTGAAAGTGCACCACACCGAGACCTGCTTTCTTTAAAAACCAATTCTGTATATTTTCCCTGTCCAGTGGTAGCACGCCTCAGTCCAAAATTGTGTAATTACTTAAAATGACAAATGAGGCTTCATGTATGAAATAAGGAAAAGGATCCTTTCTTTTTCTCACATTCACCAGTGCGACTGACATTTCCACCTCCCCATTCCCTCCATCTTTGTTCAAGTATTACAAAAGTGATTTGATTCACATTCAGTCAGTAAGCACGGCACATTAGTGAAGTGAAAATTCAAAACTATAAAAATTCTAACTTTATCTGACCAAACCGGGTGAACCGGCAGGTGACCATCTGAAATGTCAAATGTCAACTCGGGTGCGGGCCCAGCCCCTGGTTTCAGTTTAAGTCAGGAATTGCACAATAGACAAACGAGTTTACAACGCAATTTGGAGAATATTCTGGAACGGGATATTACACAAATAAATACCACCTCAGAAGATTGGATGAACGATCTTTTTATGCTCAAATCTGTACTAGTGAAACAGACTAGAACATTTTGGAACAAGGCGACATTTGAGACATATGCCAAGCAACATATCACTCCTAGGGGGCTAAGACCCCGAGTGTTCCCTTCTTTCGAACTGGCCACCGAATCACTCCGGAATGAATGGGAGAAAACACTAACTACATGCTCCCTAAACCTCATTAACATCCTCATCCAACATGATGAGATTACTCTCAATAATCTAGCACAGGAAATCTCAGCCCTGGGTGAAAAACTAAAAAACTTTGAAGGCTTAGAGAAATTCCAGAGAACTTACAGTAAAATCAAACTAGATTTAGATGAGATAGAAAAAGAGGTTATAAGCCGGAAGAAAAATAAACTTGCCAGAGACCAAAATGATTTTCAGTTAAAGAAAGTATACAGATGGAATCTGAGCAATAGGAAGAGAACACCCAACAATGCCACTGGCTATACCACCTCTGAAATAGATTCATCAGAGAGTGAATCCTTACTGGAGAATCCTAATAGAACAAGGCGTGATTTTTTAGGGGTCAGTCCCAGGGACATAAGAGAAACCCTGGTAAAAGATTTAGGACAAGGAGGGGAAAGAAAGGGAAAAAGAGGTCCAAGGGACTGGAGAGAGGACAGGAAAGATACAAGGAGGTACAGGAGATAATTCCTCCTGATAATCTGAAAATAATCAATTTAACAGATCACACCCTCACAGAATTTCAAATGTCCGTCCTAAATAAAGGCCTCTCTTTCTCCCCAGCAAAGTCCTTTGACAGATTTGAGTACGAGAAGGATCTTAACCTTTTTACCAGGAAATTGCTACTGAAAAAATTCTATGCAAAACAAAGTGAGAATCCTCCTCGGTCTGATCAAACAATGTCTCTGGATGAACAAGACACAGAAATATTACGCATCCTTGAAGAACTTTCAGAGGAGAGCGAGGCCATAGACCCTAAACCACAAGTCCTAAAAAAGAAATCCACTTTTCTACCAGATATATCCATCTGCCCTCAGGTCAAAACTTACCTGGAAATGGTTAGTAGAGATTTGAACAAAATTCAAACTAATAAATCTCTGAGAATTTCCAATGACAATTTAAACCCACAAGAACGCTATGCCCTGAATGAAATCCGAAAATGGGAGGATACCATAATCAAGCCCTCGGATAAAGGGGGCAATATAGTCTTATGGGCCCGTGAGAAATATGTCAAAGAACTCAGATTACAACTGGGAGATAAAGCGTGCTACAAAACCCTGTACTTTAACCCCACAGACGATTACCTCAGAATATACCAACAAATGTTAAATGAAGCATACAAAAATGGTGTTATCACAAAAACACAATTTGAATTTTTAGAGGTAAAACATGTGAAAATTCCGACTTTATATTTACTTCCCAAGATTCACAAAAATGAGGAGAACCCACCGGGTAGACCCATTGTGTCGGGAATAGGGAGTTTAAGTGAGAAAGCTAGCCAATTCATTGATGTACATCTGAGAAAATATGTAACAACTCTGCCATCGTATGTACGCGATACGATGGACGTTCTCAACAAAATTCAAGACATCATCCTTAATAAAGAGACTTGGCTTATCACTTGTGATGTGGAGAGTCTCTACACAAGTATCATACACGAGTACGGTATCGAAGCCACCAGATACTTCCTCAGTATGGATCGTGAGACCCCCATACATGCTTTTATCTTACAACTCCTACGTTTCGTTTTAACTCGGAATTATTTCGTCTGTGAGGACAAGTTCCACCTCCAGGTACGGGGGACTGCGATGGGGAGCACATGTGCCCCCACGTATGCAAACCTGTACCTGGGGTGGTGGGAACGTGAGCACGTTTTTACCGAGGCCAATGAGATCTATACTAGCCATATCCTTCTTTGGCTCCGCTATATAGATGACCTGTTCCTCATTTGGGAAGGTGATAAAGATCTATATATACATTTCATCAATATCCTCAATAAAAACAATCTTAATCTCCGACTAACATATAACATGAGTCAAACTGAGGTGGAATACCTTGACTTACGGATTAAGATTGAGGAAAATGGGGTCATAACTACAGACCTATTTCGGAAGGATACGGCAACAAATTCTCTGCTACACATGAATAGCTCCCACTTTCCACCTGTCAAGAAAGGGCTCCCCAAAGGGGAATTCCTTCGCATTAAAAGAAATTGCTCTAGAGAAGAAACATATGAGCAAAGGGCAGATGAGCTAAGTATGAGACTGAAAAACAGAGGTTACAGCAACCGGTCCATACGCAAGGCCAGAAAAGCAGTGAAAAAAACTGATAGGGAAACACTCCTGATCCCTAAAATTAAGAATGAAACAGGACAGGAGAAAGTGAGGTTCATAGGAACATTCTGCCAAGAGTGGAAAGAAATACAGCACACTCTGAATAAACATCTGGATATCCTAAAAACTGATACAGACCTTAACAAAATCTTGGGTACTAGGATAGACATCAGCTGGAGGCGGAGCCAAAATTTGAGAGACACACTGGTCCACAGTCATTTTGAAAGAAGCACGAGACCCACTGTAACCAAAAAGGGCTTTTTCAAATGTGGTACCTGCAAATTTTGTTCCTTAACAATACGCAAGGACTCATATGTGGACAGGTTTAATAAAACCTGGAAAATTGGCCATTACATCACTTGCGACACGGCAGGAATTATCTACAATTTGGAATGTCCGTGTGGCAAGCATTATATAGGGAAGACCCGGAGGCCCTTCAAAAAGAGACTATCAGAGCACCTTACGAGCATCAAAAATGCCCAGAGGGACCGAGAGAATATGAAAACTCTCACACCAGTGGCCAGACATTTCCTCAGATTTCATCAAGGAAATTCAGTGGGCCTGAAAGCATATGGCATGCTCAAAGTTGAGATGGGCATAAGAAGAGGTGACTGGGACAGAGAGTTATTCAAACAAGAAACTCGACTGATCTTTCTCATGGGAACCATGGTACCCCATGGCCTGAATGAGGAAAATAATTATACAGTTTTTCTCTAGATCCAGCCCATCATCAGCAGACGCTATTCCTCCTTCTTCTTCATACCAGTCATTCCCCTTTCTCCATTCCAGGAGATCCCCTCATTAAGATATGATGTTGGCAATACACTATTCCCCTAGACTTTAAAGGATAGTTCTGAAACCTATCTAGAAATAAGGGATACATGAATAGGGAATTGTTATCTCAGGCAGACACTCCCCCTATTAAGAGATGTCATAGGGTACACTTATAAAAATCTTGACCTGTTATTGGAACTAAAACATCATCCAAATACAATATAGGAATGTTCCAACCAATAAAGATAAAAATACCTGAACCCTAAATGCATTTTCCTTGAAGAAAATCTCCAGACTGAATAACTCACGGATCGGACAAGTGTAAAATGAATATGCCACATTGCCACAAAGGGCAGTCCACTGACATACTGGACAGAAATTCCATACAAATATAATTCCTACCAATCTCCCTTTCTTTCCTTTTCTCTTTTTCCTTTTCCCCTCATATATGGTAACACAAAATCACAAGAGGGAATGAAATTAAAATTAAAATTGTAATAGATGTGAATATTAAAAATGTATATAAAAGGATCGTACGTAAATCAAAAATTATAACTCAGATCTTCCTTGAGCACACCAATTTATAAACACAGTGACGATTTGATTGTCACAAGGAAAAAGATGATTCACCTATTTTTATCTTTTTCCTCTTTTCCTATTTTGTGAATTATCTTCACAACACTAATTATCGGTGCATTATATTGGCACCACACGTACTGGTGTAACTCTTTAAAAATTATTAGACACTATAGCTTAAAATGTTTTCTATTCATTTCATCTTATTATATATCTTTCACCTCGATATTTAAATATTTCATTCAATACATATAATTCATATTTTTTATTTTTATTTTTACTCATATCTTTTATTATTATATTTCACAATAACCAATCCAATTTTATCACAACGGTCACAAAATATTGATTCTCAGTTAGAGGATAAATATATAGAATATCAGGGATGAGGCAGGACACCGCTTGTCATCACAGTTTGTTTGTCACCTTTTTCATTTGTAGTCTAAGCACGTTATTTTCACAATTTACTTCTCCTCGTTCTAAAATAATAAAATCTGAGTTAGATATGTATATTGAGTATATATATATTAAATAAAGATGACATACCATTGGGAGATGGGAATATAAGTATAACGTACCAGCTTACAATGATTCAGTGGCAGGAATATAAGACCGACCAATGACAGAAATGTCTAGAGACACACACCCCCGCATCCCATGAATATTCATGAGAAACGTAGTATATGAAGGCTCCCCTGACGGCCATCCGGTTGGCCTTGAAAAAGCTCTATGCGAAACGTACGTCGGCGTTTCACGTGGGCAGAGGCGAATGTTACTTGTTATTAATTGAAATGTATCTAATTTTGAATGCTTAGATAATTTGTAGGGTGTTGCACGGTCTGACCTGAGGCGCGTCTATCTGCTTATAGCAGACGCTGCTAGGAACTCACATCAGTGAGTCCGCACAGAGTGGACGGTTACAAGCCGGTACCACAGGGCAGACTACTGCCCGACTAAGCGCTGACTGCACGGAAGAGAGTATCTATCTCTGTCCGTGTCCGCAGCGCTACCAGATCATCCGTGCACCATCTGATAAGAAGCGCTCACACAGGCTACGGCCGGCGCTATCTCTACTTATCTTATCTCTTGTGTGTGATAGTGTGATTATACTATAAGTGAAATCATCAGTACCCCGGTAAACACTAAGGCACACTTATCCATACAGACGACCTGTGCAGGATCAGAACGGCCGGGACGCCGACCTGTGTCTGCTCCTTGAAAACACTTCAGCTACTTCAATTATAAACCAATAAAAATTGTAAACCACTGAATTTACATACTAATTATAGCTGAGTGGCACGGTCCCTATCTAAGCTAGTATATTATTAAGTAACTGGAAACAAAATATAAGACATTCCTCTCTGCCACGTCAGGATAATTATATCCTTTTTAAATTGTCTTCAATTGTTACATGTTGTGTGTATGGTTTTAAATATTTTCGCATCTTAAACTAAATAAATTAAAAGTTAATTTTTAAACATTATCTTCTTGAAAGTGCACCACACCGAGACCTGCTTTCTTTAAAAACCAATTCTGTATATTTTCCCTGTCCAGTGGTAGCACGCCTCAGTCCAAAATTGTGTAATTACTTAAAATGACAAATGAGGCTTCATGTATGAAATAAGGAAAAGGATCCTTTCTTTTTCTCACATTCACCAGTGCGACTGACATTTCCACCTCCCCATTCCCTCCATCTTTGTTCAAGTATTACAAAAGTGATTTGATTCACATTCAGTCAGTAAGCACGGCACATTAGTGAAGTGAAAATTCAAAACTATAAAAATTCTAACTTTATCTGACCAAACCGGGTGAACCGGCAGGTGACCATCTGAAATGTCAAATGTCAACTCGGGTGCGGGCCCAGCCCCTGGTTTCAGTTTAAGTCAGGAATTGCACAATAGACAAACGAGTTTACAACGCAATTTGGAGAATATTCTGGAACGGGATATTACACAAATAAATACCACCTCAGAAGATTGGATGAACGATCTTTTTATGCTCAAATCTGTACTAGTGAAACAGACTAGAACATTTTGGAACAAGGCGACATTTGAGACATATGCCAAGCAACATATCACTCCTAGGGGGCTAAGACCCCGAGTGTTCCCTTCTTTCGAACTGGCCACCGAATCACTCCGGAATGAATGGGAGAAAACACTAACTACATGCTCCCTAAACCTCATTAACATCCTCATCCAACATGATGAGATTACTCTCAATAATCTAGCACAGGAAATCTCAGCCCTGGGTGAAAAACTAAAAAACTTTGAAGGCTTAGAGAAATTCCAGAGAACTTACAGTAAAATCAAACTAGATTTAGATGAGATAGAAAAAGAGGTTATAAGCCGGAAGAAAAATAAACTTGCCAGAGACCAAAATGATTTTCAGTTAAAGAAAGTATACAGATGGAATCTGAGCAATAGGAAGAGAACACCCAACAATGCCACTGGCTATACCACCTCTGAAATAGATTCATCAGAGAGTGAATCCTTACTGGAGAATCCTAATAGAACAAGGCGTGATTTTTTAGGGGTCAGTCCCAGGGACATAAGAGAAACCCTGGTAAAAGATTTAGGACAAGGAGGGGAAAGAAAGGGAAAAAGAGGTCCAAGGGACTGGAGAGAGGACAGGAAAGATACAAGGAGGTACAGGAGATAATTCCTCCTGATAATCTGAAAATAATCAATTTAACAGATCACACCCTCACAGAATTTCAAATGTCCGTCCTAAATAAAGGCCTCTCTTTCTCCCCAGCAAAGTCCTTTGACAGATTTGAGTACGAGAAGGATCTTAACCTTTTTACCAGGAAATTGCTACTGAAAAAATTCTATGCAAAACAAAGTGAGAATCCTCCTCGGTCTGATCAAACAATGTCTCTGGATGAACAAGACACAGAAATATTACGCATCCTTGAAGAACTTTCAGAGGAGAGCGAGGCCATAGACCCTAAACCACAAGTCCTAAAAAAGAAATCCACTTTTCTACCAGATATATCCATCTGCCCTCAGGTCAAAACTTACCTGGAAATGGTTAGTAGAGATTTGAACAAAATTCAAACTAATAAATCTCTGAGAATTTCCAATGACAATTTAAACCCACAAGAACGCTATGCCCTGAATGAAATCCGAAAATGGGAGGATACCATAATCAAGCCCTCGGATAAAGGGGGCAATATAGTCTTATGGGCCCGTGAGAAATATGTCAAAGAACTCAGATTACAACTGGGAGATAAAGCGTGCTACAAAACCCTGTACTTTAACCCCACAGACGATTACCTCAGAATATACCAACAAATGTTAAATGAAGCATACAAAAATGGTGTTATCACAAAAACACAATTTGAATTTTTAGAGGTAAAACATGTGAAAATTCCGACTTTATATTTACTTCCCAAGATTCACAAAAATGAGGAGAACCCACCGGGTAGACCCATTGTGTCGGGAATAGGGAGTTTAAGTGAGAAAGCTAGCCAATTCATTGATGTACATCTGAGAAAATATGTAACAACTCTGCCATCGTATGTACGCGATACGATGGACGTTCTCAACAAAATTCAAGACATCATCCTTAATAAAGAGACTTGGCTTATCACTTGTGATGTGGAGAGTCTCTACACAAGTATCATACACGAGTACGGTATCGAAGCCACCAGATACTTCCTCAGTATGGATCGTGAGACCCCCATACATGCTTTTATCTTACAACTCCTACGTTTCGTTTTAACTCGGAATTATTTCGTCTGTGAGGACAAGTTCCACCTCCAGGTACGGGGGACTGCGATGGGGAGCACATGTGCCCCCACGTATGCAAACCTGTACCTGGGGTGGTGGGAACGTGAGCACGTTTTTACCGAGGCCAATGAGATCTATACTAGCCATATCCTTCTTTGGCTCCGCTATATAGATGACCTGTTCCTCATTTGGGAAGGTGATAAAGATCTATATATACATTTCATCAATATCCTCAATAAAAACAATCTTAATCTCCGACTAACATATAACATGAGTCAAACTGAGGTGGAATACCTTGACTTACGGATTAAGATTGAGGAAAATGGGGTCATAACTACAGACCTATTTCGGAAGGATACGGCAACAAATTCTCTGCTACACATGAATAGCTCCCACTTTCCACCTGTCAAGAAAGGGCTCCCCAAAGGGGAATTCCTTCGCATTAAAAGAAATTGCTCTAGAGAAGAAACATATGAGCAAAGGGCAGATGAGCTAAGTATGAGACTGAAAAACAGAGGTTACAGCAACCGGTCCATACGCAAGGCCAGAAAAGCAGTGAAAAAAACTGATAGGGAAACACTCCTGATCCCTAAAATTAAGAATGAAACAGGACAGGAGAAAGTGAGGTTCATAGGAACATTCTGCCAAGAGTGGAAAGAAATACAGCACACTCTGAATAAACATCTGGATATCCTAAAAACTGATACAGACCTTAACAAAATCTTGGGTACTAGGATAGACATCAGCTGGAGGCGGAGCCAAAATTTGAGAGACACACTGGTCCACAGTCATTTTGAAAGAAGCACGAGACCCACTGTAACCAAAAAGGGCTTTTTCAAATGTGGTACCTGCAAATTTTGTTCCTTAACAATACGCAAGGACTCATATGTGGACAGGTTTAATAAAACCTGGAAAATTGGCCATTACATCACTTGCGACACGGCAGGAATTATCTACAATTTGGAATGTCCGTGTGGCAAGCATTATATAGGGAAGACCCGGAGGCCCTTCAAAAAGAGACTATCAGAGCACCTTACGAGCATCAAAAATGCCCAGAGGGACCGAGAGAATATGAAAACTCTCACACCAGTGGCCAGACATTTCCTCAGATTTCATCAAGGAAATTCAGTGGGCCTGAAAGCATATGGCATGCTCAAAGTTGAGATGGGCATAAGAAGAGGTGACTGGGACAGAGAGTTATTCAAACAAGAAACTCGACTGATCTTTCTCATGGGAACCATGGTACCCCATGGCCTGAATGAGGAAAATAATTATACAGTTTTTCTCTAGATCCAGCCCATCATCAGCAGACGCTATTCCTCCTTCTTCTTCATACCAGTCATTCCCCTTTCTCCATTCCAGGAGATCCCCTCATTAAGATATGATGTTGGCAATACACTATTCCCCTAGACTTTAAAGGATAGTTCTGAAACCTATCTAGAAATAAGGGATACATGAATAGGGAATTGTTATCTCAGGCAGACACTCCCCCTATTAAGAGATGTCATAGGGTACACTTATAAAAATCTTGACCTGTTATTGGAACTAAAACATCATCCAAATACAATATAGGAATGTTCCAACCAATAAAGATAAAAATACCTGAACCCTAAATGCATTTTCCTTGAAGAAAATCTCCAGACTGAATAACTCACGGATCGGACAAGTGTAAAATGAATATGCCACATTGCCACAAAGGGCAGTCCACTGACATACTGGACAGAAATTCCATACAAATATAATTCCTACCAATCTCCCTTTCTTTCCTTTTCTCTTTTTCCTTTTCCCCTCATATATGGTAACACAAAATCACAAGAGGGAATGAAATTAAAATTAAAATTGTAATAGATGTGAATATTAAAAATGTATATAAAAGGATCGTACGTAAATCAAAAATTATAACTCAGATCTTCCTTGAGCACACCAATTTATAAACACAGTGACGATTTGATTGTCACAAGGAAAAAGATGATTCACCTATTTTTATCTTTTTCCTCTTTTCCTATTTTGTGAATTATCTTCACAACACTAATTATCGGTGCATTATATTGGCACCACACGTACTGGTGTAACTCTTTAAAAATTATTAGACACTATAGCTTAAAATGTTTTCTATTCATTTCATCTTATTATATATCTTTCACCTCGATATTTAAATATTTCATTCAATACATATAATTCATATTTTTTATTTTTATTTTTACTCATATCTTTTATTATTATATTTCACAATAACCAATCCAATTTTATCACAACGGTCACAAAATATTGATTCTCAGTTAGAGGATAAATATATAGAATATCAGGGATGAGGCAGGACACCGCTTGTCATCACAGTTTGTTTGTCACCTTTTTCATTTGTAGTCTAAGCACGTTATTTTCACAATTTACTTCTCCTCGTTCTAAAATAATAAAATCTGAGTTAGATATGTATATTGAGTATATATATATTAAATAAAGATGACATACCATTGGGAGATGGGAATATAAGTATAACGTACCAGCTTACAATGATTCAGTGGCAGGAATATAAGACCGACCAATGACAGAAATGTCTAGAGACACACACCCCCGCATCCCATGAATATTCATGAGAAACGTAGTATATGAAGGCTCCCCTGACGGCCATCCGGTTGGCCTTGAAAAAGCTCTATGCGAAACGTACGTCGGCGTTTCACGTGGGCAGAGGCGAATGTTACTTGTTATTAATTGAAATGTATCTAATTTTGAATGCTTAGATAATTTGTAGGGTGTTGCACGGTCTGACCTGAGGCGCGTCTATCTGCTTATAGCAGACGCTGCTAGGAACTCACATCAGTGAGTCCGCACAGAGTGGACGGTTACAAGCCGGTACCACAGGGCAGACTACTGCCCGACTAAGCGCTGACTGCACGGAAGAGAGTATCTATCTCTGTCCGTGTCCGCAGCGCTACCAGATCATCCGTGCACCATCTGATAAGAAGCGCTCACACAGGCTACGGCCGGCGCTATCTCTACTTATCTTATCTCTTGTGTGTGATAGTGTGATTATACTATAAGTGAAATCATCAGTACCCCGGTAAACACTAAGGCACACTTATCCATACAGACGACCTGTGCAGGATCAGAACGGCCGGGACGCCGACCTGTGTCTGCTCCTTGAAAACACTTCAGCTACTTCAATTATAAACCAATAAAAATTGTAAACCACTGAATTTACATACTAATTATAGCTGAGTGGCACGGTCCCTATCTAAGCTAGTATATTATTAAGTAACTGGAAACAAAATATAAGACATTCCTCTCTGCCACGTCAGGATAATTATATCCTTTTTAAATTGTCTTCAATTGTTACATGTTGTGTGTATGGTTTTAAATATTTTCGCATCTTAAACTAAATAAATTAAAAGTTAATTTTTAAACATTATCTTCTTGAAAGTGCACCACACCGAGACCTGCTTTCTTTAAAAACCAATTCTGTATATTTTCCCTGTCCAGTGGTAGCACGCCTCAGTCCAAAATTGTGTAATTACTTAAAATGACAAATGAGGCTTCATGTATGAAATAAGGAAAAGGATCCTTTCTTTTTCTCACATTCACCAGTGCGACTGACATTTCCACCTCCCCATTCCCTCCATCTTTGTTCAATACCGGAAATAATAGGTCTCCCTGGGGGTGCTGTGAGGGACTTGTGTATTTTCGGAAGGTGGTAATAAATTGGAACTACTGGGTGCTCGGGGTATAGGAATTTAAATTCCTCCCTGGATATGGCCCCACTAGCAAGTGCTTGATCCAAGAGGCTAAATAATTCTGCCAAAAAGGAAGCAGTAGGATCTTTTGTTAATTTCGTGTAAAAGACGGGGTCATTTAATTGTCTCATTGCTTCAGCAATGTAGTCCTCCCTGTTCTGTATCACGAGACCACCGCCTTTGTCAGCCTCTTTTATTAGAATATCTGTATTAGAGGTGAGTTCTTTAAGGGCTTTCTTTTCTTTATTGGTAAGGTTGGATTTGCATTTTCTTTTCTGTGGATTGGATTTAATTTTGTGACAAAGGTTTTTAAAGTCGGTTAACGTTGTTTTATAGAAGCTTTCGATATTGGGACCTTTTGTTTTAATCGGAAAAAATTCTGATTTGATAGGGCAGATGGGAAGCTGCAGCAATGTGCGGTTCGGGCGTCACGTGATGTCACTAAACTCATTGGTACGCGTAGCCGGACAGGTGACCAGGCCCAGGGCGGACTGGAGAGGGATCCAAGTAAGTTCTCTTCCAAGAATCCAGGCAGGTGGTTGGATGGCAGCAACTGTTGTTGTGTTCTGGTGTCCCGGTCTAGTAGTGATGGCCAGGATCTAATTAAAAGTTTTGAGAAGCTCATAACGAAATCATAGAACAAACAATGGAGATTCCAGGAGAAGGCTTTGCCAAGTGTAAAACCATGGCTTTAGGGAGCTTTGGAGGTGTGGCCACTTCCACTTAAAAAAAGAAAAATGCATATGTTGTGCCACAAAGCAGTGTGCAAGCAACACAAGGGGGTCACTACGTGTACATGGGGTCATGATCAGTATGATCACTCACCCCCCCCCCCCCCCCAAAGCAGAGTGCAAGCAGAGGAGTCTGTTGCTGCTGCCACCCCATAATCACCGCTGACAAGTACGAAATTACTCCATTTTGGCAACACTAAATAAACCCAGTCTAGTAAAAGTGTACTATAGTAGCGATAACAGCATCAAGCCCTCCAGCAAGGATTTCATCCAGAATTTCTGGTTCTTTACCTGCACAGGCAAGACCACAAACATGGGAACGGGGAAAGTACCAGCTTTATAAATACTCTCAAAGGTCACCAGAATTTGGGGATTTATACATTTCCACGGTAACTCCATCCACTGCCTAACACTAACGTCTACCACCCCTGCAGCCTATCTCTCATTTTTAATGCAGATCTTGTAGACTTGGGAAGGGGGGTGTGCAGTTTTTTTGTGGCATGCTGTCCAAGAGGCACCAGCACTTGCAGACACCTGCTGGGTGGCAGTGGGGTAACTGCAGCACAGGGTTCCCACACCTGTGATATCCTTGTTGTAGTGGAAACCCAACACAGACTGCTTGGATTGGTCGAGGATAGTTGCATACATTTATTTGCAGATAGAATATGGACAATTAGTATGCTTATAATTTTCTTGCAATCTTGAGTGATTTTGCCTAATGTCCATCTTGAGAAATATTTATGAAATATCTCTATTGCACAGGTTCTCCCCCAGGACCCCACGCAGTGCATGTTTTGCAGGTCTCTCAGTACCAAGTGAAATAATTAGCTCCACCTGTGGATCTTTTCAAATGTGTCAGTCAGTAATGAGTGCACCTATCGGGTGACCTGGAAAACGTGACCTGTGTGGGGTCATGAGGACCGAGTTTGAGAACCACTGGTCTAGTGGGAAAAGTAGTGCGCTTCGAAAACATAGAAATAAATGTCTATTTAACTTAATTAATACATATTTTGAAATGTTTGATCCAAATAGTGATAAAATAAAACCTTTGGAAAATCACTCATGGTTCAATAGACAACATGGTACTTGTATAGCTGCTTAGACTGTCTACTTTATCAGGTTCTTATAGGGTTTACAATACTTTGACAGTGATTATGTGACTTTGTCTTTGTACCATGATTAACACCCAAGTTAACACCCAGCTATTAAGAACAATAATAGATAGGTGAGTTCCAAGTACTAACATGTCATATTCTTTGTTAGTTGTAATTATGAACATTTAATATATATGTTTTGATTGCTATATAATACTTCAAAGGGACACTTTATAGTAAAGCAGCAATTCCACATAGGAGTTTATATTTTTTAAATAGCATGAATTTTTAGTTGTCCTATAAATCATTGCCTCCTTTTCAAAATCTCTCTATTGAATAAAAAGTATGGCTGCTACTTAAACCCGCTCATATTCAAACAATAACAAACTTTAAATGTCTGAATATGCAACCAGTTATGCTACATACTCCCATAACATGCCCCTGTGTCTCAATAGCTACCGCCCACAAATGCCCAATACATTTATTTTTTATTTCCAAGACAGTGTCTCAGTTGGTACTGCAGCTCTGCACACTCACACCACGGAACGCATGCTGTGTAACTTTATAGCAGCTGCAACTTCATGCAGTTTAAAGCATGAACAATTTACTTGTATATGGGCATTGCATATCAGCCCCTGTGTATCTGATGGTATACTGGTTGGAACCGGTGGATCACTGACATCGTATTATTTATTACCAGTTATTTACATAGCACACATATTCCACAGCGCGATACAAAGGATATTTGAACATACACATCAGTCCCTGCTGTGTATGAGAACACATCCCCTCACATGTGGCCTCAGGGGAGATAAATCATTTGAAAGGGCTACCGCCCTATCTCTCTTCTCCCATTTTGCCTCTAAAATACTAGAACGGCTGGTTTACAGGCGTCTCACCAGCTACCTGTCTGAACACTCCATCCTTGATCCCCTTCAATCTGGCTTTCGTCCACTTCACTCCGCTGAGACTGCCCTAGTGAAAGTCACCAATGACCTGCTGTCAGCCAAATCCAAGGGTCACTTCTACCTGCTTATCCTTTTGGACCTATCTGCTGCCTTTGACACTGTGGATCACCCTCTCCTCCTCCACACACTCCAAAACATTGGCCTCTCTGGCACAGTCTTCAACTGGTTTTCCTCTTACCTCTCCAACCGATACTTCTCAGTCTCTGGCTCCACCTCACCACCTGGCCCATTCTTGCCGGTTCCAGTAACGCAACATTGCCCGCATCAGGCCCTTTCTCTCACAGAGTCAACTAAGCTGATCATCCACTCACTGGTCATCTCACGGCTTGACTACTGTAATGCTCTGCTCACCGCCTCGCTCGATCCCAACTGGCTCCTCTCCAATCTGTCCTCAACTCTGCAGCCAGGCTTTTCTTCCTCTCTCGCCGCTCTAATTCTGCCACTCCCCTTCAACAAAATCTGCACTGGCTCCCATTCCCCTACAGAATCCTCTTCAAACACCTCACACTCACATACAGGGCCATCTCTAATTCCATTGCTCCATATATCTCTAACCTCATCTCCATTCATAAACCCTCCCGCCCTCTACAGTCGGCTGACGAGTACAGGACTTTGCCCGTGCTGCACCCCTTCAGTGGAACGCACTCCCTCGCTCCATTAGACTCTCCCCGACCTTGCAAAGCTTCAAACGGGCACTGAAAACTCACCTATTCATCAAAGCGTACCCTTCCCACTGCATAAACCAGCTGGTTCTCGAACCCCTGCCTGTTTACATCCTGCTATCTAACCACCACCCACTCACTTGCACCTCTTGTAATCTGTCTGTCTCCCCTTCCTACTAGATTGTAAGCTCCTCTGAGCAGGGCCCTCTTCCCTCCTGTTGTCAAAGCCCACTTCTCTTCACATTTCACTCACAGCTCTCCCATACTCAAACACTCAGTGACCATCTTCGTCTGCATACTCATCTCCATCATTGGCCTCAAGCCTCTAGTTGTATGTTGATTGGGTCCTCACTACTTACATTTAAGCTGTAATGTGTATTGATCTGTGGCGCTCTGTATTTGTACTCTATTTTTGATATTTATTCAATGTTATGCCAAGTTTTTTTCTCCCTGTATTGTTCCTTTGTACGGCGCTGCGAAACACTTGTGGCGCCTTATAAATAAAATTATAATAATAAATAATTATAATAATGGTCGCTGCTCGTCAGCCGCCCACCCCAAGCAGGCAACGGCACGCCTACGTTCCCAGGAGAACACCCAGCATTTTCATACGGGTGCCCATTAAATGCTGGGTGGTCTCCTGATGCTGCCTACCACCCTACCTCCCTTGTCTGTGCCAATGCCTTGCACTGGGGGTCTGCACATGTGCATATACGTGCATGCGCAGGCCCCCACCATCGAAAACAGGGCCGATGATGGGGGCTAAGTGGAAAAGCAAATAATGCCAATAATATATCGAATCCACCGCCCCCCCCCCCCCCTTCAGCTAAATAACATTCATGAAATATCTGATGTAATACTACAAAGGTCCAAATGTAGAAATATATTTGGAATAATAAGCGGCCCACCATTGTACACTACTGACACATAATTCCATGCACAGACTGGTGAGCCGAAGGCAGGTCCACAACACAATAATCAGGAGATCAATATAATGTAGGGAAAGGCATACTAAACTGATGGGGGACACAATTCAGGCTTGGAGAGATGGCTGGAAATGTTTATTTGGTACTTGTGTAGTTTCACGGCGCCAGCTCGGCACAAACTATTTAAAATAAAATAACTTAACTCCATGCCAACATGGGTAGTTCATACCTCCACTATCCATGTTGGCATGGAGTTGATTATAGATAGCGTGGCAAGCGTAGTGAGCCACCTACACAAGTACCTTTTATTTTTCCATATATTTATTTTTATAAGGTGTGCCAATCTGCCCAGTGTGCTTCTGTTTTGTCCCTGGGGCTACTCTTGTCCCTCTTGGACAGTATAAAACCAAAGATTGTATGCTTAGCTTGTTAGTACCAATATTGTCATATATTTACTGCAGATACAGTATATGGCATTGCAGTGATGTCAAAGCCAGTATAACTACCATGCAGGGCTTTATCATTTGAGATTTTTTTACATATATAAGTCCCACTAGTTAGAATGTTTTAAACTTGGAGGTTTGAAAAAGAGAACATTTAGTGCTTTAGTAGACACTAATATTAATCATCTATCTCTCATCACTTCAAGTTTCTTCTGTCTAACCACAGTATTCCGTTTGACACATGAAGAGTGTACATGATTTCAGTACAAAAATATAATTTTGTAGTCCATTGTCCAGAGCTACAAGAAGATCCGCTTTTGTGTCCCAAGCTTGGGCACTGTCCATCCAGTCGAAGGTGTGACTCTGCACATCAGCTCTCATGCTTAACAGAACAATAAGCAGGGCAATCTTAACGTATGGGCTCAATGGGAATCTGACCAAGGGCCCCCCAATTCTAAGGGCCTTTAAGATGGGGCAGAGTGGGTTGTGGGCATCTGCCTCCTGAGCTTCTTGGTCATCATGATTGTGGATCACACACAGAGGAACCAGGCAGCATTCTCCTCCTGTTTTTCCAGCCTGCAGCCAGACAGAAAATGGCTGTCAGTATGCTGATTGGTGGATGGCTGGAGCAATCATCAGTCAAAGTCCAGCATTCTCTACCTGCCTACTAATTGAAGCAAAACGGTGAATGGCTGTCAGCATGCTAATTGGTCGATGGCTGGAGCTATCCACAGATCAGAGTGCTGACAGCCATTCACTGTATGGAAGCGAGTGGAGAGATGGAGCAGTGTGTTATGATTTTTTTTACACAGGTTCACTATACCTCTTTTCCACCTAAAACCTGGGCCTGATCTGGGTAACTGAATGCAATTTTGTGCCATGTCACAGTGGCTGGAAACCCAGTTCACAATACAGGCTGGACCCAGTTTAGTGGCGTTCGGGTGGGTGACCCGGGTCTCCCATTTACACTGCACCATTACCCAAGGCCTTTCAAGTTCGACCATGGTAGCTTCCGCGTCACTGTACCCTGGTTATTATTCAAGGACCCTTTTCAACTTAGCAATCACCCACGCGAACCCAGCAATAACCCGGGTTATTATGGCAGTGTTAAAGGGGTATAAATAATTATTGGTCAGACATACAGTAGCAGAACCTACATCACTTTGAACCTTTTGAGTGCCAAGTGAATTTGTCAATTTTAATTCATCATAATGACCTGTATTACATTATATAGGGAATTTATATAACAAATGTGAGCGACACTGGCATTTTTAGCAGATATTTTGAACATCTCTCACAGAGAACTAGTCAGATTTGGCCTGTGTTCTTCAGATTCAGACGGATCTGAGAGACAACTCTTAAGAAAACAGGCCAACATCCTTAAGTTGATAATGGACATCAATGCATAGATGCCTACCCTTCTGCATTCTGCAGGAGGCTCCCTGAAATAGTAGCAATCTCCCTGTCTCCCTGAAGAGACTAGCAATTTCCCTGGTTTTACCTAACCCATATTATGCTGCTGTTACATATTTTGGAGATAAAAAACAAATCAGAGATATATACATTTAAATGGAATCATCAGCGGCATTTCCCTGCATTGGTTATAAATCACAATGGCTACATTCAGTGGCGTAACTACAAAATATGCACCTCCCCCCGCCAGAAAATTTCAGTAGCGCCCCACCCTCCAGTAAACTCACTCACCCCCCTGCTTGCCACCACCAAGTCTGCGGGACCTGTAGATGTACTTGCCTGCGCTCCCGGCGCTCTTCCAGCTGCTAATGAATAATGTCTCCAACAAAATGGCTTTCCCTAACAGCAGACTGTTTTTAAGGATGCTAGAGTCAGAGGCATAGTGAGGGTGGAGCACAAGCTACGGGCACTGAAGAGTAGCAGGGCGCCTGGCACTACACTCACTGCCCGCCGGTCCGCCCACTGGATGCCGCTCACCCGTCCGCAGCAGAGACGTAGAGTCTCTGTCTGAGAGCATTACAGAGACCCTGCACCCCGGCCGCCGCCACAGGAAAGACAAGACATGCGTTTGTTAGTGTCCATGGTGCAGGGGGACCTCTAGCGGCTGTCTCCTTTTGCGGCGGTGGCCATCTTTGGAGAGGCGCAGGGTCTCTGTGATACCTTGCGGTATTAGGCAATGTACTTTAAAGGGAAGGCCACAAGATGTTTCTCTTACAAGTTGCCTCCTACAAAATGGTAAGCCATGTGTCAGCCCAAAGCCCCCACTTACAGTATGTGCCAGCCCAGACCTTCCCCACACTTGTGTGCTCACCCTGAACCTCCTTACAGTATATATCAACCCAGAGACCCCATGTACCAGTTCAGACCCCCCTACACTTACAGTATGTGCCAGCCTAGAGACCCCATTAGATCAGAGCCCTTTATGTTGCAGCCAGAGCCCTCCCTAATGTGCCAGCCCAAAGCAATTCTCATATGCTAGCTCAAAGGGGTTGGGATCGTTTGGTATACAGCAAGTTGGTCGACAGTCATTAGGTCAACACAACACAATTAGGTCGACATGGGCAAAGGTCGACATGGATCTAGGTTGACATGGGACAAGGTCGACATGGGTCTAGGTCAATAGGTTGACAGTGTGTAGGTCGACAGTCAAAATGTTGACATGGGGTTTTCACTGTTTTTTTACCCAAATGTCGACATGGAAATTTTTTCCAGTGCACCACTTCGCTCGTTTCACACGCAGTGCTTCAGAAAGGGTGCCTCGCAGCGGGTTTTCTGTATTTGACTGCCAATGATATGGAGGGATGTTTGTGTAGATAATTTAGGCCCTCAACACTACAGATAACATCAGATGCTGGAATCTCCCCAGGTTTTCATGTTATCCTTATAGAGAACATAACACAGTAAATCAGTACTTTCTAGAATTAAAGTACCAAATAAGTTCCTCTTTATATAAATCTGTGTTATAGTATTTAGACTGTACTGTAGGTCTACATATTCTATGTAATATAATTATATATTTGAAAGCTATTACAGAGGAACAATAACTTGTGGTACTTATTATTATTATTATAATTTTATTTATAAGGCGCCACAAGTGTTTCGCAGCGCCGTACAAATACTTGTGTATTATCACGGCGCCCATCGCATCGCATACCACTAAATAGGGTATGCGATGCGATTTTCGCATGAAAAAGCCAAAATGTCCAATTAAATATCGCATTGCATGCGATTTTTAATTGTACAAGCACCCTGATGGGTGCATACAATGTTAAATGCCCCCCATTGTCAACGCGACCCCCACTATCAACGCCAACCGGAAGTGTGGCGAGTGCAGTCCTCCAACCTTTTCATACCCCCACTAACCACATCGGCGTGGTGTTGATTTTAGATAGTGTGGTGTGCACAAAGCGTGGTGAGCGCAGAGAGCCCCGCCAGGGGATGCGGAATACATGTAAAGTCATCTGCGCTCACCACGCTTCGGGCTTGGGGACTATCTAAAATCAACTCCACGCCGACATGGATAGTAGGGGTATGAAAAGGCCGGAGGACGTGTACCGCCGCCCCTCACGGGCTCGCTGCGATCGCCACGCTTTGGGTTGGCGTTGACAATGGGGGTGCATTTAACATTGTAAGCACACATTAGGGTGCTTGTACAATAAAAAATCGTATCGCATCGCATGCCGCTATATCGCATGTGATGCGATGCATGCAATTTACTAAGATAAACATCGTGGGCGCCGTGATAATACACAAGTACCTAATTTGTTAATTCCTGACTTGAGTGTGTGAAACACAAGTAGTTGTAAAACCGATTAAATGATCACAATGAATATATTGCCATATAAACATTTGCTACAAATAAAACTGTTGGATTATACTGAATGAGTTTTATGTCCCACTGTTATACGGCCTACACACATGCCGATATTAAGGCATTTTCTAAGCGATTTTGCTTAGTTTGGCAAAGTCGCTTAGCAAATGCCCTCACATCGGTGTATGTGTGGGGGCTATATCGGCAGCAGTGCGCGTCCCCGCGCGTCTTTGTCGCTGGCCGAGATTGATGGACAGTGTCCATCAATCTCGGCATCGGCAGGGTTCTCCCACCAGAGAACACTGGCGCTGTCTGCTAGCTTAGCACACAGAGCTGACAGCTCGCTCTGTGTGTGGGCTGTCAGCTCTGTGTGCTATGCGATAGCGGCGCAGCACAGCCCGACCTAGCATAGCTAGGTAGCCCTGCACACATCGCTATGTGTGTAGGGCCCATTAGAAATAAGTAGATTTGAATCTTAGTACTGTATCTACAATATCATTTCTTTAGGGTCCATCTGCTATTGAGGATCTGTCCCTGTTTCAGCTTCTCGACAACAGTCGCATGAGTTTTCATTTCTGTTTACACAGTTTCTGTTTTCATGGTTTCTGTTTTCCAATAATACAGTATATTTTGTAAATACATTTTTTTAAAGCATTGTGACTTTCTAATAATTCCTAATTGAATAAGTTCTGTCTTTGTGTTCAGAAACACAATACAATAGCCAATCTGTGATATTGCAAACGGGTGATATATTTAGACACACGATGTAAATCACAGATAGGACAAAATCAGGCGCGCAATAACCCGCCGTTAGTGACACTGTCAATAAAAGGCACCACAGGAAAATAAATTAGATTGAATTCAAATTTATAACAATGTTGCTGCTCCTAAGAGTGATTCTGTATTTAAAGCACAAGCATTTCTTAATAAAAAAAGGAGCGCAATTGTCATAAAAATCAATACATTTATTAATACAATAATAAAATATAAAAAACTATAAAAACTATACATTTCTGAATAGAAATAGAAGGTTATCACAATGACATCTGTGGGACACTAGTGCAAATTCATACATTATTAATTCCAACAGTAGTTACATCCATAAATTGCAACTATATGCACATATATGCGGATTGGAATTTCCAATTGCGTATGAGTAAACTCAGATTTGGAAAAGCATGGATATACAAAGCCCCCCCCCCCCCCCCCGAAATTTCCGGCGTGCTCAGGAAAAGTTGGGAGGTATGGATTCGGGACTGCAGGCAAGTACATCTGCAGGTCCCGTCACTCAGCAGCAGTGCAGTGATAGCCCCGCAGACCCCCGGCGCCCACATTTACTCAGCGCCTTCCCACCACTGCGGGGGCAGCGGGGCTATTGTTACGCCACTGGCTACATTCATTTCAATAACGTTTGTTATGGCCACTTATATGGAACCACTTGTTAATCACAATACATGAAGCCATGCCCCCAGCCCCCTGGCTGCAGGAATAGACGCTGTGCGCATGCTTAGCAGCCGACAGGGGGGACTCCCAACAGCCCCCCCTCACCGCGGGACACTGTGGGACAGCGGGACAGGCCCTAATAATCGGGACTGTCCTGCTAAAATCTGGACTGTTGGGAGGTATGGTAATGCCATGTTAACAGAGTGAAATAAGACTACTGTATACACCGAATCAATGCTGTGTCAGTCTCTGGGTTTTATACGGTCTGATTTTTCTTCTATTCTATTTTAGGTTTCTTGCTGTGACTCCATGGAGAATCTATCACTTACTATCACTCTTTTTACTTGGACTCGTTATGGTTCAGATTATTAAACATTTTATATTGTCCGGAAGTAGAGGTAAGCACATCCTTTACTGTTGTAAAACTAAATAGCTTTGTGCAGGGGTGTGGGTTGTTAGGTCTACACCAACTAGGTCAACATGCATTGGGCAACACCACTAGGTCGACATGGGTCAAGGTCGACATGGGCAAGGTTGACAGTCAAAAGGTCGACATGGGGTTTTTCAGTTTTTTTTTACAGTCGACATGGACACAGTTTGAAGTGCACCGCATCCCCTTGCATCGCTCACAACGCTTTAGGCACGGTGCCTCGCGCTACACTTGGCACACTATTTTACTCTCCCACCACGCCCTAGTGGATGGCAGGGCATGAAATACCAGCACATGTCGGCTCAAAAAATAGTGAAAACCTTTTGACTGTCGACCTAGCCCATGTCGACCTAATGACTTGTCGACCTAGACCCATGTCGACCTTGACCCATGTCGACCTAAACCCATGTCAACATTGCTGCTTGTCGACCTAGTGGTGTCGACCCAATGCTTGTTGACCTAGTTGGTGTAGACCTAATGACTGTATCCCATGTGCAGGATATAATGAGGGATTACTAAATCTTTTTGGGTTGTTTTTATAATATAGTTTACAAAATGCATATATTGTAATACGAACCAGAAGCCTGAGGATTGCATTCAGCAAGTATTAAGGGCAGGATGTATTAATATACATCGCTGTCACTCGTTACTCCCCCGCTGCGATTCTAGCACATATGTACTAACATATGCGGCTAGCATTGCGGTGCGTTGACGGAGGCCCACCGCGATACATGTGATGTGGTGTCACCTCCTGGACTCTGCGGCGGGCCCCGGCATGTCCTCCTCCCCCCTGTAGCCAGAAGGACATCCCCGGCTGTGACAGCAGCACAGAGGGTGGAGAGGGGGGTCTGCATCTGCTGTGTTTGACCGGTGGCGATAGAAGCCCATAGGATTCTATAGGGTATCGCCACCCCAAGGTGGCGATACCCTGCCTTGCGAAGTCGGGGCGGATGGATCTTAGTACATTAGAAAATACGGTAAAACCCCGAAAATGGGGGTTTAACTGCATTTTCCCCTTAGTACATCCCGCCCTAAAAGAGAAATTGGTATTTGGAGAATTGTAAAAAAAATGCATATTCATTTCATGATCTTTGATAATGATATTCCATTTGTCTACTAGCATTCAACTTGTTTTCACCCAGGTATCTTATCTCTAGACCAGGCGTCCCAACCTCAGTCCTCAAGGCACATTAAAGGAACAATACACTGACCCACGATCTGCCAAGCGGATGTGCTGATCGGCAGGCATCGATGATCTTCGAGCCGTCAGGCAGATCGGGGACATTAAGCATGTAAAATAAGTCCACATTCCGCGATCCTCGCTGGGATCATGGATCAGGATTTTTATCCCATGACTGTCAGAGGATCGGGGGATTGCCTCGATACACCGTAGGTGTAAGGGCCCTTAACATGCAGGTTTTAGTGATATCTAGGCTTCAGCACAGATGGTTACATCAAAATAAGGAAGGTACCAATGAGAATCAGAATCAGCTTTATTTGACCAGGTATACTTGTGTATACTAGGAATTAGATTTGGATTGCTGTGCGACAAGCAGGATAGGAACAAGTAAAACAGTGACAGTACAGATATATATCACACATGGTATCCGGACTATTTGTCTACAGCAAAAAGATAGACAACCATTAGGTCGACACCATTAGTTAGACAAGCAAATAGGTTGACATGCCAAAAGGTCGACAAGCAAAAAGGTGGACCATGTCTAGGTCGACAGTCAAAAGGTCGACATGGGGTTTTCCACTGTTTTTTTAGCCGACATGTGCCGACAGGGGATATTTCATGCCCTTCCATCCACTTGGGCGAGGTGTGTGAATAAAATCGTGTGCCGAGCACAGCGAGGCACCGTGCCCGAAGCACGGCGAGCGATGTGAGGGGCTGCGGTTAAATTCAAACTACGTCCATGTCGACTGTGTCGACATGGACACATGGGTCAAAAAACTGTGAAAAACCCCATGTTGACCATGACTGTCGACCTAGACACTGTCGACCGTTTGGCACGTCGACCCTTTGATATGTCGACCTTTTGTCATGTCGACATTTTTGTATGTCGACCTATTTGCTGGTCTAACTAATGGTGTCGACCTAATGGTTGTCTATCTTTTTGCTGTAGACAAATGGTCCCGCTTCCATCACACATACAGATATGTGTATCCTGATGAGGGACACAGACATGGGGAACATATATTTGCTGAGCTGCACAGCACCCAGGCAGCCATTCAGTGGTGCCACTAAGTCGCTGCAACAGTACAGATATGGAACACTACAGGGGTGACACAGGGTACATATTTTAGGCTGGGTGGCACAGATCCTAGGTAGCCATCAGCGGAGCCATCTTGAATTCACCCCCCACAGGGCCGTAGTGAAAGGGCTAAAATAGGCCAGCATGGATGGGTCCAGAGGCTGTCTTCTGTGGGGCTGGGCCAGAGTGTCAGGGGCCCTGGCTGAAGCTGCTGCTGGAGGGAGAGCCAGCATGGGGGTTGGGGGGGGGGGAGGAGTCAGTGAGGCGAGGGGGGAGAGTAATTAAGTCACCTATGCTCAAGCATGGGTATCAATAAAACCTGGACTGTGTGCCTTGAAGACTGTGGTTGGGAATGCCTGCTCTAGTCCTAATACTCCCATTGTATGTTTCCGTTATGTGGGACAGTAGGAAATGATTTAGCAAAATTCTAGTATCCATATTAATACAGCACATTCCGTTGCGTTTAACAATTGGAAACTACAGTGATTAAACAAACTGGGTAGATACAAACCATCATGGGGGTAGGAGGGCCCTGCTTGCAAGGGCCCTCCTACCTCCATGACCCCGCAATCTATAGGATGTAAGATAGGTGTCATATTATATAGGCAATATATGCGATAAACCCGGTCCGGGCAGGATCTTTTACTCCAGGATATTGGTACACAATGGATGAGTATGGATTTACAGAGACCGATGCAATTGAACAAGGTTGATTTTATTGCTTACCATTAAGCAAAAAAAACAGCTTTCACATTACAGGCCTACAATTGAATCTTGGCATAACTTCGATAAATATTAACCAGATAACTAGTACGGGTTTAACTACCCTGAGGTCACCTTTACCCTATCAAGCAGTCAGGGAAATACTCTGAAGAACCTCTTCCTCCCTGAATTACCCTATCAACCAACATACATATGTAATGCCTAACAATGGGTGCCTTAAAGGTACTGGTACCCGACTTCTGTCCTGGATCTGAATCTAGAACTCGGCCTGTACACAGGAAGTAATATACGACTCCCAGGGGCGCGCGTGTCTAATGGACAACCCGACCTTCCTACGGATCAATAGACGGGGGTCTCACTTTAAATAGGCCTTCCTACGGATCAATAGCCTGGTTAGTACTCTAGATAGGCCTTCCTACGGATCAATAGCCTGGGTCTGCTGTAACTTGGTCTGTCTGCAACCTGGTGACACTGTCACTACGACAGGGCGGGAGTGTTAGCTAAGTGTAGGGGCTGTGGCCTCTATGGGTGTCCGCACGGTTGGTAAGGGAGGAAATCCCATCCACAACTAGTGGGGCTGAATTAGATGTGCCTCCTATGGCCAACCCAGCACTCTCAGACCCTTCTTGATCCCGCTTGCTGGGGTGTTTTAACTGAGTGCCCAATAGTGGCCACCAGGGCCAAACTCACGTTCTGCTGGGGCCTTCTGATACCTGCTGGGGCCTTCTGATACCGGAGGCTTCTTCTATGGATCTGCGCAGCATCTCCCCTCCAAAGAGCAGCCTGCCCCCCTTCTCCCGGGTAGCTGCTAATAAGTGTTGCCGGGTGCCTGTCCACAGGCTCTCCCTGGTGTGCGGCGCTGGGAGGAGGCATTAGCGGTGCCGGGCTATGGAGCTCAGAGCTGTCAGTCACCGCCGGGGGTTGCTGAAATCCTGCAGTGCTGTGCGGCAGTCGGCAGCGTTCCGTACCTCTGCCGTCACTGCCTTCTCTCCCCGGGTCTCGTGCAAGCTCACTCCTCCACGCCGGCGCTTCCTCCCGCACGGCGCAGGCTGACCCCCGCGCATCCAGCCTCCTCTCTCCTCTCGCTCCACTTCACTCGGTCCCGCCCCTTTAGCTCCGGCACTTGAGGGGAGGAAATCTACCCCCTTGTTGGCGTGGGCAACCCAATGGAATCCGGCTGCAGTGGGACCCGCTGCCGGGTGCCACATTTACACTGTGGTTCTTTACAGTCTTTACATTGAGAGAAAAATTAGCATAAAGGTAACCAAATTAGAATGTACTGTACATATATGTCACAGTTTACCGTACCAAAAAATTGTGTTGACAGCACTGCTCATTCTGTATGTCACTTTGGCACCACTGTGTTTCAGAAATCTCCTTCCATCCCTATAGGAGTAGTCATTATAGAAATGTGGTAAACGAGGGAGGGGCACATATCTCTCATAAAGTATTGGTCACAGCCACTAAAACCTTGCTATTCTGATATGGGGGAGAGGTGGGGAAAGGTAAAAATAAATATTTAAACCTTTGAGTGGTAAAATCTTTTGGTTTATACTCTTATTTGTTTTCCAGGTGTACAGCTATGGGAAGGCTTTGTCAGAAGGTATGATACACTCTATTGCTTTGTTCTGCATTATTCTGTATGGTTGCCTTTGTGCAGTTTCTCTGCTTGAAGATAGTTACATGCCACGATAAACATAGTGGGCCAGATGCACCAAGGATCAAAAAGTGATAAAGTGGAGAATGATAAACAACCAGCCAAACAGTTTCTAATTTTCACACCCAGCCTGACAGGTAGGAGCAGAGTGGCTGGTTGTTTACCACTCTCCACTTTATCACTTTTTGATGCTTGGTGCACCTGGTCCTATAATATGCCGGAATGCCGGGTCTAAAGCTACCACAGCCATCCGGCTTATTGCTGGGTCGCTGACATCATACGGGGGCGGAGTGGTGGCGTGTTGGGGGAGGAGGCAACCCTTGGAGCTGATGCTGTCTCCAAGCACTGCCTCCTCCATAGTGTGAACGTGACCCAGGTTGCTCGACTCGGGTTACCCATTCGCACAGCACAGCAACCCGGGCAACAACCGTATTCAACCCTGGTCGTGACCAGGGTCGAAATGTCAGGTTGGTCGACCCGGGAAACAAGCTTCAAAAAGGGTTAAAATGGAGAGTAGTAAACAGCCAGTCAATCAGCTCCTATCTTTCTTTTTTAAAGCCATTCGGTAACATGACAGTTAGGAGCTGATTGGCTGGCTGTGTATCACTCTCCATTTTATCACTTTTTGAAGCTTGATATATCTGGTGCTATGACTATATTTTAGTGGCACAGGTTGAATCTCCCTTATCCAAAATGCTCCGGACATTTTGAATAACGGATTATTCTGTATTTCGGAATATTTAATATTTCAATGAGGTATCCTGAGGTATTCTGCATTTACATACCTCCAAACATTGGAGTGACAGAAGGAGGGAAATGCATGCACGCCCAAAATTTTGGGGGCTTGACCTGACAGCATGCGCACAGCGTCTATTCATGGGTGACAAGGGGGACTCCCAACTGCCCACTCACCGTGGGACACTGCCGGCCCCGTGCGGGACACGGGAACATCCCAAAAAAAGGGACGTTCCAGTGAAAAGCGTGACAGTTGGGAGTTATTTATTTATGTTGTTCAAACACATGAAATACACACATATATATATTTTATTTGTGCATGAAACAAGGTTTCAAAACATGAAACAAAGCTTGTATCCCATCTCAGGCACTGAATTTGAATGGCCATCAATAATTTTCTTGCACATGTGTAGTACCAGTTATATATAATGTCCCCAGTCATGCCAGTTATAGAAGTCTTAACCCCCCCCCCAATAAATAAATAAAAATCATCTTGTCAACCAAAGTATTTATATAGGACTTTGTTGTGTTTGGAAGAATAATTTAATTTAAAAGTATTTTTGTTTTTTGAGTCGTTTCTGCACTGTGCAAGTTCACGCTTATATAAAATATGACCTCCCATGAAGTACAGTTGTTTGCAGCTTTCACACAGACAGCATAATAGGGTATTCTGTATAATCAGATGTAGACCACAGGGCGCTGTTGTATCAAGAAAGATTCTTGTAAGAATTCTTTTTTTTTTTTTACATACAGTAACAATACAGCATTCAGTACTGTAGTTCCCTACCTGAGGAACTGGCAGTGACTGGTTAGCAGGGAATATATTGCACACAGATGCAGCTTCATCAAATGATAAAATTGCACAGATTTTATGAATGATGAGAACCAAAGTAAAATACTGAAGCATTTCAATTTAATCATTGACAATTCTTCACGAGATGTATTTCTGTTCACATTGTTTTTTACCTGGTATAAAGAAAGCATGAAGTATTAGCAGGTATCAGTTATGCTGTGTACACCAGGGTTGCCTACTTTTAAAATCTCCTCTCTGGGAGAAGCCCGGAGATGAGATCAGCAGCACTTTGGGGGCAGGGCAAGCCCCCAGTATGGCAAATCCTGAAATTTGCGGGTGCTCAAGGAGGGGACGGGGCTAAATGATGCAATCACAGGAAATTACCGCTGACGCTGGGCAAATGCGCACGCGGGGGAGGAGCGGTATCTGGGATGGTTGCCCACCTTTCGGGGGGGGGCTGGGAGGGGGACCCAATTTTCGGGAGCCCCCCGGCCATTCCGGGAGGGTAGGCAACCCTGGTGTGCACATGGTACAATTTGACATTCGAATTTGACTGTATAGTCAAAATCGAATTGGGATTGTACAAACATCGAATAGAGATAGAACATGTTTTTAAGCTTCTATCCCGATTTGATGCCGATGCGTGTTACCGTTCAGCTGAAATGGAAAAGCCAAATTGCAGTGCAGCAATGACTATATAGTGCAGACTGAAAGTAGATCGTATGAATTGTATGTAAATAGCACATGAGTTATCACAGATTGCACAGCAATCCTATTAGTTGAATAGCAAAGGAATATCACCCTGTGTACACACCCTGTGTACACACCATAAGACCGTTGAAGCAAAGAATCACTTCATTGATTAGTGTGAACTTTATCCGTCAAGCTATTTAAACATGGTCATAATGTTCTTAAGTGAAAACGCTGGACGTACGTATGGTAATCCGGCCGTGACGCACGTGTGGGGGCGGACATATGACATAGCCACATGCCAGCTGCCCGCCCATATCCCTGCGTTTGCACGGAGAAATGCCCGAGTGGTCTGGAGCACTCGGTGCTGCCTGACCACTCGGTCCAGCATTCGATGGTCGGCGACGGGGGAGGTTCCCACAGATGCAGGAGGTGTTCACATGAAAAATCCACTCGCGGTCCGTTTGGTCGGCGTCTTATCGCATACGGACGGTGTGAGCGATCCGTACAGAAGGCGGGGCTAAGAACACTCGGTTCCTGTCCGAAAATACGCATCCGACCGAAACTAGAATAAGGGCCTGAGTGCTTGGATATCCTGAATATACTTTCAATTCAGTGCAGGGTATTGTGATTGAGGCTTAATACCCAGTTCAAAGTCTGGGTTCTAGTTTCTTTATTTCACACGTTGGTACCACCCAGAGTAAATGTAGACTCCATAATGCACAGTGCAGTATCTGCTTGCCATCAGAGTTCCCTCTGCAACCCGCTCTTCTCTCCCCAGTGCCTGCACTCTTCTCACTCTCGATCTATTGCGCGGTTTCCTGGTCCACGATAATTGGCTGCACTAATCCGGCTCTGTGCCTGCTGACAGGGACAGTTCAGGGGTAGATGTATAAAGCAGCGATAGGTGAGAAGAGGTATGCCAGCTGAGAAGTGTGCCATGTCAACAAGTCAGCTGCTACCCATAATTTTATAGAATGCACTTGATAAATGTTACTTGAAAGTTGTTTGGTTGCCATAGGCAACTTCTCCACTGGCTCACTTCTCTCTTATCACTGCTTCATACATCTACCCCTCAGTTTGTAACCAGCTGTACTGCACTTAGATGCAGTAAGCTAAAGCGCTCTGCAGTGCTTGCCTCTTCTCGCAATGTTCTCCTCTGCTGGCTGCTTTGCTCATTATGACAGGCACCAGCATGCAATTCATACAGGAATTAGGGCAGAGCCACAAGTAAAAAGAAACCCACTTAGCCGTCAGGTAGCCCCACGGCCATATTGGCCCAGGAGGAGTCTTAAGTCTATGCCCAATCCACTTCTGCCTGGAAGTAACCATGGGCAATGTGGTCACTGTTCGCATCACTGCTGCTTTCTTGCACGCAGCAATGATGCTAATATATGCTACAGCAGCAGAAGGTTCTAGGGTAAATAGATGCCTCTTGCCTTGATCCACTGCTGCGACAGAGGATACAGCATCAGATAGCTATGTGGGACCATCGTCTGGCTAAATCACTTTCAGGTTACCCAGCCTTACCGCCATAAGCTCCATAAACAAGTCCAGCAAATCTGCATCACAGATGCAAACCCTGGCCTTCACACCCCCTATCTGCCTCACAAAAGGCCACAGCCTGTCACTGAGGTTGTGGCTTTTGGGCACTGCAAACATGATCACATGCGCAGAACAGGTGCAGATCACCCACCTTTTTGATTTGTACATAAACTATCGGGTTTGCGTATACATTTGGACAGAAAGCAAAACTCAAATTCCAACATATCTACCTTCATTTTTAAACCCATCATTAAAAGTTGTATGAAATGTTTTCCACTATATGTCTGTAAATATCACTCATGGAACATCTGCTTTAGAATCCAGGGCAATGGATAATTAAACCATGTGCATGTGTATGTTAGGTACTCTAGTGGCCTACATCTAAAGGCCCATACACACTGGGCGACTTTGAGCTGAAAGTCATTCAAAACAGCAGGTTTGAGTGGCTTTCAGCTCAAAGCCGCCCACTGTGTATGGCCCGGCGATGAGCGGTGAGGGCTGCTGCGTGCGCTCCTGCATCATCGCTGAGAAAGCCGCTCATTTGCTGGTTATACCAGCAGATGAGCGGCTTTCAGGATGGCTTTGCATAGCACTCCGCTATGCAACACCGTCCTCCCCCCTCCGTCGGCGCTGGGCAGGGGAAAAGACGCTCAATGTGTACGCACGGAGCGGCTTTCCCCGCAGTGATGACTGCGGTCATCGCTGTGCATACACACTGGTCCTTTAGTTCACTGTAGTACTGCAAGTGTAACTTACATGTCCCAGATAAAGTTTCATGATGCTACTCCATGTAGAATGTCTGTTAATAAACCTTGTATTTTCTGGAAGCTCATGTGTGGGATAAATTTCACTATTGATGTCCATTCACTAGAACAACTCTTCCATGTAACTCAGTTCTGAGAACTGCTGCACTGGCCAGACTATTTTTACAACTGGCCCTAACTAAATGGAGCAGTCTGATTTTTTTTTCTTTCAGTGCAAACTTTCTTATGCCACAGTTTATTAGAGATGGGAATTTTAAGTAAAATAGACCTTCATTATTATGACAATTTATTAAACTAGAGAAATGCATGATAGAGCTGCCTTATCATGTTTTAAGGACTTCTTAAGTTACTTACAGTATACCCCTTTCAGACAGCAAATTACCGGGTGAAAGAATACTACCCGGTAATTTGTGTAGTGTGAAAGGGTCATCCCAGGTCTTAAATACCGGGATGACCCTGCTTTTTACCAGGGGTCGTCAATCCGGGATTTATGACCTGGTTAGACCCTTTCCCACTACACAAATAACTTGTGTTTTTCAGCAAATTACCGGGTTGACATTTTTTTAAAGGGGGTGCACCCGGCAAAATGATCCAGCACTCAAAATACTGGGTAATTGCTGGGTTGCATGTCTGAAAGGGGTATCAATAAATCTTTCTCCAGTTTACTTACTATGCAACAAGGACCATCTTAACAAATACCAAATAAGTTCACTGGTCAGCTGCCCAGGTTCCCATGATTATAAGGGCCTTCAATCATGTGCGGGCTGGACCCCCTTGTCTTGGACCTCTAGTGCTTCTTGGGAGGCAGGTAGAAAGGGTCTCCCAAATCCGGGCCACCTGTCCGAAGCCACACACTTACTAAGTAAAATTTTGAGGTTCAGCACTGTAATGGATTATCCATTTTGAGGATTATCAGTGGTACATACTGAGGCATCCCAACGGCTTGCCCTCTCATTCCTCCACTGCCTAAACCTAAATATCCCTTAGCCTGAACACTTCCACACCTAAACCTCCCACAGACTAAATATTCGTTCTACTCCGCAGGCTAACCGCACTCCTGCAGCCTAACTGAGCCCTCCTGCCGCGTTACTTCACCCACAGAAGCACATGACTGAAAAGAACCCCCCTTGTGAGATCTTACAGTTTAAGAGTACATACAATTACATAATTTTGTAAGGAAAAGAAAGGGAAATTAACAAATAGAGATGCATACTTTTACATATTTAGGGAGACATTGAGGCTGATAGTATAAAGGTGTACACACCTTCACAGTACTGGTAACACCTCCTTTCATATTAGGTTTTTAAACATTTTTAGCACCAGGCCTTTGTGACCATTAATCTGGGCCTGAGCTTGCATCTCTTTTTCTGTGCTCCCAACTCCCAAAACTAGCAAGTCCATGAATCGTAACTCCAGCCGCAATGGCCCCCGTAAAAGGGAAGTGCAGTCTTGATAAAAAGGATGCGTGGTTTCACGTGGTTGCAGCTGTCAGTCACAGACATGTTTTCCTCAGGGCTGGCTCTACCATTAGACAGCTTTAGGAAGCTGCCTAGGCTGCCAGGCTCTGGGGGGCTCCACCAAGTCTGCCTATCAAAAATTAAGGATGTCTATGATTATTCTTGTTGTACTTAATGCAGGTGGCTGCTGTGGAACTTGTAAGACCTCACCTCCTTACTTTCCCTTGAGGCATACTTCCCTACTTTGCTGCCCTACTCCTTGTACTCTGTTGTGGGTGGCAAAAGGGGGCCTCCAGGAAAAGCAGGGGACTTGCCCACCTGGGTATTGGTGGCAGTATGGTGGAGGCAGGGGCGTAGCTAAGGGTTCATGGGCCCTGGTGCGAAAGGTCAGCTTGGGGCCCCCCTACATACAACAAAATTAAAATCTCGGTCTGGAGTCAGTGTTGTTGTGGAACTACACGTCCCAGCATGCCCTGCCACAGATTTTAGATAATGGATTTCTAAAACTGTGACAGGGCATGCTGGGACGTGTAGTTCCACTGTAACAGTGGAACTACACATCCCAGCAGTTTTAGCTATTTTCCCCATAATCTTAAAAGCCTGACAGGACTGGAGTCAGTGCTGTTGTGGAACTACACGTCCCAGCATGCCCTGCCACAGATTTTAGATAATGGATTTCTAAAACTGTGACAGGGCATGCTGGGACGTGTAGTTCCACTGTAACAGTGGAACTACACATCCCAGCAGTTTTAGCTCTTTTCCCCATAATCTTAAAAGCCTGACAGACTGGACTCACTGTAGTCTGTGACTCTGTCCGATATAGGGCGCCGGGCGGTCCTGCTCCTGAGTCCTGTCCTAGCACAGCCTACACGTGCTGTGTGATGGCATTGGCGTGGAAGCGGTGGGAGAGGGAGGGGGAGGTTGGAGCCCGCGTGCGTCGCGCTGACGTCACGCGGCAAGGGGTCCCCTTCCTATTGGCTGCCTGCGGCTGGGGACGCTGCAGCCAATCACAGCTGAGATACGGCCACCGTGTCCCGTCCCCAGCCGCAGGCAGCCAATAGGAAGGGGACCCCTTGCCGCGTGACGTCAGCGCGACGCACGCGGGCCCGCAAAGCAGCACTGGGAACGGGTGCGTCCTGTTCGCATCCCTTTCCCAGGCCAGTGGCGGGGGTTGGGCCCCCCTGGCTCAGGGGCCCGGTCGCATCTGGGTGGAGGGGGGAGGGGGTGCAGTAAGTTGAAGTTTTGCCTAGGGTACTGTGAAGCCTTACACCGGCCCTGGTTTTCCTCAGTACTGGGGCATGTGAGCTACAGGCATGCCTCCAGCCCCTCTGTCTCCCTTGAGTCTCCCATGCCTCCAGCCCCTCTGTCTCCCTCTGTCTCCCATGCCTCCAGCCCCTCTGTCTCCCTTGTGTGCCAACTCACAGCAAGAGTGAGAGGGGATCTACCGACTTCCACCCACCCACTGTTGGACAGTTGGGAGGTATGGATTATGATGACACCAAACTTATTAGCTTTATCTTTATCCTGCTTTCCAATGCTGGAAGTCAGTTGATGATTTTATTATGGATTCTAATTTATTATTTATTATGGGTTATGATTTTGCGGGGTAGTAGTGGGCATATACTCTTGTTACATGCCTTCACACTGGACTGTGCTTTAAATAATGTTGCCCACTTGGGGGTAATATAGACTTCAATTAATAATTATTTGTGACAGAAGTATTGAGAATTATGTAAGAACAGAACTGTACTGTAAACTTTTATTTATTAGTCCATTGTCTACACCCCCGTGGCTAATTATCTTAATTGCAGTAGAAAAAACACTTAACAGGTAGATCAGGAATGTGAAATTCCAGCTATTGTTGAACTACACATTCCAGCATACCCTGCTACAGTTTTGCTATTTGGCAATGTTAAATTTGTTGCAGGGCATGCTGCGATGCATAGTTCCACAATAGCTGGAGAGCAGTGGTGTAGCTTGGTTCCACGGTGCCCGGAGCAAGGGCATGTTTCGTGCTCCCCCCCATCGTCATGGCACCGCATCCCTGCCTCCAGCGTCCCAAACCGGCGCATGCGCAGTGAGAGCGCTCGCCAGGTTTTAACTGTCCCCACAGACTTGCACGGTGTTAACACTACGCTGAAAAATAGAATAAAGCTGCTCAATAAATAAAATCCCCCCTCTACTAGTAAAAGGCACAGAAGGGGTTAAGGATTAGACCTGCCTGTGTTCCTCTGGGTACCCTTGGAGACACACTGGCCAACTCACATGTCCTGGGCTGGTGTATGGGGTGGTCTGGTTCCAGACCTTCCTATTCTGTGCCACCGGATGCTGGGGGCCAGCACTGGTCACTGCCTGATGTGGGGTGCTGCTGTGGGGGGTCAGTTGCTGTGGCCAGGTAGGTGCT
Organism: Crinia signifera; assembly: GCF_055691185.1. Lineage (NCBI taxonomy): Eukaryota > Metazoa > Chordata > Amphibia > Anura > Myobatrachidae > Crinia > Crinia signifera. Next base: position 147,803,193 of record NC_139221.1, on the reverse strand, counting down.
GGCTCCCTGCCGCTCTGGCTGTTGCCCAGGTGACACTGGGTACTGCGGCCAGGTGCCTGGTACATAGGCTGGGTGTGAGGCCTGGGCTCCACCAGGACTTGCGGCCACCAGGACTTGCAGAACAAGGAGGCCACATTGGTCGTGAAGAGGAGAAGTGCCTGGTCCCTGGAGAGGAAGAGGAAGCCCGGGCCCCGGGGTCGGGGGTCAGTGCGACGAGGAGGAGAGTGAAGCTGCATGGCGAGGGGCAAGAGGAGGAAGAGCAGCCAGCAGCGTGGCCAGCAGCGCGTGGGAGCAGAGCAGAGAGAGGACGGAGATTGACAGCTCCAGTCCCAGGCAGACGACAGCAGGGCCCGATACCCGGCAGCCGCATCACCGCACCAGTCCCCGTCACCCGACAGCAGTGCCCGATACCCGGCAGCCAGGTGCCGTGGACTGGTGCGGTGATGCGGCTGCCGGGTATCAGGCGCTGCTGTCGGCTGCCGGGGACTGGAGCTGTCAATCTCTGCTCCGTCCTCTCTCTGCTCTGCTCCCACGCTGCTGCTGGCCACGCTGCTGCTCTTCCTCCTCCTGCCCCTCGCCACGCAGCTTCACTCTCCTCCTCCTCGACGCACTGACCCCCAAACCCCGGGCTTCCTCTTCCTCTCCAGGGACCAGGCACATCTCTCCACGGCTAATGTGGGCTCCTTGTTCCGCCCCCCTACACAGGCACAATGGGGATCCACGGCACAGAGGGGAGCGGGGGAGCCGGCGGCAGAGCTCCGGCGCCAGGTGACATGTCGGCGCCCGGAGCTGGTGCTCCGCCGGCTCCACCCTAGCTACGCCTCTGCTGGAGAGCCAAAGGTTGCCCATCTCTGAGTTACTGTAGGATATATACTTACCGAAGTCCTTTCTGGGCTCTTACCACTACATGCCTCTGCAGAAGTGAGTTATCGAGTACCTGTATTCTGGGTTTATCTTTATCATTCCTACACACTGAACAATATGTACGATAATGTTGTTAACAATATCCTTATAGTGCATATCGTTAGCCTTTAGTGGGGATGATTCTGGTTGACTCGCAAAGCTATGAATTTTGCAGCTTTGCAAGTCATATAAACGCTACCCGCATCGCAAATCTCGACGCATGCTTGTGTGCGGAGGCCAAATCATTCGATAGTTGCCTACCATCGAATGATTTTGCCAGAGCTTGCTGACGTTAGATCTCGGCGTCCTGTACGGGAAGAGGGTGGGCAGCTGCCATCTTCTGCCTGCCCCCGCACCTGCATCTCGGGTGAATTTCCATGGGAACACGGCCCGCCATCCCACACCCCCCACCCGCACAGCTGTGTGTGAGTGGCCAGCGAATAATCAATTTGCAGTGGCCGCTCGCACAATGCTGCTGCACATGCGCATAAATGTTTATGCCCATGCGCAGTTGCTAAACATCGCTCCCCTGTGCGAGCATGCAGTGGAGCAATGCGACTAGAACCAGGGCCAGTGTGTATGGGCCTTTAGAGTTAAATTGTTGACAGCAGGTTTTTCAAGGCTGCAAAGTGCACTTGCTTGGAGAGACAACTCACTAACACCACCCTGGTGATGTTACCTAGGAACCTAGGGAATTTGGTAATGATATTAATGAGTCTATGGGGGGGTATGCAATGTTGGATCACGGCTGTCGATACCCGCCGACAGCCGTGATCCAGGCCCGTTTGCGGTCAGATCGACCGCATAACGACAGACGGGATTCAATGTCCCGCCTGCCGATGGGCGCAAAGGGGACATGGCCGTGAAAACGGTTGTGGATTGTCGATCTACGGCCCAGATAACGACAATCCACGGCCGTTATCGCCAGAACGGGCCCGACAGCTTCTGAAGTCGGACCCGTTCTGCCGTCATCTTGCATCAATGCTGTCGTTAACGACAGCATTGAATAGGGAGCCGCCGCTATTTCCCACGTTGGAAATAGTGGCGGCAAATTTCTATCCCCCTATGGCTTTAATTATTATTATTTATAATGTATACACTTGTACATTCGAGGGTTAATTTTGTTGGGAGCCGATTAAGCTACCGGTAATTTTTGGGAGTGTGGAAGGAAACCGGAGTACCTGGAGGAGGCCCACACAAGTATGGGGAAATATACAAACTCAGCACAGTTATGGCCATGGTGGGAATTGAAACCATGACCTCAGCGCTGTGAAGCAGTAATGCATTGCTAACCATTACACCATCCATGCTGCCCATTTGTGGAAATATGGGCAGGATATCAGGAATATAGAGGGCAGAGTATGTGAACATTTTATGTGTGCACAGGTATTTATTTTGGCAGTGGACAGAGGATACAACATATTACAACATATTTTACCAGAATTCCTATGGACAAACGTAATTTTTATCTGATAACAGAATAGCCTAGTATTGAGTGTTGTCCCTATTGCAGGACCTTTACCTAGCATCCAGATATAAGACTGGAAATATAATAGCACTCATGACAGATTGGTCAGAGAAAGTTTGACAGCCTTGACATTTAGAATCCTTTGTTTAGAGAGGATCTAGAGGGCGAATCTGGCTGCCTCAGAAGGTTTCTCCACTCTGTGTAGATCACAATGGTAGCCAGCAACTCCCAGTTTCCCACGTCACAGATGACCTAGTAAGGGGTAAAACTCTTTATGAAGGTGCACTGCTGAAGCATCTCCATTTCATTAGTCTGGGAAAGAACAGCTTCTACTCAAACATCTTCCAGTTAACAAGCCTAGGATTGGATTATCAACATATGAGCACAGAGACAAAAATATATGTGAATGCCTGGAATGTCCATGTATCCTTAAGAATAGGGTTGTCCAGTGACCATCAATAAATCATCAATGATCCCGATCAGGGGTGGATTGGCCCACCGGAAAACTGGGCCATATCCCGGTGGGCCGGTGCAGATTTCCCCCTGGCTGGGCCGCCGACTGTTCTACCAGGGTCGGTGCTGGCGTCATCCTGCAGGGAATATATGTGCCGCCGATATTTGATTGGGGCTGTGCTGCCCTTTGTGACCAGGATGCGGCTGCTGGTCACTGTTCGGTGACATCGGAAGCAGCTTCAGCTTGGATGGATCATGGAACCTGCGTGGAGCGCCTCTCCCCCCATGGTCAGTAACATTTCCACCCCCCGGGCAGTAGCGTTTCCACCACCCCCCCAGGCAGTAGCGTTACCACGCGCTGAGGGCAGTAGTGTTATATCACCCCCCCGTGCAGTAGCGGTAACAACCCCCCTTCCCGGCAGTAGCGGTAACAACCCCCTCCCCCGGGATGCTTCCAGTTGTTTTCCAGGCCGGATTTCATTACCAATCCGCCCTCCATTGGGTGATGGTTCTACCATTGATGGTAGAGACCCAAAAGGTTTTCCACCATTGAGCGTAGCCATGGGCCCTTTTACACTTGCACTGTAGTGCATAGCTAGTGGGCTGTGAGTAAGGTGTAGCTCTGTATAACGGCGCTATCATATGGCTGTCTCCAAGTTTTCTGTCACTGCAGCTTGCTTAAGCCTTATATACAGTTGATAAACCAATATGTCATTCTCTCACTCCACCCATTCCACTGTCAGAATGGTTCAGGCCACCACTTGTCTGCCACCTCCCTTACCTTCCCTTCTACAATACCTATGTGCATTGCTGGTGTCAGTCAGCAGCATCACCACCAACTCTATGGGGGAAATTTACTAAGATGTGTATTCTACGTCACATGTGATGTTGCTATGGGCAACCAATCAGAATCCACTTCTTATTTATTTAGCACCCTCTAGAAGATAGTAGACAGGATTTGGTTGGTTGCCCATAGCAACATCACATGTGAAGTAGAATACACATCTTAGTAAATTTCCCCCTATATGTCTCCAAGCGGGCAAGGCTGCTACTTGCGTTTGCTTGGCCTCTGTCGGTGTGATATTCCTGTCTGCCACACTCACACTGGTCACAGCTACTGTATGGGGGTTATTCTGGTTCACTCGCAAAGGCAAAATCACTTTCTAATGGACAAAACCATGTGCACTGCAGGTGGGGCTGATGTAACATGTGCAGAGAGAGTGCACAGTTTCAACGCTAGAAGCCTAGGAGACAAAATTCCTGAGCTAATTGCAATACTGACAAGGGATGACCTAGACATTGTGGCTATTACAGAGACATGGTGTAATGAGAATCATGACTGGGACATAGCTATACCAGGATACAATTTATTTAGGAAGGACAGAATGGGAAGAATCTGAGGAGGGGTAGCAATGTATGTAAAGAAAAGCATAAATGCTAATTTAATACAAAACATTGAAGAAAATACTGAGGCCCTCTATGGTGACCATAGAAATGGGGGAGAAGGACACTATTCGCACTGAGGTCATCTATAGGCCACCAGGCCACGGGCAGGATGTGGACAGGATTCTATTGCTTGATGTCACTAAAATGGCTTTAAATGGAGAGGTCATAATCATGGGAGACTTAATCTACCTGATGTGAATTAGGAGGAGTCTTTTGCAAGATCATCTACAAGTGGCAAAATTCTAAATTCCCTACAGGGAGCATCTCTCAAGCAATTGGTGAGAGAGCCTACTCGCAAAGACTCAATATTAGATTAATACTCACACATGGTGACAGAATATCAGACATATAAGTGGGTGAGAACCTAGGATCCAGTGATCATCAAGCAGTATGGTGTAGTATCAAGGCAGGGTCCAACTCCAGTCACACAAAAACTAAGGTGTTGGATTTTAGGAAGGCTGACTTTGCAAAAATGGGGAGATTTTTAAGTGATTCATTAGTGGATTGGAGGAACTTGAAAGGAGTGCAGGAGAGGTGTAAAAAATTAAAAAGTGCAATACTAAAGGCAATAGACCTTTGTATCAAAAGGGTTAAGAAAAGCAACAGGAAAAGGAAGCCAGTGTGGTTTACAAAAGATGTATCAACTAGTGTAAAAGCAAAAAAGATGTCCTTTAGGACATACAAGCAGACTCAATATAATAACGACAAAGAAGTGTATCTTGCCAGATGCAAGGAGGCTAAGAAAGTGATCAAGCTGAGGAGAATATGGTTCAGTCTGTAGATAAAGGAAGCAACACTTTTTTTAAGTATATAAGTGAAAGGAGAAAATCAAATGAAGGAATAATAAGACTTCGGACAGACACTGAGAATTTGGTGGAGGAAGACAAGGCAATTGCAGATCATCTAAATAATTATTTTTGCTCCGTATTCACTATAGAAAGAGAAGGGAAGGGACCACAGTAAGTTGCAAGAACATTTAGAAAAATAAGGTAGATCGAAGTACATTTACTAGGGAGAAAGTCCTAACAGAACTTTCAAGACCAGAGGCAGAACTCTGGGAGGCAATGGAGTCATCTGCCGCCGGGCTCCTGCTCCCAAGGGGGCACCTCTCCTTCTTTTGAGTTTGAATCAGTTAATTGAAAGCAGTTGATATTGCTAATGTGGCTCACTCCCCCTTCTAACATCATTTTTGCAAGTGTCACACCCTGTATTAGACCCATGACCTTACTGGAGACAGACACCTTACTGAATGAGCTATTTGGTGGGGGGCACCAGTACTTACCTTGCCTCCGGGCAACTGGGATGAACTTACACCACTGTTCAAGACTAAAAGTGGATAAATCAATGGGGCCAGATGGAGTGCGTCCGAGGATACTAAAATAACTAAAAGATGTGTTGGTAGCTCCATTAACAGATTTATTCAACCAGTCACTAGATACAGGTGCAGTTCCAGAGGACTGGAAAAGAGCAAATGTGGTTCCACTGCACCAAAATACTAGATGAAGGGGGGGCCGTAGATGTGGCATATCTATACTTTAGTAAGGCATTTGACACTCTCCCACATCACAGGCTGCTAAATAAACTTGAAAGTGTGGGATTGGATTATAAAACAATTAAATAGATAACAACCTGGTTGCAGGATAGGAAACAGACAGTTGTAGTAAATGGAGTGCATTCTATGGAGGGACATTTTACCAGTGGAGTACCCCAGGGATCTGTACTTGAACCAGTGCTCTTTAATATCTTTGTTAGTGACATTACAAATGGTATTGAAGGGAAAGTATGCCTTTTTGCAGATGACACAAATATATGCAAGTAGAAACACGAGGAGGAGTAAATCAAATGACTGATGATCTAGGTAAAGTTAAGAATTGGTCAAGAGCATGGCAACTACAGTTTAATGCTAAAAAATGCAAAATTATGCACTTGGGAGTCGGGACTCAAAAACCCAAAGGCTCAATATAGTATCAAGGGTACTATAATGGAAACTACTGAGGAGGAAAGAGATCTAGGAGTCACTATTTCAAGTGACTTAAAGGCAGAAAAGCAATGTAGCAAAGAAATGAGGTAGGCTAGTCAGATGCTTGGTTGCATAGAGATAGGAATCAGTAACAGAAAAAATATGTAATAATGCCACTTTATATGTCATTGGTATGGCCTGATCTGGAATACTGTGTCCAGTTCTGGAGACCATATCTTCAGAAGGATATAAGTACATTAGAGAGTGTACAAAGAAGGGCAACTAAAATGGTGCATGGCCTACATCACAAAACTTACCTGGAAAGACTAAAAGATCTTAACATGTATAGTTTGGAGCAGAGAAAATAAAAGGGGGGACATTATAGAAATCTTCAAATATATCAAGGGTTTTAACATAGTACAGGAGGGACATTTTTTTCAAAGGAAAAGAAGTAATAGAACACGAGGACATGCACTGAAACTGGAGGGAGGTAGGTTCAGGGGAAATATTAGAAAAAATTACTTCACAGAAAGGGTAGTGGATAAGTGGAATTGCCTCCCATCAGAGGTGGTAGAGGCTTTGACAGTAGATTAATTGAAACATGCTTGGGATAGGCATATGAATATCCTTACAAAGAAATACGGATTAGAAAGGGTTGAGATTACCTGAAGGATAAAAAAGGGACAGACTAGATGGACCAAATGGTTCTTATCTGCCGTCAAATTCTATGTTTCTATGAGATGGCTTGCCCTAGTTTATTTACTTCTGTATGTGAAGAACCCTGATATTTGTTGTTCAAACTGCAGTCAAATCTGTCTTTTAGAGTTGCCATAAGAACAAAACTCTACAGCAGTGGGCCTTTAGAGAATATGCTGTATACAGAATAAATTGCTTCAGCAAATAGTAAACCTCTCTGAATTGGTATTTGTCTTAACCAGTAGATGGCAGTTTATCAAGGAGTTTGTTGCTAAGCATATACAGAACAGATTATTGCATGGATACAGTCAGTTTCTTTTGATGTTTATTTTAGATCTATATTTTGTGTTTGAATATAGTTTAAATATAATATTTAAGGTGATATAAATCATTTGTTATTTTAATAAAAAAAAATGATAACTTACCATATATACTTGAGTATAAATCGACAATGTAGCCTAAGGTACGTTCTCAGCGTAGCCTGGCGCCCTGCTAATACACAAGTACCGAAGGTTATGTTATAGTTCACTATAATGATGATGAATAATTAATAATATTTTAGGTTATAAATTTAAAATGAATGACATTTATAAACATATAGCAGTACAATAAGAAAAAATATAAAAAAAGGACTGTCAAAAATGGCATGCTCAGTCAATTGGTTATATAAGGTGAATATTGTTAGTAAAATAGTCACCCGTGACCTCTGATCCTGGAGTGGTCCAATGTGGCAATTGGTATATCCCCAGAGTGGTATTGAGCAAAGTCTGTTTGGTGACAGTTGGATCCAGATACCTTTAAATAGGTGGCGTTCCTCTGGTGAGATGGCAGATTGCTGTATGGTGGCAGCAGGCTGGAAATGCCGGCCTTTGGAAAAATAAGTCAAGAGCGCTAGGGGTAGTTGTTGTTTGCAGTGTACACCAGCGGCCACTACGGTGGAGGGATACCGCCCTCCAAAAGTAGAGAAAGGTAGAATACTATTTTACCAGGATATGCCGGCCTCCCTTTAAGCCAAGTGTAGAGGGTGGATTCCTTAGAACAAAGTCCCAATTATGTTGTGGGGTCAAGTGAGCTCAATGTGGGTTGATGATAGGACCAGGGTGTCCAGGTGACTGGGTTATGTTAAAAGTATCTGTCCACTGATGCATTTCTGCTGCCAGTTTGCTCCTCATGGGCTACTCAAAGCTGGTTGGATTACTGATGCCTTATGAATGTATATGGTCAGGGATGTGTTATCCGTCTGGGTCCACTCTCAGCAGCTACAGCCCACAGTGAACAATGGACCCGGCTACCAGAAGTTTCTGTTGCCACTAGCTTTGAGCAGCCCGTGAGGAGCATACTGGCAGCAGAAATGCGTCGATGGACAGGTGCTTGTAGCATAACTATGTGCATGCGCTGTCACCAAAAATAAGTGAGTGCGAACGCGCTCGGGTGGGGACCGATTAAAACAGAATCACCCACTACTTAAGTCAAGGTTCCTGTTGCTTATATGTTTATGTAGTCTAGATAAAAAGTGGTCAGCTCCACGCTCAGTGGGCTAGGTTGTTTCTGTTCATTGCTGCTAAGAAAAGAGGGGGTGTAGACTGGTACCCTCACAAGAAGTTAAATGAAATATAGGGTTTTTTCCAGCGCATACCTGCAGAAATAAATGGTGTTTTTATTTTTTTAAATGAATCATGCTAACGTGTCATATGAAAAAATATTTGTGAATTTTATTCTAAATAAAATATATAATTTTTTCATACAACACGTTATCAAGATTCATTTTTGTAAAAAACACCATTTATTTTAGATTTCTGCACGTATGCGCTGGAAAATACCCTTTATTCCATGGTTATGTAGTCTGTAACTAGGCTTGCAGATCCCTTGTTGCACCATACAAATAGAGTAGTTATATTAATAATAATAATGATAATAATAAGAATAATACAATCGCGCACATACATAGTTATACATACACTAGTAAGCCAGCTTGAACCAAATGCTTCGTAAGCTAGACTGCTACCCTGTGATTGCCTCTGTGTTTGTGCATTTGTGAGAAAAGAGTATGTAGTTTCACTCGCTGCCAACACAGGGCAGTGTTTCGGAAAAGGGCTATGTGGAAGGACATCACCCTGGCTGTTAACGCTGTAAGTCAGCACAAGCGCCTGGTCAGAAATGTCAAGAAGAGGTTCAACGATATCAAGAGACAGCTCAAAAGTAAAATGGCCATGGAGTTGGAGGAGGCCACCAAGACTGGCGGAGGAAGCCCCACCACTGTCTGCTATACGTCCTATGAGGTCAAGCTCAAAAGAATCATACCCCCTGAGGTCCTGCCTGGCATGCACGTCGCGGATACCGATAGGCCGCCGACGCCATCCAGAGCTGGTAAGTGTGACCACATGCAATCTTAAACATACATGGCAATGTTTTCAAACTGTAATGTTCACTTGTATTGTTATGCTAAGTAAAGTGCTGCTGTGGAACTACATAGCCCAGCAAGGTCAGGCACAAAAAATTGCCTGCTCCTACTTTCAAATTGGTCATAATGCTCTACTTGTAGTTCCACAACTGCTGATATTGATCAACACTTTAACATTATTTCTAGCAGCTTAACATGTATGTGGCCCAAAAAACATTGGTGTACTGGTGGTTAAGCTGCCATGCCTACATAAGACAGATTAACCACCAGTTGTAATGTGTACATTAGTTTAATAATAATCTAACAAAAAATGCAGGTGTAAAACATATGTCAAATAATGTGGGGACTAAATAATGTAGGCCCTTATTCTGATCTGTGCGGCCGGAGCCGCATACGTTGCTCCGGCCGCACAAACCAAACCCCGCCTACAAGACGGATCGCCACGGCCGTCCGTACGCGGACGGCTGGCGATCCGCATGAAAATGGTGGGGCGTACGCCTCCACCATGGTGGGAGCTGCCCCCTGCATTCGATGGTCGACGACCATCGAAGGCAGGGCCGCACGCTCCACCAGCTCACGCAAGCTTAGACCACACGGACAATCGTCCGTGTGAAAGCTTGTATTTGGGCGGAGAGCTGACATCCGGCGATGTCAGCTTTCCGCCCCCATCACTGGCGTCATAGCCTCATTACCATGCATACGCCCCGCGTTTGCATGGGAACGCCCATGAAACGCTGGGCGTATACATAGGTAAATGAGGCTATCAAGCCCCTCACGCCCCTATACGCCCCCTTTGCGGCGTATAATTTTTGTGTGCGGCGATTTCGCCTGCACATGCGCAGAGTGACCTCTGCGCATGTGCAGAGTGAAAACATCGGCGGTACGGCCGCACGCGGGCCGTACCGCACAGATTAGAATAAGGGCCGTAGTCCTTAACCAAAGGAAGTATTGTCCAGTAATGTAATTTCAATGCATTTTTGGCATAAATGCTTATCCATTGCAAGGTAGATAATGGCTGCCCATCTTTCCTTTTACAGATTGTCCGTCCCAAAGTGCTCACGCATCAAAGAAAAGAAGGCCCGTTGGAGCAGAATCTGTGGAAGCAGGTAAATGAACAAAAAACAGGCCATTACACATACAGTACACACACCCATGTCACATCAACAATATCTCACACTACATTCATCTCCTGCTGCTACATTGCAACGGAAATGAATGTAATCTGACCTAGCCATCTCACTTATTATTAATGTCAATGTTACATGCAGTATCGGGGTACATGTGTAAGTACATAATACCCCTAGGTATGTGCGTTCAGCATCTCAAGCCCTTTCAAAAACAGTACTGAAGAGAGACTGGCCTACTGTATATATGCATCAGTACTTACCTCTTCATCTGTATCCACAGGTACTGTACAACTAGGAACACAACCAACAGAATCCTCTATGATGATGTTGGACGAAATGGACATCATTCTAGAACCCGTGGAGACCTTTGCGGCTGAGGAGGAAATACAGACGTCATCACAGAGTGATCTTCCCCCAAGTGGGGTGACTCCCAAACCACCCCCACCCACAAACACACCCCATACAGCAGCTTCTGCTGCACAAGTAGCTAACTCCTTGGTAAATTTCAAGGAGAAACAAATTGAATTTATGGCCTCCCAAAGCCTGCAAATAGGGAACATCCAGGGGTACATGCGTCACACTTTTCTTCAATTAAGAAAAATTGCACGTAGTGTACAGGTTGGTGTAGGTACTCATGTGCGCATGGCTAATAGCATTGACACCCGTTTTGCAGATCTTACTTCTGCTGTAAGGGAACAGAATAGCCATATTGGCCGCTTTGCGCAAAGTATAGCTGCACTTAGCCAATCGTGTACAGCGCAGACCAATGCCTTAATAGGTATGCAGGCACAACTTCAGCAGATGGAAGGCAATGTCATAGGTGCAGCAGCATCTACACTGAGTAGTGTATCTAGTACCCCAGTAAGTGGCTCCCCCACTTCCCCACGACGTCGGAGTATTAGGACCTGGGGTGGCCTGGGTGCAGCTTCAAGAAGTGGTTTAGGGTGGCCTGATGGTGGGAGAAAATAATTCATATTTCTATACATTTTTAATTTGCATCCAATATGCAATACATCTTGTTACATTCCCTGACAGTTCGAATGTTTGAGTGACAAAAATGCAGGTTGTTTATGACATACTATACTGCAGTAAAAATGTCTAAACGCATACCATTTTGTCTGTGTATTATTTTTAAAGCAATTGTTGTGTGAAATATGACATAGTGTAATGGTATTGTAAGGGTTCTGGGAGTGTCCCCGCCAACCTAACTCCGTTGCCTCTGGCTGGAATCGACGGACGTGTGCAGGGCTAGGCTTCACCTGGGCCCGTCTCGGCTGAAGGGCGAATTAGGTCCGCCCCACTCCGCTACAGGCAGGTCTTATGTATTGACAACACGTCCGCCGAGGCCAGGAGAGAGCAAGGGGACAACTAACTAAAACACCAGAAACGGGGAACTCCCAGAAACCCCAGGGGAGCAACAATGCTCAGCAGATGACACAAAATGAAAATGAATGCACCGGTACCAATAGTGCCAATACAGGGTGTGGGTGTAACAATACACTGAGATGTAATAAGCAACAGTAACCAAATAACGGAATAGACAGGTGGGTAATCCCCAACTTAGCTGAGAGATGTAATGCAGCCGAGAAGTTGGGACACCGCAGCACAGCCTTGCAGGACAACCCAGAACAAGTATACTGGATCACGGAGATGACACTCTGGGTACACGGTACATCAAACAGACTGGACAGACGAGGGTTAACCAGCAGGGACCAGGAACACCACTGAACACTACTTCAGGATCCAGAGAGCACAACAGACCGGCAGGGACACAGCAAGACTGGGATACAGGCTTGACATAAACTGACTGAAGCTGGACAGCGTGGACTACACAGTGAACTGAATAATATAACTATCACCGGAGTGTGTGAGCAGAGGGTTTTTATAGTGAGCACAATGTGGTGCTGATTACACATTGCCTATAGGTGAGCACTGCAGGCTAGGAGCCTAATTAAGACACCTGAGTCCTGATAACAGAGCACTGCAAGAAAGCTGCAATGGCCCAGGCTGACCACTGGAGGCCACCAGCGAGTAAACACACACACACACACACACACACAGGCTGGGATAAAACCCAGGGAGCAGAATCCAGGGAAAACATAAACTACACACAGAATATGTGAATCTGCGCATAACACAGATCCGCTGGAGGCGGATCCTAACAGGTATATGACAATGGGATTGCTGAAAAGTAGTGTTGGGTAACTTCTGGCTCGTCAAAGGTTGTGGAACTACATATTCCAGCAAGCTCTGGCACTCATTGTTTGGACTGTAATGGTTATAGTGTGTCAGGGCATGCTGGCACGTGTAGTTCCACAACACCAGGTGAGCCATGTTTTAGAGCAAAATTAATTCATACATGTTACAAATGTACTTACAAGGTTGATTACAGCAAGGGATAGGTCAGCACCACCAGCTGCATCAGTTGGGCTCTGTGTATTAGGCTAAATGTGGGTGGAAACAGATGGTATTGCTAAATATTTTGTTTATGAGTACACTTACAGCAAAGGTACATGTTGGAATACAGGGCACATGTGCTTACCAGAAAAGTAACGCCTGATGATTTGTGTACGCACCAGATTCCCCCTCTGCGTACCCGAGGTGTGGTAGGTTGGGCTTCCTGCACGACTGCTGCATGTTCCTCCTCCACATAGGCAGGTTGGGACAGGGCTATGTTGTGTAATATGCAGCAAGCCTGGACGATCATCACTACTTTTGCTGGGTGGTAAAGCAGCGTACCCGATGACCGGTCCAAACACCGGAATCTACTTTTCAATACGCCAAATGTACGCTCCACCACATTGCGGGTTGCAATATGGGATTCATTATACCGGTGCTTTGCAGGGCCCTCTGGGGAGCGCAAAGGTGTCATGAGCCAGGAAACACACCCATATCCTGAGTCACCTAAAACACAGATAGGAAGTTATTGCCTTATATGGTAAGGTATGTGCATTGTGCAAACAGGAGACACTGGGACAAGAGCAATATTCTTGTGAAACTGGAAACACACACATTTGAGCAGGTACAAATAAGGACAGAGAAGGTAATATGTAAAAATGTACTTACCAAGTAGCCAGCCCTCTGGCATTTGTTGTTTGTTGAATCGGTTGCAGAGGGCTGAGTGCCTCAGAATATAGGCGTCATGGCAGTTCCCAGGGAAGCCTTCTACAACACTTAGGATTTTGAGATGAGCATCACATACCACCTGAACGTTCAAAGAGTGCCGCCCACGCCGATTGACATAGACGTATCCCCGCACGTGCGGTGCCCTAATCCCAATGTGTGTGCAGTCTATAGCTCCCAGCACGTGAGGGAATGCTGAGAGTCTATAGAAAGCAACCTTGTGGTCCTGCCACTCCAACTCAGAACGTGGGAATCTGATGTATGTCCGCCACAACTTCTTTAAAGCAAGTAACACTTGAGTAAAATGCTTAGAGAAAGTGGGCTGTGATACCCCCAAGGACCATGAGGTCACAGACTGAGTGGAGCCTGTGGCCAAATAGTAGAGGGTACACATTAATTTCTGCAGCCCAGACACTGCATAGTTGCCTCCCCCGAAAGGGTCCAAATCATCTCTCACCTGCTCATATAAGTCCAACAGGTTATTGGAGTTCAGCCTAAACATCCCCACAACCTGTTGATCCGAGAGGGAGTCCAGGTACAGCCGAGCACGATACATACGTGTGGTACGCAGTAGTCGGGGGGGGGTACCTGGATCTGGTGTGCAGCTTCCTCCCTCCTGCGCAGCTCCTCCAAATGGGCCACATCACAAATCAGCAACTCCAAACCACTCTGCAAAATCTCCATGTCTCAAACCCTCACAGGTGTCCTTAATGATGTTGGGGTATATGTAGGGGTGTTTCTGAGTGAAATTGAGTGCACCTGTGTTGAAATTAACCATTTGTGCACTTGACCAAAGTGAGTTCTGGGCCAAATCGCCCAACAGAACCTGGTCTGAAAAAAGTGCGATTATTAGACACCTTAAAAGTGATTAAATATGCAAATTCAAGGAAAAATGCGATGTCACCATTTTTTTTACTAATATTCGCCAAAAAACACAAATCTCATCCCATAGAATGTCACCCACAGTTTCTGTAGTGGCCTCCTGCACTAGACATGTCCTCAGTGCAGGAGGCCGGCAGCCATGTTTATGGAGACCAGTCGGAAACTGGTCAGCCTGGCTGCAGTAGCAGCCTCAGAACAATGGCGGCCCGCACACAAAACGATTGAGTAGCCTGCCCCCTGGCCCAGCCCGCCCCTGTTAAGGATTGAGGTGCCCTGAATCACCAGCATTGACATTATCCCTAGTCTCTACTGTCGCCCCATCTAGGTCACCCCTGTCTGCCGTTGCACTTGTAAGCTTTCATGAGCAGCGCCTCACCCTATGTGCTTTTCTGTGGAGACTGATCTCCATATTCACTACAACAGTGCCTAATCCTTGGTTTTTGCCATTCTTTTTCTGTTCATTTGTTTATGTACTTTGTTTGCTGAACCCCTATGATGCCCTATAAATAACAGATAATGCTATATAATAAAATGCCAATGCTGCTCCTCACCTCTATGGGGAGAATTCAAGTGTTTTGCATGGTGACCGGTAGAGCAGTTCAGGTGTTGCAATGTTTGTGTGTGTGCGCCCCCGATTCTGACATCACTCATGCTGTTCCATCGTTTTGATGGGATGTAACTAGTAATTATAATAATAATGCTGCCTGCATGGGCTGGTTATCCTAGGTCAGGCATGTCCAAAGTGCAGCACGGGGGCCAATTGCGGCCGTGCCGTAATTTCAAGTGGCCCGCAGCCTCCAGATGGAAGCGGGCGGAACATCAGATGCACGATGCACAGCACACGACAATAAAGGTGGGGTCCTGGCGAGCACACCTTTACCTTGCTGTCTGCAGCAGTGAGGAGGTGCCGGCCGGCACAGTGAGATGAGTTTTGCGTCTTTCGGGTGAGTGTGCATCCAACCCCTGCTGCAGCAATCGTATATCACCCTCTTCCGCAATCACTGTGCGGGGAGGGGGGGGGTGCAGCAAGGGGTAAACTTGCTCCCATAACATGCAGAGCGGAGGAGGGTGGCAGCGGGAGCCCAAGCATCTCCTGTCCTAGCAGTGCCTGCTTTGCCTCTCCGTCCTTTGGCTCACACAAGGGGCTGGGAAACATACAGAGAAGGGAGGGGACAGGCAGGTGGAGATACAGTGAATGGGGGCAGAGTGGGGGACATACAGGGAAGGAGTGTCAGGCTGGGGGACATACAGTGAATGGAGGCAGTGATGACCATTCAGAGAAGGGGGGGGCAGGCTGGGGGACATAGAGTGAATGGGGGCAGAGTGGGGGACATAGTTAATGGGACTCATACAGTGAAGGAGGGTTAGGCTTGGGACATACAGTGATTGGAGGCAGTGATGGACATTCAGAGAAGGTGGGCAAGCTAGGGGACAGATTGAATGGGTGCAGAGTGGGGAACATACAGTGAATGGGGGGCATAAAGTGAATGGGGGCAGGCTGGAGGAAATACGGAGAAGGGGGGCAGGCAGGGGAATATACAGTGAAGGGGCAGGCTGGGGGGCATAAAGTGAATGGGGGCAGAGTAGGGGACCATTCTGATGTGATTAATGATTCAAAGAATGTCAGGCTGCATGGTCGGCTCCCACACATTTTCACCTCACCAAAATGTCCCTCGTCGCAAAAAGTTTGGACACCCCTGTCCTAGGTAGAGAGGGTATAGTTTTATTTAGTTTTACTTTTAACTCTGCATGAGCCCATAACTTAAAAAAATATCTGTAGGATAACAATACAGGTAAATGAGTCGCCTTTAATATATATAATAATAATCTACATAAGTATAATTGAACAATATTTCTGTGTATGTGTGTGTGTATATGTATGTGTGTGTATGTGTGTGTGTGTGTGTATGGATGTTCCACGATAACTCTCGAATGCTTGTACTAATCGTCTTCAAACTTTGCTCACTACCTTATCATATTAAGGGACAATCTAAGTTCGAAGATGGGTTTAATGAGAATACCCCTTAAGAGTGCTGTCATAAGGGTCCATGCGTTTTCTCTTGTTTTCTGGCATTGTGATATGTCGTTAGAAAGCTTATGACTTTCTGAATACAGCACAATAAACGCTACAAGGTCCATTAAATTAAAAACATTTTCACTTTACAAAACTTTGACAAACTGAAATTAATAAGCGGCTCATCAGCAGAGTGGTCTGTGAATTGAACACTGTAGATATCGATGTGAAATCCATGTGAGATCATTGTTAGTTATTTATTCTCTTAATTGTTTGCTGATTCATTGATGGTTTTCAAGATCTTCTGTACCTGCTGCAGCAGCTCCTGCCCTGCTGTCGTTGGTAAGGGTAGGTGGATAGTTGGATATTTGTTTTGGCTGCTGTAGCAGCTTCTGCTCTGCTGTGGTTGGCAAGGGTAGATTGATAGTTGGAGACCTGCTCTGGCTGCTGCCCTGCTGTGGTTGGGAGGGAATGTGGTTAGTTGGAAACTTGCTCTGGCTGTTGCAGGAGCTTCTGCCCTGATGTAGTTGGGAAGGGTAGGTGGATAGTTAGAAGGAATAATAGGAGATAGTTTCTAAAATTTCTTAGAACAGGAGTACATAAGTAAGGCTCAGCATGGGTTCATCAAAAATAGATCACGTCAGACTAAGTTATTTAGCTTATATGAGGAAGTCATTAGGGGGCTGGACTGAAATCTGTTGATGTAATATGGCTTGATTTTGCTAAAGCTTTTGACACAGTGCTTCATAAAAGGTTATTAATGAAACTAGGTAATTTAGGGTTAGGAGATAACATTTGTAATTGGATTAAAAATTGGTTGCACAATCAGGGACAGAGAGTGGTGGTAAATGGCATACATTCCAGCTGGGTTAAGGTCCAAAGTGGAGTCCCGCAAGGTTCAATATTGGGAACCACCTTGTTTAATATATTCATTAATGATATTGAAAGTGACATACAGTACTGATTAAAATTGCAATATTTGCGGACGACACAAAATTAAGTAAGGAAATTAAATGATTAGAGGATGTGGAAACACTACAAAGTGACTTAAATAAACTGGAAAGGGGAAATTGTAAAGTAATTCATTATGGGAACAAAAATGAACAAGCTACTTATAGGTTAAATGGAGTTATCACTGTAGAAATGGAGGTTGAGAGGTGATTAGATTAGTATGTTCAAATACAGGATTGGGAATCATATGGAACTGGGAGATGATTTGTTCACAGGCCTATACTTAGGACATGTGGGCATGTACTGAGGCTTGAGGAAAAGAAAGTTGCCGTACTGAATTGAGAAGAGGATTATTCACCATTAGAGCAGTAAAATTCTGGAACTCATTGCCAATGAGGGTCATTACAGCAACTACTGTTAATGAATTTAAATCAAAACTGGAAGCATTTTTGGCCACTAAGGGAATCCTATAGATATGACTTACTCAAGTCAGTAGTTACAAGTTAGATAGGTTGAACTAGATGGACTAACGCCTTTTTTTCAGCCTAATTACTATGTTACTTGCTCTGGCTGTTGCAGCAGCGTCTGCCCTGCTGTGGTTGGGATGGTGAATAGTTGGAGACTTTCTCTGGCTGTTGCAGCAGATTCCGCGCTTATGTGGTTGGGAAGGGAAGGTGGATAGTTAGAGACTTGCTGTGCCTGCAACCACTCGGACCATTAGGAAAAGGCATAGAATCATAGTCATTGTGGCTAACGGAAGTATTTTTGACTGGAAACAGGGAAGTCTGTGGACCTACGGGTAACACCAGATCGAATCCAGAGACTGAGGAATCGGCTGAGGCCGAATGAATCTCCTGATGGATGGATGAATTGTCACTGGAGATGCTTGAACCGTCTGGGACCGTCGTGGACTCTTGACTGACGGGTAGAACTGGATGAGGCAGAACTGAAGCTTGTTTAGAAGCAAAGTCAGTAAATGCCCCTTTTTGGGCAATACTCTTTGGAAAATAATTTTTTGACAACTTCTTTCTGAAGCCTTTGATGCGCTCCTTGTCCAGAAGGCGAGACATAGGAGATGAGGAATTTCTTTGTGGAGTAGTCCTTTCTTTGGGTCTGCAAATAGAACAACTTTCAATAAGATGATCTGAACCACCGCTGTAGAAACAGAGTTGGTGCCTTCTGCTAAGCTCATGTTCCTTCACTGAGAGCCTGAGGCAAAACGTGGATCGAACTCCCTTATTTGAAGCAAGAGATGTAGAAGTCCGGATAAACCCCTTGGCAGGGTCTTCCTTGATGTGCCCAACAATTGACTGAATTTCTGGAATAGATAGTGTGTACGTACAACCTCCAAGAATACGTTTACCAGGCAAGAGATCCATGAGACAGTCTTGTGTTCTGTGAGGAGGTAAGACATCTGTTTACTCACTATACTGAGGGAATGGAAGATCTATTGCTTCCGCGGTAGCTTTGCGAGCTGTGAGTGCCTTTTGGTGACAGGTACTTGAGCAGGAAGGACCCCAGGTGGTAATTTGCAAAGTCCTCCAATCAATCTGAGGGTTGTGGAGGAGGAGCCAGTGCAAGCCCAGAACCAGTGGATGTGTGGCTCCAGGTATCACAAGAAATGACAAAAGTTCATGATGAAGAACCCCCACTTTAACTTGAAGAGTTCTGAGGGTAACTGTTGCATCAGAAATCCTACCGCCATCCACAGTAGCAAGATAAACAGCATTAGAAAGAGTCTCAGTGGGTAACGTCCACTGCTGGACCAGTTCAGCCATTACAAAGTGCCCAGGCGCTCTTAAATCTAAAAGTGCAGAGACTGTCTTGAAACGCTGGTCAACTTGTAGGGACATTGGTAGAATACAATCGGACGAAGATTAAGAGGTTTTAATCACTACTAGCCGACCCTCACCTTGATGGGCTAGGAGGTGGAGTTTTTCCTTACACTTAGGGCAGGCAGGGAAGGAGCCGCATAGTAAAGGCATAACTATGTCTTGCTGTGAAATCGACGCTCTTCTGGAGTCAGACTGAAGCGATTAACCTCCATGGGTTCTTCCTCTGAGGCACCAGAGCATATGGATGTAGAATGGAGTATAATGGATGTAGAAGACAGCTTCTCGATATGATAATTTTTTCCGTGCTCAAGTGCCCTTTCTCGGTAACGTAAGTCCACTTTTATACACAAAGAAATAATTTAATCTAATTTAGATGTTAACTCACGAGTAGCAAGTTCATCTTTAAGTCGTTGGACAGACTGTGCCAGAATGCTGCATACAAAGCCCCATCATTCCAGGAAAGTTCAGTAGCTAGGACCTGGAACTGAACTAAATACTGTCCAACGGAACGGGATCCTTGCCGGAGGCGAAGAATTTCAGTGGATGCACAGGTTACACGGCCAGGCTCGTCGAAGATGCAACGGAATGTTGACACAAGGTTCTTGTAAGAGGACAAGATATCAGATCTCTCCCACAATGGTGATGCCCACCCCAGGGCTGACCCTGACAAAAGAGAGATAATGTATGCAACTTTTGTTCTCTCTGTAGGAAAGTTACTGGGCTGTAATTCGAAATGAATTTCACATTGATTCAGGAAACCCCTGCAAGCTTAATGAGATCCATCAAATTTTGTAGGAGTTGACAGGTTGAATATGGGGAGCAGCAGTAGCAATAGGAGGAAGAACTTCTACTTGGGGAGCACGAACAGTCTCTGGGCCACTTAGAGTGGTCTGAATTTTATCCAGCCTAGCGGTAAGATCTTGAAGACAATTAAATATCTGACCATCCGCTGCTTCTTGTTGATCCAAGCGGGCAGCCAACTGTTGAATGGAGTTGGAGGGCGGGGTTTGGCCTGAGGCTGGATCCATTAGGCTAGTGCTTACTGTCACGCCTGGGGTCTGAGGCAATGCGACAAAGGCCTCAAACATAGGCTCGGACCGATGAATGAATCAGGGAGGCTTGATTAGTCCCTTGTACATTAATTGTACCATAGTGCACCCAGAGGCATGAAGAAGGCAGGAGTAAAAGTACAATCACTATTAATGCTCAGCAGGTGATAACAGGCAGAGATGACTGTACTTGTCAACTGGCAGGAAGTAACGTAGGCATAAGCAGTAATTGGTACACAATGACTGTGGAGCAATGAGATATGCTAGATGCAGTGCAGAGCACTGATGAAGTTCGTGGATTCGGCGAAAGCTGATAACAATGAAAACAAAAGTACGTTAGGTGCTTTGAACAACCGAAGCTTGGGAGCGTTGGTGTGGAGCATCAGAACCTGGATAGCGATGATAATAACATTGAATAAACAGAAACGATGATTGAAACATCAAGTGCAGGGAACGATGGTTGGAACATCGAATGCGGAGGCGATGGTTAGAACATGAAATGCAGGAACAATGGCTGGAACATCGAATGCGGAGGCTAGGGTTAGAACATTGATTGCAGGAATGATGACTGGAACATTGAATGAAGGAACGATGGTTGGAACATCGAATGCAGGAGCTAGGCAAGGAACTGCTGAGGTGAGTATCCTTCTCTGGACAGAGGATCACAGGAGCTGGAATACCTGGAAGCAAACACACTGCAGCAGAGAGACACAACTGTACCACCAGGAGACAATTGAAGCACTAGCCATGTGTCTTGGATTTCCCAGCATACATATTCCCACTGAGAAGCCGGAATTGGCTGGGCAATTATGACAGGGAACCAGACTACACATGATTGGCAGAAGAAGATATCACACAGAGCTAGGACTACCACAGGTGCTAATTACTAGCAAGCCTAGTCTCTCTAGGAGGCATGATTGCAGTCTAATTGCAGCTGGCTGGAATACACATAAGTGAATAGCAGACATGACAGGCCAGATACACATGATTGTGGATTGTGACAGTCTATGCCCATCTCTCTTCCAACGAGCATCAGAGCACTGAGAGGCAGATTTATTAAGCTCGGTGAAGTGATAAAGTGTTTTTATCACCGGCCAATCAGCTCCTACCTGTCATTTTTCAAACCAAGCCTGTAACTTCACAGTTAGGAGCTGATTGGCCGGTGATAAAAAACAGACACTTTATCACTTCACCGAGCTTAATAAATCTGCCCCTGAGGAACCCAATAGAAAGCTTCAACAATGGATCCTTCCACTTTTTATTGCTGCACAGCCTCCGCCTCCTGGTGTGGTGGACTGTTCAGCTGCTAGACTGTCTCAACCTGGCCTGCACGGCACTCCATGCGGGTGTTGGAAAGTGACATCATATGCTACAATAAAGGTGGCCATACATCAGAAAGAGCAGCAGAAGTTTCCAAGCGTCAGATGGGCGGGCGGCTAAAGAGAGCAGTGGAAGTCCTTTTGACCAATTCTGTCACTACTCTGAAAATAGTTTTCAGAGGATTGCTGCATTGGGGCTATTTAATAATGGTATAACACAGCAGATGTGAGCAGATTGGTAGTTGCTGGCAACCTGTAAATTATAAAAATTAAATAAAGAAACAGATTTGTGGTACTCCTATCCTCTTGATCATAGTAGGCCAGCCCCCTATTTAAATGAAGCTTCAATCATACAATCATGCAGCAGATGGATTGTATGATGGATTGTATGACAGATTGTGAGTACATTGTGTGTCCAAAAACCACCAAGGACTGCCGGGGAGTTGTAGGGAAATTGGACACAATCATGATTGTAAGACCGGTCTTTCTGATGTATGGCCACCTTAAGGGTGAGAACATGAGGGGACGGAGCTAAGAGCACACCATGTACTGCACACCGAACAGGTCCTATTACTCTGTGCGCCCACATTCTTATAAAAATATAAAATCTCAGGTGCTCGTGGGTACATTTCTGAGGAGTGGTCTAGAGCTGATACTGGCTCATACCTCCTCATTTTAAATCCAAGCTGTGGTGGGCCAATATTGGTTGGTGGGCATGGGCTGCTTTCCCATCATCCACGTTCCTGCTCCCTAGCATTGGTTAAGAACAGACATCTCTGAGTGCTAGAAAGGCATTTTCTCTTTCAAAATAGGATGCCTCTTATTTTTTTGACAGAACAGCAGAGCACTAGTGAGGAAACCAATATATAGCTTATTGGACTTTGCTAGTTGTTGAATATTGATGATGATTTGCTCTTTGTCTGTATTCCATGCCTTGTAAGGAGCTCACATAGCCAAGTGAGGCATTTATCAGAATGACAAACAAGTGCATTTTAGGAAAGGCATGGTACAATGAGCTAATCTGGATTCATAGGTATTCCATAGACAACTAGAGCTGATGTAGCTCCCCTGACCATACAGAGACCTGTGGGAATAAATGTCTCAGCTGCATCATGCCTATTTCAAGTTGCAAAAGACTATCAGGCCTTTAGTCATATGACACTGAGAGGAGACTTCCAGGAAAATATGTCCATGCCAACAACATTAAACAAGAACACTTTACTTCTGGACAGGGGATCACTGTGATTCAGAAATGGCCTGATTCAGAAATGGACACAGATTTTATGCTAATGCTTCATGTGATTATCAAAAAACTGGGATGACCTTTTGCAGCATCTTAAGCCAGTGCATTTGCGTCACTGTGCATATTTAGATGCATCATCGGTGTACACCATCGAAACTTACATTAGCTATATTGTTAGTGCAGTTTCTCCATGGTATGACCCCTTGTGTGTTAGGCTCTACATCTTTCCACACCAAACTTTGAAATTGTAGATTTATATTGAATTGATTTTCTGTCATCTTGCTGATTTTCTAGTTTAGCTCAGAGTAGCGGCTGGTATTGAGACACCTTTAGTGAGGACAGCAAAATGGAGGGATCCTATATTACAAAATGTGTTGCAACAAAGATGGGTAAAAGCAGTGCCGCCAGGAGAGGGAACGTTATGCAGGCTTGTTGGAGGGGCCTGGGATGATTTTATCTGTCAGACAGCAGCAGTCTCTCAACCCAGCCCAACATGCTGCTGTGTGCTGAGCTGTGTTGGGTCCAGGGAGGCTGTGTCTCTGTGGGAGGGGGTGGGATTAGCTATCACACTGTTCACACCTACATCACAGAGTAATGCTACTTGTCATATTCCTGGAGACTTATCTGTGTAGGGGAATGTCTGATTCTGTGTCTTCATGCCAGGGCATTAGAGAGCCTGGCTGGGCGTGGGAGGCATGGCATGCACCCTTAGAATAAAATACAGAAAGAATATTACTTTAAGCAATGCCCTGGCCATACTGTAGCCCAGCACAGAGTATGGGTTAGGAAGAGCAACTGCTGCTGCCAGGTAATGGGGCCCCACTGGGACCCTCCATCAGACCTAGGCACATGTAATTACCCCTTCCCTTGGCACCGCTGCCTCATGCAGGAAATTGAGTAAACGTTTACTGCTTCTCTATGCCTTCTTTTCTATTTTGAATAAACTAATTGCATTACTAAAACTGACATACAGGGGCTTGTCCAGTTAAGTGTGACTAGTGTGACAGCCACCAATTGTGCAATTTGCCCCACTTAAAAAGATGAGCGATCTGTAATTTCCATCATATAGTAGGTACACTTCAACTGTGAGAATGTGGGGGGGGGGGAAACAGGAAATCATATTGTATGATTTTAAACAATTTATTTGTATCTTCTTGTGTATAATATATATTTGACACCTACCAACAAGCAAGACTTCTGGCTCTCACAGACCCGTTACTTCTTCTTTAAGAAGCTCTCCTATCCTCCACTCGTTACCTGTATTAATGGCATCTGTTTGAACTGGTTATCTGTATAAAAGACACCTGTCCACACCCTCAAAAAGTCAGACTGCAATCTCTCCACCATGGACAAAACCAGAGAGCTGTCTAAGGACACCAATGACAAAATGGTGTCCTTAGGGTGGATGAGCTACTTGACAATATGCAAGCAGCTTGGTGTTGGCGCAATAACTGTTGGCGCAATTATTAAAAAGTGATAGCAATACAAGATCACAAACAATCTCTCTTGACTTGGGACTCCATGCAAGATCTCACCTCGTTGGGTATCAATGATATTGATACCCTTACTAGATTGTAAGCTCCTCCGAGCAGGGCCTTCTTCCCTCCTGTTGTCAAAGCCCACTTCTCTTCACATTTCACTCACAGCTCTCCTATACTCAAACACTCAGTGACCATCTTTGTCCGCATACTCATCTCCATCATTGGCCTCAAGCCTCTAGTTGTATGTTGGTTGAGTCCTCACTACTTATATTTAAGCTGTAATGTGTATTGAACAGTGGCACTCTTTATTTGTACTGTATTTTTGTTATTTATTTAATGTTATGCCAAGTTTTGTCTCCCTGTATTGTTCCTTTGTATGGCGCTGCGAAACAATTGTGGCGCCTTATAAATAAAATAATAATATTGAGAATGGTGAGTAATCAGCCCAGAAATACGCGGAGGGACCTGGTCAATGATCTCAAGAGAGCTGGGCTACAGTCACAAAGGTTACAATTAGTAACACACTACGTCTTCATGGATTCAAATCCTGCAGCATCCAAAAGGTCCCCCTGCTTAAGCCAGCATATGTCTAGGCCCGTCTAAAGTTTGCCAGTGACCATCTGGATGATCCAGAGGAGGATTGGTAGAATGTCATGTGGTCAGATGAGAGCAAATTAGTATTTGGTATAAACTCCACTCGCCGTGTTTGGAGGGAGAAGAATAATGAGCGGCATCCCAAGAACACCATATCCACTGTGTCAGCTTTGCGGACTGTCCGGCGGCGCCTTTGCATCGGAGAGCTGGTGCCCGTGGTTGCAGGGCAGACGCAGCACTTATGCCCAGCAGTGCCAGCTTGCCCTGCGTCACTTCCGTCTGGCCGAGTGATGCTAGTTCCACCACTTGGCGTCCCTGCAGCCACCTGGTGGTTGCTTAGCTACTGGGGATGTCGAGCGGTATGCTCGGCCACCTGAACTTATTAGGCAGTTGGGGGCAGGTTCTGATGGTGGTGGCGGATCCCTTTTAAGGGATCTTGCCCAGATCAGTGATACTGCCTAGTTTAGGAGTTCACTTGCTGTCCTGCTGGTTCTTGGTCAGTTTCTCCCTGTTCCTTGACCGGTTAGCCATTTGCTCTAGCTCCCAGCCTGCCTCTCCAGCTGCAGCTGCTGGAAGTTTAAGGGACCTTCTTGCGTCCACCTGAGGTCACATAACTGCTCCATTGGAGCCTAGTTTTTTTTACATCTGTATTTCTCATTGTTGCTATTTTCTTGTTATCTTTGTTATTCTCATTCATTTGGGATTATATCAGCTCTGGTTCTCCCTGGCATGGCGAGACATTCAGAGTTCCATTGCTTTCGTCATTTTGGGGTATCGTTTGTTTGCACCCCAGTTTACTTTATTACCATTTCTCTATTTCCATCATAGGTTTTTTTGGAGGTACCCCGGTTCAGTTGTTTTTTTGTGTCAATGAATAGGTCGCCTTCCCCATCCTTGGCCTGGTGCCGTTAGGTAATTTGTTTTTCCCCAGGCACATATCCTCAGACGATCGCCTTCGTCTTGTCACCTCATAAG
The DNA here is from genome assembly GCF_055691185.1 of Crinia signifera. Lineage (NCBI taxonomy): Eukaryota > Metazoa > Chordata > Amphibia > Anura > Myobatrachidae > Crinia > Crinia signifera. Next base: position 147,777,273 of record NC_139221.1, on the reverse strand, counting down.
ACCTGGTTGCACCGGAGTTGGGGCAGACTTAATTCGCCCCTCCAAACGTGGCGTTTAAAGGTGAAGCCTTAGTTCCTGTTGATTTCGGTCATCTGACTGAGGAGGTCAACAGAGTTAGTGCAGGGTGTACCATGGCCATTCTAAACAGCGGTCCTGGCTGTGGGTTCACGCCAAAAAAACGAAACTACGTCTATACTCATAACACACTGTGAAGCATGGGGGTGGAAACATCATGCTTTGGGGCTGCTTTTCTGCAAAGGTGACAGGACCACCGATCTTTATTAAGGAGAGGATGAATGGGGCCATGTATCTTGAGATTTTCACCAAAAACCTCCTTCCCTCATTAAGACCATTGAAGATGGAAAAAGGCTGGGTCTTCCAGCATGACAGTGACCGTAAAACACCGCCGGGGCAACTAAAGAGTGGCTCTTCAAGGTACTGTAGCATTTCAAGGTACTGAAGTGGACTAGCCAGTCTCCAGACCTCAACCCAATTGAAAATCTGTGGAGGGAGTTAAAAGTCTGTGTTGCCCGGTGACAGCCACAAAACATCACAGATCTAGAGAACTTCTGCATGGAAGAGAGGGCCAAAATACTTGCTACAGTGTGTGCAAACCTGGTCAAGAACTACAGGAAACCTTTGACCTCAGTAATTGCCAACCAAGGTTAAATCACAAAGTATTGAGTTTAACTTTTTGATTGTCCGAATATTTATTTTCCTTAAAAATATACAAATAAATTGTTTAAAAATCATACAATGTGATTTCCTGTTTCTTTTCCCACATTCTGTGCCAAATGTAATAGGGTGAGTGTTTCAGAAAGTGAGAGATTTTGGGAGAGTTTTCCCCTTTTTTTAAAACGGCGATCATTTACACTGCAAAACCAGGTTCATTTTGCCATGTGAATGATTGCTGCTTTAAAAAAATTGGAAAAACTCTCCCAAAATCTCTCACTTTCTGAAACTCTCACCCTATTTCATTTGGCCCCCTGTCTGTCACAGTTGAAGTATACCTATGATGGAAATTACAGACCTCTCTCATCTTTTTAAGTGGGTCAACGTGCACAATTGATGGCTGTCCAAATACTTTTTTGCCCCACTGTACATGTCGTACAGCCTAAAGTGAATGCAGGGGTAAATTTACTAAGATGGGTGTTCTAATGAAGATTCTACAGGGTTTATGTACCAAGATTGGAGATGGGATGTTGCAACCAATTAGAATCTATTTTACTATTTAGAACCTTAAATATACATCAGATTGGTTGCTGTAGGCAACATCACATCTTTAATAGAGCTCACATCTTAAGGTGCATACACACTGTACAATTTTTTTGACCAATTGAAAGACATTTCCCTTGAACTTAGTGTCCTGGACAAAAGATGTTGACGAAAGATATTGACGACAGACGAAAGATCTAGCTACAGTTTATAGTCTCTTTTTGAAAGAGATCCAAATTGAGCTGCATGCACAGTTGACAAACAACCTTGATGAATAACTGGCTGGTATGCGCATCATCATTCGTCGTTCGTCGCAAACGCATTGAAAGATATTTTCACCAATTTTGTTCAGAATGGCCGAAATTGGTCAAAAAATTGTACAGTGTGTATGCACCTTTAGTCATTTTACCCTTCAACATCTCAAGTATATAATTTATATGGTTTGTTAGTTTGAGTATAGACAATTGTTTCTTTTCTGAAGCATTAATGTAAGTATATACTGTATATTCAGTACACAACAATGGTGCTTTTGTGTGTTGCCAGTGATCTGAGTCACCTCCGCAGGTACATGTTGATCAGTGGCTTAGATATTATTTATTTAAGAACCTTTCTTTACGGAAATAGCTCTCAGTCTAAATTATCACAGATTGGGAGACTCCCTTTGTCTAAACTTTAATATGCCATTTTATATGAAGATATTGGTTTTTTTTTATATGTTAAATCTGGGTAGATTATGACAATAAAATGTGCTTGTGTAATTGTGACCATATACTTATAACATGTCGTTTTTTGACCGTTTTTGTTTTAATATCACCAGTGTGTAAAACTTATACAAATAAATGTGAAATATGCAATTCTCTGTTGTGATTTTTTTCTGCGTACCTCACTCACCTCCCACTGAGGGGCGGGGAAGCCTGTAAAGGCACCTTTTATCTACAAGACTTTAATTCTTAAACAAAGAAAAAAATACTTAAATCTGGAAACTTCAAGAAGAACTTTAAAAAAGAAGGGCGTTCCCCTCCCCCTCACAGTAAGTCAGATGTTATTCAAACATATAGCATACCTCCCAACTGTCACGATTACAGCGGGACAGTCCCGATTTCCGGGTCCTGTCCCGCTGTCCCACCCGCGGCAGGCATTGTCCCGCTGCGGGGGGTGGCAGTTGGGAGACCCCCCAATCTAATAGAATAGACGCTGTGCGCACGCGCACAGCGTCTATGCTCGTATGAAAATGAGGTCGGGGCTAATTAGCATAAGCAGCGCCCTCATTTGCATATGCCCCGCCCCCTTTTCGGGCGCTTCGCCGCACGAGTGTCCCTATTTCATCATAACAAAAGTTGGGAGGTATGATATAGCAGTTTATTTTGGGTATTACAGTATGTCCTTTGGATTTTTCTTGATTCCATGTATAGTGGCTTAGATCCTGCGATGTACATATGGAATTAAGAAAATTACTGTAATAAGACACTCACTTTCATATAAACCAATGCTGTTTTCAGATAGGAAAGGGTAACCACCACCTTATGGTGTAGAAGGAAGCACCCTTAACAACCATGGGCATACCTAACTTTCACATATCACAGATGGTAAACATATATAATGGTTTATTTATTAATGTCGCAGTTTAAAAGTGTGAGCATACCATTACTCACACTATATGTTGTATTGCAAGATGTATAAAGGTTTCTTTCAGTTATCATGTTTTGTGGAACTCTCCAGGGGCCCTTTAGTGTGGTGTTTAAAAGGAACTCTTGGGATGTATGAAAATAAAGGAAATTTTCACAGTGAGGGAGACAATCCTAAAGGTTGATTATAGTCTTTATATATTTATTGACCACCACCATAGATTTAGTGTATGGAAATAGGGCGTATTTATCTTACATATGTAGTAAGCGGAAAAATATGTATAGCAGTTTCTTTAATTAATTTGTAGGGTTTCAACTACAGATGGGGCAGGCCTCTTCTTTGCTGGCGAATCGCCAGAATGTCAGCGCTGGCGATCCACCAGCGGCCTGCCTCACCATCTGACTGAGACGCTCGTGCGTCTCACGCGCACGCGTGTCTTAATCTCTGTCGGCGGGGCGATGGGAACCCTGTCCGTCTCCGCTTCAGGGAGACGGACAGGGTTAGGGGGGGTGTGGGCAGGCAGCGGGGATCCCGGGTCACCGCCGACAAGCCGGCGGTGACCCGGGAGAAGCGTTGGAAGCGCCGTCGGAAGGGGACACGCACGCCTCTCGTGCGCGCACGTCCCCTTCTCACTATAGCTATGGCACTGGCGGGGGATAGCGGCTGGCGTCGCCATCGCCATCCCCTGCAAAGATGGGACCTGCCCCATCTGTATATTGAAGCATACCATTACTCATGTAGAGTAATCTTGAAAAAATCTGTATGACAACAGGTATTTCCCCAAGAATATTTTTATTATGTTAAAAAGTGGTATAAGTATTAAGCCTTGTGCAATTCCACACGCACAATATACAATCATTTATACTTCAAAATCAAACTGGTTTTGTAGTGTAAATGATTACCGCTTTAAAAACAATGTAGATTTCTTAACTAATCTCTCACGTTCTGAATCTCTCATCCTATTAAATATCACCTCTAGTGTGAGTAATGGTATGCTCACACTTTTAAACTGTGACAATAATAAAGAAACCATTATATATGTTTCCCACCTGTTATATGTGTAAGTTAGGTACGCCCATCGTTTGTAAAGGGTGCTTCCTTCTAAACCATAAGGTGGTGGTCACCCTTTCCTATCTGAGAACAGCATTGGTTTATATGAAAGAGAGTGTCTTATTGCAGTAATTGTCTTAACGTCGGAGGATCTGAGCCACTATACATGGAATCAGGAAAAATCCAAAGGACATAATACCCAAAAGAAACCGCTATATGTTTGAAAAACATCTGACTTACCATGAGTGGGCATACGCCCCTTTTTTTTAAGTAATTTTTTAAGTTTTCAGATAGATGTCTTTTTATTTTTTAGGAATTCAATTCTTGTGGATAAAAGATACCCTTACAGGCTTCCCCGCCCCTCAGTGTAAGGTGAGCGAGGTACGCATAATAAATCACAAAAGATAATTGCATATTTCACGTTTATGCGTATAATTTTTTACACACTGGTGATATTATAAGCTGTTCATATATTTTTTCTTTTAATGCACTTTAGCAATTGGGAAAAAAACATTCACATTGAAAACCCCTTATGAGAAAATGGGTTGGAAGACACTCGTTACACTTGTTGGAATCACATTAAACTTTAAGAGAATATTCCCACTGAAGGTTATAAAGGACATGTTATATGTATATGGTCGCAATTACACAAGCGCCATTGTATTATAGTTCTACTTAAGGTGCCCATACACGTTGCGATTTTAACATGCGTTTTGATATATTGTACCCCTGCGTTAATATTGTACCCCCGCGGGTACAATATTGTATAGTACAAAAAGTATCTGCAGGCAGTACTTTTTGTGCTACATCGCATCGCATCAGTGTTGTAGTACATGTGATGCGATGTCCATTAGGTAACTATAAAATAAAAATAAAAAGAAAGTGGCTAAAATCGCATCGCACCCACACAGTACAGTAGATCGCATCGCATCCCCCTACAAGTGCCAAAATCGCACGGCACAAATGAAGTTCAAAACGCACAGCACACATATCACAACGTGTTTGGGCACCTTTACTCTTTTTGTGTACACTTTATGGTTTAAGATGTGGTGACATCTTTTGAGTTGAAATTTATTCAGGGCTGCTTTGCGCCTAAAGGTATTGATATTTAAAAAAAAAAACAACTCTTTAGATTATGAGAATAGCTTTAGTTTTCCTGACCATATTATCTTTTTTATCTCTTCAGCTCTTGCACTTGTTTTATACAGTATGGAATAAAACATGTTGAAAGATGTGGATATATTTTATGGAAAATCACTGTCATTTACTACATAATGGTTTCCTGTAAGTGGCATCCAAATACTTCCATGTTTTTGTATTTAAATCAGTTTTTGTAAAGTATATAAATGCCATCTAAATGATCATTTCCATAATAATTTTGATGCTTTCATAGTTGTTTGTTCATTCAATAGTTTAAACCAGTTGTCGAAGTAGGAATTTTGAAGTGCAGGTATGGTAAAATTAAAAGGGATATAGGGGTAGATTTATCATGCGGCGCTGTGGGGCATATGCGCTATCCCCGTGCGCTAAAGCAGGGGATAGCGCATCTCCTAATTTATCATACCTGCGGTGCGGGTGTTCTAACGGCGGCGATGGGAGGGCGGGGACATAGCGCATGTACTATTTCTAGTACAGCGCTCACCATTGAAACCTAATTTATGAACGGTCAGCATCGCTGACCGTTCCGCCGCCTGCAGCTGTCGACTTCGACATCTGCAAACGGCGATGCCCTATGCCTACAGCATACCTCCCAACTGTCACGATTACAGCGGGACAGTCCCGATTTTCGGGTCCTGTCCCGCTGTCCCACCCGCAGCAGGCATTGTCCCGCTGCAGGGGGTGGCAGTTGGGAGACCCCCCAATCTATTAGAATAGACACTGTGCGCATGCGCACAGCGTCTATTCTCATATGAAAATGAGGTCGCGGCTAATAAGCATAAGCCATGCCCTCATTTGCATACGCCCTGCCCCCTTTTCATCCCTATTTCATCAGGACAGGAGTTGGGAGGTATGCTACAGCAGGGACAGCGCTGTCCCTGCTGCTGGCTCTGAGCTGTGCTGGGATCTCGCGTGAGTAGCGAGATCCCGCGCATGTGCAGTGAGCCAGCGGGGGGAGAAGCAGACAGCGCGTCAGTGTTAACCGACGTGCTGTCAGCTGGAGGGGACATCGCCGGAGGGGGGAGTTAGGCCATAACTCCAGAAGGATATAAATACATTAGAGACTGTACAAAGAAGGGCAACTAAAATGGTGCATGGCCTACATCACAAAACGTACCAGGAAAGACTAAAAAATCTTAATATGTATACTTTAGAGCAGAGAGTGGAAAGGGGGGACATGATAGAAACTTTCAAATATATCAAGGGCTTTAACAAGATACAGGTGGGAGACATTCTTCACAGGAAGAGGAGCAACAGAACACGAGGACATGCACTGAAACTAGAGGGAGGAAGATTCAGGGGAAATGTGAGGAAGAATTACTTCACAGAAAGAGTAGTAGATAAGTGGAATAGCCTCCCATCAGAGGTGGTAGACGCAAATACAGTAGTACAATTTAAACATCCTTGGGATAAGCATATTGATATCCTTACAAAAAAATAAGGATCAAATATGGTTTGAGGTAACATGTTTAAAAAAGGGGCAGACTACTGTAGATGGGCCAAGTGGTTCTTATCTGCCGTCAAATTCTATGTTTCTAAATTTTGTCAGATAAATTGACTCAATCCACCTGAATTTGGTCAAATCTCACAAAATCTCACAAAATCTCACAAGTGTAAGGGGCCCTTAAGATTTAGTACTTAATGAAATGACACTGTTACTTTTCATGTAAGTGATTACAAGAAGCCTTATTTAATAATGAATGTAGTTATATGGATCATTAAGCAGAATGGCAATAATGATCCTATTTAAATGTCTAGTCTTTTGAACATATATAACAGCTACATAATGGGGATAAGGTGCAATAAGGGAGATCACTCTTCCTCGAGTCAGGGAGTTTGACTCCGACAATCAGGGAGAATTGGTAATTAGTTCACAGTAGACAAATGTACAATACTCTGCTGCCTGAAGTTGCATAGATTTTATAATCGCTTAAAATTTCCATATAACGTGAAATTAATATATTTATTTTACCATTCCTTTAAATCAATGCTAATACACGATGCACAGATTAAGTCATAATTGTATAACTTTAATCAGCCCTACTGGTTCAAAATGAGTTTATTGACCTGAGTCATGGTCAGTACAAAGTTACGCTTTAGCAGAGGCTGAATGATTAAGCAGAGTCATGTGTCATGTGTGGACATTCCTTTAGTGTCAGAGAGACCTGCCCTAGCCGCAGAAAGAATTTGGCACATTATGCCCACCTATTTCTGCAAAGTTAATTAAAGTAGAAAACAAACTGACCTTTTAATTAGAGTAGCATTCTGATTGTGATAGAACATGGGGCAAATATGTATTTGACATAACCTGTCTATTTCGACAATAGGACATATACTGTACTATACTATACTATACTGTATGTTATCTTATTTCTTCCTGTTGTTTTGTTCTATCTCAACTACAAATGACTGCTTGGATACAACAAAAAGTCATTAAAATGTCACTGCGGCATTGGATGTGCTTCATGAAGTTTATTTTTACATTAGAGCTCTAGGAATCACAATGTCAAATTCTAAAAAGCAGGGAAACTGGCTGATGATTAATAGTTCCACTGCTGACTGTGTCTAGTGCCATGATAATAAGCTATGGGGCTTTCAGACATCATTATTATGTTTCAAGCAGTAGCAACAAAGAATAGTACCTGCTGCTTACACTAACTACTTTACACGGGTTGCGATCATTGGGTCGACCTCATGATGGTCACCAGTCATTAAGTGGACAACGTTGGGTCGACATACTGCAAGGTCTCCAGGGGTCTAGGTCGACATGGCACAAGGTCTACAGGTGTCTAGGTCGACATGGGATAAGGTCGACAGCAGTGGCGTAGCTTGGTTTGGGGCGCCCCCTGCCGTTAATGGGGGAGCGCCTCCCCCCTCCCCGCCGGCCTCCCCACACCGGCCGCCAGTGCCCCCCCAGGCTTACCTGTCTGCGCGTCCTGGCTCCCCTCCTGGCTTCAATTAATAATTCTATGCAGACGGACCACGATAAAATGGCCGCCCCCATACCGCAGACAGTTTCAGAGAACTATCTGCTTTATGGGGCGGCCATTTTATCGTGGTCCGTCTCCATAGAATTGGTTGAAGCCAGGAGAGGAGCCGGGACGCACAGACAGGTAAGCCTGCGGGGGATGGGGGGCAGGGGCATTACTATAGCACCGCAGCCCCCCGGCGCCCCCACATGCACAGCGCCCCCCGCGACCGCGGGGGCTGCGGTGCTATAGTTACGCCACTGGTCGACAGGTGTCTAGGTCGACACATTCATTAGGTCGACATGGATTAGGCCGACAGTCAAAAGGTCGACATGGGTTTTTTCACTGTTTTTTTTACCCGAATGTCAACACAGTCGCCATGGACACTGCTTTAAGTGCACCTCGCCATGCTTCGGGCTCACTATTTTATTATTCCACCACACCCTAGTGGATGGTAGGGCATGAAATACCGCCTGTCGGCACATGTTGGCTCATAAAACAGTGAAAAACCCCATGTCGACCTTTTGACTGTCCACTCAACCCATGTCGACCTAACGCATGTGCCGACCTTGTCTCATGTTGACCTAGACACCTGTCGACCTTGAGCCATTTTGATCTAGACCCCTGTCGACCTTGCAGTATGTGGACCCAACGGTGTCTACCTAATGACTGTCAACCATCATTGGGTCGACCAACCGACTGTATCCCCTGTACACTACGGATTTAATATCAGTTAGCAAAATTGATGATGCGCGCTCCCCCATCATTTCCTTTCACTCTGCTTGTAATACCAGCAGATGATCAGCTTTGTTGAAGGCTTTGCATAGTGCTGCACTGTCCATACATGCTGGGCATAATCGCCCAGTGTGTATGGACCTAAAGTCATGTGATAGTCTTGCAGGTCAGCTGATACCAGGTGTCATGGTGGCGCTCTGCCGGGGCAGAGAGGTGACACAGGAACAGTGAGTGAAGTTACCGGCTGTGCCGGCAACAGACTTGCAGTGCATCACGGTCCATCGCGCTGGTAAGATGCAAGTGTGTGCACCGCAATTCCTGACAGTCATTTGTTATGTCTCTAATTGTGACTGTATCTGCATAACACATGTTACACTGTTTCGCTAAGAAACAGTGTATCAGAAAAATTTTATGCAGATAAAATTACAATTACATACAGTATACAGCCATGCTATATATCATTTTAATGAGCAACTAATTAGCATTCCGATGTGCAGAACATGCATTTACCGGAAAAAAAAAAATCCAGAAGAATTACACACTAAATGAGCTATTTTGACAAATCAAAGTATATTTTGCAATTTTAAGATTAGAAATAATTCCTAAAAGGTTTATTTATTACAAATAATAAATGGTCTAATATTGTACATGTATGTTAATTTAAACATTATAACTAACCAAAACCAGCTTTAATAATGTCTGACTTTACAGAGGTGTTTTGTGTAAGATTTGCTAACTCTGCCCCATTAGGTGCAGAACCTGTTTGCAGGGAGCTTCCAGGATGTATGGGGATTGAAATCAGTGATGCTCGGGGAAGGGGCACCGCTGATTTTTTTAAATCGCCTTACAATTTACCAGCCTTTATTGAGCCTGGTCCTGGTTGCAGAAATACAGGAGGAAACAAAGTTGCGATCCCTTGTATTTCTATAACCAGCACCAGTCTCATAGTTCCCAAACTATGGGGGACAAAACTAGTAGGGGGTCTAGGGGTCCCCCATATTGTGGCAACCAGTACCAGCGGGACCTCTTTATTGGGCTGACCAGACAGGGGTTAATGCATTAACTGGGAGGGGTTAATGCTTTAACTGGGAGGTGTTAGTATAAAAACCCAGTGGTGGTTGCCGAAATACTGAGGGGCCCATTCTCATTTTGGCCCCCATGAGCCTGGTGCTGGTTATGGAAATACAGGGGACCCCAAACTTCCCCCCTGTATTTCTGAAACCACTTTTTTTTCACATGGCAGCATTGCGCGGATCTGACTGATGCCACATCATACGTACTTGGTTGTTGTTAATACAGCAGCCAAATAGGCATGTCTACGCCATCAGAAAATATGAATCGTGAGAATACGGCAGCTTAGTAAATTTGCACTATTCATGATTTGTATTTTCGGCAGAATACGGCCGAAAACGGTCGAATGCATTCATACCGTGGAATGGCTGTATTCCCCAATCTGAGTAAATTTCCCCATTGTATCGCACCTAGCACACATTTCACTGTGTGTGGGCACCAGTATTATATGAAGCAGCAACTTGGCATCTCATTTTACAATTAGACCTTTCATTCATTTATTAAAAATATGGAAAGACAGAAAAGCTCCGTACACACGAAATGGCACGCACTGCGGCTGATATCGTTACCAATATCAACCGCAGGTAAACAAACTAATCATACTGTACACTGAAATACATTGGGACCCACTGAACATGCTGCGGGGGAAATTTACTAAGATGTGTATTCTACTTCACATTTGATGTTGCTATGGGCAACCAATCAGATCCTGTCTACTATATTTTAGAGGATGCTAAATAAATAAGAAGTAGATTCTGATTGGTTGCCCATAGCAATATCACATGTGAAGTAGAATACACATCTTAGTAAATGTCCCCCGTGGAGTCGTTAACGATGGTTTTTTTTAAGCGATAATCTTTTAAAGAGTAGTCTAGTGTGTATGGGGTGTAAAGAACATATTTTACTAGGGATTTATTAATGCCATGTTTCAAGCTTTCTGCATATCATGTTTATTTTACCATGCAGTTTTAAGCCCTCTAAAAATGAAGAATAGCTGCATAAATTGTAAAAAGGCTATTACATCAGTAATGCACTGACTGTGTACTGTGATTAGTGTTCACAACACAATTCTGCAGTTTCGGAGTGCTGGCATATCCTTGCAAGTTGTTTGCAAATTGAGCTCTTGTGACATATGGGGGTGTGTTCCATAGCTCTGTATCCTATTGGCTTTCAAGAGACTTTCCCTTAGTTATAAATCTGCAGTGCAACTCACAACAATTACATGTTTTGTTTTCTCCAACCGTCATTAGGTACAGTTAGTCCTGGAACATAGAAATAATTAGTAGAGCACTCAACACAGGCTATTTACATATTATATCAGAAAGTACTTTTCAGTTAATTGAACCAATAGGTTCATATTATTCTGTTGTGTTTTTTTCTTTTTTTAATTGTTTGAAATGGTTATTTTATAGAGACCAATCACTCTGCAGGCCACGAGAGAGGGCAGATTCAATTAGGTGCAGGGTTTCCCTGCAGCTTAATTTCAGGCCTGAGCAATTCAATTTAGAGTGACTACCCTGTGAGGTTGCACTAATGCACGCCTCCCCCCGTCCCCCCCCCCGTCCCCTTGCCGCCGTTTCAGGATGTGTCACAAGACACATCCCTTTGCATGTGCCTGCAGCAAGGGAAAATTATTTAATGGTCGGTGACCATCAAATGATTTCCCCATGCCCTTGCAAATATAAGTCAGTGGAGACTGAAGGCCCCCATACATTAGGCCGACTTGTCCTTAGGACAAGTCGGACCCAATTCTCCTGTCAGCCGCCCGGCAGCTCCCCGGGAGGCTCACATACAATTTGGCACTTGATGAGCCAGTTTTTACATGTGATAAATCGCTTTGTTGCACTCGCCATGCTGTCTGGGTCCGGCCAGTCGGGATCCCGACATTGGGATAATGACTGTCGGGATCCCGACTGTCGGACCCCTATACCACTCCTATACCACTCCCTAAGTAATGTTATGACACCCTCCTCAGCAGTACATGTCCAGGCTTCTAGGTGTCAAATTCACAATCTTCCTGGAAAGCTTTTTCAAAAGTAGAAAAATATTTCTACTTTTGGTACTTAAGTATTAGCAGGGCGCCCACTAAGCAAATTGCTTAGTGGGCGATTCTGCGTAAGAAAATTGCATCGCATGGGCCGTTTTAGTGCCATGCGATGTGATTTTCTTATGTCATTTATTCACTGCTCTCTTGGCCCCAGCGGATCGCATTGCATGGATCGCATCACATGGCATCGCACCTCCTGCCAAATCGCATCGATCGCATGCGATTTTATAGGGTGCGATGCCATTACATTAGCTATACACTTGTATGACGTGCAATAAGGTTTTCGGCACCCCCCCCCATTATCCACGCCAACCCGAAGCGTGGCGAGCGCAGCGAGAACGCGTCCTCCCAATGTTTTCATACCACCACTGTCCACGCTGGCGTGGAGTTGATTTTGTATAGTGTGGCGAGCGCAGCGAGCCAACGAGCCCGAAACTTGGCGAGCGCAGCGAGCCCCGTGAGGGGATGCGGAATACATGTAAAGTAATCCGCGTCCCATCATGGGGCTCGATGCGCTTGCCACGATTCGGGCTCAGTGGCTCGCTGCGCTCGCCACACTATACAGAATCAGCTCCACGCTGACGTGGATAGTGGGGGTATGAAAAGGTCATGAGGACGTGTTCCGACGCCCCACGTGGGCCTCGTTGCGCTCCCTACATTTCGGGGTGGTGTGCATAGTAGGGGGGGTGCCTAAAACCTCATTGCATGTCATACAAGTGTATAGCTAATGTAATGCCATCGCACCCTATAAATCGCATACGATTTTGCGAGAGGTACGATCCGATCCACCGGGATAGGTAAATCGCATCGCACAGCACTAAAACGGCCCATGCAATGCAATGCGATTTCCCTACGCTAGCGTACGTATGCTAATTGGGCGCCCTGCTAATACATAAGTACCCTACTTTTTATTTTATTTTGTTGCTTAACAGTGGCAATAAACAATCCTATCAAGAGTTGTCTCTGGTGATTTGGTATCTGGCAATACTGTGCACTACTAAGTAACTATAAGCCTATTATATGTGTGATTGCACAAATTCCTGGAGTTATAGGGTGTACACACGGTTCCATTTCAACAATTTTTCTATTTGATTTTGCTTATAGAATTGAAATCAAATGTAAATGGAACACATTTGCTTTCGACTCGATCCCGATGCGTGGCGCCACTGCATTGAAATCGAATAGAAAAACAGACTGTGCAGGCAATACTATATAGTACAGATCTGTACTATGTAGTCTAAATGGAATGTGTACACAGTGCCATGCGATGTTTTGCATAAACATCCATTCGCAGCCTATGGGGCGACACCCACATCATTCTATGGTCACCGAACACTCTCAGGTGTCCTAGGCTTGCGTGTCTCCTGTGCGAGGACAGGGCGGGCAGCTGTCATCCAGTGATGTCAGCTGCCCGCCCACGGCACCTGCGTCACTGAGGCATTAGCATGAGAATGCCCAGCGTTTTCATGGGAAGGCTCATGAAACACTGGACGTTCCCATGGGCGCATCCCCCAGCCCCTCACCCACACTGTTGTGTACGAGTGCCAGGCGAACACTTTGCCGTGGCTGCTCGCACACAGCGCATCCACATACACAGAAATGCGCAGTTAGGAAACATTGTGCCCCTGTGTGAATTCGCATGTGAGCACATGGTCCTGAATAAGGTCCCATGATCCCTTGAAGGAATTAGATGTCAATGTATAAATATTATTTCCAGATCTTAAAAACAAATACTGGATAGATTTTACTGAAGTCCCATACACACTAGCCACTATGCTTCACCCGCTATATCAGCACTGTTTTCCTTTGAACTCTTTGGCAAATGATACTGGGTATACACAGTGAATGATATTGTTAACATTATTGTTCAGTGACGTCTTCTGGCCCCCACTGAGAGCATGCTTTATTGACTATATAGTAAACACTGGGCATGCTGTACAGATGATGAGGGACGGAGGTGTGTAAATGATGTACTGTACACTGGTTCATACCATGCAGTACCACCCCCCCCCCCCCCCCCCCGCAACTGCACCTATACTGCTGCCCAGACAGCCCTCCTCCTTTGTAAAGGTAGGAGCAGCCACTGCTTGCTACTATTAATTAAGTTAATATTTTGCAAGTCATTTGTGTATGAGGGATGATGCAGATTCAAAACCCTCGCTGTAGTAGATTCAAGACCATACACAACAGAGATATGTCTTGGCAGTCATTTTAAGTCATGAGGGGAATGTTAAGTCTTTTTCCATGTGCTATTTGTCAATCATACTAGTGAGCTCAAATATGCCTTAATGCTGACTAGTGTTATAGCCATTCTGACTTGTGGCTGGTATTCACCATTAACAGAGGCGAGCAAATCTGTAGCAAAATTTCATACACCAACTATATTTTATTTGAAAACAGATCATTTCAGGTGGGAAATTCCAGCGTTTTACTGAATTTATAGTCTATAAATAGAATTTGGAATGAAAAAGGTCAATTCATGATGCTATTTGGTGTGGTTGGGATAAGTCTGGCAAAGCTTCCAATCCTGCAAGTAAAATGTGAAGTGTGTCATGAACAAATACAGAGCGGGTGGAAACCATTTTGAAGGTTTGCTTGTTTCTAAATAAAATAGTTTTTTCATGTTTTTCATATTTCAAACTTAATTTCAACAAATATGTTACTTATTTGTTTTTGTTTAGAGACAGATTTCCCTTCATGTTAATTTTACATATATAATTAGTGAATCATAGAAACGTAATGTCACACATACTATTACAAAAGAATGCTTGTATAAAGTGATAAAAGTATGTCAGTGTCTTGTTACAGTGTGTCCTTCTACTTCCAGGAACTGCTTGTGTTCCTTGCCCCTTTCTAAGACTAGAAAGTGACATCAAATTCAATGGTCACTTGAGATTTGTTGAAAACAAAGCTACTTAATTTTGCTGTGTCACTGACTCCATTTCCTGGGTTCTGTAAGGGTACGGGATGGAATTCAGTTGAGGGCAAGGGGTGCGAATGGTCATTGCTGTGGTATTTAATATCTGGCAATAGCAGCCCCAATTGCACCCTTTCCATGGCTAATTCGCACCCCAATTCACTACCCTGTGGTGCAGCAAATACTTTTGAGCGAGATCCTCTGGCCAGGTTCGGCCTGGCAAATCTGTTCATTCTCAATTGAATTCCCCCAGTATATACATAAATATTGGGGACTATTCAATGAGACCTGAGGGATGACATGGTGATATGTACTATGGCTTGGTGGGATGACATGGTGACACACATTGGGGATTGAGGGGGTAGGTTGTGACATTGACATTCATACTAGAGCCTGCAGGGACAAAGTGACACATATTGTGGGACCTGGGGGTATATATTGATGCACAAATCTGGTCCTGAGGGGAAAGAGGGCATGGAGATTTATACGCTGAGGCCTGGGGGAACAGTGTGACATTCATGCTGGAGCCTTGGGGTCGTAGTGACCTACACTTGGACATGGGGAGACAGAGTCAAAGATCCCATTGAGGAGGAGGGCACAGAGACGTACACACGAAAGGTTTGGTTTTTTTAAGGGGGGGGGAGACATGGATATTATATACACTGGGTCCTGGTGGGGAATTGGTGACACACTGTGGCATGGGGGATTACATAGCGATACCAGCATTGGGGTGGAGGGGATGACATGGTTACATAGGGGGGCCTAGGGGGACATACTGTAGTGACACTTATACTTGGACCCGAGGTGGAGGCATGGTGACACAAGCAAGGGGCGGAACAGAGATATACAAACTAGCGTTTAGGTGGGGGGGTTACATGTACATTACATACTGAAGGAGTAGGCAGAGCAAATGGTAGAGAACAAGTTTAGCACAGGGATCACAGCATGTGCACAAGTAGAGCTGTGCCCCCCCATGGAAACAGAGTTTAAGGGGGTTATTCTAGTTCACTCTTTCTGACAAAATCCTTCTTAGATGGACAAAACCATGTGCACTGCAGGGGGGCAGATGTAACATGTGCAGAGGTAATTCGATTTGGGTGGGGTTTTACTTCAAAGTGAGATCTATATTGCAGTGTAAAAATAAAGCAGTCAGTATTTTCCCTGCACAGAAACAAAATAACTCACCCAAATCTAATTCTCTCTGCACATTTTACATTTGCCCCCCTGCAGTGCACGTGGTTTTGTCCATCTAAGAAGGATTTTGTTAGAAAGAGTGAACTAGAATAAGGCCCTAAGTCTGCCTGAAAAATGCGATCACCTGTAAATGATGATTTCTTAAATGTCTCCCTGTTTGGAGAACCAGCAGCATTGGGTTAGGGAGAAAGATTATATGCAGGTAATCAATCTGCTGGTGCCTGCCTACACTCCCAGGCTACACTTGTGAGTCCTCCTGCTCTAACCATATCATGCTCAAAGATGCAGGCACCAATCACCACAGTAATCAACTCTATAGCACAACTCCAACTCATGGTAGCCACCCAGGTTTCCATATAAACCCTTAGGGAAATGGTTAAAGTCAGAACAATGGAGAAGAGGTGCCCCATTACAGAGCAGGTGCCCAGCTGTATTGTCTCTTTCAGTTTCACCCCTGGGGTAGCATTTTTGGAAGTAGTCAAGTACAAATCATAGGCAGCAGACTGGGGGCACAGGAGATATAGTTATGTTAAATGGACAGTGTGAAGGCACTTAGAAGGTTAAACATGCAGCGAGCTCCTCAAAGACATGATGCATTGAAAAAACTGGTGGGATATACAAAAGAAAAAGCAGAAAGACCCCAGTATTCATAAAAGAGCAAAAAGCTGAAGAGGTCACGGAATGAGTGGTAAATTGGAATATCATCAGCACAGTGATGTATTGGAGGCCAAAAGAGCAGAGGAGCTCACCAAAGGAGGGACAGTATGGGGAAAAATAGTCTGGGGCCAAGAACAAAACCCTGAGGGTTATTCAGAACTGATTGCTGCTGTGCTAACTTGGAGATTCCTGCGATCAGGTATACTCCGCCTCGCCCCGTAAAATCCCACCCCATGCAAGCCTGTGAATTGCTTAGCAGCACTATCGATAATTAGCAGGATCAGCTGCAAATCCATTCGTAAGCCTCTCATCATCTAACGATTTTTCAGTCTGTTTGTAGCCCAAGTCTTACTCAGGGACTGTGATAGAAACAGTTTTATTGGGCCATAACTGATGTCACACGCCTTCCCATAAAGGCCTGGTAGCACCTGCATTTTTCCTGAAGCTCCCAGAAAACGTCCGGTTACCACCCACAACTGCTGGCTTTCTGTCAATCAACCTGCATCCAGCCAGCGATCTAGCCAGGATTGTATTGCAGGATGACCTTCAACGTGCACGTTACCATCCGTATGCATGCTCAGTCTATCGAGAATTGCCCGGCCTGCAAATTTGCAGCCGTGTATTTAGTTCTGAATAACCCCATTTGGAGGCTGCAAAAAGTAGCAGAAGATGGGGTGAGGTGGAGACACGATAAGAGAAAGAGTGGCCATAGTGAAGTATATGCGTAAAGACAGTGTGGTTCACAATGTTGCAGGTGCTAGAGAGGTCTACAGGAGTAGTGGCCCTTAGATTTAGCAGTATGAAGGTCATTACAGAAAAGATTAAAGCCAGGCCATTACCACTGATTAGTAGATATCTTTGATAGAGCCTTATCTGTGTTACCTTGACAAGCAAGTAACATTTTATTATTTAGGAAATAATATCAGGAGTTTAAACGCCTGGGGTCTCAAACTGTGGATTCCATGGGGCATATGTATCAAAGCTTGCGGAGAGATGAAGTACTGTACCATGCAGAGGTGTATATTCAACCCAGTCGCCCTAGGCAAGTCAGAGATTGGTGCCCTCCTTAAATAAGCAAAAGCAATTATGGTGTGTATACACACACATATATTAACACACAAGTATGTTGTCTACAGGGACCAGAACCTGCAGTGACTTGGCAGGACAGCCGGTGCGTCAGGGTCAGTATAACATATCAGTATTCACCGGCTGGTCTCATCTCACAGTCCAGCTGCAGCGGTGGGTGCAGCACTGCAATCGACAGGTGTTAGCATTGTGCCTGGGATAGAGAAAATTAATTATGCAATAGAAGCAGAAGAGTGGCTGAGCTCTGTTTTAAGAGCAGTGATCACACTTAGATCTGCTGTAAAGCATAAATGTGCTGCTGTACATGCAGGTGCCCCTTCAGGGCTTGCAGCCCAGAGGCTGGTAACTCCATTGCCTCTGGGAATTACTCCCCTGGTACCAAGTTATCAGCTCCTGTTAGTTTACATGCTGTCTGACCATCAGTGAGGAATCAGTAAATTTAATGGACTATTTAAACTGGAATTTTCTAAGTTTGATGCCGTTTTAGTTTTTTTTAAATGTGATCTTACCTGTGAAACATGTTGGCTTGTCTTTGATTGTGTCTTTGCTTTATTTTCTGACTATAGGCTCTGGCTTGTTTTAATATGCAGCACTGACAGCACTGACCTTGGTTTGCTATGGATTCCTTTCACTTTGCCTACTGAACTTCCCATGCATTGCAGTGCAGGCATGGAGCATAGCATCCCCTATCATGACATATTCATCATGATTATAATGCCATAATTTCAAATCACACTAGAATTTAAAATCACAAAGAATGTCCCCATGGGCCATGACACAGGGACATCTTAAAAGAGGAGCAGGCCTGTGTCCATCCTTCTCTGGCTGGGCTCCTTCCTCTCCTTCCTCTCTGCTGGGAGCAGTAGGATCTGAGCACAGCAAGTGCATGAACCTCTGAAAATTTTTTTGCGATGACCATTGTTCCGGCGATTTTCTCAGAGATGTGGCCATTTTTCCAGCAGCATTGGGTTGTGAAGTCTGAGCACTAGACCGCTCAGACTCCACTGCGCATGCGCAAATCAACAGAAAAATGGCTGCCATGACACTTTTCGGCATTGCTCCTGCTGCTGCTGGACTGGTAAGTATTACAAAAATGGGTGCAGTGTGCGCAGTGTGGACCCCCGTGGGACTCAAGGGCCTGTGTGCACAGCACACACTACACCCATTATAAATATGACACTGCCATTCAATACGCTTAAGGCGAGCTATGACGGCAATCGGTGCCAATAGCTCGCCGTCGTATTTAACCTACCCCCTTCACTTGCCATCTCCACCTCGCTGGTTCTTTTCAGCAAAGTGGAAATGGGGAGTGCGGACATCAAAACAGCGGGCCTCACCACAAAATGCAGCAGGTTTGCTGCATTTGTGGTGAGCCTCGCCGTTTAGGGGAATCCTCGCCATTTTCTGACGGCGAGGATTTCCCGGCATCATTGGCAAGCCACCCGAAAACAAGCCATCCTCGCTGCACAAACCCCCTTGCTGGCGGAATTGAATACCACCCATAGTGTGAGCTACGTCTGACTCTGTAGCTTTGGGCTTCTTTTTTGTATCTTTTTACATTAAATAGCATCTTGTTTCGCAAAACTGCGACCCCAAGCAGCTTCTGATGATTAAAATGAAATGCAGCATGTCTATATTCATTATGTGACTGCAGCTGTAGCTGCATATGAAATGTTAAAAGGTTACAAGGAAAACACTGCAACGTTCCATTTCTTAAAGGTCGCAAAAAATATTCCCGGCGGATTCCCATGGCATTGTGTGACATTGGGCTGTTTAACACGAAAGGAGGTTAAATGTACGGGGACATATCTGTATTTGCATCATTTTGCGAATAAGATGCACAAGCAGTCTCTGTTGATTAAAATGATATGCTGCATGAATTAATTCTGTGTGCGACCGCGCATATCTGTACACAAAATGGAAAGTTTAGAAAAACACTTCATCTGCAGATGCAGCCATGGTCGCACAGAGATTATAGGCATTATATAATTTTTATTTTGCTTATTCATCATATTTGCAATGTTTAAAGGAGCATTTTAATGGGAAAAAAATCACACGAAAAATGCTTGGTGATAACAAGTCATGCCGCTAGAAGTGCTGTTTAACATATAGGCAGGCTAGGTTTAAGTGGAGATATCTGTATTTCCACATTTTTTTCTTATTAACCCCTTCAGTGGCAATCCCGAGAATTTTCCAGACTGTGCCTCAGTGCCCAGTCTGGCAAGCCTGGAAAATTCTCGGGATTGCCGCTGTTTGGAGCCGGGCTCCCTCCCCTCTGCGGCGCCACCTACTCCCTCCTCCTCCCCCCTCCCCTCCGGGTTTCTTATTGAAGTCCCCGGCGCCGGCTTATGACAAGCCAGCTGCCGGGGACAGGTACGCGGTGCGGGGGGCGCAGGTCCAGGCAGCCGCTGATTGACAGTTCAGCTGCGCTGCCCGGACCCAGGGAGGTAGTGGTGGGTCTTTTTTGTGGTGGGGAGCGCTCCGGAAAAAAAAAACACCACTGAAGGGGTTAATAAGAAGGTGTAACCCAAAACTGCACCATGGGCCTTATTCTGGTTCACTCGCAGAGGCAAATTCCACAATTTTCTCAAATGGACAAAACCATGTGCACTGCAGGTGGGGCAAATGTAATTTGTGAAGAGGAAATTAGTTTTGGGTGGGGTTTTACTTCAAAGTGAGATCTATATTGCAGTGTCAAAATAAAAATAAAGCAGTCAGTATTTTCCCTGCACAGAAACAAAATAAGTCACCAAAATCTAAATCTCTCTGCACATGTTACATCGGTACTTGTTTCCTAGCACGGCCACACCGATTTGTATCGGGGTGATCGTGTCGGAAAAATCGCGTCGGTCGCATCGCATGCGACCAAATCACATGCGATGCGACCGACGCGATCGACCCGATTTTTACATTGAATCAAATGTGAATAGGGCCCCTGGGACCCTATTTTACATTGGATTCAATGTAAAGTATTCCCCAGACCCCAATTTTACCCCCTCAACGGCACCCCACGATTGACACCAACCCAGAGCGTGGCGAGCGCAGCGAGCCCGCGAGGGGCGGCGGTGCGCGTCCTCCGACCGAGTTGAGAATATAAAGTGTGGCGAGCCACCGAGCCCGAAGCGTGGCGACTGCAGCGAGCCCCGCGAGGGGACGCGTAGAACTTAACAGGTATACGCGTCCACTCGCGGGGCTCGCTGTGCTCGCGTCCTCCGACCTTTTCATACCCCTACTATCCACGTCGGCGTGGAGTTGAGAATATAAAGTGTGGCGAGCGCAGCGGGCCACCGAGCCCGAAGCGTGGCGAGCGGACGCGTATAACTTCACAGGTATACGCGTCCCCTTGCGGGGCTCGCTGCGCTCGCCACGCTTTGGGATCGGTGGCTCGCTCCGCTCGACACACTTTATATTCTCAACTCCACGCCAACGTGGATAGTAGGGTTATGAAAAGGTCGGAGGACGCGCACCGCTGCCCCTCGCGGGCTCGCTGCGCTCGCCACGCTTCGGGTTGGCGTCAATCGTGGGGTGACGCTCACAATGGGGTTGCAGAACTTTTTCACCATGACGGGGACATATACAATGTGAAATGGGTCATATTGGCCCATTTCACATTGTTTCCTATGTAAAATGGACTTAATCAAGTCCATCTCATCTTGTGCCATTATAATGGCACAAGACCGACGCAATGCTCCCGATTTCAATGTTAAAAATATTTTAACATTGAAGCCTATGGCAAAATCGTGTCCATCGTGTTGGTCGCGTCGGGGGCCATGTTAATGCACGCGACCGACGCGATGCCCCCGATTTTGCCTTTGCCGGCAAAATGGACCTGATTTCAA
This sequence comes from Crinia signifera, assembly GCF_055691185.1. Lineage (NCBI taxonomy): Eukaryota > Metazoa > Chordata > Amphibia > Anura > Myobatrachidae > Crinia > Crinia signifera. The sequence continues at coordinate 147,755,709 of NC_139221.1, read as the reverse complement.
AGGAATTCGGGTCCATCGCGTCCATCGTGTACCTTAACTTTAAGGTACACGATGGACGCGATTGTGGCCATGCTAGGAAACAAGTACCGTTACATCTGCCTCACCTGCAGTGCACATGGTTCTGCCCATTTGAGAAGGAATTTGCCTCTATGAGTGAACTAGAATAAGGGCCCATGGGTGACCACCGGTACCTGGAAGCAGGGCCGTTTCTAGAGGCGGACAAGCCGTGCAGCAGCAGCACGGGGCGCCGCACGGCTTGTCCGCCTTTGTTAACAGCCGCCCGGCAGCTCCCCCCAGCGCCGCTGCCTCCCTTTCTCCCCCTCTCCCCAGCCGCCAGTTGATTTCCCAGGGGAGGGGAGAGCATCGCGCGGCTCTCCTTCCCCTCGCTCACTGGGCTGTCAGCCAATCAGAGGAGCTTGCGGGCCGGCAGCCAATCAGGAGCCAGCCCGTTAGGTATGAATGGCTGATGGCTCAGGTACACAGTGAAGGGAAAGGAGAGACGCGCGATGCGCTCTCCGCACCAGCACCCAGGGCCACAGTGAGTTGTGCTGCTTCTAGCACTGTGGGGGCATATGTGTGGCACTGTGGGGGCATATCTGTGGCACTGTGGGGGCATATCTGTGGCACTGTGGGGGCATATGATTGGCACTGTGGGGGCATATGTTAGGCACTGTGGGGGCATATGTTTGGCACTGTGGGGGAATATATGTGGCATTGTGGGGGCATATATGTGGCACTGTGGGGGCATATATGTGGCACTGTGGGGGCATATCTGTGGCACTGTGAAGGCATATGTTTGGCACTGTGGGGGCATATGTGTGGCACTGTGGGGGCATATGTGTGGCACTGTGGGGGCATATCTGGCACTGTATGGGCATATGGCAGCGGTGGGGGACTGGAGGGGAAGACCCAGGGCCAGAGACAGTGAGTTGTGCTGCTTGTGGCACTGTGGGGGCATATGTGTGGCACTGTGGGGGCATATCTGCCACTGTGGGGGCATATATGTATGGCACTGTGGGGGCATAACTGGCACTTTGGGGGCATATTAGTAAACGGCATCATTTGTACGGCAGTGGGGCATAATGTGTAATAGGCATTACGGTGTGGGGAGTATTGTGTAATTGCCATCACAGTGTGGGGTCTAATGGACATCATTGTGTGGGACATAATGTGTAATTGTCATCACGGTGTGCAACATAATGTGTAATTGTCATCATGGTGTGCGGCGTAATTTGTAATTGTCATCACAGTGTGCGGCGTAATGTGTCTTTGTCATCACAGTGTGCGGCGTAATGTGTAATTGGCATCACGGATAAATAGTTTATAATGATTTAAGTAGCCTGTCATTGTTTGGCCTTGATCTGTGAGCCGTACTAGGTCACTGTGTGGGTCTTTATATTTTTATGTCACTATGTGGCCTTCAGCCCGCCAACTTAAGTGCGGGAGGACAATGACAATTCCTGCGGTAACCAATGTCTGCACAGGTTGTGAAAGTAAGATGTAAGGTAATTGTTTTCCTGCTAGACCACTCCCTTATATTAAACCACACCCACTTTTACAATAAACCACGCCCCCTATCTGAGGCGTGCACAATTTCTTCTATATATTTGGGGTGGTGGTGGGGGGGGGGGGGGGCGCGCATTTTTATTTCTTTGCCCTGGGAGCTAAATTGTCTAGAAACGGCCCTGCCTGGAAGAAGACTTTGGGGCTGCTGGGATAAATTTTGGTATGGTCCCTGTTGACATAATAGCTGTCAAAAAACTATGCCATACTCTAAAAGTGGATAGAACAGGTTCCATTTCTTTTGAACAAATAAGTTTATTCCACATTGAACTAAAATACAATAAAACGGGGGGCATGGCTTGGCTTTAGTATGGAGTAGGCAGCAAGTTTCTGTACCTCCCACCAAATATCTGTTTATTATCTTGACAGCCTGGTTACAGCGGCAAGAATCACACTTTACCTCCCAGTGGACCCCCCGACACCTCCAGTTCCGGTGCTTGGTGGGGTGCTTGATGCTGGGGGGGCGCCTCCTGTGCTCCCCCACGAGACCCCTGCCCTGTGCCGCCTGCTCTTTTCCTGGCTCCGGTGATGGGTGAATGTGTACGGGCGTGATTGAAAGGTGCCATCCCCGCTACAGCCTCTTCTGAAGCACCCCTACGTGAGAAGCCGGTGGAAGTCTCTCCATGTGCGCACCTGAGCCTTCTGATATATCCACCTGCGGTGTCGGGTGCGATGGATTGGTGGTGTTCTGTCTCCGGGCGTGGCTTGCATCCCTCTGCACTGAGGGATGCTGCAGCAGTGTTTCCTGGGATCCCACACGCAACCCTTGTCTTGTGCCGCTTACTCCGTTCCTGGATTCGGTGGTGAGTGAGTGTATGGAGTGGAGCTGATGTGACCCCTTGAGAGATGGCAGTCCCGCTGTAGCCTCTCCTGGAGCATCCCCACATGTACCGACGACGTCATCTTGGTGAGACATAGTCTTTCTGGGACAGTTTTAACTCCTCAGTCCTCCACACGCTCTGCCACTCTTTTATCAGCACCAGTATCATTGTAGCTTTATACATTGCATTATATCTATACTGGGGGTGTCATTTATGTGCTGGACTCCGAGTCCTCCTACTCTGAACACCACTTTCTATGCTGTTGATTTTTGCCTACATTCTCGAAGCTGCCGTTTTCTTTTATACATTTGACGGTGTGCTAGCCAATGCCATTTTCCTTTGTGACCAGTATACAGCTGAAGGTCTGTCTCTTTGGAGACTCCCTGTTTAGTGTGTTACATATTGGATCATGGAGTCCTCTGTCCATCAAATACTACGTGCGGTTTACAGCTCTACCGCCAGGCTCCTTCGAAGGATGGACGAGATTGTTGAGGATGCCCTGCCTATACTTATTGATCCTGTGACACCTGCTACTCCCATGCAGGTTCCTGCTCTGGATATAGCCTTTCCTATGGTCCAGACCAAAATTTTATTTATTTGCTCTTCCATAGCGAAATGTTTTGCTGATGACGCAATTCACCTACAGATTCCTTTTTCACTACCGATGGAAATGATCGGATCCTGGAATTTGTTGTTTAAATATCCTGGATGTTCTCCTGTTTATCCTCGAGTGACTGGGGATTAGTCTCCTGAGCTAACTCGATCAAGGGATCGATTGCTGGCTGGACTAGTCCTCTATATTCTTTTATGTGCTATTAGAATTTAAGATTCTTTTTCTGCTTGCCTTTATTTTTTGTTATTTTTAACACTGCTGGACATTTCTGCATCCTGTTTGCATTATGTGATATTTGACACATTCTCTATCATGATCTCCTTGACTGCACATTATAAAAATGTTGGTGAATCCTGGTTCTGCATACGGGTTGGGATCATTTGGTCTACAAGAAGTTGGTCGACAAGCATTGGGTCAACACCATTAGGTCGACATGGGGAAATGTTGACATGGGTCAAGGTCGACATGGCTTTATGTCAACAAAAGTATTAGGTCGACATGGTCTAGGTCAACAGTCAAAAGGTCAACATGGAGTATTTCACTATTTTTTTACCCGAATGCACAGTCGACATGGACACAGGTTAAAGTGCACCGCATCCCCTCACGTGGCTCGCTGCGCTCGCAATGCTTCTGCACGGTGCCTCGCTATGCTTGGCACACTTTTATTCTCCCACCATGCCTTAGTGGATGGTAGGGCATGAAACACCGCCTGTTGGCACATGTCTGCTTAAAAAAACAGTTAGAAACCCAATGTTGACCTTTTGACTGTCGACCTAGACCCTGTCGACCTTGACCCATGTCGACCTAATGGTGTTGACCCAATGCTTGTCGACCATCGTGTTGTAGACCAAATGACCGTATCCTCAGCATACTTAATGGCCAAGTCCTATTCTGTCAATATGCCTACTCTAAGTACAGTGGTGGGAGGGTTATACTCTAATGCTGCTGATCTATCCTGATGGTATTTAATTGGCGGCCAATAGGTCACTGCCCCCATTAGTCCATATGTCCTTTATCCATCTGAGGATGGGTGGGAGGGGCTTGGGTGGGTGGGAAAGGGAGGAGTAGGTTAGGTTAATATTAGTTTAGTGTAATGTAGTACTAGATACGTAACATAGATAGTGGGTCAGTTGGGAGGGTGGGTAGGATGGGAGGGGTATGTTCGATTTTTGGTACAGATAAGCTACCATAGAAATGTCCATATCCTATTACTGGTGTAGTTTTGAGTTGGTTTTAGCTAAAGGCCACTAATTTACTTCTCCTATAGTCCATAGTAGTTAGAGGGGTAGGGGTAGGTTTCTTTTATGGTATTCAAGTACGCCTAAAGTTGGGGATGGGTTGTACAGGGTGGGTTTTTTTTATTATTATTATTATTATTATAATTTTATTTATAATAATAATAGCCCCCCACCCTGTACAACCCATCTCCAACTTTAGGCGTACTTGGATCCCATAAAAGAAACCTACCCCTACCCCTCTAACTACTATGGACTATAGGAGAAGTAAAAGTTATGTGGTAGGATTGTTTTGGGGGGTTATGGGGAGGTTTGTTTTGAAGGGGGATTTTTTATTTTGTTTTGTGCTTGACACGTCAATACTAGTATTTTATTTTGAAATTCCATTCTGCTCGGTATATGGCTATTCTGTTGGAAATTTGTGATAAGTAATTCTGCATATTTTACTAAGATAAGAATGTAATCATATGCATTCCTGTTTCTATCTGTTGGATACCTACCCAAATGGCGCCTTTGGGTATTTTCGTTCCTTTAAATCCTGCAGGAAGTGCAATTTTTTTTAAATATGCATTTGATACTTGCTTTTTGATATTTATGCTGTATTATATCACCTAGTTGATGCATAACGAATATGTATTGACGTGTCTGCCTGTTTGTGTGTTTTGTTGTTTATGCCAGTGTGATTGTGAGGTAAAAACCATAATTAATATGAACAATAGTCAGAGAGATGCTTTTTTCAAATTATTTTCTTAAAGATGTCGAATTAGCCTTTAATGACCTAAAATTGGCCCTGTTTGGTAAATATAATGAAGAATGCTGTGTTGTTTTTTTTTTTTTCATACATATCTTCCATAGATTGTATATATCAATATTGTAATAAATTAGACAGGCCAGGAGATCTCCTCTGACTGAGTGGAAGAGATGGCTGCCAGTGCTTACATAACCTGAACCTGTTGGTCATGTGGCTTTTTGTTACTGCGGCTTACTCACATGACACTCTGTTAACAGGAATGAAGAAAACAGCTGCTGACAGTTTATTCAGGAGACACGCAGTGTGTTCCTGTGACAAGCTCCTGGTACAGCTCATTAAGGGACTCTATGCCTAGGACCTGCCATAGTTCCTAAATCTGTTTAAGTCTTGTCTGGTGTCAGGCTTGTGACATTAATTCTAAATGAATGCCTTCCACAAGCTCTATGTCACAAATATATACAAAAAAGGCTCATGATAATATTAGAAATCCTGTATCTGCTCACTGTTTTACTCACACATAAAGAGTAACATTGTAATACAATAGTTCACGTGATAAACACTTCAGAGAGGAATATCCTATATTAATATCAGAGAACGCACATCAGATTGTTGGTAACGGAAATAGCTTTTGAATATGAGAATCACAGGTGCATCCCTGCACATGTATAGCATTTCTTGTGACATTGCAGCAGTATTAGCATTAATCACTAAGGGCTTTAAGGGGCATCACTTGGGTTACCACTTGTTTATTTTCAGATTCCCAGACAGGGGTGGTGGCAAAAAGCACAGTATCAATACAACATTTTATTTGCCATGTTTCAGGACATTATCTTACCATTATAATAAAAACACAAGAAAACACACGTTATGTAATATATACATATTGCCAAACTGACTTATACCACTTATACTACTTTCACATTGAAAATGTGGACATAAGTCCATCCCGGGAGCCACCTGGCATTTGCGAGGTGAAGCTCTCCATAGCGACCCGGCAATAAGCCAGGTCGCTGATGTCATCGGGGGCATGGGCGGAGCGGCGGGGGAGGAGGAGCTATAAATGGGACCCGGGTCACTCAACCTGGATTACACACTCACTGACCAGCAACCCAGGTCAAACCAGGGTAAAATACTTCTGTTAACCCGGGTCAGATTGCCAGGTTGCTGGATCCGTGATTTTTCAAATGCCCCTTTCACACCACACAGTGACACGGGTCGGATCTGGTTTTATTTTTCAATGTGAAAGGGGTATAACAGACAGAATAACCCCTAATTCCTAGCTTTTACCCAGCATTTAGATGCCAGGCTTTTTTCCTGGTCCCAGCTTGACCCCCCTTTCACAAAGAAAAGCAAATGACTGGGTCAAGCATTTCTACCCACCAATTTTCTAATCAACGTGGGCATTTCTTCGGTATAAAAGAGTCAACCAGGGTTGAAATTCCTGGGTTGTCATCCATGGTAAACATCACAGTCGAAGACCTGGGAATTTTGAACCTGGTTGACATTTTCACATAAGAAAAGGTCCTGTGGTATTTTCCTCTGGCTCCCTGGTTCCGGACCACACAGTATAGTGACTTGGCAACTCCTGTCACCTTTTCTCATACTGTGACAGAGTAACTCATACAGTAGCAGCAGCAGGGTGACACCTATGACAGACACTAGCGATGGGGAATTGAAATTAGGTCTGCCCCTAATTCAATCTCTAAACCCACCCATACCTATAATTGTCTGACTGCACTTTTATTTGCCTCCAATACTTTTGTTCTGGCAACTAAGAACCTTTTACATTGTCCTGTTTTCTTAGTTTTCAATATGTTATGGTTCAGGATGATTTCCCACTCTACCATGTTCTTCACACAAGTTACTTTAATAAAAATATCATGAGATATGTGCATGTCTTCCAACCACAGAACTCATGTCTACTTGAATCAGTCTCCGATACTTTTAAGCCACAGTTTTTGTTTCTACTGGTGTAAACCAGGCATATAGAGATGTGTCCATTTTGTTGTTGCTGCAAGTGTGTATCCTGGCACAGCGCATTATGGCCCTTATTCAGGTTCATTCACTCCCCTGCGCAGGGGAGCGATGCTTTGCATCAGTTATGCACATGTGCAGCCGATGTGTGTGAGTGGCCCTGCAAATAGATTATTAGCTGGCGCTCGCACACATCAGTGCAGATGGGAGGCGTGGGTTTGCGGACAGGGGGATTTGGCCATGGGAAAGCCCAGCGTTTCATGGGCGTTCCCATGAAAACGCTGTGCGGGGGGGGGGCATCTGACATCAGCATACCCGTACAGGCACTCGCAGATGTAAGACACCAAAGAGGTTTCTTACATTTGCAAGCTCTTGAAAAATCATTAGATGTCCGCGACCATCGAATGATTTTGTGTCTGATCGCAAGGCTGTGAATAGATGAGTATGCAAATCATCCATTCGCATGCCTGTGGGTAATAGGGGGGTGTGCAGTGGGTTGCGACTGGTGGACTCACAAACCTGTGAAATGCGCAGACTTTGAGTCAACCTGAATAAGGGCCTATATCATAATTCTGGCCAATGTTGCATAGGGGGAGTGTGTGTATGTTCACTCACCACTTTTCATAAACTCTACGGCAATGATACACAACAATGTTAATGACCACATCTATATACTGAAAGCTGGACGATCTTGAAATGCATCCTACTGAGCAAGGATAAACTAATAATCATTATGTTGCTCAGGCAACAAAGGATACTGTATGGGCCTTACAGCCACCAATTGCAAATACATGTATATGATATTGACCTGTTGCAGTTGAATGACTTGATAAATTTAGACAAAAAGATGCCCAAGTTGTAATAAATCAAAGGAACAGCTATCTTTGAATAAATCAGCATGAATCACAATACATATCATTTAAAATACATGCTGCACGTGAGATTTTGCAAGAGACAACTAAAAAAACTTTATGTTTGTAGCAGTGGAAAAACTACAATTTAGTCAGCCATCATGCTGTACTATAAAAAAAGGAACAAAAAGTGAACAGCGCACTAGTAATGAGAATCGATATAACAAATTTATTTATAACAGTATATAACAATAAAAAACAATTCATAAAAGTACATATATTAAAAAATAGGGGTTAAGAATAAATTGCACAATTGATGGCATGTGGGTATATTGATGAGGGGGTCCCCCTGCAAATAAAAGGGGTGCTGGAGAGTCCGTTCCTATGTTCCCCTGGACAGAAATGCAGATGTCATAATTACCACCCTTGATGGATGTTTGGAATGTCCTCGTCCGAGTGTCCACAGGTCGGCCCAAGGTTGGCACAAATCACCGACGGTGGAGTGATGGCAAGATACTCGGGTGCTCCCAAAAGGATGGATGGTAAACGGTAAATTACCGGGTGTTGTCCTTAGAGTGGAAGCATGAGGAAACAGTATCCTTGGGTGGGTGGTTTGCAGATCCAGGGGATGGTTCGGGCTGCAATCCAGGAATTGAGTGGCAATATGAGGGGGGGTCCCCAGTAGCTCCCTGAAGCGTTTCGCCACTCCTGGTGGCTTTATCAAAGGTGGGTAGCTAGGTCTGTCCATGTTGGTCTTATATACCCCATAATATAGGTCACATGGCTCATTAGCCACAGATGTGGTGCAAATACTCACAGTAAACTAACATATAAAATAAGAATTAGAACAGGATAGGATGTGCCTTGGATAGGAACTCCCTACTAGAACCAAAAATTAAAAACATCAGCCAACCAGACTTTGGGGAAAAAGAGATTCTATATATATCTACATATAATAATTACTGTCCCCAGATAAAATCAATAATTAAGAAAAACTATAATATCTTGCGACAAGACCCATGGTTAATTAACAGAATCCACGAAAAGCCACGCTTTGTGTTTAAAAAGAACCGTTCTCTAAAAACCCTTCTGGCCCCCAGCCAATTGAAAATATCATCCCCCTCCATTGAGACCCCCATTTCTTGGCTACCACCCAAACCTAAGGGATTCTACAAATGTGGAGGAGGTAGATGTCTCACATGTTCCCATATCAAAAATACAAAAACGACCAAAATAGACTATTTAGATGATACCTATCATATTAATAGTTTCATAAACTGTAACACGGTTTTTGTTATCTACGTACTCTCCTGTGGGTGCGGACTTAAATATGTGGGACGAACTACCAGGAAAGTAAGAGTTCGCTTCCTCGAACATCGAAGAGGCATAGTAAAAGGCCTAGCTACACATAGCGTATCACGTCACTTCACCGATCACCACCAAGGAGACCCTGCCAGCCTTACCATTACAGGTGTTGAACATATAGGTGTCACCAAAAGAGGAGGGGACAAATTCAGGAGACTCTGTAAACAAGAGGTGTTTTGGATGCATGCCCTAAATACCATCTACCCAGAGGGCCTCAATGAGATGATAGAGCTTAACAACATCATATAAATATACAATGTAAAATAACTTTAGCCCTTACCAGCCCTAATAAATACACCCATCCTAGGATCATCCTCCCTCGACCCTTCTCATACATCATTTCCCTATTTCTATTGCATTCAGATATGTAGATAAATGTTTGTCTGTGTATATGTGTCTATTAGCCTGCTGTTACTGATCCAGCACATACATTTGTGTTTTCCCTTTCAGTATCATGTCATATGAATTCCCCACTGTATCTCTTCTCTCTTTCCCTTATTACCCACCTGCATTTCCCTCCACCTCTACCATACTTAGGTATATAGATACTTTTAGTCCATATACTGCACTCTTGAATATCATGTTATGGGGGGGGGGGAAACTTCTTTCCATCCCTCGGCTTCCCAAAAAGAAAAAAGAAAAATGTAATTGACCACCTATTATGCATCATTTTTAAGTTCTTTCCTAAACAACCTTTATTTATATGCTACAACATGATTTTCCACATGATATGCTATCTATGATTGTATGTGTCAGCTATGAGTTGTATTAGACTTTCTTTGGAATATGCCATTGTTGATTATGTGTACCAGTCATAAGATCTATCGGTTTTTTATTCCACCAATGTCCCCAAAAGCTAATTTTGGATACGGTCCTACCACATTATTCACTACATGCTCCTTCTGAAAAATGTTAGAAAGTGAATTCCGAGATATACTTTGATTAGAACGAACTCAGAACGGTAGCCTAGCAACAGAGATGCTAGAAAGCCGCGTCGGCTGTACATACACGTACGGGCGGAGTCACATGATCGGTGTGACGTCCTCCAATGCCCGGACCTCAACGGATTGCAGAACGGCCGGGCAGACTTCCGGCTATGCGCTCCCGTTGTCTAGCAACGCGAGCCACATGACCGGGTCATGTGACATATGACTTCCACCCGGACGGACTGTTGCGTAGCAACAGTGACGCCGGACGCACAATGTATGGGACAAAATCCCCGAATGAAGATTCCCATGACAACGGGAACCATACGTCACAGCGTACAGCTGTGAGTAACTATAAATAACGCCCACACATGTCTAATATAGCTATGGTCCCGTTATTTATGGGCCCAAATGTAATTTAGAATTGTCATTTTGTGTATCAATATGCATTGAAAGAAAAATCCATCCATTTTAGGATTTGCCTCCTGTTCTAATTCTTATTTTATATGTTATTTTACTGTGAGTATTTGCACCACATCTGTGGCTAATGAGCCATGTGACCTATATTATGGGGTATATAAGACCAACATGGACAGACCTAGCTACCCACCTTTGATAAAGCCATCAGGAGTGGCGAAACGCGTCAGGGAGCTACTGGGGACCCCCCCTCATATTGCCACTCAATTCCTGGATTGCAGCCCGAACCATCCCCTGGATCTACAAACCACCCACCCAAGGATACTGTTTCCTCGTGCTTCCACTCTAAGGACAACACCCGGTAATTTACCGTTTACCATCCATCCTTTTGGGAGCACCCGAGTATCTTGCCATCACTCCACCGTCGGTGATTTGTGCCAACCTTGGGCCGACCTGTGGACACTCGGACGAGGACATTCCAAACATCCATCAAGGGTGGTAATTATGACATCTGCATTTCTGTCCAGGGGAACATAGGAACGGACTCTCCAGCACCCCTTTTATTTGCAGGGGGACCCCCTCATCAATATACCCACATGCCATCAATTGTGCAATTTATTCTTAACCCCTATTTTTTAATATATGTACTTTTATGAATTGTTTTTTATTGTTCCATACTGTTATTTGTTATATCGATTCTCATTACTAGTGCGCTGTTCACTTTTTGTTCCTTTTTTTATCTTCCATACGGGACCAACTACCCCGTTCACCGAACAGCTGCAGGTTAAACAACTCGTGACATAGCGCCCCCAAGTTCTGACCCCTAGGGGACAGTCCTATTTTATCTCTTATCATGCTGTACTAATAAATAATGGTCATTTTTATTTAAACAACATAATTAAGGGCAAATAGAACAAATAATAGAATGAACTACAAGCTCTTGACTGGCCAGAACTGTGACCGTCTGAAGATACTTTGTAACTAGAAATAGTCACTGTTTCCGACATTAAGGCAGCTTGGTATTAGTTTGCATATCAACTTTAATAGAGTGGTGATATCAATGCATAGTACGTTCTATTAGGAATGGAGATTATCTGTAACTATAAAGCGCTACTGTATCTGTTAATGATTCAGCTCAGTGTCACTTACAGCTTTCATCTGAGGATTCCAGTGCATAGTAGTTTTTTTATTGTGAGTGAACGGCTTTGAGTGAGTGATTTGCTAAATCTTATGTGCAGCCAGGCAGAGGACGCCGGAGCAGGGAGCTGTGCTCCGGAAAGGTGGAGGGAGCAGGGTGGTGGGGACGCTGCGGGGCGGATGGCGGGGGACGCTGCTAGTAGGGCAGAGGCAGTGGACTCTGCGGGGGACAATAACAGAGGCGGCAGTAATGGAGAGCAGGGCAAGGGGAGCCGGGAGCTGTCCGTGCTGGAAAAAAAGCCCTTACAATGAATGGGCAGCCTGTGATTGGCTGAGCGCTCTCTTAGCCAGTCAGCAATGAGAGATCGCTCAGCCAATCACAGGCTGCCCATTCATTGTATGGGCTTTTTTTCCCTCAGCACTGACAGCTCCCGCCTCCCCTTGCCCGGCTCTACGTCACTGCCCCCCGCAGCGTCCCCTGCACGCTGCCTCTGCCCTTCTAGCAGCGCACCCCACCAGCAACATCCCTGCAGCTCAACATTTTAAATAGGATTTTCTCCCGCCGCTCACCGGTAGACCGGACCCTGAGGCGGACAGGAGAATAGAAAAAATCCTATTCAAAAGAGTGGGCGGCCACGGACCCGGACCCTCTCGTGCAGCCCCCCCCCCGGACCCTATTCTCCTGCTGCTCCCTGGGTTTACATGTGATAAATCGAGATGATTTATCACATGTAAAAAATGGCACAAAGTGCCAAATCTTATCAAGCTCCTCCGGGGAGCTGCCGGGAGAGCTCAGGGGAAGTCGGGCCAATCCAGGAGAAAATGACAGGGGGAAGGGGGGGGGGGGGATGAGAGGGGGGCACCATTATAGGGGAGGAAAAGGGGGGGTTGGTGGTGCCAGTGTGCACGCTCAGAGAGTGGAGAGAGAAAGAGAGAAGAGAGGGGGCAGGAATGGGATTAAAAATAGTCCCTGTCATTTAATGTACATAGGCCCACCTTGCTGTCAAAAGTGAAGGATGTAGTTGTGCTCGCGCCGAAGGCACGCTCTGGAAAAGGGGTGTGGTCATTCAAAAGGGGGAGTGTAGTGTACCACAACATATACCACTTCTACACATTATGCAACAAAATAGTAGACCCCATTATTCTTGCTCCTTACACATGATGCCACACGGATTGAGGAAAAAATTCACATAGTGCTCCATAAACAGGATCATAAAAATTTACACCCAAATGCCCATTACACATTAAGCCACACATCATAATGTCCATTAGGTATTATGCCAAACACCGTAATGCCTATTACAAATTATGCTACATAAGTGCTGCTTACCTATATGCTCGTTGTCAGGGGTTCCATGCTCATTGCCATGTGGGATTATATACTCATTGCCAGGGGTTCCATGCTTGTTGCCATTTGGGATTACATGCTCGTTGCCATGTGGGGTTTCATGCTCGTTGACGTTGCCATATGGGAATTTTTTTTCACCGCTGGGCCATCTGTTGAGCTGCCGTCGGCTCTGCTGGGAAGAAAACAATGACAGCCAGGCAGAGAGCAGCAAGCTAAAACACGGGGGATACACTGAGCTAACAATAGAAATTACAGAAATTATATTTAAAAAAAAATATATAAAAAATGTGTGCCAATGGAGTGGAAATGTATCAAAATTTTAATACTAAAAACATGAAGCATAACATGTCAAGATAAAAAATGGATGAATAAAAAAATGAAAAATTGGATCAATAAAAAAGAGGGGTATTCCAGTCCAGTTCATACGGTACCGTATTTATGTAACCACTGATAGATGACTCCGTTCCTGAATATGTCTCCTGATAAATAGCTGGTTTAAGGAAATGTCCAGCGTGTCCAGAGCTGCCCGCGGTAGGTATTTAGTTGTGGAGTGTTGCTCCCCCACTTAGAGTGGATAGCCTCCGTTCGGGTTAGGTACTGGATGTGCCCTTATTATAGACCGCAACTGGTATCCAAGATGGTAAATGAAGAAAAGTAGAGGAGACTGGTCCGGATCAATAGAGTGGAATGTAACAGGGTCCAGAACTGGATATAGACACCCTCTGGGTCCACCAAAGGCCAACTTGCTTTTCTGTCCAGTTTACAAATTGTCTTTGTAAATATAGCTAAAGATTGGCAGGTTTTCATATTAATTTATTTTGACAAAAAGTAATTTATGTTGAGACAATAAAATCCATAATTATTGCCCATATTCAAGAAACTTCATTTTAGTCAAGATCAGCAGCAATGGAATCTTTTGAAGTCCTTACCAAAGAAAGAGCTACAAATCTTATGTGACAGCCAGGCAGAGAAGAGGCAAGCTGCCCAGCTGTATTCAGAGTCAGAGCAGTGCAGCAGCCCAGGTCCTGACTTCCGACTATTTTAAATCTCATGCTGCTGCGGCCGTGAGCCAATCAGAGCTCGCTAGCGGTCCAACAGACAATCAGGATTGGTGGCTCCTGATTGGCTGCTGGACCACGAGTGAGCTCCGATTGGCTCGCGGACCCGCAAATAGCCAGAGTCGGAACCTAGGCTGCTGTAGTGACTCTGCATACAGGCAGCTCGCTGCTCTCTGTCCGGCTGTGAATTCTTTCTTTGCAGCGTAGGCGGGTGGCAGCTCAAGGTTAAAAAAAAAGTGTGTCAGAAATGACAGGGAAGGGCACGTGCCCGGTTGCCGCCTCCCCCCCTCTAAATCCGCCCATGGATCTTTTGGTGCAGCATCAAGGATGTTTACATGGTAGATTCTACCCTCTTGTTGAACCTTGTAATTGACCATCCCACTGCCTTTTTGATCTCATAAGGGCCCCACCATTGAGAAAACATCTTACTCTGTGTAGTGTGCACAAGAACGAGTACCTGGTCACCTGGTTTAAACTCAAGTGGGGTCAACCACATACTTGACTCCACTTGACTTTGGGGTCAAGTATGTGGTTGACCAAATACTTGACCCCACTTGATTGGCCAACCATTGTATTGGTGTGTATGCTGCACCATTGGGGGGGGGGGGGGGGGGGGGGGGCATTATTCAATTAATGTCTTTTAACGCTCATACAATTACTGGGATCGGGAGGGATGCATCTCAAGTATTGGCTCTTGACATAAAAATGAACAATATTGTAAATGCATGTGGAAGAGAATATTGGGCCACTATGCACATGCTCTGCGATCATAATGTGTAAAGGTGCCTTTGTGAGTCCACTTTCAATGAGCAATTAATTGCAGGGTACTTGTGTATTTTGGCGGCGCCCCCGATGTCCGTCGTACGACGAACAGATCGCATCGCATGCCATGCACCCGATGCCATGCGATGCGATGCGACGCGATTTTGACCCCCTATACGACCAA
The DNA here is from genome assembly GCF_055691185.1 of Crinia signifera. Classification (NCBI taxonomy): domain Eukaryota; kingdom Metazoa; phylum Chordata; class Amphibia; order Anura; family Myobatrachidae; genus Crinia; species Crinia signifera. The sequence goes on along the minus strand of NC_139221.1, from coordinate 147,740,704 downwards.
AAAACATATAAGCACCATAAAGGGTGCTTTTAAGCACCCAAATGGGTGCTTACAATGTTAAATGCACCCCCACGCCACCCCCCACTATAAACGTGAACCCGAAGCGTGGCGAGCGCAGCGAGCCCGCGAGGGGCGGCGGTACGCGTCCTACGACCTTTTCATACCCCCACTATCCACGTCGGCATGGAGTTGAGAATAGAATAGTGTGTCGAGCGCAGCGAGCCACCGAGCCCGAAGCGTGGCGAGCGGACGCGGATACCTTCACAGTTATACGCGTCCCCTCGCGGGCTTCACAGGTGTCCGTGGTGACGCGGACACCTGTGAAGCCCGCGAGGGGACGCGTTTACCTGTGAAGGTATCCGCGTCCCCTCGCGGGGCTCGCTGTGCTCGCCACGCTTCGGGCTCGGTGGCTCGCTGCGCTCGCCACACTATTCTATTCTCAACTCCACGCCGACGTGGATAGTGGGGGTATGAAAAGGTCGTAGGACGCGTACCGCCGCCCCTCGCGGGCTCGCTGCGCTCGCCACGCTTCGGGTTCACGTTTATAGTGGGGGGTGGCGTGGGGGTGCATTTAACATTGTAAGCACCCATTTGGGTTCTTAACATTGTATAAGCACCCATTAGGGTGCTTATCCAATGTTTAATCGCATCGCATCGTATGGCATCGTATGCCATGTACAATGGCATACAATTTCAAAATTGTATGCCTTCGCTGCACTATCGTACGATATCGCGTCGCATCGCATACCATCGTATGTGTTATGGTATGCGATGCGATGGGCGCCGCCAAAATACACAAGTACCAATTGCAGAGTGACTGATAGGAAGTGGCCAGTTATTCTCTGCAAAATACTGCAGAATATGCCTGCACTAAATCTGGGGTAGCCAACTCCAGTCCTCAAGAGCTACCAACAGTTAACATTTTCCAGGTCTCCTCACAAAATCAAAAGTTAAGTAATTGTCTCTACCTGTGGATCTTTTGTAATTTGTCAGTGAGTAAAGAGTACACCTGTGCACCTGCTAGGCTGTCTGAAAACATGAGCTGTTGGTAGCTCTTGAGGACTGGAGTTGGCTACCCCTGCACTATACAAACTGTTAATAAATAAACAAACAATAAATGAATAACACATATTTGATTGAAAATATATCCGTAAGTGAGAAAAGTCCTTCAGGTTAAAATTTACTTAATTGTACTAACTTTTTTTCTATTAAATCTATATAATAAACCAGGGGTGTCTAAACTTTTTGCGACGAGGGCCAGTTTTGGTGAGGTTAAAATGTGGGGGGCCAACCATTCAGCTTGACATTCTTTGAATCATTAATCACACCAGAATGGTCCCCCACTCTGCCCCCATTCACTTTATGTCCCCCAGCCTGCCCCTTCACTGTATATTCCCTAGACTGTCCCCCTTCACTGTATTTCCTCCAGCCTGCCCCCATTCACTGTATGTCCCCCGCTCTGCCCCCTCCACTGTATATTCCCCTGCCTGACCATTTTTCTCTGTATGTCCACCAGCCTGCTCCTCCTTCACTGTATGTCCACCATTCACTGTATGTTCCACCCTCTGTACCCATTCACTCTGTCCCCAGCCTTTCCCCCCTTCTCTGAATGTCCATCACTGCCTCCATTCACTGTATGTCCCAAAGCCTGACCCTCCATTCACTGTATGTCCCCCAATCTGCCCCATTCACTGTATGACTCCCATTCACTATGTCCCACAGCCTGCCTTCCCTTCTCTGACTGTCCATCACTGCCTCCATTCACTGTATGTATTCACTGTATGTCCCCCAGCCTGACCCTCCTTCACTCTATGTCCCCCACTCTGCCCCATTGACTATGTCCCCCTGCCTGCCCCCTCCCTTCTCTGTATGTTTCCCAGCCCTTTGAGTGAGCCAGAGGACGGAGAGGCAAAGCAGCAACTGCAAGGACAGGAGATGCTTGGGCTCCCGCTGCCGCCCTCCTCCACTCTGCATGTTACGGGAGCAAGCTTCCCCCTTGCTGCACCCCCACCCCACACACTGATGTCACTGTGATTGTGGAGGAGGGTGATATACAATTGCAGCTGCAGGGGTTGGATGCATACTCACCTGAAAGACGCCAAACACATCTGACTGTGGCGGTCGGCACCTCCTCACTGCTGCAGACAGCAAGGTAAAGGCACGCTCGCCGGGGCCTCACCTTTAGTGCTGTGTGTCCCGCATCTGATGCTGCACCCGCTTCTGGCTGAAGGCTGCGGGCCACTTGAAATAACAGCACGGGCCGCAATTGGCCCCCGGGCCGGACTTTGGACATGCCTGTATTAAACTTTATTTCAATTATGCATCCCTGTTTCTAGTAATTCATTTTTTTTCTATTAAACTTTATTCATTGTATATAATATTCTATTGAAAATTTGGGGGCCTTCCACATCATAATAGTTTTCCTCCTTTTATTTTGCTTGAGATTTTTTAAGATTCTGGGAGAGCAGCCACTATACTATGATAACAATGTAAGTTATGTAATAATAGTGTGTATTCTTCCTTTGTATTGTTATGGGAAAAAACTTGTACACAAGTGCCCTTGTTCGCACAGGGACAGATGTTTCTTCTATTTCTGCACTTGTTGCGTGCGGCCACAGCAAACAAATTGTTCACCAGGTGCACACAAGCAACCTTGCGGATGGAGAGGGGCGTGGGGAGGCAGGCTGCCCCATTACCATATGCGAACACCCAGCGTTCATGGGCATTCCTTGCGAAAGGGTGGCGGTCTGCGAATTTACAGTCTTGTGAATCAACCAGAATAACCTCCATTGAACGGTAATAGTATATCTATGGCCAGTGTGGAAAAATGTGAACACTGAATGTAAGTTATGATAAGCTTGATAATCAGAGTTTAGCAAAGGAGGGCACCAGTATATTTTTAACTTATTTTTTTTGTTGGGGGGGGGGGGGGGGGGGGGGAATGCCTTTTACTTCTTCCTGTATTCTGTAGCATTTAGTAAAAGTTTTTATTATTTCTGAAACTTGGGGTTTTTTTTTGGTATTTTTTTGCGCGTCTCAGCTGCTCTTGCTGCTGCCTTTCTTTTAGCATCATAGGAAACTCTGCCCAGAGATTGATTTAGTTTAGGAGGCATTGTACAGATGGAGCAGCTCTCATTAGAGCTTCTCCTGGCAATTCTATTGCCAATCAACGCATTTTGCCATCCGCCAGAAAGGGGGGGGGGGGCTTGCGCACCCCGTTCTGATGGAGCCCGCCACCACCCTCCGCCGGCTCCCCACCACTTCCCCATCATAGCCCCCCGCAGCCTCCACTAACCCTACCCGTCTCCCTGAAGAGGCTTTCTACTTCAGTGACTTACTGCTCACTTATGAAATCGGGACACTCAGCGAATTGGTCGCTGAGTGATTTATCGCTGAGTGATATTAAGTCAAAATCGCTCAGTGACCAAATTGCTCCGTCTGTACGGAGCTTTAGTGGTAGATTCTAATTAAAGCTCTACTTTGTTTTGTGAAATGCATCCCTGTCACTTCCAAATAGGGTTATGGATCATAGGGTCAACAGTGACTAGGTTAACAGCCAATAGATCAAAACCAAAAGTCTACATGCACAATGTTGACATTGACAATATGTCGACGGGCACAATGTCAACATTAACGAAAGGACAATACAAGCAAAATGTTGACATGGGAAATGCTGACACAAAAAAGATCGACATGAGCTATTCATCTGAGCATATGGACCTGCAATTAGTGTAGAGCGTACAGTCACCATGCATCGGGGACAGGTGCCTTGATCCACTACAACTTTACTCTTCCTACTCCATGTGAATGGTACAGTATGAAAAAATGAAAAACTCAGGTAGACCTTTCCATGTGTCGAACATTGTCAGACAGATCTTTTGCTTGTGTCAATCTTTTGTCAATGTTGACCTTGGTCTATGTCGATCTTTTGTCAATGTAAACGTTTGGTACTTGTTTAGTTTCACGACGGCGGTAGCGCGAGGACGCTGAAGCTATGAATATTGGCAGCTTGCCAAACTGCCTTAAGCCACGCTATCAGCGTAGCGACTGTTTGAATTCTGACAGCTTGCCAGCTGCTTAGTTGTTTAGTTTCAGGGTGGCAGTGCTGCCACCCTACTTCTGTAATGTACGTTATCAGTGTGCTACGCGGACTCCTCCAAGGCAGCCCAGCGCTGCTACTCTTAACCTCCTGTGATATCCTCTCTCTGTGGAGAGGGCATCATGAGGGCGCCGGCGGAGAGGCGCTCCTTCTTTGTGATACGTAGGAGCGTCTCAGACGCTCCAGCAGCAAGGCAATGATACCCTCCTGCCTCTGACCTCTAAGTAGCTATTGCTCAGATGTATGAGGTGGGCAGGTTTGAATGTGTTCCTGAAACACCCCCACCATCCACGCCATCCCGAAGCGTGGCGAGCGGCGGCGTTAAGCATCCTACCTACCTTTTCATACCCCCACCATCCACGTCGGCGTGGAGTTGATTTTATATAGTGTGGGAGCCCCAAGCGTGTTGAGCGCAGCGAGCCCCGCGAGGGGACGTGGATAACTTCACATGAATTCCGCGTCCGCTCTCCATGCTTCGGGCTCGGGTGGCTCGCTGCGCTCGCCACACTATATAAAGTCAACTCCACGCCGACATGGATGGTGGGGGTATGAAAAGGTCGGTAGGACACGTAACGCCGCCCCTCACAGGGCAAGCTGTGCTCGCCATGCTTCGGGATGCCGTGGATAGTAGGGGTATGAAATGGAGACATTTGCCAGTATGTAACATGGAGCACTGGCAAATGCCTCCTTCATTGTGCATGATACGCAATTGCATCCGCACCCACTCTTTATACAGGAGAGGCATGCGCTGCTCAGACGCAGGAATCTCATTTCTGGAGATTCTGAGACGCTCCTACGTATCACAAAGATGGAGCGCCTCTCCGCCGGCGCCGAAATGATCCCCTCTCCACAGGAGCCAGGATATCATGTGGGCACAAGCGCTGTGTGAGAGGCGCTCACTTCACAGGAGGTTAGGAGTAGCAGCGCTGGGCTCTCTTGGAGGAGTCAGCGTAGCACGCTGATAACATACATGACAGAAGTAAGGAGGAACACGCTGCCGCCCTGAAACTAAACAACTAACTGGTCCTAAAGAAGCCTATCTGCGAATCGTAAGCATACCCACTGCACCCGCAGTGTGTGTGTCCCCCCTGCTCCCCTTCCCCCATTGAATGTATTTTGATTGTGTTCAGGTTAACCTGTTGCGTTACCACCGGACACCAGTCGTCACTGGGTCCGGCAAGTCATAGAAGTGGTATCAGTGGCGCCCACCACCACAACTCCCTGACTCTTGGGCGGATGGTAGACTGCAGGTGGAGTACATACCCACCCCGGTCCTCCTCCGTCATACAGCGGTTACTGCATCTGACGGCTATCCTCCCCCGAGCGGTTAGCAGACCGAGTGTTCGCAATCATTTTATGAGTAAATTGAAATAAAAGTTACATTTTACAAAAAAACCTTCTCCAGTGCACCACATTGGGGGTTATTCTAGTCCATTCTTTCTGACAAAATCCTTCTTAGATGGACAAAACCATGTGCACTGCAGGGGGGCAGATTTAAACATGTGCAGAGAGAATTAGATTTGGGTGAGTTATTTTGTTTCTGTGCAGGGAAAATACTGACTGCATGATTTTACACTTCAATATAGATCTCACTTTGAAGAAAAACCCCACCCAAATCTAATTCTCTCTGCACAAGTTACATCTGCCCCACCCGCAGTGCACATGGTTTTGTCCATCTAAGAAGGATTTTGGCAGAAAGAATGAACTAGAATAAACCCCATAGTGACACCCTTTCCTCTTTCTCACTAAATTTAAGCAACTAAGCAGCTGGCAAGCTCCCAGAATTCAAACAGTCGCTACGCTGATAGCGTAGCTGGAGGCAGTTTGGCAAGCTGCCAATATTCATAGCTTCAGCGTCCTCGCGCTGCCGCCGTGAAACTAAACAAGTACCAAATGTTTTGTTGTGGACCTATTCACTGTCAACCTATCATTCGGATACCGGCAAAAGGTAAGGCTGTGATGTCCAGGGCACTGCGATTGAGGTATGCACAGTGTGGCATTGACTCAAGCACAGGTCTCAAAGGGAAGTTCTCCTGGGGCTAATTAAAATACGGAACCAGGACCGGACATCAAATTCTGCATTCCAGTCCAGAGCTTGTAGTGTCTGATTCGGGGGGGATCCTGTGATGGCTTTCACCAGGGACATGAGAGCTTACAGTTTTTTTGCTACATGCCCGGACCATAAAGGCAGGCTATATTCTCTCCCTCTTGCTCTCCCTGATGACAGGTGTCACAGGCAGCCCCCCCCCCCCCCCCCAGACAGGACTCACCCGGACAGGCACCCCCACTACAAGCTCCATAATGCCAGAAATTGATGAATGTAGCCGGTCCAGCGTTCCGGGGCCCTGTCCGGTTCCAGTTCTTACCCATACCCATTTCTCCTGCAGGTACTGTGAGTATATCTAACTGATCAGGTCACAATGTGTTAATAAATTACCTGACTAGGGTACACAAATGTTTCCCTTACAATTATAACTTGTTTACTGAGAGTGTAAACTCATAAGCTCCTGTCCTCTGGTGACCGGCGGCTGTCTGAGGAGGTTCTATTCCCTGTATTATTCCCATTTGTCATCATCTGTGTGAACTTTTTCAATTCAATCGCTATTATTTCATGTACCATGTCTTCATTGTGAATTATTAGAAGTCATGTGCTTGGCATTGCATTATATTTTCCTAGCTAAATGTAATGTATCATTAAGCTTAATTCTCCAAAATCAAGATGCAAAATTGGTAGTCTGCCTGGATATTGAGTAGTAGTATTTATGTTAATTCTTAAAGTGTTCTACAGTATTTGATCAGGTTGTTCATACAGTATTCATGAAACTCAATCAGCCATGGTGTTGTAATTAGTGGGGTGATTGGCATTTAGATACATTTATGTTGCAGTGAAATATTTTTCATTCATGTTTTAAAAAAAAATAAAAGGTAAAAAGAATCCTTTGTTTGCAGAGTCCAAGTAAAGAGTGACATTATAGAGCTGTTAATTAACTAGCGTATTCTTAAGTAGAAGCTTCCCAGCACAGAGATACAGAATGGGTGTTGCCTGGTCACACCACTGGATAAGGGCCCAGCAAGTTGGAGAAGCAGAACAGCCCATGAGACCTGAGCTTGTGTTCTTCTGTCAGGCCTATTTATAACAACCAATCAGCACAGTCTCACAGCCAGCTTCATTCAAGACAAGCAGACACACAGCAGGTTTGTAAACATAGACTTTCCCAGCACTGAGCTCACACAACCTGCCCAGCTACAGCCAAGGCTAAGGTTAGAGAGAACACTTCTATACCTGGATTATAGTCATTGGCACAGGCGTCGCTGGAAACAAGGCAGAAATGCCTGTAGAAGAAGACTTTGAGCTGGATAAAAGGTAATTATTATTTGTCTGTGAATGTTCCAACAAAGGAAAAGCATATGGTGTTATCGCTAAAAGACAGTCATTTGCTAAACAAAACAATGGCCTTGGAAACATTCATTGTCTTTTTGTGTCTCTTAATGCATGCAGCGTGGGCTGCTGGCAATATTTCACACCAACTCCTATATTCTGAGATGTACCAATAATAATAAAACAATATGCAATATAACTATTTCTATCTATCTATCTATCTATCTATCTATCTATCTATCTCTCTATCTCTCTATCTAGTAAAATAATATAAAACTGTATATAGTATATGTTTTATTGACTTTTTTTTATCAAACATATGTGTGCACTTGACTACCTATATCCAGATGTTGATGTAGAGATCATTATTACCTGGTAAATTCCCATATATTGTTATTTAAATAAGTACTCTAGTTATCTGATAGTTTAAAAACCAGACACTTACCGTATACTGTACTTTGTTTGTGCTGTGGGCTAGTATTGTATCAGGTGCTATGTTACCATTTTAACCTGGGAGAAAATGTATCTGTTTCCTCTCCTTTATATGCAATTTCACTGGTTAAAACACCTAGGAGACAGAAAGGTTAATACAATAGGAAAATAAGCATCTCTGTAATTAATAAATGTTTCATGTTCTTTGTTAAATTAAAATGTTAATACTATCAGACTTTTATAAAGGTTTCCTGTGAATACATTTGTGCCAACACTGATATGGATATGTAGTATATTGTTTATGCTTACTGCTTAGCCTGATGTCATTTATTTAATACATTTTGTTACTGACAGTTTTATCTTTGCAAAACTGTAGAGAACTGCTGTAACTGGAGCAGTAGGGGTAGTGAGAGATTGAGGTACAACGTCACACCGTTTCCTGGTTGAACAAGTTCACATAAGCAGGTGCTTACTGTAATTATTTACCCACAAATGCAGCACTGTTTATGTGTCAACCGGGTACACGTACAGTGCACATCACCAGTTCTATATGTTGAGAAGGGGTTATATAGTATATAATAGTTGCCACAATTTAGTAATCTTTACACAACTCTATATCATAAAGATAAATAAGCTATGTTGATCACTTCTCTCTGTATTATGCACTTGAACTTCTTGCTGATTTTCTCTTGTCATAGAATAATAGTATAGACACATTTCCAATATTATGTAGCAATAAGGTTATAGTACAATATAGATCCTGGTTTATTGTGTGTGTAGAATACATCTGAGTACTCTTTATATAACTTAATAGGCATACTGGTTACTGGAATTCCATATCAGAATGATTTGTACATTTTACTGTCCTTGCAGAGCATTGCTTAGACAAAGCTGTGCTCTTATTGTTCACTCATGACCACAGTTCGACAACTTGTTTTTTTCTAAATTGTCTAACATATGGACACACATTACCTTTGTCAGAGTCAGACTGGGGCATGAAGGGCCCACCAATGGAATGCAGTGGTAGGGGCACATGCTTAAGGGGTATGGGCAGCCATTAAATAGGACATATGTAAGAAAGTGCATGGACTGGGCCCCTTTATAAGTGGGTGCGGTATGGCAGTCTGGCAATCGGGATCCCGACGGTCAGTATCCCAACATCGGAATCCTGACTGCTCGAACAGAGGGGTGAGCGCAAAGAAGCCCCTTGCCGGATCGCTGCATCGGCCACGTTGCAGGTCGATTTGTTCGCCACAGGTTCTGTTTCTATGGGGGTTGTGGACCCCCACAAGGGAGAATAACTCCTGTCTGTTTGGATCCCGACTGTCAGGCATCTAAACAGTCGGGATTCGATGTCGGAATACTGACCGTCGGAATTTTGACTATCGGCCAGTCATCCATCACCCTTTTTAAATATATATATTAAGTACTGATATTTCATGCAGTATAAACTATCAGGTTTTTATTTTATACTTACCTAATCTCTTGGAATCTATGGGAGACTCACTATTTTTTATTATGTGAATTGGATGGTCTGCCTCCAACACTGGGCAACAGCAATACATATCTGAGCTACAGCTGCTACAGTAAATGTAATCCTTACAGCAATTAATCACACATTGTATTAAACACATAAATGAAAAGTACAGTGACATAGTGGTTGTAGTCTCATAGCACTGGGTTCATTGGTGCTATTTTCCAATCTGTGTGGGGTTTGTTTGTTCTCCTGGTGTCTGTGTGGCCACAGGTGCTCCTTCCACATTCCAAATAAGAAACTGCTCGCTAATTTTGCTTCTCTTGTAACCAGAGGGTATGAGAACGTGGATTATAAAAATCACCATAACAGGGTTGAGCTGATTACATATCTTCATTTGGGCAGATACTGTAAGAAGCACTTTGGGAGTTGGCTTTTGAACATTTACGTTAGTATATTATGTATTTTTTTTTATTTTTTACATTTATGCTTGGGGGAAAAAAGTGTACTTGGTACTGTTTGATAATGGCCAAATGATCCTATGGATTCCTTCCAGTTTACTAAATGTTCATATCTTGTAACACTTACAAAGTGTTCTAGTGAGTGAACATACTGTAATGGGCTTAACTTAATCTTCGCTGGAAAAATCCATGTTGACTAGGAAAGAACCTGTGGCTCTCCAACTGTTGTGAAACTACAAGTCCCAGCATGCCTGGCCACAGTTTTGCTATAAGGCAAACCATATAGTTTTGTTAAAACTGTGGCAAAGCAGATGGGATTTGTAGTTTCACAACATCTGGAGAGCCACAGGCTGGCCAGGCATTCATAGTATAATTACCTTGTTTAAATTGAACAGCAATTATTTCTGTTTCAAGTTCACCATTTGTATTGAATATCATTTAAAAAAAAAATTAAACAGTGTGGACATTAAAGCCTTAGGGAGGATTTACATTAGGTGCAAAGGGGGCCGAAGCAGCCATTGCTTCAGCTCTTCAGTACCGACAAGAGCAGAGTGATTTGCCTTCTTTCCATGGCCGGCCAAATGGTGGATACACTAAAATGTGCTCACCGCCTATGGGGCAGAGCCCTTTTTTTTATCAAGATCCCGACACCGTAAAGTACAGAATATTAAATGGTGCTTCAATAAATTCACTCTTAAGGGCCATGTGTTTAAAAATGATAGTAGCTGATTGATTGGAGCACCATGTAAAATTAGTAACAAGCAATATTAAGAATATCACTTGTCATTAAATATGCCCCTAAATGTGAGGATCTCTAAATACTAGTAGTTAAAAAGTGCACATATTCGTGATGGGTCGAGAGGAAAGTGTGACAGACAGGCCCATGGAGCTTTTCCTGTTCTGAGCACACCACTGGCACTGTTACATTTTGATGGAGGGGGGGGGAGTGTGACCACACCTTCTGGGTTTGACTGGCAAAATCGACATAGTTTTGAAGTGGAAATGATTGCTTGCTTTAATAAAAATAGGAAAACTCTCCCAAAATCTCTCACTTTCTGATTCTTACACCCTATTACATTTGGGCCATGATCTCCACTAATAGAAAGTCCTAGTTTTATATGACTGACAGGTGAAATACATGATTCCCCTCCTAGCATTTGTTTTTCTTGTTTCCCAGTTCTTATATATTGTATATCATGGTCCTGTGACTGCTAAACCAAAATAATACCTTAGTGGTATTTACTATTTACTCACATGATTAGATTGTTCCAGTACTCCGAAGTTACCGATTTGGAAATCTGCAACCTGAGACTCTGTGTCCTATGTGAGGTGGGGCTGGAGGCTGGTCACTAACCAGTCCAGACCATTGGGTTGCCTCACCACACATTTACTACAGGAGAGCATAAGCTAATTAGTCATCTGCACAGAACAGGATATCATAAGATGAGATGACAAGGTGATGGATGGAGGCAGCTGTGTCTGGCAGGAGTCGCCTGGCTGCCTGGGTACTGTGTGTATATCCATGTTTGTGCTCTATACTAGATCAGTTTCAGTAGCTTGGTACAATGCCAGAATCAGAAGGAGATAAAAGTGTTTCCATCAATCTACCATTGCCAGCAGGAATCACGGTTATAGTATTCATGTTTAATTTGGGCTTTTGTTTAAAATATTTTTCTTCATTTACTTTTACATTAATTTCCCAGAAAATGTAGAAGAAATTATATAAAAATCTTATGAAAGCCAAACATTTTTTGCTGTGAAACCACCAAATAGCATTTTTGGAGGCTTGTCCACTTACCACATATATGCCAAGCTATGGAATGACGGCACATTTTGGAGTTTCAATGCGTTGAACCCTGTGAACGTGTTTCCATGTTTCCCCTTGATACTCAATGCAGTGCGCTTCACTCGCCACATGTACAAAAGGACCCCTAGGTCTGAGCCTAGAAGTTTTTCTTCTAAAAGGACAGCTCTTATCGGAAAAGCTGTTCTTTGAGATTTTTTTCAAGCAAACAGTGTTAATAAACGCTGTTATGATTGCAGTGCGTGGTGGGATGCATTGCTTACACAGTTATTCATCCCGCACTTTATGAGCTGCAGTCAGGGCCGCCACTAGAAATGTTGGGGCCCGTGACTGACCTACAGTCTGGGCCCCCAGCGGCACAGCGCCATACCTCCGGCCGGCCGCCCCCCGCGTGACAGCACCCTGTCTCCCCCTACCCCGTCCCCATTACTTACCATCACTCACGTCGCGCTTCGTCCTCCGGCTCCTTCAGTGTTCACAGTCAGGTCCGGCACGCACACTGCACAGTGCAGCCTGCAGAGCGCCGAGCCCCTCTGTGTCCTAGGCTCGGCGCTCTGCAGGCTGCACTGTGTATTGTGCGAAAGAAGAAGAAAGAAAGAAAAATAGGGAAGGGCGGATCCTCGGTTAAGGAGGAGAATTAATAAGTGAAGAAGGGCTTAGTATTTTCTATTAACCGTTAGATAAAGAAGGGAAAGAAAGTTGTTGGGTGGTCAGCCATGGGTCCCAAATTTCTAGAAGGATTCCATACGGTATGCATGCCATATACGGGATATTATAGACTACTGATGGAGGGTTAGTTTGTTTCCAATCCACCGCTATTTGGCAAGTGGTGGCCGAAATCACATGTTGCAGTCATTTATTTTGGTGCCTGGACAGAGAGAGAAGGTTTAGAGGAAGCAAAATATATATGGGGTCATGCGGGATGGGGGTTTGTAGTAAATTTGAAGCAAGTGATATATCCTATCGCCAAAGGTTTGTCAATTTAGGGCAAAACTCCCATATATGAAAAAAGAACCTCCAGTATCACAGCCTCTCCATCAGCTATCAGAAACACCAAGATACATTCTTCTCAATCTAGTGGGGATGTAGTACCATCTATAGCAGTGATAGCTAACCTTTTCAGCTTGGTGTGTCGAAAATTGTAAAAAAGTGTAGCCTTCCTCAAGTCGCGTGTCACTTCAAGAAATATCAAAATTTGATGATATTTGCAGCCATTATACATATACCACACACTGTGATGCTCCATTATACATTTGCCACACACCATGATGCTCCATTATACATTTGCCACACACCGTAATGCCCATTATACATATGCCACACACTGTGATGCTCCATTATACATATGCCACACACCGTGATGATCCATTATACATATGCCACACACCGTGATGCCCATTATACATATGCCACACACTGTGATGCACATTATACATATGCCACACCGTGATGCCCATTATACATATGCCACACACTCTGATGCCCATTATACATATGCCACACACCGTGATGCCCATTATATATATGCCACACACCATGATGCACGATATACATATGCCACACACTGTGGTGCCCATTATAAATATGAAAGTCTTATGTGAAAGAGCAAGATATCATTTAAGAAGTCTGCACTAATACAGACCATACACATCTGATAATGTACAGCTTCTATTGAAGTTCAGTGCCAATTCTAGAGACCTGGGTAGGGTCAGTTTCCAGGCACCACTATGATTGTATGGGCACATGTGTCTGTCAAAAAGGCAGCTACCAGTGCCAATAGAAGCACTGAATAATGTGAATCTGGAGACTGCAGAGTTTTAAACAGAGCCCATGTGTTGGAAAGGTGTCACTGGAAGGGTAATCTGCAGGTCTCCTGGACAGAAAGAGCAGGGTCTCACCTTTCAAAATGGCTGCCACAGCAGCAGGATGCCGGAGCCCAGTCCTCACCTTGCCCAAAGCTCCTCTGGTAGCCTCTGTCGATCAGGTGCCAGGACTCAGCGGTAAGAGGGGAGTCTGTAGTCCCCAGCCGGCGCTTCAACAGGCCGGACTACAGCAGCAGGGGTGGACTATAGAGAGCGGGAGCTAGCTCTGCTCCCTCCAGCGGACAGGCGATGCCCCCCTCTGTCCCCTTCCAGTTGGCGGTGCAGCATGCGTGCTGGCTTAGCCGCTTCCCTTGCGCACTTCTGGGTTTTCACTCTCCGCAACAGTTGGTCAGACACGTGTCAGTCAAAGTGCCTTGGCGTGTTACGCGTGTCATAGGTTAGCCATCACGTATCTATAGAGTAATTCATATTTAATGAATAGATGTGATCAAGTAGATGTGCATTAAAAGCATAGAGCTTCAAAAGTAGAGAGAGCTCTATTGGAGAGGACATGTCCCATTTTAGAGTTGAAATGCTTGATCTGCAAATATGGAAAAAAATGCTAGTACGGATATTCTTCTTTGATTGTATCTGAATAAACTGTGGAAAAGATAGGTCTTTGGAGATGTCATTTAAATATAAAAAAAATTGTTTTTCCATGCCGAAAATGACAAGGCATGCATACCCAGGGGGGAAGTCTGGATTGTGAAACAGAGCAGGCTTGCCTACCCTCCTGGAATTGCCGGGAGGCTCCCGAAAATCAGGACTAATTACCATTTTTCCACGGTTCCTCGGCAAGGGGCGGGACTAAAATGACGCAAATTGCATCATTTTGCATCATCTTTCAGTCATAAGCCCCGTCCCCACCCCCTGACCTGAAGATCCGGCTGTCCTAACTGGGCTTCTCCCGGAGAGGCTTCTCGAAAAGTCGGCAAGTATGAAACAGAGGGGAGGCATTAGAGGCCAGGTGAACATTTTTGTTAGTGTAGTCCCAAATCGTTGGGGAACAAGAAACAATGGGGTGCTTTGGGGCACCGAGCTCTTGGTAACCAAAGTAAAGATGAGATCATGGAGATCAATAGTAGTCCAGACCCTCTTTGCCTCTGGATTACACCACTGCACACATTGGGCCAATTGGACAGCTAAATAGTATCATTGAAAATCAGGAATGCCTAAGCCTCTGCTACAAGTTGGATGCTGTAATATTTTTAGGTGAATTCTGGGATGTTTATTAGCAAAGATAAAACGTGCATGCAGGTCTGACCTCCGACTCAGGTCTGATGCGCATGGGGTCGTGAATTGAATAAGATGGGCATCAAACGCTTCCGATTTGGACCCATTTCTTAGGCCGATCCGTCGGGAACAGATGAAATCAGCCCAAATCACTGTAATGTATGGGGACCTTAAGTGTATCTGATGTATGCCTGACCCAGGTGCTATTTTGTATTTGCATGCAATTCCTAATTATTATTATTTTTTTTACACATTTTATGCCTGAGATCTTAGGCCTCTTTGCTTTCAAACTCATCAGACTCTTATCTGTGAAATCTCACATTGTAATTCTGTAAATGCTTGTGGCCCAGAGTGAGCACACCCCACCTGACTCCTGACATTTCAGCCCTTCTTTTTCTAGAGATGCATAAGCTTTCTAATACTCTACAGCAATGTGATGTACCTGCCAAACTCACAAAGCACTAGCAGATGTGGCTATTTGTTAGATGGTGTTATTAGAGAAGATGACACGTCAGCGCTAACTGCTTTTTTGTTAATTTACCATATTATTTCATTAGTTTCATTAAACTTTATGGTGAAGATGCAGCAAACATTGAAGACAGATAAAGTACCAAACAACCAGCTACTGTAATTTTTCAAGCACAGTCTGTAACATAGCAGTTAGGAGCTGTGGGTTAGAACTTTATATGACCTTGATATTGAACTTGGGTTAGAACTTGATATGCAACAAAACCCGCACAGCGGGTTTTAGCTGCGAGGGGTATCGCCAGCAAAAGCTGGCGATACCCCATAGAAGCCTATGGGCTTCTTAACGCGACCCACGCTGCCCCAAACAGACCCCCGCCGCCTCGCGCCGACACCCCCCCCCCCCCTCACCTGCTGTGTCCAGGCAGCACAGCGCTGTACTGCCTGGACTTGTGACCTCCTCCCTGCACTGTATCCTCTTCCGGGTGCAGGGAGGAGGAGGAGAGGCCACCCGGCAGCAGCCTCGGGTAATGGAGGGAGGGGGGAGCCGCCGGGACCCGCAGCACATCGCCGGCAAGATTGCAAAGGACAGCTGTTAACGCAAGAGCTGTCTTTTGCCATAATTATCGCATTTGTTACAGCATATGCGATTATTAGGTCTGCGGTAGCCGGCGATGTGCGGCGGACAGGAAGCGCGGATGTTACAGCATCCCGCCCATTGGACCTTTTATGGCCTATTAATTGTTGTGGCCTAGATGGCCTCCAATAATTAAGTATCCAATTCAAGTTGTGACAGTGTATACTTACATACCAAAGCAATTCAGCATTGCTCTGCTAAAGTAGCAGTGGCATACATAAGGGACATACACCTGGAGCGACAGGGGAGCCTGTGCTGAACAACGTGCTTAAGCTGCACCCGCGATGTGTGCTGAGCAATCCGTGCGGCCAGTGTTCTCTGGTGAGAGAACACTGGTGATGACTAGATTTTGACTGCATGCAGTCAAGATCTAGTCAGGCCATACCATAGGGGGCATACACACGGAGCAATCCATGCTTAATTTCGTACCGATCTAGCCACGGGCTGAACATACTTTTAGATGCTGAACATACTTGAGATATGCGATGTGCGGGAGAGTTGTGCGGGAGGCATCAGGCACAGGGTAAGGAGCAGGCACAGGGGGCAAGGGGTAATGAGCGGTTACAGGGTAGGCATCAGGCAAGGGATAAGGAGTAGGAACAGGGAGCACGGGGTAAGGAGCAGGCACAGGGTAGGCATCGGGCAGGCAGAGCCGGCCCTAGCCTAAATTATGCCCTAGGCAAGATTTTGACTGTTGCCCCCTAGCACCGCCACTAGTTCCGCCTCTGACCCTGCTCCCCTTTCCCAGCATCATCAACCCTCATCATAGCAGTCATCATTTTGGTGCTCCTACCCGCAATATTTTAAATAGAAACAGCGCACCCATTCGGTGCGGAGCCCAAACAGGGGTGTGTTCTTGCTGGGAAGGGGCATGGCCACACAATAGTACCCCCAATTCAAATTATGCCACACAGTAGTGCAATTTTATTTACATTATATCATGCGATGGTGTCTCTTATTCACGTTACATCACACAGTAGTACCACTTTACCTTATGTACATTACTCCTCATATTATTCACATTATACCCTTCAAAAAAAATCCTGAGAAAATATTGTATTTTAAGCACCTCCATGGCCACACTGAAACCCAGCACAAAGCAGTGTGTGCTGGATAGAGGAGAAGAGCTGCTGCTGTCACTTAAGGGGACGGGGCCCGGGGCCCCCCACTGGGCCCTTTCATCAGACTTTGGCCTGGGTAATTTGTACCCCCTACCCCATTCTCTAAGCACCGCTGATAATACCACACAGTAATGCCCCTTACACATGACACACATTATTAATGTCCTTATAACCATAATGCCACTTACACATTATGCCAACCTTTATTAATGCCCTTCATACACATAATGACACAAATAATGGCCCTTACACATGTCACACATTATTAATGCCCTTATACACATGACACACATTATGCCCTTACACATGTCACACATTATTAATGCATTTATACATGACACACATAATGCCCCTTACACATATGCTGAACACTATTGCACAACCCACCCAACCGCAGACAGGACTCGCACAGCCGCTAACAGCCTCACACACAAAATAGGCATGCTGCATATCATTTTAATCAGCAGAAGCTGCTGATGCCCCTAAGCATTCCAAATGCCCTAGGCAATTGCCTTGTTGACCTATGCCTAAGGCCGGCTCTGCGGGCAGGGGTAATGTGCAGGTACAGAGGACACAGGATAGGCATCAGGTACAGGGAGCATGGGATAAGGAGCAGGCACCAGGGCACGGGTAATGAGCAGGCACAGAGGCATGGAGTAAGGAGTTGTTGTACTTGGGCCCAGGATATCTCTTGGCAGCCCTGGTCACAATATAATTTTTACTAATACACTAATGAAATAAATTAAGTAAGGACACACCAAAACTTCTATTTACAACTTTATATAAAACAAGGACAAAAAAACCCTTCCGTGGTCGTTAATCCTTTCTGACAACACAGTCCAGAGGGAAAAAATATTCCCACTACGCAATGATAGCTGCTTTCTAGTAACTGCAGTGATTGACATTGTCCTCTGTTACTGGGAGAGTCAATAACCTCTCAGCCAATCACACGCAGTTTCATGTGCCAAAAAGACAAACTGAGAGGCCTGAAACAGCATGAATGTAGTCATGGGTCCAAATGAAAAATACCTAGATATAAATGAAATATTCAATCCAATAATGCCTGTCAATTACTCCTGTCAGTTACTCCCCTATCTCCAGTGATAACTGCGGAAGATTTAATACAAACTTACAGTTCACAGTTGCACCTAGCAAGACAGTTGTACTCACAAATACATATCTGAATATATCTATCGCAATAGAGATATAAAATGTATATTATTTCATTTTGAACATGTACATTTGCAAGTTTCTTTACTTACTAGCATCTATGCTTCAGACATCACTGAACTAGATAAGTGCATCCATGTTCTCTCATCTCACTGCTTAACAGGCTGGCTTTTAATGCAGAATGTATTATATGTATTTATATGTTTTGACGCTTCAATTGTGGCTAATTTTTCTACTTGGAGAAGCAACGATACAGATATTTGCACCTGTAGCAGGACCAGTGGTGTATAATATTACATGTGTGCTAAGGCCCATACGCACAAGGTGATTTTGAGCTCAAAGTACTGTAGCTCATATGAGTTACAGATGGAGCCCTCCTCATGCAGCCCATTAATAGGATTAAGTGAGTAATAGGATTACTCTGCTCAGGGGCTGGCTGGCAACTTTTAGCCTAGGGGGCAAGTCCAGAGCACTGGCCCATAATCAGCCATGTCACCGTTGGAAGGAATGCTTTTGCGCGCCGTAGGCGCGCCGAAAAATTAGGGGCGTGGCCTATCATAAGGGGCGTTGCCTGTACCATGATTGTATTGTGTACCTGCAGATTGCACATTTTAGCGAACCTTGTAATACCCATTACACATAAAGCCACATGCCGTAATGCCAATTACACATTATGCTGAACACCATGATGCCAGTTACACATTACGCCCAACACTGCGATGCTAATTACTCAATACACCGCACACTGTGATGCTAATTACACATTATGCTGCACACCTTGATGCCCATTACACCCCATACTGTGATGGCAATTACCCAATGCTCCCCACACCGTAATGTCCATTACGCCCCATACCATGATGCCCATTACACCGCACAATGTGATGTCCACAGTGCCAGATATGCCCCCACAGTGCAAGATATTCCGCCACAGTACCAAATACACATATGCCCCCACAGTGCCAGACACAAATGCCGCCACAGTGCCAGATATTCTGCCACAGTGCCAAATACGCATATTCCTCCACAGTGCCAGATATGCCCCCAGAGTGCCAGAGACACATATGCCCCCACAGTGCCAGAGACACATATGCCCCCACAGTGCCAGAGACACATATGCCCCCACAGTGCCAAAGACACATATGCCCCCACAGTGCCAGATATGCCCCCACAGTGCCAGAGACACATATGCCCCCACAGTGCCAGAGACACATATGCCCCCTCAGTGCCAGAGACACATATTCCCCCACAGTGCCAAAGACACATATGCCCCCACAGTGCCAGATATGCCCCCACAGTGCCAGAGACACATATGCCCCCACAGTGCCAGAGACACATATGCCCCCACAGTGCCAAATACACATATGCCCCCACAGTGCCAGACACATATGCCCCCACAGTGCCAGATACACATATGTCCCCACAGTGCCAGATACACATATGCCCCCACAGTGCCAGATATGCCCCCACAGTGCCAAATACACATATGCCCCACAGTGCCAGATACACATATGCCCCCACAGTGCCAAATACACATATGCCCCCACAGTGCCAGATACACATATGCCCCCACAGTGCCAAATACACATATGCCCCACTGTGCCAGATACACATATGCCCCCACAGTGCCAAATACATATATGCCCCCACAGTGCCAGATATGCCCCCCACAGTGCCAGATACACATATGCCCCCACACAGTGCCAGATATGCCCCCACACAGTGCCAGATATGCCCCCACACAGTGCCAGATATGCCCCCACACAGTGCCAGATATGCCCCCACAGTGACAGAAACACATATGCTGGGGTGAGGGAGGGGGGGGGGGGAGCGCTTACCCACTCGCTAGCTGCGGGCCGTGCTGCGGCTGGATCAGCTTCTCCAGCCCTCCTGCGCTGGCCGCGGCTTCCAGAACACGGCCGCGGCTACAGGAAAATGGCCGCCGGCCTCCTGCACTGAGAACATGTCCTCAGTGCAGGGGGCCGGCGGCCATTTTCCTGTAGCCGCGGCCGTGTTCTGTAAGCCGCGGCCAGTGCAGGAGGGCTGGAGAAGCTGATCCAGCCGCAGCACGGCCCGCAGCCAGTGGGTGGGTAAGCGGCCCGGGGGGCATATGGCACTCTGCCCCCCGGCCCAGCCCGCCCCTGACTCTGCTAATCCCCTACTGTATTGTTCTCTGTATTGTTTGCTGCTGAGAACAATAGGATAGCCATGGCTAGCCATGATGAGCCACAACCTAAGGAACGAAGTTGAGAGGAGCTCCAACTGTACTATGACCTCAAAACCTCCAAATGTGTTTTGGCGGATGATGAGCGGTGAGCACTGTTGTTTTACAGGCCAAATTAACTACTTTGCACACTCTCCTACTGTGGAAAGTGGGCCATTCCTCTGTGAAAATTACTGGGCCTGGTGAAAATCGCTCAGTGTGTATGCACTTTAATCGGCCAACGATTTTCACATCATCGCTCGGCATGTCACACTGGGAAAAAACACCTAGTGTGTATGCACATTTACTATCAGGCTTTTTTCGGTACTTATATGTTAGTTGGGCACCCACTAAGCTATTTGCTTAGTTTTCCGCCTCCCCTCGTGGGGCTCGCTACGCTCGCCACGCTTCGGGCTCAGTGGCGCGCTGCGCTCACCACACTATATAAAATCAACTCCATACCGACATGGATAGTTGGGGTATGAGCATACTAACTTTAGTGGGCGCCCAACTAACATATAAGTACCCGTTTTTTTCTAAATATGGAAATTTCACAGAAACTTAAACAGGTAGTAACACAAAATCGTGTCACAGATCTACCTCCTATATGATGTACCATTCAAGTCATTTTAAAATAGTAAGTTAAAGGAATGTAAAAAAAATAATAATAATGTAAAAAAAACACATATACACACATATCATGTGTATATTTAATTTGACAGTATACATATATATAACAAGTTCTTCTGCTTAGGTGGGAGGCGATCAGCTCTAATTCAGAATGCAAGCCACGGCTGAGTAATTGCATTGCAGAGTCTTGGTCGAGCTACAGCACGTTCCTCCAGGAGCTGTCTCATTTTAAACATCAGAACCCAGGCAAGGTAAGAGTGAATACATATTATTATGCTCATCTGATGGATTTTGTGAGGCTAATGTAATATATTGCTAGATCAATATATCCTCATTTTTGTCTTGCATTCCCTATGCTTTGGGCCACTTTATTATTCCCAATTGGAGTACACTTTGATGGTAAAGAATGAAAACGTTTAGGGAGACTTTGGGGTTTTTGGGCTCTACTTGCATATATGGTATTGGCCTCACCTCCTCCACTTCTCATAATAGGCCCTTAAACATTTACCAATTCAGACTCATGGGGACACCAATTCGGCCCTGCTGTTAGGTCTATTTCATAGGACCTGGGATTAGCGCCTTTTACACACCCACTGGTGTCTGGATTGGGCAGTGTGTACTGTTGTAGCTATCCCCCACCTCTCAACCTGACATCACAGCTAATCCCCACCCCCAGAATTAATTTTAGAAGCATAGTACAACATTAAATCCACCTAAAAGCCAGTTCATGTGATAGGCCTTTAGCAGGACAAAGTTTGTCCCGCTTTTTTTGCCGTCTTGTCAAAACGAGGGTGTGTGAAATTAGCCTTACACCTGGACCTCTGAGAACAAAAAAAATATATAGGTAAGTATGATTTAAATATTAAGTAAACACTGAATTTTACTTCTTTATCTCTTAATTCTTATTGAGCTTCTTGTTAGCTAAATTAATTTGTGCTTTTAGCGATTCTGTTGCAGTGCATTGCACACAAGTGTGATCACAGTGCATTAAAAAAGGATCTACTGTATCGGATCTGCGGGCCCTAACACCTTACATCAGATGGCGTGCAAAACTGGCCTCCAAATGTCTGCACTCTCATTTATATGTCCAACAATAGCATTTGTCACACAATGTCATTTGCACTTTGGTAAATTTGCAAATGAGAATTTTGTGAAATACAGAGTACATAGGAGATGGGAATATTTTGCCAGCGTTAGCTGATAAAACACATAGCAATTTTAGGCATTAAGCCTAGGTGGAGGCTCTGTCAATATGGAGAACGTGGGGCCTGATCTATCTCAGAACGCATATGATAAGCTCCTTGCATCGCATCTAGTTCAAATCGCATGCAATATGCTAAAACAGCATGCTCTTTGAACTAGATGCCATGCAAATTAGGACAGAAAGTACGGCTGGCACATAATTTTTGTACTTTGCGATATGTGATGCATGGGGGCGCATCGCACGACATATAGAAACATGGTGCGCTTTGATCTACATGCAATGCGTTTTGAACTAAAAAGTTCCAAATGCATGCGACCATCGCACATTGTATGGGCACCATAAGTCTAACCTTACTACGGCTGCCTTGCTAGGCTTGCTTTGTGCAGTAGTTCTTGGCCTAACCACTCCAGAAAAATGGGGATGACACACTAGCTTCCCCTGGCACTCCCAGGAAACACCTCCACCTGTCAATCAGGCAGAGGTGTTCTCTGTCCTTCGATGTGATCGCAGGAACCAAACAGCGGGAATAATACGCGTTAGATTGCTTTTGCGATTCAACCCGACATAGCCCCATAGTTTGGAGGGGTCTTTCTTACACATGTTGCATCATTTCCAATAGCCCGAAGGAGGAAGGCACAAAGGGGGTTATTCTGGTTAATTTGCAAGGCTGCAAATGTTTAACATAAACATCCATTTGCAGCCTGTGGGTGAACACCCACATCATTCGATGGTCGCGGCGTGCACGCATATTTAAGTGACTCTCAGGTCATTTAAATTTGCTTGCACCCTCGGGAAGAATCATCCCGACACCGACGTCACAGCCCGATTACCATGGGAACACCCAGCGTTTACATGGGAACACTGCAGCCTTTGGTGCGTGCACCCGGAGAACAGTCAGTTCGCCGTGGCTGCACACAGTCGGCGTATGCACATGTGCAGAAATGACCCTGCGCATACGCCCACCATCGGCCCCCGTGCGAATGTTATGATCCCAGAACTGACCAGAATAACCCCCATAGTCACTTCCTTAATGGTTGATATATTGGGGAAAAACGGAATGGTTACCAGTGGTACAGTACTATGCTGCACTGGTCACTGTTTGCTCACTGCTGGAGCATGCACAGTGGTTGTCACATTGAGTGGAGTAAGGGTAAGCAAGGGAAAATACTTCCTGTGACTGCTCCTTTCCCCACATCACAGTGATTACGTGTCACCCTGCCCCTTCTGGAATGTATTATTTTTGCAGAGGCCAGTGAGTTTAGAAGGAGGGAAATGCTCAGAGCGAGGAGGTGAGACGTGAGCCTTATCTCTGTGGTCTCTGACAAGATTTTTCAGGAATGGTTCAGCTGACTTTTAAACAATCATAATATAATATACATACTGCACAGCAAGATCAAAGATGAGATATAAGTGACTGTTATACCCCATACACACTAGACAATTTGTGGCACCATTGTTATCTTTAACGCATAGCTGCCTACCCGCCTGCATTCTGCAGGAGACTCCCTGAAATAGCAGCAATCTCCCTCTTTCCCTCATTAGTCTAGCAATCTCCCTCATTTCACCTAGTCCATATTACACTGTTACATTTTTTGGAGAAAAAGGCATGAGAGATAAATCCATTGAATCATCAGCACCATTTCCCAGCACTTTACCAAGTATAGTAACTCTTACTAACTGCTTTGGGGTTCATCTACATTTGGTTATAAGTCATTTTATATTTCTGCTGAGGGTTTGTACAGTGATATTATAAGATGTGTTTTCGGATTTCAATAAAGACGTGCTTTATTGAATAATATGGCATTTGTTATGCATAGATAATGATAGGCGGAGATCACTGTCCATGGTAAATAGACTTTCCCATGCAATACCTATCTATAGCTATCACCCCCAAATGGCTTTGCAAATTGGGATAAGTAAAATATCTGGTGAGTCCGCCTACATGCATTAATAGTAAATTAGACTTTCCAACAGTTTTTTCACTGAAACATTTAACGATGTTCTGGGTGTAGAAATTGGTGCCGGCAATGAGTATGACGGCTATCCCTTTAATTCATTTTCTGGCAAAATGTACAGTATGACTCGCTTAATTATTTAGAATACTTGTCCATGTTTTATTTGCACAATCCAGTTCAGAATCATGATTGCCATAGAGAAAGCCACTGTCTGTCACACATCTTCCATCTCGTCATTAAAACCTGTCCAGTATATTCCAATTTGTAATGTTGTAAATTCAAAGCAAGTCAGCAAACAAGCATTAATAATGTAGCCAGCAGATGAGTCAGGTAATAAATAGTGTAGCTTCAAATGCTATCCACTGCTATCCGCTGAATACATGCTAAACAAGTTTTATAAGGAAAGAACCTTTTATACCGCAGGCTTGAAACACAATCTGCAATTGGCATTATTTTGATTGTGAAATATACCGTATATACTCGAGTATAAGTCGACCCGAATATAAGCAGAGGCACCTAATTTTACAACAAAAAACTGGGAAAACGCATTGACTCAAGTGGGACTCTCACTCGAGTATAAGCCGAGGGGGGCTTTTCCAGCATAAAAAATGGTCTGAAAAAGTAGGCTTATACTTGAGAATATATGGTATAATGAAATAAAAGCATTTAATGCACTTTGTTTCGATAATATACCTGTTGGTAAGAGAGAGTGTCATTATGATGATTTTTTTAATTATATTCATAAGAATACTTGTCATATTTAATGGCAAAGAAAATTATTATCATCAATGTATTTTGTACTGCACTGGTGCCCCTTCACTTCACTGGGCATACTGCTGGATCTTTAGGGGGAGGAAGAGTGAAGCATGATTAGGGCTGTCTAGGCATTGACACAGAGCTATACAAGGCCAACTTCTACATATTACTTCTACTACTATTCTTACTATACATTACTGAGCATTACTATTACTACTACTACTATGGTGTCATGTTACTGAGCACTTCTACTGCTACTACTACCTCTACTCCTACACATTACTAAGCAGTACTGTTACTACTACTACTATTATGGTGTCATATTACTGTACTCCTACTCTTACACATTATGAGCACTACTATTTCAACTGGTGCTTCTACTACTACTGCTACTATGGTGTCATGTTACTGTGTACTACTACTACTACTACCACTACTACTACTGTTGCTGCTACTATCACTCCACTGGTGTAACAATACATTTACAACCCCCTGCCAATATAGTTTGTGGTCCAGTGTTTTCATGGGGACACCCATGAAAGCTGAGCATTCCTATGGGCGACACCTTGGGGATTACTATGGGTGACTCCGCCTGCCCCTGGCCCCTGCAAAGCCATACGCAAAGGGGACCTGCAAATGGGCATAAAAGACCATGTGCAGTCCCCAAACCATTGAAACAGGGAAGAATTAAGACCCGTATGAACAGACCAGAATCAACCCCAAAATGCCCACAGTAGTAATACTTCTTACAGACATAATGCACAGAGTAGTATCAATGGGGCCATAACGATTAATAACGGTTCTGCTTCTCCTGCATAACGAGAAAAAGCGGGCATCTGTTATGGGCAAATTTATTAACCCCCCAGCACCGATAAGGAGAGCCATCATGCCCAGTGCAAACGGCTCTCCTTATTGGCGCCCCAGGCAGCCCTGCGCATGCGCATTTAACAAAAAAACCTTTTCTACCCCCGTCCGGCTGTCTGGGCATGCGCGAGATCTCGCTTTTTTCATGAGATCTCGTGTGCAGCCCGGAGCCAGCAGCAGAGCTAGCATTGTCCCTACAGTGGGGATAGGACAACGCTAGCCCTGAGCTGGTGAATCGGCCGCCGTTAATGCATCACTACTACTGGGGGGGATTGCTCAGCGGGCTGTCCCTAGCCCACGTTAGGTGTCCTGTTAGTACATTTAAACAAACGTAATCCCCCCCAGGCAAATAGCATTCCGGTCCTTGTAGTGTCTGGTCAGGGGGCTTGCCTGTCCGGGGGTGTCCCTTCTGGGGGAGTGCCTGTGATAGATTTCTGAGACATGGGGAAGGGGAGTTTCCTTGTATGGTCCGGACCATTCTGTTTTTTATTACATCCATACAGGAATGCTTTATTCTCCCCTTCCTCCTCTTCCTGGTGACAAGTGTCAAAGCAGCCCCACCGAACGCGACTCCCCCTCCACAGGCACCACCCAGACCGAACACTACATGCTCCGGAATGACAGATATTGATGAATGGAGCCTGTCCAGTCCGGCGTTCCGGGGTCTTGTCTATTACCGTTTTTTACCCATACCCACAAAATACTTTTTCATGACCATTAATGTGTCTATTCGTAGTTGTGAGAACACTGCTGATGTGTGACCTTGCTTTGTTTACTCAAATAGGTAAACTAGATAGGGTGAGCTAGATAAAACACTGAATTAGATTAATACAAGCTTAAACAGAAAGTTTGGCTTTAAGGAAAATAAAAATATATATTTTTTCCTTGTTTTGCTTGTTTTATCATAGAGCACATTTGTCTACTTTACCGCCTTCATTTATAATCCACTTGTACTCTCCTTTCTTAAGTCCGTTGGCCCAGTTGTTGACTGCAAGCTTCAGCTCATCATCACTTCCAAAGGATTTTCCATCCAGAAACTGTTTGAGTTTAGTGAAAAGGTTCATATCGGACAATAGGGTGAATAATCAAAAATCTCCCACCCAAAACAGTGACAAGTCATGGGCATTCGAGCTTCGTCATGCACGCTTGTTAAGACATTTTTGAACATTTCACATCACTGACATCACCGGTTTCAAATAACAAATTGGGTGGAATTCAATTCTTATATAGTACTCGATCTCCCATCTAAAATGCTGGGAGATCATAAGATAATATTCAATGGATCTATTGTTTTTTGCACATATCGCACTCATTATGGTCAGATTAAGTTTGTGCATTTCAGATCACCACCACCTCCCCCTTCCCCCATGGGCTGAAATGCTGGTAAAACTCCTCCTTTGACAGTCTGAGGGATTTTGTTGGCTGTTAATCATCTTTCTACAAAAAGCAGGTGAAATTTAACATTTTACCTACTCTTTTAGAAATTGAGTGGTAGATTTATTAAGCTCTGTGAAGTGATAAATTGTCTGTTTTTTTATCACCGGCCAATCAGTTCCTACCTGTCATTTTTCAAACCAAGCCTGTAACTTCACAGGTAGGAGCTGATTGGCCGGTGATAAAGTACCAGCGACATTATCACTTCACCGAGCTTAATAAATCTGCCCCTAAATTACAGGTGTATTCATAATTCATGTAATGCAGGGGATATCACTGATATCTCCTAGTTACAATTCTCTCCTGATCATTTCCACATGTTGGATCCTTTACAATCCTTCCCTGCTGTGTCCTGTCCACCTCCAGTGGCTCTGGAGGCTTTGGACTGTATCTCTGTCCCTCCTGCCCTCCACAGCCCGCAGCTCCTTGTACCCAGCCTCCCCACTGTCTCTAGTTCACCCTTCAGCCTATCACAGAAAACAGTTTTGGGAGATAGTCCGACAATGATTCGGGGAGGGTGAATAATCTGCGTGACAGAAATAAGCAAATGATCTTTACTTTCTGCATTACCCATAGCTGTTATGAGAGAACATAATACCATAACAAAAAGTTAAACACTGAGAAAAATATAAACAAACATGGCTCACATGGCCATAGAATAAATATTATACTTAGATTAGGTGGCTTGACAAAACAGCGCTACAAACTATTATGCTTTAGATTTGATGTTTCTTGGTGTACTACATGTATTCTACTGGTGCTGAATGTTCCATTATCTGTACTGTATATAGCATTACACAATGTCAAAACCACCCCATGATGCACCATATGCCACAGAATGCCACCACATCAGCCAACCATTTGCTTCATAATGTTATCAGAAAGAAAAATATAAATGACTTCTGTCTTTCTCCCTGTACTACTATGCAGTCACTCTATGCTTCATGTTATAATGCAACTTATATACAACTATTGTCCACTGTTTTCAGCTTTTCATAAAACTGACATTACCCAACACTGCTTGTTGCTGCTACTGCATTGTGTCCTGCTGCTACTCTATTTATCTTGGTAATTGGTAACAACACTACAGTATACAGTATTGTAGGCTGATGTTTTATTGTCATTCACAAAAAGAAGTAAAACATTCACTGTAAAGTTTTGCTTCCTATTAGGCACCCATCGGTATACAATTGTGATGCACTTCACTTCAGGTGACTCATGTGTATTACATGGTAGAATTGGGAGTGAGCAAGTTATAATTAGTTCTCTTCTTGTTGAATGTCAAGCTTGAAGGTTACAAGACAGATATTGTTTTCCTAGAGCTAACACCAGCTAACACCTTAAGGCCCATGTATCGAACCTAGAGAGGAATCACCAATTCTTACCCATGTTTTATATCAACAATTCCGAAGAGGGTCAAATGCTTTGTCCCTTTCAAGTTAATTTATCGAACTAAAATAACAATAGTTACAAATAAAAAACACGTACGGTACTTGTGTATTTTCACAGTGTCCGATATATCGGATGCGATATCGGTTGATATACTGGATGCTATATCGGACGATATATTGATGCGATCCGAAGCGATTTTTGACCTGTTCATAATGATTTTATATAGTGTGGCGAGCGCAGTAATCCACGTCCCCTCCCGGGGCTCGCAACGCTCGCCATGCTTTGGGCTCGGACACTATATACAATCAACTCCATGTATAGTGGATAATGGGGTTATGAACAGGTCAAAAATTGGTTCGGATCGCATCGATATACCGGCCAATATCGCATCCGATATATCGGGTGCTGTGAAACAAGTACCACACGTACATTAAATAACTAAGCAGTACAGGATGAATATCGCTTATCCAAAATACTCGGAACCAGAAACATTTTGGATAATGGATTATTCCGTATTTTGCAATAAGATCTTGAGGTATCTTGCATTTATGTTGTGTAAAAGGTTTTAAAACAAGGAAAACAAAGTTTGTGTACTATCTCAGGCACATGCCAACCAATATTTTTCTTGCACATGTTTAGTGCTAGTTACATATCATGCCCCAGTAGTGCCAGTTACAGATGTACCCAGTAGGCTTTAAGCAAAAAAATACATTCTGTAAATCACCTTTTTTGTGCCAAGGGCCGTTTGTATGGGGGAAAAATCCTTTGAGGGCCATATGTAAAAAATTCTCTTACAAGTTGTCCTGCTGCAGCCGTCCCACGCTCCGGCGGCTGCCGCTGAATAGGACTGACAGTCTCCAGCTGCTGTTGATTAAGAGGAATCTCGTGAGAAGTACTGACCTCTCGCAAGAATTCCCCTGTACTTGACTCACGGCAAAGCTGCCAGGTGGGTGCAAGGGCCACTCAGACCGGCTACGGGGGCCGCATA
The DNA here is from genome assembly GCF_055691185.1 of Crinia signifera. Lineage (NCBI taxonomy): Eukaryota > Metazoa > Chordata > Amphibia > Anura > Myobatrachidae > Crinia > Crinia signifera. The sequence continues at coordinate 147,711,141 of NC_139221.1, read as the reverse complement.
TGGTCCCCGGGCATGAGGTTCCCCACCCCTGCTCTAAACTATGGTATTTGGAATAATTTGGATATTCAACCTGTACTAGTGTAGGTACATCACTAAGTGGTTAAGGGAATAGAGGGCTCCAGAACCCTCTGAAACTAAAAACAATAATACCATCAAGATTATTTATTTATGATTTAGTACCAGTTATTTATGTAGCACAAACATATTCTGCAGCGCTTTACAGAAAGTATACCTGCCCCAGAGGAGTTTACAATCTATATTCCCTACATGCACACACAGACATTCTAGGGTCAATTTGTTGGGAGCCATTTAAGCTACCAGTATATTTTTATCGTATTGTGGGAGGAAACCAGAGTACCCAGAGTAAACCTACTCTGCACAGTTCTGGCCATGGTGGGAATCGAACCCATGACCTCAGCGCTGTGAAGCAGTAAAGCTAACCATTACACTGTCCGTGCTGCTCGATGCCTATACAGCCGCAGGTGTATCAGACCATTTAAACTCCCACCTGTACAGTCAGACCTTCAAGAGAATGCTTGATCATGATGACAACAACCAAACTCATGTCAGCAATGTATGCAGATTTTAACTTTCAAATTGAGATGTCCTGTTGCAGTGATGAGTACCTTGGCTCTCCAGCTGTTTTTGGACTACACATCCCACCTATTATCTTCCAACATTTTATAGATCCTTTCTTAGTTTTGCATTTTGTTTTTAACTTAAATATATAAATTTTTTAGAATGGTTCATTTTTCAAGGCCCTGCAATCCCGTAGATGCTCTGTTGATGACATGTGCTGAAATTAAAACTTATTACAAACATAATTAAAATTTTCCTACTGACAGAATGCAGTTTACCACCTGGTCACATCCTGTATTTATGTTATTGTTTTGCAGTTTTGCCTCCTGGTCTGCAGTGTGTGCACATTCTTCACTATTTTGGGAAGCTACATTCCTGGGCTAGTCCTCTCTTATTTAATATGTAAGTTATGGATGTTTTAACTACCTGTACAGGTGATGGTGTATTTATTGTCATTGCACATTGTGCACTTATTATGCCACTAATACTGAAATAATGGAGTGACTCACCTTTAACGCATTGCAATGGCAAATCCCCCTCATTTATAATGCATGTTTTAAGAATCAAAACCTGGATATATATTTATTTTATAACTTCGTATCTCCCATGAATCAAGGGAATCATCCTGCACATAGATCTAATTCAGACCTGATCGCATGGCCATAAAATTCGCAGTGCCAAGCGTTCGGGTAGACTCAGCCTGGCTAGAGTCAAATCCCGCCTTGCAAATTAACTGCTCGCTGTGCAAATGGTTGTGTACGGCTACAAAGCTATTTGCAGCTGAGCAAATATGTCTAAAACCCATCGTACCAGGCTCATCATCAAATGATTTTATTTTTCTGGACACTCCCAGCATTTTTCTAGGCACGCCTGTATTTTTCTTAGTACTCCCACTAAACGGCCAGTTTCCACCCCCACTTCCTGTTAACCAGGAATAGATTGCAGAAAAAAATAACAGGATTTCTTTACAGCATGGCCTCGCGCATGCTTATTATGAACCGTACGCATGCATAGTTGATAATCATCCCCCAAGCAAATTCATGGATGAGCGGTCATATCTGAATTAATCCCATGGCTTTATCGAATAAAACTAAATGATAATTCTCTATCTATCTATCTCAGGGTTGCCGACCCTCCCGGAATTTCCGGGAGTCTCCCGAAAATCGGGTACCCCCTCCCGGTCCCCGGAAGGGTGGGCAACCCTCCCGGATTCAGGGGGGACCCCCGCTGACCCCCGGATTGCGGCATTAAAATGCCGCAATCCTCGGGTCTTAGAGGAGAGGGCGGAGCTAAAACGGCACAATCGCGTCATTTTAGCCCCGCCCCCTCCACGGAGATCACTGAATTCGCGGCTTTAACAACATGGGGGCGGGGCTTAGTGATGTCACTCGTAAGCCCCGCCCCCTGAGCGGCTGCTGAAACTCTCCTCTCCGGGCTTCTCCCGGAGAGGAGAATCTTAAAGTCGGCAACCCTGATCTATCTATCTATCTATCTATCTATACCCTTTTTGTTAGTTGGCTTTGATATTACCTGCATTTAGTGAAGAAGAATTAAAATGCCATTAATGCTTCTTTCATTTCTTTTTTTCCCCCAAAAACAGTATTGTGTGCCTTCTTGTGTCCATTGTTAAAATGTAATGAATTTGGACAGAGAGTATACAGCAAGTTAAATCCAGTTCTGCAGAAGCTGGATTTTGGGTTACAGTCCTATGTGATTCAGTGGAAGAATGCCAGAGCCAGTAAGTGTGCAAATTTCTTTTGAAAGTCAACAAATCTCAAACACAAGCCCAACAGTCATTCAGTTATTTATTTATTTGAAGTTTCTTATATAGCACATCATATTCCGTTGCGCTTTACAATTGGAAACAACAGGGATAAACAAACTGGGTAGAAACAACCCGACATGGAGGTAGGAGGGCCCTGCTCGCAAGTTTACAATCTATAGGGATAATAGGAGGGATACATAAGGATAGGATTCGATAGCATGGCAGTCCCACCAGATTACAAGACAGTCCTTATGGGATGCAATAATGAATGCTACTGTTGGTTGTGTGGGGGTCCTGATATGATACGCTTGCCTGAAGAGGTGAGTTTTCAGGGAACGCTTAAAAATTTGGAAGCTAAAGGAGAGTCTTAATGTGCATAGAAGGTCATTCCATAGGGTGGGTGCTGCCTCATAAATAAACAAAAATACAGTTGTTTTCAGTGAGATGTTGTACAATCTGGGGAACATAACAATCTAGCTTGGTGGATATAAATAGAGCGTCTGTGATTGTAGAGATCTCTGTGGCATGAGCTTTTATTTTGGTGAAAGAAAACAGTGTATAGAAAGTATATATAATTATCAACACGTTTTGATTATGTGCATTACAGTCATGCTTCATAAGATGGCCATACGTCAGAACGCTCAGGCTATGTATTGTGTGTGTTTTTGGTATGATTACGATCCGATATGTGGGCCCGCGGGTCATGTTCTGAAGAAGCTACTAATGACGAGTATGCAGGGAGTTGCAGATCTTACAATAGATCTTATGTAAAATTAAACGCATAAGATCTATTGTGTGTTTTTTCAACAAAAATCAGGGACATGACTGTGAGGAAACTCTGCTTAGTACATAAAATTGTACCCTAGTATCTAAATCTTTGCATCCGTGCCAGATTAACCAGTAGGCTGATTAGGCTGCAGCCTAGGGTGCCAGGACTGTGGGGGAGGCGCCTTGCACATGACAGTCGAGGAATAAAATTAAGGCCTAATTTATTCCATGCTAGTTAGCTATCACCCATCCCGATGTACCGTGGGGGTAAAGTTCTTAAGGTGACTGACAGATGACTGTACCAATGTCACTTATGATGGAACCCTTACTTTATGCTACAGTGCCAGCTGGAAACTTAAAGCCAAAGTTCCTTCACACACCACAATGCCAGTAGTTTAACCTTCGTTACATGCACGTGGGCAGTATCAATTGCGAGTCCCTGAGCGACATCTGTCTACCAGAATTACAAGGGGAGCTACATGTGCAGAGGGCAACTGGAACCTTTATTCAGGTCCTGCTTTGCGTTCAAGTGTTGAATGAGCAAAATCTAAAAAAGTGGGTGGGGTGTGGATCGTATTGTCCGTATGACTTAGGTCAACAAATGCGTTAGGTCGACATGGGTTAGGTTGACAGACCGCGGGTTGACATGGATTTCTTCACTGTTTTTTTACCCCGAATGTCGACACAGTCGACATGGACTCAGTTGGAAGTCAACTGCAGCCCCTCGCATTGCTTGCTTCACTCGCAATGCTTCGGGCATGGTGCCTCGCTGCACTCAGCACACTATTTTATTCTCCCACCACGCTCTAGTGGATGGTAGGGCATGAAATACCGCCTGTCGGCACATGCCAGCTCAAAAAACCCATGTCAATCTCGCAACCTGTTGACCTAACCCATGTCGACCTAAAACCATGTCGACCTAGACACCTGTCGACCTTCATCCATGTTGACCTAGAACCCTGTGACCTTGTTGCCTGTCGACCCAATGGTGTCGACCTAAGTCGGGTCGACAATATGACCGTATCCCAAAAAAGTGAACACACAAAATTGCAGCTGAAGACCGAGGCTATGTAACAGGGTGTGAGTTCTGTAAATGTGCAATAAATACAAAAATCGATCTTCATTGAGGGTGACCATCCAGAGCTAAATTAATATAAAAAAAAATCTATAAATCATCAGTAATTGTGTGTTATAACCCTGGGAGGGAACACAACCTCAGGGGAGACTGTCAAAAAATAAAAGCAATTTTTTTTCTTACCACACTTCTCAACAACCCACATATTCAGGTGGTTTGCCTTTCATGGTGATAGGAGACACTTTTTGCCCACCAGCCTTGTCTGGTGGTGGGTATACCTTTTGTTGTATTCTCTACTGCTTAAGTCATAATCATAACATTGTTTTGGCTAATTAAGGTATTTTTGGTGATGCCATATTTTCTTATTATTCAATTTTTTTTTTTAAATGGCATTTACTGCTTATATGCTGATGCTGTCATCCTCCTCAGCTAGGGGCTGATTCAGATGTTGTTAAAAGTGCTATGATTACATGCAGCGACAGTACTGATATTTTAATTCTGCAAAAGGCATCTGATATTAGTAGATGATATTAGTAGATGCCTCCTGCTTGCATAAGTGATCTATGTTACATCCAAGGATGCAACGGGACTGAGTGGGACTGCTCATTCCATATGCAGGGGGCGGAGACCCGCTCATTAAATATTCACTGTGCTGAGTCCCGCTCATTAGTGGCAGTACTCAGCATGCTTGTGAAAGGGATTTGAATGATGCTTTCACACCGCGAAACCTGCTTAGACCCGGTATAATACCGGGTAATATGTGCGGTCTGAAAGGGGCAAAACCTGCTTTGACCCATTTTAAGAAACGTTTTAAATACCGGGTCTAAGCAGGTTTGGCGATGTGAAAGCAGCATAAAATTTTGGGGAAAATAAATGCAGGTCTATTTTACTCTGCATACACAGTGTGACCAGCCACATATTTAGGGGGGTATGCAATCTGGGATCACGGCTGTTGATCCCCGCCGACAGCCGTGATCCTGGCCCGTTTGCGGTCAGACCGACCGCTTAACAACAGATGGGATTCAATGTTCCGCCTGCCGACGGGCGCAAAGGGGGCGTGGATCTGCGGCCTGGATTTCGACATTCCACGGCCGTTATTCGCAGAACGGGCCCAACAGCTTCTGAAGTCTGTTCCGTTCTGCCATGATCCCGCATCAATGCTGTCGTTAATGACAGCATTGAATAGGGAGCCACCGCTATTTCCCACGTCGGAATTAGCGGCGGCACATTGCATACCCCCTTAATGTACACCGGAGAACTTAAGAGTCTTTTTTTTTTTAAGTATAAGTTAAAGACGTAAAGCGCCTTGAATCTTGTTTTCTTTTCTTTCACAGAACAGGAAAATATTGTAGCAGACGACAGTGAAGTAGAACTCTCTGAATTGTGTCCTCAGGTGACAAATATACTTTAGATTGAAAATATCTAAGCCATTGCCAGGGGTGAGGTATTGGGATAGATGTACTGTATGAAGCAGTGATAAGGGAGAAGTGAGCCAGTAGAGAAGTGACCCATGGCAACCAATAATCAGTGAAGTAACATCTATAATTTGCATAACATAAAATTATACAGATCAGCTGATTGGTTGCCTTGGGTAACTTCTCTGGCTCACTTCTCCTCCCTTATCACTGCTTCATACATCAACCCCATAATTACAAGAATAAAAGTATTGAACATGTACAAGTATTTCTTATAGTATTATTTTTAGAAACAAGTTTTCTGATGTAGGTGAATGTGTAATTAAGTATCTTAATTGCAGTATTTCATTGCCGGACTATGATCTACAGTAATTAATTAATGTTTAGGGGGAAACTCAAATTATTATTTTTGGCCAAAAATTTGCCTGATTTTTCATACAGGATCCGAGATAAGCTGGATCCATGTGTTTTTGTGGCTGCAATCTCTCTGCAGTAATTTGTAGGTCTGTATTTGTATATAAAACATCACTGTCTCCTGCTGTAAAGATATTTCCCCTGTTGGTAATGGACAGCTTTAGCCTTAAATGTTTTGCTTGCTGTCCTACAGTTATTTAAGCGTTTGCTGTAGAACAGGAAATGCAGGGACTTGATGTGCAAAACAGCTTTATTGCAAGGGCCAGTGGTTAGTGCTGCCATCAATATGTAACTGAGGCTTAGGGGGTTATTTTGGTTCACTCTTTCTGACAAATTCCTGCTTAGATGGACAAAACCATGTGCACTGCAGGTGGGGCAGATGTAACTTGTGCAGAGAGAATTAGAAATCTATATTGCAGTGTAATCTAATTCTCTCTGCACATGTTGCATCTGCCCCCCCCCCCCCCCCTGCAGTGCGCATGGTTTTGTCCATCTAAGAAGGAATTTGTCAGAAAGAGTGAACCAAAATAACCCCCTTGTAAGATTCATGGAATGTCCTGGAGAATTTCCAGCTCTTCGGCAGGTACAGTTTGCGAATGCATTTCATCAGGATCATTGTAATTTTGATTGCATTTGTGATGTGGCTGTGTTACAGTTTATATCAACTTGACGTGATTGCTTATTTTACATTACTTTTTATATAGATCAGTCATGAAAAAGTAGCCAAGGAGCTGTCTGTTTCTGACACAGAACCTTCCGATTTGTCCTGGACAGACAATGGATCATTCAACCTCTCAGAAGGGTACACTCCACAGACCGATACATCAGATGGTACGGCTTCAGAACTACCAGAACATTCTACAGTGATCTTACACTCGCAACACATTCCAAAACCACTATCTGTAGTTATAGATAAGGCTTCTAAAAAGGAAATTAGTCCATAGCAATGAAACTGAGATATATTAGGGCAATAGGGATGTATTCAGGAAACCAGAGGGCACCACACCATCTCATGGTCACAATCCTGATAGTGAGTATTAGGTCTAGGCTTACAGTTAGATACTGTTGTTCAGTTAGGTGTAGGTTGTTGTGGGATGAGTGTGTAAGGTCACCATATAATAGCTATGAAATAAAATATCCCAACTAAAACTATTTAACAAATAACTTGTGATGCTAATGACATATTTTATGCTCTATTCATTTTCAAAAGCATTGATGATCAATTCGATCTTTGTGGATTTAAATGCTCTTCATAGGGTATATCTAACACTTTTTTGTCAAAAATAGACTTATGAAAAGGTAGATTATAAAGATGCTGAGTATACATAGTTTATGGTAGTTCATATATGAAGCATTACTGTACGTGATGGTTTTATACCGGCTCGCCTGGCTGGCCCGTGTAGTGTATGATGCATGCTTACTCTCTATTTATGTGTCAGCAAACTAGATGTGCATCTTGGTTTGTGGAGAGGATGAAACATTCTAAAGGTGCCCATACACTGCTGCGATGTCTCGCAGCAGTGTTCGGACACCCGATACCCTGCAAGCCACCAGGACCTTCCCGGCGGCAGGGACACATGCAATCCGTTGTGATGGATCGCATGTGTCCCTGCTTCCTGCCCGCCTCGCCACCTGGAGGGAGGTCCCAGAACAGGTGGTCGGACGGCCAGCCGGTCCCGTGCGCATTGGACCCAACTACATGTCAGGGAGAGGCGATTTGCTAAGAATTGACGGCCCGATTGGTCGCAATTGGACTAAATCGCTTCAGTGTATGGGAACCTTTAGAAGCACACTGCAGACATGTAGATGGCACACCAAGGTCCGTAGCATTTCTTTACCACCGCTTTATTACTTACTGTGATTCAACGGTATAGTAACCCTTGGCATCCTGACCATTGGGATAGTAACTGCCAGGATTTCGTACCCAGACCCTTATTTCATGGTTACTATTGTATTTATTTACATCTTTGAAAGACACATTTCACCACAGAGATTTTTTTTTTTAAATGCAGATCTTGATCGGCCAAGTGACCAGGAGGAGGCCTTCACTAGAGACCTGGTTGAATTCCCCTCTCCAGAGAATGGTTCAGGGTCCAATGATGAAGACTCAAGCATAGGCCTCCCTTCTAAGCCAAAGAACAAGCATGAAGAGAGTCACAAATCAAGTCTTGAGAAATGTTCATCTGCAGCGCTGTCATTGCTCCTGGGCAGTGAGCAGCCATACCATCTACTCACTGGTACGGCTGGGGAGGCTATCACAGCTGCTGTCTCAGCAGCTATTACAGACCAGTTACAGTCAGTCTTGCTCACCTCACAACCTCCGGCTGCAAGCTCCATTGAGGATACTGACAGCGAGGAAGCTGATGACTTTGAACTGTTGGACCAGTCAGAGCTTGAGGACATAGAAGAAGAACTGGGTCATTCATCAAGCCAAGAACCCGAGGGCAAGAAGCCTTCTTCAGGATTTTTATCTAGTCTACTGGGGGGACATTAGTGTATAACATTTACCACTCCTATTAGTACTAATCGTGAGGAACACAGGGAACCCTCACAGAAAATAAAACAAAGAATGTAATACACAGCAAGAGTAATTCTGGAAAGTAAAAGCAAAGCTGTTAGCTTATGGTATTTCTCCCTTTAGAATATTGTTGTCACTCACATGAACTATCAGCTACTGTATCTCACAGATCTTTTCCTTATTGCACCTTGAGATTGTTGCATGGAGTTGTATATGTACTCTACTTACGGCAGGTATGAGCCATATTTTAAAGGAAAAAAACAACTCTGATGACGTGTTTCTTTTCACTTGGTGCATATCAAGGTTTACAAACAGATCTCGTTACTCCTGACAACCCTTATGATCAGTGCATCTGGACAGAAAGAGTAGTAACATTTGCAAAGACTGACAATTGCAGGTTAGTATAAGAGTGCAACATCTTAAGATATAGAAACATTTTGGTTATCGTAATACCTGCATATGTCCTCTACATAGCCAAGTAGGGTCAGATGATTGACCTTATTTGTCTATGCACTTTCATTAATTATATACAGTAGGTTAGTAGTTGTCTTGTACTAAAACACTGTACAATCACAATCAGATCTGTGGTTTAGTTATTTGTATCAGTAATAACATGTACCTCATACATAGGGTAACCAAGCTGCAGTTCTTTAAGACGTTAGTTTACATGCCGAGTACAGGGTCCATTTATGACTTAAGCTGGTCTGCAGAGTTTGAATTATATTTTTTTAACGTGTTAAAATTCAGTCTCCAAGTATCACTGTTGCCAAGGTAATTCAACAATCACTATTCTGTGGATTCTGACATTTCCAAGTTGTCATAAGAGCTGTAAATTTACTAAGATGCCTCTAACACTTCACAAAATGTGTCACGCAAGAAAGAGTACAAGTCACATGGTATATTAGTATCTGTTACAGCAAGCTATTAATTGCTGATAAATGGAAGAAATACACCATAAGGCTTAACTATAGTGTATTTGTGTTGGAAGCTTCTTGAAGTCATTGCGCTTTTCCCACCGATATATACTGAGAGAGAGGGAGAGGAATCCAATGGCTTAATTCTGACCATAGATATAATCCAAAGAGCACAGAATTAGATTATATTAGGAACGCATTACAAAGAACTTAAACATCTAGGTTTTGCTCATTAGTGTACAGTAGCTTATCTTGTGCGCATGAAACTACTGTATGCTTGTACTGAATTATATATTTTGCCTTTTTGGGTTGTAATGTCCATTGTCATTACTGTACACCTGGCTCTGCATATACTGCTGTGTATGCTACCCATGCATCAGTCATCTTTGTGGCGCTGACGCCCTCTTCTGTATGAAAATAGGAATTGATTTCTTTATATAACTATGAGCCTTCAAGAAGTAGCCCTGAAGGTGCATACACGTGATAATTGTTAGCAATATGCACACTAACGATATCACTACCGATATTATCGGGCATTTCTGTTAATGTGCCCGCACAATGTGTAATCTCATTAACGATGCGGGCTCCTGTAGTGCTGCAAATAGTCCATAATCATGTAAATGCTGTACAATATAGACACATACAGGAATATTTTTGAAAGCTCACACTTACAAAAATAAATACAGGGCACAAGTCTTATCTCTTAGACATTGGGTCAATATTTTAAGTCAAGTCAACTCGCGGTGAGTCCAGCGGCTCTCTCTGTGTGCCGATCAGGTCCAGGAGAGATGGGGGCATAACATGTGGCCATGCCCCTTACTTCTGCACGCCAGAATCGCAGTATGTAACTGGGGCGTGCACTGGTCAACATTGTACTTACGTCTGCGGAAAATTCCCCCCCCACACACGCACTTTCCTTCCCATCAGGGGCGGTAGCACCCATTTTTGTGAACCACTGGCCTACATAACAATGACTCCAACATAATCTAAATTGTTCATGCATGAGTGCACTACTAATGATTCTCTTAATGTAAATCAATAAAAGGACAACTGCTGACAATTGTACAAGATAAGAAGGTTTTCCCATGATGACTACCACTTTAGTAGTCTAGTTACAGTTATGTCTGCCTTTAGCAGTTGCCTATCTGTATTTTTTATTTGTCACATGTGCCTGCCTTGCACCAGTATAGCGTTGGTGATGATTCTCCTTCAAGTAGTTTAAGCTGATAGTTTCCTTGGTGTGATGTATCTAGTAAGCTATTCAAAGACCCCTGTCTGGTTCTGTTTACATCATTTCATTATTCCATTACATATAGTAAATATACTAGAGTTCGTTTTAATAGGCATACTAATTAGCAAGTCAGGCTTTGATTAACAGTGTGTTACCAAGTGAAGCGCTAGCAATACAAGTGTATATCTTTTATTTCATATTGGGAAACAAGTTCATTTAAACCACGTCTGCTCAGGCAGATTCCACCAAGGGAATTTGATTTAAAAAGTGTTAATATGTAGACTTAAACACTGTTAGTAATAAATATATATATATATATATATATATATACCCCAAACAGCTCAAGAATTACAGATCACAGTAGGTGCACATGTGTATTCACTACCCACTGACACATTTCGAAAGATCCACAATGGATCTAATTATTTCACTTTTGATCACTGGCAGAATCTTACAGGACTTCATGCCCCCCCCCCCCCCCCCCCCCCCCCCAGTCAAATCCACAACCTCCTTGAGCCAGTTGCAAAGTGTGACTGCATTGGCTACATTGTGACTGGAAGGGACGTCCTATTGAAATGTGCTACCTTTCAGTCACCCACAGGACGGGCAGTCCCTGTCTTATCATCGGCACTGGCCGATTCCTATGGTCTGTAGCTGATGCAGACCACAGAAGCTGTTTTGCGCATGGGTAGTTCCCACCTCCTGTTATGTACATGCCCAGCGCATGCCAGATTGATTATGCAGGTACTGGGATGCAGCTGGTCAGGGTAGCTGTCTCTTCTCATTGTCTCTGGGCATGGGTAGTGGCAGTTCCCCTTCTACAGGGAGGTAGGAGACACCGCTGCTTGCAAATCTGTGAGGAGATGTGGAAAACATGAACTGTTTAAATTACTTACCATGTTTTTGGACTATGGCTGGAAACTGAGCAGACACAAAGAGGATATGCAAACTTCACACAAATATTGTCATTTGTCATAATGGAGCCTATGATTTAGGTGCTCTGAGGCAACAATGTTAAACACTTGGCCAGGCAATAGGATAGAAGTTTGGAAGATCAATAACGGTGAATATAATACGAATTTTTACAAATGTATACACTTACTGAATATTAGTGCTTTAACTCTGAATAATGCTGCACGCGGAACACAAACATTGTGGGCTGACTGGGAGTTGGGAGTATACAGGAGCAAAAAAGAGCTAGTTGCTTTGCACTTCAGGTGGGTAGGTGTAAAATGTGTAGAGATCTAAATTTGGGGAGGGTGTGTCCAAACTAAATTCTAAATAAAGTGGTCATTTATTTGTTGGCTTTAAGCAAAAACAGACAGTATTTACCCTGTATGCAAATATATAAATGTACCCCCTGCAGTGGATCATGGTTTGTTCCAGATGCAGCTACTTTGTCTTTTTTTGAGTTGCACCTAAATCAGAATCAACACCTGTACCCTTGAGTTTTTCTAAATAATTGGGCCTTTCCAATAGTGAAACCTTATATTCCAAATATACTTCTTTATCCTAGAACAACAATGGAGTGACCAAGCCATGTTGCATCAGTAACAGCATTACAGTATGTGCCATTATTACAGTGCTGCCTGCATTGCAGAACACACAGAAGGAGTTCACCTGTGCCTCATTAAACAATTTCTGCTTGTAGGTATTCTTGACCCCTTTCTTATGGTATAAATGCACTTTATTATTTTGAAATGTAAACCATTTAATTTGCCTTAATGCAATGATTATTCTAATGTATAAGCCATGAGCACAGAAACGTTACTATGTTTGATTTGATAATAAAATGAGCGCTACATGTGTATTGTATGCTGATTTGTTTTTACAATTATTTATTATATAATTTGCTACAGGATGCTTGCAACATCAATTAAACAATGCACTTTGATATTTTACTAATTTAGGTTGTTCTGTATGCTAAGATAAGGTGGAATCAGATCTGTAAATAAATAAAATATGAAACTTTTACTTTCTGTGACTTTTTTGTGATACAACTATCAGCAACTTCTTATTTTTAATGAGCATTTGAAATGTATTATGCTGTATGTGGTGTATGCTTAAATAATTGAACATTAACATATAATTTGTCTTCTGATTACTCCTAACATCTTTTCATCTATCAGGGACTGCACATAACAATGTATCTAATGGGGCCTACACCCGGGGTGATTTCAGGACATTTTCTATGCGATCTACCTGTAACTAGATTGCTTAGAAAATGCCCTAACATCGCTCCGTGTATGTATGGGCGATAGCGATGCACGACCCCCGTGGGTCACTATCGCTCGGCGATTAATATCCAGCATGCTCGATTAATTCAGACTGAGTTGTGCTATGTGTCTTTTCAGCATTTCTTTAGTAATCACAGGGCAGGAGCCGAGGGTCAGTTCCTGCCCTGTGCTCACTAAAGAAATGCTGAAAAAGACACATAGCACAACTCAGTCTGAGCAACGATGAGGTAGAACACAGTGGTATATCGCTAGCTAAACATATCTCCTAACCATTCTGATTTTGGAGGATTGTCCTGCCACCCCCATATCAGTTTGTCCTGCAGAGGAATATGGGAGGTGACACCCTGCTGCACATGTGGAGGTAGCAGTACCGACAGCATGTGACATATGTGGTAGATTTCTGAACTACTGAATGATATGAGGGTGCAGGGTGTTCTTTGCACCCTCTTACAAATATGTCATGTCATTTTGAATCTTTGTATCTTTAAAATGTTGCATATAGTGAAATGCGCAATATGTTGTAATATACATGATATATCTATATATATTATATATATATATATATATATATATTTTTTTTTTACCCAATAGTGGTATGGCGCCTGAAGGCCACCTGGCCTTCTCTGGAGAGACCAGAAGTAACTTTGGAGATCCTATATATTTTTATCACCGGATGAATTTTATCCATATCATAGGAAACAGAAATTTCACTGCACGTAAAAAGTGTGGAAGACGTGACCACTAAAAGAAGTTTTCAACTTTATTCACATATCACAACCATAACTGTAAGACTGTTATGTTCCCCTGATGAAGTCTCTGTGAGACTAAACGCGTTGGGATTTCTCTACATGCGGTTTTTATTCTCGATAATCCTGTGAAGACAAATAAACAAATATCTGAAGATATCATCTTGTCGCTTCATTGGATGTGGACCTTATAATCTGTATTTGGACATTAATATTCAGGTGCCATACCACTATTGGGTAAAAATATTGGGTTTTGTCTGTTCCCTACCCCTCAGGGAACTGAGTGGTGAGGCTGCCGAATTTTCAAAATATTTAAAGTCAAACTTGTAAACTACTGTATAGCGCGAGTTGGAATACTGGAACAAAAAAACCTACCAATAGGTAGGAAAGAACACTCGCCACAAAAACAACTGATACTGCTCCTAGTTGTTTTCAAATGAATAAAGATTCAACAAAAATATAACCTGTTTCACAGATCCATCATCCTCCAACGTTTCGTCATCTACAGTGACCTTTGTCAAGGAATGAAAAGGGGTCAGCAATGATGCAGTGATATCCAAAGACAATGGGACCAATTCCCAGGAGAAGGGAAGCCTTTTGTGGCTTCCCTTCTCCTGGGAATTGGTCCCGTTGTCTTTGGATATCACTGCATCATTGCTGACCCCTTTTCATTCCTTGACAAAGGTCACTGTAGATGACGAAACGTTGGAGGATGATGGATCTGTGAAACGGGTTATATTTTTGTTGAATCTTTATTAATTTGAAAACAACTAGGAGCAGTATCAGTTGTTTTTGTGGCGAGTGTTCTTTCCTACCTATTGGTAGGTTTTTTTGTTTTGTGTATGGACACAGGCACGCCTGTGGTCCTTAAAGAACACCCCACTGTTGCCAAGACTTTAGCTGTGCGAGTGCAGGCTTTTTGTGGATCTATATATCTATATATCTATATATCTATATATATATATATATATATATATATATATATATATAGTCAATGGTAGACAACTGCCCCTTCAGTGTGAAACATCAATAGTGCATACAGTATCCTTAAAACAGTAAGGTGATATGCGTACCAGATTAAAAGATAGAATGTGCTCGTAGAGATATCTTTCTTGTGTCCGTCTCCTGACTGGTCCTCCTTATCCGTGGATGTATGGCTCGGACAGAGTTGTACCAATACAAAAGAAGAGGAATATATTTAGTAGAAAGAAAAATAGCTTTTAAAAGTGATTGATGATAAATGGTGATCTGCTGCCACCATGTGGTCAAAAATTAAATAACACCCAGTTGTAGTGTTTAAAGTGAGAAACAAATTATGAATGAATGACTCACATTAAACAAGGGTCTGTTAGCAGCAGGGACCCCTGTAGCCTTTCAGGGTTTGGGTACCTTAAATACAAAAAAACTTGCTATTTTGGGAGTGTTACTGGAAAAGATCCAAGCCTTGAATCTCAGCACTCCTGCTCTGCTGGCGCCTCCTCACACCCCAGTCACTGGAGACCCTCCTCCTCCTCCTGCTGCCGCTCACTACCACTATATATATATATATATATATATATATATATACACACACACACAAAGCCACTGGGACCATTGTATATATAGATATACAGATGGAGCCGGCGTTGTCTTTGCAGGGGATGGCGGCAAAATCGCCAGCCGCCATCCCCCGCCATCTGCTCTGCGAAAGGGGACGCGCGCGCACCCTTCTGACGGCGCTTCCCCCGGGTCCCCGCCGGCTTGTCGACGGTCACCCGGGATCCCCACCGCCTCCCCGCACCCCCCCCCCTGACCCTGTCCGTCTCCCTGAAGCAGAGACGGACAGGTTCCCGCCACCTGGAAACTGAGATGCGCGAGTCAGATGGAGCGCCGGGCTGCTGGCGGATCGCCAGCGGAGACAGTCTGGCGATTCGCCAGCAAGAAGAGAGAGATAGTTGGGGAAATAGAGCTAACTATGAAATAGATTGTAGACAGAAGTCACAAAAGGAAAGCAGCAGCAGGGTCTGAAGAGATGCACACGCTATGGGAGATTTTCCACCAGGACACTCTTCCTGTGACTGGCACCAGTGGGCTACATACATAATCACACATTTCTACATCTGTACATATACAGTCGCACACATACATACACACATATACTGTATATTGTCATAGTCTGATACATAGGCCATTATTCAAATCTGATTGCAGTACAAATTTGTTCTCAAGTGGACAAAACCATGTGCACTGCAGGTGGGGCAGATGTAACATGTGCAGAGAGAGTTAGATTTGTGTGAGTTATTTTGTTTCTGTGCAGGGTAAATACTGGCTGCATTATTTTTACACTGCAATTTAGATTTCAGTTTCAACACACCCCACCCAAATTTAACTCTCTCTGCACATGTTACATCTGCCCCACCTGCAGTGCACACGGTTTTGCTAATTTTCCAAACAAATTTGTACTGCGATCAGATCTGAATAAAGCCGCCCATACACGTCCCGATACAGGCGTGCGTTCAGTGCTTAACTAGCACGCATCACATCGCATTGCCTGTGCATGCGTTGTGCATGCAATGTGATGAAAACTAAGTACAAAAAGTATGTGCAAGCACATACTTTTTGTACTGTGCGATAAGGTGCCGCGGGAGCGCGCAACTCAAAGCACACATCGGACAGCCCGCATCGCAGCGTGTATGGGCTGCTTAAGGGCCATAGTCTGACACAGCTATGGCCAGTGCAGAGATGGTATCACACATTTTTCTCATATATCACCTATATATTTGAATTGATCTCACAACAATTACCACATGGCACTTTAGGTCACCTAGATAGTCCAAAACTACTGTTCCCAGTTATTTTGTCTTCGATGGCTCACCCCCACTGTTCCTGGACAAAGAAGGCACCCTTATTTTTAGGGAGTACCCTCCTGTCGAGATTTATTCAACCTTTGGAAGTCATTGCAGAACCTTAAGCTCCAGATGCAGCATCTTGCCTCAGGTGTACAGTACGGCCTCTGGGTTTTTTTTTTTACACTCCAGGTTGTGTAACATCATGTTCTATGATTTTGGGTTTTCCCAGTATAACTGTGAACAAATCTTGGTATTAGGCCACTAATGCTGGCCACACATCCTCCAGCCATCCAACTAGTTGCTTGGATGGAATAAAAATATGGTATTGGAGCAAAGGACGATCAGTAATGTGTTCACAAACCCAGGAAAATGGACAAAAACATTCAGTTAAATTGATTAAATCAAACAGGTTAAACTACAGTACCGTGTCTGAGCGACAATTTTTGTGCTTTTCCAGATTTTGGGAGAAAATTTCTGAAGTAAATATTACATTTGCTCCCATCCAGTACCATATTTTTATTCCATCCAAGAAACTAGTTGGATGATTGGAGGAAAGTTGGTCTGATGTGTGGGCAGCATAAGTCCATGACTACTTGTTTCTGGCTGGGACTCAAAGTAATTTCCATGGGAACCTGACAATCTGGGTTTTTCATGGCTATTAAAAAAGGGGGTTGACTGGTATCTCCTTGTGCAGGGTTTTAATAAATAAACATGGTAGATTTGGGTTTACTTTAATCTACCCTCTTGCTGAAACTTATAATAAACAGGTCCAGCTGCCTCTATGACCTCATAAAGGGCCTCACGTACATTTTACTGTCAGTGGTGGCATGAGAATCAGTTCTATATCTCCTGGCATGAAAGATCGTGGTTACCTGCAGTAGGGTCCACCAAAGGCGTAACTACCATAGGTGCAGGGGGTGCAGCTGCTATGGGGCCCAGAGCTGAGAGGGGCCCACTTTGCCTGTCAAAGTATCATGTGCTGTATACTTTTTTCAGCTTTAGATGATAAATAGGGGCCCTTACAAACTTTTGCTGTGGGGCCCACATGTATCTAGTTACGCCACTGGCGTCCACGTAAGTTTCTGTCCCTGCTGAACCCTGTTTCATTCATAAGTGCTCATTCATAAGTGGTACAATTTTCGATTACCATTACCATATGGCAACACCAAGGGTTTAATGGGTGTTTCCATGAGAATGCTGGGCGTTCTCATGTTAATGAGGCATGACTGATCACCAGATGTCAGCTGCCCTCCTACTTCCCCCTGACCAGACACGCATCTGTAAGGCAACCTCACATATGCTTGAACCTTCACCATCATTCGATGGTCAGCATTCATCGAACGATGGGGGCGGATCCCAGCAGGCTGTGAATGGATGTTACTGTGTAGCATCCATTCGCATGCCCTGCGTGCAAATTTACCTTACAAATGGGTGGCGGCCAGCCACCCTTCGCAAGGCGGGGTTTGGTGGACTCGCAACCAGAATACCCCCCCTCCCCCTCCATACACTACACATACACTAATCTGGAAAAGGGGTGGGGACACTGTGCTGAGGGGCAGTGTTAGTTACTGTACTGGCAGTGGGATGAAGCAAGTTGCCCAATTGGGTGGGAAGGGGTACTAGGTAGCAGGATGAGACACTGGGATGGAGGGGGTGACTGGGATAAAAAATGGGATGAGGGAGGGGCACTGGGCTGGGTACAGGGGATGGTAACACTAACCTGGGGCTTGCCCCTCAGTGCACAATAAGAGGGGCTCGGGCTGGGGCATTTCATGGGCGTTCTCATGAAAATGCTATGACGTTCCCATGCAAATGGACTGGTGACGTGGGTGCTGGAGGGGGCGGCCAGCTGATGTCAGCTGCCCGCACGCTTCCCACACAGGGCGCTCACAGAGGTAGGACACCAGAGAGGTGTCTTACTTCTGCAAGCACTGAAGAAATCATTCGATGGTCGCCGACCATCTTTTATATTTATATATATTTATATTTATATGTAATTATAGGATTCTCAGTGCACCCAGCTAATACTTACTTTTTCTTGTGTGGTTGACAAAATGAATCATCTTAGGCTCTTGGGGTGAATGTTGTTCCCATTCTTCTTTTACCAGGTCAAAAATTCCCATGGCATTCTACCATTATTTATTTATTTATTTATTAACAGTTTCTTATATAGCGCATACAGATTCCGCAGCGCTTTACAGAGCATAGTTATTAGCAAAAACACATAACAAATTACAGTACAAGACAGTTTAGGACAAGTACATGGTTAATATGGATAGTTGCGCCAGGGGACAGGACACTGAAGCAAGCATCAGGGTGGCAGAGGTTTATATATTCTAAGAAAGGCACATGAGGAGAGAGGGCCCTGCCCGTGAGAGCTTACATTCTAAAAAGGGAGGGTTAGACAGACAGGGGTGACACAGAAGGGAAAGAGGTGAGCATAAACAGGTTAGGATGAGAGATGGTCGGGTTTTATGTAGGAGGGTGGGAAGAGGTCAGCTTAGTCCTTGATATTTTAAGTCTAAAAAAGAGCTGGGTCATCCAGGAGTAGACAGCAGAGAGACAGTTGGAGATATGAGTGAGGATAGAGGGAGAGCGGTCAGGAAAGGAGCGGTAGATTTCAGTGTTATCAGCATAGATGTGATAGTGGAAGTCGAGTGAGCAAATAAGCTCACCCAGAGAGGACGTATACAGATAGAGAAGAAGAGGGCCAAGAATAAAATTTTGGGGGACACCTAAAATCAATGGAAGAGCAGGATAGGTGAGGGCATTAGAGGTACAGCTTGGCATTTTCAAAACTGACAGTGCAAATACAAGCATTAACAGTGATAGTAAAAGTTGTTTGCAGATGTAAAAATGATGATATTATGGTTGAATTGCCAGATTAAGCAGCCACAGGTAGTATGTTGTGAGAAGAAATTAAACTCACTCAAAGCAGTCTTTGGTTTTCTCAGTTGTTGCTTCTGTCCTTCTGTTTCACTTCAGTGTAACGCCAGTATAACGCCACAGTTATATTTAAATTATGCCGCACTTTAAAAATGATGCACTTCAAAACTATTATGCACACAGCTAAACCATGCACACAGCCTATTCGGCCACAGCCTATGTAATGACCATTAAATGCATCTGCACTCATTAATTGAACTTTCCCCACCCAATCCCAACCCCCCCTACTACAATGAATGGTAATAAAAGGGGCTTACATAAACATCCATGCATTCCAAGATAGCATGTGTCATTAAGAGTTATAAGATATTCCTCCCTTCACATAGGTAACAGAGATTTGCTTTTTAACTTGCAAAATTAAGTTTGTCAAAAGCACATTTCTGATATCTAAAGCAGTGTGCAGAATGATCAATTACCAAAGCATTTAAATACATCCAGCACCTGAGGTGTAATCATCTGCAGCCCAGCCAGACCAAGTATGTAGAAAGCTGGTTACCTATGACAATATCAACCAATCTAGGACAGAGGGTAGAATCATCTGCAGCCCAGCCAGACCAAGTATGTAGAAAGCTGGTTACCTATGACAATATCAATCAATCTAGGACAGAGGGTAGAATCATCTGCAGCCCAGCCAGACCAAGTATGTAGAAAGCTGGTTACCTATGACAATATCAATCAATCTAGGACAGAGGGTAGAATCATCTGCAGCCCAGCCAGACCAAGTATGTAGAAAGCTGGTTACCTATGACAATATCAATCAATCTAGGACAGAGGGTAGAATCATCTGCAGCCCAGCCAGACCAAGTATGTAGAAAGCTGGTTACCTATGACAATATCAATCAATCTAGGACAGAGGGTAGAATCATCTGCAGCCCAGCCAGACCAAGTATGTAGAAAGCTGGTTACCTATGACAATATCAATCAATCTAGGACAGAGGGTAGAATCATCTGCAGCCCAGTCAGACCAAGTATGTAGAAAGCTGGTTACCTATGACAATATCAATCAATCTAGGACAGAGGGTAGAATCATCTGCAGCCCAGCCAGACCAAGTATGTAGAAAGCTGGTTACCTATGACAATATCAATCAATCTAGGACAGAGGGTAGAATCATCTGCAGCCCAGCCAGACCAAGTATGTAGAAAGCTGGTTACCTATGACAATATCAATCAATCTAGGACAGAGGGTAGAATCATCTGCAGCCCAGCCAGACCAAGTATGTAGAAAGCTGGTTACCTATGACAATATCAATCAATCTAGGACAGAGGGTAGAATCATCTGCAGCCCAGCCAGACCAAGTATGTAGAAAGCTGGTTACCTATGACAATATCAATCAATCTAGGACAGAGGGTAGAATCATCTGCAGCCCAGCCAGACCAAGTATGTAGAAAGCTGGTTACCTATGACAATATCAATCAATCTAGGACAGAGGGTAGAATCATCTGCAGCCCAGCCAGACCAAGTATGTAGAAAGCTGGTTACCTATGACAATATCAATCAATCTAGGACAGAGGGTAGAATCATCTGCAGCCCAGCCAGACCAAGTATGTAGAAAGCTGGTTACCTATGACAATATCAATCAATCTAGGACAGAGGGTAGAATCATCTGCAGCCCAGCCAGACCAAGTATGTAGAAAGCTGGTTACCTATGACAATATCAATCAATCTAGGACAGAGGGTAGAATCATCTGCAGCCCAGCCAGACCAAGTATGTAGAAAGCTGGTTACCTATGACAATATCAATCAATCTAGGACAGAGGGTAGAATCATCTGCAGCCCAGCCAGACCAAGTATGTAGAAAGCTGGTTACCTATGACAATATCAATCAATCTAGGACAGAGGGTAGAATCATCTGCAGCCCAGCCAGACCAAGTATGTAGAAAGCTGGTTACCTATGACAATATCAATCAATCTAGGACAGAGGGTAGAATCATCTGCAGCCCAGCCAGACCAAGTATGTAGAAAGCTGGTTACCTATGACAATATCAATCAATCTAGGACAGAGGGTAGAATCATCTGCAGCCCAGCCAGACCAAGTATGTAGAAAGCTGGTTAACTATGACAATATCAATCAATCTAGGACAGAGGGTAGAATCATCTGCAGCCCAGCCAGACCAAGTATGTAGAAAGCTGGTTACCTATGACAATATCAATCAATCTAGGACAGAGGGTAGAATCATCTGCAGCCCAGCCAGACCAAGTATGTAGAAAGCTGGTTACTGTTAATGGCGCTTTAATATGACCAGAAAGACAATAGGTGAAAAGCGCAGGTTACGTAATAAGTCCGCAACCAACGTACCCTTTATACCTTACTACGTGCGAACAAAGCGTAGCGCAGCGTAGCGTACCTTTTATTGTATGATGTACACCAAGAACCAATACCTTAATCAGAGATTCCTTCGCAGTACTTTGTCTCTAATCTGCGAATATACCTTATCGGACAGTGTCCGTAATATACCTTATCGCTATTATGCGAATAAACAGACACGACCACTGTATAGAAATAAGGAGATAAGAACTCCGTAAAAAGGTTGTATTTAAGTCCCTAATGGACAAAAAGGGGGTTACAGAAATAAGAATAAACAGGTATAACAAGTGATACAATATACTAACAATGAATACTAAACAGGCTCAGCTAGGGGGAAAGAAAAACAGATACAAGACACAATCAGCCAATCAATACAATAAGGATAAATACCGTTAATGCAACCGTTACCCGTCTCATTAAATATGCGAAGCGCAGTCCGGTCAGAGCTCACTATCGTTCAGGGATGAACTATAGTCCGGTGGTAAGTCAGGGAAAGGTAGATGTGCCGAAGAGACCGGGCAGCCCTGGGTCACCTATCTTATAGGGTCAGAAGGGGGAGGTCAAAGGCCATTCCCATTGGTCAGAGATTTGTATGTCAGGTCCACTGTGATCGGGGGGTAAGATGATACAACTGGTTTGACTAGGTGCAGGGGAGTGAACTTTAAGAGTCCTTTGTTTGATGGTTTCGGCGTCAGCAGTGATAAGAACCAGTTTCATCTAAATTCCTTTGTTACATACTTTCAACAGAAACTGTCTCTGGAATATGGATTATGTTCATAACTATCGGGCCGTGTATATTGCAAAATATTCGCAATGACCGGAATACTGTGCATAATGAACGGAACGGAACGGTACTAAACATGATACAGACAGATGCGTGCAGGGCTAACTAAGCTATGTGTGGCGTTCTAAACCTTTAACTATATTTCATTTAGTGTAAGTATGTTATTATGAATTTATGTGTGATAGTATGGCTACTCTTCTGGTCCACGTTGTCACACATACTCGGGTATGGAAACTTTATTTGCGCAACTCTGCGAACCAAAATGGCGGCCATACTATCCTAAAATGGCGTGTGTGTAACTAGACATCCACAGTCCACCCTTTAACAGTAAATATAAAACTGTTACAATACAATACATTTTACACGACAATACAGAAATTCATAATCCTAACAAAGAAATTGGGATCCATGAAATAAACATATAAGGGGAGTAAACCATCTGCTCTTGGCCGATCCAGGATCACGGATAAACGATGGGCCGCATTTATCGAACAATCTACTCAGGGTCACGAAGGATAATGTACAGTTTTGGGATAAAAATAAAAACAGGGGTGGTTACAACATATACACGTTTTTCAGATATGGCATCCTTTGGTAGGTATTGTTTGTGACAACATACCCTTGAACTCTTTGTTGTCTCTCTTTTTGGTATGCTTTTAAGTATGATGGTATTATCACTATCAAACATCCGGTCCTGGGTAATGTATCAAGTTTATAGATTCTACCTTGACCTAAACTGGGATGGGTAACACACTCTCAGAACTCTGTATCGTCCGTCCAATGCCTGGCAGCAGTGCGGCGGCGGTATCCTTGATTTTGAAGATAACGGATAGTGGGGGGGGGGGAGACAAGAATAGGACCCACAACAATAAAGAAAACTGAGAAAGGGAAAAATTTTGTTAGTGATCCTTCCAACCTGTTACCAGTGGGGTGTGTCACAGTCCCTTTTGTAGCTTGTACAGGTTGCTTGACCTTAGCTGCTCTCCAGTCCTCCCGAAATGGTGCCTCTTAGCGATTTCTTTCTTTCGCCCTCGAGTGTAAGGACCTTTTGGTTTTCTGTTCCTTTGGCAGTAGGACGAACGTACCCGAATCTCTCTCTCTGCGACTTTGTTATTGAGGTAGTGCTGGTCAACAAGATCTGGGGTGGTCCTTTCCAAAGGTCTATCAAGCAACCTGTATATGGCAAAGCAGGGGAAACAACAACAACATCTCCTGGTTCATGGTTATGACAGTTCACAACAGGTGTCAACAAAGTCCTTTTGCTGCAGTTTTCCAGGTGTGGATACATCACTTGCATTTGTGGTCTAGGATCTCCTTGTGGGATTACCATAACCTGTGGCTGCCCGCCAAGCAATGTTTCGATGGGGACCAATGAGGTGGAGTTCTGAGAGTGATTCTACTACTACAAAAAGAGATTATGGGGTGTACCATCAGTCCCTGAAGGTTCACACATGACTTAAACCTTTCATATATATATTTGCATACTCAAGGGTGCTTCTGGGCTGCCATATCTATACACACAAACGTCAACATATATATATATATATATATATATAAAAAAATATAACTTAAATGCTTCTAGAGTGGACTGTACAAAGCCAATTTTGTATTACCTGCAGAGGATCCTGCTGGAGGAGGGATGTGGAGATGGCTCTGTGGGAACAACCGTTGCAGTTTCTTTCCCCCAAGACAAGTAAGGCATGATCCTGTCGTCTTACCTGTCTGTGGGCACGCCAGAAATTTCGGACTAATTTTCCACATACCTCCCTTGTCAAGACAAGTCAGGCCATGGGCTATCTCTGTCCTGACAGTTTGGCATGTTCTCAGAGTCACTGGTTTTCCTTGTCCATCTTTCTATTCCTGTCCACATCCCTTCGGCTTCCAGACTGCTTCTCCTGCAGGGGACACAAATCTTGTATTTCTATGTGAATATACTGACATTTACAGGGGGGGGACACAAACATTATCCGCAGAGCGCATGGCTCACCCAGCTGCCTTGCCAGCATGTTCATTATCAAGTGACACTGAATCCTCATCGAAGATGTGGCCTTTACACTTGATAACAGCCACTCTGTCCGGCAGCTGTGTGACTGTCAGAAATCTTTTAAACTTACAACGCTTGCGCCACTGGAGTGCCAGCTACTGAAACAAAACATCTGAGGCGCCATAGGGCCTAAGATCTTCTGTATTACCCCAACAAACATACTTGGAGTCGGCATGAATATTGGCTGTTTTTCTCTCAGTTCGCAGTACTATTAATGAGACTGCTGTTGCTGAGTGAGACGTCCAATGGGTTCAGCCTCTACTATGCCTTTTCCATCTATTACGGTATAGCCAGTGTACAATATTCCCTCTCGGTGTTGTGAATTACCTCTTCCAATGGGTTGTTACCACCCTTTGGGGGCATGCTGCAAAAGGTCTGACTCAAACATGTCATGCAATCATATTCGTCTCGGCTCCCACTAAATTCCACCATTCCAGCAACCTCAGCACCAATCCACCCTTTGTGCCTTTGGCGGGCACACCTGGTAAGAGTGTTGCTGGGTTTACAATATTACCCATTTTACATGGTAACATCAATGCAAGTTCCCATTTAGTGAACTTGGCTGATGAATATTTTTCACATGTTTAGGCAGAATTTTAGGAGTGTCCAGACTATATGAGGAGCATAAATAATTAAAACACACCCCAACACCACATTCTCAGTTTTGTTTACCGGTAGTGCTATGGCAACTACACTGTGTAGACACGTAGGAAGTGCTCAAATAATAGGGTTTAATTGTACACTGCAGTACGACATTGGTCAGGCTGGCATCACCAGGTTTCTTACGTCACTATATCTGTCGCCCCCTCAGCAGGTCTAATATTCTAAGTCACATGATCTCTTGTGTCAGTTTTACCCATGGCAAAAAGCTGTAATCAGGCCTGTTTTTTTTTCTTCTTTACTATCCACCTTTGTCTGTGAAGACATGGGTTTTGCGATTGTACCTATTTATATGTAAATGCGTTTTACAACCCTTTTCATTCTTTGTAGAAGGGGAATGCTTTGTGCATTACTTGGACTGCTTTTCACAAGATGGTGGCTGTGGTTGCCCTGGGTAACATTAGGAGCAATGCTTAAAGTTACTGGGACTTTGTTCAAGATTTACTGAAAAATATCTATATTGTGACTACTCGCTTTACGGGGTACCGCATATTCACAATTGTATTTCTCTGCTGGGAGTGCGACAGATTCTTCGAACTATTTTTCTATGATTTGTGGGTTTATGGTTACTAATGTGTCCCAGATTTCCCTCCCCCTCCCCCTCTTGTTCAGGCGCAACCGCAATCCGTCCTGACATACCTTATGTCCTGCCTCAGGAGGATACACCAGAAGTTGTCTATCGCCAACTGCTGGTGCTGTGGATGAGGAAAGGACATAACAATAGATCATTAACCCATTGTATTGGTATTTACCCATTTGTGGGCCGTAAGGACAGTGTGCGATCTTGCAAGACCCGGGGGAGGGGCTTGGTGGCTCTCTGAGGTTTCTGGAACAGAAAAGTAGGGGAAGGAGAAAAAAATTGGAAAAAGAGAGAGAGAAAAACTCAAAAAGGGTAGAAAATATTAATGACAGTAATGTGTACATTTATTTTCAACCGAAAATTTTTCTTTTATTTTGATGACACCAGGATTTAGCACTATGGGGGAATTGGCTCTCAACTATTTGGTTCTTACCCTTTTCAACTCCTGTTCTGATTTGTAAGCCCTCCCTTTCTTTCTGTTTCCCAGTGTGGTTGTGACTATGGGCTGTGTCTAGGGGTATTTAGCTAAAAGTTCTCTTTTGGGAACCTTGTTATTTCACTGGGTATTTTTCCAGCTCAACCTCAGATTTCGAATGGTGAAGCTGTAATTTGGGGCGCTATACTTTCTGTTTTTAACAGGGTTTCTATTGAAGCTATGGTTGCCATTGATCCTGTGTCCTTCCCATCTTTAGTTCAAAGGGAACTCGGTATTTGTGCTGTAGTTTTTTTTTTTTTTTTTTTTTTTTTTTTAGAAATAAGGAGATAAGAACTCCTGAAGGTTGTATTTAAGTCCCTAATGGACAAAAAGGGGGTTACAGAAATAAGAATAAACAGGTATAACAAGTGATACAATATACTAACAATGAATACTAAACAGGCTCAGCTAGGGGGAAAGAAAAACAGATACAAGACACAATCAGCCAATCAATACAATAAGGATAAATACCGTTAATGCAACCGTTACCCGTCTCATTAAATATGCGAAGCGCAGTCCGGTCAGAGCTCACTATCGTTCAGGGATGAACTATAGTCCGGTGGTAAGTCAGGGAAAGGTAGATGTGCCGAAGAGACCGGGCAGCCCTGGGTCACCTATCTTATAGGGTCAGAAGGGGGAGGTCAAAGGCCATTCCCATTGGTCAGAGATTTGTATGTCAGGTCCACTGTGATCGGGGGGTAAGATGATACAACTGGTTTGACTAGGTGCAGGGGAGTGAACTTTAAGAGTCCTTTGTTTGATGGTTTCGGCGTCAGCAGTGATAAGAACCAGTTTCATCTAAATTCCTTTGTTACATACTTTCAACAGAAACTGTCTCTGGAATATGGATTATGTTCATAACTATCGGGCCGTGTATATTGCAAAATATTCGCAATGACCGGAATACTGTGCATAATGAACGGAACGGAACGGTACTAAACATGATACAGACAGATGCGTGCAGGGCTAACTAAGCTATGTGTGGCGTTCTAAACCTTTAACTATATTTCATTTAGTGTAAGTATGTTATTATGAATTTATGTGTGATAGTATGGCTACTCTTCTGGTCCACGTTGTCACACATACTCGGGTATGGAAACTTTATTTGCGCAACTCTGCGAACCAAAATGGCGGCCATACTATCCTAAAATGGCGTGTGTGTAACTAGACATCCACATTACCTATGACAATATCAATCAATCTAGGACAGAGGGTAGAATCATCTGCAGCCCAGCCAGACCAAGTATGTAGAAAGCTGGTTACCTATGACAATATCAATCAATCTAGGACAGAGGGTAGAATCATCTGCAGCCCAGCCAGACCAAGTATGTAGAAAGCTGGTTACCTATGACAATATCAATCAATCTAGGACAGAGGGTAGAATCATCTGCAGCCCAGCCAGACCAAGTATGTAGAAAGCTGGTTACCTTGATGAAAAGAGATGAGAAGAGAAGTCAGTTCATTCAGGATAAGCTGAACGCCAGTATAACGCCACAGTTATAGACATTTGAAGGGACTGAACACTGTAGAAGTTTGGGGTACCTTCCGAACTGCAAACATCAAATATGGTAGAAGTAGGTCGCAATCACATTTTTCATGAGGCATGACCTATTTATCATTTGTTTAAAGGTCTTGTTAAAGCATTTCACCAGGCCATCTGCCTGTGGGTGCTAAACTGACATTAATATGATACACCCCTAACAGATGACACAGTTCCTTCATTAATTTTGAGACAAAGAGCTTCTGTGGTCCACCAGGACCTCTTTTGGTATTGCCAGTCCATAAGACTAGTATTTCTTTGGCAATACTCCTAGACTTCCTATTACTTAATTGTATGGCCTCCAGGTATCTGGTGGCATAGTCAACCACTACTAATATTTGCTGATGCCCATAAGCAGATTTCTCCACTGGTCCTATCTAGGGATGAGCGGGTTCGGATCCTAGAGATCCGAACCCACCCAAACTTACCTTATCCGAGGCCGGATCCGAGGAGTTCGCCGGTTCCCGCCATCTTCCAAAATGAGGCCAAGGCGTCATCATCCTGCGTCGGATTAGGATCTCTATAAAAGGTCCGGCTCGGGCACCATCTTCATTCGGCATGTAGAAGTCAGACAGCACGGATGTGTCCGTGCTGTCTGTGCGCACAGGGAAAAAAAGCTATGGGGACAATAATAACATAATACCACTGTGGAGGACATTCTAAGGGGGGAACTAATAGAAGCTATAAATTTATGGGGGCTGCTTAAGGGGGACAAATATATATCGGGAAGCAACAAAAGATACATTTACTAAGGGGGAACTACATGTGCAGGAACTGTTGTACATCTACTAAGGACAGTGGCAAACGCAGGATTTTCAGAAGGGGGTTTCCAGAGGGGCGGAGCAAAGCACGGAGATGGACACTTAGGTGACCCAGTATATGCCGAGTCAGTTAAAGTATTAAAGATAGACCAAATGTATATAAATAATAATAAATAATACACACACATATACATACATAACAGCAGTGTAGACCCCTGGGCATAGAAATGTATTGGGGCCCCTACCGATCCTCCACCGGTAGGGGTGGGGGAAGCTTTGATGTCCCCCCGGGTGGTAGGGGGTATTATATCAACCACTCAGCATGTAGGGCCTGGATCAGTAATTTCCACTAATTACCCCTTTACTGCACAGATGGTGGGGGATGAGGTGGGAGAAGGGGGCATTGGGCTGAATGAAGGGGTCCTGATACATAACTTCCAGGGTGGTAGAGGATGTTTAATATGCAGAGGAGGGGTGTATAGTGGAATGGGCTTATTATTCATAATTTTCTGGTGGGAGGACAGCTTGCTTGACTGCAGATATCTCCAGTTCCCGGAAAGAGATTTCTTAGCTTTAAACCTAGAGAATCCCACCTACCAAATGGTATTGGGGACTAGGGGATCAGAGTTCAGGAGGCAGAGCAATCTGCCAACGAGTATATAAAACTACATACCAGGTGTGTGGAGCTGGAGCAGTAACCAGCTGCTGGAAGGCTGACATCTCTGGTTCTGGGAACAATAGAGACAAGCTCCTAGTGTCCATCAAAGGGGGAGAGTCCCAGCTTTTGGAATATACCATCAGAAAATACTAATTCAGACAGAACCTGAAATATCTGACTGGGAAGAGCAATTAACAGGCTTGGATGGGGACCACTGTTTTGAAGTCAGATATCTCCGGTTCCCAAAGGCCGATTTTTAAAATTCTTGTACCCATGGAAAGAGGGGACCCTCAGCTTTCAGCCTAGGGCCCATAGACTTCTGGGGGGGTTTCTGGGTACTCAGAAACCCCCCATGCGTGCGCTACTGAAGGGGGAACTACTGAGGGGGAACTACTGAGGGGGAAACATATTCAGGTAACAGCTACTAAGGGGGCATTACTAAGGCTACTACTAAAGGGGGCTGTGTTATATGGGACCACTGTGGGGGACATCTAAAGGGATCTCTGAATTTTTTTTTTTTTTACTACAGGGCTGCCCCGAATTAGTCCAGCTGTGCTGCCCAGTGTCCCATATCAGTCCAGGGGAGCTGCCCCCATTTTTTAACTGAAATAAAAAAAGGTGTTTTTTAATCTGCAAGGGGTGTTAAGTGCGCCATATCAGTCCAGCTGCTCTGCCCAGTGTCCCGTATCAGTCCAGGGGTGCCCACATGTGTGCTGTATCAGTCCAGGGGTGCCCGCATGTGTGCCATATAATTCCATGGGTGCCCCCATGTGTCCTGTATCAGTCCTGGGGTGCCCGCATGTGTGCCGTATAATGCCAGGGGTGCCCCATGTGTCCCATATCAGACCAGGGGAGCTGCCCTTTTTTTAATGAAAATAAAATTAAGGTGTTTTTTTTATTTTTATTGCAAGGGCTGTTAAATGCGCTGTAGTCCAGGGGTGAGACAAGAGTGCTGTATAATTCATGGGGTGTTGCTAAGTAAGGTGTGCTGCTCTTTTTTATAATTAAAATAATACAAATTTTTATTTTTACTGCAGGAATTTGTCTGCCGTATAATTCCATGCCTGCCGCCATGTGTGCCGTAACAGTCCAGGGGTGCCGCCATCTGTGCCGTATAATTCCATGTGTGCTGTATCAGGTCAGGGGTGCCACCATCTGTGCCGTATAATTCCTGGGGTAAGCCAAGTCTGCCGTATAATTCATGGGGTACTGCCAAGTGTGCTGTATTAGTCCAGGGGTGATGCTAAGCGTGCCATATCAGTCCAGGGGTGATGCTAGTTGTGCCGTATCAGACTAGGGGGGATGCTAAGTGTGCCATATCAGTCCAGGGGTGATGCTAAATGTGCCGTATCAGTCCAGGGGTGATGCTACCTGTGCCATATCAGTCCAGGGGTAATTCTAGGTGTGCAGTATCAGTCTAGAGGGTATGCAAAGTGTGCCATATCAGTCTAGTGTTTGTGCCGCACACTTGTGTGGCTTATCATAGTTATCCAGCTACCTCGGTGCAACCTTTTGCCCTAAAAACAATATTGTGAGGTATGAGCTGTTCAGAATAGACTGGAAATGAGTGGAAATGAATGTTATTGAGGTTAACATAGCGTAGGAGCAAAAAAAACCAAACCAAAATTCTGCGATTTTAGCAGTTTTTATGCTTTTTTAACAAAAAAATCAGAACCCAAAACCCAAGAAATCCAAACACAAAAACACTTAGGAAGTGTTTTGGCAAAACCCATTAGAACCCAAAACCTCAAGGTAATCAGAACCCAAAACCCGAAAAGTGACCGGTGCACATCCCTAGTCCTATCAAATACATCCCAATTTTCACAAAGCGCACAGAGAAAACAGGGAGGGCAATCAAGAGCGCACTGAATTCTGTCCGGGGTGCTGTCTTTTGGCACACTGGACATTCCTGATAATATTTATTTACTGCCGCATGAATGATAGGCCATAAGAACCATAACTGCATCCACTGGAGAGTTTTCTCCTCTCCTAAATGTCAAATGAGGGTTAGCCCCCTTCAGTACCATCAGCTTGTGATTCCTGGGAACCAACAACTGATCTACCTTTTCACCCTGCACAGAAGCAACACAATCCAGTAAATAATTATTCACAGTTACGGTACCCCTTCTGATGGCAAAGCATTTATTACTACAACATTTTCAAAGGCATTTACAAAATTTTAATTCTGTTGGTCTTGCCCAATGTCCTGTAAAGGCACTCTATTTCAAATGTGAGACCAATGTGCCTCAGTCTCACCATCCCCCTTCCACTCACTCGTGAAGGAGGGTTTTTCAGTCACGTCTTGGCATCTCAAAGATCTTAGTTCCTGGGACTGCTCTGCTTCTTTTCCCGACAATGCCATGCCAGCTGATCACCTTCTGAAGCAGTGCCTGGAGGCTATTGCGTCTACCACTTTCACTAGTCACCTTTTTATCACCTCTGGTACATGCACTCTTGGAAAATCCTCTATTTCACCATAGCACCTTTACATGGAGTAGCACCTGGTCAGCCCCAGGAGGAACCAAGTTGGCAGAGATGATGGTCAGTGCACTGCCATTATCAACTAAGGCCCAGACATCTTAATCTTCAATTTGTACCATCAGGAGTAACAGGGTGCTCTCTGTTGGGGGAATGCTCTCAGCAGCCATGCTAACCACCAATTGAGTAGCTTTTCCTGCGTTGCAATTGGCTCATCCTGCTTCGGAAAGTCTGTGCGCATATGACACGCAAAGAACAAAACAGGAGGTGGTTTATTAGGTTTGAACACGGGGACCTGGGTTCTGGGCTTGGGAACCAGCGTCAAGCATTGCTTGGTTTCGTTCAGTTGGACAGGTACCTCTAGATTATTACTGGCAACTCCGCAAAGGTGTGAGGATCAGTGTGTAGGGCCAATGCTGAACTGCCGAGTCTAAAGCCTGTGTAGCATGATCCAGAGCAACCATTTCCACCACCCACTGGGGTCCGTTGTCCCTACCCTGCTAAGTATAGCTTTTTTCACTAGAGTACAGTAGCTTACAATCAGTTGCTGACAAAACAATATATGCTGTCTACAGCTCCCCTGTGAGACAAGGAGCCAATCTGGCAGCCCACTCCTCCTCTGGCCATTTTAAATGAAAAACAGTACATACTGTATAAACATGCACAGGAATGCCTCAATATCGTCAGAAGCTTTTAGCGTTGGTAACATCTCTCATTCCTCTGGAAAAGATACTACCAAAAATATTTTTTTGTTGGAATGACCTGGGCGCTGGTGTGAGTGGTCTCTCTGGTGAGCAGCTGCTATAAAAGGGGGTAGTCAATCCCAATGGTAAACAAAACACATAAACCAAGAAAATAGCTGCGCTGAAAGCATTGCAAATGGTATGTAGAAGAATGGGAGGTCATAAAAGGTGAAGAATTTAACACAATTTAGAGCTCATTGAAAACAACCACTAATAAGTCAACTGGATCAAGTTCGGACACTGATTGGTATTTAACTGGGCTGGACTTAGATGTTTAAAATATATATAGTTTCTCATAGACAGTCTGTATTGTAACACAGGTAATACTTACCAATGATCGGACCTGCTGGAGAAATTGTTTCAGTCCTGAAAGGTAATTGATATCAGGAAATCCTCTCTGAGGTGGTCCAGATGGATATACAGTCAAAAAATGGGGAAGGGCTGGCATGTGAATGGGCGGGACCTTGATCAGAGGGTGCGTGGCCTAGTGGTGCGACACCAGTGAAACACCACTTTGGGGGCATGTCCAGTGCTCCCCGACAGGGCCGTCTTAACAGCAGTGTGGGCCCCTGGGCAAAGCAATGCACTGGGGCCCTTACCCATTCTCCCCACCTAGGGGTGGGGGGTGCTATCAGCAGAAGCTTTGACGTCCCACGGGAGGCAGGGGGTGCTCTATCTTCCATTCAACATGTAGGACCTGGAGCAGTAACTTCTGCTAATTACTCCTTTACTGCACAGGTGGTGGGAGGGTGAACACTATCGTGTGGAAGGGGGCACTAAATGACGGGTCCCTTGTAAATGACTTCCAGGGAGGTAGGGGGTGTTTTATACGCAGGGGAGGGTTGAATAATGGAGTTATTCGTCATTTTCTGGAGGAAGGGCAGCTTGTTTGACTGCAGATATCGCCATTATCTGGAAATAGCTTTCTTAGCCTTCAATAGTATAAAAATCTAGAGTCCCAACTTTCAGGAGGTGCTGGAAACTTGGGGATCAGAGATCAGGAGCTAGAGCAATCCATTGACAAAAATATAAAACTGTACACCAGACGTTTGGAGCTGGAGCAGGGACCGGCTGCTGGAAGGTTGATATCTCTGGTTCTGGGCATGATAGAGACAAGCCGCTAGTGTTGACAGAAAGGGGGGAGTCACAGCTTTTGGAATATACTCTCAGAAAAACTTAAGGTGCCCACACATGGTCCACTTATCAGATCCGTTTTGTACTTAAATAGCACGCATCGCATCACATGCCTTGTGCATGTGTTGTGCATGCAATGCGATGCAATGCGATGAAAGCATGTACAAAATCCCCCGGGCCTCTGGAGCAGTGGCGTGACGGTGGCGGAGTAGGAGAGCGGGAAGGCAGAGGAGGCAAGAAGCGAGCACCGAGCGCAGCATGCAGCAAGGAGGAGGCTGGAGGAAGGGAGTGCCGAGCGCAGGATGCACGACGGCCAGAGGTTGTGTCAGCAATCACAATTTATGGATTTTCAGATATAGGGATATTTTGGCCAGATAAATGGATTTTACAATCTATCTGACTTGCCCACACATTACAGATTTATTTCAGTGATCGGCAGATTTTTCCATCTAAAGATTGCATCTTCATATCTGGAAATTGCCCCAATCGATGGTCATTTCAGCTGTTCCTAATGTAAATAGATGAAGAAGACGAATTGGGAATGCCCACACATCTAAAAAAGATCTGCAGATAATACCAGATTATTAAGCATGTTTAAAAACCTGATTAAGCAATCGATTGGCGATTTTGATTGTGATTGCCAAAAGGGGGAGCCCACACATCTAAAATTAATTGTGGCAATCATCTCCATATCTGAAAATTGTCACAATTAATTGCTGATGTATGGGGCCCTTAAGGTAGGCAAGTATGCGTATGCGTATACCTGTATATGTTTGTATATCTGTACTGTCACTGTTTAGCTGTATCTAACTGGCTGTTGCACAGCAATCCAAATCAAATTCCTAGTATACGCAAGTATACCTGCCCAATAAAGCTGATTCTGATTAACTATACCTAGAATCTGCCTGAACTTATCTGAGGATCGAGCTTTCAGCTTTTTGTTTCATATTGTGAATTCTGGAAAGAGGGCAAATTTATTAAGCTTGGTGAAGTGTTAATGTGGCTGGTACTTTTTCACAGGCCAATCAGCTCCGAACTGTGAAGTTACAGGCTGGGTTTGAAAAATGACAGGTAGGTGTTGATTGGCCGGCGGTAAAGTACCAGGCACTTTATTACTTCACTGAGCTTAATCAATGATAATATTAATTATTATAATTAATAAAAGAATAATAATAATAATAATAATTCATACATACATACATACATACATACATACAATAATAGCTTAGATGATGATTGTTCTCTGATATAGCCAGCAGGGGGCGGAAGAGCTCAAGCAGAAACGTAATAGATAGAATTATCAAGTTCAACTGCCCGAATCCAAGATGGAGGATCATGCGTCACTCGTCATAGCAGCACGACTTCTCCGGAGCAAGTCTGTCGGATGTGCGTGTTCCGGAGGCAGGAAGTGGAGCCTGTAAAACGTGACAGAGGTGTTGCTGAGTGAGTATGGATCCCTGTGATTGCGGGTTTGCGGTATTCTAAGTTCTCCGTGTAGCGGAGACGGGAGCAGCAGCGCCACCAGTTATTTCCCATCAGGAACACACTGCGCCCCGCGTCGCCCCAGCCCCACCTCCCCCTCCGGGTGTCCTACCGCCAGCGCTGTGTGGGGGTAACTTCCTCGCTAACACATGGCAGCACCCTAGAACGATATATTTGTATTAAGTATGCCTGTCTCCTGTAAGATGATCTAGTGCCCTATACATTGTTATATACACACACACACTGACCTGGCACATACATGTATAACCGTGAACACTCGCTGACAGAAGAGCATGGTGTATTGGGGTAATAACCCTGCTGCCTCCTGATAATACTGTGGATTGGGAGTACAGTAGACATCCCATGTGGAATAAAATAGCCTTCCCTTAGTGCAGAGGTCCTCAAACTATTTTGCTCCGGGACCCCTATGACAATAAAAGTAGTTACAGGACCACAGCAAGTTGATGCAGAAGGTCATCACATCATATGTGTACATGGCAGCATTGTGGAGGCACAAAATGATGTGAGGAGTCTAAAATAACAGACAATTCAACAGATTTCTCAGACTCCTTGACTCACCGACTGAGATTAGAAAAGTTATCAGCTTGATGGTCAGCAACATGGAGTCGTGACCCCATGATGTGAAGGTCAGGATCCACTTTGGGGCCAGGACCCACAGTTTGAGAACTGCTGCCTTCGTGTAATGGCATGAAGCCATGTGTATCTATACAGTCCTACATCTGCACACTCTGGAGAACAGAATAAAAAGGGAATTTGTATTGTAACGCTGACTGAACAAGTGGTGATCAGAGGTCAGGCTGAGACGTCACCAGATTACCTGTTAAACAGATTACTGTAATTACCTGTGGTTGCAGGCACTAGATGATACAGTGTTCAGGACCTTCCTGATCCGTTTCATTGTCCGTTTCTTACAATGGTTACAATAGTTACACTCGGCACTGCATGTGGGCAAAGAGGAGAACCATTATCATTTGATCTTTAATAGTATAGCTGTCTGTGTATGCATGACTCTGAGAATTGGCTGCCTCGTACAGCAGTACTCATGCCAATAATCTGAATATTGGGTTATTTTCCAGAAACGGCAGTGAGAGGCTTGTGTAAAAATGGCATCTTACACCTGCATTTCATGCCGAGTGGCCTTCACAGATCCAGATATCCAGAGAGCTCACTACAAGACTGACTGGCACAGGTACAATCTGAAGAGGAAAGTGGCCGACATGCCTCCGGTGACCGCAGAGAACTTTCAAGAGCGTGTGTTGGCCCAGAGGGCCGTGGCGACGGAGCAGAGCAAGGAAACGGCCACTTACTGCACAGCTTGCAGCAAAAGGTTTTCCACATTCAATGCCTATGAAAACCATCTGAAGTCCAAAAAACACTTGGAATTGGAGAAGAAGGCAGCAGAAGCAATAACTAAAAAAGTTGAGATGCTGAATGAAAAGAACATTGAGAAAGGTCTGACTGCGGAGAGCATAGACAAGGATGCCATGAATGCTGCTATCCAGCAGGCTATCAAAGCTCAGCCCTCGTCCTCTCCCAACAAGAAGCCCAACATTGGTCAGGAAAGTGATGTGGCTTCATGTTCTGGCAAACCAGAAAGGCCTGATAAACCACCCAGATTGCAGTGGTATGAACAGCAAGCCCTGAAAATTGCATCTCAGGAGGATACAACAGATTCTATGGAGGAAGAGGAAGGTAATACATAGTTTTGTGTTTTTGCTACATTTTGTTGATAAAAATCATTGACCTATTAATAATACAAGCTTGTTCTAGTTTAGTATGTGTTTTTCAGCTTCTCTTACAATTCTGACCAAATGCAATTATTCTTCTTTATGTAACAACACTAGATTAATCGTTGATGTAGATATTTAATATATCACCACTCAAAATTTCAGGTGGAGACAATATGAATCGCTTTGAATAAATAAAAAAAATGAATAATGCTGCGTTCATTGCAGCCCCTGCAAAATCCCGGGTTTTTCTTGGCGGATTTTTTGGGGGGCACAGAGCTTGTGAGCTCAACAGACCCCCTTCACACTGCACCTCAGACCCAAAAATTCCTGTGTCTACCCCTTTCACATTGCTTTCCATGGTCTGCCTTCTAACAAGTGTGTGGAATGTAATAGCAGCTTTGATTGGGTGTTGGGAAATTTGTACAAATTGCTGTGATAGGCTGTTTAAGAGCAGCTTTTATTAGCTGGCTAAAGATGTCACACATCACCTGATTACATCCCCCAATGAGCTCGTTTTTGTGTGAAAAACCCGGGTCTGTGCTGTTCACACTGCCATACACCCGTGTATTACCCAGGAAAAACCCTGCAAAAAACCCGCGTGTTATTCCAGGGGCATAACACCCGGGAATTTCACAAAGACCCTTTCACACTGAGACAGGACACGGGAATTTTCAGCTTGCCCCGGGAAATACCCGGGTTTTTGTGGCAGTGAGAACGGGGTATAAAACGCTACTTCCCTTAGATTGTGGAATCCAGGGTTCACTTCAGGGAATATGGCACTTATTCTTCACAGATGATTTCCCCACATGTGTGGAACCACATGAATGTAAACATAAAATAGAGAAGATAAAATGGTTGAATTCTTGACACCCCAGTGCAAAATATGTGGGGGATGTGAGGGGTCTTCTTCCACCAAATAGACGCGAAAAGCTTGCGTACCATACTCACATCAATAACTATTTAGTGAAGCCTATAAAGGTATCTTTAAGGGTTTTGTACCCCAACTCACAATGTGCAGGTATAGGTCTCTCCCATAAAGGTATCTTTAAATATCCGATGTAGTGTTCTCCTCGAGAGCTACCAACAGTGCACGTTTTCCAGGTCTTCTCACAGAATCACAAGTGAAGTAATTAGCTTCACCTGTGGATCATTTATAATGTGTCAGTCATTATTGAGTGCAACTGTGTCCCAGCTAGGTGATCTAGAAAACGTGAACTGTTGGTAGCTTTCGAGGACTGGCGTTGGCTACCCCTGGCTTAGGAGATCCCACTCTGCTGTTTCTCCATCAGGTGTTGAGACGATATCAGCTACTGCTCCAGAGGATGATCCACTAATCTTTGTTCTCATTTAATATATCACATTTGTCCTGATCCAGTTGGACAGTCTTCTCTACCAAGAAAACATACACATACTAGGGTACATCTTTGTCAGAAGTTCGTTAACCTACAATCATGTTTTTGGGCTAAGGTGAGAACATGGAACACTGCACATACAAGGCCAGTGTGTGTTTACGCCAGTATTGGCTGGTGTTTGTGGACGGTCGGTCGCGTGTATGGTCGATCGAACGCTTGCAAGAAAACAGGGATTGTATATATGTGTATGCAGCTTTACTCTTTATCTTCAAATCTCTTTATTTGTAACCAATTTGGACAAATCTAGGCATATTAAGACATTTAATATGACTATATTTTTGTGTAAACAATATAGGTTAGTTGTTCACAAACTTTCCTGAAACATAGCACCCCACAGTATCCGAATGTTCTTGACACTCCTATTCCATGAGAAACTTATAAAAAAAAATAGTTCAATTAAGCACGTTCTATCATCCTTGATGCCTATCATCCTTGGGTTTAGCTTTATGGCAGTGGACATTGTTGTGCTGCTGTTAGTCCATATTTTATGTCTATCAAAATTGGTTTTGCCTATCACAATCACCATAAATAATTTTGTCTGGTACTGGATCACCATCCTTTAAGGGGGGGGGGGGGGGGGGGGGGGGGCTTGGGCTACTGATGGATGGTACAGCACTGGAGGCACCACTGGCGCACACCTACATATCGGTGGCATGACCAGAAATTTTTCACAGCTCTGCCTGAAATATTTTCGGGCATTCTGGAAAGTAGTATATTCTACACGGTTGTGGTATAAATGGTAGGCAATGTCTAGGTCGGCAATCTCTAGGTTGACCAGAAATGGTGGACAGTGAGTAGGTTGACACATAAAAATCATCGACATACTGTAGGTCGACATTAACAGAAGGTGGACGCAAGCAAAATCTTGACATGGCTGAGACATGAAACATGAGTTTTCCCCAAAAAATTGTGTCTGTTTTGACATGGGAAATGTATAAGTGTACCGCGTCCCCTAACATGGCTCGCTGTGCTCACCATGCTTCTCCCTCCATGTCCACTGGAATGGTACAGTATGAACAAGTCCGTTATAAAATAAAAAAAATCTTGGAAAACGTGTCAACCTTTTCATGCGTTGACCATGTTCACTTTGATCATTTGCCGGTGTCTGACAATGTTGACAAAGAGTATGTTGATCATATTTAGTAGGGTGTTTCAAACGCCCCATGAATTTTTAAAAGTAAGAAAAATGATTTGTTCTCATGCTACATTTTTTAGAATTGTTAAGGATATTATTGCATACACATTTTGAAGAATCTGAGATCGTATTTATGTGGCCCACCCCTGAAGATAACAATATAATACAATACAACATTTGCCATCCATCTGGCCTTGTGCAAAGCACCTGATTGCTTGGAAGGCTTCATGTCCATCCAGAAAAGCAAGACATAATTCAATATCTTCCTGGTAGTCCTCTCTATGCAGTATCAATTCATTATTTGCTAACTTCACTGCAGAATCCTTGAGGTCTTGTATGATTCTTTGGGCTTCTTCAATAAATGCATTGTGATCAAGTCTTC
Source organism: Crinia signifera (assembly GCF_055691185.1). NCBI lineage: Eukaryota > Metazoa > Chordata > Amphibia > Anura > Myobatrachidae > Crinia > Crinia signifera. The sequence continues at coordinate 147,671,380 of NC_139221.1, read as the reverse complement.
TGAGCATTTCATCACTGTCACGAGACAAATATGTGAAGTTTTCACGAAAGCAAGTAAAAACAGTGACATCTGGCCACTTCAATTTTTAGACCATCAAACACATGAGAATAACCTCTCCAATATGATGTTGACACGGTGACCAAAGAAGAGATCTTCCAAGTTTTTGCTGAATTGTCACACATGTGTTGTGGCCTGTATTGGATGCTGTAGTGTCAAATATCATGTTGACAATAGAATCGGCACAGCCCCATGATTCCAGAAGATCAACTGTAAGTTCAGCAATGATATCTCCTGGTCTTCGATCAGAGCCAGGTTGATAAGATGGAACACCAAGTAGTTTCAAATGTCTTTGATCCCCAACCACAATAGTAAGGCGTTCTTCATTGACCTTTTGGTTCGACAGAGAAGACCTATGTTTTGAGTCCCAATGCAGAGTGGCAAGCATTGGAGCAACCCAGTTTTCTCAAAGTGAACTAGCTACAGTATTTGCTTCCCAACCTCACAACGTGCTCTATCTGCTGTGGAGTATGATGCAGACACCTTTTTGATATCACCTCCTGATTCAACTATCACAGCTTTTGTATAGATTGCCTGCAGTGCTGGAGTCCTCTTTAGACGAGTTGCTCTTGAGTATATCATGTGGAACAAAAGCATTTGTTCCATTGCGATGAGGCTTCATGCTGTTCCCCTTCTTTGTTATGTTCTTATATCAATGTAAGACATGCATTCATGGCACACATACAAAAGTTGGCTTAGTTTTGCAAAAGTTAGTTGTTTTGTATAATACAATACACCTGCTTTAGTACCAAGATACAGACAATTTTTGTGTGTGGAGGTGGACCACTAAAAATATTTTGCACAGTTTCTATGCTAAAAAGGAACAGGGACAGCAAGCATTCAGATTGTTGGGGCGTTTTCACCCTAATATTTAGGTGTCAACCGATTCACTGTCGACCATTAGCGATCGACCAAATATTTTACACAATCCTCATTAATCCCTCTAATATTGTCTTAAGCAAATGGAATCTCTTTACTTTTTGCACTTGAAGGTTACTTACATATTTGAAAAAGTCTACAGTAAGGATAAGCTACCTACATATGTAAGTTGGGTTCAGGAGAGGATGCACACTCCTGGAGCCCCAGAGAGCTTTTCTTTCATTTACTGTATATACTCGAGTATAAATCGACCCGAATATAAGCCGAGGCACCTAATTTTACATAAAAAAACTGGGAAAAACGTATTGACTCAAGTGGGACCCTCACTCGAGTATAAGCCGAGGGGGGCTTTTTCAGCATAAAAAATGTTCTGAAAAAGTAGGCTTATACTCGAGTATATATGGTACTTTGTTATTTTGGGGTTGCTGTTTGGGCTATACAGTTTCCCTGCTTTGAGGGAAACTGGGGGAAGGGACAGTTGCTGGCTTAAGGTGCTGAACTGATCACTGCTGCAGGTCCACTGACCTGAGTGGGTGCTTGTTACCGCGGGCATTGCACTGCAGCGCGCACACCCCCAGCATGCATCACACCCCTGGCTGAGCCTTAAGTCATCTGTGGTGAGTGTTAGCCGGGGTCCCCACAGTGGGGTACCCCGGTTCATGTGCGGAAAGATGGCGGCAGCGGTGTCCCTGCAAAAGGACCGCTGACAACCCTGCTGACACTGGATGTCAGGGGCTGCCACTGGACCACCAGGGCAGGTTCCGCTATGTTGTAAATTTTTTGTAACAGGGCGCCAGTATAAATATAAGTATAGCCCAGGCGCCATGAGAAGGGAGGGGCTTAGCTCAGAGTGGGACCTGAGTGCGCCTGTAGATTGCTTCTTCTCATGCTGTGGACGCCATTACAGCAGCAGAAATCACTCGTCAGCGGTGCAGCCTTTGGGAGAGAGAGATTCTGACAGCAGAGACAGCAAGTATAGCGCTGTATAACGCTTCTGTGTCTAGCAGCCACTTTGGTGCATATATATATTTTATGCACATGCACATGCATATTGTTACCAGTCCTTCTATCTAGAGGACTAGGTTTGCAGGGTGCTGGTGTCCCCATATACCTCTGAGTTCCCTCCACTACTCTTTAAGCATTGTGCACACTGTATGTCTATATAGATATGTGATAGAGCAAACACTTAGCTACTATCTGTCTGACATTAACTTAGTTGTGTACTAAGTGTGTTTGAAGTGTGTCAAGGGGGTGATTATATTCTCCAATATAGTGAGAAAAAGAACCTGTATGATTTGCAGCAACAAAATAATTCTACATCGAGCAATGTATGTCACCACAGCTCAGCAGTGCTTCTCCACAGCTTCGTGGTCTTTCACAAGCCAGAAACTTTGTTTCACATAGGAGGCAAGACACAGTGTTCCCAGAACAGGCTGATTTGGAGGATGTATTCAAAGCAGCCTGGAAAAACCCTGAAAAACGTTTCCAATTGTCTAAGCTTTTTAAATCTTTCTTCCCCTTCGTACCTGCGGGTAGGAAGGCGTGTGAGGAGCCTCCAGTTTTGGACGCTTCGGTGTCCCGCTTATCTAAGAAAGTGATGCTCCCGGTCCCGTGGGCTTCGACCTTAAAGGATACAGTCGATAGAAAGCTAGATAGCACAGTTAAAGCTATTTACACGGCGAGTGGCGCATCTCAGTGCCCAGTGCTTGCTAGTTGCTGGATGGCTAAGGCTGTATTTACATGGGCCAACCAGATACAAGAAGGGTTGCTGGGTGACATGGATGTGATTATGGTAGCTGAAAAGCAGCGTCACATCCAAGATACAGCTAGGATGTTGTGTGAGGCGCAAAAACAACTAGGTGCCATTAATGCGCGTAACTCAGCCATGGCAGTATCGGGTGGGATGCATCATCCCTCGACCCTTGGGTCAGGGATATTATTTCACACAGGTAGTTATACCTGTACCGGCACTGGAAAGGAGCCAGGGATACTTCTCCAACCTATTCATGGTACAGAAGCCGGATGGCTCGGTCAGACCGACCCTAAATTTAAAATCCTTGAATCTTCGGGTCTTCAAATTCCAAATGGAATCCTTACGGGCGGTCAATGCAGGGTTGGAGGAGGAAGAATTCCTGGTATCCATCGACGTGAAGGATGCCTACCTTCACGTACCGGTGTTGGGTCCACACCAGGAATATTTAAGGTTTGCCATACTGGACAAACAGTTCCAGTTTCAGGCCCTACCATTTGGCATTTCCATCTCTCCACGCGTTTTCACCAAGGTGATGGCGGAGATGATGTTCCTTCTGAGGACCCAGGGGATAAATATAATTCCATACTTGGACAACCTGCTCCTAAAAGCGGAGTCAGGAGCGATAGAGACCACCAGATGTTCACTGTTGGACCATGGGTGGATACTGAACATACCCAAGTCCTCTCTAGTGCCTACCCAGCGTCTCCAATTCTAGGGGATGATATTGGATACGGTGGAGAGGAGGGTGCTTCTCCCAGAAGAAAAAATAACTGCACTCCAACGGTTGCTGTTGGAAGTGCTGACCACAGAGAAGGTGTCAGTCTACCTATGCAATTCGAGGCAATTCAGTTTGGGAGATTCCACTCCAGAGTGTTCCAGTGGGACCTATTGAGCTAGTGCTCCGGATCACACGTCCACATGCACAGGTTAATCAGCCTGTCAGCTCAGGCAAGACACACTCTACAGTGGTGGCTCCACTCTCCAAACCTCCTTGTGGGACGGAGATTCGGAATCCAGGACTGGATTCTGTTGACAATGGGCGCCAGCCTCCTAGGCTGGGGGGCAGTGAAACAGTGGGTGCAGTTTCAAGGAAAATGGTCACCCTTGGAAACTCAGCTCCACATCAACAACTTAGATCTGAGAGCAGTCTATTACGGTCTATTGCAGGCTCACTCTCTCCTGCAACATCAGGTGATCCAGGTCCATTCGGACAACGCAACGACCCCTGTATATATAAACCGGCAAGGAGGGGACAAAGAGCAGTGCCTACATGAGGGAAGCCACCAAGATCCTTGCCTGGACGGAGCTTCACGTAGTGGCAATATCTGCTATCTTAATTCCTGGGGTGGACAACTGGGAAGCGGACTTTCTCAGCCACCACAACCTTCACCCTGGGGAATGGGGACTGCATCCCCATGTTTTTGTGACCATTGTAGATCTATGGGGAGTGCCACAGATAGACCTGATGGCCTCCAGAGTAAACAAGAAGGTCAACAAGTACAACTCGAGGACAAGAGATCCCCAGGCAGAGACGGTAGATGCTCTGACTAAAACGTGGTTGTACGATTTGGTGTACCTGTTCCCTCCTTTCCCGCTGTTGGGAAGAGTATTAAAGAGAATCTGAAGCCAAAGGGTGGAGGCAATCCTGATAGCCCCAGACTGGCCTCAGAGGGCGTGGTATGCAAGTCTTCTAAACATGCTAGTATAACCACTGTTGCAACTGCCTCTCAGAAGGGATCTTCTGGTTCAAGGCGCCTTCATCTACCAGGACTTAGGGTGGCTTTGTTTAACGGCCTGGAAGTTGAGCGGCAGATCTAGGCTCAAAAGGAATTTAATTCCTTAGTCATTACTACGATGACCCAGGCCAGGAGGTCGGTCACACTATCATAAGATTTGGCATAGATACGTGGCATGGTGTGAAAAGTTGAGTTTTCCACCAGCGGATTTCAAACTGGAACAGTTTCTGCATTTTTTGCAGACGGGCCTAGACTTGGGCCTCCGTCTGGGGTCCTTTAAAAGTTCAGGTGTCGGCCCTTTCTATCTTCTTCCAGAAGAAGTTGGCTGCATTTCCTGAAGTTCAGACATTCTTACAAGGAGTCCTGCGTATACAGCCCCAACCTCACCTTGGGACATGGAAGTGGTCTTGGCCTTCCTTCAGTCAACATGGTTTGAACCTTTTGGATTCAACAGAGTTGAAGTACCTCATCTGGAAGATGGTGACGGTGTTCTGATATAATGTTATGATAATGGGGTTAACTAAATTTAGTTAAGTATGTTTGTTGTGGTGTTCTGGTGCGAATCTCACCACATTTATTGTTCACTTTTAAACCTACCTCACATACGTTTATCCTTCGGGCACAGTTTCCTTAACTGGCTAGTGAAAGGGAAGTAGAGGGGAGGAGCCAGCACACCCTGGTTGGAGAAATTTGTGTGCCTGTCTCCTGTCCTCTATTCCCCAATGTATTGAGACCTCAGTATCCCATATGAACTTTGTGAAAAGGATTTACCGGTAGGTATTAAAATCCTATTTTTTTTTTCTTATTACATATTACTGAAGGGGCCTACTATGTGCAATGTGATCGCTCAGCACACAGCACTGCACAGCGTTTTGTCAGCGCTGTGTGCTGAGCAATCTGTCAGGAACACTGGCCCTGCCCAGTGATACTAGATTTATTCAGCATGCTGGATATTAATCGCTGGGCGATCGCGACACAAGGGGCTTTGCATCACTATCGCTATAGCCCCTACGCATGTAGCGATGAAGGGGCATTTTGTAAGCGGTCTCACTAGATCAATGATGTTTTTGTCTGAATTTCTCTCCTCTGTTCTCTTATCAATAATAAAACAGAGGGGACAGACCTAAAGATGCCTGTATGCCCAAGTCTTTTGTCATTTGCCACTGCATGACTCTCTCGAAATCCATGATGTGAACAGCATCCACATATTGGGGTTTATTTGATTCACTCGGAAAGACACAATCACTCTCTAATGGACAAAACCATGTGCACTGCAGGTGGGGCAGATGTAATGTGTGCAGAGAGAGTTAAATTTGGGTGTTTTATTGTTTCTGTGCAGGATAAATACTGGCTGCTTTATTTTTACACTGATATAGATATGTTTGAAGTACACCCCTCACCCAAATCGAACTCTCTCTGCACCTGTTACATCAGCTCCACCTGCAGTGCACATGCTTTTGTCCGTTAGAGAGTGATTGTGCCTTTCCGAGTAAACCAGAATAACCCCATTGTGTAATTAGTTTTGTGGACAAAACCGCAATCTTCTAGCACTGTATTTTAATAAATAGTAAGCGTGCGTGTGTGCGTGTACCAAAAGTCATTTGGAAATTGGTATTCTGATTAGTCTGCTGCTTCTATTTCCAAGTCATGTCACCTTACACTAGGAAAGATTTACCAAAGCAAACCACAGATCCATAAGTATGATATATTTAATTGTAATAATGAAAAATATATTTCTCATACGTTGTAAACTTTTTTTTTTTTTAAACTCTGCTTACATATATTGTGTATTTTTACAGATTGGGAAGACATGGATTCAGAAGATGATGAAGAAGATAGCGATGGGGAGATGGAAGATGGTGATGGAGCAGATGAAGGCACTTCTGCAGCTGCTGCTCCTGCTCCGGAGAGCGACTCCCCTGCTGGGGCTATTCCTATAACAGACTGCTTGTTTTGCCCTCACCATTCCCGTTCTCTGGTGAAAAGCATTGCTCATATGACCAACGTCCATAGCTTCTTCATTCCTGACATAGAGTATCTCCAGGATCTTCAGGGTCTCATTCGCTACTTAGGTAGTATTATATGTTCAATTTGCTAATTAACAAAAAAAATGTTCTGACTTAAATTACATTATTCCTTATGTATTGTTTTATTTATATAAAGGCAGCATGCTACTAACACTATAAAGACTATGTGCAATCAGTAATAATTCACATCAGTACTGCCCCAGTGACGAGTGTGATGTATTAGGTCCTTGATGTCTATGTCAACAGAAGCAAAAGGTGAACATTAGTCTTTCATGTTTTGTTGTCACTGTGGACCTCTGAGCGTGTGTATAACGCGCCCTCACATGGCTTGCTTTTCTCGCCATGCTCGTTCCAAATCTGGGTCCAAATCTGGGTCCACGTGGATGATTAAATATGAAAATGTTCAGAACAAATGAGAATTCCCCCCCCCCCCCCCCCCCAAAAAAAAATAAAATAAAAAAAACTCATGCCGACCTGTACATGTGTCAACTATATCAACCATAACCATGTCGACATTCTGTTTGTATCAAACTTTTTACCATGTTGACCATATGGTGCCTACTTATTAACTGCCGACCTACCATGCGGATACCCCTTAGTGGCAATTTCAGTTATATTAAGCAACAACTGTCCCAGATTGAAACCAATGGAGGCATAGTAGAGAATGGTTTAAAGATTTAGTTAACTACAAGCATCCCAGTTACATGATGTATCATATTTAGATCTGTAATGCCTAGTAGTGGTTCAGTTCATTAACCCTTTGAGTGCCAAGGGAATTTGTCAAAATAGGTGTGATAATTGCCAAGCAAACCTTTTTAGCTGTCATAATGACCTGTATTGTTACCTTGTATAGGAAATAGTCTTTTTTCTACATAACATTTTTTATTTAAATTTATATAACAACTGTGAGCAACACTGGCATTTTTGAAGCAGATACATCTGACAGGTGTCAATAAAAGGTTTAAATTTGGATTTGGTATACATATTTGTAAATGTTTCAAGATGCATTTTGGTATTGGGTTTGCATGTATTTATGGTGGTGGTTAGTGGCATTTTGTTATGTACTTGTTATGTAAATAGTCTGTAATTGCATGATGTGTGGGGTTTTGCAGACCTTAATCTGTATTTTCACTTCTTTTCTAATTCTATAGGTGAGAAGGTTGGTGTTGGGAAGATATGCCTATGGTGCAATGAAAGGGGAAAATCCTTTTACACTACAGAGTCTGTTCAGGCTCACATGAATGACAAGAGTCACTGCAAGCTGTTCACTGACGGGGATGCTGCTCTGGAGTTTGCCGACTTCTATGACTTTAGGTATGAATAAATGATGGAAAAGATGGGATTATTTCACCTTTCTGTTATTGTACTGTGCACACTCTCCTCCCCAATTCTCATAGAAATTATCTTTTTAGGCTTTGTTTTAGTAGTGGACAGTTCTACGTGTAATGATGAATTTATATTAAAATAAAGATGTTTGTTAATCAAGGAAAGCAAATTACAGATGTCTTCTTCTTTGTTTAAAAGTAGACACTTCTCCTGGGGTATTTTACATCTAATTTCCTTACATTAATTAGTAATGGGACATTTAAAAGCATAAAATGCTTGGTAAAGTGTAGACTCTGTTCTCAGGAAATATTGAAGAGCTGCTAGAATGTTGTACAGTAAATGGGACCGTGCATACACTGCATTAGGGATGGATTACATGCAGTTTTCAGCACTGCAGTGTGTCCCTGATATGTGTAATTGTATCTGTACTTTATTGGAATGTCATGCTCTATTCAGATAAATTAGACTTTTCTTCCCCATATTAACACGTGTGACATCTTCTGAAGACTTTAATTTCTGTTCTTGTGAAACAGGACCAGTTATCCGAGTCCCAAAGATGGGGAAGATGTAGAAATGACTGACAAGGGTCTGCCAGATGAGAAGAATTTGGATTATGATGAGGATACAATGGAGTTGGTCCTGCCATCTGGTAGGTGATGCTAAACACAGATGGTTTATTTATTGCACCAAAAAATATAGAAGGATTTTAACTGAAGGAAAGTTGGACAGAAGTGACTGTAGATATGTAGAAACATTTATATTCCTAAATATTCTATATGAATATTAATAATAAGAATTTGTGGTCATTGTTGAACCTGAAAGGGAAAATGCTAGTGAGACCGTTTTGGAATAAGCAACATCTATTGATTTCAAATTATATAGAGGAAATAATACTGGGTTCATTTTAGCAGAGATGTTCCATTAACTATTGGTTTCAGGTTTGAATGAAGCTTCCTTGTTGGGAAATACAGAGAATGTTAGAATTTAAGGTACTTGTGTATTTTGGCGGCGCCCGTCGCGGGCATCGTGTGCCTTAACTTTAAGGCACACGACGCGACGAGATGGACGCGATTTCTCCATAGGCTTCAATGTTAAAATATTTTTAACATTGAACCCGATGGAGAAATCGGGTCCATCGCGTCGCGTGCCTTAAAGTTAAGGCACACGACGCGACCAACGCGACCGACACGATTTCTCCATAGGCTTCAATGTTAAAATATTTTTAACATTGAAATACTGTCGGTCGCGTCGGACTTGTGCCATTATAATGGCACAAGATCAAATGTAGTTGATAAAGTCCATCTAACATAGAAAACAATGGGAAATGGGCCAATATGGCCCATTTCTCATTGTATATGGCCCCGTCATGTCCAAATATAAATGGCCCCCATTGTCAGCGGCACCCCAGTATTGACGCCAACCCGAAGCGTGGCGAGCCCGCGAGGGGCGGCGGTACGCGTCCTACGACCTTTTCATACCCCTACTATCCACGTCGGCGTGGAGTTGAGAATAGAATAGTGTGGCGAGCGCAGCGAGCCACCGAGCCCGAAGCGTGGCGAGCGGACGCGGATACCTTCACAGGTATCCGCGTCCCCACGCGGGCTTCACAGGTGTCCGCGTCCCCTCGCGGGGCTCGCTGCGCTCGCCACGCTTCGGGCTCGCTGGCTCGCTGCAATCGCCACACTATTCTATTCTCAACTCCACGCCGACGTGGATAGTAGGGGTATGAAAAGGTCGGAGGACGCGCACCGCCGCCCCTCGCGGGCTCGCTGCGCTCGCCACGCTTCGGGTTGACGTCAATACTGGGGTGCCGCTCACAATGGGGGGGCAGTTATATTTGGACATGACGGGGACATATACAATGAGAAATGGGCCATATTGGCCCATTTCCCATTTTATTCCATGTAAAATGGACTTTATCAAGTCCATCTTATCTTGTGCCATTATAATGGCACAAGACCGACGCGACCGACACGATTTCAATGTTTAAATATTTTAACATTGAAGCCTATGGAGAAATCGCGTCCGTCGCGTCGGTCGCGTCGTGTGCAGTGTTCCCTCTAAGCTGTGCGCACGTGCACGCGCACACACCTTGAAGAGCGTGTGCACAGACACTACAACTGAGCGCACAAAGCAGCAGTGGTCCCTTTTTGCAGTTGTGGACTCAATTAATGTGTGTTTCACCCAATAACGACATTGTGTACTGTATTTTGTATGTTTCAATGTTTAATATCATTTTGAAGTAAAGTTAACACAAATGCTGAATGTCGTTTTCCAGTTATATATAAGTGACGCACAAAAATGTAAATTTAATTCCAAAGTTGCACAGCCAAAATCTTTAGCCGCACACAGCCTTCGGAAAATTAGAGGGAACATTGGTCGTGTGCCATGTTAATGCACACGACGCGACGCGATGGACCCGATTTTTCACACACGATGGACGCGATCCTCATCGTGGGCGCCGCCAAAATACACAAGTACCGAATTTAATTAGCAATCACCACACAAAAGGGGTAAATGTGTGTCCTATCTATCTATCTATCTATCTATCTATCTATCTATCTATCTATCTGTTGTTGTTTTTACTAGCTGACCTTTTGTTATAACAGCCTTTTAGTAAATGAAAGGTTACATGTTGTATGTTATATATTTTACTAATCTAATAGGCACCATTTATTTTCGCACGCCTTCTCTCCTAGTAGACCGTGCAACTCGTGGTGTAGTGTAGCTGTCTATGACGTTTGATAGCGTATAGTCCGGTTTTGTTTCAACCTTACACAAGTGAACAAAGTGATCTACCAGGCACATTTCTTCTATAATTTCTTGGTGTTGATATAAAATGTAGCAAAGTTTTATTACGGCCAGGATAACTTTCTTTAAATAATAATAATGCCACTGTTTTCCATTAACTATTCATTCAATTTGTTTTAACCCCATAGAAATGTTGTTAGGTTGTGCCTATTGTGCTTATTACGCCCGTTTATGTGACTTCGAACATTGCACCTGACCAAAGGTTAACCAATTATCTTATACAGTTAATGCTGTGTGATCAGATGTGTGGGTTTTCGCGACAGCTCACTGTCCTACATCTGACACACATCTGCGATCTTTAAGGCTCTTCTGTTGGTACTTATGTAATATCTGGGCTCCCGATTTTCTTATGAGACCACATCCCCTCGCGGGGCTCGCCACGCTTCGGGCACGGTGGCTCGATGCGCTCGCCACACTATATAAAGTCAACTCCATGCATAGTTGGATAGTAGGGGTATGAAAAAATGGGGTGCATTTAACATGGGAGCCCAGATAATACATAAGTACCCTTCTGTTTTCATGACTAAATAGAGCAGCAGTATTCAACATCAGCCCTCCAGCTTTTATGGAACTACATATGCCAGTATGACCAGCTTAGATCGTGCTGTAATATGTAGTATATTATTAGAATAAACAAATGGCTTTGATCTTATGTGAGAGAAGGTAGTATGAACCCTTTGAGTGCCAACATCTGTGAGAGATTTGCTAAATATCCGCTAAAAATGCAAGCGTCGCTCACATTTGTTATATAAACTAAAATAAAAACCATATATAAGGTAAACATTAAAGGTCATTATAATGAATAAAAATGTTTGCTTGGCAGTTTTCACACCTATTTTGTCAAATTTACCTGGCACTCAAAGGGTTAATAGCTATAGGTTATGTTGTTTTACGCTAGGGTATGCCACCCTATTCTTGAGGTCTTCAGAGTAAAAGTGACTGAGGGGGCACACACGTAGAGATGTATGCTAAGCTACTGTATTTAGAGTAGGTGATTTCCCTGTGTCCAGATCACCCATGGAGAGCACATACACATGCCGTGAGTTGTGCTAAGCAATTTTGCTTAAGAAAACAAAAAAGCCGGATAGTGGTTCAGAATGAGAGATCTCAATCACTATCTCTCATTCTGTACACAGAGATTTGCAGTAACTTGCTAAGAAATTTGACTATATTTTGACTGCAGGCACTGACTTAGTTAGCAGGCAATAGCGACGTGCAGGACCGTGCATAGTAATCGCTTGGGGCATACACACGGAGAGATCTGTGCTTTCTTAGATTGCTTAGAAAATGGCACTAAATTGCTCAGTGTGTATGCCCCTTAAGTCTTGGTCATAAGCCAAGCAAAACACAATGTTTGTCGCATAATGGATGCACAAGGGGACAGTCCTTACCATACATGCCACAATCAAGGTATTGTACATCCAGTACTTGACAAATGGTTAGATGTACTGATGGGATATATAACAATTATTGATGATCTTTATGACTGGATCCGTATAGTGGACATTGCCAGGTGTAACTGGACTGGAGAAAGTAGCAGCAGACATAGGTTCTCTCTGGGTGAGATGTACTAAGCTTTGAAAAGCGATAAACAACCAACCGTTTGGCTCCTCAATGTCATTTTTCAAACCTAGCCTGTAAAATGGTAGTTTATTTACAGTTTCTTATAAAGCGCAGCAGATTCCATTGCGCTTTACAATTGTAAACAGATATAAAACAAACTGGGTAACAACAGACAGACTTGGAGGTAGGAGAGCCCTGCTGCAAGCTTACAATCTATAGGGACATAGGCGGGAAACACAAGGACAGGCACCAGTTAAAGCATAGCTTGTAGGTCCAGAAGGGAAACCAATATAATACATAAGTGCCTCAGAAGGTTATGCATATGATAGGCTTGCCTAAAGAGGTGAGATATCAGGGAACGCTTGACAGTTTGGAGGCTAGTGGAGAGTCTTATTGTGCGTGGAAGGGCATTCATAGGATGGGAGCAGCCAGATGAAAGTCCTGTAATAGTGAATGGGAGCTAGTGATCTGTGCAGAAGAGAGACACAGATCTTGTGCAGAGCGGAGTGGTCCATATGGGAGATATTTTGAGATAAGTAAAGAGATACATGCTGGTGCAGTATGGTTAATAGCTTTCTATGCGAGTAGAAGTGTTTTATATTGAATACGGTAAAACACAGGTAACCAATTGAGGGAATGGCAGAGCGGATCAGCCGATGATGAGCGTCTTGCTAGGAAGATCAGCCTAGCAGCAGCATTTAGAATGGATTGCAGTGGCGAGAGTCTGTTCTTGGGAAGACCAGTTTAGAATGGAGGGGATGGCCACAGCCCGGCAGCTGTCCCTTCCAGTGGTGGGATATGGCTGACGACTACTTTGCACGGCACGACTTTTGGCCGTGCGGGATTTCGCCGTCCGGCAGGAGCCGGAGTGTGTGAAATAGCTCTTAGGAGACTATTCCAATAATCATAATCATAATGGGATATAATGAGTGCGTGGATAAGGGATTTAGTAGTGTCTTGTGTGTGAGAGGGTCGTATTTTGGATATGTTTTTTAGATGCATGTAACATGATTTGGTGACAGATTGAATGTGGGGAACAAAGGACAGTTCAGAGTTGAGGATGACCCCTAGGCAACGAGCTTGTGGGGTAGGGTAGATTGTCGAGTTGTCAAAAGTGATGGCGATCTCAGGATGGTAACGGTTCTTATCTGGTGGGAATATAAGTGGATTCGGTATGGAATCCCGGCGGTCATAATCCCGACACCGGAATCCTAACCGCCTAAATCCCGACGGGGGGTGGGGGGGGGGTGGGGGGTGTGTGTGGTGTGGTGTGGATCGCCGCACAGCGGGCACGGTACCTCACTACGCTCGGCACGCTATTTTATTCTCCCTCTTTGGGTCTCGTGGACACCCACGGAGGGATTTCGGCGGTCAGGATTCCGGCGCCGGGATTTTGACCACCGTGATATTGACCGCATCCTATATAAGTAATTCCGTTTTGGAAATATTGAGTTTGAGGTGGGGAGAAGACACCCAGGGGGAAATTTACTAAGATGTGTATTCTACTTTCACATGTGATGTTGCTATTCTCTGGAATTACCCCTTTAACACAAATGTATATGTGTGTGTGTGTGTGTGTGTGTGTGTACACATAATATATATTTTTATTTATTTATTGGTGCATGTGTGATCTAGCAGATAATCCATAAATGTTCATGGTGAAAGCAATAAATTCTATCAAAAATTGTACCTTACCTTCACGTCACATATTTGTCTTTGAGTACTATTTTTCTACATTTGCTTGCTCTTGATAACAGACATTTGCTGCAGCACTTATGCCATTATGCAGCAGTTTGTTTTGAGCAGGATACAATAGGAGCTGACACAGCAGTGCTGCATACATCTCGATGATCATGTCTCAGTAGAAATACAAGCCGAGTTATGTGCTGCTATTGGATGCATGAAAGTACTGGCTGATGGATTTGTAGTCTGTTGCCGTAATCATTACAGTAATCAGCATTTTAAAAAAAATGCAAAGCCAGAAAACCGGTACGATAATGCTCTAAGCTGTCCACAGAGGCTATTGCTAGGTCATTATAATGAAACAAAAACAGACATTTCAGCCAAATTTGAGCTTTATGGCAGTTGGAGAAAATGTTCTTTTAAAAGTTATTTCCTTTAACATTAGGGAACTTTTTTTCTGACAGGTGCTAGAGTTGGCCATCGCTCACTGATGAAATACTACAAACAAAGATTTGGTTTGTCAAGAGCTGTAGTGGTTTCCAAAAACCAAAAAGCAGTGGGCCGGGTCTTACAGCAATACAAGGCTCTGGGGTGGACTGGAGGGACAGGTAAGTTCAAATATCAGATCACAACTGCTTACTCTGTTTGCTTACAAAGAATTCTAGGTCTTTCTGAAACCTATGAAACATCGATAAAACTTTAAAAAAATAGAATATTAATATTTAAAGAGATGTTGATCAAATGAAGGATGACACTTAGTAAATAGTTAACTTATCCCAAACTCCCAGCAATTTGGGGCCTTAATTCAAGGATACCGTTGATCCAAATTCCATTATTGGCCTCCCTACCTGCATCGCAGCCAATACAGATATCTACCTGTAAATCTATATGTATGAACGGGAGACCCTCTGATCGACTTGTTATGCAGTTCCTATCAATGATCTCACAACTGGGTGGGCAAATCTACCGTCTGGTCAGATATAACAGTCGATTGCTAAGTGTGTATATCTTACTGAATAGGTCGGTGGTACAGTCGGTTGGTGGTTCGCTCAGATGTGTACCCAGCATAACACATAATGTTGACCTTACTAGTAACTGTTTCAATGTTTACTTCAGCACTACTATATAACCCTTTCTTATAAAGGGCATATATACCTCTATTATATAATCATAATTTATATTTATATTTATTTACATAATTTTTTTTTTTTTAGGTACTTGTTTAGTTTCACGGTGGCAGCGTCTCAGTCGCAGCAGCATCTGTGTCCCCTTGCGGGGCTCGCTACGCTCGGCCCACGCTACAGGCTCGGTGGCTCGCTACGCTCGCCACACTATCTAAAATCAGCTCCATGCCAACGTTGATAGTGGTGGTATGAACTATTCACTTTGGCATGGACTTTATTTTAGAAAGTTTGCCGAGCACCGAACCAGGAAGTAGCGGGCGGCCATGCTGCTGCCGTGAAACTAAAGAAAAACCTTTTTTTTATTCTGGAATTAACCTGTAAGAAAATATAACACACTATGCAGCCTATATATATATATATATATATATATATATATATATATATATATATATATATATATATATATATATATATATATATATATATATATATATATATATATATATATATGTGGGCACTCCTCGCTTCCAGGACAGCAATAGCCGGGGTGCAGTGCATAAATAAATTTGTAGACAGCGGGGGGCTGCGGCACTCTCTCGGACTTATTCAGCAAGGAAGCTCACACAGACAAGCAGGTGGCCGACGTTTCGGATTTAATTCCGTTTTCAAGGCAGGGACATTCAAACACTTTACAAAACATACCTTTATGTGTTCACACCGGACCACCTTTATGACTCTCCTCCCACCGGCTGCCTCTGCTGCCGCTCAACTTCCTGAGTGGTCAGTCACATGACAGGACTCAAAGACGTCTCACATCCGGATTCTCCACTCGGAGGTGACAGTTGCCTAGCAACGCAGACGCTGAGGGGACGTGAAGGCTACCGGGGAAACACAAAAACAAAATCAGTGACAATCAAGTGCAAGTGCATAAATATACAGACTGTACTAAAGGTGGCAACGTCAATATAGGCACCATAGAAGCACAAAACGATTTAAAGGACCAGGGCAATTGATTAGAAGAGGAATGGAGTTAAAGAAACATATTATAAGTTAATTGTTCATTCAGACCCTTAGGTCTAACGGTATCCAAGTGGAATATCCACTTAGAGGAAGGAGACTTCTGCAATTGGAAACTAAGTGGATATTCCACTTGGATACCGTTAGACCTAAGGGCCTGAATGAACAATTAACTTATAATATGTTTCTTTAACTCCATTCCTCTTCTAATTAATTGCCCTGGTCCTTTAAATCGTTTTGTGCTTCTATGGTGCCTATATTGACGTTGCCACCTTTAGTACAGTCTGTATATTTATGCACTTGCACTTGATTGTCACTGATTTTGTTTTTGTGTTTCCCCGGTAGCCTTCACGTCCCCTCAGCGTCTGCGATGCTAGGCAACTGTCACCTCAGAGTGGAGAATCCGGATGTGAGACGTCTTTGAGTCCTGTCATGTGACTGACCACTCAGGAAGTTGAGCGGAAGCAGAGGCAGCCGGTGGGAGGAGAGTCATGGAGGTGGTCCGGTGTGAACACATAAAGGTATGTTTTGTAAAGTGTTTGAATGTCCCTGCCTTGAAAACGGAATTAAATCCGAAACGTCGGCCACCTGCTTGTCTGTGTGAGCTTCCTTGCTGAATAAGTCCGAGAGAGTGCCGCAGCCCCCCGCTGTCTATATATATATATAGATATATAGATAGAAGGGAGTTCAGAGTGCGCCTCAAATTACAATCACAAATAATACTTCAATGAGTTACAATAAAATGTTTTTAAAAAAACAACTTTTATTCAAAAGTGTCTTCTGCAAGATGTCGGTAGCCCAATGCGTTTCGCCAAAAACTTGACTTCCTCAGGGGCATTATAGCAGATTTGTACAGACAGATTTCACACGAAAGCAAATTTCGTGGATAGGATTCTTGCAATTAAGGGACCAGATTTCCCAAATGAAGAATCAACTCGCAATCCCCTGATGATCAGGTATAGCAATAAATACTGGCTGTTCAGTGTATTCCAAGTCAGGTGAGTTGGTTTTAGGGGGAATTGATTATCCCAAGTTTCCACAAAACAGGGTAACAGGAAAATCAGGCAAGCAGGAGCTAAACCGGATGTGGATACCAGGATTCCAAAGTGCTGAATGATATATATATAGATATATATAATATATAGATATATAGATAGATATATATATAGATATATATATAGATATATATAGATATATATATATATATATATATATATATATATATATAGATATATATATATATATATATATATATATATAGAGATATATATAGAGATATATATATATATATATATAGATATATATATAGATATATATATAGATATATATATAGATAGATAATTCTGTAAATCTCGTCTTCTTCCCTGCACAGGTATCGCTCGCCAGCATGGACGGGATATGCAGTATGTACAAAAGATGAAGTCTAAATGGATGCTAAAAACTGGAATGAGTAATAATGCTACAAAGCAGATGCACTTCAGACCCCAAATCCGATTTTGAAATCTTGCATCACTTGGTGAATGGACAGTGCGTTATAAAGCATCCATTGCCACCGTCATGGTATACAGTCTTGTGGGAGTTACTGAGAGTCAGGCTATGTAAATGAGTGTCTTATGGAGTAAGCGGCTGATTGAGCAACTATAGCATTGCTGTTCTTACAGTAGTAGAGTCTGGGAATCCCTCAGAACAGCTCATTAAGTGTCCTGCATTCAAACTTCAGTTGCTGCCTCTCCTGTTAGTACCAAATGTCTGTATTCTGCTTCTTAATAAGTTCTATTCTTCCAAATTGAAGGGGGCTCTTGTGCTAAAGAAGACTCACAGACGATTAACTACTTATATCATGGAAGTATCTGCAATGAATCAAATGAAAAGAAAAGATTAATCCCCAGTATGATTAATAACCATTTGTTGGGCTTATTGTACTTTTGAAAAACAATGCTTTCTTAAACAATTCTTTAAAAATAAAAATGCTGTTAATTCAAATACATTTTGGGAAGTGATTGAGATATTTTAGTTTTAAATGTTTACATTAATAAACACTATTTTTTTGAACATTAGTTGAGTACATTTTGACTAAAAAGCGATATTATTTTCGAATGTGTTTCATGCCACAAAGTGTAGATTATATAAACAATCCAGTACATATAAGGATGAACCATTACAGGTGGTTACAAAGGTTAGCAGTGTGAAATATGTTGGGACTATTTTAAGGCGAGCGGACCCGGAATACATGTAAAGTAATCAGTGTCCCCTCACCGGGCTCGCTGCGCTGGCCACGCTATCTAAAATCAACTCCACACCGACGTGGATAGTGAGGGTATGAAAAGGTCGGAGAGTGCGTACCGCCGCCACTCGCCACGCTTGGGTTGGCATTGATAGTGGGGGTGGAGTTGACACTGGGGGTAACACTAAATGATGGAATCACATTGTAAGCACCCATCTGTGTGCTTGTACAATTAAAAATCGCATCGCATGCCACAATATTGGGGGGGATGCGATGAGATGCCGTACGATGGAATCGTGGGCGCCGTTCTAGGAAATCCTCGGATTCTCGGATCCTGCTGTGGTCCCGCAAAAACTAAACGGATAATAGCTGTGGTCACTTTGACACCAGGGCTGATTGGATAGCTCAGGGAGATCAATTACCCGTAGTAAATAACCACAGCTAATTGATTTCCCCCATATATGCAAACTAAATTTTATCTGGCATCCTCCAGAGCACAATTTCCTTAACAAAAACCCCTGAAGGTGGTGCTCCAACTGGTTTACTAAAAAGCAGTACATGTGGTTATGTAATTGTTGATCAGGTAATGGTGAAAGAATCCCTCTTCTTTGCTCTTGCATCGGATATCAGACATGAATTGTGAGTCACAGGAAGATGCTAATGGTTGTCACATATTGAATCAATCAATATATATCAAACCACTTACAGTATTTCTCGCACTACACTACAGCCATTTATCACAGTGTGACACACACCTTTTTAAACTAGATTGCATCACATATAGTTCAAAACGCATGCGATGTACTAAAGCACCAAATGTTTTGATCTAGTTCAAAAAGTACGTGCAGCACATACAGTACTTTATGTGCTGTGCGATGGGATGTGCGTGGGGTCTCGCAATGACGTTTAATCAATTATTTCCCTTGAACAGAATAAACCGTTGTTCAGTGTGCATACACACTGAACAATTTAACAAACGATGAAGAGAATGATGTATAATTTGCTTTACCAATAACAATCTTGCCTAATAAAAATGTCATTATTGCTCGGCATTGTCATTCACACTGGATACACCCTGAATGATATGCACCTATTCATAGACCTAGGCAAAATTTTACTGCATGTTCAGATGGCGGAGGGTCATTAATGACCCGTGAGATCGCCCATTGATATTATAGTGGGTACATACTAAACAATAGAAATTATCTAAAAGTATGTATCTAGCTGGTGACTGACTCTATAAGTAGCACAAATAATCTGCAGTGTCATTTCATACGCAGATTATATTTGTTGGCATTGGTGAGGAGAAGTTTAGCATGACTGCAGCAATAATGTATGAGGATACATACTGTATGAGGAAACATACTCCCCTCATCAATGCCGCGATGAGGGGGGTTTGTATGGCGAGGAAAAGCATAATGTATCAGGGCAGCACGGATGGTGTAATGGTTAGCATTACTGCCTCACAGCACTGAGGTCATGGGTTCGGTCCCCACCATGGCTCTAAATGTGCGGAGTTTGTATATTCTCTCCGTGCTTGCGTGGGTTTACTCCCGGTACTCCGGTTTCCTCCCACAATCCAAAAATATACAGATAGGATAATTGGCTTCCAACAAAATTAACCCTAGAATGTCTGTATGTGCGTGTATATGTGGTAGGGAATATAGATTGTAAGCTCCACTGGGGCAGGGACTGATGTGAATGGTCAAATATTCTCTGTAAAGCGCTGCGGAATCTGTGTGCGCTATATAAGAAACTGTTAATAAATAAATGTATGAGGACACATACCCCCCTCATCAATGCCGCGATGAGGGGGGTTTGTATGGTGAGGAAAAGCCTCGCCGTCCAACCTCCTCGTAGTATTCCAATGTTTGCCTGGAATCCTAGCTGAAAAGAACCAGCGAGGTAGAAACGGTGAGTTGTTGTTTTTCCGGTATGAGTTCTATTTCTTTTTCTATTAATTTCTGAAAGGTGTTAATATGAGGTCCTTTGACGTAGGCTGGATTAAATATAGAAGTGTGTTTATAATTGGTGTGTATGTATTCTGAGTTCTCTGCAGTTGATGTATTCTAATAAAAAAAAAAAAATAATAATTATGCAGAATTTCCTTATATATTTCTGCACATCCATGTATAGGTCAAATTTATTGACTCAACTTTCTGGTGCAAACTTCAGTCCTATTTGTAGGAGTTTGGTTTGGGTCTATATTTAATCTGAGTAACAGAACACTTACAGAGCATTTTATTTCTTGCCAAAAATGCATAAGAGCACAACCAATCCACCAGGAAGGCCTATAGTCTCGGGCATAAACTCATATTAACACCTCATATAACACCAAGGACCTCATATTAACACCTTTCAGAAATGAATAGAAAAATAAATAGAACTCATACCGGAAAAACAACAACACAAACACAGTCTTTTGAAAGAAGAAAAATTAGCTCTGAAAGAATTAAGAAAGGATAAAAATCAGGTGATTAAACTCGCCGATAAAGGCGGAGGTGTAGTACT
This sequence comes from Crinia signifera, assembly GCF_055691185.1. Classification (NCBI taxonomy): domain Eukaryota; kingdom Metazoa; phylum Chordata; class Amphibia; order Anura; family Myobatrachidae; genus Crinia; species Crinia signifera. The sequence goes on along the minus strand of NC_139221.1, from coordinate 147,650,669 downwards.
TATGACACTAGAAATGTACAAAACAGAAGCCAATAACCTTCTGTCGGACACAGAAACATATGAGGTACTGAACCCATGAGACCCAACAGAATCTTTTTCGAAAGAATTACTGAAACATCTTGAAGGCCTAGAAATGGACATCTTAACTCAGAAAGAATTTGAGTACATCTTCCAAAAACACCCTAAATTCCAACATTTTATTTCTTGCCAAAAATGCATAAGAGCACAACCAATCCACCAGGAAGGCTGATAATCTCGGGCATAAACTCTCATCAGTTCAAACCTTTCCTCATATACAGATTTTTATTTACAGGAATTTTCAAAACCGCAAAGAAGCTATCTAAAGGACACAACCAGTATCCTACAAGTCCTTGACCAAATCGAATGGAAAGAGGAATACATCATGTGCACAGCTGACATCAAGTCTCTATACATGCATTGACCATGAGAGAGGATGCGAAAACACACGGCACTACTTATCCACAAACTCAACACTAAAAAATGCTCAGATCAATTTCATTATGGAAAACATAAACTTCATCCTCACACGAAATTACTTCTGGCACAATGGGACATTCTACTTGCAGAAGCGAGGAACAGCCATGGGGACTCCACTAGCCCCAAGCTACGTAAACCTTTTTGTAGCTAAATGGGAAGACAATCATATCTGGTCCCCAAACGTACACAGTAATCATCTTGTAAAATGGTATCGTTACATAGATGACGTGTTCTTTCTATGGCAGGGAACACAAGAGCAACTCCAAGAATTCATTATTTACATCAATGACAACCAACTCCATCTTGAATTCACCACGACCCACAGTAAAGTACAAGTCATCTACCTAGATCTCGAAATCTTTGTAGAAGACGACCAGCTTAAAACAAGAACCCACATCAAAGAGGTAAGCGGCAATAACGTTCTGCCCTCCACAAGCAACCACCATAACAAATGGATCTCAAGAATTAAGGTAGGACAATTCCGAAGGGTAAAGAGAAACTGCACAGATGACCACGTTTTCCAAATTTAAAGTGAAACAATGAAGAATCAGTTCCTAATGAAGGGATACAAAGAAGACTTACTACAGAAACAACTAGAGGACATCAAAAGAATAGAAAGAAAAGATCTTCTCACATATAACATCAAGAAAAAGAGCCAAGATAACAACAACCTTGCCTTTTTCACACAATACAATAGCAACTTTAAAGTCATAGAAAATATCATGCAAAAACATTGGCACGTGCTGAAATTAGATGAAACTCTGCTTCCCATATTACCAACCAAACCAAAAATCATTTATCGTAAAGCAAAAAACATTAAACAGCTTGTTAACAGCTTCACAAAAACTGAAACTGACCCGAACAGCACCTCAAGTAAAGGATTTTTTAGCTGCCTCAAATTTAAAGCATGCAAAAATAATAAAGGTTCCACGAAACCAATAACCATGTTCAAATCAAATCAAACTGGCAAAAACTTCAAAATTCAAGAACACCTTTCATGCAACACAGAAGGAGTGATCTATTTATTAGATTGTCACTGTGGCCTACAGTATATTGGCAAAACAAAAAGAAAAGTTAATACCAGGTTTGTGGAACACATTTACAATATCATAAAAGGACTGCCAACTCAGTGTCTCCAATCATTTTTTAGAGAAACACAACAAAAATCCGAGTGGTTTAAAATGCGTAGCAATACAGAAGATAAGAGAAAACGGTCGAGGAGGCGACTTTGTAAAAGAACTAAGAAAAGCCAAAACAAAATGGATTTATAATCTGAAAACCTTAGAGCCATTAGGTCTTAATATAGCAATAGAACTTAATGCATTTTTATGAGTGGTACCTGATTTATAATCATTAAAAATCTCCATTATATTTTATTCATTGTAAGCCATGAACATGCTATGAACAGAACATGTGCTTCCCTCCATTTGTATACCCCATTTCTGGAACAAGACTTCTGGTTTTATCAATAAAGTTTCCCTATAAAGATCCACAAGGTTGGAGCAGTCAAACATCCTTAAAAAAGTGTGCATGACGCACAAAACGCGTTGGGGAACCAAGATCCCCCCCCCCCCCCCCAGCAAGCTGTCACCTCAAACCCATCTCCGGCTCCATCTGCGATGGCAATCCAACTTCCGGCTACTTCTGGTCCGCCCGGTGAAGACGGAGCATCAGCACAGGGGCTGCCAAGTGCAAATGTGGTTCAGCTGGTCTCTGCGCTTAGAAGCCCTCACAGCCATACCAACGAAAAGAGACCAAAGCTGGTACAGTATCGCAGAAAAACAACCAATACGGAGTGCAGGGTAAGATAGGGACAGTAACACCGGACTGACCAATCTTTCAAAAAATCCAACTCTTTCACAAAAAGAGTGTAAACAATATCACTAACCAATTTTATTTCTACAGGTACCACCACTTATTTTTATAACTTTATATTTTTACATTTATATTCTTAACATCATAGGCAAATTTAACGTTTCTCAATTCATCTCATAAAATTTTTTTCAGGTTAGATACATTACATATACCAAATTGTTAGCGCTCCTCCCCCAACTATCTCTAAGCTAAAATTACAGGAGCTGCTTAAAAACCAAGCGCAGGACCACCTAAAACTCTATAGTCCTACACTATATATGGTGTATTATGTTCACACACACACACATAAGCCTGCTCGATGCAAATGCTTTGAAATCTAGTAAGGCAGCGAATTGTACATAGAACTGGTTCCGAATACTTTAGACCTCAGCATATATAGATGGGACTACATCACAAAATGATCGAAGAAAGAGACTTCAGCTACTTTCAAATAAACTACCGATGCAAATGACACCGACATATCTCTTTGGAAGCCCCATGTGGCTATATTTTTGGAAGGCACTGATGGTAAATTTACATAAGCAACCAAAGGCTTAATTCAAGAAGTATTTCTGTTCAGCATTTTGGGGGTTATTAAGAGCACGTTACAGTTTGATTTGCTCTTTCTTGGCCTAGGCATGTTGTAATTTTGGCTGCTAATCTGCGTTGTATCTCAGATATCTCAGTCTTTCGTTTCTACTCGCACTTCGGCAATAAAAATTTATTTTTCGAAGTAGGTTTGTAAAGATTGTATCTAATTAAGTGGGTAGGTAAGGTAGGTAAAGCAGGAAAAAGGCAGAGCATTTGAAGTCCCTTAAAATGTATAATGGTAATCTATGAGCTACAGAGGTAAATTCACACTTTTTAGTAACAACTGTATTGTCTCCAAGCAAGTTTTTGTGCCTACTTAATTATTTAGTTATGTTTGGTGTAGTTGTATGCAGTAGGTTACAGATAAAATATTGCTGCATATACTGTACATTCAATTCCAAGAATTGTTTACATGAAATGCAGGTGCATGAATACATTCCCACTGTTATTTTTCAAACAGCCTGGTGAGTGCTGCTACCTTGTGACCTTGTGATTGTCTCTGTAAGAGAGAGAGAGAGAGAGAGCGAGAGAGATGTAGTTTCACTTGCCTCTGAGAGAGAAAAAGAGATGTGGTTTCACTCAGTGCCTACAGATGGCAGTGTTTCGGAGACAGACACTAGACATATACAGTATATAGAGAGCTTATTTCTGTTATCAGTAAGCACAATGACAGTCCCATCAAATTAACATTTGAGATAAGCAATATGGAGATACATTTTTGGGATGTATCTATACAGCTCAATAATGGGTTGATCACAACCAGTATGTATAAGAAACCTACAGATAGGAATAACTTACTCCATTATACCAGCTGCCACTCTAAACCCACTATCTAGTCTCCATTATTCACAATTACTTAGAGTTCACCGCATTAATTCTGATATGGCACAATTCAACCAACAGGTGGACCAAATTATTGACAACTTTGTTGCTAGAGGGTATAATCATAAAGTATTATTAATTACTAAACAAAGTTCTAGCTAGGGTGGCCAATCCCGGGATCGGGATAATTATCCGAAGCCTTACAGTAGTGATGAGTTTTTTGAATGATTTGATAAGAATATTAATACATTATACAGTTTGTAGCAAAACAACCACAGGAACAGAAAAATGCCACTCAAGATAATTCAATTGTATGCCTTGTGCTACTGGGTGTTATGGTAAGGCATCATCGCTGCAATGATACATACAGTATGGTTAGCATATTACATCGGGTTCGTTTGTTCACTTATAATGCCAGAAAATATATACAAAATCATTAATGTAAAATAATTGGACACTGACTCCCTGAATATTTAATATAAAGCCTTGCCCATCAGAATAGATACTAGTGATCACACTTAATGGGTGGTATTCAATGAGGCAGATTCGCCAAGTTTTATGGCGATTCTGTGTTTTTTTCGTGTGTGCCGGCGATTTTTGGAGCTGAAAAAGCGAATCACCCTATTCAACGACCTCTATTCGCCGATGACGACCGGCGAATGAAGCACCAATCGCCAAATGTTGTTCTCTACAAATCGCCGGTTTTTGTCTATAGGAATTTTCATGGGGATTCGCCGGTAGTCGACGGGATTCGCCATGAATCGCCAAAAGTGTATTCATTGAGAAGTTGGCGATTCTTATTTCTTGTTTCATATCGCCGTTCCTCACCGAGTGTCCCTCGTCATCTTTTTATGGTGAACTTTGTTATGAACCTGTGAAATAATTGGTTTTAAGTGTTTAATTTCACTCTGCAAGTGTAATCTAATATTATTTGCTGCCCTTGTGTGATTTGATGGTTGTAGAAGTGCTATACAAATATATATTTAATTTTTTCTGGTATTTTTTTTTTCTCCCACAATGCACTGTTCTTACCCATGGTGCACCTCACTTACCCATGATTATCCTCCCCACCTCACTCCTTCGTTTGGCCTTTGAGGAGATTACACAGCTTTTGCAGTCTGCTGTATTGGAATCGTTTTTTCAGGATAATTTGCATTTTTCTTGCATTTCACTGCAATTTCTTACAGTACTGAAGCTGTTTAGGGAAACGCCGGATTGGCTGAGAATCGCCGTTGGGGGCGGCGATTCTCAGCCACGTTGAATAGGGTGACACAGCTAGTCCCGGCGACTCCCGACGAATCCCTACGCGTGGCGAATCGCCGTCAAAAAACCGGCGAATGGCTGGCGAATCTGAAATCAGAATCGCCGTGACCAACGATTCACGTCATTGAATACCGCCCAATGAGTTCCCAATGTCAGTAGTGTTAATGTCTTGCCTTTCATGTTCTTAGCACTAATTTTTCTATATATCAAATGTGAAAACTTTTAACATTAGGCGTTCAATATAGCTACAACAGCACTGCCTCGGCACTCAATCTTAATTGGACGGCTTTAATTGGAAAAAAGAGAACTAAGCCAGCCATTACTGCATGTTAAGATTCAGTTTAGCACCAATTAATTGAGAAGTTCAACAATTATGTTTAAATATTTAACCGCTGATAGCTATTGCAAGTGTAATAAACTTCTTACACAGCTATAAATCACTTATATAACCGGTATAAATTACAAGCAAGGTCAAATAGTTATGTGTTCATATAAAATCAGGTACAGTATTTAAACACATTTTCAAGAATTTGTATTCATAATAGAAAATGTGTAATACCTCCCAAGTAACTTGAAAACTTGAGACTATTTCAATATCTCAGTTTACTGACAAAATGTTTACATTTAACCAGTGGAGCAGTACTGCAATTAAAACAAATTACCTTTGATAAAGCTGTACATAGCTACAGTGAATCGCGCCAGAAACAGAGAATCTGGATACCTACTGAACACCTCACTGTACCCCATTTGGATCTATACCAACCTCCTGTTTAAAGATCTTTTCCAGACCTCAACTGCTGCTCCATATTTATTTCACTCTCTTCAACACCACCAATATGGAGGATACTGCAGCTATGCATTCTGAATTGGATTAATTACCCAAGTGTTCGAATTGTGGTAATTCTATCTACCAATCTCTAGAGCACGGGTGTCAAACTCATAACCCTCCAGCTGTTGTGGAACTACATGTCCCATCATGTCCTGCCACAGTTTTAGCAATCCATTATATAAAATCTGTGGCAGGGCATGATGGGATGTGTAGTTCCACAACAGCTGGAGGGCCATGAGTTTGACACCACTGCTCTAGAGATACTGCTATATTGGAGATTCTATGTGTGGACTTCACTTTTAGCAGCATATATAGGAACATGCATTTAGTATCAGAGGTGTTAAGTATCAATTTATTTTATGTGTTTTTTTTTATTATTAAATCTCATATTTTTAATAACTCATTTGATGTACTAGCGCTACTTTCCTGAACTTGATGGACGTATGTCTTTTTTTCAACCTCAGTTACTATGTTACATAGGCTCATGGCATAGGAAGAACCTAAAACAGTGGTTTCCAAAGTTTTTTGAGTATGGGAATTTTTTTTCACGGCACCCCTAGTACAAAAATTTGTTATTGTGAAATTTTGATAAAAAATCTAATTAAATTGTGTTTGTCATTCTAAAGCTGGGTACACACTGGGCAATATACCTGTATCGTTAACGTTATGGACAATATTAATATCTTTAATGATATCATGTGCATATAGTCCAGCGTGTATGTTCAATATCGTTAATGATGCACGTGGCCACGAGTCGTTAACAAACTCCCCCTCCCTGATCTGTACATGCAGCTCAATCTGACAATATCGCCAGCGACCACATGTACAAAGCAGGGGGTGGGTGACATCACAGACAGATATCTTAAACGATATCAGTCAGTGTGTATGCCCTTTATCGTTCTCTCATGGCACCGCCAATATAATTAATTATTTGCTAGTGTGTACCCAGCTTTAGGTTCAGTTACGCTGTGTGTGGCAGGACTCAGTTCTGTTTTCCCACATAGTTTAAGCTTACCAGTCCAGCACTGTTATTGCCTATCACAATAAACCATAAATAATTTGAATTAGTTCTAGACCACCACCCCAAGGCACTCCTGCAAGTGTCCCAAGGCCAGGACCGGCAACAGAAAACTTTGGGCCCCATACACTGATATCTCTATGCTGGAACATAAACTGGACGCACTGCAACCTTTGTCCTATCACACTGATGCCCTCCCTCACCCCCGGGGCCTGCGTGCTATTACACTCCCTCACCCTGCAGTCTATAACACTGGTGCACTCCCTCACCCTGCAGTCTATAAGACTGAAGCACTCCCTCACCCTGTTGTCTATAACACTGACGCACTCCCTCATCCTGCTGTCTGCGCTATACCACACTGAAGCACTCTCGAGCCCCGTGGTCTGCCCTCTATCACATTGACGCCCCCCTGCACTCTATGACAATGATGCCCTCCCTCACCCTGTTGCCCACAGAAATGCCTCTTACGCACATTAGCCATAGACTCACAGTTCTGATGGCAATTCATCTCCAGGAACCTCTGGTATACATGTGCAGTGATGGTTCAGGGCTCCTGGGGAAGCTCAGGCAGTCAGCTTGAGGGCCCTGGGGTCAGTTTACACAGTCACCCAGCCAGCAGCACCAGTGCCACAGCTCCCCCACCTCCTCCAACCTCTCAGTGGTAACACAGGCTGCACCGACCCTGTGTAAATAGTGGCTGGGAGCTGCTGCGAATTGAGTGGGCGGACGCTTTCCCCAGCCACTGCATGTCCGCCCAGAGCAGCACACAGTTTCCACCGCGCCCCTCCCCTCCTCCAGGCCGCAGTGTAGTATACACGATTGTGGAGGAATACACCTCCGAGGCCCGATTCTCCTGGGCCAGTGGCGCCAAGGCCTCGACTAATGAGTAAGTGGTTGCAGGGGACAGAAAGTGTGAGTGGCTATGTTTTACTCCCCCTTCTAAATTCGCTCCCCAGGGTGCCTAGGCATACAGTTTGGGAACCACTGATCTCTTAGAGGCTTCAAGCAGTAACACTCATTTTTTCCTACTCCACTTTCTCAGTAAAATAATAATAATAATGTTATTTATATAGCACTTTTCTCTTAATAGGACTCAAAGTGCTTGCATGAGCCTTTTACAGCTCAAAATACAAAACAAACTTAACAACTTAACAAGAGACATTAGTGAAATGCTTGGGTGAACAGGAATTTTTGAATGTTTCCAGAGCGGAAGCTTCTCGAACTGAGCAGGGAAGTGAGTTCCATAGTGTTGGAGCCACAGCGCTGAAAGCTCGACCCCCAGATGAATTCAGGGCATTTCTGGGTACTGTTAGTAGTCCTTCATCCACCGATCGCAGTAATCGAGTGGGACAATAAGGGATCAGAAGCTGCTGCAGGTACCTTGGGCCATGGTCATGTAGAGCTTTAAAAGTCAGTAAGCCAATCTTGAAAATGATTCGCCATCTTATAGGCAGCCAGTGAAGGGAGTACAGAATGGGTGTTATGTGGCTGGAGCGGGGCTGATTGGTTAATAGCCTGGCAGCTGTGTTTTGTACCATCTGCAAGTGGTGCAATTCTTTTGCTGGGAGAACGAGGTAGAGGGCATTGAAGTAGTCAAGGCACGATGATACAAATGTATGTATGACTTTAGGCAGATCTTCTGAGGGAATTAAGTGCTTGATTCTAGCTATATAGAATAGATGATATAATGAGGATTTAATTGTGGCTGATACCTGATGTTTAAGTGTTAAGCCACTATCCAGGGCAACACCAAGATTCCACACATGTTGCGTATTTTGAAGTTCTGCACCCCAAGTGTATGTCCTGTTGGTTGGCTCTTCTACAGTCTTGTCCTGTGACCTATAAAAAGCACCTCTGTTTTTATTAGGGTTCAGTCACAGCCAACTGGCACTCATCCACTCCAGGAGCTCAGCTAGACAGCCATTTAGGGTTGGTATTGGGTTCTCAGTACCCGGAGCAAAGGCCATGTATAGTTGTGTATCATCTGCATAGCAGTGGGCAACACCAAGATTCCACACATGTTGCGTATTTTGAAGTTCTGCACCCCCAAGTGTAAGTCCTGTTGGTTGGCTCTTCTACAGTCTTGTCCTGTGACCTATAATAAGCACCTCTGTTTTTACCAGGGTTCAGTCACAGCCAACTGGCACTCATCCACTCCTGGAGCTCAGCTAGACAGCCATTTAGGGTTGGTATTGGGTTCTCAGTACCCGGAGCAAAGGCCAGGTATAGTTGTGTATCATCTGCATAGCAGTGGTAAACCAGGCTATGACGTCTGATTATTTCACCCAGTGGTAGAATGTAAACAGCAAAAAGCATGGGAGATAATATGGAGCCCTGAGGGACACCACATGGAAGTGGGGGATGCAGTTACCATCCCGGCGGTCGGGATCCCGGCGTTCAGAATCCCGACGCCGGGATCCCGGCGTTCAGAATCCCGACGCCGGAATCCCGACCGCCGTAATGCCGACACTTTCTCCCTCCGTGGGTGTCCACGACACCCCTGGAGGAAGAATAAATTAGTGTGCCGAGCGTAGCGAGGCACCGGGCCCGCTGCGTGGCGAGCGCAGTGAGCCCGCAAGGGGGGGCGATCCATGTCCCCCCCTTGTCGGGATTCCGGCGTCGGGATTCTGAACGCCGGGATCCCGACCGCCGGGATTCAATACTGAATCCGGAAGTGGCACTGGTGATGATTAATACACTCCAGACAGGGGCGGATTTAGGGATGAGGGCGCCCCTAGGCATAACAATAATGTTTACTAAGTAGGACAGTTTATAGAGGCAGTATCTGCATGTCCTATCCATTTACACTATATTTAAGATGGAATATAGTACAGTACAGTGGATATTTTGCAGTTATTGGTACATTTTGGGCTGACAGTACTATTACAGGCATCCGAGTGCCGCCCCCAAACATGTGCCGCCCCTAGGCACGTGCCTAATGGGAAATTCGGCTCTGACTCCAGATGAAACTCTCTGTGACCTACCAGTGAGAAATGATTTGAACCAGCTAAGAACTGTGCCATCCAACCCACATAAAATTTTCATGCGCTGAATTAGAATATTATGGTGCACGGTATCAAAAGCTGCTGAGAGATCCAGAGGATTAAGATTGAGCAGTCACCACTGTTTCTTGCCATCAGAAGATCATTAAGCGCACATACCAGGGCTGTATCAGTGCTGTGTCTTCTCCTGAATCCTGACTGGAATGGATCATAAATATCATGGGCTGACAGGCGGGTTTCTAGTTGAGTTGCTACCACTTTCTCAATAACCTTTTCTAGAAAAGAAAGGTTTGATACCGGTCTGTAGTTGCTCATGCAGTCGGGGTGTAAATTAGTTTTTTTTTAAGAAGTGGTCGAACAATTGCTTCCTTTAGTGGCTCAGGAAAAATGCCTGTTTGCAGAGAGCTTTGAACTATTTTTGCAAATACAGGGCCAATTATATCCATGCACTCTATTAGCAGCTTAGTTGGGGCAGGGTTCAGGTCACAGGGGGTGGGACACAGCCGTCGGGTAATTTATGCAATGACTTTTACATTCATTGGGTCAAAGCTGTTCCAAGAAGTCAGGTGGCTTACATTCGCAGGCTTGATAGTTTGGAACTCCTTTGATGACACTGTGGGGATTCCAGCCTGGATGGAAGATACTTTATCTGCAAAGAATTTAGCAGACTCATTGCAACTTGACTGGGAGAGGGCTTCATCAGACTGCAGGCATGCTGGTTTGCAAAGCTTCTCCACTGTACGGAAAAGCTGAGCAGGCCTATTGTTTGCTGCTCTGATCTCATTTGAAAGGAACTCTGATTTCTCACGATTGATTGTTGATTGATATTCTCCAGTATGTTTCATTAGTTTTAACTTATCCTCTACCATGCTCAACTTCCTCCACAGTTCTTCAAGTCTACAACCCCTTTTCTTGAGTTCACTAACACTGTTGTCAAACCAAGGGGCTTGACGTCGTGGTGTATGGGGTTGTATATGCACAGGGGCTATAATATCCATTGCAGCTATCACATCCCTGTTATAGTAACAGACTAGGGAACAAGGATCTTCACAGGCCCCCATTACTGCAGAGAGATTCTGGTTTGCTGCTAGAGCCTGGGGAGTCTAAACCCTCCTTGGGCGATATCTGGTCAACTCCATGGGTAAGGTTTTATTTTGAGGGGTTGCAACTGAGAACCAAATTGAGTGGTGGTCAGACCATATGACTGGGTTTATTTTTAGGTCATGAGACTTCTAATCCAATCTGGAAGACAAGATCAATAGTGTGGCCACTTTATGTGTAGCAGAAGTAATGACCTGTGTGAGGCCCAGAGCATTCATAGTACACAGGAGGTCTTGACCAAGACATGATAGCTCATCATCAACCCATGCATTGAAAACACCAAGGATCAGCCATCTTTGCTGCTCCAGAACTAGTCCAGCGACAAGATCTGCAAATTCTTGTAGAAATATCTTTCCAATTCCAGGGGGCGGTAGATGAGAAGCACTCTAAAACCTAATTCTGTATCTCTCCAGGCAGCAATACCCTCAGTGAGTAGTTTCCATTAGGAGTATGGCTATTGATGGGTATTTCTGTGCATTGGAGTAAAGAACGGGACCTGTGAAATATTAAAAGAGGTGGCACTTTCGAGTGTGATTAATATAGCATAATCAAGCATATATATTTTGTATAAGTTTAGTGGGCTATTCAATTTTCTGCTGAGCCTTGTAGCAGGCAATTTGTGGTAATGTATCTGCACTGTTTTTCCTGACAAGCAGTACAGAAAAATTAGTGGGGAGGGTCTAGGGTCGAGAATGTGAGAATGTCGATATTGACCATGTTGATAATCATGTAGAAAGTGTTGAAATGTCAATGATTGGTCTTTAAATGAGGCACCATCTGGAATAGGGAAGACCGTATCTTTGGGCAATGTTTGAATTATATAATCATGTAAATCGGGATAAAATACCTACTGATTTTTTTCAGACCTAAAAAGATAAATTCTGTGTTTTTTCCTACATCAGTACTAATTTGTAATTTAAAAAATTCCAGGTGGCAATCAGGTTTCCATCAATGTATCCTATCCCAGACAATGATATTGGACGTTGCTTTAGAAAGATTGTCCAAACATAAAACCCTCCCTATTCCAGATAGTGCCTAACTTAAAAAACAATGAGTTTGCAAATTTAAGAGTACTCAAGCCCACTCAAGCCAACTGGTGCTTCACTTAGGCCTATTACCATTTCTGTTTCTGTGAACTGCACAACATAGACCTGGGGGTAGCCAACTCCAGCCCTTGAGAGCTACCAACAGTTAATGTTTTCCAGATCTCCTCACAGAATCACAAGTGAAGTAATTAGTTCCACCTTTGGATCTTTTAAAATGTATTAGTGAGTAATGAGTGCACCTGTGTATCAGCTAGGTTGTCTGGAAAATGTGAACTGTTGGTACTGTAGCTCTCGAGGACTGGAGTTGGCTAGCGCTAACATAGACTGATCCAGCTATACCATCCAGCCCTGGTGTTCTGGCACTGTCCCACTACTGACGGATATTTGCACACATTTATGGACTGTTTTTTTGGGGGGGACTTTTATCATTTTATGCTGAATAAAACAAAACTTTTTGTTAATGAAAATGTCAATGTTTTAAGATCTGTGAACTGCATATCCACTGAGATATGGAAAAAAATTTTTATGCACATTCGAAACAGAATGATAATTTAACTGTATTTTCACAACAGGAGTAGTAAACACTGTTTTACTATGTTATCCCACTAATTGGAATTGGGAAAGATACCTTTATGTCCATGCAGGTGACAAACTGAATGTAAGTGTTAAGCCATGTACAGACTGAGCGGTAAAAGAAGCAATATCATTTTAGCCTAATTTTATCATCCAGTGTGTATCCTGCACCCGACAGCCAATGCACTCTCCCATGGGGTAATTGATCCACTCCATCTTCTATCCATATACAGACAAGGGAGCAGATCGTTAAGAAGTCCCCCTGCCCCCCTACTGTCGCTCATTGCCCACTGGCGATGCCGGCACCCTGCCAGGTCTCCACTGCTGCCAATATCCGCATCGTGAGTGAAACTATAATAAAAAATGAATGATAAGAAATAAACAAGATGGAGTACAAACAGGTATTTAGAGTTAGATCAGGCCATAAAATAATTTTAAAATTCAGGAGTAATTGTCCCTGTACCAAATTTACAAAGAAACATGAAGGTTTGTTTCAATCTCTTTCTGGTTAAGAGACCAAACAAGTGTCACAAATCAGTCAGCTATCTTAAAGTTAAAGATAGACAAATTCAGGATGGAGTCTATTAGGTTAGTCATAAATGGGATGAAAGCAAATAAAGTGTTAACATCAATGAACCTTATCTTCATATATCCATTTGGGAGTTTGTTATTTGCTATTGGGAGGAATGCATGTCCAGTTCAGTGCACTGCTTTTTAGACTAGTAACAGCCCCTTGTGTATTTACAAAAGTCATGGCAGTTATGTCTATGTTTTAGAAAGTATCCGAAGAAGAAAGAAGAAAACGGTTTCCTTATCTAGATGATTTACAGTTCAAAGTATAGTCAGAAGAGGGTCATCCGGGAGATCTTCTAGGGGAATTGGAAATGTCACTGTACCATGGTTGTATCATCAATTGGAAGAAATTTGGATTGATTCCTAGTCAGGTAATGGAATAGATGGCCTTAAACTTCAATTTGTCAGTTTTTCTGACAGAAGGATAAGCATATTCAGAAGTTAGTGAAAACGATTTTTGGACTCAGAAGTCCATCAGTTCTTTTCTGCATAAAACCGTTAGGAAAACAGTTTTTTATCCTTTCAAACTATCCAATATGTGAGGCTCCATTCTAGAATGTTACAAATAAACATCTTAAAGGGTTATTCAGCATCCAACCATTGCCTATCAAACAACTTTTTTACCCTGTCCACAGAGACATGACAGTCTCTCAAGTGGTGGACCAATGTAGAAATTCTGAGCAAATGCATTTGCTTACTTTTCCTGAACTAGATAGTAATCATTACAGATGCCAGTCTACAGGTTTGGGAGTTGATCATGGGGGACCAAAATTTTCAAGGAGTTATGATCCTATTAGGAAATAAGACTTCCCATAAATGTGTGCGTGCTAAGAGCAGTTCTGAACATATTAGAAGGTGGAAAACTTCTTCTAGGGAAGCCAAGAATAATTTAGTTGGATAATGCTACAAAAGCAGCATTCATAAATCATCAGGGAGGAACAAAGAGTTCCTTGGCCATGAGGAAAACTTTAAGAATCTGTCCTGGGCATAAAATATGGTCCCATCTATAACAGCAATAGTTATTAAAGGCAGGGATGGTGCAAGTTTTTTTGGCATCCTAGGCAAAACTTCAGCTTACTGTTACCATCACCACCCTCACACCAATGACTTTCCAGAACCTCAGGAGAAAGTGTGAAGGTGTCATCTTAGAAGTTCAACACCTGCCAGTTTAACAAAGATGCCTCTCTGAGTGATCTTTTATTTTGTGATAGTCAAGGGAGCTCCCTAGATTCTAAAGCCCTTAGGCATCTGTCTAAAGCTGCCTAATGGTAGAGCAGGCCCTGATTACAGGGATAGAGAATTTGGAGGCAGACTTTTTGAGTCACCAGACAATTGTTCCAGGAGCATGGTCTCTGCAGCTGGAAGTTTTCCAGAGTCTGGTAGTGAAGTTGGGTTATCCAGAGAAAGGTTATTATACAACAATACGGACAAATTTTGTTGCAGAATCAGGAATCATTTAGCATCTTTAATGGATGCAATGGTAGTCCCTTGGAAATTTCATCTGGAATTCAAATTTTTACCAATTCCAATGCTTCCACAGGTCCTAAGAAAAATAAGAAAAGAATGGTTTCTGGTCTAGTAGCTCCAAACTGGCAAAAAAAGTGTGGTACACAGACATAGAGGAAATGGCTGTGGGTCAGGAAGTCAAATCTTCTCTACTTCAGGATCTATTGTCACAAGGCCCAATTCTGTATCAGGGGTCAGGACATGAAGATACTAAAATTAATGGCATGGCTCTTGAAGCCAAGATTTAAAAAATAATAATACATTTTATCGGATTCTGTGATGCAGTCTATGATTAAGGCCAGGAAAAAGACTTCTGCAAATAATTAACAAAGAGTCTGGAAAAGATATATTGATCGCTGCCAAAAGGAAAAAGCTTCACATTCATCTTTTTCTTTACCTAGTCTGCTTTCTTTCTTACTGAACGGTTTCTTCTTAGAGCGCAGGCTAGGATCCCTGAAGGCAGTGGAGGAACTCCCGGAGGCAATGGAGTCATCTGCCGCCGGGCGCCAGCTTTAAAGGGGGCATTTGCTGACTCCATTGCCTCCTGAGCCGGAATTCTGGCAGGAGACTTCCAGCCCGCATGCATATCTAATGAGCGGGGACCCGGCGCAGTGCGATCGCACAGCTGAGCTATCCCGCACTCCCGGTCTGTGGCAGGCTGGGCTGGGGGGCAGGGCGCCAACTGCCTCCAGGCCAGTACACTTAAAGTGCTCCAGGGCCACCCACAGCCTCATCCTCCATTGTGCTGGCTGCAGAAGGCAGGCAGAGCTTCAACGGATGCTCCCTGCAGGGCCAGTTGAATGGAGTGATATAACAGGGGCTATTACAAGGGATGCAGGGCAGCCTCTGCTGGTATCCAGTAGATCATATCACTTATCTGGCCTGACCCCAGTTGCTGCAGAATGGCTGTGGTTGCCAGATCATGGATGACTCAGAAATGCATGGAAGAAGTGCTGCTTGTGAAAGAGGGCAACATAACCTTACCCCTGGAGACGAAGGCACCAAGAGTACCACTGAGGACACCTATGAACCGTCATCAAGTCCCAAGGACCCCATGTCTCATGACCCGACTGGTAAGGGGACCTGCAAGGACCCCTAATGCACTGCTCTGAAGAGGAGGAGCTCCATTTCCTGTTTCATTATGGCCAGCAGCACTGACTGATCATCGGAATAGGATAGAGAGAGTTGAAGGAAGCCACTGCTGTGCAGGGTGGGGTGAGGAGCTTCTGCGGTGGGGTGAGAATTAGTTGCTGATTAATGCCAAATTTGGTAGGAAGGCTGATAGGAGAGTGGCGCTCCCTGCATTGCATTATCAAGGGGGTAATACCCTTAGCAAGGTGTGTTAGTTATAGATTATTGGCATGTTGATCCGCCTAGATGTCAAATGCCCAATAGTTAGGGCACAGTTTGTGCCTCAGAATGCAAACTGAATAGCCCAAAAATATAATACTGAAGAAACATTGAGGGGAAAAAATGAGAAAGTTATTTTTTGCACCTAATGTTTCTACAGGGCCAATTGAATACCAGCCTCATCAGTGTTGTATGGAAAGAGCTGTCAGTGAGGGGGAAAAAAACTTATGGAGAGGCAATATGATATCTGCAGGGAGAAGTAGATATGCAGGGAGGGCTGACATATTCCCCCCCAGCCAGCCCCTGCTCCTGGTATTTATATGGGGTTGGGAGACCTGATGATTGCCGCCAGCTGCGGTATATCGGAGGGGGGCACCAACATGTATCTTGCCTCCGGGCAACTTGAATGAACTTACGCCACTGCCTGAAGGTGCAAGTATTAGCTCTCACTGTCTGATTTCAAAAGAGGTCGGCTGTCATCCCAGAGGTTACAACTTAACTGCAGGGCGTGTTACACATACAACCACCATATAGTAATGGTATTTTAAATCTGGTATTGACAGCAATTCAGGCCTCTCCTTTTGAGCAAATAGAGGAGGTAGATACAAATGAATATCTTGGAAGTTAGCTTTCTTCTTGGGCATTACATCAGCTAAGATGCTGTCAGAATTAGGAGCTTTATTCTGAAAATCTCCATATTTGTTCATCCATAAGGATAGTGTAGTGTTACGTTCATATCCCTTATTTTTTAGCAAAAGTACTCTCTGATTTCCCTTTAAATCAGGAAATAGTTATTTCCTATTTTTTTAAAAGCAGTAACAAAATTTTCCGGGAAAAATAATCATTGTTTGATGTGTTCATAGTTTTAAAAATATACTTGGATAGGACTGCAAGTATTAGGAAGACCGATACAGGTGTGGCTTCTGGTATACATGGACACATACATATTCACAGGTTTCCTTGGGAGAGCACTGTGGCATGAACAGTGCAACTAGTCATGGCAAGCTGCATATAATACAGGT
Source organism: Crinia signifera (assembly GCF_055691185.1). Classification (NCBI taxonomy): domain Eukaryota; kingdom Metazoa; phylum Chordata; class Amphibia; order Anura; family Myobatrachidae; genus Crinia; species Crinia signifera. The sequence continues at coordinate 147,633,621 of NC_139221.1, read as the reverse complement.
ATAGGGTTGTATTCCGACAGTCAGAATCCCAGACCGTTTTCGCTCGGCTAGACAGGTACTCAACAGGTGGAATCAATGTTCCACCTGTCGTGTGTCGAAAAGTGGGTGTTTCGGCTAAAATGGCTACGGATTTTCGAAAAATGGATGTAAATTTGACAATCTGCAGCTGTTTCTGACAAGTCGGATCTGTTTTGTCGGAATTCGCCTTTAATGCTGTTGGAAATGGCAGCATTGAATAGGCAGCCGCTATTTCTCCTGTCAGAAATAGTGGCCAGGATTGAATACTCCCATAAGCTGAATCCTGTTACATCTGAAGTTTATTCATTCTTTACGAGGATAAGAAAATAGGTTGGTCGCCATCTAAGCAGGTGACAGCTAGGTGGATTACGGTCACAATTAAGCAGACGTATACTGGGACTAAGGGCCAGATGTATCAATCCAGAAAGTGATAAAGTGGAGAGGGATAAACAGCCAGCCAATTAGCTCCTACCTGCCATGTTACAGGCTGGGTTTGAAAAATGACAGGTAGGAGCTGATTGGTTGGTTGTTGATCACTCTCCACTTTAACTCTTTTTGAAGCTTGATACATCTGGCCCTGAGAGTCTGTTGCAGTTATTGTCAGCTCATTCCACTCACTCAGTAGGTAGGTACTTCGTGGACAGCACCAAGGCATGTCCGAAGTTCTGGTAAGTTTAGATAAGTCTGGGTGCACCCTCCCATAGGGGGCATCCCAAGATCATCCAGAAAAAATATATTTTTAGTACTTACCATTTAACTCTCTTTCTCTGACTTCATCTGGGGAACACACGGATCCCTTATTACTTAAATATATGAGAGAGTTTTCTCCAAGTTATCCTTGATGTTCCTTAAATTGAGACTGAGGAGGGGTTTCAGGAGGAGAGCTTTTATACCACTTAAAGTTAGCTTCTTAAGTGTTGTTGCCTCTAACCCTTACTAACCCCATGGCCAGATGACATAATGGAAAGAGCTTTTACTGGTAATTACCAAAAATCTAATTTTTTACTATAGAATTTTGGTAGTTAATATATATGAATGTTCAATATTTTTTGTGTTATTGATGCCACATTCATCAGTTCACTACACTTCACCTCTTACTTCAACATTCCTCTATGTCTCCAGCATTATCACCCTGTCTTGATTTCCCTACGCCTACCCAGCCCTGCCAGCAGCCAACTCTTGTCTTCTATCTTTTGTCTGTGCTCCTCTTCACAGCTCTTCTTCTTGCTTTCAGCGGCACGATGCCTAGGGGTCATCCATAATGTAGCAAATAAACAAAAGCTGCTCACTCTTTGCCAGGAAACCTGCATCTATTTGGCCTTAACTGATCAAAGTATCCCACTACTGCATTACCCTACATGGAGGGATCACAAAGTACTCTAGTTGAAGGGATCTTTCTGCCAAATCTAAATTTAAAAAATGATCTTCAAACGGTAGAGGATCTACAAATGTGAATAATGTGTCACCTGAAATACTTATAAATATTTCTATTTCTTATAATGAAGATAGACAATGCCTCACACACACACACACCGATTGCCTTCCCTGACAAGTCTTTTTCTGCTTCGATCTGGGAGATTGAAGGCAGTGTAATGCTGCCCCCCCCCCCCCCGGCGCACGCGCGCGCTGTCCTCCCACCAACCTCCCTCCCTCTTGTTCGTTTCCAGCAACCTGCCAGGATCGAAGCGTTTGTACGCCCCATAAGTGTATGTATTTGTATTTTTTTTATATATATCTAACCTTAAGGCAGTCTTTAAATCACCTACTTATATCCAAAGTGAGATTGTTTCGCATCTAAAAAGATGAACCTTTACAAATGTCAGATTTACAAAAAAAGGAGAAATGCCAGACTCTCCGACATTAACTGCGTGACTTGTTGGCAGCCACCAACAAGGAAAAAGCGGCTGGTGCTATAGGAGTAATGAGAAACAGCCCTTCAATAATATGAAGACAGATGTTTCATAGCTGAGATAAATTGGCAATTAAAAGGAAAGAGATGCAAAGTGTTACCGTCAATATTTTATAACATGTTGGCAAGGAGAAAAGCAGGACAGACACCGCAATAAAAAGGTCAGAACCATCAAATCTTAGACTGTGCAGTGAGTCCAACAGATTGTGCTGCTCTCATCTTAATGGCAGTAACATATTTCATACGTTTTACATCGTTCAGCCATTCAGGTTTGGTGTAATGCTGCTAATAAATTGACACTGCACAGATGGAAATCACTTAGTAGATTTCTGTTTCTATTTTTACATCCTTGTTACCAATACGTCACAATAAGGTTTTTTAAGGATTTTCCTTTCTTGCTACTTATCAATGTATGCTCCACAAATCGACTCTAGCTTACCTGGCAACCAAACATTTTGATATTGATATATACTGTATGTGAAGCTGAATAATATCCATGAAATAACTGGAGTGAAGATAAGTTGAAAGAAAAATACCTTTATCAAAAATACACACGTACAACTGGCCGTGGGTCAAATGCTTCTGTAGCCTCCATAAGCTATGCCAATGCATATTAATATTATTATTGTTTATGTATATGATCCCACAAAGGTTCTACAATGCCTAATAAAGAACATAAACAAATGAACAAAGTCTTACAGTACAAGGCAGTGTAGGACATAGAATATAAACACTGTTGCATTAGGGGACATAAGTAGCGCACGCAGGGGGGGGGGTTCTGAGTACCCAGAAACCCCCCAGGAGTCTAATGACCCTAGGCTGAAAGTTGAGGGTCACCTCTTTCCATGGGTACAAGAATTTCAAAAATCGACCCGTGGGAACCGGAGATATCTGACTCCAAATCAGTGGTCCCCATCCAAGCCTGTTAATTGCGGTTCCCAGTCAGATATTTCAGGTTATGCCTGACATAGAGTTTTTCTGAGGGTATATTCCAAAAGCTGGGACTCTCTCCCTTTGATGGACACTAGTAGCTTGTCTCTACTGTTCCCAGAACCAGAGATATCAGCCTTCCAGCAGCTGGTTACTGCTCCAGCTCCACACACCTGGTATGTAGTTTTATATTCTCGTTGGCAGATTGCTCTGCCTCCTGAACTCTGATCCCCTAGTCCCCAGTACCATTTTGTAGGTGGGATTCTCTAGTTTAGATTCCATAAATTACTAAGAAATCTATGTCCGGGAACTGGAGATATCTGCAGTCAAGCAAGCTGTCCTCCCACCAGAAAATTATGAATAATAAGCCCACTCCACTATACACCCCTCCTCTGCGTATTAAACATCCTGTACAACCCTGGAAGTTATGTATCAGGTCCCCTTCATTCAGCCCAGTCCACCATCTGTGCAGTAAAGGGGTAATTAGTGGAAATTACTGATCCAGGCCCTACATGCTGTGCGGTTGATATAATACCCCCTACCACCCTCGGGACATCAAAGCTTCCCCCACCCCTACCGCTGGAGGATCGGTAGGGGCCACAATACATTGCTATGCCCAGGGGTCTACACTGCTGTTTATGCCCCTGTATGTATGTATATATATATCTATATCTATATATATATATATATATAATTTTTTATTATTATTATTTATATACATTTGGTCTATCTATAATACTTTAACTGACCCGGCATATACTGGGTCACAGAAGTGTCCATCTCCGTGCTTTGCTCCGCCCGTCTGGAAACCCCCTTCTGAAAATCCTGTGTTTGCCCCTGACATAACACAAAAATAAGCATTTGAGTGTCAGAAACCAAGGGTAAGGTGCTGTTGTAGGGAATATGGGGAAGATAGTCTAAGTAAGAGAAGGAAAAGTGAGGGCCCTATCCGAGAGAACTTACTTTATAAAGGGGAGGGGTAGACAGGCAATGGTGATGCAGATGGGGAAGGCAGTGAGCATGGAACAGAGGGTTAGTATGAGAGATGGCTGGGTTTGATGAAGACATACAGTAGGAGTCCATTTAATGCTTTATATAGAGTTAGAGAGTCTCGTAGGAAGAGGTAGAGAATTACAGAGGTAGGGAGCAGGAATGGGAGAAAGTAATCAGTTGGCAGGATAGGTGGCATGTATTTGTGGAGCAAAGAAGGGTGGGTGGAAGCGTAATCAGAGATAACGTCACATATATAAAAGGGAGAGAAATGGGTGAGGGTTTTGTGAGTGAAGGAAGCTTTAATTGGATTCCGAAGGGGAATCATTGCAGGGCTTGTAAGAGAGGGGAGGTGGTACATTTGGAGAGGAAGATGAGCCAGGCAGCAGCAGTTAGGATAGAGTGGAAAGCGCCGTTTGTCATAGAGGCCAGATAGGAGGAAATTGCAGTATTTCAATCTGAAGATGACCAGTAAGTGTCTGTTCCTCTAAATATATTTGAGGTAGAAGTGGCAGGGCTGAGAGAGGTACTGAATCTGTGGTTTGAAGGAGAATGTTAACTCTGGAGGCTGGACATGTTAAATTTAAGAAAATGCTGGGATGCCCAGAAAGAGATAACAGAGAGACTGTTTGAGTTATAAGTAAGGAGAGAGGGGAGAGGTCAAGGTGGGAGAGGTCAAGGTGGGAGAGGTAGATTTGAGTATTATAAGCATAGGGATTATGTTGTAATTCAAAAGAGCGACCTAAAGAGTTTCCATAGAGAGTGAGTGAAAACAAGAACATAACCTTGGGGGATATCTACTGATAGGGGAAGTGAGATAGGGGTAGATTCATGAGAAGAGACAGAGAAGGAGGAGGAGTGAACAGAGAAGTAGGAGGAGGGGGCAGTATCATGCAGACCAACTGAGTGAAGAATTTGAAAGAGGAGAGAGTTGTTCACAGTGTCAAAGACAGCAGAGTAGTGGCCCTTGATTGTAGTAAGATGGAGGTCATTGCAGACATTTCATGAGGGCAGTGAGTGGAGAAATGAAAGCCAGACTAAACTGGGTCAAGGGAGTGGGAGGAAAAAAAAATCAGTAATGTTGTAGACAATATGCTCCAGGAGTTTTTAGGCAAAAGGGAGGAGACAAACTGGTCAGTAGTTGGACAGAGTGTTATGATTAAGGGTAGTTTATTTAAAGAATACAGGAGACAATGGCATTTGTGTAGGCAGAGGGGACAGTGTCTGATGAGTAGTTGAGATTGAAGAGGTGGGCAAGATGGGAAGTAAGAAGGAGAGAGGGAGCGAATGTGGCTAGAGGGAATAGTGTCTATTGGTGAGGTCAAGGAGAGGACTGGATAACGGCCATTACTTAATCTCCAAGATACAGAGGAAAAATATGATGATCAGGGTATTATGGGATGTGTTGTTGAGAATATGTTTGGGTGTGATGTCCTGGCATACAGAGTCAAGTTTGGATGTGTAATGGGTGGCAATGTCAAGCACAGAGAGTATCCAGGTTACACCACCAGGAGGTGAATCAGGTGAACATGGTTGGACTGGTCCACAGGGAAAACCCTGGAGGGCTCTACTGCCTGGTGACCCACCTTCCCATCTAGGGATCATGTTCCAGATTGTACACTTGGATTATACAGTATACATATGTTACCTTATACCGCACAGAATATAATGTATTTTATACCGTGCATTACTGTTATTAATCTGGCAAATAATAATGCATGCACTAGCAGTATTTGCAATGTAGATATGTATATCAAGGGGCCCAGAGCATGCTCTCTTTAATGGTTAGGCAAATCAATATGGTGGCTCCCTCTGGAGTCTGGTCACACCCCTAAGCATGGGGCCCTACCACTGCAATTCTCCTGGTGGGCCCTTCATACCCCAGTCTGACACTGGATATGAAGAATAAACACACTACCACTGCTTCGGCTGCAGCCCATAGAAGCCAAAAGGCAGCCCCTGGCTTCACTACATTTGACCAGGTTGGGGGGGTTGGGGGAGGGGGGGGTTTGGCTTCTGCAGTCTGTCCTGCAGCCTATAGGTAAAAATAATGTAACATACTGTATTTATAATGTATAACTCAGCTATTCAGCTTCAAAGTTTGGAGCCTGATCTCTAGAGGAGGAGATGTAGGCCCAGACAGTGGGGCCCACCTGGGATTGCCCCTGTAGGCCAGGCCAGCCTGTCTCTTTTTACATCTGCACTAAACGCTATCTGCTCCAGCCACAGCTGCTCCAGCCTGATGAAGACAATATGCACATAGACGGATTGGGTATGAAATCCTGGCTTCAGTATTCTGATGATCATGATGTAGCTCAGCAGAGGATGCACAGCAGGGAGGCACTGGACAGGCACTGCTCTGCAGCTCTAATGTTGATGTCCTGCTGCTGCTACCTGTCACACCGCCTGGCAGGCAGCAGCACCGGCAGCTAGAGGCACCTCCACACACAAAGGGGGCAGCAGAGCTAGCCATGAATGAAAAGGCGGGGCTATCCATAGATGAGGGGGCAGGGCTACCCAGGTCCAGGCTAAGGCTGCTTTACAGTATGTCAGACTCAGAGGAAGAAGAGGAGGAGATCCAGCCAGCCAGACTTTGCTAGGCAGGTGGAGGTACAGTGAGTGAGTGAAAGTATGTGTGTATGCATTATATGTAAAACTGGTACTACTGCGGTCATCGACCCTTATTCAGATCTGATCGTAGTACAAATTTGTTCTCCAAATGGGCAAAACCATGTGCACTGCAGGTGGGGCAGATGTAACATGTGCAGAGAGAGTTAAATTTGGGTGGGGTATGTTGAAACTGAAATCTAAATTGCAGTGTAAAAATAATGCAGCCAGCATTTACCCTGTACAGAAACAAAATAACACCCAAATCTAACTCTCTGCACGTTACATCTGCCCACCTGCAGTGCACATGGTTTTACCCATTTTGAGAACAAGTTTGTACTGAGATCAGATATGAATAAGAGCCATTATGCATATGTGCCACTACTCCTGTTGGTGTTATGTGTAAACAGCGCTACTGCTGCAGGCATTATGTGTGTATACAAAACATTACCATTGTCACCGCAATGTGTTTATAAGCTACGCTACTATTGTGGGTGTTATGTTTATAAGTGACATTACTACTACACGCATTATGTGGATATGCGACGTTACTATTGCAGGTGTTATGTGTATAAGTGACATTACTACTGTAGGCATTATTTGTATAAACAATGTTATTACTGCGAGTGGTATGTGTTTAAGTGACGTTACTACCCAACATTCATATTTCCCCTGTGGTGACTACCGTGAGGCCCGACGTGCACGAGCCTGAAAAAGTACATGGCTTTATAGAAAGGGGGTGTGGCTTCACGGTAATGTCTGCAATCGTGAAGCCATGCCCCCCACAGCGGAAAAATGGTGTCTGAGCTGTTGGCCATGCCCCCTGTCTCTCTGCCTCCTGTGAATAGATGCTGTGGGCATGTGTGCAGTGTCTATTCACCTCTGCTAGGCACATTGGGAGACTACTGGCCCCGGTTGGGACATAAGACCGTCTCAGAAAAACAGGACAGTTGGGAGGAATATATTCAGCGCATTTAAATTGTTTTAGGTGTAGCATAGTATAAATTTCTTCAGATTTGATGTCCTTGTGTGTCAGCCCATTGTTTAAGCATGAAGGGAAATCAATGTTTGCGGCTCCATCAAAGACAGACAGGAACAGGAAGAGACATTTTCACAGGTCAGTCTCTAACTAAAGACATTATTGCTCTACCACCCAACACTTTCACTTATATCGCTGTACACATTAAGGGGAAAACCCCCACACACACACACAAAAACAATAACAAAATATATAAGCCGATGTTTATACTCCAGATGTTAGCACAGGCTTGTAGAGCTAATTAAATTAAACTAATGATGTTAAATAAAAATGAATATAGGTTCCTTAAATACTTGAAAAAAACACCTTAATGCCCTGATTTATGTCAGATTTCCCAACAGCTTTGCTATCACACTGAAAATTCAATTACTGCAGCATGAAAACACAACAGGCATAAGAGAAGAAGTATAATAGGCCTTTTTAGTACACAAAGAAAGGACAGATCAAAGTTAAAAGTCGCTGAAATACATCACTGACCAAAAACCTTTATGTTTCAATGATACAGTAGATACCCAGGGGAATTTATCTGAAAAGAATTTAGCTTGTGGAAATTTTTTTTCATGTACATTAACAGCAGTGGTGGGATTCAGCCGGTTCGCACCGGTTCTATAGAACCGATACTTAATGTCCTAACACTTCTGCAGAACCGTTTGCTAGCCTGCTGAATTCCACCACTGATTTTCCCAATGGATGCCTCATGCCTGTCATTAATAACTTTTTTGTCCGCCGTAGCTTGCCCTGGCGCTGGCTTGGACAATGATTATTTATAAATGAATAATATAAATGGCTAAAAAAATCATGGCTGCCTACGGCCTCCCTGGCTCTGCTCTTCTGGGCTTGGCAGGCCTGGCCTGGCTGTCAGTCAGCATGTGTAAGCCCTGCCCTGCCTCCCTTGATGTTGGCAAAGATTGGCTGAGAGTGCTCACGTGTTCTGACCTTCTGTACAGACTGTGCAGAGGAGGGAGCGGCAGCGGATGGTGCGCAGAAGGGCAGGCCGTCGTCTGGAAGCCTGGAACGTAGACGTCGTCACTGGGGATCGGATGGACTCAGGAGTGCCAGAGCGGGGACAGACGCTCAGCGCAGCTGTGACATCAGCGATGGTCACTCTGAGGCGAGCCCGGCGGAGGCACAGACAGAAGAGCAGAGCCGGACAGTACTGGGTCATCGTCACCGACCGTCGGTGTCCGGTCTTATCTACTACTCTGTCTGGGTGAGTTATGCTATGCTGCGGTGCTGAGGTGAGCGGCGAGCCTGTTATACTGCAATAATGTGGCAAGGGAGCAAGGGCCCCTTTCTGCTTGTGAGACAAATAATCATACCACTCAAAATAGTTAATAACCAACAAAGACCATATGTCTACTTTATGTTGCCATCATTATTTCAACCTCCTTTTAATTTTTTTGGACACTAGGAGGCTTAAAATATGAATAGCAAATTCTCAAATTTTCAAGAAAATTTCAAACACTGATTTTTTTAGGGACCAGTTCAGTTCTGATGTGACTTTGAGGGACTTGTATGTGAGACACCCCCATAAATGATGCCATTTCAAAAACTGCACCCCTCACAGTATTCAAAACAGCATTTTGGAAGTTTGTTAACCCTTTAGGTGTTTCACAGGAATTAAAACAAAGTGTAGGTGAAATTTCAAAATTTCATTTTTTTTAGCATATTTGTTAATTTTAATACATTTTTCTAAGGAACACAGTAGATTTTACTAGAGAAATGTGACTAAAAATTGATTCCCCCAATTCTTTTGTTTTCATAAATATCCTATATGTGGCCCTAGTGTGCACGTTGACCAAACCACAGGCTTCATAATAGAAGGAGCACCTACTTGATTTTGGAGCCTCCTTTTTATGAGATTATTTTTTAGGCACCATGTAGGTTTCTAGGCACCATAAGATGCTAAAAGTTAGGAACCCCCCCCCACAAGTGACCCCATTTTGCAAACTACACCCCTCAGGGAATTCATCTAGGGGTATAGTGTACATTTCAAACCCCCAGGGGTTTCACCAATTTTGGTACAACTGGGCTGCGAAAATGAAAAATTACATTTTTTTACACAAAAATGCAGTTCTGGCTCAAAATTTTTCATTTTCACAAGGAATGAAGGAGACAAAGCACCCCAAAATCTGTGCCACAATTTCTCCCGAGTACGGCAATGCCTCATATGTGACCAAAAAATACCATTTGGGTGCATGGCAGGACTCAGAAGGGAAGGAGTGATATTTGGATTTTGCAGCACAGATTCTGGTGGAATGAATGGTGGGTGCTATGTCGCATTAGCAAGACCCCCAAAGCACGGTGAAATGATGAACCTAATAATCCATAGATGTGTGGTATATTTTAAAACACTCCTTCATACATAGGCCGGGTTTGTCGGGGCAAGTTTCACAGTGGAAAATAGTTTGCTTTCTTATTCCCTTTTTATAGCAAACTTTGCACCTTTTTTGTGTCCTGGCCTTTTTTCCAGTGCAGGGGATTTTGTTAGGAAAATGCTGCCCTGATACAATACGGGGGCCAGTACTAGAAGTACTGGGGCCAGTACTAGAAGTACTGGGACCCTCTGCCTGCTGGTTCCCAAATATTAGGCCCTTTATGACTTCCTCTTGAAAGTGCATAAATGTCCCCGTCTGGCTGGTAGAACGGAATAGTACGTAAGCGTTATACAGTGCCATCTGGATGATATACACGGCCAGCTTCTTATACCATATTTTTGTTTTCCGCAGGGCACTGTACGGCTTCAGTACCTGATCTGAAAGATCCACTCCGCCCATGTACTTATTGTAATCTAGGATACAAATAGGTTTTGAGGTGTGGGTACTGGTACCTCGTACAGGGACGGAGGTGGTACTGTCTCAGTGAATTGTTGTCAGTATAAGGACATCCCTCTTGTCCTTATATTTGACAAACAACATATTTTCGGTGGATTGTGCCCTGCTTTCACCCTTTCTCAGTAATTGGGCAACGTGCGTTTTTGGGAGGCCTCTTTGGTTCTTGCGCACAGTACCGCAAGCTGCTGTACCTCTTGAACCAAGGGCCTTAAACAGGGGGATGCTGGTGTAAAAGTTATCCACATAGAGGTGATAACCCTTATCCAGGAAGGGGTGCACTAAATCCCAGACAATCTTTCCACTAACACCTACAAGGGAGGGGGGGCATTCTGGCGGTTCAATTCTTGTGTCCTTCCCTTCATATACCCTAAACCTGTGGGTGTACCCTGAGGTACTTTCGCACAGCTTATACTGAACAAGCACTGGCACGTACTGCTCCAAGACGAAATTCTAGGAGATATACTCACAACTAGACCCAAAGTAATATATAGAAAATCCACAGATCTCAAGCAGCAACTTACACATAACCATGCTAGGACTAAATACACAGCACCCAAGCAAAAAGGCTTCTACCACTGTGGCACCTGTAAATATTGCATGAAAGGAAGCAAAACAACAAGTAAAATTGAGACATTCAAATCCACAACCACAGGCGAGTCTTTCCGGATCACAGACTACATTACTACATTACATGCAATAGCACGGGCGTGATATATCTAGCGAGCTGTCCGTGCGGTCTTCAATATGTAGGTCGGACCATTAGAAAGTTGAAAGTACGAATTGGTGAACATATGCGGAACATATGTAACGGAAAGGAGACACATAGTTTGTCCCAACACTTTAAAGATAGACATGAGAGCAATCCCAATGCATTATCCATTTTAGGGATAAAGGTAGTCAACAAAAATTGGAGAGGGGGGGACTATATTAAGACCATCAACAAAGAGGAGCTCAGATGGATGTATATATTAAAAACACTGACTCCAAGAGGCCTGAACATTGACAATGAGATCAGGTCTATCAGCACAATGTAATTAAAACAAGATTAATTAAAACAAGGTCAATAGTCCATATTCAGGAAGATCCCCTTTTTACACCTGTACCTTCCATACAGCAAACCCAAGAGGTCAAGAGTGCCGTTTAACCCATTATTATTATATTATTATTATTTTATTTATTATTATTTCTATTTCTATTTTTATTTTTCTTTATTTTTATTTATTTATTTTTTCTTTCACCCTTTAATGCACAGTACCCCCCACATGTGCAAGGACCTTTCCCCTAAAGAAGGTTACTACCTTCCATTATACAAAACAGTTCATTTCCACCAGCCTTTACATACGTTAAGGGCATTTTTCCCTTAACCAAGATGGCCACCGGCCGTTTGGACGCATATTCAATGAGATTTCTCAGTCAGGGCAGGCTTTCCAGCATCAAAGATGGCCACCGGGCATTCACGAATAGCCAATATAAGGATTCAACTCCCTTACAGCTTATACACTCTCCCTGAAGAAGACCTCCAGCAGGTCGACACGCGTTGGAGCTACACCCTACACTCACCAAGTCTCCTCCCTCTAACAAGGGAGTCGAGCGCACGCTATTCCGCTGTACCGCGCTCCCGGCTCATGCTGACAGGCAGAACCCGGAAGTAGCGGATACCAGTGTTAGAAGCAGCGTGGGGAACAGACAGCGTCCTGCAGGGCTCTGCAGGCGCACACAGACTGGAACTACGTGGGACGGTCAGAGAGAAAGCCAAGGATTAAAGGTATGTGCTAGTGCACCACCAGCAGTGCAGGGACGCCAGCCACTGGTGACACTTTTTGCACCATCACCAGCAATCAGTGTGACTTATCCTCAAACCCCCCCACCCCCCCGGACTTTCGTTTCATTTATCCACATAGAGGGAACCTCCAGGACATCAGTACATGGTTCTTCCCTCCCCTATTCTTAACTAAAGGCATGCAATTCTGTGAACATTAAAACAGTCATTGCACACACTCGCCCCGATTGTTTTTTCCTCTTGTTACCTAGTCAGCCAGGCTGCAGACACCTCTTCAGGTGCAACAGTGAGCCGACAACCCCCCCCCCCCCTTTTTTTTTCCCCCCTTCCCCCCCCCCTAGCTCCTTTGGCACATTTAACCCAATACCTGCCATTCTGCAGAATATTGTTGTTGTTTTATTCTTGTTTTTTTCTTGCTTTATTCATTAAACCATTTGTACACACATCAACGTCCAGACAGCCTTTCTCTCACCGCACAACAGGCAAAGCGCAGGTCTCCAGACACCCCTGTATTTATACATTTTTATGCCATACCTTGCCCTCTTATTGGGAAGGTACTGGCGGAATTTAACCCTTCCTTTAAAATGTATAAGTGACTCGTCTACACAAATGAATTTTTCGGGGATGTACATCTCAGCAAATTTGGCGCTGAAATTATAAATGACCGGCCTGACTTTGAATAGCCGGTCAAAGGTGCGATCATCTCTGGGTGGGCACTGTGCATTATCGTTGTAATGCAAAAATTTAAGGATCGTCTCAAAACGAGTCCGGGTCATGGCCATACGATGAAGTGGGGTGCTGTACAGAACATCTGTACTCCAATATTGTCTAATTTCTGGCTTTTTAACTATGCCCATATGTAACACCAGACCCCAAAACGTCATCATCTCTACTGCATCTACAGGGGTCCACCTAGCAAATGATGACGTGGGGTTTTGGGCAATAAACTGCTGGGCATATAAATTACTTTGGTCCACCATTAAATTTATAAAATCATCAGAGAAAAAGACTTTGAAAAAGTCAATTTCTTTGAGGCCTGTAGTATCAAATTGGATTCCTGGGTTGGCCAAAAACTCAGGAACCTGGGGCTCAAAATTGTCTGGTGGTGGGGTCCATACGAGATCAATCATTGGGGGGGGGTCTCAGCTGCTCTACAGGGGCGTCTTTGAGGGGGTCCCTCATCACTAGAGGAGGAAGAGGAGGTTAAGACCAATGCGATAAATTCATCGCTTTCATCACTGGCTGTGTCAGTGTCAGAGGCAATAAGGGCATATGCCTCCTCCACTGAAAACAGTCTTTGGAATGATTGGGACATTTTTATTATTTTTGTGTTTGTGTAAGTGTAGTGTTTCAACACGTGTATAGTGTAGGGGGGGTACAAACTTTATTTCAACACGGGGGGTATGTAGTATGTATGTAGTGCTTTAACACGTGTAAGTGCACTTAAGGGGCAGCAGCTTCAAGGCAGCTTTTGGTACAACCTTGAAGGGGTTAAAAGAAAAAAAAAAAAGCTCCTGCGCCAAAAATTGAGCACAGATGTTGGTCAGTAACGTCCGTCACTGATCAGCGCTCAGCGGCCACAGGACACCCACAAAATCACCGTGGGTGTAAAAATTTTTTTTAAAAAAGACCCCACAGCACCCTCCAAAAAAATAAATAAAAAAAAAACTGCTGATCAGTCAAAGGCAACAGGAATTTGATCCAAAAAAAAAAAAATTAGATCAACCCTGTGCCAAAAATGCTGATCAGTGATGTACGTCACTGATCAGCGCTCAGCGGCTACAGGACACCCACAAAATCACCGTGGGTGTAAAAAAAATTTTAAAAAAAAGACCCAACAGCACCCTCAAAAAAAAAAAAAAAACTGCTGATCAGTGATGCAACACTGATTAGCAGTGAGGGGCAGCAGGCGCGCAACTTTTGGCGAAACCTGACGGGGTATATATAAAAAAAAAAAAACCTGCACCCCAAAAAAGTTGCTGATCAGTTAATTTATACTGATCAGCACAAATGGGGGGCAGGAAAAAAAGCTGTGCAGAGGGTTTAAGCCCGTCTGCACTACAATCAGCCACAGGGGGCAACAGAGACAAAATTATATTTTACTATGATGCTGCAGCAGCAGCAGCAGAAGCAGGCAGCAGGCAGCACAGATGCCACCACACCACCAACGCTGATCGAGGTCAGATAGGTCAGATAGGGGGACAGATGGGCACGGAGACCGCACTGCACGCTGTTCCTGACCGGAATGGCGGCGGCAGGGCGATCTCCGTTACTTTCACTGAGGTGCAATGGCTGTGATTGGTCCGTCGGTCCGACGGACCAATCACAGCCTTGGGGGCAGGTGGGACCAGGTGGGACCACCACCAAAGACCCCTTTATACTCGGTGGTGATTGGTGCTGTACTGATCAAGTACCAATCACCACCGATCCCTGTGTTACCGAGCGCCGATATTGGCCGGAACACAGAAAACGCTGCAATTGGCTGTTCACATTTGAACAGCCAATTCACCGCATCTATAGACGCGGTGACACTTTAAAGTCATGGCATACATTTATGCCATGTGTCGGGAAGTACATCCCGACCATGACGTAAATGTATATCCAATGTCGGGAAGGGGTTAATACAGTTTACAGCCTGTCAAAAAGATGGGTAATTGTGTAGTTTCACGGCGCCAGCATGGCGCCGTGCTACTTCCGGGTTCTACGCTCGCCACAAACTATGTAAAATAAAGTAACTTAACTCCATGCCAACATGGATAGTTCATACCTCCACTATCCATGCTGGCATGGAGTTGATTTTAAATAGCGTGGCGAGCGTAGCGAGCCACCGAGCCCGCAGCTTGGGTGAGCGAAGCGAGCCCCGCAAGGGGACTCAGACGCACGGCGCCATGCTGGCGCCGTGAAACTTCCCAAGTACCAAAAGATGTAAACCATTTTCAGACAGAGAAGATGAGATTGAACTGAAAATAAAAAATGGCTTAGATATGGGAATAGGATTGCATTCACGCACAACTGCTGTGAAAATAGTGGATTTTATTGCAAAGGAAATTAAAAAAGAAATATTTACTAAAATTACTGAAAATAATCAGAAAATATGTTTGATTATTGACAAAGCTTCAACGATATCTTGCAAACCAGTTATTATACTTTTCTTAAAAGTTGAAGACTCCGTTTCATCTCCAACTATTTTTGTTGAGCTGGTTGAATTGGAAAAACAAGATGCAGAGACAATGGGTGAGATTTACACTGCAAAACCAGTTTGATTTTGAAGTGTAAATGATTGCCGCTTTAAAAAAACTGGAGATTTCTTCCCAAATCTCTCACTTTCTGAATATCTCATCCTATTAAATCTCACCCAAGATGTTCTTCAGTTATGGAAAGTTTAAATAAAGTTGGCATTACTAAGAACTACCTACAAATAAATGTAATAGGATTTTGCTCTGATGGTGCAAGCGTTATGCTTGGGAGAAAATCTGGAGTGAGCACTAGGATAGCAAAAGACTTTCCAAACATAATAATATGGCACTGTTTAAACTATCGCCTCCAACTTGTTTTAGATGACTCAAGAAAGGAAATAAAGCAAGTAAATCATTTCAAAATATTCATTGATAAGATATATGCTATTTTCCATCAATCCAATAAGAACCAGATTGAATTTACCAAAATATCCGAACAATTTGGAATTTAAATTATAAAGATTAGTAGAGTTTTGGGATCAAGATGGGCTGCCTGTATTTTGTGACAATTATCTGGCATTTTGTAATCAAAGTTAAATTTACTGATGGGCCATTTTCTTGCACAGATGCGACCCAGGTAGTAGCACCGAGTGGCTGAGTGATGTCATGGAGGCTGTATAGTGGACTGAGGGAGAGGGAGGAGGGAATACTGGTAGCAGTAAAGTAAAATGGGCAGATTTAAATGATTGGTATTCTTGTTCTCATTACGTGTGATAAATGGTACTCCATCCAATTAGTTCCTTACTGTCATGTGTTTGAAAAATGTCACGTAAGATCTGATTTTGTGGAGCACTATTTAATATTTATAATGACTCATTAATGAGTGATAACATGAATATGGTCCTCTCCTATGTTCTCATTGAATGGTTTTTTTATGCAAATGAACCTACAGCATTCAAAAGAAGCCTGCTTTCTGCAGCCATTTGAAATGAGTGAGTCAGAGGAAGCTCAGCAGGAATCAGCCCTGTCACAGTCCCGTTGCGCTGACTGTGTTCGACTCATATGACATGGGGTAGGTATCCTTTGTGGGGGCAATGTGTTTTTAGATATGATGTGGTAGCAATGTGTTTATTTTTTCCCTGTGGTGAGTAATGTGTGTTTGAGTGCTTTTTCCTGTGGGGAGTAATATGTGCTTTTTTTTTATTCCTGTTGAGAGCAATTTGTGTGTGTGGGGGTGGGTGGATCAATGTTGGTCAGTTTACTTCTCTGAGGGGTAATGTGTGCTGTTTTTGTCCTGTGTTCTGAAGCATTAACTACTATGTACAATTTATACTCCCTATATCTCTGCTGGCTTCTAGATACAGAGGGGGAGATTCAATCGCCGTCGAGCATCTCCCGTGGGGGAGATGCTCGACGGGCCCTATTCAATGCTGTCTTCCCCGACAGCATTGAACAAGGTTTTCTGTCAGAACGAGCCCGACATCTCTAGCTGTCGGGCTCGTTCTGCCGAGGACAGCCGGGAAGTGACGAGCTGCCGGCTGCAGTTCGTCACTTCCCGGCCGCAACTCGCGGCCACGTCCCTTTCTCGCCGCTCGGCGGCCGGGACATTGAATCCCGACTGCCGAGCTCCAGTCGAGGTAAGCGAGAACGGGACAGGGGCACGGCTGTCGCGCTAGCTCGACAGCCGTGCCTCTGACATTGAATACCCCCCAGAGTTGCAGAATGTTAAGACATATAACCATTCATGGGTCTATGTCAGTGGTTCCCAAACTGTGTGCCGTGGCACCCTGGGGTGCCTTGGGAGACTTGCAGGGGTGCCCTGGATTGGTGGTCCAGGACCAATTCAAGTTTTTTTATATCCATTATAATAGTCAAATTGTGGAAAAACACAAGGGAATCCTGGCCATTACCACATAACTGATCCTAAGGATGAGATATTAACACAATTTATTTAACTTAATATTTGTTTCTGACTTTCTAAATGAGAAACTTTTAGCCTAAGGGTGCCGCGAAAACATTTCTGATGCATTGGGGTGCCGTCATTCAAAAACTTTGGGAACCCCAGGTCTATGTACTAAGACTTGGAAAGAGATAAATTGAACAGATATAAAGTACCAACCAACCAGCTCTTGTCATTTCTCAAAAACAGCCTGGCAGTTAGTAGCTGATAGGCTGATGTTCATGCTGGAGGGCTGGAGTTGGTGTGGTTTAGCGTTGGTGATAGAAACAGGTAAATTAATGAAGTGAGGTGAATTAATCCAGCTCACGGAGCATGAGACACGAAAGATGAATAATTAACCATTGGAATAATAAAAAGCCTGTAGGTGTGAAAGTTCTGCATTTTATTAGTGACAAATGATATAATAGTTGATGTCAGCATTCTTTATTCCACCATGGAAGAACTGTACAAAATGGTAACCATGATGAGTGAGTTGCAAGGAGATAATTTCTGCTATCCAAAAGGAGTGTAAAGATTTGTCTCATGTTTGCCAAAAACAGATTAATAACCCACAATCTTTTTGGGCTAATATTCTTTGTATTGAGAAGTCAAAAACTGAATATTTTGGAAGACATGGGTCCATTTATATCTTACATAAAGCTTACACAGCATTTCTCAGTAACAACATCATAGCAAAATTCAAACATGTGGTAGTGTGGTGGTGTGAGGATAATTTGCTGCTTCGGTACCTGGGCAACTTGCCATAATTAACAGAAACATACATTCTGCTTTCTACTAGAAAGTTACATATTAATATAGATTTTGACAGCTGAATGGATCCGCTTGGCCCATCTACTGTAGTTTACCCATGTACACACACACATTCATTTTTGTTGGGAGCCAATTAGCCTACAGTTCCAGTATATTTTGGGGAGAATATACAAACTCCCCAAAGTTTCAAAATAATCAAACCCACAACCTCAGTGCTGTGAGGCAGTAATGTTAACCTTTATACCATCCATAATTCTGACGGATAATGATGGGATGCAGTCATAATGTTGACATTGACAAAGTCAACAATCATAATGACGACATCACAACCATCCTGATGTCGACATTTACAAATACCCAAAAGTAATTGGTAAGAGTGCATGTGCTTTTTCACACCACTAAATTTACATGTACCAGCTTTTTTAACACATGCAAACAAGTGGCATAGATGGAGGGTTCTGGATCACATATGTTTAACTACTTAACTGTGACAGCCACATGGGATGTGTCTGCAGTCAGATAGACTTTTTGTGACACGGTAACATCCCATGCAACCATGCCCACCTTCTCTGATGTTCCTCTTCCTTGTACATGGAAATCAGGTTTACTCAGGTAGTGATGTGGTTTCTCTAACATGACACTTTTGAACACTTGAATGCCATCCATGCTCTTCTGAGCACTACTCACTGATGCCACCGGAAGTTGGGTGAATCTTAAGACCACTGTGAAGGTAAGGGGTTAATGACACTAAGTTTTTTTTTACCCTGGATGAAATGGTGCTCTGTTAATAAGGGGAATTTCTTGCAGCTTGGCAGGGAGGGGTTTATATTTTTATTAAGGATTAGTGGGGTAAAGAATCTGGAGGATCTATTACCATAGGAGATAGGGTTAAAGTCACTGGGGTTCTATTGCCACGAGGTTTGGGTGGAAATGTTAACATGGGGACATATCGACACTGGATTGGGTGCTAGAGTCCACTTGGTATATTTGTTTTGCACTTAATTATTGATATGTTTTTGATCAAAATAAAACCAAATTGCAGTGATCATTAGCACATACTAAACATACATGTTTTACCATTGGTGTGTATTTCTCTCTGGGGACTTACAAATAATAATGTATTAATTGTTAAACAAGCTGTACTGGTGCTTCATGGTTTTTAGGAGTGGACGACAAGCAGTTCATGCTCATTGCTTCATGTAAAAGACGGCATTGGACCCCTGGATCTAGCACCACTGTTACCGCATTGTTGGTAACACTATACTTAAAGAACAAAAAGTGCTAAGAAGGCAAATGTGCTGCTGATAACTTCAGTATTGCATCATTCAATTACCAAAGGATCCAATACAAGAACAAAGTAAATGATGTATTGCTGAGATAGTAGTAATCATTGCTGAAAAAAATTGAGTTTGATGCCTTCAATTAAATGATAAAAGGAAAATGTATCCCAAACAAATCCCAACAATCTGACAAATTACAGAAGTGAATCCACTATTGTGCTCATCTGTATATAAAGCATATTGTAAAGACTAGGCTGGCAGCCAAGTAACCATCTGCAAGACACTATGCTATTCTGCATGGAGGTAGACTTTGGGTAGCATTGTCTTCACGCTGCATAACCACACATTGGTCAAAATGAGCCAAAATACACACATTTGGACCCTTGCTAAGCTACGAGACATCTCTAACATCTGGAATATATGAAACGTTGCAAAATGTTCATGGGTGGTCAGGAGACATCATGACCTATGACGTTTTTCATGAATTCATCAAGAAAACAATAGGTAACTGGAAAAACCTGACAAGTTTTTGTCTAGGCCACAGAATGTCAAGCCAGTGATATTTCTACCAGACACCACTATTCCCAATCTGATTGCTGAAGAAGGGAAATGTTACACGTATCGAGAGATGCAAAACCGTAATAAAAGAAACATGTAATTTATACTGTTACACATTTATGTCAAATTTTCATTAAAAAAAGTCTATAGTTTTAATTGAGCTGACACTAATGCAAGAAGGCAGCTGTGTTTGTGTCATCTGTTCTAATGTCTTATAAATACAGCACTGACAGTTTCTCTCGTCGCATTGCCTAATTAAAAATGTAAAGCTATGCCTGATGTGCTCCTTGGTTATTCAGGAGTGCTGAGTTTTTGACAGGCTAGTTAAAAAGGAAGAAATCTTGGAGAGTAAAGAGCAGAGAAAGAAATAAATATGATTAAATGTGGAATTGAAGAACCAGATGCTTCCAGGATATACAGAAGGGAACCTATGAGAAATATTTATTTTTCTGGTGCCAGAAACAATTGAGAAATAATCAACAGCTATACCGCTGGTTCTAAGCTCTGCCCAAAGCCCTGCTCTGTTACATATCCATCACTGAGAGACAAGGCATCACACTACAAAGCCATTGGTTACAGTTACAGAGCAAAAGTGGCTTAGTAAATAAAGTGCTATATATCGCAAGACATTATTTTGATACAACGATTTGAAATACTCCACTACTTTTATTGACTTCTGATTCTACAACACTTTTATTGGTAAGCTGCTCAATCAGAGGTCTGTCATTCAGGTGCCAACAGGGAGGGGTAAATCTGGCTAGGAAAAAAAAACAGTTTGTATCCCTATTGCACACTGAATGAGAAATATACATATAATAATCAGATAATACAGAGATCTTGGTTGCATATATCTGCAGATATAGGGTTAAGCCCCCAGGCCGTACGTCAAGGCGTCTCTGTCACTGGGGGTCCCTAACACTGGGTATGGGTCTGGGGTGTGGGCCCCCAACATGCCGACACAGGCTGACTACTCCAGGGCAGCACACAAATGAAAGTTAGTAGGTGTTAAATAAGAAGCACATAAGTGCTATGTAGGGAGGTGAAGGTGTGATTAAAATAATACATACAATAGGGAAAAACATAAATGTTAATAAAGTGTTAGGGTGTGCTACCCTTGAGCAGACCAGCCATACCAACAAAGGGGGAATCACACTCCCAAACCCATCCCATGCACAATAACAAATTTATGGGCCTAATAGCCCAGTGTAAGGCCACATGATAATGGCTTACAACATCTGAGAGCCAGCTTACCTGGAGATACCCCTGGCTTCTCCAATGGCACTCAGGTGTCAGCAATCCCTCCTATTGCTGACCCATCTATGCCTCTCAACTGCACAACACTTTTATTGGTAAGCTGCTCAATCAGAGGTCTGTCATTCAGGTGCCAACAGGGAGGGGTAAATCTGGCTAGGAAAAAAAAACAGTTTGTATCCCTATTGCACACTGAATGAGAAATATACATATAATAATCAGATAATACAGAGATCTTGGTTGCATATATCTGCAGATATAGGGTTAAGCCCCCAGGCCGTACGTCAAGGCGTCTCTGTCACTGGGGGTCCCTAACACTGGGTATGGGTCTGGGGTGTGGGCCCCCAACATGCCGACACAGGCTGACTACTCCAGGGCAGCACACAAATGAAAGTTAGTAGGTGTTAAATAAGAAGCACATAAGTGCTATGTAGGGAGGTGAAGGTGTGATTAAAATAATACATACAATAGGGAAAAACATAAATGTTAATAAAGTGTTAGGGTGTGCTACCCTTGAGCAGACCAGCCATACCAACAAAGGGGGAATCACACTCCCAAACCCATCCCATGCACAATAACAAATTTATGGGCCTAATAGCCCAGTGTAAGGCCACATGATAATGGCTTACAACATCTGAGAGCCAGCTTACCTGGAGATACCCCTGGCTTCTCCAATGGCACTCAGGTGTCAGCAATCCCTCCTATTGCTGACCCATCTATGCCTCTCAACTGCACAACACTTTTATTGCTAAGCTGCTCAATCAGAGGTCTGTCATTCAGGTGCCAACAGGGAGGGGTAAATCTGGCTAGGAAAAAAAAAACAGTTTGTATCCCTATTGCACACTGAATGAGAAATATACATATAATAATCAGATAATACAGAGATCTTGGTTGCATATATCTGCAGATATAGGGTTAAGCCCCCAGGCCGTACGTCAAGGCGTCTCTGTCACTGGGGGTCCCTAACACTGGGTATGGGTCTGGGGTGTGGGCCCCCAACATGCCGACACAGGCTGACTACTCCAGGGCAGCACACAAATGAAAGTTAGTAGGTGTTAAATAAGAAGCACATAAGTGCTATGTAGGGAGGTGAAGGTGTGATTAAAATAATACATACAATAGGGAAAAACATAAATGTTAATAAAGTGTTAGGGTGTGCTACCCTTGAGCAGACCAGCCATACCAACAAAGGGGGAATCACACTCCCAAACCCATCCCATGCACAATAACAAATTTATGGGCCTAATAGCCCAGTGTAAGGCCACATGATAATGGCTTACAACATCTGAGAGCCAGCTTACCTGGAGATACCCCTGGCTTCTCCAATGGCACTCAGGTGTCAGCAATCCCTCCTATTGCTGACCCATCTATGCCTCTCAACTGCACAACACTTTTATTGGTAAGCTGCTCAATCAGAGGTCTGTCATTCAGGTGCCAACAGGGAGGGGTAAATCTGGCTAGGAAAAAAAAACAGTTTGTATCCCTATTGCACACTGAATGAGAAATATACATATAATAATCAGATAATACAGAGATCTTGGTTGCATATATCTGCAGATATAGGGTTAAGCCCCCAGGCCGTACGTCAAGGCGTCTCTGTCACTGGGGGTCCCTAACACTGGGTATGGGTCTGGGGTGTGGGCCCCCAACATGCCGACACAGGCTGACTACTCCAGGGCAGCACACAAATGAAAGTTAGTAGGTGTTAAATAAGAAGCACATAAGTGCTATGTAGGGAGGTGAAGGTGTGATTAAAATAATACATACAATAGGGAAAAACATAAATGTTAATAAAGTGTTAGGGTGTGCTACCCTTGAGCAGACCAGCCATACCAACAAAGGGGGAATCACACTCCCAAACCCATCCCATGCACAATAACAAATTTATGGGCCTAATAGCCCAGTGTAAGGCCACATGATAATGGCTTACAACATCTGAGAGCCAGCTTACCTGGAGATACCCCTGGCTTCTCCAATGGCACTCAGGTGTCAGCAATCCCTCCTATTGCTGACCCATCTATGCCTCTCAACTGCACAACACTTTTATTGGTAAGCTGCTCAATCAGAGGTCTGTCATTCAGGTGCCAACAGGGAGGGGTAAATCTGGCTAGGAAAAAAAAACAGTTTGTATCCCTATTGCACACTGAATGAGAAATATACATATAATAATCAGATAATACAGAGATCTTGGTTGCATATATCTGCAGATATAGGGTTAAGCCCCCAGGCCGTACGTCAAGGCGTCTCTGTCACTGGGGGTCCCTAACACTGGGTATGGGTCTGGGGTGTGGGCCCCCAACATGCCGACACAGGCTGACTACTCCAGGGCAGCACACAAATGAAAGTTAGTAGGTGTTAAATAAGAAGCACATAAGTGCTATGTAGGGAGGTGAAGGTGTGATTAAAATAATACATACAATAGGGAAAAACATAAATGTTAATAAAGTGTTAGGGTGTGCTACCCTTGAGCAGACCAGCCATACCAACAAAGGGGGAATCACACTCCCAAACCCATCCCATGCACAATAACAAATTTATGGGCCTAATAGCCCAGTGTAAGGCCACATGATAATGGCTTACAACATCTGAGAGCCAGCTTACCTGGAGATACCCCTGGCTTCTCCAATGGCACTCAGGTGTCAGCAATCCCTCCTATTGCTGACCCATCTATGCCTCTCAACTGCACAACACTTTTATTGGTAAGCTGCTCAATCAGAGGTCTGTCATTCAGGTGCCAACAGGGAGGGGTAAATCTGGCTAGGAAAAAAAAACAGTTTGTATCCCTATTGCACACTGAATGAGAAATATACATATAATAATCAGATAATACAGAGATCTTGGTTGCATATATCTGCAGATATAGGGTTAAGCCCCCAGGCCGTACGTCAAGGCGTCTCTGTCACTGGGGGTCCCTAACACTGGGTATGGGTCTGGGGTGTGGGCCCCCAACATGCCGACACAGGCTGACTACTCCAGGGCAGCACACAAATGAAAGTTAGTAGGTGTTAAATACATAAGTGCTATGTAGGGAGGTGAAGGTGTGATTAAAATAATACATACAATAGGGAAAAACATAAATGTTAATAAAGTGTTAGGGTGTGCTACCCTTGAGCAGACCAGCCATACCAACAAAGGGGGAATCACACTCCCAAACCCATCCCATGCACAATAACAAATTTATGGGCCTAATAGCCCAGTGTAAGGCCACATGATAATGGCTTACAACATCTGAGAGCCAGCTTACCTGGAGATACCCCTGGCTTCTCCAATGGCACTCAGGTGTCAGCAATCCCTCCTATTGCTGACCCATCTATGCCTCTCAACTGCACAACACTTTTATTGGTAAGCTGCTCAATCAGAGGTCTGTCATTCAGGTGCCAACAGGGAGGGGTAAATCTGGCTAGGAAAAAAAAACAGTTTGTATCCCTATTGCACACTGAATGAGAAATATACATATAATAATCAGATAATACAGAGATCTTGGTTGCATATATCTGCAGATATAGGGTTAAGCCCCCAGGCCGTACGTCAAGGCGTCTCTGTCACTGGGGGTCCCTAACACTGGGTATGGGTCTGGGGTGTGGGCCCCCAACATGCCGACACAGGCTGACTACTCCAGGGCAGCACACAAATGAAAGTTAGTAGGTGTTAAATAAGAAGCACATAAGTGCTATGTAGGGAGGTGAAGGTGTGATTAAAATAATACATACAATAGGGAAAAACATAAATGTTAATAAAGTGTTAGGGTGTGCTACCCTTGAGCAGACCAGCCATACCAACAAAGGGGGAATCACACTCCCAAACCCATCCCATGCACAATAACAAATTTATGGGCCTAATAGCCCAGTGTAAGGCCACATGATAATGGCTTACAACATCTGAGAGCCAGCTTACCTGGAGATACCCCTGGCTTCTCCAATGGCACTCAGGTGTCAGCAATCCCTCCTATTGCTGACCCATCTATGCCTCTCAACTGCACAACACTTTTATTGGTAAGCTGCTCAATCAGAGGTCTGTCATTCAGGTGCCAACAGGGAGGGGTAAATCTGGCTAGGAAAAAAAAACAGTTTGTATCCCTATTGCACACTGAATGAGAAATATACAGGTACTTATGTAGTATCTGGGCTGCCGATTTCTAAATCGGGTCGGATCGGGAGATCGCATCGCATCGCATGCGACCATGCGATTCGATGCGATGCGATGCGATGCGATGACCCGATTTTTCCATAGGAATCAATGTTAAAATGGACTGAGTCCATTTTAACATGGAATTCAATGGGAAAAATGGGTCCTTTTCATACCCCTACTATCCAAGTGGGCATGGAGTTGGATATAAACCTGTGGCGAGCGTAGCGAGCCACCGAGCCCGAAGCGTGGCGAGCAAAGCGAGCCCCGCGAGGGGACGAATACCGTCCCCTCGCGGGGCTCGCTTCGCTCGCCACGCTTCGGGCTCGGTGGCTCGCTACGCTCGCCACAGGTTTATATCCAACTCCATGCCCACTTGGATAGTAGGGGTATGAAAAGGACCCATTTTTCCATAGGAATCATTTTAACATTGATTCCTATGGAAAAATCGGGTCATCGCATCCGATATCGGATGCGATGCAATGCGATGCGATGCGATATCGCATCGCATCGCATCTGATTGTATGCCTTAACTTAAGGCATACAATCAAAAAATCGGCAGCCCAGATACTACATAAGTACCAATATACATATAATAATCAGATAATACAGAGATCTTGGTTGCATATATCTGCAGATATAGGGTTAAGCCCCCAGGCCGTACGTCAAGGCGTCTCTGTCACTGGGGGTCCCTAACACTGGGTATGGGTCTGGGGTGTGGGCCCCCAACATGCCGACACAGGCTGACTACTCCAGGGCAGCACACAAATGAAAGTTAGTAGGTGTTAAATAAGAAGCACATAAGTGCTATGTAGGGAGGTGAAGGTGTGATTAAAATAATACATACAATAGGGAAAAACATAAATGTTAATAAAGTGTTAGGGTGTGCTACCCTTGAGCAGACCAGCCATACCAACAAAGGGGGAATCACACTCCCAAACCCATCCCATGCACAATAACAAATTTATGGGCCTAATAGCCCAGTGTAAGGCCACATGATAATGGCTTACAACATCTGAGAGCCAGCTTACCTGGAGATACCCCTGGCTTCTCCAATGGCACTCAGGTGTCAGCAATCCCTCCTATTGCTGACCCATCTATGCCTCTCAACTGCACAACACTTTTATTGGTAAGCTGCTCAATCAGAGGTCTGTCATTCAGGTGCCAACAGGGAGGGGTAAATCTGGCTAGGAAAAAAAAACAGTTTGTATCCCTATTGCACACTGAATGAGAAATATACATATAATAATCAGATAATACAGAGATCTTGGTTGCATATATCTGCAGATATAGGGTTAGGCCCCCAGGCCGTACGTCAAGGCGTCTCTGTCACTGGGGGTCCCTAACACTGGGTATGGGTCTGGGGTGTGGGCCCCCAACATGCCGACACAGGCTGACTACTCCAGGGCAGCACACAAATGAAAGTTAGTAGGTGTTAAATAAGAAGCACATAAGTGCTATGTAGGGAGGTGAAGGTGTGATTAAAATAATACATACAATAGGGAAAAACATAAATGTTAATAAAGTGTTAGGGTGTGCTACCCTTGAGCAGACCAGCCATACCAACAAAGGGGGAATCACACTCCCAAACCCATCCCATGCACAATAACAAATTTATGGGCCTAATAGCCCAGTGTAAGGCCACATGATAATGGCTTACAACATCTGAGAGCCAGCTTACCTGGAGATACCCCTGGCTTCTCCAATGGCACTCAGGTGTCAGCAATCCCTCCTATTGCTGACCCATCTATGCCTCTCAACTGCACAACACTTTTATTGGTAAGCTGCTCAATCAGAGGTCTGTCATTCAGGTGCCAACAGGGAGGGGTAAATCTGGCTAGGAAAAAAAAAACAGTTTGTATCCCTATTGCACACTGAATGAGAAATATACATATAATAATCAGATAATACAGAGATCTTGGTTGCATATATCTGCAGATATAGGGTTAAGCCCCCAGGCCGTACGTCAAGGCGTCTCTGTCACTGGGGGTCCCTAACACTGGGTATGGGTCTGGGGTGTGGGCCCCCAACATGCCGACACAGGCTGACTACTCCAGGGCAGCACACAAATGAAAGTTAGTAGGTGTTAAATAAGAAGCACATAAGTGCTATGTAGGGAGGTGAAGGTGTGATTAAAATAATACATACAATAGGGAAAAACATAAATTTTAATAAAGTGTTAGGGTGTGCTACCCTTGAGCAGACCAGCCATACCAACAAAGGGGGAATCACACTCCCAAACCCATCCCATGCACAATAACAAATTTATGGGCCTAATAGCCCAGTGTAAGGCCACATTATAATGGCTTACAACATCTGAGAGCCAGCTTACCTGGAGATACCCCCAATAGGAGGGATTGCTGACACCTGAGTGCCATTGGAGAAGCCAGGGGTATCTCCAGGTAAGCTGGCTCTCAGATGTTGTAAGCCATTATCATGTGGCCTTACACTGGGCTATTAGGCCCATAAATTTGTTATTGTGCATGGGATGGGTTTGGGAGTGTGATTCCCCCTTTGTTGGTATGGCTGGTCTGCTCAAGGGTAGCACACCCTAACACTTTATTAACATTTATGTTTTTCCCTATTGTATGTATTATTTTAATCACACCTTCACCTCCCTACATAGCACTTATGTGCTTCTTATTTAACACCTACTAACTTTCATTTGTGTGCTGCCCTGGAGTAGTCAGCCTGTGTCGGCATGTTGGGGGCCCACACCCCAGACCCATACCCAGTGTTAGGGACCCCCAGTGACAGAGACGCCTTGACGTACGGCCTGGGGGCTTAACCCTATATCTGCAGATATATGCAACCAAGATCTCTGTATTATCTGATTATTATATGTATATTTCTCATTCAGTGTGCAATAGGGATACAAACTGTTTTTTTTTTTTTCCTAGCCAGATTTACCCCTCCCTGTTGGCACCTGAATGACAGACCTCTGATTGAGCAGCTTACCAATAAAAGTGTTGTGCAGTTGAGAGGCATAGATGGGTCAGCAATAGGAGGGATTGCTGACACCTGAGTGCCATTGGAGAAGCCAGGGGTATCTCCAGGTAAGCTGGCTCTCAGATGTTGTAAGCCATTATCATGTGGCCTTACACTGGGCTATTAGGCCCATAAATTTGTTATTGTGCATGGGATGGGTTTGGGAGTGTGATTCCCCCTTTGTTGGTATGGCTGGTCTGCTCAAGGGTAGCACACCCTAACACTTTATTAACATTTATGTTTTTCCCTATTGTATGTATTATTTTAATCACACCTTCACCTCCCTACATAGCACTTATGTGCTTCTTATTTAACACCTACTAACTTTCATTTGTGTGCTGCCCTGGAGTAGTCAGCCTGTGTCGGCATGTTGGGGGCCCACACCCCAGACCCATACCCAGTGTTAGGGACCCCCAGTGACAGAGACGCCTTGACGTACGGCCTGGGGGCTTAACCCTATATCTGCAGATATATGCAACCAAGATCTCTGTATTATCTGATTATTATATGTATATTTCTCATTCAGTGTGCAATAGGGATACAAACTGTTTTTTTTTCCTAGCCAGATTTACCCCTCCCTGTTGGCACCTGAATGACAGACCTCTGATTGAGCAGCTTACCAATAAAAGTGTTGTGCAGTTGAGAGGCATAGATGGGTCAGCAATAGGAGGGATTGCTGACACCTGAGTGCCATTGGAGAAGCCAGGGGTATCTCCAGGTAAGCTGGCTCTCAGATGTTGTAAGCCATTATCATGTGGCCTTACACTGGGCTATTAGGCCCATAAATTTGTTATTGTGCATGGGATGGGTTTGGGAGTGTGATTCCCCCTTTGTTGGTATGGCTGGTCTGCTCAAGGGTAGCACACCCTAACACTTTATTAACATTTATGTTTTTCCCTATTGTATGTATTATTTTAATCACACCTTCACCTCCCTACATAGCACTTATGTGCTTCTTATTTAACACCTACTAACTTTCATTTGTGTGCTGCCCTGGAGTAGTCAGCCTGTGTCGGCATGTTGGGGGCCCACACCCCAGACCCATACCCAGTGTTAGGGACCCCCAGTGACAGAGACGCCTTGACGTACGGCCTGGGGGCTTAACCCTATATCTGCAGATATATGCAACCAAGATCTCTGTATTATCTGATTATTATATGTATATTTCTCATTCAGTGTGCAATAGGGATACAAACTGTTTTTTTTTCCTAGCCAGATTTACCCCTCCCTGTTGGCACCTGAATGACAGACCTCTGATTGAGCAGCTTACCAATAAAAGTGTTGTGCAGTTGAGAGGCATAGATGGGTCAGCAATAGGAGGGATTGCTGACACCTGAGTGCCATTGGAGAAGCCAGGGGTATCTCCAGGTAAGCTGGCTCTCAGATGTTGTAAGCCATTATCATGTGGCCTTACACTGGGCTATTAGGCCCATAAATTTGTTATTGTGCATGGGATGGGTTTGGGAGTGTGATTCCCCCTTTGTTGGTATGGCTGGTCTGCTCAAGGGTAGCACACCCTAACACTTTATTAACATTTATGTTTTTCCCTATTGTATGTATTATTTTAATCACACCTTCACCTCCCTACATAGCACTTATGTGCTTCTTATTTAACACCTACTAACTTTCATTTGTGTGCTGCCCTGGAGTAGTCAGCCTGTGTCGGCATGTTGGGGGCCCACACCCCAGACCCATACCCAGTGTTAGGGACCCCCAGTGACAGAGACGCCTTGACGTACGGCCTGGGGGCTTAACCCTATATCTGCAGATATATGCAACCAAGATCTCTGTATTATCTGATTATTATATGTATATTTCTCATTCAGTGTGCAATAGGGATACAAACTGTTTTTTTTTCCTAGCCAGATTTACCCCTCCCTGTTGGCACCTGAATGACAGACCTCTGATTGAGCAGCTTACCAATAAAAGTGTTGTGCAGTTGAGAGGCATAGATGGGTCAGCAATAGGAGGGATTGCTGACACCTGAGTGCCATTGGAGAAGCCAGGGGTATCTCCAGGTAAGCTGGCTCTCAGATGTTGTAAGCCATTATCATGTGGCCTTACACTGGGCTATTAGGCCCATAAATTTGTTATTGTGCATGGGATGGGTTTGGGAGTGTGATTCCCCCTTTGTTGGTATGGCTGGTCTGCTCAAGGGTAGCACACCCTAACACTTTATTAACATTTATGTTTTTCCCTATTGTATGTATTATTTTAATCACACCTTCACCTCCCTACATAGCACTTATGTGCTTCTTATTTAACACCTACTAACTTTCATTTGTGTGCTGCCCTGGAGTAGTCAGCCTGTGTCGGCATGTTGGGGGCCCACACCCCAGACCCATACCCAGTGTTAGGGACCCCCAGTGACAGAGACGCCTTGACGTACGGCCTGGGGGCTTAACCCTATATCTGCAGATATATGCAACCAAGATCTCTGTATTATCTGATTATTATATGTATATTTCTCATTCAGTGTGCAATAGGGATACAAACTGTTTTTTTTTCCTAGCCAGATTTACCCCTCCCTGTTGGCACCTGAATCACAGACCTCTGATTGAGCAGCTTACCAATAAAAGTGTTGTGCAGTTGAGAGGCATAGATGGGTCAGCAATAGGAGGGATTGCTGACACCTGAGTGCCATTGGAGAAGCCAGGGGTATCTCCAGGTAAGCTGGCTCTCAGATGTTGTAAGCCATTATCATGTGGCCTTACACTGGGCTATTAGGCCCATAAATTTGTTATTGTGCATGGGATGGGTTTGGGAGTGTGATTCCCCCTTTGTTGGTATGGCTGGTCTGCTCAAGGGTAGCACACCCTAACACTTTATTAACATTTATGTTTTTCCCTATTGTATGTATTATTTTAATCACACCTTCACCTCCCTACATAGCACTTATGTGCTTCTTATTTAACACCTACTAACTTTCATTTGTGTGCTGCCCTGGAGTAGTCAGCCTGTGTCGGCATGTTGGGGGCCCACACCCCAGACCCATACCCAGTGTTAGGGACCCCCAGTGACAGAGACGCCTTGACGTACGGCCTGGGGGCTTAACCCTATATCTGCAGATATATGCAACCAAGATCTCTGTATTATCTGATTATTATATGTATATTTCTCATTCAGTGTGCAATAGGGATACAAACTGTTTTTTTTTTTTCCTAGCCAGATTTACCCCTCCCTGTTGGCACCTGAATGACAGACCTCTGATTGAGCAGCTTACCAATAAAAGTGTTGTGCAGTTGAGAGGCATAGATGGGTCAGCAATAGGAGGGATTGCTGACACCTGAGTGCCATTGGAGAAGCCAGGGGTATCTCCAGGTAAGCTGGCTCTCAGATGTTGTAAGCCATTATCATGTGGCCTTACACTGGGCTATTAGGCCCATAAATTTGTT
The DNA here is from genome assembly GCF_055691185.1 of Crinia signifera. Classification (NCBI taxonomy): domain Eukaryota; kingdom Metazoa; phylum Chordata; class Amphibia; order Anura; family Myobatrachidae; genus Crinia; species Crinia signifera. The sequence goes on along the minus strand of NC_139221.1, from coordinate 147,602,031 downwards.
ATTGTGCATGGGATGGGTTTGGGAGTGTGATTCCCCCTTTGTTGGTATGGCTGGTCTGCTCAAGGGTAGCACACCCTAACACTTTATTAACATTTATGTTTTTCCCTATTGTATGTATTATTTTAATCACACCTTCACCTCCCTACATAGCACTTATGTGCTTCTTATTTAACACCTACTAACTTTCATTTGTGTGCTGCCCTGGAGTAGTCAGCCTGTGTCGGCATGTTGGGGGCCCACACCCCAGACCCATACCCAGTGTTAGGGACCCCCAGTGACAGAGACGCCTTGACGTACGGCCTGGGGGCTTAACCCTATATCTGCAGATATATGCAACCAAGATCTCTGTATTATCTGATTATTATATGTATATTTCTCATTCAGTGTGCAATAGGGATACAAACTGTTTTTTTTTCCTAGCCAGATTTACCCCTCCCTGTTGGCACCTGAATGACAGACCTCTGATTGAGCAGCTTACCAATAAAAGTGTTGTGCAGTTGAGAGGCATAGATGGGTCAGCAATAGGAGGGATTGCTGACACCTGAGTGCCATTGGAGAAGCCAGGGGTATCTCCAGGTAAGCTGGCTCTCAGATGTTGTAAGCCATTATCATGTGGCCTTACACTGGGCTATTAGGCCCATAAATTTGTTATTGTGCATGGGATGGGTTTGGGAGTGTGATTCCCCCTTTGTTGGTATGGCTGGTCTGCTCAAGGGTAGCACACCCTAACACTTTATTAACATTTATGTTTTTCCCTATTGTATGTATTATTTTAATCACACCTTCACCTCCCTACATAGCACTTATGTGCTTCTTATTTAACACCTACTAACTTTCATTTGTGTGCTGCCCTGGAGTAGTCAGCCTGTGTCGGCATGTTGGGGGCCCACACCCCAGACCCATACCCAGTGTTAGGGACCCCCAGTGACAGAGACGCCTTGACGTACGGCCTGGGGGCTTAACCCTATATCTGCAGATATATGCAACCAAGATCTCTGTATTATCTGATTATTATATGTATATTTCTCATTCAGTGTGCAATAGGGATACAAACTGTTTTTTTTTCCTAGCCAGATTTACCCCTCCCTGTTGGCACCTGAATGACAGACCTCTGATTGAGCAGCTTACCAATAAAAGTGTTGTGCAGTTGAGAGGCATAGATGGGTCAGCAATAGGAGGGATTGCTGACACCTGAGTGCCATTGGAGAAGCCAGGGGTATCTCCAGGTAAGCTGGCTCTCAGATGTTGTAAGCCATTATCATGTGGCCTTACACTGGGCTATTAGGCCCATAAATTTGTTATTGTGCATGGGATGGGTTTGGGAGTGTGATTCCCCCTTTGTTGGTATGGCTGGTCTGCTCAAGGGTAGCACACCCTAACACTTTATTAACATTTATGTTTTTCCCTATTGTATGTATTATTTTAATCACACCTTCACCTCCCTACATAGCACTTATGTGCTTCTTATTTAACACCTACTAACTTTCATTTGTGTGCTGCCCTGGAGTAGTCAGCCTGTGTCGGCATGTTGGGGGCCCACACCCCAGACCCATACCCAGTGTTAGGGACCCCCAGTGACAGAGACGCCTTGACGTACGGCCTGGGGGCTTAACCCTATATCTGCAGATATATGCAACCAAGATCTCTGTATTATCTGATTATTATATGTATATTTCTCATTCAGTGTGCAATAGGGATACAAACTGTTTTTTTTTCCTAGCCAGATTTACCCCTCCCTGTTGGCACCTGAATGACAGACCTCTGATTGAGCAGCTTACCAATAAAAGTGTTGTGCAGTTGAGAGGCATAGATGGGTCAGCAATAGGAGGGATTGCTAACACCTGAGTGCCATTGGAGAAGCCAGGGGTATCTCCAGGTAAGCTGGCTCTCAGATGTTGTAAGCCATTATCATGTGGCCTTACACTGGGCTATTAGGCCCATAAATTTGTTATTGTGCATGGGATGGGTTTGGGAGTGTGATTCCCCCTTTGTTGGTATGGCTGGTCTGCTCAAGGGTAGCACACCCTAACACTTTATTAACATTTATGTTTTTCCCTATTGTATGTATTATTTTAATCACACCTTCACCTCCCTACATAGCACTTATGTGCTTCTTATTTAACACCTACTAACTTTCATTTGTGTGCTGCCCTGGAGTAGTCAGCCTGTGTCGGCATGTTGGGGGCCCACACCCCAGACCCATACCCAGTGTTTGGGACCCCCAGTGACAGAGACGCCTTGACGTACGGCCTGGGGGCTTAACCCTATATCTGCAGATATATGCAACCAAGATCTCTGTATTATCTGATTATTATATGTATATTTCTCATTCAGTGTGCAATAGGGATACAAACTGTTTTTTTTTCCTAGCCAGATTTACCCCTCCCTGTTGGCACCTGAATGACAGACCTCTGATTGAGCAGCTTACCAATAAAAGTGTTGTGCAGTTGAGAGGCATAGATGGGTCAGCAATAGGAGGGATTGCTGACACCTGAGTGCCATTGGAGAAGCCAGGGGTATCTCCAGGTAAGCTGGCTCTCAGATGTTGTAAGCCATTATCATGTGGCCTTACACTGGGCTATTAGGCCCATAAATTTGTTATTGTGCATGGGATGGGTTTGGGAGTGTGATTCCCCCTTTGTTGGTATGGCTGGTCTGCTCAAGGGTAGCACACCCTAACACTTTATTAACATTTATGTTTTTCCCTATTGTATGTATTATTTTAATCACACCTTCACCTCCCTACATAGCACTTATGTGCTTCTTATTTAACACCTACTAACTTTCATTTGTGTGCTGCCCTGGAGTAGTCAGCCTGTGTCGGCATGTTGGGGGCCCACACCCCAGACCCATACCCAGTGTTAGGGACCCCCAGTGACAGAGACGCCTTGACGTACGGCCTGGGGGCTTAACCCTATATCTGCAGATATATGCAACCAAGATCTCTGTATTATCTGATTATTATATGTATATTTCTCATTCAGTGTGCAATAGGGATACAAACTGTTTTTTTTTCCTAGCCAGATTTACCCCTCCCTGTTGGCACCTGAATGACAGACCTCTGATTGAGCAGCTTACCAATAAAAGTGTTGTGCAGTTGAGAGGCATAGATGGGTCAGCAATAGGAGGGATTGCTGACACCTGAGTGCCATTGGAGAAGCCAGGGGTATCTCCAGGTAAGCTGGCTCTCAGATGTTGTAAGCCATTATCATGTGGCCTTACACTGGGCTATTAGGCCCATAAATTTGTTATTGTGCATGGGATGGGTTTGGGAGTGTGATTCCCCCTTTGTTGGTATGGCTGGTCTGCTCAAGGGTAGCACACCCTAACACTTTATTAACATTTATGTTTTTCCCTATTGTATGTATTATTTTAATCACACCTTCACCTCCCTACATAGCACTTATGTGCTTCTTATTTAACACCTACTAACTTTCATTTGTGTGCTGCCCTGGAGTAGTCAGCCTGTGTCGGCATGTTGGGGGCCCACACCCCAGACCCATACCCAGTGTTAGGGACCCCCAGTGACAGAGACGCCTTGACGTACGGCCTGGGGGCTTAACCCTATATCTGCAGATATATGCAACCAAGATCTCTGTATTATCTGATTATTATATGTATATTTCTCATTCAGTGTGCAATAGGGATACAAACTGTTTTTTTTTCCTAGCCAGATTTACCCCTCCCTGTTGGCACCTGAATGACAGACCTCTGATTGAGCAGCTTACCAATAAAAGTGTTGTGCAGTTGAGAGGCATAGATGGGTCAGCAATAGGAGGGATTGCTGACACCTGAGTGCCATTGGAGAAGCCAGGGGTATCTCCAGGTAAGCTGGCTCTCAGATGTTGTAAGCCATTATCATGTGGCCTTACACTGGGCTATTAGGCCCATAAATTTGTTATTGTGCATGGGATGGGTTTGGGAGTGTGATTCCCCCTTTGTTGGTATGGCTGGTCTGCTCAAGGGTAGCACACCCTAACACTTTATTAACATTTATGTTTTTCCCTATTGTATGTATTATTTTAATCACACCTTCACCTCCCTACATAGCACTTATGTGCTTCTTATTTAACACCTACTAACTTTCATTTGTGTGCTGCCCTGGAGTAGTCAGCCTGTGTCGGCATGTTGGGGGCCCACACCCCAGACCCATACCCAGTGTTAGGGACCCCCAGTGACAGAGACGCCTTGACGTACGGCCTGGGGGCTTAACCCTATATCTGCAGATATATGCAACCAAGATCTCTGTATTATCTGATTATTATATGTATATTTCTCATTCAGTGTGCAATAGGGATACAAACTGTTTTTTTTTCCTAGCCAGATTTACCCCTCCCTGTTGGCACCTGAATGACAGACCTCTGATTGAGCAGCTTACCAATAAAAGTGTTGTGCAGTTGAGAGGCATAGATGGGTCAGCAATAGGAGGGATTGCTGACACCTGAGTGCCATTGGAGAAGCCAGGGGTATCTCCAGGTAAGCTGGCTCTCAGATGTTGTAAGCCATTATCATGTGGCCTTACACTGGGCTATTAGGCCCATAAATTTGTTATTGTGCATGGGATGGGTTTGGGAGTGTGATTCCCCCTTTGTTGGTATGGCTGGTCTGCTCAAGGGTAGCACACCCTAACACTTTATTAACATTTATGTTTTTCCCTATTGTATGTATTATTTTAATCACACCTTCACCTCCCTACATAGCACTTATGTGCTTCTTATTTAACACCTACTAACTTTCATTTGTGTGCTGCCCTGGAGTAGTCAGCCTGTGTCGGCATGTTGGGGGCCCACACCCCAGACCCATACCCAGTGTTAGGGACCCCCAGTGACAGAGACGCCTTGACGTACGGCCTGGGGGCTTAACCCTATATCTGCAGATATATGCAACCAAGATCTCTGTATTATCTGATTATTATATGTATATTTCTCATTCAGTGTGCAATAGGGATACAAACTGTTTTTTTTTCCTAGCCAGATTTACCCCTCCCTGTTGGCACCTGAATCACAGACCTCTGATTGAGCAGCTTACCAATAAAAGTGTTGTGCAGTTGAGAGGCATAGATGGGTCAGCAATAGGAGGGATTGCTGACACCTGAGTGCCATTGGAGAAGCCAGGGGTATCTCCAGGTAAGCTGGCTCTCAGATGTTGTAAGCCATTATCATGTGGCCTTACACTGGGCTATTAGGCCCATAAATTTGTTATTGTGCATGGGATGGGTTTGGGAGTGTGATTCCCCCTTTGTTGGTATGGCTGGTCTGCTCAAGGGTAGCACACCCTAACACTTTATTAACATTTATGTTTTTCCCTATTGTATGTATTATTTTAATCACACCTTCACCTCCCTACATAGCACTTATGTGCTTCTTATTTAACACCTACTAACTTTCATTTGTGTGCTGCCCTGGAGTAGTCAGCCTGTGTCGGCATGTTGGGGGCCCACACCCCAGACCCATACCCAGTGTTAGGGACCCCCAGTGACAGAGACGCCTTGACGTACGGCCTGGGGGCTTAACCCTATATCTGCAGATATATGCAACCAAGATCTCTGTATTATCTGATTATTATATGTATATTTCTCATTCAGTGTGCAATAGGGATACAAACTGTTTTTTTTTCCTAGCCAGATTTACCCCTCCCTGTTGGCACCTGAATCACAGACCTCTGATTGAGCAGCTTACCAATAAAAGTGTTGTGCAGTTGAGAGGCATAGATGGGTCAGCAATAGGAGGGATTGCTGACACCTGAGTGCCATTGGAGAAGCCAGGGGTATCTCCAGGTAAGCTGGCTCTCAGATGTTGTAAGCCATTATCATGTGGCCTTACACTGGGCTATTAGGCCCATAAATTTGTTATTGTGCATGGGATGGGTTTGGGAGTGTGATTCCCCCTTTGTTGGTATGGCTGGTCTGCTCAAGGGTAGCACACCCTAACACTTTATTAACATTTATGTTTTTCCCTATTGTATGTATTATTTTAATCACACCTTCACCTCCCTACATAGCACTTATGTGCTTCTTATTTAACACCTACTAACTTTCATTTGTGTGCTGCCCTGGAGTAGTCAGCCTGTGTCGGCATGTTGGGGGCCCACACCCCAGACCCATACCCAGTGTTAGGGACCCCCAGTGACAGAGACGCCTTGACGTACGGCCTGGGGGCTTAACCCTATATCTGCAGATATATGCAACCAAGATCTCTGTATTATCTGATTATTATATGTATATTTCTCATTCAGTGTGCAATAGGGATACAAACTGTTTTTTTTTTTTCCTAGCCAGATTTACCCCTCCCTGTTGGCACCTGAATGACAGACCTCTGATTGAGCAGCTTACCAATAAAAGTGTTGTGCAGTTGAGAGGCATAGATGGGTCAGCAATAGGAGGGATTGCTGACACCTGAGTGCCATTGGAGAAGCCAGGGGTATCTCCAGGTAAGCTGGCTCTCAGATGTTGTAAGCCATTATCATGTGGCCTTACACTGGGCTATTAGGCCCATAAATTTGTTATTGTGCATGGGATGGGTTTGGGAGTGTGATTCCCCCTTTGTTGGTATGGCTGGTCTGCTCAAGGGTAGCACACCCTAACACTTTATTAACATTTATGTTTTTCCCTATTGTATGTATTATTTTAATCACACCTTCACCTCCCTACATAGCACTTATGTGCTTCTTATTTAACACCTACTAACTTTCATTTGTGTGCTGCCCTGGAGTAGTCAGCCTGTGTCGGCATGTTGGGGGCCCACACCCCAGACCCATACCCAGTGTTAGGGACCCCCAGTGACAGAGACGCCTTGACGTACGGCCTGGGGGCTTAACCCTATATCTGCAGACTTCTGATTCTATCAGTGCCCCTGCCAAGCAGACATATACCAGATCCACAGGGGTAATGTATGTTGCCAGAGGTCGGATAACAGGGAGGACCTCTTCTTCAAAATGCCTTCCAATGAGATCCATGCCAGGACATCTGTTAAGTGTTTAACTGTGTAACAAAAGGGAAAGATGGGGCCTTTTACAGAACTGCAAAACAACTGCCGAAGCACAGTTCACTGTGGATATATTGCACAGCAACTGTATATGCTGGACATTCTGAGAACTAGTATTTTGCTCTTGAAGGAACACTCCATAAATAAAACTGATGCACAGCATTTCAGATTTAACCTGGCTGATTTTTCTTCTGTTGCAATTTGTCATCTCTGTCTCTTTGCAAACCATTACCAAAACCTCATATTGCAGGGCCAGAACAAACTGAAGCCAAAGACAGATGTTTCACTCAAGTGATTCTCTTACCTAGAAATTATATATTTATAAAGGTATGATGAATTCATTTTCAATATTAGTTTACAAAAACCCAGACTGAATAATTTCACTTTGTTCTAACCTTACAGTGTACAACACTAGAGGCACTGTTACCAGTCTTAATATACAGTATATTGTAAATGTTACATTTCAGACTATAAAGGTTCCCTGCCTTTTTTTTTCTTCTTCTTCCTCTTCTTCTTCTTCTTCTTCTTCTTCTTCTTCTTCTTATTACTTATACTGTCTTTTAATGCAGGAGTATTATAGAAACATAACAAACACATAATTATAACAATACATCAACAAAATATATAAAAATAGCAATGGTTGCATTTAACTGAGCTTCAACAATAGAGACTGTCAATTTTCGTCCAAAAAAAACGATCCACATAACTCTTAGGATTAACACTAATACATGCTCTCTACAGGCATTGAAGAGCTTTATTATAGAGCTCAATAAACGTGGCAGCAAAGCCCTTACAAAATACTTTATCATCCTTAGAAGAACTGAATATAGTCCCATTTAAATTGACACAGCACATGCCCTGAGGCACTGGGGGTAAAAGGGGGTAATTCCAGACCAATACATTTGTTAATTTACCACAACAGTCAATGCCCAATTAAACCATGTGGATGGGTACATTACATTAGAACTGTATTTTTTCTATAGAATCTGTAAATGGCTGCCTAGGAACTGTGCACCCATTGGCGGATTCAGGGGGGGGGGGGCACCCCCCCCTGCCATTTCATTTTGTAGCTGAGGATCAGGGCTTTCCAACAAGCCCAGCCCCATATCACTAGCCCCCGGGAACCGTAGATATCGCCTGGCAAAGCTGTATCGTTTTTCCCCATAGGATAATATGGGACCCGTTAATTCCGACCCCCACCTGGTTTCGATGGCTCCCAGTCCCCCCTGGCATTACAGAAGCTTGTGGTTGATCTCATTCAATTCCAAATCGCTGGGCCTTTAATATGATACCAGGCTGGTCCATATCAGTCAATCGGTTCCAGAGATATTGCGGGTAAACCAATTTTTTTTTTAAAATGTAATTTCATGGCTGTTCATGTTCTTTGAGGGCAAATTACCCTGGAACCGAAAGTTCCAGTTTCACTGGACCAAAATCATTCAAAGCCGACTCAAAAGTTCTTCAATATGTTACTTCTCTCATGTAAATGGGTCAGTTGGTTCCGAAGATATAGCCGGTTAAATGAGATAACAGGTTAAAGGGGGGGAGGGGTGGTTTTCTCTCCCCCTCACTCCAGAAAATGCAGGGACTAGGCTGGTGTAAAAGGGGCCAACCTGGGAATGCATTTTCTGGTGTGAGAGGGGTATTATTTCAAATAACCGGGACCTGCAGTGCTCTGAATATTCAGCCAGGCTCTGCCACTGTCAGTGGCTATCACTTCTGCCTGGCGGCGGCGGCTGTCCCCCATTTATTGCGAACATGTATTCCCCCTTGGCAATGAGCATGTAATCCCACATGGCAACAAGCATGGAACCACTGGCAATGAGAATGGAACCCTTGGCAATGAGCATGTAGATAAGTAGCAGTTATGTAGCATCATTTTTAATAGGCATTATGGTGTTTGGCATAATATATAATGGATATTATGGTATGTAACTTAACGTGTAATGGACATTATGGTGTAAATGTTTAATGCGCGCCTTTGGCGGACAATGTCTCTGTTTATGAAGCGTATTGTGAATTTTGGCTTAATCTGTGGGGCATTATGTTAATTCTGGCTCAATCCGTGTGGCATTATGTGAATTTTAGCTCAATCCATGTGGCATGTGAATTTTGGTTCAATCCGTGTGGCATTATGTGAATTTTGGCTCAATCCGTGTGGCATTATGTGAATTTTGGCTCAATCCGTGTGGCATTATGCGAATTTTGACACAATCCATGTGGCATTATGTGAATTTTGGCTCATTCCATTTGGCATCATGTGTAATGGGCAAGTATAATGGTGTCTAGTATTTTGTTGCATAATGTGTAGAAGTTGTATATGGTGTGGTACACTACACTCAAGGGCACGCCCCCTGTTGAGTGGCCACACATCCTTTTCCGGAGCGCGCCTTCGGTGCGCGCACAACTGCATCCTTCACTTTTGTCGCCATGGTGGGCCTGTGTAATTTAAATGCCAGGGCCTATTATTAATTCCATTCTCACCCTCTCTCTGCCGCTCTCTTAGCATTTACACTGGCACCACTAACACCACCCCTCCCACACCCAAACCCTATTTTATCATGGTGCCCCCCCTGTCATTTTATCCTGGATCCGCCCCTGTGTGCACACTGTTCCATATGTAAGCCCATGTCTCCTGTGTGATAACTGTTCTGTCTCTGCTATAACTGTGCTGTCTTTGCTCATACTGTAACCTAACTGGCTGCTGCAATGACCAGTAGCGCCACTGATGGCTGCCTAGGTGCTGTGCAGCTCGTCAGGTATGTGTTCCCTGTGTGATTACTGTACTGTCTCTGCTTATATTGGTATCTACCTGGCTGCTACAATGACCACTGGCGCCACTGATGGCTGCCTAGGTGCGGTTCAGCTCGGCAGGTATATGTTCCCTATGTGATAACTGTACTGTCTCTGCTTATATTGGTACCTACCTGGCTGCTACAATGACCACTGGCGCCACTGATGGCTGCCTAGGCGCTGTGCAGCTCGGCAGGTATGTGTTCCCTGTGTGATAACTGTACTGTCTCTGCTTACTGTATATTGGTACATGCCTGGCTGCTACAACGACCAGTGACGCCACTGATGGCTGCCTAGGTGCTGTGCAGCTCGGCAGGTATATGTTCCCTATGTGATAACTGTACTATCTCTGCTTATATTGGTACCTACCTGGCTGCTGCAATGACCAGTGGTGCCGCTGATGGCTGCCAAGGCGCTGTGCAGCTTGGTGGGTATGTGTTCCCTGCGTCTGTATCCCCCAGGGTACTTCTAGCTTATACCTGTATGTGTTTGCATATCTGTCACTGTTTAACTGTACCTACAGTAACTGGCTGTTGCACAGCAATCCAAGTCAAATTCATGGTATGCACAAGTATACATGGCCAATAAAGTTGATTCTGATTCTAGTAATGTAAAATTTAAATTTCTTTAAATTGTTTCATTTTTTCTATCTTTTAAGAAAGCCTGATTTTAATTATCTTTCAATATCAATATAAAAAAATCAAGGCTTACTTGATTATTTGGTAATTCCGCAATGACAACAGTTACTGTGAAGCACATTCCACCTTCTGCAGCATTTATTCCAAGCTACATACAAGGTTGGCAATGCGTGGAACTTTTTTCCCTCACTGTCTCCTTTTCCTCCTCTTTATTTTTCTTTCTATCTTTAAGTGTTCACCTCCCCTCCATTTTACCTCCTCTGACAATTCTTGCCTCCATTCTCCTCATCTGTTAATTTTTCTAACACCCTTTACCAGGGACAGACTGCGGCTGAGGAGCAATCCATGCACGGCCTGCAGCACATGTGCAAGTCAGGGGTGTGTTACTACAGCTGAGAGGGTGTGCCACAAGCCACAAGCCCTGTCTTTATGGGAGCCAATGGCAGGCTGGTGGGTGGGAGGGCGAACAGAGAAGCAAGAAGCTGCATTGATCGCTCAGCCCTATGATCTGTGTGGCTGAACTGGTCCATCAGACCATGGGCCTTTCTGATATTTGCCAAATGTACCAGATGGCAGGTCCAGCCCTGCCCTTCACCCTTTATCTCTTTTTTTATCCTCTGTCTTTCTCTCCCACTACTCTGTCTCTCTCCTACCTCCCCTCTCTTCACTACATTTCTGTCTTATTTTTACCCACATCTCACTCTCCTTCCGTTTCTTGCTCTTTTTCTCTGCTAAGATTTTTTAAAATCAATTGTACATATTTTGTATTTTGATTTAAGGTCAAGTTTTTTTTCAATTAGATTCAGCAGTAGGCAGGTGTTGTACACATTAGCAGTGGCGTAACAATAGCTCCGCCTGCCCCATGGTCACAGCTCTCCTCCTTGCATGAATTGCATGTTTGAGATCTCCCCAGAGTGGCTCAATGATATTGATGTCAGGAGATTGAGATGGGCACTCCAGAACCTTCACTTTATTCTGCTGTATCCAATGACAGGTCAACTTGGCCTTGTGTTTTGGATCATTGTCATGTTGGATCGTCCAAGTACGTCCCATGCGCAGCTGATGAGTGCAAATTTTCCTCCAGCATTTTCTGATGATATGCTGCATTCATCTTGCCATCAATTTTGACCGTTTCCACTTTTCTTGGCTTAGCACATCTGGCCCTTAGGCATGCAGAGCATACACATTATAGATCAGGATGGGTTGGGAATTCTTGTTTTGGAAAACATTTTTATATTAAAGTTTTCCTTCTCCCTTTGTGGCCATGTTTCATGAATTGCTGATACAAATTTCTAGCCTGATGTTTTGAACACAGGGAGACAGAGGGGGAGATTCTCTAAGGTAAAAATGTTGTAAAAACCCCGTTATCTGGGGTTTTACCGCATTTCGGGATGCTCTAAGCATCCCCTGCCGGGTTACTGCGGCGGGGGGCTTCGCCAGGAAAATCTGGCGATGCCCCATAGAAGCCAATGGGCTTCTAACGCGAACCCACCACCACCCCGCACGGACCCCCGCCGCCCCGCATCGCCCCCTTACCTGTGTCCGGGCAGCACAGAGCTGGGGGCTCTGTGCTTGTGGGGGCGCCGGGGGCTGCGGTGCTATAGTTAAACACCCCCCCCAATCCCCCGCAGACTTACCTATCTCGCTGGTCCCGGCAGCTCTGTTCTTCTGCTGAGGACCACCACAAAATGACCACCCCCATATAGCACACTGAAACTGTCTGCTGAATGGGGGCGGCCATTTTGTGGTGGTCCTCAGCAGAAGAATGGAGCCGCTGGGACCAGCGCGATAGGTAAGGCTGCGGGGGATTGGTGGGGTTTGCATGGGTGGCAGGGGGGATGCTTGGCAGGGCGGTGGCGGGGGGGGGTGCTTGGCAGGGCGGCGGGGGGGGGGCGCCCCCACCCCCCCTAATGGCGGGGGGGCGCCCAAAACGTAGCTACGCCACTGTGCATATGTTACTGCATATGCGATAATTATGTATGCGAAGAGAGGCGAAGGGGGGCGGAGCTGAGTGGCGAATATTAGAGAATCTCGCCCAGTGACTGAGATACACAAGCCTGATGCGTCTGTAATGATGATGCACATGTTTCCATGAGATTTACGCTTAATGTTTCTTTTGTCTGTCTCTTTTTACACTGACTTTTCTGTTAGTAGCTATTTTAGGCCAATGATATTGTGCCAAGTTTAAGTATACTTCACATTTTGGCAGGGAAATGTACTTGGATCTGATTACAGGCACAAAAGAATATGAATAATGAGAAGTTTAATTACAGGCTCTGGAAGCCTCGTTCATAAAAAAGCATCAAAACAATATTATTTTCACTCAAATACAACTCAGTTCTTCTACATTCTTTTGCCAATGCGCCCCTGAAGGGCAACGCCAAGCAATTGCTTGCAATGTAAACAGCTTCCTGAGGCTAATAGTCAGGCTATATTAAGTAATGACATTTATAGTCTGATGTTTGTTAAAAATCTGGAATACTAAACTGCTTCAAATTAAAATAAAATTGCAATGCTTGCCTTGGATACAAACCAGTGCCGATATTTATGAATAATATGTAAGGCTCTCTCTTTTTATTCCTAACTAGCTGGAAGGATTGGATGTATCTAAATGTTTTCTCCTTGTAAACATGATGCATGGCCACTGTTGACATGCTAAGGATGTGTACAGCTTGACCATGTCAACATACTTATGTCGTCATGGCAAATGTCAACATGATAAATTATACCCTATTTCAGACTACAGTACATACTGTGTGACCAAGGCAAGTAGAGTAAAACAACAGCCATTCAGCTAGGGGAGAACTAAGACTCCAACTTTACAGATACCTCCATAGTGAATAAGGTCCTATGTCTGCGCAAAAGCCTAACTACACAACCAGACCTTGTTTGCCAAGCAAAAACAACACAAAAAGCAGCGCTGACAATCAAAGATGAGTGAATCAGATTTCAAAAGTTATAAAAATTTATTAAAAAAACAATAATTTAAAAATTCATGTATAGCAGCATTATCATAACATGTAAATAAATCATGTAGAGGTGCAAATTGAATAAGTGCACATGAACGTTGATTTTAAAATCAATATAAGATGACCAGATCTCACGTGTAAATGAATAACCCCATCCGGGGTGGAGGATGGAAGAAACCCACACTGTCCACACTAGATGGTAGTCCCAAAAGTTTTGATGGAGTCCAGAGAGCGGCGATTTGTATTCCTGTGGGCTCACCGAGAGAGTGGCTGATGTTGTGTGAGCCTACCTTCAACCTTGTGGCCAGGTGTCCAGGTGGATGGTTAAATTGAGCCGTAGACTTCCAATATTGTTAGGGAAGGATGGTGGTCAGGTGATTGAGCAGGAAAAAGCCTCCAAAGTGTTTGTCCGGGATCTGGTATCAATAGGCCTATTTGGGACTACCATCTAGTGTGGACAGTGCGGGTTTCTTCCATCCTCCACCCCGGATGGGGTTATTCATTTACACGTGAGATCTGGTCATCTTATATTGATTTTAAAATCAACGTTCATGTGCACTTATTCAATTTGCACCTCTACATAATTTATTTACATGTTATGATAATGCTGCTATACATGAATTTTTAAATTATTGTTTTTTTAATAAATTTTTATAACTTTTGAAATCTGATTCACTCATCTTTGATTGTCAGCGCTGCTTTTTGTGTTGTTTTTGTTTCTATATTTCTTGGGGACTGACCCTCCCCACCCAAGCAGCTGCTTCAAATTGAGGTAACAACTCCACCAAGCGCTCCCAAGAGTATACACGGTAGTGTCTACTCAATTCTTTTGGTACACTTGTTTGCCAAGCAATGCAAATAGAAATAGAGAAATTGCATCTGGATGGAAAAAAGAATCTAGGAAATACATCCTGGACGTGTGGAAACCTAGAGTGTAAGCTAAAAAACTGTACATAGAAGTAAGTAACTCTAAACAAGCTTGCCACAGAGAAAGAAAATATAGACCAGATGAACTAAGCTTCAAAAGTGATAAAATGTAGAGATAAACAGCCAGCCAATCAGCTCCTACCTGCCGTGCCACAGACTGTGTTTGAAAAATGTCAAGCAGGAGCTGATTGGTTGGTTTTATATCACTCTCCATTTTATTGCTTTTGAAGCTTTGTGCATCTGGCCCTGTATCAGTTATAACTGAATCAGAGTTTCTGAAGTTAGCAGAATTCTCTGAAATAAAAAGTCTCAGCAATATGCCTCAAGACTCTCCCTCCACCATCACTACAAGTAATTTGTTATGACTTTTGGAGGTAACCACAGTAATCAGAACCCTAAGCTCTGTTGTGTCTCCCCGTGGTCGGCAGATGAGTGCAGTGCTAGGCTTCACCTTTAGCAGCCATGTTCAAAGTAGCTGGTTAGGCCTGCTCCAACCCCCGATGCCCCCAGGTCAACCGAGACGAAGAGATGACAAAAGGCTAAACTGACTACGGCTGACTAAAGAGTGGAATACCCTTAGAGTCAACAAGCCTCTGGGAGGAATCTGGGAGCAAACCTACACAGGACTTCCAAAGAAGGCAACAATGCTAGAAGACGATACCGGTAAACACTAATATATGTAACAATACACAAGGTGGTTAACGTTAATAAACAGTAATAAATGCAAAAATGCACAATGACACAGAAAATAATAATAATAAAGACAAAAGCTGGTTTCCCCTGACTTATCTGAAATGGTAACCGATAGACCAGCACAGGAGATATGCAGCAGACTGGCAGGAAGGCAAGCTGGGAATAGGAACAGGAACCAGGAACACGTTTGACTGAGGCACTACTGAAGCAGGCACACAGGACGCTATAACCGGTGCCATTACAGAGAAGAAGCCAGTTTAAATAGTAACACCCCCCCCCCTACAGTGCTGCTGCTGCCAGGCGGAAATCTGCGGCATTGCCTAGCAATGACCCAACGCCAGCCCGCTGTCAATTATGGGCAGGAAGTTTGGGGCATTGCCAGGCAACGTCCCCAGGACATCCCTGCCCCCAGCTCTGACCGCCGATGGCTGCTGCCAGACCCTGAGATTCCTGAAGGAGCAGCAGAAGGAGTGCCCAGGGATGCAAAAGGTAGGTGGCTACGCCTAATAGACTTGAATAAGAATCCATCAGGGAGTCATCAAACCAAACATGCTGTGTGTGCAACTGCAAACTGAAGTCTAGGATAATATTGTTTGTAGTTCAGAATGAACACTCAGACGACACTCCACGGATTTAGTATAGTAGTGTATTAGATCAAACAGGTATGCATTACATATCAAAGCCCGGTTACATCAATGTTTCATGGCCACTACGGCTATAAGGTATGCAACAGGGTAGACACACCAGGAGGGGTAAAACAAATGATTCATGATCTACAGTAGATAAATTAGAGCAGGCATGTCAAACTCGCGGCCCGGAGGTGCATATTTGCGGCGGCTGAAGGCAGAGCGGCAGCGGCGTTGTAAAAAAGTAAGAATGTGCTTAATGCAGTTATGGTAGGGTGGTTGGTTGGGGGGACGGGGGGGACAGGGTCTTTTGATCCCATCGGGATGTTTTATGGCCCCCATGTTTTCTATGAAAAGTAAAAAAAAAAAAAGTAACACTCAATGACCCTCAGTGTAAGGTTAGTGGGCATATCTTGCTTTTATGGTGTCAAACTCATGGCCCTCCAGCTGTTGTGGAACTACACATTCCAGGATGCCCTGCCACAGATTCTATATAATGGATTGCTAAAACTGTGGCAGGGCATGCTGGAACATGTTGTTCCACAACAGCTGGCGGTCCATGAGTTTGACACAGCTTGTAATTTATGGTGTGTTAAGTGTCATTCTGACCCTGTGTCACAATGTGAATTTTTACTCATTCCCTATGTCACAATGTGAATTTCAACTTATTCTCTGTGTCAAAATGTGAATTTTTAATAATTCTCTGTGTAAAATGTGAATTTTTAATCATTCTCTATGTCAGAATGTGAATTTTGGGCTCATTTTCTTGTCACAATGTGAATTTCAGCTTATTCTCTGTGTCAGAATGTGAATTTCGGGCTCATTTTCTTGTCAGAATGTGAATTTCAGCTTATTCTCTGTGTCAGAATGTGAATTTTTACTCATTCCATGTGTCAAATGTGAATTTCGGCTTATTCTCTGTGTCAGAATGTGAATTTTTACTCATTCCCTGTGTCAAATGTGAATTTTGGCTTACCGTATATACTTGAGTATAAGCCGAGCATTTAAGCCCTTTTTTTTTGGGCTGAAAAAGCCCTACTCGGCTTATACTCGAGTATGGGTCTGGGGCAGTAGTGTGTGAAACCTGTCAGAATGGTCTTCTCCCCAGCGCTGCACAGCGGCATCCTCTGCACCCAGCGCATATAGAATCTAAGAGCCAGACACTGCCCAGCGTGTGCTGCCGGAAGCTCAGCTCCGGAAGAGTTAACATCCCCTGCAGTGGTTGGTCGGCATCATGGGGGTTCACTATGCTGGCTGTTTCCATGTTACTGAGCCGCACTAGGTAACAGACAGCTGCAGGACCCGACGCCAGGGAAGGGAGGTGCTGAGCCTCCCATTGGGTCTCGCAGCTGTCTGTTACCTAGGGCCTTATTCTGGTTCGTGCGGCTGGGCCGTACGTGTACGTTCCAGGTTTTTTTTTCATCTGCGCATGCGTACCATGTGCAATGCGCAGGCGCGACCACTCCACAACGCTCACGGACGGGTCTTTCCGTGCGAAAAAACCTGTACGCGAGAGTACGGTCATTGTGGGCGGCATAGGGGCGTGTTGAGGGGAGCAGCCGAAATAATGAGGGAAAATGGGCGTAAACATGGGCGTACACGGAGGTGTGCACCAAAAATGAACGGTGCTACTACCGCTCGTTCGGCTAAAGCACCGTTCATTTCGGACACAAAACAGGCGGCTGCCAACCGCCACCTCAGACCACCCCTACAGATACCGCATGACAGCGGACGCCTGGGTTTGCTAATTTACGCTGATTACTACTCAAACACATACACCTGAATGTAATAAGCAATGCTGCAGTCTATTAAGTCCAAACCATTATTTCACTACCTGCAAGCCACACACAGCATTCAAACACCTTGGAAGCTTATCTTTCTATACTTCTCGACATTTAAAGGTTTGTTAAATTTAAGGTAAGAATCTTTTTAAGACATGCTATACTGTATATGCTAAGGTAGGTATTTGTAAAACATTTATACACATTCACTACGTGCTTTCATAGACTTTACACAGTAGCACACTCAATCTACACAAGTTGACATGTGTCAACGTGTTCACTCTAATACAAACATAGGTTTCGTATTTATGATACAATAACATAAACCACATCTAACACCTACAAAGGATGTTTCAGCAATGTTTTAAGCCCATGCCCACTATTTTGCGCACAATCTTTGTATAGTACCCAAAATACCGACCTGTACCACTTTCTGATCTGCTATGAATTGGATTTTACTACACTCTGGATGTAAGATGCCACCAATCACATTATTGCACTCACATCTCTCTAACAAAGGATTCCTACATCTGCTTATGACACTCATATATATTTAAATAGTTAAACATGTTTGTTCACAAGCAATTTTATCATGTTTGGCCGATTCACACATCTTTTTTTAGGGAGGACACATATGCATTCCTACACAAATGTCCCTTTTGCCCCTTGTTTGTCTACCTCACCCACTCCATGAGGAAATCATTGTTCTGGACCTGCTTTTACCTACTAATGTAGGAGCTACCTCACCTGCACACAAACTGCTTTCTCACCTATTAAGTTGCTCTGCACATGTGCTGACACAAACTAATTAGCAGGGAAAAGTTGGATAGGAACATGTGAATGGCCATGGAGAGGGTTACACATGGGAAACTTCTACCACACTTCAAGAAATGCTCAGAAATACCCTGGTCAGTAAGTACACATAAATGTATTATTTGTTTTACACAAGAAATTACACATACAACAATTGTGTTGTAATTGGGAAAATAAATTTATTTGCTGTTCAGCATCACAGCTTATTTGCCACTTTAATGTCATAAATAAAAATAAAATATAAAATATACACAAAAATAAAAATCAGCCAGAACAAGAGGTTGCATATCTCCAAACATGTGTTACCCTGCAAATGCAATGGTGAAAGAAATGTGGACACCAGAATACGTACTGCAACAACCAGGGTGAATACTAAGCATGATACACACCACCAAAAATTTATCCTGCATTTCTAGAGGTCAAAATAAGAACTTTAATGCCCATGGCACGAAAATGGATCGATGGCCAACTCAGGAAGTGGATGTCCAGTGCAATTTAAACATTTGGGGTCCAACCACAGAGGAAGTGAACCAGGTGTCATTATTTTGGCCCTTTTTTCCCCTTTTTAGATGGGGCCTTGGGGACAGGGGCCTTTGGCTCTGATGGCTTGCGCGGCCTTCCCCTACTGGACACAGGAGGGTCAGCAGAGGTGGAAGGTTGGGGAGCAGCTTGGGGTGGGCCAGCAGATGGGGGATTGTCCCTTAGGGACCTGGCGGTGGTGAGCAGCTCCACCAGAATGTCATTCTGGCGGCTGAATTGCTGGACAATGCTTTGCATGCCAGCCGCCAGAGTGTCATTGATGCGGTTTAAGGCCTCACACTGCTGCCTCTTTGTGGGCTTCCAATCTGCCAGAAATTCCATAACCTTCTGCTGACAGACCGCAGACTCCTCCCCTCGCTGCTCCATCCTCTCCAGTATCACCATCCACCTGGCATCCCATGTGTCCTGTGGCTGGGGGTGTCATGTTGGTGGAGGCTGGACCACTTGCTCCACCTGTGGCTCTGCAGAGGAAGATGCTGCCGGTTCATCCTGTGTTTCTGCTTCTTCTAGGATAATAATTGAAAACAATGTCACCATCACATACGCACTAAAAAAAAATCTTTCCAAATACAATGCATTACTGTGACTTACCATCAAAAGCAGCAGCAAAGACCTCCACCGGGAGCTCACTATCCATATTGGATATCCCCCTGACCTCGGCCACATCAATAACATCCAAGGCGTCCTGCTCCAGGGGGGTATATTCCAAATGATCTGGCATAGGCCCCCTCCCGGTGGACATGCTGTGGTTGTACCGGTCAGTCATCTTCCTCTTCAGTGTAGTTTTGAAGTCTGACCACCTACAAGTTAAAAAATACAAATATCACCATGAGATATGTGCACCACTGTGCTAGTGAACATCATGACTACGTTACATTTGCTAGTGTGGGTGATCTTATGTTTTTTAGCCATATGTTTCCCACACACACATTAATGTCTCCATTATGAGGCATTTCAGTGTCTCATCTCATTCATTAGGCCACTAAATGCACATACATAGATCACTATGCAGAAATGACATCATCCATGGCCAAATTATGCACCTCCACCTGGTGTCAAACTACACATTCCACCATAGCTTGACAGTGTTGTTATTATGGAGTAATTTAACTATGGGAAGGCATACTGGGATGTGTAGTTTCTCACCAGCTACATGTGCACAGTTTGGTCATTCTTGTTTCAGTAGCATCATATGGAACATGTTACAACAACTCTTTTTCAACAACACACTTTCTGTTGTCCTATCACATACTTCACATGAGCAGAACTGTGCCCATAACCTCACATCACACCAATGGTGCATGTTTCATATATAAATGTGGGTTATTAGACATGGTTGTGTTCACATGTGACATTGAAGTGTAGCACTATCTACAAACACACCTTTCTATTATTCTCAAAACATACATGTAACATATGTACACACATATGACATTATCAGGGGGAGAAACACACTTGCCTTTTCTTCACTGCTAGCCAATCTCTGACCACTGGTGACACCTGGTTCACTTCCTCTGTGATCTTGTCCCAAAGGTTTCTCTTTGCACTGGCACCCAGCTTCCTGGTTGGCAATTCGATCCATTCTCGTGCCCTGGGCACTAAAATTCTCAATTCTGCCTCTAGAAATGCAGGGTTTCTCTTTTTGGTGGTGGTATCCTGCTCAGTCCTCGCCCTAGATGTTGCAGCTCGTTTTCTGGTGGCCCCAGTTCTCTCACCATGCACCTGCTGGGTCACACCTGTTTGGAGAGATGCAACCTCTTGTTCTGGCTGGTTGCTTGGCCCTTGTGTAGCTGGTGGCATTGCAGTAGTGGCTGTTAGTGAGGGGCCCCCTTGCTCTTGGGTCCTCCTTGTCCTCTCCTGCTCCCTGTGCCTCAACCTTTCAAGCAAGGATTCTGCTCTTGCTCTCTGTAGAGCGTCCTCAGCTGCGGAATCATCTGAGCTAGACATGTTTGCAGCAATTCTGGCCTGCATCTGACTGAATATTTATATGGTAATCTCCCGCCATGAACAAGGGGGCGTATATTTTTCCCGCAATGTAGTAGCTAATTTACGCCGATATTTCCCGGCAATAATTCCCGCTTAAATTACGCAGGTCTCAACGCACCTGAACATTCACCTGTACATGCACATACACAGGTTGTGGACCATTGTGTGCTACATGGTTAAATGTGTGCACCTGTCATTCCAATGATGAGTGTTGTCAGGTGGTATCTGTTGGAGTTCGTGTATGCTTTCTGAATCACATTTAAAAACATCACGTTATAATGCTTTCCTTACATATGTAATGAGTATGAAATTGTCATACACCAACATGTTGTATTGTGCCTTTTTATCAGCGTATTTATTAGTAGACGGTTGCGTGTATTATTTTCAGCACACTGTATATACAGTACGTCTCTCCATGGAAATCGTTGTATTGTGCTTTTTTTATCAGCGTATTTATTAGTAGACGGTTACGTGTATTAATTTTAGCACACTGTATATACAGTACGTCTCTCTATAAATTGAAAGCATACTGTTGGTTATGGTGTGTGTATATCAGAACGGTCCGCGTAAGTTTCTATTCGCATCCAGTTTGTTAATGTAAGAAGGATTAATAAAGTTAATACTAAACAAACAAGTTTTTAGACCAATCAGCAAGCACCAAAAGTTATATATGTACCTGCAATTAATAACTGCGCCATTGCCAATATGTCTTCAACCAGGGCTAACGCCTTTTTGAACCAGGAGCTGGTGGCCTTGGTTGAAGTGATGGACAGGCGCCTGGGGCCCAGGGGCCCATATGTGTCCAACATGGACAAGCGGCGGGCATATAATGCTGCCAGCCGGCTAATATACGCCCGGACCGGCGTCCGCAGAAGCCTGGCCCAAGTGGAGCGGCGCTGGTCTGACCTGCGCCGGCGGCAGCCAGGGATGCTCTCTTCAATTCGCCGCCATATTGCCCGATGTAAGTTTTTATTTACTAGTATGTCTGCGTTTTTTTGCAATGATTTCTGTACTTTTTATAAATATGTTCATGAGTATGTGGGTGTATATGGGGTGTATAGGGGGTGTATAAGGGGTGTATATGGGGTGTATAAGGGGTGTATAAGGGGTGTATAGGGGGTGTATAAGGGGTGTATAAGGGGTGTATAGGGGGGGTATATGTAGTCGCTCTGTTTTTGGGTGTAGCATATCAATTAGTTAGCATGATAAATGTATGAAATATAACAGAAATGATCATTTGTAAGGTTATAAGCATGACTAATGTGAATTTTTCATTCCCCCATTTTTATGAAACCCAACCTTCGATTTCTATGCCATCAACATGAACATTTCAGCACGCGCAAGGGCACGCATGGAAGCCCGGGAGGAGGCAGCCCGGGAGGAGGCAGCCCGGGAGGAGGAAGAGAAGGAGGAAGAGGAGGAGGAAGAGGAGGAGACATTGGGACCTGCTGGTGACCACCCCATTTCTACATCCCCTTCCACCAGCCACTCCCCTACCCCCACCCACACCCCTACCCCCACCCCCACCCCTACCCCCACCCCTACCCCCACCCACACCCCTACACCCACCCCCACCCCTACCCCCACCCACACCCATACACCCACCAACACCCCCTCCCCACCCCATTTCCAACCCCCCTACACCTCCCCACCACCCACCCCCAAACCTCTCCAATCCCCACTCCAACCCACTACCTGTTTCCCAAGTCCAATCCCATCCCCCTTGCTCCTGACCCCCCCAACCACTGGACACCCAACCAGCGGCGAGCAGGATGGCTCAACTAGCCGTAAGTAAATAATGTGTCTAATGTTTACCTACACATTTCTACACATAAACAATCACAACAACCACATATGTGTATCCAACATCAACATTAGTTGCAACATATCACTGCTTGGCAACCATGAGGTGTGGCCTGTCCTTCTCCAGGAACAAGGGACCCCTTGGTGGTTTTTTTGAGTGTGGCCATGCCTCAACCCTTTAATAATTGACATAACAGTACATCCAATGACATGCATGCTTTACAAACATAGCTTTAGGCCTATAATTTGTACAGCAATGTCCTAAATTTAAAATAGTAAGGAGTGCTTAAGCCGCAACAATGTCATAACCCTTAAATAGCACAGCCTAATTGTGAGGATAGAGGTGAGTCCCCCAAAACAAAACTACCAATTGGGATACAGCATACATTCATCCAAGAAGGAGTAATTTATTTAAAGTTATGTAATATGTACAGTATGTGTGTGTCAACAGAATAGTATTTAGGACCGTGTTTACAGCAGACCCATCTTCAATGTAGTTGACAAATGTATGTGCCCTTCAGACTTAACTCACAAATTCTTATTATGTTACAATGCAACAAACATTTGTGTATATGATATATTCAATATAATGCTTTTTTCCCCCTTCACTACAGACACTGAACAGCACCAGGAAGAAGTTGGGGAGATTATCAGTGAAATATTTTTGACCCTGGTGTACTTGAATATTTTGTTTTCCCGGTTGGAGGCCCTAGTTTAATTTTTTACCGAAACCTTTCAGTTTTGTACCAATAAAAGTTTTTTGACAGTTAGAAGTTGCCTGTGTTTTTCATCATAAATATGTTATAGGGTTTGTAAGGGCAGGTACACACAGATGTGTAATGTAACTTATATTTGTAATTTGAGGTGAGGGGTAACGATTGATGTGTGAATGTGTGTGTTTTTAAGTTAAATAACACATAGTGAAAATGCATGAATGTTTAATGTTGTTAGATTAAAACATCACACATAACATCAGGGTAGGTATACATGTTACACATTTTGGACAAACTAATTATGGACATAATTTAGTACATACACACAAACACCAACATAAAATTATTTAAAAGTAAAAGCAATGTGGGGACACATAGATAGTGATTAAAATGCCACATTAGAACATAACAAATATACATGTAATGAGGGTTAAAATGTTGTTTTATTAGGGTCTTTATTAAGGTAGACAATTGAGTTAATAGAAAACAATAATTGAATAACAATTAGAATAATTAATTAATTGTCTTCATTATAGTTGAAAGGCAAGATTTGCAGGTCCATATATGTGAAGGGTATGCCAGCGTGCACGGACGTACGCTCACTCTCATGAGCGGTGACATACGCTGAGTTTTCCATTGAAAACAATAGAGACCCATCCGTGCACGGTGGCGTACGCTCAGATAGCCGCAAGAAGTCGGTGAGAAGACGGACGAGAGACGTCCGTTAACGGTGGCGTACGCTCTGTTGTACGCCAGTTGTCGGAGTCTAAGGGCTGATCCGTCCGTGTACGTTGGCGTACGCTCAATTGTACGCCACTCCCCTTCGACGTTGTTTCTGGCCGTCCGTATGCGGCTGATTTGTGGGTGGACTTAACCTCAACGGCCGCGTACGGAGAGCGTACGCTAATATGGAACGTACGCACGTTTGGCTGCACCAACCAGAATAACCCCCCTAGTGTGGCTCAGGTCACTAGGCTGGCGCCTGCCCTCCCCTGCCTCCCATTGGATCTCTTGCGGCTGTTACCTAGTGTGGCTCAGGTCTCTAGGCTGCCACCTCCCCTGGCTCCCATTGGATCTATTGTGGCTGTCTGTAACATCTAGCCTGCCCGGATAGTGACAGGCAAGAGGGGGCAGGTGCTGGGGAAGCCAGCTCGCCAGGGGAGGAGGAGGGACAATATTAGCTAGGAGGAGGGTGGACAATATTAGCGAAAACGGAGCGTGTATGGGCTCCTTTAGACCTTGATTATTCAGCCCAGTTGGGATTTTGAGTTTGACATGCCTGGATTAGAGGATTCGTCAAGTGCATGGCAACTACAGGTTAATGCCAAAAAATGCACTTGGGTCTCAAAAATCCAAAGACTAAATATAGTATAAATGGCACTATAATGGAAACTACTGAGGAAGAGAGGGATCTAGGTGTCACAATTTCAGGGGATCTAAAGGCAGGTAGGCAATGTAGCAAAGCATTGAAGAAGGCAAGTCAGATGCTTGGTTGCATAGGGAGAGGTATCAGCAGTAGAAAGAAAGAAGTAATAATGCCACTGTATAGGTCATTGCTATGACCTCATCTAGAGTATTGTGTTCAGTTCTGGAGGCCGTGGGTGAGATTTCATAGGATGAGAGATTCAGAAAGTGAGAGATTTGGGTAGAAATCTCCAGGTTTTTTTTAAAGCGCCAATCATTTACACTGCAAAATCAAACTAGCTTTGCAGTGTAAATGATTACAGCTTTAAAAAAAAAATCTGGAGATTTTGTCCCAAATCTCTAACTTTCTGAATCTCTCATCCTATTACATCTCACCCCATATCTCCAGAAGAATATAAATACATTAGAGACTGTACAAAGAAGGGCAACTAAAATGGTGCATGGTCTACATCACAAAATTTAGCCTCCAATCACAGGAGGTAGAGCCAAATAAGTAGAGCAATTTAAACATGCTTGGGATAGGCATTTTGATATCCTTCCAAAGAAATAAGGATCAAATATGGTTTGAGGTAAGATGTTTAAAAAAAGGGCAGACTAGATGGGCCAAGTGGTTCTTATCTGCCATCAAATTCTATGTTTCTATTTTATCAGGATGACAGCTGTAAATGAATAAAGTGTAGATAAGGGGGAGCGGGGAGGGGGAGGAGAATTGGAGTAATTCCGCACTGGTATTTATTAAGGGTTAATGAAAGAGGGTAATAGGAGATCTGTAATATAAACTGACTAAATTCCTATTTGGAAGGAATAATAGGTCCCAGAGCACTCAGACAGTGTATGTCTTGTGGTGCCTCTATGCGGGACAGTCAGTGGTGCACCCCAGAGTAATGATTGTAAATGAAAACAATGCCAAGAGAGGAGGAGGAGGAAAGAAAACTCTAGGTGGGGGCACCCTGATATAACAGATCAGAAATAGTAAGGTTCAACGGTAGAATATAACTTTTATTAGGTATGCTTTAAAATATATATGGATCCCTGTACAGAGGATAAATAATTTTATAAAAAAGCGCAGCAAAAATATTTGAGTGATGTGGAGACCCTGGTCAGGCTCAGGACGACTGAAATCCTCATTAGTCCCCTAATAAACACCAGGTTGTGGTCTGTTAACAGTGGGGAAGGTGTTAAATCATAGGATTTTTCCTGAACCAGGTTGTTTGTCTCGCAGCAAGGCAGGGATAAACAGCAGTGTGAAGTGTGGTCATATGACTACTGATACGCTTACTGGTGAGAGCATGTAAGAGTAATAATGTATCGCAGGTATGAGCGTTACAGCAGGCAAAAAATCAGCAATAATAGAGGAGAAAAGAGTGAAAAAAGATAAAAAGAGATCCACTGGTTAATACCAGTGGTTTACCTGGAGGTACCCCACCGATGTGGTATCCGAGTACCAGAGTGAAGTGTGCTGCTGTGCTGAGTTGTGTACGCTCGCAGCTAGCTGCTGGCGTCCCTGCCTGGGAGAAAAGCCGGTCACGTGAGTGCACCACGTGTCCTGGCAGTGTCCTCTGACGTACGTTTCGCTACGCTTGGTCACAGAGGTGTACACACCTCTGTGACCAAGCGTAGCGAAACGTACGTCAGAGGACACTGCCAGGACACGTGGTGCACTCACGTGACCGGCTTTTCTCCCAGGCAGGGACGCCAGCAGCTAGCAGCGAGCGTACACAACTCAGCACAGCAGCACACTTCACTCTGGTACTCGGATACCACATCGGTGGGGTACCTCCAGGTAAACCACTGGTATTAACCAGTGGATCTCTTTTTATCTTTTTTCACTCTTTTCTCCTCTATTATTGCTGATTTTTTGCCTGCTGTAACGCTCATACCTGCGATACATTATTACTCTTACATGCTCTCACCAGTAAGCGTATCAGTAGTCATATGACCACACTTCACACTGCTGTTTATCCCTGCCTTGCTGCGAGACAAACAACCTGGTTCAGGAAAAATCCTATGATTTAACACCTTCCCCACTGTTAACAGACCACAACCTGGTGTTTATTAGGGGACTAATGAGGATTTCAGTCGTCCTGAGCCTGACCAGGGTCTCCACATCACTCAAATATTTTTGCTGCGCTTTTTTATAAAATTATTTATCCTCTGTACAGGAATGAATAAAGTGTACCTGCACTTTATTCATTTACAGCCGTCATCCTGACAAAATGTCTACTGTCTGTGAGTCTTCAAAACACTGCCATCTGCTGGCAGAGAGAGAAACTACATCTCTCTCTCACACATGCACAAACACAGAAGGTAGCAGACTAGCATTCAAAGCATTTGCTTCGAGTGAGCTTACTGGTATATACATATATATGCTACTGCAGTGGTTCCCAAACTTTTTTGAATCACGGCGCCCTAGAGCATCAAAATATTTTCAAGGCACCCCTAGGCCAAATGCTTCTTATCGAGAAATTCAGAAAAAAATATTAGATTAAGTGCATTGTGTTTATATGTCACAGTTATCTGGTGAGGGGCAGGATTTGCTTCTGTTTGTCCACATATATTATGATTGGCAGCCACAAGCACTGGTTTTGCCTGGTACATTGGCCATAAATAATGTGAATTGATCTTGGTCCACCAACCCAAGGCACCCCTGCAAGTGTCCTGGGGCACCCCAGGGTGCCTAGGCACACACTTTGGGAACCACTGTGCTACTGTATATGAGTCCAAAAAGTGTAGTGTACTTAATGGGCATTTTTATTATACTACAGTATAATGCATAAATGGCTATCTTATTACATATCATATATAAGATTGAGGGATTTAATATTACATTATATATAATTGGAGGCCATATATGGATCACTTGACTTATTATGTAATTACTGTATATAGAAACAGAGACATTATTCTTTATTTAGGATCTGGGACCAATATTGGCAATACAAGTGAATACAATATGTGGCAATACAAGTGATGAGCATGATGGTGCTGTAAGCTCTAGAATTGCAAACACACCAAAACATTAGGTCTCCATGTGTGCTGGAACTAGTAGCATGGCACCACAGGTAATTGGTCCATGGGTCAACTCTCATTAGTTCAACTCTCAATACTGATGGTGCCTCTTGGTCGACAGGCCATAGGTCGACACCTAAAACTGGTCGACATGGCTTATGTTGACTCAAGCAATGGGTCGACATACAAATGTTGACATGTGTTTTTCACTTTTATCCAGAACAGGCGTTTTTCATACTTAGCTATCTACAAGGACATAGAGGGAGTGAAGTGAGCCATACAAAGGGGACGCGGTACACTGATACGGTGTCTGTGGTGCTGTGAGTCAACATAGACACCAAACACCGTGAAAAACTCATGTTGATCTTTAATATGTTGACCTATTGCTTGTATCACCCTTTTGTCCCTGTCCACCTAAGCCATGTCAACTTTTTTAAGGTGTTGACCTATGGCCTGCCGATCTATTGAGAGTCGACCTTAATTGGTGCCAATATACATAACTGGCCTAATGCCAAGTAGGTTTGGCTGCAGGATAATGTATGGGTTAAAAAGTTGTAGTGTTTCTTATATACGTTTTAACCTGTGGTTTGGACTGAACTTCATGTATTTAGAAGTTTGTAATCTGACACAAATTGGATGCTGTTTGAGTTATAACCCTCTAACACCAGGAAATTCAATTCTGTGCTTTGAACTGTGGCGTAACTACAGAGGGTGCAGGGGATGCAACTGCTATGGGGCCCAGCCACTTGGGAAGCCCCATGGCCCAGCTGCCATTCCCTTGCATCCTTTTTATCCTGGTGTTTTTTTTTTAAATACTTCAGTGTGGGCAGTGGCTGTGCCATTGTCCCGTGCCGCAGGGCCGGATTTAGGGATAAGGCCGCCCCTAGGCACAATATTTTTGTCCGCCCCCTGGACCCGGAGGCTCAGCTCAGCTGTCCCCACCTCTGCATGCCCATTCTATACACAGCAGCCAATAGGCTGTGAATATTCAAATGGCGCCGGATGCCAGTGGCTTAGCCTGAGCCAGTGAGCCAATCACCGGAGACTCCGAACCGGTACACGGGACCACAAATATTCATGTACATGGCCGACCAGGCAGTGGCGACTGACAAGTGGCACCTCAGCTGACATGAATCTTGATAGGGCAAAGCACCATAGACAGAAAGATAGATGGGTGGCGGGCATAGATGATTGGGCAAGGGGCATAGACAGATGGGGGCAAAGCATCATAGATAGTAAGATGGACAGGACAGGACAAGTGGCGGGCATAGATGGACGGGTGAAGGGCATAAGCAGATGAGGGCAGATCACCACAGATAGAAAGATAGATGGGTGGTGGGCATAGATGGATAGATGGGGGGCATGGAAAGATAGGGCAAATCACCATAGATATATAGACACATGGATGGCAGGCATAAATGGATGGGCAAGGAGCATAGACAGATGGGGTAGAGCACCGTAGATTGAAAGATAGGTTTTGGGCATAGACGGACAGACAGGGTGAATAGACGGACTGAAAGGGGGCATAGACAGATAGGGCAAAGCAGCAGCAGCTCCTACGTTCTCTTTTCTGCACAAGCAGCTTACAGACAGCTGCTCCGCCTCCTTGCCAGAAAACTGTCAGTGGCTGACCAGCTGTCTCCTTCGCTCCCTTCTTGTTACTAAAATCGCAGGCACCAAACCGGCACGACAGCACTAGTATTTTAAATAAAGAAATAGAAAAAGTCAATACCACTGTGACTCACAGGCAGCGTTGCTGCCTCCTGCCCGCAAAATGTGCCGCCCCTAGGCCCGTGCCTCATGAGCCTAGTGGCAAATCCGGTCCTGCCGTGCCCCCCTTCAGAGGCGGTAGAACTAGGAGACCGGCACTACAGCACAGAGGAGACCTGGCGCTGCTGACTGCAGGGGAACAAGAGACCCAGTGCTGATGGTTGAGGACTGCGGGGCACAGGAGATCGGCACCGATAGCATAGGACCGCAGGACACACGGCACTGCTGACTGCAGGACACAGAAGACCCTGCGCTAATGTGTAGCTGAGCACCTCAGTGGACAGGAGTAGAGATGGGATCTTTTGGACGGATCCCGTAAAAGAGTGAGTGAACCCCCGATCCCAAAAAAGGTGAACCGTCATTCTTTTACTTTCAGTTTTGTTTTTCATTACAATGCATTTGCCTGAGCCCAGAACTGCCACCTGTGGCAGCTGAGATGTACTAACTCCGGAGACTGAGTGCAGTTCTGCAAGTGAAAGAAAGAATAACAAGGCTGTTGCTGCTAGGGATGGCCATCGGTGCAGACACCATCGATGGTTGCCATCGATGGCGATTCTGCACCCAACCATCGATCAGTGTTTTACTTGGTTAGGTATGTTCCTATTTGTTCAGCTCACTGTTTAAAAAAAAAAAGTTTAAAAAAAATGGCAATAAATGAATGAAATTATGCTTCGTTATTATCAAATTACCCCTTTTCAAAGTGAGCCGAAGATCCGTCTAAAAGATTAGGATCTTTTCACGGATTGATCAGTTGATCCCAGCTCTTCTTAGTGACCCGTTTTGCCCATCTCTAGACAGAAGACATTCCACAGACTGTGCCACCGAACAGGAGACCCAGCACGGCATGTCCCAACTATGTGGAGTGCAAAGTTGAGAGGTATGCACTAACTTCCCCTCCCCCTGCATCCCTCTCTCTCTCTCTCTCTCTCTCTCTCTCTCTCTCTCTCTCACCTTTCTCCCCTCTTTTTCTCTACACCTTTCTCTCTCACACATGCTCTCTTCCCTGCTGTCTCTCAACTTTCTCTCTCTCCATGCTCTCTCTATCCCTTCTCTCTTCCCTGCTCTCTCTTCCCCCTGCCCACTCTCTCTCTATCACTCCCTCTCAGGGTCAGGTCTGGTTCCCCTCCATCTCACCTCTCTCTTTATATATCTCTCTCCTCCCATCCTCTTTCCCCACACTTCGCCCTTCTCTCTCTCTCTCTGACAGTCTGTCACACTATCTCTCTCCTTCTCTCCCCCATCTCTCTCTCTCTCTACCTGACACCTTCTTTCTCACTATCTGTCTCGCTCCATTTATTTTCCTCTTTCCCCCTTTCTTTCCCCTACACCCTCTCTCATGCCCTGTCTCCCCCTGACTCCCTTTCTCCCTCTCACATGACAGTGGTGGTGGGGGGCCCTTTCAAAATCATGCTATGGGGCCCAGATGATTATAGTTACGCCCCTGGCTTTGAATCTGAAAACTGCATCTGTGTGTCAGTTTGCAAACCACACACAAATATGGAAACTTGGAAATCTCTGTCTCAGCTTATCCTGAAAATGATCAAAAGCAATCTCAGCCAATGAAGAAAAGGAATATTTTGTGCTCACATTTATGGGCTGACTTCTGAACATTGTTTACTAAAATAATGTGAAAAGGGTGTTTCGCACCCTATTTTATATTATTTTAGCATCTCCTAAATACATTAAAGGAATTGCGGAGTCTGAAAGTCTTCATAAAAAAATTGCTCCAAACCCTTTAATTCACATTGTTTAAGTAAGCAGATCTAATTTCACATACTTATACAGTATGTGATCAGGCCAAATTTACTATAAAAATAAATAAACAAAACCCCCAGTGAGCACTGTGATACTAATGCCAGCTTTAGCTGATGAATTGACAGGTTTCAAATTCCTACATAGGCACAGCTTTCTCTGCTCCTAGGCAGAGAAGGCAGTGCAGGGATGGGCCAGTGTGATCAGCTGTGTGTGTCCAATGGAGTTTGCCCAAAAAGGGGCATGGCCTCACTGCAGGGATGGGATCTTGCAGGAAAAGATTACCTTACACTCTTACATTGGCCAATGCCTGAAGATCAGTGTACTATTTTGTCAATTGTAAATATGTTATCCCCTGAAATGAACACACCATAATCGGAGACACACATGGGACAATGGGGTCAGTGGCTGGCGTTCAGCTTCCGAAGTTGTGGGTGGCATCCAGCAAGGAAAAATGGTTGGCCGGAAAGGCGGGCTACAATCTGGCATGATGTAATCGCGTCACCCACGCGTGCATGCTTTCGTTACCAAGGAAGGGGGGAGAACAAGAAGTTAATGCAGACTCCCGGAGTGTCTGCAAATGCAGAATGACTGGAAGCTGTAGCCAGAGGGTAATAAAAATAATAAACGATGTTTTAGGCAAATGGATGGTCCGGACTACTCCCCAGTTTAGCTCGTGAGTGTAACCGAAGGTCCATTCTGGGCATTCAAGAAAAAATGGGAAACATGTGAGTACACATTTGAGTATATACAATTAGTAAATATAAAATTGTCATGCATACTTCTATCATCTTGTATTGGAAAAAAAAGAGTTCTAAATTAAGAGAATAGAATAAAATCATATACCAAAACCAAAATTTGATACGCAAGCACCATTTCTACAATATGTTGAAAAGATTTACATAGGAAATTAATAAGAAACCAAAAGGTATGTGCC
This sequence comes from Crinia signifera, assembly GCF_055691185.1. Classification (NCBI taxonomy): domain Eukaryota; kingdom Metazoa; phylum Chordata; class Amphibia; order Anura; family Myobatrachidae; genus Crinia; species Crinia signifera. The sequence goes on along the minus strand of NC_139221.1, from coordinate 147,569,873 downwards.
TGATCTCCATGTCTGAATGAGATGTGGAAATATAGCAGAAGCAGTGAGAATCACTGAGTGTTTACTGTTGTCCCGTGATGATGTGGAGGAGACAAGTTCTTTCTTGTTTAATTGCGGCCATTTTCAGCCTGTCTTTAGATATGTTTCGCCATTGCAGTTTCAATTTTTAAAATAGATGTGGTTCAGGAAGTAAGTCACCGATGCACATGTTTCTTAACTATGCTGTATTTTTCAGCAGATAAAAAATTGGTACTTTAACTGAATAGGCCCCTAAGACGGACATCGATCACACATACACATGCATTCTGATCTTGAAATAAGGCCTGCACGAGGCATGTGCATTAGTTCCATAATGAGGCTTGGTGTCAATGGGGTGCATGTGCCAGACTGAAGACCAAGGGATTAAATAGGGAACGGCAACTACATACGATTATACTTCTGAAGAATCCGCTGGGACCAACGCTAGGCGGAGAAACGTGTAGAGTATTCTCGCAATTCTATACATCCATATGGTCAATTGCCAACTGGACCATACAACCAATTGTTACATTGCCTGTGTTAGCAGGGAAAAGAGGACCGCATGAATAGGATAATTGAGAAGAGAAGGATAATCTGCACAGTCAAAACTTTATATAGTACAGTATATTGTGCTAGTCAGATATTCCCTATTCGTTGTGTTTTTGCCATATATTCAGGCTTATATTTAGGGAGGTGGTGCCCAGGAGTTAGTTCAAACATATGCTGAAAAGGAAGAAAAGAATTCCTACACTCCGAGATGACTTGTTTTGTAAATACAGCTATCTTATACCTTGATATAGTGTCCCAAGTCAAAGTATATTAAAATTTAACTTTTATTAATTGCATCTATAAAAAGCTGCAAAATATATTAAAAACATTGTGACAAATGTGCATAAAGTGACAAAAAATATAAAAATGGAGCTGACCGTCATGTGCATGTCTTTAATTACAGCACAATGACTGCCCTGCAACTGTGTGATGATGTTATAGTATCAAAGTGTCCAGTTAACTACAGTTGTGTCTACTGCCACTGATCATCTAGACTAGGTGATTCACAGGTTGTTGGATTTATGTAGTATTCCAGCTACGATGTGTGTAGCTGACTCCTGCAACTTTGTTGCACTCTGCAATTATGTATCACTAGACTATTGAGATCTTATGTGGTGATCCAAACAATTGACTACCACTGGTTAGTTATAGATGATCAGCTTGATGGGCGGAGTTTAGTGAATGATATAACTATTGCACAATCATCATGCCTGCTGATTCTCAATGATACATATTAATGTTCCCCTGTGGGATCCTGTGTCAATATCATTGAGACAGCATCACAAATAAACTGCAGCGTTAATAATGCAAAAGACTTGCTGTTAGCTGATGGTTCTTAATAATATTGTTTAATCGACTGCACCTGGTCACTGGAGATTTTATGTCCCTATCAACTGACATAAAGTGGAGCCACTGCAGTAGTGTGTCTATATAGTAAGCGTGTATTGTGCACATAAATGTATTTTTATTTTTATTCACTCCTCCGATTGACTGCAGTCACTGGACACTTGCTCAGTGTGTCCAGATTTAATGAAACACTGAGCTGCTGTTACACCCGCCGTGTATATACAGTATGAGTACACAGTGGTATGACAGCAGGTTTGGGTGCTTGCATTTGTGCCTTAAGTACTGTGCCACAAGATCCCGTCACTCCCAATCTGTGGGATGGGAGACGAGTGGCCCGACTGTTGAATCAACACAACGCATAAATAATTTTAAGACGCCGTACATATGTAAATTCCCGGCAATATAGCGGCGGGTTTACATGTTTGTGTTGTGCCTTGGATAGTGTATCACAAAAAACCGTCACTGACAATCAGTGAGACGGGAAGAAGTTAGCCCAACTAATGAAGCAACACAACGTACAAATATACTTAGATGCCATACATTTTGGACCATCCCCCACAATTAGGAGGTCGTCAATATAGCGTACCCACAGTTTACCCATACTTTAGTATGTTGGGTATACTTTTCGTTGTCTTCACAAAACACAATAGTCTCCTCCCACCATCCTAAGTACATGTTGGCATACGTGGGGGCACAAGCCGCCCCCATAGCTGTGCCACGGACCTGTAAGTAGAACTTGTCGTTGAATACGAAAAAGTTCTTGTGGAGTACGAATGTCATCAATTCCACTAGAAATTCAGCATAGGAGGGATGGGTCTCACTCTTTAAAAAATGTTTCAGAGCAATGATGCCATGTTGGTGTTTTATGCTAGTGTATAGCGATTCGACGTCGCATGTTATCAATAAAACGCCCTCATCTATGTGGATTTCATCCAGTTTTTGCAGTACGTCTCTGGTGTCTTGTACATAGGACGGTAAATTTGTAACGTACTTCCAGAGATGAGTGTCAAGATATTTGCTGGCCTGTTCGGTCAGACACCCATTCCCGGTAATTATTGGACGACCCGGAGGGGTAACATCATTTTTGTGAATCTTTGGCAGCATATAGAATATGGGTATTGTGGGATCTTTTACTGCCAAAAATTCCAGTTCTGTTTTGGTGATTGTACCCTGTTCATGGGCTACTAGAATGATGGAATGATACAGTCTCATTAATTGGTATAATCACAATATACACTTAATTTATCCTACTTCCTTACACTGTAACATTATTCAACACTGCACACCATACACCATGTCATGTGCACAAATATAAGACATCACTCACATTGCACATCCCAAGTAACAAATACAATTTCTCTATAGATGATCATAGAAATAATTGGATAAAATATCTAAAATCAAAAAATCCACTCTTTAAGTCAAATTTATTAATAAATAAATTTATTGGTACTTGTTCCCTAGCACGGCGCCCATCGGGTCCCATCTCAAACCTTAACTTAAGGTATGCGATGGGACCCAACGGACCCGATTTTTGGGCTTTTTTTGAGGTTTCCCGACAAATGTAAAATCGGGTCCATCGCATGCCATTATAATGGCATGCGATGCGACCGACGCGACTGACCCGATTTTACATTGTACATTGTATGTAATGTTAAATTCCTATGCACAATCGGGTCCATTGTATGCCATTATAATGGCATACAATGCGATCAATGCGATGGACCCGATTTTACATAGGAACCAATGTTAAATGGCTCCCCATACCCAATTTTTGATTCTGTACCCACCCTGATGGGTAATTTCTATGTCAAATGCCCCACCATTGTTAACGCCACCCCACGATGAACACCATCCCGAAGCGTGACGAGCGCACGCATAATACGTCTGAAGTGATGCGCGTCCGCTCGCCATGCTTCGGGCTTGGTGGCTCGCTGCGCTCGCCACACTATATAAAATCAACTTCACGGCGACGTGGATAGTGGGGGTATGAAAAGGTCGGAGGACACGTACCTCCGCCCCTCACGGGCTCGCTGCGTTCGCCACGCTTCGGGTTCACATTGATCGTGGCGTGCCGTTAACAATGGGGGGGGCATACAATGAAAAATAGGGTCTGGGGGGCATTTAACATTAGGGCCAATGTAAAATCGGGTCTCAGGGTCCATTTAACATTGGTTCCAATGCAAAAATCGGGTTGCATACAATTAAAATCGGTGGCGCCGTGCTAGGAAACAAGTACCTATTTATTTAATAATTAATATAAGTACTAACTGTTATTATAGTGCCTGTTATTATAGTGCCCATAGTTGTCATATTACAAAGTACAAGAAAGGGCTCATTCTGTTTGAACTCTTGATTGGAAGCAGGCAAAATGCTGCCCCTTTTTGCCCCAAGATTTGGGGTTTCAATCTTCATAATCTGTCTAAAGAAGTGTACAATGGTCCTATGAAATGCATAGCAAATTTTATGCAGATTGGCACATTTAAGACTCAGATGTTATTGACTTTATGGTGTATTATGAATCCGAAATACTGTATTATAAACTCTTCAATTTGGCAAACCAGTGCCAGAAAGAACCTTAACTACATTGGTTACTTTGGAAAAGTCTCTGGATGCCTCTTCTCCTTCCAAGGCTACAAACGCCATCAATTGTCCAGATTCCATTTCCCAAATGGTTAGGGAACTGGTCCTTAAAGCCTGAACACTATTTCTTTATATTGTAATACTACAACGCAGTCCATCACTGGCATAAGAGGTAGACATATAATACAATATATTGTCATCATGAGAGAATAAAAAATAATGCAAGTTACAGTAAGTGACAGAAGTCCCCATAATTACAAGTATCAAAGAAGTGAAATACATGTTATGGGCTGACACTGTCCTCTGTGTAATCCGGCCATGCTTTTTGGCAGATAGTCACCATTGCATTCTCCTGGCTAGCCCATACAACTTAAACGAGAGGGGCCGAGGCCGGTATAATTAACAATATTGGCTGCGGGTCCCGATTTTGTGCAAACACACTGAGATTTATCTTCTGACTTGCATGTTCAGAAGATGTCAATCACTGTTAATGACACGTGGGAGCGTGCATCGTTAACAATATTGAGTGTACACACTAGACCAGTGGTTCCCAGCCCTTTTCCTCAAGTACCAACAACAGTGCACGTTTTGCAGGTCTCCACACTGAATCACAAGTGACATAATTAGCTCCACCTGTGGATCTTTTAAAATGTGTCTGAATAATGAGTGCACCTGCCGGGTGACCTGGAAAACGTGCACTGTTGGGGGTACTTAAGGACTAGGGTTGGGAACCACTGCATTAGACTATATTGTAATTCAATATCAATATATTTCACTATATCCTCTAGTGCCTGTCCCTTTCTTTCTAACACTTTGTGCTTAATCCATCCTCTTGTGCCACTCTTCATGCTTTTCTGTTGTTGCTTACCGAATAGAAGTGACATGGACATACATTGACACACACATGCCAATTCTGCATAATTAAACCAATTATCTGACTTTAGAATGTTTTTTTTTTTTTAAATCAAAACCCATTAATGGATGCACTGATTTGGCATATACAGTGATGTCCCTTACATATGGGATGTGGGAGGGGCGGGGCTTCTTGTTCCAAACTCTTTTCCTTAACTGCGGGGGTCTGGAAGAAATGGGCTGCCTTTGGAGACTGTTGTGGCTGCATTGTTGCTAATGCACTGTGACAGGAGCAGTTTGTAATATTACAGTGCAGCACTCTGCTTCTGTCACTGAGCAGGAGCCAGCATTTTGGTGTCACCCCTTGGCAGTTAACATCTGGGTGTGGGCCGCACCCCCCTTGTATTGCCATTGGGTAAATAGTACCCTAATAAATATACTCTGCTTTGTTTGCTTAAAACAATTACTACCAGTGATTACACTGCTGTGAACTCTGGGGTTTACCCTCCACACAAAGCGCACAATTTGTAGCTAATGGCTTCTAATCTGATTGAATGGTTCATGGGCCTTTAAGACAGTATAAAAGTGGAAACCACACCATAATCCAATAGAACTGTCTGAAATAGTCATTTTTAAACAATAATTTACAGACGTAGCACCTCTCTTGCAGCTCCAGGGCTCACCAGAATGCCCCCACTGGCGAGCGCTGGCGGAGAGGTGCTCCATCTGGGATGCGCAAGCATGTCACACGCACGCACAACCAAGCCACTTGGCGGCAGTGAGCGGAAACCCTGCCCATCTCCGCTGCAGGGTGACGGGCAGGGTTAGAAAGGGTGTGGGTTTGAGGCGGAGACTGGCGGGGAGGCGACAGGAGGTGGTGGAGAGCTCCGTATAAACAGGGCGTGCAAGCGTTTTGTGTGCGCTCTCCTCCTTCTGGCTGAATCGCCAGTCGCCGGCTGAATGAGACGTGCTACATCTGTAATTAGCAACAGAGATGCAATGTCCAAACAATGACAGATAGTAACCTTCAGAGAAACAAAGAAAGAAAAACAGAATTATAAAAACAGTCGTTAGGGAACATTAACATTCCAATAAATAAATTGTATGTGCTGTATGCATAAGTTCTCACAGAAGTACATTACTGTATTTTATTAGCACAACCCTATATATATTTCAACTATTAAAATTTCAGTACTGAATCCCTCCACAATGTTTTTTTAACGATCTACAGTATGTGTTAGTTGTGAATAATAAGCTGCAAGCTATTAACCCAGCAACAGACCTCTATTATCTCTCCTTCACAGCAGAGTCACTGAGCTCACAGCAAATAGGTACTAACTGAAAGCTCATTTCACTCATCAGAGCAATGGGATTCAGACATAATGGAACTGTGCAATTTTTTATGCTACTCAAGAAAATTAATTGCACTTACTGACTCAAACTTTGTAGAAAAATCTGCATTTTTACGACTATTACACTACCATTATAAAATAAGCCATAAAGAAATATACATTTTTAAACAGAAATATCATCAATTAATAATAACTGCACAGCTCTTAGCTTGTAAACTCATTTGTGCAAGGCCATTCATACCTTCTTTCTCATGTCATTAGTGTGTACATAGCTGGATTAAGGGGGGGGCACAGGGGTTAGTACTCCTGGTCACCCTTCTCTAAGTGCCCCTCTGGTCAGAGCTGCTCTAATGCAGCTCTGGTGCTTCAGTCTCTGCGGGACGATTCTGCAGCTGCTTGTCTCCAGCCTGCAGGACTATAGGAGCTGAACACTTTGGTGGATAGTACCCAGAGCCAGCACTACAGTACCTAGCTTCCTTCAGCACTTCAGAAAGGGGACCCAGTTAGCCAATCAGGCCTGAAGATCATCCCCAAGCTGCATGTAAGTAATGTTTTCACTTTCATCACTCTCAGCCAGGGCCGGATTGGCCATCTGGCGAATGCCAGAGGGGCCAATGGCCAGGTGGGCCGATTTTCTTTGTGCAAGGTGGAGGCTCCGCCTCTCGAATGGCACACAGAGAGAGCCGCTGGACTTGCTCTCTCTCTGCACCGCTGAGGTCCAGGAGAGAGGGGTGCATCACATGCTGCTATTCCCCTCTCTCCTGCAAGCCGGGAGAGGCAGAGCGCGCATGCACAAATGCCAGGGCCAAATTGGTGGCCCAGTCCGGCACTGCTCTCAGCGGGATATGCTAAATAATGAATGCAGTCAAAACCCTGTTATTGTGGTTTTTTTTACTGCATTTCCGAATGTACTAAAGCCCCTCCGCATCAGATGATCCATCTGATTCAAGCTTGTTATAAATTATTTAAAGGCTGCCAGCAGCTTTTAGTCTCAGATGGACCTCCCAGTCTACCTGCACCCATGGTTCTATCTCCTTTGTTTTCTAAAAGCATCAGAGATTCTAGGTGCTCCTCATAGTCAAACCTCTACAGATCACATTAAGCAGGGCAGTACGAAAACATCACCTCTTTTTCATTTTTAGAAGCTTTAGTAAATAAACCCCTTAGTGTGGCACTCATAAATGAGTAAGGATGGGTTGGATACAGGAAGCTGGTGGTCAGAAGACCGACAGGGACATCCGATGTGCAGAATCCTGGTAGGTAAGTGTTCTAACCTCCTAACCGTCATACCTGCAGCATAACCACCTCCATTAGTGCCTAACACTGCTCCTTGGCTTTCCCCCACAGCCTAACCTTATCCTCCCTTACTGTGTATTGCCTAAACCTAAACCCCTCCCCAGCTTCACGCAGCCTAACCATAACCAGCCCCAGCATACTTACATTTGGGATGCTGTCAGTCAGTATTCTGTCGTTGGCATTGTGAGCAGTGTTGGCGTTCCGGCATTGGTCTTCTCACCAGTGTTGGGATTCCCACGTCGGTATTCCTACTGTCAGCAACCTAAACGCCTGCATGCCGAATGCATCCTGTATGGATAAGTGCTAAACCCATGAGACGTCTGGCATAGAGAGTATAAAACGAGGGGCTTTCATATGGAATGATATTCTCACAAATTATAAATATATAATAGTAGAAACATATAATCATTCTATAGGGACAATTTCCCTGTTCTTTGTGCTTACAAATATGACTCACATTATTTCTGAATTTTTCACATTATGTAATTTGTATGTTGAAGTCACATTAGGTTGTCAGGAATAACATGTGGAAGTATAGGGGGAAATTTACCAATATGAAAAACCTAGTTTTTCGTATTGGTTGTTTCCCTACGACTGCATACGACTGTTTAAGTCGTATGCAAAGTCGTGTTCCGGAGGGGGATTTACAAAGCAGTCAGATACGACTGCTTTGTAACCCTCCGATGGTGTAATGATTCGTATTAGCGGCCGTATATACGGCTGCTAATACGAATTATTTCTAGCAGTCTGCACGGATCAAGTCAGATCCGTGCAGGCTGCAAGGTGTAAAAAAAAATAGAAAAATAAATAAATAAAAAAAAAAAACGGCGTGGGGTCCCCCCCACAGCCATAACCAGCACCAGGCTGAAGGAGCCGGGGCCGGTAATTAAAAATCAGGGAACCCGACAAATAGGGGTTCCCCGATTTTTAACAACCAGCCCCAGGCTCCAGGTCCGGGGCTGGTTCCCAAAATACGGGGGACAAAATGAGTAGGGGTCCCCCGTATTTTAAGAACCAGCCCCAGGCACAACCAGCCGGCAGGGTAATGTCACAGCCGGGGGACACTTATAATATAAGGTCCCGCGGCCAAAACATTCTCCCTACCGACCAGTCAGCCTGGCCAGGGGCCCTGGGGGAGTGGGGACCCCCCCAATAAAGGGGTCCCCCCCCTCCAGGACTTACCTGACCAGGCTGAAGCCTGGTGCTGTCCTCGATGCCCCTGGGCGGTGGGCATCGAGCTGATAAATGTTGTAAAAAATAGATAAACCATTGTTTTTTACTGTGGCACTACAAGTGCCAGCAAGCCTCCCCAGCAAGCTGGGACTTGGAGAACCACAAGTCCCAGCCTGCTGGGCATTAAAGGGCCCGCTGGCACTTGTAGTTCTACAGTTAAAAAAATAGTGCACAAAACACACTGACACACTTTTAAAATAAAACTTTATTACACACAAAGCCCACACATACTAATACTTACCTATCTTCTCTCCGTAGGTAGCCCTGATGTCCTGTGTCGGCGTCTTCTGGTCCTGTGTCGTCTTCTTCCTCCATGTCGACGTCGCTGTCGGCGATGGTGTCCCCGTCCGGATCCGACGAAATCCATTTGGGAAGCTGTGGAAGGAAACCATACTCACCTGTCCCAGCGCGACGTAGTCCAGGTAAGGGTCTTTGCAAAAAAATAAACCGAAAACCCCGAAACCAAACCGGACTGACGGAGACGCACGGTGTTTACATCGTGCGGCTCCGCCTCCCGAATGCCGCTATTGGCCGCCTTGCGGCCTAGCGGCCAATCAGGAGCCGCTAGGCCGCAAGGCGGCCAATAGCGGCATTCGGGAGGCGGAGCCGCACGATGTAAACAAACACACGTGCGTCTCCGTCAGTCCGGTTTGGTTTCGGGGTTTTCGGTTTATTTTTTTGCAAAGACCCTTACCTGGACTACGTCGCGCTGGGACAGGTGAGTATGGTTTCCTTCCACAGCTTCCCAAATGGATTTCGTCGGATCCGGACGGGGACACCATCGCCGACAGCGACGTCGACATGGAGGAAGAAGACGACACAGGACCAGAAGACGCCGACACAGGACATCAGGGCTACCTACGGAGAGAAGATAGGTAAGTATTAGTATGTGTGGGCTTTGTGTGTAATAAAGTTTTATTTTAAAAGTGTATCAGTGTGTTTTGTGCACTATTTTTTTAACTGTAGAACTACAAGTGCCAGCGGGCCCTTTAATGCCCAGCAGGCTGGGACTTGTGGTTCTCCAAGTCCCAGCTTGCTGGGGAGGCTTGCTGGCACTTGTAGTGCCACAGTAAAAAACAATGGTTTATCTATTTTTTACAACATAATCAGCCCGATGCCCACCGCCCAGGGGCATCGGGGACAGCACCAGGCTTCAGCCTGGTCAGGTAAGTCCTGGAGGGGGGGGACCCCTTTATTGGGGGGGTCCCCACTCCCCCAGGGCCCCTGGCCAGGCTGACTGGTCGGTAGGGAGAATGTTTTGGCCGCGGGACCTTATATTTTAAGTGTCCCCCGGCTGTGACATTACCCTGCCGGCTGGTTGTGCCTGGGGCTGGTTCTTAAAATACGGGGGACCCCTACTCATTTTGTCCCCCGTATTTTGGGAACCAGCCCCGGACCTGGAGCCTGGGGCTGGTTGTTAAAAATCGGGGAACCCCTATTTGTCGGGTTCCCTGATTTTTAATTACCGGCCCCGGCTCCTTCAGCCTGGTGCTGGTTTCGGCTGTGGGGGGGACCCCACGCCGTTTTTTTTTTAAATTTATTTATTTTTCTATTTTTTTACACTAAAGCCTGCACGGATCTGACTGATCCGTGCAGGCTAAAACGCAAATAGAACAGGAAAATGGTGTTCTATTTTCCTGTCGTATTTGCGTGGGTGTTTCACACCACTAAGCAGCCGTATTGTCAGTACGGCTGCTTAGTAAATCAGAAACCACCATTCTTTTGAATGGTGATTTCTGTCGTATCCTATCGATGGTGTAGGGCATTCGTATTTGTAACTACAAATACGAATGTTCCATCTTTAGGACTACGAATTGTTGTATATTTGGGATTGTAAATCCCGAAAATACAAATTCGTAAAAAAAAGGTGTATTTCTCCCTACGAATACACCTTTTTTCTACGAATCCATTTTGGTAAATGTCCCCCGTAGTGTCTGAGAAATGCATATCTGTGGTGTGTCCATGAGGGTTATATTATGCAGGCCAAAACATTCGCCCGTTTTGCGACAGGATGGCACTCCATCGATCTGCTATAAGTCTTGCGATTGGTGGCAGAGATGTGGACCAACCTGTATCTCATTACTTTAAAAATATATGTCACCCTCTGTCTTCTCTAAAGTTTTATATGATTGACCATGCGCAGGAGTCTGTGAGAGGTTGGCATTGGGCTAAGAGACTTTTGATCCTTAAATCCAGGTGGATGTTCAGGCATGGAACTATCCAGCCTGGAGGTCTTAATGATAAGCTTAATTGGAATGGCTTGATTTAAATGTTTTGTTATTGCTTCCGTGAATGTATATTTTTTTAATGTATTTTTATATATTTTTTTATGCATTTTTTGTGTTTTTTCTATGTGTATTATATGGAGCTCCTGTCCTTTTGATTTACTCTGATTTACTCTGAGGCTCTGATTTACTCTGATTTACTCTAATTTCAAAGCAGGATCTTATTGGCTATCAACTGTCAACAACTGTCATGTGATTTGGGATAGCCAATAAGATCCTGCTTTGAAATCAGAGTAAATCTGAACCTGCACATCTCTACTTTTGATGCAGGTGTGGTGATCGGCGACCTCTGAGACCGTCTGATCAGTGGAAACATGGTACATGAAGCGCAAGCTTGCGGTTACTATGCAACGGCAAGAGGCTACCTTCAGGAAGTGTGAATTACGGTCATTTCCGGTCGACAGGACACAGCGTGCAACGCACCGTGGAGCAGGAGACTGTCATTGGGTATATCAGGGGGTAAGTGTCTGTGAGTCTCCAAAACACTGCCATCTGCTGGCAGACAGTGAAACTACATCTCTTTCTCAAACATGCACAAGCACAGAAGGTAGCAGACTTTTTTTATTAAAGCTTCAGCATGTGACAATACAATAAATGTAATGATGAAATCACAAACTTTGGACAATTATTTCAAAGCCATAATGTTAGCCAATAATAATGTCATTATACTGAGACATATTCAGATTAAGAAATAACATGAATTCAGTTCTATGAGTATAATTATTCAACATATATAGGAGGGTAATGGAAAATATTACGTGTCACGATACTTGTGTATTATCACGGCACCCCCGATTTCCATCGCAGGGCATTGTACAATCACAAAATTGTGTTGCATTGCACGCGATGCAACGCGATTGTACCCAAGTGTGGCGAGCGCAGCGAGCCCCGCGAGGGGATGCGTAATACTTGTGAAGTAATGCGCGTCCGCTCGCCACGCTTCGGGCTCAGTGGCTTGCTGCGCTCGCCACACTATATAAAATCAATTCCACGCCGACGTGGATAGTGGGGGTATGAAAAGGTCGGAGGACGCGTACCGCTGTCCCTTGCGGGCTCGCTGCGCTCGCCACGCTTCGGGTTGGCGTTGATAGTGGGGTGGCATTAACAATGGGGGGGCATTTCACATAGTCATTACCCATCATGGTGGGGATACAATTAAAAATCGGGTCTGGGTGGGCATTTAACATGGAAATCGCATCGCATGCCATTATAATGGCATGCGATATTAAAATAGTACACTCATCCTGGGGAAAGGCTGAAATTGGGACCCATCGCATGCCTTAATTAGTGGTATGCGATGCGACGCAATGGGCGCCGTGATAATACACAAGTACCGTGTCACTAAGCAGGAGCCAAGTACTTCACTGTAGCATTATGTGACTGCAGCCATAACACTCCCGGTGACAGCTCACATCTTCCAGACCCCCTATAAAGAGTTCAAAACGTGAGGCCATGTCCTCTAATGACACAGATAACATACATATATATATATATATATATATATATACATACACACATCATAAATGCCTACAACACACACAGCATACATACACACACACACACACACACACACACACACACACACACACACACACACACACACACACACACACACAGCCTGACCAAGCCTAGCAGCAACTCCCCATTGACTGTTATGACTGTTATGACAGTCAGGCACAGTGGCAGGCAACAGCAGCAGGGCAGTGGAGCAAGGAGAGTGCCTTATGCCTTGCGCCTCCCTGCATTGCATCCCTTCACTGAGCGTGTTGTGCCAGCCCTGCTGCATACATGCTTACCACTGAATCAAATCAAGGAATAAAAGCCACAAATAGCAAAGTGCATACTGAGATAGTGTAATGGGGGCGATTCTCTAAGACACAAATGCGGTAAAAACCCCGTTATCGGGGTTTTACTGCATTTCTGTATGCTCTAACCCATTTCTGTATGCTCTAATGCAAAAGCTGGCGATTCCCTGCAGAAGCCTATGGGCTTCTTACCGCAGCGCTTTTTGAGGGATCCGTCACGGATCCATCTCAGCATGCCCTGCGGCCGGCGCGTCACTCTGCAAATGCGCAGATGGACTCCAGGGTCACAGACCCGGAAGTCCAGTGCTGGCACCGCATCGCAAGGGACAGCTCTTATCGCAAGAGCTGTCCCTTGCGTTAATAACCGCATATGTTACAGCATATACCATTATTAAAAATGCGGTGGCCGACGAAGGGGGGCGAAACAGGCCTGCGGATGTTACAACATCCCGCCCAATGTGTTTTATATTTCTACATCTTTGTTTGCATATACAGCAAAACATTTTAAAAACATTTTGTAAAATTATAGATTTATATAGATTTGTAAAACATTAGTTTATCACTTCACATGTATGTAACAAAACCAGAGCCAGCCCTTGTCATACTAGGCACATGCATTCCAAGCATAGGGCCAGCTCACCTCGACAGCGGTCAATGGCGGACTGGGACAGGCGCAATGTGCATAAGGTAAAGAGGTACTATTGTGTGGTGTAGCTTCTATAAGGAACACTATCATGTGAAGTAAATTGATTAAGGGACACTATTGCGTGGGGTAACATTAATAAGGGACACTATCATGTGATGCAATGTGAATAAGGTTTTACAATTGTGTGACGTAATTTGATGTGGTACTATTGTGTGGTCAAACACCTTCCCAGCAAGACCCCACTCCTTTCTGTCTCTATTTATAATATTGGGGTCTGGATAGAGCTCCAAAATCTTAAAAAGCAGAAGCAACCCCAATGCGCAAAGGATCACCACTGGACAGTCTAATATAATATTTAGTAGACTTGAACACACAGGAAAAATATTTAGCTGTCACCAGGTGCTTCACTATATGCAGTTCTTATTGCAATTCAGGGATATCCATATTGTACCCAGAAAAAAAAAAATGTAAACTGATCATAGTGTATTATGTAAAATGAAGCTCTTTCCAGTTAGGACTTACTTGGTGCAAATTTTCCATTAGAGGCGGTATTCCTCCTCGCACGGGCTCACATAGTCTACTAACCAGTAGACACTGGAAAGATCTCCAAAATGTCTTGTTACGGCTCTGTGAACGAGGGTGAGGAAGAGTTCTTAAAATCTCCAGATGACCCCCACCATGATTGAACTTCATACCATAGAAGTATTACAAGGTGAATGGAATTAATGACTGGCCAACTGCAGAATCTAGCTCTGAAATTAAATTAGATCTGCAAGGTCAGTGGCAGGTATTGCGGTGCTCTAGATCAGGGGTCCTCAAACTATTTTGATCTGGGACCCCATCAGACAATAAAAATAATGACAAGACCCCAGCAAGTGACTCTAGAAGGTCATCACGTCACACGTGTAGTCAGCAGACAGCACATACATGGCAGCATTGTGGAGGCACAAAGTGATGGGAGGAGTCTAAAATTACAGACTATTCAATAGACTTTTCAGACTCTTTGAATCACTAACTGAAATTAGAAAAGTCATCAGCCTGATGGTCAGCAAGATGGAGTCGCGACCCCACGCTGAGAAGGTCGGGACCCACTTTGGGGTCAGGACCCACAGTTTGAGAACCGCTGCTCTGGATGATGTTCTCTGCTCCTTTGAAGAGGTAATTTCCACAACCAGGAAGTTATTCAATGCTCTGAGCATTAGCAAAAGAGAATAAAAAGAAGACTCTTGAATATGTGTGTTTGTAACTTTAAAACGTAACTTTTTGTTTGTTTAATGTTTAAGATAAATGGGACAATTAGGCTTATCGTGTTAAAATAAATCCTTCCTACTGTATGCCCCTTATGCAGTGAGCTTTTACAATATATGTTATGCGCTCGGGGGGTACGTGTGTTTATTGGTAGGAAGGGTTATTTTCCTCTGGGAATCTTCAATAAGCAATGTGTTCCCAGTGTGGCCGAAGCTCTATTAATTGGGGATCGTTGGAGGCAAAAAGTTATGTAGAATCCTATATCAGGTACTTGAGGGTTGTATTCCCTGTTGATAATAAAGAATTCTATCTTGTATACGTGACGGTTAAATTCCCTATAAAAAGGAGACTGCTTGTTAATTGCTAAAAATAATAGAGTAGTACCCTGTGCGGATGTCAGGATTTTCTAATTGTGCCTCTTTCTGTCAAATGCAAACAATATTTCTGCAGACTGGGGGAAATTTACTAAAGGAAATTTGTAAAAAAATAGGTGTATTTGTATCCAGAAATACACTTATTTTTGACATTTACTATCCCGAAAATACGGCAATTCGTAGTCGTATTGATGTGCTATCAATACGAATACGAATTGCCGTATTTTCGGGATAGTAAATGTCAAAAATAAGTGTATTTTGGGATACAAATACACCTATTTTTTTTACAAATTTCCTTTAGTAAATTTCCCCCATTGTGTCCGCTTGTTGCTGACACACTTGGCAGATTGCAACAAAGTACATGTATTCACAGTCCAGGGAAATATCACAGATGGCAACAATGTATTAATCTCAATATCTAGTTTTTGATAAAGCTCTAATGCCCCTTTCAGACCGCACTAGTACCCGTTATTTTGGCGTTTTTTTTACTGTTTTAAAATGGTAATTTGTGCAGTCTGAAAGGGGCAGAGTGAATTTACCAGTACTATTGAACTGGTATTTGTAAACGGTAATAAAGTAGGGTCCTACCCATTTCAGACCTGTTTTTTTTTTCATCCACTGTTTTCTATGGGTTAAAATGGGTTCAGTGTTGTGAAGGAACAAAAACTGCATTGAAATACCGTTTAAAGACAAAAACTGCACTGAAATACCATTTACAGTATGCCCCTTTCAGACCGCACTTAAAAACCGGTATTTTGCCGATTTTTAACCATATTAAAACGGTAATCTGTGTGGTCTGAAAGGTGCAGGACCACTTTACCGTTTTACAAAAGCCGATTTTGTAAAACGGTTAAAATGGAGGGTCCTACCCGTTTCAGACCCGGTATTTTGGCATCAAAATCGGGTCTGAAACGGTATTTAGGACCCAGCTAATGAGCTGGGTCCTAAATTCAGTGCAGTGAATATTTAATGAGCGCTCAGTTTTTTTAAACAGGTTTTCCTATGGTGCAGCCATTTTCCGAAAGACACTTTTTTTCATAAGTGCATCCTCCATACTGCAGTGCCGGGATCCGCAATTACGGAGGTACCGGCTGCACGGGGGGGTTCTTGAACACATTGGGGGGGGGGTTGTTAGCCCTGGGGGGGGTCTTAACCCACGGGGGGGGGTTGGTTTAACCCGGGGGGGGGGATTGTTTGTGTGTTTTAACTCGCGCGGGGGGGGGGGGGGGGGGGGGGGCGCTGAAGGCTGGCTTTGACCCTGTATTTGGAAAGTTTCCAAAAACGGGTCTGCCAGTGTAAGAAAAAACGCACTTAAACGGTAATATACCATTTAAGAGATGTGGTGTGAAAGGGGTTTTAGCTGGCAGACCTGTTTTTAGAAACGTTTTTAAAATACCTGGTCAAAGCCAGTTTTGCGGTCTGAGTTGCATGCCAGATTCTGGCTTATACATCATTCCAACATCACATCTACTGATCTATGTCCGAGAAATGTAGGAATGTGTTAAGTCACAAAAAGATCACAAATCTTGACAGTATGCTGCTGACACAGAGCCAGTAATTGTAATGCTCACCACTACAACCACAATTACGGATCTTAGTAATGTACTGTTTACATTGCCAATGATAGTAGTGCTCTTTGCTACAGACAAGTCATAGGTGTTTAACAGTGTGTTCCTGTTTACACACCAAATGGTTATTATTACACTTTAGTCATAGAAAAATCACAGGAATTAACAATGTGCTCATGTTGGGTACCCAATGATTATAGTACTCTCTGCTATAAGCCAAAAAGAAAGGAATTAACAATGTACACCTATTGGATAGCCAATGATTATAGGCTGCAGTCCAATATCTAACATGTGTTGTATCACAATATTGCCTGGTTTAGAGGACCAAATTAGTGCTATATTGGAGGAAAGCGAATGATCACAGTAGCTGTCTGTCCAACCCTTCTATTCATAAACAGCACAAAGAGAGGTCATACAGTAGTTCAATTTGACAGTCAAATTTCTGTCAGGGCTCAGAGTTGTGTGCCAAGGCACCGTCTGGGCATGAGTCTAGCGTGATAATGGCTGATATTATATACTGATTTGAATGTGAATCTCTCCTATGTATCAGTCTGACCCTTTTAGTAACCAGGTGATGTCATTCAGGTTATATAACTCTCTGGCTGTATTTCAAGATCTTATTAACAATGTGTTGCTTGAATTCCTGGCTAGTTTTTTTTGTAGTATTTCTGAACAACATTCTGATCTACTCCAGATCTGTAGACGAGCATCGCATTCACGTAAGATCAGTACTGAAAAAGCTCATGGAACATCATCTTTTTCAAAACCAGAAAAACATTTAGGGTCCGGAAAATTTCCTTTTAAGGGTACAACATCTCACCTGATGTGTTCTAAATGGTTTCAACCAAGCTCCAAGCGGTTTTAATTTGATTTCAGTCCACCAACCTTAAAGCAATTCAGGGATTTCTGGGATTTGCCATTATAGGTTTATTCCTTGCTTTTTCTGTTATACAGACCCATACACGTTCTGTTTTTTCGGTCCGTTCTGTACTTTTAAAGTACACATCGGATCGCATCCCTTGTGCATGCAGTGTGCATGCACTGCGATCTGATATGATGTGTAGCTAGTACAAAAAGTATGTGCAGCACATACTTTTTGTACCTTACTATGTGATGCACGGGAGCGCGCATCGCATAGTACAGAACGGAGCCATACACAACGGACCGTGTATGGGCTCCTTTAGTCATCATCGTCCTGACTAAGAAAAGAGCCAGTACGGCTCATTGGAATCCAAATCCTCAGCAGGCATATCAGAAACCTAAAAAAGTTTTACTTTAGATCAAGTTTTGTCCCATCCAAATCCAAACCTTTTACTTATTGTGGAGGTGGACATGTCAGAAGCTGGCATCGGAGCAATCCTGTCTCAGGAGGATAACAAAATGGGAAGTTTCATCCTTGTGCCTTTTATTCTCAAAATTTTTCATTCAGGAATTATTGTCAATTAGGTGTGCCTTGGAAGAACAGAGGCATTGGCTGGAGGGTACAAAATATTGTGCCACCAATTTGACCGATTAGAAGTATCTGTCATATTTGTCAGCCAAATGATTAACTGCCAGACAAACTAGGTGGGCATTATTCTTTGCACTATTCAATTTTGACATATAGTCCAGGTTCCAAGAATACTAAATCAAATGCTTTGTCCCGGAGCTTTTCTGCATCTCAACAACTGAAGGAGGTAGTGTCCCCTATCATTCTTTCTTCTCAGATTTTCGTTAGTGTCGCTCTGTATCTCCTGTCCCAAACACAGAAGTTACAAGATCTATCACCTCCTAATACTCTGACTGGGGTTCTGTTTGTACCCAAAAACGTTCGTAAAAAAAGTTTTTGCTGATTTCATGACCGCAAGATGGCTAGTCATCGCAGAGTTTTTAAAACTTTAGAGTGGGTGCTCTGGTGGCACTTGATGATGAGGTACATAGAGATTTTTGTTTCATATTGTGATGTGTGTGCCTCGAGGACCACCTGTTGGGCTAATTATTCCCTTGGTTATTCCTCAGAAACTGTGGACTCATGTCTTGATGGATTTTATTATTGCTCTCCATAGATCTTCTGACTACAATGTCATCTGGGTCACACAGTAGTTGACCAGTCTAGTAAAATGGCACACTTTTTACCACTGGAAGGATTGCCTTCAGCAAAAAGGTTAGCCATCCTTTTTATGCAGCATGTTTTTAGGCTTCAAGGGTTGTCTCTTAATATAGTATCTGACAGGGGTACTCAATTTGTAGCAGCATTTTGGAAATCATTCTGTAAACTGTTGAACTTCAATCTTAGTCTCTTGACATATATCATCCCCCATCTATTGCAAAAACAGAGCGAGTTAACCAGTCATTGGAACAATAGTTCCATTGCTACATCACTAAATGCCATAACGATTGGGCTCAGTTATCATATAATAATTCCTGTCATACCGCAACTAAGATGTCACCATTTTATTGCGTCTTTGGGTATCACCCTAAAGCACACGTTTTGGGCCAGTGTTGTCCAATCAGGTTACTTCAACATTTGTGTCCCATCAGAGCAGAATTTGGAGTAAGGTCCATCAACTCGCTTCTGCCTCAGCTTGTTATAAATATTTTTATGATCATAGCCGGAGACCATGCAAATTCAAACGAGGGGATTAGGTATGGTTGTCCACCAGGAATATTAAATTACGTCAACCCTCTCAGAAATTGGGATCTCGCTTTATTTGACCAATTCAGATTATTAAACGCTGTTACTTTTTGTCGTGTTATTAAGTTCAAATTAAGAGTTTGTGGTAGATAGAATCCTGTATTCTTAGGAATTCAGACCCAACTACTTATCTTGGTTCATTGGAAGGTTTATGGTCCTGAAGAGAGAACCTTGGTCCATGATTAACAACTTCATGCTCAGGTCCTAAAAAAACTTTCTTTAGAGAATTCCCGGTACTTATGTAATATCTGGGCTCCCGTTTTTCTTATGAGACCGCGTCCCCTCGCGGGGCTCGCTGCGCTCGCCACGCTTCAGGCACGGTGGCTCGCTGCGCTCGCCACACTATATAAAATCAACTCCATGCGTAGTTGGATAGTAGGGGTATGAAAAAAAGGGGTGCATTTAACATGGGAGCCCAGATAATACATAAGTACCGAATTCCCTTATAAACCTGGAATTAGGGGTCTCTTAACCCCTCATCAAAGTGGGGGGGGGGGTGTTACTGTCAATAGCCGCCATGCCGCTGCTGTCTGGGACGTTGCTCTGCCCCAGCGGTTGCCTGGGTGGTCGCCTATCAATCAGCCAGCAGGGTCTGGCTCTCACTGTAGCAGTGAGCTTTCAGCTGCTGTTAGGAGACAGAGGAGGCTTTCGGTGGTAGCTAGGCAACCGGGATGCCAGAAGGCAGTGGCATCTGAAGGGGCTGAAGCTGCATAAGTCCTGTCATCCATTCTCTATTTAAGTTAACTGCCTGCTATCTTCGGTGATTGGGTGCTGGTGTATAAAATCCCATCAGACCCCTACCTAAACCCCCGGTTATAGGTTTATTCTGCCTGTTGTTGCTTGGCTTCTGTCCCAGCCTTGCTGTCCAGTTCTCCCATGGGGTTCCTGTTCCTGTTGGTCTACTGAGTAGGTTTGTATTTTTTCCCTAGAGGGAGAATCTTCTCCTGTGTTGGCATACAGAGCTCCTGGCTACCAGTTCTAGGTAAGTGTTGGGAAGTTTCATACATTATCCGAGTTAACTCTTATTATCCAGTGCATGGTAGCATTTGTATTCTGATATTTATTTAGTTGTTATTACATTCCATCTTGTGCATTGCTGCACCTGAGGTTACTAATTCATCTAGTTGCTTATTCAAATGTGTGCATTGTTGCATTTAGACTCACCGTGCCAGTTGTATGATCTGCCAGATTGTATGGTTAAGACCTGCGTGCATCTAAGTACTGGTGGTCCTAATTCACCTGGGAAAGGCGGCTGCTATAGGTGAAGCCTAGATTTGCAGGAGACTAGAAGACCAATGGGCAAGAGTAACATATGTGGACATTCAGTTTACTGTAAATGTGACACAGGTACTAAGCCTTCTTCTAAAAGTCCTAGAGCCTGATTCAGATTTGTACACAATGCCAATTTTCATGCAACTGAGCATTTATTGGCAGACTGTGCATGCCCCAGTGGTGTAACTATAATTTAAGCGCCCCCGGCTGATAATAAAGCAGCGCCCCCCAGGCCGCCCATGCCCCCCATCCCCCGCAGATTTACCTGTATTCGCTGCAGTGGTCCCGGCTCCCCTCCTGGCTTCATTCTGATGCTATGGAAAACGGACCATCACAAAATGTCCGCCCCCATACAGCAGACAGTTTCAGAGAACAGTCTGCTATATGGGAGCGGACATTTTATGCTGGTCCATCTCCATAGCATCAGAATGAAGCCAGAAGGGGAGCGGGGCCCACCACAGCAAATAAAGGTACATCTGTGGGGTATGGGGGGAGGAGGGTTGCTGCTTTATTATCAGCGGGTGGGTCTGTGGCGGCATTACAATAGCCACCACAGCCCCCCGGCGCTTGCACTTACACAGCGCCTCCCCGCTACTGCTGGGGCTGCGGGGCTATTGTTACGCCACTGTCATGCTCCAAGGTACTCTATCAAAGCCACCTGCAATCAGTAGCAAAATATAGTGCTATAGATTGTTTGAAGAGGGCCCAAAACCCACATCTTGTCTAGGGCCCCATGAGGCTAAAACAGCCTCTGATTCTTATGCAAGTTGTCAAGTCAATCAACCATTGTAGTGCTTCTGGGATAACAGCTTCCTTTGTGATATTGTTCTTCTACTGTAAATGTAAAGTGCTATGAGTCTTTCTGGAGAAAATATCTATTTGATTATACTTTTATTTTATTATTATTGTGGTTTTGATTGGGGACATCTTTGGTGAATCAGTGACTGTGGCCATATTGTAATGTGTAAAGATTTTGATGCAGGAGCTAGGCAACAAAAGACTGAGCATACTTGCCTACCCACCCCAGAAATGTCATCAAGTCCCCCACAATCCCCTGCAGGCCCCCTTGGCATTGGGGTCTGTAGGGACCAGATGATGCAATTCATGTTGAATTGCGTAATTGTGGCTCCACCTGTTATGCTTTTTGGTGTGAGTTCACAGCCGGGACCCCTGTTTAGGATGGCCACAGCACAGGGCGAATTAAGTCAGCCCCGTCTCCGGTGCTACCAGGTCTTAGGATGTGACAAGGTGACAGCGATTGTCAGAGGTAGTGTCAAGAGGAGATCTAACTACAGGGCCTGCCTGGGAGCAACAACCTACCTAATGGCACCAGGCCAAGGATGGGGAAGGTGACCTAGTCAGAAACACAATCAACGAAACCGGGGTACCCCCAGCAATAACTATGCAGAGGATAACAAACAGGAAAAAGAAAACAGTGTACAAACACCCGGTACCCCAAAACAATGAAAGCAAAGGAGCTTATAATGTCCCGCCACGCCGGGGGAAACAGAGCTGAGATAATCCCAAATAAATGAGAATCACAAAGATAACAGGGAAAATGGCAAACAATGAGAATAAAGATGAGAAAAAGAACCAGGCTCCAAAGGAGCACTTACGTGACCTTAGGTGTATGAAAAAAAGGTCCAGCAAATTCCCAGTAGCTGCAGATGGAAGAGGCAGGCCGGGATAACCAGACACTGGCTGACCGGACAAGGAACAGGGAGAAACTGACCAAAGACCAGCAGACGGCTAGCTACTAACCTGACAGGTGACCAAGAGGAAACAGGAAACTATCACCGGCAGGGCAGTGCTGGGGAGAATGCCTTAAAAAGGGCTCAGGTGATCAATCACCTGGGAAGATACAACCCAGTCCTAATACTGCCAGTCCTAATACTGCCAGCTGAGGCTGAGATAACTAGGTCATTATACCACAGCCTTGTGCATAGAGCAATTCACAGAAGATTGAGTTGTAAAGGCACAGAGTCACCACCAGAGGCCACCAGAGAGTCCAATACCATAAACATACTGAAAAGAACACAGAACTGACATGAAACTAATGAGCCATAACAATGGCTCATGACAACACCCCTGCTCTTCAAATATGGAACAATTAATTCTACACAAGCTGAATTTATTCCTACACATGGAACGTGGACGGTTAAACCAAATAATAACGTTTAAAGTAGAAAATCTGAAAAATAATTATTATTTCTAAACTGAGCAAATTGGGCATGTTCATTACGTAAACTTACATCCCTGCTAGGACTAGATAAAGTTCACAGACCCTTTAATAAACAATACTTTTCTACAAATAACCTTCTCTGAAAAATATGGGCTGGTTGATGGATTTAAGGCATGACATCATGACTAGCTCATACTGGGGGAGGCTGGGAGCAATTCAAGGAGCCAAGAGAGGATTTCACTAGCCAGACACCATCACTGAGGTGGGCCTTTGAGCCTTAAATGTCACGGACAGTTTTTAGTCCCAGTCCTGACTGTAAATATTCACTACATGCAAACAGTATACCTTTCCAGTACAGAATATACTTGAGCTTGCTTGCGAACAACATGTCTTTTACACAGCCTGCTATGCACAACCAAGACGTTGCAGCCATGTTTGAAAGTCGTTTTTGTTGTAATCTGTCTTCAATGCTGTAGGAAACAGCAGCATTGAATGCCACTGGTGGAAATAGCGTCCGAAATTGAATACCCTCTAAACTAGTGGGAAAAGCCTAAATTAAAATGGCTGGAGATTCCACCAGTTTTTTTTTTTACAGTAATATGTACAACAGGTCAACTTGCAGCTTGGGACCACATATTGAATAAATTATTATTTTTTCTGGCATACTGTGCTACAATCATTTGACAAAAGAATGCTCTACATTTTGACCTCATATTTTACAATTCTACCTACACGGCTTCTTCTTGTGAAGGCTCTCACCACAATGAGTGCACATGTTCTGTGTCTTCTTTACCAATACTCAGGGTCTTTCCTTGAAAGAAATCATAAACACATGGCAAACCAAAAGAATGTTTAACTAGAAAAAAGTATTCATTTTTATTAAATACAGTTGTATAATTTTTACTACATTTCTGAGAAGTGAATCCATTGATTTTCGGCCTTGTTCCCATCTTGTTTATTGTCGGATATTTCTCGTAACCAGGGATAATTAAAGTACAAAAATGAAAAGAAAGAAAATAAATGCACAGACAATAATCCTGGGTCCTGGTGCTATAACTCCCAACTCTGCAAGATCTCACTGTGGGAGGGACTTGTCTTGGGCATGAGAAAAGGTGTGCTGCGGTCTTAAGCCCACTTGCACACACTGGGCTGTGCTCTAGCAGCTGGTCTGCTGCCCCCAGTATCCTCTGGCACTAAATGGATGTGCAAACCTTCTCTTTACCACCCACTCATTTTCCCTGTCCCTTTGTCTGTCCCCATCACTTTTTTTCAATCTGGGCTAGTAGTGTGAAGAGGAGGGATTGGTGGTCAGTTGTTTGAGGAGATATTATATGGTACCATGGACTATCTATGTTGTTAGAAAGGCATTAAGGGCCAACAATATTAATGGCAGCTATTAGTAGGAGACATGCACTGTAGGAGCATTGTATACTGAATTTTACAACACTTTTATTGGCAAGCTGCTCAATCAGAGGTAATGTTATTCAGGTGCCAACAGGGAGGGGTAAATCTGGATAGGAAAAAAAACAGTTTGTATCCCAATTGCACACTGAATGAGAAAATATACATATAATAATCATCAGATAATACAGAGATCTTTGTTGCATATATCTGCAGATATAGGGCTAAGCCCCCAGGCCGTACGTCAAGGCATCTCTGTCACTGGGGGTCCCTAACACTGGGTATGGGTCTGGGGTGTGGGCCCCCCAACATGCCGGCACAGGCTGACTACTCCAGGGCAGCACACAAATGAAAATTAGTAGGGGTTAATAAGAAGCACATAAGTGCTATGTAAGGAAGTGAAGGTGTGGTTAAAATAATACATACAATGTGATAGGGAAAAACATAAATGTTAATAAAGTGTTAGGGTGTGCAAACCTGGAGCAGACCAGCCATACCAACAAAGAGGGAATCACACTCCCAAACCCATCCCATGCACAATAACAAATTTTTGGGCCTAATAGCCCAGTGTAAGGCCACATGATAATGGCTTACAACATCTGAGAGCCAGCTTACCTGGAGATACCCCTGGCTTCTCCAATGGCACTCAGGTGTCAGCAATCCCTCCTAATGCTGACCCATCTATGCCTCTCTCAACTGCACAACACTTTTATTGGCAAGCTGCTCAATCAGAGGTAATGTCATTCAGGTGCCAACAGGGAGGGGTAAATCTGGTTAGGAAAAAAAAACAGTTTGTATCCCAATTGCACACTATATATGTATATTTTCTCATTCAGTGTGCAATTGGGATACAAACTGTTTTTTTTCCTAACCAGATTTACCCCTCCCTGTTGGCACCTGAATGACATTACCTCTGATTGAGCAGCTTGCCAATAAAGTGTTGTGCAGTTTAGAGAGGCATAGATGGGTCAGCATTAGGAGGGATTGCTGACACCTGAGTGCCATTGGAGAAGCCAGGGGTATCTCCAGGTAAGCTGGCTCTCAGATGTTGTAAGCCATTATCATGTGGCCTTACACTGGGCTATTAGGCCCAAAAAATTGTTATTGTGCATGGGATGGGTTTGGGAGTGTGATTCCCTCTTTGTTGGTATGGCTGGTCTGCTCCAGGTTAGCACACCCTAACACTTTATTAACATTTATGTTTTTCCCTATCACATTGTATGTATTATTTTAACCACACCTTCACCTCCTTACATAGCACTTATGTGCTTCTTATTAACCCCTACTAATTTTCATTTGTGTGCTGCCCTGGAGTAGTCAGCCTGTGCCGGCATGTTGGGGGGCCCACACCCCAGACCCATACCCAGTGTTAGGGACCCCCAGTGACAGAGATGCCTTGACGTACGGCCTGGGGGCTTAGCCCTATATCTGCAGATATATGCAACAAAGATCTCTGTATTATCTGATGATTATTATATGCATATTTTCTCATTCAGTGTGCAATTGGGATACAAACTGTTTTTTTTCCTATACTGAATTTTATCATGGGATTAGCTATAGTGGATGCAGGGGGTGACATTGCTATGGGGCCAAGAGGCCTATGGGACATGGCTCTCTTGGATCCAGCTCATAAGGTGCCCATACACGGTACAATTGTTATGTGCGATAAGATACACGCTCCCGTCACACATCTCGTCGCACAGCTCAAAAAGTATGTGCTGCACATACTTTTTGTACAAGATCTCATATCATCTTATTGCATTGCATTGCAAAACCTATGCAATGCGATGAGATGAGATATTGTATACAATTGGTAAAGGAGCCCATACACGCTCCGATCCCGGCGGTGCAATGTGTGCTTTGAGGTGCGTGCTCCCGCGGCACCTAATCGCACAGTATAAAAAGTATGTGCTGCACATACTTTTTGTACTTGCTTTTCATCACATTGCATCGCATTGCATGCACAATTCATGCACAAGGCATGCAATGCGATGTGATGGATGCTATTTTAGCCCAGAACGCACGCCGGGATCAGAGCGTGTATGGGCACCTTTAGTTATTAAATTATCCCCTTTTCTAGCGCTGTCTACATCTCTTTTTTTTTTATTCTGACATAGGGGGTGACATTTAATGGGATGAGAGTTTTAGTCACTTTCCAAAATCACCCATTATCGCACTTTTTAAAATTGCATTTTTTGCTGCGGATTCGCATATTTAATGAGATGCGTGTTCCTGGCAAAAAAGTGCGATATGGTGCGATAATGGGCGATTTTTAGTCATGAAAATAGGCGATTTTTAGTCATGAAAAGGTGCGAATTTGAGGAAATGTGCGAATTTGTGTTACGGAGGGAGCTCCCGGCACACTCTGTTGACCCTTGTTACGCCACTGCTTCCAAGGTGGATACACGGACAACAATGTACACCTTAATGCCTATTACACATGTCACATACCCATTACATAGTATATCACATGCCATAATGCTCATTACACATTATGCCACACCGTAGTGGGCAGTACACATTATACCATACACTGTAATACCTATTACATATTTCACCACATGCCATAATGCCCATTACACATTATTCCACACACCGTAATGCTCATTGCATATTATGCCACACACTATAATGTCTATTACATATAATACTACACATATTATGCTACATACTGTAAGTTCCACTTACCTAAATGCTCATTGCTATGTGCTTCATGCTTGATGCCAGGGGTTAACATGCTTGTTGCCATGGTTTTACATGCCCTGCCTGGAGTTACAGTACATGCTCTGCCAGGAGTTAACATTCTCTGCCAGGGGTTAACATACTCTTTGCCATGGGATTAACCTGCTCTGCCAGGGGTTACATGCTCTGCCCAGAGTTACATGCTCTGCTAGGGGTTAGCATTTTCTGCCAGGGGTTAACATACTCTTTGCCATGGGATTAGCCTGCTCTGCCATGGGTTAAATGCTCTGCCCGGAGTTACATGCTCTGCCAAGGGTTACATGCTCTGCCATGGGTTACATGCTCTGTCCGGAGTTACATGCTCTGCCAGGGGTTAACGTGCTCTGGCAGGGGTTAACATGCTCTTTGCCATGGGATTAACCTGCTCTGCCAAGGGTTACATGCTCTGATAGGGGCTACATGCTCTGAATGGGGTTACATGCTCTGCCCAGAGTTACATGCTCTGCCAGGGGTTAACATGCTCTGCCAGGAGGAAACTCCCAAATCACATGGCGGGCTCTCAGCAGGCCCTGGAGTCGGAGAGCAGAAGGACCTCTGTGATTCTGCTGGTCCCATGCCAGCCCACATCTGCCCACATCCGCACTCCCAATGCCGCCACTGAAAAGTTGATTGCGATGCACTCAGACCAAGTGCACTCGCCACCTGGGCCCCCCTGACAGGCCTGGGCCCGGGTAAACTGTACCTGCTCCCCCCCCCCCTCTCGGCACCTCTGCCTGAGCATAACCAGCCCTGGGCTCATTGAGCCGGACCTGGTTCCAAAAATCTGGGGGACAAAAATCTGGGGGCCCCCCGTATTTTGAAACCAGGTCCAGCTCAATGAGCCCGGGCTGGTTATGCTCAGCAGCGGGACCTCACACCATATATATATGTATATTTTTTTTTTTTGCACATTTTTTAAGTCAGGACCATGCACAGATCTCAATGATATGTGCATACTTCTGGAAAATTTGCCTGTCAGAACCTGGTCTGCATGTGTGGTGATTTTAGTAACATTTTACTGTTTTCGCATTTCATTAAATATGCGATTTGTATACTTTATAATGGGAAAACATCTGGATGCGAGTTCCGGTGTTACTAAAAATCGCACCTTCAGAATGTGCGATTTCGCTGCAAAATCTGTGGTTTTTGACGTTTTTTGCATCTAATTAAATATGCAATTTTGGAAAACGTGCGATTTCGGCCGTTTTTGGCTACAAAAATTGCACAAATCAAAATTTCTCATCTCATTAAATGCCACCCAGGGTTTCAGTAGTCCATTGTAGACTGCAGCTGAAAAGGCCAGAGTGATTACAAATAATTTTTCCCTTAGTGATCAAATGTTTCTATATTTGTTGAACTGATATACTTGTACCAGTACAAATAGGGGCACTTTAGTGGAGAATGTGTACAGGGGTTACTGTGTGGCATGATGTAACCTGGGACACTACTGTGGGGAAGAAAAGAACAATACTGATGCACACTCTAGGTACTAAGAACACTGATAGTAAAATTAGTTTTGATAAACTCTTACAATTAACATGGAGTATAATTGAAGTTCTTAGCACACATTTGCGCAAATATGTGGGCCCATCCACCGTGTCCAGGTGAACTTCATTAGATGGGTCCCTAACATTTCTAATACTCGAGAAAAGGACTCGCACAAGGCGAGTTAAGCAGCGTTGTGTCAATGAATGAAACTCAATGGTTTAGAAAAAGTAGCAAATTTTACTGATATAAAATGGTATACACAGTACAGCATTACATGTATGAAGCAATAAAAACAATGAAATATAATAACTCAATAAAATAGAAAGGTGGGGAATAAAAGTAAATTGGAATTAACGAAATAAAATTGAAAATGTCCCCGCCTCAATGGACATATCTGGAAGTATTATTTGTGATCACTTGTTTAGGGGGGCAGGTAAGTGAACGTTACCACTGGAAGACTCTGGATCCTTTGGAAGAAGTATGGAGCTGGAAAGTCCTCAGGATGTGTGCGGTATGTGGATGGTTACCGCTGGAGGTGTAGAGGGTCGCTCAATATATTTCAGTCCTCTGTTGGGGGTGTGAGAGCAGATGTTGATGGTCTCAATCACCGGAGGTAATTCTAAAGTGATGCGCCCAAATGGTGATTCCAGCAATTGGATCGAATATGGCTTCCGTGCCCAGGAATGGAACCTCACTGGTGTGGATGATGTTACCAGGGGTTTCTAGAGCACGGTGTCCGCCAGCGAGTCGTGTCCAAACAAGGAAAAATGAGTGAATGTCCACAATGGATATGGTGTCACAGCAATGTCCAGAGGCAGGGAGGATTCATCTAACGCGTTTCACTGCGTTCTGCAGATAAAGCTGCAGGACGCAGTGAAACACGTTAGTTGAAAATCTTAGAAGAGAAACCCAAATTCGTATATAGGAAGGCCAAAAATATCAGAAACAACGTGGTCAAAAGTGTAATCAATAACCCAAAGGAGCTGGGAAAAATAAATACTAAAGGGTTTCATAGGTGCGGATCCTGTAGTATGTGTAAAATTTGCAAAAATCCGGACAGGAAAATCACAGAAGTTGTCTCCACAAAATGGGGAAAAACTTATAAAATCGCCCAATTTATTACGTGCCATAGGAAAAATATAGTCTATTTGTTGCAGTGTTCCTGCAATAAACAGTATATAGGAAGAACTACAAGAAAATTAAAAGACAGAATGGCAGAACATGTCCGAAACATTAAAAAAGGTCTGGATACGCATAGTGTATCAGCACATTTTAAGGAGGTTCACCACTGCGATCCCACTCATCTTACATTGTTTTGCGGTTTAGAACAGGTGAAAACTAATTTTAGAAAGAATAACCCAGAAGAGATGTTAGCAAAAAGTGAAATGAGAACCATTTTTAATTTAGGCACATTGCACCCGGGGGGTTTGAACCTCGACTTTGAGGTGAAATGGTTTCTTTGAATTTTATAACTGTAATTTTTATGTACTTTTTATGTATTTTGTATATACTTTATATATTTCTATGCTGATATAATATACTTAATACTATATGAAACACCTATGCTATGCATCCCAAATTTGCATAAGAACATCCCATGTTGTTATGTTTTTATATATGTTCTTCTGGGGGCTACATAATTGTATTCAGAATGTCTCCTTCATATACATATGCTCTGTTTATTATAGAGTGGAACGCATAGCCATTTGTATTGGCATGCGTTTCATCTCAATGTTATTTCCGCCCACAGTTTAATAATCTACGTAGGGCAGGAAAACGTATATGTCCCCATCTAATTATTTCCCCTCTTTGATTATGAGGTGGAACACACTGCCGGGTACATAGGTGGATGCTCATTTAATGGATGCACCGTACACGTAACTTCCGGTTACGGCGCTGGCTACACTTATTTGGTGTAAGCATCAAAAACAGCGATGGTGGGTGGGCTGCAGCAAGCCTACATATTCTATTCCCCCGTTATTTTGCGGGCTTAGATGCCGCCAGGACTATAACACAACTCCGGTTAAAACGTAGTCTGTTTACATACAGATCTACTTCCGGCAGAAGTGCGTGCGTTCGAAGGGAATGGAACGCACGCCGAATATGCTCATTCCAATGACTATTTGGAGCAGGATAATTTTTTTATAGCATACAAGTAATTTGATTTATTGATGTATATTACTTATTCATTTATATCTATGCATCTAAGTGTTTTTATGAATATTAGACATTTTTGTGTAAACCACACCGAGGAAGGGGATGTCATACCCCATACTGGGTATAAAAGGAGCACTGAGCAGACCTATAATACACACCTTGATAAAGACTTATGTTGAAACACATTGGTGTTTTTCTCAGAAGAAGGAATCTCTCCCCATACAGTGGAACAATCCATGGTGAGTTGTCCTGGCACCCTAGTCACTCCATAATTTTTTTTCACTTACTCCATCTGTGGAGAGGTTCCCTTTCTCTTTTATTACATTTTTTATTTCATATTTTATGAGCAAAATAAATTGAAGAAAAGTTTTTTTAACCAATCTGCTTGGTGCCGGTTCATTTATTGGAAAAAGAAACCATGATAGGATACATAGTGTATAAGAAGTAAGAACACGTGAGCATACTTTTAAAGATACCTTTATATGTTTCTATACCAACCATAAAGTGTAAGATACTGTAAGCATCTCCTTATGAAATAATCACAGGTGGTGACCCGATAAAGAACTCCGGGAAGAAGTGTTGTGCCGGAAGAGAAACCCTAAGACTTTATGAATTGTTTTTTAAAGCAATATCACACTATATGTATTTTTTTTCTTTTTTATGTATAAACATATCGGAGGATAAGATAGAAACGAACATAGGGATCCATATCCATTTTTTGGATCGACCTCACGGTGATACGTAACTATATATATATTTTTTTTATTTGAGCACAGTTAAGATGTTCCATCTTTTTGTTTGAAATGCCTAGCTCTGCCTAGTGGTGGCGCCGGCCCTGATCTTTGCACATGCCATGCCTCCCAATTTTGCTGTAAGAGAAAGAGGGACGGCTGCTCGGGGTATGGTCTATGATCGCAGGACCCCCATGATCATAGACCATGCACTATGATCGCGGGACTCCCTTAAGACTACGCCCTAATTTTATCTGCTGTGAGGGCATGGCCGACGCTGTGTGAGCTGCTGGCTATGCCCTGAGCCCCACTGCCTGTCTGAATAGACGCTGTATGCAGGCAGGGGAGATTTCCAACTGCCCCCCCACACACAGTGCAGGGCACTGCCTGCCACGGGCGGGATTCAGGACCATCCCCGAAAAATGGGACGGTCTCACGAAAATTGGCTGAGCTATCCCTCTTAAGGAATTCATCCCTGCTCAGCCCCGCTGGTGATATTGCCTGGAGCAGAGCGTCCCATGCTGTCTCCTGTCCTGTCCTGTCTTGGTCTGTCCCGGTCCTACCAGTCGTGGTCCTGTCAGAGTTCTGTCCTGCTTCAATCTGGGTCCTGTCAGAGTCTTGTCCTGCTACAGTCTGGGTCCAATCACTCTGGCACGCTCCGGCATGAGGAATCCGCCACGCTGAGAAGCCGGCAAAAGGAAGGTAATAAATAGGGATAGATAGGGATCCCTGCCTCCTGCCTCCTGAACGCTCCCAGTAGTCGGACCAACCTCATATTAACATCAAGGCAACGGCATCTCACCAACTTTACATACTCCCAAAAGGAGTTGTAAACATTTCTAATAAAGGTGATACACTTTTAAAATATTTTTTAATAAACGGCATGCTACATATACCCACATTATTTTTAACATACTATTATCTGTACATGAACAAGCGCTTTATTTTTACATGTACCTAGATCATTGCCATTATATTGAGCCGCTAAACTAAAGCGCAGTATATACTCTTTTTTATATACAGGAGAAGCCTAGCAATCCGCAGTCTATGGTCACCTGCCCTAGAAGGCCAGTAGATTCAGTGTAGGGTGCACCGTGGCCGTCCTAAACAGCGGTCACGGCGTCCTAAACAGCGGTCACGGCTGAGGGCTCAGCCCACCACTTTCGTCCACACGTGCCTGTCACAGTACTCAAATGGTGGGTTCACACCCAGATCCGTAACAGATGTTGCTGCAGCTTCAGGCCTCCATATACAAAAAGACCCATCATCATGACAGCTGGATGATAGCCAGACAGACACCCGCTGGCCACATGGTTGGCTATTAAAATTGCATTTGTTTTTTACACATTGATGCAATTTTTGTACTTTAATATATTTAGGTGAGCAATGAGGCATATAGTATATGGGTACTACTTGCCCACATGCCATTAGCCTCACCTCCTCCACTTCTCATAATAGACCCTTGAACTTTTTCAGCTCCAGGCCCATTAGGCCCATAATCCGACCCTGAACATAGGGATATCTAAGATTGCTTCCCCAATCTTTTCAGCGCAGTGAACCATTCCCATCATAGGGATAGCTCGGTTGATCATACATCTATTCAGGGGCAGATTCAGGAGAAAATGACAGTGGGGGCACCATGATAGGAGAGGGTTTGGGAGGGTGAGGGTGTTAGTGGTGCATGTTAAGGGAGCGGCGAGAGAGAGGAGAGCAGAGAGAGGGCGGGAATGGGATTAAAAATAGGTACACAGGCCCACCTTGGCGACAAAAGTGAAGGATGTAGTTGCGCCTAAAGCACGCTTCTTAAAAGGGGGTGTGGCCACCCAAAAGGGGGCGTGTCCCTGAGTGTAGTGTACCACACCATATACAACTTCTACACATTATGCAACAAAATACTAGACCCCATTATACTTGCCCCTTACACATGATGCCAAATGGAATAAGCCAAAATTCCCATAATGCCCCATGGATTGTGCCAAAATTCACATAATGCCTCACGGATTGAGCCAAAATTCACATAATTCCACACGGATTGAGCCAAAATTCACATAATGCCACACGGATTGAACCAAAATTCATTATGGATTACATGGATTGTGCCAAAAATACAAAATTACATGGATTGTGCCAAAATTCACATAATGCCACACGAATAGAGCCAAAATTCACATAATGCCACAGAGATTAAATCAAAATGCACAATATGCTTCATAAACAGGGACAATGTGCGCCAAAGGCGCGTATTAAAAATTTACACCATAATGCCCATTACATGTTAAGCCACACAGCATAATGTCCATTATGTATTATGCCAAACTCCATAATGCCTATTCAAAACTATGCTACATAAGTGCTGCTTATTTACATGCTCATTGCCAAGGGTTCCATGCTCATTGCCAGGGGTTCCATACTCATTGCCAGGGATTCCATACTCATTGCCAGGGGTTCCATGCTCGTTGCCATGTGGGATTACATGCTCATTGCCAAGGGGAAATACATGCTTGCGGTAACTGGGGGACAGCCACCGCAAGGCAGAAATGACAGCCATTGACAGCCAGCCAGGCAGAGAGCGGGGGGCTGTCCGGCTGTATTCAGAGCACTGCAGGTCCCGGCTAGTCCCTCCATTTTCTCGTGTGAGGGGGAGAGGAAACCACCCCCACCCCTCCCCTCCCTTTAACCTGCTATCTCGTTTAACTGGCAA
Source organism: Crinia signifera (assembly GCF_055691185.1). NCBI lineage: Eukaryota > Metazoa > Chordata > Amphibia > Anura > Myobatrachidae > Crinia > Crinia signifera. Next base: position 147,535,891 of record NC_139221.1, on the reverse strand, counting down.
TATCTTCGGAACCAACTGACCCTTTTACATGAGACCAGTATAATATTGAAGAACTAAGTGGCCTTCAAATGATTTTGGTCCGATGAAACTGGGGTGCTTGGTTCCAGAGTAATCTGCCCTCAAAAAACATGAACAGACATGAAATTACATTTCAGAAATAAAAAAACTCTGTTTACCCACAATATCTCCGGAACCAATTGACCCATATGGATCTGCCAGTTATCAAACTGAAGGCCCAGCGATTTAGGTTTGAATCAACCACGAGTTTCTGTGATGCCGCGGGGTGAAATGACAGCCATTGGAACTGGGTAGGGGTCAGAATTATGGGGTCCCATGTTATCCCATGGGAAAAAAATTCTAGCTTTGTCTGGCGATATCTCCGGTTCCCGGTTGGATAGCGACATGGGGCTGGGCTCATTGGAAACAAAATGAGCTATGTCTGAAATTACAGAGGGGGCATGTGCCCGGGTGCCGCCCCCTGAATCCGCCCATGCATCTATTCTAGGAAGAGGTGTATAATAAATAAAAATAATAGCAGTAGAAAAACAGTGTTTAAAAAGATGCATCTGTGTAAGTTTGTTGTATTGCAGTGGCGCATGCAGGGGGGTTTCTGAGTACCCAAAGCTGAGGGTCCCCTCTTTCCATGGGTACAAGAATTTTATAAATTGGCACTTGGGAACTGGAGATATCTGACTTCAAAGCAGTGGACCCCATCCAAGCCTGTTAATTGCTCTTCCCAGTCAGATATTTCAGGTTCTGTCTGACTTACATGCATCACTGCTGCCATGACCTCACCCTCTCCCTCCTCCCCTCCTACATCTCCACTCCCCTCCTTCCAACCCCTGTCCTCATTTTACCCCACCACTGCTGCTGAAGTCCACTCTATCCTTCAATCCGCTTCTCCCTCCACCTGCCCGCTTGATCCTATCCCCTCCAATATTATCCGTCGTCTCAGTCCATCAGTCTGCTCTCACCTGGCTCACCTCTTTAATCTTTCCCTATCCTCTGGGATCTTCCCTTCCTCCTTCAAACACGCTCTTGTCTCCCCAATTCTCAAAAAAACAAATCTGGACCCCAACTCTCCATCCAACTACAGGCCCATCTCCCTCCTCCCTTTTGCCTCCAAACTCCTAGAACGTCTGACCTATAATCGTCTCCTAAGCCACCTTACTGCTAACTCCATTCTAGACCCCCTCCAATCCGGGTTCCGACCTTTACATTCCACTGAAACTGCCCTGACCAAAGTCACTAACGATCTACTATCGGCTAAATCCAAAGGCCTCTTCTCTATCCTCATCCAGCTTGATCTGTCAGCTGCCTTTGACACTGTTGACCACCCTCTCCTGCTCAACACCCTCCGCTCCTTTGGCATCACTGGCACGGTCTTCTCCTGGTTCACCTCATACCTCTCCGATCGCTCCTTCTCCGTCTCCACTCCGAGCTCCTCCTCTCCTACTACCCCCCAGCCAGTCGGTGTTCCCCAAGGGTCAGTCCTTGGCCCTCTCCTCTTCTCCCTCTACACCACCTCTCTGGGCACCCTCATCAGCTCCTATGGTTTTCATTACCACCTTTATGCTGATGATACCCTAATCTATCTCTCCTCCCCCGACTTATCCCCATCACTTCTGTCCAAGGTCTCCGAATGCCTCACGGCCATCTCAGCCTGGATGACCCAACGCTTCCTGAAACTAAACATGGCTAAAACTGAACTTCTAATCTTCCATCCCCCGAACATCCCCTCTTCTCCCACTATCTCCATCAGCATTGGTGAAACCGAGATCACGTCCACCGACCAAACCCGCTGCCTCGGTGTCATCATTGACTCCTCCCTCTCTTTCACCCCCCACATTCGTGCTCTCTCACAGTCTTGCCGCTTTCACCTACGCAACATCTCACGCATCAGACCATTCCTCTCCACTGACGCGACCAAAATTCTCATTCACTCTCTTGTCATCTCCCGCCTTGACTACTGCAACATCCTTCTCACTGGGCTACCTCTCACCCGCCTCGCACCTCTCCAATCCATTCTTAACGCTGCTGCTAGGCTCATCTTCCTCTCCCGCCGCTCTACCTCCGCCTCCCCCCTCTGTTTATCTCTTCACTGGCTCCCCATTCCTTTCCGAGTTCTCTTTAAACTCCTCACCACCACCTACAAGGCTCTCTCCTCCTCCACAGCTCCCTACCTCTCTTCACTGATCTCTATCCACACTCCCTCCCGTCCTCTTCGCTCCATCGCTGACCGCCGACTGACCTCTCACCTAATCACCTCCTCCCACTCCCGTGTCCAAGATTTCTCTCGCGCTGCCCCCCTGCACTGGAACAACCTCCCGCCACCCATCAGGCTATCTGATTCCCTTACCTCCTTCAAGCGCTCCCTCAAAACCCACTTTTTTCGACTAGCCTATCCCTCCTCCTAACCTCTTTTGATCCTCCTATCCTGCCTCCGTTCCCCTCCGTTCCTATCCTGCCTCCGTTCCCCTCCGTTCGTCCACCCACCTATTTTTAGTATGTTAACTCTTATGAGCAGGGCCCTCCTTCCTCACGTACTCACCCTACCTCATTACCTCACCTGTGCTCCTGTCCTGTTCTTCCCTTCCTCTACTTCATCTTCGGTCTCCTTGACTATTTTGACACCTACTTCTGAACTGATGCTGATTTTAGTTCTACCAGCTATACCCCTATTTATACTGTATCTTTCTACACACCCTGTACGTTACCTTGTAATTTTTTTTTTTTTGTTTGCTATGTACGGCGCTGCGGACACTTTGTGGCGCCTTATAAATAAACGTACTACTACTACTACTACTACTTAGAGTTCTTCTGAGGGTATATTTGAAAAGCTGGAACTCTTCCCCTTTGATGGACACTAGTAGCTTGTCTCTACTTTTCCGAGAACCAGAGATATCAGCCTTCCAGCAGCTGGTTACTGCTCCAGCTCCACACACCTGGGGCCAAATGTAATAGGGTGAGAGTTTCAGAAAGTGAGAGATTTTGGGAGAGTTTTCCCATGTTTTTTAAAGCAGCAATCAACTACATGGCAAAATCAACCTGGCTTTGCAGTGTAATTGATTGCTGCTTTAATAAAAGGGGAAAACTCTCCCAAAATCTCTCACTTTCTGACTCTCAACATATTACATTTGGCCCCTGGTATGTAGTTTTATATTCTCGTTGGCAGATTGCTCTGCCTCCTGAACTCTGATCCCCTAGTCCCCAATACCATTTGGTAGGTGGGATTCTCAAATTTTTAATTCCATTAAAATCTAAGAAATCTATTTCAAGGAGCTGGAGATATCTGCAGTCAAGCAAGCTGTGTGTCCTCCCTCCAGAAACATATGAATAAAAAGCCCACTCCACTATTCACCCCTCCTCTGCGTATTAAACATCCTCTACCACCCTGGAATTTATGTATTAGGGCCCCTTCATTCAGCCCAATACCCCCTTCTCCCACCTCATCTCCCACCATCTATGCAGTAAAGGGGTAATTAGTGGAAATTACTGATCCAGGCCCTACATGCTGAGCATCAAAGCTTCCCCCACCCCTGGAGGATCGGTAGGGGCCCCAATACATTGGTATGCCCAAGGGTCTACACTGCTGTTGATGCCCCTGTATACATATATAAATATATATATGTATATAATGTATATAAATTATATATACAGACCAAATGTATATAAATTTTATATATATATATATATATCACCCAGTTGTGGAATGGCGCCTTAAATTAATAAAAGTCCATAAATATGGCGGTCCAATCTCCAGTGAAGCACTCAAAGCAGTTCTTTCAATATCTTTATTTTCAGAAAGTTGTTCCAGACACAAATATGCTGTTACCTATTTCAACTATTGGATCTGACAAGTTGTAATACTTGGCAACTCATTAAAGTACTGGCAGGGAAGGAAATTTAAGTGGATATTAAAGTCACTGGGTTATTTATACTTAAGCATACTCACCATCAGTAATTGAGTACCCGCGGCCTAGAATTCTGTGAAGGCTAACGGATCTAAGATAGTCCTATAAAAGGACTCCAAGTGGAGGAGGCACCTCCCCAAAATTTCCATTGCTTGTTGGAAATCATGTTTACCCTCGGCTGTACGAAACTGTGCATGCACACTAAATAATATCGTTTACCGATTAATGATATTGTCAGATTGAGCTGTATGCACAGACAATGGGGGGGTTGTTAATGCGCATCATTAATAAAATTGAGCATACACACTATACAAAAACTCATCTAGTGTGTATGGGGCTTAAAACAATAATTAGGAATCTGGTACAGTAGAAATAATGTACAACTGAACACTAATTGACAGACTACTCCAATGTGTAGCTTTATTATTCCTTATTCTGCTGCATTATAGTCTCTGAAAACCTCATTATAATGTGTGCTTCCACACAGCAGCCTCTGAGTGTGTCAGCTAGGACAATAATTGTTTAAGGTTTGTGCCTTAAGGGAGCAACATTAATATTTTTCTGTTAACCTACACAGCACTGATGTAACACAGGAAGATTTATTCAGCACATCCTCTCTAATCATATTGAGAGGTGGTTATTCTGTCACTTTTAATTGCCTCTGTGAATTCCCAAGCAAACAGATCTGTATGGCAGAAATTGTTCCACTTATTGTACTGTTCATTGTTGCCTATACTCTGTAGTAAGTAGCATTTGTTTTGCAACTACAAAGAAATTTGAAAGGTGAATCTGTAGGGGCTGTTTGTATGGTATACGATCATAAGGTTGACACACCTGAGGTCAACACGCATTGGGTTGGCCACTGAAGGCTGACACAAGCATTAGGTTGATGTGGGCAAGGTCGACAGTCAAAAGGTCAACACGGTTTTGTCACTTTTTCGAGCCAACATGTGCCGATAGGCGGTATTTCATGCACTACCATAATAAAATATGCCCATGTCGACCTAATGTTTGTGTCAACCTAATGACCCTGTCTACCTAACCCCATGTAATCTTTTTGAGGTATCCACCTAAGCCCATGTTGAGGGGGAAATTTACTAAGATGATTTAGTAGAAAAAAATATTTTTTTGGGCGTATACGTATTTTTGGCATTTACTATGCCAAAAATACAAATATTCGTATTCATATTGATGGGGCATTCGTATTTGTATTTACAAATATGAATGTCTACACCATCGATAGAATACGACAGGAATCACCATTCAAAAGAATGGTGGTTCCTGATTTACTAAGCAGCCGTATTGAAAATACGGATGCTAATTAGTGTAAAACTGCCACGAATATACGGCAGGAAAATACACCTTATTTTCCTGTCGTATTTGGCAGAAGCCTGCACGGATCAGTCAGATCCGTGCAGGCTTTAGTGATTAAAAAATTGTAAAATAAATAAATGTAAAAAAAATCAGCGTGGGGTCCCCCCCACAGCTGTAACCAGCACCAGGCTGACAGAGCCGGGCCGGTAATTAAAAATCAGGGAACCCTACAAATAGGGGTTCCCTGATTTTTAACAACCAGCCCCAGGCTCCAGGTCCGGGGCTGGTTCCCAAAATACGGGGGACAAAATGACTAGGGGTCCCCCGTATTTTAAGAACCAGCCCCAGGCCAAACCAGCCAGCAGGGTAATGCCACAGCCGGGGGGGAGACTTTTTATACACGTCCCCCCGGCCAAAGCATTAACCCTCTGACCAGTCAGCCTGGCCAGGGGCCCTGGGGGAGTATTACAACTTGTCCTCCAGGACTTACCTGACCAGGCTGAAGCCTGGTGCTGTCCCCGGTGGCCCTGTGCAGTGGCCACCCGGCTGATTCAGTGTAAAAAAATAGATTTAAAAACTATTGATTTAAACTGTGGAACTTTGAGTACCAGCAAGCCTCCCCCACAAGCTGGGACTTGGAGAACCACAAGTCCCAGCCTGCGGGGCATTAAAGGGCCCGCTGGGTCTTGTAGTTCCACAGTTAAAAAAATAGTTAAATAAATACACACTGACACATCAGAAAAATAAAACTTTAATACATACATAACACACACATACTGATACTTACCTATCTTGATCCCGTCGGTAGGTCCCTGGGTCCCAGGTCCCTGGCTCTGGTGTCTGGGGTCGGTGTCCAGTCCGAAGAAATCCATGGTGGACCTGTGGAAGGAAATCCTACTCACCCAGGTCCTCCATGGAAGTTCTTCAGTCTTGATCCACCATAGTCCTGGGCTTCTTCCATCTTCTTCAAGCTGCCGGCGATTCCTGGAGCTCCCAGCGTCGGACTGAGAGGCGCAGAGATCCTTCATCCTCCGCGCCTCTCATCAGAATGATTCTATTGGCCGCTAGGTGGCCAATCAGGAGCTGAGAAAGTCGGCACACACATGTTTAGCCTGTTCTATACCAGCGCGGCCAGCATAAGCATTTAGCCGTGCTGTTCTTGCATCCAGTTAGCCGGTTCCCTGCAGCGCACGTTTGTATTATTTTGTTTGTTTCTGTCACCTAGGCAATGGCATTGGGGTCATGCCCACCAGTGAGAATGGTCCCTTCTACGCCATGGCTCACGGCCAGTGCGTGAGGAGAGAGGTGGCACAGGGGTGTTCTTTGCACAATTGCTTTCTTCTATATATGAAAGTAATTGTTCATTGTTTCTTTTGAGTCCTGATAAAGTGCATCACAGCCAGAAACGTCGATTTATACCTACCAGTCTTGGTTTCCTTTATTAGCGTTGTTACATGCTGACAGAGTCATGAGTGCCTTTCCACAAAAACAATATATTTACCTGTGCTAAGGAAGGAAGGCACCAGACGAATTGACACATCCACGAGTGCAGGACAGTCTATTGTGTATGTATATATATATATATATATATATATATATATATATATATATATTATATATACACACATATATATATATATATATATATATATATATATATATATATATATATATATATATAGAAATATGGTATGACTTCTGCGCCTTCAGTGTATCAATAATCCTTCTTAGTAAATCAATATATGCGTACCATCAAATGAGTGAGGAATTCTCATATCCTCACTCATTTGATGGTACGCATATATTGATTTACTAAGAAGGATTATTGATACACTGAAGGCGCAGAAGTCATACCATATTTCTATCTTTTACTTATTGGTCTTATGGAAATTAGGCCAACCTGATGACATCTGACGACACAGTTTGAACTCTGGAGTGTTTTTAATAATAATTTTTTATACAGACAATTTTTTGCGTTTTTTGCACATTGCACTGTGCACTTTATATATTTGTAAATCACTGGTTTAACACTTAGTGAGTGGCAGCGCTGTTTGTGCACCACACACCATATATATATATATATATATATGTATATATATATATATATATATATATACACTGTATATGACAATTTGGTGTCAACCTGCCAACTGCATGCTACCCTTCGAACCCCGCTAGCACGGTGGAGCCTATCAGGATCTTTCTATGGGTCCAGTAGCACCCCCGGACACAGTGATATTATAAACATCTTGTGGAAGGAATCGCAACTCAGATGAAGACTTTGGTGTTTATTTTGAACAGCAAGTCACAGCATAGCAGGTTAAATTCATACACAGTCAGTATTGCAGGCACTAGCATACAGGCAATCTCAGCATAGCAGACATTTTAAAGGGTCCAATGGTCTCTACATTAACCCACACACCCCCAGCCTATCGCTTGGGCAGCTATTCCACCATCAAGAGCAAGGTGACTCTGCCCTGGAAACCCTTATGTCAGGAAATCCCAAGTACTGCTGATTACACACCTGGGATTCTGCTACTGCTTCCAAAACCTGGTCTGGATCCCCACATTACTTTCATGTGGGGAGATGCTTGGACAATATGTCATCACTCTTTTCCCACCAAAGATTGGCAACACTTGGAAGAAAAGAAAGGAGGATGTGCACAGAAAAAAAATGTCTCCAACTCTGTAGCATACTGATGGATACATGAGTGAATGAGTTCCCAAAGATGTGTGATGAGTTACTGGGGATAAATGATAAAGTGCATGAATAGCAAGGTGACTCTGTCCTGGAAACCCTTATATCAGGAAATCCCAGGTGCTGCTGATTACACACAACTCTTATTATGGGAATTGTTCATCTCTATATTTTCCATGGTATTATTAACACTAAAGCTGCTACTTGCTGCTCTATTTATGTCATGTTACATGAGTTTGGCTTAGCAGCTGTGTTTTAGAAAATCCATAGAATGAATAGATATAATAGATATCTCAATTTGGATTGCTCTGTAAATCAGGCTAAATTGATATGTTCTATCTGTTAGGGACACGGAAGACCTCGCCAACCCTAACTCCGTTGTCACCTAGTGGAGTTGGCGGATGCGTGCAAAGCTAACCTTCACCAATAATAGCCGCGTTCGTGGGAGCCCGTTAGTCAGGCTCCCACCCCGATGCCACCTGGTCTTACTAGTGACAACGCAGCCGCCAAGGCCAGAGGTAAACAAGGGGAAAACTAACTGAACCACAAAAGGCGAGAACTACCCTGCCCTACGGAGGAGGGTGTCAGTGGATAACACTCTAAGCAGGAACCCCCTAGGCAAATGCTGTTGCCAGCGGGTGTAACAATACACAATAGCTGACACAATAAATAATACTGACAGGTGTAACAATACACAAGATTGACCCAATAGGAAATGCTGACAGGTGTAACAATACACAGAACGCTGACACAATAATGAAATGCTGACAGGTGTAACAATACACAGAAGGCTGACACAATAATGAATAATCAAGGCAAGGAAACAGAGAGTGGGGAACTCCCAACTTATCTGAACAAGAAGGGATCTGCAACCAGGAGATGACAGGGATCCTGGAGGCAGCTAGGACAAGGCCACTGGAGACAGGAGAAAACGCTGTGCAGGAGCCTGGAACCGGGAACACTCAAGACGCTTCAATCAAGAACTATAGCCGGCGTCTGAGTGAGCCGGCCAGGCAGTTTAAATACCGCGCCAATGCGCTGTCCTGACGCTGCGTGTGGCGTCATGTGCACCCCTTCCTCCCTGCGGCCGCCGGGCGTCCCCCGTCGCCTGGGCAACTGCTGCGGCAGGGGAGGAAGGGGTTGTATCCAGGCTGCCGGGCGCCCGTCACCGTCCGCCGGAAGTATTCGGCTGGTGACGCGACGGCGTCGCGGTAACCTGGCAACCGCCGGGACAACCTCAGTGGAGACTGCCGGGCGAGCGCAGGCGCTGCCCGTGCAGCTCCTAACAGTACCCCCCCCTTGAGGAGGGGTCACCGAACCCTTAGACCCAGGTTTGAACGGGAAGATTTTAAAAAACTCTGCTTTGAGCCTGGGTGCATGTAAAAATCGCTCAGGTACCCAAGACCTCTCCTCCTCTCCGAACCCCTTCCAATGGACCAAAAATTTGAGTTGACCCCGAACGACCTTGGAATCTAATATCTGCTCCACTATGAATTCTTTATGCCCCTGGACGAGGACCGGTTTACGCTTCTGAGCAGGCCCCGATTGAGGAGCCATCGAGACTGGTTTGAGAAGAGAACAGTGGAAGACATTATTAATTCGCAGCGCTCTGGGAAGCTGCAACCTAAATGCCACCGGGTTGATCTGAGCCATGATCAGAAATGGACCGATGAACCTGGGTCCCAGTTTTGGGCATCTCTGGCGAAGCTTGATGGGGCGAGTTGACAACCACACCTTTTGCCCCACTCGGAAAAAACATGGTCTCCTATGTTTGTCAAAAAAAATCTTAGAACGTGCAGAAGACTGTCTCAGAGCTAAATGCACCTTTTGCCATGAACTCCTAAGGAGGGACACCGTGGAAAAGGGTGACCGAGAAGAATCCCTAGGAACAAAAAAGGAGTTGCACTTGGGATGGAACCCGAAATTACACAAAAAAGGCGAACTCTTGGAAGCCACATGATAGGAGTTATTATAAGCAAACTCGGCCAAAGGTACCAGCTCAGCCCAATTGCTCTGACATTTGGAGACAAAACAGCGTAAATATTGTTCCAAGGCCTGATTGACCCTTTCGGTCTATCCGTTGGACTGTGGGTGATATCAAGAAGAAAGACTGACCTGTATTCCTAACCCAGAACAAAAACTTCTCCAGAACCTGGCCACAAACTGAGACCCCCTGTCCGAAACTATATCCAAGGGAAGGCCATGGAGTCTGAACACATGAGTGATAAAGAGCTGTGCCAATTCTTTGGCTGTGGGAAGTTTACGCAAGGGTATAAAATGTGCCATCTTGCTAAAGCGGTCGACCATGACCCAAATGGTGGTGAAGTGAGCAGATGGAGGAAGGTCGACAATAAAATCCATAGAGATATGGGACCATGACCTTTCTGGAATGGACAATGGCAGGAGTGTACCCACAGGTGATAATCTGGAAGACTTATGTCGAGCACAAACAGGACAAGAAGAGACAAAATTAACAACATCTTGCTTTATGGTGGGCCACCATACCGCTCTGGACAGGTGCTCAAGGGTCTTAGTAACGCCAGGATGTCCCGTGACCCTACTGGAATGAAAGTCCTTGAGGACCAATTCTCTTAGATGTTTGTGGACAAACAAGCGATTATGTGGAGTCCCCTGAGGAGCTGAAGGCTGAGAAGCCAGAACACGAGAGGCCAAATCCTGAGTCAAACCAGCAAAAATGATGGAAGACGGGACAGTGGGCGCATCCTCCAGCTCAGCACTCTGACAAGTCTGGAAACTACGAGATAATGCATCAGCTTTGACATTTTTGGGACCAGGTCTGAATGTAATAATAAACTGAAACCTGGTAAAGAACAATGCCCACCGGGCTTGTCGTGGGTTTAGCCGTTTGGCCGACTCAATGTAGGCTAAGTTTTTGTGGTCGGTGATCACGGTAATGACGTGCTTGGCCCCTTCAAGCCAATGACGCCATTCCTCGAAAGCCCACTTAATGGCCAACAATTCACGATTCCCGACATCATAGTTCTTTTCGGCTGTGGAGAACTTGCGGGAGAAGAAGGCACAAGGATGAATCTTCTGATCATAGACATCCTTCTGGAAAAGGACAGCTCCAGCCCCTACATCCGAGGCGTCAACCTCCACAAGAAAAGGAATCCTGGGGTCCGGGTGATGTAAGATGGAAGCCGAACAGAAGGCTTTTTTTAACTTGTGAAAGGATTCGATGGCCTGTGGGGACCAATCTTCCGGATCGGCTCCTTTGCGAGTCAACTCAATAATGGGGGCGACAATGTCAGAAAAAGAACGGATGAATCTCCGATAATAATTAGAAAATCCTAAAAATCTTTGGATCGCCTTGAGGTTGGTAGGGCGAGCCCAGGACATGATGGCCTGGACCTTGCTTGGGTCCATTGAAAAGCCCTTGGGAGAGATGACATAGCCCAGAAATGAGACTTGAGAAATTTCGAATTCGCACTTTTCGAGTTTGGCATATAGTTGATTCTCACGCAACTTCTGGAGGATCATGCGGACGTGTTGCCGATGTTCAGGAAGTGACTTGGAAAAAATCAAAATGTCGTCTAGGTAAACTACAGCAAATAACCCCAGGTAAGGCCGGAGAACCTCGTTGATAAAATCCTGGAAGACTGCAGGAGCATTGGCCAAACCAAACGGCATTACAAGATACTCGTAGTGGCCCGAGTGAGTATTAAAGGCAGTCTTCCACTCATCTCCTTTTCTAATCCTAATGAGGTTATATGCTCCTCTAAGGTCGATTTTAGAAAAGACTCTCGCCTCCCGGATTTGGTCGAACAAAACAGAGATGAGCGGTAACGGGTAGGAGTTTTTTACGGTAATTTTGTTCAAGGCCCGATAATCTATACAGATTCTACAAAAAAGAAGCCTGCGCCCACGGGAGACTTAGAAGGACGAATGAATCCTTTTTCAAGACTCTCTCTTATGTATGAATCCATGGCCTGGGATTCAGGTGCTGAGAGGGCATATAGGCATCCTTTGGGCAGTCTGGCATTGGGGACTAGGTCGATGGCACAATCAAAGGCGCGGTGAGGGGGCAACGTATCTGCTTCCTTCTTGGAGAATACATCGGCAAAGTCTCTGTAGGGTAAAGGTAAGGAAGAAAGAACGGGCAGAACGAGATGAAGAGGAAGAGAGAGACAATGGTCAGAACAGGAGGAGCCCCAACGCGTCATTTCTCCTGTGGTCCAATCGATACTGGGATTGTGTTTCCTCAGCCACGGTAACCCCAGGACGAGTGGCGTGAGTGGACAGTGAAACAAAAAGAAGGAAATCTCTTCTGAGTGAAGAGCCCCCACCGAAAGCTGAAGAGAAGGAGTGCATGCGGTAACACTGCCGTTGGAGAGCGACTGACCATCTAGGCCACAGACCGACAAGGAATTGACCAAGGGAATGGACTCGAGCCCCAGCGAACGAGCCAAACTCTCGTCAATAAAATTGCCGGCTGCGCCGCAATCAACAAAGGCATTGGTATCAATGGTGCATTTTTTACTGGTGACAGAAACCTGAATAAAAATAGTCTAGGGAAGAAAAACAGGATAGGCCCAAGTGAGTTTCCCCTAAATCACTTAGGCCCTGTCTTTTCCCGCCTTCAACGGGCAGACAACCGCACGGTGACCCTGACCTCCACAATAAAGACACAGACCCTTAAGCCTCCTGCGATTTTTCTCTGAGGCTGACAAACGAGTGGCCCTAATCTGCATGGGCTCGTCACAGGCAACTTCCGAGGTTTCCCCCAGTGGAGACGAGGGAAATATCCCGGACTCCCTCTCCCTCTGGCGTTCCCGAAACCTCCGATCTACCTTGATGGCTAATTCCATAATTTCATCAAGGGAGGTCGGGGTAGGGTAGTGAACCAGGGCATCTTTTAAGGTTTCAGACAGACCAATTCTAAACTGGCTGCGGAGTGCAGGGTCATTCCAACCTGAATCAATGGCCCACCTCCTAAACTGAGTACAATAAGCCTCAGCATTTCCCTGACCTTGCCGTAGTGCCCTCAGGTTGGCTTCGGCCGAGGCAGCACGGTCCGGGTCATCGTACAGCAACCCCATGGTAGTAAAGAAAGCATTTACAGAGGTGAGGGCCTCAGACCCTGCGGGAAGGCCGAAAGCCCAGGTCTGTGGGTCCCCCTGCAGAAGGGAGATAACCATTCCCACCCGCTGGGATTCCAAGCCGGAGGACACCGGGCGGAGCTTGAAGTATAACTTACATGACTCCCTAAAGTTAAAAAACTGGGAACGCTCCCCGGAAAACCGGTACGGGAGACTCAACTTGGGTTCAGGGTTTCTTGATGAGGATAAGGCCCCCTGTACCCGTTCCTCTTGTGAGTTAACCCGGAGGGTCAATTCCTGGAGCTTTTGTGTCAGGGTATGCATCTGTCCCGCCAAAGCGTGACCAGCAGCTTGCTGGGCCGGATCCATGACAACTGAACTATAGCCAGGGGGGGGCGGAGTGTGAAGTATTGGCCGGCTATAATGTTAGGGACACGGGAGACCTCGCCAACCCTAACTCCGTTGTCACCGAGTGGAGTTGGCGGATGCGTGCAAAGCTAACCTTCACCAATAATAGCCGCGTTCGTGGGAGCCCGTTAGTCAGGCTCCCACCCCGATGCCACCTGGTCTTACTAGTGACAATGCAGCCGCCAAGGCCAGAGGTAGACAAGGGGAAAACTAACTGAACAACAATTGGAGAGAGCTACCCTGCCCTACGAAGGAGGGTGTCAGTGGATTACACCATAGGCAGGAACCCCCCAGGCAAATGCTGTTGCCAGCGGGTGTAACAATACACAATAGCTGACACAATAAATAATACTGACAGGTGTAACAATACACAATAGCTGACACAATAAATAATACTGACAGGTGTAACAATACACAAGATTGACCCAATAGGAAATGCTGACAGGTGTAACAATACACAGAACGCTGACACAATAATGAAATGCTGACAGGTGTAACAATACACAGAAGACTGACACAATAATGAATAATCAAGGCAAAGAAACAGAGAGTGGGGAACTCCCAACTTATCTGAACAAGAAGGGATCTGCAACCAGGAGATGACAGGGATCCTGGAGGCAGCTAGGACAAGGCCACTGGAGACAGGAGAAAACGCTGTGCAGGAGCCTGGAACCGGGAACACTCAAGACGCTTCAATCAAGAACTATAGCCGGCGTCTGAGTGAGCCGGCCAGGCAGTTTAAATACCGCGCCAATGCGCTGTCCTGACGCTGCGTGCGGCGTCATGTGCACCCCTTCCTCCCTGCGGCCACCAGGCGTCCCCCGTCGCCTGGGCAACCGCTGCGGCAGGGGAGGAAGGGGTTGTATCCAGGCTGCCGGGCGCCCGTCACCGTCCGCCGGAAGTATTCGGCTGGTGACGCGACGGCGTCGCGGTAACCTGGCAACCGCCGGGACAACCTCAGTGGAGACTGCCGGGCGAGCGCAGGCGCTGCCCGTGCAGCTCCTAACACTATCTGAGCTTTTTTATAAAAAACACTTTAACACAGCGGATGAAATTTAATAGGATGAGAGATTCAGAAAGTGAGAGATTTGGTAAGAAATCTCCAGTGTTTTAAAAGCGGCAATCATTTACACTGCAAAACCAGATTGATTGATTTAAAATTGGAAATGATTGCCGAGTTAAAAAAACTGGAGATTTCTTACCAAATCTCTCACTTTCTGAATCTCTCATCTTATAAAATTTTACCCAATATTGGGTTTTTATATTTTGTTATCATTTTAAATCACTAAGAATTAAATAAAGACCAAAAAGCTTTTCTTATTCTTTTTTTGCTAGTGGGAATATTATGTACTGTATGTGTCTTTTTTAAAGAGCCAGATTAGGAATGAGGCCGGTGAAGCAAGTGTTTAGACACTGCCCGGCATTAGACTGCGCATGCGCAGTCTAATCCCGGGATTGGAAACTCCAATTCCAGGATTGAAATCCCGGTGTTTTGGGGGCCAAATCCCGGGACCCCGCCGATCCCGGGATTAGCCACCCTACTTGTGATGTTTTTAAATAAAAAAAAAAAAAGAAATAAATGCAAAATTGAATTATACTTTTAAAATGTTTATAAAGAATTTATTTTTTACAGCTATGATAATCAATAGTGTAAGTATTATAAGGTAAAAAGTAAAATGATAAAAAAATAAAAATAAGTAGAATGAATACACAGGATACTTTATGACTAAATATAATAACGTGATGACTGTAGAAAGTACAGAGACATCCCAAATAAAAATAAAACCACCTGATTTTGCAGCTAAATTGCCAAATTGCTGCACTTTCCACAAGCTATTGCATTTGCTATTGCATTTTTCAGAATGTAAAATACTAACTTATTAAATGTGAAAGCGGTTATTTAAGTGAATTCTCCTCTATTTAGTTGAAAACTAAATAATTTTATCTCTGTAGTGCATTTCTTCTTTTCATAATACTTTACATTTCCAGATTAAAAATATGATACAAAAAAGCATGAATACAGAAAAGTAAGGTAAGTGATGGGTATTATGATAGGAGAGTCGAGTCGAGGTGAGGGTCTGTGTGCAGGCTCTGTGCAGACATCCTCCTCTCTGGCAGTGCAGTAGATTCTGGCTTTGTGCCAGAGTCGACTCTACAGCAACACGGGCCCACGCCATGTTCTCGGAGATATCTCTACTGCTTGTGCGTAGGACAATGGCCACCACGCTATTTTCTGTTGATACTGTATGTGTCTGTAATGTCAGCCACTACAGGACTCTAGAGGGGTAATAATAATAATAATAATAACATGTGTTGTGTGGCAGGAATGGTTGCCTTGCTGCTGTTGCTGCATCCTGTTCCAATTGCTATTTATCTATATCTATCTAATATACTGCTCAAACTGTACATCAGGCTTGCCTACCCTCCCGGAATGGCTGGGAAGCTCCCGAAAATCGGGTCCGCCTCAAGACCCCCGTGGGAAGGTGGGCAAGTACGCGTGCTCCCCCCTTCCCCACTGGTTCAATGACTGCAAATCGAAGGTCCGCAGAGAGGGGGCAGGGCTAAAATGACACAATATCAGCATTTCGCATCATCTAAGCCAAGTGATGTCAACCTTGCCCAGAGTGGTGAAAATCAAAGTAGGCAAGTATGCTGTAAATATATACTGTAAATATATATTAACATATTTGCAGTTAATCAAGTCAATTTTTTGTACTTAGATTATTGGGTCCTTCCAGTAGCGTAACTAGGGAGGGTGCAGGGGGTGCAAACGCTATGGGGCCTGGGGGCTTGGGGGGCCCCAAGAACCAGCAGTCCCCTGCATCCTCTTCATTTTTTTTTAAATAGACGGACAGACGGATACTGTGTGGAGCTGGGCAGCACGTCTCATGTGTGCACCTGGATCTCCTGGGGGGTTAACAGGCTCTGATGTTGTGCTGGTTAGCATGTGTGGGCAGCGCTTCGGCTCCTACTACGCTGTGTAGGCAGTGGCTGTGCCGCTCCCCGTAGTTCTCCTTCAGTGGCGGTGCCGCAACCAAACAAGTGACACGCCACTGCCTGCGCAGCGCACAGGAGAGCCGGCAACATCAGAGCCTGCCAACCCCCCAGGAGATCCAGGCACACATGAGACGTGCTGTCCACACAGTATATCCGTTCCAGCATATTTGTCCAGTGCCGCATCAGATAGTGCTGGAGCACCAGGAGACCCGGCACCTTATCGGCAGATACGGCGCCACACCAGGAGACCTGACATCGCCTCAGGAGGCCCGGAGCCACACAGGATTTGAGACACGGCAATGGCTGCTGGTGAGTGGAAGACCTGCCACTACCAGATGTGTACAGCATTGTGTACATTTTGTGCTGGGGGGGCTTTTTACCCTCTACCAATCCCATCAACCCCCATTGCTTCCCTTCTCTCCCCCTGGCTTTCTCAATCACCCTACTTGTCTCACCTCTCTTCCTCCTTTCTCTTTTTGACATTTATTTAAAGGGGCAAAGGGGCACAAGTCAAAATCATGCATTGTGAGTGATTTCCCCTTTAAAAATAATGTCAGCATTCGGCCAGCATCCGCACAGCCACCAAACACGGGCTGCATTACATTCGGTCCCCTGTCTCTCTCCCTTTCTCTCCCCATTTCTCCCTCACACCCTCTCTCTAATGTAACAATGCTGTGGTGGAGCCCCTTTCAAAATTCTGCTATGGGGCCCGCAAAGTTCTAGTTACGCCCCTGGGTCCTTCATTTGTTGAGGAACTACAAGTCCCAGGAATTAAAAAAATGGTTAAAGTTTTAAAGTATGACCTGCATTCCAATGCCATTACAGGTAGGTATGCTGCGCTGAATAAAGGTGTGCAGTGAATGTACAATTATATATATTTAATATAAAACACACATTATAAAAAATAATAGGAATAAAATATATTGATTAAAAAAATTAAGGTGTATAGTATAGTATAGTCATCCTTGGTCTGTGAGAGTCCATTCCGATAGTGTCCCTCTTGTGTAATGAGGATATTGCAGTTCCACTTGCATTAATGGGATACCTTTTATTCAATCCGACTTCTTAGGGAGGTGGCATTTGTCTCAAGGTGGATTAGGCCAGTCAAATTTGAAGGTTCCTTAGGCCAGTGTGTCAAGATGGATGTCCTGCACCATTCCAAATTTAGAATAAAGGCTGGTTTGGTCACTGAACGTGTAGGGAGATCTGTGTTATAGGTGTTTCTCGGGAAACATTCGGCTTATTTCCAGAGAAATTAACTAGATTCTCCTCACGATTTGCTAAAAGCATTAGGGCTATTCCCACCCCTCTGGTACTGTGGGTGGGTGTTAATTTGTGAGTTTGTTAATATTGTTGCAGTTTTATATAGTGTAATCAATGCTGATATCAGCAGGCATTTGAATAAGCTGACACAAGTACTAGAAGACAAGTGACAGTGTCCCATATAGCACTGCTGTGTAAAACACCCCCACACAGATTAAACACATTTTTATTTTGCATCAGTAAAGCCCCCATACACAGCCCCCATTAACCATATTGATGCTCACCTATTTCATGTGGTGTCAGTATGCAGAGCCAGATTAAGGTATAAATGGGCCTGGAGCTGAAAATGATCAAGGGCCTATTATGCGCAATAATAGGGGTTGTGGCCAGCACCTAATAATGTGGGGGCGTGACCCGTGTTCTGGTTGGGTGGTCTTCTCATGGGTGTGTCTCTATTTGTGTAAATACTTTCAACTAATTATATATGCCTGGAAAAGGCAGGGGGCTGGCATAAGAAAAATGCAGGGAGATATATTGCTGGGTGCCCTCCAAAGGTGCACCCGCAGGACGCCGATGTCCTAAGATACTTGCGGGGTTAGGCGGCACTCCAGTCATAAAAAAAATACTGAAAACCGAAACTTGGTAGACAACATGTCAGCACCTTTTATGTGGTCACCTAAGTTTACCACACCATATACCCCTAAAGCCCCGTACACACGGGGGAGATATATTGCTCAGCCATATATGGCTGAGCAATATATGGCTGAGCAATATATTGCTCAGTTTCTCCTTTTCATCAGCGACCAGAGATGTGCCGCAGAGGTAATCAGCTGGTCGCAGGAGCAAGCTCCTGCGACCAGCCATTACAATGGGGCTGAAAACGGGAGCGCGCACCTGGCGATTTATAGCTGGGGCACACTCCCATCACTGGCAATATGGTCGCCTGCGACCATATTTCCAGCTATTTCAGCCCTAATCGCCCCCGTGTGTACACAGCATTACACAAATCATGCAACACAATAGTAACCCCCTTATACTGTACTTGCCTTATTCCACATTATGCCACATGGAATGAGCCAAAATTCACACTGATTGAGCCAAAATTCACACTATGGGCCTTATTCTAGTTCACTCTTTCTGACAAAATCCTTCTTAGATGGACAAAACCATGTGCACTGCAGGGTGGCAGATGTAAAATGTGCAGAGAGAATTCGATTTGGGTGAGTTATTTTGTTTCTGTGCAGGGTAAATACTGGCTGCTTTATTTTTACACTGCAATATAGATCTCACTTTGAAGTAAAACCCCACCCAAATCTAATTCTCTCTGCACAAGTAACATCTGCCCCACCTGCAGTGCACATGGTTTTGTCCATCTAAGAAGGATTTTGTCAGAGTGAACTAGAATAAGGCCCTATGGCACACGGATTGAGTAACAATTCACATTATGCCACACAGATTAAGGCAAAATTCACATCGTGCCACATGGATTGAGCCAAAATACACACTATACCAGGCATATCCAAACAGTGGCCCTCCAGCTGTTGTGAAACTACACATCCCAGCATGCCTTGACATAGTTTTAGCATTTCCTAATAGCAAAACTGTTGTAATGCATGATGGTACTTGTAGTTTCACAACAGCTGGAGGGCCATAGTTTGGACACGACTGCACTATACCACAGATTGAGCAATAATGCACAATATGCTTCACAAATAGGGGCATTGCGCGCCAAAGGCGAGCATTAAAAATTTTCACCATAATGCCCATTACATGTTAAGACACACACCATAATCTCCATTATGTATTATGCCAAACACCATAATGCCTATTAAAATTTATGCTACATAAGTGTTGCTTACCTACATGTTCATTGCCAGGGGTTCCATGTTCAGTGCCAGGGGTTCCATGCTCATTGCCAAGGGGGAATACATGCTCGTGGTAACTGGGGGACAGTCGCCGCCGGGCAGAAATGACAGCCATTGACAGCCAGGCAGAGAGCAGGGGGCTGCTTGGCTGTATTCAAAGCACTGCTATTTGAAATAATACCCCTTTCACACCAGAAAATGCAGTGATTTACCCGGGAATATGGCCCCAGGATCATGCGGGGACATTCCCGGACTGGCCCCTTTTACACCAGCCTAGTCCCTGCATTTTCTGCTGTGAGGGGGAGAGAAAACCAACCTGCCCCCCTTTAAACAACCAGCTATATCTTCGGAACTAACTGACTCATTTACATGTAGGCTTCGAATGATGTTGGTCCCGTGAAACTGGGCCGTTCCAGAGAAATCTGCCCTCAAACAACATAACAGCTATGAAATTACATTTCAGAAATGAAAAAAAATTGGTTTACCCGCAATATCTCTAGAACCAATGAACCCATATGGACCAGGTATCAGACTGAAGGCCCAGCAATTTGAATTCGATTGAGATCAACCTCGAGCTTCTGTGATGCCGACGGAGGAACTGGCAGCCGTTGGAACCGGGTGGAGGTCGGAATTAGCAGGTCCCATGTTATCCTATGGGGAAAACGTTCCAGTTTTGCCTGGCGGTATCTCCGGTTCCCGGGCAGCTAACGACACAGGGCTGGGCTCATTGGAAAGCCCTGGCCCTCAGCTACAAAATGGGCCTATTTGGAGAGTGGGCCTGGAGCTGTAGCTCCATCAGGTCCATTGTTAATCCGGCCCTGTCAGTATGCCCTTGTCAACGTTCCCTGTAGGCCATCCAGTGACAATGAGAACATGCTCCTTATGGATCAGCGAGATTAAGAAGGCAGAAGTAGCCGTTCACTTCTATTTATACAGTGTGGATTTCCTATGGTCTGAAGTTAGACCGTGGTGCATCCCCACTGGAATATATAGAACTGTTAAACAGCAAACACTTGATAGTTTTAATGTACAGTATAACATGCAATTTACATTTTTTCTCAAAGCTGCAAGCACCTTAAGATACATGTCATTTGTACTGTATGCAAGATGCATCATTTACAGACACAATTTTAAACATGTCCTATTTCATATTATCACCAAAGCATCTTTATAATATTAATGAATTGTCAAAGTCCATCATCTATCATGCCAACTTCAGTCTTAGCAAATGCTGCCAATACTGGGTTGTTTCGGTCTACTAGGAATTATATAATCCACTACAGTCATTGTTGATTGGGCAAGGAGGCATGTGTGAGATATTCAGCCAGACATACTCAGCATGATCACAGTTTAACTTCCCTGGATCACATCATCCGTCTTTAATATACTCCAAGATAATCTTTGGGATCTAAGACTAAAAGATCATGGACTGTTCCTCACAGAGCAAGAATGGGTTTTGATCACCACGGTCTCCAGCTCCAGAGGTTGAAGATGCTATATTTTGTTTGGAACCACTAAGATGGCACAAGAAGCAGGGTTCTGCCAACTTGAGAAGAACTTTTGTTACAATTGCGGGGCTGCTTGGCTGCAGCTTCCCCGGGTAAGATCACCCACTGACTAAGTGAAGCCAGATGCAGTCTGTGAAACTACTCTGGATTCACTGTGACTGGCAGTCACTTTCTATTGGAAGTCCGACCTGTCAGTCACCCATGGCAGTTCCATTGGGAGGTGTTGCCCCCCTCGGGATGACTCTATATGGGCTGTTGAGTGGCAGTCCATAAAAACTGGGTTTCCGGGCATGCACAGTATGAGGACAATACACCAGACCTGGGACCCTGAATACGCCTCTGGGGGCCAGCATATTGCAATACCAAAGAAGCCACTTTGCATGCACCGACCCTGCGATGGTGGGGGCCACAAGCACAGTGGCAGCGGAGGAGGGTCCTGCATCGCTGCAGTCCCCCTCCTCCACAGAGGTAAGAGCCGCCGCTGCTTTTGTACCAGGGAAGTATTCTTTATCCAAACCCAAATCACTGGCATTTGAGTGTATACAAGTTAAGGGGTCATTAAAACAATTCATTCTCTATATATAAAATTCTTTCTCTATGTAATATAATTTGGAAAAATGTTGGGTGAGATTTAATAATATGAGAGATTCAGAAAGTGAGAGATTTGGTAAGAAATCCCCAGGTTTTTTTTAAAGCGGCAATCATTTACACTTCAAAATCAAACTGGTTTTGCAGTGTAAATGATTGCTGCTTTAAAAAAAAACCTGGAGATTTCTTACCAAATCTCTCACTTTCTGAATCTCTAATCATATTAAATATCACCCGTTATGTGGCAAACCTATTTTATCCTGCTTTTGCAACTATTCCACAGACTCTGCATTTTTCTCTGATATTGCGTGTAAACCGATATTTTTATTTTTTAAATGTAATTTCATGGCTGTTCATGTTCTTTGAGGGCAGATTACTCTGGAACCAAAACATTCCAGTTTCACGGGACCAAAATCATTCAAAGCCCACTCAAAAGTTCTTCAATATGATACTTGCCTCATGTAAATGGGTCAGTTGGTTCCGAAGATATAGCCGGTTAAATGAGATAACTGGTTAAAGGGGGGGAGGGGGGGAGGGGTGGTTTTCTCTCCCCCTCACACCAGAAAATGCAGGGACTAGGCTGGTGTAAAAGGGGCCAACCTGGGAATGCATTTTCTGGTGTGAAAGGGGTATCATTTCAAATAGCCGGGACCTGCAGTGCTCTGAATGAATTCAGGCTCTGCCACTGTCAGTGGCTATCACTTCTGCCTGGCGGTGGCTGTCCCCCATTTACCGCGAGCATGTATTCTCCCTTGGCAATGAGCATGTAATCCCACATGGCAACGAGCATAGAACATCTGGCAATGAGCATGGAACCCTTGGCAATGAGCATGTAGATAAACAGCACTTATGTAGCATATTTTTTAATAGGCATTATGGTGTTTGGCATAATACATAATGGACATAATAGCGTGTAACTTACCGTGTAATGGACATTATGGTGTAAATGTTTTATGTGCGCCTTTGGTGGACAATGTCCCTGTTATGATGCATATTGTGAATTCTGGCTCAATTCGTGTGGCATTATGTGAATTTTGGCTCAATCTGCGTGGCATTATGTGAATTTTGGCTCAATCCGTGTGGCATTATGTGAATTTTGGCTCAATCCGTATGGCATTTTATGAATTTGGCTCAATCCGTGTGGATTTATGTGAATTTTGACACAATCCATGTGGCATTGTGTAAATTTTGGCCCAATACATGTGGCATTATGTGAATTTTGGCTTAATCCGTGTGTTATTATGTGAATTTTGGCTCAATCCGTGTGGCATTATGTGAATTTTGACACAATCCATGTGGCATTGTGTGAATTTTGGCTCAATACATTTGGCATTATGTGAATTTTGGCTCAATCCATGTGTTATTATGTGAATTTTGGCTCAATCCGTGTGGCATTATGTGAATTTTGACACAATCCATGTGACATTGTGTGAATTTTGGCTCAATACATTTGGCATTATGTGAATTTTGGCTCAATCCGTGTGGCTTTATGAGAATTTTGACACATTCTATTTGGCATCATGTGTAAGGGGCAAGGGGAACTGTCACACACCCTATTTTCTACTAGAAAGGAATCTAGGACGCAAGGGCATGAGTATAGATTAGAAGAAAAAAGATTTCATTCAGCTAGTAGAAAGAATTTCTTTTCGGTCAGAACAGTCAAACTCTGGAACTCTCTTCCCAGAGAGGTGGTAACGGCTGGCTCATTAAATGCGTTCAAGGCAAAGTTGGACAAACATTTACTGGAGAAAAACATCCATGGGTACAAATAAGAAATATAATTTGTCTGTAAAATACCAGAACCTACCAAATCAGCAATGGATATCTATACCAGGTTGAACTAGATGGACGCAAGTCTTTTTTCAGCCTTACCTACTATGTAACTATGTAACTATAATGGGGTCTAGTATTTTGTTGCGTAATGTGTAGAAGTTGTATATGGTGTTGTACACTACACTCTAGGACACGCCCCCTGTTGAGTGGCCACACCCCCTTTTCGGCGCGCGCACAACTACACCTTCGCTTTTGTCGCCATGGTGGGCCTGCATACTTTAAATGCCAGGGCCTATTTTTAATCCCATTCCCACCCTCTCTCTGCCACTCTCTTAGCATGTACACTGGCACCACTAACACCGCCCCTCCCCCACCTAAACCCTCTTTTATCATGGTGGCCCCCCTGTCATTTTATCCAGGATCCGCCCCTGAAATTAGGATATCATACTTCAGTCTGTCTGTCCAAAGAGCCATAGATTTTTATAGGACAATTTGAAAGCAAACCAATTGAGAATGATGGATCAACTTTTTGTTCTAACTGTAGGACCTCATCCGGGACATGCTTTCTCCAAACATACCCTTGCAAGATGAATCAATGATGTAATTGTGCACGCTTATAACAGGAACAAACATAGAGGGTTACAGGTAATTAGGACATATTCTGGAAAGATGGTGGTGACCTTCGGGGAACACAGTGTTTAGGCCTCAGCCGTCAATTTATGCAAATCTGCAGGCTTGGCATCTCCTCGTATATTTACCAGACATTTGGAGTTAATTCAGATATACCCAAAATTGTATCAGGTGGGAAAATGGGTGGTAGCCTCAGGCTTAAATGCCTGGGACTATTCAATTAACCCCCTTTTCTTGCCTGAAAAACTGGGTGTTAACAGACAGCATATGGAAAAAGTTCCTAGACCTATGTGTGAACATGGGCAAAACACCCAAAAATGGGCATTTAAGTAACATTTAACCTGTGGAAAATTACCGTGGCTAATTGAATTCCCCATTGACCTTCTTGAAGTGACCCTTACAGCCGATGCTTAGTTAGACCAAAAAACCCTTCAGTTATTTATTTGCTAAAAATGTACTCTCTATATATTTGATCCACCCTCTTATTGGATACATATAGTGGTGTATCTATAATGGGTGCAGGGTGCAATGTGCACACGGGCCCTTGTGTCCCAGGGGGCCCACTGCACATATTTTGGTAATACTTACTATCCAGAGTCCAGTGGCAGGAGTGCTGCAGAAATCAACATAAAAATAGCACGACGGCAATATTTCTGGTGATCTGCACATGCACAGTGAAGTCTGAGTGCTGTAGTGCTCAGACTATACAACACCACAGAGGTTCGCACATGCATAGTAGGGTCGGTGCACTAGAGTGCCCAGACCTTACTGCTCCCGGCTGAGAGGAAGGGGCCAGCCCAAGGAAGCTGCACACGGGCATCCTCCTCTCTTAAGATGCCTCTGGATACATCCCATAAATAGTGACTGATGTGTACTTTGAAAAACAGATGGTACATGGTTCATTTTATTTCCGTGGTGTTCTTTATGGCAGCCTGGTATTCCTACAGTTCTTCCTTCCCAGTCACATTTTTGCATATTTTTCCCAACAGTTTAGCAGTCTGTCGGTTACTAATCTGCTGGCACACACCCAGTAAAGGAACATGCGCAGCCAGGAACTGAAAGCAGAGACGGCCAGCCAGGTCACTGGCTAAAGGTTTGAAAGGGGTGTACAACAATATTGGAGCTCCTCTGACCAAACCAGATTGGAGGGGGTGGGGGGCAGAGGTCCCCCCGTGTATGACCTACTTTTTCTCTGGGTATGTCTCACTGTCACCCAGAGTGCATGATCCATTGTCACCCTGTGGATGTCACATCATGTGTATACATACACATGATACAACATGACTCTCTCCAGGAGGGACACAATTCTCTGTTCCTGGACTTCCCTTTTAATGTATGATTACCATCACCTGTGTAATACCCCTTTCAGTCGGCAAATGCTGAGTCACATCCACGATAGGGACAAGGGTCTGTTCCCGGAGCGACCCGGCATTTACGGTGTGTCTCCCATAGTGACTCAGCTTATTGCCATGTGGCTGACGTCAGACAGGGGTGGTGTGGCGGCGCATCATCAGGGGGGGGGCTGCGCTTGGAGCTAACGCTATGTACAAGAACTGCCTCCATATTGTGAATGAGACCCGGGTTGCACACTGCACAACAACCTGGGTCACAGCCATGTTCAACCCTTGCCGGGTAGTTTGACCTGGGAAATGTGACTGTGGCACTTTCACAACACGGATCAAAGCGGGTTAAAACGGCAATAACCCTCCATCTGGAAGGGTGTTGCACACCTTTCTTTTTCAGTTAACCTGTTTAACACAATCATACATTAAGACAAAAGTTCAGATAGAGAGCATTGTGTCCATCCTGGAGAGGGTCATGGAGGTATGTATATGTACCACTGTCACCCTGTGTATGTTCCTCTGTCACCCTGTGTATGTTCCTCTGTCACCCTGTGTATGTTCCTCTGTCACCCTGTGTATTTCACCCTATGTACAGTATATTTGCCACTGTCACCTTTGTACAGATGGAGCGACTTTCTTTCAGCGCCGGGTGATCGCCGGCGGAGAGGCGCTCCGTCTGACTGGGACACGCATAAGATATTTTCTGGATCCTCTCCTGTGTATAGCTATTTCTATCATGTATATCCTTTATTTATCTGTAAGTGTATATACATAGCTATATATATTTATAGCCAGTGGTCGAAGTGGAAATTTTGGAGTGGGGAGATGGAAAATGCTACCTGTAGTGCTGATTATACATAATGCCCCATTTAGAAAGAATATAATTCCAAAACATAATCCATGCCCCCTTCCACAAATTTGTGAAAAGCAAGTATTTCAGCGCAGAACAGGAGGGCATACACTACACTACATCCCCCTACACTACACTACACTACCATAGGCGAATCTAGAATTATGGTAATGGGTGGTCCCAGATCTAGACACAACAACAGGGGCGTGGTCTCATGGGAAGGAGGCATGGCATCACAAAAAGGGGTGTGGTATTACACTTTAGACCATACACAGTAATGCCCTTTACACATTTTAGCAAACTCCGTAATACCCATTACACATAAAGCCACACGCCGTAATGCCAATTACACATAAGGCCACACACCATAATGCCCATTACACATTGTGCCACACATCATGATGCCCATTACATATTTGCCACATAAGTGCTGCTTACCTACGTGCTCATTGCTAGGGGGTTCTTGCTTGATGGCACCATAGTACCCATTACACATGATGCTGCACACCATAGTACCCATTACACAGGATGCCGCACACCATAGTACCCATTACACATGATGCCGCGCACCATAGTACCCATTACACATGATGCCGCGCACCATAGTACCCATTACACATGATGCCGCGCACCATAGTACCCATTACACATGATGCCACGCACCATAGTACCCATTACACATGATGCCGCACACCATAGTACCCATTACACATGATGCTGCACACATAATGCCCCTTACACATGATGCTGCACACATAATGCCCCTTACACATGATGCTGCACACCGTAATGCCCCTTACACATTAAGCCACACATTATGCGTAATACCCCCACATACCGCCACTTGTAGCGTCCCTTAAGCAATGCCCCCAAAAGTGCCACTTACTGTAAATTTTTATATGAGCCTTCTCTGCTGCTGCAGGGAAAGATGGAGAGCGGTGCAGTTGCATCTATGGGGAGAGGAGCAAAGCGCAGCGCAGAGCACGCTCCCACTCCCCTCCTGGTGTCCCCTCTAGCCGAGTGGACATTTGAAATATTGTGCGCGCTGTTGTTGTGCGTGACGTCGGGGGAGCACGCCGGGCGCCGGCACCACATGATTAAAGGGGGGGGGGAGCGGGCTGAGGTGAAAGCGGGGAGAAGAATTGGAGCCGAAGCTGCAGGGGAGACAGTCATTGACAGCTGAGCAGAGAGCAGGAGGCTGCCCGGCTGTATTCAGAGCACTGCATGTCACGGCTGTTTTAAATAATACCCCTTTCACAACAGAAAATGCAGGGATTTACCCGGGAATTTCTGGTGTGAGGGGGAGAGACAACCACTCCTCTCTCCCTATCCCCCTTTAACCAACCAGCTATATCTTCGGAACCAACTGACCCATTTACATGAGACCAGTATCATATTGAAGAACTTTTGAGTTTGCTTCGAATAATTTTGGTCCCGTGAAACTGGGCTGTTTGGTTCAAGAGAAATCTGCCCTCAAAGAACATAAACAGTCATGAAATTACATTTAAGAAATGAAAAAAAAAAACGGTTTAACCTCAATATCCCTGGAACCAATTAACCCATATGGATCCAGCCTGGTATCAGATTGAAGGCCCAGCGATTTTGGGTTCGACCTCGAGCTTCTGGGATGCCGAAGGGGGAACTGGCAGCCGTTGAACTGGGTCGGAATTAGCGGGTCCCATGTTATCCTATAGGGAAAAAACTTCCAGCTTTGCCTGGCAGTATCTCCGGTTCCCAAGGGGCTAGAGACACGTGGCTGGGCTCGTTGGAAAGCCCCATCCCTCAGCTACAAAATAGGCTAATGGGTGGTCCTGTGCACCCCCGGACCACCCCCTAGATTCGCCTATGTACACTACACTACGGGCCTTATTCTAGTTCACTCTTTCTGACAAAATCCTTCTTAGATGGACAAACCATGTGCACTGCAGGTGGGGCAGATGTAACATGTGCAGAGAGAATTATATTTGGGTGGGGTTTTACTTCAAAGTGAGATCTATATTGCAGTGTAGAAATAAAGCAGCCAGTATTTACCCTGCACAGAAACAAAATGACTCACCCAAATCTAATTCTCTCTGCACATTTTACATCCACCCCCCCTGCAGTGCACATGGTTTTGTCCATCTAAGAAGGATTTTGTCAGAAAGAGTGAACTAGAATAAGGCCCTATATCCTGGTATACTATATCCTGGTATACTATATCCCGGTACACTACATCCTACAACACTACATGCCACTACACCCTGCTACACTACATCCCGCTACTTGACACTATATCAAGCTATTATGCAATGTATCCCACTACACCAGACTACACTACATCCCACCAACGGTGCTAACAATGGATTCAATAAATCTCCCCTCCTGTTAAGTCGAACAGCTTTATTGGCCAAGAACTGCAGAGGTTGCTTCTGCTACCTCTGTGGTGGACTTACCTGGCACCACCACCACCACCGTTGCAGCTAGCCAGGAGAAACAGTGCATACGCCGGGCCCAGTTGCCGGGAGGAGTAAAGAGCCTGCCCATGCACTGCAAAACATCCAGTAGTTTTGCCGCCTGGTCCAGCTTAATCCCATACGAGCTGCCGAAAGAATGGTTAGATTAGGCGGAGGACCCTGTTCCCTGGCGAGCATAGTAACAGTGGGGCAAGCTGTGTGCATAGGGATGGAGAGTGAGCTCACAAACGTAGACAGCAGGCACTGTGTAACCTAGCCGCTAAGTGTTTGAGGGCAGACAGCTCCCCCATGTGGGAGAGCAGGGGAGTCAGGCTCTGTGCCTCTAAAAAAACAACACCTCGGAAGTGGCGGTATGCCATAACAGTGTATACCGGCCAACTTAGAGCATTGTATATATACTGATATTCACTGCATATTAAGTATCGTGAGTGTCCCTTCTATACACTATGCTATATCTATTATCTATATATACAGATGGAGCAGCTCTAATTGTTTTTGCCAGTGTGCCAGCCACTGGTATCTGGTGGCTGGCGGCCGGCAAACATGGGCACGCGAGTATCTCCATTGCTGATAATGGGGCGCTCGAGCATCTCCGATGTGCGGCCACCACGGCATGGGCTGGCGATTGGCTCAACAGGATCCGCTCAGATGAGAGCGGCTCCATCTGTGTATCCGTAACCTCTTTATATACAGATATATGTAGCCATCCAGATATCTATGTATTAGCACATTATAAATGTATCATCGCGTGACTGATGTGTCCTCTCTGTGGGCCAGATGTACCAAGTAGCAGTGATACATCCCACTGCCCATCGTGCTGATGCTCATCGCATATGTACTAACATAAGCGGTGAGCAACGCAAAGGGCAGCTCTCCCGATAAAAGCTGTCCTTTGCAATCGGTAGATGCTAAATTGTAGTGGGCCAAAGGACCTTCCACGCCCACTGGTTGTCTTTAGTAAGCAGGTGGCGAGCGAAGCGAGCCACCGTGCCCGAAGCATGGCGAGCGAAGCGAGCCCGCGAGGGTCCATTTGGGACCATTCTTCCGACCTTGCTTCTCCTCTCTCCACCCCCTCTCCTGTAACGTCAGGAGGTCCTTTAGCCCACTACAATTTAGACCTAACCCTTTGCGATCCCCACGGCTGCCTGGACTTCCTTGTTTCTAATGGGGAAGTCCAACTACACATGCACAGAGTAGCTGTAGGCCGTGGGGCATGCTGGGATGAATCTGTGATCCAGGCCTTAGCAGCTGGTGTAACCCCTGCAGCTAAGCCCTGCCAGGAGGGGCTTTAGTAAATCGGAAAAAAGAGATAAAAATACAGAAAACAGGGTTTTTAGCAAGATTTTTGGGTACTTATGTATTATCTGGGCTCCCATGTTAAATGAACCCCATTTTTTCATACCCCTACTATCCAACTACGCATGGAGTTGATTTTATATAGTGTGGCGAGCGCAGCGAGCCACTGTGCCCAAAGCGTGGCGAGCGCAGCGAGTCCCGCGAGGGGACACGGTCTCATAAGAAAAACGGGAGCCCAGATATTACATAAGTACCGATTTTTGTTTATTACATCCCACCCTGTGTCTGCAGATGATGTATGAGCAGGCTGGTACATATATTACTGAGGATACTGTCATTAGATCGACTCAATTAAGGTTGAAATACACTGGATCGGATCAATCACTGAATGTGGACAGGGCTTAGGACAACACCGGAAATGAGAAATACTCATGTAGAACTTTTGACTGTCGACCTGATGCTTGTGTTGACCTTCCAACTCTGTCAAACTTAGCCATGTTGACCTTCAGTGGTCGACATAATGTATGTTGCACAGCAGCAGGCAAGCGCAGCGCCTGACAGCCGGCATCCTGTCACGGCATTGGTAGGTGCAGAGGGTGACGTCGGTTGATAACGCGGGCGGCGGGCAGACAGTTGCGGAGCTGTTTGTACATGCCGTTAGCGGCCGGGGTCGCGCATATCTCTCTACAGCGCAGGAGGTAGCACAGATAATCAGGACAGGAAGACACGCCCCCACGGGGGGCACTTAGTGGTAGCAGCAGGGCCCCAGTACTGTATATACTTGTCCTGTCCGGGCCAGGAAACTTGGCAGGTAGGCTAGGCTGCACCAGCTCCCCCACACCGGCGCTGCTAGGGGAGGGGGTGGCGCAGGTGGGTAGTGTGTGTGTGTGGGGGGTGTGTGTGTGTGGGGGGGTGTGTGTGTGTGGCGGGGGGTGTGTGTGTGTGGGGGGGGGGTGTGTGTGTGATGATGGTGCGGCCACCGCACGGCCCCAGCGGCAGGCGGCTCCGGGCAGAGCAGCGCAGGCAGCGAGCGCCCATGATGAGTGTGATGATGGCGGGGCTGCTGCTGGGTGTCAGTCAGTCTCCTCCTCCTCATGTCTCCGTGTGATGATTTGCAGCCTCCGCCAGTGATGGAGCCGGACACGCAGTGACCCCGCACCGCCGCTGTCACACACCACGTCCGCAGCAGAGCACACTCCCTCTCCGGAGCCCGGCTTACGGCTGCCGGACGGGATGCAGGACGAGCGGGGGGAAGCGGATGACAAGCCTGCAGATGAGCCGGAGGGTGAGAAGCAGGTGACGGGTGAGGCGGTGGAGGAGGACGGGGAACAGGCAGCGAAAGCTGGAACAGCCTCTCCCCGGGACAGCAGGAGCGACTCGGGCAGCGTGCAGAGCAGCGACACCCCGAACCCACCGAGCTGCAAGATCTGCTTCCAGGGCTCCGAGCAGGTGAGCAGCCTCCACCCCCGGGGCAGCACTACCATGGGTGACTGGGCAGCTAGTTGGCATTATTCACACCAGGTCTCGGTAAGCTATGCCAACATGCCGGGCATTCCATCTATCCATACAGCCTGGCTGGACACATCCATTCGCCACAGGGCTCTGTGTACTGTGTGCACACACCTCATTGCACCCATACAGGAGCTATGGATATCCCGGCCATAGTAGCACCACCAGCCTCTCTCTGCATCTACTGCTTCATTCTCTGTAGTATATTAGCAAAATATCACATGCCCATTACATTCTTATATGCCTGTTCTTTCATTGACTCCTGACACTCACACCCACAGCATGTCTATGCATCCTCTATACCAGGGGTCCTCAAGCTATTTTGCTCTGGGACCCCACCAGACAATGACAATTATTAAATAACTCCAGCAAGATACCTCAGAATGGTCCCCACACATGTATGTGGTCATATCTACACGTATGGCAGCATTGTGGAGGCACAAAGTAATGTGAGGAGTCTGAAGTAAAGGTGCCCATACACTAGTAAGATTTATCTTCAGATCTGGCTGGTTGGAACAAAAACATGGTTATGGATGAGTGACAGTTAGTCAGTTTTCCAGCATTTCCAAGCAATTGGTCAACTGTCATTTGCTCTCATCCATAACCATGTTTTTGTTCCAACCAGACAGATCTGCAGATAAATCTGCGTGTATATGGCCACCTTAACAGTCAATTCAACAGATTTTTGAGACTGAAATAACTGTCATCAGCCTGACGGTCAGCAACATGGAGTCATGACCCCAAGCTGAGATGGTCTGGACCCACATATATATATATATATATACAGTATATATACTGTGTATATATATAGATATATATATATATATATATATCTATATATATATACAGTATATATACTGTATGTATATATATATATATATATATATATATATATATATATATGTTTTTTTCCCCACATACCCTTCTGTGCCCACACGCCCATGACACTACTTTCACTTCAGCAACCTGTGAATGATCAATACAACATGCCAACAATAAGCCAGTGACCAGTGATGCTATTAATAAATACAACACACATCACTCAGAGTTCCCTGGTATTAAAAAGCATGCTTGCAATAATAGTTTTAAAAAACTTTTAGATGGGTTGTGTACATTGTGTTATGAACCATTAATACTATATAGGTACTCTCCTTTTTCAACTTGTAAACTGACTACCATTACACTGGCTGTAATGCTGACTGTATTATTGTGACTATTATGAATTACAAGCAGCCTAATATGTTTATGCCTAAGGCAAGTTAAACAACAGAAGTACATGTGAAAATCGATTGCATTGGGGTTAATGGGCAGTGACATGCACTAGTGACTGTGATGCTTGAATGGTTTATAGAAATAGTTTGGTTGTGCACTTTGCTTTGAGAACCTTTAAAGAAGCTGGCATGTCCACATTCTTATGTATAGGTGTTACATGGAATGCAATCTATCTTCAGAGTAAACCCACATCTAGAATGTACAAGCAAGTCAATATTTCTCATAACGGTTTCTATCAATAGCAGAATGGTTTGCAATAGGCTTTAGATGTATTTGAGTCTGGAATGTACTATACAATATGGAAACATGTGTTGTTATTGACCCTGTGTAGATTATAATGGATCTGGCCATACTGGCTGACTATTATGACATGAAAATGGAGCTGTAATGGAATCAGGGGAATCTATAAATGTGTGATATATGCTCCAAATTTAGACTGTATTGTTGATTATGTGAACAGGAAAACATAGGCCCTTATTCTGGTTGGTGCGGTCGAGCCGCATATGCGGCTCCGACCGCACCAGACGAATCCCCGCCCACCATACGGTTCGCCACGGCCGTCCGTACACGGACGGCTGGCGAACCGCACGAAAATGGTGGAGGCGTACGCCTCCACCATGCTGGGAGCTGCCCCCTGCATTCGATGGTCGACGACCATCGAAGGCAGGACCGCACGCCGCGGCAGCTCCCGCAAGCTGAGACCACACGGACAATCGTCCGTGTGGTAGCTTGTATGGGGGCTGAAAGCTGACATCCGGCGACGTCAGCTTTCCGCCCCCATGAGTGGCGTCATGCCCTCATTACCATGCGTACGCCCCGCGTTTGCATGGGAACGCCCATGAAACGCGGGGCGTACACATAGGGAAATGAGGGGATGAAGCCCCTCACGCCCCTATACGCCCCCTTTGCGGCGTCTAAATTTTTAACACGGAGAATTCCCCTGCACATGCGCAGAGTGACCTCTGCGCATGTGCAGAGAGAAAACATCGGCGGTACGGCCGCACGCGGGCCGTACCGAGCCGATTAGAATAAGGGCCATGGTTACAGGATGCTGATTGTAATCAGCACCAAGGACAGCTCTCTGAATATTCAGGGTAATCTACATGCAGCTAACCTGTATTTTTCTCAAAATGAGTTTAGGGTACAGTAGAATAGAACAATTTTTATTCCAGACTGTTCAATAAGAAATCCATATGTAGCCCTATGCATTGTAGCTTTTATTTCAATAAAAAAGCATGAATTTAATGAAAAGTGTCCATAATATAAGATTTGCTTTCCACAACAGAAGAAAAAGATCATTCATTTGTGATACACAAAATCTTTCTTATTTATATATGAAACAAAACCAATGTTATTCTATTAGATTTTGATTATGATTGTCTTTAGGTTCCCTGAACACATACTATAAAGTGGGCACAGTTTGCATAATTCAGATGAAAGCAACAGATATCTCTGTTATTACTTTACTCATCACGTACATTGTAATCGGGCAGTTTGAAATACACAAACTACTAGAGTATACAAAAGCTCCAAAATGTGGCACCGGCCAGTTTTGTAGCTGTGAGTATATGGAGCAGCATTGTCTACATATTTCAAGAAGGCCGCATCCATATGTATTATTAACAAAGCTTTGTGGGACAAATAGTATTAGACATGTAGGTGACAAATTAGGGTCGTTAGACAATCAATTCTGATGGTAGTATTTTATCTGTATTGTGTGGTATAAATCTGGGAATAATCTTTCAGTCTCTTTGTTGGTGAATTTTCTATAAAGACTGAGTTGGTTTTATTGCAATCAGAGCCAGATTTACTTCTTTGGCACATAACATTTGCTCTCCTAAGCCACTACAATTGAACAAGCCACACCTACTTCCATTTGTCATACTCCTAGTTGTCTTGTAACAGAGCAGAATATGATTACTATGTATAGCCTATTCTTATACATGAATTTAACCCATTTAAGTAGATTTGTTGGTACTCTTTACCTAGCACGGCGCCCATCGCGGCCATCGCATGCACTAAAAAACGGGTGCGACGCGATGCCCACGATTTCCCATAGGGAACAATGTTAAAAGTGTGATTGGACGCGATTTGAGTGTTCAATGCCTCAATGCCCTCGATTTTTCCATAGGAAACAATGTTAAATGGGCCACAGAGCCCAAATAGTCCCCCTGAAGTCTGAAATGGCCCCCACAATTGTTAACGCCACCCCACGATCAACGTGAACCCGAAGCGTGGCGAGCGAAGCGAGCCCGCGAGGGGCGGCGGTACGCGTCCTCCGACCTTTTCATACCCCCACTATCCACATCGGCGTGGAGTTGAGAATAGAATAGTGGGGCGAGCGCAGCGAGCCACCGAGCCCGAATCGTGGCGAGCGGACGCGGATACCTTCACAGGTAAACGCGTCCCTTCGCGGGCTTCACAGGTATCCGCGTCCCCTCGCGGGGCTCGCTGCGCTCGCCACGCTTCGGGCGCGGTGGCTCGCTGCGCTCGCCACACTATTCTATTCTCAACTCCATGCCGACGTGGATAGTGGGGGTATGAAAAGGTCGGAGGACGCGTACCGCCGCCCCTCACGGACTCGCTGCGCTCGCCACGCTTCGGGTTCACGTTGATCGTGGGGTGGCGTTAACAATTGTGGGGGCCATTTCAGACTATTAGGGCTCTGTGGCCCATTTAATATTGTTTCCTATGGAAAAATCGCGGGCATTGAGACAATGAACACTAAAATCGCGTCCAATCGCACTTTTAACATTGATCCCTATGGGAAATCGCGGGCATCGCGTCGCACCTGTTTTTTTAGTGCATGCGATGGCCGCGATGCCCGCGATTTTTTACCCCCGATGACCGCGATGGACATCGTGGGCGCCGTTCTAGGTAAAGAGTACCGATTTGTTTTTTTTTATGTTTATGCACATACAAATAACATATTTGTACAGTAAGGAAGCCTCCTTTAAGACAAAACTACTGCTAAGAACATGATTAATAGGCAATATACTAAACCCAGGCATGGTTGTAATGATTCAGTATATTCACCACAACTAAGGGGGGAATTTACTAAAGGAAATTTGTAAAAAATAGGTGTATTTGTATCCAGAAATACACTTATTTTTGACATTTACAATCCCGAAAATACGGCAATTCGTATTCGTATTGATGTGCTATCAATACGAATACGAATTGCCGTATTTTCGGGATTGTAAATGTCAAAAATAAGTGTATTTCTGAATACAAATACACCTATTTTTTTTTACAAATTTCCTTTAGTAAATTCCCCCCTAAGTTTCCATTTTGACAACTTTGTATTTAGGTTTTGAGCTATCTAAGTTCATTGCAGAACATTATATGTATTTGTTAGTAGGCCTTAACAGCAAGGCCATAATGATTTAAATGGATTTCAGTATACGACAGTGTACAAAGTAATGATGTAGTAGTAGTAGTAGTAGTAGTAGTAGGGAATGTTTAAGTACGTTGATAACATCAATTGTTGTTTCCCAATTCCATTTTTGCCTAAAGGACTCTCCTAAATTGGAGGTGTAAAAATTCACATATGTATTTTTTGTAACATAGTTTTCAAGGTGGCTAAGTTTAGACTTCTGACTTGTATAACTTGTGTTCTATAAGAGAAATCTTATTCTGTACTTATATTAGAGATTTTTTTTTCTGGAATTCATTGCTAGAAGCTACTGTATAAATACCAGGGAAAATCCTCCCAGCAAGATAGAGTATCCTATAACGTGCCTGATGAATATATGCTAGTGTGAATTCTCTGTAGGTAGATACCGTAACTGATTTTAAAAATAAACATTTTTCTGCTCTTTTATAGGAGGGTATTGAGTTTAATTTCTTCCTAAACTGTGAATAGCGCAGATATAGCAGTTAATCAAGTTGTGACAATAAAGTACTATAAAATACCCCAAATACTGGGGAACTATCATTAAATGTTAGGGGTACCCTGGTCTCTGCCAATATGGTTCACAACAGAAAAATAATTGCATGCTTAGTAGAAAATGAATTTTTTTAGTTGCCATTATCACATTGTTTATAAACACTGATTTTCTAACTTATCAGCTTCAGTCATTACATCACTGGGTACTGTTACTGGTAAAGTTTGTTTTATAATAGCAGACAAAATAGATTCTTGGCTCTCTAATAAAGTAAAACAAATTCAAAGACTCAAACATAGGTAATGATTAGACATTAGCTTAATGCATTTTTCAGTCTGCTAAGATTTATCCTTTTGAAATTAGATTTGTACTCTGGAGTGTTTCCCAATGTCTTTGGTGAAGTCAATCACAATGACTGGGCATTTTTTTTGCTGCTTCTATTAGTTTCAGATGCCTGGTACTAGGGAAACATAATGGATAAATTAAGGTTCTGAGTCCTTCTATTGAAAGTGTATTTAGGATCATATAATATGTAGAAGATACAATATTTGAGCGCAATAACAATATAGAACAATATGTAATATAACGTGACAGGTTGGGAGTATTGTAATATACTGTATAACAGGGGTGGTTAAACCTGTCCTCGAGGGATCCCGACAGTCATTAGCCCGACGTCAGGATCCCGACTGCCCGTACTCAGACAGCATGGCGAGCGCAAAAAAGCCACGCTGCGGGCACGGTGGCTCGCTATGCGAGCCACCTATTCTATTCTCCCTCTATGGGGGTCCACCCATAGAGGGAGAATAGAATAGTAGGTGGCTCGCATAGCGAGGGAAAATAGCGGGTGGCCGTCAGGCACCCCGCTGTCTACGTTTTGACAGTCGGGATCCCGTTGGGTAAATGACTGTCGGGATCCCGACTGTCGGGAACGCGTCTGGCACCCGTCCTCTAGATCTACCAACATTTCATGTTTTCCAGCCCACCTGTGGATCTGTAGAATGTGTCAGTTAGGAATGAATGCAGCACATGTTGATAATATGACTGTAGCAATCACTACACCTGTGCACCAGCTAGGTGGTCTGGAAAACATGAGCTGTTGGTAGATTTCTGGCCAACACTGCTGTGTAACGTCATATTATTTGTTGTGTATAAGTACAGAAGGACGAATATTTGAAACTTTTTCCTATTTCTTCCTTCCTGTCTAATGGCCAGCAAGCTCATACGCTACACTCTAAAGATGTGAACACACGGTGTGATTTGGGCTATTGATTTTGTCTATATAGACAAAATTGATAGTAAGTTAGTGCAAATTGCACCGTGTTTTACAGCATCCAATCCTGATGCAAAC
Source organism: Crinia signifera (assembly GCF_055691185.1). Lineage (NCBI taxonomy): Eukaryota > Metazoa > Chordata > Amphibia > Anura > Myobatrachidae > Crinia > Crinia signifera. The sequence continues at coordinate 147,497,915 of NC_139221.1, read as the reverse complement.
CTGATGCGTGGCATCGGAATCAAAAGTAGAAATGCAGCACCGTCTATTTCTACTATCTCGAAATGAGGGCCATGCTGCTCAATGCAGCATGGGGCCAGCCCCCCCCTCTTCCCCCGCGCCATCCCTCCCCCTTCCAGCCGATATTAGCACCCCGCCTGGTGGTGTACACACCTTCAATCTGTATACACACCGTAAGAATATCTGTCTAATCTTTCTGGTTAGAACAAATATATGGTAATGTGTGTGAGCATTATTATTATTGATGATCCTCCTGGAAACTAGAAAACAAACATTACTTTGATTTTGGAAGCAAATGGTTGATTGTCATTTGCTCCCAAATTTTAAGAAAATTTTCCTCCACCCAGAGAGATTGAATAGGTAAGTCTCCGAAGGAGATAACATGCAAACATTTTGAAAACATTTTTAGGTGGTATTCCCCAACCAAATGTAATGCACAATTTACTATTTAAAGAGGGCCTTTTTGTAGCAGAAGACCTTTTAGACTACCTACAGCACTGCATGTAATTTATGTTGATAAGTCATTTTGTAGAATTCTCTATTTTTCCCCTGAAGCACATACCATATGACAGCTCCAATCAAGCAAATAGGCAAAGCCCAACTAATTCAATTAACTAAAATGTCTTTGAGTCACTGACAGTGGATATTTGGGACCTCTGGAATGAACTAGAAAGGGTAATTTTAACAAATTTATGTTGTCAGTACCCTGAAGCTTTTCCTTATTACCATTAAAAAATATAGGATTTGGTTTAAAAAATATTTATCCTGGTAGAAAAGGTAAATATTAACTGTGAAGGATTAAAATTGTATTTTGATATATATATATATATATATATATATATATATATATATATATATATATATATATATATATATATATAGCTTCGGCTTCCTATCACACATTTTTATTAACACTATATTTTCTCACTGGCGTGCCACACTGGGCTTCCTAGCTTATGATAGTTTTTGGGGTGCCGCACCCTGCACCTAGATATAGTGCTAGGGACACAGATATACAGAGAAGCCTTGACGTGGCTTGGGGGCATAGCATACACCTGCGCAGGTATATGTAACCAATATCTCTGAATTCTATTATCATGTAGTGTTCAAGATTGGTTACTAATACCATTTAATGTGCTGGGGGAAAAAGTTTCTTGCTTTACTATAAATACATGATGTACTTATATGCACACAAACACAGGTACAGAGCAAAATACACAATTTTAATAGCTTTACTATTAATTAAAGTACACAAAATGATACTCTTTATAAAGATCTACACACAAATATTATTAAAATAAAATAAACTTCCATGCACCTCTCTGGTGCAATGCATACCCTCCTTCAGCTGCATCACACTGAGTGACTCACTGAAGTCTAGGCATGCTCACTGCAGAGAATTGGTTCTGGGCTGCACAGACAGCAGCCCATAGAAGCACTATAGCTCCGGCGATTTGCACAGAATGGCTTCCTGTTGGAAGCTACTGCTGTCATCACTCCATGTACTGGCAGCCCAAAAGGGGGATGAGTTTCCAACTCTGTGTATGATGAGCAGTAGCAGCTTCCAATAAGAATCTACTACATGCAAAACTCCTCCCCACAGGGTTGGGCTGTTGCTGTGTCTGTCTTGCTGCTTCATGGAGCCTGGTGAGAGGAGGTTACCAGCGTGTCAGAGACACAGACAGCCAGCACCAGAGCTGCGGAGGTAGGGAAGCACCGGAGCTCTGGTGCTGTCTGTCTGTGTCTCTGGTGTTGTGATTTTAACTGGAGGGGCTGCAGTCCTGCAACCCTATAGCAGGAGCTGCCACTGCTTCTTACTAATATCTACACAAGATCACTCTGTCACACCCAGTTCTGCCTCTATGATTGCAAGTCTTGATGTAGTCATTTATTATGCCAGTGACTCTGCATTGCCTGTACTTGAGTGGGTTGATGTTCCGAGCATACACAGTTTGAATTGCTGCAAAATCCACTCCATAATCGGTTGTATTTTAGGTACTTGTTTCCTAGAACGGCCACACCGATGTTGATCGGGTCGGTCGCATCACATCGATCGTATCGCATGCGACCAAATCGCATGCGATCCGACCGACGCGATGGTCCCGATTTTTACATTGATTGAAATGTGAATAGGGTCCCTGGGACCCTATTTTACATTGGATTCAATGTAAAAGTCTCCCCAGACCCCAATTTTAACCCCCTCAACGGCACCCCACGATTGACGCTAACCCGAAGCGTGGCGAATGTAGCGAGCCCGCGAGGGGCGGCGGTACGCGTCCTCCGACCTTTTCATACCCCTACTATCCACGTCGGCGTGGAGTTGAGAATATAAAGTGTGGCGAGCGCATTACCCCCGATCGTGGCCGTTCTAGGAAACAAGTACCGTATTTTAGAATCTGCATCAGCTCCATTATGTTTAAAATAATAAAAGGGGCAGAGCTGAAGTCATCTTAAATTGAACGTTACATAATTACTGATTTCAGCCTGAGCATTTTCCAGAGCATCCTGTCAGTCTGTAAAACTGGAAGCAGATTGCTTTAAAAGGGGTGTTTCAAAGACAGTGAAATGTCGTAAAAGATAATTGCCTTGAAATGCCTTGTAATGCTATTACCAAACAAGTAGGCACATTTGCACACATAAAGAAGCATTGCAGTCCTATAGGTTTTGTGATAATGTAATAAAGATCTGGTCATCTAGTTCCTCCTCATACACTTACTGTAGGAACACTACTGTTTTATATAATAATAATAATAATAATAATAATAATAATAATAGGAATGCTGTGAAGTCTGTCAGTATTCAGGGGAGGAGAGCATTAATGTAATATTGTATAGTAAGGCTTAAGGTTATACAAATGTCCTATAACATACCTTACCATTCTCTGCAATAGCTTTCATGCTTGTATTTTATTTTTCTTGTCACATAACTCCTTTATAATGGTTTCATCTTACCGGTTCAATTAACCATTTGAGTGCTAACATCTAGGTGAGAGATGTTGAAAATATCCACTAAAAATTCCAGTGTTGCTCACATTTGTTATATACATTCAAATCAGAAATATTGTGTAAACAAAGATTATATTTTCTATATAAGGTAAACATCACTGGTCATTATGATGAATAAAAATGTTTGCTTGGCAATTTACACACACATACACACACACACACATGGCAATGTTGCCTTGTGTGGGTGGTGTTGCTCCACCCTTTCCCCTCCTTTTGGCATTCTAACAGAAGGTGGATGTACAAAAAAGAGAAGAAGGAACTTTAGTGAAAGAGTGGAAAAACACCTCTTTTCTTTAACTACTTCCTTTATCCCTAGTCTGCCCTCATAAACGATTTAATTTTCTGCAAACATCACATCCACAAATCTTCCTTGCATGCCCAATTTCTTGCCCTGAGCTTTCTCAATGCTGTTGGCATCATCTCATAAACCTTAAGGCCCCCATACATTAGTCCGACTTGTCCTAAGGACAAGTCGGACCTGATTTCCCCCTGCAGCTACCCGGGAGGGGGACACACGATTTGGCACTTGATGTGCCAAGTTTTGCAAATGATACATCGCATGCGATGTATCATTTGCAACTCCCGGGGAGCTGCAATGTAGAGCGAGCAGGGGGGCCAGGGACATAGAGGTGGCGGGCAGGGGATGCTGCAAGGCAGCTGGGGGGACGGACGCACGCTGCTAGTAGTGAGGACGCTGCGGGGGACACAGGCGGCAGTAACATAGAGCCGGACGGGGGGAGCCGGGAGCTGTCAGTACTGAAAAAAAAAAAAGCCCATACAATGAATGGGCAGCCTGTGATTGGCTGAGCGCTCTCTCAGCCAATCACAGGCTGCCCATTTATTGTATGGGCTTTTTTTTTCCAGTGCTGACAGCTCCCGGCTCCCCCCGCCCGGCTCTATGTCACTGCCGCCTGTGTCCCCCGCAGCGTCCGCACTACTAGCGGCGTGTCCCCCCCCTACCCGGACGGAGCATGACAGCTCCCTGCTCCGGCTCCCCCTGCCGCCCCCCTCCCTCGCCGGCGTCTCCCGCCCCCCTCCCTCGCCGGCGTCCTCAGAGTCCCCACGGCTGCACATAAGATTTACTTCCCGACTCTGACCCGATGTGCACGGGACCGCGCATCGGGTCGGACCGGGTGTCAAAACCTGCGATTTGGTCCGATTTCACTGCCAAATCGGGGCCAAATCGCATAGTGTATGGCGGCCTTAAGGCTCCATGCAATGCCCAATATTGTCTCATTGTTATTATTCCCTTCAAAAGTTTTCATCTTGTACTTCTAATCGTTTCAACCAAATCCACCAATTTCCACCTCCTCTGGATTCCTGTGCATATTATGCAGCTACCCATGATATCAGGTGAAAAATTCAGACATGGCTGTTGCTTCTGTGGCTCATTAGACAAGTTCAAACAGCTTGAAAGTTATCCTATAGACAGTTCGCTTCTTAATCCACATTGAGCAAAGGACTTCCTTGATCAGATTAACGCCGCCTTCAGTAGCAGCCATCTTGAGTTGCAAAGCTATGCTCTCAACTGTTAAACCAAGTGGAAAAAAGTTGGTGGATTGTAAGGTATAAATTACTAAAGCTTCTAAAAATGAAAAGAGGTGAAGTTTCCCATAGCAACCAATCATATTCTGTCTATCCTACAATTCAATAGACAGAGTCTGATTGTTTGCTATGGCAACATCACCTACATTTTAGAAGCTTTAGTAAACATACCAGTTATATTCCACAGCACTTTATAGAGAATATTTGAACATTTACATCAGTCTCTGGCCCAGTAGAGATTGCAATCTATATTCCTTACCATAATTTAATATCTTATGTGTAACTTAATAATTAAGGGGCAAATGGGGGAGTAGGGGTGTCAGATACTGCTTTTCCCCCATGTATGAAGGAGCTGGTATGCGCTAAGTGACAGGGGCGCTATGATAGCAGGTTGATATGCAGGGCAAATGTATGAATGGTCAGCAGCACGGACCGTTCTGTTCCGTGCTGCTAACCGCTTCGCCAGCTGCAGTGTGGTGAAGCCCTATCTCCACAACAGGAACAGTGCAATCTGGAATAGAAATATATATACTGTTGTCCTGGGTGAATATAGGTCCCTCCTGAGCAAAACAACCCCACACACCAACGCATTCCTGACGTCACTGTCCTTCCTCAAGGTGTGATTCTACTGTGAACCTCTTGGGTTTATATACCCAATGCTCTGAGTTACCCACAATTCATTATGTAAACAGGAAAACCCAGTATAGAGGGTTATGGCAATAACCCCTCTCAATCAACATTACATACAAAACATATTGCATAAAACCACATAATGATAAAATCTTAATATCGGATTTTAGTGTCCATAGTAAAAAGTAGGCTATAAACAATGTATTGTCCATCCTTCTTCATTCCTGGTTTTACTGGCACCCACAAGGTCCGGCAGCTCTCTGGTATCAAGATCCCCACTCATGGCGCTCGACCCTGTCACTTTACACAGTCGATTAGCCTCACTTCCAGTCTGTGACCCGCAAACAGGAAGTAGCGGTGGAACGCAAGTCGCGACTTGCTGTTTCCATTGTGAATAGAGCCAGCATGGTTTGCATATTTGGGAATTCTCAATTTTTGTGATCCAGCACATAAAAAGCAATAAAAACAATAAGATATAAGTATTACTAATATATACCTAGCCATATACATAGGATTAAAGGGGTTAATAATTAAAAGCCCCCTGGGTATTGTTAATAACCATCTAAACTACTATTATAATGCTTATAAGGTGTAAATAATGATTTTTCCAGTCAATGTGATAAGTAATAGATCAGATGCCAGTATCACACACATCGCTCATATTCAACATCAGAGGAACCATTTCAGTTCAAATTCTGCATTGAGCACTCGTGGAACCATTCTCTGAATGGTTTTAATCTCCAACCTCACCAGAGCAGTGTCCCTATCACCACTTCTCCATTGAGTTTGTGCCAATTGTATGCCTCAGAGTTGAACATCGCTGTAATGCATGTCTTGAAATGCATAGAGACATTATGCGATTCTAGACAGTATTTGGAATTGCATGCATTCAAGTCTTTTATCTCATAAAGTTTTCCCATTTGGGTTGATGTATAATGTGTTATTTCAGATGCATCACTATTACACAGTTTACACAGATTGCAAAAACAACACCGTTGGAAACCCTTGGATTTCATTTTCCCCATTGGATTTGTGGTGTTCATTGTGCTACGTTCTATTGCGTCTTTGATATTATTGGCCTTCCTGAATACAAATTTCGGCCTATCTTCTATTTGTCATTTTAATAGGAGATCCTTTACCAGTAATCCCAAATGCTTCTTAATTATGGTTCTCAATCTGTTTGTGTTGGGTGTTAAACTGTGTTATAAATGAAACATGCTGGTCTATTTCATTTTTGTCCTGGCTATCCCCAAAAATCATAGCCATTCTGTCCTTATCCTTGCTTTGTTGTCTGGCCTTCTCAATAACAGATTCACTGTATACCTTAGTGAGTAATTTATTTTTAAAGACTTCTTCTTGATCATAATATACAACAGTGTCCGTACAATTGCGACGGATCCACTGAAACTGGCTGTAAGGAATACTTTTTAGCCACTTGTGATGCTGGTTACTTGAAGACTCAATAAAGCTATTACAGCTAGTCTTTAATGTGATTATTGGTTTTCAATGTGTTACTCTCCATACAGAGGGGGGTATTCTGGTTCACTCCTTCCGGAAAATTCCTTCTTAGATGGACCAAACCATGTGCACTGCAGGTGGGGCAGACGTTACTTGTGCTGAGAGAATTAGATTTGGGTGGGGTTTTACTTCAAAGTGAGATCTATATTGCAGTGTAAAAATAAAGCAGTCAGTTTTTTTCCTGCACAGAAACAAAATAACTCACCCAGATCTAATTCTCTCTGCACATTTTACATCTGCCCCTCCTGCAGTGCCCATGGTTTTATCCATCTAAGAAGGAATTTGTCAGAAAGAGTGAACCAGAATAACCCCCAGAGTGAAGTCAAGAAAGTTGACCATAACTTTACTCACATCAAAAGTATTATTAAGTATTATCCCCAATATATTCGCATTGAGGTAGTTACAAAAAGTTTTTAAGGACTCTTTTAAGTGTTATCAAGCCGCTATAATCTGGCCTGTTGCTCTAATAATATTTTCAGTGTTACTTGACTGTTGAATTAAAATAAACATATTTACATATTTTTTTGACATGATGAAAGTGGTTATAATGTCATTATTCCTAGTGTGTCTACATTACGACCATGTTGACCTCAGTAATGTCATAAAAATGTCAATTAGAATTTCTCCTCCTTTTATTAGTTTGAACATTTCTGCCAATAGATTTGAAACATTTGGAAATCTCTTTATCGCTTCTGAGTTTAATTTTTATTACATACAGTAAGTCAAACAGGTCGATCCTATTACGTGCGGATAATTCGCAAGGGCGAATCATCACAGCACTGGGTACATCTTACGGCGGTAAGAATATGCTTAAAAGTGCTCGCACCTCCGTAGGGGTGCGAGAAATTTTAAGCAAATTGGGCCCTGTGAAGGGTGCGTGTTAGGCTTCATTTGGATGCCGTTTTCAGCGTTAAAACGGCAAGTGTACAATTGGAAGATAAGTATGGAAAGATACCCATTTAGGGTGGCCAATCCCGGGATCGACGGGATCCTGGGATTTGGCCCCAAAATGACCGGGATTTCAATCCCGGGATTGGATTATCCAATCCCGGGCAGCGTCTGGGCACTCGCTCAGATGCTGCCCGGCTGTCTCCGACCCGGCATGCAGCCTGCGCAGCGTGATTAGGTCACAGGTCACGCTGAGCAGGCCGTAGCACTACACCCCCACCGTCGGAACCCGCTCGCCGCCGGACCACCCCCAGCCGCCTGCCTCCTCACCGAAGCCGCCTACCGCCTGCTTCCCAAAAGTAATTGTGTGGCCCCGGCACCTGCTTGCCGCCATGCCACCCACATAATACTCGCCACCTGTCTCCGCATCGCTGCCACCTGCCCTACTCCCCAAAAGCCAGTTAGTGTGGGGGGCACAGGGGCAATTTTCTTTTACGCAGGCCAATCCCGGGAATCCCGGGATTGAGCATTTTTCAATCCCGATTCCCGGGATTGAAAAAATGCCCCGGGATTGGGATCCCTATACCCATTGCATCTGAGGTGATAGAAGAATAAAGTTATTTTGCAAAGAAGAGCAAAGCTATATGCTCTCAAAATGGAGGATATTCCCATAAATGCACCGTCTCCACTGTTTTACCGTATTTAAATAATATAGTCCCACAAAACAAAATATTAAAACACAACTAGATGCATAAAAAGTAGACATCATGGAAAGAGCTTATTGTCTCATTGGTGATGCAGCTTTTTGGGTTAGAATCCTGTTCTGAATCCATGCTCTTTCCTGTAAAACTGGGTGCATGTTCACTGAGAGATTGCCCCTTTGCACGCTTGCCTAAGGAATATATTTGCTAAACAGCAAGTTTTTAAAGCCTGCAGTCTACACAAGGCAACAGCCAAAAAGTATCCTACGTAAAACAACCAATTGTTACTGATTTCAATGTGCTGAACACGAATATGATGATTAAAATTGTTTATTAGATCAAGTTTGGAGATCCTTTGCAATGAACTAAATCTTAGATCAATGCTGTGGTCACGCATAGCAGACATTTTCCCATTTTAAAATATTTGAAAATATGATTTCCTTTTATCAGATCAGACACTTTGGTCTTTGAAGATGCATTTTCTTCATTCTCACTTAGGGCCTTATTCTAGTTCACTTTTTCTGACAATCCTTCTTAGATGGACAAAACCATGTGCACTGCAGGAGGGGCAGATGTTACTTGTGCTGAGAGAATTAGATTTGGGTGGGGGTTTGCTTCAAAGTGTGATCTATATTGCAGTGTAAAAATAAAGTAATCAGTATTTACCCTGCACAGAAACAGAATACCTCAACCAAATCTAATTCTGCATATTTTACATCTGCCCCCCCCTGCAGTGCACATGGTTTTGTCCATCTAAGAAGGATTTTGTCAGAAAAAGTGAACTAGAATAAGGCCCCTAGTTTTTTTCCAGCTAACTGCGGCACCGTTAGTGATGAACACAGTGAACGTTTTCACCAGGATATTTCTAATATGGAAAGAGATATCAGGGGAAATGGAATGCTTTAAAGCTAGCAGACTATTGTTGGACACTTGTCAGAGATGCCCTGAAAATAGTGTACAAGTGACTTTCAAAATGAAAGCGGTGTTAAAAGCAATGATTTGTATTATTATTGATGTTGTGTATGTATATTAAGCTATTTGTTTTGGAAAACAACAAATGTGAATAACTAATAAACGACAACAAATGTTTACATTTCATTGTCATTTTTGTTTTCAGCACCCTAAATTCTATTAATAAACATATGTAATTTTTAGGATTCCAAAAAAAATGTTAACATTTGTTGTCCAGTGTTATCGGCAGCTTCAACTGCTGGTCTATACATAACAACATCAATAAATGCACAACAAGCCTAGTTTAGAGCATAACAGTTTTATGAAAATACCCATGACAAGTATATCCCAGCCTCAGTCCTCAAGGCACATTTAGGGGATCCTGTTAATTGCGAAGGGTGCGAGGTACCGTTGCCTCAACTTCTAAAAGCTGAAAGCGGCACCTGATCTCACACCCTCAATGGGCTGGTTTCAGCCTGAAGTTGCACAAAATGATCAATGTCCTTTGCGGTAGCGAGTACTTTTGTGCATGTTCCGACCGCTGTAAAGTATGGCCTCTGCCACAGGACTCACACAGTGAGATCACCGCATTTACTAGGCTCAAACCAATGCAATCAAGGTTTTTGTAATATCCATGCTCGGCCATAGATGCTTTAATCAAAATAACTGATTTGATACGGATGGATAGTATGCTTTGAGAACCATGGTTGGTATCCTCTGCCTTAATGTCTTCTGTTATCACTAGTCAAATTAATAGTATATGCAGAGTTAAAAGAACACCCTGTAATGAATGAATAATATATTAGGGAAACTTGAAAGGAAACTGTTCTGTACTCTCTTTAAGAGAGATAACCTTTTCAACATGTATCAAGTACAGAGTATCAAGTTCTGTACCAGAGCCAACGTGATCATTTTTCTTATTAGGTATCAAGGAAAAAATAAATTGAATGACAGGCTTATGATGTGACAAAATATGTGCATGCTCCCTGCTACACTTTCAAAACATTATATGAAGGAAAACTGGTTGATTCTGTAGTGCCAATGGTAATTTTGAGCAAACCATTTAAAAAAAAATTGATCAGTTTATCTACAGTAAAAGATTTATTATTAATAAAATAAATGATCACTATATCACTATATGATCTGTAGTCTGTTTTATATGAAACTAGTGGACAAATGTGACTGCACCTGCTACATCAGTTATTAACTATTACAAACAACATTGCTTTACTTTATGATACAGTACTAGCGGCCCACTCTGGATTGCATGGAACCAATCTCTGTATAAGCTATTCTTTTTCTGTCATTTGACAATCGAGATGCTCTTTCTTGGTCAGATAAACAAATTAAATGAGCGTCCTTAGTACTTAGATCTATATCCGCTTGCCATCTTGGATTAATGTATTATAGTATGTATATTTTCATTAAAGAGTTTAAACAGAGATGTGTTGACAAAACAACATACACATTTACTGTGGGCAAGCACCAGTGTATACTCTCACAATGACTTGCTGTGGGTGTGCCCGCAATCATTCCCTCCCCTGTCCTCTGCAGTTTGGCTTTAACCTTTTGACTTACTGGGCAGCTTTTGTTTCTATGACTGGGTTATTCCATATCAAATGAACACTATTTTCTAAAAGTCTACCTCATTATCTCTATTGTCAATTTAATATGGTGTAATACCTGCTGCCGTGTGTCTAAATAAACCCCCATGTCTGCTTATAAATTCACCATTTGTTGTCATAGACCGCAGTTAAATACCCTCTAATCTCATCAAGTGGGATGTTGTCACTGTCTGCTCCAATGAATTTGGTGAAAATCTTCAAAAAGATGTTTGTTGTGGATGCTGAAGTTATGAAAGCATGGCATTTCTGGGTCCCGGCAACTGTTACTGTGCTTTTGAAGTGCATATACAGAAATATTGCTCTTGCAATATCTTCTTCTAGTGTGAAGAAACTAAAGAGTATTTCCGTAATGTTTATCATATGAACATTTCAGGCTTGCTTGGGATGCTAACTGCTTCACTGTGCCACCTTCATCGCAACACTCTTTGCCATGAGCATTTGTGGAAGATGCCACTCTGATTCGATACCAAAATCATCTTTATGAGAGCACAAGTTGGCAAAGAGTTGTTTTGGGGAAAGAGCGCTATATAAATAAAATTATTGTTATTATTATTAAAGGTCGGTTCTCCCTTATCCGTTTATTCTGAAAACCAAAATATTCTGAAAACCGTGGTTTCTCTGAATATTTTGGTGTTTTCTTGTTTTTATTTTTTACCCCCAGCCAATTTTTTTCACACTTACCTTGTCCCCCGATGTGCATGGCAGCCTCCGGGATCCTCTTCAGCGGCATCTCCGTTCCCAGGGGTGCATTGCGCGTATGCACGGGCACGCCGGTGGCAACACCGGTACACCCACACACTTGCACAATGCACCCCTGGGACCAGAGATGCCAGCTGAAGAGGATACTGGAGGCCGACAGGGACACCGTGGACGTTGGGGGACCATCGGGGGACCACCAGGGGACCAGGTAAATATGAATTATTTTTTTCCAAAATCCGAAAAAATCCCTTATCCAAAATGCTTGTGGTCCAGAGCATTTCAAATAAGGTGTACTCAACCTGTATTATTAAATTGTGCTGATAATCCATCGGAGATGTAGAAAATATTTTTGGTGGTTTCTCAACTTGTACTCAAGTTTATAAATTTCCTCTGGAAGCAGTAGACTGTCACTGTGTTGTGTTCCAGACAGTCTGAAAAACAATTGCTAATGCTGGCCATACACTAGACCAACTTTTATCCAACCATCCAACTAGTTGGTTGGAAGGCATAAAAATTGGATACTGATAGGAGCAAATGTAATTTTTTATTCAGTAATTTGCTCCCAAAATCTGGAAACAGACAAAAACTGTAATTCAGACACGGTACTGTAGTTGAATTTGTTTGATTTAACCCTGAGTGGCAACATCCCTGTGAGAGATGCTCAAAATATCCGATAAAAATGCCAACATCACTCATAGAAATTCAAGTAAAAAATGTTGTGTAAAAAAAGATGATACTTCCTATATAAGTTAAATATTACAGGTTCATGATGAATAAAAATGTTTGTTTGGCAACTTTCACACCAACTTTGACAAATTCACTTAGCACTCAAAGGGTTCAACAATTTGACTGAAGTTTTTGTCCATTTTCCTGGGGTTGAGAACAAATTGCTGATTGTAATTTGCTCCCATACAGTTGCATACTTTAAAACATATACATTAAAAAACATAATATTTAGGCAGATCAATGGTAACCATGCAGGGTGAGTGTAAATTGGATATGGCCACAAGAACTCAGTCCAATGGCACTAGTATTTAATGTAGAATTTCAATTACACAGAGTCCTTTTGAGGAAACTGCCAGAGAGCAAGGCAGAGAAACGCGTCAAGGCATTTGTGGACAGATCATTGTACCTGCAGGGTTGGCTAAGAGGTGTTCCCCACCTGGAGCCTCAAGTGTACTCCACAGCACGGACCCCAAAACAGCAGGAGAAGCCGCAGCACCTATCTCGGACTGCAACTTGTAAAACAGCGCTGAGAATTGGGAATTAACTCCCTGAGAGGTGCGGGCGGACAGCTGATATCGGAGACACGGTCTGAGAAGCGAGCACGCACACAGCCGTGCGCTTCATTACTACAGACGGTAACATCAACTCAAGCTCCCGACCGAGGTCTGGTAAGAGCCGGCAGTCTTTTCCTAAAAGCCACACTGTATTGTTACTGTGTCTCCACAGATATACAGTATAGACATACCATCTATAACGTTTACTGTCTGCTGGAGTGTGCAGATTCGTATGCGCATCTTTATCGGTCTAAGGATTAACAACACTAGACACTGAGGTGTCTATGGACTGAGAATTATATTTACACCTTAAAACTGCAACTGACCCTGAAGGGTCCTGTGATAAAAACATCCTGTGGATTACAAATACTATTTACACCTGGAGCAGGACTCTGTGTAATTGAAATTCTACATTAAATACTAGTGCCATTGGACTGAGTTCTTGTGGCCATATCCAATTTACACTCAACCTGCATGGTTACCATTGATCTGCCTAAATATTATGTTTTTTAATGTATATGTTTTAAAGTATGCAATTTTATGATTGTTGAATTTGTATTAATATATATGAATTAATTATTAAATATTGGTACCTATATTGCGCTCTCGGTACTTGTTTCCTATCTGGGCACCCACGATTTTAATCGCGGGCATCGGGGGTAAAATCGGGGCCATCGCGGGCATCGCGGCCGATAAAAAATCGGGTGCGATGTGCCAGACGCGATGCCCGCGATTTTCCCATAGAGAACAATGTTAAATGCCTCAATTTACCCGCGATGACCGCGATTTACCATAGGAAACAATGTTAAATGGATCAATTTCCCCAAATTATCATAGGGAACAATGGGAAATGGGGCAAAAACACCCCTGAACATAAAAATGTCCCCCTAAAAGTAGTTGACGCCACCCCGCTATCAACGTGAACCCGAAGCGTGGCGAGCGCAGCGAGCTCGCGAGGGGCGGCGGTACGCGTCCTCCGACCTTTTCATGCCCTACTATCCACTAGGGCGTGGAGTGAGAATAGAATAGTGTGGCGAGCGCAGCGAGCCACCGAGCCCGAAGCGTGGCGAGCGCAGCGCGCCCCGCGAGGGGACGCGGATACCTTCACAGTTATACGCGTCCCCTCGCGGGCTTCCCAGGTGTCCATGGCGACGCGGCCACCTGGGAAGCCCGCGAAGGGACGCGTTTACCTGTGAAGGTGTCCGCGTCCCCTCGCGGGGCTCGCTGCGCTCGCCACGCTTCGGGCTCGGTGGCTCGCTGCGCTCGCCACACTATTCTATTCTCACTCCACGCCCTAGTGGATAGTAGGGCATGAAAAGGTCGGAGGACGCGTACCGCTCGCCACGCTTCGGGGTGGGGTGGCGTTAAAAATTTGGGGGGACATTTAAGGGTTAATTGTGCCTATTTGGGCTCTGTAGCCCATTTAACATTGATTCCTATGGCCACATCGGGTCCATTGAGGCATTTAACAGTAAAATCGCGTCGGTCGGGCCATTTAACATTGATTCCTATGGGAAATCGGGTGCATTGCGTCGCGGGCATCGTGGGTACATTTATGGCCGGCCGCGACGCGACCGACGCGATTTCCATGTTTAACATGGGTTTCAATGGGAAATCGGGGGCATCGTGTCGGTCGCGTCGCGGCCAGACATAAATGTACCCGCGATCACCACGACGGGCGCCCAGATAGGAAACAAGTACCGCGCTCTCTTATTATCTTTTTTGGTAATTTAGAGTTGTTTTGTTCTTTGGGGTACACAGAAGTCCCCAATTGAGAGCTGCAAAAACACTTATTGGAGTGTCAAATATTTAGACCAATTATTCTGTAGTAACAGAACTGTTTGCGCCCGATTTTTTTACCACTTCTTTGCATACTTTGGAGTGTGGGTGGACTGTGTGTCTAAATACATCACACAGGTGCACTAAACACATCCACGGTTTTGCCACTAAGTGATCAAATCCATTTGTATTGCTCCCATACAGTAGCAGATGTTCAGTCCAACCAACAAACTAGTTGTATGAAAGTTGGTCTAGTGTATTGACTAGTTGGTTAGATACTAAGGGCCATTTTCTGGTTCACCCTTAGAGGCAAATTCCTTCTCAAATGGACAAAACCATGTGCAGATATAACATGCAGATATAACATGTGCAGACAGAGTTTGTTTCTGTGCACGGAAAATACTGACTGATTTATTTCTACACTGCAATATACTGTAGATCTCACTTTGAAGAAAAACTCCACCCAAATCTAACTCTCTCTGCACATGTTATATCTGCCCCACCTGGGGCGCATATGGTTTGTCCATTTGAGAAGGAATTTACCTCTAAGAGTGAACCAGAATAAGGCCCTAAGTTTTGTTTCTCCCTTGTAATACCCCACAA
The DNA here is from genome assembly GCF_055691185.1 of Crinia signifera. Classification (NCBI taxonomy): domain Eukaryota; kingdom Metazoa; phylum Chordata; class Amphibia; order Anura; family Myobatrachidae; genus Crinia; species Crinia signifera. The sequence continues at coordinate 147,482,673 of NC_139221.1, read as the reverse complement.
ATTGGAAAATTGTAGCTTGGGCGCTGGTCCAGTGATAGCTCTGGCCCTCATTCTGCATGACAAGAGTAACTGTGAATTCAGAAGCTTTTAGATTTTCTTTAAATAATTTTATGAATGAACTCATGTTTTGATGTTAATGTTTGTACTGTTTTAACAACCCAAAAACATGCAACTGGGCAAGACCATGCTGCACTGCAGGTGTAATGTGCAGATACATTTTGATTTGGGTGGGTTATATCCCACAAATGCTGGACAGATTTCAGTTTGAACACACTCTACTGAAATCTAGATCTCTCTGCACATGTTACATATTCCCCACCTGCAGCGCAAAATGATTTGCTTTTTTGCTTTACTTGCAAAAATGAACCAGGCTCTATGTACAGAGGGTTTGTTTAGAGGTTTACAAAAAAGTTCTGAACAGGCCTAGATAGTTTTCATTATTTTAACAAACCGTCCAAAGTGGTACCTTTTATAGCAGATGATCCCATCGTGACCCCAAAATAAAGCGTTGGCAGTTAATAAACACCAGTTTGAACAAGTTTTGAAAAGTTGGCTTTTGAGAGTAAATGCATTTATACTAATTTCTATTTGAATTTGCATGTAATGTTGAGTGGAGATATTCTCCAAAGTGGAGACTAATGAGTTTAAAGATGCAGGGCAGATATGTGGGGGTGCTGTATGGATGGGGCAGGTATATAGGAGTGCTGTATAGATAGGATAATTATTGGGTGTGCTGTATGGTTGGCACAGGTACATGGGGGTGCTGAATGGATGGGACAGGTGTTTCCATGATTATAGGTTTGAGTTACAGGTGTTTTATAAAGAATTTCTTTAAATTGCTTCATATTACACGGAAATCAACTCACAGGAATTTCTATGCACCTTAAATTTAACTAAAGCATTTAGTTTAACAAAAAACCCCAGTTATTATTCTATCATTTTTTGAACAGCTAATAGGAAATACACAAATCAGCCTTTTGAAATGTTTTTCTTATGGGCACTGATAGACATGTATACAGTTATCGATTTATTATCTGATCTGAATTATAAGTATTTTAGGGTACAAGTGTTTTTCCTATTTTTGCATAGCACGATAAAAAAATCTTGAGGTCAGTTGAATTTGCACCTTAATGTATAAAATAGAAACATTTGATGAACTCTTCTTAATTGGATTTTGAACACTAATGAATGTTACCCATTGCTATGCTGCCAAGGACTGTCCCTGCAGGGATATAGTCAGTGATCAGAATAGGCCTGTATAGGGCAGAATACCCTACTGCCACTACTCCTACTCTGTCAGTTATAATCACTTACAGAACATGTTTCATACTGCCACTGGTTAGTTTCCACTCCAGTCACTGTATATTGCGCTTGATTCTGAATTAGCTGTTGAGTACAATACAAATATAATGCAATGCAGCAGGAGATGACTGTAACATACAGTATAGTCACCACTTCCATGCATCTGGGAGATCTGAGTGCTCTGCCTGAGTATGCAGCATCAAATCACTATTGCCACCATCTTTTGCGTCTTACCATGGTATTAATATGACCAATCTGTGTAATCTGAAGCTGACTCAGTCTGGTCATCGGATCCGGTCAGCCTTGTCCATGAAGTTTGCGTCTGACACAACAGACCCTGGGCCAAACATGCCCCTGTTTTGTAAAATGGACCCCATCGTTGCCCCGAGTTTACTCTCCAAATGATGTGGCTCATTGGGTCTGCAAGTGATATCACTGGACCCTTTCTGCATGTGCAGACCCCAAACAATTGGATTTGGACACAAATCTGAATTGGGCCTATAGTCTCCTCAGCTGTTCTGTGGCTCTATTTTTTATTATCTTCTGACTCATAATAACATTTGGTAAAGTGGGATAGAATACAGAGCAATGCATGCCGACATTAAAACAAAATTCAGGTGCAAGTACTGAAACCACTCAGATACAGAATAATGATGCAGTGGGGCTCATAACCAGGCATGAGCAATGACTTAAAAAAAGGGTAATGCTGCTCCTCACCTCTATGAGGGAAATTCAAATGTTTCCCCATTTGGGTGCTCATGGCCGCCGATGCTGACATTTTGATCGGCTGGGAACATTGATGGCTTAATATCCAAAGCAAAAAGGGAAATTGCCAACCTCACAAAAGTTCACTAAATAAACATCAAGTCACCCTAATTGAATACAGAAACCAAGACAGATACAATTACAATTTGTTGTATAAACATAATTGCAAGTCAATCAATAGGTATTAACCACTGTGGTTTTCCTTGGCTCCCACAGTGAGGAACTGAGGATCAGTAGGTTGTGTAAAACTAGACCAGGGCTTTCAAACTCATGGCCCTCCAGCTGTTGTGGAACTGTATGTCCCAGCCACAGTTTTAGCAATCCATTATATAAAATCTGTGGTAGGGCATGCTGGGATGTGTAGTTTCACAACAGCTGGAGGGCCATGAGTTTGACTCCACTGCACTAGACAAGCCATACAGCAGCCGATATTGGCGCGGCCATGGGAATTGATCATACACACTTAACAATATTGGTACATTACATCGTTCAGTGACATTACTGGTACCTTATGAACATGCAGGTCAATGGCTACATAGCGAAAACTTACCTGACTGTCGTGGTGTTAGTCATGGGGTTCAGCCTGTGACTTTCCACCTTGTGTCTGTCAGGCTGTGTCCGGGGGCAGACCCAATGCTGACACACTGGCAGGGCTGCTGTGTCTAAAGAAACTGATCGTGATCATAAGGAAACTGCCAGAGCTTCTTGTTGGACAATCAGCTCTTTGTACCATAAACTAGGTCGCACCTCTGTGCTTTGTTGCTGCTCTTTCCTGATATACTGTACAGCAGTAGAGATACAAATGGTATGGTAAGTGTAGTACTTATGCTGTTTAAAATATGGGGTGAAATGTAATAGGATGAGAGATTCAAAAAATGAGTGATTTGGTAAGAAATCTCCAGTTTTTTTAAAGTGGCAATCATTTACACAGCAAAACCAGTGTGATTTTGCAGTGTAAATGATTGCCACTTTAAAAAAACTGGAGATTTCTTACCAAATCTCTCACTTTCTGAATCTCTCATCCTATTACATTTCACCCCTGGCTTTTTAACTGTATGAATAAATTATTAATTCCTTTTACATATATTGTATGTTTGCTGGCCTTTTTAGCTCTTTTTGGGGGATGCAGTTCTAATTGCGGCGGTCAGGATTACAGCTGCCGGAATCCCGACATACATTACTATGCTGACACCAGCAGTCTGACAGCTGGCTTTCAGAATGTAAGTATGCCAGAGTGGACTAGGGTTAGGCTAGTGGTGGTTCATTAGAGGCTCTAAGTAGGGCCCTAAGGCCCCATGCTCTATTCTGACTTGGCCTATTTTCATCCGATTCTGATTCAGATCGGGCCAAGAAATCTGGTGAGAAGGGGTCAAATTGCAGGTTTTTGGCATCTGATCCAATGGGTGTTCCCGTGCTCATCAGGTCCGAGCTGCAGCACATAGGATAAATTTGAATTGGAGTCATCAGCGGCAAATCCCAGGTGCTTTTTAGCACCTGCAATGTACCGCATTTGATTCCCTTGAACTCTCCCAGCAACTCCCTGGGATCCCTTTTACATGTGATAAATCACATGTAAAAATGGCACATCAAGTGCCAAATGGGGCGTTAGCAATGCTGGTGAGCTGCTGGGAGGAGTTCCAGGTAAATCAATTCCAATTGCCCTTCAGACAAGTTGGATTAGTTTATGTGAATGGTTTATATATAAAACTCAGATATTGTCATATTTATTGGTTTTGTAATGAGTTGTTTGCTATGCAGTTAGGTGTTTACCGTGTATCCGTTTACTCATATAAACATTTTATATTGGTATCCAAGAAACAAAGACTATCATTAATACATATTATGTAATTCACACATGCACTGGCTAGGTCTATTAGACAATGATGTATTATTATCACATCATATTATCCAAGCATTTCCTATTCATATTAAAGAGCAGATGTCCAACAAATGTAACTTGCTATAAATGTAATGGTTTTTAGAGTACTCTAGCTGTGTGTGTGATTTCCCTAGGGCAACAGCGAGCGAGAAAATACTCTTATATATACAACATGGCTGGTGTTGTCTGCTATTTGTTTTAATTAGTGGTTGTAAACAGCTTCTTTTCATTTTAACTTGTTAAATGTATAACTTCTAGCATGTCAATATTTCACAGATTATAGTTGGCAGGGATGTGTCTTGTGGCTTCCATCCAGGTAAACACTCTTTTACAAAGCTTCTGGTAGTATTTATATAGCTTGTTTTTTTTATACCAATCTCTATTGTGCTTAGAGATTCAGTTTCACATAAACACATGCTATTAAATACAAGGCACGTCACCCACAATTCAACACAAATAGAATTAAGAGGGCAGCACAATTGAAATAATAGAATCAGGCTAAGCATTTCCAGCTCCATGTTTTTTTAAACAACCAAATGGTCTCAAAACTTGTTACAACCCCGTCAATAGAGTACATGTGCAACATTGCTGGGATCCCTTTGTTGTTATGAAAATATTTTACAACTCAATTTTAAGAACCGGTATTATTACCAGGACTGGTGTATGTAGGGTGACCAACTCACACATATTAATTACGCAGGTTCTGTGGCAGTTTAAAACCAGGTGAAAAGGAGTCTTGAGGTGTGGCAGTTTAAAACAAGATAAAAAGCCAGCCACAGAACCTGTGTAATTAATATGTGTCCCGGATTAAAGGGATGAGTTGGTCACCCTAGGTGTATGTACTGTATAGCCATAGTGCACTGTATCAGATTCAACATTAACAAGATTCATTATTTTGTCTGTGCTAAGTTTTTTGTTCTTTTGATTTGTACAAATAAGTCAACATTTTTAGTAAAATAATACATTTAAATCCTTTCTGCTTTTCATTCCAGGGTGAGTTACTTAACCCGTGTCGCTGTGATGGATCTGTGAGATACACACATCAGCTCTGCTTATTAAAGTGGATCAGTGAGAGAGGCTCATGGACCTGCGAACTGTGCTGCTATAGATATCATGTCATAGCAATTAAAATGAAGAAACCATGTCAGGTATGGTGCATTTACACATTGCCATATACAGTCCTATTTAGGAAAAATCCACACACGGTGCGATTCCTGCATAGGATTTTAACTTTTTAGTTCAAATTGCACCGTATCTATTTAACCCTGCTATGTGAAATGGGCGGGCAGCTGACATCTGGTGACGTCAGCTGCCCACCTGTGTCAGGGTGCCATAAGCATGGAAACACCCAGCATTTGCATGGGAACGCCCAGCGTTTGCATTAAACCGTCCATAAAAAGCTGCGTGTTCCCATGGGCGCGACCTGTACCCATCACCCCAAGTCCCCCAAGTCGCTGCGTTTGTTCGCACATGCGCATAAATGTTAAAACCAGAATGACATCTAAAATATATGTAAACACTCAAGATTACACTAGTCTCAACAGATCAGAGGCTAGAGTACAAAATATACGGCTAATACTTTCATAATGGATAGTGGGACTAATTCCGGTTAGAGGTCATGTAGACCATTCAAAACACACAATATATTAAAGGTCTGATGTGACTGGACACGTGGCAGGATACAAGAGAAAAAGTAGCCAAATTGACAGAAAAGGAGAAATGTTGATTTGCAAAAGCGAAAAACCAAGAGAGTGTGATTGCGAAGGCCAGCATTGGATGCTTCTCCATGTGTTTAAGTCCTAACTGTAAACAGCAATGAGGTATAGTAAAAGGCACTGGATTTTGATGTTAAAATCATTTGTTCGCTGATCTGTGCAGACTTCTCTCCACACGCTATGCAGGGGGACGTCTGTTTGAAAAGCGTTTTTTTAGTAAACTTCCATATTGTAATTTTTTTTCTATTTAATATACAAAATGGTTCGCTAGAGTATTGATTTCTATTTTTCGATTTGTCCATGTTTTGCAGTTCAGATCCTGATTTTACATCTGTGTCTGCCTTTAGTAATTCTCCGAGGTTGAAAAAAGAGCAAATACATTTAGTATGCTAACTCGGGCAAACACGGTTCTTAGTAAATTTTGCTCCAACAGTCTAAGCTTTAGTAATAGCCATGCTTGAGCACAGATGGCATAAATTAAAATAACGAGCACTAATTAAGTTATTTGTGCTCAAATATGGCTATAACTAAAATGTGGGCCGTAAGGGGTAATTTCCTAACATTCACATTCAGTCTAGATTGCATTTTCAGCCAAAAAATACATAGCAGTAATTTACTAAATACAAAACATGTCAGAGTTTGTCAAATACATATTAAAATCAGAGTAGAACACACATGAACAAATAAATAGACCATCGGCCAAACCCAGCGGGACCTTCTATAAACTTTACTTTAATTTGGTGTGTCCTGTGATTATTGTAGTACAGTATTTGTTTTACAGGTTGGGCTACAGGTGCCAGTGAGCCCTCTAATGCTTCGTATGCTGATACTTGTGTTTCTCCAAGTTCAGTGATTGAACTCAGCAGTGCTGCCCGGCTGTAAACAGTGGCAATCCCGAGAATTTTCCGGGCTTGCCAGACTGGGCACTGAGGCACAGCCCGGAAAATTCTCAGGATTGCCACTGAAGGGGTTAATACCTCATGTTTTTAATTGGGGAATCCTAAATTGGAACAGAGGGAAGTATGTTAAAATATAGTAGTGTTCCCGCTAGGCTGATTTAGCGGGGCGCTGCTAGAGGGGCAGGGCGCATTTTGCCCTTTAAAAATCGGGCAGGGCGCAGCGCCGCTAAAACAGCCTAGCGGGAACACTACTATATTTTAACATACTTCCCTCTGTTCCAATTTAGGATTCCCCAATTAAAAAACATGAGGTATTAACCCCTTCAGTGGCAATCCAGAGAATTTTCCGGGCTGTGCCGCAGCGCCCAGTCTGGCAAGCCCGGAAAATTCTCGGGATTGCCACTGTTTACAGCCGGGCAGCACTGCTGAGTTCAATCACTGAACTCAGGCAGCTTCGCGCTGCCCGGCTCCCTCCCCTCTGCAGCGCCGTCTCCTCCCTCCTCCTCCCCCCTCCCCTCCGGGTTCTGTATTGAAGGGACGCGGCGCGGGGGGCGCAGGTCTGGGCAGCCGCTGATTGACAGTGCAGCGGCGCTGCCTGGACCCAGGGAGCAAGTGGTGTTTTTTTTTAAGGGAGCGCTCCCCAGAAAAAACTCACCCAGTGCGAAGCGCTCCCCCCAAAAAACCCCACCACTGAAGGGGTTAATCCATACCCTAGTATAAAACATTATTGAGAACAGATTGGAGGGTTATACAGATGGGGCAGGCCTCTTCCTTGCTGGCGAATCGCCAGAACGTCAGCGCTGGCGATCCGCCAGCAGCCTGCCTCACCATCTGACTGAGACGCGCGTGCGTCTCACGCGCACGCGCGTCTCAATCTCCGGCGACTGGAACCCTGTCCGTCTCCGCCTCAGGGAGACGGACAGGGTTAGGGGGGGTGCAGACAGGCGGCGGGGACCCCGAGTGACCACCGACAAGCCGGCAGTGACCTGGGGGAGTGGCTGGAAGCGCCATCGGAAGGGGACGCGCGCGCCTCTCGTGCGCGCGTGTCCCCTTCTCGCTATGCAGATGTCGCTGGCGGGGGATGGCGGCTGGCATCGCCATCCCTTGCCAAGATGGGACCTGCCCCATCTGTACATATGCTTTTATGAATATTTACTAATAAAGTATATCAAAACTTTTTAACCCATAAATCCACAGGGAGGAAGGAGTGCATCTTTATAAAATGGTTTTCTTTTCTTTCCTGTTTTTTTTTACTTACTACTCTAAACCAATCGATGGCACCCATCATAGGCTGTTTGATAATATAATCACACAACCTCTCACTATGTGGGTTATTTTGGTTCACTCTTTCTGACAAATTCCTTAGATGGACAAAACCATGTGCACTGCAGGGGGGCAGATGCAACATGTGCAGAGAGAATTAGATTTGGGTGAGTTATTTTGTTTCTGTGCAGGGAAAATACTGACTGCTTTATTTTTACACTGCAATATAGATCTCACTTTGAAGTAAAACCCCGCTCAAATCTAATTCTCTCTGCACATCAAGTAACATCTGCCCCACCTGCAGTGCACATGGTTTTGTCCATCTAAGAAGGAATTTGTCAGAAAGAGTGAACCAAAATAACCCCCTAAATCCTCCCATATACTGTAATTGCAACATAAATACAATTTCCTGGTGTGGGAATATTCACTTGTCCTGTGTCCATAGGTATGCTGTGTTCAACCATTAACAAAATAAGAATTAAACATTCTGTTTAGCGCTATGTAGTGGTTGAGGAATTTGTATCCCTAATTTCCTCTTTCAAATCCCCTTTAGGGGAGCACACAGAGGATACACAAGGATACAGAAGAGATAGGCACAATCCCCACCCTTCACAAAACACAACTGACAACAATAACGGCCTCCTTTTTTATTTAACCCTTTGTGATTGTATTGATTTTTTTAATCTTGTCATATATCTATTTTCTTTGTCATTTCTCCTGGTAATGTAGTCAGTAGTGAGTCCTCATTGTATCTCAGAAACTATAGGGAGGATAGGGACTTGTTGCATGCTAAACTATCCTTGACCTATTATTTTGCTGTTCATGTCATATGAACCTATTTATAATGGGGTGCATGGATCCATGTGTACTTTTGACTTTCATAGCTAAGGCAGTTGTTACCAAACTTTGGGGTATCTTTATTATCGGCGATCAGGGGAATATGCGCTATCCCTGTGTGTTATGGCAGGGGATAGCGCTTCCCCTGATGCATGACACCCACGATGCAGGTACTATATCGGCGCTGCTACAGGGGAGAAAGCTTAGCACATTTACTAATGGAGCAGATGTATTAAGCCTTAAAAAGAGATAAATGCGAGGGTAAATAAAGAGAGATAAACGTCCAGCCAATCAGCTCCTGACTGCCATGTTACAGGCTGTGTTTGAAAAAAGTCAGTCGAGGAGCTGATTGGCTGGACATTTATCTCTCCTTATCACCCTTGCATTTATCTCTTGTTAAGGCTTAATTCATCTGCCCCATTGTGTGCTGTGGCACCCTTTGCAGTCCTGGAGAAATTGCAGGGGTGCCTAGGATTATTGGACCATAACTAATTCAAATTATTTATGACCAATGTAATAAACAAATTATGGACAAACAAAAGTGAATCCTGTCTGTTACCACATAACTGACATTAAGAATGAGATATAAACACAATTTTATTTAATTCATATTTTTTTCTGATTTTCATCAATGAGAAACATTTGCTCTAGGGGTGCCCTGAAATAAATTCTGATATTCTGGTGTCCCGTGATTCAAAGAGTTTGGGAAACACTGGGCCTAGGAATAGTCTGGAGAGGGGTCTGTCATATCTGGTGTCCATAGCTCTTTTTCTGATTAAACTTATTGTAGACTGTGTCTTGCATTTCTAAAGATGGCAGTTGTCTTTTGGTGTAATATACAAAACTTATTTCACATAACCATTAGGAGCATATGTAATAGCGTTCAAGTTTGTGGGAGATGCCGGCAATCATTTACAAGGCAAAATCATGCTTTGCAAATGATTGCCGGCATACCGGTGAACTTATACGCTATTACATATGCCTCATAGTCTTGTCCTCTTTGTAAAGTAGTTACATTGAGTGTTAGCTGGGTAAGTTTCACATTACCATGTCTCTCAGTAAGAATTTAATTAAGGGATTGTATTGTGGTCCCCTATTAAAAACAAAGCCTATGATAAGACGTGTGGCCATGGTAGCCATGTTTCAGGTGTGTGTTGTCCAGTTGTATGTTGTCCCATTTCATCTTTCTACTATCCCACTGTTTGTGGATGGTAGCATGTTGCTGTCTTTTTATTCCATATCTACATATAAATCTTAGGTGATGAAGCTATAAAATGAGACAGAGTTAGAGTTGTGAGGGAAAAAACAGCTTATATTGGGGCAGATGTATGAGATGGCCATAAAGTTTTTTTAAATAATGGGTCCCGCTTCTCCTGCATAATGTGGAGAAGTGGGCACCCGTTATTGGCAAATGTATTCACCCCCCCCCCCCAGTCAATAAGGAGAGCCGTTATGCCCAGCATTAACGGCTCACCCAGTAATGGGCATGAGCGAGATCTCGCGTTTTTCGCAAGATCTCTAGCGTAGCCCGGAGCCAGCAGCAGGCCTAGTATTTTCCCTGCAGTGGGGCATAAGACAACGCTAGCCCTGAGCTGGCCCCGGCTGCTAAACACTGGGGGGGGGGATTGCAAGGGACAGCTGTCACTAGCACACGTTAGGTGCGCTAGTAATACATTATGGAAAACGTAATCCCCCCCAGTTAACTAGCGTTAAGTGCATTTCTGCACTTAACCCTGGTCAATACATTATCCCTAAATGCATTTACATTGCACATGAGTTGGTTCATGAGCAAATTTTTTTCTGTTTTTGCTTTGCACTCTACTCGTAATCAGCCATTGTGATTATAAAATAATCTTATATTATCGGTACTTGCTGACCCTTTGGGTTTGTTATTTTGTTATCATTAATAACTATGCTTGTTATACTTTATGCTTGCTTATGAGATATACAGTATTTTATTAAAAGTGAATGTCTTACCTTCACTGCAGATTTTTATAATGAAATCTCCTAATTTACAAATTTCCATTCAGTATCTTCACAGTCATTGCGGCTTATATTTTACTTATAGAGGCATTGTTTTGGACATTGTAGTGTTGCTTTCATGAACATTTTCTGCAAGTCACATTTGTGTTCTGCAAACTGTTCATCTTTCCAAATATTGGGGGTTATTCTAGTCCATTCTTTCTGACAAAATCCTTCTTAGATGGACAAAACCATGTGCACTGCGGGTGGGGCAGATGTAACTTGTGCAGAGAGAATTAGATTTGGGTGGGGTTTTTCTTCAAAGTGAGATCTATATTGAAGTGTAAAATCATGCAGTCAGTATTTTCCCTGCACAGAAACAAAATAACTCACCCAAATCTAATTCTCTCTGCACATGTTACATCTGCCCCCCTGCAGTGCACATGGTTTTGTCCATCTAAGAAGGATTTTGTCAGAAAGAATGAACTAGAATAAACCCCATTGTCTGGAATACATTGATTCAAATGTAATTATAATTGTGTCCTAACATAATATACATCATTCTTCCTCAATCAAATTTGGGTTTGTTTGAGAGGATATGTTGTGATTCATATGTTGTCTGGATTTTGCACTTTTAAATTCTATGTCAGTGCCCATTCGTGTGTCTCTGAAACACTGCCATCTGTTGGCTGTGAGTGAAACTACATCTCTCTTTCTCTCACATGCACAAACACAGAGGCAATCACAAGGTAGCAGACTAGCTTTCGAAGCATTTGCTTTGAGCGGGCTTACTATTGGATTCAAATGCGCCTATGTTATATATATATTTTGTGACAAGTTTTGACATTAAAAAGAGGTGAACTGCCACTGCTTATATTTTCTAAATGGTAATGAAGGTGTCAGATCAGCAAAGTAAATGAATAGTACCATATGGTTAGAATACTACAACATATTGCATATGCGTTGCATAGTTACATGATAAGTGTCACGCTAGGGGTACTTTGTGGATCTGTCTGAGGCCTGGAGGTTGGGTGTGCGGCTTGAAGGAGACTTGAGAATAGCAGGTTTGATATAACTCTTTATTGTAGCACCAACATGAGAAGGCAAGACCATAAATGAAACTGTAGATCAGAAAGCCCAGTGGAATACCTGGGTAACAACTGAGAGTCCAGAATGATGGGATTGATCCCAGAGTCTCTGTTAGCTTACTGGGGAAACAATGACTGACTGTGGGAGCAGACGGCAATGGGCAGTAGGAGACGGAAGTCAGCGACCTCCGATGACTGGCAGTAGACGCGGGTGCCGACAGCAGGGTGGAACCGCGTCAGCGGGCTGAAGGACTGACAGCAGGTGCAGATGCAGACAGCAGGATGGAGAAGCGTCAGCGGGCACAGAGGGCTGGCAGTAGATGCAAATGCATACAGCAGGCTGGTGAGGCGTCAGCAGGCACAGAAGACTGGCAGTAGGTGCGGATGCAGACAGCAAGATGGTGAGGCGTCAGCAGGCACGGAAGACTGGCAGTAGGTGCGGAGGCAGACGGCAGGATGGTGAGACGTCAGCAGGCACGGAAGACTGGCAGTAGGTGCGGAGGCAGACAGCAGGATGGTGAGGCGTCCGCAGGCACGGAAGACTGGCAGTAGGTGCAACTGGACCACAGGCAGACGTGATGGTGTGTCAACAGACACGCAGGACTGACGACAGGTGCAGCGGACCGACAGCGGGAGTGGAGATGTGGCACGCAGGGCTGGCAGCAGGTGCAATTGGTTGACAGCAGGAGTGGAGATGCGTCAACAGGCACGCAGGGCTGGCAGCAGGTGCAGCGGGTCGACAGCAGGAGTGAAGATGTGTCAACAGACACGCAGGGCTGGCAGCAGGTGCAGCTGATCGACAGCAGGAGTGGAGATGTGTCAACAGACACGCGGGGCTGGCAGCAGGTGCAGCTGGTCGACAGCAGGAGTGGAGATGTGTCAACAGACACGCAGAGCTGGCAGCAGGTGCAGCTGGTCGACAGCAGGAGTGGATATGTGTCAACAGGCACGCGGGGCTGGCAGCAGGTGCAGCTGGTCGACAGCAGGAGTGGAGATGTGTCAACAGACACGCAGAGCTGGCAGCAGGTGCAGCTGGTCGACAGCAGGAGTGGAGATGTGTCAACAGACACGCAGGGCTTGAGAGACTGTAGCAAACCTGAAAGGGCTGGAGGCAGAATGCAATTTGCAAAGTCCAGGAAACAGGTGTGACGCTGTAAGGGCTGGGAGCAGAATGCAAATGCAGGTATCCAGGTATCAGGTGTTGAACTGCAGGTAACGAAGACAGGGATCAGGGATATCACAGGGCAAGGACAGGAGCACAGGCTGAAGCTTCCTCCACAGGGAATGACAACAAAGCACTGGCGCTTGTATGCCCCAGAGGGCTCTGCTTTATCCCCCAGGGCAGATCTTGATTGGAGGAGTTGAACTGGAGCTCTGAACCATTGGCTGGCTACTACAACATGGCGGCGCCCTGGACTGAGGACAAACAACCTTGACTAGTTCTCATGCTGGACGCGTGTGCCGCAGGCCCCAGAAGGATGGTCGCGGCCGGAAGATCTAGACGCCGCGCTCCCCGCCCTGCACCCAGACGGATGGCCCGCAGGCCCCGCCGCCGGAGATGAACAGGTGAGCGGCGCGTCCTAACCGCGGCCGTGACAATAAGCAGCATACTCTATTTGTCCTTCTTCATTAGTTCCGAAATTAAGTAATCACATGCAGAGCTTTATTTTCTGTGTAGGTAGTTTCATGCATTATCAAGCTTGGCATAAACTTTTCAGATTAAATAATCAATCTGCTGCAGTCATGAATAAACAAATCCATGTACATTTATTTTGTTTTGGGGATAATCTGCCACCTGTCTTTTCCTGTCTATTGCAGAGCACAGAAGATTAATACAATGTGCATATTGGATTTAAAGCAAGTTAGCAAACTTCCTATACAAAATATATATATAGCTGTAAGCAAAGGGTGCATATGTACAATATAGTATGTGGTGCTGTATTCTCTGGGGGGCCTGTGGGCAACAGCCTACAGTATATTGTAGTGCCATCTTCTGGGAACTGTATTTTTGTTAAAAAGTTTTTTTTTTAACATGAAGGTGTTTAGGTATTAAATGGGTTTTAGATATACCTTTATACTGCTGGATACAATTGGAAGGTGTATGAAAGAACAAATACTTTTTAAATAGAATTTACAGTTTGATTTTAACATTAAAATAAGTAACTGCATAAGTAAATAGAAACCACTAATTAAATATTTGGGTACTTATGTAATAGCACGGCGCCCGTTACGTAGTTAGCGTAACATCCCTGTCAGAATCACCATAGTGTTCGCGCAGCCAGCGTAGTTAGTGTAGTCAGTCAGAAGTAGCGTAGTGTTCCCGCGGCTGCTTAGCAAAGTCAGCGTCCCTGTCAGAAGTAGCATAGTATTTCTGCGGCCAGCGTAGTCAGCATTCCTGTCAGATTCAGCGTAGTGTTCCCGCGGCCAGCGTAGTCAGTCAGCATTACGCAGTTACCGTAGTCAGTCAGAGGTGAAGTGACTGCATTATTTCTGACACTGTTAATTAGGAATGGCTGCAGAACCTCTCAGCATGTTTAACCTGCCGCAGACAGAGGAGGAGTCGGTGGCTTTTTTTCAGCAGCACCATTTGCCTAACCGCGGCCGTGACAGCACCCCCCCCTTTTGAAGTGGACTCTGGACACTTCCATGGTTTTCTTGGATATTGTTGATGAAACTTACGGACCAAAGTGGGAGCATCGACGCGAGCAGCATCCACCCAGGATCGTTCCTCTGGACCGAAGCCTTTCCAGTCTACCAGATACTGGACTTGCCCTGAACGAACTTTAGAGTCCACAATTTTTTTAATTTCAAAAGCAACATCATGATGAGCTTGAGGCTGAGGAGATTTGGGTACTTTATTCTGGAATCGATTTAATATCAATGGTCTTAATAAAGAGATGTGGAATGTATTAGAAATTTTCAGAGAACGTGGCAACTGTAATTTATAAGCCAACGGAGAGATCACAGTAATTACTGTATATGGCCCAATGAATCGAGGTGCAAACTTCATAGACGGAACTTTGAGTCTAATATTTTTGGTGGAGAGCCAAACTCTGTCTCCTACCTTGAGTTTCGGGGCTGCCCGTCTGTGCCGATCAGAGAATTTCTTGTAACGTTGGGAGGCTTTCTCTAACGAAGCATGAACATTCCTCCAGATGCTTGAGAAAAACCGGACAGACGAGTTAACTGCTGGTATGTCAAAAACAGGAAGATTTTGGAATTCTGGAACACGTGGGTTACGGCCATATACAATGAAGAAGGGAGTCTTTTCGGTGGAGGAATGATAAGTGTTGTTATGTGCAAATTCGGCCCAAGGCAGAAGCTCCTTCCAATTGTCTTGCGAGGTGGACAGATACAGACGTAAAAAGGCCTCCAAATCTTGATTTACTCTTTCTGTTTGGCCATTGGATTGCGGATGATAAGATGAGGAAAAGTTCAGCTTTACCTGTAACGCACTACACAACGCTCTCCAAAACTTTGATACAAATTGTACCCCTCTGTCAGATACAATTTCTCTCGGAAGACCATGTAGACGGAATATTTCAGCTATAAATATTTGAGCCAATTTAGGAGCAGACGGAAGGCCTTTTAGTGGGACAAAATGTGCCATCTTGGAGAAACGGTCGATGACGACCCAGATCGTGTTGAACCCTTGTGACAGAGGCAGATCGGTGACAAAGTCCATCGATATGTGTGACCAGGGTGACTCAGGTATGGATAATGGTTGAAGAAGGCCAGCTGGTGCTTGACGAGAAGATTTGTGACGAGAACACTGGGTACAGGAAGCTATGAAGTCAGTGACATCTTTCCTCATGGACGGCCATCAGTATGCTCTTTTAATGAATTCTAAAGTTTTCTTTATACCGCAGTGACCAGAAAAACGAGAGGAGTGTGCCCACTGTAGCAAAGATGATCTGAGTCCAGTGTCAACAAAAGTCTTTCCTCTAGGAATGGATACCACAGTAGTCTTGGCAAACACTGTGGGGCTTAAAACTGGGCTTATGGTACGATCTTCTGTGGAGGACGTGAAAGATCTGGAGAGTGCGTCCGCTTTGCCATTTTGAGACCCAGGACGGAAAGATAACACAAACTCGAATCTCGTAAAGAATAAGGCCCATCGGGCTAATCTGGGGTTCAGACACTGGGCGTTCTGTAAATATAACAAATTTTTGTGGTCCCTGATAACGGATATAGGAAACTTAGCCCCCTCCAACAGGTACCGCCATTCTTCAAAGGCCAATTTAATGGCTAGTAATTCTTGTTCACCAATGGGGTAGTTCATCTCGGCTGGCAAAAACTTCCTGGAGAAGAACCCACATGGGTGTAGGTGGCCGTCCTCAGACTTCTGTGAAAGTACAGCTCCAACCCCAACAGAAGAGGCATCTACCTCCAGGATAAACGGGCGAGAACAATCAGGCTGCAGAAGAATTGGAGCTGAAGTAAATACACTTTTTAGTTGTTGAAATGCTGCCACCGCTTCGGGAGACCACTTGGCAGGATTGGCTCCTTTGTGAGTCAACGCTGTGATGGGACAAATGATGGAAGAAAAATTTTTGATGAATTTCCTATAATAATTGGAAAAGCCAATGAAGCGTTGAACCGCCTTTAGGGTATGAGGTTGTGGCCAATCAAGGACTGCTTGCACTTTAGAAGGATCCATGCTTAACCCGGTACCTGAAATGATGTAACCCAGAAAAGGAACTGAAGATTTCTCAAATTCACATTTCTCCAATTTACAGTATAGCTGGTTGGATCGTAGTCGCTGTAACACTTCCTTCACGTGCTGACGGTGTTCCGGAATATTCTGAGAAAAAATAAGAATGTCATCGAGATAAACAACCACGGAATAATACAGTAAATCACGAAATAATTCATTCATGAATTCTTGGAATACTGCTGGAGCATTGCTGAGACCAAACGGCATAACAAGGTACTCGTAGTGACCGTCTCTAGTATTAAAAGCTGTCTTCCACTCATCGCCTGCTCGGATACGGATAAGGTTATAGGCTCCTCTGAGATCCAATTTAGTGAAGACTTTAGCCCCTTTGATTCGGTCAAACAACTCAGTCACCAAGGGTAACGGGTACTTATTTTTGATTGTAATGTTATTCAGTCCCCTATAATCAATACAGGGCCTCAGACCTCCATCTTTCTTTTTAACGAAAAAGAATCCGGCTCCTGCTGGAGACGTGGAAGGCCGGATGAAGCCTTTTAATAAGTTCTCTTTAATATACTGGGACATGGCTTCCGTCTCTGGCAGAGAGAGTGGATAGGTTCGGCCCTTTGGAGGCATTTTACCTGGAATAAGGTCGATGGGACAATCCCAGCGCCGATGCGGAGGTAATTTGTCGGCTGAACCTTTACAGAAGACGTCGGAGAAAGCTTGATAGGCTTGAGGAAGAAGATCAGGAGACGTAGGCGAGGTGGACTGGATGCGCACTAATTCAGGAAGACAGGTATGACGACAGTTCGTACCCCAGGACAGGACCTCCATAGTACTCCAATTGATTTTTGGTGAATGCTGCTGGAGCCAAGGAAACCCCAACACTACAGGGTGGTTCGCTTTTGGAATAATGAAAAAAGATAATTCTTCCTGATGCAATGCTCCAACTTGAATCTTGATGGGCAGAGTCCGATGAGTAATGGAGGCTTAAGGAATAAGACTCCCATCTACGGCAGATAACTGGAGTGGCTGCGAAAGTTTCTGAGAGTCCAGGCCATGATAGGACACAAACTGGGCTGAAATGAAATTGGCGGCTGCCCCAGAGTCCAGTAAAGCAGATACTGCGAGTGACCCGTTGGGTAACACCACCTGTATGGACAGCAAAGAGTCAGACATGATTGGAGAAGTTTCTACTCGTCCTAGGTTGGCCTCTCCGCAACCAACTAGGACCGGGAGTTTAACGGACGACGGGTACATTTGGCTAACAGATGACCAGATTCCCCACAATACAAGCATAAATTCTGTCGCCGTCTTCTTTGGCGTTCTTCGGGAGTTAGGCGAGTATGATTGATCTGCATAGGCTCATCAGAAGAATTTGGGGGAGGAGTAGACCCTAGGCGAGGAGAAACGGAAATAGACTTGCCTCGCTCTTGCCGGGATCTCTCTAGCTGACGCTCACGAAAACGAAGGTCCAACCTATTGCAGAGCGATATGACCTCACCCAGCGAGGTAGGAAGATCTCGGGTGGCTAACTCGTTCTTCATGCGTTCAGATAATCCTGCCAAGAAAGTGGAAATTAGAGCCTCCTCATTCCATTTCAGTTCAGATGCCACAGTTTGAAAGTGGATAACATATTGAGAAACGGAGCGGGAGCCTTGACGAATCCGCAGGATTTCTGAAGCGGCAGAGGATACTCGTCCCGGTTCGTCAAAAATTTTTCTGAATTGAGAAATAAAGTCGGAGTACTTGGAGAGCAGAGGATCATTTCTTTCCCAGAGTGGGGAGACCCAGTCCAATGCAGAATCTGATAATAAAGAGACAATGTAAGTCACTTTAACCCGATCAGAAGGAAAGTTCATTGGTTGCAGGGAAAAATGTACTTCACATTGATTGATAAACCCCCGGCAGGTACGAGGTGTACCATTATACTTAGAAGGGGTAGACAATCGTAAAGACGGGGAGACAGTCTGTGACGGGGGATTTGAGGCTTGCCTTTGAGATATGCCTTGGAGTGCTTGAGTCACTTGCTGCTGGGATTCCTCCAGTGCTCGCAGTCGAGCGACCACATTTTGAAAGAACTCCTGGCTGGCGGACGGATCCATTGGGCCAGTGCTTACTGTCACGCTAGGGGTACTTTGTGGATCTGTCTGAGGCCTGGAGGTTGGGTGTTTGCGGCTTGAAGGAGACTGGAGAATAGCAGGTTTGATATAACTCTTTATTGTGGCACCAACATGAGAAGGCAAGACCATAAATGAATATGTAGATCAGAAAGCCCAGTGGAATACCTGGGTAACAACTGAGAGTCCAGAATGATGGGATTGATCCCAGAGTCTCTGTTAGCTTACTGGGGAAACAATGACTGACTGTGGGAGCAGACGGCAATGGGCAGTAGGAGACGGAAGTCAGCGACCTCCGATGACTGGCAGTAGACGCGGGTGCCGACAGCAGGGTGGAACCGCGTCAGCGGGCTGAAGGACTGACAGCAGGTGCAGATGCAGACAGCAGGATGGAGAAGCGTCAGCGGGCACAGAGGGCTGGCAGTAGATGCGAATGCATACAGCAGGCTGGTGAGGCGTCAGCAGGCACAGAAGACTGGCAGTAGGTGCGGATGCAGACAGCAAGATGGTGAGGCGTCAGCAGGCACGGAAGACTGGCAGTAGGTGCGGAGGCAGACGACAGGATGGTGAGACGTCAGCAGGCACGGAAGACTGGCAGTAGGTGCGGAGGCAGACAGCAGGATGGTGAGGCGTCCGCAGGCACGAAAGACTGGCAGTAGGTGCAACTGGACCACAGGCAGACGTGATGGTGTGTCAACAGACACGCAGGACTGACGACAGGTGCAGCGGACCGACAGCGGGAGTGGAGATGTGGCACGCAGGGCTGGCAGCAGGTGCAACTGGTTGACAGCAGGAGTGGAGATGCGTCAACAGGCACGCAGGGCTGGCAGCAGGTGCAGCTGATCGACAGCAGGAGTGGAGATGTGTCAACAGACACGCGGGGCTGGCAGCAGGTGCAGCTGGTCGACAGCAGGAGTGGAGATGTGTCAACAGACACGCAGAGCTGGCAGCAGGTGCAGCTGGTCGACAGCAGGAGTGGAGATGTGTCAACAGGCACACGGGGCTGGCAGCAGGTGCAGCTGGTCGACAGCAGGAGTGGAGATGTGTCAACAGACACGCAGAGCTGGCAGCAGGTGCAGCTGGTCGACAGCAGGAGTGGAGATGTGTCAACAGACACGCAGGGCTTGAGAGACTGTAGCAAACCTGAAAGGGCTGGAGGCAGAATGCAATTTGCAAAGTCCAGGAAACAGGTGTGACGCTGTAAGGGCTGGGAGCAGAATGCAAATGCAGGTATCCAGGTATCAGGTGTTGAACTGCAGGTAACGAAGACAGGGATCAGGGATATCACAGGGCAAGGACAGGAGCACAGGCTGAAGCTTCCTCCACAGGGATTGACAACAAAGCACTGGCGCTTGTATGCCCCAGAGGGCTCTGCTTTATCCCCCAGGGCAGATCTTGATTGGAGGAGTTGAACTGGAGCTCTGAACCATTGGCTGGCTACAACAACATGGCGGCGCCCTGGACTGAGGACAAACAACCTTGACTAGTTCTCATGCTGGACGCGTGTGCCGCAGGCCCCAGAAGGATGGTCGCGGCCGGAAGATCTAGACGCCGCGCTCCCCGCCCTGCACCCAGACGGATGGCCCGCAGGCCCCGCCGCCGGAGATGAACAGGTGAGCGGCGCGTCCTAACCGCGGCCGTGACAATAAGCAGCATACTCTATTTGTCCTTCTTCATTAGTTCCGAAATTAAGTAATCACATGCAGAGCTTTATTTTCTGTGTAGGTAGTTTCATGCATTATCAAGCTTGGCATAAACTTTTCAGATTAAATAATCAATCTGCTGCAGTCATGAATAAACAAATCCATGTACATTTATTTTGTTTTGGGGATAATCTGCCACCTGTCTTTTCCTGTCTATTGCAGAGCACAGAAGATTAATACAATGTGCATATTGGATTTAAAGCAAGTTAGCAAACTTCCTATACAAAATATATATATAGCTGTAAGCAAAGGGTGCATATGTACAATATAGTATGTGGTGCTGTATTCTCTGGGGGGCCTGTGGGCAACAGCCTACAGTATATTGTAGTGCCATCTTCTGGGAACTGTATTTTTGTTAAAAAGTTTTTTTTTTAACATGAAGGTGTTTAGGTATTAAATGGGTTTTAGATATACCTTTATACTGCTGGATACAATTGGAAGGTGTATGAAAGAACAAATACTTTTTAAATAGAATTTACAGTTTGATTTTAACATTAAAATAAGTAACTGCATAAGTAAATAGAAACCACTAATTAAATATTTGGGTACTTATGTAATAGCACGGCGCCCGTTACGTAGTTAGCGTAACATCCCTGTCAGAATCACCATAGTGTTCGCGCAGCCAGCGTAGTTAGTGTAGTCAGTCAGAAGTAGCGTAGTGTTCCCGCGGCTGCTTAGCAAAGTCAGCGTCCCTGTCAGAAGTAGCATAGTATTTCTGCGGCCAGCGTAGTCAGCATTCCTGTCAGATTCAGCGTAGTGTTCCCGCGGCCAGCGTAGTCAGTCAGCATTACGCAGTTACCGTAGTCAGTCAGAGGTGAAGTGACTGCATTATTTCTGACACTGTTAATTAGGAATGGCTGCAGAACCTCTCAGCATGTTTAACCTGCCGCAGACAGAGGAGGAGTCGGTGGCTTTTTTTCAGCAGCACCATTTGCTGCCACTGACACAAACCTGTGTTAATGGACACCCCATGCACTTGAGTATGAAGAAGTCGCTGCCACATTAAAACCTGCTGTAAGAAGGTCAGTTTCTGTGCGGCACATTGGTTCCCGGGGTGTCGTTTACCATTTCTTACCCTCACCCGTTTTATTTATTCATGGGCAGAGGAGCTCACAAGCATGTCTTTTTGTGAGCGACAACTAAAGTTGCCGAATAAAACCACCGTTCTGTACAATACCCTTATGCGGGAGGCCTGCACCATGGACTTAATGTTGCAGCTCCAACGCCGGATTGGTGGTCCGGGAAAAATAGTGGAGGTGGATGAGAGTCTGTTTGTACAGAGGAAAAGTCATGTCGGACGAATGCTGCCTCAACAGTGGATGTTTGGATGCATTTCCAGAGACACCGGTGACTGTTTCATAATGCCTGTGGAAAGACGTGACACCAGCACCCTGACGTCCACCATCAATAAATATATAGAACCGGGGACAACTATATATTCGGATTGCTGGCGTGCATATAACACCGAACAGCTGGAGCAGGCAGGGTACCACCATGCACGGGTGAACCACCGCTATCATTTTGTTGATCCTGACACTGGGGTTCATACCCAAAACATTGAACGCCTTTGGGGTTCGTGTAAGTTGTGTAACAAACGTCAAAGGGGCACTGCGCGCCATAATCTGGACTCCTACCTACAGGAATTCATTTGGCGAAAAACTGTTGGTGCAGAAAACGCTTTCCAGCGTATTCTTTATGCCTTAACTCTGCTCCCACAGGCTGACAAATCAGACGACATAGATGCAGACACAACTGCATCATCTTCAGCTGCAGTTTCTGTGAATGCAGAATCAGAAGAATAACTGTTTATTTTCTTTGGTCTTGATAATTTGATATTATTGTACTTTAAGTTGCTTTTTTCTTCTTTATTATTAAATAAATCCAGTTACCAGTTAACACATGTCGTCATTACTGTCTCAGATGTATGATATGGCAGGTGTGAATGTGTTCCTGAAACACCCTCACTATCCACGCCAGCCCGAAGTGTGGCGAGCGCAGCGAGCCCCTCAAGGGAATGCGCTAAGCGTCCCCCCGACCTGTTCATACCCCCACTATCCACATCGGTGTGGAGTTGATTTTATTAAGTGAGGTGAGTTCAGCGAGCCACTGAGCCCGAAGCATGGCGAGCGCAGGGAGCCCTGTGAGGGGATGCAAATTACTTTACATGTATTCTGCGTCTCAGACAGCTGGAGCACCTCTCTGCTGGTGCCCACATGATCCCCTCTCCGCCGGCATCTGCAAGAACAGGGGATCTGGCGATTACCGGAGATATGTGAGAGGCGCTCACTAGGCTTGCCATGGACGCCGGGGACAGAGCCATGGATGCCAGAGACAGAGCCATGGATGCTGGGGACAGAGCCATGGACGCCGGGGACAGAGCCGGGCTGCCACGGAGTCACTACGCGAAGTACGCTAACTATGCGAGGCAGCCGTTGGCCTGCCGCAGAGTCACTGCGCTAACTATGCTAGGCAGCCGTTGGGCTACGATGACAGTGTAGCTTAGCCTATGCTGAAAACATAGCGTAGCCGGGCACCGTGCTATTACACATGTACCAATATTTGTTTTCACTTTTACAAAATCAAAATGTAATTTTCTTTTCTGCAGTAGTCTACATGGAATTGATAATAAAATATGGGTGGCAGCAACTTCAAATAATATTGTTGCAATGCCATGGTTTTAAGTACTAGAGGGTCAAGGTGCAGCCTGTCAAGTGTAGCAGGATATTTCTGCTGATAGCATACAGTAGCTCTGAACAGTCCCAATTTGATAAGGACAGTCCTGTGGGTCCTGTCTCAATATCCCATGACTGACATGTACATCACGACTATGGAAGTTATGGCCATACTGGAAATTGGAAAGCATGTCCATACTGGGCATTACACACAGAGAAACAGATTTCATATGCAGCTGGGACAGGTGCCTTTCATGCTTGTAACCAAACCATGGGTGTTTTAAAAGCAGGAGCGGCAGTTTAAGGTGCCATGATTTTCAGAAGTGCTAAGCCAAACACATGCCTTGATTTGGACATTTGTAATGTTGTCAGGTATGGATAGTCATCATTGTCATTGTGCATCATTACATTAGTACTCCTAAGATGTACCTACAGTATGGCTGTGTCCATGGCCCTTATTCTGGTTGGTGCGGATATGTCCGCGTGCGTTCGTTCCGCCGATGTTTTGTGTCTGCACATGTGCAGAGGCATATCTGCGCATGTGCGAAAGGGACATATGTCCAAATTCCGCATGAATTGTTTACACTACGAACAGGGGGAGGAGAGGGGCGTGAAGGGCTGTTTGGCCTCATTAACATATGCATACACCCCGCGTTTCATGGGCGTTCCCATGAAAACGCTGGGCGTACGTATGGTAATGCGGCCGTGACGCACGTGTAGGGGGGCGGACATATGACATTGCCGGATGTCAGCTGCCCGCCCAGATCCCTCCTTTTGCACGGAGAAATGCCCGAGCGGTCTGAGCTCGCGGGAGCTGCCTGACCACTCGGTCCTGCATTCGATGGTCTGCGACCATCGAATGATGGGGGAGGTTCCCGGAGATGGAGGAGGTGTATACATGAGAAATCCACTCGTGCTCCGTGCGGTCAGCGGCTTACCGCATTCGGACGGAGTGAGCGATCCGTACGGAAGGCGGGGTTTAGGACGCACGGTCCTGGCCGCATATTCGGCTCCGGCCGCACAGACCAGAATAAGGCCCCATGTCTTTGCTAAAATTACATTGCATCTACTTACAGTATGTTTATGCTTTCCAGCTCCTTACTCCACTTGCCTATAGGTAACGGAAATGCATATTCTAGCTTTAGATCAGCTCTAAAATATATATACAACAGTTCCTGTAGTGGCCAGATTATCATTTCAGTATAGTGAAGGACTTATGTATTAAGAAGTGAAAAGAGTGGACACGTGCCAGTTGAGAGTTTGCACATACTGTAGCAACTAATCAGCTTCTACATGTTATTCAGTAGAATCAAAGCTGATTGGTTGCTCTAGTCAACTTTTCCACTGGTCAACATCTTCACTCTTTTCACTAATTGGTAAATCAAGTTCCACGTTTTTAACTAATCAGGTTCTTGCTTTCATTATCTTACTTTCATGTAAATGAAATATTATGTTAAATATAATTGGTGATTGATTGCTGTGCTTAGTATAGAGTTTTTCCTTAGATGAATCATTAGTAAATATATCTTGTCTATTACATAATGACACAATTATTATTTTTTTAATCCCTGTAGATAGTTGTATCAATTTTTTTCTGAATGTTTATTTTTAATGAACAAATAAACTGGTTGATAAACTTTTTTTGTGTTTTAGTGGCAGCGCATTACAGTCACACTGGTGGAAAAGGTTCAAATGATTGCTGTAATCCTTGGATCCTTATTCTTAGTATCTAGTGTGACGTGGCTCCTCTGGTCTGCATTTAGTCCTTTAGCAGTATGGCAAAGAAGGGACATCCTCTTCCAGATATGCTACGGCATGTATGGCTTCATGGATCTAGTGTGTATAGGTAAGTTTATTTAAATGATTTTTGTAGATGGGTAATTTTGGGTAATTGGAATTGTACATGCACATATAGCATCCAGGGTCTCCTATTAGTTTTCATATAGATTTCAATACCAGGTTTAGCATACTACAGTTAATGCACACATAAGTGTCCATGATTAATATGCTGCAGCCATTTGGGGGTGGATACGGGGTAGCACTTCTTGCATTTCCAGAAAATAGCGATGTGTCAGCCTCGTTTCTGAAGGGGTGAGACCTGTGTCTGCATCTTCTGGCGCAGATTTACAGGCATCACATTACTCAGGGGGTGCCCATTCTGAGTAAGATTAGGCTTATTCAGATGGCCAATGCAGCAAACATCATGATCCATGTTCACAATGTTTTCTGTGTCTCCAGGTGAAGCACTTAGATCTGGGATGTCGGCAGGAGGTGTCTCTTTCCTATTTCAAGTGCCTCCTGACATTAGCATATTTTTACAAAAGCGTCTATCTCTGGTTCTCTCAGATCCAATGACAGCTGCTACAGATAGCGGCTGTATGGTTGTATAGACTCTACATATGGAAGGCTTTTTATTTTGGCACGCAATGTTTGTGGCACTCGCTAATTATTTGTTTTCATTTCTTTCACTCTGTGTTTTTGTGATGTGGGAAAACACATCATAGCATGAGCTTTCTCTCCGATCAGTTTTGTCATGCCCCTGCTCCCTTGGCCATGCACTTTATGTCCCTAGTGGAAAAATGGCAAGGGAGGGAGAATTCTCTTTTTTTGCACAGGGTTTGTGAGACAGTATATAATTAAATATGTAATTATACAAACAGTTTGTAAGTTTTGGTATAGTAGCCCTTTTTGAAAAGCACAATTTTAAGCGGTATAACTCAGAAACCTATAATAACAAATACATAGAGTATTCATTTACTTATATTAGTCACATAAATGAATTATGGCACATGAATTGATATACGTGCACATTCCCTATTTACTAAAGTATTGATTTATGTTCCGCTCCTATTATTGTGCTCAATATTTGATTTATTTTTTATCTATTGATATAATTATCCATAAATCATGTGCTGTTTGCGTTATTAAAAAGTACAATTAAGATGTATAAAGCACTGACTTAAGTAGAAGTTTTGTATATTTAAAATACATTTTTATTAAATCAAGCAGCAAAATAGACCGCAATTACATCGTAAATTCACAAAAATACAATATACAGTAACATAAAGTTATACCTAAATAATGTAATAAAAAAACAGGATACTATAACCAATAAATCGGAGAACAGATAGACTTATATTTGTATAGAAATATTATGGGGAGAAAGAAAAGGAAACAAACAGATAGAAACATGAGAGAACAGGGACACAAAGGGGTATGCCTCAGATTCGTGACATAAATATAAATAGAACATTGAAATAAAAAAATGTTCACAAAGCACTGTCTCGGGTAGGGGAAAGCAGCACAGACAAGTCTATCTGGTTACGGCATAGGAGGGAAAGACCCTACCTTTCTCTGTTCTCACTCCATTTAAGCCATTTAATATGTATTGATGTAGCAGAGGAGGAATATTTACAGTCAGCTGTCTCAAAAAGAAAGTGTTATTGAACTTTGTTAAAAATATTATGTACAGTATGTCAGGTATAGAGGGTGATTTCCAGAGCTGTCCGATAGCAGCCACAGTAGAGACCAGGATATGTCCCAAAATATAATTGTCTCCCTGAAGGAGTCATGTATTGTGGTGTAACAATGCTACAACGGGATCAGCAGGCACATTGCCTATGAGGGAAAATACATCAGCCCACAGCGGACTCAACATCAGACATGTCCAAAATATATGAAGAATAGAGCCAATACGGCGCAGTCCCTCCAACAGAATTTAGAAACAGAAGCCCATATTCTGTGTTGCTGTTGAGGGGTGAAGTACGCCCTATGACAAAGCTTATAGACCATTTTGGGAATGGTTAATACATTTAGGTAGTTTAAAACACGAGTAAGAGATAGCATCCCATTCCTCCTCAGACAAAGACCTAGACAGATCTGTTTCCCATTTAGTTTGATCTATTCATTTTCCAGTCTTTAATTTGCTAATCTGATTATTTTACCATCTTGATATCCTGCCCTTGTTCACTGGGGAAGGCAATCTAGTAACAATTATTTTAGGGAGGGATGGTGCAGCTGTGGGTTTACCAGAATGGGAAGATATTTCAAAAAATCTTTTTTGGGTAAATCAAACTTTTCCTGTAGATCAGCAAAAGACAAAAGAGTGCCTGACGGGAACAGTATTTTTAAGTATGTGATACCAACAGATTACCAATGATCCAACCTTAAATTAAGGATAAGAGAGGCTATGGTCAAGAGGGAAAGATCTGGGCCCGGGAGAGAAACATCTACATCATAATTTTATGCCAAACGGAGAGAGTGGCTCTAATAATGACACACGGGCCTGGCCAAACTGGCATTGCCTGTGAGGGAAGCCAGAATAAATCAGTGAGGTTAGGTTAGATAAAAAGAGCATTTAATTAGTACCCAGGGTTTAGTTGCTTCAGAAGCAAACTAATTCCCAGCCTGATCAAACAAGCTGACTGGTAAGCATCCAAATCAGGGTAAGCTACCCCCCCCCCCCCCCCCCTCCAATTGCTTAGGAGGAACAAGGATCTGTCTAGAAATGCAGGTCGAGACCCTTTCCAGATATAACGGGCAAACTATTTATTAAGGGGTTTGGGAGGAATCCTAGGGTTAGCGTGAAAAAGATACATAAGGTCGGGCAATAGAATCATCTCAGATGCCACTATGCAACCAAGCCAGGATATCTCATGTAACACCAATTCACCTAGGAGTTTTTAAAATGTGCAAAGTAAAGGTCACCTGAACACCTAAGTATTTTATTAGATCTAGTTTGCCATGCATAGCGGTATCGGTCCTTCAGTAATTTGACAACTTCTTGAAAGGAAGAGCTTCAGTTTTGGAAGTGTTTAACTTATAATATGAAATGTTAGTCACCCCACATCTTTTTGCAGAAGACACAAAAGCATATACTGTAGTCTGCAAAAAGACTAATTTTATGGGGTATCCCACCTATTGTTGCTCCTTGATAAGCACAGTAGGTGTAATTTTTTTTTTCAGTTAGGGGTTCTATGGCCAGTGCAAAAATAAGTGGGAACAGCCCTGTCTAGTGCCATTTGTTATGTTAAACCCCAAGCACAAACAACCATTTACAAACATCTTTACAGAGGGGCAGAGTACAGAGCAAAGACAGAATCTATAAATCTACCACGAAACCAAACTGTAGCCATACAGATCTAAGGTAACCCCAGTGTAGTCTATCGAATGCCTTTTCGGCATCTAGCGACAGAATCAAGAAGGGAGTCTTCCCAAAAGCACAACTTTCTACAATATTTAAAACTCTGCGAGTGTTATCTGGGGCCTGCCTGGCCGGAACAAACCCAACCTGGTCGGCAACAATAAGTGAAGGGTGTAAAGGGGATAGGCGATTGCAATCAGCTTAGCATAGAGTTTAAGGTCAGTATTCAACAGAGCTATCGGGCGGAAGTTCTAGACAGACGTAGGAGGTTTAGGAATCGCAACTATACATGCTTCAAGCATCTCCTTTGGAAAACCACCTGTATCTGAGGCCTCTTTAAAAACCTTTAATAGTATTGGAGCTAGGATTGGTTTAAAACAGCGATTCTCAAACTGTGGGTCCTGACCCCAAATTGGGTCCCGACCACCTCAGCATGGGGTCACAACTCCATGTTGCTGACCATCAAATGAATGTGTCTGTGGAGGGGGGACAGGGGATAACTCATTAAGTAAACACCCTCTGCTTCCCTCTTCCCTCCCCGTTTCCCCCTATTCCATCCCCTTATTACCCACTGCCTCCCTGTCACAATAGCGGTCACTTCACTAACCACACTTCTGGTGGCCATTCTGTCATAACTTGCTGGGGTCCTGTAATAATTGTTATGGTCTGATGGGGTCCCAGAGCAAAATAGTTTGAGAACCCCTGGTTTAAAACATTTATAGAAATTAGGCAGATACCCATCTGGGCCAGGAGCTTTACCTCTGCGCATAGAATCAATAGCAACTTCCACTTCAGTGATAGGTGGCGCATAAGGACAAGCAGGCCTCATAATCTAACTGTGGGAGAGAAATACTGCTCAAAAATGCTCAATATCAGAAAGGAGAGGCCGAGGGGTTTTAACATCAGAACCAAGATTATATCATTGAGAAAATTAATCTACGAAGGTGATTGCAATGTCAAAAGGGTTGGAAACTTTAGTGCCACTAGAATTATGGACATTATGTATTCTTTATGTGCTCTTGCCTGACGCTCTCTGCTCTTCTAGCCAATAGGTGTCCAGCTTTATTTCCAAAGACATAGAATATTTTATTTAAATGGAAGAGATTCCTCTGTACTTATCTAAGTTAGAAAGTATTAACCTTCTCCCGGGCTTTTAAAAGGAGATGTTTATGATGTGGGTCTGCCTTATGTGCAGCTTACATTCTAGTAGCTTCTGCTTCTGACAGGCGAGCCTCCAGCATATTTGCCTTTTTTAATCTAGCTGCAGCTTGAATAGCTGACCCACGTATCCCTGCTTTGAGAGAACACCAATGGTTAAATACATTGGTATCGTCAGGATTATTAGAAGAATTATAAGCTACAGAGAGTCATGTATGGCCTGATAGGCCTCAGGATGAGATAAAGTATAACCCCCCCAACCTCCAAGGACCCGGGGAGATTCTACAGGAATCTAAATCCCACTTGACCAATATAGGAGAATGATCCGACCATCTCTTCCACTTCTCATGTATTCTTTTTAATTAGCCGCTTACAACCATAGCGCAGTGTATACCATATTTTTATAAACAGAGCATAGCATTAAACTATGGTGGTGCAAAGCTGAGGCACGGGGAGGGGGGGACAGAGACAATAAAGGGTTACTACAAGACATAAAACAGAGACTCTTGCCAGAGCCGAAGTAAGGTGCCATTAAGAAAGCACCACACCCAAAATTCTTGGGGTGGTAGAGGCTACTCACCCCGCAGCTAAACATAGAACTAAACATAGAACACACTGCAATATAAATAGCACATCAAATAGACCAAACCAATCATGATAGCTGTTACCCAGGGAAGACAAGTTTTAGCAAAAACAATATAGATATTATGCTGAAATAACTCTGTGGACACAAGCCATTAAAATGAATAATATAAATCCTAAAACATTAGCTTTGTTATACAGTATATAATAATCATTAAGGGTTAGGAAAAGAAAATTAAAGTGTAGGTTAGATGGCCTATAGACTCTATGTAAAGCAGATATTACATTGTGTAGGGCCTTATTTTGGTTCATTCTTTCTGACAAAATCCTTCTTAGATGGGCAAAACCATGTGCACTGCAGGTGGGCCAGATGTAACATGTGCAGAGAGTATTAGATTTGGGTGGGGTTTTACTTTAAAGTGAGATCTATATTGCAGTGTAAAAATAAAGCAGTCAGTATTTTCCCTGCACAGAAACAAAATTACTCACCCAAATCTAATTCTCTCTGCACATGTTACATCTGCCCCCCCTGCAGTGCACATGGTTTTGTCCATCTAAGAAGGATTTTGTCAGAAAGAATGAACCAAAATAAGGCCCATAGTATTGCAAATATAATCAAAAAGGAGAAATTTCCCAACTAGAAACAAGTAGACAATGAGCTATGGAGCCCAGCGGCAATAAGACAAACAAGTGAGACCCAAGGCCTGAGCGACTCCACCGTTGAAGTCGACGGTCCGGGGAAAGAAGTTGGAGAAGCTCCAGATAAGTTCCATCTGGTCAGAAGCTTCATGCCCTCTTCCACAGTACAAACTGAAATAGTAGAAGCCTCACTGGATATAAGTAACCGTGTAGGAAATACCCACCTATACAGAATGTTAGCTTTCCAGAGTGTGGCTGTAATGGGCTGAAGGGAGCGCCGTTTGGATAAAGTTGACTGAGAGAAGTCCCAAAGAGCCCAAAGTAGGGAGTCCAAAGCCTCAGTCATTTCAGAAGCAGATCTAGCAGCTTTCAGTAGAGCTTCTTTTATATGAAAGTAATAGACCCGCATTGGGACGTCTCTTGGGCTCCTTTTGGAGCTCCTCTGGACTTGGGTATCCTGACTTGAAGCCTTTAGCGGCACTATTGGGCCACGATATGCTGCAAAATGGGTCCCGGAACTCAGGCGCCGGCTGCAATTTAGGCCCCGGCTTACGGTGTGGAGTAGGCCGCAACCCACACTGGAGGCTTATCACCATCACCCGGCTCCGTAGCTCGCTCCCCTGCTAGCCGGACAGCATGATGGGCCAGGTAGGGACCTCTAGTGTGCTGTATGTTGCTGTAGAGGGCCACTTAAAAGGGTGGAAGGCAGGAGCTAACAGTGCTTCCAATCTTCCTGGTGAAGCCACGCCCCCTAAGTAGAAGTTTTTTTTCTTTACATATGTTTACCTCTACATTAAGCCCTGTGTCTTTATTCATCTCTGCTTTTACATTTCCTCCCCCTTACCCTTTTTTTCTCTACCTATTTACAGTTTGTCCAATTCCTTTTTCTCCATCTTCTATGCCCCTTTATAAACTACTTTGTATCTACCTTGGAAAGAACAGTCACAGCGCTACCACTTGCATATATATTTGAATTAATTAGTGAAATAATATATTAGAGGTCAACCTTTTCAATAAAGACACAGTATTACATGTGCATTACTTTTGTTTTTATAATATATACATTTATGTGCTTAGAAATATTGATAATATTTTAATTTTCAGTCCTGTTTTTTTATTGAAAAGGTGGACCTCTAATATATTATTTAACTAATTAATTCAAATATATATGCAAGTGGTAGCGCTGTGACTGTTCTTTCCATTGTTTTCCTTTTTATCTATTACAAGTTGGTTGCTTTTTGCCACATGCAGCTTCCTTGCACTTTATAAATATAACAATCTATAGCGCCAGAGGATTGGTGTGACTTTTGTCATCACCTCCCCCTTTTTTTTTTTTTGTATCTACCTTCTCTAATTCTGGGCCTAAGTTGCCTGCAATGCCGATGTTCATGTACTGTAGTTGAGTGATAAACTGCAAATTCATTTCAACTTCTTCAATGTGTTGTACTTGTGTTATTGCTATTCATTCCTAATAAGTGTAGACTCTACTGGACAGCATGAAGCGTAGACTCTACTGGACAGCATGAAGCATAGACTGTACTGGACAGCATGAAGCATAGACTGTACTGGACAGCACGAAGCGTAGACTGTACTGGACAGCATGAAGCGTAGACTCTACTGGACAGCATGAAGCGTAGACTCTACTGGACAGCATGAAGCATAGACTGTACTGGACAGCATGAAGCGTAGACTGTACTGGACAGCATGAAGCGTAGACTCTACTGGACAGCATGAAGCGTAGACTCTACTGGACAGCATGAAGTGTAGACTCTACTGGACAGCATGAAGTGTAGACTGTACTGGACAGCATGAAGCGTAGACTCTACTGGACAGCATGAAGCGTAGACTCTACTGGACAGCATGAAGCGTAGACTCTACTGGACAGCATGAAGTGTAGACTCTACTGGACAGCATGAAGTGTAGACTGTACTGGACAGCATGAAGCGTAGACTCTACTGGAGAGCATGAAGCAGTATAATGGATTTACCTGTGCACTTACATGCTAACGTCGGATCATTTACCGATAGTGCACCGCCTCCATACAGACTTTTCACCAGTCTGTTTGTGTGTTATAGCAATCACGGCCATTTTTCTGGAATAAAGGTCCTGCAACCAATTCTTTCCTCTTCAGCGCTCAGACAAACTAATCTGTCAGTCTAAAAATGTTCATATAATGCGTAAAGATACTTCATTCATATTTATTTAGTATTTGGTATTGAGAAACAGTGGATGAAATGAATGCCATGAGAATAAAAACCACATTGTAGTTGATTACAATTAATTAAGATGAAGCCTGGAAAAGGCAACGTGTGACATTTATTGACATTTCCACAGCAGTTCATACATCATTAAATCTCCTAGATTATCATTATTAATTACAAAGCAAGCTGACCAAAAAATCATCATGAGAAGGGCATGAGTTACTGCAGGCCATTTATGTAGGCTTCACATTTAATGCAGAGAGTCAATAAACAGCTGTTGCCAAAGGAAATAACGCCAACACTGCTAAGCGGATTTGTATACAATAACAACACTTTCAACCTAATGCTAAATAAAACCATTTGTTTTAACACTGAAAATTTTATATAAAGCAAGTGTTTCATTTTGTAATATAAGATTACGTGCATATGACCACCACTAGATCTACTTAGTTAAATATGTTTAAAAGCCTAAAGGTCACCTTAAGTAATGACAAAGGGCTTGATTCAGTGTTATATGCTATGTCAATGTTTTTGCAATTGATTGATTATCAGCAGACTGCGCTTGGTGCTGAGATCGCTCATGTAAAGGTGCCATTCTGAGCCCACTCTACTTTTCAGGCCACCACACATTAGAACGATTTTTTGTCCGATATATCAGCCGATTTTTATCGTTAATCAGCAAAAAAAATCGTTCTAGTGTGTGGGGGCCTTTACACTGGTACACCATCCATGGACCTCAGTCCTCACCCACCTTCACTCCCCTCCTCGTCCTCTCAGCTCAGCTTTGTCCCATGTGTGCTCTCCTCCATCCAGGTGACTGTTGCAGTGCTGCTTGAGTCTGACTGGATGCAGGTAGTAGAAAGCTAGATGAGGGGATTCTGGATGGATTCTTTTTTATTATCTTTATTGCACAAATATCTTTTTTTAAACTTCTTTTTATTGAGCGCTTTAAAATTGAACAGGAAATGTACATGTACAGTTACTGAGTTTCAAGCTAGAAGAATATATCAATTTACAAGTGTCATTTAACAATAAACATTTACACACTTTTTCAGGGGCAACAAATGATGTTCAATTATTATGCTTTCAGTGTATGATCATACAACAGGTATACAATAAGGTATAATGGCGTACATTTCCATTCATTTATCCAAACATAAAATATATAACAAAGAAAAATTAAAAACTAAGAACACGTTCTCTCTCCCTCCATCTCCCCCTCAAAAGCCTAGTTCTAGTCTAGCAAATAGGTAGTCATTCTATAGCTATAGGATGATCTTCTGCTATGGTACGCAGTAAATTCCAGGATGTATCTTTCATAGTTTTATGTATCTGTTGTCACACCTCTATGGATAGGGTATTAATATAGCTCTCCCACATTAGGAAAAATAATTCAACTTTAGATTCCTTATTTAAGGTAGTTTCCACCCAATCCATTCTGAAGAGATGGAACACTTTATATTTAAATAAGGGGAATGTCGGGGCAGATTTAGTTGTCTACTCGTGCAAGATCGTTTTTCGCACTGCCACGCTAATTGCCAGCAAGTCTCCTGCCGCCTCGGCTCACTCTTAGGTCAGGGGAAATTATACCTAGAATCGCCCATTCATCAGTAAATGGGATGTCGTTCAATTAATGGGTTTCAGTATAGCTTTTGACCTGGAGCCAGAAACCCCTAACCAGTGGGCAAGCCCAGAAGCAATGATAGAGGTCTCCCTCCATCTCGCCACATCTTTAGCAGGCACTGGAATCTACTCAGCCCATCAAGTAACTACAGTGGGGAGACAAGTATGCCCTGTGGTAAATATTGAGGAACATTTCTACATATGCGGAGGAGGGTATAGTTTTACATGATTTTAACAATGCTTTGATCAAATCTTCTGTAGTGTAGTTTGGAAATTATTTATCCATTGTTTTATTGCACAAATATTTTATAATAAAAACATTAATAACATTACTTCCTACACTCAAAATGCATAAGCTTAATTATTAACATATATATACACCATCAAATATTGCACATGGAATATTTTCCATATCTTTTGGAAAACTGCAAGATATATTCTTACAATCTGTAATACAAGATATATTACAGAATATGGCGAGGCTGAAATACCGCTAATATATCTGAATCCTATATCCAAAGAGGTTATTACCCAAGGTCTCTCTATCCGTTTACCTGTTCATATTATTTGCCCACACTTCATTTCCTTCCATCTAATTTAGGTAAAAGATTCTCTAATATGTGTTTGAATCTGTGGTTTAGAATTTGTACATAAGTTCCCCATTAATTGAAGAATTTCACATTTGTTTACTTTGTGCATGGATGCCTCTATCAATTCCATGAAAGTTCATCTAGAAACATACTCATAGTAGGGTTCGATATTTAAATCCTCACTTGCTTACAGTATTTGTCTTTCTTACAGCTGCAGAAATTGCAAGGTATATTTTCCAATTTTACACGCAGTCCCTCCTGTCCTTATGCCAAAGATAGCCCATTCAACATGTACTTAATATTTTCTCTCCACTTACTGTATAGATTTATAAACCCTTTATTGCTCTGACTGCTCCATGCTGCCAATAACTCATGTGTAGCTCTGAGCATTGCTGACTGATTCAAGCACCTGAGTAAATCCAGCCTGCAGCAGAATAACCCTTAGTTGTCCTGTACCTTGCCATTCACCTGTCTAGTCTTGCTTGAGATCTCCTGAATCCATGCCTTGGATTTTTGATCTCCCTTCCTCCTTTTATCCAATCTTTGCAAGACAGGAAGGATACATTTCCTGCTTTGAAACTCAGAAGTTACCTTCAGCAACTCGTTTTCCTGACGCCTGTTTTGGATGCTTGTTGCTATCAGACACCAGTTCTGTCGCTACATTGCTCCTGTAACTGGCTTCTGTTTGTACTTCAAGCTGTTACCTGCACTTAGCCCTTGCCAGACATCCAAGCCGCAACCCAGACCTCTGCTGCTGAGTCGCTTTCCAGTACGTTACAACGATCCGGTTTCTAATCACTATCCAGAGCCTCTACTCTGTCTTCAGAAGCTATCCAGACACAATGTGTGATCCGGCTCAGTCCAGCATCTTGTACACAGTCACTGTTGGTAACCTGCCACTATCCGGTCCACAGATGTCATCTGGTTTCCAGCTGGCTTTTGCCATCTAGTCACTCAGTGCCATTAGCATCCTATCCTATCCTGCGTCCAGTTGCTTATCAGACCTTCAGCCACAGAGAAACATTCAAGTCTGCAGTCCTGAGCATCTAGCTTTCCAGTGTTCTTGGATCCTGCTTTTGTTGCCAAGTCAGGCCTGTTAAGTTTCCAATTAAGTTTTCTGCCGAGGAAGCCATCTCTTAGTTATCCTGTATCCCTGTTTCCAGTTATTCGCAAAGGAGGCCATCTTAAGTTAATCCTGATTTTACCTAGTTTTGTTCTTGCCAAAGAGGCATTCTGTTTTTTTACCCAGAGACTTTCCTCAGTTGTCCAATCTAGTGACTCTACCAAAAGGTTGTACTGTGAGGTTCTGCTATCCCCAGATTCAGTTCACTCCACTGTGCTCAGACAGGAGTTCTGTTCAGTTGACTCCTCATATACTAGGTTAACGGAGGGTACTTCCTGCAGAGGGCTGCGACCTGCTGACCAGATGCAGGCAAGTCTAAACTTCCTTGTTGTTAGACCCCGCACCTCTGTTAGGAGGTTTTGTCAACACCCTTGTTACCTAGTTTATGTGCAAACATTGTATCCACCACAGCCCACCTCAGTCAGAACTGATTCCACGAAATCCACAGTTGTGACACCCATCTGGCTCTGGGGAATTTTCTTAGATGCAGAGAGGATACCTCTATTTCTTTCTTAGTTTTTACTAAGTTCAGTAAGTCTTTTAGTGCTTGAGTTATTTTCTTAAGATTTCATAACATTAATTACTTCTAGTAGCTGACTCAGATACAGACGTAGCGTGACACATCTTGCAGGTGTCTGGCAATGGAATCCCCAGCCACCGGAAAGGGACGCACGAGGTGCTCGGATGCCCCCTTCCAATGGAGCTCTCCGCCGTCTCCACGATAATCCCCGGTTGCTGCCAGCATCCCCCTAACCCTGCCGTCTCCCTGATGTGGAGACGGGCAGGGTTTCTGATCCCCTTCGCCGAGTGACTAGGACATACATGCGTGTGATACACTTGCGTATCCCAGTCAGATGGAGTAACTCACCTCCGATGATTGCCAGCGGGAGCAATCTGTCGATTCCCAGTGCTGCATGAGAGGCGCTCCATCTGTACCTCTTCCTCTGTGGTCACTGAATAAAGGTTTGTAGAAAACTGGTTTGTTAGATGTTACTACCTTTCCACCTCTTGGGTCTCTAATTGCTGTTATATTATTACATGTTTTTGATTTATGGTCAGTGAGGCTTAGATTGATTCATGGAAAATTTGGCCTGGGTTAATAAAAATATTTCCAGCAGCTGTATATTATATTTAAATGCCTTATATGTTCCTTCCAATTGGGTTTTCTGCATATTCCCTGAAGCTTTCTGCTGTATTACCACTTAAAGTCTCGTATTTTTGTTTATTTTTCCTCTAATAACTGTTTTGGATGCTTTCCAAGACAGTATGGGGTTATCCCTATGCTCTTCATTATCTTGTTGAAATTCCTGCCATTTATTCTTAAAAAAAAAAAAATTCGAAGTCTTCAGAATTATGTTTAAGATGGATATGCTGGAAACCTCCATAAAGCATTCCCTCTCTTAAGCTGGCCATACACTTGTGCAATTTGGGCACTTTTTACGCAATTCTGATGGATCAGGCTGAGTAATCAAGTGAAAAGTAGCAAATCACATGTATCTGGTCTCTGATTCCGATGCATGGTCCCATGCACATCAGAGCCAGATATCTCAAGAGCTGTACTCAAGATTTCTTGGATCCCACTGAACTTGCTGGGATCACATGCGATATATCGAGTGCAAAAGGACCACATACGATATATGGCAGGTGATCCTGCCACCCAGAAAGGATTCTTTTAAATAATACTGATGTATCTATAATAGAGTTTTTTTATTAAAATATAGTCTTCCGCTAAAATAAGTTTGAGACAGTCCCTCTCTAAAAGCATATGATATATTTGAGTGAAAAAATTATTTTGCGCTGTATTCAGGGCATAAACATTTAATAAAGTATATATATGTATAGTTACATTTTGAGCATAATGAATCTCAGAATTGTGTATGGAACATGTCTAGCCAATATTACTGTGACTCCTCTTGTTTTTGAATTATAATTTGAAGGGGCACAATCTATGGTGCTCTTCATTTAAAGTTATCACCATTTTCCCTTTATAAAACCAATTCCCATTTTAATTTGCTTCAAATGTTAAACAACTTTTTTCCATTGTACAGAGATATTTATTCCCCCCCCCCCCCCCCCCACATTCTACATTATCAGTTTTACATTATTTAACATTTAATTTAATAATTTATATAATAAGTTGGAGTGTGTGTGTGCACGAGTGTCCGTGGCATTGCGTTCTTGTGAAATTTCACAAAATTTCACAGGTTTATTTGCCTTGATTGATGATCTGGGAAACAGATGATGAAGGAATAACTCCACATCTGATTTCATTGCGGTCATTGAGTATGAATGACACATTCTAACATTATAGTAAAGGCTTTAAACAATTAGGAGTAATTGAGGATATACATGTACCACACATCACACACATGTACACATTGTAAACACACACACACAGTACACCACATACGCACACATAGCACCTAACACACACACACATATATACTGTATGTAGCGCACCTCATACACTTACACATTAGACAGCTACTGTACACAAAACAAAAAACACACATAACACACCACATGCAGTACAACACAAACCCACATACACTACAACACACACCCTAAAACAGTATAACAAACACACAGAACACACACTTAAACATTGCACAGATACTGAAACACACAGAACACATGCACTTAAGCATTGCCAGGATATGCAAAGCACAGTACACATACATATATACGTAGCGCACCTCACACATTTACACATTGGACAGATACACACAACACACACACATAACACACCACTCACAGTACAACACACCCTCACATTCACTACAACACACACCCAAAAACAGTACAACACACAGAACACACACACTTCAACATTGCACAGTGAGCTGTGAATTTTTAAAATTAGGTTATGGCACTGTAAGTAAGGCTCACCCTTTTATGCACTCCCTCAGCGCCTGAA
Source organism: Crinia signifera (assembly GCF_055691185.1). Lineage (NCBI taxonomy): Eukaryota > Metazoa > Chordata > Amphibia > Anura > Myobatrachidae > Crinia > Crinia signifera. Next base: position 147,443,832 of record NC_139221.1, on the reverse strand, counting down.
ATTACATACCCTATAAACTATACCATTGAAAGTATAGAAATGGAGATGTGGCCACGCTCCCTTTCTCTTGGCCATTCCCTTTTCTGATTTTGTACCGATTTCTGACCCTCAGCTGTTGGAGGATATGTCCTAGGTGCTAAATCTCAGGAGTGGATGTGGAATTCATCAACACACACAAGCAATCAAGTCAGGAGCGGTGTGTTTCAAACAACAACACCACACCTGATTTCATTTCTGTCATTGAGTATCAATGCAAACACATTCTAATTATTGTGGAGGCTTTAACAAATTACAATCTTAGGTCTTTGGCACAGCATAAGACCCACCGCGCGGGCAACGCGGGGTGGGTCAGCTAGTAAAATAAATAAGACAAAGTAAAAGAGAGAATACTTAATATAATTTACAGTATATTGCCCGTATCCATTAATTATCTATTAAGCCTATTGTGATCCTATTAACGTAAACTAAAAAAAAGGCTATCTTGTAGTGTATGAGGAGTCCTTCCTTTACCAGTATATTATACTACACTCCTGTCCTTTAAAGATCACTTCATGAACCCTTACCTCCTTTCCTGTTTCTACTACTATTATATTACAGTCTCACCATATCCTGTGTACCATATTCGTATATATATATCCTCTGTGAACATTATCCATTATAATTTTACAATGCATTCCAAGTGCATTCATTTTTGTGCAACTCTTATTTTCCAAACTTTTCCTCTTCCAAACACAAAACCTGGGATTTAGCATCATTTGCCATTACCCTATAATGCTATCAAATTTGACTTTTCCGAATATTAGTATATTTAATATTCTTATATCTTATCAAGACCAGAATATTAATCCTCTCCATGTCTACTAGGGAGGATTTCCAGTATGCTCTCAGAATTTTATCCTTAGTGACATAATCCAGAAATTGCACATTTAGGGGTCTTGATTTATCATTGGGAGCTTGCCTTACATGTATGTTCTACAATGCCATTTCGAAGATTCAAAGCGATAATTATTTTGGCCGTAATGTAACTTGGCAATGCCTGATCTGATATATTTGCTGCAATACAAACAAATTGTTTCTAAATCCCTATTTTCCAGGTCATCTATTTGTGCTTAGATTGAATTTATTTTGTTTTTTTGCACCATAGTGGCCTCTTCCTCCAGTGGCCTCTATCTCACTGTTCAAGTAGTTCTATTCTGTTCTAGCTGTATTTTCAACTATTTTATTTAAGTCAGTATCTATGGAAGCTTGGATTATATCCAGGTTTTTTCTATAGTGAGTAGTAGAGTTGTTGCCATATCACTTATTTGGGAGATGCTACTTTTAAATCTCATGGGTTTGTGACCTCCTAGGTGAAACTGCAAAGGCTTTTCCCCCCTCTTCGTTGTTTACTCATTTCCACAGTTTGGGTCCTTGGGAAATATTTGACACCACTCACCTTAGAGATATACAGTAAAAAAAAGCCCCCAACAATTATAAATAAATTGTTCCGAGTACATTGTCACAGCCTAGTTGGGTCAGGCAGCTTACTGATTCTGGGCAACAGCCCCTAAATGCTTGTCTGATTAGTAACACTTCTGTGCTTCCCATAACAACTACTGTATTTTATGAAACTGCTATTTTGTATTAGTTTCTTTGAATACCATGTTTGAATTTATGTAGTGTTTGGAAATAACTCTTACACAGTATAGCCAAGTAAATGCTACGTTACTCTTGCTAGTTCGGTATATAATAGGAATATCAGGAAAACATGAGTCCCCACTTTATTCCTTAATATTATGTATGCACTAATTCAGGTTCTTCAAAAGTTTTTTTCCAGTTATCAACATTTTTATTGTTTATTCAATAAACTTAAATACTTATTAAAATGTTTTCATGTGCTTATAGGTTTAATTATCCATGAAGGAGCTGCTGTGTATAAAGTCTTCAGAAGATGGAGAGCCGTAAATTTACATTGGGATGTGTTGAACTATGACAAAGCAACAGACATAGAGGAGAGCAGCCGAGCAGTGCCTTCAACCAGTAGGACATTGTGGTTACCCCTGACAGCACTGCGATCCAGGGCCTTGGTTAACCCTACACAGTTAAGCTCTCCCCATTTGCAGTGTGGATATTTACTGTTACACCTGTTTAATAGAATGAGACCCAATCCAGAGGACTCGTTAGAGGACAATAATTCGGGTGAGGTTGTTATGAGAGTGACATCAGTATAAGGAGGAAAATGGTTCTCCAGTAAGGACTACTACAATCATTCCCCCAGCTGTGGACAGTGTTTTTGAATGTTGGTGCAATGAACCCAAAGCACTTTTAAAGTATTCAAATATATAATAAAACATTTTTTAACTTTATTCTTTTTATAGAAGCTGTTATATTAAAAATTCCGTTTTCAAATTCAAAATATTTTTGCAGTGTTTGGCTGTTTTTATTTTTTTTATACAGTATGACAATGTGATAAGTACAGATAATATTCATGTTACATTTAAATATTGATATTATAGTGTATATTGCTGTTACAGTAATGGTAGAATAAAGACAGCCATCAGACATATAATACTTACAGCAATATAATGACTGTGGACAAAGAGCCTAATTCAGACGTGTTCACTAGGCTGAGCATACTCGCTGCCTAGAGATCAGGTAAGCACCGCCCTGCCGCTGATAGAACAAATCTCGTTGGTTGCTATGGGAAACATCCCCTCTTTTCATTTTTAGAAGCTTTAGAAAATTTACCAGTCAGTGTACGATGGGCCTTATTCATAATTCCACACAGTGAAGCAATTATATATATATATATAGGTCCCAGCCTCAATGTGCACATGTGGTGGACACATTGAGAAGTCATTCACAAATCATTAATAGAAAGAAACAATTTTGTCTGATAGGTAACGGAGTGACAGCAAAAACACAGACGTATGTGACTACTTTTTAAACGTGTCTCAGTTAGTGTCTGCGATCCCGTATTCAGATAATTCCAGCCTTTTCGTTACAGCACCAATGCTGCATAACTATGCACTCACTCAGAGTCATTGTTTGCATGACCAACGTTTGATGCTACAAATGTCTACACATGCTGCACTGGCTCCACTGGATGTCTTAATGCAAGTTCTGTCATATTTTCCTACATCAATAGCTACTATACAAAATCTACAGCCGTGACAGCAAGAGTGCACACCTCTAAATCAGGGCCAATATTCTTGTATGTTCTAATTGTTTGAAGACATTTAATACTTCCGTTTTGTTTATCATCATGGCAATAAGAATAATTTCATTCTATATCTAGTTTCTATGATGGAAGTAGTTAATCGGATGTGGTATGATTCATTTGACATTAATATATTCAGCCTAACCGTAATGGAGTATGTTGGCATTAACAATGTTGACATTTTTAAGTCGTTACCATTACTGAATGTCATTGTTGACATTGTACCATGCCAGCATGTCATCTGTTTAGTTACAAACTCAATGTTTCGCTGAGATGACATCCCTTTTGATCTTCACCATAACTGGCAATCTATGGGGTGATTCAGGTTAGTTTGCAAAGCACATTTGGGCCCTCTTTCTAACTCATTTGGAACAGCGCGATTACGTGCATGTACAGCTCCGCTTTGCGAACGGCTTCCATTTGCATGGATTGGGGCGGCCTGCGGGTATGGGGGTCGCCCCTGCCAACGAATACTTTTACACAATAAATAAGAAAATTTCCTTATACAAGAGTTTCCTATTACTATTTTTGTGTTGCCAGCTGATCATGTGAAAAAAATTGCATTCAGTATGATACCGTGAGTCAAATTATGACACGTAAACCTGATCTACTGTATAACACAATATACAGGAAAATAGCCACATTTTCAGTAATACTTCAAATTATTGAAATATAGAGCACATATTACATGTAATGACCAGAAGTGACACTGATCTTGTTCATGCAATATATGAGAACAAAGTGGGTCATTCTGCAAATTAAATGTGGAAAATTAAACGCCACCCGCACAAATGCTTGCCCCCCTTTCACACGGCAAATCCCCCCACATGCATGCAAATTGATGTTTTGCATAAACATCCATTCACAGCCTTGCGTGTGGGCCCAAATTCATTTGATGGTCGCTGACCATTGAATGATTTCTTAAGTCACTCTCTGGTGACCCAGATTTGCAGCGCCCTGCTACGTGAACAGGATGGCAGCTGACATCCAGTGATGTCAGCTGCCCGCCCCCGGCACATCACAACACCATTTGCATGGGAACACCCAGTGTTTGCAGGGGCGTGACCATTGCCAGTCGCCCCACGTCCCCTGCTCGCACTGCTCCATGCAAACGGGCTGGCAACTATACAAGTGCTCTCACAGTGAACAAACACCCGTCATTTTCCAGCCAGACAGATCCGTGTTCATCCAGATTATTTATTACCATTTATTTATATAGCGCACACTCATTCCGCAGCACTTTGCAGAGAATATTTGAACATTCACATAATTCCCTGCCCCCATGGAGCTTACAATCTATATTCCCTACCACATGTACAGTACACATACATTCATTCTAGGGGTAATTTTGTTAGGAGCCAATTAACCTACCAGTATATTTTTGGATTGTGGTAGGAAACCCACGCAAGTACGGGGAGAATATACAAACTCCGCACAGTTTCAGCCATGGTGGGAATCAAACCCATGACATGTGAGGCAGTAGTGCTAACCATTACACCGTCTGTGCTGCCCACATGGTGCCATCACCCCATTATTTCATTAACCAGACAGTGTTCCAGCAGAACACTGATAGGAAATGTCTGTGAAACTTTCTAACCAGTACTCCAATCTGTTAATAGCTTCCCAGATGTCAGAGGTTAAAAACAACCTTTCCAAGAGTTAGGGCTCTCCAAGCTATAAATAGACACCCAACTTGTGACAATAAAGACCCATATGCACTAGGCGACTTTCATGTGAAAGCCGCTCAGTTTTCTAATCTGAGCGGCTTTCAGCATCATCATGACCGGCTGTCGCTCATCTGCTGGTATTACCAGCAGATGAGCGGCTTTGTGGATGTCTTTCCATAGCCCTGCGCTATGGAAAGCCATACGCCACCCGCTGACAGTGCCAGGCAGGGGGAAAGCTGCTCAGTGTGTATGCACTGAGCGGCTTTCCTCCGGGCGATGACAACGATCATCGCTGTCCATACATGCTGGCCAAAATCGCCCAGTGTGTATGGACCTTAACTATTGCAAATGAGAAGCACAGAACAAACACACTCTGCTTCGTGCGAGCAGGCACAGCAAATTGATTATTCACCGGCCACTCGCACACAGCAGTGCTGGTGTGGAGGCGGCCTGTGGTTGCTCCCATGGGAATACCTAGTGCTTCATGGGTGTTCCCATGAAAATGCTGGGCGCTCCCATGGAAATTTGCACATGAACTGGGGGCAGGCAGCTGACGTCAGAGGATGTCAGCTGCCTGCCCGCTTCCCGCTACTTCAATATAACCTACTGTAAGTACAAAAAATTTAACAGATGCACTGTATTAGGTGCTGGAAGTGTCATGGTGTCTGTTCTGTTCTGCAGACATATGCAGCAGCTAATCTTCATCGCTTTGCAGGCTGTAGCAGTGAAATATCCCCATAGCTTTAAAATACAAAGCCTGCATGGTTCCATAAAAGTTCTGGGTAGTTATTACACCCACCGTGCCCTTTTGCTGTAGCTAGAAATGTTTGACTCATATTAACCAGACTCCTGATATTATCTTACAGAATACAGAAAGGGGGGCAGTATTTATGGTGGCTCTTTAGAGAGGATTGCCCCAGAAGGTTATATAGATTGCAAGCTCGACTAAATGAGTACGTCTTTTAATTTTGTGCAGGAATTATTTTAAAATGGTAAGCTTTATTCATAATCCAAATATATAACCAACAAACTCATTAAAATCCATGATGCAGTAATATATATATATATATATATATATATATATATATATATATATATATATATATATATATATATATATATATATATATATATATATATATATATATATATATATATGAAAACCCACAACTATATATTTTATGTCCTATTACCAAACACTCAGATTTTGATTTTTTTGGGGATACTTCCATTCATTAATATTATTTGACACCTGTTATTTGCACATACTTTGTACTGTAAGTCAACATTTCAGATTTTACATGTATAGTAATATAGTTCAATTGATACTCCTACACAACTTTTGCAGAACACAAATGTACACATTGTGGTTCATGTACACTTAGTGTTAGTGCCACTCCCTTTATAGTATTATTACATACCTCTGTACTGTACATAACTTTGAGGATTTGATTGAAGCATTGACAGTCAATAGGTTGACCCTGACAAAGGTCGACATTGACAAAAGGTTGAAAAGGAAAAGGTCATCTTATCACATTTGTCTCTTCTGAGAATAAAGTACAGACCATTTGTTTGTCTCTTCTACCTGTTAGGTCAGGGATAGTTTGTGATCCTGAGTGGTATATAGGGTTGGAGTAGGAGAGGTTGATTGCAAGAATTTGGGAGGTTTGATGAAGTTCCTGCACATGGACGGAGGCACTTGGTATACTAAGGAAACTCTGGGAGATGCTGGTATCTATGGTGCTAAAAGTTGAAGTTCATTGTTGACATCATTTAAGGCTTGATTCTAGTGGCAGCCTGGGGAGTACATTTGCTAAAGATTCTAAAAATAAAGTCAGATGATGTTGCCAATAGCAATCAATCATTTCTCTATTGCATCCTAGAAAATGATAGCTAGCATCTGATTGGGCAACATCACCTCTATTCCTTTTTACAAGCTTAAGTACATTTACCCCGGGTATCATTGACTATAAGTTTTGGATTAAAACGAATCATGGTAATTTTACATTTACATATTTCCCGAACCAATTTGGTGCACATTCCAGGACGGTCTTGGCGAGAACGAGTAGGGAACGCAATGCGCATGTGCAACGTAGTGTCTCTGCACTCGTTCTCGCCAAGACCGTCCTGGAATGTGCACCGAATTGGTTCGGGAAATATGGGCGTAATATGGGCATCATGTGGGCGTACACAAGGGCGCGATTTCAAAGTGGGCAAAACTGGGTGTACACGTGGGAGTGCACGAACTGTGGTAGGCGTGTATTCGGACAGGACACCGACTGCAAGCGAACCAACACGCATGAAATATGCGGTGTCCATAAGCAAGTTTCAGTTTGCGGAGACCACTTGTTCATGCGCTAGGCATTCGGTTCGCCCAATTAGTACGCCCACACCTGAAGCACTCTCAGCTGACCACAATACAATCCACTCCCCTACTCATTAGTGATTAATTACACTCTTTTCACAGGTTCAATTGGAACCACTGACAGGTAAAAGGGCAACAATGAAGTAATACCACTTTACATGATGTAAGGGTTAATCTAAAGTGCTAGTAATGTGTTTAAGTATCAATTAGGAATTAATTGATTACATTTACAAATAAACCATTTTTTATGAGGTTGGCTAATTGCATAAGTGTATCATGTTGCAGATGCATGAGTTCCGAATAGAGTAGTGAGGTTTGCGGAAATACACCAAATCGGTGCGTATGGCCAGCTTCCCGTCCGTTCGGACGCGGTAAGACCATGCAGAATCTTTGTGCTCACACCGCACACGCACGTTTGGATGAAGCCCGAAGACACTCCCTCTTAGTGAGTCCATCCGAAGACACTCCCTCTTCTTAGTGAGTCCGTCCGAAGGGATGCAGACGACCTTTGGGCGTGTGTTCTTAGAATGTCCACACGGCGTGTCGTTTGGTCAGTTCCGAAAGAATTTGGAACGGACCGCACCAAGCAGAATAAGGCCCATAGTTCTCATTTGTTCCTTTTATTGTATGTGGGCCACATATATAGGAACAAGGAACTAATATTCAACTCCTGTAGACATAAATACACTGGAGGATTAGTATGACAAGATCCATAAACGCAAAAGTTAGTGGATCCTTTCCAGTTCTATAATGCTAGGTTGGTGGAAGATGGTTAGGGAGTGTATTCCCCCCACAAGTCCCCTGCTGGGAAATGACACCACTGGGAGGTGAGTAGCTTTTAGAATTCATTTTATTAGATTCGCAGACCATTTGTTTATTTATTATCACTGTTAAAATTGTGAACTGAAGCAAGGAACTCCAACTACGGCCATCTTGGTTATCTGATGTCACTTGGTGCAAGTTGGTACTTGTAACAACATGCCCCACAGTACTACCATTTCTCTTTTAGGTTTAGATTTTGTTATTTAGGCTCTTCTGTATGGGTTTGCCATGGTTAGTCACTATAAATAGAAAATAGGCAGGTTTACAATACCTGAAACTGCACATGGAGTCAGACACAAATGATAAAATCAAGGAATATTTCTTTAAGAAAAGCAATGGATTTTCACCCAATACATTTTATGAAACATACAATGGTATATGAAATGAAAAGAGAACACTCGGCGCACAACTAAATTGGTAAAATATACTAAACCCAGGCAAGTATTCCTGAATTGACAGGAACTGCCGTCATACATACAGAAATGTTCTAAAGTATTTTATAGAATGACTATGACTGATGCAAAAGCAGCGACATATGAATGTTACCTTTGCTAATAGTATCCAAACTCCTGACAACTAAAAAGTGCTACCAAAAATTGAATGAAACATTTTTCTTCTGCGGCAGACGTCAGGGGCCAGAGGGATTACATTGGGTAGAGAGTGAGGTCACGACCTTTCCAGCACCAGAAAGGATAAAACTTCTGGACTGCCCAGAGACAGCCCTGGCTCCTCCCTCCTCTACCCTGCCTCCTAGGCTAGCTTACTTTCAGTTTTAGTTGTGCTGGCAGGAGCCAACACGCATTTTGAAAGGGCTGCTGTTAAAGCAGCTTAAACTTCGTTTTTAATTTTTTTTTTTTTATTCTTATTTTTACACTGACTTTTAGACCCCTGCACTGCGCTCCATCACCCGGGACCCGGCAGCCCAACACCACCCACGTGGCTCCCACAAGTGGAGGTGTTCGGCTGGCTCTGAAGCACTGGAGAGCACAGCTGCGACGGGGACCGGGACATCAGCGGTGAGCACCGCTCACAGGTAACGCGCTCCCCACTGGGAGCGCGCGCGTGCGCATTTCTAATGGCGGCTGAGCAGCTCGGCGAGGGGGATCGCCGGGCTGCACTAGCAAGCGGCAGAACCGCCGCCTCTCGTAGTGTTGTGCACTCTGTCCCGCTGGACCACCAGGGAGACTTTGAGTGTAGGCAGTGGCGTCGGTAAGCGGGGCCGCCCGGCAAGCGCCGGATCCCCGCCATTTTACCTGCGCCACATGAGTCATTTAATCCCGGTGGCCATTTGCTAGTAGGGGGAGGGAGCCTCTCCTCACACAGCCCCTCTCCCGGAGACAGGAGCTAGGATGTACCCACGTGGTTTCCAGCCCTGATCTCTTCCTGCCTGCTACATACTGTAGTGATAGAGGGACACGGAGAGCACTTTGCCAGTCCGGGGTCCACCTCTTCACAGCCAGGCCATTTGGGCAAATCTCCCCTGTACCTCTCCTACTGGAGCACAGGGTACAGTACTTTATGCTCCTGCCGGCCTTTGTGCTTTGCGGAGCTCAGTGCCACTTTTATTATTATTTGCATTGTGCTATGTCTCATAACTGTGTTAACACCATCACTGCATGTCAGAAGTATAGGTGTTAGCTGTACCCGTTTAGCTGCCTCTTGTACAATCTTAGAGGACAGCGATAGTGACATAGGGACTCCTATATTGGTGTCCTGCACTCATTGCAAGTCCGGCCAGCCTGGGCATATGAGTATAGCCTAATGGCGCGGCTACCCTTTCAAAAAGGGACGCCATTGTAAGGACGTAGCTGGTCAGGAGGAGAGCTTACCGCAGGGTTTTGCTCCCAGAGACCATAACACTTTCCCAGCTATCAGGCGGTTCTGGCAGTCATTTTAACATAAAAAAAACTTGCCGCCATTGCACGCTGCTGAAGCTCCTGACTGCTAATGCCAGGGCTGTGCTTAAGCTTGTCCTGGTTAACTGCATATTGAATGCAGTAGCTCCCCCAGGTTCTGTGATCAGACAGTGGGGTTTAGAGCATAGTGGGACAGTATTGGGCTGTATGTAAATTAGGTCATAGCACTCCTGTGTTATATACCATGGTGTTGTTGATGGCCTGGGCAGCTCATCTCCTTATACTGTCTCTCTTATCCAGTGATTCTATCTCTGGTTACCTATACCTACTCTCTCTCCCTGTGTGTGTGTGTGTGTGTAGTGTATATATTGTCAGGTGGAAAGTGTATAACTCAGTTTACATTGTCATCTGAGGCATGTGTCTGTGGCCTTCCCTGATGTATTTTTCCTCTGTGACATAGAGATCGTTAGATTTCTGCAATAAGCCTCTAATTGTGCAATGTGTATCTGCTGGCTGACAAAATAAAAACCCCTTCTTGCTTTCTTCCAGAAAGATACTGTGTTCTCAGATTACAGTTTATGGGGGGACAGTTTGCTGCCAGCTAGGTCATACAGAGGACAGCAGGAAGTCTTATACCCTGCTATCAGAGTGACACAGAGGTCACTCCATTAATCAAATGCAAGGGCAGCAATGTCTAATGCAGATAGCATGACTTGTATGTTACTAACTCATGAGTTAGCAAAGTTTTCCATAGCAAGTCCATTAGAAACCACAGTGTGTGCAGCCATTACAGTTCTGGTCCAGACACTTAGTGTAAGACACCTCTGCTAACTTTTAAACCCTGTCGGAACATAGGCCAAGCCTGTTTTACCCTAATAGAGCAATAGCTCAATCAGCAATGCTCCCGTCTCTTAAGTAGACAAAGCGCACGGCTATAAGGATTCAGTCCCCACAATACCAGGGGTTATTTCATGTTCTGGACAGGGCACTATGGCAAACGTCACCAACGGTGGACTCTGAAGTGTAATTTCTCCACAGGATAACCTTCGGTATTCCTGGTCATTGGAAGTTGGAACATTGCACTGTCACATATAGAGCTGGTTGTGGTGTGTACGCACAATACAATCCAGTGTGGGATCTGACTATGTAGTCGGATTTACATTAGGATCACATGCATGTAACATGCAGATCGCACATTTGAGATAATTTGACTTAGTATTCCTCCAGGCCTCTAGTAGCCTTGCACCCCAGCGGGGTAGCATTTTTGGGAGATGCAGCTGTGGAGGTGCAGTACGAACTGTGTAATGGTTAACATTACTACCTCACGGCACTGATGTCAATCTATATTCATAACACACTGGATATGCCCAATCTCGTTTGAGATCACATGGGAACACCAGCTGTTGTAGATACTGTAACATGGGCTCCATTCAAACAATGCCATTACCCTAACTGTGTGGAGTTTATGTATATTCTCCCCGTAATTGCGTGGGATTACTCCAGGTACTCACGTTTTCTCCCACAGACAATTCGGTTTGTCATTTCTTATGGTTCTCCTTTAAGTTATGTTAGCGGAGTAACACTGGCTGTAGCTTTTATAATTAAAAGCTAATATGGCCTTGACTATGCATCCCTTCAGGGATGCAATCTCACTTTGGTAGAAGTTTTACTGGTTGCCAATGTTGACGGCCTTGTTCATTTCAGCGCCACCATATGCTATATACCAATATGTTGCCTCTTAATCTGTACGACCTATTGTATAGGGGTACATGAATGCATATGTTTATGCTTGTAGGCATTTGTGTATGTACATGTGTATATATATACATGTACATACACAATATATATATATGTGGATATATATATAGCGGTGCTAGGTCAGCATTCTTGCTTCTTACATTCAAACAGCGGTTCGATATAGTTTCCTGTTTGTTTGTTTTCTAATGTATCTACATACACATACATTATAACCAAAACTGATCCTTTTGGTAAATCCGTGTTTTATACACGCAACATCTTAAGGCATAGACTGGATAATGCTATTATGGAAAAGATGCTTCTGTCTTGAAACCTAAGTGAAAAAGACAGTCCTGTGGGATTTCTGCAAGGTAGAACCTTGGTTTCTAGGTCACCCTGTGCAGGTCCAGTCGGGTGATGCAAAAAGGGTGGTTTGTTATCAACCACTAGGGTGACACTCTGAGTGGGCCGGCTATGAGCCTACGGCCACACCACCCTGAACACACCTGATCTCGTCTGATCTTGGAAGCCAAGCAGGTTCAGGCCTGGTTAGTACTTGGATGGGAGACCGTCTGGGAATACCAGGTGCTGTAGGCTTAGGCCTCCCACTTCTTCCAATGGGTGCAGAGCAAGATCCCGGCCTTGTGGCAAAACTATACCGGCAGATGGACCCTCCCTTCGGAGGTGTTCCTGTGGTTGTTAGGCCATTGGGGTGGACCAATGGTGGATTGATGGCTTTGCGTCACATTTACCAGGTCACCCTGTATGTGTCCAGGTCTCGAGACCCTGCAGGTTACAGAGTCCACGCTCTGTTATGTCAGTCCAGTGGCTATTCGTTCGGAGGTAGGCTTTTCCCCATTTTTGCTCCTCCTCAAAGTAATTTGTACATTAAAGTGGAGGTGGGGGCCCCTTAATCCAGGAGAATCTGGTTCTCGGATCTGTGAACCCGGTTAGGGGTCTCTCTTATCTGTCTGCCTCTGGGGCCAGAACTGCTCACAGGGTTGTTAAGACAACCTTATTAAGAGCCACAGGATTGAATTCAATCCCAGAATTTACCGTTTGTCTAGGGTTTTGTCCTTTCGGTAGAAGTAGTGGGGGCTGGCCTCCGCCTGTTTTCTTTAAAGGAACAGGGCTCGGCTCTCTCCTTTGTATTCCACAGCCTATGAGCTTTGTGGTACGATCTCCGCTCATTCTGGCAGGGGATCCTGCAGATCCAACCTCTGGTTGTTACAAACATGGTGGTTTGATAAAATCTTTCTCTGATTCTTTAGGCTCTTTAGGGCTCTTTACAGGCTAACTGGGACAACAGTTTTCCTGTTGACCGTTGCTGCTGGGTGTCTGCCCGGCAGGCTCTGTCAGGTCAATCGCCTTTCATTCTCATAGAACGGATTCTTTGAAACATTACTTTACACCTCACAAGGTGGTTCCTGAATTTCAGGTCATCCAGGAGATAGTGATCCCTGCCCTTTGTAGGCCGGTGGTCTCTCCTAGGCAGCAATCAACTGGAGGTGGTCTGTGCTTTGCACGTCTATGTACATCACGCTGTAATACTTTGGCCATCTGACTCTCTCTTTATCCACTAGAGAATTCATAAGAGGGGCTGGTCTGCTACCATGCAGACTATTGCCAGCCGATATCTGCGGTCGTTTATCAAGCAGGATTCCTTGTTCACCTCACTCCCTGTTCTTGCAGGGGTACGGGCTCATTCCACTACATCTGTGGGTGTGTTTCGGGCTTTTACAGGTGGTGCAACGGCAGAGCAACTTGGCAAGGCGGCAACTTGGTCGTCTGCCAACGATTTCTTACGCTTTTTTGCAATTGTTATGTTTGCCTCTCAGAACTCGGCATTCGGCCAGAATATACTGGCTGCGGCACAGGCGCGTCCCCACCCTTAGGTGGCTGCTTTAGGACATCCCAATGTAATCCCTCTGGCCCCTGACGTCTGCCGCAGAAGAAACTGAGATTTATGTCTTACCTGTTAAATCTCTTTCTTCGAGGACGTCAGGGGCCACAGGGATCCCTCCCTGCCGCGCCTGCTTCATGGTATTGAAGTTCATAGTTCCTCCATTGAGTGAACTTAGTTAAAAGTTCCTTTGTTGAGGTACTTACACATGTCACAGTTATGGTTCCTCTGTTGAGCAACCACACACACATATATTGGTTGAATGTGTTACTTTATGGGTTTCTCTTCCTTCTATCTTGTCTCCTGCCTGGCTTTGGGAAAAACTGAAAGTAAGCTAGCCTAGGAGGCAGGGTAGAGGAGGGAGGAGCCAGGGCTGTCTCTGGGCAGTCCAGAAGTTTTATCCTTTCTGGTGCTGGAAAGGTCGTGACCTCACTCTCTACCCAATGTAATCCCTGTGGCCCCTGACGTCCTCGAAGAAAGAGATTTAACAGGTAAGACATAAATCTCAGTTTTTTAATCAAAATCCAATTCTATCCATCCATACACCTGAAGCAACCATCTTGAGTAGAATCACAAACTTTAATAAACATAACATGGGGGAGTTTTATGACAAATTCGCTAATGTACTGTATGTATATATATATATATATATATGAGATTTAAGTATCAAAGATGGAACATTGACAAAATGGGAGTTATGACTGTTCAGAGGCCTCAGAAAATCCTTGTGACTAATGGAGAGAAGCAAAGTGGAGTCATTACCTCTGCAAAGAGAGGAGAACACTGGTGATGATGATCTTGCAGTCAGTGCTAGTAGAAATCTAGCTCCTCCGCTTTTCATATTTCTGCACAAATATTTTAAGCCATATTCTATAACAAATGTCCACCAGGGTGCATAGGAACTGCAAATCCAAGTAGATGGCAAATGATGAGGCATTTTTACTTTTCATGACACACTTCACGAAACACATAAAATGAACTCCAGGAAAAAACACTCTTCTCCTCCGCGACAATCATGAAACACATCTTTCAATTGCAGTCATTAAGTATGCAAAATACAGAGTTATTTCCTCCACACACATAACATACTCTGTAGTCTCTGGGTAGGTCCATTTATGGCCCTTCCAAATATGTGAACAATGCTACAGATGAATGAATGAAGAGCATTCCTGGGATAAAAATGACAAACTTCAACCTGTTTTTTTGTAGTGTATATGATTGCCACTTTAAAAAAAATGGGAAAACTCTCACAAAATCTCTCACTTTCTGATTCTCATTCCCCATTACAATTGGCCCTATTTATCAAATACATGGGAAATGGGATTTGGTAAAAAACATAGAAAGATTTCTAATGACTGCATTTTAAGATTTTGTATAGATTTTGTTACCAACCTCGTAACAACTAACCCTCGTCTTGGGAAGATTGTTATGATTGTTTTACATTGTTTAATTATAATGATTAGATGTAAATCCAGTATAAATGGAAGAAATAATACTGTTTTCTGTGTACATTTTTCTGTTAAGCTGTGATGAAAGGTTTTTGAGATATTTGAATTTCTGTATTTTTGTAAGAACTAGCCCCACCTTCGTCTACTCTTTCTAAAAACATTATATACTAATTTATGTGTCTCTTGCTCATTATGTACTGACAGTAAAACATTTCTTTTACAATAAAATAAATATTGCGGGTATGGGATTTTTAATTCATTGTTATTTTTCTGGGTCATCAAAAATCCAGTCATAGTTATGAAAAACAAAAAACAAATACAGGACAATACGAAAGACAAGAACTCCTGATGAAGTAACAGTATATGTGAAAGGTGATGGCACAGACTAAACACCTTGGCACGTCCCCAAAAGACATCACACTATCCTTTCAAATCTTCTTCAGCCAGCCGATGTTTTTGAGCAGAATATCAAGAATCCCTTTACACCTGTGATTCAATCTTTCATATGTAGTTAACAGTCACAGCTTCCCATTGTGCTGCTATTTCAACCATAGAAATTTTGTTTAATCCAGAATTGTGAACCTTGGGTGAAAAATGAGACCGTTAACCTTGACAGCATCATTTTTTCTTTAACTAGACCCATGTCTCCAGAGGCTGCATAAGGGGGAACTGTACAAGGATAGAACCATGGATATCTTGGAATTGTGTTGCTCTTCTTGTAATATAGTGAGAATGGAATATAAACTCTTATAAACCTTCATCTGGTTTGCTGTTTTCAATTTAGTCTTGTGGTGCATGATGTCACTTAATTTCATACATTGCATCATCATTTTTCTATTTATAGTTAGTTACTTTTGTTATAACCTAAAATTCAGATGTCTGGTTTTATTCTACACATCTTCATCTTGACAAGGTTAGCTGCCTTAGGCAACAATATAATTATTTTGGAAATCTGTCTAGTATCTTTAATCAGTAACATTGTTTGTTTCTTCAAAGTGTTACATGCTAATTCTAAGAATCAAAAGCATAATTTACACTGTACAGTATATGGTTCTGTTCTTGAATATTGTATGGGCATCTTGGCAGCATAAGAGTCCATTTACAGTTGTCCATTTAGCAGTGGTTATGTTTTGCGATTTATCTTGCTGTAGTAAACAAAGGATCAGGTATAGTATATTTTATCTTAAGAAGCATTTTGAATACTGTCGTTAAAATGTTCAGAATATTAGGATAGACAATAAGAATTCAGTGGTAGGGGCCCATGATTTAGGGGGTGTGTCAGGAAACAGGAAACTATCAAGGAAGGGAAAAGAGTGTATCAGATCTAACAGTTTTGATTGGAAGGATTGATTATTTTTATGTAGCTTCCATATAAACAAATCAAGCACACAAGTTTGTCGATGGTCCACCACATTACTGACCCTCTAGTTTGAGTATGTGGTCTGGAACCTGGCCCTCGGGCGCTTAACACAGTTCTATTTTGCAGTGCAAGGTATAAAAACAGTGCATCATACCATCTGTAATTCCTTCATGTGCAATGTGATCCATTTTAGTAGTGAACAACTCCAAAGATGTCATTTTTCAGGAGTCGAGTGCTGCAACTAATGTTATAGTGCTGCCCCTGGCTTCTGTCATTGAGCCGACACCTTGGCGTCACCCCTCATCTGGTGACTTCCAGGTCCAGCCGACACCCCTGTTGTGATGCCAATCCATGCTGCAGTGCAAGGTATACATGTACATTTAAATTTATTTACATATTAAATAACCAGAGGGCGCTATAGGAAATGTGGTTATACTGTAGCCTCAAATCTTTGGAAGCAGTGGATACATGTTATGTGTCCATCTTGTAAATCAGGTAGACATGAAGAATAATATTGTTTCAAGGTTGTGGTTTACATGTCTACTTCATAAGACATACAGTATACAGTAGTCCAATGCAATGCGTGCAATTATGCCCTCTCAGGAAAGAATCCCCTCAGAAATGGCAAAATGACCCCTTCTTAGTAGAAATGTTTTATTCTTGATAAAATATATACAAATATAATATAGAATAGCTTACATAACATTTAAAAAGGTGTCAAAATAATCACAGCCATTCCATAAAAGATGTAGCTGTTTCCCACCAACACACTTGTGTATGTGTGTGCCTTGGTTAAGGTACACCAAAGATGGCAGCTGGAGATAACACAATAAAACCCTACCCGTATTCTCTCTTAAACTGAATTTGTTCAAGTGTAGAGCAAAAAAACTTACACAACAAACGTTCATTATTAGACCAATTATTAGTCCAGTGGTAGCTTCTGGTCCTCTCCCAAAAACATACATGTGCTCTGATAGAAGCTACTAGTCCTCTGACTACAGGGATATCACATATTTTTACTGAATTTATCTTAGGACTGTTATTCAGTATAATGTTAATTTATATAATAAAATCAATGTTTTCATTTTTAAAATCTGACTACATACAGCCAATTATTTGTCATACAGTTAGCAGTACCATGAATAACTACATAATATATGGATCAGGGTTTTTCAAACTTACTTGCATAGAGTTTTAAAGGTTTAACGTGGCCAGTCTGTGTGTTGCTGGTTTGTAGTTTTCCTGTATTTATTCTACATTTTTTTCCAACGGATCAACAAAAGAGATGATTTTTAAACAATGCTCTGTATTTAGATACATCAGTATTGCATATAATTGACATTCATTATATTCAGTAATAATGAAACATAAGAGGAGTGTGATTGTAGCATCCTCCAAGGAAGCTGAAAATATAACTGTATTGTTCTACAGTATTTGGTAGTCTTATACATCTAATTATCCCGTTCCATATTAAAGAAATGTGTTCTACAGGAGTGTGATTCTATGGCATGTATTCAATGCTTTTTGCGAGTCAGGCTCACTGTTCGCTCCTGCATGTCACCGTGACCTCGCTGAAGCACTCACCACTTTTAATCATCTCCTCCTTTCTGTCTGTCTCCTTATTCAACGCTTCTGCAGCTCACCATCCCTTTTTGCGAACTCTGCATAATTATGCGAGGGGAAAAGGGTGAGCTGTAGCAGGAGAGATCAGGTTTCTCCTGCTCTCCACGTGAGGTGTGCAGACTTGTGTTTGAGCAGTGTGTTCGGGGGATCTGTGGATTTTGGCTTCTGAACAGGTTTAAGGTTAGTGTTTTGTGCATTGTTTTTATTACAACACATGGCTGTGTGACAATTTTAATTGGGTTTGTGGCTGCAGACTGGTGCTGTGTATTTTGTCCTCATTTATTCTTATTATTGTGTTGTGCTTTGGCCTTTCAGTGCCCTGGGTTTTTATTTTATTTATTTTGTAATTGTTAGCGTTTTTAAATGCCTTTTTGGGGGCTTTGGTTTAGTTTTTTTTTTTTTTTAATACACCCCATAAATTGTGGTTTTATGTTAGGTGGGGTCTCCCTGAGCTTCCCTGCCTGCTGCATGCTGTTTTATGTTAGGGGGGGTCTAACTAGGAGCATTACTGATTTCTTATTGGATACCATTAAAATAACTTATTAAATTCCAAATAAATTAATATAGAAGTACAGCATTATGGCACTTGCAATAAATACATTAGAGTACATTTTTTTTAATTTATAAACCATAAAAAACAAAAAAAATAACAACTTTAACAAAGATAGCCCTACAGTTCACCTAAAAAAGATGCCGAGGGAAAAATGGAGAACTGCTCTAAAAAAAGAAACCAGCAGGACTCGCAATTTGTGCATTGAATACACTTTTGGAGAGAGACACTAAAATCCCCATTGAACAGAAATGGTGAGAAGTGCAGGGTGAACTGAGTTAGCTTCGCAAAATATTTTTGGAGAAGCAACAGAGCTGAATACAGGGAAGCACAAAATAGGAGAGAAAAGTTCACCACTCTCCAAAAAACATGCACTCTCACCGTTTTTTATGGCGACATAGGAGCATTGAATACATGCCTATAACGTCATTAATATCCTGTGTTGAATTGAGTTCAACTATTGTTCTCATTGCAAGCACTATTGTATGGGATGTGGCATTAACCATCTGCTACCATTGCACATTGGCCCTGATTCTAGTCTGATCGGTCCTCAGTGTGTTTGCACGGGGACTGATTTTGAAGCTCTGGGCATGCGCATGTTCAGGGCTTCTGTGCGGGTGCCTTCGGAGACTTGCATAGTCTCCATGGTGCTCGCAAAGGGGAGCATGAAGAAAGAGGACCCAAAATTCTTAGTGCGCCCAGGAAAATGCAGGCTGCAACCTGCCTGGCAGTGGCAAGCGGCTGATGTGACAAGACATCAGCCGCCCGTTCAGTCCTCGGAGCAGGACGCCGCAAGTTTAAGTCAGCAGAGACTGACAGATTTGTGAGCACTGTAGAAATCATTTGATGGTCAGTGACCATCAAATGATTTCGGGGCTGCACGCTACTCTGTGAATGTATGTATATGCAAATCATCCAGTCGCAGTGCGGCGGGTATATTCGCTGGGTGGCGGGGGGCTGGCATTACAAGACTCACTAAGCAGCAAACTACAGCTAGTTGGCGAACCAGTGAGCCAGGAACTGACACATTGCAGGTGGAACTGTGCAGAATGGTAGGCACAGCACAGCAACCATTGTATTTTCTCTTATATTGTCAAACCTGATTCTGAGTAATAGGGTCTGTTTATGGTGTTGATTCTGAGACAGATATAGCTCAGATCCAGTCAGACAGAACTTGTCACAATCTAACTCTCTGTAAATGTGGCATTCTGGGTGGGAACTGGGCATCCACCATACTATTGCACAGATTCACTTTAACTTGTGGTAGTGTCATGGTAATGTGGTGGACATGTATGAGTCCTGCATATGGCTCAGGAAGGGGGGGGGGGGGGGATTTTTGCGCCTTCGCCGGGCCTGTGCACCTATAGCAAGTGGTTGGTGCAAGTGCAGAACCTAATGTTGAACAGTTGTTGCATGAAAAGAATATATGGCCCAGAATTGGGCCTGCAGATGCTCAGACACCTACGTTAGCTGAACAGAACCTGGCATAAGAAATGTAGTAAATCAGGCTTTGCATGTGATTCAGAATCAGCTGCTATGAGAGGAAAAACAGCTTTTTTTGTGAAAACAGGAACATTTATATATAATTAAGAGATGGTCTATTGATTTTGGAGGAAGCGTTAGTTGCTTAATACTGTACCCCTCTGAAGACATATAGAAAAGTAGAATGAGGGCATGCGTCAATGTACAGAATGAACTGGTTAGGCCAATAAGCCTAATCATGTAAAAGCTCGTTCTTGCATGGTATGTACATAGATTTATACAAAAAGACACATTTTTGTTTCTTATATGCAACTTTAACATAATTTCAGGGAAACATTTCAAATGTTAAGGTTCTTATATTTTTCTCTACAAACATACCATGTCTCAGCTGCAACCTCTACAGAGCAACATCATACTGTACGTATATAAATAACAAAACACATTTATTGCTGAATATTTGAAAAGGTTATTTTTTCTTGGTGAACAAAGTAATTTGTGTTTATATAGTCTTAATTATATTTGATATATTTCTACAGTTTAGGACTATGTATTACATATATTTGCATTTTTTAATAAATTGTAATTATCTCTAGATATGCTGAATCAAATGAGTTTATCTTCATGAGTCTAAGTGAACAGCTGCCTTTGTTTTGGTAAATTTAAAATTCTAATTTACACACAATGTTAATTATCTTTTTTATTCATTAACATAGTTTGAATGTGTTAACTGTCTGTGTGCATAACGTACTCTAGAACACCAAATGTCTATGTATGTACAGATTGAGCCATAGGAAACATGAAGTAAATGAACTTTTTTTGTGCCAAGTGCCCTTTGTATGGGGAAAAAATCCTTCGGGGGCCATATGTAAAAATTTCTCTTACAAATTTTCCTACTGCACCCGTCCCACACTCCGGCGGCTGCCACTGAATAGGACTGACAGTCTCCGGCTGCTGTTGATTAACCCCTTCCTGACACAGCCAGTTTTTACGTTCCTGACAGAGCCATTTTTTTCAAATCTGACATGTTTCACTTAAGTGGGGATAACTTTTTTTGCTTTTACTTATCCCAGTGATTTTGAGATTGTTTTCTCGTGACACATTGTACTTCAAGTTAGTGGTAAATTTGGGTCGATACAGTCTGTGTTTTTTTGTGAAAAATACCAAAATGTCGTGAAAAAATGGAAAATTTTGCAATTTGCAAAATGTCACATTTTCTGCTTGTGAGACAAATAAACATACCACTCAAAATAGTTAATAACTAACAAAGACCATATGTCTACTTTATGTTGCAATCATTATTTCAACCTCCTTTTCATTTTTTTGGACACTAGGAGGCTTCAAATATGAATAGCAAATTCTCAAATTTTCAAGAAAATTTCAAACACTGATTTTTTTAGGGACCAGTTCAGTTCTGATGTGACTTTGAGGGACTTGTATGTGAGACACCCCCATAAATGATGCCATTTCAAAAACTGCACCCCTCACAGTATTCAAAACAGCATTTTGGAAGTTTGTTAACCCTTTATGTGTTTCACAGGAATTAAAACAAAGTGTAGGTGAAATTTCAAAATTTCTTTTTTTTTGCAGAGTTTCAATTTTAATACATTTTTCTAACGAATACAGTAGATTTTACTAGAGAAATGTGACTAAAAATTGATTCCCCCAATTCTTTTGTTTTCATAAATATCCTATATGTGGCCCTAGTGTGCACGTTGACCAAACCACAGGCTTCATAATAGAAGGAGCACCTACTTGATTTTGGAGCCTCCTTTTTATGAGATTTTTTTTTAGGTACCATGTAGGTTTCTAGGCACCATAAGTGCTAAAAGTTAGGAACCTCCCCCACAAGTCACCCCATTTTGCAAACTACACCCTTCAGAGAATTCATTTAGGGGTATAGTGTACATTTCAAACCCCCAGGGGTTTCACCAATTTTGATACAACTGGGCTGTGAAAATGAAAAAATTTAATTTTTCATTTTCACAGCTCAGTTGTATCAAAATTGGTGAAACCCCTGGGGGTTTGAAGTGTACACTATACCCCCTGATGAATTCCCTGAAGGGTGTAGTTTGCAAAATGGGGTCACTTGTGGGGGGGTTCCACTGTATGGGTGCTTCAGGGGTCATTCAACCAGAATCTGTGCTGCAAAATCCAAAAATCACTCCTTCCCTTCTGAGTCCTGCCATGCACCCAACTGGTATTTTTTGGTCACATGTGAGGCATTGCCATACTCGGGAGAAATTGGGGCACAGATTTTGGGGTGCTTTGTCTCCTTCATTCCTTGTGAAAATGAAAAATTTTGAGCCAGAACTGCATTTTTCTGTAAAAAAATGTAATTTTTCATTTTCACTGCCCAGTTGTATCAAAATTGGTGAAACCCCTGGGGGTTTGAAATGTACACTATACCCCTAGATGAATTCCCTGAGGGGTGTAGTTTGCAAAATGGGGTCACTTGTGGGGGGTTCCACTGTATTGGTGCTTTGGGGGTCTTGCTAATGCGACATAGCACCCACCAACATTCCACCACCAAAAATCACTCCTTCCCTTCTGAGTCCTGCCATGCACCCAACTGGTATTTTTTGGTCACATATGAGGCATTGCCATACTCGGGAGAAATTGGGGCACAGATTTTGGGGTGCTTTGTCTCCTTCATTCCTTGTGAAAATGAAAAATTTTGAGCCAGAACTGCATTTTTGTGTAAAAAAATGTAATTTTTCATTTTCACTGCCCAGTTGTATCAAAATTGGTGAAACCCCTGGGGGTTTGAAATGTACACTATACCCCTAGATGAATTCCCTGAGGGGTGTAGTTTGCAAAATGGGGTCACTTGTGGGGGGGTTCCACTGTATTGGTGCTTGGGGGGTCTTGCTAATGCAACATAGCACCCACCAACATTCCACCAGAATCTGAGCTGCAAAATCCAAAAATCACTCCTTCCTTTCTGAGTCCTACCGTGCACCCAAATGGTATTTTTTGGTCACATGTGAGGCATTGCCGTACTCGGGAGAAATTGGGGCACAGATTTTGGGGTGCTTTGTCTCCTTCATTCCTTGTGAAAATGAAAAATTTTGAGCCAGAACTGCATTTTTGTGTAAAAAATGTAATTTTGCATTTGCACAGCCCAGTTGTATCAAAATTGGTGAAACCCCTGGGGGTTTGAAATGTACACTATACCCCTAGATAAATTCCCTGAGGGGTGTAGTTTGCAAAATGGGGTCACTTGTGGGGGGTTCCACTGTATTGGTGCTTGGGGGGTCTTGCTAATGCGACATAGCACCCACCAAAATTCCACCAGAATCTGAGCTGCAAAATCCAAAAATCACTCCTTCCCTTCTGAGTCCTGCCATGCGCCCAAATGGTATTTTTTGGTCACATGTGAGGCATTGCCGTACTCGGGAGAAATTGGGGCACAGATTTTGGGGTGCTTTTTCTCCTTCATACCTTCTGAAAATGAAAAATTTTGAGCCAGAACTGCATTTTTGTGTAAAAAAATGTAATTTTTCATTTTCACTGCCCAGTTGTATCAAAATTGGTGAAACCCCTGGGGGTTTGAAATGTACACTATACCCCTAGATGAATTCCCTGAGGGGTGTAGTTTGCAAAATGGGGTCACTTGTGGGGGGGTTCCACTGTATTGGTGCTTGGGGGGTCTTGCTAATGCGACATAGCACCCACCAAAATTCCACCAGAATCTGAGCTGCAAAATCCAAAAATCACTCCTTCCCTTCTGAGTCCTGCCATGCGCCCAAATGGTATTTTTTGGTCACATGTGAAGCATTGCCGTACTCGGGAGAAATTGGGGCACAGATTTTGGGGTGCTTTTTCTCCTTCATACCTTCTGAAAATGAAAAATTTTGAGCCAGAACTGCATTTTTGTGTAAAAAAATGTAATTTTTCATTTTCACTGCCCAGTTGTATCAAAATTGGTGAAACCCCTGGGGGTTTGAAATGTACACTATACCCCTAGATGAATTCCCTGAGGGGTGTAGTTTGCAAAATGGGGTCACTTGTGGGGGGGTTCCACTGTATTGGTGCTTGGGGGGTCTTGCTAATGCGACATAGCACCCACCAAAATTCCACCAGAATCTGAGCTGCAAAATCCAAAAATCACTCCTTCCCTTCTGAGTCCTGCCATGCGCCCAAATGGTATTTTTTGGTCACATGTGAAGCATTGCCGTACTCGGGAGAAATTGGGGCACAGATTTTGGGGTGCTTTTTCTCCTTCATACCTTCTGAAAATGAAAAATTTTGAGCCAGAACTGCATTTTTGTGTAAAAAAATGTAATTTTTCATTTTCACTGCCCAGTTGTATCAAAATTGGTGAAACCCCTGGGGGTTTGAAATGTACACTATACCCCTAGATGAATTCCCTGAGGGGTGTAGTTTGCAAAATGGGGTCACTTGTGGGGGGGTTCCACTGTATTGGTGCTTTGGGGGTCTTGCTAATGCGACATAGCACCCACCAACATTCCACCACCAAAAATCACTCCTTCCCTTCTGAGTCCTGCCATGCACCCAACTGGTATTTTTTGGTCACATATGAGGCATTGCCATACTCGGGAGAAATTGGGGCACAGATTTTGGGGTGCTTTGTCTCCTTCATTCCTTGTGAAAATGAAAAATTTTGAGCCAGAACTGCATTTTTGTGTAAAAAAATGTAATTTTTCATTTTCACTGCCCAGTTGTATCAAAATTGGTGAAACCCCTGGGGGTTTGAAATGTACACTATACCCCTAGATGAATTCCCTGAGGGGTGTAGTTTGCAAAATGGGGTCACTTGTGGGGGGGTTCCACTGTATTGGTGCTTGGGGGGTCTTGCTAATGCAACATAGCACCCACCAACATTCCACCAGAATCTGAGCTGCAAAATCCAAAAATCACTCCTTCCTTTCTGAGTCCGGCCATGCACCCAAATGGTATTTTTTGGTCACATGTGAGGCATTGCCGTACTCGGGAGAAATTGGGGCACAGATTTTGGGGTGCTTTGTCTCCTTCATTCCTTGTGAAAATGAAAAATTTTGAGCCAGAACTGCATTTTTGTGTAAAAAATGTAATTTTGCATTTGCACAGCCCAGTTGTATCAAAATTGGTGAAACCCCTGGGGGTTTGAAATGTACACTATACCCCTAGATGAATTCCCTGAGGGGTGTAGTTTGCAAAATGGGGTCACTTGTGGGGGGTTTCCACTGTATTGGTGCTTGGGGGGTCTTGCTAATGCGACATAGCACCCACCAAAATTCCACCAGAATCTGAGCTGCAAAATCCAAAAATCACTCCTTCCCTTCTGAGGCTTGCCATGCGCCCAAATGGTATTTTTTGGTCACATGTGAGGCATTGCCGTACTCGGGAGAAATTGGGGCACAGATTTTGGGGTGCTTTTTCTCCTTCATACCTTCTGAAAATGAAAAATTTTGAGCCAGAACTGCATTTTTGTGTAAAAAAATGTAATTTTTCATTTTCACTGCCCAGTTGTATCAAAATTGGTGAAACCCCTGGGGGTTTGAAATGTACACTATACCCCTAGATGAATTCCCTGAGGGGTGTAGTTTGCAAAATGGGGTCACTTGTGGGGGGGTTCCACTGTATTGGTGCTTGGGGGGTCTTGCTAATGCGACATAGCACCCACCAACATTCCACCACCAAAAATCACTCCTTCCCTTCTGAGTCCTGCCATGCACCCAACTGGTATTTTTTGGTCACATATGAGGCATTGCCATACTCGGGAGAAATTGGGGCACAGATTTTGGGGTGCTTTGTCTCCTTCATTCCTTGTGAAAATGAAAAATTTTGAGCCAGAACTGCATTTTTGTGTAAAAAAATGTAATTTTTCATTTTCACTGCCCAGTTGTATCAAAATTGGTGAAACCCCTGGGGGTTTGAAATGTACACTATACCCCTAGATGAATTCCCTGAGGGGTGTAGTTTGCAAAATGGGGTCACTTGTGGGGGGGTTCCACTGTATTGGTGCTTGGGGGGTCTTGCTAATGCAACATAGCACCCACCAACATTCCACCAGAATCTGAGCTGCAAAATCCAAAAATCACTCCTTCCTTTCTGAGTCCTGCCATGCACCCAAATGGTATTTTTTGGTCACATGTGAGGCATTGCCGTACTCGGGAGAAATTGGGGCACAGATTTTGGGGTGCTTTTTCTCCTTCATACCTCCTGAAAATGAAAAATTTTGAGCCAGAACTGCATTTTTGTGTAAAAAATTTAATTTTTCATTTTCACTGCCCAGTTGTACCACAATTGGTGAAACCCCTGGGGGTTTGAAATGTACACTATACCCTTAGATGAATTCCCTGAGGGGTGTAGTTTGCAAAATGGGGTCACTTGTGGGGGGGTTCCTAAATTTTAGCATCTTATGGTGCCTAGAAACCTACATGGTGCCTAAAAAATAATCTCATAAAAAGGAGGCTCCAAAATCAAGTAGGTGCTCCTTCTATTATGAAGCCTGTGGTTTGGTCAACGTGCACACTAGGGCCACATATAGGATATTTATGAAAACAAAAGAATTGGGGGAATCAATTTTTAGTCACATTTCTCTAGTAAAATGTACTGTGTTCCTTAGAAAAATGTATTAAAATTGCAAATCTGCAAAAAAAATGAAATTTTGAAATTTCACCTACACTTTGTTTTAATTCCTGTGAAACACCTAAAGGGTTAACAAACTTCCAAAATGCTGTTTTGAATACTGTGAGGGGTGCAGTTTTTGAAATGGTATCATTTATGGGGGTGTCTCACATACAAGTCCCTCAAAGTCACATCAGAACTGAACTGGTCCCTAAAAAAATCAGTGTTTGAAATTTTCTTGAAAATTTGAGAATTTGCTATTCATATTGTAAGCCTCCTAGTGTCCAAAAAAATTAAAAGGAAGTTGAAATAATGATGGAAACATAAAGTAGACATATGGTCTATGTTAGTTATTAACTATTTTGAGTGGTATGATTATTTGTCTCACAAGCAGAAAATTTAACATTTTGCAAATTGCAAAATTTTCCATTTTTTCACGACATTTTGGTATTTTTCACAAAAAAACACAGACTGTATCGACCCAAATTTACCACTAATTTGAAGTACAATGTGTCACGAAAAAACAATCTCGAAATCACTGGGATAAGTAAAAGCAAAAAAAAGTTATCCCCACTTAAGTGATACATGTCAGATTTGAAAAAAAGGGCTCTGTCAGGAACGCAAAAACTGGCTCTGTCAGGAAGGGGTTAAGACAAACTGTCTTTATGATAACATACACACACACATACCTACATATGTTGTTTTAAATGTTTAAATTGCCTGACGTGCCGAGTGCTCACTACTGGTAACAGTTTTTGCCATCCCTTCAGTGGCAAAAGGATACCAATTAGGCATCAGGTAACCTGTACCACCAGGTATATTATCTATTTAATTACATGCCATGTGTACTCAGCTACATCGGAAAAACCGATCATACGCTGAGGGAAAGGATGGCAACTCATTGGCATTCAATCAAGAATGCCATTTCCTCTTGGAGGCTGGACACGTGTTGGCCACTCTACGATATATGATTATTGACCACATTCCAAGCTCAATGCGAGGAGGGGATCGATCAGCAAGATTACTTAAATGTGAGGCTCGGTGGATCCACCGCCTGGGAACCCAGACACCCAGAGGCTTGAATGAACAGCTAGGTCTCAGGATGTTTTTTGTAAACCAGCTTTTTAATTACAGCATCTATTTACTGTTTAAGTGCAGCATTTAAGAAAGTGTAATTTGTTATTCCTTAACTATTTATGTTGATGTTACTTTGTGTCAAAATTGTTGTTTGCTAATATACTTAATGAATTGCTGATATGGAAGCTACAATATGTATCCTGGTTAATTGTTGTAATTGATTTTGTATTTAACTCTGCTGTCGGTATGTTGTTTTTAATTATCGTTTTTATGTATTGTTTGCACTCAGCTTGTTTACTTCCACTACTAAGGCGACGGGTCACGTCTGAGAACTTTTAGATCTTGTCCCAGGCGGCAGACTGCCGTCCGTGCAGATGGATTTGTGACAGGCGTTTTGTGTATACCTGCTGGCATGGTAAAGGGCCGCAGCCTGTGACGTCACTAGAATTGGTCCGGATGCTGGCGTCTGGTCATGCACGTGGGCGTGTGTTCACCCAGTGTGGGGGATATAAGGCGAGCTTTGTACATCATTGTTTGTAACTGCCTGATGACGATGTATTAAAACATTGAAACATTGCAAGAAACCGCTGTCTACCATGTTATTTATTCGCTTCTGAATCTCTCATCCTATTAATTTCCCCCATAGTATGAAATCAAACATAGGAATTATTACTATGTATTTAGGAGTACACTGAGACCTTATGTCACACTGAGACCTCTAGGGGCCATAGTATCGATCCTGAGAATCCAGCGTGCTTCACATTCCACAAGTTTAGCAGCGCAATCGCCACCCTGGATAGATTCCAGAATGTGGTGGATAATGCATTATTTGAGACAAGCGATATTGGACCTTATTCAGGTCCTCGGACCATTCAAGGTCGATCATTAAACGTGGTAGCGGTGGTGACCTCCAGACCACCTTATCCACTGATCCTGGGCCCTGACTTTCCATAGCTTCAGGAGCTGGTTATCTGGTATGAAACCAACAAGCTGACAGCCACTGAAGCAACTCAGGGACCAGAGACTAGCAAAGTTTGGCATCAAGGAGAGATGCTGCTGGTCCTAAACCACTCAGAGATTGAGTCTGAGACCCAATGAAACCCAGTTGGTGAAAAGATATCACTACAGGACTTTGGGAGAGATCAACACTCTGATAGCAATTTGATACATGCCTTTGAGACTGTTAAAGTGGTTAATGGCAGGGTAATTGATGCTTTACCATCAGAGGGTGTACCCTTCTTTGTTTTGAAAAATAATATGTTATATCATGTTGCTACTTTAAAAGGAAAAAGGGTAGATCAGCTTTTAGCTCCCCGAAAACTGGAGCAGTTGGTTTTAGAAGCCACACATACGCATTTGTGGGGTGGCCATCTGGGAGAGGAGAAAACACTCCAACGCATCCAGTTAAGGTTCTTTTGGCTTGGCATTAATGCTTCTGTTAAGACATATTGTCAGGAATGCCCAGTGTGCCAGAGAACAGCCCCACGGCCAGAGTTAAGGACTTCACTGGTACCCCTCCCTATCATTTTCGTGCTTTTTGAGTGGATTGGTATGGATCTGATAGGGCTAGTTGAAAAATCTGCTAGAGGGCACCAATATATATTGGTAGTAGATGATTATGCCACCTGGTACCGACAGACTATACCCCATGCGCAATATTAAATCTGGCACCATTGCCAGAGAGCTGCTAACCATGTATACCCACTTAGGAATACCTATAAAGGTCTTAATGGACCAAGGTACACCTTTTGTGTCTAGACTCATGAAGGGTTTATGCTGGTTGCCAAAAGAAGACAGGATAACCACCTCAGTGGACCACCCTCAAACAGATGGCTTGGTAGGAAGATTTCATAAAACCCTTAAGCAAATGATAAAAGGGCAGTGTCTCAAAAAAATGACATTGGGGTCTGATCCTACCTTACTTGATGTTTGCAGTCAGAGAGGTACCCCAATCCTCTACAGGGTTTAGTCCCTTTGATTTCCTCTATGGGAGACAGCCAAGAGGAATTCTAGATCTCTTAAAGGAAGGGTGAGAAGACCAACACCCCAACATTGTTCAGTTTGTGGACCAGTTACAAGGCCATCTAAGGCAGATTGCACCATTCCTGAATTAACACATGGAAATGGCCCAACATTGTCAGAAGCAAAGGTATGATATTACTTCAGTCAACCGACCCTTTAAACCAGGACAAATAGAAAAAGTGGATAGGAAGTAATAGCGCTCAGTGGTAACTATGTGTCAAGGTGTTTTTAAACCTTGTATAGAAAGGATTAATAGATAAATATACAAAACCAGATACAGCTTAGCAGGGTTCACAGGTATATTGCATATAATGCTTAATCCAGTTTATCCAATAGTTTTTTCCAATGCCCCCTATTAAACACACAGGGGATAGCAACATAGTGCAGGTCAATAAAATCAAACAAGTTTTTAATATGTCAAATGCACTTACAATATAGTGACTTTGTACAAAAACATGGACAATATGGTCCCAGGCAAAACAGCATGCGAGTGATGTTATAAGCGTCCTCCTTCAGTCTGGGTCCCTTGTTCCGGAAACAATGGGGGCTCAGTCCAGGATTCGCCGCCGCCGCACAGCTGTCCCAACGGATCCACACGTCAAGCTTGGTGGTGAAATCATGCTTAAACGCGTTTTCGGAATTTATCCTTCATCGGAAGCGTGAGGGACATGTCCACAATGGGGCATATGTATACCCCTATCAATTACAATAAAACACATTGATTTGCCGCTAATCGGCATCCAGTGTACGGCCTCCGTGTCAAGCAGACCGGAACCCAGTGCCAGATTAAGCCTTTGGGGGGCCTGGGGCACTTTAGACAGGGGGGCCCCCTTGCACTTGTCATTACTGGCCGCAAACTGCATGGGAGAATATTACACTGTCAAAACACAGTGAAAAGGTCAATGGGTAACTGCAGGGGGATATACAGATAAACAAAAATGACTACGCAGACGCAATCAACTCCAACTTTTCGGATTTTACTCTGTTTTCAAGGATAGGACCATTTCTTTGAGTGCAGCCACCCGGGCAGTTGTCATGTGTATCTTGGGAACTGGCCGCGGCACACTGGTTGAAAATCACTGGTCTATATGCTTCACAGGGAGATCGGATGCTATTTACAGAGGGTCCCTTTTCTATAAAAAATGCTGTTAGCAATAAAAACATGAATTAAAATGGGATAAATACATAGATGTTACCCCATCACCAAAAATTATTTTATAAAAGGGTGACCACAGTCAATAGTCAAAAGAGGTGAAAAAGACAATAAGAAGAACATATATATAATTAACTCAAAAAGGGTTTTAACTCTGCATTGAGGCCCTTAGGGACCAATGTTCCTAAACGATGTATCCAGCGCATCTCAGTCATAGAGAGCCTCCTGGCCTCATCATTAGTGCGGCTCTTAGGGAGAATTTGTTCAATCGCACAGAAATTCACAATTTGACATTCATTTGAGTTATGCACAACACGGAAATGTTCTGATACCGTGTGTGTCTAGTTTTTTACGTATATTATAAATATGCTCCGCAGTGCGGGCTTTCATTTGTCTGCAGGTTTTTCCCACATATGATAGGCCGCAACTGCATTGTAACAGATAAATTACATTCCTAAAATGGCAAGTGAGGAACTGTTTAATTGGGAAATTGGTCCCATTAACAGTGAATTGATCAAGCTTCCTCTCTTTAGATTTCACCGTTCTGCAGGCGAGACAAGAATCGCAGCGGTGAAAACCAATAGTTCTAATAGTTTGACGCGGATTGCTATCTGTGGAACTATGAACTAAATGGTCTTTTAAAGAGGGAGCTTTTTATATATATGAACTGGGAATTTAAAAAAGTCCTTCAGGCTCCTCATTGATAATCATAATCTGACAGCTAGTCCCGTCAAATTTACATATTCTATTGACCCCACGACCACACATTACCTAGATGTGACCATATCAAAGGGCACCAGTGCCAACGTTACCAATCTGTACAGAAAGCCCACAGATCGCAACAACTTCCTCCTGGCGTCCAGTGCTCACCCTATACATTGCAAAAGATCTTTACCATATAGCCAGTTCCTGCGCACATTGCGCATTGTGAGTGACAGCACTGAGGCCCAGAAGGAGTTAGGCATCATGCGACAAATGTTTATAGACAGGGGATACAAGCACAAAGATCTGGAAAACCAGATGCAAAAAGCACTTATTAAAACTAGACAGGACCTATTACAAACAAAGAAACAGGCCGAAAAATTAATCTGGGTGAACCCTGTTCACCCATCAGTCGGCTCAAACCATCAAAAAAGCCAAGAAATTGTGGCCATTGATCACAACTGACCTGGCTCTTGATCTCCAAGGCAAAGCCCTAATGCCAGCATACAGGAGAAATAAAAATTTGAAGGATTACCTGGTAAAAACTGACATGTCCAATTTGGGTAAACCAGTTAAAATCCCACGGTTCCCCATCAAGAAGGGATGTTTCCGAAGCCCAAACTGCACAACGTGCAGCTATATGCAAACTGGCACATCGGTGTGCCATCCATACACTGGCAAACGGTTTCCCATCAGACACTTTCTGTCCTGTACGACCACTTTTGTAATCTACATAATTTTTTGTCCTTGTTCCTTAACTTATGTCGGGAAAACTGAACGACAATTTAAGGAATGGATGGCAGGACACCGGTCCGCCATCCGAACGGCACATAAAAAGGGATCTAGTGACAAACCCTTGGCTCGCCATTTTGTGCAAGCTAAACATTCCTTAGCAGCCGTCAAGTACATGATCATAGATCATGTGCCCCGTCCATCAGGGGAGGGGACAGAGGGAGAAAACTGCTCCAATTGGAGACCCGCTGGATATTTAAGCTTTACACTCTAGCTCCAAGGGGTCTCAATGAGCAGTTAGGGTTACACTGCTTCCTATAAATCCAAAATAGGCTTCCTAACCCAGATGCCATTCAACAGTCCGTCTTAGGGGCACCACAGGAGGGACGTTAACAGGCCTTTGTGGCCACGAGTCAAGCAAGACCTGACTCTCTCACATGGATCAGATTAAGTTTAGCAAGCGAGCACTCATACCCTTACAGAGTCAGTAGACCTCAGGGACATCCCAGAGAGTTGCGCATTACATTTAAAAATCTAATAACCAAGGACAGAAGATATAAAAAATATGTTTAAAAATAAGGGTTATCAACAAGCATGTATACTAGACACAACTGTGCTTAAACATCTGTAGAAATAAGTATATGCTAACAGGTGGTTCATTTAGAGAAGACACATTAGAACATTTAAAATATATAGACTCCAATCACACTCTTCAACAACATAATTTTTTCATGTTGTTTTATTATTTATTCATCATTTTTTTATGTTTTAAATATTTTGTATTCGTTTGAGCACATTATTTATAGTTTAATTGGCATCAATGTCACACATAAAGCCCCGCTGTCATGTTAGTTTTGTATGGCTTTTTGCACGTTATGTTGTTACTATGTTTGCATCACTTGTTTTACAGTATCAGCGGGAGCCGTAACTTGCGCACACTTCACATGCTGTATACACAGATCCATTCAAAACTTGTGACCACATCGAGACTACACGTCAAACACAGGATCTTTAAACTCCCACTCCCCGACACGCAACACCATTGGCACACTGGTTGCCTAAGCAACCCCACGGCCAAACAGTGACGTCACTGACAAGCGCCCGACATTGGTGCCCGGAAGTGCCCCGCTGCTACTGCATGGAATATGGTGATCAAGCACTATTTAAGAGGTGAGTGTACACTTCATTATCATGTAAGCTGTTTTGATAAAAGCCTCGTTGGAGGCTGAAACGTCAACCAATTCATTGGCTGCTGTTGTATATATTCATCAAGTACCGAGTGCCGCGGTGTTGCTGGTCTGTCTATATATATATATATATATATATATATGCTCATAGATGCTCGGCAGGCACTGGCGAGCATCTATGAGCACACCTCTGGTCCATGTATACAATTTATGGATGGTCAAGTAGTCCCAATGACCCATCAATACCTATGACCGATCTGTGATCCCGCTGGACGTCATCAAGCGTCAATATAAGAAGTTTTTTTCAAAACTTATTTTAAACCATCCAAGCTCAAAATTTCGAGTCAATTAACCCCTGAAGAAGTCGATCATCGAAGGAACGCATTAGGTCTCTACTCTATCTAAAAATCATGTTTTGGCGAAAAATCATGTCAAATGTTTAGTGTCTGACTCTAACTATGTCATATATATTTTAAATAAATTTGTTTTACAAATTGTAAAAGATTGTACCCACTGCTAAGTCTTGCACTAAGGTGGAGGTTTCATTTTAGCGCTCTCTATATCCATTTCCATACACATATCCCTTGATTTTGTCCTCCACTAACAGGGAGGTCTTATAGAGTAGCTGCTGCACACAGCGCAAACGAAAGTCTTTTTCCGCATATATATAGATATATATATATAGACGAGGATTCAGCCTGGCACTCCAGTGGCTGTTAACAGCTGCCGCGGGTGCCTTCCAGACCCAATTGATAGACAGTAGTATGAAACAAATAGAGGCACTCCAGCGGTCTTGGTGAAAAAAAGCAAGGTTTACTGTGAAACAGACGTTTCAGGGATATAGACACCCCTTCTTCAAGTGTACAATAACAGGGAGGTCTTATAGAGTAGCTGCTGCACACAGCGCAAACGAAAGTCTTTTTCCGCATATATATATATATATATATATATATATATATATGTCCAGTAGACCGGCACAATCCACGGCTCCTAGGCTGTATAATCTTGGCTGGGTGCCTGCACTAATGATAGTATACTTGCAGGGTGTGGAGCGGCACTCCTAGCAGAAAGAAAATTCAGGTACACGGAAGTTGCAAAGGCGACGTTTCAACGTCGCCTTTGCAACTTCCGTGTACCTGAATTTTCTTTCTGCAAGGAGTGCCGCTCCACACCCTGCAAATATATATATATATATATATATATATATATATATATATATATATGTAACACAAGCATCCCTGGCACTCGTCCGGAATAACAGCGGCGGAAGATGAAATAAATCAGCCCAATACAGTGGGTGCTTAGCCAACGTTTCGGGTTCTAGACCCTTTATCAAGACATGCACAAACACAAATGAGGTACTTACATATATAGGTGATCAGTGACATTGAACCCAGTGAATGCGGCAGCTCCCAGTAAGTGCGCCAACCCAGAGCACCGTGACGTCATCGGGGCGCCCGTGCGCCGGCTAGATCTGACAGAGCAGGGCAGGGGGCGTGTTGAAATTCAAGGGAGAATGCAAAACAAGTGCCCGCAACCTAGTGAAATAAAGTGTACATATACATTAAAAACGGCTGCGGCTGCAAGCCCAGAACGGGTCATAAAGTAACAAAAGTATTCATGTCATACAATAAAGCATAATAATAAAGAATGCATGCGCCAACAATGTTTACATAAT
The DNA here is from genome assembly GCF_055691185.1 of Crinia signifera. Lineage (NCBI taxonomy): Eukaryota > Metazoa > Chordata > Amphibia > Anura > Myobatrachidae > Crinia > Crinia signifera. The sequence continues at coordinate 147,408,696 of NC_139221.1, read as the reverse complement.
GTATGGGAAACCAAGACAGTAAGGGGCGCAGAGAGCAAAAAGTTGCGTGGAGGGAGACCAAAGGGAATGTCATTCATTACAAGGCAACTGCACTGAAGCTGTCAGTGGTAAGCGCACGGCAAAAGTCTGAGCTGTCAGTGATCACTAAGGTGTAGCTGTGCGTGGTGCTGAAAAGGTCAAGTCTAATTTAGAGAAAGCAAGTTAATGATAATTGCTCATTAAGGCCAAGGGGTTGCACTGTCTGTAGGCGATGAATCCAAAACGATTCACGTCTCAGCAGTGCATTGCCTCTGTCACCCCCTCGCAGTGTGGGGCTCACGCTGTCAATCATCTTATAGCGGAGAGATGGCAGGGTATGGCTGTGTTCCTTGAAATGTCTGGCAACGGGCTGGTCAGAACCTTTACCCTCAAGGGCAGCTCTAATGGCATATCTGTGGTTAGCGATCCTTTCTTTGAACTGTGTGGTGGTCTTTCCTATATAAAGGAATCCACACGGACATTTAATATAGTAGACCACGAATCTACTGCTGCAAGTGAGTGGGAATTTGATGGAAAATTTTTCACATGTAGTGCAACCTAGGCACTTGTAATTCCCGTTTTTGCGGGATAAGAAATGGCTTTGGGGTTTGATGTTAAAATTACTGACATCATTATGCACAACATAGTCCTTCAAATTTTTTCCTCGTCTGAAGGATGGGAGGAATGAGCTGCCCTGAAGGCTGGGGAGTGTTTTATTAGATGCAATGATCGGCCAAATTTGTCTGGCCAATTTAGTCAATGAATTGCTCTGTGTGTTGTACTTTTGTGTCCATATTATTTTATTACCAAGATTTTTATCAGTGGTAGAGTTCAGGACCGTAAGCCTGTCCAAATTAAGGACTTTACTTTTGGTCTGTGTTAATAATTTTAGTGGGTAACCCCTGGACAAAAAATCAATGGTCATTGCATCAATTTCCTTTTCAGCATCAATTAGTTTACTGTTAATCCTAAGTGCCCTTAGGAACTGGGAATGTGGTAAACCCCATTTCAAGGAGGGGGGATGATGACTTGAGCTCAACAGGATAGTATTTCTATCTGTTGGCTTTTTATACAAAGTGGTGACAATCTCATTAGCAGAATTAATGATCAATTTTACATCTAGAAAGTTAATAGATGTGGGGCTACAGGTGTAAGTAAATTTAATTGATGCATCACAGGAATTGGCAGTTTGCATGAGCAAATTAAATTTGTCTTCTCCCCCACCCCAAATCAAGAAAATATCGTCGATGTAACGATAAAAAGAGCTGATTGAGGCAGCAGTGGATGGGTCAGAGAAGAAAATGTCCTTTTCAATATCGTGCATAAAAATATTAGCCAAGCTAGGGGCCACATAGGACCCCATCGCAACCCCAGAGCATTGCAGGTAATATTTACTGTCAAAAAGAAAGTAGTTGCGCGACATAGCAAGGTCAAGCAGGTCAATGAAAAATAAGGCATCAGGGCCATTATAGACATCGCTATTCAACACAGATCTCTTGACAGATTGAATACCTCTCTGGTGAGGTATTGAGGTGTACAGAGAGACAACGTCTATAGTACACAGGAGGCTACCAGGAGGAAGACAAGGTACAGACATTAAATGCTTCAAAAACGTATTAGTGTCCTTTAAATAGGTGAACTGATTCTGGACAACAGGCTGCAAGAAGAGATCGAGAAACTGAGCAGAGGCATAAAAGATGGAGTCTCTCGCCGAAATAATCGGCCGTCCTGGTGGATTCAGGGGATCCTTGTGGATTTTTGGGATGGTGTAGAGTAACGGGGTTTTAGGAAAGTCAACAGATAGGGCATCACGGACTTTGTCTGGTATAATTCCAGTGTCGACACCATGCTGTAGGAGGTCATCAAGTTCTTTTTTATATTTTGCAGTAGGATCACCATTTAATTCTCGATACACAGTAGTGTCCGCAAGCTGGCGGTAGATCTCATTTTTGTAGTCACTGGTATTTTGTACAACCAATGCACCACCTTTATCTGCTGTGCGTATGATAATGTCCTTGTATGCACTTAATTCTTTCAAGGCCTTTTTCTCATCGGGGGTAAGATTGTGCAAGAGTGGTGGTGTATTAGCAGTAGCACTGCAAATCCTGCTGTCGATGATATCTGTAAAGCTTTTTATGGCAACATTGTTGGATTTGGGGTCGAAGGAGGATTTTTTGGAGAAAGGTAATTTCTTTACTTCCATCGGAGGACTGTCAGCAAAGTGTTCCCGCAATCTCAGGCGTCTTGAGAATTTGTACAGGTCCACTTTATTTTCAAATTGGTCTGGTACAGTGGTAGGTACAAAGGATAGACCTTTGTTAAGGACTTTGCGCTCAGTCTCAGATAAAATTCTGGAGGAAAGATTATGGATCATGTCCTCTTGTTTGTAGTTTTTCTTTGCGATCCTTGCCCACTGACCCCCTCTCCTGTTTCCAGGACGTCTGCGGGGCCTCTCCTTGCTCTCGTTAAAACACCAAGAGGGGGACGATTGCCGCCCCTGCCTCTGCCTCTGCCTTTTGGGGGCCTGGCACATTCTGATTCACTCGAGGACGGGTGATCACTTGATCGGTCGGTATATCGCTGATAACGGCGGCGGTAGTCTCGTTTTCTGCCCTCTATTTGACCACGGCCGTAAGCCCAACTGTATACTTTATAGTCCTCGTAATCCTTGTTAACCGTTTCACATTTAGATTTTTTGAACTGGATTAGTTCGCTGCGGTATTGCTCGATTTGTTTATTGAGCAGTGTATACCAATCTTGTGATTTGTCGTTTTTGATAGTGTCTGAATTAATGATCTCAAAGGATTTGATTTTTTCTTGCGTGATGTTAAGTTCTCTTTTAGATTCTTCGATCACCAGAAGAATAAGGTCATACGAACATTTATTCAAGACCGCAGTCCAACGCCTGCAGAATTCTGGGTTAGATCTCCCTATTGTGGGGATATTGTTAATTCTAAACCCTCGGGGAATTTTCTTTTCCCTGAAATAATCCGAGAGAGTAACCCCGTGTAAATAAAAGTCAACTTCTCGTTTTTTTAGTCTGGTGAGGGCTGTGACCAGTTGCTCCACTGAATCAGCTATACCCACATCTTTAAGATGATCAGAGAACAGGATTTGTTCAGCATCAGAGTCCGTAAGAACCAGTGAGTCTCCAACCGCAAGAGAAAGTTCCTTGAACCCAGGTACTGTGTTCTGCTCGGACATATCATATGGTGTCAGAGCTGAACGATGGTTGATAAACCCGAGAGGTGCAGGCAGCCGATGGGGGAACAAACACTGATGTCCTAGATGTAGACAGTCGGTAAAGAAAATAGCGGTGCCTCAGTTCCTCATAACGGATATACCGCAGTGTGGATAATATGCTGCACAATGTACTAGGCACTCAGGCTTGAGAGAGTCAGCTTGGACGGTGCCTCGGTATTCCAGGAGGAAGTAATATGTAACACAAGCATCCCTGGCACTCGTCCGGAATAACAGCGGCGGAAGATGAAATAAATCAGCCCAATACAGTGGGTGCTTAGCCAACGTTTCGGGTTCTAGACCCTTTATCAAGACATGCACAAACACAAATGAGGTACTTACATATATAGGTGATCAGTGACATTGAACCCAGTGAATGCGGCAGCTCCCAGTAAGTGCGCCAACCCAGAGCACCGTGACGTCATCGGGGCGCCCGTGCGCCGGCTAGATCTGACAAAGCAGGGCAGGGGGCGTGTTGAAATTCAAGGGAGAATGCAAAACAAGTGCCCGCAACCTAGTGAAATAAAGTGTACATATACATTAAAAACGGCTGCGGCTGCAAGCCCAGAACGGGTCATAAAGTAACAAAAGTATTCATGTCATACAATAAAGCATAATAATAAAGAATGCATGCGCCAACAATGTTTACATAATGTATGGGAAACCAAGACAGTAAGGGGCGCAGAGAGCAAAAAGTTGCGTGGAGGGAGACCAAAGGGAATGTCATTCATTACAAGGCAACTGCACTGAAGCTGTCAGTGGTAAGCGCACGGCAAAAGTCTGAGCTGTCAGTGATCACTAAGGTGTAGCTGTGCGTGGTGCTGAAAAGGTCAAGTCTAATTTAGAGAAAGCAAGTTAATGATAATTGCTCATTAAGGCCAAGGGGTTGCACTGTCTGTAGGCGATGAATCCAAAACGATTCACGTCTCAGCAGTGCATTGCCTCTGTCACCCCCTCGCAGTGTGGGGCTCACGCTGTCAATCATCTTATAGTGGAGAGATGGCAGGGTATGGCTGTGTTCCTTGAAATGTCTGGCAACGGGCTGGTCAGAACCTTTACCCTCAAGGGCAGCTCTAATGGCAGATCTGTGGTTAGCGATCCTTTCTTTGAACTGTGTGGTGGTCTTTCCTATATAAAGGAATCCACACGGACATTTAATATAGTAGACCACGAATCTACTGCTGCAAGTGAGTGGGAATTTGATGGAAAATTTTTCACCTGTTCTGGGATGGTAAAAACTGTCACCCACTTCTAAGTTTGAACATGTAGTGCAACCTAGGCACTTGTAATTCCCGTTTTTGTGGGATAAGAAATGGCTTTGGGGTTTGATGTTAAAATTACTGACATCATTATGCACAACATAGTCCTTCAAATTTTTTCCTCGTCTGAAGGATGGGAGGAATGAGCTGCCCTGAAGGCTGGGGAGTGTTTTATTAGATGCAATGATCGGCCAAATTTGTCTGGCCAATTTAGTCAATGAATTGCTCTGTGTGTTGTACTTTTGTGTCCATATTATTTTATTACCAAGATTTTTATCAGTGGTAGAGTTCAGGACCGTAAGCCTGTCCAAATTAAGGACTTTACTCTTGGTCTGTGTTAATAATTTTAGTGGGTAACCCCTGGACAAAAAATCAATGGTCATTGCATCAATTTCCTTTTCAGCATCAATTAGTTTACTGTTAATCCTAAGTGCCCTTAGGAACTGGGAATGTGGTAAACCCCATTTCAAGGAGGGGGGATGATGACTTGAGCTCAACAGGATAGTATTTCTATCTGTTGGCTTTTTATACAAAGTGGTGACAATCTCATTAGCGGAATTAATGGTCAATTTTACATCTAGAAAGTTAATAGATGTGGGGCTACAGGTGTAAGTAAATTTAATTGATGCATCACAGGAATTGGCAGTTTGCATGAGCGAATTAAATTTGTCTTCTCCCCCACCCCAAATCAAGAAAATATCGTCGATGTAACGATAAAAAGAGCTGATTGAGGCAGCAGTGGATGGGTCAGAGAAGAAAATGTCCTTTTCAATATCGTGCATAAAAATATTAGCCAAGCTAGGGGCCACACAGGACCCCATCGCAACCCCAGAGCATTGCAGGTAATATTTACTGTCAAAAAGAAAGTAGTTGCGCGACATAGCAAGGTCAAGCAGGTCAATGAAAAATAAGGCATCAGGGCCATTATAGACATCGCTATTCAACACAGATCTCTTGACAGATTGAATACCTCTCTGGTGAGGTATTGAGGTGTACAGAGAGACAACGTCTATAGTACACAGGAGGCTACCAGGAGGAAGACAAGGTACAGACATTAAATGCTTCAAAAACGTATTAGTGTCCTTTAAATAGGTGAACTGATTCTGGACAACAGGCTGCAAGAAGAGATCGAGAAACTGAGCAGAGGCATAAAAGATGGAGTCTCTCGCCGAAATAATCGGCCGTCCTGGTGGATTCAGGGGATCCTTGTGGATTTTTGGGATGGTGTAGAGTAACGGGGTTTTAGGAAAGTCAACAGATAGGGCATCACGGACTTTGCCATCTCTCCGCTATAAGATGATTGACAGCGTGAGCCCCACACTGCGAGGGGGTGACAGAGGCAATGCACTGCTGAGACGTGAATCGTTTTGGATTCATCGCCTACAGACAGTGCAACCCCTTGGCCTTAATGAGCAATTATCATTTACTTGCTTTCTCTAAATTAGACTTGACCTTTTCAGCACCACGCACAGCTACACCTTAGTGATCACTGACAGCTCAGACTTTTGCCGTGCGCTTACCACTGACAGCTTCAGTGCAGTTGCCTTGTAATGAATGACATTCCCTTTGGTCTCCCTCCACGCAACTTTTTGCTCTCTGCGCCCCTTACTGTCTTGGTTTCCCATACATTATGTAAACATTGTTGGCGCATGCATTCTTTATTATTATGCTTTATTGTATGACATGAATACTTTTGTTACTTTATGACCCGTTCTGGGCTTGCAGCCGCAGCCGTTTTTAATGTATATGTACACTTTATTTCACTAGGTTGCGGGCACTTGTTTTGCATTCTCCCTTGAATTTCAACACGCTCCCTGCCCTGCTCTGTCAGATCTAGCCGGCGCACGGGCGCCCCGATGACGTCACGGTGCTCTGGGTTGGCGCACTTACTGGGAGCTGCCGCATTCACTGGGTTCAATGTCACTGATCACCTATATATGTAAGTACCTCATTTGTGTTTGTGCATGTCTTGATAAAGGGTCTAGAACCCGAAACGTTGGCTAAGCACCCACTGTATTGGGCTGATTTATTTCATCTTCCGCCGCTGTTATTCCGGACGAGTGCCAGGGATGCTTGTGTTACATATTACTTCCTCCTGGAATACCGAGGCACCGTCCAAGCTGACTCTCTCAAGCCTGAGTGCCTAGTACATTGTGCAGCATATTATCCACACTGCGGTATATCCGCTATGAGGAACTGAGGCACCGCTATTTTCTTTACCGACTGTCTACATCTAGGACATCAGTGTTTGTTCCCCCATCGGCTGCCTGCACCTCTCGGGTTTATCAACCATCGTTCAGCTCTGACACCATATGATATGTCCGAGCAGAACACAGTACCTGGGTTCAAGGAACTTTCTCTTGCGGTTGGAGACTCACTGGTTCTTACGGACTCTGATGCTGAACAAATCCTGTTCTCTGATCATCTTAAAGATGTGGGTATAGCTGATTCAGTGGAGCAACTGGTCACAGCCCTCACCAGACTAAAAAAACGAGAAGTTGACTTTTATTTACACGGGGTTACTCTCTCGGATTATTTCAGGGAAAAGAAAATTCCCCGAGGGTTTAGAATTAACAATATCCCCACAATAGGGAGATCTAACCCAGAATTCTGCAGGCGTTGGACTGCGGTCTTGAATAAATGTTCGTATGACCTTATTCTTCTGGTGATCGAAGAAGCTAAAAGAGAACTTAACATCACGCAAGAAAAAATCTAATCCTTTGAGATCATTAATTCAGACACTATCAAAAACGACAAATCACAAGATTGGTATACACTGCTCAATAAACAAATCGAGCAATACCGCAGCGAACTAATCCAGTTCAAAAATCTAAATGTGAAACGGTTAACAAGGATTACGAGGACTATAAAGTATACAGTTGGGCTTACGGCCGTGGTCAAATAGAGGGCAGAAAACGAGACTACCGCCGCCGTTATCAGCGAGATACCGACCGATCAAGTGATCACCCGTCCTCGAGTGAATCAGAATGTGCCAGGCCCCCAAAAGGCAGAGGCAGAGGCAGGGGCGGCAATCGTCCCCCTCTTGGTGTTTTAACGAGAGCAAGGAGAGGCCCCGCAGACGTCCTGGAAACAGGAGAGGGGGTCAGTGGGCAAGGATTGCAAAGAAAAACTACAAACAAGAGGACATGATCCATAATCTTTCCTCCAGAATTTTATCTGAGACTGAGCGCAAAGTCCTTAACAAAGGTCTATCCTTTGTACCTACCACTGTACCAGACCAATTTGAAAATAAAGTGGACCTGTACAAATTCTCAAGACGCCTGAGATTGCGGGAACACTTTGCTGACAGTCCTCCGATGGAAGTAAAGAAATTACCTTTCTCCAAAAAATCCTCCTTCGACCCCAAATCCAACAATGTTGCCATAAAAAGCTTTACAGATATCATCGACAGCAGGATTTGCACTGCTACTGCTAATACACCACCACTCTTGCACAATCTTACCCCCGATGAGAAAAAGGCCTTGAAAGAATTAAGTGCATACAAGGACATTATCATACGCACAGCAGATAAAGGTGGTGCATTGGTTGTACAAAATACCAGTGACTACAAAAATGAGATCTACCGCCAGCTTGCGGACACTACTGTGTATCGAGAATTAAATGGTGATCCTACTGCAAAATATAAAAAAGAACTTGATGACCTCCTACAGCATGGTGTCGACACTGGAATTATACCAGACAAAGTCCGTGATGCCCTATCTGTTGACTTTCCTAAAACCCCGTTACTCTACACCATCACAAAAATCCACAAGGATCCCCTGAATCCACCAGGACGGCCGATTATTTCGGCGAGAGACTCCATCTTTTATGCCTCTGCTCAGTTTCTCGATCTCTTCTTGCAGCCTGTTGTCCAGAATCAGTTCACCTATTTAAAGGACACTAATACGTTTTTGAAGCATTTAATGTCTGTACCTTGTCTTCCTCCTGGTAGCCTCCTGTGTACTATAGACTTTGTCTCTCTGTACACCTCAATACCTCACCAGAGAGGTATTCAATCTGTCAAGAGATCTGTGTTGAATAGCGATGTCTATAATGGCCCTGATGCCTTATTTTTCATTGACCTGCTTGACCTTGCTATGTCGCGCAACTACTTTCTTTTTGACAGTAAATATTACCTGCAATGCTCTGGGGTTGCAATGGGGTCCTGTGTGGCCCCTAGCTTGGCTAATATTTTTATGCACGATATTGAAAAGGACATTTTCTTCTCTGACCCATCCACTGCTGCCTCAATCAGCTCTTTTTATCGTTACATCGACGATATTTTCTTGATTTGGGGTGGGGGAGAAGACAAATTTAATTCGCTCATGCAAACTGCCAATTCCTGTGATGCATCAATTAAATTTACTTTCACCTGTAGCCCCACATCTATTAACTTTCTAGATGTAAAATTGACCATTAATTCCGCTAATGAGATTGTCACCACTTTGTATAAAAAGCCAACAGATAGAAATACTATCCTGTTGAGCTCAAGTCATCATCCCCCCTCCTTGAAATGGGGTTTACCACATTCCCAGTTCCTAAGGGCACTTAGGATTAACAGTAAACTAATTGATGCTGAAAAGGAAATTGATGCAATGACCATTGATTTTTTGTCCAGGGGTTACCCACTAAAATTATTAACACAGACCAAGAGTAAAGTCCTTAATTTGGACAGGCTTACGGTCCTGAACTCTACCACTGATAAAAATCTTGGTAATAAAATAATATGGACACAAAAGTACAACACACAGAGCAATTCATTGACTAAATTGGCCAGACAAATTTGGCCGATCATTGCATCTAATAAAACACTCCCCAGCCTTCAGGGCAGCTCATTCCTCCCATCCTTCAGACGAGGAAAAAATTTGAAGGACTATGTTGTGCATAATGATGTCAGTAATTTTAACATCAAACCCCAAAGCCATTTCTTATCCCACAAAAACGGGAATTACAAGTGCCTAGGTTGCACTACATGTTCAAACTTAGAAGTGGGTGACAGTTTTTACCATCCCAGAACAGGTGAAAAATTTTCCATCAAATTCCCACTCACTTGCAGCAGTAGATTCGTGGTCTACTATATTAAATGTCCGTGTGGATTCCTTTATATAGGAAAGACCACCACACAGTTCAAAGAAAGGATCGCTAACCACAGATCTGCCATTAGAGCTGCCCTTGAGGGTAAAGGTTCTGACCAGCCCGTTGCCAGACATTTCAAGGAACACAGCCATACCCTGCCATCTCTCCGCTATAAGATGATTGACAGCGTGAGCCCCACACTGCGAGGGGGTGACAGAGGCAATGCACTGCTGAGACGTGAATCGTTTTGGATTCATCGCCTACAGACAGTGCAACCCCTTGGCCTTAATGAGCAATTATCATTAACTTGCTTTCTCTAAATTAGACTTGACCTTTTCAGCACCACGCACAGCTACACCTTAGTGATCACTGACAGCTCAGACTTTTGCCGTGCGCTTACCACTGACAGCTTCAGTGCAGTTGCCTTGTAATGAATGACATTCCCTTTGGTCTCCCTCCACGCAACTTTTTGCTCTCTGCGCCCCTTACTGTCTTGGTTTCCCATACATTATGTAAACATTGTTGGCGCATGCATTCTTTATTATTATGCTTTATTGTATGACATGAATACTTTTGTTACTTTATGACCCGTTCTGGGCTTGCAGCCGCAGCCGTTTTTAATGTATATGTACACTTTATTTCACTAGGTTGCGGGCACTTGTTTTGCATTCTCCCTTGAATTTCAACACGCCCCCTGCCCTGCTCTGTCAGATCTAGCCGGCGCACGGGCGCCCCGATGACGTCACGGTGCTCTGGGTTGGCGCACTTACTGGGAGCTGCCGCATTCACTGGGTTCAATGTCACTGATCACCTATATATGTAAGTACCTCATTTGTGTTTGTGCATGTCTTGATAAAGGGTCTAGAACCCGAAACGTTGGCTAAGCACCCACTGTATTGGGCTGATTTATTTCATCTTCCGCCGCTGTTATTCCGGACGAGTGCCAGGGATGCTTGTGTTACATATTACTTCCTCCTGGAATACCGAGGCACCGTCCAAGCTGACTCTCTCAAGCCTGAGTGCCGAGTACATTGTGCAGCATATATATATATATATATATATATATATATATATAGACATTGTAGGGGCTCTGCACACACTAAATTAACTGATAATAAATAGTGGAGATTTGGTTCATGAATTGATCAATGCATTTAAGCCTGCAGCCCCCGTCACGGGACCCCACCTTTCTGCAGGTCCTAGCACTATCGCTCAATATGGCTACAATACACATAGCTATCACATCAATGTTTGAATCCAGGCATGCTATCTGGTCTAAAGCTCACAGCAGACTGTGCTTTTATAGGTGAGCAGTTACCAACACACCTGTCACTAATCATCTAGGGAACTGGTTAACATAAGCTATGCATTATGGGTTAAAACAGGGTGCATGAGAGAATGTGACCACAATAAGACTAATTAAAAAAATTAATCTAATAAACAATATATACACTAAATATAGATATATATATATACACAAACACTGTACACACTACCGTTCAATAGTTTGGGGTCCCTTAGAAATTAGCACTGTTATTGTTGTAAAGGACCATACTAGCTGAAAACGTCAAATTTTTTAAGGGACTATTTACATAGTTGTATTGATACCCATTTCCAGCAACCCCCACTACAGTGTTCTAATGGTACATTGTGTTTGCGAATCGCATTAGAGGACAAATGGATGATTAGAAATCCCTTGCGCAATGATGTCAGCACAGCTGAAAATGGGTTTGCTCATTAGAAAAGCTATAAAACTGGCCTTCCTTAGATATAGTTGAGTATCTGGAGCATCAAATTTGTGGATTTGATTATACTCTCAAATGGCCAGATAATGAGAACTTTCATGTGAAACTTGACAGTCTATTCTTGTTCTTTGAAATAAAGGCAATTCCATGCGAGAAATTGCTAAGAAACTGAACATTTCCTACAACGGTGTGTACTACTCCCTTCAGAGAACAGGCTCTACCAGAGTAGAAAGAGAAGTGAGAGGCCCCGATGCATATTTGAGCAAGAAGCCAAGTACATTAGAGTCTCCAGTTTGAGAAATCGACGACTCACAGGTCCTCAACTGGCAGCTTTATTAAATGGTCCTCAACTGGCAGCTTTATTAAAAGGTAAAATGGATTTTGAATAAGGAAGGCTATCATTCCATTTTGCAATACCATGCCCTATGGACAGTGAATGATTGGAGCCAATTTCCTCCTCCAACAGGTCAATGACTGAAAGCACGCCTCCAAATTATGCAAGAACTATTTAGGGAAGAAGCAAACAGCTGGTATTCTGGCAGGAATGGAGTTGCCAGCGCATTCAACCCCATTTAGCTGTTGTGCGAGCAGCTTGACTGTATGGTACGCAAGAAGTGCCCATCAAGCCAATCCAACTTGTGGGGGTGAAATTTCTTCAGATTAGCTCAGCAAATTACCAGCTAGAATGCCAAAGGTCTGCAATGCTGTAATTGCTGCAAAAAGGAGCATTCTTTAATGAAAGCAAAGTTAAGGACCATATTATTATTTTAAATAAATATCAATATTTCCAAACTTGGCAATGTCTTGACTATATGTTCTATTCATTTTGCAACTCATTTGATAAATAAAAGTAAGTTTTCATGTAAAACATGAAACTGTCTGGGTGACCCCAAACTTTTGAACGTTAGTGTGTGTATATATATATATATATATATATATATATATATCAGACCTTCTACAAGATCAGTGAGAGTGACCTCTCCATCTCAGCTGTTCTATGGCATTGATCTTATTGAGCTTCTTGGCGGCAGGCAGGGCCGGACTGGCCATCTGGCACTTCTGGCAAATGTTAGAGGGGCTGATGGCCAGGTGGGCCAATTTTTTCTTGCAAAGTGGAGGCTCCGCCTCCCGATCGGCTCACAGAGAGAGATGCTGGGCTCTCTCTGTGCGATGCTGAGGTCCAGGATAGAGGGGGGCATCACATGCCGCTATTCTCCTCTCTACGCCAAGCCGGGACAGGCAGCACGTGCATGCACATGCAAGAGCTTAGCGTGTACAAAGGTCGGACGCAGGCACAAATGCCAGGGGCCCAGTCCATCATTGGCGTCAGGTGTGCGGCACGATCCAAGCCAGCAGGGGGTGAGTGTGTTTTTGTACCATGTATGTATTTTAATGGTATGATGAATATTGTGCATTTATGTCCCTGATGTGCACCTGGGTATAATGTAACAAAGTGCACAGTTGCACTTACTGTATATACTTTACATAGCCATGAACTTCTTCCTATGACTATGTCGTTTCAGAGTCCCTCATGCTCCATTACCTTGTATGGTTTGCTAGCATGCATTTCTTCCAATACAGGTGGATAGAATTACCACCTAAGCCTTACCCCTCCACCCCACCACCTAAGTGTAACCCCTTCAGCCTGCAGCCTAACCCTAATCCCCCCACCATAGCTGTCTCTCCCCTTCCTGAACTAGACCATAAGCTGCCCAAGGATACTGATCTTATTGTACTTTTGTTGTATACTGGCCAGTTTGGTTTTACCTGGATTTACTAGGATCTCAAAGCAGGACATAGTTGCTTACCCTCCTGCATTCTGCAGGAGACTCCCTGAAATAGCAGCAATCTCCCTCATTAGTCTAGCAATCTCCCTCATTTCACCTAACCCAGATTACATTGTTAAATCTTTTGGGGAACAAGGAATGAGAGAAAGATACTGTACATTTACATTGAATCATCAGCACCATTTCCGTGCACTTTACCACGTACTATATAGTAGCTCTTACTAACTGCTTTGGGGCTCATCTACATTTGGATATAATATACTGTACATTATAAAATGACTATTTTAAAAGATTCCTCTCAGATGTAGCAGTACACACCCACGCTTTTAGGTGCCACGTTCACAATCTCTTTTCACAATATCTCCATATACATTATGGAACTAGACAGGCCCTTTGTGTGGAGCATGACACGCCCTCTCAACCTGTGCAAAATTCTACTACCAACTATAATCTTCCTGAAACTCATTTTCAAAAGTAGGCAAGTATGAAGCAGAGTCTTATTGGCTGTCCAAAACAGGTGACACCTGATAGCCAATCGGAATAATTTGAACTTGCGATAATTTGCCGATAAGAACCGAGTAAATCGATACCTGCACATATCTAGAAATGACCTGTTCCGCTTACGCTGTCTTTTGTTGTGTTACTAGTAAGCTTCTGAAAATCTGATTCAGTGAGTGCTAGCCCCGTCCAGCTGTTGGCAATCATATTCCCTAGAACAAAGAAAGTTTGCAGATCTTAAGGTGTGTACACACGGCAGATCCTACCGTGAGATGCGAGTCCCGATGCGATCACTCGCATCTCACGGCATGCTAGAGGGGCACAATTTACACTATATAGTGCAGATCTGCACTATATAGTCTTGCCTGCCCTCTCTATCTGGCTGCCGATTTGGGCTCACACGGGAGCACGCATCGGCAGCGCATCGGGCTCGCAAGCCCTAAAAAAGCATGCGATTTGCATGCGATATGGCTTCCGATGTTCGCTATATCAGGAACATCGGAAGCCAAATCTTACCGTCTGTACACACTATTAGATTCCTATATAGTTTTTGTACGGTAAAAATGGCAGTGGCTGCAATGACAGTTTTGCTTTGTAGAAACACAACACACTATGATAGGCTAAGATTGATCTATGTATTTTTAAACTTATTATCCATGTTAATATGCAATAAATAAGCTATTATTTGTGTTCTATTATATTATATTATATGTCTATTTCAACCAAATAAATATAAGTTAATAAAATGTAGTTTCTAAATGATGTTGTTGTTATTATGATTATTATTATAATTATTTTTATTATTATTGTAGAAACTCGTCTTGCTATCTATCTATCTATCTATCTATCTATCTATCTATCTATCTATCTATCTATCTATCTATCTATCTATCTATCTATCTATCTATCTATCTATCTGTGTGCATTTTCTATAATTGAATAGATTCAGTTCCTCATCTCTGCCAGCAGATGGCACTGCTTTCAAAAACATGTGCAGTACCCACTTTGCTATTATGCCTTCAGGATTGAATTTACCTGTCTTTGTTTTGTTCTAGTGGCTAGAGTGCCCTGATTACAATTTTACAACTACAGGAAACAAAACATATTATAATTTGGGACACTTACATTAAGTATATTTCATTTTTTTTAAATACCTTATTTCAGCACGTTTAATGCTGGGGTAGCCTCGAGAGCTACCAACAATGCATGTTTTCCATATCTCCTCACAGAATGACGAGTGAAGTAATTAGCTCCACCTGTGAATCTTTTAAAATGTGTTAACGAGTAATGAGTGCACCTGTGCAGCAGCTAGGTTGTCTGGAAAATGTGACCTGTTGGTAGCTCTCGAGGAGTGGAGTTGGCTACCACTGGTTAAAATGTATCAAAATGTTTTAAACAATTAAAGAGCGACAAGGGCATATTCCTGTTTCTAGTATTAATTCTCCAAACATGATTGCAATGTTCTATACTTTGGTTCAAGTACAATAAGCCTGTTCAGCATGGCCCGCAGAATAGCAAAAATCACTGTGTCCCGCAGAGCCAGACCTAGACATAGGCAAACTAGGCAAATGCCTGGACCAGTGGTGTCAAACTCATGGCCCTCCAGCTGTTGAGGAACTATAAGTTCCAGCATTCCCTGCCACAGTTTTATCAATCCATTATATAAAATCTGTGGCAGGGCATGCTGGGATGTGCAGTTCCACAACAACTTGAGGGCCATGAGTTTGACCCCACTGGCCTAGGGCATTTTGGAATGCTAAAGGACAAGCCTTACAAGCCTAGGGCTGACTCTGTACCGGCGGGCAACAGTGGGACAAGGACTGCCAGAAGTAATATACAGTATGTGTGGGATAAAAGCATGACAGCCAAGGAGAAACTGTGGGAGCCCGGAATGAAGGGAACCAGAGAGAGTAAGTCTTGTCTGCAGGGGCGGATTTAGGGAGGAGGGCGCCCCTAGGCACAACAATAATGTTTACTAAGTAGGACAGTTTATAGGGGCAGTATCTGCATGTCCTATACATTTACACTCTATTTAAGATGGAATATAGTACAGTACAGTGGATATTTTGCAGTTATTGGTACATTTTGGGCTGACAGTACTATCACAGGCATCCAAGTGCCGCCCCCAAACATGTGCCGCCCCTAGGCCGGTGCCTCACGTGCCTAATGGGAAATTCGGCTCTGCTTGTCTGGGCATAATTGCTGCAGCCAATCCAGTGAGTGGGGGGAGGAGCTGAGGGAGCCGGACCAGTCATGCCAGTCTTAGAGGTCAAGTCTATCAGGGCTGGCAGCGCAGGGGTGCAGACAGTACTCCCAGTGACCAGGGGTGTAACTAGAACTTTGTGGGCCCCATAGCAAATACATTTTAGGGGCCCCCCAACTAATGACTACACCAAAGTGGGTATGGCTAGTACAAGAACCGTTGTAAGGGTTGCCTATGATTTTAATGCTAGCCTACAAAGCAATTTACTGCAGACTTTTTTAACTGTAATCCTGTATTAAAACATACATCACTCTCATACATACTCCTCCACTCTCATACATACAGTAGATACACCACTCTCATACATACTCCGCCACAACCATTCATACATATGCACTCATACATACACCTATATCATTCATACATACACTGCTCTCATACATACATACATACATACATACATACACACACACACTGCTGCTCTCATACATACATACACTGCCGCTCTCATACATACATACATACATACATACATACTGTACACTGCTCTCATACATACATACATACATACATACATATATACATAGATACACTGCCGCTCTCATACATACATACACTGCCGCTCTCATACATACATATTGTACACTGCTTTCATACATACATACATACATATATACATACATACACTGCCGCTCTCATACATACACTGCCGCTCTCATACATACATACATACATACTGTACACTCCTCTCATACATACATACATACATACATACATACATACATATATATATATACATACATACACTGCCACTCTCATACATACACTGCCGCTCTCATACATACATACTGTACACTCCTCTCATACATACATACACTGCCGCTCTCATACATACATACTGTACACTGCTCTCATACATACACACATATATACATACATACACTGCTGCTCTCATACATACATACACTGCCGCTCTCATACATACATACTGTACACTGCTCTCATACATACATACATACATACATACATATATACATACATACACTGCCGCTCTCATACATACATACTGTACACTCCTCTCATACATACATACATACACTGCCGCTCTCATACATACATACTGTACACTGCTCTCATACATACACACATATATACATACATACACTGCTGCTCTCATACATACATACACTGCCGCTCTCATACATACATACTGTACACTGCTCTCATACATACATACATACATACATACATATATATATACATACACTGCCGCTCTCATACATACATACTGTACACTGCTCTCATACATACATACATACATACATATATACATACATACATACACTGTTGCTCTCAACATACATACACCTCTCTCTTACATACATTCATACACTGTCTCCATTCATCCCACCCCTCCCCACACTAGGGGGGTTATTCTAGTCCATTCTTTCTGACAAAATCCTTCTTAGATGGACAAAACCATGTGCACTGCGGGTGGGGCAGATCTAACATGTGCAGAGAGAATTAGATTTGGGTGGGGTTTTACTTCAAAGTGAGATCTATATTGCAGTGTAAAAATAAAGCAGTCAGTATTTTCCCTGCACAGAAACAAAATAACTCACCCAAATCTAATTCTCTCTGCACAAGTAACACCTACCCCACCTGCAGTGCACATGGTTTTGCCCATCTAAGGAGGATTTTGTCAGAAAGAATGAACCAAAATAAGGCCCTAGGACACACAGTAGACAGCCACTTATACAGACACCCATATGGATCTTACTGCTGGGGTGACGCTGCTGCAGATCCATGGTGCTCCTGGCGACTAAGCTGGGGAGGAGGAGGGCTGCTGGAGATGACACTGTCTCCTGCTGAAGGCGGATAGATGCAGGTCCTGGCGGCAGAAGAAACTACTTCCTGTGACAGCCTCCAGCCAGCTCCGCACTGCTGCTGGGGGGGGGGGGGGGGGTGTAGGGGTAAAAAATGCTGCTGCTTCTTGACCCCTGACACGCCCCCTTCTTCCACCAGAGCTAGCCGCATTTTTTTAAATTGATGGAAACTTTGAAATCATTCGATGCTGATGCATGGTGCAGGGGTGTTTGCTGGGTCTGCGGGTCCCTGGAACGGCTTAGGCCCCATAGCAAGTGCACCCCCTGCACCCTTTATAGTTACACTACTGGCGGAGACGTCATTATGCTGTGTCTACATCGCCAGCCTATCCTTCACTGCCAGTGAGAAAGAGCAGGACTTTGGGGGAGATTCTCTAAGAATCTCCGCCCCCCTTCGCCACCCATCGCAATTATAATTATTGCATATTTTCTAACATATGCGATAATTATAGCAAAGGACAGCTCTTGCATTAAGAGCTGTCCTTTGCGGTGAGAGTCGCCGGGTCCCAGCAGGTCCTGGCGGCTCCCCCCTCCCTCACACACCCGGCGCTGCTGCTGCTGCGCCGGGCTCTCCTCCTCCCTGCACCCGGAAGAGGATCAGTGCAGGGAGGAGGTCACAGGTCCGGGCAGCACAGCTCTATGCTGCCCGGACACAGGTGAGGGGGAAGGGGGCGATGCGGGGTGGCGGGTGTCCGTGCGAGGGCGGCAGGGGTCGTTGCGGGGCGGCGGTGGGATGCGGTAGAAGCCCATTGGCTTCTATGGGGCATCGCCAGATTTTTCTGGCGATGCCCCCCCGCCGCGTTAACCCGACGGGGGATGCTTACAGCATCCCAAAATGTGGTAAAAACCCCGACAACGGGGTTTTTACCGCATTTCTTGTTTAGAGAATCTCCCCCTTTATGAGGAGCTGAGTCTGCAGTGCTGAAGACTCCACACAGCAGCTGCAGGAACTGACTACAAAACCACCCTCCCCAACGATGAGGCAGCTGACACTGACTGGTAGCAGTATGCATCATCAGTATGGTAATATTTACTACTACATTTCCATTCTAATGAAATATCTCTCTCCCTCCATCTCCTTCTCCCTCCGTCCATCACACATGTGACTGTAGCGGCAGTGATGTTGTACTCAGTATTGTGTTCATTTGGCTGCTAAGCCTTCTGTTCTGTGCCCACGGCTGCCTGTTCTGCTCTCATGGGCCGCTCAGCCGTCTGCTGTGTGCCCTTGGCTGCCTGCTCTCTGCCAACGAGTTGCTCCACCATCTGCTCTATTGGAGAGGTGCACTCTACACCTGTCTCCTATGGCCAGATGCAGCATCAGCCTCCACGGCTGTGTCCCCTTACGCTCCCCATCCTTATGTAGGTGGTCCCAGCCCTGCACTGTCAGTTAGACAGTACGCCCAGAATGAGTGACAGCATGCCCAGCGTGAGGGGAGAAGCTTGCGCTGCTATTGTGAGAAGACAGTGCGAGTTCAGTGTCCCCACGCTTTGTGTGTCCGTTACCAGCGCACATTCCAGTCAGATCCCTGCAGTGCTGCTAGTAAGGAGTGCAGGATGGTGCCATCATAGCAGAGCAGCGTATCCTGAGTCCCTGCTGTAAATCACCACCCAGGAAAGTTCCTGCATAGCGCCACAATCTGTTAGCCCTCATAGACCCACAGCATCCAGTCTGCATGCCGCGCAGTCTTCTGCACTGAAAAGAGACTTCATTACCCACCATCCATCTACTGTATATCCATCTGGTGCAGGATAACAATAAGTACCTGCACCATACACCTGTAACAATACATCTGTATACCCCTGCCTAAGATATTATATCTGATATATACTGTATACTGGAAGTTAACCTTTGATGCCTGTTAACTCTGTGCTCATTACTACAAATAAATCATAGTCCTGATTAAACTTCCAAAAACGTGTGTCATCTATCAACACCACAAGCACCGCTATATACTCTGCCAACAGGTTATGGACCCAGACCCTGCGTGCTTGGAAGATTAACCCCTAAAAGTCGAGTGATACTGAATATAAAATAACACAGACAAGTCTGAAGTGACAATATAGAAGGGTTAACAAGAGGTATAACACAGGGCACAGTATGAACTTTGTTAAGCTGAAAGGTTTGGATAACTACACCACGTGGAAATTTGCCATGGAAATGCAGCTTAAAAGGGAAAAGCTATGGAAGGTCACAGTACAGACAGGAGAAAGGCCAAACTAGGTAGATAGAGCACTCAGAACGATAGGTTTAGATGTGGAGCAGCATGTCTATTCATTAATTAGTGGGAAAGAGTCCACCAGGGACATGTGGACAGCCCTGCAAAGTGTATACGTAGATAAAGGTCTGATGAGAAGAATAAGTTTGAGGTGCATGCTATTTGGAATGAATTTGAGTGCCCGCAAGGACATGAATGACTACAGTACATTGATAAAATCTTATCAATAGCTCAGCAATTGGCATCTGTAGGAGCACAGGTGGATGATGAAGACGTAGCAATGGTGATGCTGCAGAATCTGCTGGCAGAATTTGACTTCTTAGTACTTGCCTTAGAGTCAAACAGCACCAAGCTAATGACTGAAATTGTAAGAGCCAAGCTACTGCAGTTCCAGAAGCGTATTCCCGATGAGACCAAAGCTGAGTGTTCTGCCTTGGTCGCAAAGGGCGCAAAGTTTAAGAAGCACGTGTTCAAGTGTTTTGTATGTCACAAGTTAGGACACAAAGCTTCAGATTGCAATAAGAGAAAAACCAGTGATGCGCAGAAGCAGCAAGACGAGCCAGCACTGAACATAGCAGACAACTATAGGAAGGATTGCTGGTACATGGACTCTGGAGCCACTAGGCATTTTAGCTGCAATCAACATTGGTTCAATTCTTTGACACCATCTGAACCCACTTCATTTCGAGGGATGGGGAACAAGGTCTTTACTGCATTACAGGCTGGGTCAATAACAGTACGTCTAAGAATTAGAGAAGAAACAGTTTTTACAGACATCTAAGATGTATTGTTTGAGCCAGAATTGGAAGTAACCTCATTGACATCAGCATGCTGGAAGAAAAGGGTTACAGCGTCCAATTTGAAAAGGGCAGGTGTATGGTGGTGCTTGTGGTGTGAAGGTGATATGGTATTACAAAAATCTCACTTTAGAACTTAGCACTTTAAATTATTTCTCAATTGAGCTGTTATCTACTCCAGTATCAGGCATTTGTCCTATATTAAAGGTCCAAACACACTGGGCGACTATGCCCAACGTGTATGGACAGCGATGATGCCAATCATTGCTGTGGGGAAAACTGCTCAGTGCATACACACTGAGCGGCTTTTCCCCTGCCCGGCATCGACGGAGGGGGGAGGATGGCTTTGCATAGTGCAGGGCTATTGTAGTCAAAAGAGTTGGATATCCAAGGGAGGATATCGAAAAAAGACTCCCGGGTGGGGCACAGCCTTCTATTGAGAATAGGTTACTGTTAATACAAAATTTTGTATTAACAGTAACCTATTCTCAATAGAAGGCTGTGCCCCACCCGGGAGTCTTTTTTCGATATCCTCCCTTGGATATCCAACTCTTTTGACTACAATTACCCTACTCCCTGGGAGCACCTCCACAATTCAATAACATTTATTATATTTCATTACATTGATTGGAGCATGCCTTCTTACCCTCCGTCATTATAGCCCAGTGCCCTTGGCCTCTCCCCTCTTCCCTTCCCCCTTTTTTGCATAGTGCAGGGCTATGCAAAGCCGTCCTGAAAGCCGCTCATCTGCTGGTATAACCAACAGATGAACGGCTTTCCCGGCGATGATGCGGGAGCGCACCGCAGTGCTCACCGCTCATCGCCGGGACATACACACTGGGCGGCTTTGAGATGAAAGCCGCTCAAACTGGGTGTTTTGAGCGACTTTCAACTCAAAGTCGCCCAGTGTGTATGGGCCTTTACTCATTTTCTTAAATGCCCACCATTCAGCTGACTAAAGGACTGCTGCCACCTTAAGTACACCTATGGAGTGTTTCCAAGAGGAATGTCATCATGAACTGAAATCCATCCAATATGTTTTTTTGATTTATTGTTTCTGAACACTCTTAGTTTGTATCACTTGGTTTGTATCACAACCTGAAGAATAGAGTTGATACAAGAAGGATCCATGCTTTTATGCTGTTGTCTCCATAGGCCCGATTCAGACCTGACAACTGCGAATTTGCATAGCGGACGATTATCGATGAACCGTGCATGCGTATGGGCCACAATGCATGTGTGCAATGATGGTGAACCACTAACGAAGGATTTTGGTAATTTTTGCTCTGCTGCATTCGTTAGGGGTACACATCCATTCTCACAGCGTACACATTAATTCACAGTGCGGGATTTCATTATTGCAGGAGTGGCATCTATCTGATCACTGGTCACTGCACTTTCTCGGCTGTGCGATCAGGTCTGATTTACCTGATTTTGCTATTTGCAGGTTGTGGAATTGTTTATTGAGAGCCCATTCTATCTGTAATCTTTATCCACTCAGTTCCTGCTAAATTCTATTGGATATTGATATACAGTATGTAACTAATATAAGTCAGTCCAAATGTTACTGATTTTTTATTGTTTTCAGCGCTGCAAGTTTTCTTTTCCTAGACTAACATTAGGCTGCTTATGTTATAGATAAGCAACTTTACCATGAGTCCAAATAATTGCATTTGTAAAGCATTGGTTTTTGAATTTTTGGACCGAGGGGGTCTAACTCTCTCTGCACATGTTACATCACCTGCAGTGCGTATGGTTTTGTCCATTAGCAAACCAAATGTGCTTTGCAAACCAATATGAAACAAACCCAAAACTGTTCCTAGCACGGCGCCTGCATGCAACCAAATCGCATACGATGCGATCGACGCGATCAATGCGATTTTTACATTGGAACCAATATAAAATGGTCCCTGAGACCCGATTTTACATTGGGCCCAATGTTAAATGCCCCCCAGACCCCAATTTTCATTGTATATGCACCCTGATGGGTCAAATGCCCCCCATTGTTAACGCCACCCCACGATGAACGACAACACGAAGCATGGCGAGCGCAGCGACCCCGCGAGGGGCGGCAGTACGCGTCCTCCGACCTTCTCATACCCCCACTATACACGTCAGTGTGGAGTTAATTTTATATAGTGTGGCGAGCGCAGCGAGCCACAGAGCCCGAAGCGTGGCAAGCGCAGCAAGCCCCGCGAGGGGACGCGCATTACTTCACAGGTATTACGCGTCCCCTCGCCACGCTTCGGGCTCGGTGGCTCACTGCGCTCGCCACACTATATAAACTCAACTCCACGCCGACGTGGATAGTGGGGGTATGAAAAGGTCAGAGGACGTGTACCGCTGCCCCTCGCGGGCTTGCTGCGCTCGCCACGCTTTGGGTTGGCGTTCATCGTGGGGTGGCGTTAACAATGGGGGGGAATTTCACATAGAACATAACCCATCAGGGTGGGTATACAATAAAAAATCGGGTACATTGGCCCATTTAACATTGTTCCCTATGTAAAATCGGGTCCATCACATTGGTCGCATTGTATGCCATTATAATGGCATACAATGGACCTGATTTTACATAGAAATTTAACATTGAGTACAATGCATTTAATGTTAAATCATGTCGGTCGCATTGGTGGCATGCGATGGACCCGATTTTTGTAATTGTCTGAAAAAGGCTAAAAATAGCCCAAAATCGCATCGTTCGGGTCCATCGCATACCTTAACTTAAGGTATGCGAATGCGATGACCCACGACGGGCGCCGTGCTAGGAAACCATTACCCCCAAAACAAATTTTTGTTAGCAACGCAAAAGAGCATGCAGATGGGAAATACCATGTTGCACTGCATGTAGGGCTGATTAAACATGTGTAGAGAGATTTAGATTGGGTGAGGGATGTTCAAACTGAAACTGCAGCATAAAAACAGTGCCACCAGTATTTACACTGCACAGAAAAAATATAACCCTCCTAAATCGAAATATCTCGGCACATTTTACAATATCCCCACCAGCAGTGACACATCGTTTTGATCTGAGCATTTCTACAATACATTGCATATTTCCTATGCCTTATTTTTTCATTATTGCTTATTTTGTTTGCCACCACAATGGATTGATAGGTTTTGCACTATAGTATTAAGCTGGCCATACATTAGAATGACCTGAATACAATGCAGATCGTATTCAAGTTGTATGATCGATCGAACTAGTGATCGCATGTGCTATAAAACACATATGAGCTGCTGACGACCGCAAGCCATCCTGACTGATCATAAGTGCAGCATGTATGATCAGTTGAGCGATCTCTCAATCCATGGGACCGCGCATTGCAAATACCTCACGTTGTGCACACAATAGATCGCATGACCCGTATAAATCGTTCATTCGGGACTGATATCCTTCTGGTGTATGGCCAGCTTTAAATGTGTGGCCAGCGTTAAATTCTATTTTATTTTGTTCACTTTGGATTTTTATAAAAACATGACTGATTAGGTCACTATCATCCTCATTATTATTATTATTATTAGTAGTAGTGGTATTATATGAGTAACTTGGGATGCTACACTGCCCAGTTTATACCAGGGTTGCCAACCCTCCCGGAATTCCCGGGAGTCTCCCGAAAATCGGGTCCCCCTCCCGGCCCCCCGGAAGTGTGGGCAACCCTCCCGGAATCTGGGGGACACCCCTGAGCCCCCCGAATTGCGGCATGTAAATGCCGCAATCCGCGGGTCTCAGAGGAGGGGGCGGAGCTAAAATGGCACAATCGTGTCATTTTAGCCCCGCCCCCTCCATGGAGATCAGTCATTTCTCCTATTTCTCTGTAATGGGGTGGGGCTTAATGACGTCACAGTCAAGCCCCGCCCCCGATTGGGTAAGGAAAGTCTCCTCTCTGGGCTTTTCCCAGAGAGGAGCATTTAAAAGTCGGCAACCCTGGTTTATACTATATATGTGGGTTTATACTATATATGTGAAGAAATAGCCCTACAGCCATGTCCTGGGCTTCTGAAGACTGGAGCCTAGCAGAGAGGAGATACAGTACATATTTCACATTGGCAGTGGCAAACACAGGATTTTCAAAAGGGGGTTTCCAGAGGGGCGGAGCAAAGCAGGGAGATGGACACTTAGGTGACCCAGTATATGCCGGGTCAGTTAAAGTATTATAGATAGACCAAATGTATATAAATAATAATAATTTAAAAAATATATATATTATATGTCCATGAATACGGATTAAGTTCCGAAACGCCGTCGGATAATAAAGGCTTGTTTTACTACACTGAAAGAAGACTGACGAGTGCTGCCTCATTTGCACACCTATATAAATACATACATATATATAAACATACAAGGGCATCAACAGCAGTGTAGACCCCTGGGCATAGCAATGTAATGGGGCACTTACCGATCCTCCAGCGGTAGGGGTGGGGGAAGCTTTGATGTCCCCCGGGTGGTAGGGGGTATTATATCAACTGCTCAGCATGTAGGGCCTGGATCAGTAATTTCCACTAATTACCCCTTTACTGCACAGATGGTGGGAGATGGGGTGGGAGAAGGGGGCATTGGGCTGAATGAAGGGGCTCTGATACATAACTTCCAGGGTGGTAGAGGATGTTTAATATGCAGAGATGGGGTGTATAGTGGAGTGGTCTTATTATTCATAATTTTCTGGTGGGAGGACAGCTTGCTTGACTGCAGATATCTCCAGTTTCCAGAAATAGATTTCTTAGATTTTAATGGAATTAAAAACTAGAGAATCCCACCTACCAAATGGTATTAGGGACTAGGGGATCAGAGTTCAGGAGGCAGAGCAATCTGCCAACGAGTATATAAAACTACATACCAGGTGTGTGGAGCTGGAGCAGTAACCAGCTACTGGAAGGCTGATATATCTGATTTTGGGAACAGTAGAGACAAGCTACTAGTGTCCATCAAGGGGAGAGAGTCCCAGCTTTTGGAATATACATTCAGAAAAACTCTAAGTCAGACAGAACCTGAAATATCCGACTGGGAAGAGCAATTAACCGGCTTGGATGGGGACCACTGCTTTGAAGTCAGATATCTCCGGTTCCTAAGGGCCGATTTTTTAAAATTCTTGTACCCATGGAAAGAGGGGACCCTCAGCTTTCAGCCTAGGGTCCTTAGACTCCTGGGGGGGTTTCTGGGTACTCAGAAACCCCCCCCTGCGTGCGCTACTGATTGGGAACACTATTTCTGTTCAGGGGCCCTCTGCTAAAGTATTGGCATTCACCACTCTTGTAAACATTACAGGGCAACAATGATACAAATGTGTAAGAGGAACTGTGTATACTAAGTAAGGACACCTAAACAAAAGCAATTGTGGTTCTGGAGTTTTGTGATGCTATCAGCAATGCGCACTAGTATGGTGTTAGGAAAACCAAAGGCACACATGGAGGCCATATTTTACATAAGTGATAAATATGTAAGGGAAAACACATATGTTCTTCTAGATGTCAAAATAATCACATGCAAATCTCTGGGTCTGGATAAATGCGCAAAGTAATGTGAAGAGAAAAGCCAGACCCAAAAACACCAATACAGTATATAGGTTTACGCAAAAAAAGCAATCTGAGTATGGAGCAAATAAATATGGATTGGGGGTTTCTTAAGCATATTTCCGCACAGTGAGGCCATGTGATGTGTTACATTATTATTATTGTTTTTCTGACAGTAAGCATTATCACATTTTAGTTTTGTCTAGGGCGCCAGTACGAGACATAGTCCTGATCCACAGGGAATGGAAGGTTAGAACGTGTTTATCAGTGGCTTGGAGAAGTACTTAGACTTGGATGCATTTTGGCAGCCCAGCAAATATCTTGGATTACATTTGTGTTTTAAATTTTCTGTAAATGTTCTTTTGGTTTTCCATTTTTTTTAACAGAGATTTCACAAATTATGATCATTCTTACAGATGTCCAGAAAAGTGCTTAATGGATTTTGAGTAAAGTCGTTTCTAGAAAAAGAATTATACTCTCACTTGGTAATCAGAAATAAATGTATACATGGTATGTGAGCAAAACCATTGGCTATAGTCACTAATATAGCAACTGTGCATTGCCTAACATATGTATATTATAGTATGCAATGTTTTACATATTCCTGGGAATTATTGCTTTATTTGGATTATTTAACCCTTTAAATTATTATTATTTTAGATTGCCCAGTATAACACAATATACTGTACTTAAGGGACAATAATTTTTTATTTTTTTAAATAACTATTTGTACAGTACATACAGTATTACATTTGTTTTATATGCAAAATGATTAAGCCTAATCATTTAAAAAGATGTGCAAAGGACAATATGGGCAGATGTATCAAGCTTCAAAAAGTGATATAGTGGAGAGTGATGAACAACCAGCCTACCTTTCATTTTTCAAACCCAGCCGGTAACATGACAGTTAGGAGCTGATTGGCTTGCTGTTTATCACTCTCTATTTTAGCGCTTTTTGAAGTTTGATACATCTGCACCATAGACATTAATATATATCAATGTAAAAAAAATACACATAACATGTTCTCTCCACTTCTCTGCAGCATGCTGCTGTGTTAGGAAGCTGGCAAAGTACAGCAGCTCAAATAACTGCAGCTTCAGCTGTCTGACCTTTATCTGGTCACATGGGAACTACCCTAATTATGTAGGAGGAGCTTCCGCTGTCTGTAAAAAAAAAAAAAGATGGTGATGCCTTTTTCTAAAGCTGCAGCAGGGTGTCAGCCTAACAGCGAGCAAAGTATTTGCTGTCATGATTCATGGAGCTTAAACTTTCAATGTGGGTTTAGATATCTTATACAGGTGAAGTCTCCCACATGTAAAATGCTTGGGGCTAGATGTATTTTGGATTTCTGATGTTTCCGTATTTTGGTATATTTGTATACCATATTCAGCGTCAGCAGCACCTACCTATATGGAGCAGGATGGCTGCTGCTAGCCATGCTGCCTGGTCTGGAGGATTAGAGGAGTCACTAATTCCAGCTTCGGGTCCCAGCACTTTTTACAATGGAGACTACAGGTGCCACATGCGAATACCTCCGGCTTCAATGGAATGCATAAGCTGCAGCTCATAGAAGTTAGCAGGTCTGTAGTGTCTGTGATTGACATGTAGAACTTCCAATAGGAAGTTACTCCCACTAGTAAAACTAGTGCAGCCACATACTGCAACTGGCACACTGAGGGTGGTGGATATTACTGGCTGCAGACCTGCTGCTGATAATAAGATGTCTGGGGACATTTCATATGCACCTTGCACACACATAGGGATTCATCATTGTTCAGAGAGTGACTAAGTAGAGTGATCAACTACCAATCAACCAACTCCTACTGTATCTTTTGTTTTTTTAAATACATTTGTAAAGTGATAATGAGAAACAGATTTGTTGGTACTTTATCTCTCTTGATTTTATCACTCTTCAAGCATTTTTGCATATGCCACATACCCTGAAGGTAGTTTTATACTATTCTAATATTATATAATTTATAATTATTATAAACTGGTTATAATTTGGTTCATGAAACAGATTTTGGAGGTTATTCTAATTTGCTCGGTCCCCCATGTATTTGTATGGGGGACTTATGTTTTACTACAGCCCATGATCATTTCTGCGCATGTGCATATGCTGGGTGCAAACGGGAACAGCGAACTGCTAGGGGACGTGCCCATTGAAACACCCAGCATTTCGTAGGTGTTCCCATAAAAATGCTGGGTGTTCCCATTAAAATCAGGCAGTGACATGGCTGCCGGGGGTGGGCAGCTGACATCACCACATGCCCGCCCTGTTCCCAGTGGCGGCTCCTGCCTTTAAACCTAAGAGGGGCTGCAATTTCCTGGGTACTGCTCATTGCAAATGGTCATTAATTATTTGCAGGTTATTAGTTTGCTCAGCGCTGCAAAATTCGCAGCACTGCGTGTGGACCAGAATAAGGTCCTTTGTGCATATTGAACCGTCAGAAAACAAATCTGTCACCATCTCAGTTACAATAAAAAAAAAATCAATTTATGTTCTGAAATTTGAAAACACTTAGTGTGAAATTTAATAGGATGAGAGATTCAGAAAGTGAGAGATTTGGGAAGAAATTTCCAGTGTTTTTAAAGTGGCAATCATTTACACTGCAAAATCAAACTGATTTTGCAGTGTAAATGATTGCCGCTTTAAAACAACTGGAGATGTCTTACCAAAAATCCCACTTTCTGAATCTCTCATCCTATTACATTTCACCCAATATCTATTGTTTAAGCTCTAAAAATAGATTTCAGTCA
This sequence comes from Crinia signifera, assembly GCF_055691185.1. Taxonomy (NCBI): domain Eukaryota; kingdom Metazoa; phylum Chordata; class Amphibia; order Anura; family Myobatrachidae; genus Crinia; species Crinia signifera. Next base: position 147,379,702 of record NC_139221.1, on the reverse strand, counting down.
CACTCTGGCCCCGACCTTAATTTCCAAATCCTGTAAGTAAACATCCATTCCCTAACTTTCAGCTTTCATTAGAAGTATATTAGAAGTATATTCTGCCAATATCTGCTGCATGGCACACATGCTGTGGTGCACACTTGGAAAAGCTATAGATGACATGTATATTGGGCTGGCTTGGAGCACTAGGCTTCCTTACTGTTTTACATTTGGCTTTATAATATCTTACAATGCCAACTCTTATTCTTGGATGCTACTGTTGTAATGGAAATTAAATGAGCTTACATTAGCTTACATCCAAGTTTCCTTTATAAGAGATCTCCAGCACTGCTGTTATCCTCCATATTGTGGAAGGCGCTCAGTGTTCATACACTGTGTTCTATAACGCAGTGCAATACCTATGCTTTCAGCACTATCGTGGCTTGGCTATTGCAAATATTATTGTGCTACTTGCGATGGACACATTTTAATGAAGAAGAAAACAATAAACCACAAATATATAATATTAAGCATTTTAAGTGTATTTGTGCAGTTTCGTAAGAACATCACATGTCGATACAAACACATTAAACAGCTAAACATGTCTCAAAGACAAGACAGAGTATTGGTACATGAACATAACTAAGAATAAAAATTAAATACTTTTTACATTTTAAATTCCTATATGCATAGTGAAATAACTAGGTTGCTTCTATATACATTTTTTATAGACATAATCGGCTGTAATTTACCATGGTCTCGGCCTTATTGATTACTGTAATTAGATTGGTTCCTAAAATAAATAACATCTGTGTTGTCTTATTGGGTTTTGTGTAAAAACAATCTCTGTTCATTAATACAGGGTGAGTATCCCTTATCCAAATATCCGTTATCCAAATTATTCCGAAAACCATACATTCATAAAGTGAAAAAATATATATTTTTTTTGCTAAAAGTACTATTGGGGACATCTGTAACAGCGATACTGAGGTTATGATATGTAACCGGCACTAAACATCTGCAAGGTAATGATTGCTTGGCATTCAAGTTCAGTATCTGAGATAGTATACAAACTTTGTTTCATGTTTTGAAACCTTGTTTTATGCACAAATAAAATATATTTGTGTGTATTTCATGTGTTTGATGTGTTTGTACAAATGTAAGATACCTCATTGAAATATAAAAATATTCTGAAATACGGAATAATCCGTTATCCAAAATTGTACTGGTCCTAAACATTTTGGATAAGGGATACTCAACCTGTACTACAATATTACTTGATTTTGTAGGAATAGTCTATAAATGATTTAATGTTTCTGGCACTGAAAGTAAAACACGGTTGTTCTGCAACCCTCATGTCATGGAGTAGGACAAAAAATGTAATTTGGCTAGTAAACCAGCAAATATATAAGTGCATCATTTTGATAGTTGTAACTTTATTATAACAGAACATACAGTATCATTATTGCTTATGTAAAGAATTTTTTTATGTGACGTGGAGTGTTCATCCCAAAACATTGTATGATGCTGGCTTAACTGACAAATATATTACTCAGCATTGCAAAGGGTGCATTTAGAATTGTTCTTCTCCTATTTATTTATTTTTCAGAACATTAAAAAGAGCAACCCAATCATTAAAAGAAGTATTAATATGGTTTACAATCTAGCTTGAATCAGTGGTTGGCTGTGAATACAGATTCTCAGTTAATCATTAGCAACATTGATTGCTCGGAATAGTCATTTGGCATGTATTTATGCCTGAATGATACAGGGATATCACTTAGCCTACTACTATTACAATTATTTTACATGTAAATTGAACAGATTTGTCAACATTTCAAAACCTTTATGTCAATGGTGCAAATAAAAATTAAGATTGTTATGATACATCTGGCTAAATGTACCTTTTATGCCTAACTAAAATAGTATATTGATGTGTTTTAAGGACTCAGTGAATCTATGACTAAGACACAATATACCACAGTGCCATATTTGGCAAATCTAATAAACTACGTAAGGCACTCAACATTAGGAAATCGAAATTCCTAGGCACAAAAGTGATCAATTTGTATCCAGTTTAATGCTTAACATATTTCCTCAACTTGTATTTGACTCATTAGCATACACAATTACAGAATATTTATTGGTTGTTTATGGAAAGGGACATATACAGAGCACTGATGAGTTATTGGAAGCCATAATTAAGACAAACTATTTAGGAAAATATTTTCTACATTTTACTATAATGTACAAGAAAAGTGTAATAAGCCATGAAACCAGTTTCCAATGCTAGGTATAGTATCAATGTGTTAATGTTGTATAAATATGTAAGAATCTATCTCATTAAAGTTTCAAATTTAAACAAAATTATAAAATGTTTAAGAAATAGAAATATTCTCCAGTATTTTGGTGTAGAAATAGGGACATATTACTGTTGTAATAAACTACTTGTGCAGTTGGACATTCCTGAAGACAAGTAACAAATAACTATGAAGTGTTGTATGGCTCCTTCCCCATACACTACAATAGATCTTGGCAGGAATGTAAAATTACAATTTAGTTAATTTTCAAGAATATTAAAACACTGTCACTCTACAAACCTCTATCTTTTGAACTGATGATAATTAATGTATACAAATTGCTGTTTTAAACAAAACTTCTTTTGAAAGTTATCTTCTTATGAATGGGTTGATTATTTTAATTGGTTGCTAGTTCTCTAACTTACTAAATAGACTATAGACAATATTTTATAGCACTTCATAGTTGCCATGGAAACCAGACACCAGTGGCTATGGCCATACCCTCTACCATGAACCCAGAAGTGCCCGATGCAACAGGACTGGAAGCACTCCAGGGAGATCGAATGGACGGGAGAGGCTGGATCTGTCTAATCATGCGTGCACTGGTCTCTCCTTATTTAAGGTAAGATTGCAACACTTACTTTTGTTCACATCTTGAAAAAGAGTGCTGCCTTCTTTATTGATATGAGATATATATATATATATATATATATATATATATATATATATATATATATATAAAAGCAACTGATTGGATGGCACTCATTATAACAGCACAAATGAAGTGAATTAAGGCTTTAATTCACCGCATTTGTGCTGTTATTCCGAGTGCCGTCCATTCAGTCGCTTATTGTTGGTCTCCATGCCAGGAGAATCCCAGGAAAGGCACGGGACCAGTTGAGTATCAAAGAGGAGTGCTTTCCTACTACATATTATATATATATATATATATATATATATATATATATACACACTAGCCACTCATGTTACATCAAAGATACACGGTACAGTCGAGGCAATGATCAACGTTTTCGGTAATTTATATACAGTAATAAAATTGCTGAAACATTAATCATTACCTCGACTGTACCGTGTCTCTTTGATGTGACGTGATAGCCACACCTCTGGCTAGTATCTGAATTGTTTATCTGGTTATGTGAGTGCCGGGCACCTGGACTATGTATGTGTGTATATATATATATATATATATATATATATATATATATATATATATATATAGGGATTTTTCTCATATAGAGACATAGGCACTCGCCACTTTATCAAAAAAACAAACAGTTTTGATAAAATAATTTTCAAGTTTATTGAAAAACCTAGCTGGTTTGCATGCGGTACACCTATGTCTCTGCTGAATCTCTTTGACTCACCCTAAAACGCTCCTTGAAAAAGTTCCTATGTTACAAGGACCGAAACGTCAGAGCACAGTGACATTTTGAATGTAACACCATTGACATGCTGAAAAATAAACTTGAAAATTATTTTATCAAAACTGTTTTTTTTTTATAAAGTGGAGAGTGCCTATGTCTCTATATGAGAAAAATCCCTATCAATTGGAGTACGGAGCACACTCTGGACCCCTTCATAGACACCCCACGGTTGGATTAGTTTCCCAAAGTGAGAGTGCAGTCTACATCCACAAAAAATATATATATATATATATATATATATATATATCCAAGTAAAAGTATGTCCAAAAGTTTATTAGATATTGTCAACTTTGCTTACAACTATACAAATAGGGATGATAACTTAAGTTAATATACTGTATGAGATGAATAGACAACAATTTTTTTTTTACCTATAGAGAAATATTATGGTTTATTTTCCAGTTATCTATTTTTATGTAGATCATACAAAACTAATTAACCAAATTATGTGAAAACTCTTCATGAGTTTACAGTTAACCAAATGATGGTAAGTTGGTTCGGATGATGATTTATTTAATTGATAAATACAGGTGATAATAGTTAGGACCCAATGAATTACTTTAAAGGAAAGATAAAAGTAAATACAAACTGATACATCCTTATGACATATCCAGTTAAATTGATCAATGTATGTAATATATGATATTTTAGATGTTCACTATCTGTTATATTTCTGAACAGAAACTCAAACATCAAGTGTGAACTAAGTTAAGCTTAATGGAATGCTTGCTATTAACACAACAAACTCATTTTATACAGGGTTAATAATTGGACACTGTGTTTGTTTTACTGTAACTCAGAGACAGTTGATGTGCCTATAAATTGTCGGTGTGGTATAGCACAATGTAAATGTCAAACCCAAAAGGTCAACATTTACAAGGTCGTCACTGCAAAGATTGACATTAGTTTTTCAGGGTTTTTTGGTGTCAATGTTGACACCTGTGTATGTGGACTGCTAAGTTTGTGTAGTGCATCCACTCACATGGCTTGTTTCACTCACCTGGCTTCAGGCCATTTCCAATCAGAGTCCACATGGAAGGTAAAGTATAAAAAAAACAAAAAATAGAGATCCTGAAAAACTCACGTGGGTATTTTCATGTGTTGAGCATTGCCGTATTGAACTTTTACTTGTGTTGACTACTGTATGTTGATCATATGTATGTCAATCATATGTTGTCAACCTATTGATTGCCAACCTAGAGATTGTCTGTCAGCCATCTGGATACCATAAATTGAACCAGCATATACAGTCTGTTTTTTGTTTGTTTATTCTTCTAGCATGGTTGGCTAGCATTACTTTGAACAATTGCATTTTATTCTACTGCATGTTTAGTTTGTGCAAATACTGTACCTTAGCGATGAGAAATTAGAAATATGATCAAATTAAAATCTAGAAACAATATTTTAAAGTTTGTGACAGCTTTAAAATTGCCCAATTTCCAGTATATAACGCAAAGATTAGTCAAGATCAATTCATTGTTTTTTTTGTTTTGTTTTTTATTATAAAATATATACTAGTGGGTTGGTGTAAGTCTTTTTCATTGGTGGGGCAGGGCTATCTACATCTTTGATATGAAGAGTTTTTATATATATCGTGGCTATTATATATGTATAAAAGTAGGAAAAAGTAGTTGGGTAATTCACAGGTGACAACTGCAAGGCCATGACATTAAACTCATACATATGAAAATTCTATTGCAGTGATACACGTCAAGGCTGATGGAATGGCTTTGTAATTATTGCAGCTCCAGTATCTTACGAGTCCTTGGATGGCACTCACTATAACAACTGGTAATAGTGGCAAAACACTTAAAGGTTTCAAATAAAATGTAAACATGTCTAAATTAATTGAAACTTCCTGGCTCAGCTCCATTTACTTGACAGCTTTTAAAAATATATATATTTTTTAAATCCCTCCACCACCTGTTTTACAAATACTAAATGCATTGGCCAAGAGATGAGTACGTAAAACTATTTATTTTCGCCTAAACTATACTTTTAACTCAGTCTGTTAGCAAATATATTACATACAGCAATGACTGCATTATCACTACCGAATACTTTAACAGGTGCCAGTATTGGTAGGGTAGGAACTATTGAAAATTGAATTTTGATTCCCTTTTTTTAATTCTAATTTTGGAAACTCCTTCCAGGGTTATGGAAATGTTAAAAGAACCACTGTATTCATTTATTACAAGAAATCTCTAATAAGAGCCTAATAAGGCTTCTGCTATAACAAACAAGTGCTGTGCAATAAAAGCACTACTGTATGTAGATTGGTATTGGCAATGTTAGATCAATAAAAGTTCTTAACAATCTGGAGGCTGTAATCCACTCAAGCATGAAATGTGCAATTTAACATTTTCATAATCATTTCAGATTAACGCAAGTCTATAAAAAAAAAAAAGTGAAAACTTTGGGCAAATTTACTTATTTTTTTTATTTCTTATTTCAAATTTAATTGAAAAACTGAAAGAAGTAAAAAAAGATTAATAAAATATAACTGGTGGTTCAATTTGGCTATAATAAAGTAGTATTGGCAGTTACCAGTCCTTTCTTGAAAGCAGTGCTGTAATACATGGAATGCTAACTCTCTCATGTTACCCTAGCATCTGAAATATGTTATACTGTATCTTACACTACATTAACACTAATCTGTACTGCACAGGAAGATTTTCTCTAACTTTTGAAAAATTCCAAATCACCTTTCTTTATACTGATATCAAACACACATGCACACACATTATGCATTCATGTCATAATGCATGATCATTATACATCTAAATATTTCAATTGCAACCAAACAAAATAACAAAAGCGCTCTATTACTTTCATATCACATCATACAAAAAAGCGGAACCTCGTATGAGTAAGTCGCTGCATGTGTAAGTTTCTCTTCTTTGTTTTAGATTTTTATCATTTTAGCATATGGTTCTTAATACTTAAGATAACATGTTTAGTACATTACATGTTCTCAGAAAAATGCAGGATTTGTGTGTTCAATTATACATCGCTTGCAATGGCGTTTGACAAACCGTAGAGCATCAACTGATACATCACAGTCCTGGACGTTTAACATCTGAAGGTCGAAACAGTTGGCAGCAACAATCTGTAGCCCTTGGCCTGTGATACTTTCACAAGACTTCAGACTCAGACGTTTTAAGTTAAAGCAGTTGAGAGCTAAAAACTCCAAACCAATGTCTGAAACTAGAGGGCATTTCCCAATGTCCAATGATTTAAGTTTTGTGCAATTTTTTGCTAGGTACTCCACTCCGTGATCTGTGATGCCTTCACAACCTCGAGCATTGAGGTAGCGCATCTTACTGCAGTACTTGGCAATGTAACGGATGCCCACATCAGTAATCCTTCCACAGTGGGCTATGCTTAGGTACCGAAGGCGAGATTCCAATTTGGCAATCTCACGCATGCCAAAGTCACTCACAAAACGGCAGTCACTCACACTGAGCTCCTTGATGGATGTGCAGTATATCATGATATATCGCAGACCTTCGTCAGTGATGCGGATGCAGCGACGCAGGTACAGGTGAGTAAGCTGAGTACAGTGAGCGGCAATTGTATGCAGCCCTTCATCTTCAAGCACAAAACAGTCTGTCATGTCCAAATAACGAATTGATATCTGTTTGCCATGGATTGGAGAAAGTTTTATGGATGCTTCACGGGTCAAGCTGATGCAAGTCACTTTAGAACAACCTACAAAGGAAAACAATATTGTTTATTTCAGAAAATAAAATGATTTTGCTTTGTTAGTGTATAGATTTTATGTAATGGAACTAGGACAATGTATACTAAACACAGGTTATATCACTTAATTAAACAAGTTCTGTTCTTATACTGCAATTAATGGTTCTGCACAATAATTATCATCTGCTGTCTTCATCTCTTTATTGTTATAGCTATAGCATAGGCAAACGCAGGGGGGGGGGGGGGGGGTTCTAGTTGCCCGGAAACCCCCTCCTCTTGGCAAGTGTCTTAAATTATTAGAACAATAGCACTGGTATATAATATGATCCATAGAGCTGTCACTACATCATGCAGTGTAAGGGAAAGAGCAGAAATGCTGCACATGTCTAGTGTACCAGCTTCTTCTACCTAATTTACTGTATGTGTAGATCTGAGCCCTCAAACATCGCACTGGACCAGAGAGTAGCTGCAAGGAGGAAGAGGCAGGAGCCTTACCATTAAGTGGGAGATTGTGAGCTTAGAAAGTGCAGTACTGGTACTATTATGTTAGTGTATTTATTTGTTTGTGTATTTATTTATTTATTATGTTTAACCTTTTCCTGACCACTTATCTTATTTAAATGTGTGAAACAGCCTATACTATAGACCAGTGGTAGCCAACCCTAGCCCTCAAGAGCTACCAACAGTTCATATTTTCAAGACAACCTAGCTGCTGCACAGCTGCACTCATTAATCACTGACACATTTTAAAAGATCCACAGGTGGAGCTAATTAGCTCACTTGTGATTCTGTGAGGAGACCTGCAAAACATGTACTGTTGGTAGCTCTCGAGGACTAGGGTTGGCTACCCCAGCTATAGACCATCTGTACTGTTAAATATTAATACTGTATTCCATATATATATAGTGTATAAAAAGACCAATTTTCATGATAGTTACAGCTCCCCCAGACTACTATACTTAGCGCAATTCACTGCAGAGTGGGAGATTTTGGATTACATATGGAAACTCCCCTCTAAAAGTCCTGTGTTTGCCATTGTATAGTATTACAATCCATCTTCATGGAGAGATAGTATCATCTATTTAATAGCCCAGCAGACACTGCATGCAACTTTGTAGGGTGGGTCCGGGGCCTGACATAATCAAGCCGCTCCCCCACATCGGGAAAATGATTAGCTGCATTTTTGTCCCTCTCCATGGACACACGAATGTTGGTAATTAACCCTCCATCATGTCCACTTTACTAGGGTGTGGATAGGAAGCAGGAGATCTGCCTGCTCTCCCTGGGGTGGAGGGGGGCTACTGGAAATATCGGGAGTCTCACTCAACTTCCGGGTGAGTACACAAGTATGGCATATATAATTCTTCAGAAAACAGCAAGTCATTGATTTTTATTTTTTAAATATTTTGCTAGGAAAGGCGACCAAATCTATGTTTAATTTATTAATAAATGTCAGTATATGACACAACACTATATATATTAATGTATGCATTGTTTGCCTATTTTATCTAATCATGGCAATATCCAGTGATGTACTGTACGTTCTTTGCAAAGATGGCGTTAATCTGTTTTTTTTTTTTTACAAGAGCATTTGCTTGTTTACTTGGAGTATATTTATCAAAACAAGTGACTCGGCAGCAGCGCTTGCAATAAAACCTCCAGGAATTTGCAGCCAATTTTCCTCACCTATCAGAACAATTAACCAGTGTTGCCTTGACAGATAACTACATTGCCATGCTGACAGCTGTCCCAGTGAAACCTAACAGTAAAATTATTGACACTACAATGGACATCAGTATTCACCTACTCCATGGTGGGACAATTTAAGATCCTACATGTCTGCCAAATGGGTATTTACAGTATAGAATGTAAGGATAGTAACCTGTGTTGTGATTGGTTAGTAACTACTATTTGTTAATGCACCTTTGCAGAATCAACCAGTACTATAACTCAGTCCCAATCTAAATTGTCAACAGATTGCATGACAGTGCACATTTACTGAAAGGGTGGATGCCTAGTGATCTTTAATCGTACCTTTTACAATATAGTTTTTATTGCAACTGTAAAAACAAGGTGTGTACTACCACTAGGGTAAATACCAGGCACTGCTTAGGGCTTAATTCAAATTTAGCAGCAGTTTGGGTTAGGGATAGTCAGTCGCTTAGTAAATATACAGAAAAAGTAGAAGTTTAAACTGCGCTTTGAGGAAGGAGATAACACAATAAATGTAATAAGGAAGGAGATAACACAATAAATGTAAAAAAATTGAAAAAGCTGAGAGCCCCTCAGCGAAACACGTCAGACGGACAGCAGCTCCACTCTTTCCTTCCCACTGTGGACAACAAAATCTGTTTCCGTCGGATACCTGAACCGGGACTTACTGTGGACACTGCCAACTCCAGGGCTAAATCAAAGCCGACCTGAGGACAGCAATTATCTCTCCACTCCAAAGGGGACCACTTCATTTGCTCCATGCAGTTGTGGCAGACATCCCGATATGTGTGAGCAATAAAACTGTCCAATACAAACTTTCCACTCTATTCCTCTAAGTCCAATAGGAACAGGATCCATCTCAAAGAAGGATAAACAGGGTGCTTTCCCTCATTCTCTCACTTTTTTAAAGTGTAATTTACACTAAATAATTATAATATGCACCGTTTCTAAATGCTATTTTTAGTGTATTTTAATATGTTTATTTTATAGATTGTCATTGTATTAGTTAATACATTTTTTTTTTATTTCATTGTGTTATCTCCTTCCTCAAAGCACAGTTTAAACTTTTTAATGCAACTGTGCTCCAAAGGAAGAATTTTTTCAACAATTCACAAAATTCTAAAAGTTACATGGAGGAAGCATACCGCATAATTTTAATAGTACTAACATTTTTACCTACGTAATTATGAAGAGCAGTCCTGCAAAATATGTTCTCTTAAAGCAACTGAATAATCAGTACAGTAACACAGTGTTTATTTACCTGACACATCCAGATGCTCTAGGTTTGGGCATAACGATACCACGTCAAACACTGCATCATTTGAGATGTTGTAACAGTTAGAGACCTCTAGTCTCCTCAGTTCAGGGCAGCACTGGGCGATGGTGTAGAGCCCTCGATCTGTGAGCCGCCTGCAGCCACTGACAATTACCGTTTCCAACATGAGACAGACGTTGGGTGTATCCTGGCAAAGTCTACGGGTCAGCACTTTTAAAGCCCTATCCACACTGATTGTTTCACCAGTCAGTCGAATAGTCCTCCATAACCGAGGGTCCCAAGCTAGATTATACCATCGTCTGCACACCCGAGCACAACGACAGAGCTGGTTTGTAGGTAGGTATGAAAAAATCTGGATATGGCATTGATCTGGCAGTCGGTCAATATTTGCCTGTTCTTTTTGATGCCTGGATGCAAGGCGTATTAGTGGATGAGTGAGTCGTGTGGGAGGTGGAGAATGAACTATAGCAACAGTCTCTCCTGTGATGGAAGATGATGATGTGGAAGATCCCCTCCCGTTCTGAAAACTATGCAGGTTTTGTGGGCATATGAGTGCAGGACTTGGTGTACTGAGTGTCCGCATGCTCAGGTCAGAATCTGAAAGAGATAGGATAATAAATATCAGATGTGTTCTAAAATGAAAACACAAACATCAGCGGCTTCTCAGATGTTCTCTTTTAGCTCTGAACTAAGCTGTATTATCGTGGTAATAGAAATGTACAGTATATACATGCAGATCTCTAATATGACCAAATGCAAAGAAAAGGTTATTTACAGGTAATGTTCAGTTCACTCTTTAGGGTTATATGTACTAAAGTTGGTTGCTATGGGCAACATCTCTTACTTCAAAAAACGTACACTTTAGTAAATGTACCCTCTATAGTTAATAAGACATACTATACAATACCCTGGCAAGATACTTCCCATCATTGTTTTAGCCTCCAATGACTACACCGGGAATATTTATGGAGCTAGTAGGCACCAGAAAGGATGGCAACAGCTTCAGTTTTTCCTGGTGCATCCAGCCCCTGCAGAAGGAGTGTCTTACCAGATGGGATTTCCTTACTGGATTTCTCCTTTTACTCTCTAATATTGAGGGATATTTCTATACTGATCTGCAGTGTCCGTGTGACACTGAAACACTGCCATCTGTTGGCAGCAAGTGAAACTACATCTACTAACTTTTAAAGCATTTTCTTCGAGTGGGCTTACTAGTGTATTATTATTTGTGGCACTGCTGCAATTATTAACAATCTGTATTGCGGAAGAAGTTTTCCTTTTGTATGAAAATATCCTCGCTATGTAGTAAGGTAACTTGCAGGGACAGTGGTAGTGATAACCGCTGTCCATGTGAGGTACTTCCTGGCATAATGGAGGAGTCTATAACAGCAGTCCTCCAGCGAAATCTGACGCTACGCAAGCTCACGGTGTAAGTCAACCGGAGGCTGTGGGAGAGGGATCGACTGTTCTCTTTCCAGTAAGTAAGCACCATAGGTATACAGTACCTGTTGAATACAATGTAAACTAAAGGAGCCAAACTGTGAAAACACAACTTTTTTGAGTTTGGTACATAGGGATGAGATCGTAGTCCCCATTGATAATAATGGGGGCTGTAGTGTGCAGTGCTAACTAGATTTCTGCAGGTGTTTTCTGGGAAATCACTGGTAATAGGCTATTATTGGATAGCAATTCTTAAAATTGCGCTAGATGAATAAGGACACATCTGTATATGGATAACAAGAACGTAAAGTACAGTAAATGTTTCTAAGTGAAAGGATGCCAAATAGGTAAGGTGCCAATCTAACTATTTGATCTGGCAGATGCTTCAAATCCAAGTATTAAAATTTAAAGAACAAATGAAAACATACATTTTGAATATAAACACAGTACTAAGAAACTATAAAACAGAAATACAGTATCACAAGTATCACTTACATGAACCGTAGAGTGGTTTGTCATATTAAAGTCAATGTCTATGAACTATGCAAAGGTAAATTCAATAATTAGGAGCATTACTATTGTTCTATATGGCCATTTGATAGGATGCCCAAGAGTGATAGTAGATGTGACAAAACTGTTTTGGTCTATTGTAGCTAATCTGTACATAAGGTATGGGGACTGAGCACTGGCCTTACAGTAGCATACTGTACATAGTCAGCAATCAGCGAGTAACATTGCTCATTTTCCCTCTCTTCCCTTACTAAATGGTCATGTGTGTGTTGGAACACTACAACTTTTCTTTTCCCCCTTTCATTTTTTTACTTAATTTCGAGTTCTTAGGTTAGCTAGTCAAATCACTTTAGGAAAAAGGATTCAGTGTTTTAAACAAAGGGGAACTCTTGTACATGTAATGGAGTTGTGGAGTGTGCACATGGACCATTTATTAAAATGTCTCATCCCTCAGTTATTTTTTACTACTTGCACTATTGTACAGATATTTTTATAGATGTATCCATTTATAATTGTTTAAATCATATTAAATATATTTAAAATTAAGATTGCACTATTTTACATCCCTTAATAATGATAAGGTTAAAAAAAAACATATGTGGGGCATCGGAATACATTTTCCCATATGTTCTTATATGGGCCCCATTAGGCTTGTGGCCTCCTGAACTATTATGGTAACTTTATTAGCCAGTGTGACCCTGCTGGTTGGTAGCCATTTTATTAGTCTGTTTCATAATTCTGTCAGCGTGTTAAGGAATATGTCTGCAACATGAATATGAGGTTGCTCTGAATAGGTAAGACAAGAATAACAACAAGCTGTAAATGTATAGTAAATCTTCCTTTACTGTCATTAGACTGTAACTGAAATCTTCAGTTCAACTTTATTTGCCATAAAACAATAAAATAAACTATTTACCCTAAACCATTAAACAGATCTTTAACAATCCCCAACAGTGGTTCTCTTGTCAAACTGTCAGTGAAGAGGTAAATCTTGGTGCCAACTGTTTTATGATCCTTGTGACAGCTACTGACATTAAACTGTGGAGTTCCTTTTACAGAAGAACAGGAGAGATAACATGAAGATTATGTGTATACAATGTACTTAAGTTCTAGAGCTATCATCTCGTTTACTTTCCAATAATTCTCCTTGTCAAGATCAGCTCCTGGGTGGCCTGTCTCCAGTTCAGAGGTTGTTGGATTACTAGTAAAGTCAGACACATCTGTACACATTCACAGATGACTGGCTTGGGGCAGTACACAGCATGTCTATCATTCCTGGATTTCATGTTATGCATAATAGTTACTATGTAGACTGAATTACTCCAATAACTGCCTGCATCCCTGTGATTGCATTGTGGGGCCTGGTCAATTACTTAATGCAGTAATACGCTTGGAGGAATACACCCCCAAATAAATTAATAAAAAAAAACACTAAAATTAGAAATTTGTATGATGAAGAGCATTATACAAATGAAATGTAATATAGGGCCCAAATCAGACCTGCACACTGGGCTGGTATTGTTCGGAGCCCAGCGAGCAGAAAGCCACCGCCCCCCTGTACGCATGCCCACCCCCCCACTCCCCGCTACACATCTGCCAACACATTCGCAGCCGTGCACACAGGAAAAATCAGATGATTTTTCCCTCTGCCCCCAGCGCTGAGTGAGCCTGGATTCACCCTGTGATGTGAAGGCCGTGTGGAGAAGGAGGCCGCTGATGATGCTCCCTCCTGATGGCCGGGGAATGCCTGTTTTTTCTGGGGAACACTCAGAAAACTACGGCCGTATGCCCCCAAATAGCCACCTACTGTCAATCAAACAGTGTGCGGCTTGCAAGTACAAGCGTTTGGAGCCTGTGCTCGCGCACTGAGGTCTAAGCACATGCGCAGTCCTCTGATAATCGCTCAGGCTTCAAATTCACAGCTCAGCGATCAAACCTGAATTGGGCCCATAGTTAGACATAGTTAGAAGTGTCTGGCCAACCTGCAGCTCTCGAGCTGTTGTGAAACTACACATCCCAGCATGCTTTTCCACAATTTTAGCATTCCCTAATAGCAAAACAGTGGCAAGGCATGCTGGGACTTGTAGTTTTACAGAAGCTGGCGAGCCACAAGCAGCCAGGCTTGCTGTAGACAAATGGTGTGACAGATCTTAAATAACTTTTACTATAAAGTTCTTGCCAGTGGCATAAGTTCGTCACAGTTCGTCACAACCTTATATAATATAATATGTGTCTGTTCTGAAATATGTGTTTTATGCACACACACACACACACACACACACACATATATATATCTATATATATATATAGGGGGTTATTCTGTTTGGTACGGTGGGACCATATACGGGCGGATCATTTTTTTTTTCATCTGCGCATGCGTATCTTTCGCAATGCGCATGTGCGGCGACCTCACACCGCTCACTGACGGGTCTCTCCGTGTGAAAAAACCTGTCCGCAAGAGCACGGTCATCGTGGGCGGCATGTGGGCATTTTTATGGGAGCGGCCGGAATAATGAGGAAAACTGGGCATAAACATGGGCGTACACGGGGGTGTGCACACAAAATGCACGGTGCCACAACCGTCTCGATCGGCGAACGCACCGTGCATTTTGGCCCAAAAACAGGCGCACGCCAAAGATTGCTCCTGACCACCCCTAGAGATACCGCATGAGAGCGGACGCCTGGGTCTGCTAATTAACGCTGATTACTTGTCAAACACATACACATGAATGTAATAAGCAATGCTGCAGGCTATTAAGTGAAAACCATTATTTCACTACCTGCAAGCCACACACCAGTGTGGCTTGCAGGTAGTGAACACCACACATACCAGTTTTAGTGAACACCACACATACCAGTTTTTTATTATGAAAAAGACACATAAACCACGTCTAAGAGCAACAATGATGTTTTTTGACTCAATTACTACTTGCAATGGTGGAGCAATGTCCTAAGGCCATGGCCACTATTTTGCACACAATCTGTATTTTTTCCCAAGAACATACAGGAGCCCGTCGGCAGATGACTCCATTGCCTCCCAGAGTTCTGCCCCTGTTTCTTGCAATATTCAGGCTAACTGCAAATATATATTCTATGTCACAGAATGTAATTGAAAACAATAAACTACAGCATGCTGAAGAAGTAATTACAAATGGGTTTAAATGAAGAAGTCATGGTGCTTGAATCATGCTAACAAAATAAAAAAAACAACACAACTGCCCCCATGTAGAGAGAACATTGCTGCAAAATCCAGTATCCCAGAATCCTTTTAAGGTAAAAAGCTGCATTTTATGACTCGCTTGATTTACAAGTACATGAATGTTGGAAACCACCATTGCTATAAAATGACGAAGCCAGACAAATAGATTGTCAACAACAGACACGCTGTAAATAGTATATCAGTAATCACAGGAAGAATACTTAGACCATCACAGACTGTTCTGGTATCACAATTTAAACATAACTTTATTATAGTACAAATTACATTCTTGGTCATTTCTGTAAAAAAAAAAAAATAATAATAATAAAAAAATTACTATTAAAAATACATTTTGTGCCAAATTCAACTGTTCTAATTTATTCAAGTAGTTTTCTGGTTCCAATAAAACATACAGTTTAAAGTAAAATTAGATATAACATTAAGGGGAAAGAAAATATTCACTAGGAATAATCAGGCGCTCAACAGTGAGCTGTTTCTGCAGTTTAAGCAGATGCTTTAGTGTGAGGGCAGTCACTCCCCACTTGAAGAAACAAAAAAAAGGCGAGTTGAGCAGCGCTTGTAACAACTCGCCTTGTGCGAGTCCTTTTTTTTAGATATAACATTAATGCTGTGTACACACAGGGGCGATAGGGGCTGAAATCGCTGGGTGCGCGCTCCCGTTTTCAGCCCCTAAATGGTCGCTGGTCGGAGGAGCATGCTCCTCCGACCAGCGACATCCCCTGCCTCTTCACCCAGCAGTGTTTAAATTTTCATCTGTGACCATCTCTGGTCGCAGATGAAAACGGGACACGGGGCAATATGATTGCTGAGCAATATATTGCTAGCGATCATATTGCCCTGTGTGTACGCACCTTTAGGGAGATATCCTATTGTCCCCTGCCAGATCTTGCCAATAAAAATGTCCAGATACCACTATTAATGACCGATGCTAATTATTGCGGTATCCAATAAGTGAGCATTTTAATACGCAGAAAAGGACCTGTGATTGGGCAAAAACATAGGATCGGGTCCTGGTGGCTGCTTATTGGGGAATATGCTGTTATTGGGGGAAAGGATGCCGGAATTAGGGCTAATAGGATGGCTCTGGTACAACCTATTAGTAGTGAATCATCCCTCACTAATAAGATATACCCCTTAGGTGTAGAGATGGGCGCCGGGGCCAAAGATTTGGATTTGTCGCTGGGATATGGATTTGGCTTTGTCAAGTGGCGGTGAAAGGCTTTGGATTTTTTTCAAAAATGGTCAAAAAACGCCCAAATCACGCAATTTTGGAATTTTTTTTTATCCCTAGAATAATATCATTTTTTATACACAGCTTGTATAACACTGCGTGGAGGCGGAACAATCACACATGGAACTCCTGACAGTATAGTATGGGTGCAGTATATAAAAAAATAGAGAATTGCAAAATGTATTATTTTATTTATTTTTTATAGACAGCGCTTGTATAACACTGCGTGGAGGCAGAACACAGCTCACCACAATGAAATGAGAAAAAAAATGAAAAGCTGACTGAGCCTGCCTGTGTACAGTACCCCACTACACTGAGACAGCCTGCCTAACACACAGGCACAAACCCCAGCACAAACTCTTCTGCACAGCACAAACCCCTCTGCACTGCACAACTCCCCTCTGTGCTTCACAGCCCCCCTTTACAATGCACTGCACCCCTCTGCACAACACCCCTCTGCACAACATGCCCAGACCCCTGCACTGCAGAGCTGTGCGCAGCTTGTGGAAGCGTGTGAGAAATGGCACCAAATTCTCAGGCCGCCGAGCCTTTAAAGACTCGGCATCTCGCAAGAATACAACGTCAGCTTACCGCGTTCGGCCGCACTTGAGTTTGTGAACAAAGCCGGAAACTCACAAGCGCGGCTCACAGACAGCTCGGGGGGCTCTGTTCGGGGCGGTTCGGGTTCCGAGGAATCCCAACTGCTCATGTCTACTTAGGTGTAAATATTTTCTAAATTCTCACTGACTTATATTACCTATATTGTAAATGTTAATGGAGCGTACACTCCCCAGCTGGTTTTTCAGAAATGTAATTCCAGTAGTACTGGAAAAAGCAAAGTAAAAGCATGACCGCAATTTACAGCTATTAATACATTATTTAAATACAATGTTTGTGTGGGTGTAAGACTGTGTCACACAAACATAATGGCATGTATTCAATGCCGCAGCGAGCGGCCGGCGAGGGGGTTAAACAGCGAGGATTGCTGAAAACCAGCGATCCTCGCTGTTTAACCCCCGCGCCGGCCGCTCGCACTATTCAACGTTGTGGGGAAATCCTCGCCGTCACAGGACAGCGAGAATTCCCCAAAACAGCGAGACCCGCGGCTGCTGCAGAAAACTCGCAGTTTTTAGCCGCGGGTCTCGCTGCTTCTGGAGCCGCATCCGCCAATTCTACCTCGCTCAAAAAACGGAGCGAGGGGGAATTGGCAGATGCAGAGGCTGTGTTGAATACTGTCAGGGTGAGTGGTGACAGCGAGCAGGAAGACCTCGCAAACAGCATTGAATACATACCAATGAAAGCTTTCATAGCCAATCAGAATCCTATTTGAAAGGTTTACATTTCCTGCAACGACTCAGTGCACAGTAAGCATGCTCCTGCCAGTGCATGTGGCGTTAATACTCACTCTTATATTTACATTAACCTGTAGACATGGTATGCTATTCTTTACAAGAGCAATTCACATTTTTTTTCAGACTGTGGATTACATTAAAATTATTATTATTTACTTTTAGTTTTATTTGACTGGATTGCAAATCGATACAGCATTATTATTGCCAGAGAGGGGGGGATCAATCTTTTTTTATACATTGTTAATTTGCAATGTGCACTACTACAAACCCCCTTTGTTGACAGAATACAGCACAACATTTCTCTGACAGTGCAAACTATGAAAATGGCAAACAGTAGCTATTATCGATCCATTTGGTATAAGGATCCATTGGCTGAATGGATTGGTAACCGGACCAAGATTTGACAATAAATATCAATAATACCAATATGTCAATATTTGATGACAATCCAAACTATCTGTTATCAGTTTTCATCTCCTGCAAAGCTCTGTGTCACAAGGGTTGAAGTCGGAAGGTATATTTGAGCTAATCATGAAATGGTTGCATTAGCATAAAACATGTCAGGCATACTGGTCTTATCATAACAAATAACCAGCACATTCATATTATTGGGTATGGGTGAAAACCGGACCAACACAAAACCTCCGGACCGCCGGACCGGACATCAAACTCTGCATTTTGTAGCTTGTAGCCTCCGGTCCGGGGGGTGTCCTGTCCGGGGGGGCTGCCTGTCACACCTGTCACCAGGTAGAGGAGGGGGGGGTAGAATAAAGCCTCCCTGTATGGTCCGGGCATGTAGATTTTGTATGGACATGGGTAATGTCATGTTGTCTATGGCATTGTGCAGCATTTGGTCTATTTTGTCGTGACACAGCTTAGAAAGTTAGTAAATGCATTGTAGCAAAATCTGCATGATTACTAGAGTACCTTCATAACAGCAACATAAGGAGGAGAGAATAAAATATAAACAAATAATAAAAAGTCTTCTGCTGGTGCCCGTCATCACCATACTTTTCCTGTGGAGTTGTGAAGTGGTGGTGGGTTAAAGGCATGGAGGGTATTTTTTGCAAACTAGAAGCCCCTTATAAGGAATCACCTGCCTGTATAAAAGCTACCAGCGATTTGAGGATTCTGCATGTACTCTGTATTCATACAGAGTCAAAGTACAGATTCTGATGCATTCATAAAGAAAGTATTAGAAATGTGTTGGGCATAACTGGGCTGTTAGCTAATCAGACCCAGATATATAACATTGTATGGGCGTGTTATTGGAGTGACATGGGAATGTTGCTAAAAGTGTTTGCTTAGAGACATGTTGGATTGCTGATATTACAAGTTATACTGGGCTGAATAATCTGCACATAACTAGGGCTGGTGCAAGTTTCAGTGGTACAAATGATGGTGACGTCTATGAGCAACACAGTAAATTTGGCTTGCGGTGCCCTGTGCTGGCCCCACCCATTTTGTGTGTGACATCACGCACATGAAGCAGGGTCACCGGTATCCGTAAACCACAGCAGTCTCCTGATTGTGGGGGGCACTACTAACCTGCTACTGGCTTGCAGGGTGCCATGCAGTGGGGCGGGTGATGGTAAGCCCACAAAGCATCTACACACGTAGTCATGGCTCTGTCTATGAGGAGCTATCCCACCAACAGACTCCACCCCATCAACAGACCCCACCTTAATTTCCCAGTCTGGTTTTCTATCCCAAGTCACCCAATTCTATCCCAAATCGGCTCAAAGTCAGTTGTTTGATAGTGGTGTGTTAATGTGTTTTGTATGATCCACAGGTAAAAGTATGTATCTTCTTTATCATACAAATCTGAAATATGAAAAGGCATTCCATGAATGACGAATAGGTCTGACATCATTTATCTCAGAAGAATGAAAGTACACGTAACTTAAATCAGCTTTCTTAATTCCTTTTTTTTTCCTTCACAAGGGAAACGTTCCTTTTGCGAATATAACACTCGTGTAAACACACAAATCATATAAATCCTCTTCTCAACAGATGAACAAATCAAAGACATCTGTTAAGAGCATCTCTGGGAAGTGGCTCCTCCTGCACACCAGTGGGGTACAATGAAATCATGCTTGTTTATGTGCTGTCAGCACCTTTCTTGCAGGCAGTTATATTAGTTTTGTGTGAGAGGAGGTGCAGTGTGTAATTCTAGAAAGGAATGTTAAAAGATTATTGTGCAACATTCCCAGCAAAATGAATTACAACTTTTATTGTATTAGAATGTGAGATTACAAGAATGATTCTGACTGTGGAATGCTTACCAGACTATATATAATAGAGTTGTGGTACAATATGTACCATACATAGTGATAAGTAGAAATAAGCAAAGTTACAGCCCAAACGTTGTAGAAATCGGGGTGTACATGGGGTAAACATGATAGGGAAATGTAGGTGCAACAGAAATGTTGGAGGAAATTGTACCCAAATCAGGAATATAATGAATATTCCATCTTTGATACAACACCCATTCACTGTGTAATTAGAACGTATTACAAATAAGAATTGCTGTGCAACTGTCTCCTACAAGGGAACACAAGAAGCAAGTGGAAATTCAGTCCTAAGCCTAGTAAATTCCAACTGTACTTTCTGAATAAAATCTATTGGGGGTTATAATTACAGACTCCACCACTTGGTTTTCTTAAAACTAACCACTTCTCAGATCAAGTTAAGGATATTGCATTTGATTTTCCCTACATACACCAGTTTTAATTATAAAAAAATATCATATGTGCAGAAGTAGATTTTTTTTCTTAGAAATTCGGCACTTGTATAATTGTTCTAAGGACATTACACTAATTGTTGTAATCCGTGAATCTTTCCCAAAACTATAACTAGTAATATAAAGTCTGGCAAAACGTAGAACACCAGAATAATGTGGTCTTAGCACTGTGCCATCTGTTCACAAATAATGCCCAATACGTTAATTCTTTACTACAAGTTTGCCACCTGGCAAAAAAAAGAGTAACCAGACCTCTGTCTTTTACATTTTCCTATCCGTGAGCTCAGCCAGGAAAAACATTCGGATTTCTGGAGAGAGCAAAATAGAGTGTATAAACATTTCTCCTCTCAAATATTTATTTTTGTATATCGTTTAATAGGAGAAACCTTCGCATTACTAGGCAGCATTTCAGGTTGTTTCTTTTGTCAAGTTGTCTAACTTTCAGTGACACGTTAGATGAGTGAGTCCTGCTATTCATAAGAGCTGTAAGGAAATACACTTGTTTTTAGAATTTTAGTAACCAGCATTTTAAATTGCTACTGTAACTTAGGTTAGGAGCATATTTACTCAGCCAATTTACATATACAGTACTTCCGCCAGAAAGAAGTTGTCCTGATTTAGTTATTGAAATGGATGTATGGAAAAATCAAGTACACTGTAGTAGAGCAGATTCTTCCTACTTTGTGGTACAGTACTTTGTGCATATATCTTGCCCGTTACAATGGATTTGCCCATGTGTCAAATTGGCTACAGCTGCTTTTTGTTCCTCAAGATTATAGACTAATCTAATCAGACATAGGCAGATTAAACAGTTGTATGAGGTTGGAGCCTCTCAGTCATAATGTACCAAGTTTTGTATCTAAATAGTAAAAAAAAAAAAAAGAGTGTCATGTATCTTCATTTGTAAAAAGAACATAAAATATCAGTTCTCTGTTCATTGAATGAGTCAAATTTTAGACATTATGGGGGGGGGGGGGGTATTTAAAGTGGTGGCTGGAAAGACACTTGTGTGGGGTGGGTATGGCGCCTGCAGTAATTCATTCATGAGGCCTACAGAGTGACTGACCTACCTTTTATCTGTTACTGAATAGCGATTCTTTGTTGATCCTGGTTGCTACTTAGGTATAGCATGTTTTTGTTTTTATTGTTTTGTTTTGTCAAGTTTTATATTACACCCTTTTTATTAAGCCAGTTCCTACTTTCCCTTTTGCCTCCACTGCATTTATGAGTGGGGCTTATATGGAGGAATTGGGATCCTATTAAAGAAACCATTATATGTGTCTGACCACCTTATACCTTGTAAGTTTACGTATTCTCCTCATAATAGGGGGTTTGGTCCACATCTGGTGTCCGCTTAAAGATGCACACGGTGTTTCCAATCTTCCTGTGAGTTTTTGTATGCTCTATTGGTCCCTAAGTGGTTAATATTTTGCTGCTTCTAATAGACCAGAAACTCACATACTGTAAATTTATTTTTTTCTTTGCCCGGGATACCTGCACCAAGCCTGCTTTAGACCACTATGGCAGATGTCCAGGGATCAAAGAAACCGAGATAAGAGTCATCCGCCCAATTTGAGTGTGAGTACGGTACGCATCTATTGACTAGAGACTACGCGTCTATTGATTAGACTATTCCCACAAGGGGTGACCCACTTAAAGGTACCCTTATGCACCTAGCTTGGTATTTTCCATTGTGAGTTTGGTACCCCTCTTCTGATCCGAAAAGTAATATCCCAGTATTTGACCCATAAGTTCCCTGAGTCTTATACGTTGTTTTCCTCTTTCTTATGGTCCACTCACCATCTGAGTATCAATACGCGATACACAACATTTATGTCGAAAATTCAGCGCCATCAATATTGCTTCTTTCGTTTGCCACAATTCATTCATGTATGTTTGAGCACACTTGCCTGCTCTTCTGGAATAACCGGGATGCTCCCAAAAATCTTGAGGTGTTCCAGCCCCCATGGGAAAATAGGCAAGCCTCCTGGATCAAGCCCCCACTGCCAGCACCCACCAGCTTCAGGTGGCTGCAGTTATTGTAACTCCACACCCGCTTTCCAATACCTGCATTCTGGGCATTGTAGAGCAGGGGGCATGAGTTGTGATGACACAGTGAAGTTTCCACACCCCACGCTGCCCACATAGGAATAAGCCTTGCCCTCATTTGTGCCAACCTGGCTGTCCCCTTCCAGATGGGGCAGCCACAAAATTGTGTGTGATATATATATATATATATATATATCCTAGTGCGCACTATGTAAACAGCATACTTGTGTAGACTGGAGAGGCACAAGACGGGGTGAGGCTGTGTCTGATGAGAAACACAATGTAATGAGCCCCAAAAGAGCTTAAACTTTTGTGAGAACATGCCTCTTTTTCCTGCCTGTATGTGACTTCTGCGTGTACAAGATCTTCCACATAGGGTATGGGGGCACCAGGCTAAATTTCTCCTAAGACACTAAATTGGTCTGGGCCAGCCGTGTGTATAATGATTTATAGAGGAGGAGCCTACTCCAGATCAATCTCTATTCAAGAACCAAAATGAAAAAGGAAACAAAACAACAATGGTAACAAGTGTGGTACTGTCATTAGGGATGGATAGTGCATAAGCATGAGAACAGTACTGTACATGGTCTTAGTCCATTATGGGGCAGTCCTGATGGAGAGGGATCATGCAAACCCTTTGCAGCTGATCCTGGATCTTATTGATAGCAGCGATGGGCTCTTATCAGAGCTTGCAATCTATTCTAGATGTGCATAATGCCTTGTAAATGCCTTGCAACCAATGCTTTCAATTGTTTGCCAAAATTCATTATAATGCTCTGGATATAGAGGTGGTTTCTATTGATTAAATGCAACAAGAAAGTCCATATCAGAGCAATTCAGTGACATTTTAGGTGATACCTATCATGAGATGAATTTCCAAATGAATCACCCTTGTATTTCACATGTACATTTCCTGCCTAGAACCACTTCAAATCTTAGTGATTAATTGGCTATCCTATTAAACTGGATGGAAGAGATTAATTACCTAATGTTAATGCAAGGAGATAAAATGGGTTGCCCTAGATTGTCTTAATTAATACTCAATTTGTGAATGAATCAGGCCCACCACATATTGGTACCTGTATTGGAGTGCCCACTACGGTAATTTGTTTTCTAAGTCATCCATTGTCCTGTAACTGAGCTTTATCCACTAAGCCCGCCAGAGCTCAGAGCTACACCAGTCTTTGCATTATGCATGGCTCAATAAAGACAATACAAGCAATCTGTGTTATGAGATTTTCTTAATATTGCATGCCTAAAAAAATGCTGAGTAGCCTAGCCTACTGTACCTCTGAAGGTGAAGGGCATGAAAAAATACAAATTTATTCGGGAAATTATCCAGTTGTGATAGCTGACAGAGGCCACAGATATCAGTCACACACTCTGGGGCACTTATTCTGATATGTGCATACATCCTATGTAAAAAAAGCTCCTCACCTCCCTGCAGCTCTCTCATTTTAACAAGCTGGCAACTAGTACAGCATACTTCCCAACATTCTAATTTATGGAATCAGGGCTAGATAAAGCCATCTATCAGTGAGTCATACTGGCCCATTTCACATTGTTCCCTATGTAAAATGGACTTCATCAAGTCCATCTCATCTTGTACCATTATAATGGCACAAGACCGACCCAATGCTCCTGATTTCAATGTTAAAAATATCTTAACATTGAAGCCTATGGCAAAATCGGGGGCATCGCGTCGGGAGCCATGTTAATGCTCGCGACCGACGCGATGCCCCCGATTTTTCCTTTGCCGGCAAAATGGACCTCATTTCAAAGAAAATCGGGTCCATCGCGGGCATCGTGTACCTTAACTTAAAGGTACACGATGCCCGCGATTGTGGCCGTGCTAGGAAACAAGTACCGTATTTCCTACAGTACGTTTAGAAAGATAATGTATAATCAATGGGGGCGGCAAGACACTGTCAAGCAGTGCCGATAGCTCTCTGTCAGAGTATTCAACACCATCTTGTTCTCTCACCGTTTCCATCTCGCTAGTTCTTTTCAGTGAGGTGGAAACGGCGAGTGCGCCCATAAAAACGGTGATTCTTGCCACAAAATGCGAGGGACTCGCTGCATTTGCAGTGAACCTCGCCTTTTAAGGGAATACTTATATGAGGGTACTGTATATTCAATGCTGTTGGCCAGTGGGTTTGACGGTGAGGATACCTTGTTTTCATTGATCCTCGTCGGAAAAACAAGCCATCCTCGCCGTACAAACCGCCTTGCCGACGGCATTGAATATACCCCTATATAATAACTGACAGCATAAATACATTATGTTAACTATACGTGAAATTATTAAACTGAATAATAGAGATAAATGTATAAGATATATGTATTTATGAGTGCAAATTCAAAATAATACTGGTAGTATTCATCCTACATGGACACTGCATGTTCTCCAAAGCCCAGAGAGGAGATGAAGGCCAAATACTACACACACCATTAGAAACTGGGTGGGATTTCACTTATCTACCTTTCAGGGATGAGGGAGAAGTACCCAAAAAAGCTAGAGACCCACAGCTTTCCTGGGAGAGTAGTCAAGTATGCTGTGTCTGATTAATTTAAGTTGCGTTAATCATGTTCGGCAGCAGGGGGTGCTGATATCAGATATTTTTTTCACTTTGCATAAAATTGAATAGATATGCAGCCTGCTTACAAGGAACATTTTGAAAGTCGGCCTCCCTAGGTAGACCATCTTTCCAGATCAGTTCCAGGATCAACAGGAGGATAAAATGTAGATTTTGGCAAGAATGAGTATAGGAGACCCTTTAGGATGTCGCATTTTATATTTGTCTTTTATTTACTTGCCAAATGCTTCAAATTGAAATGTTACTGATTTTCAGCACTGCTAAGAAAAGAGAAATAAATAGTATAATTTAAATGTAAAAAAGGAAGAATATTTCCTATAAAAGAAAAGGTTCTGACTTAAGTAGGCATCACAAGTAATACAACTTCTTCAGCTTAATAGATTACACAGGATAGAGTACATTTTATGACCATCAGCTCACTATATTATAGTAAATGGTACTAGCTCTCCAAAATGAATAGCAACAACATGCTCCTTGGGTTATCACATTTCAATGCTAGTGAACAAACATACAATTATATTTCCTTTGGATATATTTTTATTATATGTTTGGCTGCGCCTTCAATAACATTTGGAATAGGAATGATGGTGACCATATGTTCTCTATAACAACCCTGCTTGTACATATCATTTCAAATATATCATGTCTTCCTCGTGTTCTCCCTAGGTAACAACGTCTGCTTTTGGCTTGCTTGCAGGAAATCCCAAGAGCTTGTCTCTTCTTAACAGGAATAAACACAGGGAGTAAATGCCTTTCCAGAATGTACACTTGGCAGAAATTCCCAGGATATAGAGCAGAACAATTGACAGCATTTTCATACCAGCAGCATTTGAATGGGATAGACTGATAGCGCTGACTCTGTCTCACTTGGCTAGCTACGTGTATAAACTGCATTCTAGTTATTAGTAAGAGCCATTAGAACATGTATTTATAAGAACTACAGTATTAGTCCATGTTTGTGTAAAAAGAGATGTTTGTATCCCGCGAGATAGAACCCCTTAAGGTCCACACACACTGGGCGGCTTTGAGCTGAAAGCCGCTCAAACCTGCTGTTTTGACTTACTTTTAGCTCAAAGTCGCCCGGTGTGTATGGGCCTTTACTTACTTTCCAGGCAACACATAATGATGTCATGTTTGTTGTACTTTATTTCAGATGTCCTATCTGTGCTGATAATCATAATGTATGGGCAGTACTATAAATGAAGCTCTATAAAAATCATGGCGGCAGAGTGACATTGCAGGGACAGAGCTTACTCGCAAGTAATATCCCTGCATGTGGTAATTGGTACATACGCGCGCTTTCAATTTAGTTAATTATCGCATTGGGAATTGGGACGATATTATCAGATCAGATGAGATCTGAGGATGCAAATGATATGAGGGGTTGAGAATGAGGGGTTTATGGGAGTTCTATGGAAGATGAGATGTTGCCCACAGCTACCAATCAGATTCTAGTTCTTATTTATTTAGCACCTTCTAGAAGATAATAGATAGAATCTGATTGGTTGCCCATAGCAACATCCCATCTTCAATAGAGCTCTCATCTTAGTAAACAAACCCCTTAAAATCTACCAGAGGGTGACAGATGCTGGCTACTGGGGTAACTCACTAACAAAATACTAGATTTTACAATGCACAATAACATCACTTGTACTGCCAACACATTTGTTTTATTTAAGTTACCATTAAATACTATCTTAGGACTTTGAAATATACCCTTTCCATATATGACTGAAGGCGGGATTCGTAAGATAACGCTTTCTCAGTAGAACAGTTTACACAAGTGTTAGCAATCATCATTCCAGCCTACTACTAGTTACAGTATGTTACTTTATTGCTACAACGTAGCCTCATAAATCCTTCCATTTGTATATGTCACTGATGTAAACTACAGACTAGTGCTTACCTGGTTTATCTCTAAAGGAGTGCCCACACAGGCCGATGTGGCAGCCACCGATATCGATTCAATATCCATAGCCACTGGGACTTGGTGGGTTGTCAGCATCGGCTGGCAGGGAGGGCGCAGCAGGGGAGCAGGAGCCATGCTGCATTGAGCAGCATGGCCCTCGTTCCGTGATAGTAGAAATAGATTGTTCTGCACAGTCTATTTCTAAATTCGATTGTGATGCCGTGGGGCCGTGCAAGCCGGAATTGGGTGCTGCATAGCATGGTGCGATTTGCACTTTATGCTATGTGATTTTGACTATATAGTGTGGAACTTGGGTTTTCTTTTAAGATTTATGCTGGGTACACACTTGACACTATTAATGATTTTGCCAGTGGTTGGGAACAACTCTTAAATATTGTCTACTATTTGCAGAAGGTGTACGCACCCATGCATAGATAGCTACATCCCCATTGGCTTTACATGCATAATACAGCGTGGCCCCGTTACCCCTTGGATCCCACCCCGCCATTGCTCATCGCTGCCAGCATCAGCAAGTGTATATGCACTTGCCGATGCCAGCTCCCCACTGGGTTCCCATTGCTCCCGATGTCATGCTGGGTACCCATTGTCTAGTGTGTGCTGACGTGTTTGGTATAAAACAAATGCTTATTAAATTAAAAAAAGGCAAACAATGTGGCTCAGGGTCGGACAGGCCTACAGGTATACAGAGATAATCGTCCGTGAGCCCCACTGCCTGAGTACCCCACCTCCTCCTCTAGGAGAGCATCAGGATCACTGATGAACTTGGTTGCTTGCTTTGTTTCTATAGAAACGACACCATGATTGGTCCTCCTGCCAATCAAAATAATTGGTTCCGGCACACCACTGTCTCCTTCTTAATAAAGGGCCCTGTTGTTTGCATGTCCACTCTAATGGTTGTCCAAGTCTCTTTGTGGTGGCTGCCACATCCCGTTTGGTGTCTGGCCACACCCCCTTTGGTGTCTGGCCACACCCCAACCGCTTAGGCCAATACAAGTGCATTCCCTGGCGGGACCTTCAAGCCTCAGTCCGACAATAGTGTGGTATTGACTAGTGCTGAGGGGCTAAAACCTGAAACTTTATTGGGACTGGGATAGGGCATCAGCATTTTTAGAAGAATTGGAATGTGCCAGCAAGCTGCATGCAGTTTATCCTTATGTCCAGGGGAAGCATTATAATACAGTATATGTACAAATAACTTGTTTCCATAACCTAAACACTGGATGATAAAAACCGAAACCTCCAACACCTTAACATTCTAAGAAACCTCCACAAATTCCCTAGTGTTAGGAAAGTTAAGTTCCTCTAATGTAGCATATAAAAATGGATCACTTTGCACATATAAACATGTTTCTGCCTGAATTAAAGATTTATAAAATAGAAACATAGAAACATAGAAACATAGAATTTGACGGCAGATAAGAACCACTTGGCCCATCTAGTCTGCCCCTTTTTTTAAACATGTTACCTCAAACCATATTTGATCCTTATTTTTTTGTAAGGATATCAATATGCTTATCCCAAGCATGTTTAAATTGTACTACTGTATTTGCGTCTACCACCTCTGTTGGGAGGCTATTCCACTTATCTACTACTCTTTCTGTGAAAAAATTCTTCCTCGCATTTCCCCTGAATCTTCCTCCCTCTAGTTTCAGTGCATGTCCTCGTGTTCTGTTGCTCCTCTTCCTGTGAAGAATGTCTCCCACCTGTACCTTGTTAAAGCCCTTGATATATTTGAAAGTTTCTATCATGTCCCCCCTTTCCCTTCTCTGCTCTAAAGTATACATATTAAGATCTTTTAGTCTTTCCTGGTACGTTTTGTGATGTAGGCCATGCACCATTTTAGTTGCTCTTCTTTGTACAGTCTCTAATGTATTTATATCCTTCTGGAGATATGGCCTCCAGTACTGAACACAATACTCTAGGTGAGGTCGTACCAATGACCTATACAGTGGCATTATTACTTCTTTCTTTCTACTGCTGATACCTCTCCCTATGCAACCAAGCATCTGACTTGCCTTCTTCATTGCTTTGTTACATTGCCTACCTGCTTTTAAGTCCCCTGAAATGGTGACACCTAGATCCCTTTCTTCCTCAGTAGTTTCCATTATAGTGCCATTTATACTATATTGAGTCTTTGGATTTCTGAGACCCAAGTGCATGATTTTGCATTTTTTGGCATTAAACTGTAGTTGCCATTCTCTTGACCATTTCTCTAATCTGCCTAGATCCTCAATCATTTGTTTTACCCCTCCTGGTGTGTCTACCCTGTTGCATACCTTTGTGTCATCTGCAAAAAGGCACATTTTACCCTCAATTCCATTAGCAATATCACCAATAAAGATATTAAAAAGCACCGGTCCAAGTACAGATCCCTGGGGTACTCCACTTGTAACCTTTCCCTCCTTTGACTGTACTCCATTTACTACAACTCTCTGTTTTCTGTCCTGCAACCACGCTCTTATCCATTCAACTATCTTAGAATCCAATCCCAAGCTTTCAAGTTTATTTAACAGTCTGCGATGTGGGACAGTGTCAAAAGCTTTACTAAAGTCTAGATAAGCTACATCTACAGCCCCACCTTGATCTATTACTTTAGTCACCCAGTCAAAAAAGTCAATAAGATTTGTTTGACATGATCTTCCCCCAGTAAACCCATGCTGTTTTGGATCCTGTAAATTGCTGGTTTTGAGATATTCTACAACTCTTTGTTTTAAGAGTGTTTCCATCAATTTCCCTACTACTGATGTAAGGCTCACTGGTCGATAGTTGCTTACCTCTTCCTTGCTTCCACTTTTGTGCAGTGGGACTACATTCCCACTGCACAAGCACGGGTCAGGCCTATGGGAATTCCCAGCGTATCATGGGCATTCCCATTAAAATGCTGGGCATTCCCATGGTACTTAGGCAATGATGCGGGTGCCGGGGGCGGCAGCTGATGTCATCACCGTATGTACGACAGATGGTCGGCAACGATCAAATGATTTTGGAGGGGAAAATCGACCTGCGGGCATTTATGCTGGTGGCGTTAAGCTGA
This sequence comes from Crinia signifera, assembly GCF_055691185.1. Lineage (NCBI taxonomy): Eukaryota > Metazoa > Chordata > Amphibia > Anura > Myobatrachidae > Crinia > Crinia signifera. The sequence continues at coordinate 147,349,187 of NC_139221.1, read as the reverse complement.
CTTACAAAACAGTAAAATTTGCAGCTTTGCGAGTTAACCAGAATGACCCCCTTAATGCATAAATATATTTATATAAGGAGGTGTGTGTGTGTGTGGGGGGGGGGACACCAATATTTAACTTGCCTCCGTGCCCCACTTTCATGGTTTTTGTTTTGTGCTTTTATTTTGTGTTTTAGCACTAGGGAAACTCAGTCATTGAATAGTTGCTCGTTTTTGGCACAATCTGTGCAAGCGTGAACTTTCTAGTGCAAGTCTAAAGTGACAGCAGACCTGTTTTAAGCGTGTGACAGGTTTTCACTTTAGGCATTTGTCTTATTCTCCAAAATTGCTGTATCAGAGTTTATAGAACATGTTCTTTAACTTCTTAGTACAGTATTATTTAAATCGTTATCATTTAAATCACAGGATATTGCCTGCATTAATCACCCTCACTATACAAAATCCAGACCCTCAATATTGTATAAGAGGAAATCACCAAGGATACCTAGAAAATTCACAGGAAATGCTGCCTTAATAAATATGATTAATAGAGGAACAAAGTTTCTAATGAAAAATCACTTCAATAATCAGAATAATTTGGGCTTTACAATGGCATGCCTAAGTCCTAATTAAAAATACAAAACTGGAGTTTTCCTGGGTAGGGGTCATAGGGTCGACAGTCAATAGGTCGACCACTATTGGTTGAAAGCCCTAGGTTGACATACCTTAGGTAGACATGATCAAATGGTCAACACAAGCAATATGTTGACACAAATAAACTCGACATTAGATTTTCACACATTTTTTGGTGTCTATTTTGACATATATCAAAATGGACACCATATAAGTGTGCTGCGTCCCCTCGCACAGCTTGCTTTTCTCTTCATGCTTTGGGCACACTATTGTAATCTAACTCTATGTCCAGTTGCATGGTAAAGTATGAAAAAACACCTTTTAAAAAAAATGTGAAAAACTCATGTCGACCTTTTTATGTAGAAATTTACATGTTGACTTATTGATCATGTCGACCTAAGGTATATTGCCTTTTGTCAGGTGTCGACCTATAGATGGTGACCAATAGTGGTAGACATACAGTATTGACAGTAAACCTTTCAACTTTCCTGAAGCCTGAGGGAGGGACATGTAATCCGAAATTCACTCCAGGCAAGATTTGACTCAGGTCCACTCGGATCTCCTTTTCAACAAAACTGCTCATCGCTAATGAGTTTTAAAAAAATGTTAATTAAACCATGCCAAGGGGCCAACAAATTAGAACAACTAGCCCCCAACATGTGTTGCTGTTCCCCATCAATGACTATAAAAAGGGGGTTGTGGTATAGCGGGCCGACTTCTGATGGCAAGTATTCCGACATTGGAATCCTGAGTGCCGTTACTCCGACAGGGGGGTGAGCACCTGGAAATCTATTCTTCCTCTATGAGGGTCGTGAACCCCCACGAGGGAGAATAACCCCTGTTATGCTGGCCACACATCAGACCAACTTTCCTCCAACCATCCAACTAGTTGCTTGGATGGAATAAAAATATGGTACTGGATGGGAGCAGATGTAATATTTACTTCAGAAAATTGCTCCCAAAATCTGGAAAAAGGACAAAAACTGTCGCTCAGGCACGGTAATGTAGTTGAAACTGTTTGATTTAAACAATTTGACTGAATGCTTTTGTTCATTTTCCTGGGTTTGTGAGCACATTTCTGATTGTCTTTTGCTCCCATCCGGTACCATATTTTTATTTCCATCCAAGCAACTAGTTGGATGGTTGGAGGAAAGTTGGTCTGATGGGTGGCCAGCATAAGTCAGGATCCCAACTGAGGGGCAGTTAACAGTGGGGATTTGGATGTTGGTATACTGACCGTCAGAATCCCGATTATCGTGAGGTCATTCGGCACACGTAAGAGGATTACTCTCTTTATTATTGATTATTCTTAATATTACCCTACTGTCGTTTTGATAACTGGCTCAGCTGCTGTTATGTGCGCTTAAAAAATTTAATTACAGTATGTTACTATATTACTATGTGCTTAATAAAACTGACTTATTGTAGCATCAAATTGGAGTAACGTGGGGCTGTTCCAAACCATTTCCTCCGGAACCCCATATTTTAAATTCTTGGGAGAGAGCATCTATCATTCAGCAAGTTCAGGTTCCTAACTTCGGTCTGATAAATCGTCAGAGTGAAGCACTTTCTATAGTCTTGCACTATGGAATATGGTTCACCACCCGAGAAAATAGGTGGGACAGGTGAAAATCTCTCAGTGTGTATGCACAGAGTGATTTTTCACCCTGAAATGTTGACATCATTGCTCCTCATACATGCTAGGCAAAAAAAACAACAACAGTATGTATGAGGCTTAAGTCATGCTTTGTGTGAGTAGAATATAAAATCCTCACACCCTTATACCTGTGTTTAGTGCATACTTGCCGATGCTCCCGCATTTTGCGGGAGCCTCCCGCTTTAGGCCCCAGTCCCCCGGTCCCCCGCAAAGCCCTCCCGATCCCCCGGAATTTCAAAGTCCAGGTTTAAAATCCGGACTGCACATGCCCTAGTCCGGCGCGATGGGGGGCGGAGCTTGGCACTAGTAGCGTGCATAGTAAGCAGCGCTGCCACGGCGCCCAGCAGACAGCCTCCAGGCAGGGAGACTTTACCAGCAGCAGCTGCGGAGTCTTCACCTCACCCCCGCATTGAGGAAGCTGCAGGGCAGGCTGAAGACAGTGGCAGGGGGAGTGACCGGGAGCTAGAACAGGAAGCAGCTCAGAGGACAGGCTGGGGGAGGAGCAGGAGTGCAGTGCTGCTGAGTGCTCCGTTCTCAGGTTAGTGCATGATGACAGTATTTCTACCTCCAAGCTGGCTGGTACTGTTGTGTGTGTGTGTGTGTGTGTGTGTGTGTGTGCAGGCAGGCAGGCAGCTCTGTGTTTGTTTTGTGTTTATATACTGTAGCTTGCCACAGACACCAATATGTGTGTACTGTAGGTGACCTGGGTGTATCTATAAGAGCTGGCAGTGACCCGTGTGTGTGTGTGTGTAGGCTGGTAGTGGCCCCTGTGTGTGTGTGTGTGTGTGTGTAGGCTGGTAGTGGCCACTGTGAGTGTGTGTGTGTAGGCTGGTAGTGACCCCTGTGTGTGTGTGTGGGCTGGTAGTGACCCCTGTGTGTGTGTGTGTGTGTGTGGGCTGGTAGTGGCCCCTGTGTGTGTGTGTGTGTGTGTGGGCTGGTAGTGGCCCCTGTGTGTGTGGGCTGGTAGTGGCCCCTGTGTGTGTGTGTAGGCTGGTAGTGGCCCCTGTGTGTGTGTAGGCTGGTAGTGGCCAATGTGTGTGTGTGTGTAGGCAGGCAGTGACCCCTGTGTGTGTGTATGTATGTGTGTGTGTAGGCTGGCAGCAACCCCTGTGAGTGTGTGTGTGTGTGTGTGTGTGTGTGTGTGTAGGCTGGTAGTTACCCCTGTGTATGTAGCCTGGCAGTGACCCCTGTGTGTGTATATGTGTGTGTGTGTGTGTGTGTGTAGGCTGGCAGTGACCCCTGTGTGTGTGTGTGTGTGTGTATGTGTGTAGGCTGGTAGTGACCCCTGTATGTGTGTAGGCTGGTAGTGACCCCTGTATGTGTGTGTATATAGTTAGGTACTGATCCCTGTTAGTGTGTGTGAGTACACTGGCATTGTGTGTTTGTGTATAGGAGAACACTGTCCTGTGTCTGTCTGTATTTGTGTGTTATGTGTAGGCTGGTAGCTGGCAGGAGGCTCACCTTTTAGCCGCCAGTCCCCCCCAATCCCCTGCATAGCCCTCCCAATACCCCCAGAATAATCAATCCCCATCTGGACAGCACAGCGGAGCCTGGCACAATCATGCCAAGCACCGCTGCCCGTGGTCCGCACAAGAGCCACCCAGGCCAGCAAAGCCTGCTAGTGGCCAGCCACCAGAGGAAAAAAATGAAGAAAATGGGTGTCACTGCACTTGGCCATGCCCACTTTACTGGAGACCACACCCACCTTCTGTGTAGCCCCACCCCCATCTCGGAGTAGCCACGCCTCTGGCGTGGCAGGTCCTGGTTTTAACCGTGTGAGGTATGGAATCTCCCTGAAACCAGTTTCCGAAAGTAGGCAAGTATGGTTTAGTGATACCTTCCAACATTGCAGCGATGTGAGGAGGGACAGTGTGCACGGTGAAGGCGCGCGTTAAAATGTTGGGGGTGTGGCCTAGCGGGAACAAGGCGTGGTCTATACTCTCGAATGCCCTGGATTGGTGTGATTTTTTTTTATTTGACACTTTATATTGTTATATTACATTTTTTTTTAAAGATGCCTAAAACCTGTATGTAGGCCATAAATAAATGAGTTTGAAGCAATTGCTGTTTTGTTTACAGACACCGTCCATTAAGGATGAGACACAGATTATTACTGGGTGGCCTTGTAGAGTGACTGGAGGTTGCTTATTTTGCACTGGCAACATTACCTCTAATTAAAAGCACATACTGTATATACTTAATGTGTTAGTTTACATTTATCTATAATAAGCTGGGTTAAGCTAATTGACCCCATGAGGCCCTGCTGCTGTGTCTGAAATTCCCAAATCACTCTGCAAGTCACCGTATATTAGCACTTCTGTAGTGTAACAGGATTACAATTGTTCTACTTCATTGTTCAGTTAGTGATAAGACATAAATAATTAATGAGTAAAAATATAAAAAAGTCAGCAATTCTGAAATATATCATTTGTTTTTTAATCTTAATGTAAGCAGATGAATAACTTGGCACAACTGCATAAGCCATAATGTTACACCGGAATATAAGAACTTCTGATGCCTATTTTTTTCCCATTGTTCTGTGTACGCAGAATAAGCACCGTAAGCCCCATACACACTAAGCGATATTTTAAATAATATCACACATTTTGGCCCTTATGAGCAATATCTTTTGTAATATTGCTTAGTCTGAATACTCAATAACGTTATTGCTGCACTCTCCCACAGGTTGTAATAGATGTCTTCTGTCATCTGTACATGCACATGTACAGATGACAGAATATATCGACCCTATAACGTCACTGAATTATATTGTTAATGTTATTAGTGTGAATGCACTATATCGTTCCCTGGAAGTTCAGTGGGAATCCTTGAGGATATCATTCCTAAATGATATTGGGCGGGATGCACTAAAGCAAAAATGCGGTAAAAACCTGTTATCATGTTTTTTCCCCGCATTTTGGTATGCATGAAATCCCGGACATATACACTTGCCGATGTTGGGGGGGGGGGGGGGGGAGCAACTGAGGGGGAGCATTCGCAGCATGACCGTCCTTAATGTAGACTCCCTTGTCTGAACATGTTCAGATGAGGGAGGGGGTCCTTTACGATGTGCGGGAGCTCACATCATTAATTATGTGAAGTGTACACACTAGGTGATATTGTAAACAATTTTAACAGGAAGAAATAATCCGCACAGTCTATTGGTACAGTATGCAATGATGTATTAACAGCTATTCCCTATAAATAGTATATTGCCTCTTAGAGGCTAGGTGTATGTAGGGAGGTGCTGCCCAGGAATTGGTATAATCATATGACAGAAAAAAGAAAATAATTCCTACAAGGGGCACTCAGAGCTGATAGTTTTGGCTTGTTCAGCAATCAATACATTTGTTTGGAGTCCCAAGAAAAGTATTATTAAAATGTAACTTTTATTATGCAAGTTTAAAAAGCTGTGAAATATATTAAAAACATTGTGAACATTGGTGAAAAAAGTGCATGACATGTGACAATAAATTTAAAATAGAGCTGACCGTGGTGTGTGTATTCTTATTATAGTACAATGACTATCATACGTCTGTGTGTTATCAATACCGTATGTGTTCTGTTTGGCTGTTGTCCACCACACTGATATACAGATGGAGCGCCTCGCACTATTGCTTCGCCAGCACCAGAATCTGGCCGCTGGCGATCACCGGCGGAGAGGCGCCCCATCTGATTGAGACACGCGTGCGTCTCAGTTTCCTGTCGGCGGGGGGACGGGAACCCTGTCCGTCTCCGCTTCAGGGAGACGGACAGGGTTAGGGGGGGGGGGCGGAAAGGCGGCGGGGACCCGGGGCGACCCTTGGCGAGGCAGCGGTGACCCGGGGGGGAGCCCCATTGTAAGGCAACGCACGCGCATCTCGTGCACACGCGTCCCCTTACGGTGGCTGGCGGGGGATGGCGGCTGGTGAATCTTTCGCCATCCCCTGCAAGAGCGAGGGGCGCTACATCTGTAATATGGCAGTATCTAACTGAGAAAATTCCCAGTGTATTGTAGCACTGCTATTAATTTGCAGTTATGTGTCAAATTTACCTGCAACTATGTTGCTTTAGTTGGCTACAATGTAATGCCTAAGACTGTTAAATAAATGTGTGGTCACACAAACAGTTGGTTTAACGTAGTGATTGTGAAAATTAATTAATACACTCGGTGGGAGTCAGGTTGATTTATGGTGCAATTATTTTGCAAATATACTCTACATGGAAACGGTTATTTACCCACTGTGGGATCCCATGCCATTAGCAAATGCAATACTATAATCAGACAGTCACAGCAATGGATTATGAGTCCATGCGGTTGTATGAGATTTCTCAAATAGCACCAATTAGATGTACCATGTGATTTTCTGTGTTCTGTATGGACACACATAAGTCTACTAGGGGGTATATTGTTATAATGATGCCTAATACATGCACAGTGTCTCTTTATATACAAAGACACTTCACTGCTGTTTGAACCCCCGTGTATATAATAACACCGGCAGTGCCATACATAGATCTGCCAGAAGAAAGGTTGATTCACCGGTATAATAATGTAATTAACACATACGCAGTGTCTCTCTATGGGCCTTATTCTGGTTGATGCTTTCCGTTCCGAAATTTTTAGCTACCTGCGCATGTGCAAGCAACGCAATGCACATGTGCAACACAGTGTCTTCGCACTTGTTCTCAGCAATACCGTCTACAAATGTGCACCGAACTCCCTCAGGAATTATGGGCGTAATATGGGCGTCATGTGGGCGTACACAAGGGCGGGATTTCAAAGTGATCAGAACTGGGCGTAAATCTGGGCGTACACGTGGGAGTGCATTGGGACCAGACACCCAGTGCAAGCGATATGTTGTTTTTTTTGGCTAGGTTCTTTGGCGCTGCTCCTGATGTTGTGCTGCCTCACTGTTACAAGAAGGGACTATCCCTTAAAGTCCCAGAACGTTGCAAGTTTGAAAAAAGAATTTTAGTAGCAGTGTTGGCGCTGCATCAGTTAAGTGTAGGGAAAAAGGGGGGTACTTATCTTCAATTTCTGATGTTGTGGCTTCTAGATTTGTTCTTTCTTCTGTCAATGTATCATCCTCGGATATATGAAAGAGAAGATTTTTCAAGGGAAGAAGTATTAGGATGGTTTCTGTAATTCACAAAAAGTTCTTTTGTGCCCGGATATGCGAATGGTTCCTACCTCACTTACACAATATTGTAGTGAGGGGAAACCTATCTGGGTTTCTTTTATTTTCAATTTCAAGGAGAAGGCTGTACGTTGGCGTACCTTACTCACATGACAACATGCTGTAACAGTCTTATCAAGGTATCTTTTAGATGGCGTACCGGTACTCACGATTTTCACTGAAGGAAGACTCTCATCAAGGTTTCTTTTAGTTTCTGCATACACTTTTATTTGATGCTACTTCATAGTGTTCTTCTACCACCATCCTGAGCTGGCTCAGGGGGGACTCAGCAGCAACCTCTTCCCCCGGGGAGGTGTTTGGTCCCCACTATCCTGAGGGGGGGAGGAGGAATGCAAGAGGTTGCGTCTCCTTGTTTTTCCTCCTTCTACGCCTGTTGCACATTTAATTCCCCGGGTTAAATGTGCAACAGGCGTAGAAGGAGGAAAAACAAGGAGACGCAACCTCTTGCATTCCTCCTCCCCCCCTCAGGATAGTGGGGACCAAACACCTCCCCGGGGGAAGAGGTTGCTGCTGAGTCCCCCCTGAGCCAGCTCAGGATGGTGGTAGAAGAACACTATGAAGTAGCATCAAATAAAAGTGTATGCAGAAACTAAAAGAAACCTTGATGAGAGTCTTCCTTCAGTGAAAATCGTGAGTACCGGTACGCCATCTAAAAGATACCTTGATAAGACTGTTACAGCATGTTGTCATGTGAGTAAGGTACGCCAACGTACAGCCTTCTCCTTGAAATTGAAAATAAAAGAAACCCAGATAGGTTTCCCCTCACTACAATATTGTGTAAGTGAGGTAGGAACCATTCGCATATCCGGGCACAAAAGAACTTTTTGTGAATTACAGAAACCATCCTAATACTTCTTCCCTTGAAAAATCTTCTCTTTCATATATCCGAGGATGATACATTGACAGAAGAAAGAACAAATCTAGAAGCCACAACATCAGAAATTGAAGATAAGTACCCCCCTTTTTCCCTACACTTAACTGATGCAGCGCCAACACTGCTACTAAAATTCTTTTTTCAAACCCAGTGCAAGCGAACCAACATGGCAGAAATCTGCGGTGTCCATATGCAAGTTTCAGTTCTCGGAAGGCAATGGTTCATGCGCTAGGCATTCGGATCGCCCAATTAGTACGCCCGCACCTTAAGCACTCGCAGCTGAGCACAATACAATCCACTCCTCTAGTCATGTGATTAATTACACTCTTTTCACAGGTTCAATTGGATGCATTGATGGCTAAATGGCCCATTACAAAATACTAGAATATATGCTGCAAACACGACTGTATTGTTGGTATCTGACCCACATTTACACTGCAAGCAATGGACATAACTCTGCTAACCAAAGCTAAATGCAAATCTGACTATTACATTAATCTGAAACAGCACACATTTTGAATGATTGCATTTGACTTGCATTAATATATAGTATGCATACATAAAACATAGGTAAAGGGGCCACAATGAAGTAATAAAACTTAACATGATGTAAGGGTTAATCTAAAGTGCAAGTAATGTGTTTAAGTGTCACTCTTCTTAGTGAGTCCGTCCGAATGGATGCGGACGACCTGTGGGCGTGTGCTCATAGAATGTCCGCCGTGCGCGGCGTTCGGTCATTTCCGAAAGAACGCGCATCCCAAAAAAACAACCAGAATATGGTCCTATGTGTGGAGACACTTTATTACTGTTTCAGCCGCTGTGTATATAATAACACGCGGCGGTACCTCGCCAGGACCTAACACTTGCACGTGTCCTAGCTTAATACACAGCAATGTCCTGCCGGGCTCTGTGGATTTGTACTAGAGCCCGGTTAGTCCGGCAACTTTACCAACACACAGGGTAATTAATTTATAAGCTTAATGCTAACACACACCACATACGGTCAGCACTAATGTTCAGGTGAGGGAGGGGGTCCTTTACGACGTGCGGGAGCTCACGTCATTAATTATGTGAAGTGCACACACTAGGTGATATTGTAAACAATATCAGCCAGAAAGCCCTTTCTGTGCAATATTGTGAACAATATTGCCTAGTGTGTATGAAGCTTTATTTCAATTCCCTCTGTGCTAAGAAAGCAATAGAAACTCAGTAAAAGAAAAGACAGCATCCAGAGGAAATGACTGCTACTACCAATTCATCAACTAAATTCACAGTGTTGTATCAGTAATGACACTGCTCATAATGTGAGGTATGTGATAATACAATCGTTCAAGTATACAAGTGGTTAAGCCTAACAGGCCCAGAACTATGGACTTAAAAACCCAGAAAGTCAGAGTACAATATCTCCCAGTGTCAGAGGCGTCACTAGGTGGGTGCAGGGACTGCGGAACACACCCAGATGTTATTCTCAGAGTGTACAATTCGAAAATGCTGGCTCTTCCTCAGTGACAGTGTGACATTATCTGCAGTGACTGGCTTCTGTCACTGAAGAGGAGTCGGCAGTACATGCGTGGAGGGGAAGGGGGGAGGGGGTGTTATAGCTTGCATGACAGTTTTCACCAGACTCTACTGTCCAATGTAGATGGTAATCATATTGTGCATTTATGTGACTGACACTACAAAAAGAAATGTGGGATGTGCTGCAGAAAGTGCAGAATTTTTTATCTATTACCAGTTATTTTTATAGCATAGTGCTTTCCAGGAGACTATTTGCCCATTCACATGTGTCTCTGCCCCAGAGTAGCTTACAATCTACATTCCCTACCACATTTAGCACACATTCATGCTAGGGTTCATTTTTGTCAGGAGCCAATTAACCTGGAGCCAATTAACATTTTTGGAAAGTAGAAGAAATCCAGAATACCCGGACGAAGCCCATGCAAGTACGGGGAGAATATACAAACTCCAACATGGTGGTACTTGAACCCATGACCTCAGGGCTGTGAGGCAGCAATGCTAACCATTACACTGTCTATAATTCCCTAAGAGAGCTAATTTAAGCAATAAGCTGCATATAATAAAAAAAATTGTACCAAAATAAACTGCTTAAAAGCCAGTGCACAAAGGATTATACAGGTTGAGTATCCCTTATCTGAAATGTTTGGGACCACGAGCCTTTTGTAAAAGGAATTTTTCCAAATTTTGGAATATTTTCCCCCCCATACTTACCTGGTCCCCTGGTGGTGCCTTGATGGTTCCCCAATGTCCACGGTGTCACCCTGCGTCCACGGCGGGCTTCAGGATTCTCTTCAGTGGCATCTCCGGTCCCAGGGGTGCATTGCGCAGGCATGCGGGTGACGTCACCGACGCACTCGGGTAAAGCACCCCTGGGACTGGAGATGCAGCTGAAGAGGATCCTAAAGGCCGCCGTGGACGCAGGGGGATGAGGTAAGTATGAAAAAAAGGGGAGAAAAAACACACCCCAAAAACCCCGAAATATTCTGAAAAACCACGATTTTTGGAATATTTTGGTTTTTGGAATACACGGATAAGGGAAACCCGACCTGTATAAGATGTACTAATAGAATGTCTACATTGCAAAGCAGAAGAAATAAAAAAATTATATATAGCATATCTGCTACATATATACAGTAGCAGCACATGACACCAGACCAGATGATAAACTGACTTTAGAGTGTGTTAAAGGGACGTTTGTGGTGGGATTCAGTCACAAGAACATTAAAACAGGAAGACAAAGCATTGATTTAAGAAATGTATTATTAAAAGCACTTGTCACAGACAAGAATAAAATGTGAATGTTCTGTGTGCAAGAAACATGGTCACTGAAAGGAAGATTTCTGAGTTATTAAAACTGTAATGAATCAGCTAAAGAAACACTGGGTGACATTTAATGAGATGTGAAAATGTGATTTTTGCGATTTTTAGGCAAAAAACATCCGAAATCGCACTTTTTCCCAAATTCACATTTAAATTTAATGAGATGCGAAAAACAAATCGCACATTCTGAAAGTGCGATTTTTAGTCGCGCCGGAACTCGCATCCAAATGTTTTCCCATTGAAAAGTATACAATTCGCATATTTAATGAGATTTTGGGAATTTGGGAAAATGTGTCTAAAAATCGCCACACATGCAGACCAGGTTCTGACAGGCAAATTGGCCAGAACCCTGCACAGATCATTGAGATCTGTGCATGGTCCTGTGTTTTTTTTAAATGGCGTGGGGTCCCCCCTTCTGAGCATAACTAGCCCCAGGCTCATTGAGCTGGACCTGGTTCCAAAAATACGGGGGAAAGCATAGGGGTCCCCCGTATTTCTGAAACCAGCCCCGGACTCTTGGACCTGTCCTGGTTCCAAAAATACGGGGGCCAAAAAATCTGGGGGTCCCCCATATTTTGAAACCAGCACTGGGCTCCAACAGCCAGCGGTGTCATGCCACAGCCGGGGGACACTTTTTACATAAGGTCCCCCTGCCGAAACATTAGCACCGTGGCTGGTCAGCCTTGGACAGGATACCTGGAGGAGTGGGGACCCCCCCCCCAAAAAAAGGGGTCCCCCCAGACTTCACCCATCCAGGGCTAAAGCCCGGGGCTGTCACCGGTGTCCCAAGGCATTGGATGCCGGCCTGAGGAAACTGTCTACCCTGGTTTTGTGACACTTTTTTATCCTCACAATACCCATCTATGTCACGCTGTGCTCTTTTGTAGAGGGGGCCTCCACGATCCGCATCAACCCAGCTATTTCACTTGTGGGAACCCCCACAAAGTCATTGTCCCTGGTTCACCACCAGCCTTGATCCAGCCCTGGTAATGAAGCTGTGAATACCGCTAAGCAGGAGTTTATTAACTGTATTCAAGTATAGCACTGTCTGGGGCAAGAGATCCAGAAGCCTTTTAGGAACACTAACCCAAGAACAGCAGGATTGATCCTTGCATTCAAGTAATGAAATGTGTAAGCTGGAAAATAACTTATTCAGAATACCAGTAACAACAGAGCTAAGAAGTGTCTAAATTAGTGGTGTCAAACTCAGTGCATCGCTGAGCAGCGGCGTGTGCTCCGCCCAGCTACTCCATCCACCGCAGGACACTGCGACCCGGGGGTGCGGCAGCGGACAATTTGTAGGGGAACATGACTGTCCCACAGAATGTGGGACAGTTGGGAGGTAAGGTATAGGAACATATATTACTTTACAATCTCAGGTGAAGGGGAGGGAATAAACTATCTAGTGTCTAGACACTCAAGTACATCTACATAAATATACTGCTAGTCATTTGGGATGGTATAAATGTTATTGCTTCAGCATAACAAAACTATTTCATGTTTACTTTCTTTATCCTGTCCTACTTCTTATTGAATAATATTTGTTAGTCAGACTGCTCTACGGCACAAAAGGCAGCATTGAAAACTGAGAAAGAAGGATCCTTACATACAATACAGTGATTTGGAGAAAATCTCATTATAATCAGTATATTTATAGAACACCAATGCATAGCTTACATTTTTTAGGCTTCCAACTCTGCATGGATTTTGTTTTTCTTGGAAAGCATTCAAGAACTATTTTAATGGTTCTTTCAAGATGCACTCTTCACACTGCTTACATGGGGCTGATCTCACCAGCAAGATTGCAGGCCATGTATATGTTTTCTGAGCAGGAGTTCAGGATGCTGTTGACCAATAAAAAAAACCCAAAGGCATTCTGCCAGAACATACACATTTCTGTGTTCTGAGGGAGGAATGAATGAAGTCTGCACTTGTGTTTCAAGGCTGAGAAATTGTGAATACACTATAATACTCTACATCTGCTTTACTAACATAGATTAAGTAATACAAACAATAAGAATACTATTAGTAATTCCACATAATTATAAAACAGGTTATGGGAGACTCGAGCATTCTCCGCACCCACAGAAAAGTGGCCACACCTCCTGCATCCTGCCCACTTCCTAGTGAACCATATAGAGGGTGTGGTCTAAATTGTGTAATTTTTCCCTGCCATTGCAAAATTTTTCCGCAATGGTGATGTAGCAGCCTGACCCCACCTTACAAAGTGGATCACACATTCTCTTTTTGGAATTAAGGAAGTATTGTATATAGACTCAATAACAAGTGGTAGCTCCAGAGGTGGGGTTACAACACTGTTCAAAATTCAAATAGGGGAGAAACACCAAATGCCAATGAGTCAGTTTGGAATGGCAGTTGTTGGCAGTAAGTGTGGCTCACCGAATTGAAATTTGAATTGTGCTGCAGCACAACATCTGAAGCTACCCCTGAAATGAACAATCTAATACTGCTATTATTGTTTGTTAACTAAATCAGAAACCCTCTAATCATAAACTAAGTGAAAATATTTTTGGTATGATAAGAGAAACATCTTTGAGGTTAGGTGGATCTATCGGCAGGAAACAGAGGTCCTGATTCTGGTTTGGGAAAGCAAAAAAGAGCAAGTAACTGCACCTGGGAAATATTATGTTGCACTGTAGGTGGGTCATATTTTAAATATATAGAGAGCTTTAGATTTTGGAGGGGAGCATACAAAATCTCAAATCTAAACTGTCTTTCAATTGAGAGGTGGACCTACTGGAGCACTCATTTGAGAGCATGCAATGGGTTTCATAGAAATACAGGTTGAGTATCCCTTATCCAAATATCTGTATTCAAAAAATCATACTCTCCAAAATGTACTTTGTTTTTTTTTTTGCTAAAAACCTACTGGGTACATCTGTAACTGGCACTACTTGGGAAAGTATATGTAACTGGCACTAAATATGTGCAAGAAAATGATTGCTTGGCATTCAAAGTCAGTGGGCGGTATTCAATGAGAATACCTGCGAGGTGCAGCGAATCCTTTTTAGGATTCGCTGCACATTCGCCACGTTCCGGAGCCTCGCCGGCTCCGGTATTCAACGTGTCAGGGGCTCGCTGCCCCTGACTGGTGAATATGAGCTCCTGCGGCGAATGCCGCAGGGAGCCTGAGGACGGTGGCAGGCAGAGAGATGGAAGTCTCTCTGCCTGCCCCAGCACGTTTGTGGGGGGGAGGTGGGCTCCCCGGGTGCCAGGCAGCACAGGCTGCCCCCCGGGGGTGCCAGCAGGGGACCGTATATTCACTATACCCGATCGTAACGATCGGGTGCAGTGAATATATGAATATGTAATGAGCGGCTCGGCTCCGGCGCCCCCTGCTGGCTGCTGTGTAAAAAATATATATATATATTTTTTTAAAATTAAATATATATTCATGTGCTTACAGCACATGAATAAAAATAGCATGCCCCTCTTTAGAATAAAAATCCTGATTTTTTGACACCAAATGTAAAAAACAAAACACTTTATTTTAAAAGTTCACATTCCACTTCTCCATAAAAATATAGCGGTTGCTACTCGGTGAATCATGGCGAAAAAAACCTTCAAATGTATTCGCCATGTGGTCATTGAATAGGGTGATTCACCGTTTTTGTAAAAAATTCGCCAAACAGCACAAATTCGCCATAAAAACATGGCGAATCAGGCTCATTGAATACCGCCCAGTGTCTGAGATTGTACACAATCTTTGTTTCATGTTTTAAAACCTTGTTTCATGTACAAAACAATATATGTGTGTGTGTATTTCGGATTAAACAAAGAAATTAATATGTCTACATTTATCTAGGTTCAAGATGGGTGATACGTGGTGGAGCCTTCTTGATCATAATATGATCAGGGGCCTATGTTAAACAGTCTATTATTCTTGTTTCTCTGTCCTGCCTATAGATGTTTTTTATAAGTTTCCTTTTGTCCAATTTTATTTTTATTTTCTTATTAATTTTCTAGCAACATTGTTGGGATCATGTAATATCAGTTATATCGTGCAATTGAGTTGTGATGAGTATGTGATGAGAATTTGGCACGGTCTGATAATGTATTTAAAATTATTCCGCTTATTGCATTGTATTTAAGTTTAATTTAGGTTTGTACAGTATATATTGGATATGGAGGGTGCCGGGTCACCATGACAACGGAGACGCACCGCTGACTATTTCCTGTCTGTGCGCCAGTCTGTGCAGCACCCCACACCAGAGAACCGCTCCGTTAGTTCTCCTTCTGGTTCTTTTCTTCGAGGTTGAGGAGGATGACGCTGCGGATGGGATTGGCGGCGTGATGCAGGCGGCAGCATGGAACGGGACGGCGTGGCTGTGAACCTGTCATAGGTGAGTACTGGTACATTCCACTGCTTTAAATGTACCATCTAGATCCCTGCATTTGTGGTTACCCTTTGAGAAAGGCACAAGAGTGCCGAAACGGCCTGTCAGGGGACATGCTTGGCTCTATGGCTATGTTGTTATGCTGCTTCCATGAGGATTAAGCTGCTTATGCCTGTTTGAACAGATGAGTATCATGCTTACTTATTGCCATTAAAACTGCCATTTATAACATTTATTGGATGTTCTGGTCCTATCTTTTGCATGCCTTGTGCAATTGGAGAGAGACTGTTCTAAATTTATGACCTGGCACTCTACATTGTCTACAGATAGTGTGCGTTTCCCACCAGCAACTTATATATATATATATATATATATATATATATATATATATATATATATATATATATATACATTTATTTATTATAGTACATGTTTTTGAATTGCAGAATGAAATGTGTATCTTTTTTTTAAGACAACACAAAGCAGTGTGGGTTCAGTACATACCTGATTCAAACATTTTACAATGTTTTTATGGTTGATTAAAAAAAGTATGAAGTCAGTGCAAAGACTCTGGAGAATTATAATAAAAATAAGGGAGAGTTTAAGATTTGTTTAAAAATAACATTAAAAACAAGTATGCATTTATAGGCTTAATTCTAATATAAACTAAAATGAAAAAAGTGCGCAGTGACGCTTAAGGCAAATCTACCCCTCCCCTCCACCTGATGCTGGCTCACCTGAAATCAGACTCCTGTGTATTGCAGCTGCATACAACATGAGTATCCTATAAAAAGCCTCATAAAGAATCACAGGTGACTTTCAGTCTAGTCAGCCATCTTGTAGGCACAATCACTGTTTTATTTAACAACTCAATTTATTATATTTAATCAATTACTGTAAATTTCACTAAAGAACTGTGGTATAGTTTTATTGCAGAGTTAGGGATAGCTTAGGCTCTAAATTTCAGAGAGCTTTGGCTAACATGGAGGGTAATGATAAGGGGTGACTGGGGCTTATTTACAGTCCTTGCATGTGAGTGTGTGTATGTTACAGAGGTCATGACCGTGGCTCACAGGTGAATGCAATCATTCAGGGGGGCATGGCCTTGTGGTGCCCATATCCCCAAACAGAGCGTCGTGAGCTAAAAGGGGAGGTCCATTGTGTGGGGCCTAGTTGTTATTCGTGGGAACGTTTGTGGGGGGGTGGACATCATAGATGTCCAAGGATTCCAAACAAAGTCAAACTTGTGGGGACAATTGTGAAGAAAATAAGTTATCTTCTCCATGTGGGCTATGTACCATACATAATTAGTTAGTAGTGTCAGTGGGGGGGATACCAGGGGACTTCCAATGTTTAGCAATGAACAGTTTTGCTGCAGCTAGGATATGTGAGAGTAATTTATTCAGGGGAGGGTCAATGTCTTGGAAAGGGCGGGCTAGCAGGAAGGACAATGGATCTAGGGGAAGAGCGAGGCCTGATAGAGAATTCATAAGAGTACGGACTTCTTCCCAGAAGGGGGTCCACCAGCAATTCGGTATGACTGTGGGGAACATCTTGTATAGTTTATCGGGGGTGAGGTACCATCTATAATATAGTTTATATGTGGTCTCCTTGATACGCGTAGATATTGAGCTTTTTGCAATACTCTCGCGGACGTAAAATAACATAAGATTTTAAACTGCAAATATTTTTTTTGCCATAATGATTTTAGTTTTCGCAATAAACATCCATCTGATGTGTGGGACTTCTAGCATGTAAATACATTCACATTTCAAAACTTACAAACTAAATCTGAAATAAAGACTCAGAGACTTAGGTTTGGCGGAAATTGTTAGTTGATTTATTTTAGCACTTTTAAGCTAGATTCATTTATTAATAATTAATTAATGGTGGCCCAAAAGGACAGCTAATTAACTAAGCTCCACCCACACAATCTGCATACGTAACCAAGCCTACCCTAACAAGCGGTATCCGCTCGACCTACTGCATTGACTACCCATCCATCAGGGTCAAGACCTAAACCAATGAGAGGCGAGCACACCGAAAAGCAAACATATACGTAGCATCATCATTTGAATAAGAACTAATTCTATTAACCTGCTGTTCTTTCCCGCCTATCAGCCAATGCAATTAAACACCCACCCAACCATAATAACACAAGGGAGGGAGGGTGGGAAAACTTTCAGGAAAGAGAGGAAGACTCCTCCCTTTCCTGCACTGATATCCCAGCTAACACTGCCCTTCCACAAGTCCTTATTGGACCCCCGAGTCACATGCTTCCCTAGGTCACACAACAGCCTTGGATGTTTAACCCACCCCATGCCTATTGCAGACATTACATTAATCGAAACTTCCTTAGATATTTTAAAATGAACACTGAGGATCAAAATAGAAAATCTGCGAAGGTGCAGTGCAAAGTCCTGTTTTGTAATGTGAAGAGCTTCATTTTCTGGAGGGGCACCAGCTCCCTGAGTTTGTGGGACAAGATGTGTTTGCATTGGCTGATAGGGGATTTTGGCAGAATGATAGTCTTAAGGCCCCCATACACTAGGGCGACTTGTCCTTAGGACAAGTCGCCCCCGACTTCCCCCCTGAGCTTCCCCGGCTGCTTGATTAGATTGGCACTTGATGTGCCATTTTTTACATGTGATAAATCATCTCGATTTATCACATGTAAAAAACCCGGGGAGCAGGGGGGGGGGGGTGGCTACAGAGCAGGGCTGCTGGTGGGAGCAGGGGGGGCTGGGGACGCTGCGGGGGACACAGGCGGCATAGAGCCGGGCAGAGGGAGCCGGGAGCTGTCAGTGCTAGAAAAAAAAGCCTATACAATGAATGGGCAGCCTGTGATTGGCTGAGCGCTCTCTCAGCCAATTGCTGACTGGCTGAGAGAGCGCTCAGCCAATCACAGGCCGCCCATTCATTGTAGGGGCTTTTTTTTTATTCAGTACTGACAGCTCCCGGCTCCCCCTGCCCGGCTCTATGCCACCTGTGTCCCCCACAGCGTCCCCAGCCCCCCCCCCCTGCTCCCTCCACCGCCGCTAGGTCCCAAGTCGGGTGGTCGGACGTGCAACAGGTCCGACCACCCGACGCAGATCTGATGCGCACGGGACTGCGCATCGGATCTGAGGGGACATCAAAACTAGCCGATTTTGGTCCGATTTCGGCCAGATCCGACTGATCTGGCCGAAATCTGACCAAAATCGGCTAGTGTATGGGGGCCTTAACTTTTGCAGATCTTGTAAAAAAAACAAGATATTGTCCTGTAATTTCAAAGTGCTTTTCCGAAATGTGCCCAATCATGATTCACAGAAGGATTTCTGTGTTTTTGTCTCTAGCCAGGAAAATCAGCTAATTACAAATTCTGGGAACTCACACATTTCTAAACTGAAATGTCTCTACCGAGCATTCATAGAATGAAGAATGAAAGGGTCAGAACAGTTGATTTGACAGGTGCTCATAAAGAAATGCGGCAACTTGAAGATTTATTCAGACTGATTGAAAATTGCTTGCACCTGTAATATTTACAAAATAGTGCTTACATAGGCAGAAAACATGGTAATACCTGCAAAAAATGTATCCTGGGTTCTAAAATGGAGAAAAAATAAATAGATTTATGTCTAGTCTGCAAATTACCCCAGCTTTCTTTTTCGTACTGACATTTTTGGCAACGCACATGTGCTCTCATTTTACTTACGTTTTTAAATAACCTCGCTCTTTAGTCATAGCAAAGGAGAAAATAATGCCTTGGCAGACGAGATTTGTAAACAAAATAATTGGAGCCAAAAAGGTTTTCTGGCAAGCATTCTTATAAAAGAAAAAGTCATTTTTAATGTGAAACCGAGTTGCTGAGATTACATTAAAATACTAATAATAAACCCCAGCAAATTTGATTAGATCAGCATGGGCTTAGCTGTGACCTTGTCAATAATTTAGACAATGACAGTTGTAAATACCATACATACAAATGGAATCTTTACAGAGGTTCTTTACACATGACTTAAAATAAAAAAAACTATGTTAAAAAAAAACGGATGATTCTAGTTCAACGCTGTCCCGCATAGTAAAACGGTTCATATCTAATATAAAGCCTTGGAGAGTGATAAAGCGGAGAGAGAAAATGTACCAGCCAATCAGCTCCTAACTGCCTTGTTATAGGCTGTTTGAAAAAGTATCTGATTGGTTGGTAGTTTTTCTCACCACTTTATTGCTCTGGTGCACATACACGTTACAATTATTGTATACAATATTGTATACCATATTGCATCTCATCGCATCTCGGTTTTGCGATGAGATGAGATCTAGTATGAAAAGTATGTGCTAGATTTTTGGAGAAAAATATATCTACTGTAATCAGAATTTTATATATATTTGAATACAAAAAAAAAACAATTAAATATAGTATTAATAACAACAGAAAAAAGTAATGTGTTGGAAGTTTTCCATTTGCGTTCCAGAGTAAAAAAAAAAAAAGCTCAAATGTATTAATATAAGTTTATGTGTGTGAAATGACGAGAACATGGTATTATTATTATTATTATTATTATTAGTAGTAGTAGTAGTAGTATTATTATTATCATCATTATCTTTTATATTGGTGTGGATCACCATTAGGTCAACATATGTCTAGGTTGACATGCAGGAAGGTCAACATGAGTGTAGGTCGACATGGGTTGGATCGACAGGGTCATAAGGTCAACACAGGTTAGGTCGACATGGTTTTTTTCAGTGTTTTTTGACCGGAATGTCGACCATGGACACATGTTGAAGTCCACCGTGTCCCCTCGCATAGCATGCTTGGCATTGTATGCTCAGCACACTATTTTATTCTCCCACCACGCCCTAGTGGATGGTAGGGCATGAAATACCGCCTGGTGGCACATGTCAGCTCAAAAAAAAACCAGTAAAAATCCCCATGTTGACCTTATGTTGACCTAGACTCATGTCGACCTTCCTGCATGTCGACCTAGACACATGTCGACCTAATATTTTTTCTAAATATATCAACAGGAATCTTTTTGACCTAGGGGTGCCGTGAAAAATATTCTGATATTCTTGTGCAATGGTTCTCAACCTCGGTCTTCAAGGACCCTCAACAGTGCACGTTTTTCAGGTCTCCACACAGAATCACAGGTGAACTAATTAGCTCCACCTGTGATCTTTTAAAATATGTCAGTGAATAATGAGTGCACCTGTGCAACTGCCAGGAGACCTGCAAAACGTGCACTGTTGGGGGTCCTTGTGGACCGAGGTTGAGAACTACTGTTCTAGGGCACCGTGGTTCCAAAAGGTTTGGGTTTATAAGATATTATGGGGAAGGTAAAGCACATGAGATGGCCTTGCTAGAGAGAGGACTTTTTTTTCCTATTATGGGGTAAATTTACTAAGATTTGAGTTCTATTAAAAATGGGATGTTGCCCATAGCAACCAATCCAAATCTACTTCTTTAGTTGGCACCTTCTACTAGATAATAGATAGAATCTGATTGTTTTCCCATAGCAATATCCGATCTGCAATAGAACTCCCATTTTAGTAAATAAACCCTTATGGACCTAGCTTGTTAGCCTAATTTTTCTGAATTTTCTAGCAGTTAAATAAATAGATAACCCTCTTTCCCAAATTGCCAAATTACTTGTGCTAATTTTATTTTGATTTAAAAAAAAAAGAGAGATAGTACCGCCAGATGTGTGTTATACTGAGTTTAGACATATAGCTTCCGCAAAAAGGTCTAGATCAGTGGTCGCCAACCCGTCGCTCGCGAGCTACCGGTAGCTCGCGGCAGCGAATCGGGTGGCTCGACCACTCTGCTGCCCGCCTTTCTCTCCCTGCCGCGGCCGCCTGCTTTCTACGCTAACGCTATGAGCCGGAGGGGAGGGGAGGAGAGGAGAGCGCATTGCGCGTCTCTCCTACCCCTCACTGAGCAGCTCTGTCACTTGGCCGCCTATCCGTCAATCAGAGCTCGCGGGCCGGCAGCCAATCAGGAGCCGGCCCGCGAGCTTTGATTGACGGACGGCCCAGTCACAAGGAAGTGAAGGGAAGGAGAGACGTACGTTGTGCTGTGCTCTCCTTCCCCGAGAAGAGGAGAAGCTGCGGCAGCGGAGACACTGAAACAGCAGGACGACACCGGACACAATGGTGAGTGTGCTGTGTGTGAGTGAGTGTGCATACCACTTGCTGGAACTGTGGGGGCATACTACTTGTTGGCACTGGGGGCATACTACTTGTTGGCACTGGGGGCATACTACTTGTTGGCACTGGGGGCATACTACTTGTTGGCACTGTGGGGGCATACTACTTGCTGGCACTGTGGGGGCATACTGTACTACTTGCTGGCACTGGGGGCATACTACTTGGCACTGTGGGGGCATACTACTTGCTGGCACTGTGGGGGCATACTGTACTACTTGCTGGCACTGTGGGGGCATATTACTTGTTGGCACTGTGGGGGCATACTACTTGTTGGCAATGTGGGGGCATAATGTACTACTTGCTGGCACTGTGGGGGCATACTACTTGCTGGCAATGTGGGGGCATACTACTTGTTGGCACTGTGGGGGCATACTACTCGCTGGCACTGTGGGGGCATACTACTTGTTGGCACTGTGGGGGCATACTACTTGTTGGCACTGTGGGGGCATACTACTTGCTGGCACTGTGGGGGCATATCCGGCACCATAGGGGCACAGATGGCACCGTGGGGGTATTCCTTTTTCTGGCACTGTGGGGGCATACCTGGCACCACGGGAGCATATGTGTATCTGGCACTATTGGGGGCAAATGTGTATCTGGCACTATTTGGGCATATGTGTATATGGCATTGCACTATTGGGGGCATATGTGTATCACAACCCCATTTTCATTGGATGCACCCTATGTGGCTACACCCAATTTTTGGCGCGCGCAGTTATGTATGCGGCATAGTGTGTCAGGGCCATTACAGTATGTGGCATAATGTGTAAAGGGCATTATTTGGTTATTAGACAGATTTTTTTAATTTTTTTATTTTAGTAGCTCTTCGGGTGGTTCAGTTTGCCGCGAGTAGCTCGCACCCCGAAAAAGGTTGGAGACCACTGGTCTAGATGATCTGTAGAGAGCATGTCAGGGAAGAAAAACTAACCAAGAGAGATAAAAGAGTTTATCAACAGTGGAGGCTTGTCATTTGTATACATACATGCATACATACATACTGTATATAGTTACATACATACTGTACATACATACATGGAACACAATCGTAATGCAGACTTGTCAATTTACATTATTTCTCCTCTAGTTTCATGACATTACCTCCCAGTATGAACCTCTAAATGGCAAAGAGGGGCCACATTAAAACTGACAGTGGAATTTCTACTGATTTATAGGTAGGGTTAGGTTTATTGTAAAATTTTGGTTAACCAGTCTTGTCCCACACTAATCTGCAAGTATTTGAAATTAGAATGGTAATTAGGAATGGATCAGTGCCATGTAATAGGAGTGCAGACTGCCATAAAACACCTTTACATTCATTAAAATGAAAAACAATGCTCACATCCAAGTGAGGTACAGATTATACTTTTTAATACATATATATATATATATATATATATATATATATATATGTACCTTCTTTAGGCGGCACTCACTTCATCAAAAAGACTCGAACACAAGGAGTAGTTGAAAATCTACGTTTCGGAGCTTTATTCACACTCCGTCATCAGGATACTGTATCAAGGAAAAATAAACAATGCGCAATGAGTTCCAACCTATGTACACCAATATAGGCTTGAGCAAAGACAGAATTGCCTTTATAGTCTTATCTGTCCAATACAGAGTCCAAAGGGCAATTCCAATAGACAACAGAGGGGTCTTTCAATCCTCTTCAAACAACGGCACTTTTGGTATTATATACCGGCTGCTCCGTAGGAAACCAACAGGTGCCTGAATCCAACAGGTGCAAGATATCTACAATGAAACAAACGGGCGCTCCATAGTGCGTTACCAGTGTAAATTTGGTTTTATTTATATGAAAACAAGACGTCCCCGATAGCAAGGGGTAACGTACCGCAATAGGCGGTATATAACACAGCAGGAATATCAGCATAAAAGATTAGTGCACAGCACTGTTACCGATACAGGAACGGTCTCTCTCTTGTCTGGGCTCCGGTCTCAGCGACGCTAGGCCACGCCCCTACGCGTTTCGTCACAAGGACTCCGACGAAGTCCTTTATATCGCCTATTGCGGTATGTTACCCCTTGCTATCGGGGACGTCTTGTTTTCATATAAATAAAACCAAATTTACACTGGTAATGCACTATGGAGCGCCCGTTTGTTTCATTGTAGATATATATATACAAACTCCACAAGGGCCGAAAACAGCACAATCACAGAAGCCATAAAAACTGTATTGTCAAGGGAATGCTTCGCGGAGTGACCCCCATCCTCAGCCTGCACCTACAGCAAATGTACCCCTCCACCACATCAAGTTATATACTGTACTTATCAACCATCCGCCATTATTTATTTATTTATTTATTTATTAACAGTTTCTTATATAGCGCACACAGATTCCGCAGCGCTGTACAGAGCATAGTTATAATCAAAAACACATAACAAATTACATTACAAGACAGTTTAGGACAAGTACATGGTTAATATGGCTAGTTGCACCAGGGGACAGGACACTGAAGCAATCATCAGGGTGGCAGTGGTTTATATATTCTAAGAAAGGCACATAAGGAGAGAGGGCCCTGCCCGTGAGAGCTTACTGTACATTCTAAAAGGGGAGGGTTAGACAGACAGGGGTGACACAGAAGGGGAAGAAGTGGGCATAAACAGTAGGTTAGGATAAGAGATGGTCAGGTTTTATGCAGGAGGGTGGGAAGATGACAGCTTAGTCTTTGATATTTTAAGTCTAAAGAAGCGCTGAGTCATCCAAGAGTAGACAGCAGAGAGACAGTTGGAGATATGAGTGAGGATAGAGGGAGAGAGATCAGGAGAGGAGAGGTAGATTTCAGTGTTATCAGCATAGATGTGATAGCGGAAGTCGAGTGAGCACATAAGCTCACCCAGAGAGGACGTATAGAGAAAGAGAAGAAGAGGGCCAAGAATAAAATGTCGGGGGACACCTACTATCAATGGAAGAGCAGGAGAGGTGAGGTCATTAGAGGTACAGCTGGTCATTTTCAAAACTGACAGTGCAAGTACAAGCTTTAACAGTGATAGTAAAAGTTGTTTGCAGATGTAAAATGCTAGTGTTATGGTTGAATTGCCAGATTAAGCAGCCAGGAGTAGTATGTTGTGTGAATGAATTTAACACACTCAAAGCAGACTTTGGTTTTCTCCGTTGTTGGTTTGTCCTTCAGTTTCACTTCGGTGTAACGCTGGTATAACGCTGTAGTTATGAATCAGTTTTCCCACTTTAATAACGGCCCACTGCAATCTAGGCCCACAGATAAAATCTGCCCACAGCCTATCCGGCCACAGCCGTATGCAATGACTACTTAAGTACTCTAACAATGCATGAGTTCCCAATTCCCAATAATTGGAATCCACTCGCTCAGTCCCCACCCCCTACAACACATAGCAATAAAAGTGGCTTAGAAAAACAAAACTAGCATTCCAGGATACTATGACAGGTATTCAATGCTCTGGCGAGCGCAAGGTAGCGAATCCTGTTTTGGATTCGCTGTGCGCTCGCCAGCAAATATCGCTGATCTTGAATTCGTGTGGCTCCCCCAGCCCACACTATTCAATGCGTCAGGGGCTCGCTGCCCCTGACTTCGAATACAGGCGAATGGTAGTGGGGAATGGTAGTGGCGATTCCCCCCCCCCCCCAGCGCGCACAGCCCGCAGCAGCAGTCCTCCAGCTCCGGCAGCCCCAGCGCTGACATCACCGTGCTGTGGCTGCCGGAGCTAAAGGCCTGCTGCTGCTGCGTCCCTGTGGGGGCTCCCGGCATGAGTGAGGGGGGCAGGCGGCAGGCGGCCGAATCCCTGAGGCGAATCCCCCTTTCCCCCCCCCCCCCGCACAGCCTGCAGCAGCAGTCCTCCGGCAGCCCCAGCGCTGACATCAAGAGGTCTGCTACTGCTGGAGCCGCATATCTCTCCCCCCTCCCGTCCCCTCTCCTCCCTCCCCTCACCTCACCCCCAGCAGAAGGGCAGGGTGCTGCTGGGGTCGGAGCCGCTGTACTCACTGGTCCCGATCATGCCTATGTAATGATCGGGACCAGTGTGCAGTGAATATATGAATATTAATGAGCGGCTCCGTGCCCCCTGCTGGCGAATGTGTAAAAAAAAAAAAAATATTGTTTAAAAAAAAAAAAAATTGAAAATATATTCATGTGCTGCAAGTATATGAATAAAAATAGCATGCCCTTTCATAGAAAAAATATTCTGATTTTTTAACACCAAAAAAATAAATAAAAACGCTTTAATTTAAAAGAACACATTACATTTCACCTAAAAAAGATGACGAATGCTAAACGGAGACTCATGGCGAATTTCAATGGAGAATGCAGCACTCGAATTGAGCATTGAATACACTGTCGGCAAATTCCACTGAAAACCCCATTGAAAATCACAGGCGAATTGTGGAGAATCATTTTCGGCGAATCGGCAGACATTCGTGGTTCATTTATGGCGAATTGCCTCCATAGAATATGGCGAATTGTTTTTTCTAACAGAAAATTCGCCATTCAACCAGGGAATTGCCAGATTCACTGAAAAAAACGGCGAATCTGAGGCATTGAATACTGGCCATTATATCATCTAGAATAAAAATAAATTCCCCCCTACACACAGGCTAGGTACTGTTGTAAAGTACACAGAGGAGATGTTCAGTGTGTTACCTAGATATACAAATCAATCCCACACAATAGATGTAATGCTCTGCAGTACAGAGGAGATGTTCAGTGTGTTACCTAGATATACAAATCAATCCCACACAATAGATGTAATGCTCTGCAGTACAGAGGAGATGTTCAGTGTGTTACCTAGATATACAAATCAATCCCACACAATAGATGTAATGCTCTGCAGTACAGAGGAGATGTTCAGTGTGTTACCTAGATATACAAATCAATCCCACACAATAGATGTAATGCTCTGCAGTACAGAGGAGATGTTCAGTGTGTTACCTAGATATACAAATCAATCCCACACAATAGATGTAATGCTCTGCAGTACAGAGGAGATGTTCAGTGTGTTACCTAGATATACAAATCAATCCCACACAATAGATGTAATGCTCTGCAGTACAGAGGAGATGTTCAGATGTTCATGCCATTACCGCAGACCCCGGCTCTATCACCACCATGTAAAGAAACTGATGTATTGGTATACAAGGAGAAATTACCTTTTCAAAAAATTGTCCAGTCTAATTGGCTGAATTAGTTAATTCCCTTAAGGTTAGCTCCAATATCTGTCTTAAAAACTTAGTGGAAAACACGTGTATGCATGCAAAATATATTAATAAAAAAAAACAAGCAAAAAAAATGTGTTAGCAATAAATTGGATGTTGTGTACACGTATTTATCTCAGTCCTCAAATAATCAGTCTTGTTGGTGGATATGTGATTCTTTTTGAAAAAAGAGAAAGAGTGTCACTATGTGGTGCACAAGAAAAGAATAGACATAAAATGTAACTTTTATTTACAGTAGTTATTGTTAAAAGGTTTTTGCGAAATATTGACATAAAAATACATGAAATGACATAAGACGGGGAAATTAAAAAGGATATTATATCCTCACACAGTGAGTTCACCCTTTACTAACTTCCCCAATGATTTGTTTCAATTTCTATCTGGAGAACGTTACTTGTGATACAATGTGCATCTACTGTAACCTTCTGCTGAATGATTACCCCTGCACATTGATTTGCCTTTGGGTATAATGTAAGGAAAGATCTTCCCTGCTTATGAACGTGCCTACTGTGGTGTATAATAAGGCAGGGAAATGTATGGGTTCATACAGTGTAACCACTGTATGAACCCATACATTTCCCTGACTTATTATACACCAATGTCTAGGTGTTGACTTAGTCACTGTCAACCATTAGTGGTTGACCAAGTGAGTGTCAGCCTAGACATTGTCGACCCACTTTACCATAACCCTGTGTCTCATGGTTTGTTTAAAATATACACTAGCATTACAGTTCCTTGTGATAACTATAGAAAGCGGGGATCTTTGAGTGTTTTGATCACCCTAGAAAGACTTGTAATTGTACCATTTTGTCAGAGATGACCCTAGGCCGCTGGTTTCCAAACTTTATAGAATCACCATTTTTCAAGGCACCAATAGTCCAAAAGTTTCTAACTGATATATGAATATGTAAAAAAAATTAAGTAAACTGTACTCACCCTTAGATACAGTTACCTGGGGGTGGACATACTGTAGCTATGGTTCTAATTATCCACATATTTTATGATTGACATCCAGTAGCATTGGTTTTGCCTTAACTTTGACCATAAATAATTTGTTGTGGTCTTGGACCACCAACTCAAGGCACCCCTGCCAGAGCCTCACAGCACCCCAGGGTGCCTAAACACAGTGTTGAAACTGCTGCACTAGGCATAAGCAGTATTGGTAACATAAGGAGCATCTGAAAAGCCATGGGTAAGCTAGACAGACTGGACATTTAAACTGTAATTAGCCATTTCGGGCATAGTGTGTGACATCATGCAGCACTGCTGAGACAGGTAGAGTAGTGGATCTTTGGTAGAGGGCAGCCAAAGACCTCAAAGAAACAAAGGCTAGAAAAAAACTTTAGCAAGGGGGGAGGAATAATATATATATTTTTTGGTCTAGGCACCAAATTGGTTAGTGCTGGCTCTGCATTTTGGTAAATCAATTAAGGGGATTGATTAGAGCTGCTGCAACTAGATATGTACAACCTACTGGGTACTATGCATATGGGGGCCAGTTGGACCTGATAAAATTGAGATGTTCAAATGCAAATTATATCATTTTAATTATTTAGAGTGGGGATTAACATTATTGGTCACTGAAGATAACAGCGCTAATAAAACTGGAACTATGTTTATTGTGTTTTATCACTGTAAAGTCAAAAGAAAGCACCAGCAAGCATCAGACCCCACACCATAGATTCATCTCTGTTCCTGCCCGGGACTCCTGTCCAGGCAGTGTTGTCAACCCTCCCCCTATGGTGTCCCTGGCAAAGATCATATGTTAGCCTGTCCAATTAGTAGATATTTTGAGAACCATTAATCTCTATGTATTATCTGTGTATACTGTAGATACGATAGAACCGGAATCTGTTACAAACAACCCAGAGACAATGCATTCATGCAACTCGGAGTCTCGTTAAAGTAAGATTTTATTATGTCATCTCTACATTACCCTGTTTAATTAATTAGGAACAGAGTGAATTGCCTGTAATTAAGAATAGTGTACATTATACAACTATTTTTCGGATTACCCCCTGTAGATTGATGGAGTACTTAAAACAAACTTCATCCTCCAAACTATGTACCTGGGAATGCAAGGTTTATAGCTCCCAAGCAGAGAATAATGCTCCAGGCATGCAGACAACACAGCATTTTTCATTAGTTAAACTAATTAAGCAGAGAAAACTATATTTGCAGAAAAAATGCTAATGGTTTAGCATATTTGGTCAACAGAAATACACACGTATAGGTAATATCAAGGCCTGAACTATGGTGTTGAGACATCTGCATCGGGCACCTTCTCTTTAATCCCCAGCATCACTTGGCTGCCCCATCTCCCCCTGGGTGCCAGATGGCCTCCCGACAGTTGGGATTTCGAGGTCATTACACCAACCTCATAATCCCGACTGTTAAGACCCCAACAGTAGGGAACCCGACTGATGGGATACTCTTCCTCATGGGGATCCTTGACCCCCATAGAGGGAGAATAGGATAGGTGGCAAGTGCAGCGAGCCACCAAGCCCAGCATAGCGAGTGCAGCAAACCGCAGGGGGCTTCATTACGCTTGCCCCACTGTCTGAGTCCTGGCAGTCAGAATCACCACTATACCACACCCCTCCCCTTCATGTCCCTAAGCACCTTTAGTCATTAAATCCTTTATTTAAGGGACACATTATAAAATACTCTCATACTTCCCATACAGGAAATAGCTCCATGCATAAGGTGTCTGACTGCAATATGTCAGGGTTTGAACAAATTATTGGTATGAAATGTGTGCTTCGAATACAGGCAGATGTGACTGAAAGTCCTACTTATGACTGCTAAGAAATGTTTAATTTAAAATAAAGGATAATGTAAATAATTACCAAGATCTCTCAAATTAATTGCATAAAAGATTGCATAAGAGGAATGGTGACAAGTCCATTTTTTGGAGTGTGTTCTGTAAGTTTAGGTGTAAATATATTCATATAGGTCATACATGTCCAAACTATGGCCCTCCAGCTGTTATGAAACTACAAGTCCCATAATGCCTTGCCACAGTTTTGCTATTAGGGGATGTTAAAACTATGACAAGGCATGCTGGGATTTGTAGTTTCACAACAGCTGGTGGGCCACAGTTTGGACATGCCTATAGGTGTTCTATAAAATTATTTGTATACGAATATACAAGTACGTGTATAAATAAGATTCTATAATCCATTCTAGTTAGCTGCAGTATAATTATTCAATTTTTATTTACTATTTATTTCTCCTTTACGACAGATAAATACTTAGATACATTTTAGTACATACAAAAAAGATTGGTCCTGTCTGTGAAACTTTATGCATTACAAAATATAATTTCTATTGTAAACAGTAACATTTTACATTTAGTTTCAACCAGTCAACTGGAATTCTTCACATACTGTAAATTCCAAATAAAATAATAATTAATAGGGATGTGCTATTTAACAATTCAAAAAATAAAAATGCATACATAAAAAGAAGCTAAATAATTCAAAAAAACATACAAAAAATGCAGAAAGCCTACTAAACCCATTTTGATGCTTATCTTCTAAAGAATAATGTAAGCAAAAATGATGCACCCACAAACACATTGGAAATAAATACACTTTGGCCCTAAATGGAAACAAACACATTGGCCACCATAGCAAAATATGAAACACCGTCTCCTCAACAGGGAACAATAGGGTTGCACATAACAAATACATTGTCCCCCCCACAAGAAGGAAATATATATTCGGTACAACTAAGCACAAGGATTGGTGGAGCTAAATGAAGTAAGTATGGTATGACATACAGAGACCAAGAGCATACACCCAGTACCTTTATTGTAGTGCATACACACTAGAGCGATATCAAAACAATTTGATATATTTGAACACTAAATCGTACATATAACCTAGTTTGTGTGTGTCCATTTGCAAACTCGCATGGGTTGCATGCATAATTTTCTTGGGTGGTCATGCACCTTGCCCAACCAGAAGATATCATATGCTCTGCTGTGCATGCTAAAGAAAGTGTCATTAACAGATTCCAGTGTTCATTACATTGAGCAGGGTGTACTGGCAATCATGCATGATCTAGGACCAAGGGAATTCAATTTGTAACTGGCCCATGGTTCTCTTAGGGATACAGTAGGTTTACCAACTCTTAGTGGGGCATTCAATATGGGATTTTGACTGTTGGAATGTCCCAACAGTCGTAATCCTGGGCTTTTTCGTTTGATCCGACAGTAACTTGACAGTCAGTAACTCAACCCACTGTCGAGTGCCATAAAGGCCTCAAATTGTCGTAAACTGAACGGATTAATGGAAAACAGCCGTGAATTTGACAATCCGCGGCCATTTCCAAAAAAACAGATCAGACGAAAGTCGGATCTGACACCCTTCAATGCAATCGTTAATGGCAGCATTGAATAGGTGATTGCCGATATGTCCCCTGTCAGAAATACTGGCACATATTGAATACCCCCCTCAGTGAGGGGCAAAGCAACCAGGTCAATATTAACTAACGTAGTAGAGTAATGATTGCAAGACTTTAATTGGTTGCTTTTGGCATAACCTCCACTTTGCTTTTTAGACTTTCTATTCAGGTTGCCTATAAAAAAGGAACACAGAAGTAAGTTGAGTGATTGCTAGATTTGAGACAGGTTACCTTATTACTATAGTGACTCTTTCTGAAGGATCTTCTTCTAATTCTAGTCATTGGAGAGATTTTAACAAAGACATTACATTACCATTACATACAGCATTCATTTGACAGGAATATAGCATATACAGTAAGTAATCAGTGCTGAAATATTAATTTTACTACAACCAGATGGGCTCCTTAACTGGCTAGCCGAGTCACTTATGGGCAAATACCCTGCATGTGGCCCCAAAAAAGCAGTAAGTTTTACTGCACCCTGCACCTGGCACTAATTATTATGTGGTGATAAGTATTTTTATTCTTTGAATCAGTGTGGGGAAGTCCTGCAACTACACAGTATATGTAGAGAACTAGTATTGCAAGAGTGCATACATTCAGCCTGCTAGCATTAAAAAAGAAATTTGGAAAATAATTGCGTCACAATGTTACTGACACTAGAGAGGGTGCAAAACTACTTTATTAATAAAACTGTACAACATTCATACTGGTGAGGACCCTGTCATGCTTGTTCTTGTTAGCAGTTATGTTTTCACTGTTCTTCCTACTTGCATTAAATGGGGTGTAGAAGTGTCACTCTACGCGGTGAAAATACCAATTACTGAAAGTAAAAACAATTCATAAAATAATTGCTTGCATCTAGCCATGGCAACTGAATTCCCGGCTGGTTCATTATTCATGAAAACTCATTAACTTTTTTAAACACAATTCTTATTTTTAGAAAAGTAGCTAACGGTTCTCTTTTTACCAGTTGATTAAATTAAACTCATTAAGCACTCTTTAGTGTGCAGTGAACAGATGGTTAAAGAATTAATCCCACTTTAATTGGAGATACAATACACCCCTGAAGCTTCACAGTCAGAAACACACACACACACACACACACACACACACACACACACACACACACACACACACACACACACACACACACACACACACACACACACACACACACACACACACACACACACACACACACACACACACACACAATAAAAACCAGTTTGTACATAGCTGCTTTTGAAATAAAAAATAATGTTGATTTTTTTACCCAGGACATATGAAAATATATTGCTTTCTGTACATAGGAAATATAGATTCATTGACCGGCTTTTAGCAATGTTCAAGAACTACAGCACAGTAAGACTCCATTGATAGTGTTGATACTGCTTTTCCATTACGCCACAACCATCGGTTTTAAGCAGCAATTTAGCAGCTCAGTGGCAGACAACTGGCTTTCCAAAGCACTTCCTAAAACCAGGGATCCTTGCTAATTAATGGTCAGCCATCTGAGGTTGATTCTTTCCCTTTTGGTAATTAGGTTAAAAATGGCATGAAGAATTAGGGGCTGCGACAGGACAACAAGGATAATGAAATCTGCAAAGCCAGACCTTATAAAAGTAATCTTACCTAGTGTATATGAAAATTGCATTGTTTTGGAGTCACTTGGATGCTTTCTGTATTCTTTAATGTTCTCTTTATACAATAGATGTCATTGGGTTATATTTTTGTATTGTTTATTATTGTAGTTACTAGTGTGCCTGATTGCATTGTACTTAAGGCACTAGGCTGTTTACTGTATACTAGAAGTTACTTGGATGTTCTCTGTATTATATATAATTCTCTTGAATGATATTTGTATTGTATACAGGTCCCTACAATGTCCACTTTGTACTTAGGTCTCTATATATTGCCTTCCTTGTATAGCGGCCCTGATAATGCCTGCAATGTTTTTTTTTGTGAAAAAATATTTTTCTATTAAAGATCACTTTAATACTTGTTGAATATAAACAGCATAAGAAAAGGTAACAATAAGTCTCAGCAATATTTCTATAGCGAGGAGGGTTCCAGAGAAAGCAAGAGAGATAAAAGTATATGGGCAAACAAGAAAAAGAGGAATGGAGGGGAGGGAGGATGTAGTAGGTAGTGGGAAGAGACCTCACCTGAGACAAAGCAGAACAGCAGGCTAGTAAAACAGGGACCAAGTGTGCTTCTGAGGAAGCCAGAGAACATGCAATCCGGGGAAACGCATTGAGCCATTTGATTTACCAACTGCAATTGCTTCACCCCCACTGATTGAGTCAACTACATCATCCTGAAGTTCAAAGGCACCAAAAAAGGACTGGTATATCATATCACGATATGGGTTCAACATTGCCCTAATTGCACCAAAAGAAAAGTATATTGCTTGAGCTCTTGAAAATATAGAGCAAACTGAGAACTCTGGAGACACATCTGCCTAATTCGGGAGAAAAAGCCACATCCCTAATTGCTCCAGACCTCATGGCATTGATAATATACATTTCATCATATCCAGTTGGAAAGAATTGACTTTGCAGACAAATCCCACATTCAGCAGCACTAGTTTAGTAGTTTATTTTTATTAAATAGTCATCATAGTTGTACATTTTATACATTATTTTCTTAGTTATTACAATTTATAACTGTGAACCATCTTATATGTTATTTCAGCCAACGATGGCACACTCAGGTTTGTTAAACAATGGCAACAAGGAAAAAATCATGGATGAAACAAACGGTCATCTCCAAAGGTGATCCTAACAAAGCGGCATTAGTATGGGTTAGTTGGCAGCTTCATCAGTCAGGGAAGAAATAGTATAAAGACAGGGAACTTTCCTTCAATCAGGATCCATTGTTTATCTGTCTCCCATCTTCTCCACTCCATAATTAATTCTAATAAAACAGCATTATGGTGTTGGGTTACAATATTACTTCAATTGATTGTTTTAAGAATCCTTTTGCATTTGATATATATTATTAAACACTAAAAGTATTTTTGGGTGTATGTTTCAGAGGGTTTTGTAATATACTGCAATAAATCTATGTGGGCCAGGATTTTTCCCCAAGTTTGTAGACTTCAAGGGGTCCTCTAACAGCAACTTTAAATAGATGAGCCAGCCAAGACTTGTTCTTCAAATACTTTGATACCCTGTCCTAAAAGAAAGCAATTTTAGAAGTTGTCCTAGGACTAGCCAGATTATAGAGTAGTAGGAATGGAAGGTATTAGCTATGTCTAAAGGTAGATTGCACAGATCCATCCCTTATAGTCTGGATATGAGACAGCCCTTTGGGCACACAGAGACCTTGCCAACAATTTATCATGTTTGTTTCCCAACTGATAGTAGTGACTCTTACAAAGGCAAGAATGCCACTTAATTCTCTCTTTAAGAAATGTATTCTGCATTGCCTACTTTTTATATTGGCTTTTTAAATTCTGTCTTGTATATTATTAATGAACTTACTACTGTTGTTGTAACTACTGTATGCCTACAATTGTATCCACGGAGCAAACAGACAGGTTGATTTAGTGACAAGAACCCCCCTTGGAAATTGTCTTCATCTCTATATGGCCAATGATTAGAGTCCTGATTCCTACAAAATAAACATGGAAAACAGACAAAATTAGTCATTCAGACAAATTGGCCATGGTGCATGACCACCCAGAAAATGTTTAGCCTTGGCGTAAAAAAGTTTGTATTAGTGCAAATTGTCCTGTAAAATATAGACATATACTGTAAGCACCATGATAGTCCCTTCCAGAATATTGTTCTTTTGTGCAAACAAAACAAATGTCCCTATACCAAAATCATTGACTTTTAAAGTATCCCTTTCAAAACCAGTTAATGCAATTATATCATAATATAAAATATAAGGCAGACTTTCTTTACTATTAACTCCTTTCAATTACAACAGAAAAAAATGTTGTAAGCCAGCAAATGAAGTGGTATAATTGAACGTGGTAGTATGTACCATATAAACTAGAAAAGAAAGGTAAAAAACAACCATTGGTGCTGCTTCTTTACAGCACGAAACGTCTTTCTCTTCTTCTGAATGAAATCTGATTGGTTTTGTTCCCAAAACTACAAATCAGAGATGGCACATGTCAAATGTGTAAAGCTAGCTAGCGTCAAGTAACCTGCTGCTCCTGCTGGAAAAACAATTATTTCCCTTACAGGATAAAGAAAGGTGTATAATTCATGTTTGAGAAATATTAACTTTCAACTTAATACAAAGCCAGCGATTAACATATGGAAGGTAATTTTATGTCATCATAAAAGATTGATAGACAATAACACTGCATTCTAATACTTTTCACAATGTCTGAACAATGCTGATGACCAGAGGTTGGAACACAGACATCCACATCTTGAAAAATATTTGTCATTTTATGTTGGGATGAGTGAAAGTGTAATGGTTCCAATTTTAGACCCATATGGATCTGCAAGTAAGGAACTCATGCGTAAAATGTAGCTATAATATATTTTTTCAGCAGTTTCACATATACAGAAAAACAGCATTGCAGGACGCGTCCACTGGTGCTGGACTAGTCCACCAGTGCTGGCAAACATAATGAAACACATAGTATTATATATATAAATACATACATAAATTCAATTAAAAAAAATAACTTCTCCTGTCCCCATTTATTGTTTATTTATTTTACTATTTATCTATATTTAGAGACACATCCTCATAATATATATAATTTATTTATACAGTAATTAGAAACCTGATCGTTATAATATTCTATTTCATATCACTAAATTTCTCTCATCCATAGTTATTTGCATTCATTTATATATCAAACCTACATACAAGAACAAGACCATTTTATTATTTAATATTATTCATGAATTAAATCAACATTTTCACTATGACCACCCACATAAACCAGACTCTACACCCTTCCATGTACAGTTCTTAATATTATTAAGTTCTATACTGTCGTTGAGACCCAATGTTTTAATGTCCTTAGACAGAAAATCCAGTAGGCCTATCGCCTACATAATTGTACATACTGTATCTGTCGCCACCTCTAGGGGTATTTTTAACATGCTCAATCCCTATCATTTTAATCCCTTTCATCACCCTCCGTTGACTTCCCGCCATGTGCCTATATAAAATTTTATTTTTATTCATTTTTATTATGTTTCGTTTATGTTCCATGTATCTTACATGTAAATTCCTTATGGTGCAGCCCATATACTGTAGGCCGCATCCACAGGTAAGTAAATATATAATATATTTTGTTTTGCAATTAGTAAATCCCTTTATGGAAAAAAAATGTTACCTGAAACATAAGATGTAAACTGAGTTGTTTTCTTATCTACAATCATGCAAGAGGCACATTGTCCACCTAATCCTCCAGAGACATGGTACCCTTCTGGTTTCTCTGGTAACTGGTTTTTCCTTTTTCTTTATAGAAACTGGGTGCTAGTTTGCCTTCAAAGTTCTTGATTTTCTAAATATCGCAGTGTTATTAAAGTATGTTTCTTTACTTAGAATCGTATCAGATTTCAACAGATACAAATTATTTTCCACAATTTCTTTATCTCCATGGCTTTTACATTATATTGGGTTACAAATGCGGCTCATCTGTCTTTTTCCTATTTCTTTAGTCCATTCTTATTAGTTATGCTGTCATGACTTTCCCTTTCTTTTTCCTCTTTATTTTTCAACAATTCTCTCCTGTCCATTTCCTTTACTGTCAGCATGGATTCATTCAATATTTTTGTGGGATAACCCTGTTCCAAAAATTCCCTGATATAAATTCTTACTTTGTTTTTCAAAAGCTGCCGCTATAGAACAATTTGAATATAAACAGCATAAGAAAAGGTAACAATAAGTCTCAGCAATATTTCTATAGCGAGGAGGGTTCCAGAGAAAGCAAGAGAGATAAAAGTATATGGGCAAACAAGAAAAAGAGGAATGGAGGGGAGGGAGGATGTAGTAGGTAGTGGGAAGAGACCTCACCTGAGACAAAGCAGAACAGCAGGCTAGTAAAACAGGGACCAAGTGTGCTTCTGAGGAAGCCAGAGAACATGCAATCCGGGGAAACGCATTGAGCCATTTGATTTACCAACTGCAATTGCTTCACCCCCACTGATTGAGTCAACTACATCATCCTGAAGTTCAAAGGCACCAAAAAAGGACTGGTATATCATATCACGATATGGGTTCAACATTGCCCTAATTGCACCAAAAGAAAAGTATATTGCTTGAGCTCTTGAAAATATAGAGCAAACTGAGAACTCTGGAGACACATCTGCCTAATTCGGGAGAAAAAGCCACATCCCTAATTGCTCCAGACCTCATGGCATTGATAATATACATTTCATCATATCCAGTTGGAAAGAATTGACTTTGCAGACAAATCCCACATTCAGCAGCACTAGTTTAGTAGTTTATTTTTATTAAATAGTCATCATAGTTGTACATTTTATACATTATTTTCTTAGTTATTACAATTTATAACTGTGAACCATCTTATATGTTATTTCAGCCAACGATGGCACACTCAGGTTTGTTAAACAATGGCAACAAGGAAAAAATCATGGATGAAACAAACGGTCATCTCCAAAGGTGATCCTAACAAAGCGGCATTAGTATGGGTTAGTTGGCAGCTTCATCAGTCAGGGAAGAAATAGTATAAAGACAGGGAACTTTCCTTCAATCAGGATCCATTGTTTATCTGTCTCCCATCTTCTCCACTCCATAATTAATTCTAATAAAACAGCATTATGGTGTTGGGTTACAATATTACTTCAATTGATTGTTTTAAGAATCCTTTTGCATTTGATATATATTATTAAACACTAAAAGTATTTTTGGGTGTATGTTTCAGAGGGTTTTGTAATATACTGCAATAAATCTATGTGGGCCAGGATTTTTCCCCAAGTTTGTAGACTTCAAGGGGTCCTCTAACAGCAACTTTAAATAGATGAGCCAGCCAAGACTTGTTCTTCAAATACTTTGATACCCTGTCCTAAAAGAAAGCAATTTTAGAAGTTGTCCTAGGACTAGCCAGATTATAGAGTAGTAGGAATGGAAGGTATTAGCTATGTCTAAAGGTAGATTGCACAGATCCATCCCTTATAGTCTGGATATGAGACAGCCCTTTGGGCACACAGAGACCTTGCCAACAATTTATCATGTTTGTTTCCCAACTGATAGTAGTGACTCTTACAAAGGCAAGAATGCCACTTAATTCTCTCTTTAAGAAATGTATTCTGCATTGCCTACTTTTTATATTGGCTTTTTAAATTCTGTCTTGTATATTATTAATGAACTTACTACTGTTGTTGTAACTACTGTATGCCTACAATTGTATCCACGGAGCAAACAGACAGGTTGATTTAGTGACAAGAACCCCCCTTGGAAATTGTCTTCATCTCTATATGGCCAATGATTAGAGTCCTGATTCCTACAAAATAAACATGGAAAACAGACAAAATTAGTCATTCAGACAAATTGGCCATGGTGCATGACCACCCAGAAAATGTTTAGCCTTGGCGTAAAAAAGTTTGTATTAGTGCAAATTGTCCTGTAAAATATAGACATATACTGTAAGCACCATGATAGTCCCTTCCAGAATATTGTTCTTTTGTGCAAACAAAACAAATGTCCCTATACCAAAATCATTGACTTTTAAAGTATCCCTTTCAAAACCAGTTAATGCAATTATATCATAATATAAAATATAAGGCAGACTTTCTTTACTATTAACTCCTTTCAATTACAACAGAAAAAAATGTTGTAAGCCAGCAAATGAAGTGGTATAATTGAACGTGGTAGTATGTACCATATAAACTAGAAAAGAAAGGTAAAAAACAACCATTGGTGCTGCTTCTTTACAGCACGAAACGTCTTTCTCTTCTTCTGAATGAAATCTGATTGGTTTTGTTCCCAAAACTACAAATCAGAGATGGCACATGTCAAATGTGTAAAGCTAGCTAGCGTCAAGTAACCTGCTGCTCCTGCTGGAAAAACAATTATTTCCCTTACAGGATAAAGAAAGGTGTATAATTCATGTTTGAGAAATATTAACTTTCAACTTAATACAAAGCCAGCGATTAACATATGGAAGGTAATTTTATGTCATCATAAAAGATTGATAGACAATAACACTGCATTCTAATACTTTTCACAATGTCTGAACAATGCTGATGACCAGAGGTTGGAACACAGACATCCACATCTTGAAAAATATTTGTCATTTTATGTTGGGATGAGTGAAAGTGTAATGGTTCCAATTTTAGACCCATATGGATCTGCAAGTAAGGAACTCATGCGTAAAATGTAGCTATAATATATTTTTTCAGCAGTTTCACATATACAGAAAAACAGCATTGCAGGACGCGTCCACTGGTGCTGGACTAGTCCACCAGTGCTGGCAAACATAATGAAACACATAGTATTATATATATAAATACATACATAAATTCAATTAAAAAAAATAACTTCTCCTGTCCCCATTTATTGTTTATTTATTTTACTATTTATCTATATTTAGAGACACATCCTCATAATATATATAATTTATTTATACAGTAATTAGAAACCTGATCGTTATAATATTCTATTTCATATCACTAAATTTCTCTCATCCATAGTTATTTGCATTCATTTATATATCAAACCTACATACAAGAACAAGACCATTTTATTATTTAATATTATTCATGAATTAAATCAACATTTTCACTATGACCACCCACATAAACCAGACTCTACACCCTTCCATGTACAGTTCTTAATATTATTAAGTTCTATACTGTCGTTGAGACCCAATGTTTTAATGTCCTTAGACAGAAAATCCAGTAGGCCTATCGCCTACATAATTGTACATACTGTATCTGTCGCCACCTCTAGGGGTATTTTTAACATGCTCAATCCCTATCATTTTAATCCCTTTCATCACCCTCCGTTGACTTCCCGCCATGTGCCTATATAAAATTTTATTTTTATTCATTTTTATTATGTTTCGTTTATGTTCCATGTATCTTACATGTAAATTCCTTATGGTGCAGCCCATATACTGTAGGCCGCATCCACAGGTAAGTAAATATATAATATATTTTGTTTTGCAATTAGTAAATCCCTTTATGGAAAAAAAATGTTACCTGAAACATAAGATGTAAACTGAGTTGTTTTCTTATCTACAATCATGCAAGAGGCACATTGTCCACCTAATCCTCCAGAGACATGGTACCCTTCTGGTTTCTCTGGTAACTGGTTTTTCCTTTTTCTTTATAGAAACTGGGTGCTAGTTTGCCTTCAAAGTTCTTGATTTTCTAAATATCGCAGTGTTATTAAAGTATGTTTCTTTACTTAGAATCGTATCAGATTTCAACAGATACAAATTATTTTCCACAATTTCTTTATCTCCATGGCTTTTACATTATATTGGGTTACAAATGCGGCTCATCTGTCTTTTTCCTATTTCTTTAGTCCATTCTTATTAGTTATGCTGTCATGACTTTCCCTTTCTTTTTCCTCTTTATTTTTCAACAATTCTCTCCTGTCCATTTCCTTTACTGTCAGCATGGATTCATTCAATATTTTTGTGGGATAACCCTGTTCCAAAAATTCCCTGATATAAATTCTTACTTTGTTTTTCAAAAGCTGCCGCTATAGAACAATTTATTTTGATCCGCATTTATTCGATTTATTATAATGGTTACTCTGATCATTTAGGTATCGGTTCTGACTGACATTTTTAACATAGGTCTCAGTCTGGATTAACCCTTCTTTGACTGTGAGAGCGATACCCATTAAGTTAACACCCTCTTTGTGATAAAAGAACAATAACCATCTGGCGCCAACTGTACACAAGTAACAACACTTTAATAAATAATAAATTAATTGCATGCATGCAAAAAATACATGAACAAATTGAATATTAAAAAGGATATCATTCAATATGTTCATGTATTTTTTGCATGCATGCAATTAATTTATTATTTATTACTGTTGTTACTTGTGTACAGTTGGCGCTAGATGGTTATTGGGTTTTTTTCTGGTATTTTTTGAGGGCGGCATCCCTCTTCCATAGGGCAGCCTACGTACACAGCAAACTATCCCTAGTGCTTCAGACCCAGTGTTCTCTTTGTGATAAACACTAGTCAATTTTAAACCATACGTGTTCTCATAAAGACTATTCGTGAAATTAATAACCCCCATCCCAAATAAAAATCAAATTTTCTATAAATCTACCATACAGGACCAGGCTCGCCCCGAGGCCATGTCCCCAAATGTGCTCCTCCTCAAAGTCGCCCATAAAGAGGTTTGCTAAACATGGGGTGAACCTGGTCCCCATGGCGGTGCTGTGTGACTTATAAATTATAATTTGAATCAAAAATAAAATAATTGTGAGTTAAAATAAATGTAATGGGTTGTGAAATAAATGTTCCTAGGTCGCCCGATATCTCAGGGTCATTTGACAAATATTTCTCTACGGCTGCAATACCCAATTCATGATCAATATTTGAATATAATGCTTTAAAGTCACTAGTGAAAAAATAATAACTGTCTTTCCAACTAATTCCTTGTATCATTTGTAAAATATGTGTTGTGTCTTTAATATATGAATTTAATTTGTGAACATAGTTCTGTCAACAAGAAAAGATAAATTATTTGTCATTGATTCTATACCTGCAATAATCGGGCGACCTGGTGGACATGTGAATGTTTTGTGTATTTTGGGAAGAAAATAATATGTGGGTGTGACGGGATACAGAACAACAAGAAAACCATGTGTGTCCCTGGATATCACTCCCACAGACAACCAATCATCCAACAAGTGACCCAGCTCATTAAAAAAAAAAATGTTGGATTCCCTGATAGTTTTTTGTAATAAATCACATCCATTAACTGTCTATATGCTTCTTTGAGTCCGAAGTTTCCATAATAACAACCCCCCCCTTTGTCCGCCTGTTTAATAGTAAGACTAGGAATTTAATGCAGTTCTTTCTTTTCTAGTTAGATTATCTCTTAGAGGAATTGTATCTATTTTATTGCATAATAATCTAAATTGTTCCATGGTGACTTTGTAGAAACCTTCTACGAATGGGCCCCTAAATTGTAGGGGATAGAACTCTTGAATTTTTTCTATTAGATGGAGTCTCTTTAATATCATATATAGGGATAATTTCAGCATCAGCATTATTTTCTGTAGATAGGGATTCAAGAATTTCCACAATTACATTATCCTCTGGCTCGAAGGACACAAGGGTCTCTTTATTATTTATACTTTTTTGGTGATTTCTAAGAGCGAAATACCTCTTCTGGCTAAGGTTTCTAACAAACCTATTTAGGTCAATAAAAAGTTCAAATAAATTGGGCTTATTTGGGCTTATTTAGCGCCTTCGCCAAAAGGCTTGATTCTTCTTCATTCAATACTTTTTTTTTTTAAAGATTAAATATGCCCTTTCCTTTCACCATCGCTTTACACTGTCTGGGGGGGGGGGGTGTGTGTCTCCTTCAAAAACCTTTTCTCTGGATGGGGGTGGGGAAGTATTAATCCCTGATCTTTCACCTCTTTTTCTCCCTCCGTCTCCTTCCTGATTCTCCTGGGTGTATATTTATATCCAAAATTTTGGCTACTTGGAAGTATGAAGGCTGCATAGTTTACATCTTTTGACAAAATATATTCCATCTCCATATATAAATTGATTCCAAATTAATTAATCTTTGGAGGAGAGGGAAAGCGCCACTTTACCTGGATAATGGACTTAGAAGCATTATTCAGGTAGCATAAGGGATCTTTTTTATATTTTGAGATGTGAGCAGGGGACAGGTGAAACAGCCAGAATAGCAGATCAGAGGGAACTGGCTGTGTTGTAGGGCTGATTTTATGTGCAGAGAGAAATATAGATTTGAGTGGGTTCTAGTTTTTTCTGAGCAGGCTAAATACTGGCTGCTTTTGCATAAAGCCCAACAATGTTAGTCATCTTTTTACTTACACTGCAATTTAGATTTCAATTTGAACACACCCCATCCAAATCTAAAGCTGCATACTGGGTGATTCTTGCCACCGCAAAAATTGTAACCGATATTGGCAGTGCTACTGGGTGAAAGATTTAGCGCATACGCACTAACAATATCATTCAGTGACATCACCAGTTCCCCCTGCTAAACATGCAGTTGTTTGACAATATGTCAAATTCAGCTGTATGCACAGATGACAGGGAGAGTAACGACCATTGGGAGAGCACAATTTTGTAATTCATACCATTTGGCAATAATTTGAACAAAGGGCCAATATGAGTGACATTCAATATTGGACTGAAAAGGTCCACTGGGAAATCCCATGGTAGAGGCTCATGTTTAGGGGTGTAGATAGCCTCCAGAA
Organism: Crinia signifera; assembly: GCF_055691185.1. Taxonomy (NCBI): domain Eukaryota; kingdom Metazoa; phylum Chordata; class Amphibia; order Anura; family Myobatrachidae; genus Crinia; species Crinia signifera. The sequence continues at coordinate 147,305,486 of NC_139221.1, read as the reverse complement.
GGTGTGTAGCCAGTTACCGCAGAGGATTGGCTAACTACAAGTATAGTCTTTGCCCCTTATAAATATATACAGTATACAGTAAGTACTGATAATACATGCATCATAATGTACCAGATTTATAACAGCAATACACTGTAGAACATGCACCATAATCCAGTGCAGAATACATTTACATATGCATAATCTATACTTTAAATGCATAATCTGGAACCTAGTCTTTAGAGGAAGACCCTCAGGCAGAAGGGAAAACCAGGGAATTTTTTGTCCTGATAAATGCTTACTAAACATCAAATTTGACATGAAACACAGCTAAGCCATATAAATAGACCTGAACAAATGTGTGTACAGGTGTATTCTGTTTGAATAATTTGGCAGCTATTAGAGCCATTTCACAATGTAAAATTAAAGCAATATTTATGACTTGTTAAAAGATAGCACTGTATTTTACACTGAAGTAATGTGCGTCTGCGTCATTTGGCCCATCCTGGTTTTGTCTTCTTCTGACTCCAAACAACTGTGATACATACTGCAACAAATATAATCCATACTTGCCAACTCTCACTAAATGTCTGGGTGATTCCCTTAAATATGGGTATTCTTGATGCCCTTGGGAAAATAGCAAACTCTTTGAGGCCAGTGATGACATCATCACCCTCTGCCCACCATGGAGGTCATACCGGGGAGAAGACTAAAAGAGGATATGTGCTACAAGAAAATGTGTAACGAGTTAGTGATTTGTGCCCAAGTAAATGTGCTTATTTATGGCAGATACAGTAAGGACCCCATTACAAAACATATGTGTTGCAGTACTGGGTGTTTACTTCATTACAATGTGTGCTGCATTACAGAATATATGTGCTCAAGGATGTGTGCTGCATAAAAGGAAATGTGTGACAAGTTGTATGAAACCTGGTAGGAGGAGTGTATTAATGTGACCATATCTCCCAACCATCCAAATTTCAGGAGGACAGTCCTGCTTTGCAGACACTGTCCTGCTGTGCCACGTATGTGTGGAAGTTCCCTGTGGGTGGGGAGATGTTGGAGGAGCATTCCCTGAATACTGAATTGATGCCTTGTGCCTTGTGTATAGAGGAGAGCCTGGGGGCAAGCCAGCTTCTTAGAGAGCGCTGGGCACATTCTTCAAAATAGAATTTTCTAAATTGGGTATTGTGCTACAAGGCCATGGCCCCTCATGAAAGTAAATCCTCTTCAACTAAGGCCATGGCCCCTTTTTGGTCTTGCATTTCAGAGACATATCACATATTCCTTGTGTTGGTAGTAATGCTAATGATCATTTCAGGTTTGTTGTTTTCTGCATACCACAACTGTGTATGTGTCTGGTTTACAAAACATAAATACATTTCCAAACATATAGCCAATTCCTATTTGTACATTAGCCACATTATATAGCTGCTATACTACTTGGAATATAGATGTACAGTAGTAAATGAAGGCACTCACAAGACTTTGTCCAATCATGTAAAAAATTAAAAATAAATAAAAGCTGGTCATAAAGATTTATTTGCCCGATCTGGCTGGTTATAACAAAAATCTGGTAATTTATGGGAGCAAATGACAGTTGACCATTTGCTTTGAAATGCTGGAAAACTGACAAAAAATTTCATTCAGATATTACCAGATTTTTGTTCCAACCAGCCCAGGGCCGTCTTTTCGTATGGGCTTAATGGCCACTTGCCTAGAGGACCTATACTGATAGCTGAGGATGCCCTTTTTTTAGGGATACCAGAATTTTGAAACACGGCCCTAGGGAACTGGAGATATCCAACTTCAAAGCAGCAGTCCACATCTGACCTGTTAATTTCAATTCCCAGTCATATTTCTCAGGTTATCTCTGACTTAGAGCTTTTCTGAGTATATTCCAAATGCTGGGACTCTCCACTTTCTGTCGACACTAGCGGCTTGTCTCTATCATGCCCAGAACCAGAGATATCAGCCTTCCAGCAGCTGGTCCCTGCTCCAGCTCCAAACGTTTGGTGTACAGTTTTATATTTTTGGCAATGGATTGCTCTGGCTCCTGATCTCTGATCCCCAAGTTCCCAGGACCTCCTGAAAGTTGGGACTCAAGGTTTTTATACTATTGAAGGCTAAGAAAGCTATTTCCAGATAATGGTGATATCTGCAGTCAAACAAGCTGCCCTTCCACCGGAAAATGACGAATATTAAGTCCACTCAATTATCCAACCCTCCCCTGTGTATAAAACACCTCCTACCTCCCTGGAAGTAATTTACAAGGGGCCCTTCATTCAGCTCAGTGCCCCTTTCCACACGTTAGTGTTCTCCCTCCCACCACCTGTGCAGTAAAGGAGTAATTAGCAGAAGTTACTGCTCCAGGTCCTACATGTTGAATGGAAGATAGAGCACCCCCTGCCACCCGTGGGGCATCAAAGCTGCTGCTGATAGCACCCCCCACCCCTAGAAGGGGAGAATGGGTAAGGGCCCCAGTGCATTGCTTTGCCCAGGGGCCCACACTGCTGTTAAGATGGCCCTGAACCAGCCAAATATTTAGGTTAGGCCAGCTTAAATTTTATCCCTCATCAAAAAAAGATTATCATACTGATGATCATTAGGTCTTCAGAGAGACCTTCTTTTTCTAAATTAAGGTTCCCATACACAGTACAATTATTGTATGAAATTTGGACTGGATCGCATCGCATCACGTACTTTTTGCAATGCAATGAGATGCAATCTAGTACAAAAAGTATGTGCAGCACATACTTTTTGAGCTGCGTGATAAGATGTGTGTGGGAGCGCGCATCTCATCAACCACCACCATCAACACCAAATGAAAACATGATTGCAATCAGCTGTGTGTTTAAGTGGATGTTAATGTTGTATATATCTAGGATGCTTAATATTATTATATATTTGTGGCAGACAGCTGATTGTAGTCATGTTCCTTGTTTAAAAGTGGTGTTGGTGGTGGCTTTCATCATTCCCTCTGTACTACTGCTAATGGTTGTCCTGGGAAAAAAGTCTCTTTGCAGACCAACCTTTTTTTGTCATCGGGGAAAAAAATCAGATTTTTCAGGTGTTGACACAGATCTACTGTAAATACATTCTCAGGTGGTATATGGTTATGTCGGGATTCCAACAGTCGGGATTCCAACGGTATTTTCTCTGACATCGGAATTCCAACACCAGCACAACAGGGGGGGAGATAGGGGGAGAAGGGATAATATGCTCTGTAAGTCAGGATCCCAACTGTCGGACTTGTAACTGTCGGTGAGACATGCAGAACCTGTGCCTCTCTCTCTCCCTCCCCTCTTTACTCTCTCTCTTTCTCTCAGAGAGAGGCAGAGCAAAATACCAATTGTATAGCTCTCACGTAATGCAGAAGAAAAGACACAGAATTATTTCATAAGTGGTGTTGGTGGTGGCTTTCATCATTAACTTTGTACTACTGTTAATGGTTGTCCTGGGAAAAAGTCTCTTTGCAGACCAGCCTTTTTTTTGTCATGGGGGTAAAAAAATCTGATTTTTCAGGTGTGGACACAGATCTACTGTAAATACATTCTCGGGTGGTATATGGCTATGTCGGGATTCCAACAGTTGGGATTCCGACGGTCTTTTCTCTGACATCGGAATTCCAACATCAGCACAACTGGGGGGGGGGAGGCGAGCGCATTCAAACCCCCTTGCGGGCTCGCTACACTCGCCATGCTACGAGCTCAGTGGCTCGCTGAGGTTGTCACCTATTCTATTCTCTCTCTATGGGGGTTATGGACCTCCCCCGAAGGGAAAATAGGCTCTGTAAGTCGGGATCCCAACTGCCAGACTTGTAACTGTCGGTGAGTCATGCAGAACCTGTGCCTCTCTCTCCCCTCTCTCTTTCTCTCAGAGGGAGACAGAGCAAAATACCAATCGTATAGCACCTCACGTAATACAGAAGAAAAGACACACAGAATTATTTAATATGTTTACTGCAATAAACAGAGGCAATGTTTACTTTTAAAGACAATAGCCCTATGATTACTTCAGATCCTGGTTCTACGCCAACTAGCTTCCTATGTACAAAAGTTTTTATAGTTCTATTCTATCGAAAACAAATGCCTTTTTGTTACAATCCAAGGTATCTAGAGGAAAACAAACAATAGTGTGAGCATTATCACAGCTTGTATCCCATTATTAATCTGCATTTCAAACAGTCACTGTCTTAAGCCACACTAAAAAAGACAATGGAGGTAAAAATATGTAGTGTTTCCGAAAAAGATGTGACAAAATACTAACAATGTTGCTGATTTCCTAAGGTGACAGAGTGAATAGTTTTTAAATATATATTAGTTATCTTTCTCAGCAATGCTAAAGCACTATTTGCAACGGTGGATGCTCTACTTAACAGCTGTCCCTGTGATTCTTAATAGTGGGTACACACGGTGTGATTTTGCTTGCAATTCGATCCCATTTGATTTGACTATATAGCAGATCTGCCAATACTATTTTTCTGTTCGATTTACACTACACAGGACTGCGCATTGGGATCAAATCTGCATCGAATGTAGAAAAACCATTCAATGCACATCCTATTTTCTAACAAAGCAGCAGTGATCTACGCTTGCAAATTCTGCCCAGTGCACATGCCCGCACTGAGTTCAGGCATGTGCATGGCTGCAGGGGACACAAACCAAGTAGGGCAAACAGAGATCCAATCATGTGAAGGAACAAAACTCCAGACACCAATACAAACAGTTTTCAGGGTTTACTGAATATAAGGCATTCCTATCAGGCCTCTAATAATGAATATGTCCATACACACTAGTTTCCACTTTTCGCATGTTTATCTTAATGGACATATTCATTATTATTAGTTATAATGAATATCCCTCTATGGGGCAGATGTATGAAATAGTGTTAAGTGAATGTCTGCCCTTAACGCTAGTTAACTGGGGGGATTAACTTTTTTCTGATGTACTAAAAGCTCATCTAACTTGCGCTAGGGAGAGCCTGCCGAGTAATGCTCGGCGGTGCTGTCCTCTGTAATCCCCCCAGTAATTAGCTGCCAGGGCGATGTAATAACAGCTGCCTAGGCATTAAATCGCCCCAGCCGCTTCACCAGCCCAGGGCTAGCGTTGTCCTATACCCACTGCGAGGACAACCCTAACCCTGCTGCTGGCTCCGGGCTGCGCATGAGATCTGGCGATAAAAGCCAGATCTCATGCGCAGAGAGACGGCCGGGAGGGAGAGAATAGTTCTTTTAAAATGTGCATGCATACGGCTGAGGGGGCACTAATAAGGATAGCTGTTAACGCTGGGCATAAGGGCTCTCCTTATGGGTAAGGAGTTAATATATTCGCCCATTATGGGTGCCCACTTCTCCTCATTATGCAGGAGAAACGGGAACCCATTATTTTGCAGTCATTATGGGCTGCTTAATACATCTGCCCCTATATCTGTTGTATCAATTGAATCACCACCACAAGCAAATGAAAAGTGGCATATACTGTTCTTGATTTTTTATCTATTTTTGTTCCAAAGTTCACCTCAATAAGAGCCGGGGGGGGGGGGGGAGATATATATGCAACATTCTAATGAGGACAATTGGATTCTAGCTATCAATCTATAGAAATTACTAGACAAATTATGGCTATATTTTTTCGGTTGTCAAAGGTAACACATCTCCTTTTCTGAGGTTTGCTTTTTTCGTCTTAATTTTAATTTTATATAACATAATGTAATCTTCTTGACTCGAGTATGGATATAAAATCAGAGAGGATGTTTTCTCCAAGAGTATATACCATACAATACAGGATATTGCATATTGAGGAATAACATCTGTCCTGTGAAGCATATTTTCACAATATATTCAATATCAGATATTGGCAGATTAAACGCCAGCCTATATAAGCCATAGGCCAGTGCCTACTCCTGTAGCCTGCATGCTAAATCATGTCACCTGTCTAATGTGTCATGCACAATGATTAAATACCAATGACACACAAAACAATTTGTTTCATGGCATTAGTGCATGGTTACTTTCTCGCAGATTATCATGTTGCAATAATGTAAGTTGGTATCAATAGCCAGACTGCAGTTAATCGGCAATTTAATATATTCTTACATGAAGTCTGCCACTGGCAAAGCCAAGTGTAATACTTATCAGTGCAGTTCTGTGTAAAGAGAAAATGAAGAGATTTGGCAGGATACAATAAAAATCTACTTTATAGCCTAGCGTGTAACTTACAAAAACAGCAGTACAGCACAAGTCCAATCAATACAATCCCAGACGGACCCTTAGTTATGAAATATAAAGCCCGCACGTGCTAACCTTTTCTCCTTTCCTTGCCTTACATTCCCTTGCCTTCACTCAAGCTCCTTCTAGAATTTCTGTCTTTGAAGCTCTTGATGCATATAGCGCAGGCCTTGGAAGTGTTTCTTGCAGACTAGCCAGTGCAGGCAAACCTACTAAAAAGGACCGACAGATTCTAATGTTCAGTAGCAGGTATGTCTGTAAGTATGTGGCTTTCTGTAAAGTCTATAATACAAAAAGCTAATTTCATTTTCCCTCTCCTGTTCGTCTATTATAAGAATGTAAACTAGTAAAGGAAGGGGAGATTGCAATTTGCATCTATACCTTTTATCAAGACTTTTTATTGTGTGCCCCAGCCAATATTAGAGATGAACTAATGACTAACCCAGCTCTTTTTCCATGGAAGTTTTCTCTGCTATAGCTGTACAAAATTCCGACCTTGACATGCACAGTAATTATGTAGGAGTAGAGGAGAGATATATTCAGCACACTCTTATTCCATCTCTTAGAACCACCCCCAGTTTTGTTGTTCTTGATAGAAATGCACATTCTGAAAATAGCAAAAATGTCACTTCAAGGTCAAAGTTAAAATATTGCCTGTTACAAACAGCATTCCTTTATTATATGTATCAGTTTATATTAAATCAGTACATGGCCATATTCTGGTTTTGGGAACCCCCATATTTTGCTGATGCCCTTTCTTTTACAGAATTAAAGGAACTGATGATATGGTTTGTTAGCTTGTGGGTGTGAACCTACAGCCGTGACCACTGTTCAGAACTCAACTATGGTGACACCCGGTCTTAATTAAAGACAAAGCACTAGCAGGACACAGAGGAAAACAAAATGAAGGAAAACTAGCTGAGGCTAATAACAAAGAACCAAGGGATAAAGAACTTAAGCAAGCAACACCCTCGCACAAGGGAGGTCTTAATCAGACGTATGAGTGACGAGTCGCTAACCACAATATGAGATGCAGGAGTGACCAAATTGCAAAACATTACTCCAGCTGCACCTAGGCACACTAAACCCGGAATCCTGGCTACTTAGCAACCACCGGAAGCGGAATCTCCATCAGCCGCCTGGCATAAGTAGAAAAAAGAAAAAAGGGATTTTTGTAAGAACTTACCGTTCGAATCCCTTTCTCTGATATGGTCCTGGTGACACAGCTCAACATTGGGATGTAGGAGGGTCCGAAGGAGCCAGGCACCTATCCTAAAGCTTTTGGAGGGTAGGCTCCTCCCTTCTGCATCCCAGACTCCTCAGTTCAATCTTTCAAAGCCACTGAAATACATTAACTAAGTACAAACGCCTGCACATATTATATGCACAATTTCAAAATTAACTTTTCAACCATATATAACATTAAACATCATGAACACCGGCATACTTACTGAGCGTAAGGGAGGGATCGCTGTGTCACCAGGACCATATCAGAGAAAGGGATTCGAACGGTAAGTTCTTACAAAAATCCCTTTTTCTCTTTCAATGGTCCTGGTGACACAGCTCAACATTGGGACGTTCCAGAGCCGGTCCTTTGGGTGGGTACGCTCAGGTCTGCAGCTCTCATCACTGCTCGCCCGAATGATGCGTCCTCCGATGCAAACTCATGGAACCTATAGAATTTGGCAAAAGTGTGAACAGATGACCAAGTGGCGGCCCTGCAAACCTGCTCAGCTGTGGCCCCATGTCGAACCGCCCAAGAGGTGGTGACCGACCTGGTGGTATGCGCATTAATCCTGGCCGGCACAGGCCTACCAACCTTAGTATATGCAAAGGCAATAACAGAACGCAACCACCTAGCAATGGTCTGCTTAGAGGCAGGCCAACCAATCTTGTGCACATCATACAAGACTAGCAAAGTGTCAGTCTTCCTGACATCCTTCACCCTGTCCACATAAATACGCAAGGCGCGCACAACATCCAAATTCCTCAATTTGTCCCTTTTTCTTGAACCCTCTGGGGGTTGAAACACAGGCAGAACTATCTCCTGATTTAGCAGAGACTACTTTTGTCCAAAAATTGGGGTACTGTTCGAAGAACAGCCCTGTCATCATGAAAAATAAGAAAAGGAGACTTGCATGACAACGCTCCCAACTCTGATACTCTCTTTGCTGACTCAACAGCCAACACAAATACAAGCTTCCATGTAAGAAACTTAAGGTCAGACGACCTCAGTGGCTCCAAAGGCGCCTTTTGAAGACACTCCAGTACCAGCGATAAATCCCATGGAGCCACTGGTTGCTTGTAGGGGGGTTTTAATTGTGAAACCCCTTGCAGGAAAGTTTGCACCTCCGGTAGCAAAGCTATCCTTTTCTGGAAATAAATCGACAAGGCCGCTATCTGTACCTTGAGTGACTGAAGGCTTAACCCAGACGAGAAGCCATCCTGCAAAAACTCCAGCAATTTAGAAAGTCGAAATCGCGATGTGTGCGACTTCTCCCATTCACACCACCTAATATAGGTCTTCCAGACCCTATAATAGTTAGCTGAAGACACTGACTTCCTAGCTTTAACCATGGTGTTAATCACAGCCTCCAAGAACCCCTTATTCTTCAAGATGGTGGTCTCAATAGCCAAGCCGTCAAATTTAGCCGAGCTGAATCCAGGTGTAAGAATGGCCCTTGGCTTAACAGGTCTGACCTCAAAGGTAGATGCCACGAGTCCACAGACAATCTCTGAAGCCTCGAATACCAGGACCTCCTTGACCAATCTGGGGCCACTAGAATCACCGGAATTCCTTGGGACTGGACTCTTTTCAATACCCTCACCAGCATTGGAAACGGCGGGAAGACATAAAGCAGATTCCCCTCCCAGGGGATAGTCATTGCATCCACTGCTTCGGCTCATGGATCTCTTGTCCTGGCATAGAACCTGGGCACCTGATGATTGAACCTTGATGCCATCAGGTCCACATCCGGAGTTCCCCACTTCAATGTAAGCTGAAGAAATACCTGTGGGTTCAGGCTCCATTCCCCTTCCAGCAGCTCCTCCCTGCTCAGGAAATCGGCCTCGATATTCTCCACCCCTGGGATGAATATCGCTGACAATGCTGGAACATTCAGCTCCGCCCACAAGAAAATCCGGGAAACCTCCCACATGGCCAGCTTGCTGCGTGTGCCTCCCTGGTGATTCAGGTATGCCACAGCCGTGGCGTTGTCGGTCTGAATCCTCAAAGGAAGGCCCTGTAATCTTTCTCCTGCCAGAGATATCACTTTCCACACAGCCCGCAGTTCCAGGATGTTGATCGGCAAGGCAGACTCCTCCGAGGTCCATAAGCCCTGAAGGCGTAGGTCCAAAACCAACGGCCCCCAGCCCCTGAGACTGGCGTTGGTAGTCACTACCAGCCAGTCCCAGGACTGCAGAGACCGACCCCACTGAAGGGAATCCACCTGCATCCACCATTGCAAAGAAGACCGTGTCTCTCGAGACAACACTATGTGCTCTGACTTCATGGTGTGAGTATTTCCTGACCAAGACGTCAGAATGTCCCACTGAAACACTCAAGAGTGGAACCTGGCAAACTGTAGCGTCTCGAAAGTCGCCACCATTTTCCCCAACAGTTTTAGACACCTCCAAACCGATGGACTCCGAGGCCCCAGGATCTCCCGCACCAAGGTGGCTATGTCCCTGGCCTTTGTTTCTGGCAGAAATACCCGATGTAGATGGGTATCCAGGACAACCCCCAGGAACTGGATTCTCTGTGACGGCACAAGCTGAGACTTTTGTAAGTTTAAAAGCCATCCGTGAGTCTGCAAAAAACTGATGGCCTCTGCCAAGTGACTCTGCAACTTCCCTGCTGACTCTGCTTTGAACAGCAGGTCGTCTAAATATGGAATCACCGTGATCCCTTTCAGGCGGAGAGCAGCCGCTATTACAGACATAATCATTTTGGTGAATACCCTTGGCGCTGTGGCCAGACCGAAGGGCAACGCCTGAAATTGCAAATGCAGGTCTCCTATCGCAAACCTCAAGAGAGACTGATGCTCCGGATGGATAGGGACATGGAGATATGCGTCCTGAACATCCATGGACGCCAAAAATTCTCCCTGGTCCAAGCTTAGCAGCACAGACCGTAGAGATTCCATCTTGAAATGGTCTACCCATAGATGGAGATTCAAAGACTTTAGATTTAAGATTGGTCTGAAAGACCCGTCTGGCTTGGGCACCAAAAAAAGTGTGGAATAAAAGCCTTTTTTCCACTCCGCTCGAGGGACCGGGATCACCACACCCTTCTCTAAGAGAGATTGAGCCGCCCCCAAAAGAGCAGCCCGGAGCCGAGACTCCTTTGGTAGTGGTGTAGGAATGAATCTTCTCGGAGGAAGACCTTTGAAGGGAATTCTGTAACCCTGGGATATAATGTCCAACAACCAAGGATCCCGGCCCAACAATGCCCAAGCATCCCTGAACCATCTCAGAAGCCCCCCCACTCTGACCACCGTCGGGATAATTCCCGGGTAGTCATGCTGAGGGCTTGTCCTCACCTTTGGTGCTTGGTTTCTTATTGAAGGAACCAAACTTTGACTTAGGGGCCTTGCCCCTGGAGGACTGAAAATTTCCCCTAAAGGACTGTCCACAAAAGGACGCACCCCCTCTAGGGGAGGGCCGAAAGGATGGCCTAAAAGCAGAAAACCTTGAAGCCTGTTTTGCAGCAGGAGGAAGGTACTTTTGCCTCCCGTGGCCTGCTTAATAATCTCTTCCAGCTCTGAACCAAACAACAGCTTTCCTTTAAAAGCTAAAGCCTCTAAGGCCTTTTTAGATTAATTGTCCGCTTCCCAGGCTTTAAGCCACAGCACACTCCTGGCATTGACGGACACTGTGGAAACCCTGGAAGCCATTTTGAGAGCTTCCTCCTCAGCCTCAAGCACATACTCCGCAGCTGCTTTAAGCTTCTCAGCAAGCAGCAAGACACAAGGATCAGCATGTAAAATTGTACACAGGTCATTGGCCAACACAATCATGGCCTTAGAGACCCAGGCTGATGCTATAAGCGGGCGTACAGTGAAGCCTACCCCCTCAAATATTGCCTTGAGCTTACCTTCCAGCTTTTTGTCTACGGAGTCCTTAAATGCTGCCCCCCCCTGGACAGGTAGCACCGTGGCTTTAGAAAACAGAGCCACAGAAGCATCCACCACCGGAACTTTTTCCCAGAGGTCTGCATGAGCCTCAGGCATGGGGTATAGACTTAAGAATCTCTTAGGCATCTGCAGCCTTTTATTGGGTGTTTTCCAAGCCCCTTCCAATAGATCCTGTAAACCTTCATCCGCAGGGAAAGTAACAGTCTCCTTACGCTGCCGTTTAAAAACACCCTTTGCAGGAGTTTTATCCTCCACAGACAAATTCAAAGCCTGCTTAACAGCAGTAATCAAGTCCTCCACCCCTGAGGCTGAGGACTCTTCAGAATCATCACCCTGATCCCAGGGGATGTCTGTGTACTCTCCCTCCTCATCAGCAACAAGCAATGACACTGAATAAGACCTTTTAGGGGTCCCCACAGTATCACCATCAAATCTGTCTAACAAATCATTAAACCTGCTGATCCCCTTAGCAGTATCCTGCATGACCTGTAAGAAGCCAGGATCTGCCTGGGTCAGAGGCAAGGAGCCAGAGGACTGCTGAGATGATGACATAGGTCTCGGGGAAGCTACCAACACATCACTCTGTCTGTCCAGCAATTGCACTAAGGCATTAACCAACCTGCCCAGGGCACTGGCCCACGCAGGTTCCGATTGCTCTACCCTCTGGGTTTCACTCCCCATGGGTCTCACAGCAGCGCAAGCAATACACAAGCCTCCCCTGGCCATCTGCTCAGGGACAAAATTCAGTGTACAAACACTGCAAGCGCTCAATGCATTAAGGGCTCCCTCCCCCAAAGCCACAGACTGTTGCTCAGACATGATGTAAAAGTAACACAGTCACAGCTCACAATGTACAGGTGTTTTATACAGAGCCAATGTACTACAGTCACTTATCTGTCTGAAGCTTTCACAGTGGGGAAAACGATGCCCAGGAAATCCAAAACTCTGCCAGGATCTGTCAGCCAGCTCAGCTCCGCTGCAAGCGTTCCAAATGGCGCCAAAACAGAGTGAGGGAAAAGACCAAGTCCCTGCTGCTGCGGGGTCCGTGGCTTTTGGCGCCAACCACCCCCAGACAGCCGCTCCCACTGCAGGATCTCCAAGTTCCAGTGTCTCCCCCTCTGCTGGGGACCACTTGGAACATGCCTGTAACACACTGCTGTCCTCTCATATAGGAGCTCAGTGTGTAAGCTCCACAGAAAATGGCCGCCGCCATCACGGAGCGCCTGTCCCCCATGATCCCCACCTAGCGTGAAGCCGGTTTCAGAGCGCTCCGGAGCCCAGGCAGCTTCTTAATAGAAGCTGTAAGCGCTGCACAGGGAGACCAGACAGCGTCTCCCCTGTGCACAGCGAGCTGACAGGATGCGTTTCTGTCAGCTCCTGCTGCGCTGTCAGTGTGAGGATTCAGTGAGAATCCTCACACTGTGCCTACTTAGCTAGTGTAAAAGTTAATAAAATAAAAAACTCCTAACTAACTCTAATCCTTCGGCTGCTCCGGCAGCCCTTTAGAATAGCACCCACTCCAGTGGGCACCTAACGCGAACTGAGGAGTCTGGGATGCAGAAGGGAGGAGCCTACCCACCAAAAGCTTTAGGATAGGTGCCTGGCTCCTACATCCCAATGTTGAGCTGTGTCACCAGGACCATTGAAAGAGAAAAAAACAATGTTTGATTGCTCTAGGAATTCAGTAGGGCAGGATTGATAGAATCAGGCTGGTATTGTACTACCAGCAATACACAATATACAATAAAGGGGCACTCTCTGTTAAATGTACTCCAGTCTTTTCATTGCTTAGTATATCAACGGCCAAGTGAGCTGCTCCTTCCTTTAGTGGATTCCAGGGAACTGCTCCACTGAAATAGCTTTTTGTGTAGATGCAGCATTTCATTAATACAGCACCAATGAAAGATAGGTGTATGATCATATTGACCAATTGGAAGCAGGTAAGGAGGTCCTTACGCAAGTACCCATTTTAAGCAAATTTATTAGAATATCAATCAAGCAGCACTTTCACAGCTAACCAGGAGTGCTGATTTAATCAAGATACAGTAAACTAACCATCATTAAAGTTAAGTAATGTTAAATAGATTTCTTATGTGATTTCCAAGTTTGTGAATAAACAGCATAGGTGGAGCCAAGTACTGAGTGCCAATTTGCTTTGTCTTTTCCAGTAAAAAGGGCTAAAAAACACATAAACACTGGATGGATGAATGAACTCAATATCAAATGTCTGAAAAGGAATGCACTTCTTGCTTCATTAATAGCATTTCTAGCAAAATAAACTGTCTCAGATCTTGATGGGACTTTTAGATAAGTGATTTACTAAAATCTGTATTTTGCAGTAGCTACAACAATTCTACTGCATGATATAGGACGTTGCCCTTAAAAGACCTTCAATGAAATTTATAACAAACATACAACTGATAGATGTATGTTTCCATATAGAAATGTTCATCAAAAAGAAAAACACAAAACAAAAAAGGATTTCAAATAGTATTAGTACATTTAGTGCAGATAACCAATAAACTATCTGAGCGTTTGATGTTAAAAAGTCTTGTACATGTAATGATGTAATATACTGAGTTCACCTTGAAAATAAAATTGGAAGCCCTACTCATGTAACTGAAACCCGACCGTCAATCATTGAAGAAGGTTTTGAGCTCAATATCCAAGTTTCTCAGCTGGTTCTGATACAGTGCTTGTCATCTTTACTGCTGCTTTCCACATTAAGATGCTCGGCCAGCAAATAGCATCCAGCAGAATAAGTGTTAGTGACCTATATCCTCATGCACTGTATACTTTCTCACCCAGAGGTCTAGGCTGCTGGTTGCAAGAAATCTTTAGGGAGCAGCATTTGAAGTAATACCACAAAAAAAATTCTGACGAGACATTAAGCATTCCTTATATTTGAAATGTCTATTAAAGTAACATATTCACGTCTGAAGTGCATCAAAGTATCATACTAGCTATCCCAAGTTCGGCAGAACAGTCCCGTTGTTTGAGCACTGTCTGAGAATGGGAGTAAGGGGGGAGTTAGAATGCCGTGGATGCAGCAAATGGAACCAATAGCGTTCCGTAACACAACGCTGTTTACAACAACCATGCAAGTAAATGTCTTGGATATGGTAACACCAGAAACATACAGTAGTTGCTGACAGGAAAGTAACAGTAACTCACATAAGTTACAAAAAAAGGGTACAGAAAAATGTATCTGAAGTCTAGAAATAGTTGGGCTGCAGCAAGAGAATGAAGACAGTGGTGGATTTCCCACTAGGTACATGCATAAGGGTGGCACTTGCTGGGGGCTGGCATTTAGGCTAATGACTTACTTATTTTGTTTTATATATCTTTTTCTTTGCAAGTTATGAGGCAATGGGCAAAAAATTGTGGTCCGGAGTTGGTGGTTGGTTGAGATTGGGGCTGATTTGGTGGTCTCAAGGCATCCTGACTTGCCCTGAGCATAGGCGGCCTGAATCTACCCCTGGATGTGGACACATCCTGCATTGTGTCTCTGCTTTAGGCTGCTGGTAGTGAAGTAATATAGCTGAGTAATGTTTTCTAGGTAAAAAAGGCCCTTAATACTAATTGAGAATCTCTATGAAATCATTAATGTTATCAGCAACAATATATCTGCAATCTTTTCTAAAGTCATGAAGAGAAAAATAACTATTATAAACATCAAAATAAAATTTTAAAAATGACCAATTATCTCACAGTCAGGAGTAGTGTTATTTGGTGATGTTCAGCAAGAATGATAGGGCTTACTCCTTTTCTGGGTTATAAACCACCCAGCTTTGACCTAACTTCCTGTTAATAAGGCAATTACACTTGTTGTTAACTTTATTATTAATTGATTCAATTCTTCATTAGCGTAAAAGACTTGGCTATCCAGAACAAGACAGTTGTAGGCGGATGCACTCCTGTTTAGAGAATTTGTAATAAAGTGCTTTTATACACAATTTTCTTTTAACCCCTTCCTGACAGAGCTAGTTTTTGCGTTCCTGACAGAGCCATTTTTTTCAAATCTGACATGTCTCACTTAAGTGGGGATAACTTTTTTTTGCTTTTACTTATCCCAGTGATTTTGAGATTGTTTTTTCGTGACACATTGTACTTCAAATTAGTGGTAAATTTGGGTCGATACAGTCTGTGTTTTTTTGTGAAAAATACCAAAATGTTGTGAAAAAATGGAAAATTTAGCGATTTGCAAAATGTTAAATTTTCTGCTTGTGAGACAAATAATCATACCACTCAAAATAGTTAATAACTAACATAGACCATATGTCTACTTTATGTTGCCATCATTATTTCAACTTCCTTTTAATTTTTTTGGACACTAGGAGGCTTCAAATATGAATAGCAAATTCTCAAATTTTCAAGAAAATTTCAAACACTGATTTTTTTAGGGACCAGTTCAGTTCTGATGTGACTTTGAGGGACTTGTATGTGAGACACCCCCATAAATGATGCCATTTCAAAAACTGCACCCCTCACAGTATTCAAAACAGCATTTTGGAAGTTTGTTAACCCTTTAGGTGTTTCACAGGAATTAAAACAAAGTGTAGGTGAAATTTCAAAATTTCATTTTTTTTGCAGATTTGCAAATTTAATACATTTTTCTAAGGAACACAGTACATTTTACTAGAGAAATGTGACTAAAAATTGATTCCCCCAATTCTTTGGTTTTCATAAATATCCTATATGTGGCCCTAGTGTGCACGGTGACCAAACCACAGGCTTCATAATAGAAGGAGCACCTACTTGATTTTGGAGCCTCCTTTTTATGAGATTATTTTTTAGGAACCATGTAGGTTTCTAGGCACCATAAGATGCTAAAAGTTAGGTACCCCCCCACAAGTGACCCCATTTTGCAAACTACACCCTTCAGGGAATTCATCTAGGGGTATAGTGTACATTTCAAACCCCCAGGGGTTTCACCAATTGTGGTACAACTGGGCAGTGAAAATGAAAAAAAAAAAAATTTCATTTTCACAGCTCAGTTGTATCAAAATTGGTGAAACCCCTGGGGGTTTGAAATGTACACTATACCCCTTGATGAATTCCCTGAAGGGTGTAGTTTGCAAAATGGGGTCACTTGTGGGGGGGTTCCACTGTATGGGTGTTTCGGGGGTCATTCAACCAGAATCTGTGCTGCAAAATCCAAAAATCACTCCTTCCCTTCTGAGTCCTGCCATGCACCCAACTGGTATTTTTTGGTCACAC
Source organism: Crinia signifera (assembly GCF_055691185.1). Classification (NCBI taxonomy): domain Eukaryota; kingdom Metazoa; phylum Chordata; class Amphibia; order Anura; family Myobatrachidae; genus Crinia; species Crinia signifera. Next base: position 147,288,923 of record NC_139221.1, on the reverse strand, counting down.
ATGAGGCATTGCCGTACTCGGGAGAAATTGGGGCACAGATTTTGGGGTGCTTTGTCTCCTTCATTCCTTGTGAAAATGAAAAATTTTGAGCCAGATCTGCATTTTTGTGTAAAAAAATGTAATTTTTTACACAAAAATGCAGTTCTGGCTCAAAATTTTTTATTTTCACAAGGAATGAAGGAGACAAAGCACCCCAAAATCTGTGCCCCAATTTCTCCCGAGTACGGCAATGCCTCACGTGTGACCAAAAAATACCAGTTGGGTGCATGGCAGGACTCAGAAGGGAAGGAGTGATTTTTGGTGGCGGAATGAATGGTGGGTGCTATGTCGCATTAGCAAGACCCCCGAAGCACCAATACAGTGGAACCCCCCCACAAGTGACCCCATTTTGGTCACCAGCTTTGGGAGGGGGGCTGGCGCTGCGGCTGGCGGGGGGGTGGGAGGGGTGCTGGCGCTGCGGCAGCCGGGTGGGTGGGAGGGAGGGGGGCTGCCGGGTGGGAGGGGGGGGGGGCTGGCGATCGTTGGTGATCGGTGCGGTATACGCACACACACACACACACACACACACACACACACATATATATATATATATATATGTGTGTATATATATATATATATATACATATATATACATATATATACACACACATATATATATATATATATATATATATATATGTGTGTATATATATATATATATACACACATTTGCACATTTTTTTATTTTATTTTATTTTTAACTTTTCCAGCAGCAGCATGATGCTGCTGCTGCTGCTGCTGCGGGGGGGAGGGGGGAGGAGGGGAGCGCAGCGTGCGCTCCGGACGTAGCGGTTGAGCCGCTGGAGCTGCTGCTGCTGCCGGGTGAGTGCCCGGCGGGTGGGAGGGGGGTGCTGCCGCTCGGTGGTGATCGGTGCTGCACCGATCACCACCGTTTTCTGTGTTACCGAGCGGCTTAGCCGCCGGTAACACAGGAAACGCTGTGATTGACTGTTCAGATTTGAACAGCCAATCACAGCGATCGCCGACCGGGGGGGGCACCCCTGCCCCCCCTGGGCGACGAGGGGGGATGTCTGCTGTCAGGGACAGCAGACATCACCTAACTGTCACTGCGTCTCTAGACGCAGTGACAGTTAGAAACCATGACGTACATTTATGCCATGTGTCGGGAAGTACTTCCCGACCATGACGTAAATGTACGTCAAATGTCGGGAAGGGGTTAAAAAATGGGAGCTCCAGTTATCTTTATTGTTATATTTCTGATAAGGAGATGCCCATTGAGATGCGAAATTAGAAGAGTTTAAAAATTGTAGACAAACAATAACATGAATTGTGCTAGAAAATAAAGAAAGTGTTGATAGAATTTAAAACGTGTTGGCAGATTTTATTATTTTAGGAGGATGTAGCTTAGAATTTCGGGAATAATTCCTTTTATTGTAAATGTCACTGTGTGGATGGAACACACCACTGTGCTATTTATGGAGTTGATAAGTTCAGTATGGCCTTAATAGGCTCAATACTATTCAATTAATAACTGTTTTATCAACTATACTCCTGGGGGTTTGCATTCCACAGGGTTTACATCCTTTTTTGAATACACAATATAGATGGAGATTTGTGCAGAATTCCGTGTGGAGCGTCTACTGTCCAACCCACTGTACAGATTTCCTTGTTACCCCAGCTTCTCTGTTAGTAAACAATGTTAGATTAAATAGATACAGTCCAACAGTATCAGATATATGTGGTAATCACACACTCTGCAAAAATTGCTACTATGTATTATATAGAGTATATCTGCTGTTTTGAATGGACTGGTTAAGCCTTTGGTTGATCTGGCTTATGGGGACCTCTGCTGGACGAAGATGGTATATTTGCTAATTACTAGCATACACGTTGTATGGGGTTGGTAAACCTTTCATGGGTACCATGTGGGATGACCACAGTTTATTTGCAAAGGAACCTATTCAGTGTTGGACAGAATTCTTCCCACACCTGTGTGTTGGGAAGCGAGACCGCTGCGAGTGCAGTGACCTTATCTTAACACAAGTGGTGGACCAAACACATTTAATCACATTAAATCACAATAGCTAACATCAGTGTATCCTATAATCTGCCAAACACGGGGTTGTGACACGTGTTTCGCATCAAAGCTTTCTCAAACAAGCCAAACGATTGCTACCCATGTCCTGGGCTATATTCATATGTCCAGCCTATCGCTGGCTCCGTTGGTGGTCAGCTGGAGTTTTCAGCCATTCATTGGCTGATTGTACAGCCTCGCTCCCTGAGCGCTTCCGCCCGTCTTCTGGCGGGTACTGGCGGCGTCTACTGTGACGTCAGGGCGCGGACCACGTTATCGCTTGGTCCTGACGCGCACTGAGTCACGTGGGCGATTCAAGCCTATCACGGCAGTGACGGAGTTGACGCCCGTACATCTGTATGTTATAGGCTACGCCCTGGACTCTGTATGTTTGATAACATTCCTGTTTTTTATGCTTATAATGCGATTTACGTATTTGCTTTGACTGATTTTTGGACTATTCTTTGTGCCCCGTGTGGCGTGTACCACCTGGGTTCATCCTGTGTGCTTTTAAGATTCAAGGTGGTTACGTGATTATACTATATTTATGCATTTAAGCCTGATGCAGGGTCTGCCCTGTACTCTGTATGCATGGCGTTTGTTGTAATCTGGCTGGATGCTGATACCTGACATCCTTGTCTGGTGTATGATGCTGAATGTGTGGTACCCTGCTTATTAATACATGGCCTGAGGGGTAATAGTTGTAATGGTGATAATTATAGAATACAGACTGGTGGATAGATTTGGTGCCTGGTATCTCATAAGGACTGGTAGAGTGTGCAAGGGGCAATTTAGTATATTGGAATTAGCACAGTGATATTTATACATCGGTTCCTAAATATGACCGATGATATTGGTTTGAAAACTAGTGATAAAGAGTGTAAGAACGGTGAAATTCATGCTAGAACTGCAAACTTGGTGAGACATGCAATGTGGAAAAATGTGATGGTTGTGTATTAATAATTATTTGTTTTTTGCTTTTTCTTTTGTTATGTGCATTGGTGTTGTTACATTAGTCCAACTGGTGGGTAGTGTGGGAGGGATGTAATTACTACTAGTGTTGTTGGTGAAACATGATACTTGTGAATATTCCAAGTGAGGAGATAGATGCTGGTGAGATGGGGGTGAGTACTGTGATTTTGGTATTATTGTAACCAATGGTATTGTGAACTGACTCATTTGAATCTGTTATTCTGTATCCTTGTCTGGAGACTTTGTCTGGAGATTTTGGATTTGTTAAAAAGTGGTTGGATGGAAGGACTAGAGAAAAGGTAGGTAACTATTGAATTCATTGAGTCCTTTTGGTTGGAGACAGTCCATCAGGAAGATGAGTTTAGTTTCATTTTTCAGGAGTTCAGCTGAAAAAACCCTGTGGAATGCAAACCCCCAGGAGTATAGTTGATAAAACAGTTATTAATTGAATAGTATTGAGCCTATTAAGGCCATACTGAACTTATCAACTCCATAAATAGCACAGTGGTGTGTTCCATCCACACAGTGACATTTACAATAAAAGGAATTATTCCCGAAATTCTAAGCTACATCCTCCTAAAATAATAAAATCTGCCAACACGTTTTAAATTCTATCAACACTTTCTTTATTTTCTAGCACAATTCATGTTATTGTTTGTCTACAATTTTTAAACTCTTCTAATTTCGCATCTCAATGGGCATCTCCTTATCAGAAATATAACAATAAAGATAACTGGAGCTCCCATTTTTTAAAAGAAAATTGTGTATAAAAGCACTTTATTACAAATTCTCTAAACAGGAGTGCATCCGCCTACAACTGTCTTTTTCTTTCTTGTGTTCCATTGACTTCCAGTTGATTAGGATAGCACCCCCGCTTCAAGTATAAATTGAGATAGCGGTACACAGGCCCAAACAATCAGTGGCATAATTTTTCTGTAGTGTGCAGACTCCAAAAAACCCTTGTCCTCTGTGCTCCAAACTTACTGTTATCCATACAGTTCTCTGGACTCTAGCACCTACATTATTTGGAAACCGGTATAATCAAATCTATACTACAAATAAAACATACCAACCAAACGATTGTTACTCACGATGTCCACATTCAGCCTCGCGAAAGATCTAGAAAGTAGGAGAGACAAACTCCGAAGCGATATGGACTCTATATTTTTAGACCACCCAGGTAGACCAGGTGGTCCTCCATCCAACTGGTCTGATGACCTGTATGCACTAAAACTGGCACTTATGAAACAAAGTAAAACGGTCTGGAACCGTACAACTTTTGATAATTATTTAAAACACAATCTGGTCCCTAGAGGCCTAAGGCCAAAAGTCTTCCCGGCATTCGATCTGGCCAATGAGGATTTGAAAGTGGAATGGGAGAAAACCCTACTACAATGTTCAAAAGACTTAATAAAAATTTTGGTGAAACATGACGAAGTGATTTTAAACCAACTGTCGCAGGAAATCATTGTATTGGGAGAAAAATTAAAAAATTTTGAAACACTAGAGCAATTTCAAACCCAATACGACAAATATAAAAAAGAGATAGAAACCTTTGAGTCAGAAATCATTGAACGCAAAAAACGTAAATTCCAACGTGACAAAATGGACTTTCAGAATAACAGAATTTTCAAGTGGAATAACAGAACCAGTAGACCGCAATACAACACCAACAGGAGTGGCAACACCTCCAACTATACAACCTCTGAACCTGAGTCATCGGATAGCGACTCTGTAGAAAATAGACTCTCTAGGGTACATTTTTTAGGAACAGGCCGCAAACCAGGCAGAGACCCTGGAGAAAGATCAGGAGGGGCCAGGGGGGGAAGAAGAAGAAAGCGGGAATATCTCGACTGGAGGGAAGAACCCAGAGAGAGGAGGCGCTTCAGGGAATAATACATCCAGAACCTGACTTAACAACTGCCTCTCCCACTCCCTTGAAAATTATCAACTTAACCGACAGAGAACTAACCCAGAACCAAGAGTCCATTTTAAAGAGAGGTTTGTCATTCTCACCATCCTCTCAAGCTGATAGATTTGACTTAGAAAAGGACCTTCATCTCTTTACAAGGAAGATACTCTTAAAAAAATTCTTCTGTCATCAAAATACTCAGAACAAGAAAGACTATCCTTATAATCAGGAAGCATTGGAGCAAGATGATCAATCAGCACTAGAAATACTTATGGATCTGGCGTCCGAGAATGAGATACAGCTGCCAATAGCAGCAGAATGTGACACGCATCACGTGACGCCCGAACCATTTGATAAAACAAAAATTAAGAAGAAATCTGTATTCTTTCCAGATACGAAAATTTGCCCACAAATACAGGTCTACCAGACTCTGGTATCACAAGACCTAGACCAGTTATTGGCCCGAAAACAATGCAAATCAAATAACATCAATACAGGAGAAAAAAGAGCTCTCCAGGAAATATCCACGTGGCACGATACAGTAATCAAACCTTCTGATAAAGGGGGAAACGTGGTCCTGTGGCCACGTACCCTATACACCCAAGAACTACAGCGACAACTAAACAATCCAGATTGTTACACCAAGTTACTTTTCAATCCTTGTGCAAAATACTCTCGACAGTACCAGGATCTAATTACAACGGCACATGAGAGAAAAATCATCACAAACAGCGACCTAAAATTTCTACAAACCCCCAATCCAAAAACACCTACCCTTTACCTGCTTCCGAAAATACACAAGAACGCCAATGTACCACAAGGCAGACCAATAATGTCAGGTAAGGGGAGCCTTACCGAAAAACTGAGCATCTATGTAGACCAGTTTTTAAGACAATATGTCATAGCTCTCCCATCATTTCTACGTGACACCATGGATGCGTTAAACAAGCTGGAAAACCTAACTGCCAGCAAGGATACATGGCTGGTGTCACTGGATGTTGAGAGCCTTTACACCAGCATCAAACATGACAAAGGCATTGGAGCTGTACAATATTTCCTCAATATGAACAGTAATCATGATTTCAATGCATTTTTGGTAGAGGCGATTACATTCATACTCACCACAAATTATTTTACATGCCAGGGCTCCCACTACCTCCAGGTACAGGGGACCGCTATGGGGACAGCATGTGCGCCGACATATGCCAACCTGTACCTGGGGTGGTGGGAAAAGGAAGAGGTGTTCAAGGATGCACATACTAAGTTTACAGAAAAAATCCCACTATACTTACGTTTCATAGACGATATCCTACTCCTGTGGGAAGGGGACAAAAAGGAATTAGAGGAATTCATTCAGATACTTAATTGTAATGAGTTAAATCTCAAACTCACAATGGAAGCCAGCCAGGAGCAAATCCACTTTCTCGACCTTACCATCAGTGTTGACGAAATGGGCAATATATGTACGGACATATATCGAAAGAAAACCGCTACCAACAGCGTTTTACACGCTTCTAGTGCTCATCTACCAAGCACAATTAAAGCAATCCCAAAAGGGGAATTGATCAGAACCAAACGGAATTGCTCAAGCCCAGAAGTATTCGCGAACAGAGAACAAGAACTCTCACAACGGCTACTGGAAAGAGGGTATAGTAAAAAACTTATCAAAAAGGCGTGCAAAACAGTGAAACAAATTCCCCGAGACTCTCTATTGGCTCCCAAAAAACGAAACCCCAAACAAGAAGAACCTGTACGGTTCATTGGTACATTTAGTGACCATTGGAAGGATATACGTCACATTTTGCAGAAACATTGGTCCATACTGCATACGGACGAAGACCTGAAAAAGATCTTACAGCCACAAGTCCAAGTCAGTTGGCGAAGAGCCAAAAATATTGGTGATCAACTAGTACGTAGCCATCTGGCCGATCTACCAATGACCATTAGTGTTTCCAGACAGGGTTCAGAAAAATGTGGTCGCTGCAAAGCATGCCGGTACATGGTACCCACTAAAACATACCAAGACAGATATGGTAAAGTGTGGACCATAAAAGGATTGATCACTTGCACCACAATAGGGGTGATCTATCAAATTAAGTGTCCATGTGGTAAAGCCTATGTGGGCAAAACCAAAAGGCCTTTGAAAGTGCGAGTACTGGAACACATTGGCTCAGTACGCAACGCAAAGAAAGATACAGACAATTTAAAAAAACTAACCCCTATAGCCAGACACTTCATGCGCCAACATGAGAGTGATCCCAGTGGCCTACGAGTGTTTGGCATGCGGCACATACAGCTCGGCATTAGAGGGGGAGACCTTGATGCTGAACTCCTGAAAAATGAAACTAAACTCATCTTCCTGATGGACTGTCTCCAACCAAAAGGACTCAATGAATTCAATAGTTACCTACCTTTTCTCTAGTCCTTCCATCCAACCACTTTTTAACAAATCCAAAATCTCCAGACAAAGTCTCCAGACAAGGATACAGAATAACAGATTCAAATGAGTCAGTTCACAATACCATTGGTTACAATAATACCAAAATCACAGTACTCACCCCCATCTTACCAGCATCTATCTCCTCACTTGGAATATTCACAAGTATCATGTTTCACCAACAACACTAGTAGTAATTACATCCCTCCCACACTACCCACCAGTTGGACTAATGTAACAACACCAATGCACATAACAAAAGAAAAAGCAAAAAACAAATAATTATTAATACACAACCATCACATTTTTCCACATTGCATGTGTCACCAAGTTTGCAGTTCTAGCATGAATTTCACCGTTCTTACACTCTTTATCACTAGTTTTCAAACCAATATCATCGGTCATATTTAGGAACCGATGTATAAATATCACTGTGCTAATTCCAATATACTAAATTGCCCCTTGCACACTCTACCAGTCCTTATGAGATACCAGGCACCAAATCTATCCACCAGTCTGTATTCTATAATTATCACCATTACAACTATTACCCCTCAGGCCATGTATTAATAAGCAGGGTACCACACATTCAGCATCATACACCAGACAAGGATGTCAGGTATCAGCATCCAGCCAGATTACAACAAACGCCATGCATACAGAGTACAGGGCAGACCCTGCATCAGGCTTAAATGCATAAATATAGTATAATCACGTAACCACCTTGAATCTTAAAAGCACACAGGATGAACCCAGGTGGTACACGCCACACGGGGCACAAAGAATAGTCCAAAAATCAGTCAAAGCAAATACGTAAATCGCATTATAAGCATAAAAAACAGGAATGTTATCAAACATACAGAGTCCAGGGCGTAGCCTATAACATACAGATGTACGGGCGTCAACTCCGTCACTGCCGTGATAGGCTTGAATCGCCCACGTGACTCAGTGCGCGTCAGGACCAAGCGATAACGTGGTCCGCGCCCTGACGTCACAGTAGACGCCGCCAGTACCCGCCAGAAGACGGGCGGAAGCGCTCAGGGAGCGAGGCTGTACAATCAGCCAATGATTGGCTGAAAACTCCAGCTGACCACCAACGGAGCCAGCGATAGGCTGGACATATGAATATAGCCCAGGACATGGGTAGCAATCGTTTGGCTTGTTTGAGAAAGCTTTGATGCGAAACACGTGTCACAACCCCGTGTTTGGCAGATTATAGGATACACTGATGTTAGCTATTGTGATTTAATGTGATTAAATGTGTTTGGTCCACCACTTGTGTTAAGATAAGGTCACTGCACTCGCAGCGGTCTCACTTCCCAACACACAGGTGTGGGAAGAATTCTGTCCAACACTGAATAGGTTCCTTTGCAAATAAACTGTGGTCATCCCACATGGTACCCATGAAAGGTTTACCAACCCCATACAACGTGTATGCTAGTAATTAGCAAATATACCATCTTCGTCCAGCAGAGGTCCCCATAAGCCAGATCAACCAAAGGCTTAACCAGTCCATTCAAAACAGCAGATATACTCTATATAATACATAGTAGCAATTTTTGCAGAGTGTGTGATTACCACATATATCTGATACTGTTGGACTGTATCTATTTAATCTAACATTGTTTACTAACAGAGAAGCTGGGGTAACAAGGAAATCTGTACAGTGGGTTGGACAGTAGACGCTCCACACGGAATTCTGCACAAATCTCCATCTATATTGTGTATTCAAAAAAGGATGTAAACCCTGTGGAATGCAAACCCCCAGGAGTATAGTTGATAAAACAGTTATTAATTGAATAGTATTGAGCCTATTAAGGCCATACTGAACTTATCAACTCCATAAATAGCACAGTGGTGTGTTCCATCCACACAGTGACATTTACAATAAAAGGAATTATTCCCGAAATTCTAAGCTACATCCTCCTAAAATAATAAAATCTGCCAACACGTTTTAAATTCTATCAACACTTTCTTTATTTTCTAGCACAATTCATGTTATTGTTTGTCTACAATTTTTAAACTCTTCTAATTTCGCATCTCAATGGGCATCTCCTTATCAGAAATATAACAATAAAGATAACTGGAGCTCCCATTTTTTAAAAGAAAATTGTGTATAAAAGCACTTTATTACAAATTCTCTAAACAGGAGTGCATCCGCCTACAACTGTCTTTTTCTTTCTTGTGTTCCATTGACTTCCAGTTGATTAGGATAGCACCCCCGCTTCAAGTATAAATTGAGATAGCGGTACACAGGCCCAAACAATCAGTGGCATAATTTTTCTGTAGTGTGCAGACTCCAAAAAACCCTTGTCCTCTGTGTTCCAAACTTACTGTTATCCATACAGTTCTCTGGACTCTAGCACCTACATTATTTGGAAACCGGTATAATCAAATCTATACTACAAATAAAACATACCAACCAAACGATTGTTACTCACGATGTCCACATTCAGCCTCGCGAAAGATCTAGAAAGTAGGAGAGACAAACTCCGAAGCGATATGGACTCTATATTTTTAGACCACCCAGGTAGACCAGGTGGTCCTCCATCCAACTGGTCTGATGACCTGTATGCACTAAAACTGGCACTTATGAAACAAAGTAAAACGGTCTGGAACCGTACAACTTTTGATAATTATTTAAAACACAATCTGGTCCCTAGAGGCCTAAGGCCAAAAGTCTTCCCGGCATTCGATCTGGCCAATGAGGATTTGAAAGTGGAATGGGAGAAAACCCTACTACAATGTTCAAAAGACTTAATAAAAATTTTGGTGAAACATGACGAAGTGATTTTAAACCAACTGTCGCAGGAAATCATTGTATTGGGAGAAAAATTAAAAAATTTTGAAACACTAGAGCAATTTCAAACCCAATACGACAAATATAAAAAAGAGATAGAAACCTTTGAGTCAGAAATCATTGAACGCAAAAAACGTAAATTCCAACGTGACAAAATGGACTTTCAGAATAACAGAATTTTCAAGTGGAATAACAGAACCAGTAGACCGCAATACAACACCAACAGGAGTGGCAACACCTCCAACTATACAACCTCTGAACCTGAGTCATCGGATAGCGACTCTGTAGAAAATAGACTCTCTAGGGTACATTTTTTAGGAACAGGCCGCAAACCAGGCAGAGACCCTGGAGAAAGATCAGGAGGGGCCAGGGGGGGAAGAAGAAGAAAGCGGGAATATCTCGACTGGAGGGAAGAACCCAGAGAGAGGAGGCGCTTCAGGGAATAATACATCCAGAACCTGACTTAACAACTGCCTCTCCCACTCCCTTGAAAATTATCAACTTAACCGACAGAGAACTAACCCAGAACCAAGAGTCCATTTTAAAGAGAGGTTTGTCATTCTCACCATCCTCTCAAGCTGATAGATTTGACTTAGAAAAGGACCTTCATCTCTTTACAAGGAAGATACTCTTAAAAAAATTCTTCTGTCATCAAAATACTCAGAACAAGAAAGACTATCCTTATAATCAGGAAGCATTGGAGCAAGATGATCAATCAGCACTAGAAATACTTATGGATCTGGCGTCCGAGAATGAGATACAGCTGCCAATAGCAGCAGAATGTGACACGCATCACGTGACGCCCGAACCATTTGATAAAACAAAAATTAAGAAGAAATCTGTATTCTTTCCAGATACGAAAATTTGCCCACAAATACAGGTCTACCAGACTCTGGTATCACAAGACCTAGACCAGTTATTGGCCCGAAAACAATGCAAATCAAATAACATCAATACAGGAGAAAAAAGAGCTCTCCAGGAAATATCCACGTGGCACGATACAGTAATCAAACCTTCTGATAAAGGGGGAAACGTGGTCCTGTGGCCACGTACCCTATACACCCAAGAACTACAGCGACAACTAAACAATCCAGATTGTTACACCAAGTTACTTTTCAATCCTTGTGCAAAATACTCTCGACAGTACCAGGATCTAATTACAACGGCACATGAGAGAAAAATCATCACAAACAGCGACCTAAAATTTCTACAAACCCCCAATCAAAAAACACCTACCCTTTACCTGCTTCCGAAAATACACAAGAACGCCAATGTACCACAAGGCAGACCAATAATGTCAGGTAAGGGGAGCCTTACTGAAAAACTGAGCATCTATGTAGACCAGTTTTTAAGACAATATGTCATAGCTCTCCCATCATTTCTACGTGACACCATGGATGCGTTAAACAAGCTGGAAAACCTAACTGCCAGCAAGGATACATGGCTGGTGTCACTGGATGTTGAGAGCCTTTACACCAGCATCAAACATGACAAAGGCATTGGAGCTGTACAATATTTCCTCAATATGAACAGTAATCATGATTTCAATGCATTTTTGGTAGAGGCGATTACATTCATACTCACCACAAATTATTTTACATGCCAGGGCTCCCACTACCTCCAGGTACAGGGGACCGCTATGGGGACAGCATGTGCGCCGACATATGCCAACCTGTACCTGGGGTGGTGGGAAAAGGAAGAGGTGTTCAAGGATGCACATACTAAGTTTACAGAAAAAATCCCACTATACTTACGTTTCATAGACGATATCCTACTCCTGTGGGAAGGGGACAAAAAGGAATTAGAGGAATTCATTCAGATACTTAATTGTAATGAGTTAAATCTCAAACTCACAATGGAAGCCAGCCAGGAGCAAATCCACTTTCTCGACCTTACCATCAGTGTTGACGAAATGGGCAATATATGTACGGACATATATCGAAAGAAAACCGCTACCAACAGCGTTTTACACGCTTCTAGTGCTCATCTACCAAGCACAATTAAAGCAATCCCAAAAGGGGAATTGATCAGAACCAAACGGAATTGCTCAAGCCCAGAAGTATTCGCGAACAGAGAACAAGAACTCTCACAACGGCTACTGGAAAGAGGGTATAGTAAAAAACTTATCAAAAAGGCGTGCAAAACAGTGAAACAAATTCCCCGAGACTCTCTATTGGCTCCCAAAAAACGAAACCCCAAACAAGAAGAACCTGTACGGTTCATTGGTACATTTAGTGACCATTGGAAGGATATACGTCACATTTTGCAGAAACATTGGTCCATACTGCATACGGACGAAGACCTGAAAAAGATCTTACAGCCACAAGTCCAAGTCAGTTGGCGAAGAGCCAAAAATATTGGTGATCAACTAGTACGTAGCCATCTGGCCGATCTACCAATGACCATTAGTGTTTCCAGACAGGGTTCAGAAAAATGTGGTCGCTGCAAAGCATGCCGGTACATGGTACCCACTAAAACATACCAAGACAGATATGGTAAAGTGTGGACCATAAAAGGATTGATCACTTGCACCACAATAGGGGTGATCTATCAAATTAAGTGTCCATGTGGTAAAGCCTATGTGGGCAAAACCAAAAGGCCTTTGAAAGTGCGAGTACTGGAACACATTGGCTCAGTACGCAACGCAAAGAAAGATACAGACAATTTAAAAAAACTAACCCCTATAGCCAGACACTTCATGCGCCAACATGAGAGTGATCCCAGTGGCCTACGAGTGTTTGGCATGCGGCACATACAGCTCGGCATTAGAGGGGGAGACCTTGATGCTGAACTCCTGAAAAATGAAACTAAACTCATCTTCCTGATGGACTGTCTCCAACCAAAAGGACTCAATGAATTCAATAGTTACCTACCTTTTCTCTAGTCCTTCCATCCAACCACTTTTTAACAAATCCAAAATCTCCAGACAAAGTCTCCAGACAAGGATACAGAATAACAGATTCAAATGAGTCAGTTCACAATACCATTGGTTACAATAATACCAAAATCACAGTACTCACCCCCATCTCACCAGCATCTATCTCCTCACTTGGAATATTCACAAGTATCATGTTTCACCAACAACACTAGTAGTAATTACATCCCTCCCACACTACCCACCAGTTGGACTAATGTAACAACACCAATGCACATAACAAAAGAAAAAGCAAAAAACAAATAATTATTAATACACAACCATCACATTTTTCCACATTGCATGTGTCACCAAGTTTGCAGTTCTAGCATGAATTTCACTGTTCTTACACTCTTTATCACTAGTTTTCAAACCAATATCATCGGTCATATTTAGGAACCGATGTATAAATATCACTGTGCTAATTCCAATATACTAAATTGCCCCTTGCACACTCTACCAGTCCTTATGAGATACCAGGCACCAAATCTATCCACCAGTCTGTATTCTATAATTATCACCATTACAACTATTACCCCTCAGGCCATGTATTAATAAGCAGGGTACCACACATTCAGCATCATACACCAGACAAGGATGTCAGGTATCAGCATCCAGCCAGATTACAACAAACGCCATGCATACAGAGTACAGAGCAGACCCTGCATCAGGCTTAAATGCATAAATATAGTATAATCACGTAACCACCTTGAATCTTAAAAGCACACAGGATGAACCCAGGTGGTACACGCCACACGGGGCACAAAGAATAGTCCAAAAATCAGTCAAAGCAAATACGTAAATCGCATTATAAGCATAAAAAACAGGAATGTTATCAAACATACAGAGTCCAGGGCGTAGCCTATAACATACAGATGTACGGGCGTCAACTCCGTCACTGCCGTGATAGGCTTGAATCGCCCACGTGACTCAGTGCACGTCAGGACCAAGCGATAACGTGGTCCGCGCCCTGACGTCACAGTAGACGCCGCCAGTACCCGCCAGAAGACGGGCGGAAGCGCTCAGGGAGCGAGGCTGTACAATCAGCCAATGATTGGCTGAAAACTCCAGCTGACCACCAACGGAGCCAGCGATAGGCTGGACATATGAATATAGCCCAGGACATGGGTAGCAATCGTTTGGCTTGTTTGAGAAAGCTTTGATGCGAAACACGTGTCACAACCCCGTGTTTGGCAGATTATAGGATACACTGATGTTAGCTATTGTGATTTAATGTGATTAAATGTGTTTGGTCCACCACTTGTGTTAAGATAAGGTCACTGCACTCGCAGCGGTCTCACTTCCCAACACACAGGTGTGGGAAGAATTCTGTCCAACACTGAATAGGTTCCTTTGCAAATAAACTGTGGTCATCCCACATGGTACCCATGAAAGGTTTACCAACCCCATACAACGTGTATGCTAGTAATTAGCAAATATACCATCTTCGTCCAGCAGAGGTCCCCATAAGCCAGATCAACCAAAGGCTTAACCAGTCCATTCAAAACAGCAGATATACTCTATATAATACATAGTAGCAATTTTTGCAGAGTGTGTGATTACCACATATATCTGATACTGTTGGACTGTATCTATTTAATCTAACATTGTTTACTAACAGAGAAGCTGGGGTAACAAGGAAATCTGTACAGTGGGTTGGACAGTAGACGCTCCACACGGAATTCTGCACAAATCTCCATCTATATTGTGTATTCAAAAAAGGATGTAAACCCTGTGGAATGCAAACCCCCAGGAGTATAGTTGATAAAACAGTTATTAATTGAATAGTATTGAGCCTATTAAGGCCATACTGAACTTATCAACTCCACAAATAGCACAGTGGTGTGTTCCATCCACACAGTGACATTTACAATAAAAGGAATTATTCCCGAAATTCTAAGCTACATCCTCCTAAAATAATAAAATCTGCCAACACGTTTTAAATTCTATCAACACTTTCTTTATTTTCTAGCACAATTCATGTTATTGTTTGTCTACAATTTTTAAACTCTTCTAATTTCGCATCTCAATGGGCATCTCCTTATCAGAAATATAACAATAAAGATAACTGGAGCTCCCATTTTTTAAAAGAAAATTGTGTATAAAAGCACTTTATTACAAATTCTCTAAACAGGAGTGCATCCGCCTACAACTGTCTTTTTCTTTCTTGTGTTCCATTGACTTCCAGTTGATTAGGATAGCACCCCCGCTTCAAGTATAAATTGAGATAGCGGTACACAGGCCCAAACAATCAGTGGCATAATTTTTCTGTAGTGTGCAGACTCCAAAAAACCCTTGTCCTCTATCCAGAACAACCCTGGATCCGTAACTTCACATTTACCCTGTCAAGATTGCCAAACTATTATAGGTATGTGCCTCTAATCAAATACATTTCCTTCTCCATTTTCAAAATGTCTAAATTGTGTAACATTATTTTGACATCTTGATGTCCTCTGTTGCCCATTTCATCTGTCATTCCCTAATGTTTTCTACCTACAGTAATGTATCTATAATACCGATTAGTATAAACTCGAACACAGAAGTCCCATACTGTTTTTATGGATATAATATGGTCCATGTACATATTAATGTGTTAATTATGTTTTTGTATACCTTGTAGCTAAGGGCCTTTTTCTAGTTCACTCTTTCTGACAAAATCCTTCTTAGATGGACAAAACCATGTGCACTGCAGGTGGGGCAGATGTAACATGTGCAGAGAATTAGATTTGGGTGAGTTATTTTGTTTCTGTGCAGGGTAAATACTGGCTGCTTTATTTCTACACTGCAATATAGATCTCACTTTATAGTGAAACCCCACCCAAATCTAATTCTCTCTGCACATGTTACATCTGCCCCACTTGCAGTGCACATGGTTTTGTCCATCTATGAAGGATTTTGTCAGAAAGAGTGAACTAGAATAAGGCCCTAAATGCCTAAAGAAGCCCCCTAGGGGACAAAATGCGTTGGGTGATGCAGCACGTTTTATTCCAAATGTACAAGAAATGTCGTAATTGAACATTTTTATTGAAAAAAAAGACTTTTAATAAAGAAAGAACTTTTGATATGGACTTTTGTGTTATACAATACTGGTGACACCAATTGAGGTACATAGAGAACTTACTACTAAGGGCGCCACTCTACAATTGTATACATTCCTTGTAGGTTGTTTCCCCTTACCAGCAGGGAAGCTTGTGGAAAAGAATGCCTTATATTTTGTATATTGACATATATATCTTCTAAATCAAGCGCGAACCAGGGGTCTGGATTGGACTAAATGAAAATTGTTTATATATCAGAACATACCTAGCTATTGTTGCTGACAACATTAATCATTTCATAGAGACAATCTACCCATCTAATGGCTACTTACAGCAGTACATGGCACAATGTGGTTGATGTTATCAATCAGTGAAAAGAAAGTTGAAATGGACTAGTGGAGAAGTCACCCATAGTAACCACAAGTATAGGAAATGGCCACCTGCTGGCGCTGGCGCAGCCTCGAGTCTGTACTGTCCTATAGTTATCACCTAATAACAAAAAACAAGACCATACAATACAAAAGTTGGAGTTCCGGACTTCTGAGGCGCGATGTTATGAAGGGTGTAGAGCATCAGTGTCTTGATCGATATAATCACCACCTTGAGTATTCACTCTCGATGTATTTCCGATGTGGGGAACCAACCAAATAGGAAAAAAGAGCCAACTGTTACATATCATTCCATGTGTTTTAGAAAGCTTAAAAAACGAGGCACACGGAAACAAGGGGGAAAAATGGACGGGCGTACCCCACTCACAGAATCTATGGTGGTGTACAGACACGTAACGTTTTCTTTATCTTGTTTTTCCTTTGATTTTCATCTATATGATCCTCCTTTTTATACTCCCGATTTTTATGTACATGAAAAATAAAAAGGTGTGATATGTGTAGATTTGTATTAAAGAATGGTGGGTCCCTTTAAGTGGACCTAAAACTGGGTTATTCCTTTTTGTAAGCGTACCTCACTCACCAAATGAAAGGTGGGGGTACACATATAAAGGTTTCTTTTTAAATGTGACAAAGTAAATGCATGGATGGGCGTACCCCACTCACGGAAGTTTAGACGATGTATAAGCCCGTAGCAGGTACTTTGCTTTATGTCCTCTGCTTTCCAGGTGGTTTCAGAATCTCACATCCATGTAGTATATGCAAAAAGTGAGAAAATAAACAATGTGTAGACTTGCTTTGAGAGGGTGGTAGGTCCCTTTAAGTGAACCTGAAGCTGGATTTTTCCTTTTTGTAAGCGTACCTCACTCACCAAATGAAAGGTGGGGGTACACCTATAAAGGTTTCTTTATAAATGTGCCAAAATTAAGTACATGGATGGGCGTACCCCACTCACGGTAGTTTTGAAGGTATCTAAGTCCGTAGCGGGTACTTTACGTCCTCTGCTTTTCAGAAGATTTTCAAAATCTTACATCCATGTAGTATCAAGACTCACACTATGTTGTGCTTTTTAAAGTGCATAAAGGTATCTTTATGCAAAAATGGTCAGAATCCTCCACCATGAGAGACCTTCACCATAAGGAACCATGAGCTTGTGGTATACCTAAAGATTGGTATGTTTTAGGGGGTGGCGTACCAGACTTACGGTAAGGCAAGTCTTTGTATTCCCATAGCGTTTTCTTTGCTCTTTATTTCTATAGAGGTCCCTCCTCTCACACCAATGGTAGGTATATATACCGGGAGAAAAAAGTTTATGATCCGTAGTAAGATATTCGAATATCAAAGGTATTTAGAAAAGTAAAAAAAGTTTTTATTCTGATTCTGTGCAGCCTCTATCTCCATAACACATGAAAAAGACCGCAGCAGTAAAAGGGGGGGTACAGTGTATTGACCATACAAGGTCTACAATTATCAATAATATAAAACCAAAAAAATCAAAAAAATCCAAAGAAATCCAAAAACCGAAAAAAAAATAAAAAAAATTTAAAAACAGGTAAGA
Organism: Crinia signifera; assembly: GCF_055691185.1. Lineage (NCBI taxonomy): Eukaryota > Metazoa > Chordata > Amphibia > Anura > Myobatrachidae > Crinia > Crinia signifera. Next base: position 147,270,832 of record NC_139221.1, on the reverse strand, counting down.
AAATCTGAAAAATACATACATCCAATGTCGATGAAATGGGTAAGGGTGATGGCTGCTCACACTCCACACTGGCTGTCGACGCGTTTCGGTGTGTAAAACACCTTTTTCAAGACATGCCAGTGGAGAGTGTGAGGCCATTCTTTTATACCATGAGCAGCCTAGTTAACCCAAACAGGAAGTGATGTCACAATTATCGTATTACCTTCACTTTCCATAAAAATGCATATACCATTACATATATAAATATACATTCCATTAAAATATTGCACTGCAGAAAATAGTATTGCTTTGAAGCAGTAGAGTTCTCATAAGTCCCAATCACATGCATTATTATTTCCGGATCAGACGGTTGCCATGACAACCCTCCGGGCGTTATGTGATTCTGAGGTTTGATCAAAGATCTAGCCAGACAGGAGATCATTGCTGAAAAACATATCCTCCCTCTGATGAGTATAAGTGGAGCGATCGCCTCCTCGTTGTATACAGAACTGTTTTCCATAGCGGCGTTTACTTGTGTGTTTACGAGCCGCTGCTTCCGGCTGCTGGAACGCAGCTACGGAAGCCTGGAAGGTTCAAAGCGTGGTAGGTGAGACGCATAACGCGCATTCCCCCACCTGATCCTCCGGCTGTTTCCGGACGCTGGACCGCAACTACAGAAAGATACCAGCCGGCTCAGATGGGGATTGCGCTCGAGTGTTTCCGGCTTTTTGGACCGCACAATGCGGAAGTTTATGGCCTCGTTGATTGTCATGACAACTCGTCCATCTGGGGGATATATAAACGGAATACATATTAGAACATATATTAATGCGAGAGAAATTCTATATTGAGCATATTAAAAAACACACTGATGTTCTGAACATCGGGACACCGTATAACAGAGATTTTTGTTATTATTCCCCAATGCCGGATGACATAAAACCATTTTCAGAAGAAATGACTATATATGCCTTGCAGGGGTGTCTAAAATGGGTCTTAAAGAAACCATTTTAGCTCAAAATCGCTATTTAGACCCCCTGGTATCAAGGTCTTACAGTTAAAAATGAGATTCATCTCTAATTTTGCCAAGGGTGTTACGTCATCCTTCTGTCTTATATTGCCCTTTGCTACCTTTAGGCCGCAAAAAGAGATAATTTCTTGTGGGGAGCAGTTATGTGCCACCTTAAAATGGGAGGAAAGTGAGTGGGATTCAAGTCCTTTTTTCACATTCCTCACATGTTCCCCCAATCTTATTTTCAGGGCCCTGGACGTTCTCCCAATATAATGTTTATGGCAACTGCACTCCATTGTATATACCACATTTTTTGTGCTACATGTAATAAAATCATCAATTTTTACTTTATAGTCATTAATGGTGTATTCAGTAATTTTGCTCATACCTATGCTTTTGATGTTTCTACATCCAATACAACTTCCGCATCGGAAGAAGCCTTTGGTAGAGATCCTAGATAGTTGGGGTTTGGATGAAAAATTACTCTTAACCAGGTTTGTGCGTATGTTTGGGGCCTTTCTATAAATGTGCTTTGGTCATTCAGGTATCAGGTTCTTTAGGATGGGATCATTCTGCAATATTCCCCAGTGTTTTTTAAATATTTTTTCTATTGTTTTATGCTCTTCTGTGTAAGTGGTGATAAATGAGCATGCAAAATTTTCTTTATTCACCTTTTTATCCCTAGTGGCATTGACTATTGAGACATCCCTATTTTTAAGCATGTCAATTTCCCCCTCCAATTTGGATTCCTCATAACCGCAGGCTGAGAATCTCATTTTCATCTCTTTAGCTTGCTCTGAAAAGATGGCGTCATCAGAACAATTTCTTCTTAGACGTTTAAATTGTCCTTTTGGGACCGAGCTCAGCCAATTTTTATGGTGGCAACTTGAGGAAGGGATATATGTCCCTGAATCAGTCGGTTTGCAGAAGTTTTTATGTTTCAGGACATTTTCTTCCACATATACTGTTATGTCCAAAAAATTGATACTGCTTTCTTCTATCTCAAAAGAAAGTTTGATATTACAATCATTATTGTTGAGATAATCACAGAATGCATTCAGGGTTTCCCTACTTCCCTCCCAAATCAGAAAAATGTCATCAATATACCTAGCGTAGGACACCAGATTCGCCCCAAACGGGTTATTGGCCCAGATGGTATTAAGCTCCCATGCCCCCATAAAAATGTTGGCATAGCTTGGGGCGAATCTGGTGCCCATCGCTGTTCCTGTCCGCTGTATATAGAACTCCTCGTTGAACAGGAAAAAATTATTTTCCAAAATAAAGGATATCCCACCAACGATGAACTCTTGGAGGTCCTGGGATTTCTCAGATCGAGATAAAAATTGTTTTGAACTTTGGATGCCTTTTTCATGTTGTATTATGGTGTATAAAGAACTGACATCAGCCGTCATATTTTATTTTTTATTTTTCATGTACATAAAAATCGGGAGTATAAAAAGGAGGATCATATAGATGAAAATCAAAGGAAAAACAAGATAAAGAAAACGTTACGTGTCTGTACACCACCATAGATTCTGTGAGTGGGGTACGCCCGTCCATTTTTCCCCCTTGTTTCCGTGTGCCTCGTTTTTTAAGCTTTCTAAAACACATGGAATGATATGTAACAGTTGGCTCTTTTTTCCTATTTGGTTGGTTCCCCACATCGGAAATACATCGAGAGTGAATACTCAAGGTGGTGATTATATCGATCGAGACACTGATGCTCTACACCCTTCATAACATCGCGCCTCAGAAGTCCGGAACTCCAACTTTTGTATTGTATGACCCATAGTAACCAATCAGCTATGAGGATGCATTTATCAAGTGTAGTCTATAAAATGATAGGTAGAAGCTGTTATGTGCAACTACACAGGTCCACTTCTCATGGCACTATCACTCCTTGATACAGTGCATCAACGCTCATGTCACAACGTATCTTTCATCTCAAGGTGGTTTCAGGAATTTCACAATGAATTCAACGACCACCGTAGCCCTCGGGCCTCGATACAATACAGAAGTGTTGGAATGTGGTGGAAAAGGAGAATCAAAGCACAAATGTCCAGCCAACAAACCCAACAACTCACCCACATGGACCAGAATCTCGAAATAATGTGCACAGCTGAATCCAATGCCTAAAGAAATGACCCAATTGAAATGTTTCCACAGAATGAGAAAATGTATTATATAGTATTTAATATATACATTCTGTCAGTGCATTCAAGGGCTTTTTAATTTAAAGCTCCAAATAACTAACTACAATGTCCTTTAATTAGCATGCATATATAACACATTCTACTGTAAGTTTTATATAAAATATCTTTAATTTTCAGTAAATGACTACAATGTTTGCATACATATATATTAATGTTATTAGCAGTTATTTAGCGCTTTTCCATGGTTCTTTCAAGTCCTACTATCCATTGTAGTTTGATGCAATACTGTATGTGTGCAACATCTGGTAGAATGTTGTAACACCTAATTTGTCCGGAACATGTTACACTCATCTGTGTTTTTAATCAATTCCTGGTGTATAAAACAAAATGTTACCTGCTACAAAACAATTTACAACTGTAAAGGAGAAATTGCTAGTGATTAAAAAAAAAAATATTCAAAGAAACTGCCACCACGTACTGCATTGGAAAAACCATTATCTGTAATATGCACAAGTAAAGGTAAAAGGAACAGCGAAGCATAGTGTTATATTTTGGACAAGAAAAATAATTGTATTTCTAGTATGAAAAACTGTAAAAGTACAATATTCATATTGCAAATTGTTTCATATTGGATAATTCTAAAATATGGGCAACAAAATAACGAATCCTCTGTGAAACTATGTATTTAAAAGTATGAAAGTACAGTAATGTAAGTACACTGTAGGCGATGACTACACATTTGGGGGTCTTTTTATTTTAACCAATTCCTTTATAACTGCATCAAAGGTAACTATATTTCATTACCTTTTTTTTAACGGGTTGGGATCAAGCATTGGGTCGACACCACTAGGTCGACATGCAGCAAGGTCAACATGGGTTAAGGTCAACATGGATCAAGGTCAACATAGATCAAGGTTGACATATGCATTAGGTCGACATGGGCTAGGTCAACAGTCCAAAGGTCGACTTGGAGTTTTTCACTGTTTTTTGACCCGAATGTCAACACAGTCGACATGGACACAGTTTGAAGTGCACCGCATCCTCTCGCATCGCTCACAATGCTTCAGGCACACTATTTTATTCTCCCACTATGCCCTAGTGGATGGTAGGGCATGAAATACCGCCTGTCGGCACATGTTGGAAAACCCGATGTTGACCTTTTGACTGTCGACCTAGCCCATGTCGACCTAATGCATGTGTCGGGAGTTGTGTGACGTCAGCTCCAGCCCCGATCAGCCTGTTTCTATCACACCGGAGGAGTAAGTCCTGGGCTATGCATAGACTGCACATATTGGAAATATCATTCAATTGTCAATAGCTTGAGTATGGATTTGCTGCTAATTGTATGGCTGCAATATTAATGCATGGTTTTCGCAAGCCGTGTACAGCAATTCACAAGCTTGCACAATGAGTGAGTTCACTATGGTTGGGCGGTGATTACCTGATCTCAGGGCTCTGCAAATTAGCAGGTTTGAATAACCCCCTATGTTTGATATTTTTCATATATCTAATGCTGGTAATGGTTTGCAGTCACTGGGTAGATAATGTCGTGCTCGACACCTTGAAATGGTCAACATACCCAAGATCGACATTGATTAAAGGTTGATACAGGTTTATGGACAAAATGAATAAGGTCCACATGTTTTTCACTTAAAAAAAAAAAAGGTATTTTTCGTGCTATCCCAGTGGGCAGAGTTGGAATATGATATTGCAGTGAGGCACCGTGCACGAAGCATGACGAGTGCAGCGGCACACTTATACGGTGTCCATGTCAACATATGACACAAAAGCCATGAAAAACTCATGTCAATCTTATTCAGGTTGACCATATCTATGTTAACCGTAACAGTGCGTTGACATTTTGTCAATGACGACCTTGGATATGTCGATCATTTCAAGGAGTCAACCTAGTCACTGTCAACCTAAACACTGTCTTCCATTTATACCGTAACCCTGAACAATATATCTAGTGTGTATCCTCAATATTGTTAAAGATATTTTGCCTGCGGCACCTCAATATAGTTAAGGATATACGCGGTGTGGCAAATTGCCCAGTGTGTACCCAGCATAAAAATAGACTAATCATAACAATTGAAGACGCTTAATTAGTCTTTAAAATAATATGTTATATCCACTCATCTTTAAACATACACTCTGTGAGATCACATTTGGATATTGTGTTAATAGTTTTTGTTTTTGACATGAAGAACTAATAGGCAATATATGTTATATAGTACAGTATATAGCAGTATACAGCTATATAGTACAGCGCTATAGCAGTATATAGCTATATAGTACAGTGCTTTTGCAACAAGAATTCTATATGTTAAAATGCTGTAATATTTTCCACTATATATTTTCTTTTTAGTTAAGTCCATCAGCATCCTCTGACAGCTCTAAACTGACATATACTGTAATAAGCTTCTTAGAGAATGTGGGAATTGTGGTAAGTTTATTTCAATCAGTTCTGTCAATCATTTTACTTTATATCTTTATATCTAAGGACATTAAAGTGGAACTCTACCCAAACAATTAAAACAGTTATGGGCCCCACACACAGGGCAACATTTAGGCATTTTTCTGAGCGATTTTACAAAAAAAAAAGCATGTAAATCACTGTGTGCGTAGCCCACGCAGCGAACTAAATGCGCGGCGCTGCCGGTCTGAATCTGGCGGCGATTAATAACCTGCATGCAGGTTATTAATCGGTCCGGGACAGTGTTCTCAACAGAACTATGACGGTGAGCAATAGGCACTGTTCGCCCTCATAGCTTGCCTGATCGGCATTAAATATACCCCATAAAGTGGGGATTCAGTATTGAATCCCGGCGGTCGGGATCCCGGCGTTCCGAATCCCGACGCCGGAATCCCGACAGCCGAAATGCAGACAAGGGGGGGACGTGGAATGCCCCCCCTTGCGGGCTCGCTGCGCTCGCCACGCAGCGGGCCCGGTGCCTCGCTACGCTCGGCACACTAATTTATTCTCCCTCCAGGGGTGTCGTGGACACCCCAGGAGGGAGAAAGTGTCGGCATTTCGGCGGTCGGGATTCCGGCATCGGGATTCTGAATGCCGGAATCCCGACCGCCGGGATTGTAACTGCATCCCATAAGTGGGTGTATCCTGGTAGTAGGGGCATGGTTCACTCACAAGTCACTGGTAGCTGATATGCCTTCCTTTCTGAGCAGAAAGTATAGTACACACTGAGTATACCAGTAAAGCAAGCACAGAATCCTTGATGCAGCGTCAATATTGTGCAACCAGGCCCTGAATTTTTGAGTTATGTTTCAGTCTGAACATAATACAGGGTTGCCGACTTTTTCAGTCTCCTCTCCAGGAGAAGCCCGGAAAGGAGACTTTCACCAGCAGTTTGGGGGCAGGGTTTGAGCATGACACCATTAAGCCCCACCCTCAGGATGTAAAATAGACTAATTTGGATCTCCGTGGAGGGGGCGGGGCTAAAAATGACACGATTGTGACATTTTAGCCCCGCCCCCTCCTCTGAGACCCGCGGATTGCGGCATTTAAATGCAGAGGTCAGGGGGAAGACATTGTGATCGGTGGGGTGGAGAGGGAGTCGCCCACCTTTCCAGGGGGCCGGGAGGAGGACCCGATTTTTGGGATCCTCCCGGCCATTCCAGGAGGGTAGGCAACCCTGACATAATACATTTTGGTATCGTCACAACAATAATATACAGTTTAGCGTTGTATCCTATTTACATTACTCACTGCAGACTATTCAGCAATACAGTCTACATCTGTTAATACAATAAAATGCCTGCCTATTAAAAGCCAAGCCACAATTGTGACATCAGGGAATGTGGAGAAACAAGTTGGTAAATACAGCAATGTACAGTTACATCATTCTTCTGTAATGCAATATCTAGAAGGAGACCATTAAGGTCTTAAGTTGATATGAGACAGGTTTGAATTTTTTATTCCAACATTCCTCATTTAGCCATTCAGCGTAACCCTCACCCAACATTTTATTCCAAGATCATATTCTACTGCCCTTGGCGTGCAGTCTAACCAAACACTACAGGAAGGATCTGAACAGCACATATCAACATACATGTAAGGTTATATTGTATGTAGGATATGTGCTTGCTGCCTTACCCAGGAATATGCTGCTGCAACACAGGGGCCCTATGAGTACCTCTGCCTCCTACCTCAACATGTTCACCTATTATCTTCCCTTCCCACATGTGCCTCTGACCTCACCCAAGCATGCCTCTGACACTGCAGTGACGATTTTAATTAAGCAAGTGGAAAAAAAACATGGGCATCTGAGCGCAGAGACCATGCAAAGCACAAGCATGGCCAGCCACTGTGAGACCATGCATGGTTGTGTAGTCATCACATCTCGTTTTTTAAGAGCTAATTATTTAAAACTAGTTCCAGCCCATCAAAATGACAGAACAATATCACAGTAATGTCAGCGCCAGCAGATTGAGCATCAGGCACCATCTAATGGCTGTTGGACTGCAAAACACTTGCGTTCCCCCTAGAGAAGTGAGTCGCAGTGTTTGCCTTTTATTATACTGTACTGTATATTGGGTGGAATGTGCAAAAATTTTGCATGTAAATAAAATGCAATTAATTGCATAGCAAGGTTGGTGGTTGTAGTAGGACCTTGATAGCTAACCTTAACACTCGAGCTGAACTACACATCCCAGCATGTTCTGCATAAGATTTAGCATGGCCAAAATAGCAAAACTGAAGCAGAGCATGCTGGGATGTGTAGTTTAAAAACATCTGGATTGTCAAGGTTAGCAATCAAGGTAGTAGGATGAACCGCATCATTTGTAGCCATTTTGAGTAACTGAGCAAAATTGATTCGTATCGAAGCATCCAGGGAAAGACTCTAGGGACAAAAGTACATTTTTAACCTTAATTTTTAAACAAACAATACAATGTGCAATTGTAAATTAACAATATATTAGAAGTGGAGAACATCCCACCCCTTATTAGTGCATGGAATCTCCCATGTTTTCCATACACTGAGGGTATCGGAGCAGCGGGAAGGTGGAGAGGCAGAGCTTACTGTTCAAAAAGTCCATTTTAAACTTCGATTTTTAAACAAACAATACAATGTACAATTGTAAGTTAACTATTCAACAGAAACAGAGAACATGATCTTTAAAATGGTACCTCATTTATCGATTTTGGTTAAGTATGAAGGGAGAAAAAGGGATCGTTGCCAAAATTAACCTTCTAGCCAAGATGGAAAGCACATGTAGATTGTAGGACATATACATTCAAAATTGTTCCCATGCAAAGCTGGGGCGGGTCACTTGTACAATATACTTTAAAGTTCTACTTATAAAATAAGTAAAGATTAAATAAAACTTGAATTAAAAGATATTTAACTAAATGTATTGATGTACTGTAATAATCAGCTTCTAATGTGTCTCTGACTCTTTGGATTCGATCCTATTAAGTGAGTATGTTTCGTGGGTGCGAATCATCACGACACTGGGCACACTTTACGGCGGGCCGAATTCGCTTAAAAGTGCTAGCACCTCCATAGGGCCTGCAAAGGGTGCTTAATTCGGGTGCCGTTTTCAGCATTAAAATGGCACCCGAACGGCAACTCGCACCCTTCAGTGATAATAGGATCAACCCCTTGGTGTCATGACTGCCCAGAATGCATACAAATTAATAGGCAATTCCCAGTTGTTTGCAGTTGCTCTATCATCAGTCCAGCATCTGAGCATCTTATTTATTTTACAACATAAAGATTTAGAACATTGTATACTGTACAACTCAGCTACTAATCTACATAATGGTTACAACAATAAATATTTAGTTTATTAATCAATCAATCAATCACACTATCGATTTCTAGAAATTAACATATCTGATTACAGAGGTTTAACATCTTTTTACACCACAAAATACAGTATGTGCCATTGGAATATTGTTTTGCTGTTGCGTCAGTAATAATACCATCTTAGACAGAAATGCACAAAATATGACCTGTTGGTAAACTTGAGGGTTGTAGTAGTTTACTCTAATCTACAACAGTTATTACCAGCACCTCGGGTTTTCTCCTAATGTGCATGGCTGCGCTTGCATCCGCAGCCATGCACATGGGAGGGGGCAATGTGGTCGGTGCGGCGGGGGGGGGGGGGGGGGGGGCATTTACCTGATCTCTGGGCAGTTTTCCTTGTGTATTTTTGCTGCAGTTGCTTGTACAAATCTTTTTAATGCTGCTACACAGAACTTCCCTGGTGTACATCGTTATATCCACATGTGTGAGGACTAAGATGCCCTGCTAGTGTCTGCAGATGCTGTAATCAAGCACTTTGCATCTTTATATGCTACCATTGAAACTGTGTATCAGCCCTATGTCAGGTGCAGATTACCTGTCTCAGATTGGCCTCCAATATGGACAATTCACAAAACACACCAGAGTCACTACAAAAACACCCCAAGACTATGCTACATCTCTGTCTGATTAGCAAACCCCCTGTACCCATCCAGCAATGCCCAATGCCTTTCTTCAAGCATGCACATGAATCAGTACTGAGGCTCTGTATGAATGCCAGGAACACATAATAATAATAATAATAATAATAATAATAATAATAATAATAATAATAATAATAATGATATTTATATAGCACTTTTCTCCCAATAGGACTCAAAGTGCTTTACCATTGTCTTTACAGCTCAAAATACAAAACAAGCTTAACAGTAGAAATCAGTAAAATGCTGGAGTAAATAGGTACGTCTTTAGTCTATTTTTAAAGGACTCTACAGTGGGGGCTTCTCGCACTGTGCGGGGAAGTGAGTTCCATAGAGTTGGAGCAACAAAGTTGAAAGCTCGACCCCCAGATGAATTCAGGGAAATTCTGGGTACTGTTAGAAGTCCTTCTGCAACGGATAGAAGTAATCGAGTAGGACAGTAAGGAATCAGAAGCTGCTGCAGGTACCTTGGGCCCTGGTCATGTAGGGCCTTGAAAGTGAGTAAGCCAATCTTGAAAACGATTCACCATTTTACAGGTAGCCAGTGAAGGGAGTATAGAATGGGAGATATATGGCAGGTGCGGGGCTGGTTAGTTAATAGTCTGGCAGCTGCATTTTGTACCAGCTGCAAGCGGTGCAATTCTTTTGCTGGGAGACCCAGGTAGAGATACATACAGGAAAAATAAAACCTGGAAGACACACATGGGAGAGGGGGAGTAAAAGAACACTGTCATTACACAGGGATACAGATAGATAAGAGACATCTCTTTCCTTCAGAGTAATAAAAAATATACAGCAATCCACAAATAGGAAAAGGTTATCTATACCAGGGGTGTCCAAACTTTTTGCGATGAGGGCCAGATTTGGTGAAGTGTAAATGTGTGGGGGCCGACCAATCAGCCTTACATTCTTTGAATCATTAATCACATCAGAATGGTCCCCTACTCTGCCCCCATTCACTCTATGTCCCCCAGCCTGCCCCTTCACTGTATTTCCCCTAGCCTGCCCCCATTCACTGTATGTCCCCCAGCCTGCCCCTCCTTCACTGTATGTCCCCTATTCACTGTATGTTCTCCACTCTGCAGCATTCACTCTGTCCCTCAGCCTGCCCCCTTCTCTTAATATCCATCAGTGCCTCCATTCATTGTATGTCTCCAAGCCTGACCCTCCTTCACTGTAGGACTCCCATTCACTGTATGACCCCCAATCACTATGTACCCCACTCTGCCCCCATTCACTGTATGTTTCCCAGCCCCTTGTGTGAGCCAGAGGACTGAGAGGCAAAGCAGGCACTGCAAGGACAGGAGATGCTTGGGCTCCCCCTGCTGCCCTCCTCCGCTCTGCATATTACGGGAGCAAGCTTCCCCCTTGCTGCCCCCCTCCCCAAACACTGCTGTCACTGTGATTGTGGAGTAGGGTGATATACGATTGCAGCAGCAGAGGTAGGACACAAAACACATCTGACTGTGGCGGTCGGCACGTCCTCACTGCAGCAGACAGCAAGGTAAAGGCACGCTCGCCGGGGCCCCACCTTTAGTGTCCTGTGTTGTACTTCCCACATCTGATGCTCTCCCGCTTTCAGCTGGAGGCTGCGGGCCGCTTGAAATGACAGCACGGGCCGCAATTGGCCCCCGGGCCTGACTTTGGGCATGCCTGATCTATACCCATCAACCACTATCAGCAATATTTCTCACACCTCAGGAACTGGCATTAAATTTGCATGAGACTGACCGATTACCCATTCTGACAGTATGCATTAAGGGGGTAAAAGAGGAGAAAGCAAACTCCTTCTTTAATGAACATACCCATGTGCACTGCAGGTGGGGCAGATGTAACATGTACAGATGTAACATCTCCAATTCATACATATATCCAACAGAGGCACATTACTGGCAGAGACAGATAAATGGGATAAATACAGGAAAGTGACAGAGGATGTGAGAAGCAGTGGGAAGAGGGACCCAGAGGGAAGAGACAGACAGGCAGAAGGAAGAGACAGAGGGCAGCAGTGAGATGAGAAACAGATGGACAGGAAAGAGACAGACAGAGGGAAGAGACAAGTCAGTATGAGGGGAGACAGACAGAAGAAAGAGAGCAGTGGCGTAGCTTGTAAGTGGTGGACCCAGGTGCAAAAATATGCTTTGGGACATCTCCTATGTCCCATCTTAAGTATATAATGTGCTACATGGCAATGTTTGGCAGGGAGAGGTAGAGGGAGACAGGTATTAGTGGGAGGTAGAGAATGACTGACATTGGGAGATGGTAATAGGGTGATAGACAGAGGCTGATGGGGAGAGGCATTTGTTGACAAGCAAAGGCAAAATTACCACATTTTTTTTTAAACAAACTATGCACAGTGCAGAAGGCCAGCACCATCCACTGTAAAGGGGGTGCCACAAGCATCATTGTACAGGTACAAGAGCTTCATCAGACAGGATGGAGGCTGGGCGCCTATAGCTGGTGAAACACTCATATGGGTTTAAAACAACCACAGAGAGACTGTTACCAGCTGTCACACTGCTGCCAACCTTTCTTGGAAATCTGTCAAATTCTGACACCTCCCCAATAGGTAATAATGAACAATAAAAAGATAGAGACTTTATTTCTCTGCAAGGATTAAAATATCTCCCCCTGGATCACTAATACAGTATCACACCAATTCAACAACACGGGTCCCTTACATTTGTACTCCCCACACTCTCCCAATGAAGACCCTAATACAGGTTGAGTATCCCATATCCAAAATGCTCGGGACCAGGAGAATTTTGGATAACGGATTATTCCGTATTTCGGAATATTTTAACCCCTTCCTGACAGAGCTAGTTTTTGCGTTCCTGACAGAGCCATTTTTTTCAAATCTGACATGTCTCACTTAAGTGGGGATAACTTTTTTTTGCTTTTACTTATCCCAGTGATTTTGAGATTGTTTTTTCGTGACACATTGTACTTCAAATTAGTGGTAAATTTGGGTCGATACAGTCTGTGTTTTTTTGTGAAAAATACCAAAATATCGTGAAAAAATGGAAAATTTAGCGATTTGCAAAATGTTAAATTTTCTGCTTGTGAGACAAATAATCATACCACTCAAAATAGTTAATAACTAACATAGACCATATGTCTACTTTATGTTTCCATCATTATTTCAACTTCCTTTTAATTTTTTTGGACACTAGGAGGCTTACAATATGAATAGCAAATTCTCAAATTTTCAAGAAAATTTCAAACACTGATTTTTTTAGGGACCAGTTCAGTTCTGATGTGACTTTGAGGGACTTGTATGTGAGACACCCCCATAAATGATGCCATTTCAAAAACTGCACCCCTCACAGTATTCAAAACAGCATTTTGGAAGTTTGTTAACCCTTTAGGTGTTTCACAGGAATTAAAACAAAGTGTAGGTGAAATTTCAAAATTTCATTTTTTTTGCAGAGTTTCAATTTTAATACATTTTTCTAACGAATACAGTAGATTTTACTAGAGAAATGTGACTAAAAATTGATTCCCCCAATTCTTTGGTTTTCATAAATATCCTATATGTGGCCCTAGTGTGCACGGTGACCAAACCACAGGCTTCATAATAGAAGGAGCACCTACTTGATTTTGGAGCCTCCTTTTTATGAGATTATTTTTTAGGCACCATGTAGGTTTCTAGGCACCATAAGATGCTAAAAGTTAGGAACCCCCCACACAAGTGACCCCATTTTGCAAACTACACCCTTCAGGGAATTCATCTAAGGGTATAGTGTACATTTCAAACCCCCAGGGGTTTCACCAATTGTGGTACAACTGGGCAGTGAAAATAAAAAAAAATTTTTTTTCATTTTCACAGCTCAGTTGTATCAAAATTGGTGAAACCCCTGGGGGTTTGAAATGTACACTATACCCCTTGATGAATTCCCTGAAGGGTGTAGTTTGCAAAATGGGGTCACTTGTGGGGGGGTTCCACTGTATTGGTGCAACATAGCACCCACCATTCATTCCACCAAAATCTGTGCTGCAAAATCCAAAAATCACTCCTTCCCTTCTGAGTCCTGCCATGCACCCAACTGGTATTTTTTGGTCACATGTGAGGCATTGCCATACTCGGGAGAAATTGGGGCACAGATTTTGGGGTGCTTTGTATCCTTCATTCCTTGTGAAAATGAAAAATTTTGAGCCAGATCTGCATTTTTGTGTAAAAAAATGTAATTTTTTTACAGAAAAATGCAGTTCTGGCTCAAAATTTTTCATTTTCACAAGGAATGAAGGATACAAAGCACCCCAAAATCTGTGCCTCAATTTCTCCCGAGTACGGCAATGCCTCACATGTGACCAAAAAATACCAGTTGGGTGCATGGCAGGACTCAGAAGGGAAGGAGTGATTTTTGGATTTTGCAGCACAGATTTTGGTGGAATGAATGGTGGGTGCTATGTTGCACCAATACAGTGGAACCCCCCCACAAGTCACCCCATTTTGCAAACTACACCCTTCAGGGAATTCATCTAGGGGTATAGTGTACATTTCAAACCCCCAGGGGTTTCACCAATTTTGATACAACTGAGCTGTGAAAATGAAAAATTAATTTTTTTTATTTTCACTGCCCAGTTGTACCACAATTGGTGAAACCCCTGGGGGTTTCAAATGTACACTATACCCCTAGATGAATTCCCTGAAGGGTGTAGTTTGCAAAATGGGGTGACTTGTGGGGGGGTTACACTGTATTGGTGCAACATAGCACCCACCATTCATTCCACCAAAATCTGTGCTGCAAAATCCAAAAATCACTCCTTCCCTTCTGAGTCCTGCCATGCACCCAACTGGTATTTTTTGGTCACATGTGAGGCATTGCCGTACTCGGGAGAAATTGGGGCACAGATTTTGGGGTGCTTTGTATCCTTCATTCCTTGTGAAAATGAAAAATTTTGAGCCAGAACTGCATTTTTGTGTAAAAAAATGTAATTTTTTACAGAAAAATGCAGTTCTGGCTCAAAATTTTTCATTTTCACAAGGAATGAAGGATACAAAGCACCCCAAAATCTGTGCCCCAATTTCTCCCGAGTACGGCAATGCCTCACATGTGACCAAAAAATACCAGTTGGGTGCATGGCAGGACTCAGAAGGGAAGGAGTGATTTTTGGTGGTGGAATGAATGGTGGGTGCTATGTCGCATTAGCAAGACCCCCGAAGCACCAATACAGTGGAACCCCCCCCACAAGTGACCCCATTTTGGTCCACAGCTTTGGGAGGGGGGCTGGCGCTGCGGCTGGTGGGGGGTTGGGAGGGGTGCTGGCGCTGCGGCAGCCGGGTGGGTGGGAGGGAGGGGGGGCTGCCGGGTGGGATGGGGGGGCTGGCGATCGGTGGTGATCGGTGCTGTACTTAACAGCACCGATCACCACCGATCACTGTGTTACCGAGCGGCTTAGCCGCCGGTAACACAGAAAACGCTGCAATTGGCTGTTCACATTTGAACAGCCAATCGCAGCGATCGCCGACCGGGGCTCAGGGACAGCAGACATCTCCAAACTGTCACCGCGTCTATGGACGCGGTGACAGTTTAAAACCATGACGTATATATACGTCTTCGGTCGGGAAGTACCTCCCGACCATGACGTATATATACGTCTTCAGTCGGGACTACCTATCTGTATATATATATATATATATATATATATATATATATATATGTATATACACACACATATATATATATATATATATATATATATATATATATATATGTGTGTATATACACACATATATATATATATATATGTGTATATACACACATATATATATATGTGTGTGTGTATATACACACATACACACACACACATATATATATATATATATATATATATATATATATATATATATATGTGTGTGTGTGTGTGTATATACACACATACACACACATATATATATATATATATATATATATATATATATATATATATATATATTTATTATCATTTCCTTTTATTTTTTTCATTTCATTCTTCATATACTTGCTGCTGCTGCTGGCGGGGGGAGGGAGGGGGGAGGCAGCGCTGCGGCGCATAGCCGAGGGAGGAGAGCGGCTGCCGGGTGCCTGGTAAGCATATAGTGCTGCCGGGTGGGAGGGAGGGGGTGTCCGCGGATCGGTGGTGATCGGTGCTGCACCGATCACCACCGTTTTCTGTGTTACCGAGCGGCATAGCCGCCGGTAACACAGAAATAGCTGTGATTGGCTGTTCACATTTGAACAGCCAATCACAGCGATCGCCGACCGGGGGGGGCATCCCTGCCCCCCCCGGGCGGCGAGGGGGGATGTCTGCTGTCAGGGACAGCAGACATCTCCAAACTGTCACCGCGTCTATAGACGCGGTGACAGTTTTAACCCATGACGTACATTTATGCCATGTGTCGGGAAGTACTTCCCGACCATGACGTAAATGTACGTCAAATGTCGGGAAGGGGTTAATATTTCAATGATGTATTTTGAAGTATCTTGCATTTATGCTGTATAAACACATAATATACACACAAATATATTTTATTACCACATAAAATACACACAAACATATTTTAATTGTTCAAAAAACAAGGTTTCAAAACGTGAAACAAAATGTGTGTACTATCTCAGCACTGAATTTGAATGCCAAGCAATCATTGTCTTGCACATATATAGTGCCAGTTACATATCATGTCCCCAGTGATGCTGTTACATATGTCCCCAGTGAGTTTTTAGCAAAAAAAAAATTTTTTTCACTTTCTGGAATGTCCGTATTTCGGAATAATTCGGATAACGGATATTCGGATACGGGATACTCGACCTGTACTGATATTACTTTATTACTACCCCTATCATGCATACAATGAGATGTAATAGGGTGTGAATTTTTAGACAAAGTCAGAATTCACTTGTGATTTCTGGTATTGTTTTTAGTAACCGGAATGGGAGATTTGTTAGTAAGTGTGCAGATTTTTCGTAAAATGTTAAAAAAAAAAAAACAGCCCACACAGTCCTACCCCCATCTGGTTTCCCAAATACGGAGGAAAAAACGTTGGAGTCCCTCCGTATTTAAGAAAACAGCATCAAGGTCTTGGACCAGTCCTGGTCCCATAAATATGGGGTACAAAAAGAGTAAGGGTCCCCATATAACAGCCGGTAGTGTCATGCTACAGCCGGGGGACACCTTTTATACAAAGTCCCCTGGCCGATACATGAACACAGTGGTTGGTTAACCCTGGATGGGGTACCTGAAGGAGAGGGGAATTCCCCAATAAAGGGGTTCCCCCCAGGCTTCACCTGATCAGGGCTGATTGGAGGCTGAGCTGATTATTTTGTGGTAAAAAATAGAATATAAAATTACATTGGGTTGTGCAGCGAACATACAAGTCCCAGCAAGCCTTCGCCGAATGTTGATTCTTGGAGAAACACAGGCCCCAGCATGCAGGGTATTAACCCCATACCCCCAGACGAGAGGAGCAGGCTCATCTTCCAAACCCTAAGGGAATCCCAGTGACGTGAGTCACGAAAATCCTAACGACAGTGGGCCCAAACCTTTTTTTTTATTTTATTTTTACTTTTAGATACTTTTTTGGACAGAACCATGCATAGATCTCACTGATGCATGGTTCTGTCCAACTCGCCACTGACTGTTGTAGGGGTACCTTAGAGTACTGCCTCCCAGACCGGCTCTGGTCCCACGGTTAGGTGCGCAGTACCAATCACAATGACAATGGTGTGGAGGGCAGTGCTCCTGAGCTTTCCAGATTTCTACTCCCTTTACTACACCCTTTACTACTATTATGTTTTTTTCTCTTCTTAAAAGGCCAATAAAATGCCAGCTGCCCAAATTTGTAATAGTATCTATCAACACTCATGCATCAGTGGTTTATACAGTCTAAACATCATATGTATGAACTTCTCAGCTGGCTATGCTGATTAGTATTACTAGACTTCATGTATTTCTATGCGTATGTATCATGTTTTGTGAACACAATAGAAATACTGTATAACAATATGGTTGTTTAATGGTTGTAGTCCCCGACATTGGGGCAGATGTATTAAGCCTGGTAAAATGATAAAGTAAATAAAGATATATAGCAGCGCTGGTATTACAATGTAAAAAAATTTATTTAATACACAATTAAAAAACATAAATGAATAAAATGCATTAATGAACCAATTGGTGCAAAACAATGACAACACTAAATGGTGGGACTTGACCCAATTATAGTCACCAGGAGTAGAATGGTAATGAACCTGCTCTGATCCAGAAAGTTGGGGGAGGGGAGTCCTTTACGGCCACTTGAATGGTATCCTGAAGCGAGAATTTTGGTGGACTACAACCGATGGCAAGTGTGGAATTAGCCCAATCGGGAGTCCCGCTGAGACGGAAAAGTCAGGTGTCCAGACAAGAAATGTAGGCTTGAGACTCTCAGGGAAGTTGGTTTCCGATCAGATAGTTTTAGCAGGTAAAGTGGTCCTCGGTGCAAATAGAGGTTTTTGAGGTGAAGTGGGTCCAGGCAGGGGGTGTCACCAACGCGTTTCGCAGTTCTCAGACTGCTTTGTCAAGGTGTCTGTTTGGGTCCATGGGTGCCATTTTTATACCTGAACACCCATGTGTTCATTTGCATACCACATTGGTTCATATTACAAAAACACAATAAAAACAATAAGTGGAGTTACTCGGAGACAAGAAACAATCAATATCAATATGTATTATTAGTCTAATGACTATTTTAATTAAAATGTAAGCTGAAAAACGCATTTATAAAGAAAGCACATATAGAAGCACTTCCGGGTTATTTGTCAAATCATTAGCATAATAATCTTCCGGTTTTGTGCTGCACATTTAAATGAACCCATTGTTAGGATCTGCGGTGGTAATATAGCACTACTTAACAGTGCAGCTAATAAATGAAGTAATCGCCCCGTTACTTACACATAAGCTGCAGCATAAGGGTATAATTTGTGCAGATCGTGATTCATGTATCCAGGAAGTGACGTTACGCACGACTTTAGCCGGTGCGCACGTCACTTCCGGTTCTGTAGTGTGTACAGCCGTTGTCTTGGATACCTGGTTGTATAGGAAGTGACGTTCCGCCGAGATTCGGCGCTCACGTCACATACACATGGCTAGTTGTCATAGACACCGGGCTGAGAAGGGGATTGACGGTGCGCCTGAATGCGGCGCTCACATCACATCCGGTCAGCCGGGTTGTGGCACATCTTTCCTGCCATTTGAAACGCAAATTGCGTTTCATTGTCAATCTAATCATTTCCGGATATAGTATCTCGTGCTTGTGTTGTCATGGTAACACCTATAATCTTAGTAAATACGTTATATCTAGAATATCGCACTTTAAGAAACACCATAATGATAACTCATATAAGAGGGGTAAATCACATATATACTTTAGTCAATATAAACGTGACAAATAGCATAAGAGTATGGGGCACGTATAGAGTTCTGTTCATGCAATAATCATCATATTTCGAACATATAGATATCTATTGATACAGTTTATTTTACATATGATAATTATTTATATTTCTTAAACAAAAGAGATTTGATTACAGTATTAATAAAAGAATATATATATACACATAAAAAGGAAGGGAAAAACAAAAAACAAAGCTTAGTAGTACAAGGTATATCCTTTATATACATGTGTCAGCAGAGAGTTATAAGCATGTATATGCGGTGCATCTATGGTTTCTATCTTCGAAGATTAGTACGAATTTGGAGTTAATATTCATGTATCGAAAAGCTTAGTATCTCTCTCGCTAGAATTAGATAGTACCTTCAGTATTTTTAGCTTTTTCTCAGTATTTTATACTATCTTCCATACAAGAACATTTTAGACAGGATTTGAAAAAATCCTAGACAAAAAATCTTAGAAAGAATAATAATAATGCTAATAGTAGTTTTAATAATTTGAACCGGATTTAAATAATTTATAACAAAATAATATGCTAATATGATAAATGGGAATAGAAAGGGAAAAGGGAGATGATTGATACTTAGAAGATGAGTTTTTTCTCAAAGGACAACGTTAAGTTCAAGTGAATCATTAAAACCCTTCGGATGAAGGGAGTTGAATTTAAAGATCCAGTATATTTCTTGGCTGCATAAGGTTCTAAATCTGTTGCCACCTCTTTTGCTGATCTCTATTTGCTCTATGCCTAATATACTGAGATCTTTAGGGTCACTTCTATGTTGTTCAAAAAAATGGCGGGATACACTGTGTAACAGATTTTTATTTATAATATTTCTGCGGTGTTCAAGGAATCTCACTCGCATGGGTCTGGTGGTTCTACCCACGTACTTCAGACCGCATGTGCAGGTTAAAAGATACACTACATAATCACTGTTACAATTTATAAAGTTTTTAATTACGTATGGATTCTTTTCTCCTTCGATATTAATGGATTTAGTCTTATTTTGAATATATCCACAGGTAATACATGTGTTCAGTCCACATTTGTAACATCCATGAATTTTATTAGGTAGCCACATATTGGGGGTTCCTGATATTACCGTCGGGTCTTCAAGGTTATATTTTAGCTCTTTTAGTTCGCTAGGCGCCAGCAAAGTTTTCAGGGTTTTATTTTTTTTAAAAATGAACGATGGTTTAGCAGGAAGTATATCTCTTAGTGTATGGTCTTGTTTTAGTATGTCATAATTCTTCAGTACAATCTGTTTAATCTCCTTGTATTGGGAATTAAAGGTAGAAATAAAAGAAATGTTTTTATCATCTTTTCGATTTGTCTGTTTTTCCTTCTTTTTTTGAACTAATAGTGTATTTCTATCATATTTTTTAACTTCTACTATTGCGTTATTGACCAGGTCATTAGGATAGCCTCTGGAGATAAAAGATTTAGCTAGATCTGTCGCCTGAGACTCAAATGAATTTAGATCTGAGCAGTTGCGTCTCAGACGAAGCATTTGGCCCCTGGGAATATTTTTCATTTTTTATTGTGTTTTTGTAATATGAACCAATGTGGTATGCAAATGAACACATGGGTGTTCAGGTATAAAAATGGCACCCATGGACCCAAACAGACACCTTGACAAAGCAGTCTGAGAACTGCGAAACGCGTTGGTGACACCCCCTGCCTGGACCCACTTCACCTCAAAAACCTCTATTTGCACCGAGGACCACTTTACCTGCTAAAACTATCTGATCGGAAACCAACTTCCCTGAGAGTCTCAAGCCTACATTTCTTGTCTGGACACCTGACTTTTCCATCTCAGCGGGACTCCCGATTGGGCTAATTCCACACTTGCCATCGGTTGTAGTCCACCAAAATTCTCGCTTCAGGATACCATTCAAGTGGCCGTAAAGGACTCCCCTCCCCCAACTTTCTGGATCAGAGCAGGTTCATTACCATTCTACTCCTGGTGACTATAATTGGGTCAAGTCCCACCATTTAGTGTTGTCATTGTTTTGCACCAATTGGTTCATTAATGCATTTTATTCATTTATGTTTTTTAATTGTGTATTAAATAATTTTTTTTACATTGTAATACCAGCGCTGCTATATATCTTTATTTGCTTTACCTTTTTATTTGGGAGCTGACTACTCCCTCCAGCAGCAGCTACTTGACCAAAACCACTCCTGATAAGCGCTCCATACCAACCTTGGTTGGTCCCTTTTTTCCTTAAAATGATAAAGTGTTGATAAAGCAGAGATTAAGTGGAAGGTGGAAACGCACCAGTCAGTGAAATCATAACTGTCATTTTTCAAACACAGATGATTGGCTGGTGCGTTATATCCTTCTACTTTATCTCCATTTTATATCTTCAACCCATGGTTCCAATTGTTCATTATCAAGAAACTGCATAGAACAGATTCTCTGGAATGTTGGATGCAACATTTTTGGTGTGAACTGTTTTTAATGTTTGGGTAGGGGAGCAAGGTGATACAATGTCATAGAAGTATATTCTAGTTTGGTTATGTGCAGTTATTATTACGTTCATTTAAAAAGTGCATATTATAGTGTAGGCAAACCATTCTCCTGATATAAAAAAGGTTTGTATGAAAACAACGGTTTACATACAATCCAAGCTTTTGTGTCGGTTGTTAGTATATAATATTATACTGAAGGTGGAAGCTTTTTCAAGGTTTATCATTGGAGGCAGTATTATAATAAGTAGTTATTAGTTCCCCCGAACACAGGAAAGTGAGGAAATATATTGTAGTAAAAATATTAAATTATGTCCTTATCTTCTGTAAAAGATCTGTTAACAATGGATTTGAATGTGGGATAGATAAAAAGCATACTTTTTCCATCTGCTAATATATTGTTCTTATGAGAAAGGAAATGTGTTCCAGATAGATATGTTTATTGTTTGACCCAGGAATATAGACTGAGAGACATGTTATTCCTGGCAGAAGTTCTTGAAAGGGAATTTTAGCGCAACTTATATTGTAAGATGTCATTAATGAGTGGTGAATATCTGCTATATTCAGTGGTGGTTTTTATCTTTGGGCTGCAGGACTCCAGCCCCCCCCCCCCCTCCCCTGCACTGGCTTCACAGTAACTGGCAGTGACTTCCTGTTAGAAGTCCAACCTGTAAGGCAGTCCCATTGGGAGATGTTCCCTCACTCGGGGATGCCTCTACGGGCTGCTACGGCTGCAGTCCATAGAATCCTGGGTCTGGACATGCGAGTACCAAGGCCAATACTGCGCATGTGCCGGTCCCGGTGCCTGTCATCTGCAGTGTGCAGGTGCCAGGACTATGATTTAGCTTTATATATATATATATAGCATCTGGTGGACGGCGGCACTCAGTGAAGATATAAGAAATAAACAGGCAAGAGACCTGTCCACCAGATGCAATATATGTCCCTGTCAGGGATAATCCACGGGGGGCACCGGTTTTTCTTCATTGCTTCTGTACGTTGGAGTGCTGCCCGTATGCAAACTATATATATATATATATATATATATATATATATATATATATATTTATTTATTTATTTATTTTTCTGAAAAAAATGGTGCAAGTGCAAGCGCTGACAAGTAATTAATTCCATCTACATAACCACAAGTGTTGCCACTATGGGTAAAAGTTCAGAATGAATGGCTGCAGCTCATATATATATATATATATATATATATATATATATATATATATATATATATATTTATATGTCTACTGTTTCTGTAAGAGCAGGGAGGTAACTACCATAGGTGCACGGGGTACAGCTGCTATGGGCCCAGAGCTGAAGAGGGCCCCATCTATATAGTCTAAGTAATATGTTTTACATACATTTATCACCATCAGTTGCTAAATAGGGGGCCCTTACAAACTTTTGTTATGGCGCCCACAAATATCTAGTTACGCCCCTGTGTAAGGGAATAGATTACCAACTCTAATTTTGGCCTTTTCCAACTGATCAGAATTGACAGACAATTTTTGTTCCACACAACACTACTACCCCAAATGGTTCTAAATTCAACGTTATTTTTATCGTTACTTTTGGGGTTTGAATTTCAGATAGAGACTGACCTAACCTATCTTTTGAAAAATGGGTGTGACAGGTTTCATCACCCTGAAAAATGCAGTGGTTGGCGTGCTCCCAGAGTCAGAAAGAAAGTGGATTTGGAAGTAGAACAGAAGACTCTTTTGGGGCACTCATTAGGAAAGTCCTAGGGTATACTATCACTTGCACATATATGAATACTCTGAGTTGGGTAAAATATCACTTTTATTGATTCTTATTTAAAAATTATATATACACATTTATTTGCATGATAAAGATACATTCATAAGTAGTGATACAGGGAAAGAGGGTGTTGGATCCGCACAGACTATGGTCATCATTTAGAACATTCCAAAATGAACATCTTTTTTACCAATATGAAGGACTATGGATTATTGTAGTCATGGATTGGCGGTGCGTCCAACACATTCAGTATTTGTAACTGAATAGAAGGCAAGAGGCAAACGGTAAGACAAATGTGTCTATTTTAGGCGCACTCTTTGTTATATTGAATTATGTAGTTTAATTATTCTATTAAAACACAACTTTTAATGGGCTTCTTAATCTAAAATATATGGAGCATTCATTGATTATTAGCTATCATTTAATACATTATGATTTGACTGTCAATTGAACAACACACAACACAAAGACATGACAAAAAACATACTCACATAGACATACATGTTTTTTTGTTTCACTTAAATGTGTAACAATTTTATTGGTAATTTCTTACACTATTGTTTGTTCGCTCATTGCCCTATTTTAATTGCCTCAGCAATAAGCATTTAATCAGCTTAGCCAGATTGACCCAACTATTTTGATGCGATAGTTGGATGTGATCTGATTTCAACTTTTGTTTACTGTGCTATATATGGGAAATAATTGGGTCCCAGTCTGTTGGATACCCGTGATCAGAATAGTCCCACGTGAAAAAGTGCTCCTACAACCGGTGGCTCCTGTGCATCTGCTGTTCAATCACCATGCCTGTGTTACCATACCAGCTCTTCTCCAGGAGTCTCCTCTCTGGTTAATAGGCTGGCCCCTCAATGGTACTATTGGATTTTGGCCCTGGTTAGGGTGTAAAGGTAACCATTCGGAAATTAGTGTTGAATGAGAGTACCAGGTTGGTTGTGTATGGGAGCTATGGTACAGGTCACTTCTGCTTTCCAAACCAGCTTGATGGGTCACCCTGGTGCTTTTCAGTATTGCAGGGAGACACTGTAGGCTGGATGGATGAGAGAGTGTTTGAAAAGAGTGGGTCACAGTGGCAGATTGCCATTAAGTTGAATGTGACATTGCTGTGCAAACATCTGATGTGGTTTCACTTGTAAAAAGATCTATACAATTGTGGCATAGCAGCCAACTCTCAGAATAATAATTGGCCACAAGAGATTGGTCACACACAGTGCAATTTGCACTGTGGGATTTTAGAAGCATCCAGTTGAACAAATGATGATTCAGATCTCAAAAGGAAATTCAAATAATAAAAAACTCCACTGATTGCTTATTTGCTAATGGAGCCAAAAAATTAAAAATCCAATCAAAAGATTAGAACAATTAGAATAGTAATCATATAACTGATGCCTTCATTGTTACAATTTGTATAGTAAAAATGATATCATTGCATGAAGGTAGAGACGTAGCGAATCCTTCCCCAACGTTTACAAATATAGTAATTGTCTACTTATGAATGTATCTTTATAATGTAAATAAATGTGCATATATAATTTTTAAATGAGAATCAATAAAAGTGATATTTTACCAGACTCAGAGTATTCACATATGTGCAAGTGATAGTAAACCTTAGGGCTTTTCTAGCGAGTGCCCCAAAATAGTCTTCTGTTCTACTTGCAAATCTACTGATCAGAATTCCAAGAGGCTATAGACCAGGGCTGGGCAACACCGGCCCTCCAGATGTTGATGAACTACACATCCCAGCATGCCTTGCATCAGTTTCAGTATGGCCACATAGCAAAACTAATGCAAATCATCCTGGGATGTGTAGTTCATTAACATCTGGAGGGCCAGTGTTGCCCAGCCCTGCTATAGACACATACTGTAGCTTGCGGGAGGATTTATACATGCCATGGAACAATGCTTTAGCTATTCTGATCCCAAATCTTATTTTGTGCTCCAAAAACAGCTTTAAGCATGAACAATAAAATGTGGTCTACACCGTATGACTGTACTCACTTCTTCTGTATCACAGGAGCTGCTGTCTGCCAGGTATTGATCTTACAGTACTCCTCTCACATTTCTCAGTATGACATGAGCTCCTTTGTACAGGTTTTCCAAAAGCATCCTAGCAAGGCCAAGTACTTCAGTACAGGAGAGACAGCGCTGAAAACTCTGTGATAAATAATTTGAATAAGACATTTCTTTTACAACATCTGGAAACAACCAATGCACTCAAGACAAGCTGGATTATTCAACGCTTAGCTTCTTTCATATGTCCTATGCTGCAATATGTCCTAGCTGACATGACCAGGTTACTTTCCAAGTACAACGAGAAACTAAAAGTACTTTAAACTTTATTCAACAAATTTCCACATAGTTATGTCCAACATCCTTTCCTTATATCTGCTATTCTCATGAGAATCCTTATCACTTGCTGGTCCCTGGAGAACAGTCCTCCGGTCCTGATTTAAGAGTCCACCTTTCAGCGCCAGTGCTGTTTTTGTTCATAAACTGAAAGGTGAAACTTGATCCTCCTTCAGTGTTTTCTGTGGCATTGACAGAGAATTCTAACCAGATGTGTCCTGTCTTTCAGCTAAGAGCTCTCACACCTAGATCAGGTTTGGGAACATGACTGTGAGATTCAGACCATGCCTTTATCATATGACATTATTTCAAGAAAATAACATTGTTACTAGTATTTATACCATCTGGTTAGATGTCATATATTCAGCAGAAACAAAGAAAATTTAATTTTGATCAATCTAAAAATATCCAGTATGTAAGTATAATATAACATGCTTCCAATAATTCTGTATTCCAATACATTTTTAAGGGTAAGATTATTGTCAACTTGTGTTATTGTATGTGGTTTGTCAGCTAGATATAATCTAATGCTGGGTACACACTGAGTGACTCCCACAGTCGCTGATATAGTTAGCTATATCTGTGGTGCCACGGGAGAATGATAAAGTGCATACACACACACTGACCGATATCATTCACAATATCTGTACCTGAAATTAATCAGAAGCCACCAAGTCAGTAACTGCAGCGCACTGCCAATCTGAGCTGCCTATCAAGGACTATACGCAATGGATCTGGACCCAAGATCCAATTGGTATTTTCAGGTACAGATTGCGCTGTAGCCTACACATTGTTTTGGCTGTTTCCATAGTGACTGATGGCGGTAGGGGGTGTTTCCCTACCCAGCATCTTGACAGCGTGATGACGCCAGAAGTGTGAGTCTAATGCTGACGCCGGACAGACACATGTAGTGACTGGTGTTGGCTGGGTCCTGCGTACTGTCATCATTGCGTGCTCAGGTGTTCAATACAGAAGTTGTATGTCGCACACTATCATGGTCCCACCACATTGATTGAGCAGATGTTGCCATTTCACATTGATTGCTTGTACCATATATATCCGGTCTGGAGATTGGTTTACTCCTGATGACGGTGTGACCTCACAGAAATGGCCATCGGCATGAGTAATCCACCCAAGGACCTCCATGGCGTGTTATCTCTGTGACTATAAGTATTTGTCTTTCACTTGGATCTATTTCACTTGTCCCATGGAGTCTTTTTCTGCCTGTATTTTTTTTTTGCACTATTTGATATAAAGACTGTCGTTCTGCAAAAAGGAATTGGATGTGCCGGCTTCTGATTATTACGTGTGTGTGTATATATATATATATAGAGGTAGATTTTCCTATTGCAATCCAGCAGGACTCCAGGAAACACCCGCACCAGTCAAATAGAATCCAAAATAATGCTTTAAAATGGCATATTTATTCAGCCCAAGCTCGCATCAGAGCATTGCAGAAAGTATATTAGACACCCAACAGGCAGATACATGCAAGATACATTACGGGTCTCCTCGACGGCCGTTTCGGTGCTAAACAGCACCTTTCTCAAGAGGGGTCATCAGAGCTATGCTGGCTAGAGCACAAATATATACGTTGTATATGCCTTACTCACCTGTGTGCAATCCTAATTGCCGGAGGACATGCCGCCCTGTAGATCCAGCCTGTCATTGCCACCACGCATTCAGATCACAGCGCCGTCCGATACCGGAAGTATCAACGGCGTTGTGGAACCAATATGCTGGGCGCGCCGACGGGGGGACCTAACTAGGGTTCCTATGTCCTCGGAAACATCCGAGAGCACACAGGTTGTTACCATGGTAACATGATACATAATATAACGTGCATTACAACACAGAAAATAACCGGATCAAACAGTGCATAAAATAAACAACATTCAAGAGATAACAGCTCATATGCTGTAAGAGAACATCCATGCAAAAAAATGAGAATAATCAATCAATATACAGATTTATACTATATGTCACCACGATCGCCATAAAAATACAGCCATCGCGCTGACATAAATCACAGAGGCATCTAGAGCGGTGCACATCATGGATAAATATACAGATAACTGGTTCACCTAATAAACGGTTAAAATGAGAACTCTTCATTTAAACCTAACGGGCGCATACAGTTTAGCTCATGTATCCAATAGCATTCTTTTTTCATGAGCAGTCCATGCCTATCTCCCCCTCTCCTCAGGGGGGGTACATGTTCCAATGGCATAAAGGCAAAATCCTTAATAGAATGTCCATTATTGACAAAATGTCTCGCCACTGGGGGCATACTGGCCTCAATCTTCAAGTATGCCTTATTTATAGAGGACCTGTGGGCGCCAATCCTCTCTTTTAACATGCGCATTGCCATTGGAACATGTACCCCCCCTGAGGAGAGGGGGAGATATTTGACTGGTGCGGGTGTTTCCTGGAGTCCTGCTGGATTACAATAGGAAAATCTACCTCTGCATAATTATTTCCTAGCACAGTCCTCAATATACTTGTCAGTGGGTGCGGTTGCTCTTTGGATTATATATATATATATATATATATATATATATATATATATATAGAAAGTGGTTTCTCTAAGGCAGAGACACAGGCACTCGCCACTTTATCCAAAAATAACTCAGATTTTTGGTAAAAAATAAATAAAGTTTATTTCTCAAATGAGCCAGCAGGTCAAAGAGGTTAGACACATCACCAAACTCCGACGTTTCGGTCCGTCAATAATGGACCTTTATCAAGGAGCGTTTTCAGGTGAGATATAGGGTACAGCAAAGCCATATAAGAGCTGCATGCAAACCAGCATGGAGCAGTGGTGGTAAACGGCTCCATGCTGGTTTGCATGCAGCTCTTATATGGCTTTGCTGTACCCTATATCTCACCTGAAAACGCTCGTTGATAAAGATCCATTATTGACGGACCGAAACGTCGGAGTTTGGTGATGTGTCTAACCTCTTTGACCTGCTGGCTCATTTGAGAAATAAACTTTATTTATTTTTTACCAAAAATCTGAGTTATTTTTGGATAAAGTGGTGAGTGCCTGTGTCTCTGCCTTAGAGAAACCACTTTCTGTTAATTGGAGTTCGGAGTACACTCTGCACCCCTTCACAGGACACCCCACCGTTGACGTATTTCTTCCACAGTGAGAGTGCGGTCTACAACCTAACATTATATATATATATATATATATATATATATATATATATATATATATATATATAGGGTACAGGTGGTATCTGTGAAGGATTCCACAATGCAGCACTCGCGGGTCTTGTGCAAAAGGGTTCTTTAATGATACAACGTTTCGGGGGTACCTGGCCCCACGTCTTCAGGTAACACTGCTCTCAGTGATAAACCTATGGATCAACCCGTAGCTGTTCATTTTAAGACATGTGGACATGCCCTCTCCTCATTGAAATATATGATTATAGATCATGTTCCACCTCTGACTAGGGGAGGAGATCGCCAGAAGATTCTTTTGAAGTTGGAAGCCAACTGGATCTTCCGTTTGGGGACAGTTTCCCCTAATGGACTGAACGAGCGCATAACTTGGAATGCGTTATTATGAATATGCTTCATTGTGTTTCCCCCTCCCCTTTTTCTAACTGCTGTTTGCCTCTTCCTAACTTTCACAAATCTTTGATCTTGTCTTTTTTCCCTATTAATATTGTGTCCCAATGACGTCCAGATTTGATTGGGCACCACTGGTTTTCATGACAACCTGCACGCATAACTGTGTTCTACATTACAGCCTACAGAGTAACTAGACTATGCTTTTGTTTTTAATTTCAGCTGTAGTACGCCAGAGCCTAGGCATGCCACCGTATATGCAACGCCGGGTGGTAACCTAGCAACGTAAGAGCGGATGCGTGTCACTTGACGACTTCTGCTCGGATGCATTGAGGACGCCGTGGGCCCGGGGATGCAGCCGACACAGTTTTAAAAGGTGAGGTGATGGTGTATGTCCTTGTTGTTTGTTACCTGAAGACGGAGGCCAGGTACCCCCAAAACGTTATGTTACCTGAAGATGGGGGCCAGGTACCCCCCGAAATGTTGTATCATTAAAGAACCCTTTTGCACAAGACCCACGTGTGCCGCATTGTGGAATCCTTCACAGATACCACCTGTACCCTACATTGTCTCCAGTGAAGGCACCGGGGCAATTGCCGTCTTTTACAGAGTGCCAGCTCGCAGCACCTATATATATATATATATATATATATATATATATATATATATATATATATATATATATAAAACCAGATAATGAATGGGCACTCAGGGACTCCAAGATGCAGGTGAAAACAGGGACCAAAACTTATTCCATCAGTGATCTCACAAGCGTCAACGTTTCGGGGGCCGGACCCCCGTCGTCAGGACAATTTGCAGACAAGGTTTAACACAGAATGAAGTGCAAGTGCAGCAATATATATAAGACATAACAAATAACAAGCTAACTTACCCCCTCCCTATAGCCGTATATATATATATATATATATATATATATATATATATATATATATATATATATTTGTTTGTTTTTTTAAACAAAAGCACAAACTCCATCACAGGCAGCAATTGGGATGAACTTTCACTTGTAAAGACAGACCCCCCTCCCACCGCATAGCAGAATTTTGTGTCATTCCTGTGTTAATTTTATCTCATACTGTGTGTCATAATGTAAATTTTGGTTCACAGCATGTGGCATAATGTGTATTTTGGCTTATACCGTGAAACATAATGTGATTTTTGGCTCATACTGTGGCATAATGTGAATTTTGGCTCATACCGCGTGACCTAATGTAAATTTTGGCTCCTTCAATGTAGCATAAAAATGTGAATTTTAACTCATTCCGTGTGACATAATGTGAATTTTAGCTTATAATGTGACATTTGGCTAAAACAATGTGACATGATGTGAATTTTGGCTTATTCAGTGTGGCGTAATGTGTTTTGGCTCATACCATGTGTCATAATGTGATTTTTGGCTCCTACTGTGTGGCATAATGTGCAAAGGGCATATTGCACTGGGAGGGGAATATTTTTTGCAAAGGGGCAGATGCTGGTAAATGACCGGTAAGTGTACAAAAAGTAGATTACAGGTTATAAAAGTCAGGTCTACCCTGCGTTAGAGACTTCAGACTCCAGTAACCCCCCCCACACACACTCCTCATACATGACCATTGGGAATATCCTGTTCTCCCTCCACCAATGTTCAGCCAACCCACCTTCCCTGTTTACTTTCTGTACCCAAATTTATAAAACTTAAAACTGATTTTGTTTTCTTTACTGATATCCATCCTTCTAAGTTCTACCTTGATACAGAAGGGATTTAAGTTACAACTTTGTACTGTAGCTGCTCAGCTCCTTTACATTGAAGACTCTGGTTTATACCTTATACATTTTACAGCATTCTTCCAGTTTGCTTTATTAACATTTGAATTTGAGGTATTGGAGACTGTAGGCCTAATTCATGTTTCTACGCTATGTTTATGTTTTTGCATTGGAGTGATTAGCTGCATACTGCACATGTACTGCGATCGCACTGACCAGACGCCATGATACCTTTGCGATCAGGCTCATACTGACATTTTATATGCAGAGTGATTAACAGGAAGGCAGCAATTGGGGGAGTTCATATTGGAGTTGAAGCAAAAATGCAGATGTCATGGCCATTTTTGAGGCATGTACTTCCTTCAGTTGAGATCATGTAGGGAAACATGGTACCAGTGTTATTACTGCCATGGCCATTCTGTGTAACGACAGGCCGATCTCAGGAGTTGATGTTCCTTATTATTGCTTCGGTGCTGTGTATAAATTCGCAGTTGCGTTGGAATTGGAAGTGTGTATCTATCATCTTTCCTTGCAATAAGAAATCTTGTAACCTAGAAAAATGCAGCTGCATATTCATTTGTGTAAAAACACAAATGATGCCATGTGTCCTCTTCATCAATACAATGGTTCATTTCTGCAACCTTTTGATACCACCTATTTGCCTTTAACCAGTCTAATTATATTGTTCTAGGGTAATTGTATCTATCTCTTCTTTATTTGTTAATGGATCATGACTGCCTCCAGTAAGCTTCTGAGCAGCTGACTCTGCAGAGCAGCTGGGTGCCAGTTTGCAGGTGACTGCCATGTACGTACACGCAGCCTTGCAGTCTGGTCAGCAGGGAAGTGATTTCACTTTTCCTGCTGACAGCGCATCATTGGTTGGATTGCTGCCGGCACCCACCTGCTGTTGCTAGGTGGCATTCCTATTCCCTAGAACAAATAACGTTTGTAGGTTATACTGTAGATTCCTGCAAACTACAGTTTCTACTATTTATATGATCACAATGTGACATCACCCACATCTATCCCGGCCACTTTATGAGCAGTGAGTAATCTGAATTTAAAAAAAAAAGGTACATTTTGTTTCATGGACTCTGAGTTTCAGCTGAAGAACTGCTGACTGGTACAATACTTTCAAGCTTCCACAGATTTACCAAAAACATAAAGCCTTTCTAATATAAGTATTTTTTTAGTTGATGCCATTCCATTGTTAAATCCCTCAATAATCACAATCATATAGCAGGTCTGAAACTTGCTACTCAAACCTAACTCTGCTATTTCTGTAAATGAAAACTGTACTCCCTCAGCTGCGGCGTTTGGCAGAGAATCAGACATGGTTTTTACCATTTATGGCTGCAAAGTCCAGCCAGCATTTTTCTTTTTTTTTTACAGTAACTGCTTCATTTACATTTTTACCCTTTTCTTTACTAGGAAAGCATTATTATAGAAATTCATCAAGGTAATATAAACGTTCCTACTGTACACTACGTAGCAAAAAGTCAACATGGAACGTTTTCAAGCAAACAACTGATATAAATATACATAAGCAGAATATATTAAAAAAGAGACACGTGAAAGGAAAAGTAATGTACAGATAGAGCGCCTTTCATTCAGCACCGGGAATCGCCAGAATGCCCCTGCTGGTGATCGCTGGCGGAGAGGCGCTCCATCTGACTGGGATGCGCAAGCGTCTCACACGCTCGCTCGTCCTAGTATTTTGGCAGTGGGGGACAGAATCCCTGCCCATCTCCGCTTTAGGGAAACGGGCAGGTTTAGGGAGGGGGGGGGGCTGCAGGCACAATTGCCGCTGCTACTACTACCTGTACTACTACTAATGATATGCTCATCATATACTACAGTACACGTGGAATAATCACATCAATATTTATCTTTGTCATGTTTTCATCATAAGATTGTGGTAGGTAATTAACAGCTAAATCATATTTGTAAATATTACCCTGTGAATTTATGGGGAATTACATTTGCTCTGGCACTTGTAAAGGTGCGTACATACTGTATGATTTTTCGACCTATATCGTTCATTTTGGCCCTTCTGAAATATATTGGTCAAAATATTGTTCAGTGTGTATGTTACGCACGGCGATGCGCAGTCGTTCATCAACTTTGTTCTTCGACTGGGCAGGCAGCTCACTTTGGATATCTTTCAAAAGAAGCTTATAGACTGTAGCTAGATCATTTTTCCTTCATCTTTCGACAAATTGTTCTTTTTGAATGCACCACATCTTTCGTCCACTACAATGGTGAAGTTCAAGGGAAAATGGTCACCAATGTTTTTAGTGTATACATTGTCTAGTGTGTATGCACCTCCTGATGATGAGGGAGCGCGCATCATTGCTCACCGTTCATAGCTGGGCTGTACACACTTGGCGATTTTGAGCTGAAAGCAGCTCAGTTTCATACACACTGAGCTGCTTTAAACTCAAAAGCCCCCCCAGTGTGTAAAGCCGAGCTATGAGCGATGATGCGCGCTCCCGCATCATCAAGGGCCACGCCACTCATCTGCTGGTGTCAGCAGGGTGGACAGCTTTCCAGAGTGTCCTGCTATGGAAAGTCTTCCACCCCCAGGAAAAATCTCTTAGACGGGCGTAAATCGCTCAAGTGTGTATGAACTGAGCGATTTTCAGCCCAGCGATTTTTCCCATTATCGCTGTGCATACAAGTTGGGCAAAACCGGCCAGTGTGTATGCACCTTAAAGCCCTGTACACACGGGGCGATATTAGCCAGTATCACTGGCTAAATGGTTGCTAAGCGACCATATCGCTTGTTTTTAGTGTGTACAGGGTGATAAATCTCTAGGAGCATGCTCCAGCAGCCAGCCCTTAATGGTGGCAGGAGCATGCTCTTTTGATCATGGCTAAACACTATAATACTAAATACTAAACAAGCAAATACTGTATGCAGTGCAATTACATTCAAATGAGTCAAATGAATCAATGATAATCTTTGTTATATCTACTACAGTATGTACAGTATGTAGTCCTGGTACTTTTTTGGATGACAGTTAATGCGGTCCAGCCCATAACGGGTGCGATCATCACACCGTGTATGGGCACCTTTAGAACTGATTTAAACAAAACTCTGTTTTACACTGGCTTGGGAAGTTTCTTGAACCAGAATAGGTGAATACCTGCATCTTGGGCTTATAGGACAGTGTTAAGGTGTTAGGTCAGCACTACTTTCTTATGTTACTGAACAAGTTTTAAATCTGAGCTGTTCTGGCTGTTCCTCGAGGGACTGAGGAAAAATACCTACATTAAAAATCCTGAAAAATAACAGCATCTGCTAGAACGATTAGTGAATGGCTGGCTACAGTTCAGAAGCAGAAAAAAAATGCTTTTGAGTAGGATGCTAGATAGCATGGGATTTACTGGAAGTAATAATGGTGATTATAGTAATTGGAGTGGACATGCAGTTAAAGGATGCAAATTCCTCCTGATGAAGCAATAGAAGTTAGGCTAATGAAACATTTGAAAAATCGGTATTACCAAACGATGTATTCCAGATGCCGGTGCATAATTATTTTTTTTAAATAGACAGTAGTATAATTTTTTTTTTCAAATAGACAGTAGTATAATTTGTATATTTATTGACAGGCCATCAAATGCAAGATAAAGACCAAAGCAATGCATATTTCACATACTGTCATTAGAGATTAACAGTGATATCACATATTGTCCACAACTTCCAATCCATGGTATCCTCACCAAACTTCCTATTTAACTTCTTATTAATAGCCCACCTTATACAATAAGTTTATTTAAAAAAGATATTATTGTAAATGTGAGGAGGAATGTACCAGGGGATTACGGAGTTAGTATAGCAATAACTAAAGGATAAACTGTAGTTTCATGGATGGTGTAATGGTTAGCATTACTGCCTCACAGCACTGGGGTCATAGTTCAACTACTACCATAGCCCTAACTGTGCGGACTTTGTATACTCTCCACGTGTTTGCGTGGGTTTACCTCCGGGTACTCCGGTTTCCTCCCACAATCTAAAAATATACTGGTAGGTCAATTGGCTTCCAACAAAAAAATTACCTTAGAATTTATGTGTGTGCGTGTACATGTGGGGATGGAATATAGATTGTAAACTCCACTGGGGCAGGGACTGATGTGGATGTTCAAATAGGCTCTGTAAAGCGCTGCAGAATATGTATGCACTATATAAGAAACTGTTAATAAATAATAAATAAATAATAGTTCAAAAGTCTGTCAATAATGTATCTAAAGGATATAAAAATGGAAAATTGGAATACATTTGAGAGTGCCCGTCATCCAGCTTTCCGTGACAATTGTTACTTGGCACAAGATATTCTTTATCTTCAGTTCTTCCAGATACATTTTTGAAAGGCTAGCATCAATCCCTTAAAATCTATTAATGATAATCTAGGGAAGCATCTGCATCTGTAATAAAATAACTTAGGAAATATTAACCACTAGTAAAGCTAGTCTGCTACCCTCTGTGTTTGTGCATGTGTGAGAAAGATGTAAAGATGGCGCGCCACTTATCTTTGCAGGGGCTGGTGGTGTATTCGACACATGCCAGCCCCGCCAGCCTTTGGAAGAGGACGCGCGTGAGTCCCCTTACAACAGGGCTCCCCCCGGGTCCTCGCCGCTGGTCGCTTGCACGTCCCAGTCAGATGTAGCGTCAGCTCGCCAGCGGGGGTGGTCTGGCGAGCCACGGTGCTGGATGAGTGGTGCTACATCTGTAGTTTCACTTGCTGCCAATTGAGGGCAGTGTTTCAGAGACAAATGGACACTTGACATATATATATATATATATATATATATATATATATACAGTATATATGTATATGTATATATATATATATATATATATATATATATATACATATATATATAGATGTTTTTATAAGGGCAACTGGTCCCAGTAAGAATAGAGGTAACTTTTGCCAACTATCTAACTTTTGTAAAATACTTGTTAATACTGGGGTGAAATTAATGCTATCAGGGTTCGTAATCTGAGAGGGGATGTGAATACCTTAATATTTAAACCTGTTTCACATCACTTTAATTGTACTTAAGGAACCGTCATCAGCAAGTCAAGATAAATCTCTGTTTAAAGTTAGAATCTCTGACTTGTTAATATTAATTTTATATCAAGAAAATCAATCAAAATGTGTAATAAGGTCAAAGGCTATAAAGAGGGATTGTAAGGTATGTAAATGTAAGGAAAGGAGGAGGGTGAATGAGGAGAGGAAGAGGTTGTCATGTGAGGTATGAAGGAGAGGATGGATCCGGGTGTGAGGAAAGGAGGATGATGGAAGAGAGGATGTGGCCAGGATGTGAGAAAATATGAATAGTGATGGAGGAGAAGATATGGCCGGGGTGTTAAGAAAACAGCAGGATGCTTAAGAAGAGTATGTGCTAAGAGGAAAATCAATAATTAATCAACTATCAGACTGCAGCCTAGGGTGCCAGGGCTTGGTGGGCACCAACTCACACTTTTGGGGCACAGACTGAACAACCATGGACGACTCTGAGATGCACTCATCTCCTCCCAGTGCTTTCTGCAATGTAATAGTGAGGCATTTGCAAATTAAGTGTAGAGGAGCGAAAATAAAGCACTCACAGGACTAGACAGAAGATGCATAGTTTGGTGTGTGAGGTTAAGCAGTAATACTAATAATAAGTATGATGATGTATTGGCTTTGAGAAGTGGTGTATTAGGGTAGGGGGAAGTGAAGGAGGTATACCGGCTGCAATATAATACAATATACACTACACTGATTTGTTAAGAGAAGTAACACTTATCCTCTTAGTGACAATGTTAAGGTGAGAAGTTATAATAGTGGGGTGGGTAATTGGAATGTTGACTGCAGTGCATTGAATTGGAGGAGGAATAGGGTACCGCACACATAATTATCGCATATGCACTAACATATGCGATAATTATGGCAAAGGACAGCTCTGGCGATGTGGCCAGCGATGTGCAGCGGGTTCCGACGGCTCACCCTCCCTTACCAGGCCAGGTGCTGCTGCTGCTGTGGCAGGCCTATCTTCCTACTCCCTGCATCCGAAAGAGGATTTACAATGCAGGGAGGAGGAGGTCACTGGTCCGGGCAGCACAGCGATGTGCTGCCCAGACACAGGTGAGGGGGGATCGGTGCAAGGCAGCGGGGGTCCTTGCAGGGCGGCATGGGTGGCTTTAAAAAGCCCATAGGCTTCTATGGGGTATCGCCAATTTTTTGCTGGCGATACGACCACAGTGTAAACCCGCTGAGCGGGTTTTCCTGTATATCAAAATGCTGTAAAAACCCACCCGATAACTGGGTTTTTAACGCATTTTTCGTTTAGAGAATTCCGCCTATACTAATTTTTTGATTATTGTGACATAGGGCCAGATGCACTAAGCTTCAAAAGTGATAAAATGGAGAATGATAAACAACCAACCAATCAGCTCATACCTGTCATTTTTAAACATAGTCTGTGACATGACAGGTAGGAGCTGATTGTCTGGCTGTTTATCACTCTCCTTTTTATCACTTTTGAAGCTTAGTGCATCTGGCCCAAAGCCTCCTACTTCTTAGTATAATTTTATAATCCGTGCTTTTAAACACAGGTGTGAAGCTATGCTGTTATTACAGGGGACAGAGTATCAGCCTGGTAATCCTCCCTTGCCTCTCCTTTTGGCACATTCTTGTATGACATCAGACCACCCTGATGCTCCTTATATGCCATCAGACTCCTTTGTACTGTATGTCCTTATTTACTATCACACACAGACTACCACCCATTATATACCATCAGATGCTTCTAAATATACCATCAGACTCTGCTCCCTTCACAGACTCCCCACACTACCCACCACACCCTTCTTTTGGGCTGCTTTAGAAATATCCTGGACCGGATTCCTAGCCTATTCCATCTCTGACAATTACTATGAATCTGCCTTGACTGTATATTTATTTTTCTTGAAAAGTATTACATCATACAAGGATTTTTAGGGTCTAGTCAAGAAATATTTATACTACATTCATGGCACCCACTTTGGAATAGCATTACTTTGTCAAAATATTTATTTAGCGTTAAGCTAAATGACAAACTTCAACTCTTAAATTATATTCTCAAAATGCTCTTCTGCATATACAGAAAATTGTATTGTAAAACGTGCAGCAGACCTTGCTGCACTGGCTTTCCTCTTAGTACGGTAAATTATTATTTATGCTATTTGGCTGATGCATTTTCCCAGAACATTTCATGCTGCGAGACAACCATTTAATTCTAGCTGTTGGATGTGAGTCTCCACTCCAAGGGTTTTCCAACAAAGAGATGGATTTGAGATTACATCCAATACTTGGCTGAAATTATGCAAGGTCTATCCTAAATGATCATTATCATTAATTTTGTACATTTCTTTTATACTATTTCCGCATATATGCAACTGCAGGAACTGCTCAATATATGTATAATGTCTGCATTATTAAATTAATGAAGTGTTTGATATCCTGTTTCTTTTTAGGCTTGGGATGGTAAATGTTTTCCTACTGTTACTCCATGGATAACAAATCACACCTGTAACTACAACTATCTAACAAAAGAAAGATCTGCCTTCCAGGTAATCCTTCTATCTAAGTGCCAGTAATATTCGTCTTTGCAGCCCAAGTTCTTTCCTGAGGATTTGGCTTTATTACTTTACAGTTAATATTTCACAGTGACTGGGTAACTTAAACTTTAAAGAGTTTAATGAGTCATACAGCATTTCCAAAGGACAATAACACAAAAAATAGCAAATTAATATTAAATGATGGCAAAATCATACATATGGACCACGATTCGCTCATAATTACTCCCATATTGCGTACGCAAAACTAAATGTATACATTTTCCATTTCTATATTCTTGACATAATAGCTGTTAGTGCTCAGCCCTAAACTACAGTAGGCGCAAAAGATCTGTCTGAAAACAGGTGTAATTATGTGAGGGACTTGCCATTACACCAATTTGCCTTCATTAGAATTTGCCAGAAAGCTTTGTTACAGCCCAGTTACTCCCCTTTAGTTGCAAGTGGAGATTGCGCTTTGCCTCTGCATTGAACATCCTAACAAGAAAATACCGGCCTGTGACTGAGAGGGGAAGTTTAAGCCTATCCAGCTGGGGCGATAAGTATAAAGCTATAAAATCAGTGGTGAGAAATTTAAATGCACAGGTATTTAAATTGGGTACACCACTTCAGGGGAAAATCAAACGTATGGGGCTGTTGAGTAAAGGGGAGAACACCACTAATTTGTCCCAGTTAATATAGATACCGGTATAAAACCCCAATCCTTCACCAGGTCCAGTAGAGCTGGAAGAGAGTGCAGCATATCTGTCATATATAGGATCTTATCATCTATGTATAAACCAGGTTTTCATCATGTCCAGCATTTGGAAACCCCTTTGTGTGAGCCGAGCGTTTGATTCTGCAACTAGTGGCACTATCACAAGAGCAAAAAGGAGAAGGGACAAAGGACACACTCTTCTAGTTCCTTGTTCCAAAGAAAAGGTGGAACCATTAACATTATCAGTGGTGAAACCCTTAACATTATCCCTAGCTGCCAGAGAGGAGCACAATAATCTAAACCATGCCAAAAAGTGGGACCTATCCCAAACTTGGTCACGATTTACAGTACATCACATATAGTTGCAATTGCATGGTTTCGTTGCAAGTGCACAAGCAAGGTACTTGGGCAATTCTGCATCAGTCCCATATAATTACTGTATATTTTACATTTTAGTTAGATTAATACAACAATGCACTAGTTCATAATAGTATATTAATATCCTGCCAAGCTTGGATGGTTGTTGCAAGGGTCCTTAAAGAATACATGGTAGGCCAATGTATCCTCATTATTTATGACCTATATTTGCAGGTTACCTCATTAGGGGCCTAATTCTGACCTGTTAGTAAGGCTGCAATTTTTGCAAGTTGACATAACCTTGCTGCACTGCAGGTGAGGCAGATCTTATTGTGCCACAACATATTCCATCTCTGTGCCCTCAAGCCTTGGACTCACTGTTGTGTTTGGTGCTAAATATCTGTAGGTGTCAAATAGATGATTCATATTGTGGCTCATAGTGGATATTGTTCCAGTATAGACACTTTGGCCAGTATCCAATTAGTCCACAAAAATCTTTAGTCCACAAAAAATGAGGGTGGGGTGGTGGAAGCAGGCTGGGATGTGTTTTACAGGATTTTTTTCAGTGATTTTTTTTATTCAATTAGGGCTCCAGTTTTTGGGCTGAACATTTTTCCTTTA
Organism: Crinia signifera; assembly: GCF_055691185.1. Classification (NCBI taxonomy): domain Eukaryota; kingdom Metazoa; phylum Chordata; class Amphibia; order Anura; family Myobatrachidae; genus Crinia; species Crinia signifera. The sequence continues at coordinate 147,230,588 of NC_139221.1, read as the reverse complement.
TCACCCAAAAATACATAAAAACTGTGGACATATATATTTTTTGCTGGACCTTTTGCAGACAAACCGTGGACATATATATTTTTTGCTGGACCTTTTGCAGACATAATGAGGATTTGGTTTCACCAAAAGCCAAACCCAAGCAAGTACTAACATCGAGGGCTAAGCCTGGCTCCAGGGCTAATAGGATTGCATCCGACAAATCCATCAGCCACAGTAAATTACAAATGCTCATTTGATATCCTAATTAGTTAGGAGTAACTAATATGATGTCAAGTGATAACACTATTTGTTTTTTTAATGATGCTTCACTGACTGCCATCACATACTCCTATCTTCCAGCCAGCCTGTCACCACCTATACCAGTTTTTTCCCATAATATTTTGCTTTTTAAAATAAGTGCTTTTTTCTTTTTTTTTACTTCTGTAGGATCTCCAAATAACTTATCTGTTTACATGGGTAAATAACAAGAGTAATTGTCAAATGTAAATTCAACCCACCATAATTCTATTTACTGTATGTTCATCTAGAGAAAGGCAAAATTCCCTGTGAGATGGCTTACAAAGGTATACTGTTTGAGCCCAAAAAAGGCAATTAGATAAATGAGTTGAATTAATTCTCTCTGTAGTGTACCTTGATAGCTATATTTAAAAATGCTACAAAAGAAAGGCATCTGGTCCACGTATATATGCAGTTAATTAATTCATTAAATTCACAGCCTAACCACTGTGAATTTTATAAACTCTACTTTAATAGTGGTTCTCTACTAACTACTCCTACAGCAGAGAACTCCTCCTAGAACTCATGCTGGAACTGCATACTGTACTTATCTACACTCCTGGATGTTGTGGGAGACTTCAGATATTTTGAGCAGTCCTAAAGTGGGTAAAGTGGGCAGGATGGAGATGTAATACCGCAAATCACAAAATGTTATCCATGTCCCTGCCATATGGACATGCAATCTGCAGAATTTTGCCGGGATGGGGGACAAATGATGTGAAGAACCCAACACGTTAAGTGGTCATCTGCATTTACTCTCTGGGCTTCTAAATGAAACCATCATCTGAAATCCTAAACCCCGTAACCAGTTGCAGCCTTAGCTTAGACTAGAGTGAATTCTGTCCCACTATTCCCCCCTACATGGCTACAGCCAGACTCCTGAACTGCAGCAATGTGCAGACTTCATCTGAGCAGCCTTCCACAGCTAGCTACTCAATAGAGTACCCAATATCCACTGCATCTGGAGCTTATGGAGCTCACACCAGAGACTATATAAAACTATTGGGCATCAAGGGCCAGTTGTGAGGTACTTGTTTTGAGGAGGAAGAGTGTTGCTGCTGTTGTACCACAGAAGGAGAATCAGTGACTGAGGGGAGCAGATACAATAGCAAGTTGCCTGCATGCCTGGGTTATAGTGTTCACCAGACACCAATTGGAAGGTCATATGTGGCTATAATTGGATGGGAGTGCTGCTCCTATAATCTTAAATGCTGATGTGACTACTTTTCTTTTGAATGCTGCATTATTATTGCATAATCTCATGGAAATCGTCCTGATAGACAGGGGTTTAATGGATTTTATCATATACACAAATATCTACCTACTCATTTCCTATCTTTCCTATTTATATAAACTTCCTATAACCTTCCAAACTCATGGCTTTCATGCAGCCAAGCCATACCCACAGTAACGGTATAAATAGTAGACAGTGACTAAGTAGGTCGAAAGTAACTACTGTACTGTAGGTCGAAACTTTGAAATGGTTGAAATACTCATGGTCGACATTGACAAAAGGTCGACACAAGCTTATGATCGACATAGACATGGTTGACATGAACAATGTTGACATGAGTTCTTCACATGGTTTTGTTGCCTATGTATTGTCAACATATGTCGACATGGACACCGTATGTGTGCTGCGGCCCCTCTCATGGCTCACTGCACTCACCATGCTTCGGGCACGGTGCCTCGATGTGCTTGGTACAATATTATAGTCCCACTCTGCGCCCACTTGCATAGTAAAGTATGACCTTTTAAAATAAAAAAAATGAAAAATTCATGTTGACTTTTTTTCAGGTCGACCATTTCTATATCATCCATAAGCTTGTGTCAACCTTTTGTCAATGTTGACCTTGGGTACAGTATGTTGACCATTTCAAGATGTCAATCTAGTCACTGTCGGCCATTAGCGGTCGACATAGTGACTTGATGTACAATAGGAAGTAGACTTGCCATCCTATATCTCCACCTATGTACCTCCTCAATGAGCAGTAAATCACTTTCCATGCTGTCAGTGGATCCCTTTGTTGCCAGATGTTCATTTAAATGAATCTGGTAAATGACTCACAACTTCCTCAGTATTACTCACCCGGAGACAGTTCTCTCCATAAATGCATGAATGTACAAGATAATGATTTGCATAGCCTCTATGGCACAGGTCTTCAACCTGTGGCCCTCCAGATGTTGTAGAACTACATGTCCGAGCATGCCCCCCAGCTCTTATAGGAAAAAATGTGGCAATGCATGTTGGAACATGTAGTTTCACAACATCTGGAGGGCCACAGGTTGAAGACCCATGCTCTATGGTGATACTTTTTTTTGTGTAAAATTAAAACACTTATTAGTTAACTAGAGTTGATTATTTAAAAAAAGTTTTGGTTATATATAGTTGTTAAAACCAATCACAAACATTTATAGCACAGCTTTATATTAAATGAAATACTTGATATGACATATTAGTCTTTATTTAACCATTGTCAAGGAATCCGCTATTTTAGTCTATACAATTTGCATATCAAGTATTCATAATAATTACACTAGCATGGCATTAATCTAAAGCATAAATCCACTACTTCCAAGGGGAGAAGTTGCAGACGAACCTCGTTGAGCTGCCCGGAAAGGTCCCGGGCTGCAGGATCGCATGCGATTTATAGCATGGGGTCCTTTTGCATGTGATATATTGCAAGTGATCCCATTCCCCGCTGCGGGATCTGATGGATCCTTGGGGCAGCAGTGACAATCTCCTGCTCCAATCCGATGCGCACAGGACCGCGTATCAGATCGGAGGTTAAACACATGCCATTTGGTCCCCTTTCATCTGATCCCAATGGCACTAGTGGCCCTAAGGATGTTATTTACTCTATGGTTCTAAGTCTGTATGAGACACATCTGTTAGGCTGTTTCACATAAATGAGCAGGGCATAAAGTGGTCTATGCCACCTAATTACTCTCGCCCCGTTAGGCAGAGACTGGGCCAGTGGTAGGGTTTTTGGCATCCTCCTGCAGACTATAATGTTTTTTCTGTGAGAAATACTGTGCAGGGCCAATGTTTAGGTTAAAATGTTCCACTTCACCTTTAGAGGTGGTGGAACTGAGTTCCATCCCGATCCCCCTCACTTTAACCTCTGTAAATGGGTATATTAACAAAGCAGTAGTTTTTCAAACTGCTACATCTCAAAACTGCTACATCTCATGTTTGAGTTCAACATTTAAAGTGGCACTAATACTAAGTGGGAAATAGGCTGGGGTGCACTTACTATTAATGTTGCTTTCAATTTTAAGTCCAAATCAGCAGGAAAGTGAGATCGGTACTTATGTAGTATCTGGGCTGCCGATTTTGTGATTGTATGCCTTACCTTAAGGCATACAATCAGATGCGATGCGATTCGATGCGATTTTGCATAGGATTCAATGTTAAGAAGGTTCTGTTCATTTCCCCACTATCCAAGTGGGCATAGAGTTGATTTTATATAGCGTGGCGAGCGCAGCGAGCCACCGAGCCCGAAGCGTGGTGAGCGAAGCGAGCCCCGCGAGGGGACGCATATTTCTTAAAAAGTATTCTGTGTCCCCTCGCGGGGCTCGCTACGCTCGCCACGCTTCGGGCTCGGTGGCTCGCTACGCTCGCCACAGGTTTATATCCAACTCCATGCCCACTTGGATAGTGGGGAAAGGAAAAGGACCCCTTTTTCCCATTGAATTCTATGTTAAAATGGACTCAGACCATTTTAACATTGAATCCTATGGAAAAATCTTGACCATCGCATCGCATACGATTTGGTCGCATGCGATGCGATACAATGCGATGCGATACGATACGATTTCTAAATCGGCAGCCCAGATACTACATAAGTACCGTGAGATCTTTAGCTTGGTAAAACAGTTTATAGTAGAAGACTCTTATAACCAACATATACCTGTATTTATTTTTCCTATGTATCAAGTTAGTTATACAACATAACTAGACTGGCATGTATCTTTGTCACACATACATAATTGACATTACTTACAGGCATTTGTTCTACATTAGTGTAGTATAGTAAAGATTTACTATTTGCTGTGTGACTAGATTCTTTGGGGTCTTCATATCTGGAAACTGTCCTTGTACCAAGTTTTACCATCCCACTGTGAGGCCTAATGGCCCCCACACACAGCACAATTTTCAGGCACTTTCTGAGCGATTTTACTAAATCGCTCAGAAAATGCCTGAAAATGCATGTAAATCGCTGTGTATATAGCCCACACAGCGATTTACATGCGCGCCCCCGCCGTTCTGAATCTGCACAAGATTCAGAATGGCCCGGTCAGTCAATTCATAACAGTCGCTCAGAAGCTCCTGCTCATCTCCCGCATGTGTGGCGCGGGGATGAGCAGGGCCATCTGAGCGACTGTCATGCCGGTGACTGTGACTGTCAAGCCCCGCTGCCACCGACCTGGAAGCCCCGCCGCCGCCGCCGCCTGGAAGCCCCGCCGCCGCCGCCGCCGCCTGGAAGCCCCGCCGCCGCCGCCGCCTGGAAGCCCCGCTGCCGCCGCCTGGAAGCCCCGCCGCCTGGAAGCCTCGCCGCCGGAGCCCAGCAGAGACGCTTCCTGGACCTGCCGGGTGCCGCGCCCGCCCTCTGCAGTCAGATGGAAGCTGCAGTGAGAGGACGCGACGCTGGAAGACAACGGAGTTGGTAAGTATATTCTTTTTTTTTTTTTTTACACTGTGCCACCAACGGTTGAGGGGAGAGGGGGATGCCACACTATACCACCAACGATTAAACTTTTTATATGGGGGACTAAAACTATTAAACTGTGTATGCATATATATATATACTGTGTATATATATATATATATGTATATGTATATATATATGTATATGTGTATATATATATATATATATATGTATATATATATATGTATATATATATATATATATATATATATATATATATATATATATATACACTATGTATGTGTATGTATATATGTGTATATATATATATATATATATATACTGTGTGTGTGTGTGTATATATATATATATATATATATATATATATATATATATATACTGTGTGTGTATATATATATATATATATATATATATATATATATATATATATATATATAGCGCAGTCTGGGCAGGCACATCCAGAGTAGCCAGCTGCACAATGTCCAGTCGTGACAGATTTGAGATCTCCCGTGCTGAATCTCCCAATTTGAATCTCTGACACAAATCTCTCTGTATGTGGCTCATTGTCTGAAATGAGCCAATTAGTGAAATCTCTTGTGCTGAATCTCCCGTTATGTATCTCTGGCACACATCTCTGCGTATGTAGGGCCCTTAAGTCTCACCTTGCCCATTTAGATAGCATTGTCTTGATTCTGATCAGGGAGTTGGAGGTAAGTATGATTCACTGCTGTTCTACAATGATTTATTTACACTGGAGCATTCAAAGAAAATCAGATAACATTACTAAATGTAGATCTTCCTTTAATTTATCTAATGAGGTTTTAAGACTAAAACACTAATAGTTTATAATAATAAACTATTGATTATAACTAGTGAATAATGTATGGATCAGTTATTTCCCTAGACCATCTGGTTCCTTTTGGTTCAGAAACGTGGGATTAATTACAGTATAATTAAGGGGCAGATTTATTAAGCTTGGAGAAGAGATAAACTGGAGATAAAGCGGAGAAAAGGTAAAAGGAGATAACGCACCAGCCAATCAGCTCCCAACTGTCTTTTTCAAACACAGCTGATTGGCTGGTGCTTTATCTCCTTTTACCTTTTCTCCGCTTTATCTCCAGTTTATCTCTTCTCCAAGCTTAATAAATCTGCCCCATAGTCTACTGACCAAATATACTGGTAAAAAAAATGAGTAACTGTCAAGAAAATTTATGCTGCTGCACTTTTTGTCTAAAATAATATTATGGCAGGATAAAACAAACAGAAAGTATAAATTATAGTGATGGACGGCATTGGTCCAAATCTGATATAAATCTTTATGTCTATACCGCGCATCTTTGCAGTGAATACATAGCATTTAGGGCTTTGATGAGTAAAGCAAACTACGTTTAGACCTACTCTACCTAAATGCGTGGGAGATTTTGTTGGGTTCTCAAATGTTCTTGGGAGAGTGAAAAAGTGTCCACGTAATTCATGGTGAAATGTGTCGTTGTAGCCACATACCCCACTTTTTAATACAACCATACCTACATGTCAAAATTCACGGCACCATGCCCAACACCAACTGTACCACCTGGATGTACACACTACAAAATCTCCCTGAAGGCAATATGAATAAGTACTGTAATTAAGTATGCAGTAATGGCAAATAGAGGCAATTTATGAGCAACCCTTCTAAATGTATCTAAATATATTTTAAATCACACTTGCCTACTCTTAAAAATTAGTTTCAGGGAGATTATAGTTGTCAGTAGAATTTTGCACAGCGCCCCATTAAGGGGGCGTGTCATGCTCCACCCAAAGGGCGTGGTTAGTTCCATATATGGACGTATATGTGCTTAAATGCTTGTTGCGTGATATTTCGAGTGTATACTTTGGGAAATGTAGCAAGCATTGATAATAACAGTGCTGCCTACAATATTGGATTATTTTTTTGCAATTATTTGCTGTGATATTTAGTTTCTTCTCCCTCATCACAACATATGTGACAATAAGAGTGATGCTATGCAATAAATTCCAATACTATAAATTCCAAGTGCAAATCCTATCTGATTGTATATATCTCTCATTTATTTATTCCTACCAAAAAAGGTAATACTGTAGCTGCATAAAGTAGTTTGATCAGGGAGATTTCTAGACTATTCAAGGAGAGAGGGAGATTACTCTTATTTCAGGGAGTCTCCTGCTGAATGCAGGAGGATAGGCAACAATATTTTAAATTACAGATGTATCATAAAATTTACCCATGGACGGTGAATTTTGCGCATACCAAAACCAGGTGCAAGTTTTGAGTACAGTTGATGAGTCGCTTCTTTGCCCTGGATGCATCGGCTAGATTTAAAGTTTCATGTATTGTACATTAAGATGCATACAACTAAAATTATTGTAACTTGCCACTTTTTAGCTTGTACAGTATAGACATGGGGCATCTTTAAACTCTGAAAATCATTCTGAACATCTACTGTATATAATTTTTTGGTACTCTTTACCTAGAACGGCGCCCGCGATTGGCATCACGGGCAAAAAATCGCATGCACATAAAAAACGGGTGCGACGCGATGCCCGCGATTTTCCCATAGGGATCAATGTTAAAAGTCAGATTGGACGCAATTTTAGTGTTAAATGCCTCAATGCCTGCGATTTTTACATAGGAAACAATGTTAAATGGGCCACGATGGGCGCCGTTCTAGGTAAAGAGTACCAATTTTTTCCCCAAAATGAACGATCAGGCATGAGACAAAGGAAGCTATAATAAGATACAGAAAGTCTGACTTCCATAAACAACACTGCAACTGCATTTATTTTATTTATGATTCTGAAATGTTTCCATTACTGTCTCACTAACCTTAGGCAGTGCCACTGCCACAGTGTGTTTGTACGCTCAAGCTAAAGCTGAGCAAACACCAATAAATCTGCTAGAGTACTTGCAATACAATGTCTGCTATGCCCAGAATAAACATTCTTTATCTGGTGGCGCATACATAATTCTATGCGTTTTCTTCTTATTATATATTGGTACTGATCTAGAAAATCTGCATGGCATAAGCAAGCTGAAAATAAATCCTCCTGTACCCTAGACAAGAAAAATAAAAGTACTGCGGCATTAAGATATGTGTCTTGGGAGAGGATTAATTAGATTTTGATTTCCTTCTCCGATGTTTGCTTTACAGCTTTTGGTCTGTTGCTAAAGCTGGAATGTGTGCAAAATGTAATATGATGTATATCAGAGTTAAACTTGGTTAAACGGGACACAACTTCAAATAAAGTGAGAAGGAAAGATCATATTCAGCTACTTTTCATGCCAGCGCCTCAATACCATAATGTTTGCAAAGAATTATAATAATTATTTGACTTTGGATGTACGGGGCATTGTTATACTGTACTAATATTCTCAGCCACAGAGATGATGATGTCACCAATTTTTTCATGCTCTTATGATTCCATAGATAATGATCTTTGAGCCTGATTCTGGTTCACTTCAAAAGCAAATTCTCTCTCTAATGGACAAAACCATGTGCACTGCATGGAGGTATATGTAACATGTGCAGAGAGAGTTAGATTTGGGTAATTTATTTTGTTTCTGTGCAGAGTCAGTACTGGCGGCATTATTTTTACACTGCAATCAATATAGATATCAGTTTGAAGTAAAACCTGACCCAAATCTTACTCTTTCTGCATGTTGCATCTGTCTCCTGCAGTGCACATGGGCCCTTATTCAGATCTGATCGTAGAACAAATTTGTTCTCAAAATGGGCAAAACCATGTGCATTGCAGGTGGGGCAGATGTAACATGTGCAGAGAGAGTTAAATATGGGTGAGGTGTGTTGGAACTGAAATCTAAATTGCAGTGTAAAAATAATGCAGCCAGTATTTACCCTGCACAAAAATGAAATAACTCACCAAAAACTAACTCTCTCTGCACATGTTACATCTGCCCCACCTGCAGTGCACATGGTTTTGCCCATTTTGAGAACAAATTTGTACTGCGATCAGATCTGAATAAGAACCATGGTCCATTAGAGAGAGAATTTGCTTTTGCAAATGAACTAGAATCAGACCCTTTATGTAAGTGCAAAGCATTTTGGGACTGGTACACACTTGCCTACCCACCCAGGGTCCCATTTTTTTAGGTAGTCTCCTGCAGCTACAGAAGCAGGCATCTCTCCCACTTCCTGTCTGGTCCCCATCATTTAGTCCCCCCTTTTTCCGTGGCTCCCGTAATTGTTGGTATATAGATATCAGTTTGAAGTAAAGCCTGACCCAAATCTTACTCTTTCTGCATGTTGCATCTGCCTCCTGCAGTGCACATGGGCCCTTATTCAGATCTGATCGCAGAACAAATTTGTTCTCAAAATGGGCAAAACCATGTGCATTGCAGGTGGGGCAGATGTAACATGTGCAGAGAGAGTTAAATTTGGGTGAGGTGTGTTGGAACTGAAATCTAAATTGCAGTGTAAAAATAATGCAGCCAGTATTTACCCTGCACAGTATTTACCCTGCACCGTAATTGTTGGTGAGTAATGTGGAAAGCATGCAGGATGGTGGCAGAGCTGCCTACTTTCCCAAGGCTGTGGTGGACTACCCCAATAATTGGGAGCCTACAGCAGCTTCCAAGAGTTTAGGCAAGTATGAATTATCGTCTGGTTATCACCAGACAATGACAGAAAAAGTGCACAAGAAATAGATTTTCTACAGATGGAGGATTTTAAAGCAATAATGTATCTCCCCCATCAGTAATGCAGACGGTGGAATATTTCTAAAAAAATGGTAGACCTTGTTTGGCTACTATATTATTCCTACAGATAATAAAATGTTACATTTAGAAAAAATAAATAAGTAGATAAATATACTTATACATACTAGTAAGCCCGTTTGAAGCAAAAGCTTTGAAAGCTAGTCTGCTACCTTCTGTGTTTATGCATGCGTGAGAGAGAGAGATGTAGTTTCACTCCCTGCCAGAAGATGACAGTGTTTCGAAGACTCACGGATACTAGACATATATATATATATATATATATATATATATATATATATATATATATATATAGATCCACAATCTGCCGGCACTCGACTTAAAAGGGTAACAATAGAGGTGCATCCCCAAAGCAATAAATACAATCCAGGAAGAGGGCGGCACTCAAAAAATAAAGTCTCAACACAAAATTGCAAAAAAAACCATATGTATTATAGCGCCTAGCGCTTTCGGGGTGTCCCCCGTCCTCAGGGCAAAACACACAAGAGATGGTCGACAGTCATTAGGTCGACACCATTAGGAAAAGGTCAACATGGGTCTAGGTCGAAAGGTCTTTAGCTCGACAGGCCATTAGTTCGACAGGTCATTAGTTCGACATTGTCTAGGTCAGTGGTTCCCAACCTTTTTTCTCTCCCGTAACCCTTTTCATTGATAAGTACCCCCTCCTCTCATTTTGAAATATGGACAATACTTAGCGGTATGCGGATCCTTATGCATGTCCTTATATTAAGGAGGAGCGGAGGAGTAGTATACAGCAAAGAATCATGCCCTTCTGTGTCTAGACTTGTGGTTGTGTATTATCTCCAGGATTCCCGCTAACACCGGTAGGATTAATGCCGCTGCTTCCTCCACCTTTGTCAGTGCTGGGCAGATGACTGCTGATGTCTGAGGGCAGCATGGGAAGCTCCCAGTGGATTGCTGGTCAGGCATATGACACAACATGGTTTGTCTCCATGGCAATGGTTCTTCTTCAGCCATCAAAAGACCTTTTCATCGTCCGCCATTAACAATATTATTTTCAAGTACCCCCAACTGGTCTGCAGAGTACCCCAGGATGGGAACCACTGGTCTTGGTCGACAGTCAAAAGGTCGACATGGGGTTTTTCACTGTTTTTTGAGTGGACATGTGCCAACAGGCGGTATTTCATGCCCTACCATCCACTAGGGCGTGGCGGGAGAATAAAATAGTGTGCCGAGCACAGCGAGTCACCATGCCCGATGCATAGCAAACACAGCGAGCAATGCAAGGGAATGCGGTGCACTTTAAACTGTGTCCATGTCGACTGTGTTGACATTCAGGTAAAAAAAAAACAGTGAAAAACCCCATGTCGACCTTTTGACTGTCGACCTAAACATTATCAAACTAATGACCTGTCGAACTAACGACCTTTTGACCTAGAACCATGTCGACCTAGACCCATGTTGGCATTTTCCATGTCGACCTAATGGTGTCGACCTAATGACTGTCGACCATCATGCTGTAGACCAAATGATCCCAACCCGTGTGTGAAGGGCAGTAGAGAGCCTGGGTGGGAAGCTTCTCTGGATCATATGGCATAATCACAGGAGGCGTGGCCATGAATCCTTAGAATATAATACAGACAAAACAGTACTTCCTGGTCACACTGCAGTCCAGTCGCATGTGTTGGGTTGAGCAGAGTTGCTGCAGCTGCTGCTGTTAGATAATGGGGGCCCCACTGGACCCCTCCGTCAGACCTGGGTCCAGGTAATTAGAACCCCCTCGAGTTTTTGCCATGTCCACCCAGGTAAGTTGTCGGTGTAAATGGCGAAACACCCCCCCCCCCCCCAAATTATGCAAATTGTGGACTTTTGCAATAATGGGGCGGGGCTTAGTGATGAGACAGACGGGTCTGCCCCCTGATGTTTCCTGCAGTGTCTCCTCTCTGGGCTTATGCTGGACAGGAGACCATAAATGATGCAAGTACGTAACAAGTTATGTTTTAAAATATAATACCAAGGATTTGTAGTATTTTGCTGCTGGGTAAAAATAGGCACATGCCAAAATGTTACAAGCTACTGGAGTAGATGCTAGATGGAAGAAGCTAATTGATGGCAGCAACAATTCAAAATCCATGTAGATATGGCATGCGCCTCTTTTTTAGTGACCCCCAATTGATGAATTGCAATCCCACAAAAGGTCATGCACACCATTTTTGTTGAGACAGTTTAAAAATGTTAATGTACCTTGGTATGCCCTAGGTGGATAAACAGGCACAACTGCTAAACATTAGATATACAATGTTTTCCGGCTTATAAATTTTCCATGATTTCCATAGCACAGTACCCCATCTTATGCAATTCATATCTCACAGGCAAAGTTACATCTTACATGGATGGGAGCAGGGGCGTAGGGCGGTTGGCTTCAGTGGAGCATGAGCTTCAGGAACTAAAATCTGTTCAAAGTGCCATCTTGATTCTCCTTCCATCACAGTGCAGCAGCTGCCAACTTGTCTCCTCTCCCACCTTACCTGGCCAGTGCCCCTTGGTGGCAGTGGCCATGCCAGGTTGGCTTCAGGGCAGCCCAATTCAAATGCGATGCAAGCCACCAGCCAATCAAAGCTTGTGGACCAGCAGCCACAATTAGTGATTGGCTGCCAAACCGCAAGCTCCGATTGGCTCACGAGCTGGCACCATATTTAAAATGGCTTCAGATGGACTGATGGAGCTGGGGTCTGCTGGGGCCGGAGGCTGGATCAGCTGGGTGAGCAGGTGGGCTGTAGGTACTACTGGGGGAACAATGTTAAAGGCAAGAGTGGGGACATTACAGAAATGGCATGAGTGGAAATACTATGTGAGAGGCACGTGTGTAAAAGGCACTACTGGGGGCACTGTATGTAGACGGCACTACTGGGGACATTATGTTTAAGTGGTACTAAAATGCTATAGGGGAGGGCAAGGCGCCATGGCTCCATGCTGCACCTCTGGATGGGAGTAATGTTACTCTGTAGTATGATGTAATGATAAATATACTGTGATTAGTGTAGAGCATGGCAGCCACAAAGGCAGGAAGGAATTTATGGCATAGTCGATCTTAAATCAGGGAACAGTATCATATATTGTTTATCTTCACAATCTATCTACAGCAATCTATTTTACAATTAACTATTTTTCCTACGGCAGTTTCATCAACATAAAAATGTGCAGCTACTCAAGTTACATAAATGTTAGACACAATTAAGCAGACTGTAAATACATCCTACGGTGACACCAGTGTAACCAATAATTCATTATACTTTTTTGGCCTGATAGCCTAGGTATTTAAAAGATCACTACAAAATGATTTCATCTGTTTCTATGTCAGCACAGCCCTAACAGAGAAGGCAGGAGGGGATTGTATAGGGAAAGAAAAGGAAAAAAAAACATTAAATAAATAACATTCTTGAATTGTTTTAAACAGAGGCTGGCAGAACGCCACTATGCATCAGCCAATGAGTATACATCTGGACCCATTCCATGCTGCTATTTTTTTTTCAAAATTCCAAAACCCTTTAAAAAAAAAAAAAAAAAGACGAGACATACTGTCTTCACAATTTACTTTGTTCCTCTGAAAGCTTAGGCAGATAGGAAGAGATTCCTAAAAACACATCTGTAGAGAAATGCAGTTTATAGACTAGAATAACAAGCTGATGACTGTCTTGTGGCCCAGGGTCACAACTTCTATAATCAATTGGGCTGGAAAGTTCTTTTGTTAACAAAAGAAAAAGATGGGAAAAAAACAAACAAAAAAAAAACAACTAAATTACAGTCTTGATGCTCATTTTCTAATGAATACTTGCAGCTAATTTTCTGAAAACACCCGTTTTCGGGGATTATCCGTAAATATTAAGTATCCCCCGAATGTATGATGGAGGGACCACAGTAGGAATCTCGGTTCCCTGCTGTTATCCCCCCTGTCCCATTCGCAGACACATCCCCCATAGGTTTCTATGGGATGCGATACTGCCTTATGTATCAACATCAGGCAGCATTGCATCGGGTCCCGGGGCTACCGTCATTCTTAGATGGAAGTAGCCCATTGTTCCCATGGGCTACAGACCACACTGATTGGTTTCTATGGGCAACATCCTATCTTCAACAGAACTCCTATATTTGTAAATGTACCGCTTAGTCTCTCTGAAAGCAATAGGCAGCTGCAGGAGTGGGAAGAATACTAATAATGCTGTATCAATGTTAAAGTGCAATCTGAGCATCTCAGTGCATAACGCATTACTATATGTTGCCTAGTGGTTGCCCAGGTATAATCAGATATGTTGATGACATAATATAATGTATGCTATCTAGGCCATATAAGCATTTCACAGCGGTCTGCTACCAATCATGAAATGGCGATGTTGCCAAATATGACAGTGACCCTGGAAGGATCACACAGTGTTTATTTTTTTTACTTTTTTTACTTATTGTATCTGTATTGTATCCCATTTAGTCATACACTATCTCTTAAGTTTATAGTATATTCATAATAGTTATAGTATAAGTATACTGTATATAGAACATATAATGGAGAACATGTACTATATAATTCAGGTTATTATTGCACACTGCCAAATATTTAAGATATGTTATATTGTTTTCATGTATAACTGATGCTGCAATTGAGACATATTTGAAAGTTTATTATAAGACCAAAGGGCCTGATTCAGACCGGATTGCAGGGCTGAGATTTTTCAGGGCTGCCCTGCCACGGTCTCCCCCCGCCCCTGTGCATGGCTGCCAATCCATTTGCAGCTGTGTACACAGCGGGTAACCATTCATAATCACTCACCATTAAATGCTTTTCCCCCTGCTGTGATGGCCATGGGGAGAATGAGGCTGCTGATGACATCAGCGGCCCTCCCTACAAATGGCCTGGCAATGTCTACACTTTCACAAAAACCACCTGCATGCCTCTCCCATGCGCCCGGCGCCTGTCAATCAACTTCTAACTCAACTCACTCAACTTGTGCAGCCCTGCAAATGGCACATTATCTCCCTCTTTGTAAATGTCCCAATAATGTTTCAGCCTCAATATATCTAGTAATGTATCATTACACTGGAAATAAACGAAATAAAAAAAAAATCTGTTTTACGTTGACAACTTTAGTAACGTAGTATTTCCACAATCAGACTGTTTCTAAGACCTATTACCACAAATGCAATAATAACTTCCAAATAAACACCAAACTTGCATTTCTATTAATAGAACTGTGAGTCAAAATAATTTATTTAGATAATTAGCTTTGACATTCATCTTCATGAGTGTAATAAAACACATTGCCAATACAGAGAGCATGGCTGGGCTCCCTGGGCTGGCAAACACAAACAATTATAAGTAGCAGATGTGTACCTTCACTAGTAGCCACATTCTTCAGGGCTTTAGTCGGCGTGTGATCTGTGCTTGAACTCACGTCGGATGAGATGCTTGAGCTGCCTTTGCCTAAAATAAAAAACAAAGACAGAAATAAAATAAGAACCACAGGAATTAATGAACAGGCACAAAATGTGTCATACAGTAGGTGGAAATGACTGGATTTTACCACAAAACCTAAAAAGAACCAAATCTGAACTAAATTCTTCTAAAATCTTTCACTTTCTAATTCTCACACCCTATTACATTTGGCCTCCAGTTTTAAGTCTAAATCCTATTCTGTTCTAAGGAAGTAAAGGTGCCCATACACTGCTGCGATGTCTCGCAGCAGTGTACGGACACCCAATACCCTGCAAGCCGCCAGCACATACATATTTTACCTGCTGTAAGCATATGAGGACCCTACACAGTACTTGGGGATGAGCGATCTGATAATCATTTGTGCTTGTCTATGAGATGTACAATTTATCAACATGGTAAATTGTACTATGCAACTCACCGGCTCAAGGAAAACGCTGCAATTTTGGTGGCTATGAGGTGCCAGAGAAACGGTCAGAACTTCGGCCACTAACATCCCTGCTTAAAGTGAATTCCCTCCTCAGCTAGGTATTTCTCATACATTCATTAAGTTCCCCTTATGCCCTGGTCAAAGAGTGACAATACTGTCTACAATGTAATAATATATAACCTAGTCACTAAAAAATGTTGGTACTTGTTTCCTAGCATGGCGCCCATCGCATGGCATTGCGTACCGTTATGAATGATGTGCGATGCGATCTCCTATTAAATGCACAGGAGTGCTTGTACAATGAAATATCGCATAGGATCGCATGCCAGCAAATGGAATGCGATGCGATATTTCATTGTACAAGCACCCATGCCATAACATGTGATGGGTGCTTACAATGAGATGTAACCCCCAGTATCCACGCCATCCCGAAGCGTGGCGAGCGGCAGCAGTACGCGACCTTTTCATACCCCCACTATCCACGTCGGTGTGGAGTTGATTTTAGATAGTGTGGCGAGCGCATCGAGCCACCGAGCCCGAAGCATGTCGAGCGCAGCGAGCCCCTCGAGGGGATGCGGAATACATGTAAAGTAATCCGTGTCCCCTCGCCACGCTTTGGGCTCGTATTACGCGTCCGCTCGCCACGCTTCGGGGTCGGTGGCTCACTGCGCTCGCCACACTATATAAAATCAACTCCCCGCCGACATGGATAGTGGGGGTATGAAAAGGTCGGAGGACGCGTACCGACGCCCCTCGCGGGGCTCGCTATGCTCGCTATGCTCGCCACGTTTCGGGTGGCGTTGACACTGGGGGTGACACTATGGAATCACATTGCAAGCATCTGTGTGGTTGTACAATTAAAAATCGCATCGCATGCCGCAATATTGCGTGCAATGCGATGAGTTGTTGTACGATGTAATCATGGGAACCGTGCTAGGAAACAAGTACCAAAATGTTAAAGTTAAGCAGCACACAGTGCTAGAGCCTGTCCTGCATTCCCTGGTTGAATGGGCCATTTAGTGAGCTAATGATGCAATAAAAATGGTCATATGTGTAACATAAATCTAGGTGAACACTCTTGTGTTGAGTAAAAATTGCTTAAATTCTTCTGAACAGACCGCACAGACATACAGTAACACAACTTTCAACCCAAGAAAAGTCCCATCTCCAGTGGAAATGGCTGTTTTCATCAGACATACTGTAGGGCTTCTCCTTATCGATCAAAGGTTTAGCCCCAACTGTAGAAAATGTGATGCGTTTTTACAGGGACAGCAGATGTGCAGATGCATGTGATCCAGTACATATTAAGGATAAGGGGGTTCAGATCTGCAGATCTTTGTCTGTCTGTGGGTTGTTGGGTCAGGTGGGTCCTTTGCTGTGTCTGCTTTCTTACTCCAGAGTGCTCTGTCTGCCATATAATTGTGTGCTGCCTGTCTGCCGTATGACTGGGTTTTGCCAGTCAGCCCTATAATTAGGTGCTACCACTGTCTGCCCTATAACTGGGTGCTCCCACTGTCTGCCCTATTACTGAGTGCTGCCACAGTCTGTCATATAATTGGGTGCTGCCGCTGTCAGCCCCATAAATGGATGCTGTCACTTTCTGCCCTATAATTGGGTGCTGCCAGTGTCTGCTCTATAATTGGATGCTGTCACTGTCTGCTCTATAACTGGGTGCTGCCATTGTCTGCCTTAAACCTGGGTGTTGCCACTGTCTGCCCTATAATTAGATGCTGTCACTGTCTGCCTTAAACCCGGGTTCTGCTACTGTCTGCCCTATAATTAGGTAATGCCACTGTCTGCCTTATAACTTAGTGCTGCCACTGTCTGCCAAATAATTTTTATGCTGCCACTGTCTGCCCTATAATTGGGTGCTGCAACTGTCTGTCATATAATTGGGAGCTGCCACTGACTGCTACATAATTGGGAGCTGCCACTGACTGCTATATCATTTTGGGTACTCTTTACTTAGAAGGGCGCCCATCTCGGGCATTGAATGCACTAAAAAATCAGGTGCGATGCGACAGACGAGATGCCCGAGATTTCCCATAGGGAACATTGTTAAATGTCTCAATTGACCCGATTTTCCTGTTTAATGCCTCAATTGACCCAATTTTTCCATAGGAAACAATGTTAAATGGGCCACAGAGGCCAAATAGGCACCCTGAAGTGAATAATGGCCACCCGAATTGTTAACGCCACCCCACGATCAACGTCAACCCGAAGCGTGGCAAGCGCTGCGAGCCCGCGAGGGGCGGCGGTACGCGTCCTACGACCTTTTCATACCCCCACTATCCACGTCGGCGTGGAGTTGAGAATAGAAAGTGTGGCGAGCGCAGCGAGCCACTGAGCCCGAAGCGTGGCGAGCGCAGCGCGCCCCGCGAGGGGACGCGGATACCTTCACAGGTATCCGCGTCCCCTCGCAGGCTTCACAGCTGTCCGCGTGCGCTCGCCACGCTTCGGGCACGGTGGCTCGCTGCGCTCGCCACACTTTCTATTCTCAACTCCACGCCGACGTGGATAGTGGGGGTATGAAAAGGTCGTAGGACGCGTACCGCCGCCCCTCGCGGGCTCGCTGCGCTCGCCACGCATCGGGTTGACGTTGATCGTGGGGTGGCGTTAACAATTCGGGTGGCCATTATACACTTCAGGGTGCCTATTTGGCCTCTGTGGCCCATTTAACATTGTTTCCTATGGAAAAATCGGGTCAATTGAGGCATTGAACAGGAAAATTGGGTCAATTGAGACATTTAACATTGTTCCCTATGGGAAATCTCGGGCATCTCGTCGGTTGATCGCACCCGATTTTTTAGTGCATTCAATGCCCGAGATGCCCGAGATTTTTTACTAACGATGCCCACGATCAAAATCGTGGGCGCCCTTCTAAGTAAAGAGTACCTCATTTTGTGCTGTCATTGTCTTCTCTGTAATTGGGTGCTATCAGTGCCTGCTCTATAATTGGGTTCTGTCACTGTCTACCCTATTATTGGGTCCTGTCACTGTCTGCACTATAATTGGATGCTACCACTATCTGCCCTATAATTGGGTGCTGCCCAGAGATCTACGCAGATATCACAAATCCCCAAGGAGAGTACAGTGTTGGCAGTTGCAATGTCTAGACCTGATCTTCCCAAGACTGGAGGGGATGAAAAGGCTCCTTCCACCATTTCCACGCACTCTGCAAGTGCTTGGAGGAGCACCACCAGTCCAGATATTGACATTGAGGATGTCACTATAGAAGTACACTAGGGTTAGGAGGATATTGGTGTGGCTGGCACTGAGGAGGAAGTTGATTAGTGATGGTGATGTGGTTTGTAAGGCACAGGTGAAGACAGTTGTTGGCCATGGGATGAAAAAGTTTATTGTCATGCCTGGACAGAATACAATAAAATCCACCTCTTTGGTCTGGAATTATTTATACCCAAACCAGGACAGCTGTCTTGGCACATGAAGTCTGTGTAAAAGTGTAATAAGTAGGGATAAGGATGCAAACCACCTAGGAACATCCTCCCTTATACATCACCTGCAGCATATTAATTCACATATTTGCGCATTTGCAGACCCCATGTGTGAACGCCGTTGGTAAATATCAACACTGTGCCAAGGCACAGGTAGGGGAGGGAGGGGAGTAGGCAGGGGTCGGCTGGAGGGGAAGGCCCAGTGTTTTATGGACATCCCCAGGAGAACGCAGGCATGAGGTTCCCTGCTTGGGGAGGGCAGCTTCGCTGCTTGGGGTGGGCGGCTGATGTCACATGATGTCAGTTTATGACTCTCCCCTTTGGCCACATGCGAGGGGATGTATTTGCATACTGTAATCCCCTCACATGGTACCAAGGTAATTCGGCACGGGGGATTCGGCCGAGCGGCGTTAAGCAGCGAACGACCGTTGGTTAGCGAACTGTACTGATTCAGGTCCTTAGTATGTATGGGACTCTGGTACTGAGAGGGGAAAAGGATGCCCGAGAACCCCGAGAGTCCTGCAAGATCTGTACTAAGACATTTCTATTAGGCTGGAATGGAAATGCTTGCAGATGCCACAATCAGCTGAGACATCTTATTGTTGTAACAAATGTCAGGATAATTAGAAAATTATTGTAATGTTCCTTAGTTGCAAAACTAGTGGTATAATACTTTGTAATATCTTGTTCTGCAATGTGAATTATTTCTAGTAGTTAGCCATTTAGGGCAACATACAAATGTGAAATATACTGTTGTGCCCTATTCCAGACCTCAGTGAACCCTTACAGTGTATGTATTCCACGGCTCCTCACAGGGAATCACAAGGGAAATAACCAGCTCCATGTGTGGAACTTTACAAATGTATGTAATATGAATGTATCTGTTCTTCAGCACCGAGCATGGAAAACTTGTTCTGCTGTAGTTCCTGATTGCTGCAGTTAGAAAACATCAGGCTACTTATACAATAACCAAGCCTAGCAGAACACATAATCCATATTTAATCCTTTGACAAAAAAAACGTTCTGTGGGGGTTATTCAGGTTGATTCGCAAGGCTGTGAATTCGCAGCCTTGCGAGTCCACCAAACCCCGCCCGGCGAACGCACGCCCCCCCGCCGCCCCAGCAAAGTGCGGCTTCGCCCGCACAGCAGCGAATGGATGTTTTGCATAAACTTCCATTCGCTTTGCTGGGGTGTCCGCCCACATCATTCGATGGTCGGTGACCATCGAATGATGTTTAGCGTGCACGCTGACATAAGTGACTTTTGAGTTACTTAGTTTAGCGTGCATGCTGGCGTGATATGGGCGGGCAGCTGACATCCGGTGATGTCAGCTACCCGGCCCACACACCCGCGTCACTGCCTCATTACCAAGAGAACGCCCAGCGTTCTCATGGAAACGCCCATGGAACGCTGGGCGTTCCCATATGGTAATGGGGCAGCCCGGCGCTCCCCGCCCATCTCCGCCCCCCCCTCGCTGCCATGGGTGCAGGCACCCGGCGACCCAAAAGGGTCCATGCGCCTGCACATGCGCAGAAACACGCCTGCGCATGCGCAGAGGCACAACATCGGTACTGCGTGCGAATGCGTGCAGTACCAATGAAATCTGAATAAGGCCCTAAATTTCCCCACAAGATTTCAGTGTAATTTAGAGTAGGCTGTAATGCTGTAAAACAAATTTACACATATAATTAAACTACACATGTGTTGGTCAGAGATCTCCAAAGTGGAATGGGAGTGTGCCCATGCACTGGTGGGCATTATATGCCATGGTGAAACCTGTCTCCATGGGTGGCTTGCAGCAATATAACCTTCCCAACATCCTATGCCAGGAGTTCCCAAACTTTTTAGAATTAGGTCACTCAATAATATCAGAATTTTATCCACGGCACCCCTAGGCCAAAAGTTTATTATGGAGAAATTGAATAAATTGTATATTTAATTAAATAACTTGTGTTTATACAACATCTTTAGGTTTATTTATGTAGTGAGGGACAGGAATTGCTTCTGTTTGAACATATGTTATGATTGGCAGCCACAACCACTGGTTTTACTTATTACTTTGACAATAGCTCATATGAATTGGTCCTGGTCCACCAACCTGAGGCACCCCTGTGAGGGTCCTGAGGCACCCCAGGGTACCACAGCACACAGTTTGGGAACCACTGTCATATACACCATACCTCCCAACTGTCACGATTCCGTCGGGACAGTCCCGATTTTCGGGTCCTGTCCCGACGTCCCACCCGCGGCAGGCATTGTCCCGCTGCGGGGGGTGGCAGTTGGGAGACCCCCCAATCTAGTAGAATAGACGCTGTGCGCATGCGCACAGCGTCTATTCTCGTATGAAAATGAGGTTGCGGCTAATTAGCATAATCCGCGCCCTCATTTGCATACGCCCGCCCCCTTTTCGGTGCCGCGCGAGTGTCCCTATTTCCTCCGGACGGAAGTTGGGAGGTATGTATACACTGTTTTACAAATGGCAATAGCAGACAGTGCTCCAAAAGAAATACAGTAAACATTATAATTAGTTTGATAATGATGATAACAACTGTCTTAAAATAATGGACCAGAATAATGGTGCCAACCAACTCAGTGACACAAGCTGATCAATGACACAAGCTCCAGTAGTAATTATACAAGTGGCAGCATACAAAAATAAGTAATAGCTGGCAGGTCTGCTAGGACTTGTAGTTTCACGAATACACATAATGTTTGCAATACCCATTACCTTGGCGCCTACTACTCTGTTGTGTGAGGCACAGTTCCAGTACTGTTCGGCATGTTGCTGGTAACTGCTTTAAAATAGGAAACTTTATATGACGGTGCAAGTTTTAATATAACACTCATGAATTACACAGGTTAGCTATGATTAAAATGAGGGGAAATGAAGGCTTGAAGTCAGCCAGCCACAGAGCCTGTGTACTTCATGAGTGCCCTTGTTTGAAGGGATAGTATACATGTCCTTTGAAGACACAAATCTGTAGTTTTAAGAGAAGAAGAGGCCCTTGTGCAGCTTCCTCCATTTAGGCCCCTCCTTTCTGCCTGCAGTCACACAGCATGCTTGAGTATTGGAGGGTTCAGAATCTAATGTGCTTGCACAGATCTCCAGAAAAATGGCATGTGGCCATTTTTGGGGCGGTGATTTCTACAGTGCTGCTGCTGTCATTGCAAGACTTTTGAGTTGTAAGTATTTAATGCACCCATTATAAATACATGACTGTGTTCTTTACACTAACTAAGCTGCATCTCCTCAGTGCATGCTATATACGCA
The DNA here is from genome assembly GCF_055691185.1 of Crinia signifera. Lineage (NCBI taxonomy): Eukaryota > Metazoa > Chordata > Amphibia > Anura > Myobatrachidae > Crinia > Crinia signifera. The sequence continues at coordinate 147,208,286 of NC_139221.1, read as the reverse complement.
TACATGCCCCAAATTTAAGTTATAAGCACTTGCACACCGTAACTCTCCTCGGCTCATATAGGGCCACAAATACAAATTACATGGAATTTTATATTCTGATTTGTGTTGGTGCACATATATAGTTGTATGTACAGATGGGTCAGGTCCCATCTTGGCAGGGGATGGCGCTGGCGTCGCCAGCCGCCATCCCCCGCCAGCGCCATGGCGATGGTGAGAAGGGGACACGCGCGCACGAGAGGCGCGCGCGTCCCCTTCCGACGGCGCTTCCATCCGTTCCCCGGGTCCCCGCCGGCTTGCCGGCGCTAACCCGGGGTCCCCGCCGCCTGCCCGCACCCCCCCCTAACCCCCCATAACCCTGTCCGTCTCCCTGAGGCGGAGACGGACAGGGTTTCCGTCGCGCTAGCGACGGAGACTGAGACGCGCGTGCGCGTGAGACGCACGCGCGTCTCAGTCTCCTCGCTGGCGTGGCTGCTGGCGGGTCGCCAGCGCGTACGTTCTGGCGACCCGCCAGCAAGGATGAGAATAATAACATACTTTACTTTAAAAAAAAATTATGTCTGACCATCTGTCAACTGTCATAAAAGTTAGCAGTTCTCTAGAGTCACCTTTGCAAGTTACCAACCGCTGATATCGAGGAGAAGCAGCTGGTAGCTGCCAGCTGCTACACCTTCATGTATCTAATGGGCTGAGTGGTGCAGCGCTTGATGTGACCTCCAGGGGAGAAGTATTTTTCAGGGGGTGTGGCCTAATCATGGGAGGCATGGTCATGCACCCTTAGAATAAATACAATAAAAATAGTACTTTAATCACCAACCTGGTCATACTGCATCCCAGCACACAGCAGCATGTGCTGGGTTGATAAGAGTTGCTGCTGCCAAGTAACAAGGGCCCCACTGGGCCCCTCCATCCGACCTGGGCCCGGGTAATTAGTACCCCCCTCTCTCAGCACCACTGGTAACAGCCTAGCAGCATACATGCAAAAATAGAAGGTACCACTCCACAGTAGGTAAGTAGTAGGTGCATGGCAGTGTTGGAATAAGTTGGTGGCCACTGATGTCAGTGCCCACCAACCACACAACAGCAGCCATAATTAAAAAAATGTGTCCATTTATTTACAGACTGATAAGAAAATGCATCCTTTATTTGTAAAATGATATAAAGAAATGGAGCCATTTGTTGACTGTCATATAATATGCATAAATGGTGAAATATTTCCTGACTTGAACGAATCCGTAATCAGAGGAATGCTCATTGGAGACTTCCCGGTCTGCATATGTAATTATGAATTCTTTGTGGTTTGTCTGCTATGTCTCCTTGTGATATTGCAGAGATACATTGTTTTAATCATTCTTTCAAAGATCACCATGGAATATGATTAACTGAATAATACATGAATTATTTTAAAATACTTAAAAATCCATGGAAACAACCATTCATACAGCACAAGTTTACAGTGCACCTGCCACTGTGGATTGTCACATAAGTTATGTTTGGTAAGCTAATTACTCCTCCCTAATACTACTAATATTAGCTACAAGAAAGGGAGTAGACAGATTAAACAGATGTTCTAGTAAACTAGATGCTAAAATAGAAGATGCGGAAAAACGACTGAGACCATATTTACCAAAATGGCAGCAAATAATGTAAAACCAAACTATAAGATATTGTAGACAAATGTAGACAAGTGTTTGGGTAATTAGATTATTAAAAGTTTTATTATTATTAAACCCATATAATGTAGTTCAAATGGACATTGGTGCATGGGCCCACATATTTGGCTAAATGTGTGCTAAGAACTTCACGATATGCGGTCGTTAGGTCGACAGTGTCTAGGTCAAGAATTAGGTCAGCCACTAATGGAGTCAAAAGGTCGACATAAACAATAGTGTGTCAGTGAAAAGGTCGACATGAGTTTTTCATGATTTTTCCCCCCAAACTGACTTCTTCATACTTTACCATCCCAGTGGGCATAGAGTATAATAGTTTTACTATTACACTGTCCATGTTGACCTACGTAGACATAGACACAAAAAACCCCTGAAAACTCATGTTGACCTTTATTCATGTAGACTTTTCACTGTTGACCTTGTCGACCTTAAGCATGTCAACATTTTCAGGTGTCGAACTATGGCCTGTTGACCATTAGTGGTTGACCTAAAGAGTGTTGACCTAAATCTTGTCGACCCTATGAATTTTACCTAAACATCACTAATATACTTTGTTAATTGTAAGAGGTTTTTTGGTACTTCTGTAGTTTCACGGCGCCGCCGCGCGCACACTCTGGCTCAGAAACTTGGCAGACTGCCAGAGGCTCTGATTAACCGTGCGCGTGCCGCTCTAGCTCAGACAGAGTGTGCTCGCGCCGCTCTAGCTGTACTGACAGCTACGTAAACAGCGTGGCGGCCGGGCAGCAGCAGCAGCGCGCTGCCCAGGCGCTGGCAGGTCACTGTGGTACTTGTAGTTCCACAGTGAAATAGGCAGCGCCTGGGCAGCGCTGACAACAGCGGTGGCAAGTGGACACACCCCGGGCACAACGCTGACGTGCCGGGGCTTGTAAAGTACTCACCCCGGCACAGCGCAGTATCCCCCATGTACACGCTAAATCCAATGGCTTGCAGCCTAGATCTAGGCGCTAATGCCCCTGGATTCACACTCCCTGCGAGCCGCTAAGAAGGAGGGGGGCGCCTGGATTTAGGCGCAAAACCCTCTGAATCCAGGCGCCTTGCGAGCCGCTAAGAAGGAGGGGGGCGCCTGGATTTAGGCGCAAAACCCTCTGAATCCAGGCGCCTTGCGAGCCGCTAAGAAGGAGGGGGGCGCCTGGATTTAGGCGCAAAAGCCAGGCTCCCTGGGAGCCGCAAAGGTGGTTTAGCATCTAAATTTAGACGCTAAAGCGCCTGGATTTAGTTGGGTGGAGGGGTACATCTAAATTTAGACGCAAAAGCATCTAAATTTAGCTGGGTTTAGGGGTACACTATTAAAGCCCGTCCACAGTGGCAGTAGTCGACGCAACAGCTGTCGACTGTGTAAATCCCACTATCCACACCCACCCGAAGCGTGGCGAGCGCAGCGAGCCCCGCGAGGGGCGGCGGTACGCGTCCTACGACCTTTTCATACCCCCACTATCCACGTCGGCGTGGAGTTGAGAATAGAATAGTGTGGCGAGCGCAGCGAGCCACCGAGCCCGAAGCGTGGCGAGCGCAGCGAGCCCCGCGAGGGGACGCGGATACCTTCACAGGTAAACGCGTCCCCTCGCGGGCTTCACAGGTGTGCGCAGCTACGCGGACACCTGTGAAGCCCGCGAGGGGACGCGTTTACCTGTGAAGGTATCCGCGTCCCCTCGCGGGGCTCGCTGCGCTCGCCACGCTTCGGGCTCGGTGGCTCGCTGCGCTCGCCACACTATTCTATTCTCAACTCCACACCGACGTGGATAGTGGGGGTATGAAAAGGTCGTAGGACGCGTACCGCCGCCCCTCGCGGGGCTCGCTGCGCTCGCCACGCTTCGGGTGGGCGTGGATAGTGGGATTTACACAGTCGACAGCTGTTGCGTCGACTACTGCCACTGTGGACGGGCTTTAATAGTGTACCCCTAAACCCAGCTAAATTTAGATGCTTTTGCGTCTAAATTTAGATGTACCCCTCCACCCAACTAAATCCAGGCGCTTTAGCGTCTAAATTTAGATGCTAAACCACCTTTGCGGCTCCCAGAGAGCCTGGTTTTTGCGCCTAAATCCAGGCGCCCCCCTCCTTCTTAGCGGCTTGCAGGGAGTGTGAATCCAGGGGCATTAGCGCCTAGATCTAGGCTGCAAGCCATTGGATTTAGCGTGTACATGGGGGATACTGCGCTGTGCCGGGGTGAGTACTTTACAAGCCCCGGCACGTCAGCGTTGTGCCCGGGGTGTGTCCACTTGCCACCGCTGTTGTCAGCGCTGCCCAGGCGCTGCCTATTTCACTGTGGAACTACAAGTACCACAGTGACCTGCCAGCGCCTGGGCAGCGCGCCACGCTGTTTACGTAGCTGTCAGTACAGCTAGAGCGGCGCGAGCACACTCTGTCTGAGCTAGAGCGGCACGCGCACGGTTAATCAGAGCCTCTGGCAGTCTGCCAAGTTTCTGAGCCAGAGTGTGCGCGCGGCGGCGCCGTGAAACTACAGAAGTACCGGTTTTTTTTATTATTTTTATTGCTTAGAGTACTCATGTAACCAATAGTTATGCAAAATTCACAGTACGGATTGCCCTGGTTAGTTTATGTTAGGGGCTTGGTTTGTTTGAACCCCACAAACTATTGTTTTGTAAGGACTATCCCCAATCATTAATGAGGAGGTTGACGATGAGGGTGTTATTTAGAACAAATTATTACCAGTTTTCAAATTACATAACAGGGAGTGGATATTTAGATGGTTTATGTTGCTACCTCTACTAACTTTGGTCTCACAAATGGAGCAGATGCCTTCACAAACATTGTAAGGACTTGGATAACTGAACCCAAAACCTAGGTAACATGGATACCCCTAGACAGTTTGTTCTACAGCCTTAAGGGGGTATTCAAAGTGTACCAATATTTCCTGACAGGTGAAATATCAGCACTCACCTATTCAATGCTGCCATTATCGATGGTGTTTTGTCAAAAATGGGCTTGGATTGTCGACTACATGGCCGTTTTTCGACAATCTGCATCTGTTTTCAACAATACTCTGACTTTCTGGCACTTGCCAGCCGGAACATTGAATTGGTGTTGAGTTGCAGCCGAAAGGAATGAAAACGGCCCAGGATTCCGACTGTCAGGACGTTCCTGGATTGAATACCCCCTTAGGCTGTTATCCAAATTACTAAAGCTAATGGATTCAGCTGAGGCTATCCAAATAGCCCCAATAATTTGCACTTATCTGGGATGCTTTGGGTGCCCAGTTGATAAGCAGCTTCCAGAGACCCATTTTTGCATGATAACATATGGGTCAAGGAACCTATCCAAGATCCCATATGTTACTGCGAGAAAAAAGGTAATTTATCACACAATAAAAATGGGATGTAATTGGGTAGGCCAATAGGTTTTTATTGTGACACCTCTGTGAACCGTATCAACTCAATTTGCTGATACTGTACAGTATTTATATGAATTTATGTTAATTCAAACCACAATCTTGACCTGATTAGCCAAATGTGTTGGAACCAGCGGTTTATCTTCTATGGGGAATTTTTTTATGATCCGGAGTCCTAATTGCACATGCACTGAGTCATGGGAACATCGCAGTAGATGCTAGGAGAGATCTGGTTGGATCCTTCTTAAAAGGGGAAGTGCAGTATAAGCCCACTGCATCCAAGCTCCAGAATGTATCACATTCCGAGGCTTGGCTCGGATGAAGTAAGAAGCCAAAGCTACGAAGGTTTGGACGCATATTTTAGCTTTGTGCATTTCGCCCTTAATGAGTAATATTATGTCACTTATTCAGGGTCTGAATCAGAGTTGGTAGCAGATGTATTGTGGTCATGAATATAATTGCCCTTATTCAGAGATGCGCGTTTTTATGCAATAATGCAAGACCTTCTGAAAGTAGCCAGTATTACTATAAGTGTGGACATGCACCAGCCCTTAAAATCCAACTTCATTCAGACCTATCTCACTACTGAATAGATTCTTCTTTCTACAGGCCCATGATTATATCCTATGCGTTAATGTCAAGTGTCCACCAAGCTGCACCCATTAAGACACAAATGTTGATTCTGAGATTCATATTACTGAACTGCTCAGTAAATCTAGATACACGTCTGGCAGACCAGAGGAAAAATCAATTTTTTTGATCCAGAGAACACATTAAATTTCCTTTATACAAGTTACACAATTATAATTCCTATAATAATCATACATTTCCCTAAAGATTGTTGAGTTGATGTTTTTTTTGTCAGAGGATGTCTGTATGCACTGGATTTGCTGAACAACAGCTACTTGTTTCTCCACTCCTGATGTCGAAACCAGATCAGTCAGCTTCAGTGGCGGCTCTTACCTCTGTAGAGGAGGGGTGCTGCTGATATGCCCCCTCCCGGGCTGCCGCCGTTGCTGATCCCTGCCGCCAGTTCCGGCCCATGTCACGGTCGCGTGATCTGCGCATGTGCAGTAGCTTCTTCTGTACTGCATATGCGTTGGCCCCCGGCCTCTATGGGCTGCTTCGGCAGCAGTCGACAGTATCATATTCACGTTCCCAGATCTGGTGCATGTGAAGTATCGTCCTCAGTACTGTGCATTCGCAGAGCCCGTATTTATGGGCTGCATCCGCAACAGCCCATAGAGGCATCCCGGAGGGAGGGAACACCTCCCAATGGGACTGCCTTGGGTGACTGGCAGGTCGGGCTTCCAATAGGAAGTCAGTGCCAGTCACAGTGAAGCCAGTGCAGTCCCACAGACTGCATCTGGCTTCACACAGTGGAGGATTTTACCTGGGGGGGGCTGCAGCCTATAGGTAAAAATCGCCACTGGTCAGCTTCATGTGCTGTGTACACACTGTGCAATAACCAGACTGACCAGTGGAAAATTAGCTTACCCAAAATTACAGGTAGCATCAGTACAGTAGAAAGGATAAAAAGCATCATAGTGTCTGTGTGTGTCTGTGTGTGCGACAATAGGAGGAGGGATGGGACCACAACACTGGTAAATTCTTCAATTGGATGCACAGACTGCAGGGTGTCTTTTTGGAGCATCTAAAGGGCGCTCCAGAGCTACTGCAGCAACAATCCTACAAATATGAAGATGGATTTATTGGTAACAACATTAACTGAAGAATTTGAGATGAAATTCCATTGAACAACACAGAAAGTAGAATAAGCAGCAAGATCACAACATAGCAATAAAAACACACTTACTCCAGTTTATTGAGTACAATCTCACTATTCTTCAAGCGTATTGCTGATGGAATGAAGCTGTCATGCAGGAGCTCTTTGTGTGCATATTGCGTTCTAACCCCCTTTTAAGAGGGTACTTAAAAAAAATAATATATATATATATATATATATATTATATATATATATATATATATATAAAATGTCTGCCCTCCAACACACCTTGGCCCTCATTCAGGTTGATGGAAACTGCCCGCGCATGCGGATAAGCGACTATGCGCATGTGCAGGTCTTCACTGTGGTCTTCGCTTGAATAGTTTCTGAGGCGCACACAGGTGGGGCGCATGTCAATGCCCTGTATTTCCTGGGCGTACCCAAGAAAACGCAGGGTGCACCCAGAAAAGCGCTGGGTGTCCCCATGCAAACGGGGGTGGCTACCTGCCTTCCGGGAGTGAGCAGCTGATGTCACCAGATGTCACTTGCCTGCCCTATTCATGGAGCAAGGTGCCGCTAATCTAAGGCATCAGACAGTGCAAAACGTCCATTCGTAGGCCTGTGGGGAAATTCAGCGGGGGGCGGGCATTCACTGCCCCAGAGGCGTCATTACTTGGCTCGCGCTGCTGTCAACCAAAATGAGGGCCTTAGCTCCGATGCAGTGCAGTTGCCATACCAGACTGTGATGCCAAAGGTCACAACACAATAAAGCATTATTAATCTTTAGTAGACTTTGCTTACACCTGCCGCACTCAGACGCCTTAAATAAAAAAAGTGTTGATGAGTCCCTAAGAAATTAAACAACCTTACTATTTTGACCATTTATAGGTACTTGTAATTTTGACAACCTCTATAATCTTCCAAAATCAATCACCAAATGTTTAGTTTTCCCTTCATTTAAAAATAAATGATTTGCCTTACTCTAGGCAACCAGCTTAGTGATTTCATTTCTGTAAATAGTCTCATCATCCTAACAAATTAATCCAATGACTGCAATGTGGTCAGTAAATTTTACTAGTCTAGTAAGAAACAAGGGCTGAGGGGCAGCGATGGTGCCACTCACAGAGTCCAGAGCTCTGTGTGGTGTCACTGGCCGCATAGCAAAGATCCTGTCTAGCATTGTCTGCGCAACAGACTTAATTGCAAGTGTTTTACAGTAGATGTAAATTTGTTTGGAAAATGGGCAAATTTAACTCTCTCTGCACATGTTACATCTGCCCCACCTGCAGTGCACATGGTTTCGCCCATTTTCCAAACAAATTTGTACTGCAATCAGATCTGAATAAGGGCCATTGTTTGCTTACTGTAATACCATTCCTGTCTCACCCTATAGAAGGATTACACTATATGGGCACCATGAAAAGCTTTCTCCAATTGCTGTATAAGGTACAAACCTGCTCTGTACTCTAGGCAGAAGTCTCCACAATCCAAAGGGGGGAATACAACAAGCTGGGGAATTTACCATACATGGGTTTAGTGCCTGGAGCGTTCCAATAATTTCCCCCAGTATACCAACAACTTACATGAAACATCCCATAGCTCCCAGGGTGAGTGCATGAAACTACGCAAATACAGCCCATGGCAAGGTCACGACTAGCCCCAAAGGAAGGAATTAACACAGTTTTCTCTTTACAATTTGGGGGAGTGTGAGCAGAAAACCATGCTAAGTGTACCCTCATGGATATTTGTAGGCCTACAAAGGGCAGTAATTGAATAGCTCTGGGCACTTTATCTGGGAGCTATTTGAATACAATTTTAATCTTTTTGTATAAAAATGAGAAGGTAAAATTATTTAACATTTTTAAATTTAGGTCACATAGTCACAAAAAATACATCTTAGTATGCATATCAGATCTGGCCAAAAGTTCACTCCAAATGACAAGCATATGTGCAAATATTCACAGTGGCTGATCATATTGCATTGCATGGCATTAAGACCATGAATTATAATTTACATTGATAATTGGAAACATGCATACCAAGCATATGAGTAGCTCTCTGCTAGCACAAGTTATTACTCTGCTTTATTTAATGCGTGATCGTCATTATGTATAACAAAGTTACATATTGTATTGTAAATGGAGCAACAGAACACAGCAGCACATTATAACTTGCTTGCACTATAAACCTTTGCTCTCCTGCGGTAAGGATCCAGACAGTCAGGATCCTGAAAGTAGGAATAATGACCGACGATCCGAAACCCGACAGTAAGTAAGGGGGTTAGTGTTAGGCACTAGAGGACAGCTTTTTGTGGCGTGAGATGCGATCTCAGTAGTTAATATGGTAAAACACCACCACTCTCCACGTCACCCTGAAGCGTGGCGTCCTCCGAACTTTTCATACCCCCACTATTCACGTCGGCGTGGAGTTGATGTTATATAGTGTGGCAAGCGCAGCGAGCCACCGAGCCCGAAGCGCGGCGAGGGGATGCTCGCCACGCTTCGGGCTCGGTGGCTCGCTGCACTCCCCACACTATATAAAATCAACTCCACGCCAATGATGTAATGATGGAGTTTGAGAAACTCTGTTTTACTCCATTTATCAACAGAAATACTGTGTAAATTCAAGGTACAAATACTTAAAAAAATTGGAAATATCGTGGATAGTGGGGGTATGAAAAGGTCGGAGGACGTGTTCCGCCGCCGCTGCTCGCCACGCTTCGGGGTGACATGGAAATATCGTGGATAGGGGGGTATGAAAAGGTCGGAGGACGCGTTCCGTCGCCGCTCGCCACGCTTCGGGGTGACATGGAGAGTGGTGGTTTTTTAGGTGTTTTACCATATGAACTACTGAGATCACATCTCACATCTCACGCCACATAAAAGGGCCATGTGATGCGATGTGCGATTTCACTCAGGGTGCAGTGAATAAATTAACTAAATTAACTACTGAGATCGCATCGCACATCGCATCGCAAGGCACAAAAAGCCATGCGATGCGATGTGCGATGCAATTTCACTACGCAGAATAGCCCACTAAGCAAATAGCTAGGAAACAAGTACCAAAAAACCCATTGAGAAAAATCTCTCACTTTCTGCTTTTTACACCTTATTACATATCCCCCCCTCCATATCTGGGATTCTGCAACAGGAAGCAAAGGTGGACAGTGCCTGTACCAATGTTTTCAGGATTTCTTATATAACTGAAATGACATTACATGAAATATGGCTGTGGTGAGTGAGGGGAACTGGGTGAGGTCTTCTCCATTTATTTAAGGGACAACCTAAACTGGTAAATATGGAAAAGTATTGATTCATTATGTGCAAACTGGCAAGATATCCCATGTGAGAGAGAAAAGTGAGAGCATACAGATGACTTTACACCTGATCTGGCCTGATTCAGACTCACAAAATGATGTCTGTCAGCGCTAGGCTGCAGGGGCCACCCAGCACAGCGCCACCTATATTATTATCTACACTGCAATATAAAAATATGTATATTTACTTTTTCATTAGTCAGACATATATATGTTAAGTCAGACATGTTAAGTAAAAATATGAAATTCTTATAATGATGTTAAAAGAACCGCATATTAATTTAATAATATATAAAAATTATGTAAATATAAGAATGAAATGATTTTCATACAGTATTACAGTATTATACAGTTTGCAAGCCCGGCACTCCACTGACAAATATAAGTACTCTGTACCCGGTGCCTTCCTGTTTTGGCTGGTCGGCCTTGGATATGCAGGTGGGTATAATAGGCGGAACTCCCGGTTTAAAGGTGAAAAAAATCCTTTATTGGTCCGACATGTTTCGGGCAAGGCCTGTCCTCAGGGATCCGAGGACGGGCCTTGCCCGAAACATGTCGGGCCAATAAAGGATTTTTTTCACCTTAAAACCGGGAGTGCCGCCTATTATACCCACCTGTATTACAGTATTATATATTATATGAGAGTTATCCCCCCCCACCCACACACACACACACACACACACTCTTACTAATTTCTAGACTGACTTTCATGTCAGACATACCATTATTATTTATGCATTTCTTAGGTGAAACAATAATCATAAAAGAATATGTTAAAACACGTAAAAAAGCTGTAAAGCGCTCTATATTTAAATGCCTAAAATCAGTGTCTGATTGATGGCTGATTGTGTGATTGTGGTAGTGGTGTTGGGGGATGGGTCTATGAGTGTTTTAGCCTGGAGCCCTTAATTAGACTCTGAATATAATTAATTAAAAACCAAAATACAATAAGTTACTCCAGAGATTCCCAGATCCTGCCATAACAGTCCATGTTTTAAGGATATCCATGCTTGTATTTAGATGGTTAAATCAAATTAACAGGTACAAATAAATCACCTGTGCTCAATAAATAACCTTAAAATGTGGACTGTAATGATGGAGTTTGAGAAACTCTGTTTTACTCCATTTATCAACATAAATACTGTGTAAATTCAAGGTACAAATACTTAAAAAATGTGGAAATATCCAACTTCCTTTATCTCCTCCTCCTATGAAATAACTGTGTGGAGCAGGTGTTTCCTCCAAAGCCAAGGGAGTAGGAAACGCGTGTAGGACATGCATTCTCTCTCACAGGATCCCTGCTAAACCCCACACAAATATCGTCTTTCAAACAAAACTTCAACATATGATTTAATTGCATTCTTTTCATCAAATGGACTGTCAATCAAGTCATTTCATCTATTTCCATCGTTCTATATAAAAGTTAAGGGATGAAATGTCCACAAAAAAAATGTGCAGATGGCAATTCATTCAAGATTACTCTGAACTTAATTTATTTAAGTATTCATTAAAATTAGGCACAAATTAAGTTTATTTTACAATATGCTTTTCATCATTGTAATTGTACCCACATACAGAGCGATTCCTAGATCCGTTTACAACTTTTTAGTTCAAAACGCATCGCATGTAATTCACATGGCACCATGTTTCTTTTGGCTCCCACGTAGTTCATATCGCAAGCCAAAAAAGTATGCCAGCCAGTACTTTTTGTACGAGATCGCAACTAGTTGAAATCGCATGCGGTTGTTGCTTATCACATGCAATTTAAACTAAATGCGATGTGATCTATTACAAAACACACATAGGCCCTTATTCAGATTTGAGCTCAGTACAATTTTTTGGGAAAATAGTCAAAACCATGTGCACTGCAGGTGGAGCAGATGTAACCTGTGCAAAGAGAGTTACATTTGGGTGGGGTGTGCTGAAACTGAAATCTAAATTGCAGTGTAAAAAGAGTACATATCGCACTGTTTATGGGCAACTTTAGGGTACTTTGCTGCAGAAAATTTGCTAAGATTTTGTTGTTGGTTAATGAAGATTTTCAAGTATTAGGCCTATTACCAATTAGTAAGGTCAAATAATTAAAAAGTACCATATAGATTAAATAAAGCACACAGTGTGCACCAGCAGCGGGAGCTACCTGTATAGAGTGGGGGTTCCATGAAAATGTCCTTTTCATGTAACGTTTGTTGCAAGTTTATATGACGAGCTTTGCAAAATTGCTCAAAATTATAGCAAGTCATGTACCAAACAAACAAAATTTACTTTGCACAAACTAATCAAAACACATGCTCAATAAAATATATTTCAAGTGATCTTTTTATTCAAAATGTAATGTTTGTTACCTTGGAATGACCCGGGGGCTGCTTGCCCATCCAAAAGAGGAGAGTATAGCCCTTGCTGCCAGCCAGGTAAGCCACCTGTATAATGGAGCTGACAAGCACTATGACCGACACATGCGCACAAGCAGCGACTTGACTGAGTATGCACAGACCCATGGCTTCTATGGTCTAAAGTTGACGATCTGGAAATGAGTGGACTCCTACAGAAAGCTGGATCTATGCTAATTACAACCCGGTCTGGCGGTCCCCAGGAAAACATCTTCCAATGGGCCAGAAACTGGCTCATTAAGCAATAGTGATTATTTACTGTATATAAAGTGAGTAATTTGCATTGTTTAAAGCACTAAGAAAGAGGGCCAATGCATTGAAACACGTTGGCTTAGAAAGGAAGGAGCTACATCCGCACACTGTGCTCATCCGAAGTACTGTATGGACCCGAACTTCAGATTTTGGGAGAAGCGAGCCGCTGCACTGTTGGGACGGTAGGAAGATCCACCGCACTGCTGCCAAGAGAAGGAGCAGACTTTAGGGAAACAAAGGTACAGCTAGTCTAGCATTTTCCCAGCACAGGAAAACTTGCGGACATTACCATCACTGCAACCGCCACTAACAGCGCCGCTGGCTCGACAAACAAAGTCCTCAATTCCTCAGTGAGCGCCACAAAGGAGCTGTAAACATTAACAAGGGCACAACATATACCCTTTTATAAATATTAATTTTACTGTTATCCTATTCTGGTAATCTAGGTCAATATTTTTAGATTGGTTTAAAGGCATGCACAATATTCATATTGAATCATATATATTTTGTAATTCCCAATGATTGAATAGTAACAACTTTTACTCACATCATTTATATATGTATATATGTATATATATATATATATATATTGCTTGATCTGCATATTAAAACTGTTCATTTTTCTAATCAAGCTGCTCATTCAGCGCAAATTATATTCTTCCCTATTTTTCGAATTGTTTAAAGCATACTTGCTTGCTTTTTGACCACTTCTCAGGGAGTTCTCAAAAACATCCAAGGGACCAGTGCCAGGGGTGTGACAATGCGATTTGAGTCATTATATATTGAGGCAGGGCAATAAAGTCCCCACCTACTGGAAACAGATAAAAAGGACTATTATCTATTTATAGGATCCCCCAGGAGTCAGCAGAGTAGGCACATGTGCTTTAGGAGTGAGGTGTAAATGAAAATAAAATAATAATAATAACAAAAGCCCTAACATGTTTAAATATATATACTGATTACTTTTGAAGCAGATGTCACAAGTATTTCTGTTAAGTACTGTTGAGATAGCGTTACATTATTTTTGGTATTTGGATACCTACTGTATACAGACTATGACAAGTACAGAAACATTTACATTACAGTACTGAATGAAGGGTGGTATGCTGTAATGAGCAGGTTTTACAATACACAAAAATATACAAATCTTTTGGTCACTGTATGGCTGACGAATCAGGCAACACCATTGTACAGTTCAGCAAAATACTGTATGTACCAAACACAGCAGACAATTTATAAATCATTGCACTTCACATATTTAGTTGGTTTAGATTTCACAATGTTTTTTCCAAAGCACCTCAAGTAGCATCGCTGCTGTGTGAATTTGCATGCCCACCGATTATTGAATGTCTGTGCGTACGTCTGGGCCACAGTGCGCGCATGACAAAAATTAGCAATTTTTTTACTTGCAGCCAGGATGCAGTTGGACTGACAGGAAGTCACCATTTTTTAATGGTAACTGCCCGTTATCTAGGCGTGGCAGGTAAAACGCAAGCATGCTTTTAGTGTTTACAGGGCAGGTGTGTGACGTCAGCTCTGGCCTTGATCAGTCTGTGTCTGTCACAGAGTTGTGGAAGAGTCAGGGATACGCAGAGACTGCACACAGTGGAAAAATCATTAGATGGTGAGTGAGTTGCGTATAGATTTACAGCCGCGCGGCGATCAGCGATAGTTTTGCAAGAAGTGTCTATAAATTTATAAAGAGGCATATGTTCCAAATATGAACATTCCACACTAGTCCAACAATTTAATTTCAGATTATCTATGATCTAAGTTATGAATAAGAGTGGGGGAGACTAGCCCTACCTTGGTATGTGACCATTTCTATTACAGCTTAGTAATTCACCTTTCCAATGTACAAATGTATGGTGCGGAATGCATTTCAGTGAACTACAGATGTGGACCTGAAGACCACAGCTCTAAGCTGGAGCAAAATCAAGTCTGTTTGAGAAGTAGATGTGACCTTACTTTACCCTATTCCTCCCCTTGGCCTGTGGAAACTTCTGCTACTCCACGGCCTTGCACTGGCACATGTTTCGATCATACAACATTACAGGGCCAAAGCTGATTTTGCTCAGCGCATCGTCTATTTTGAGCTTCATAAAATAATTCCTCAGTGTGCACAGGAGTGAAGAATAGTCAGGAGCCAGGCCACTACTAGTAGTCACAGCTCAGGTCACAAATAGCATCCACAGATGTTTCCCGTTCGAACAATCAAGGAAGAATAAGTGCCAGGGGTACTGTAAGATTATTTTATAAGGTTTTAGACAAGTGACATTTGTTAATGCTTACTGTTTGGCTTATGTATGCTTCATGCGCTGCATCTGGCCTTATTCTCTAGATTTTTTTTTATTTTTTTTTTGTTGCAACTTATTTGTTAGTTTGCAAACTGCTGAAAATCAGCCCAATTTAATCATCGGTAGAATAGATTTGCCTATCTCCATTTAAAACAACCTCAAGACATTTTGGTTTTAAAAAAATGTATTTGTGTTATGATTTATGCTTATCAATGAGTGTTTGTTACTGAATACTATAGACATAAAAATCTTTAAAACCTTTAAACATGTTAAGTCCCAACTGCCATAAATTACTATTAATACTTTGTGTACACTGACTAAAATCATAATGTGTAGGGGGCTCTCCTACTATAAGACAAAATCATTGTGTTTGCCAGCAATAATTCCCCTAAAAAAGTCTGTAACTCATGACACAGAGGGCCAGATTCTCTAAGCTTCAAAAGTGATAAAATTGAGAGTGATAAACAGCCAGCCAATCAGCTCCTGTCTGACATTTTTCAAACACAGTCTGTGACATGGCAGGCAGGAGCTGATTGGCTGGCTGTTTATCACTCTCCATTTGATCACTTTTGAAGCTTACAGAATCTGGCCCAGATACCATTGCATATTGGCTTAAGACTTGGCATAAGATCTTAGAGTATTGTGATTCTTCCCAGTATCCCACCATCAGTCAAGGTGCTGCTGATGAGTGTGAAGTATTAATAACATGCATCCATCTGCAGATGCTACTCAGCGTGTTAGGGTCATACCTGGGATCCATATCGTCACAGCATGATGCAGTCACAAATGAAAATCAGATGTTATTATGTAATGAAGCATGGTTTACGTAATAAAAAAAAAAAATCACAAACAACCAACATTCAAGAAGGATAAAAGTGGCAGGTTAATAGCAAATTATATGTTTCATGACAAGAGATCTCACACTGATCAGTCACATGTGTGTGTTTATAACGTATCAATTCAATACAAATACAATCAAATACGGATATGGTTGGTACTGTATCAACATGCACAGGAACGCAAGTACAGATGGTGTAATGGTTAGCATTACTGCCTTACAGCACTTAGGCCATGGGTTTAATTATCACCACAGCCCTAATTTGTGGGAGTTTGTATGTTCTACCTATGTGTTTAGGGCATGCTATATGGGTCAAGTGGTTCTTATCTGCTGTCAAGGTCTATGTTTGTATGGTAACTACAATGCTGCATTGAAGTATAAGCCTCTCGGTTTAAACCTTTAACTTGATGCTTAAAGCATGCAACTGAATGCTGAAATGTATTCACAAAGGGGTTAGTTTACTAAGATGGGAGTTCTATTGGAGACGGGATGTTGCCTATAGCAACCAATCAGATTCTATTATCTTTTAGAAGGTGCTAAATAAATAAGAAGTTGGATCTGATTGGTTGCTATGGGCAAAATCCCATCTTCAGTAGAACTTCCATCTTAGTAAATTTATCCCAAATGGTGAGAAAAACAATCACACCTTTCTTATGCAACAGTAAAGGCAGAGGCGGATTGGCCCACCGGGAAACCGGGCCATTTCCCAGTGGGCCGGTCCAGATTTCCCTCTGGCTGGGCCGCCGATCGTGCTTCCAGGGCTGGCGTCATCCTATATATGCAAGCGGCCGCAGCCTGGTCACAAGCGGCAACATAGCCCAAAACAAATATGGCAGCCGCATATATGCATATATTATATGCACATATGTGGCGGCCATATT
Organism: Crinia signifera; assembly: GCF_055691185.1. NCBI lineage: Eukaryota > Metazoa > Chordata > Amphibia > Anura > Myobatrachidae > Crinia > Crinia signifera. Next base: position 147,191,551 of record NC_139221.1, on the reverse strand, counting down.
TGTGTTTGGCTATGCTGCACTTTATGACCAGGCTGTGGCCACTAGTCGCTGTTGAATGACATCACCAGCTTGCATACGGAAGTGTGTTGGTGCGGCGGACTCGAATCTTTGAGAGTAGTGTCCACCATCCCCCCCGGTCAGTAGCTATTCCACCCCTGCCACCCCCACTCAGGGCCATAGCGTTAGCACCCCCAACCCCCCCAACCCCCGGCTGTAGAATCAGCCCCCCCGGACAATCTCATTGTGCTTATTGTCATAATTGACTACTTTAAAGAAAGTGAGTGAAAACTATTTTGCTTGTAGCATTTTGATATAGTTTAATACATTGTTCATATTTTTTTTTTAATTGAGTAATATTTTATTGAATTTTAAAGAAACATATAAACTGTCATTGACAGCAATGGTATGACAGAGACATATATCAGATACAGCGCATCCATATGTATAAGATAAATGGTAATTTACATATACCGTCACGCCGATAGGCATAAGGATATGGAAGCAAATATTGACCAATCATGGCAAAAAACTAAGTGCACAATCACCTGGAGGCGCCATCCGGGCTCTTGTGCACACTAGGGTAAAAAAGGGCACAAATATAAAGTCATAGTACACGGATATGCATTTAAATATGAATAGTCAGTTGCACTACCATCCAAATGTAGGAAAAAATCCAATGGCCGTCCAGGAGGGCTACAAGTGGCGCAGGGGTTGCAAAACAGGTTCTGAGGGATGATGAGGCAATGGTAAGGTGTCCACGGGGGGCAGGATATTATCAACATTGTTCATGTTTAGTGTCTATAAGGAGATCTGCTGTCTGGCATGTGTACATAAGTGTACAATGGACACTACTGTGTGATGTATTGTGAAATAGAGATGCGATGAGATGCGATATTGTATACAATAATTGTAAAGTGTATGGGCACCTTAAGGTGTTATATGACTAACGGACACTAGTGTGCTGTGCATTGTGAATACAGAACACTACAATGCGGTGTAATGTAACTAATGGAAACTAATGGAAACTACTGTGCAATGTAATGTGAATAATGGACACTAATATGCAATGTAAAGTGAATTGTTTCTATTCTTTTGCCACATCTTTTTTTGTATTTTTGGCGTGAGACATTTCTATTTCAAATATGGTGGGAGATTTCAAATAGGATGGTGGGAGGGGGACAATTATCTTTTTGACACTAGGCACCAAAATGTCTACTTAAGGCTCTGCTTCATATCATATTTATTACAGTATGTCATCATTTATTGAGTTGTCAGTTCTCTTGGGTCCAGGCCAGCAAATTATATAATAAAGCTGCATAGCCAATAAAAAGAATAAACTAAAAGAGTTAATCATTTATAACTCTGCCTTTAATTACGGACATTTAATTTATATTATATACATTAATTTAACATAGGCCTATCAATCCCATTTTCCCACCACCTTATTAATTATCATTGGTTCAAGTGTTATGGCAAATACAGAATATATAGTGGAGAACTACAGAATTGTGTAGTGAGATAAACATGTATGTATGGCTCTGCCTGACTAATCATATTCCACTAACATCTCACTCTCCAGTTATTTATTCCAATGGGCAATGTAAGCCTGAATTCCCTAATTGTGTAACTCAATTTCCAGCCTTTGTATAAATAGTTATATTACAGCAAGCCTTCAGGCGGACTCAAATAGTAAACTATTTACTTGTGTCTCAGAAAATGAGTTCAACTGTATCTATGTTTATAACATAAGCAAAGGCACTACATTATCATAAGGGCAAAATTGTGCAATACACAATAATAACAATACTTTGAGGCATTGTGGTATTATGTATCTTAAAGCTAAATGTGTAAAGTAACATGAGATTGGCACTTAGAAAAAGCTGCAGGGAATTCAGAGCTGGCTGCAATTGTGTCCTGAAACACAAATGCATTTTGTGTTCACTAAACATTTGTCGCAGTTTTGTATATATGTAATGATGCAATTATTGCAAGAAGCTTGCAGGCCAGCACCATGTGCCATGCTTTCTCCAGGCATACATCATTTACACTTATTCAATTCTAAACAGCAACTAATTTTGTTAGCATAAAACTTTAACAACATCTCGTATACATCAGAAATTGCAGAAATATTCTTTATCAATCCACTAGACCGCTCCTCCAATAACACAAATCTGTACTTCATACTCTATATGAATCCACTCTTCTAGGAAAACAGAGAATGATTTATTGCAAGATAAGGCTAGTACACCCTCAGCATAAGGCCACTATAGTTGTCTAGAGATATGCCTGTCCTATAAGTTATGAGAGGAAAACATATTTATAGAATTTTGGACTACTAGTAATAATTTGGGGCTGATAAAGTCTCTAGATATTTAAACATCATGATCAGAAACAGTTACAAAACGCACAACTGCCACACCATCATACTAGATCTCTGCTTTATAAAAAACAAGTGGTTTTGATTCCAAAGAAATATGAAAATAACAGTTATACAGTATAACATCAGCAGGAATGCCAAAAAGGTTAGTGATAGAGGAGTGGTAATGATAGTAATAGTATGAAAGTGGTTTTTGCCCCACCACCATCAATGAGCCAGTTGATTGGTGGGGGTAACTGTGGATTAATAGCTTACTTAAGACATCCAACAAGGGTAAGCACAACAGCACCAGTGCCCAAGATTCCATTTGGTGGTCCCATATGAACTTGCTTACAAATGAGATACTCAGGGGCACAATCATACCACAAGTGGCATGGTCTCCTTTTGAATTAGATACTGTATATCTTAAAATATAATACGAGGAATTTGTATTTTGCTGCTGGTGAGAATTAGGCACATGCCACTATGTGGAAGTTAGTGAAGATGCTAGATGGCAGAAGCTAATTGATGGCAGCAAAAATAAAAAATCCACATATATGTTACTAGCACCTCTTTTCCACTGAGCCCCTAAATTTTGCATTTGCACAGTACTGCTATCATGAGAATGTCCAAACATAAAAAATAAAACTTGTTTTCCTGTTCCAGGATACAGTTTATAATGATGTTCCTACCTACTGTACAAATTCATAATGCTTCTCACTACAAAAGCTGTTTGCTAGTTTACGTAAACATATGTTTTAATGAGCCACAGAATCTATGTAACTCATAAGACTTGTATAAGCTTTGTCTATAGCAGGTTATTTTCGTCCTTAATGCTTGTGTGACATACATACATACAGGAGGCCGCGAGCAGCATCACGATGCAGAGAATTCTGAAAACGGTGAGGAAATTATACCCACCATCTCCCTGTCCCCCTCTAACCCTCCAATGTCTAACCCTAACCTCCCCCCATAGCCTGCTTCCTAGGCTGTGTGTATGTCTGCCTAGTGGGCAGGTTAATGCTGCGACGCCGAATACAGGCCCCCCCTGCTGGCCAGATCCCCTCGCTGCACTGCGAGCGGATATGTACGCTTACACATCCGCTCGAATGCGCCCATACAGAGGAAAAAATCATTCGATGTTTACTCACCATCAAATTATTTTTCCTCTGTTCGCTATAAAAAGTAAGGCCGGACTTACTTTTTAATTGAACGGTGATGGCCAAATTGAAGGCGGGCACTGACTTAATTTGATGTCATCGCCTACCCAGAGCAGGCAGGGGCACACCTGTGTTTAGTAAAAAAAACAAGGATAGTAAAGCACCCCAAGTTTTCAATAATTAGAATGTTTATAAATTCCTGTCTTTTCTCTGATACTCCACAAACATAAAATTTAAACACAGAACGAACATCAAACTGTGAGGGTAGTACTCAATGCCGAGGCGAGTGGCCGGCGAGGGGGTTAAACAGCCAGGATTGCAGAAAACCAGCAAACCCCCTGTTTAACCCCCTCACCAGCCGCTCGCCCTATTCAACGTTCCGGGGAAATCCTCTCCATCACAGGACGGCGAGAATTCCCCAAAACAGCGAGACCCGCGGCTAATGCAGAAAACCCGCTGTATTTAGCCGCGAGTCACGCTGCTTCTGGAGCCGCATACGCCAATTGGCGTCTGAAGGGGATGCATTGAATACTGACAGGGTGAGTGGTGACAGCGAGCAGGAAGAGCTGCTCGCTGTCGCCACTCACCCACGGCATTGAATACACCCCCTAAGTGATACAATCCTGATTCACACACACAGCCCTTAATAACAGGGGATTAAATGTTGATTTCTTCACTTTAATCCCGGTGTTTTTCTATGTTGTGTAAGGTTCACCACGTGTATTCAAACAGAGTTTTAGCTTACATGTATGCTTACATGTGCTAAGTAGGTATCATACTCATCAAGGTTTCATTTTAAAGGGAGGTTCAATCCACACACAACAAGAAGTGTATATTTATACAAGGTGCTCACTTGTATGCTTACTTAAAATGATGCAGTTCTCTCATAAACGTATCTTTATATACATGTCAAAAGATGTGTCTCCATACATTGGTAAATACCAAAAAAACCTTTATGCAAATGTAAAATAAGCATAGCACCAAGTACAGCATCTTCCTATACCAAGTCCCGTTAACTGGGAGTAAAAGAAGGAAAAGTATACCCGGGTTGATTCACCAGTTGGAAACAAGGATACTGAAAGGTACAAGTACAGTGGAAAAGGCACCCCACCTGGCATTGTCAGGACGCGGGATATGAACTACTTTCCTGCGATACATTTATTTCCCTATTTTGTTATTGTATTTGGTTATATCAGTTTGCAGAGAGCTCTTTCTATGCTTAAATGGTACAAATCTGTTGAAATCTGTTAGCCAAATGTGTGTAGTCAGCTGAATAATCATATGTATTGTACACTCACTGCATGCGCAGCACATTATAGCTCACAGGGCACTATCTTAATGTAGTCATACTTAAATTAAGTTTTTGGATGAAAAAGATCATATGTAAAATATTAATTTAAACAACATGAGGATCTGGTTCTCAAGAGTGTGAGACTTTGAATAATTAATTAATTAATTAATTAAAGATAAAAAAGAAAACCAGGTTAATTTGTTCATCTGGATACGTTTTTTCCTTTAGCACTTCAACACTTATTGAATTGAACTTTATCAATTAGATTTTGAAACTACAAAAACAAATTGTTTTATTAATGGTATAAACTAAAAAATGTCTCTAACCAAGGTTCTAGCTAGTCTTGTTATTTACTATAGGGGATATTTATCAGAGTTTGGAGAGATAGAAGGGTGGGCGTGTTCTGGCTCATACAACCCCATGTCAACCCCTGATTTACATTACATTTAAAGGCTAAAGTGCCCCCATAAACCAACCTTGGAAAGTCTTGGGACACATTTACTATACCCTAGACAGCACACGAATTTCTCTTTTCTCAATTTTCATTTTTTTTCTGCCACCAAATGCTACCCCACTACAAAACCATCTTAATCAATGAATCAATTGCCACATCAACTTATCACGCTATTAATAAATACAAATTAATTAAAATAATGATGTGCCAAGTGTCACCTCTGCTAACTTGCCTGATCACAATGCATCCATTCACATCAAGATTAGGAATTCTGTACTATGACATCATTTTAGGGAATGACAAATGGTATTAGAGGGTGTCTCAGTTCTTGTAAATCCAGCAAGACTCAAACATAAAAAAAATTGGTAATCAATTAACTTCTTGGTTTTTATACACAATTCAAGTTTTTTTTCCATTTATATGAAGATTTGGGTTATTACCAAATCAGTAATACTATGGGGCAATTTAATGTTAATTCTGACTTTTGGAACAGTTTGGACAGTCAGATTATTGTCCGTTCTGATGTCAATTGGACAGTTGGTATTCAATCTTCTGACTGTCATTTCCAGCCCTATTGAAGGCCTTTAGTCTGCATTGTCAAAAATGGCTGCGGGATTGTCGAATGGCCATTTACGACAATCTGCTGCTCTTTATGACAATCCAGCGGTTGTTTTAAAACAATGCAAATTCAACTTTTTAAAAAGTTAAATCTTCATGCCTTCAATGTGGTCGGAAAGGGCTGCATTGAATAGATGTCTGCCTATATTTTAATGTCAAAATATTGGCACACATTGTATACTCACCTTAATGGCAGAAATCCAAGACCCACTATAGGCTAAGCACACCAAATGTCCAAGCCTTTGAACTGTAATGTGTTTTTTGTAGAAAATTCATAATAAGGTTTCAAAGGACTTACAAAACCTACTTAAAGAACTAACTTCTTAGGCTGCTGTGTCATGATTGGACTTGTCTGTGGAACGAGAATGGAATTCTGAGCTGGATCGGGATCTAGGGCGAGTGGCTGAATGCTTAGTGGTCTATCTTAATTTTTGCTCTTTGGTTTAGAACAAGAAAAGATAGTGTTGGTTGCACTTGTGTGTTTTAAACTGGTACAGAACCTTGGATTCTAATGCATTTTTGAGCTTCACTATGGACATAAGGTACACTAGTAAGCCTGGTTGAAGCAAAAGCTTTGAAAGCTAGTCTACTACCTTCTGTGTTTGTGCATGTGTGAGAAGAGATGTAGTTTCACTCTCTGCCAGCAGATGGCAGTGTTTGGGAGACTCGCAGACACTAGACACACCCAGAACAACTCTCAGGCACATAACCAGCTTGGAGGGAGTTTAAGCAATTACTGTCTCAGTCCCGTGCTGAAACAGAATGTGTTGCAGTTTGTATGCTGAGCAGACTTTTCAGGATTAGGGTTAGGCTGCATGGGATCTTGAAGTTAGGCTGCAGGGGGAGGTTAGGGGTAGAAATTAGGGTTAAGCATAGTGGGGAAATACTTAACAGACCTTCAGAGGTTCAGAGCTCTTGACCTCCAGGACATGGAAGACTCCGCTGGAGCTGCTAGGAGAAGGTAAGTAACTTCTAGCTACCAAGATAAATTGATAACATTCTATTCTGTTTCATCATTGACTACATGATGAATGCTGACATGGTCATCTTTGACATTAGAGGCACATTTTTAAGGGCAAAACGGGAGAGAAGCAGTACAAAATCGCTGCTAGGTTTCTTAACTTGAAAGGCCATATTTCTCCTACAGCTCATGATAGTGTATATCAAGATGCCATCATTTGAGGAGAAGTAAAAGTACATATTTCAAAGAAGGTGTCTCATGCCTGTTAGCCTCTGTGATTAATATATATATAGGACATAGTTATCACTTTCAAGAGCTAAATTGCAGATGAGAAAAAATGTGCATGGATATGAAAAGAGGTAGATTAGACCACAAGGATGGGGGCTGGCTTAGGTGCTAGTCCCCAAGACGAGAGCTTATCGCTAATAAGGGGGTGTGGAGTTGATTGCTTATTTAAGGCCCAGAGAATATGGGGACGGTATCTTTGTTTCCAGGCTTCCCACCCTCCCCCTTGTTTGAGTCTTGTTTTCAGTTGTGCGTTAGCTTTGCAGTGGTGGCAAAGAAAAGAAGGTCACCAGTCCACGTTTATGGTTATGGTTGCATTAAGTGCAGTATACGTCTGCTAAGCCTGCATGGTCTTGGCAAAATTGGCGGATTCTAGCCGTCCTTTATTTAGCACCATACTCTTTAAAGTAAATGCCATCTAATAAATTAGCTAACAGTTTCTGCCAAAATTACTTCTCAATGTCTTTATCTATTTATTTATTTACAGTTTAAGGTTTAAGAGATTTGCATCCATGACACCTCATTCGATAGAATGTTTATGATTATTTTAGGTCCTGACTGAATCATATGCAAATAAAGAGGAAGCGTTCTGCTGACTGTATTAGAGAAAAATTCTGCTAAATCTGAAAATATGGATACAGCACATGCTTAATTTATATTTTCAGCACTTTTTCACCCTCCCCATTCCCTTATAATTTGTTATATGTAATTTGTGGTCATGAGTTAATAAAAAACTGTGCCCATATTTGCATAATGTCTTAGCATGTTACTATAATGTAAAACATAGCCTGTTAACACCTCCCAATGATCTAAAGTTAAGGTCCTGAAAACCTGGCCTGAAAATACTTAATATAGTGAAAAAAATAATGTAAGTCTCACTTCCCGGCACTTTCCAGAGCATACATCAGCCAGTATATTTATAGGTCTTAAGCACTCTTCGATATGTATCTGCCAAAATATTCTCGTAAAAAGTTATTAAAATACCAAAATACTTAGAAAACTTTAAGGCACAATCTGTTCTGGGAACAAAGAAAAATACACAATTTAGTTTAATGAGATATGTGACCGATTCCAACATAAATAGTAATCTATATTTTCTTGATACGACATTCCTAACTAGATGTCATTCTGATCAGTTAAAGTGTAAAATCATAACAGTAAATATATTTTTAGTTCATTTCATTATCATTTTGAACACTATTCATAAACACATTCCCACAATAGTCAAATGTTTGCCAAAATAATCCATAGCTTTGGATGCCAAAAAGAGTGTTCTAACGTCTTGGGTTGTAGTACATAACATGGACTAACTAAGCAGACCAGTGGATTGGAGTAAAAACTTATGTATTATGTCCATTTTTTAAAATATTTTTTTTATATTAGGAGGAATTTAAATGCTTACAAATCTAATATATGATAAAATGTATTTGATTTAGGAATGTCATACACATGAACATTTTGCAACATAATTTTCCAGTACCAGTTTGACATAAGCCTTGAATCACTGGGGTTATTTCAGTTTAGCTTGAAAAAAAAATAATAATAAAGTAACTTTAGGTAGGTGGAAGATAAGACGGTTAATAGGAGGTTAACACAAGAAGGTTGATATGGTCAATATGTAAGCATGGTCAAAATGTCAACGGGGTTAAACATCAACAGATTGAAAGCGTTAAAATACAAATGATTGGCACATAACTTTTTCGATTCGGTTAAGGTTAAGTTTAATGTTAGACACCTGGGAGAGGGATAAGCTGCCAGAAAGGACAATTAGGGTTGTGAACGTTAACTCCGGAGTTAGCTACTAGGAGGAGAGTTAGTTTTAGTGTTCTGATTAGGGTTAAAATCATGTAAAAGTAAATTCCGTTTCAGCTGTTTGCCGTGCCAAACTTTTGACCTTGATGACAATCTGGTGTAGACCTATTGAATGTATACTTTTGTATTGTTAGTCATTGAATCAACACCACACAAATGTAGATTGGGTAAGTAGTCTGTCGGAACTAACCACATCATTGGTAAACAATATCAATAGAGCATGCATTGGAAGGGGTCACAGCAAAAGCTAGTGGAGTCTGTTACAGTAGGTGGAACAACAAAGAGTAGGAAAAGCATTGTAGGTGTAGAAGGTGAACAGGTTATGCTATGGCTTGCAAGTAGTGTGTGCAGCAGTAAAAGATTAGTCCATAATATGGTCATTGTTAGGACACCATGGGTGCAATGTAATAGAGTGAGAGAATCAGAAAGTGAGAGATTTTGTAAGAAATGTCCAGTTTTGTTAAAGCGGCAATCATTTACACTGCAAAACCAGTTTGATTTTGCACTGTAATATATTGCCGCTTTTAAAAAACTGGATATTTCTTACCAAATCTCACTTTCTGATTCTCTCACCCTATTACATTGCACCCCAACTGTTGGGGGTGCCAGTGCTGCAAATTGTAGCTAACTCTAGCAGCATGGAGATCCTAATGTATCACTGATAGTGGCCTTAGTGCATAAAATATTGTAGGTTTCAGAAAGCCTTGCTACATGGTATTTTAGATAATACTAATTGACCTCATCCACTGCCAAAGAGCAAATACCAGCTCACTTGGATACAGTCACCTGGTCAGGTTTAAATTGGTGCTGTGGGTGCCCAGTGTCCTCTTTATACTCCCATGTGGTAGTCAGCATCTGGAGTAGAATATATATTGGGAAAACAGACTGCCTAAGTTTTTGGGGGGTGAATGTTGACTGCCCATAATGACCACATTCCCTAGTGATAATGTTGCATAGTTAAATGTATTTTAAAATAGAACCAGTTTGACAAAGATCCTGAGCAGGCACCTGCGACCTGCTGTTCCAAACCCCCCACCCCCCCCCCCCCTGCACAATGCGTAGTTGCACATTTCACACCAACCTAGTTACAGCGCTGTTTGCAACCAACTAAACAAGCCAGGCAGGAAGTTATAATAGAAAAAATACCATTTCAGATAAGGATAATGCACTTTAGTACACAAAGGTGGGCAAATTCTTGTTTTCAAACCCCCAGAATTTCCTGATACGAGCGTGGAAACGTCATCATCCTGCTGTCTGATTCTTGCTGGTTTTAGATCCTATTTAAGTGCCCGTTTATCAGCACCATGTTCACTCCAGGCACAGGCCAGTTGTGCTAACATCAGTGGTAATGAAGGCATTCGAAAGACTGGTATTGGACCATCTGAGGGAGGTGACAAACACCCATCTCGACCCCCTGCAGTTCGCCTACCGAGCAAACAGAAGTGTTGAGGATGCAGTTAAGCATTATATCCTGGATCATCCAGGCACCTACGCGAGGGTCCTATTCATTGATTTCAGCTCTACATTTAACACAATTGCCCCCGCTATCATAAAGCCCAAACTTCTCTCCCTAGGAGTTCCAGAATCTACCTGCTCCTGGATTGTGGACTTCCTGATGGCACGGAAACAGGTGGTGAAAGCCGGAGCCTTCACATCCGCCATTCGTACGATCAGCACTGGTGCTCCCCAGGGATGTGTCCTTTCCCCCCTGCTCTTCTCCCTCTACACTAATGACTGCATCTCGAGTGACCAGTCAGTACAAATCATAAAATTTGCTGATGACACCACCATCATCGGCCTAATCAAGGAGGCAGATGAGTCTGCATACAGAGGAGAAGTGGACAGACTTTCACAGTGGTGCGGCAGAAACAACCTGGACCTAAACCCCATCAAACCAGTCGAGATGATAGTAGACTTCAGGAGAAAACCAAATGTCAAAGTCCCACTGGTAATTTCCAACAGAGTGGTGTCATGGGTAGAGACCTTCTAATTCCTTGGGACAAAAATCTCTTGCAACCTCAGATGGGAGCCCAACATAACTTCCATTGTTCAACAGCGGCTGTTCTTCCTGAGGCAACTGAAAAAATTCAACATTCCGCAGGATCTGCTGTGGCTCTTTTACACTGCTATTGTGTAGTCCGTTCTATGATCCTCTATTACAATCTAGTATGGAGGAGCCAATGAATCTGAGAAACGAAGACTGCAAAGAGTGGTGAGGACAGCAGAGAAGATTATTGGGACAGACCTCCCCCCTCTGTAGGGGAACAATACTTAAGTAGGGTCAAGAAGTGAGCTGGGAAGATCGTGGCGGACAAACTCCACACTGGCCATAACTTGTTTGATATTCTCCCATCAGGTAGATGCTTCAGGTCCATTCCTGCCAAGTCGTCAAGAACCGCAAAAAGCTTTTTCCCGTCGGCTATTCAGCTATTGAACTATGTACTCTAAGATACTGCTAATCTAAACACCTAACTGCTCTATCTAACCTTGCAAATCCTAACATGTGAATTGTCTTTTGTATGCGCAACTGATGCAATGTATGTATGTCCTGTTATCCCTCTCATACCATGCTTGAAGCTGCACTGTATCCACAAAAAATTCCTAGTATACAAGAGTATACATGGCCAATAAAGTGATTCTGATTATTGTCTGGGCGTATCACATGGTCAGTACGAGTATTCCAATAGGCAGAAACAATTCAGTTCTGCAGTTTTCAATGCATATTATGCTAAATATATAGTACAGTATATATATGCATATCTGCTTTCTTAAATTATAATAGGTAAAATATATATCGTGTCTTTAGGGATATAGGGACACGAGGCAGTTTGGGATAATATCAATTCCTTTTGTTCTTGACATTTTTCAGACTAATAATTGCAGCTAAACATCACACCATCTGAACACTTAATACAGTGTATTTTTTAAAGCAGTCCATCTCTTTACTGCTAAATAAAATGTATATATTCATAACCGCCATGAGGATGGCTCTATCTGTATATATTAATTTAATATAACTATATTCCTCATGCAAATGTTCCATCTCTCTCCCTCATTTTTAATTAGAAATATTCCGGTATGTGTCTAGACTAAATATATACTAATCCGCTGCCTTTCATTATGATTATATATTATATATCTCCCGCTGGGTCATCCTCTTTGAATCCCAAGAAAAGAACCGTATATACAGATGAAAAATTAACTGTGTCCTAAACCAAGACCCACAAGAAATTGGCCGCCACCATCTGAAAGTACAGCAATAAACCACAGCCGGGAGCAAAACATACAAACACTACAACTCGGGCTCCATATTATGAGAACTAGGACCATGCTCAGATACCAATTGCGGGCATCAGACCCTGCCCGTGAAAGCACGCAACCACCTAACTCCGGCAGAGTCTGAGTCCTAGGATGCTAGAAAGGAGGCAGGAGTGCCGATAATGCCGATAACACATACTGTATATACGGCCCCTGTTTGGGTGTTTTCTCTTCTCAAATATGTACTCTATACTTTTGATATATACTGTATATATACGATAAAACACATACTAGTACAATTGATTGAATTAATTTATACTGTATTGTACATGGGAAAAAGCAATTTCTACACTTCCACCTTTTGGAAAAACTGAACTAACATCACAAAGCTATTTTCCCAGGTGCATGCAGTAAAAATAATTACTTCAATAATAAATGAATAATATCAATGACAGTTCCTTAAGCTCACAGGCTTTTGAAGAACCAACATAATCAGCAAAGCTCTCTGAGAAAGTATAAAACATCAAAACCAGCATCAAAACCAACATCATGTTCCTTACATGCAGTGAGCCTTTTTTTTAGGCCAAATTGATCTAAATTACATTAAATATGAAATTCTTTACTGTACCCTTATGATTTAAGACCTTCCTATTAAAAATATTAAAAACAGATGCAAGAGAAATTGGAAAAGAAAATGCACAGAGAAATACAAATTGTACAAAAAGTCAGCGGAGATATATATGAAGTTTCTTTCTTTAAACGTAAGTGGTAAATATTAACGGCATAAATTATCTGTATTTGTCCCAGCCCTTTGTATATGGCCTTTTTTATGGCACTAAGGAAGTATTAATGGGTTCTGCACGTGGTTTTGCTCTATTAGACTATAAAGCTATGCTTTCCCTCAAAGCTTTACCTGGTAGAAATGTTAGAAGCTGGTATCACTTAACAATTGCACCATAAAGAGTGCTTTTGATTCTAGAGTTAAACATTGGAAAAATGTATAAAAGCCCATACAGAAAAAGAAAATAATGATTACTAAAGCTGCCTGGCACCTACTCACTTACATACAAGAGGGGAAAGGAACTACTGTTATACTTTTTGGCATAAATCATCAACAAAATAATGGATGTACAAAACGGAAGATGTTCCAGAGCAAGCCTTCTATAGGTGGCCACCCAGCTCCTCCACAAAACATATGTGAGCCACAGATGGCTTGATGAATCCAACTAGATACAGCTTCGAACCTTAAATATAAACAATATTATTATGTATTACTATTTATTTATATGCATTATACTTTCTTTTAAATGCTGCTTTAAAATATAGTTTCCTAATTTTTGGAACCAATTTTAAGATTCTAGAGGGGAATCCAGGGAACAAGTATAGGCAGTTGTCTACAAGTTGGTATACTTGTAAAGCAGAGGGCTTTCATAAGATGGTTCACAATGAAAATTGCATCATTATGGTCCCACTTTTGTATAGATCAGTAATTGGAGGTTATGCTGATTCTCGTAGTACACAATTGGTAGTAAGTTCACTCTCAATTTAAAAATACCTTAACATATGACAGAGTAGGTGCTATTATCATGTACAGTAGCCTAGGACCACCAAAGAAGAGATGCCTTGTCATAGCTATTGGATTGCCATATATTTGCCAATGTATCTAACTGGGATCTCTGTAGTTTCTAATATTATGTAGCATGTAAATATAATTTGCTGAACTATTTGTAGTGTACTGATTGCATTTCTATTCGTTTTTTTTTTATAGCAAGGGCTGCGGAATATGTGTGCGCTATATAAGAAACTGATAATAAATAGTCTATATGCAAATGCAGACAGTATTTATTTACCCTGCATGTAAAAAATAAAAAAAATGTCAACTGGCAACATGTTGTTGTTATCAGAATATTGACTATAGAAGGGGGGGGGGGGGTAAAGTGAAAGGTTAGAGATTGAAATACTAACTGCAATGCTGGAGGGTGGGAGGTCATATTTGGAAGTGGCACTGATGTCACCCCTGGGACCCAGAAGAAGCAGTTGGAGACACAGATGATAATCGACCACTTGGCCACCAGGATGAAATGTCAACATTCTACTAAGCTTGCTGACATTTCTTCACTGTCAACATGATGAATGTCAAAGTGGTCAACATTGACAATATGACCAAGTGGACATTATCACATTGACATAAATGACAAAATTATGATTGTGAAATATTAAGGATTCAAGCAGGATACAGGTACGTTATTCAGTATTCAACTAAGATACAGGCAAAGTATTTGTGATTCAAGCAGGATACAGGCAAAGTATTCGGAATTTAAGCAGAATACAGGTAAATTATTTGTGAGTTAAGCAGGATACAGACAAGGTATTCAGTATTTAAGATTCATACAGGTAAGGTAGTTGGGATTTAAGGTTATAACACAGACAAAGGTCAATCACTTACTGTAATTCCCTCAGACGATCTACCTAAAATAATACATGCTTTTGTAACATCACTCTCAAGACTACTGCAATGCCCTCTTCCTGGGTCTCCCAGCAAAAGCACTGCACCTCTAGCAATTGGTATAAAATTCAGCTGCCGTGTTCCAGTTATGCACACAGTTCCCACTCCTTTCTCTGTCTCTCTGTACAATGGCTTACTGAATTTCAAAGCCCTACATAACCAAAGCCCAAGATTCCTGCAGCAGGTTCTGATCCCATACTGCCCCTCTTGATTACTGTGATCTGTAGACAAAGGCCTATTAGCGGCACCTACAATCTTCCTGAATTCATCTGGGGGTCAAGCATTCAGCTTTGTGGATTCTTGGAAACAGACTCAAGACTGACCTGTGTCAGACTAATGTCCCATTAGTTCAGGGTTCAGGGAACTTTTTACATTTTACCACAAAATATATTTAGATACGCTGACGCTACCCCTTGATTTGAAAGGAAGGAAATTATATAATTGTAATACAAACTATACCCCCAGAAATGTATTATATATCCTGCTAGTATGGTAGACTGTGTGTGGTATAGCCATTGATAATGCGACATCCAGGCCACTATTAGTGTCAGTATTTTAAGATGATATACTTTAGCGACAGTCTGTGCAAATGTTTTCCCCTAGACTAGAGATAGGCATACCTTCACAGGAGCCTACAGTATATCCAGGCAAAAGAAACTTGGCACTGCAGTGGCAGTATAGACTGCGCGCTGCCGAGATGGTGCAGCAACTAGTCTACTCTACTAAAGAAGCGGGCTGACTTGGAGGCGGGGCCTGGTGCATCACGCAGGGAAGCGTGTTATACACAAGGGCCTGATGCACTGCACTGCGTCAGGTCCTTGTACACTACAGTAATGTAGCACACACAGCCGGGCATGCACATATAATCTATATATAGATTCTATATGCAATGAAATTAGTGGGGGTAATGGACGGTCACATTGCCGAGACACAGCCGGGCATATGGATTCATGCATGATTATCCATTACCCCCAGGAATTTCATTTTTAACCT
Source organism: Crinia signifera (assembly GCF_055691185.1). Taxonomy (NCBI): domain Eukaryota; kingdom Metazoa; phylum Chordata; class Amphibia; order Anura; family Myobatrachidae; genus Crinia; species Crinia signifera. Next base: position 147,175,857 of record NC_139221.1, on the reverse strand, counting down.
ATTTGGGGTAAATTAGCCCTGTTACCTGACCCTGACCACTGCCTTAGTTCCTATAAAAAATACAACCCAAATGCTTAGTTGTCTCTCTTGTTAAGCTTATTTGTATTTTGTGCTGTTAGAGCTATATAAATAATTTATTATTATTATTATTATTATTATAATTATTATATTACAAGATGTGGCCTAGAAACCAATGGTTCACATACCAATGGAACATAATTGTAAATTGGATTTTGGGTTTCCCTGATTATATGACTTTTCAATCAAAATGTTGATTATGTCTGGATGGTATTTTTTATAGACCTTGATGATGTAAAAGTTTGACGGTTTATAGAGGTTAGAATTTATGATTCTTGAGCATATAGTCCAAGATGTGTGAAATAACTGTCACTTCTAGAAAGTATCTGGGATTTCTTGGTATATGACATTTTATGTTAGTCATACTCATTTCAAAAACATTTCTGTCAGAAGTTGGCTTTACATTCATTCCATTCCTGCTATGTTTGGAAAAGTTCTGCCTCATTTTGCTGTGTTTTACAAGGTTACTATGAATTTAAAGTTATGTACATTATAATTTGAGAAGTCCTGATGCTTTGCATCTATATTGATATTCATTATGTCACTATCCAAATATATGGGCATATTTAATTAGCCACAGGGCTTACTGTCAGAAGATAGCCTAATGCTTTAATGCATGGTACCCATGATTAATGCACAGTAACCCACAGATCTTGGCTATAAGTGCCTGAAGCTATGGGTTAACGTGCTTACAACAGCTGTAGTAGGAGAAAAAGCCCTACTTACTGTACTGCGGACTTGTGTTTGCACCTTTGAGGGTGCGAACAGAAATCCGAGGTAAATGGAGTCTGCCAGCTTTCTTCAGACCGTTTATGAAAAAGCCCTTGGCACTATTACAAGCCCACCCGGCTCATTGAATATGCCCAACAGACTTGGTTATTTTCTCCTTCACATACAGTAAACAGTAATTCATTCAATCTGACTCTGCTTTATTAGGTAGTTAACTTTGTTATGTCATTTGCAAGGTAGCCTGTATAGGGTGTGGTATATTACGTTGATATATGATATGCATTATTTTTGCATGCAGGGTAAATACTAGCTGCTTTATTAATCAAGCAAACAAATGCTGGACAAATTTCATAATATATAAATCGGAGCCCTATATATATATATATATATATATCCAACAAAATCCCTTATGCCGCGCTAGGTATGATGTCTAAAGGTGGTCGCCAATAACACTTAGCCCCCTACAAGTGCGGCACCCAAATCCAAATCTTCCCCCAATAGTGCTAACCGGTGCCCTATGTAGTTAAATGGGGATTCCTGTCTCTCTTTACTTTACAGTTCATACACACAAGATTTCTTAAACATGAAACAATTTTTCCGTGTCAGTTTCTTGTCAGAGGTGGTTTTTTCACAAGATTATGGATGAAACATAAACCCAACGCATTTCGTCTCGTTGTGAGACTTCATCAGGGGTACAAATGTTTTAAACAAATCTATAAAAGTAAAAGACAATAGTAAGTAATTACAAATAGAAACACACTTACATAGATGTGTAGAATGAACAAGAGACATATATACAATTCTTACTATAAGTTAGATTGAAGAAGGACAAGGAACAAACGAGTAATGAAGTTAGGAAGACTATAGGGAGCATCATCTGCCCAAATTAGTTAAATTATACTTTAAAGGATTTTTACCCTCTTAAATGGTTTCCCAGATATTTAACTGGTGATAATAGTATAAATGGTAACATTTTCACTTTACCTCCAATAGGTTTTACCACAAGTTCTTCCGTTATAGGTATTTTAAGTCGGCCTTCTGGCGAAATGGAAAATTCCCTCTGTATTGTGTGGGTCACCAATTTGGGTGAGTTCCTATGGTTATAAGATATATTCAAATGTACCATCATAACCCAACACGTTAATCTAAATCATATTATTTTTTGTAATTTACCTGTAATTGATCTAATATCAAGGTAATATTTTCTTATACAGATCCTTCACAATACTGACATCTAATAGAGGACCTAGTAAGTTAATATATACATCAGATATTGTATTTATATGTATATATTTTTTCCTATAGTATTAAAGGTGTACATACCCTTTTGAAAGGGATTAGAATCTCCCCATATTCACGGTTAGATATAAAAACAAGGTAAAAACCTCTGTAGTTCCTAAAGAGGATAGACTATCATTTTGTTGAGAAATTATGAGACTTCAAACTAGAATTGGATGTAAATTTTGGATTTTTAAATTTTGGAGGTACTTGTTTCCTAGCACGGCGCCCCCGATTTTGATTGTATTACATCTTGTACAATCGCATTGCATGCAATATAGCGGCATGCGATGCATGTGATGCGATGCAATCCATTTTTTATGGTACAAGCACCCCTATGGGTGCTTTTAATGTTAAATGCACCCCCATTGGCAACACTACCCCCACTATAAACGCCAACCCGAAGCACGGCGAGCGCAGCGAGCCCGCGAGGGTTGGCAGTACGCGTCCTCTGACCTTTTCATACCCCTACTATTCACGTTGGCGTGGAGTTGAAACAGAATACTTTTAAAAGAGGGGATATGTATCCTCTCAAAATGAACCCTGATGTCCTGTTCCCTATATTAGTGTTTGATTAGGTGCGTGTTACTGTGTATCTTACAGTGTGTACCCAGTCAGGGTGAGCAGATCTGTTACAATTCTCACTTTACTTTGTTCATTTTATTTAGTCAGTATTCATTTGTAACACAGATCGTTCAAACAGATGGGCAGATATCATTTAGGCAGTAAAAATAGTATATCAGATTAGGTCCATTAACATTAATAAAAAAAATGCGTCTACTCCCGCTGGTACCCGTCTGACGAACTAGCCGGAGAGACGCTGATGCTCCATCTTCAGCATCTCTCCTCCGAATGATTCTATTGGAGCCGAGTTTGGCGGTCAATATCCCTAATACCTGTGTAGTATTAGGTGCCAGCAAAGAGACTCTGCCCTTATGTGCTAGCCCAGAGACCATCCCTTATGTGCTATGCCACAGTTCCCCTCCTGATCTGTGTCCAAGCCCTGTTACTGTAGCCCAGAGCCAGATTAAGGTCTAAATGGGCCTGGAGCTGAAAATTATCAAGGGCCTATTATGCGCAATAATAAGGGTTGTGGCCAGCACCTAATAATGTGGGGGGCGTGGCCAGTGTTCTGATTGGGTGGTCTGCTCATGGGTGTCTCTCTATTTGTGTAACTATTTTCAACTAATTACATATGCTGGAAAAGGCAGGGGGTTGGCATAGGAAAAATGCAGGGAGATATATTGGCGGGTGCCCTCCAAAGGTGCACCCGCAGGACGCCGATGTCCTGAGATACTTGCGGAATGAGGCGGCACTCCAGTCATAAAAAAAATACTGAAAGCCGAAACTTGGTAGACAACATTTCAGCACCTTTTATGTGGTCACCTAAGTTTACCACACCATATACCGGGATGCGGTCAATATGTCGGCGGTCGGAATCCCGACGGTCGAATACCGATGCCGGAATACCGACCGCCGCAATGCCGGCACTTTGTCCACGACACCCATAGAGGGAGAATAAAATAGTGTGCCGAGCGTAGCGAGGCACCGGGCTCGCTTCGTGGCGTCTGTATTTCGACTGCTGGGATTCCGACCACCAGCATATCATACCGTATATCACACCAGCATATCATATACTCCTTATACAAATCATGCAACAAAATAGTAACCCCTTTACACTGTACTTGGCTCTTACACATTATGCCACATGAAGTGAGCAAAAATTCACACCGACTGAGCCGAAATTCACACTATGGCACACGGATTGAGTCAAAATTCACGTTATGCCACACATTATGCCATTTCCATTTTGCCACATGGATTGAGCCAAAATACACACTATACCAAACAGATTGAGCAATAATGCACAATATGCTTCATAAACAGGGGCATTGTGCGCCAAAGGCGCGCATTCAAAATTTACACCATAATGCCCTTTGCATGTTAAGCCACACACCATAATGCCTATTAAAAATTATGCTACATAAGTGCTGCTTACCTATATGTTCATTGCCAGGGGTTCCATGCTCATTGCCAGGGGTTCCATGCTCATTGCCATGTGGGATTGCATGCTCATTGCCAAGGGGGAATACTTGCTTGCGGTAACTGGGGGACAGCCGCCGGGCAGAAATGACAGCCATTGACAGCCGACAGAGAGCAGGGGGCTGCCCGGCTGTTTTCAGAGCAATGCAGGTCCCGGCTATTTGAAAAAATACCCCTTTCACACTAGAAAATGCAGGGATTTACCCGGGCTGGCCCCTATTACACCAGCCTAGTCCCTGCATTTTCTGGTGTGATGAGAGAAAACTACCCCCCCCCCTTCCCCCCTTTAAACAACCAGCTATATCTTCGGAGCCAAATGACCCATTTACATGTGGGCTTCGAATGATTTTGAAATGATTTTGGTCCTGTGAAACTGGGCCATTTGGTTCCAGAGAAATCTGTCCTCAAACAACATGAACAGCCATGAAATTACATTTCAGAAATGAAAAAATCGGTTTACCCGCAATATCTCTGGAACCAATGAACCCATATGGACCAACCTGGTATCAAATTGAAGGTTACAATATGGTTGAGGGTTGGCACAGGCAGATTAATGAATTTGTGAGGTACAATTATGAACGTACATGTTATTTGACCAACGTTCTTACCGCCCGAAAGCAAATAAATGCGGTGTTTGGTTCGCGGTGCTCCCACAAAGTTCAGCAAGACAACTGAAAAAATATGGTTTGTCACGAGGGTGACATAGGCAGAACAAAAAGGGTTTTTGGGGCACACTTTTTAAAATGATAATGAATGGAAAGTATTTAAAATGTAACTTTTAATGAAAAATTGAAGGTCTAGCAATTTGGGTTAGACTGAGATCAACCTCGAGCTTCTGTGATGCCGTTGGAACCAGGTGGGGGTCGGAATTAGCGGGTCTCATGTTATCCTATGGGGAAAATGTTTCAGCTTTGCCTGGCGGTATCTCCAGTTCCCGGGAGGCTAGCAACGCAGGGTCGGGCTTGTTGGAAAGCCCTGACCCTCAGCTACAAAATGGGCCTATTTCGAGAGTGGGCCTGGAGCTGTAGCTCCATCAGGCCCATTGTTAATCCGGCCTGCTGTAGCCTGCCTGTCCCTTGCTGAAGTTGATGAGGCTTCACTCTAGCAGTGAAGCTAACTTAAGTATTATTTACAGAGAAGAACATAGGAATTTAGCTGAACAACGGGGGTTTGCAGATTCTCCAGTTTGTAAATGACACTTACTTACTGGCATCTGTACTGTAAATCCACTCAAATATACATAAACTGAAGTGCTTAATGAAGTCATTATGTTCAGTATTAACTGCTTTCGAAGGTTGCAGAAGGTGACCTATCTGTCAAGCAGCAGCAACAGCATGACTGTGAAGACTCAGCAGGAGATTTCTGGCAGGACAATATTTGAAGTGTCAGGAGTTATTCTTCTAATAACTAATATTACACATACTATATATATATATACATATGGAAATAAATGATTTTGAATGGAGTTACCATTAAATATCCATTAGATGAAGAAAGCATTACTTCCCAGACTTTACATAACATATTCGTAGACATAGGTTATATAAATTCTGCCCTATTAAAACAGAAAATGGATAGAAATATTGCTTTTGTTTTAAATAGAATTGCATAAAAATGAGTTCTGGGTAACAGTGTTTGCTTGCAGTGTATCTGTAATATTAGTGGTTTCATGAGAATGCTGCTAGAATTTACCTAACACTTTGTTGCCGATGTAATTGCATAAATAAAACGCCAGCAATGCCTCATCTCCTCTCCCTCCTGCAGCCTAATCTCATCACAAATTTGCACATTTTGTGTGCACAGCCCTATGGGCTTGTAAACAGGAATCGGTGAGTCCAAGGTACAGTACCATACCATCACTTACTCACACCGCAAGTGTCTTGCGGCTAATAAGATTGATCCATTATATACAACAGAGGAATTAAATAGCAAGAGGAAATGGGTAAGGATAGAATTACTGCGAGAAATGAATGGCATGTACAGAGTTGTCTTACAGTAGTGGAAGCCCTGTTCATTTAGCTCTGGATATACAGTTGGGCAATGTATTTCAATGTAGGACCCAATATGCCGGCCATTTAATAAAAAATTTATGCTGATAGGCATGCCACCCCATCACCTCATGTCATTTTATCATTTGTATTATATGTGAATACCAAGGGAACAATTCAATAAGCTGCATTAAGCAGAGCTTTTAATGTGGGTGAACTTAACTCTCCTTCATGGACTACTTACATCATGTGTGTTCCCGCAAGCCTTGCAATTACAAAATGTTTAGTCTATACTGTAGTACGTAACCCAGGAAAGCTGGGAAATCATGATTAACACTAAGGGGGGTATGCAATCTGGGGTCACGGCTGTCGAACTCTGCTCGACCGAGAAATTGCAGGTGGGATTCAATGTCCCGCCTGCAGCGGGGGGGGGGAGAAGGGGGCGTGGCCACGAGCTGTGGCCGGGAAGAGGCGAGCTCTACAGCCAAAAGCTCGACACTGCTTGTGAAGTCGTGCTCGTTCTGACGAGATACCCTGTTCAATGCTGTGGAAGACAGATTTGAATAGGGCCCGGCGGCCATCTCCCCCGTTGGGAGATGCTCTCCGGTGATTGAATACCCCCCAAAATGTGGCAAATACCATAGGGTAAAAGTGTATTGCTATTAGAGGCTAAAAGTAATGTATTTGTGGTTCTGAAACATGTGAACTGCTTGATTGATACTATTTTCTTTATTTACAGTCACAAAATGATAGTATGCAAGCGTTTTTCACCAAATGGAAGACAGAAACATGTCTGTAATGCAATTTGCTTTTCAGTGAGTTTCATAATATTTGGAAACTACTTAAAATAATTCCCATTGAGACCCACGTTAACTTTACACAAAAGTTGTGGCCATGGGTTTTTGACCCACTGTTAACAGATGGTCTTCTATAAGTATAACCCCCACCCACCCACCCACACACCACTCCATCATATTTAAATAAACAGATTAAAATAAGAATATTAAATAAGAGATTAAGGGGAAACACACGGGGTTATATAAACCCCATTTTTAAGCAATCTGGCTAAATTGCTAAGAGATGAAGCATGGATCGCTCCATGTGTATGGCCCCCAGCGATGGCAATGCTCAACCTCACGCATCGCTAATGCCTAAATATATATACTGCATTCCATATACAGTATATCTAGTGATCGCCAGTGTTCTCTCTCCAGAGGCCGTGGCAGATCACATTGCTAGTGCAGTGCTGTGTGCAGAGCGATCTGTGCTGAGTGATCTGTGCTTAACTGCATCGCTAAGCACAGATGGTCACCCCGGCCCCTGTGTTTACGGGGCATTACTGTGATGTGGTCTGACTAAAAGAAATACTGAAAAAAAAAAATAACGATAAAAAGAATAAAATGAAACCCACACATGCTGTAGACACACATACTGTACAAAAAAAACCCCTCAAAAATAAAACAAGTCTCAGAAGACAATACTGTAATTCACACATCAATTAGTGCATTTCACACACACAGGTGGGTGTGCTTATTGAATCTGATGTTTTTACAGCTCACCCCAATTTTTGCTCCAGATGACCTCTTTGATAACACCTAGGCTTTATCTTTGAGTTCTAACCTGTATCAAGATACAGCAGTTTTGATTAATGCTTGGACCTTCTTGACCTACAGATTTTCTGGAGTTGTCAGAGGAAACTTTGACAAATCACCTAATGGCACTCTAACTTGGCTTTATGTCCTTTGACTCCTGCTTCTTCTCAATATAGTGCCACTGCTAACTAGGGAGAATAAAGACAATCTATCCAGAGCAAGGATTTCAGCAATATTCATTAATTTGGAATATCTCACTAGATAAAGTAATCTAAAGTAAAATAGCTGCATAGCGAGTCATACATGTAATTCTAGGAAAGCTTAGCAGGGGCCTGAAGTATAGAGATAATTACAGTACCTCTCTAACAAGGAAAGGGATACAGAAAATCAAATTGAGAAGGCCATATCAAGAAGTGCCGTTTAAGCTGCTGCTCTGAAAGGGTTGTGGAAAACATCATACAGTATAATAATAACAAAAAGAGAGAAAAATGGAGGGTGAGCAGCGCTGGGTTTCGCCAAAAGTATTGATGTACACAATGTGTTATGAAAATATATTTAATAAAAACAATAAATAAAAACAGAAACAACATTCATGGATATGTATATACATATACAATCTACAAGCAAAATAGAGGAGAAGGGTGCCCAATAGTGCAATATCATCTGGTTTATTTAACTGAAAATTTTAAAAGGCTTTAAAGTACATCAAGTGTACCACAGCATTCATCAGCGGTGGACTTCAAAACCACCTGGCATAAAATGTAATCCACACTGGCAAGCAGCAACAACTGCAGCTGGAGAGAGACCCTCTCAGTGCACTCACGGTTCCCCGACTACACACTGGATGTGTGCAGGGATGGATTCACCACGTGGCATGGCTCTCGGGATCGTAGCTCTCTCCTCCGCTTCCACGAACAATTGCGTCTGTCAGGCCACGACCCTACGCGTTTCGTCAGAGACTTCACTTGCAGGCTGGACTCCAAGGAGTAAGCACAGACACACATAGCAGTGGAATTATTTCCTGATTGTGAACCTGTTAAAATTGGAAAATTGGTTCTGAAATATCATCTGATGTGGGAGTGGCAGGTCATATTCAGAACATAGGGGACCAATTCAAGGCCACTTTTATGATAAAGGCTCTATAATAGAGAAACTTTCTCCTTTTGACCAAATACAATGTCAAAACTATATAAATCCACCAATAGAGGAATTCATCCCACACCGTTGGATAATTAAAGAACTCCCCAGCCTAAAAGAGGCACAAATACATTTAAGACAAAAAAAACCCTGATGAAGTTGGGTGTTGATCAAAATAAACTGAGAATTATTCCAGAAAATCAGAAGCTACAAGCGTTTCTCTATTGTATTCTATTTTCTTATATATTAGAATGGACATTACATATTGTACATAGGGTGCTAGAAGACACTATGTGGGTTGTCGGTTTTATATATATATATACCAACTGGTTTTTCTACCTAAAAATTCACTATAACTTATTCTAATTTATTATAGCACCTTCAATGATTTTTAACCTTATTATAATTATTTATAGATATCTGTCCACACACGTATATATGCACATTTAAAGTAAAAGTTAATATATATATAATCCTCACCCTTTCTGAAAACTAATACTTTTCTTTTCAAAACACCTCCTAAGTAATAATGAACACGGAGAAATCCCTATATTCATCTATATAAGCACTCAGCACTTTATCCTCTTTGCTGCACTAGAATATAAGCATGCAGCACTATATCTATCTAAATGTAAATTATCTGTATATCCCCAATTTCTATTGCTCTACAAGTAATATTATGTGCAATACCGCTAAAATATGAATTATATTATATATATCTACGATCTCCTCTTTTGTACTTTCATGTAGTATGAAACATTAATAAGATGCCTCTTTAAAGATGGCCGCCGCTACTTAATTTATATTAGAGTATAAGCACGCAGCACTTTTAAACCTCAGATTATCCCCTTTTTTTCGTTGCTCTGTAAGCGCAAATATGTACAGTATCGCAAGAATTTATCATATGTTTACGATCTCCCCTTCTTTACTTCTATGTATTATGAAATCTAACAAGATGCCTCCACAAAGATGGCCGCTGTTACAAAAATCCATATCCTTTACATGGTACCAGAAATCTCCTGTAAAATGGCCGCCGGCACCCCGAGAAACAGACACCACTTAATGAGAACATGCCTGAAACTCCGCTGGGACGATCAACGCCCGGCGCATGCGCAGTACGCGAAGAAGGTCAAAACCAGCTCCATACAACCTGAACATGCGCAGTACGCACGCCCGGATGCCGGAAACGTGGCGGAAGTGCCGCGAATTACCCATTACACGCAATCTGGTCTTAATCTGATGTTTTCTGTTTACTTTTTTGTTCATTTTAACATAGCGATTGTCTAACTATATATGGCCACTAATATTGATAGTATATTTAACTGTCTAATAGCCATTTAGCCCTATACACCTAATTAACTACAGGAAGTGATGTCACATAGCCATGAGACAGACATATAGGTATAAATACCGGTCTGGTCTCAGTTGCCTGTTAACCCTTGATGAAGTCACATCGACGAAACGCGTTGGGAAACCACTGATCTCCATCCTTTTTGAGCTAAGCAAAATCTCCTTTATATCTTTATACGCTTTTATTGATTTTAGGAAGATTTTTTACAAATTGTGTTTTTTATATAGCTCCTCCATTTTTTATTGTGTATATCAATTTTTTTATATCTTTGAAAAATATATATATATTTTTTACCATTGTTTTCTTTTAAATTTGTCCCTTTTTATTAAGTACCATGTTTTGTCTTATGAAATTGTCATCCTAATAAATCTTTTATTATACATCCAGCCCAGTAATTAGTCGCCGAAATCTTTATCCATTTTACCATATATATACAAGCTTGAATTAGCAACACTAAAATAATGTATAATATTCCTGCAATATTGAAATGATAAAGTTCACCCTTTGGGGAAATTGAGTGCTAGAACCTCCTTTTTTACGTGGATGGTGTTAGAAAAGATTCCGGTATAGTACCCAGCTTGGGGTGAGATAATTACTCTGTTGGGCTGTTCAAGCCCATCTGCATGTATCCGTGTATTTAACAAGTCTTGCTCGCAGAGCTGGTCCACAGGGACTGTGAACCTCACGACCTCAGGACTCTGGTGTTGGTCCGTAGCTGTGACAGGTAGCTCAACGCGTTTTGGTGTATAAAGCAAACACCTTCCTCAGGAGCAGGAAAAGGAATGAGTGTTCAGGAACTGTAAATTATACCCTCCTCAGATTGATTTCAGGTGTTAGAGGAAGTGATATCATATCCCATTAATTTGGGTTAGAGGGCAGTCGAAGTATAACACAATATAAAAAGTACACACATATACAGATGGAGCCTTCTTCAGTTAGCCATCTCTGAATAGCCATGGTGAGCCATGGCTCACCAAGGCCTATTGTTCTCAGCTGCAATAGCCATGGTTCACCAAGGCCTATTGTATCAGCTGCAACACAATACATAGAACAGCCTTTAGAAAGAGACAGCCTTTAGGAAATATAAGCAGACTGCAAATAATAACAACAAAGGGGTGTATCTTGCCAGATCGAAGGAAGCTAGGCAGGTGATCAGCCATGTAAAGGCTGATGAGAAAATGGCAGTATGGCAAGTCAGTAGATAAAGGGGGCAAAAAATTTGTTTAAGTATACACTACAGTACCATTCAGAAGTTTGGGGTTACTTGGATATTTCCTTATTTTTTAAAGAAAAGGCGATGAGATGAGATTTATAATTTATAATTGTACCGTGTATGGGCACCTTATGAGACTACAGGACTAAAGGTGCACATACAGAAAGCGATGAACTCTGTGCTTTTAGTACTTGATTGTATTTTATCTAGAACAAAAAGTATACAATATGCTACAGCAGTGTGCTTTTTGTACTACCGTAGATATGATGCAATCTAGTACTAAAAGCACAGGCTGCACAGACTTTCTGTGCTGTGCACGGGAGCACCCGAAAAATGCACTGTGCATGGGCACCTTTATGGATGATTAGTACACCCTTGAAAGCCCTTGTGCAATTATGTTAGCACAGCTGAAAATGGGTTTGCTTGTTAGAGAAGCTATAAAACTGGCCTTCCTTTGAGTTAGTTAAATATCTGGAGCATCACATGTGTGGGTTCGATTATACTCTCATAATGGCCATAAAAAGGGAACTTTCATATGAGTCTCGACAGTCTATTCTTGTTCTTTTTAAGGCTATTCCATGGAGAAATTGCCAAGAAACTGAACATTTCCTACAATGGTGTGTACTACATCTTTCAGAGAACAAACAGGCTCTAACCACAGGAGAAAGGAGAAAGAGAAGTTGGAGGCCATGTTGCACAACTAAGCAAGAAGACAAATACATTAGAGCAGTGGTTCCCAAACTTTTTCGAATCACGGCACCCTAGAGCATCAAAATATTTTCAAGGCACCCCTAGGCCAAATGTTTCTTATTGAGAAATTTTGAAAAAAAATAAAAAAAAATTTAGTACATTGTGTGTATATGTCACAGTTATGTGGTGAGGGACAGGATTTGCTCCTGTTTGTCCACATATATTATGATTGGCAGCTACCAGCACTAGTTTCACCTGTTACATTGACCATTTATAATATGAATTGATCCTGGTCTACCAAACCAAGGCACCCCTTCAAGTGTACTGAGGCCCCCCAGGGAGCTTAGGCACACAGTTTGGGAACCACTGCATTAGAGTCTCTAAATGAAAAAAAGATGCCTCACAGGTCCTCAACTGGCAGCTTCATTAAATGGTATTCGCAAAATGCCAGTGTCAACGTCTACAGTGAAGAGGTGACTCTGGGATGTTGGCATTCTAGGCAGAGTGGCAAAGAAAAAGCCATATCTGAGACTGGCCAGATGAACACAGACATTGGAGAAAAAGTATTATGGACTGCCTAGAAGGCCACCTCTTCACTGAACATATTGACACTGTTGTTTTCCGGGTACCATTTAATGATCCTGCCAGTAACTACAGACCTGTAACACTTACATCAATAGTAGGAAAAAAAAATAGAACCATTATTAACCCCTTCCCGACATTTGACGTATATATACGTCATGGCCGGGATGTACTTCCCGACACATGACGTATATATACGTCATGACTTCAAAGTGCCACTGCGTCTCGAGACGCAGTGACAGAGGGACGATGTCTGCTGTCCCTGACAGCAGACATGTCCCTGCATGCCCCCCCGTCGGCGATCGCTGTGATTGGCTGTTCAGTGTGAACAGCCATTCACAGCGTTTTCCTGTGTTACTGGCGAATCAGACGCTCGGTAACACAGGTGTCAATCACCGCCGGGCGTCAGGGGGCATGAGGGGGTCATCGGTGACGACGACACCTCACCCCACCTGCCCCCAAGGCTGTGATTGGTCCGTGGGACCCACGGACCAATCACAGCCAAGGCGTGTGATTTAAACTAACGGTGACTGCGCTGCAGACGCCATTCCGGTCTGGAATTGCATGCAGAGCGGTCACCGTGCCAATCTGTCGTGATACATACCTGATCCTTGCCTGAAACTTACCTGATCACCGCTGATCATCGCTGGTAGCGTGCTGCCAACAGCTGGATACTTCCTGGATCTTGTGACTTCTGTGTGTGCTGCTGCAGCAGTGTCATAGAGTCACAGATCGTGAGAGATAGGGACAGATAGTGATAGAGAGTGATAGAGAGTGATAGAGAGTGAGAGATAGAGAGAGATAGAGAGAGATAGTGACAGAGAGTGACAGAGAGTGATAGAGAGTGCTATATTTTGTGTCTGCTACCCCCCCCTTTTGTGCTGATCAGTATATCTGTGCTGATCAGCAACTTTTTGGGGGTGCAGGGTTTTTTTTTTTATATATACCTGTCAGTTGCTGCCAGTTGCACTGTCAGTTGCACCAAAGGTTGTGCACCTGCTGCCCCTCACTGGTAATCAGTGTCGCATCACTGATCACCTTTTTTTTTATTTTTGAGGGTGCTGTGGGGTCTTTTTTTAATTTTTTTTTACACACACTGTGATTTTGTGGGTGTCCTGTGGCCACTGTGCGCTGATCAGTGACGTACATCACTGATCAGCTTTTTTGGCACAGGGTTGATCTATTTTTTTTTTTTTTTTTTTTATCAAATTCCTGTTGCCTTTGAGCGCTGTTCAGTGACGGACGTTACTGACCAACATCTGTGCTCAATTTTTGGCGCAGGACCTTTTTTTTTTTTTTTTAACCCCTTCAATTTTTTTTTTTTTATTGGGATCAAATTCCTGTATAAAGTATTTTTTTTTTCTGCACTACATACACACTACACACTACATACCCCCCGTGTTGAAATAAAGTTTGTACCCCCCCTACACTATACACGTGTTGAAACATTTCACTACCAGAAACACAAAAATAAAAATGTCATCCCAAATGTCATCCCAGTCATCCAGAAGAATGTATTCAGCGGAGGAGGCATATGCCATGCTTGCCTCTGACTCTGACACAGCCAGTGATGCAAGCGGGGAATTTGAAGGATTCGCCTTAAGCTCCTCTTCCTCCTCTGCTGATGAGGGACCCCCTCAAAGACGCCCCCGTAGAGCAGCTGAGACCCCCCCCCCAAATGATTGATCTCGTATGGACCCCACCACCAGACAATTTTGAGCCCCAGGTTCCTGAGTTTTTGGCCATCCCAGGAATCCAATTTGATTCAGCAGGTCTCAGAGAAATTGACTTTTTCAAATTATTTTTCTCTGATGATTTTATAAATTTAATGGTGGACCAAACTAATTTATATGCCCAGCAGTTTACTGCTCAAAACCCCACGTCATCATTTGCTAGGTGGACCCCTGTAGATGCAGTAGAGATGATGACGTTTTGGGGTCTGGTGTTACATATGGGCATAGTAAAAAAGCCAGAAATTAGGCAATATTGGAGTACAGATGTTCTGTACAGCACCCCATTTTACCGTATGGCCATGACTCGGGCTCGTTTTGAGATAATCCTTAAATTTTTACATTACACTGATAATACACTGTGCCCACCCAGAGATGATCCCACCTTTGACCGGCTATTCAAAGTCAGGCCGGTCATTGATCATTTCAGTGCCAAATTTGCAGAGATGTACATCCCTGAAAAATTTATTTGTATTGACGAGTCCCTTATACATTTTAAAGGAAGGGTTAAATTCCGCCAGTACCTTCCCAGTAAGAGGGCAAGGTATGGCATAAAAATGTATAAGCTGTGTGAAAGCACCTCAGGGTACACCCACAGGTTTAGGGTATATGAAGGGAAGGATTCAAGAATTGAACCGCCAGAATGCCCCCCCTCCCTCGTAGGTGTTAGTGGAAAAATTGTCTGGGATTTAGTGCACCCCTTCCTGGATAAAGGTTATCACCTCTATGTGGATAACTTTTACACTAGCATCCCCCTGTTTAAGGCCCTTGGTTCAAGAGGTACAGCAGCTTGCGGTACTGTGCGTAAGAACCAAAGAGGCCTCCCAAAAACGCACATTGCCCAAGTAATGAGAAGGGGTGAAAGCAGGGGAATATGCACCGAAAATATGTTGTTGGTCAAATATAAGGACAAGAGGGATGTCCTTATACTGACAACAATTCATGGAGACAGTACCACCTCCATCCCTGTACGAGGTACCAGTACCCACACCTCAAAACCTAATTGTATCCTAGATTACAATAGGTACATGGGCGGAGTGGATCTTTCAGATCAGGTACTGAAGCCATACAGTGCCCTGCGGAAAACAAAAATCTGGTACAAGAAGCTGGCCGTGTATATCATCCAGATGGCACTGTATAACGCTTACGTGCTATTCCGTTCTACCAGCCAGAGAGGGACATTTATGCACTTTCAAGAGGAAGTCATAAAGGGCCTAATATTTGGGAACCAGCAGGCAGAGGGCCCCAGTACTTCTAGTACTGGCCCCCGTATTGTACCAGGGCAGCATTTTCCTAACGAAATCCCCTCCACTGCAAGAAAGGGCAGGACACAAAAAAGGTGCAAAGTTTGCTATAAAAAGGGAATAAGAAAGGAAACTATTTTCCACTGTGAAACTTGCCCCGACAAACCCGGCCTATGTATAAAGGAGTGTTTTAAAATATACCACACATCTATGGATTATTAGGTTCATCATTTCACCGTACTTCGGGGGTCTTGCTAATGCCACATAGCACCCACCATTCATTCCACCAGAATCTGAGCTGCAAAATCCAAAAATCACTCCTTCCCTTCTGAGTCCTGCCATACACCCAACTGGTATTTTTTGGTCACATATGAGGCATTGCCATACTCGGGAGAAATTGGGGCACAGATTTTGGGGTGCTTTTTCTCCTTCATACCTTCTGAAAATGAAAAATTTTGAGCCAGAACTGCATTTTTGTGTAAAAAAATGTAATTTTTCATTTTCACTGCCCAGTTGTATCAAAATTGGTGAAACCCCTGGGGGTTTGAAATGTACACTATACCCCTAGATGAATTCCCTGAGGGGTGTAGTTTGCAAAATGGGGTCACTTGTGGGGGGGTTCCACTGTATTGGTGCTTTGGGGGTCTTGCTAATGCGACATAGCACCCACAAACATTCCACCAGAATCTGTGCTGCAAAATCCAAATATCACTCCTTCCCTTCTGAGTCCTGCCACTTTTTGGTCACACATGAGGCATTGCCGTACTCGGGAGAAATTGGGGCACAGATTTTGGGGTGCTTTTTCTCCTTCATACCTTCTGAAAATGAAAAATTCTGAGCCAGAACTGCATTTTTGTGTAAAAAAATGTAATTTTTCATTTTCACTGCCCAGTTGTATAAAAATTGGTGAAACCCCTGGGGGTTTGAAATGTACACTATACCCCTAGATGAATTCCCTGAGGGGTGTAGTTTGCAAAATGGGGTCACTTGTGGGGGGGTTCCACTGTATTGGTGCTTGGGGGGTCTTGCTAATGCGACATAGCACCCACCAACATTCCACCAGAATCTAAACTGCAAAATCCAAAAATCACTCCTTCCCTTCTGAGTCCTGCCACTTTTTGGTCACACATGAGGCATTGCCGTACTCGGGAGAAATTGGGGCACAGATTTTGGGGTGCTTTTTCTCCTTCATACCTTCTGAAAATGAAAAATTCTGAGCCAGAACTGCATTTTTGTGTAAAAAAATGTAATTTTTCATTTTCACTGCCCAGTTGTATAAAAATTGGTGAAACCCCTGGGGGTTTGAAATGTACACTATACCCCTAGATGAATTCCCTGAGGGGTGTAGTTTGCAAAATGGGGTCACTTGTGGGGGGGTTCCACTGTATTGGTGCTTGGGGGGTCTTGCTAATGCGACATAGCACCCACCAACATTCCACCAGAATCTAAACTGCAAAATCCAAAAATCACTCCTTCCCTTCTGAGTCCTGCCACTTTTTGGTCACACATGAGGCATTGCCGTACTCGGGAGAAATTGGGGCACAGATTTTGGGGTGCTTTTTCTCCTTCATACCTTCTGAAAATGAAAAATTCTGAGCCAGAACTGCATTTTTGTGTAAAAAAATGTAATTTTTGATTTTCACTGCCCAGTTGTATCAAAATTGGTGAAACCCCTGGGGGTTTGAAATGTACACTATACCCCTAGATGAATTCCCTGAGGGGTGTAGTTTGCAAAATGGGGTCACTTGTGGGGGGGTTCCACTGTATTGGTGCTTGGGGGGTCTTGCTAATGCGACATAGCACCCACCAACATTCCACCAGAATCTGAGCTGCAAAATCCAAAAATCACTCCTTCCCTTCTGAGTCCTGCCATGCACCCAAATGGTATTTTTTGGTCACATGTGAGACATTGCCGTACTCGGGAGAAATTGGGGCACAGATTTTAGGGTGCTTTTTCTCCTTCATTCCTTGTGAAAATGAAAAATTTTGAGCCAGAACTGCATTTTTGTGTAAAAAAATGTAATTTTTCATTTTCACTGCCCAGTTGTATCAAAATTGGTGAAACCCCTGGGGGTTTGAAATGTACACTATACCCCTAGATGAATTCCCTTAGGGGTGTAGTTTGCAAAATGGGGTCACTTGTGGGGGGGTTCCACTGTATTGGTGCTTTGGGGGTCTTGCTAATGCGACATAGCACCCACCAACATTCCACCAGAATCTGTGCTGCAAAATCCAAATATCACTCCTTCCCTTCTGAGTCCTGCCACTTTTTGGTCACACATGAGGCATTGCCGTACTCGGGAGAAATTGGGGCACAGATTTTGGGGTGCTTTTTCTCCTTCATACCTTCTGAAAATGAAAAATTCTGAGCCAGAACTGCATTTTTGTGTAAAAAAATTTAATTTTTCATTTTCACTGCCCAGTTGTATCAAAATTGGTGAAACCCCTGGGGGTTTGAAATGTACACTATACCCCTAAATGAATTCCCTGAGGGGTGTAGTTTGCAAAATGGGGTCACTTGTGGGGGGTTCCACTGTATTGGTGCTTGGGGGGTCTTGCTAATGCGACATAGCACCCACCAACATTCCACCAGAATCTGAGCTGCAAAATCCAAAAATCACTCCTTCCCTTCTGAGTCCTGCCACTTTTTGGTCACACATGAGGCATTGCCGTACTCGGGAGAAATTGGGGCACAGATTTTGGGGTGCTTTTTCTCCTTCATACCTTCTGAAAATGAAAAATTCTGAGCCAGAACTGCATTTTTGTGTAAAAAAATGTAATTTTTCATTTTCACTGCCCAGTTGTATCAAAATTGGTGAAACCCCTGGGGGTTTGAAATGTACACTATACCCCTAGATGAATTCCCTGAGGGGTGTAGTTTGCAAAATGGGGTCACTTGTGGGGGGGTTCCACTGTATTGGTGCTTGGGGGGTCTTGCTAATGCGACATAGCACCCACCAACATTCCACCAGAATCTGAGCTGCAAAATCCAAAAATCACTCCTTCCCTTCTGAGTCCTGCCATGCACCCAAATGGTATTTTTTGGTCACATGTGAGACATTGCCGTACTCGGGAGAAATTGGGGCACAGATTTTGGGGTGCTTTTTCTCCTTCATTCCTTGTGAAAATGAAAAATTTTGAGCCAGAACTGCATTTTTGTGTAAAAAAATGTAATTTTTCATTTTCACTGCCCAGTTGTATCAAAATTGGTGAAACCCCTGGGGGTTTGAAATGTACACTATACCCCTAGATGAATTCCCTGAGGGGTGTAGTTTGCAAAATGGGGTCACTTGTGGGGGGGTTCCACTGTATTGGTGCTTGGGGGGTCTTGCTAATGCGACATAGCACCCACCAACATTCCACCAGAATCTGAGCTGCAAAATCCAAAAATCACTCCTTCCCTTCTGAGTCCTGCCATGCACCCAAATGGTATTTTTTGGTCACATGTGAGACATTGCCGTACTCGGGAGAAATTGGGGCACAGATGTTGGGGTGCTTTTTCTCCTTCATTCCTTGTGAAAATGAAAAATTTTGAGCCAGAACTGCATTTTTGTGTAAAAAAAAATGTAATTTTTCATTTTCACTGCCCAGTTGTATCAAAATTGGTGAAACCCCTGGGGGTTTGAAATGTACACTATACCCCTAGATGAATTCCCTGAGGGGTGTAGTTTGCAAAATGGGGTCACTTGTGGGGGGGTTCCACTGTATTGGTGCTTGGGGGGTCTTGCTAATGCGACATAGCACCCACCAACATAACACCAGAATCTGAGCTGCAAAATCCAAAAATCACTCCTTCCCTTCTGAGTCCTGCCATGCACCCAAATGGTATTTTTTGGTCACATGTGAGGCATTGCCGTACTCGGGAGAAATTGGGGCACAGATTTTGGGGTGCTTTTTCTCCTTCATACCTTCTGAAAATGAAAAATTTTGAGCCAGAACTGCATTTTTGTGTAAAAAAATGTAATTTTTCATTTTCACTGCCCAGTTGTATCAAAATTGGTGAAACCCCTGGGGGTTTGAAATGTACACTATACCCCTAGATGAATTCCCTGAGGGGTGTAGTTTGCAAAATGGGGTCACTTGTGGGAGGGTTCCACTGTATTGGTGCTTGGGGGGTCTTGCTAATGCGACATAGCACCCACCAACATTCCACCAGAATCTGAGCTGCAAAATCCAAAAATCACTCCTTCCCTTCTGAGTCCTGCCATGCACCCAAATGGTATTTTTTGGTCACATGTGAGACATTGCCGTACTCGGGAGAAATTGGGGCACAGATTTTGGGGTGCTTTTTCTCCTTCATTCCTTGTGAAAATGAAAAATTTTGAGCCAGAACTGCATTTTTGTGTAAAAAAAATGTAATTTTTCATTTTCACTGCCCAGTTGTATCAAAATTGGTGAAACCCCTGGGGGTTTGAAATGTACACTATACCCCTAGATGAATTCCCTGAGGGGTGTAGTTTGCAAAATGGGGTCACTTGTGGGGGGGTTCCACTGTATTGGTGCTTGGGGGGTCTTGCTAATGCGACATAGCACCCACCAACATTCCACCAGAATCTGAGCTGCAAAATCCAAAAATCACTCCTTCCCTTCTGAGTCCTGCCATGCACCCAAATGGTATTTTTTGGTCACATGTGAGACATTGCCGTACTCGGGAGAAATTGGGGCACAGATTTTGGGGTGCTTTTTCTCCTTCATTCCTTGTGAAAATGAAAAATTTTGAGCCAGAACTGCATTTTTGTGTAAAAAAATGTAATTTTTCATTTTCACTGCCCAGTTGTATCAAAATTGGTAAAACCCCTGGGGGTTTGAAATGTACACTATACCCCTAGATGAATTCCCTGAGGGGTGTAGTTTGCAAAATGGGGTCACTTGTGGGGGGGTTCCACTGTATTGGTGCTTGGGGGGTCTTGCTAATGCGACATAGCACCCACCAACATTCCACCAGAATCTGAGCTGCAAAATCCAAAAATCACTCCTTACCTTCTGAGTCCTGCCATGCACCCAAATGGTAGTTTGCAAAATGGGGTCACTTGTGGGGGGGTTCCTAACTTTTAGCATCTTATGGTGCCTAGAAACCTACATGGTGCCTAAAAAATAATCTCATAAAAAGGAGGCTCCAAAATCAAGTAGGTGCTCCTTCTATTATGAAGCCTGTGGTTTGGTCAACGTGCACACTAGGGCCACATATAGGATATTTATGAAAACAAAAGAATTGGGGGAATCAATTTTTAGTCACATTTCTCTAGTAAAATCTACTGTGTTCCTTAGAAAAATGTATTAAAATTGCAAATCTGCAAAAAAAATGAAATTTTGAAATTTCACCTACACTTTGTTTTAATTCCTGTGAAACACCTAAAGGGTTAACAAACTTCCAAAATGCTGTTTTGAATACTGTGAGGGGTGCAGTTTTTGAAATGGCATCATTTATGGGGGTGTCTCACATACAAGTCCCTCAAAGTCACATCAGAACTGAACTGGTCCCTAAAAAAATCAGTGTTTGAAATTTTCTTGAAAATTTGAGAATTTGCTATTCATATTGTAAGCCTCCTAGTGTCCAAAAAAATTAAAAGGAAGTTGAAATAATGATGGAAACATAAAGTAGACATATGGTCTATGTTAGTTATTAACTATTTTGAGTGGTATAATTATTTGTCTCACAAGCAGAAAATTTAACATTTTGCAAATTGCTAAATTTTCCATTTTTTTACGACATTTTGGTATTTTTCACAAAAAAACACAGACTGTATCGACCCAAATTTACCACTAATTTGAAGTACAATGTGTCACGAGAAAACAATCTCAAAATCACTGGGATAAGTAAAAGCAAAAAAAAGTTATCCCCACTTAAGTGATACATGTCAGATTTGAAAAAAAGGGCTCTGTCAGGAAGGCAAAAACTGGCTGTCAGGAAGGGGTTAAAAGAAAGAGTTATGGAACATCTTAAATGAAAAAAATTACAGTTTTAAAACAAATAATTGAGTATCTAGATAGACTCTAAGAATGGACCAGAATGTTGAAACTACAGTTTAATGCTAAAACATGCAAAATCATTCACTTGGATCTCAAACCCAAAGGCTAAATATAGTGCCGAATGTACTACAAAGGAAACTACTGAGGAGGAAAGGGATATAGGAGTCGCTAGTTCAAGTGACTGAAAGGCAGGGAAGCAAATGCAAAAAAAGATTTTAGCATCTACAGTTTGAAGCAAAGAGGGTAAAGAGGGAACATGATATACATTTTCAAATATATCAAGGGTTTTATCAAAGTAGAGGACAAAAATATTCTTCCTTTATAATCTATGCCCTCACGAGCAGGGCCCTCTTCCCTCATGTGCTTTCCTTCTCTTACTTAAACCATATTAATGGCACCAAATCCTGTTTATTTCCGCCACCCTAATACTTATTTCAGTGTTGTCTGCTGATGCAGCTATGTTTATGTACCCTGTACTTGTCCTCTATTGTATTCACTGTTTGATAATTTGTTTATGTACTCTGTAATTGGACGCTGGGAATCCCTTGTGGCGCCATAAAAATATAGGATAATATAGGAAGAGAAGTGTTAGAACTCAAGGACATATGCTGAAATTGGAGAGAGGTAGGTTCAGGGGAGATTTAAGGAAAAATGAATTCACAGAAAGGGTAATGGATAAGTGTTATAGCCTCTCATCAGAGGAGTTAGAAGCTAAGATACTAGAGCAATTTAGACATGCATGGGATAGTCATTTGAATATCCTTCAAAAAACTAAAGATCAAAAAGGGTTGAGATTACCTAAAGGATAAATAAAGGGCAGACTAGATGGGCAGTTCTAAACTGAAGTCAAATTCTATGTTTCTACACAAATTATGTTGCATGCAGGATATAATGGGAAGACTCTTTTAAATACATGCTCTGATTTGAACTTCATTCTATAGCATACTTGCCGATACTCCCGCATTTTGTGGGAGCCTCCCGCTTTGGCCCCAGTCCCCCAGTGCCCCGCAAAAGCCTCCCAATCCCCTGGAATTTCAAAGCCCAGTTTGAAAATCCAGACTGCGCATGCGCTTGTCTGGCACGATGGGGGGGGCGGAGCTTCGCACTAGCATGGCATATACTTGCATAGTGATTGTGTGAGAGCTGCTGCGCCGCCCAGCAGAGCCTCCAGGGAGACTGTCACTGTACCAGGCTACCAGCAGCAGTGAAAGCAGCAGCAGCGGAGTCTGCACCTCACCCCCGCATGGTGGAAGGAAGCTGCTGCAAGCTGGAGACACAGAGGAGGGGGAGTGACGGGGAACTAGCACAGGAAGGAAGCAGCTCGGAGGAGAGGCTGGGGGAGGAGCAGGTTAGTGTCATGTATTTCTGCCTCGGCACTGCAGCTCCTTAGTGGCTGCAGCTGGTACTAGGTGCAAGCAGGTCTGTAATGTGTTTATTTGTGTGTTTATGTAGCTTAGCACTGACTCCAATGTGTGTTTGTAGGTGACCCCTGGGTGTATGTATTAGAGCTGGCACTGTCCCCTTTGTGTGTGTGTGTGTGTGTGTGTGGTCAAATACTGACCCCTGTCAATGTGTGTGAGTACACTGGCATTGTATGTTTGTGTATAGGAGAACACTGTCCTGTGGGTATGTTTGTGTGTTAGACTGGTAGTGACCCCTGTGTGTGTGTGGGCTGGTTATGACCCCTATGTGTGTGTAGGCTGGTAGTTACCCCTGTATGCGCGCACGTGTGTGTGTGTGTGTGTGTGTGGTGGGGGGGGGGGCTGGTTGTGACCCCTATGTGTGTGTAGGCTGGAAGTTACCCCTGTATGTGCGCACGTGTGTGTGTGTGTGTGTGTGTGTGTGTGTGTGTGGTGGGGGGGGGGCTGGTTGTGAGCCCTATGTGTGTGTAGGCTGGTAGTGACCCCTGTGTGTGTGGGCTGGTAGTGACCCCTGTATGTGTGTGTGTGTGTGTGTGTGTGTGGGCTGGTAGTGACCCCTGTATGTGTGTGTGTGTGGGCTGGTAGGGACCCCTGTATGTGTGTGTGTGGGCTGGTAGGGACCCCTGTATGTGTGTGTAGGTTGGAAGTGACCCCTGTATGTGTGTGTAGGTTGGTAGTGACCCCTGTATGTGTGTGTAGGTTGGTAGTGACCCCTGTATGTGTGTGTGGTTTGGAAGTAGGCTTGCTGACACTCCCGCATTTTGCAGAAGACTCACGTTTTAGCCGACAGTCACCCCCAATGCCCCGTATAGCCCTCCCAATACCCCCAGAATACTCAATCCCCATCTAAAAATCTGGACAGCACAGCAGAGCAAGCCTAAGAGGCCTGCCAAGCACCGCTGGGCGTGGCCAGCACAAGAGCCACCCAGGCCAGCAAAGCCTGCTAGCGGCCAGCCACCGGGGAAATATGATGAAAATGGGTGTTTCCAAAATTAGGCAAGTATGTTCTATAGGCCTAAGCCAGACTGGATAAAGCATTTTTTATTGTTTCTGTCCAGGTAAATACTGCTTTATTTTTACACTGCAATTTAGATTTCAGTTTGAACACATCTAACCCAAATCTCTCTGCACATGTTACATTTGCCCCACCTGCAGGGCAGCATTGTTTTGCCCATTTGAGAAAGATTTCGTTTTTGCAATCAACTCTGAATCAGGCCCATAGTGTATTGCTTGACTCACTGTTAAAATGGCATTAAAGCGCTTCTAAGTTGATGCAGCTGTTTCTTTTACTAAAGACAGTTCAACTATTCTGTCCTACCACACTAAAAAAGTTTAACAGCGCTGTCACTCACAGTAGATGATTTTCACACCTAAGGAAATTCCAAAATGTTAATGCTTAATGTGCTTCAGGTGAGCTGTCGCTTTTATTTTTTCATTATTTTTTTTCTGGTACAAAACAAAATTACACATTTTTGACATGGATTGACTTCAAGGATGCTCTAGGGGCCTAATTCAGACCTGACTGCAAGAAAAATTTGTTCTCAAAATGGGCAAAACCATGTGCACTGCGGTTGGGGCAAATGTAACGTGTGCAGAGAGAGTTAGATTTGGGTGGGGCGTGTTTAAACTGAAATCTAAATTGTAGCGTAACCTTAATATATACATATATTCTACTATGTAACAACTATATTTAGTTAAACCAAAGGGAAATAAATAAGAGGCAGCGTAATCACTAAATTCCCTGAGGGCTAGGGAATTAACACAAACATGTACAACCCAATAGTTATCTGGCGCCTTTAAAAATGTATTTACACCATAAACTTCAACAGGATTGTCCACAATCTCCAGCACAGTAAGAAGAGTCGTTGTTCATCTAATAGATGTAGTTATGAAATTTCAGATGTTGGTACAAAACCTATATATTGGGATATTTCTGTTCTGTTGATTAAGGACCAATACATACGTTTTGTACCAACATCTGAAGAAATGTAATAAATACATTTATTGGATAAACATCTACTCTTCTTACTGTGCTGGAGATTGTGGACAATCCTATTGAAGTTTATGGTGTAAATCAATTGATATAGTCGCCAGATCACTATTGGGTTGTACATGTAGTGTAACCTTGTTTATACTGTATAAAATCTATCTTTAGTGTTGCTAAAAAGTGGTCGAAGCAAGTAAGAGAGAGAATTAAGAATTTTGTGAAGCTGACGATGTGGGATTTGTTCCTGCCAGACTGTCATAACTGTTCAGTGATCAAGACAAAAAAAGAGGAGTAAGCATAATGGAGTAAAAAAATGGCTTTTGATATACAGAATGGGCAGTGCAGACGGTGTAATGGTTAGCATTACTGCCTCACAGCACTGAGGTCACGGGTTCGATCCCCACCATGGTCCTAACTGTGCAGAGTTTGTATATTCTCCCCGTAACTTGCGCTGGTTTCCTCCGGGTACTCCGTTTTCCTCCCACAATCCCAAAAAATATACTGGTAGGTTAATTGGCTTCCAACAAATTAGCCCTAGAATGTCTGTGTGCCTGTACATGTGGTAGGGAATATAGATGGTAAGCTCCACTGGGGCAGGGACTGATGTGAATGTTCAAATTTTCTATGTACAGAGCTGCGGAATATGTATGCGCTATATAAGAAACTGTTAATAAATAAATAAATACACTGATTGGTCCAAAGTGCACTATCAAGCGCATTGAACCAATCTGAGAAAGATTTAATAGAAAGTTTTGTGTGTGTGTGTGTGTGTGGTGCCGGGCCACAAAGAAAGCTAAGGGGTTTAAAAGCAGGAAGTTAAATTTGTCATTGGTTTGAACAAAGGTCAGAAGTCTAAGGAACCTATTGTCTACTAACAATATAATGGAGCATAGGCCTTTAGTCACCCAATAGGAACAATCAAAGTATCAGTATTGCCCAGCAGAGAAGAAACAACAAGGAGACATTTTGTCATGGAGAAGAATAAAAAAGAATGAAGGTCTGGTTGCTCTTGGGCAAAAGTGACAGGATATAGTATATCTAAGCTACTTCAGAACATTATTAAATGTGTTCAGATCATTGAATAAATAATTGATCACTTAAACTGCTACTTCTTACTAATGTAATACTTCAATAAACTGTCCCATACTAATATAACAATTTCTGTATCTTTTGTGTATACTCTCATTTCTTCTTAATTAGATACTTTAAAGTCTGCTAGGAGAACCAGACCGCAAATATGCTCCAATGGTAATGCTAGAAGCAGAGCTGGATATAAAAAAAGGGGGGGGGGGGGGGTTGTTGGGCACAGGGACTGGTACCTCCTTACCTTTCTCAAAAGGAAGTACCCAGCTAGAGTTGCTTAGCCACATGTCCTTTCATACTTTAGTGATCATTGGGTCAGATATACATATATATTAGTAACAATTTACTAATGCATTGTATTAGTAAAAAGTAGCAGTTCTAGTGTTCAATTAGTTTTCTTAGTCTCCTCAAGTTAACACAGGGGGACCAATGTTCTGAAATGTAACCACACGTCCTTAATGTAATAGCAGACAGCTGCCTGTTTGTAAAATAAAAGGGAAGTTAATGCCACCCTCCAACTTGTTTTTTTTGCAAAATGTTAAGACTGATCTGAGGTTTGGACTGGTACCTCCATCCCTTTCTCAAAAGGAAGTACCCAGCTAGAGTTGCTTAGCCACATGTCCTTTCATACTTTAGTGATCATTGGGTCAGATATACATATATATTAGTAACAATTTACTAATGCATTGTATTAGTAAAAAGTAGCAGTTCTAGTGTTCAATTAGTTTTCTTAGGGGCAGATGTATTAAGCCTTAACAAGAGATAAATCCAAGGGTGATGAAGAGAGATAAACAACCAGCCAATCACCTGCCAACTGCCATGTTACAGGCTGTGTTTGAAAAAAGTTAGTAAGGAGCTGATTGGCTGGATGTTTATCTCTCCTTATCACCCTTGCATTTATCTCTTGTTAAGGCTTAATACATCTGCCCCTTAGTCTCCTCAAGTTAACACAGGGGGACCCATGTTCTGAAATGTTACCACACATCCTTAATGTAATAGCAGACAGCTGCCTGTTTGTAAAATAAAAGGGAAGTTAATGCCACCCTCCAACTTGTTTTTTTGCAAAATGTTAAGACTGATCTGAGGTTTATTTCCAGTCCACATAAAGCAGCGGGAGGGGTAGTTAATATTTAGTTAATATGTAGTCAATAAAAGAGGGAGCATTTGCAGAGGATGTGGAAGCCTTGTGGTATACACTGTTTTTGTTAAATAAGACCAACCCATGAAGGAGAATTGTAAATGTTGGCACTGTGTGAGTTCAACTATATAAATAGAGTGTGTGAGAGAGAGAGAGAGCGAGAGAGATATTGGGAAGCTGTGTTCCAAGATAAGGAATACTAGTAGGGTCCTAATGTAGATGAAAGGGACTTGCCCAATAGGGACAAGGACATTGCTACCAACTTTCGGATACTAACAGTAACCTTCGACTCATTTTGTCTATGATTTCTGTCAAATACTCTATAGGGTTGGAAAAGAAAAGGAGATCATCTGCAAAAGCTAGTAACTTGGGAAAGAGCTGCCAATATTAATGACCAGGAATACAGTGAGGGACTGTAATATCCATAATAAAGGATCTGGGGCAAGATGAAATAAGAAATGGGATAATGGTCAACCCAGTTTGGTGTCCATAAGCAAACATTGTGCCCCACTAGATCATTAATGAGAAGACACATGACATGAAATAAATATAACTAAAAAAACAAATAAAAGAGAGACCAAAATCTCATTCTGCTAAATTTGTGGTCAACATGTGATCAGGAGATCTTGTCAAATGCCTTTAGGCAACTAGACTAAACATCGTACCATGGAAGGCATTCACCCTTTTTTCCACAGTAGTCTCTTCTTCCCTTTTTTGTGAACTTGCTACTGCTGCCAACAATCTATTGTTACCTACCAAAACTGATAAAAATAGGTCCCTCCATTCCAATGTTTACTCCAATTTCACTGACATCAGTCTATGGCCAGTATTCAATGCTCCCGATTCACCATTTTTTCTGTGAATCGGGCTGTTTTCACTCCTTGCGGTGAATTTTTTTCACTGAAAATATGATTCACCCTATTCAATGTTCACTGTCCGCCGAAAGCGAACAGTGAATGCCGGCCAGTTCTCCGTTTCATGCTCGCTGCAATTCGCTGGTGTATTTCAATGGGGTTTTCACTGGGATTCGCCGACAGTGTATTCAATTCTCAAATGGAGAACTGCTTTCTCCATTGATTTTCGCAATGATTCTCTGTTTTACATTCGTCATCTTTTTTATGTGAACTGGAATTTGAACTTTTAAAATAAAGCGTTTTTTTCTTTTTTGGTGTAAAAAAATCAGATTTTTTTTCTGTGAAGGGGCATGTTATTTTTATTCATGGGCTTGCAGCACATAAATATATTTTTAATTATTATTTTTTTTTTTACCAATTTTTTTTTACACATTCGCCAGCAGGGTGCCAGGAGCCGGGAGCCGCTCATTAATATTCATATATTCACTGCACTCTGGTCTCGATCATTACATATGCAGGATCGGGACCAGTGAGTGCAGCGGCTCCTATCCCAGCCCCCTGCCAGCTCTAGGGGGGCTCTCCCTGTGTCCCTGCCAGCCCTCCTTCACCGCCATAGTGTCCGGCCCAGGCAGGGAGACTTCCATCTCCCTGCCTGCAGCCGTCCCCCAGATCCCCGTGGCAGTCGCGGGGGGGGGGGGGGTTAAAATTTGCTGCCTGGGGCAGAGAGTCCCTGAGGTGTTGAATAGGGCGGACGGGCGGCTGCCGGGCGAGTCTCTCTGAAGGGAGAATTGCGGCGAAAGTGCAGTGAATCCTACACAGGATTCACTGCCAGCCGCGATCCTGGCCATTGAATACCGGCCACAATCTCTAAATCCAACATTGTGATGATGTGATAAGTGTGGACAAAACATACTACTAACATTCTTATGAATCGAAATTTGCCACTTTCAAGCCAGACAGATGTATCAAGCCTCAGACTCTTGTTTTATAGCGATATTAATTTCCCACTAAATTAGATTTTGCTGTTCATTGATATTATCTAAATTTGAAAGGTAATTTTAGTAAAATATGATTCACATTGGATAATTGTTATGCCTGACAAGCTGCTCAAGTGGACTACTTTGTAAAGCCCTCTTCTGAACATCTATATTCTACAGGTGTCCAAAAAAAGTATATTAAGCCCCATTTTGGATAAATTATGAACATTCCATTTAACATCTAAAGAACATTGACTCTTCCAGTCTCCATATTTTTATGATTAAGATTATTTTTATCTCAGTGACTCTGACCTCCATCACCTTTTACATTCAAGTATCCTCATTATATCCTACTGGGTTCATTATATGGTACAACTAAGTCTGCACTTTGAGTTTGAATAATGTTGAAATTAATCGCTTATTTAGCACCCTTCAAATATTCAGGAGTATCACAGGGCTTGGATTAATATCTCCATATTAGGCAGGAATTTCATACCTATTTGATGGACAGTTCATTAGGCAAAATTAGGCAGTTAAACATCACTCAAGAGGGAAAAAGATTAGCAGAGTGAAAGAAACACAGAAGGCTGATTAAGCCTGAGGTGACATAAACCACTGAGGGTTCTCACAGGGTACACCCTGCTGTTGGTCACATGTTATTCTAATGAGGATGGGCACAAGGCCTATCAGAGCAAGGGGAGGGTTTAGACAGGGTAGGAATGATCACGAGTTAGAGTGATCACCCTCTGCCCCACCCACCCTTCCCTATTTCTCTTCTTCGGCGGCGGTAAAGAACAGTCATTCTTTAAGAACTCTGTGTGTGTGTAGGTAGTGGGGTGCACTCTCCCTCGACATCAATTGTCATGGGCCATGCTTCTGTCCGGGGGATGGCCATCATCTGTCCTGGTCAATTGTCATGGGCCATGCTTCTGTCCTGGTGGCTGACCAGGGAGAGTGGTCACCAGCGTTGTATGTATGCCTAGTGATCTTTAACCCCACCTTTCCTATAGTGACCGTTCTTTAGTGCCGCCACCATTCATAGTCTTAGTTTATTTGTCAAAATAAATTTGGGTACTTGTGTAGTTTCGCTTCGCTCGCCCACGCTGCGGGCTCGGTGGCTCGCTACACTCGCCATGCTATTTAAAATCAACTCCATGCCAACATGGATAGTGGAGGTATGAACTATCCATGTTGGCATGGAGTTAAGTTACTTTTTTGGACATATTTTGTGGCGAGCGTACACCCGAAAGTAGCACGGTACCTAAATTTGACATTCTTTTGAAACGCCAGCACTTTGTGTCGTGTCTTTATTTTAAGTTAAGTTATGTAAGGTTTAAAGTTAAGTTTGTAGTTAAGTGTATCAACCGACGGGGTGGACCAGGAGGATACCCGATGGTGAGTTTTGGTTGTCTCAAGAAGATTCAAGATGACCGTGGTCACACCCGAGACACAGAGACACAATAGGCATGCTGAAGTGAGTAGGGGAGCGGGAAATGTCATCTGAAGAAGCTCCAAGATGGCCACGGTCACACCCCAGACACAGAGAAACAATAGGCAGACATTGGAGCAGCAACCAGGATGGACCGCTTTGGAGCACCAAAGAGCGAGCCATGGGTCGCTGAGAAAAGGCAGCACTAGTCAAACACAGCAGAAAGATATATATCAAATGATATAAAGAGGATGCTCCGCGTTGCACTGCTGTGCCATCTAGCTGCTATCACAAATACTGGGGGTAGTAACTCCCCCAGTCAAAGACAAGAAAAAACAATTGTAGGTGACAGCGCTAAAACACTGGTATTAAAATAATGACATATTTAATTTAATAATTGCAAATAAATTGAGGACTAGTAAATTGAAAATATCACATATAGGCTCTTATTCAGATCCGATCGCAGTACAAATTTGTTCTCAAAGTGGACAACACATTTGCACTGCAGGTGGGATAGATGTAACGTGTAGAGATAATTAGATTTGGGTGAGGTTGTACTTCAAAGTGAGATCTATATTGCAGTGTAAAAATAAAGCAGCCAGTATTTACCCTGCACAGAAACATAATAACTCACCCAAATCTAACTCTCTCTGCACATGTTACATCTGCCCCACCTGCAGTGCACATGGTTTTGCCCATTTTTAGAACAAATTTGTACTGCGATCAGATCTGAATAAGGGCCATAGTGCATGTAATATTTTCTCTCACTGGTTGGTCTCAATGCTGTGAATTGAGTTCATAGGCACTGTATACAGGCTAAGCAGTCCACGGGGACAAAGAGCAAACCCGATGCTAAGGCACATGGAGCAAAATACAGGATCACTGGAGAGATGAGCAAGACAAGCAGGAGTTTCCAGGAGGTGAAAGCTTAAAAAACTCTTTGCACTGACATAGGATAGCCAGGACAGATCCCCCTTATAGGGCAGTATTCAATGAGAAAAATTCTCCGTGTTTTATGGAGAATTTGTGCTTTGTTCGCCTTGGACGGAGCATTTTGCTCTCCAAAAGCGAGCAACCCTATTCAATGTGAAATATTCTCCGTCTTTCTAAGTGATTTTCTCCGTGTCTCTCCGTGTAGCAATTCTCCATCTTTTGATGGGGAGCTGGAATGTGAACTTTTAAACTAAAAGTTTTTTTTCTTAAATTTTGGTGTCAAAAAATCAGGTTTTTTTTTCTGTGAAGGGGCATGTTATTTTTATTCATGTGCTTATAGCACATGAATATATATTTAATTTAAAAAAAATATATATTTTTTTAAATTTTTTATTTTTTTTTTACACAGTGCAGCCAGCAGGGGGCCGGAGCGCTCGAGCCGCTCATTAGATATTCATATATTCACTGCACCCGATCGTTAATATGCACGATCGGGTGCAGTGAATACTGGGTCCCCCGCTGGCTATAGGGGGGGGGGGGCAGCCTGTGCTGCCTGGGTCCCGGGGAGCCCCCCTACCCTCCACATTCCTCTGGAGCAACCAGGGAGACTTTAATCTTTCTGGCTGCTTCCATCCCCCGGCTCCCTGAAAGCTCCCTGCCGCGGACACTCGTCCGCTGCAGGGGTTAAGACTCGCCGCGAGTGGCGGCGAGCATCAGCCACATTGAATAATGGATAAAGTGCCGTGACGGAGAATCTCCAAACATGGAGAATCTCCGCAAAAACACGGAGAGTGCATGGAGAGCGAAATAAAACGCTCTCCATGCACGGAGAATTTCCTCATTGAATACTGCCCATAGAAGGAGGGTGGCTGTCATTGGCTGTCAGTGCAGGGAGAGCAGGAAGGGCATCAACCTGGCAAACTACTGTATATTGCTGTTCACAACCAACCTCCCGGCACCGCTCCGGACCCTGCTACAGCCACAACCCCAGGACCAGGCTGCAGACACTGCCAATCCCCAGCTGCAGTTCCACAGCCACTGCTGAACCATGCTAACTGCACAGAGAGCCGCCGCCAGACACAGACAGGTGTGTAGCGGACCCGCCAATAATGTTTGGCTGATATCATATTATTCTTAATGATATCGGCAGTAGAGCACATGTGTACAGGGCTTAAAGGAGGTTAAGTTGATAGGGTTAGGCATAGAGGATAGCCACTTACAAGGATTCCACTCCTTAGAACAGGGATGGGAAACCTTCGGCCCTCCAGTGTTGTTGAATTACATATCCCAACATGCCCTGCAACAGTTTTGTCAGCATGGTCAAATAGCAAAACTGCAGCAGGGCATCTTGGGATGTGTAGTTCAACTGCTGGAGGGCCGAAGGTTCCACATCCCTGCCTTAGAAGCTTACACCGGAACGTATTCCAATGAACTGGAAGAAGACACTGGACAACATAAGACCCCACTAGACCACCAGAGAATGTCTGTTGACAGTTCTTCATGTCAACATATTCATGTAGACATAACTATTGATCACTGTGGAATGGTAAGCATCCATAGTACAAATTAGCAACCACCAGTCATTGAGCAATTCTAGTGGCAATAAATGGTTAGGAACATTCCATTATTAGCTATAACCAGTGGCGTTTTTTACTTATGGGCTGTAGGGCTGCAGAGTCCCCCCCCCCCTCCCGGTAAAATCAACCATTGTGTGAAGCCGGATGCAGTGTGTGAGACTGCTCTGGCTTCACTGTGACTGGCACTGATTTCCTATCGGAAGTTCAACTTGCCAGTCATCCAAAGCAGTCCAATCCCTCTGGGATGCTTCTATGGGCTGCTGCAGTACAGAAGAAGCTACTGAGTATGCACCAGTCCCGTGGCGGGGGTCAGGACTGGCAGCGGGAACCGGCAGATGGCTGGGACCAGTGGCTGCAGTGGAGGGCGGGGGGGGGGGGGGGTAGCTGGCATCATGGCAGCCCTTCTCCTCCACAGAGATAAGAGCCGCCACTGGCTATAAGGCATTGTTCTAAAAAGATGCCAGCCAAATATAACAAATATAACATGGCCAGAAATGTATTCTCGGCATATCAGTAAATTTTGTCACAGTAAACTTACCGAAAAGGGATCAGGAGCATTAGAGGGGTCATAAGAACATTTAGGGAACAGAAAAGCATTTTTGGTTTTGGATTGTTATATTTGTCACACTTGAGTAAGTGATGTGTAGAAAAAAGTTGAAAAATACTTAAATGGCAAGAAAAGTAGTATAATGCACCTGTGAATGATTTTTATAAAACTATTACAGACATTTGCTACATGTGGAACAGAAAATCGTTCCAATGAGAAAACAAAGAAGGAATTTTGGCGTTCCCCGTAGTCTCTCTCACTGGCCAGCATGGAATGCCTTCCGCAAACTCTGGGGATGAAGAATGTCACACAATTTCAATGTCCAAGTCAAATTTATGCAACTATTTCCTCCCTAAATCATGTGTTGGAGAAAAAGTTTCCTGTTTAGTCAGGTTTATTTTAAATCAACAGAACTAATGACAAAGTAGCACACAGATAAAATGTGTGCAGTATGGCCAACAATCCTCTACTTTTAACTACAAATTGCTGTTCTACGGTTTTTGTTTTATTTGTTAGTAGAAAACATGACTAATTATTAATGAACGACGTGTCCATGTTTTGTTATGTCCAGTGTGGACAAAAGAAGATTGCTGAGAACAGGAAAACCAGTAAATAACCCCCTACACAAATCCAGGGGGTCTGGCTAGGGTTACCACCTGTCCGGGATTACTCCAGACAGTCCGGTAATTGACACTGGCGTCCAGAGTCCGGAAGGTTGGCTGCCCCGCGATCGCGCACAGTGTGTGAGTATTACTGTCACATTCAGTGAGACATAACATACCTAACCTGCACCACCACGTGAGGAAGCTGGGGGGGGAGATGAATATTGAGTGACACAGTCACTCCACCGCAGGGCTCGCTGGGAGGTGGAGGGACACGGGACTTGTGAGTTTCACTGGGACATGTCCAACTCCTCCTCCCGGCTCCTCCTGCAGCGGCTGCAGCATGTGACACACGCCGACAGGACAGTGAAATGATATGTGAATGCTGCGGCTGCCTGGACACTGACGCGACGTTAGGGATGGCCATCGTTGCCATTGCCATCGATGGCAATTCTGCAACTAGCCATCGATAGTGCTAAACTATGCTATGGATGACCATCGATATTTTTACATATCGATGGTCATCCATTGTGTTTGATTGATTGGCCTGTGGGCCAATCAAAACATGGGGGAGAGGCTTTGTGGGTGTCGGGGGCGAAGTTATGCTCCGTGTCCCGGCACTTTGGGGGAAAAAAAAGCAAAACTTTGATTTGCTGTTCCATCGATGGAGAGAAACCATCCCCCCCATCGATGGCTAAAGTATTCAACATCGGCCATGAACCATCGATGATTTTGAATCATCGATGGTCGATTGCAATCCCTACACGACGGACAGCGCCGACCCGGCAGTGAGTTGTGGCGCACTGCAGCACTGTGACTGGCTCCGTGGCTTGGCTGGCATCAACTACCTGACCAGCGATGTCCCAGCTGCTGGAGGACCAATCTTTGTTCTGCCAGCTCTTTCCTGGGTTTCTGCCTCCTCCTTCCAATCTACCATGTTACCCTCAGAATCTCTGGTGGACAGAGAGAAAACTTCTTCATAGTAAGGAGGGTGGTACAAGCATGTTAATGTTATTGGTGGGAAAGTAGTGCCGAGCAGTCATGTAGTGGGGTGGGTGTACTGTAGTGATGAGGTGCTGCATATATGGGGTATATAGTGTAGCGATGTAGTGCAAAGTATAGGGGGTACATAGTGTAGTAATGTAGTGCAGAGTATAGGGGGCATATAGTGTAGTGATTAGGTTCTGCATGTTCGGGGTATATAGAACCTTATTCTGGTTTCAGGGTTACCACCATTCCAGGAATTACTCTGGACAGTCCGGTACTTGACACCGGCATCCGGAGTCCGGAAGGGTGGCTGCCCCGGACTATACATAGTCCGTGAATTGATCCCTCCGCCCGGCCGGCACCGCCTATTACTGATGCGGGCAGCGGGCATTGGGCTGACAGAGAGGCATATCCACCACGTAAGGAAGCCGTGGGGGGGGGGGCCATGGGTACACACACGTCGGACCCGTCCTCCTTCAGTTATGAATATTAAGTGACACAGTCACTCTGCTGCTGCGCTGGCTGGGAGAAGAAGGGAGGAAGCGGGACACAGACAGTGTGAGTGTCACTCATATGTCCTCCGGCTCCTCCTGTGGGCTGTGGTGCGCTGCTGACACACATATGACCTGACATATGAGTCAAGTGCCTGGACGGCGCTGTGAGTTGTGGTGGCGCAGTTCAATTCAACTTCAGCAGCACTGGGCAGTTGTGTTGTCAACTTGTCACCAGTCTTCGGCCGGGCAGAGAGCTGCCAGCAGCTGAGCACACAGCCCACACACAACCTGCAGCAGCAGCGCAGTCGGCAGTGCGGATGCCTACCTTGCCCTACTCATTGCCGATGAGAATCTGCCCTCCCTCTTGGCAACAGGCATTTGCCGACCCTCTGTGCAATGAGCATTTGCCCTCCACCGCGGCAACAGGCATTTGCCCTCCCTCTTGGCAACGAGCATTTGCCCTCCACATTGGCAACAGGCATTTGCACTCCCCCGTGGCATCGACCATAAAGGCCCTGGCATTGAGCATGTAGGCCCTGGCATCGAGCATGAAGGCTCTGGCATCGAGCAAGAAACCCCAAGCAATTAACATTGGGGTAGGTCGTATTTATATGGAATAATATGTAATAGCCATTACGGTGTGTGGTATATGTAATGGGCATTACGTTGTGTTTGGGATAGTGTGTAATGGGCATTAGATTGTGTGGCAGAATGTGTAATGGGCATGTAGTATACTTATGTAATGGTTGTGTGGGACGTATAATATGCATTCTGGTGTGTTTTTGGGGGCGCGCACTGTCCCTGTTGTCCTTAGTTTAAAAAAATTGTTGAGCCCTGGCATATTTTGTAATGGGCATTATGACCTCTGGTGCGCACTGTCACTGTTGTCTTTCTTTCAAGAAAAATTGTTGAGCCCTGGCATAATGTGTAATAGGCACTATGGCATGTGGTATAATATGGATGTGTGACGTGTAATAGGCATTATGGTGTAAATTTTTGGTGCGCGCCTTTGGCGCAAATGTAAAAAAACCACAACCATAAGGCGGGTCAAGGAGCGGGGCTGTGGGTGGGTCAATGGGTTGGCTGTGGGTGTGTCAAGGGGTGGGTCACTGTCCGGGAATCTCTCAACACAAAGGTGGTAACCCTAGGTCTGGCTGAACGGAGCTCAAAGGAAAACCATTGTGGGCCCTATTGACTAAAATACCAACCACTTCCTATAATGACAGGTTGCAGACTTTGCACAATATTACTCTATTAGAAGATCAGTTCCATGGTCTCTAAAGGTTGGACAATCCTCTGAGGGCTGACCCTTACCCCTTAAGCATAGGCACCTACCACTGCATTAGGCACTGTTGTGCCCTTAACGCCCCAGTCCGACACTGCAAATACCTGTCACTACATAACATATTATTACATTCTTAATCCAGAATTAGCTGAAAATGTGTACTTCATTATTCTACAACATAAATATCCATAGTGTAGTCTTTTTGTGCAAAGCACTTTATTGCAGTGGTTTGAATTACAACGCCCTAGCGCAGGCATGTCCAAACTGTGGCCCTCCAGCTGTTGTGAAACTACAAGTCCCATCATGCTTTGCAACAGTTTTGCTATTAGGGAATGCTAAAACCATGGCAAGGCATGCTGGGATGTGTAGTTTCACAACAGCTGGAGGGCTACAGTTTTAACATGCCTGCCCTAGCGTATTAGAATTGTTTTCGCGGACAACAGTTTCTTATTTAAAAAAATTGAAAAAAATATTAAATTAAGTAAATGTGTCTACATATTTTATGACTGGCAGCACCAGCACTGGTATTGCCTGTTACAATCACCATAAAAAAAAAATCATTGATTCTGGACCACCCACCCGATGCACAGCCTTGGGTTTTTAAAAGTGAGAGATGTTGTCCATACAAACTTGAGTTTACACTGAAGGGGTAGTAAATTTATCCCATAAAATGCAAACTCAAGTATGTACAGTATATACCCAATGGAAGCCTATTGCTGCTTGTAAAGCCTTAAACTTTTTAAATAATCTAATCCTAGCCCATTTCCTAAACAATGAAACTGTTATTTGATGCCAGTGACGATGAAGAAGCACAAAGCCTCCATGTATCCTAACATTGGATATTGTTAATTGCAAACATTGAAATGATAATTTTGCAGCACTGTGCTGGGCAGAAGGAGGAGCTTGCTTAGCATATCTCATAATTGGCATCTGAAGGGTTGCTCATTCAGTTGGGAATAGCTAGCCAGTTGAATTAAATGGTACTTAAGTCATGAGGTATACTGTACTATTATTATTAGGCAAACTCCTTAAAAGGGACTACTCACGAATCTGTATGTTGATATTAGAAATGAGTTCTCAGGAACAGGGTGTTTAACGTGCACTAGACACAATAATGCTGGTCCTATCTGTTATAATGTTCATTGATGTCTGATGGTCTTCTCATTCCCAGGCAGCACACAATAGTTATCTCAGGAAGGGACACTCCTCAGCCTGTATCCTGGCTGGAAGTAACGTTAGTCTAAGTGAGAGAAAATAGGTGCCCTCCGGGATAATCAGCTTGTAGACCCAGGCTGTGTAAATGGATTCTGTGGTGGGCGGCACTCTGCTTAATAATAAAGAAATACAGGAGACCTTGTGGTTTTCCCGACGTTTCAAGCCTTTGCAGGCTTTTTATCAAGGTGCAAGAGACGCAAGGTCTCCTGTATTTCTTTATTATTAAGCAGAGTGCCGCCCACCACAGAATCTATATATATATATATATATACATATATACAGCAGGAGAAGAATCTGCACTCTCAATCATCCATATGTAATCATGCCCCGGGTGCCTTCCATAAAAATGATCCTAACCCTCCTCGCTAGTGCCTATACCCTACCCCCGATAGCCGCCACCTAAACCTAACCCCCTGGCCTGCAGCCTAACCCTAACCCTTGTTTGTGGTCTCCATGGTATTGGGAAAACACGTTCAGGTCATCTAGAACTAAGGCTATTGGAAAAGAAATAGTGTAAAGAACGCTGACCTATAGTTCTTTGTTTTCTTTTTGATAGACCTACTGATTTTAATGGGGTTTCTACATGTGGTGCATTTTTGCGTGAGGGCATCTGATAGATTTTTATCATAGTTGCCCACTTTCGTGAACAGAATGCTGCTAGAGTAGGCAAGTACTACATGATTTTGACTAACTAAAATTAGGATTTAATCATATTTTGTATAATATATTCATATGGATATGGATATATTCAGAAAGAAAATACACTATGGGGCCGATTCAGACCTGCTCGGCTTTAGCGAGTTTCACATAGTGGAAGGGAAGGGGGCGGGCAGGGGGCTGGAGCAGGGGGAATGGCCAGCATTTTATGGGCATCCCCATGAAAACGGTGGGTGCTCCCCTGAAAATGCAGGCGTGTCTATTCCTGCTTGAGGCAGACAGCTGACATCACATGACCCCAGGATCTGCCTCAAATTTGGAGGACATCATTGAAATGAAAACTCAGTCCAGGATGACTTTTCATTATGAACGGAGTAAAAATCATTGGATGTGAGCGACCATCAAATTATTTTTTGCCCACGCAGCCACATGCGAGGGGATATGTTAGCGTACACATCCCCTCTCATTCTAGTGAGGGCGTGTGATCAGCCGGGCGGCAGGCAGCAACTACCAGCTCGCTAGGCTGAGAACATACGCCCCTATGTGCTGTGGGTATGAATCAGCATCTATTGCAAATGCTAGATCTTTGTCTAATGGGCAAAACCATGCTGCACTACAGGTGGGGCAGATGTAATATGCACAGAGAGAGTTACATGTGAGTGACTTACATATTCTGTTTCTGTGCAGGGTAAATACTGTCCCACCCAAATCCCCCACTAAATACCCCACCCAAATCCTTACTCTCTCTGCACACGTTACATCTGCCCTACCTGCAGTGCAGCATGGTTTAATTCCATTAGAAAAATATTTAGCATTTGCAATCCATGCTGAATCAGGCCCACTGAACGTTATATAAAGGCAATTGCCATAGTTAAAATTATATTAAATATCCACAAATATTTTAAGCTAATGATAAAATAATTACTGTACTCTGCTGTTTTATTACTTTCTAAACAATGGACACGACATATAAAATATCATCTTGTTTACAGTACACAGTAACAAGAGTTTATCAGTTAACATGAGGAATTTTAATACAAGTCACTATATATATATATATATATATATATATATATAGGTTTCCCACACAGCATACAAAGTGGTAAAAAGTGGCAGCTATTTAAAAGTCAGAGAGTGTATCTAGGCCATGTAATGCAAGGAACATGAATCTCTAATGAATTCTTCATTATCAGTGCGGTTTACACAAAGGGTCAGCAGTTTTCTAACTACAAACACTTCTGTTCCCTTCTATTTGCTGCACATTCATTTGTAAACATAAAAACATTTCTAAAGAGAAAGTTGTAGAGGTGCGCTTAAATGTGTTTCACCAACAACAGATTCATCTTTAAAAATAGAATAAGTTTATTCCAAACAATAAAAAAGAAGAATTCTTTATATAAAATACAAAATACAGAAGTTTTCCGGTAGGTATTTTCACATAGGTGTATTGATTCCTGATTTGACCTTAGATGTATCTTGGTCTAAGAAACCCTACGGGTTTCGTCCCTTTGGGACTTCTTCAGGGGTAATACACCGAGATCAATCGGTTAAGCGGTTTTCACTCATAAATATACTGTGAGAGAAACCTCTGGGATGTACAGGTTAAAATATGGCCGAAGCTGGTATTCGTAAATCACGATACGTCTGGTATTCATATATCACGATTTCATGAATATTAGCAAGGTCAGATGTGAAAAATATAATTGAACACCTCTCCAGCTGGTGTCCTTTCCAATTCTGCGGTACATTCAGTGTTAGGGTCGAGTGGGGTGTCTGCAGTCTGGGTAGAGTGATCCAAGAGCCGACTTTCTCGAATCATTCAGAGGAGAGGCGCGGAAGATGAAAGATCTCTGCGCCTCACCTCAGTCCGATGCGGGGAGCTGCCGGAATCGCCGGCATGTGACAGAAGACCAGGACTACTTTGGATCAAGAGGACAGATCTTCGTAGGAGGACCTGGGTGAGTTGGATTTCCTTCCACAGGACCCCCGTGGATTTCTTCGGACCCGGACCGGCTGCATACACAGACGCCGCCGACATGGACCTGGACGTCGACATGGAGCCGAACGCCGACATGGACCAGGAGCAGGACACAGGACCAAGACCCAGGGACCTACCTACGGGCTCAAGATAGGTAAGTATCAGTATGTATGGGCTTTGGATGTATTAAAGATTTATTTTTATTTTGTGTCAGTGTGTTTATTTGACTATTTTTATTACTGTGGAACTATAAGTACCAGCGGGCCCTTTAATGCCCCGCATGCTGGGGCTTGTAGTTCTCCAAGTCCCAGCATGCGGGGGAGGCTTGCTGGGACTCATAGTTCCACAGTTTTAAACAATAGTTTTTCATCTATTCTTTTACACAGAATCAGCCCGGTGACCACCGCACAGGGTCACCGGGGACAGCACCACGCTTCAGCCTGGTCAATTAAGTCCTGGAGGGGGGGGGGGGCCTTAATTTGGGGGGTCCCCACTCCCCCAGGGCCCCTGGCAGGCTGACTGGTCAGTAGGGTGATGTTTTGGCAGCGGGACCTTATCTGATAAGTGTCCCCCCGGCTGTGACATTACCCTGCTGGCTGGTTTGGCCTGGGGCTGGTTCTTAAAATACGGGGGACCGCTAGTCATTTTGTCCCCCGTATTTTGGGAACCAGCCCCTGACCTGGAGCCTGGGGCTGGTTTTAAAAAATCGGGGAACCCCTATTTGTCGGGTTTCCTGATTTTTTATTTCCGGCCCCTGCTCTTTCAGCCAGGTGCAGGTTACGGCTGTGGGGGGGACCCCACGCTGTTTTTTTATTTATTTATTTCTCTATTTTTTACACTGAAGCCTGCACGGATCTGACTGATCCATGCAGGCTTCTGCCAAATACGACAGGAAAATAAAGTGTATTTTCCTGCCGTATATTCGCGGCCGTTTTACACGAATTAGCGGCCGTATTT
Source organism: Crinia signifera (assembly GCF_055691185.1). Classification (NCBI taxonomy): domain Eukaryota; kingdom Metazoa; phylum Chordata; class Amphibia; order Anura; family Myobatrachidae; genus Crinia; species Crinia signifera. The sequence goes on along the minus strand of NC_139221.1, from coordinate 147,134,111 downwards.
TCAATACGGCTGTTTAGTAAATCAAGAATCCCATTCTTTTGAATGGTGATTCCTGGCGTATTCTATCGATGGTGTATTCATTCGTATTTGTAAATACAAATACGAATGTCCCATCAATATGAATATGAAAATTTGTGTTTTTGGCATAGTAAATGCCAAAAATACTTACACGCCAAAAAAAATCGTATTTTGATATGTAAAATGAATACAATTTTTTTTCACGAATTTTTGTTAGTAAATTTCCCCCTTAATGGCAGACAAGTGGAGCACCATTCTGTCACAGAATGGACGAGTATTCTGCCCAATGTACTGTAGTACAACCCACAAGGGCAGACTATGTAATCAACAAAAGAAGTCTTACAATTAAGTACTGTACGAAACTAATATTAAAAAAAATTCCCAGAATGTGGATGTTAAAACCTTTACAAAAAATCATATGTTTCCAAGCAGCACAAGAAAAACAACTATAGCAGCCGGGAGGTTTAGTATAAGTGTTAGGTGGTCTATACTATATACTGTATATGTATATGTGGTATACTTATACGATAACATTAGTAAGATTGCAGTCTGGCAACATAATACTCTTCTTCCCTCTACTTGCACAGAATAGGACTTTGGTGGATTTGCTCACCACGTGGAGTAGACTATACTAGGGCGAATTGCTTTCACGAAGTACATGTTATAAAGAATGTGTTCATATAGGTGGCTGACTTTCTGAAAAGTGTATTTGTCATTTTTTACATACATACAGTAGAACGTTTGTAACTTCTTCATAGCACTGCTGACCAATGTTTGCCACCAAAATCTATGTTTAAATTGATCACATGCAGCAGAGATTAACCTTTGGCAAATTCATCAGATTTCTCTAATATGTTCTACAATTCCTATGTCAGCCAAATGGGAATTACATATTTCTTGGGATCTAAACCACATGTTATCTTGTTTTGTTTCATTATGATTATGCTCAGGGTTCCTTGTCTCTGTGCACAAATATGTGATTCATGTGCTATGTAGCCAATAGTTTTCCAGATTAATTATATGTGCCATTAGCGGAGACACAATTTCTGCATTAACTAATATTAAACAAATGTACCAGGAATACAAGGTAATTGTTACCATAGATACCTTTATTTGGAAATTAAAAAAGTTAACAAAAGTTGATTCTTCTGCATGTTTGTTGGGTCAGTATAAGGAGTTATACAGCTCTCAGTTATACCGTAGCACGTTGTAGGCCTACAGTACATATTGTGGCTCATTCAGAGTGGGATGTAGATGCAGCTGCATTTATTGGCAGTCACTGGTATACTTCCATGCGTCTGATTGTACAGGGACTGAGATGACCATAGTGTCTATCTCCCCTTCAGTAAATGTACCCTCAAGAGGAATCAGACCACATGAACCATGGGTCATACTATGTGAACATTGACCGCAGGGGAAGGAAGCAGCAAGTTTCAAAACATGGCAACCAAAATGTACCCTCACTTCATTTGCCGTGAACTGTTTCATGTCTCACTTTTCTCACCACCAGATTATGGAATAGATGTTGAAAAGGTTGTAAAAATACTTGATTTCCCCCCAGCTGTTGCAGGTCAATTATTATATAGAGTCCAGCAGCGGCTGCAAGCACTGCCGAGAACCCTGAAAATTGGTGCGGTGGTCATTTTTCCAGGGATCTGTGCATGCGCAATGGAGTCTGAGTGCTCTAGTGCTCAGACTCCAGAGAACAGCTCTGCTGGTTTGAGCATATGCGCTCTAGTGCTCAGACCCTACTGCTCCCTGCAGAGAGGAGGGGGCCCGGCCGGAGAAAGTTGCACACAGGGCTCTGGTGCTATGGTTCACGGGATGTGATGACCTCGCCAAAGAGGTTTTAGTCGCTACCCTGTGATGATCAATGTCAGCATTGGTAGCTGCTAAAATACCTATTAGTGCATCTTTAGACCATCAGTTGTACCACTGAACTTGCAACAGCCATATGCCATGTGCAGTTTCTCCCACCGTGTATGACCTCCCATGTGAGAAGTTGTGTGTCTGAGTACACAAACATCTTCACCAATGCATCTGAGACACTCCCATAACAGACCATCTCCATATATGCGCTAAAGCACCTTCCAGTCTCTGCCCAGGAAGCCCAGCACTTTTCCAATACAGTTCTGATAATATGCATATTGATTGCAACAGCATCTCTGTGTGTACACTGTGTAACATGCTCTGTAGGAGTTTTCCATGAAAACCTTCATTGCGAGCTTGCTCACTCTGGCAAATTGGCGTATACGCATTGCAAACACAGCTTATGTGCATTCTGACAATAATCGATCCGTTGCATGAACATCAGCAGTAATGTATGGCAACAAGAAATTTTCATCATTGAGGCCACTTACCAACTATTTATAAATAAACCCCACCAGTTATCTATCGGACTACTGTTAATGGACAGGTTTGCAATTTATTTATTATAGAGAGTAAGTTAAAAACAGCAATAAAACAAGAGTTCAGAAATGCAGCATATATAGATAATGTCATAGCGTACTATACTTTCATAGACTTATTGTCACTTCAAACACTTAAATGTAAGTGCTTCAATATGACAAAAATATGACTGAAATTGAAACAGCTTTGTCCCTTAAAGTGTTCATTGGTATTTATGAAAACTGCTGCACAAAACAAACGTGATGCTATCCAGAAAACCACTCAGACATTTGCTTTTATTTTATGAACCGTGGTATAAAAATAACCAATAGCATCTGATACCAGAGTACCTTGTAACTAATCACCCATGCTCATAAGTGTCCCCCTTACTCCATCATGTTGTGATTTCTTTCCCGAAAACAAAACACTTTAATTGTAATCTATGGTTGATTAATACTGCCTTAACACCGAAATCCCGGGTGAGACCAGGTACTGTGGGGTTTATTCTGGTTTGGGCGGCTGGGCCGTAAGCGTACGTTGCGGGGTTTTTTTTAATCTGCGCATGCGTACCTTCCGCAATGCGCAGGCGCGACGACTCCATAACGCTCACGGACGGTTGTTTCCGTGTGAAAAAACCTGTCCGCAAGAGTACGGTCATTGTGGGCGGCATAGGGGCGTGTTGAGGGGAGCGGCCGAAATAATGAGGAAAACTGGGCGAAAACATGGGCGTACACGGGGGTGTGCACAAAAAATGTACACTGCTACAACCGCTCGATCGGCGAAAGCAACGTGCATTTCGGACACAAAACAGGCGGCCGGCACCTCCAGACCACCCCTACAGATACCACATGAGAGCGGACGCCTGGGTCTGCTAATTAACGCTGATTACTACTGAAACACATACACCTGAATGTAATAAGCAATGCTGCAGCCTATTAAGTCCAAACCATTATTTCACTACCTGCAAGCCACACACAGCACTCAAACACATTGGAAGCATATCTTTCTACACTTCTCTACATGTAAAGGTTGGTTTCATTTTAGTTAAGATTCTTTTTAAGACCTGCTTATATATGCCAAGGTAGTTATTTGGTAACCATTTACACACATTCAGTAAGTGTTTTCATATACTTTAAACAGCAAGACACACAATCTACACAAGTCGACGTGTCAAAGTTTTCACTCGAATACAAACAATTTTTTTTTTCATTTTGATAAAAATACATAAAACAATAATTGAATAACAATTAGAATAAATCATTTAATTGTCTTAATCATAGTTGAAAGGCTAGATTATGAGGGCCATATATGTGAAGGGTATGCCAGTGTGCACGGACATACGCTAACTCTCACGATCGGTGACATACGCTGAGTTTTCCATTGAAAACAGGCGAGACCCGTCCGTACAAGGGGGCAAACGCTCAGATAGCCGTAAGATGTCGGTGTGAAAACGGAAGAGTCCCGTCCGTAAACGGTGGCGTACGCTCTGTTGTACGCCAGTTGTCGGTGTATAAGCGGTGATCCGTCCGTGTACGGTGGCGTACGCTCGAGTGTACGCCACTCCCCTTTGTCGGTGTTTGTGGCCATCCGTATGCGGATGTTTTGTGGGTGGACTTTCGCTCAACGTCCGCGTACGGTAAACGTACGCTGATACGGAACGTACGTACGTTTGGCCGCCGCAACCAGAATAAGGCCCTGTATTTGGAACACTGTTCCAATCCATGTCAGAACCAGGATTCAACCCATTTACACTGCAGTGCCGACCCGGGATACTCCGGTGTCGGCACCGTTCACACTCCATACAGGAACAGTGTCTTAAAGGGCAGTGCTTGAAGATGACATCATGCTGGGGGCAAGCCCAGCACTTGGGAAAGCTGCTGTAGGGCTGCCCCCAGCCTCTGTCTGTGCGGTAAAATGACACCGCAAAGAGACATCCATTCACCTTATCCCCAACACTACTGCTCTCTGCATAGCAGGGTAGACAGCAGCAGAGGCTTCATGTTCCCACTCCAAAACTCCAGACTGACCCAGGATGCTGTGGTCGGGAGGTATGGGCTCTCCCATTGATGTAAAAAGGTCCTGGGTTAGATGACCCGGGTTACTCGTATACACTGATCATGAACAGTGATGATGAACTATGTTCAATTCATACAATTGCCGGACTGGATTGCCAGGTCTTTGGACCGGGGGTTATACAGTATTTAAGGGTCATTTACACAAAGGCCCGACCCTGGAAATTGCTTTGGTGTAAAAGAGGTATAAAAAAACACATTAGCAGATATACTGATACAAGACAAATTGATTTAATTATTATACTGGACTGTGATTATCTGTAAATGTATCAGATTATGTTTTCCTTAATTTCACCAAAGTTACAATATGTTCTTCTTTATGTCTAAAGGCCAGATTTACTAAAACTTCTACAAAGTTAGGATGTTGTCTATAGAATCCAATCAGATCAGTGGCGTAACTATGAATTGGGCGCCCCCCCCTCCCCCCGTTAATGGGGGGCGCCCCCCGCCGCACCCCCCGCCCGCAGCCTTACCTGTCTTGCTGGTCCCGTCCCGGCTCCCTTGCTGGCTTCATTCTTCTGCTAGTGAGACGGACCAACACAAAATGTCCGCCCCCATACAGCAGACAGTTTCAGAGAACGGTCTGCTATATGGGGCGGACATTTTATTGTGGTCCGTCTCACTAGCAGAAGAATGACCACCAGTGAAGTCAGGTAAGGCTGTGGGCGGCGGATTGGTGGGCGGCAGATGGGCGGATGGGAGGGGGCTAACTATAGCACCACAGCCTCCCGGCGCCCATACATGCACAGCGCCCCCCCCGCGGCCGTGGGGGCTGCGGTGCTATAGTTACGCCTCTGAATCAGATCCCAAATATCAAATTCTAGACTGTAGTAGGCAAATGATAAATATAATATATCTATAATACAATGATATAATTTGTTGCTATGTGCAACAATTCCACTTTATCTGTTCAATGAATCTACTCAGGTCTTGTTTTGAATCACAGAAAAACATTTACAATGTTAGTTGATAGACCACCTGTGTTACACCCACTACTGTACAATGTTTTTGTAATGTAGTGTTGTTCAAAAGATATTGTATACATTCCCAATCCCATGGTAAATGCAAAACGTTAAATTTGTTCCAAAAACTGGAACACAAATGGAATACAATGTGACACTTGTAAAAATGGCAGTGGTAATACTAGTGGTTTACTAGAATTTATGGTAGTAAATTTAACAATGGTTTTTAACTCATTAGACCTTTTGATGTGTGCCAGAGTGTACTATAGGCCTGATTCTGGTTGACTTGGTAAGCAGCTTACCAAGTCCTAGTGTGCCTGTCCTGACGAAACCCCCCTCCCTCCGCCGTATCCCCTCACAACAATGTGTGGAGATGTGTTATGAAAACACATATCCTTACATGTGCCCGCAGCAGCAGAAATCATTGCAGGGTCTGCGACCCTGGAATGATTTCTCCTGGGCTCGCAAATATAAGTCAGTGGAGATGGAATTACATTTGCCAGCTCAGGGACAAGGACAGGGTGGGTGCTGGCGTCATGTGACATCAGCCATCCCTCCTGGCACCATGCGACACAGCCACATTTACATGGGAATATCCGGCATTTGCATGGACATGCCCATGAAATGCTGGCGGTTCTCATGTCCACCTCCATCCCACCCCACCCTGTATGAGCGCCATGCCGACAGTGCATTTGGGCGAAGACGCCCACACTTAAGCCCTGGACATGCGCATATGAGAATTTGCGCAGTGCACAAACATCGGTCACGAGGGGGACCGATCAAATAAGAATCAGGGCCTATATACTGTACATGTGTCATACTTTTCAAAATTATTATGTCTGGGAAATCTTTATGGATAGGTATAAGTGTGGTCAGGAGAAGCAATATTATGGCCCCACCTTCTGCCACTGTGCCATAATATGCTACATCAGGAAGCAGGAGTTGGTTTCACAATTATGTGATTTACGCCAAATGATGTCATTAATTCGCTAGTCTTCCCACTTCTCCGGGCAGTGGAGTCCAGTGGAGATACCTGAAATATGGGAGTCCACAGACATGCCAATAGAGTATGACATGTATGTTGCTGTATGGAGTATACAAGGCATCTGTGTTATATTATGTTACCATCTGTGGTAAAAAATGCATTTATATGCAGCATGTTATCATTTGTGCAATAGCACGTCTCAGAAGGAAGACACTGTACACACTACTGAAGCACAGTATATTATTAACAGGTAAATAAAGAATTGAGCAAATAACCACTGAGATATTTTTTTGAAATAAGTGTTTGAATTTAAGATGTATAAATACCTGACTTACATTTGATGCAGATAATCCAAATCCCCCTCCTAGAAAAGTAAAATGTGCAATTGATCACAAAATATGTCTGTGTAAAATGAGCAGAAATGACATTGGTAGCATTTTCACAAGGCAGCTGGAAAACATTACTTCCACCCTCTCTCTCCAGGGGTTTTGTCTATCGCTGCTTGGAAGGAATGCAGTCAGGATCTGTGCATTATATTTAGGAATTGTGGGATACATAATCACCTCAGAAACTCCTTTTGGCACTATTTTGCTTTTTATGATGTTACTAGTCCACTGAAATATAGTTTCCAAATTTGGTATTGAAATTAATATACAGTACTATTGTGATCCGAGGGAAGCCAACATACCAAGTACAGTGCATTCATAAAACCTCTGCAAGGTTCAAATCAAAAGAAGTCTTTTCTCTCATATACCAGGACTTGTCTTCTGGTATACACCAAATGAAGCAGCATTTACCAAATACAAGCTTATCATAAGGAAAATTGGCTAATAACAATAATAATTATCTTCCTTTCTCCAATAGGCACTTTACAGATAGAATGGACATTATACAGTACAGGAAAGCTTTTCCTAAAACACAGAAAGCATGGAGATACTAAAAGAAGACTAAAGCCCCATATACACTAAGGGGCCGATTCAGACTCGCTCGTAGTGGGATGAATTTGTCCCCGTCCCTGAGGGTCTGGGTTTGCGCATGCGTGATTATGCGCATGTTCAATCCCCAGGAGGGAACGGATTTGGTGAGTTTCTCACTCGCTGGGCCATTTGCTCAGAGAGGGGAGGGGGCGGGCAGAGTGTGCCCGCAAAAAAACAGTGGTTGTGTCCATGTAAACACTGGGCGCAGGCGTGTCAATGACTGCTTGGGACAGGGGACTGACATCACATGACGTCAGCGCCCGCCCCGAATTCGGTGGATAGCGTCTAGACTGACTTCTATTACTGAAATGGAGAAAAATCCTTCGATGGTGAGCGACCATTGAATGATTTCTCTCCTGTTCAGCCGCATGCGAGCGGATGTGTATGAGAATGCATCCACTTGCATGCTAGGGAGCGGATGGGGTCAGTGCGAGGGGGGGGGGGGCATTTTGGTGGGTGGCCTTTACCTGTTGGCTAAGCTGCGAACATACAAAGCCTAGGTCTGAATCAGGCCATAAATGAGAAAGTAAAAGATATCGCTCAGAAGGGACCTGCTGAACAATGTCTTTTAATATCTCATCTAGGGTGTACACCCAACATAGTTAATGATGTGTGCCCACACCCACGTTAACAACCCCCTCCCTCGACTGAACAGTTCAGACAGGGGAGGTCCTCGTTAAAGAGGGCCATGCTGCAGCTGCTCTCCCTATCGCTCAACAGGGTTTGATATTCATTTTCAACTCTGTATATATGTTACTTAAATTGGTCTACAGTATTGATCCATTCATATCTATGTAATGTTAATTTGCTGACTAAACTGTATTATTTTGCCATGTGATTGTGCAACTTGTGTTTTATCTGGAATAAATGTGCTTATTTTGTATCCATGTTGGCTTCAGTAATATAATGTTTTCTTATATAGCTAGCTTTCACAAGGTGCGCTTATTGCTACCAATATGTTTCCTATTTTTGATTGTTAACCAAATGAGATTGTAGGCTCTCTATCTGCGGCAATTTTTGGTTTTCCTCCATTAAATACATTATAGCAACTGTGAATATGTTCCTTATTTATCTTTATACAGTAATATACAGAAAAAGAAAAAGAGGAGGTGCAACAGGGAAGAAGAGAAATAAGGGTGGGGGATGGACGGACTGGGGTGATTCCCCAAAAATAAAATAAAATACAATACAGTATATCAATTTGAGGCGCTTTTTAGCAAGGGCTACAGAAAGCAAGGGTAGATATCAGATTTTTATAAATCAATCTATGGCTTCAAGCTGAGCAGAATGAAACATATTTTTGCTAAGTTTAAAATTCAAGCCATTAGAACCACGTCCTGGTGAATATCGCATGCTTATCTATGGTAGAAAACATCATGTAATTTGTAGACATGTAGAGGTCCATCCTTTGACACCATTCGACCATGATTGGGGAAGAATGGGATCGCCAATGGACAGGTATAACTGTTATTGGTGCATTATTTATATGCTTAAGCAGATATTTCTTCTAAACTACTACTCTAGTTCTCACCATAGCGACTTCGCAACAGTGAGCGATGTTGGTGGACTGTGCATGCGCACTGGGGGTTCCCATGGTAGTTTGCCCCTTGGTGTAGGTGCAAGGGGCGGGCAGCTGAAGTAACCGGATGTCAGCTGCCTGCCCTCTTCCTGTACAAGGTATCTGCAAATCTGAGACACCAGAGTGTGTCTTAGATTTGCGAACACTGGTCGCCAGCAAATTATTTTGTCTCCAAGCTGTGAATGGATGTTTATGCAAAACAGCCATTCGCATGCATGAGGGTGAAATCTGGGTGCGTGCGGCATGCAGCCATTCATGCGGGTGGAATTTAGTTGACTCGCAAAGCTGCAAATTTCACAGCTTTGCAAGTCAACCAGAATGAGGGCCAAAACCCTGAACCAGTGGGAATAGAAAGATCAAGCAATTCATTAGCAAGAGCAATAATCTGTTGCCAGAAGGGAGTAATTAATGGGCATTCTCACCATATATTGCATCTCCTGCACCTAAAGGCTGGAAGAACAGACACTAATAATTTGGAATACCTTTTTCCACACTCTATTACTGGTCCATAAGTCTGCATCACATAATGAAACAAAGTAAGGGTCAGACTTAAATAACTTCTGTATGATCATTTTGTAATGCCCGAGATCCAGTGGGATGGTGGTATTTGTTGAGTACAAAAGCTGTGAGATTTCTTCCCACTACTGTCCCCCTACACCGGCACGTGGCAGGGAAACGCTGGGTATCCCCATGAAATGCTGGGAGTTCCCCTAGGAACACGGGCGGTCCGATGGCTGCCAGGGGGCGGGCGACTGATGTCACATGACTTCAGCATCCACCCCCCTCTTCGGACACAGATGGAAATAAAATTCAGTTCAGACTTACTTTTATTTCCGAAGTGAAGAGAAATTATTTTATGGTTGTGACATGTGAGAGGATGTGTTCCTGTACATCCCCTCGCATGGTACCGAGGGGTTTCAGGGGGAGGGGGTGGGCATTCGGCTGAGTGGGCAGTGTTAAGTGACCGCTGCTTTGCGATCGGTACTGAATTACCCCCTTAGAGTGTATGGGGGCTTTAAGCAGCTAAGCTAGTTAGCAATAATATAAACACTGACCCAGCACACCTATCTTAGATGAAAAAGTCTTAATGATCATAAGTGTGACTTGCAGCTTATAAACACACAAAAACCATGATTGTAAAAGCTAAAGTCAAATAAATATGACAGCATGAAAACATGGAGCACTTTTCTTATATATGTCATAGCGAAAGGACATCCAAAGCAGATAGTCATCCTATTATCAACCCGGCAGCCTGATTATCATATTGGCGGCTTTTCTGACAAACATCCTTCAAGATCTCTCAAAATTTGGGCATGGTCAACACTGCCTGCATGTCTGACATGTTTTAAAGGAATGGCAAGGCAGTACAGCAGCGGTTTTTAACCACTGTGGTGTGGCACACTAGTGTGCCGTGGGCAGTTCTCAAGTGTGCTGCCGGAGCCAGAAATGCTAATTTAACTCTACATTGAAAACAGTTGGCATAAGGTCTCTCCTGTGTCCTGTCACAAATTCTGTACTGTACTTTACTGTGATCATAGGGGCCAAACATAAAAAACAAATTTTGACCTTTTTCGTGTCGACCTTTTCCATATGGACCTATTGCTTGTGTCGACCTTCTGACCATGTCAACCTAATGCATGTGGACCTTTTCCATGTGTCAACCTTTTGCCTGTCGACTAATAGTGATTGACCTAATTACGGTCAACCCTATGACCCATACCCTATGCTGCCAGCAACACAAACGATGGCCACTATGGTGATCCAAAGTTGCCTCTGCAGATGCTGCACTCGGATCTGAAATACTGACGACTGGCGACTTTATCCTTAAAAAGCCTCTTGCATACATTAGCATTATTTTGCACAGCAGCTCCATCCAAATATGCAGCTTCTGTGCAAAACCATCCAGGCCAAATGCACCTTATATATATATATATATATAGGGACATTCGAGAAAATGGGCGCAGGAGGCAGTAATTTTTGATTTGAGTCAAGTAGGTTTAAAATAGTAAGGAGAATAATGAATATGAAGGTATATGTGGAATCAGGCCTGGACTGGCCACCTGGCACTTCTGGCAAATCGTGGTGGGTCCGGCGGCTCTCTATGTGCACCACTAAGGTCCAGGAGAGAGGCAGCGCGCATACGCGGTGCATCTGTGTGCCTGCATGTGCGTGCCCATGCGTGTGTACACGTGCTACAAAGGTTGCGCGTGTGCACAAATGCCAGGGCCGATTCAGCAGCCCAGTCCATCGCTGTGTGGAATGCACACATACAGTATACTGTATGTGTCGCATCATAATAGTGTACGAGGAAAGGGACAGTCAGCACAGTATTATAGCATTAACTAAACAGGCTCAGGAAACAATCTCTCCATACTATTACCTGGTATATATTAAGATATTAACATGATAATAAACTATTTTCAAGCTTGATTTATTAAAATTTTGCTAGCACAGTGGGTCCAAGAAGAGCTTGTCCCAATGGAGAGTAATGCATAATACCTGGCACATAGACTTCATCATTTTTCCAAAGTATCTACCATTATCACATCAAAGTAAACTTGCTAACCACTATTAAATAAAGTTCCATAAACAGCTGGAGAGGTACAGTATATTTTACTGTACTTTTTAATACAAAATGAAATAAAGACTATACAATTCTTTACCAGCACCCCCTGGTGGCTTGTGGTTGGTACAGAACAATTGTACCCTCCATATAACATAGGATATTGTTGTGTCATATCCAATAAGTATAACAAGCACCAGTGTGGCTCATTTCCTTATATTATTCGTTTGCTTGTCTTGAAAAGATGTGTTTGGTCTCCTCTCTGCTTTCCATCAAAAGTCACCCATGAGAACACAGCCACTAGCAACACCACTGTGTAGTTCCATGTGAAGACGGTAGGGGCACTGTTCCTCTCAGGCTATGCCGGCATCAGCAACACCCATGAGTCTGAGAAGTCATGATCTGGATTGTTTTACTTTTGTCACTTTTGTCGTCATATTTAATTATGGTTTCTGCATAACAACACTTATTGTCACACATGACAGATTGTCACGCATGTAGGACTGAGCATGAGTGCACGGTACATTGTATTTTTGCTTATCTGTTATACTTTTTGCAACACCATAAAAAAAAAAAAAATCACATCCCTTATTATTGCATGAAAACATATTTCTAGGTGGCTCATTTTGGTAGTACTACTGTCCGGTACATCATTACTGATATGAACCACTGATCTCATTCTTGCATAGGAGTACAAAGGAAACTTTTGCATGCTTACAAAATATCGATTCTATGCTAAGATGCAGAGTATCTTGGTTACATGTCAGCCAGTGGCTACAAGTGACACTAGAGTTTGGCCAGACTGCACACATGAGCTGCTTCTTAAACTAAGCGTCGGTCTAGCTGGGCTTTCTCAGTCTGTCACCAGCCCAATAGGAAGACAGGCACTGTCACAGGACTGTCACTGCCCTGTCACTCACACACACAGTGACAATTACTGATGCTGCCACCAGTGAGGACTAAAGGGTGCTGAGTATATCACAAAGTAAGTACAATCCAGTAGCCACACTGCAAATCATAACCTACTTAGAGCTCCCAGGACACACTACTAGGAAGGAGCAGCAGAAGTACAGTATGTAATGTGCAGGCACTTACATGCAGCACACAGTACTATCAGCAGTAACTCACTGAGGAAGAGCCCCCTCCTCCCCACTTCCTCAAGTCTGAGTATTGTCACTCACCCTCACTGCCGTACTTGCCATTGTTCGCTCCCATCCTGCAGGCTTCATACTCCCATCACCCAGTCATGCAGCATCCCCACAGGGCAAAGCATGAGACACGCAGCGGAGCCCTCCATAGCCTGCCTGGGTGACTTAGTGGCGGTCAGATGTTCTGTTCCCCGGACACTGACACAATCCTCACAGGGTCCCAGGCAGCAGCAGCAGCAGTGTAGACAGACAGACAGATCCTTGACATCATTTATAATCCACAAGTGGGAGGTTTTCCATGGAGGGTGTCTGTGTTCACAGCCTGGCTCTTCTGCATCCCGTTACATCCACTCAGGGGAAGGAGCCGGGCTAGGCAGCAGCTTGTTGCTTTATGACTGTGTCCTAGGTCACACAGGAGGTAATGCAGGCTGCACACATACACTACACTACCATACACTGAGCAGATACTGTCCCAACATCCATATACCCTGTGGACAAACGTAGGAGGATCAGCAGCAGCCTGCAGTCCTCCCTTTCCTCCTCCCAGCCCTCACGTCAGGCATGATTCCTTCCCTTCTTATTACCTCACTCCTGCAATACCCCCAGGACTCGGAGCTCTTATTACCATCACATCTCAATGAGAAGAATGGGAGAGAGAGAAATCCCCTGAAACCTAGAGTGTGTCTGCTCCCTTTCTATCACTGTGCATAGATGTGACCCTGCTGCTGACTAGGTCAAGGTGACCATTCTGGGAAGCAGCAGAGCCCGGGAAGGGGAGAGGGAAACACCCCACAAGATTTATAACCTGGCTGTCTGGAAGATTTCCAAGTGCAGACACAGCTCAGCTCCAGCAGAGCAGCTTTAACACTACACCCAGAATCCACATTACTGGAACTTTTATTTCTCCTGCTGATACAGGAGATGTCATCTGGGAATTCTGTACCTATTCAATAGATGCAATGTGTGAGCATTGCTCTGTAGCATCTTTGCACTACTATGGCACTACTATGTATATTGAAAAATGTACATATGTAATATTTAATAGAATTTTTTAAAATTGTAAACACATTTTGCTTTTCTGTAAACAAATCTGGGCAACTTTATCTAAATACCATGTTAGTAAATGGGGACTCATAGTTTTATAAAACCCAGTAAACTCTATTTTTATTTTCATTTGTACAGATGTAATACAGCTTTGAGGTCTGAATGCACGATTTCAATGGTTCGTGTGATGCATTGTGTGTGTTTTGAGTGCACACTGTGAGGTGTTTCAGTACTATTGCAATCCAATGCATGGGCCTGCGGGTTGTGAGGTGGATCCTATTTATTATTTATTTATTTATTTACAGTTTCTTATATAGCGCAGCAGATTCTGTTGCGCTTTACAATAGTAAAATTATCTTATGTGCTGCACACATGATCTGTCTAGATTGGGTCCAGATCGTGAGGGTTTCTTTCAAATACGATCGATAGCAGGATGGATCATTTGACTGGTCTTCCCTCGGACACTCCCACCCTGCCTCCTGTGGCATATCATGATATGAGAAAGGAGCACGTTGAGCAGCTACACACCACCCAATTTTGTTTCCAAGCGAAATTATTTAGCATGCTATTCGAAACTAGCTAGATAGTGTGCTAGATTTTGCACTATATCTTACCGTGGGTACGCACCTTTAGAGAATCTAGCCCATGGTCCAGCCTGGCGAGTTTGACAGAACCAGATCAGTGAGATCTGTGCATGGTTCTGTCCAAAAAAGTGTTCAAAGTTAAAATGTAAAAAAAAGGGTGTGGGGTCCCCCTCCTGAGCATAACCAGACTCAGACTCATTGAGCTGGTCCTTGTCCTCAAACACAAGGGGGGGGGGGGGGTCATGTGGATCCCCTATATTTAAGAAACCAGCACTGGGCTCTTGGGCTGATCATGGTTTCAAAAATACAGAGGACAAATAGACCCCCATATTTTGGAACCAGCACCAGGCTCCAACAGCCGGCAGGGTCATGCTACAGCCAGGGGGGAACCACAAGTCCCAGCATGCATGGCATTAATGGGGTTACTGCCAGGGAGCTTCCTGGGAGTTCAAGTTAAATCGTGACACAATACAGATCGAATGCTGCTGCTCTAATATATGGCTAGTTTTACCTTTGGGATCTGAGACACTGGCCTGCACTGACAGTTTATGTGTGTCTCTGCTATTTACTCCTCCACACATGTTTTTTCCACCATTCATTTGACAGTGAACCACAGAGTAAATGTAGTAGGCATAATGTAAAATCCTACAAATGTGTCCTCTCATTAAAAGTCTTTAAAATTCTGATGTTAGCTGTACATTTTGGAATACAGAATGGGTATGGTCCAAATTTAAATTTAAATTTTCAAATTTTTATAAAGCAGCAATCAATTACATTGCATAATCAACCTGGTTTTGCATTGTAAATGATTTCCCCTTTAAAAAGGGGAAAACTTGCTGTATGTAAGTCGAAATTGTGGTTGGTAGGTTAATGGTACAAGTTGAGTCTCGGATGTTACAATGTTTAGCATTATTGCGCTGAGGTCATGGGTTTGCTTGCCACCATGGCCCGAGTTTGTATATTCTCCCCGTGCTTATGTGGGTTTACTTCGGGTACTCCGGTTTCCTCCCATATTCCAAAATTATACTGGTAGGTTTAATTTCCTTCCAACAAAATTAGCCCTAGAAAGAATGTGAGTGCGTGTACAGTACATGTTAGAGGGATTATAGATTGTAAGCTCCACTGGGGCAGGGTCGGATGTGAATGTTCAAGTGTTCTCTGTAAAGCATTGCGTAATAAGGGGGTTATTCTGGTTGATTCGCAAGGCTGCAAGTCCACCAGACGCCACCCTGCGAATGCCGATAGGTACGCCCCTCCCCTCGTATGCCGAGTACTTTCGCAGGTGCTGTGAATTGATGTTTTACATAAATATCTATTTGCAGGCTGTGGGGGGAACACCCACATCATTCGATAGTCGCTGGCCATCAAATTATGTGGAAGGTCCACGCACATCTAAGGTTACTCAGAGGTAACCTTAGATCTGCATGGACATTCAGAAGGATGTGGGCAGGCAGTCACTCGGCGATTTCCATGGGAATGCACAGCATTTTCATGGGAACACCTGCAGTCTTGGGTGCGTGCGTGCATCCGGCGCATGCACATGCGCAGAAATGCAGCTGTCCATACTCCCAACATCGGTACCTGTGCGAATGAACTGGTCCGTGCAAACGGACCAGAATAAGGGCCGATGTGTGTGCTATATAAATAACTAATAATAATTTACATTTTGTCTTTATTTTGGAATATTAGCATACAGTAATGAGATAGGACCCAAGTCTAAACTCAAAAATGCATTTATATATCTTATACACACAGCCTAAAGGTAACTTTATACAATACTTTTAATAATGATGTGCCTTAAACAAAGTTTTTACATTCTGAACCATCAGAAAGCATACAAAACACTATCTCAGTCAGTGCTGAAAAAACATTTGATTTTAATGTACAGTATTGTAGTATATACTACCAGATCGTGGCTATGGTGTTATAATAAGGGCCTCATGGCTAATTCAGTATAAGAAGTAAGAATATGGGAGGTATACTGTATACTGTAGCTGCCTTTTCAATGCCTGTTCTCAAAACTAGCTAAGTCAGCACTACAGGAGAATTATCCACACTTGTAGGTGCTGAGGTGCTGCTGTTACTGCTGGCAGAGTCTAATCCTGCAGCTTTCTGATCTGCTTTAGCTGCTCTCCAGCTGGCATCAGATCTTAAGCAAGAGGCTATAGACTTCTCTGTGTTTGGGAGCTTATGTAAAAGAAAAAGGGTAAACATTAGCATTTTGCAAATTACTCTCCCGCTATATACAAGATGCTGCATTTGTCACATCTGAAGCAGTGAGTTACATTACTGTTCTCTGTACAAGTGGTTGTGTTAAACCTGTAGTTACATCATTGAGTACTAATTATCAGGGTATTTTGTCTGTAAAACTCATATTTCACCTAGTTTTATTTAGCAAGAGAATTGCTTTAAAATATTTCTTAGTTTGCTTCCTTACAAGAGAAAGAAAGAGGTATGTATGATTGCTCATATATGGGGCCAACAACATTCTGGCATAGTAATTATACTTAAATATTTAAAATGTGAACACATAAGGTCCAAACACACCGATTATGCCCAGCATGTATGGACAACGATGACCACTGAGCAGCTTTCCCCCTGCCCGGTGCTGTCAGCGGGGGGGACGGGGGAGATGTTTTTGCATAGCGCAAAGTGCTACCAGTAATACCAGTAGATGAGTGGCATTCCCGGCGATAATGCGGGAGCGCGCATCACTGATCGTCGCCGGGCCATACACACTGGGCGGCTTTGAGCTGAAAGCCGCTCAAACTTTATATTTTGAGTGGCTTTCAGCTCAAAATTGCCCAGTGTGTATGGGCCTTAATCCCTTGGGTGGTATGCCGGGAAATTTTCCGGGCTCAGCTGCGCTGCCACAGCGGGCTGTCCCGGAAATTTACGGGCATACCACTTTGCATTAGGTGTGCGCCAGTGGTGCCTCCAGCGGAGCACCACCGGTGCACTACCTTTAGGGGTCACCCCCCCTCCTGTCGCCTCCCCCCTGTACGCCGGAAATCCCCTGCTGCCAGCCGCCATTCACTGTTTGCATCAGTGATGTAGGTGGCAGGCTCGGGGATGGTCGGCAGGGCTCGGGGGGACTCGGAAGAGTTCAGGCAAATTCTCTCTGCACATTACATCTGCCCCACCTGCAGGGCACATGGTTTTGATTCCCTCTGCGTGTGAATCAGAATAATGGCCATTGTTCATCTCTTTATATATTTCAATGTTGTTTTATATATGTTATTGAAATGTATTATTACATTTATCTTCATTGTTTTGAATAGTGATACTGTGCATGTGCATTTATCACTTTAAATGCACGTTCATTTCTTAGACAAATCAGAGTTGCCCTATAGGAAGATCTTTAATATGCTTATGCTTAAGGGTGTTATCAGTTCTAATTAACTTTGTTATACTATTTAATGATTATAAAATTTGCATCTTATTTGAATAATTTCTGTTTGAGTAAACTGTATCTGCGCACCTCTGGGACCAGTTAAATAAGCAGCTTCTACGCTCTTATCTCCATTCATCTACACTTAATTTGACAATCTCCCAATCCCAAAGATATTTGGGGGGGATTGCTCTTCTGTTTGATAGTGTAGTGCACAAAGATATGTTTCTAGGCGTCATCTCGAATTATGAATTATAATATTGCACATTTAGCCATATATCGTTTCACATTTAAACATATAACTTTTCCTAAAACATTACTGGAGGATCAGTGTCTGCACCTGGCATACCAATCACTCTTACTTGATTCTGAGCTACAGATCTGGACTCAAAAATAGGGGTGTGGGATGTGTCACTGAAAGTCTGCGCCAAAGCAGCCTATCGGGAGTTTTTTAAATTCAGTAAGGGTTAACACCAAGCACCAACAATCTTGAAAAAAGAAAATTGAATAATCAAAGGCGCTAAATTAACATACAAAGTGCTACAAGTGCATCATAAACATTAGCATGGGTGCATCAAAAAATGTGCATCAACAAATAGAACAGGATACTTTCCTACTACATATCCAAAGGTAAATGAGTCCAGGAGGCAACACACAACATCAATCACACAATCACTTGAGATGTTACAAAAATGTTTGGAGATAGTGACAGGACAGGAGCCCTGGTTTGGGCTCCATTTTGCATCTGTTTTTATTTTTTGTTAAATTTTTAACTGCCAGTATTGTCATTTTAAGTCCAACTATTGACTAGATGTGAATAAAATTATTTGTAATAAAATTATTTTTTTAACATATATATTTCTTTCTTTTTTTTCTGGGTATCCTATTGCCTATTAATCAAGGGATTCAAGGGGAATCAAGGTTAAAGATACCCTGATGTACATATATCCAGCTCCTACATTGTGAGTTTGGTACGCTTTTTATTGTGAGACCTTCACAGGCTTTAAAATTAAAAAGATACCTTTATTGGTTTTTGCTGAACCAATTGAAGTGTATGAAGAAATGCGGATGAGTTCTATGGATGGAGTATCCATTCATAACGCCAAATTCCGATGAGATTCCCATTCATAAAAATGCCATCTCGTACGAATTTGCCTGTTTAAAAATTCGATGAACAGGGATTCATGGATGAAATTGCATTACAATGGGTAAGAATGGATGCATTCATACCCATTAAATCTTAGTAAAGTGCAATAATCTTGTTCTTTAATAGAAGCCTCCGGGGGTAGCAAGGGGTCGCAGCAGGTGAGAGCTGGGTTAGAGAAAGCCCAAATGGGGAATCCTTAACGCGTTTCTCCGCAGGATATAAACGGCGGTTTCTTCAGAAGGAGCATGATAGTGGAGAAAGGAGGACCTGTCCGTCAACACAGGTCAGTGAGGTTGCTCGTCGCCACGCTACAAACACCACAGGCTCACTGTCATCAGCTAGAGCCAGGCGGGTTGAAGCGAACCCACACCGGAGGCTATCTCAGGGACCGCATAAGTGATTTCATCACATAAGACGTACTGGTCTCACGCTACACACTAATGCTAATTACCTTCTGGGAGCCCCTTATAAATTAAGGAACATTCTAAATGCTTTGGATGCTCACAATTTCCAACTAAAGAGCCATAAGGATCTCCTATTTTGGCTTAACAAAAATCCAATCCATTTACCCTGAATTATATACAGGGCCAACACTGACTGACTTTGTACATGCAAATTATTCTATACCTCTTTTTTTGCAGGAATATTGTTTTAGAGCTGGGTTTATTAATAATCTACAAAGAGAAATTATTGGCTAATACCCTTATTGTGTCCCTTTTGGGATACATTTTTTTTTTTTATTGTGATATTGTGTATCATAAATTTTATATGTCTTTGTTTTTTAAAATATAATAAAAAATTTTATGAATATTCTGAAACTAACTTTTCAGATGTGTGGCGCTCTCTTTTGAGTCAGATATATTTAGAGTATATATATTTATACAAAGTTGATTGATTTCTATCTCCTAATCAATTTCTCTATCTTCAAGTGGCAATCTCCAGAATTGCCTTTGGGAGCAGCCTTAGCACACATTTTCTATAACCAATATAAATTGGTATAAAGATTGAGTAGTGGAGCATACAGTATATAGCATTATCGCGCCCGATTGTTGTTCTTATAATAAAAAAAATTGCAGGACCCCAGCAAGTTACTACAGAAAGTCATCACGTCACATGTGTAGTAAGCAGACAACACATACACGGCAGCATTGTGAAGGCACAAAAGTATGTGAAGAGTCTAAAATAACAGACAATTCAACAGATTTTTCAGACTCCTGGAAACACTGACTGAGATTAGAAAAGTCATCAGCCTGATGGTCAGCAACATGGAGCCATGCTGAGAAGCTCAGGACCCACTTTGGGGTCAGGACCCACAGTTTAAGAACCGTTGCTCTAGTTGCATTATGGTGAATGCAATATCTCTTGGCAATCCTTCTTGGCACTATAAAAGTAGTGTTTCTCATGTTTCCTAGAAAACATTCACCATGAAATGTCCATGTACTGAACAGTACACAGTGAGAAGCACATGTCTGTGGGCAGGACCTCAATCAGGTGGTGGAACTTTGCATGTCGGAAGCCATGAGTTCACAATCTCGCCAAAAACTTCCAGGAAATATCCAAACAGGAAATCATTAGTAGAATGACATACTCTGGGAAGCAAATGAAATACATCTCTGAGGTTTACAGTAAAAATGAATAGGTTTACCAACATAAAATGTCGCTGAGGCTAATTCCTAGGTTATAGTCTGGAAATCAGTTTATCGCTAATGAAAGATTTTATGAGTGTGCCTACTGTAATTAAAAGCTGTGACTGTGCCATTGTTATAGAGTTCTAGTTTGTTTATTAGACAAATAAAACAAGCTACAGAAAAATTACACATTTAAAGATCAAATGTATACGGTTTTCTTCCATTATTGCAGGAAACAAAATAACCTTTTTTGTTAACATATTTTTAATGCTTTCTTTGTTTTAGAAAGAAGACACTAAATAACTAAACGGTCAATTTATAAAGCAGTAATAAGCACTTTTATCATGACCAATGGGCTGATCTCTGCTTCTCCTAAAATGTTTCAGCATTCCGTCTAATTTTGGCTGTCGCTGCAGTTCCCCTCTAGCAGAGATCATTCATACTAAGCTCTGCCTGCATAAGAATGGCTCTTACCACCCTAGGTTTCTGCGCCAAACTGGTTATGGCTCTGCATGGCTATGGTATAAAACATCTATATCGTCTAGGTCTACAATCATATGGTCGACAACTAATGGTCAACAATCACATGGTTGACTGGGTCAAAAGGTCCACAGGGTCTAAAGGTCAACCTTGAAAAAGTTGACAGGGTCCAAAGGTTGACAGGGTCAAAAGGTCGACATGGTTCAATGGTCAGCATGTAAAGGGTCCACGTGGTCAAAAGGTCGACATCGAAACGGTCGACATGGGAAAAGGTCGACATGAGTATTTAATGTTTTTAGGGTGTCTATGTTGACATAGGTTGACATGAACACTGTCTAAGTGTACCGGGCCCTTCGCATGGCTCGCTGCACTCGCCATGCTTCGGGCTCAGGCTATTTTATTCTCTCTCCACACCACAGTGGATGGTAGGGCATGAAATACCGCCTGTCAGCACATGTCGGCTGAACATTTTGTAAAAATAATGCATGTCAACCTTTTTCAAGTAGACCTTTTCCATGTCGGTCTTTTGACCACGTCGACCTATTGCCTGTTGACCTTTGAACCCTGTCGACATTTTGACTGTCGACCATTAGTGGTCGACCATATGACTGTCTATCTTGAGTCATTCTATGATCAGTCCGGATACCGCTCTGCATAGCTGAAAGCCAATCCCAGGATTCTTGGTGTTTTTGAGTCTCAAAAATACTCAAGGGGAGATTTATTAAGAATACGAATACGAAAAATCGTATTCGGATTCTTAATATGAATGAATACGAATGAATATGACTGGTGTAGTCATATTTTCATTCGTATTCCGGAGGATAATTCAGAATCAGAATCAGAATCAGAATCATCTTTATTGGCCAGGTATACTTGCGTATGCTTGGAATTTTTTGTGGTAACAGTGCAGCATCAATCAGGGAACACAAAGGGGGTGGGAAGAGAGGCATAAACATACATCACATACATTTCACATGTATCTAGAAAAGTTCGAGTTAGTATTTGGTATGTTCAATACGGTTTAGTTGGTGGACAGCTATTGGGAAGAAGCCTTTTGTAGTTCTTGTCGTCTTTGCTGGGATGGACCTAAAACGTCTGCCTGATGGAAGGGGTTCAAACAGGTTGTGGCCAGGGTGTAGCTTGTCCGCCAAGATCTTTCCTGCACGCTTATTGACCCTGGCTAGGTATAGTTCTTGGACAGTGGGGAGCTCCGCCCCAATGATCTTTTCTGCCATCCTCACCACTCTTTGCAACTTTCGTCTGTCATTCTCGTTTGCTCCTCCGAACCAGATTGTGATCGAGGAGCAAAGGACAGACTCTACTATGGCAGTGTAGAAGATGAGCAGCAGCTCCTGCGGGATGTTGAATTTCTTGAGTTGCCTCAGGAAGAACAACCGCTGCTGAGCCTTCTTGACAGTTGTAATGATGTTGGGACCCCATTTGAGGTCGCAGGAAATCTTTGTTCCTAGGAATTTGAAGGAGTCGACCCTCGACACTACTCTGTCAGATATTATGAGTGGGTGCATGGCATTTGGTTTCCTTCTGAAGTCCACCACCATCTCCACCGTTTTGAGGGGGTTGAGGTCAAGGTTGTTTCCGCTACACCATTTAGTTAGCCGATCCACCTCCCGTCTGTATGCCGACTCGTTTCCATCCATGATTAGGCCGATAACCGTTGTGTCGTCTGCAAATTTTATAATTTTTACTGACTGTTCTGCTGAGGTGCAGTCGTTTGTGTAGAGGGAGAAGAGCAGGGGGGAGAGGACACATCCTTGAGGGGCACCGGTGTTAATTGTGCATGTGTTTGAAATGAATGCGCCTGCTTTCACCGCCTGTTTCCTTTCAGTCAGGAAGTCAGTGATCCAGGAGCATGTAGGTTTTGGGACTCCTAGTGAACGGAGTTTTGGCTCCAGGATGTGAGGGATGATAGTGTTGAATGCCGAGCTGAAATCAACAAATAGTATCCTTGCATAGGTGCCTGGACTGTCCAGGTGCTGTAGAATGTGGTGCAGCCCTAGGTTGACTGCATCCTCGACACTTCTGTTTGCTCGGTAGGCAAACTGCAGGGGGTCGAGGTGAGCATTTGTAACAACTCTCAGGTGGTTCAGCACCATACGTTCAAGCACTTTCATGACCACTGATGTTAGTGCAATCGGCCTGTAGTCATTGAGGTCTTTCGCAGTTGAGCTCTTGGGAACCGGGACGATAATTGAGGCTTTGAAGCAGGTGGGGACCTTGCACATTTCTAGTGAAGTGTTGAAAATCCTGGTAAAGATAGGGGCGAGCTGTGTTGCACAGGTCTTGAGGGCAGATGGAGACACTCCGTCTGGGCCTCCAGCTTTCCTAGGGTTGACCCTCTTGAACATTCCTTCTACCTCTGTTTGGTCCACCTGGAGAGTCTGGGGGTGGCAGTTTTGGAAGGAGGGTGGGCAAGCCATTTTGCCCCGGTCAGGGGTAGGACTGATGCAGGTAGCTTCCTTCTCGAACCTGCAGTAGAAATCGTTCAGCTCGTTCACTAGTTTCTGGTGCATGGTGGAGGGGGTTCGAGAGATCTTGTAGTTGGTTATAGCTTGCATGCCTCTCCAAGCTGACGCGGGGTCGTTGGTTGACAGGTTGTTCGCCAGCTTGTCTGAGAATCTTTTTTTTGCCAGCTTGATTTCCCGTGTTAGGGAGTTCCTGGCCTGTTTGTACAGGACAATATCACCACTGCGATAGGCTTCTTCCTTTGCCCGACGGAGCTTCCTGAGTTGACCGCTGAACCATGGCTTGTTGTTGTTGAAGGTGCGTACTGTTTTGATTGGCACGCACAGGTCCTCGCAGAAACTGATGTAGGCTGTCACTGTGTCGGTCAGATCGTCTAGGTTTGTAGCGGAGGATTCAAAGACTCCCCAGTCTGTGCATTCGAGACAGGCCTGAAGCTTCATTTTTGCCTCGTTTGTCCAGCTTTTGACTGATCTGACCACTGGTTTAGCTGACCTTAGCTTCTGGGTGTAAGTTGGTAGAAGGTGGACTATGCAATGGTCAGAGAGGCCCAGAGCTGCCCGGGGGATAGCCCGGTAAGTAGACTTGATAGTGGTGTAGCAGTGGTCTAAGGTACGTCCTTCCCTGGTGTGGCATCTGACTTGCTGTCTGTACTTCGGTAGCTCTTGGGACAGGTTGGCACTGTTGAAGTCGCCCATCACTATAAGCAGTGCTTCAGGATGTTTGAGTTCTGTGTCTGTTATCCTGGTGGCCAGTTGGAGTTGGGCTTCTTTCGCATTTCCTTGGGGAGGTATATACACCCCCACCAGGACTATTGAGGCAAATTCCCGGGGGGAGTAGAATGGGTTGCATTTAATGATGAGTGTCTCTAGTTGAGGGCTGCTTGATTTACTCAGAGTTTTTACGTCGGTGCACCACCCTTCATTTATGAAGAAGCAGATACCTCCTCCCTTGGTTTTTCCAGTGAGCTCCTTGTCGCGGTCAGCCCTGAGGAGACTGTAGCCCGGCAGCATCACCGAGGAGTCGGCAATGAGTTCATCTAGCCATGTCTCAGTAAAGCATAGGATAGATGAGCCAGCAGTGCCTGATCTTGCATCATTTATGAGCAGGGACAGCTCATCCATCTTGTTTACAAGGGATCGGGTGTTCGAGAGTAGGATAGCTGGGAGTGCAGATCTGTGACCTCTGCGTCTCCACTTAACTAGGGCCCCAGCACGGCGGCCCCTCTTGCGAGTCCTGAGCCTCACATATCTTCCTGTCAGCCTAGCTGTTAGGTGGGGGGCCCCTCCAGGCCACTTGGCGGTGGTAGGGGCATGTCTGTTCCTACTGGAGGGAGCCAGCGGCCTGGCTGGGTTTGCCCTCATTGTTGTCAGGGGCTCAGTTCTGGCTATCTTCTCAGGTGGGCACTGAGTCACACCACTTCCTTTTTGGGCCCCCATAAGTAGGCCCTGGGGGTTTACTTTTCTGCTACCTCTGTGAATGGTTCTCCATGGTCGCCGGTCCACTCTCCAGCAACTGCCATTCAACTTTGCTGCATCCTTTCTGCACAGGGCAGCAAGGGCAGCATGGACTGTGAGGGCTGCCGATCTGCCCACGTCCCGCTCCGTCAGGCTCATATGGGTGGTCTGCACCAGGGGTGAGCTCCATTTCAGAAGGGCTTCTCTGCTGTGCTTGGTTACCACACTTGGCAGGGTCATCACACTTGAGGACAAGGACAGGGGGAGACAAGGGGAGACATGTAGTTTGGTTGAGCTGCACAGCTCCGAGGCAGCCTTCTGCGGCGCCATATTTGTGGTATCCAGTATGATGAAAACACTTTTACTCAAGTCTGTGAGTGCTCAGTCGTATTTGACTGATTCGTATTATCCGATGGCGTACTGATTCGTATAGTTTCCAAAATGATCTCGTATTTTAAATACAAATTCGTATTTTTAAATACAAATTTGTATTTTTAAATACAAATTCGTATTTAAAAATACAAATTTGTATTGGTTTCAGGCTACACGGATCAGTCAGATCCGTGCAGGCTTCAGTGTAAAAAAAAAAGAAAAATAAATGCATTTAAAAAACGGTGTGGGGTCCCGCCCACAGCCATAACCAGCACCAGGCTCAAAGAGCCGGCCTGGTTTAAAAAAAAAACAGAAAAACATTCAAATAGGGGTTCCCCGATTTTTTAAAACCAGCCCTAGGTCCCAGGGCCAGGGCTGGTTCCCAAAATACGGGGGGACAAAACGAGTAGGGGTCCCACGTATTTTGAAAACCAGCCCCAGGCCAAACCAGCCAGCAGGGTAATGCCACTGCCGGGGGGGGAGACTTTTTATATAAATCCCCCTGGCCAAAGCATTCAGCCTACCGGCTAGTCAGCCTAGCATGGTGGAGGTAATGTGTTGGTCTGGGACTGCTTTGGTACTGATTAAGTAAGAGATTTGTACAAGACAAAAAGGAATTTGAATAAGGAAGGCTATCACTCCATTTTGCAATGCTATGCCATACCTTGTGGACAGCGCTTAATTGGAGCCAATTTACTCCTCCAACAGGACAATGACGCAAAACATGCCTAATTTATGCAAGAACTATTTAGGGAAGAAGCAGGCAGCTGGAATTCTGTCTATAATGTAGTTGCCAGCATAGTCACCAGATGTCAACCCCATTGAGCTGTTGTGGGAGCAGCTTGACTGCATGGTATGCAAGAAGTGCCCATCAAGCCAATCCAACTTGTTTGAGGTGCTTCAGGAAGCGTTGGGTGAAATTTCTTCAGATTACCTCAACAAATGAACAGCTAGAATGAACCAAACAAGAAGTGCTTTAACAGCAGACTTTCAGCTTTAATTTGAGAGTATTTACATCCAAATCAGATGAACATTGTTGGAATTACAATAGTTTCTATATGTGCCTCCCACTTTTTAAGGGACCAAATGTAATGGGACAATCAACTTAAAAGCTATTTCATAGACAGGTGTTCATGGACAGGACATGCCCTCATTATTTCATCATCAATTAAGCAGGTAAAAGATCTCAAGTTGATTCTAGGTGTGACATTTGCATTTGGAACCTGTTGATGTCTACTCTCAATATGAGATCCAAAGAGCTGTCACTATCAGTGAAACAAGCCATAATTAGTCTGAAAAATAAAAACAAACCCATCAGAGAGATAGCAAAAACGTTAGGTGTCACCAAATCAGCTGTTTGGAACATTCCTAATAAGAAAGAACGCACCAGAGAGCTCAGGAACACCAAAAGACCTGGAAGACCACAGAAAACCACTGTAGTGGATGACAGAAGAAGTACTTCCCTGGTGAAGAAAAACCCCTTTACAACAGTTGGCCAGACCAAGAACACTCTCCAAGAGGTAGGTGTATATGTGTCAAAGTCAACAATCAAGAGAAGACTTCACAAGAGTGAATATAGAGAGTTCACCACAAGATGTAATCCATTGATGAGCTTTAAAAACAGGAATACCAGATTAAAGTTTGCCAAACAACATCTAAAAAAGCATTTACAGTTCTGGAACAACATCCTATGGACAGATATGATATGATGGGAAGAGAAGTGTATGGAGAAGGAAAGGAACTGCTCATGATTCAAAACATACCACCTCATCAATGAAGCATGGTGGTGATAGTGTCATGGCGTGAGCATGTATGGCTGCTAATGGATCTGGTTCCCTTGTATTTATTGATAATGTGACTGATGACAAAAGCAGAAGAATGAATGGTCAAGTCAATCACCTGACCGGAATCCAATTGAGCATGCATTTCACTTGATGAAGACAAAACTGAAGGGAAAATGCCCCAAAAACAAGCAGGAACTGAATACATTTGCAGTAGAGGCCTGGCAGTGCATCACCAGGGATGAAACCCAGTGTCTGGTGATGTCTATGCGTTCCAGACTTCAGGCTGTAATTGACTGCAAAGGATTTGCAACAAAGTATTAAAAATTTTGATTTAGGATTGTTTAGTTTGTGCCATTACTTTTGGTCCCTTAAGAAGTGGGAGGCACGTATAGAAACCGGTGTTATTCCTACACAGTTCACCTGATTTTGATGTAAATACCCTCAAATTGAAGCTGAAAGTCAGCAGTTAAGCACATTTTGTTTGGGTCATTTCAAATCTATAGTGGTGGTGTATAGAGCCGAAAATATAAGAATTGTGTCGATGGGGGGGCCGCTGCGCCAGGAGCGGCTGGAACAATGTGAGGACCCCCAGTAGCCCGTGCAGCCCACCCAGGTGCGGGCGGGGGCTGGTGGCGGGCTGAGGATCTGCTGCTGCCGCCCGAAGAGTCCTCCCTGCAGTGAATCCCTCTGCTTCAGGGAGACGGCGGCCATCTTGGACCCGGAGCTGCAGCCTGAGATCTCTGCTGCTCTGCCCCGGCATACTGCGCTCCCACTACTGACCCCCAGCAAGCTGCAGTAAGTGGCACACTGTGCCTTCTATACAGCTACCCTAGCCTGACTATATCACTATATCACTTCACTGAGGGGGCGTGGTTAGCCAGCCAGAGCCCAGCCACCACCTTACATCAGTAGCTGCCATTGTGCTACCCTTCCCTCTGAAGGTTACCCCAGACAATTACAGGGACTCTACCCACACGGCCCTGATCTGTGCTCCCTCCTATAGCACACTACAATATAATCTTGTATGATATCGCTGTGTCTGGGACAAATTGTAATGTGAAGATTTCTGTGGATGCTCAGGGAAACCCGTATCAGACAGACCCTGTGTAAGGCCCTTTCCTGCCACCTGCTGGATTGATCTAATCTGTGCCTACAGCCCTGATCATATAATATACCAAGAAGTTCCATAATCTCCTGACTCCCTACAGGGATGTTACTGCCTCCGAGCTGGGTGCCCAATATTTCGACACCCCCAATGAGATGATGTGAACTCCACCTATGTCTGCCTAAACCGGGGACTAACGGGGGCCTAGCGCACACCATAGAAATACCCATGCCAGATGCATTCATGACACAATCTTCCTAAAGAGACTGCAGCTCTTCTAACAGTGTGGGATCACTGCCTTCTCTCACTCATATTGATATCAGCTTCAGTATGCCCTCAAAACGTCAGAAAGATGTGTCAGGATCTGCTAAGACCAACTTCTTTAAACAACCATCCCCAATTCAGGGGATAAAAAACAAAACTCAGACCATTTCCACCCATCAACAGCTCTCAGCTCTCAGTGCTCCCTTTGACCCCACTCCCACTCCATCTACCTCCATGGCAACTATGGGAGACAATGAGCCTTTAACAATCGGAGCGATAAAACAACTGCTGAATACTTTTAAAGCAGATTTTTCTCAAGATCAGCCGTTCAATCCTGCCAACAATCCATTGACGCTGTGGGTCAGAGGGTTGATCACCTAGAAATCAAAATGGAGGAGGTGGTGAAGTCCCACAATGAGCTGATCGGCTTACACGAGGAACTCCAACAAGAGAATGTTACCCTTCGTAGCAAACTGGCTGACCTGGAAGACAGATCGCGAAGAAACAATATTAAGATTAGAGGAATTCCAGAATCTGTCACCACGGACGGCCTAGTTCAGTATGTGACAGATCTATTCACAAAGCTTCTACCTACAGTCCACATCACAGATTTTCTTCTGGACCGTATTCACCGCATCCCAAAAGCCAAAAATGCACCCAAGGGGGCCCCCCGAGACACCCTGATGAGATTCCAATTATTTTCATATAAAGGAGCGGGTTCTACGTGCTGCAATGTCAGCAGAAGATTCTGACGTTATCCTAGGAGATCTGCAGCTGTTTGGGGACTTTTCTGCCTCCACCCTTACCCTGAGGAGAGCGTTTGTGCCAATCACCAAGTCCCTCAGGAATGCAGGTATTTCATACCGCTGGGGATTCCCTACGAAGTTAGTTGTTAGACGCGAAGAGACCACTACCATTATTACCACCCCAGAGGCCGGAGTGAAGATTTTGACGGACTGTTATGTGGACATTCTGGCACCCTCTGTCAGTA
Organism: Crinia signifera; assembly: GCF_055691185.1. Taxonomy (NCBI): domain Eukaryota; kingdom Metazoa; phylum Chordata; class Amphibia; order Anura; family Myobatrachidae; genus Crinia; species Crinia signifera. The sequence continues at coordinate 147,104,691 of NC_139221.1, read as the reverse complement.
GGGTGGCACGGGAGTGGTCTACCTCCGACCACACAGCATAACTGCTAAGTATATACTTCGTTGGGTTCACCCCTCACTCCTAGCTAATCAGTTCAGTTCACTGTGTGAATACTATGTTCACTAAATCCTCCTGACATGGAATTCAGGTGCCTGTGGCGGATCTCTCTCTGTTTGGGGGCTCTGGCTGGGGGGGGGGGGGTTGATTGGACTTTGTCTGTTCTACTGAGACTATCAGATGGTCCTGTTATGCGAGTCCCCGGCCTCTCTAGCCAGTAGCCGCCCTGCAGACAGATGACTCTTCCATGTCGGGTCGACTGATTGTTAACGTTATCCTGTTCATTAATATTATCCTGCTTATCAATATTATCTTTATTTTCATGTTGGCGTCATAGTTTGCTCTAGGATAAAATCTAGTGCCTACGTGGGCAGGACAGACTTGAAGTTACCAAGACTCTACAATAGAGTATGATCTCTTGCATATGTTACTATTTTTTTTATATGCTTTCAGTTCTCGCTATGGTTGCATGCCTTACAATGTTACTATTGAATGCTATCTTTTCTCTTCTTTTTGTTTATTTATATGCTAGGGCCCCCCCCACCCGGTTTGCCCCCATGCCATGGCCCGTACCCCAATGTGCCGTAAAATTGGGTGGTCCCTTTTGACACCCAAAAAGTGTCCTCTTCTCAATTTTTGTTTCCTACTATATCTTCCCCTCCTTGTTGAGACTACCCCTCAGCTTCAGGCTAGTTTGATCCTGATCTCAACCCCCCATACTCCTTGCTACAACACTTCCATTTTATGTGGTTACTCTGTATTCAATGCTCCTACCACTAAGCGTATATTACTGTATTGTCTGCCTCTACTCCATTGGCTACAAGAATATTGCAGAGAGCCAGCCTCTTGGTTTAACTCTAATTTTCGACATGGTATAGTTTTTGTATCCCCTTGCCCTAACCCTGAGTATGACTTTAGGCAATTAGCTACTTCCACCTTTACATGATTCTAAACAGGATTAATGTATTATCATTGATTGTTAATGGGTTAAACTCCCCCCATAAACGGAATCTGGCGCTAACTCATTTCTCGAGACTTAAAACCCACATAATTGCGGTGCAGGAGACGCACTTCCTTGCATCAGCCCCACCCCGAGGGCCGTTACTTGATTGTCATAGGTCAGATTAATGATTTTCTGATTACAATTGCTAATGTTTATATTCCGAATTCTAAGCAAGTCCCTTTCATTAGGAAATTCTGCTCGACCCTTCTCTCATCATATAAAGGATCATTGATTATACTGGGGGACTTTAATTTGGTTCTAGACCCTTCAATAGACAAATCAACTACCCGCCCAGTTCCCATATCCTCGCAGCTGGGGAGTCAATCCCGGGCCTTCCAGCATATTCTGTCTGAAAATGGCCTGTATGACGTCTGGAGGGCAAGGAACCCTGGGTGTAGGGACTATACCTTTTTCTCTGCAGTTCACAGGTCATTTTCTAGGATAGACTTGGCCCTTACAGATGGGAGAACTCTCCAACAAATAAAAGCAGCTGACATAATACCGATTTCGTGGTCAGACCACTTAGCCTTAAGGCTTGTATGGGACCTAAGGTCGGCTAAACTATCTCCCAGACCCTGGCGTCTAGCTGGACACCTCTTGTCCAATAAAATTACTAAACTCTTGATTGATGAATCCCTAGCTTTATACCTAGAAACTAATTCCCCTACAGAGAACTCCGTTCTGACACATTGGTGCGCTTTAAAAGCAGTTCTAAGGGGATCCTTTATACAGGCAGCCGCCCAACTTAAGAAGAAATTAATGAAAAGGCGGGAGGAAATCGAAGCTAGAATATCTGTTCTAGAGTGTAAACTTAAGTCAGACCTGACCAATAGAGGGATATACAGAAAGCTCCTGAAGTCGTGGGACGAATGGAACACCTTGACTATGTCGGAGGTCCGACAAAACATATTTAAGCTGAAACAAAAATATTACACCCAGGGCGATAGGGCGGGTAGATTACTTGCAAGAAAATTGAGGGGAAAACAAACGCAGGAACGTATCAAACAAGTTACTAACCTGAAAGGTACCCTAGTTTCAGACCCTCGAGATATAGCCAATGCTTTTGCCAACTATTATTCTACCCTATATAACCTTCAGCATGACCCTCTTACTCCGCAACCCACTACAGAATCTATAGGATCTTTTTTACAGCACATTAACCTCCCCTCACTGGACCAAGCTGCCCTACACCTCCTTGAACGTCCATGGTCAGTAGACAAGATCCAACTAGTCATTGATACCCTACCAGCAGAGAAGGCCCCAGGTCCAGACGGGTTTATTAAAAAATTTTATAAAGCATATCGGGACCAACTAATCCCCTTATTGGTCCCCTTGTTCAATGAGGCATCGACTCTTGGTTTCTTCCCGGCTGAAATGTTAGAAGCTCGAATTGTTATCTTCCCAAAACCGGGCAAGAACCCAAAGATTCTAACAAATTATCGCCCTATAGCCCTATTAAACACAGACGTAAAGATATACGCTAAATTAATAGCGAATAGGCTGAACTTGATCCTCCCCTCCTTAGTGAACCAAGATCAGGTGGGATTTGTCTTGGGGAGGCAGGCACCGGACAACACTAGGAGGATTATCCACCTGGTGGACACCTTCTCCGCAGGGGTGGAGCCTTTACTTCTTCTATCCTTAGACGCGGAGAAGGCGTTCGACAGATTGCACTGGGGGTATATAAAGGCTACTCTACAGAAGTTCGGCATTAAAGATAGGGCCCTCTCCGCTATAATGGCTCTCTATTCCAACCCAACGGCCAGAGTCTTTGTGAACGGTATGCTGTCGACCACTTTCACGATTTCTAATGGTACCCACCAAGGGTGTGCGTTATCCCCTTTAATGTTCGCATTGGCAATGGAACCATTGGCGGAAGTGATTAGAGCAACTTCAGACATTGAGGGCCCTTGCATGTTTGATCACTCCTACAAGATCTGCCTATTTGCGGATGATGTTCTCCTAGCAATTACAAACCCCTCATCCTCCCTAACTGCCCTACACAAAATTTTGTATACCTATTCTTCAGTTTCCTATTATAAATTAAATAGCTCAAAGGCAGAGGCTTTGCTAATAAATATCCCGAAGAGTACGCTGGACGAATTGAGAGGGAAGTATGATTATTCTTGGCAGTATGATAGCCTAAAATACCTTGGCATTAAAGTAACCCCTAAAGTACCAGATCTAATTGCAGCTAACTACCTTCCCCTACTACAGAAATTTTCCCAAATGACAAATGAATGGATGCTTTTGGAAACCTCATGGCTAGGACGCATATCAGCATTGAAGATGGTACTCCTCCCTAAACTACTTTATCTTTTCAGAACCATCCCTATACTCCTTCCGAAAGATCTATTAAATAAATTTAACGCCTTATTTTCAAAATATATTTGGAGGGGTAAAAAACCTAGACTAGCCAGAAACAAACTTTGCCTTCCTAAATCCATGGGGGGACTAGCATTTCCAGATCTACACGCTTACCAAATAGCGTGCAACCTCTCGCCCCTATATGAGTGGTTCGCTAACAGAGACCTTAAACCCTGGGTTCTGTTGGAGAGGGGCATCTCTTTACAGACCCCACTCGCAGATATCTTATGGCTTCCTCCGGCAGAAACCACAAAAATTATTGAGCGATCTCCCATTCTCTCATCCGCTAGACGCTCTTGGCTTATGCTAGTGTCATCAATTCCTGAAATCACTCTCCCCCTCCTGAGTTGTCCCTAAAGGGAATAGCCCAGGTAATTCCAAATTTATCGCTAGATTCCTGGACTTCACAAGGCATTACGACTCTAGGTAACATTCTCAGAGAAGGCACCTTGTTGCCTTTCAGCGACATACAATCCTCTTTTGCAATTCCCCCTAAGCAATTCTACAAATTCCTCCAATTGCGACATTGGGTTCAAAGCGTAAGTTCCCCTCCACATAAAATAGTTCCCATTCCCAAGTACATTTTACATAGACTTACAAGAATGAACTCCAGAGGCTCTATATCGTGGTGGCACAGTCTGCTTCCAGATCCACAGCGGTCTGTGAAACTAAACTTTCAAACCAAGTGGGAGCGTGATCTGGTAATCCCTCTGTCCGATGAGGATTGGAAAGCCATTTTTCATAGTTGCTTCCACTCTTCAATATGCCAGTCTCACACTCAACAATTTTACAAATTGATCCACAGACAATACCTAATGCCAGCCCTTCTCCACTCTATATGGCCATCCACCCCCAACTCATGTTGGCGACAATGCGGAGGAGTAGGAATGCTCTTTCATATATTTTGGTCATGTCCTAAACTAACGGGTATGTGGCACAGGGTATTTAGACTACTCTCAGAAATCTCAAGTGTTAACTTGACTCCTCAACCGAGGATGGCCCTATTTCACTTGTTCCCGGTCCATACCCCCAAAGATACCCATTATGTCTTAGGCCACATCTTAATCTCTACTAAATTATTCCTAGCTAGCCATTGGCAGACTCCCTTGGTCCCTACGATTTTAACTATAGAAGAAATGGTCCACGACCACTACCGGTGTGAAACAGAGGGCTCAGCCTGGACGGGATTTCATCTATCCCAGATAGCAAAATAGTCCCCCTGGATAGCCTATAGACTAACTGGCCCCCTGAGAACGGATTAGCCACAAACCCCTCTCAATGTAAAAACTTACCTACCCATATGAGAATCAGGCTCTAATGCCGAAAGATACCAATGATAACTATAGGTTTCTGCCTCTCTCTTTTGGCTTTCTCATAAAATACGTTGGCAAACTGTACAAGATGCATTGTATTGTTAATGGTAATGTGTTGTATCCCCTTTTACCCCTCCCTCTTCTTCATTCTGTACCCCTTTCCTTGGTGTCTTCTTGACACACTGTTAAAAAAAAACTCAATAAAAATTGAATCTTGAAAAAAAAAAGAATTGTGTCGATGGCCCAATATTTATGGACCTAACTGTATATATATAGAGCTCGAGCGAATCGGTACTCCACTCTCAAAAAATGTGGTGTGGTCCTGTTCATCTATGTACCTCGTAAAGAATTTAACACATCTGGCAATATCTGTTTTTTTATAAAATACCTCAAATTCAATATAATATTAAACATAAAAAAATTTGCATAGGTTGGTGCAACTGCAGAACCCATCGCACACCCTTGCGTCTGTAAATAATAATTTACATCTAATAAAAAATATTTTTTGTGAGAATAAGTTCTATTAAACATAACCAGATAGTGATATGAGTATCTTCAAACTTGTCAGTTTCCTTACTGCATTCAATCCCTCATTATGAGGGATAACAGTATAAAGACTAGTAACATCTATAGTAATAAGCCAGATCTCTTGTTCAATTATCCCTAATGTATCAAGTTTATTCAACAGTGAAGTGGTGTCAAGCAGATAATTAGGGTGCACTTGTACTAATGGCTGTACAATAGTGTCTAGCAGAATTGAGGTAGGCTGAAACAAAGTTGTACACATGGAGCGATTTTTGCTACGGAGCGATTTTGACTAAGCAATTTCGACTAAGCGATTTTACTAGATACAACAGCGATTTTGACTAAGCGATTTGACTAAATGCACCAGAGATTTTAACTAAGCGATTTTGTCTATGGGCGATTTTGACTATACTAGAATTAACATACTTGGTTGGTATTCATTGCAGATCATCTAGTGAATATCTCCCTCAGCAGTGAACACCAGCAACTATGACTAGACAGCCAGCGATCTAGTCAAAATAGTCCTGAGACTCTTGCACCTTGATAAAAAGCCTGATACAGGCTTGAAACGTCGGAAACCACAAGGTCTCCTGTGTTCCTTTCTTTAAAGTAGAGTGCCGCCACCCACAGTGTATATATATATATATATATATATATATATATGTATATTATTATTATTTATATACATGTGGTCAATCTATAATACTTTAACTGACCCGGCATATACTGGGTCACCTAAGTGTCCATCTCTGGAAACTCCCTTCTGAAAATCCTGCATTTTCCTTTGCCAGAGAATATCAAAATAACACCAGATTTTATCAGCGGACTACTACCATATGTTTCCTCAATTAGAGAAAACAGGCAAATGAAAGATCTTCATTTAACCCCTTCGGGCTGATGGTTTCCAATTGTGCAATCCAAATGCTTTCTCTTTTTAGTAAAGATAAATTGCGACCCCCCCCCCACTTCATGGGAGGTACGCAATCGATAAACCAATATCAAAGGCTATTTGACGGGTGCTTAAAGATGGTGAAGTGTCAGGCGACTAGTTGTTCGCTCGTCCCACAATCGATGGCGGCTTTAATTGCGGAGCGATGTGCCTCCATTCGTTCTTTAAACTTACATTGGATTTTCCCAATGTAAGAGAGTCCACATGGGCATAGAATTTGATAAATAATATATGTGCTATTACAATCAAATCGATGTTTAATTTTGTAGATGATAAAATTGATCACCCGCAGTGAGAAATCTACATGTCACACATTGGCATCTAAAGGCACCCATACACTATGCGATTTTGGTCCGATTTCATCCGATTTCGGCACTTTGTGCCGATAATCGGATGAAATCGGCCCAAAATCGTATGTGTTTGATATCTGATCCGATCCGATGCGCGGTCCCATGCGCATCGGACCGGATCAGGGAGGTCGGACGGTCTGTACATACGATCACGTCCGACCTCCCTGTATGCATATGCCTGCCACCTGACAGGCATATGCATGCAGACACCGGGCGGGCAGTGGCGGTGGGGGCGGGCGGCGGGTGCAGTGAGCGCTGCTGACCTGGCCGGGCAGTGTACTTACTTACACATAGCAGCAGCGGGGACGGGCAGCGCAGTGGCGGCTATTAGATTTTTAAAATACTTGTCAAATGACCGGCCGCTCTCTGATTGGCTGAGAGCTCTCTGGCCAATCAGAGAGCGGCCGGTCATTTGACAAGTATTTTAAAAATCTAATAGCCGCCACTACGCTGCCCGTCCCCGCTGCTGCTATGTGTAAGTAAGTACACTGCCCGGCCAGGTCAGCAGCGCTCACCGCACCCGCCGCCCGCCCCCACCACCGCTGGCCGCCCGCCCCCACCACCGTTGGCCGCCCCCACCACCGCAGCCACCGCTGCCCGCCCCCACTACTGCCGCTGCCCGCCCCCACTACTCCTCACCGCCCTGCAGCTCCCCGGGTTTTTTTTAACATGGGATAAATCGCATGCGATTTATCCCATGTAAAAAATGGCACATCAAGTGCCAAATTGTATGTGAGCCTCCCGGGGAGCTGCCGGGCGGCTCGCAGGTAAATTGGGTCCGACTTGTCCCTAGGACAAGTCGGCCTAATGTATGGGGGCCTTAAAGCAACCCAGTTTGTTACTAAAAGTAAATCCTTTGTTACCTTTTATATTACCATAATTGGTGATATCAGTTTTAACAAGATAATCACGTAGGTTTTTGTTTCTCTTGTAACACAGCATAATAGAATAATCTTTTAAGCCAATTTAGACATCCGTCTCAATTAGCGACCATGATTTTTTAACTACCTTTGAGATTATTTCTGATTGATCATTAAATCTTGTAACAAATGGAAGACGTTTATTGCACAATTTTTTTTATCTTTTTGTACCAGCAGTTGTTTTCAAAAGCTCGTCTTTATTGTAGCCCCTACTATAGAATTTATCAATAAGGGTATCTATCTGCAAAATTGCTTCAGATTGGTCACTATTGATTCTGCAAATTCGAATAATTTGCGAGTAACGTAATCCTAGTTTAAGTTTAGCCGGGTGACAACTAGTTTTATACAATAAAGAATCACTTATTTTGGTGTACACTGATGTAGTCAATACAGGATGGTCACACTGAATCATTACAGCTAGAAAATTAATCTGTTGTTGACTCATATTAACCGTCAATTTGACAGTGCTTTGAGTATTGTCATGACGATCAATAATTGAAATTAGGGCTTGTTCAGTATCTGTCCAAATTAAAAAGAATGAAACGTGTATAAAAAGAAGGTTGGAACTTATACCCGGATCTGAAAAGAAAATGTCATATTCAACATCAAACATAAAACAGTTTGCGTAGCTGGGGGCCACAGAACTGCCCATGGCACACCCAGACTGCTGTAAATAAAATGTACCATCAAACAGAAAATAATTCTTTGTTAGACAAATAATAATAACTGTAACAAAAATGCAACAAAAGCTCCTGTGTGTATATATATATATATATATATATATATATATATATATATATATATATATATATATACACGCACACACACATTCTGCATAGGGACATACTGGGGACCTACATGCAAGTGGACAAACTGAATGGAATGACATCCCACTCAAACCTGCTGCTGCTCAGTGGTGAAGTGCCTCAATCCTGGAACAGATCCCAGGCCGCTATCAAGTGACAGGTGCTGCTGATGTCCTGGCCACTCAAGAGACTGGTCCCTCTCCAAACACATCCCGCTTACTGCTGCTTATGCTTCCGAGTGCCTGCCACTCCCTAAGCACAGACATCTCTTCAGCGCTCTCACTTTGCAGTGCCACAGCCATGTGAAAAGGAGCCTCTGTCTCTGCCAGGCACTCGGAAGAAGCAGCGCTGCAAGACATAGCCACTGCTCAAAAAAAAAAAAAACTTGGCCTCTCAGTGGGGTTTTTGGGCTCCCAGAAACCCCCCCTGTGTGCTCCACTGGGAAAAGAGGGGGAAAGTGCACCCCTTTTCAAAAGGAGAACACTGCAGTGACAGAGACAGAAGTAAAATGAATATTTAATTTATCTGATCTAACTTTGACTAAGACACAGATAGAATTATTGGAGAAAGGTCTGTCTTTTGCATCATCTGTAAAAATAAATAAATTTGACTTATTCATTGATTTGTACTTACAGTATGTGTTAGATGACTTACACGCTAACGGCACTTTCTTAATGCTGAAAGAAACATCATTTGATGCCAATGATTCATTTAGACCAAATATTGATTTATTTTTTCAACTTGTAAAAAGAATCTGATCATTTTCAGGAAGACCTGAGTGTAAAGGAAAAAAAAATCGTACTGGTGCAGAAAGTCCTGCATCGAGTGATTTGATGGCAAATAGAAATGCGGATTAATGAAATTAAAAAGATTTTAAATAGACGTTATGCACCCAGTGTTAAAAGAAGTAATTGGACAGCTTACCGAACTAGTCTTTAGAAGAGCAAGTACCCTGAAAACCAAATTGGCCCCTAGTTTGTTAACAGTGGAGCCATTAGGAATTAGGATGAATGACCATTTGCATGTTAAAATAGCAGTGTGTTGTAACAATAGTAATTACTGCTTACTTTCTACTTTTTTCTTCTGTTTGTCCACATATTTGTATAATTGCCATCCACTAGCAGTGTTTTCGCCTGGCCATAAATAATTTGAAATAGTCCTGGACCACCAAGCCAAGGCACCCCGCAAGGGTCCTGAGGCACCCCAGGGTGCAAAGGCACATACTTTGGGAACCACTGACTTAAATACATTATGTCCAGAGGGTTTGAATGAAGGTATGGAAATATTCCCATTTTTAGGATAAAAGATGTCTGTCTGAATTACTGTTCATTTTTCTTTTTTTATATTTTTAATCATTTCACTTTATTATTATTTTTCCCTATATATACTTTAGGCCAGTGGTTCCCAAACTTTTTTGAATCATGGCACCCTAGAGCATCAAAATGTTTTCAAGGCACCCCTAGGCCAAATGTTTCTTATTGAGAAATTTAGAAAAAAAAAAAAAAATTAAGTGCATTGTGGTTATATGTCACAGTTATCTGGTGAGGGACAGGATTTGCTCCTGTTTGTCCACATATATTATGATTGGCAGCCACCAGCACTAGTTTTGCCTGTTACATTGACCATTAATAATATGAATTCATCCTGGTCGACCAACCCAAGGCACCCCTGCAAGTGTCCTGAGGCACCCCAGGGAGCCTAGGCACACAGTTTGGGAACCACTGCTTAAGGCTGAATGTGGTATTATTTGCTCCAAAAAACTTGTGTTTTTTAATGGTTTTGAAATTAACTTTAAGTATTTTTTATGACACTAGGCCAGCCCTCTGATGAAGTCCTTGTGACAAAATGCATAGGAGCGTGGCCTAGCATCGTTTCCACTAACAGAAATCTGGGAGTAAGTAGAGAGTGTAACCTGCTCCAACTTTCCGGTGTGGTGCACCAAGTATTCATGCTGTTTGATTGCGGTGATTTAAGCCACCTAACTTGGTACGTGACCTGATACCAGTGTTTGTTTCTGTGTGATACAAAAACATTTTGTCTTTTAAAACATTTACATGCACTATGGAGCACCCATTCTGATTTCTCTCTCTCTCTCTCTCTCTCTCTCTCTCTCTCTCTATATATACAGGTTGTCGATCCGGCACTCGCTGCAATGATGCAATAGAACCTGGGTGCCTTTTCCAGAATCAAATGTAGAGCTTGTAGGTAGGTCCCTCAGTCGGTAACATACCGCACGGCACTCCAGGAGTTTGGTGAGAACAGAATTTAACAGTTTCGGAGCTAAGCTCCTTCATCAGGCATACATATTATATATATATATATATATATATATATCACCTATATACTGTACACTCTCAATCCACCCTCTGTCCACCAAAATATTTATTTTCAATGCTTATAAGTGTGCTACACAAAGAGACTTACTGTGGTCTCAAACTGTGCTGAAAACCTTATTTTACTAACTAAATCTGGCTTTTGATCATGTCCATATAACATATAGGCATCACATTACTTGAAAAGACTTTGGCAGCAGTGATTTAGTGCAAATGTAAATGTAACCATCATTTGTGAGACCACGGTTAAAAACTACCCTCGTAAATTAGACAGAATGCCAAGACTTGTGTGATATTTCTTTTAGTGATGACTGTAGTAATTTTTTTTTACTGAGTTTACAAACATACTGTATATAGTGCTGTAAAACCACAGACTGATGAATGGCCATTTGCACATTAAAATAGCAGTGTGTTGTAACAATAGTAATTACTGCTTACTTTGTAAACAAATGTTTCATTGAAAACCATATAATTTGTTGCTTTTCTGTCAATTAACATACTTCTTTGTTTATGTGGATACTGTATACAATTTTTAAGAATAAACATATATAAATCCGTAACTTGGCTTCTGCCCAGGGTGTTCTAAATCTTTATATGAACACATACTGTATTCCTCATTATGTATTAGTCTCCGAGGAGAGGCTTAGCATGAAGTGTTAATACTAGCTGTTGAAGGTTGCACTACAAGGGTCCAACTGTGGATGTAGTGATATTTTTAAGCCAAAAGGTTAGTAAATTTAAATGCGAGTATACCTTTACTGTATGGCACAATGCAAAGCCACAGCTATTAACGCTTCTATGTCATGCAGTTTCTGGGTAATATATTGCTCTAAGACGTGGAATATGATTGATGCAGCAACTGAATATCTTGAATAAGATGACTAGGACCGACATATAATATAAATTATATTTTGCTGCTGGTTATATATATACTGTACCTGTAGTATTATTTTTGATGCCTATTGGTTCATCACACAGAGGGAGAGATTTACTAAGCCTTGAAAAGTGATAAAATGGAAAGTGATAAACCACCAACCAATCAGCTCTTACCTGTCATTTTTCAAACCCAGCATGTAACATGGCAGTTAGTAGGTCATTGGCTGGTAGTTTATCACTCTCCATTTTATCACTTTTTAAGCTTAGTACATCTGGCCCAGACACAGTTCTCTACAGTTCCTGCTTCCGATCCAACACATTCCTGGCAAATATTGTTTCATTTGCTTATTAAATTCAGCTCAGTAAGGCTAAGTGCCCATTTAACTATGACTCATAACACTTTTTGCACTTGCTACAGGGGAATTTCCTCCTTTCAATATTTAACAAACAGTGATGAGCATGAAACACTTCAAAATACACACACACACCTCATTGCCATAGCCTGGCATTTTTAATTCTCCCAGAACCTTTGCTCTTATATCTAATTTCGGCCCACCATAATTTACATTCCTCCTATATACTTGGAACTACCATTTCCTCCAGCCTCTCCTTTTCAAACGGAATGGGATCATTCGTCAGACTGCATTTAGGTCTACAGTCATTAGGTCGACCCCACTAGGTCGACTGGCAGGAAGGTCGACCTGACTTAAGGTCGACATGGGCCAAGGTCGACATGACTTAAGGTTGAATTTGCATAAAGGTCGACATGAGGAAGGTCGACTGGTCATAAGGTCGACATGGGTTTTTCACTGTTTTTTGATCCGAATGTCGACACAGTCGACATGGACACAGTTGGCAATGAGAATCGGACCCTCGCATCGCTCGCTTCGCTCGCAATGCTTCGGGCACGGTGCCTCGCTGCGCTCGGCACACTATTTTATTCTCCCACCATGCCCTAGTGCAGGCATTCCCAACCACGGTCCTCAAGGCACACCAACAGTGCAGGTTTTGTAGATATCCAGGCTTCAGCACAGATGACTTAATTAGTATCTGAGGGATTCTGATTAAACCATCTGTGATGAAGCCTGAAAATCACTAAAACATGCACTGTTGGTGTGCCTTGAGGACCGTGGTTGGGAATGCCTGCCCTAGTGGATGGTAGGGCATGAAATACCGCCTGTCGGCACATGTCGGCTCAAAAAACAGTGAAAAACCCATGTCGACCTTATGACCAGTCGACCTTCCTCATGTCGACCTTTATGCAAATTCGACCTTAAGTCATGTCGACCTTGGCCCATGTCGACCTTAAGTCAGGTCGACCTTCCTGCCAGTCGACCTAGTGGGGTCGACCTAATGACTGTAGACCTAAGTTCATTCTTTTTTCAATAATATTTTTTTTCAATAATATTTTTTTTTTCAATAATATTTTTTTTTTCAATAATATTTTTTTTTCAATAATATTTTTTTTTCAATAATAAGTTCATTCTAATAGATGACCGCATCCCTTTCAAACACATTCTCAAGTGTTGCTCTTCTCTGCATTATACACACACACACACACACACACACACACACACACACACAGACACACACACACACACACACAGACACACACACAAACATGCTTTTTCCAGCACAAAAGAGTAAAAACCATTGTAGTAATAGATATTTTTTGATTATGTAATTAAGTTTACTAAAGCATCTAAAAATGAAAAGTGGGGATGTTGCCCATATCAACCAGTCAGATTCTAGCTTTCATTTCTACATTGCAAATGATAGAGAGAATCTGATTGGTTGCTATGGGCAACATCCCCACTTTTCCCCACTTTGCACTTTTAGGAGATTTTGTAAATTTACCCCTACATATTTAATTTCACTGTAGCATATTGGTGAGAAAGAATGATTGTCTTCAAATAGCAAAATTACTGATTTGTAACCCACGTACAGATGAAGCCGGGCTCTTCTTTGCAGGGGATGGCGATGGCGACGCCATCCCCCGCCACCCGCCATCTGTATTTGCGAAAGGGGACGCGCGCGCACGAGATGAGTGCATGTCCCTTTCCGACGGCTTCCCCCAGGTCCCCGCCGGCTTGTCGGCGGTCACCCGGGGTCTCCACCGCCTCCCCGCACCCCCCCTAACCCTGTCCGTCTCCCTGAAGCGGAGACGGACAGGGTCCCATTGCCCCGGCGCACGGACACTGAGACGCGCGAGCACGTGAGACGCACGCGCGTCTCAGTCAGATGGCGAGCCGGGCTGCTGGCGGATCGCCATCGGTGACGTTCTGGCGATTCGCCAGCAAAGATAAGCCCGGCCCCATCTGTATAAATAAATGTTTATATATGTAAAATAAGGCCTTCTCCTGTCTGACTCAAAGGGCCAGTTGTATCAAGCTTCAAAAAGTGATAAAGCGGAGAGTGATAAATAACCAGCTAATCAGATTCTGGGGCAGATGTATTAACCAGCGTTAAGTGCAAAAATGCACTTAACGCTGGTTAACTGGGGGGGATTACGTCTGTCCTAATGTATTACTAGCGCAACTAATGTGCGCTAGTGACAGCCCGCCGAGTTACGCTCGGCGGGGCTGTCCCTGCAATCCCCCCAGGGATTAACGGCCGGGGTGATGTATTAACAGCCTTCAAGGCGTTAATTCACCCCGGCCACTTCGCCAGCTCAGGGCTAGCGTTGTCCTATCCCCCACTATGGGGACAACGCTAGCCCTGCGTCTGGCTTGGGCTGCGCTGGAGATCTCGCGGTTTTAGCGAGATCTCACGCATGCCCAGTAAGCCGGGCAGGGGGGGGCGACGGCGACTGCGCATGTGCGGGGCGGCGAGGGAGCCGATAAGGAGAGCCGTTAACGCTGGGGATAACGGCTCTCCTTATCGGCTTTGGGGGGGTTAATACATCTGCCTATAACGTTTGCCCGCTTCTCCACGTTATGCTGGAGAAGCGGGACTCGTTATTCTCAAAACGTTGTAGGCAGATTAGTACATCTGCCCCTCTACCTCTTATTTTTCAACCCAGGCTGTAACATGACAGTTAGGATCTGATTGGCTGGCTTTTTATCACTCTCCATTTTATCACTATTTGAAGCTTGATAAATCTGGCCCAAAATCTCTCGCTACTTTCTGTAACTGTAGCATTTCATTATGTATATGGGTATTATTTAGAGTAATTATAGAAATTCTGACAGTGTAGTGATTTTAGTTTTACTAATCCTCCCTATCAAGAAAAACCTCTTGGACTAAAGCTGGCCAAACACCTTAAGATTTTATGGGGCAGATGTATCATAGCAGCGCTTATCGCGCCGCTATGATACTTCCTGCTTCGCCTCAATAGCGAGGCGAAGCAGGAAGGGACATCGACAAGATGTATTAACATCTTGTCTGCCGAAACGGGGGAGCGTTAACTCCCCCCTTCGGCGATGTCCCTTTCTGGAGATAGCGCATCAGTTAATACTGATGCGCTATCTCCTGTCCCCCGGCCGGCCGCACTGGGCATGCGCGAGATCTCGCAAAAACTGCGAGATCTCCAGCGCAGCCCAAGCCAGACGCAGGGCTAGCGTTGTCCCCATAGTGGGGGATAGGACAACGCTAGCCCTGAGCTGGCGAAGCGGCCGGGGCGAATTAACGCCTTGAAGGCTGTTAATACATCGCCCCGGCCGTTAATCCCTGGGGGGGATTGCAGGGACAGCCCCGCCAAGCGTAACTCGGCGGGCTGTCACTAGCGCACGTTAGGTGCGCTAGTAATACATTAGCAAAATCGTAATCCCCCCCAGTTAACCAGCGTTAAGTGCATTTTTGCACTTAACGCTGGTTAATACATCTGCCCCATTAAGCCTGGTGAGAAAGTGCCAGGTAATCAGCCCATAACTGCCAAGCTACTGGCTGGGTTTGAAAAATGAAAATTAGGAGCTGACTGGCTGGTACTTTATCACTCTTCTTTTTATTACTTTTCAAGCTTAGTACATCTGGTCCTTTATCATCACTTCACCAGGCTTAACCCCTTGGGTGGTATGCCCGAAAATTTTCCGGGCTCAGCTTCGCTGCCGCAGCGGGCTGCCCCGGAAAATTTCTGGGCATACTACTAACATAGAATAGGTGCACGCCAGTGGTGTCCACCTCTAGAGCCCCCCTGTCACCCCCCCCAGTCCCCCCTCCCCCCATCACCTTTGCTCATGCACCTTTGCTCTGGATATAGCTTTCTTAGCCTTTTGACTTTGTCATTTGAGACATAAAACATGGTCACTATACTGTACATTTCACCTTTTTTTTTCCTCCTGGCATACAGTATCTATGGAGTTACTCTGCCCATAAATCAACTATCAAAAATGTGTCCAAATGAGTATATAGACAAATGTTTACCTTAGATTTCCAGTGGGTGTGGGCAAAAATGTGACCACATTTCATCATTCTTGCCTACCCTCCCGGAATGACCGGGAGGCTCCCAAAAAGGTGGGAAAGCCTCCCGAATGCACCTAAACCCCACAGACCCCTCTCTGCCAGTCAAATACCAGCAAATTGTGGTGCTTTTGAGAGAGGGTGGGGCTAAAATGATGCAAATAGCTTTTTGCCCTACCCCCTCGTCAAATACCTGCAAATTTGCTGTAATGGGGCTTGACTTAATTATGTCAGGCTCTGTCCCCACCCCTCCAAAGTGTTGCTGAACATCTCCACTTGGGGTTTACCTGGAGAGGAGAAAAAAATAGGCAATTATGCATCACATGAGTCAGAATCAGGCCATAAACATGGAAAACATGGAAAATTCATATTTGTAAGATCGAACTAACAGTGTAATTTTCAGTCTTGCAGTAAGTATGAAAGTACTATGACCTCTATCTAGACATTCTCCTAAATACGATTGCTATACAAACGTAAAGGGGGTATTAGTGGTGAACAAAAATACAATGTATCATTTACCACATTAGCAGCTTAAGTAGAGGGAAATTTATGAGAAAAATATCCTTTTCTCAATTGCTATAATTTATCAGCGGCTTCCTGTGACCCATGTGAGAGATAAAATAGCATGTTACATTGTTATTATACAAATATGCATGCCAGTGAGTATTGTGATCCCTCACATTGTACTGTTCTTTCTGGCCTCTATCTGTGCCAGCATCTCTCACATTACATGAACTAGTGGTTTGGAGAAAACTTGGCATGACCGCATTGTCACATTTAACTGGAAACGAAGTCTCTAATAACAGGAAAATACATTTATTTTTTTTATTTTCCAGCATCAAATCTAAAAACATTTTAAATGGAAAATAATACATGTCCATTGTACTGTCAGAAAATATTTGTTGGATTTGCTTTTTTTTCTCTACTTACAAGCACAGTATATAGTTTTGACAGTGGCGTAACTACTGTAAGGCAGCCCCAGCTGCCGCTTGGGGGAGCAAGCAGCAGTGGGGTCTGTGTGGGCACCGGCACCCGCTCGACACACTGACATGCTGCTGCCTGCAGCTGCCCACTGACGGAGCACTGGAGGCGAGTCAGCCACACCACGGGTGGGGCCATGGCAGAGATGACAAATCCCCCCACTGATTCAATTGACTGTACACAGAGCCAGCTATTGGCTACTGTGTACAGAATGGGCAGGTGGATGGGCATGCTAGGGCGGCCTGGGATGCGTCGGAGCCAAGGGAAGCAGTAGTGTATGCTAGTCTTTCTTCCTCTCTCCTGCTTCAGCTTCTCCGTTATGCGTGTGACATCATCTCGTCACAGTCTGGGGAAACACGCTGGAGATGAGCCTGGGGGGGGCGCCACAAACGTTTTGGCGGGGGGGAGCATAATTTATAGTTACGCCACTGAGTTTTGAGGTTATTGCCTTTCAGTAAATATAACCTGTAGAGTAGATGTACTGTACTGTAGCAAATATTAACCCCTTCCTGACACAGCCAGTTTTTGCCTTCCTGACAGAGCCCTTTTTTTCAAATCTGACATGTATCACTTAAGTGGGGATAACTTTTTTTTGCTTTTACTTATCCCAGTGATTTTGAGATTGTTTTCTCGTGACACATTGTACTTCAAATTAGTGGTAAATTTGGGTCGATACAGTCTGTGTTTTTTTGTGAAAAATACCAAAATGTCGTAAAAAAATGGAAAATTTAGCAATTTGCAAAATGTTAAATTTTCTGCTTGTGAGACAAATAATCATACCACTCAAAATAGTTAATAACTAACATAGACCATATGTCTACTTTATGTTTCCATCATTATTTCAACTTCCTTTTAATTTTTTTGGACACTAGGAGGCTTACAATATGAATAGCAAATTCTCAAATTTTCAAGAAAATTTCAAACACTGATTTTTTTAGGGACCAGTTCAGTTCTGATGTGACTTTGAGGGACTTGTATGTGAGACACCCCCATAAATGATGCCATTTCAAAAACTGCACCCCTCACAGTATTCAAAACAGCATTTTGGAAGTTTGTTAACCCTTTAGGTGTTTCACAGGAATTAAAACAAAGTGTAGGTGAAATTTCAAAATTTCATTTTTTTTGCAGATTTGCAATTTTAATACATTTTTCTAAGGAACACAGTAGATTTTACTAGAGAAATGTGACTAAAAATTGATTCCCCCAATTCTTTTGTTTTCATAAATATCCTATATGTGGCCCTAGTGTGCACGTTGACCAAACCACAGGCTTCATAATAGAAGGAGCACCTACTTGATTTTGGAGCTTCCTTTTTATGAGATTATTTTTTAGGCACCATGTAGGTTTCTAGGCACCATAAGATGCTAAAATTTAGGAACCCCCCCACAAGTGACCCCATTTTGCAAACTACACCCCTCAGGGAATTCATCTAGGGGTATAGTGTACATTTCAAACCCCCAGGGGTTTCACCAATTGTGGTACAACTGGGCAGTGAAAATGAAAAATTAAATTTTTTACACAAAAATGCAGTTCTGGCTCAAAATTTTTCATTTTCAGAAGGTATGAAGGAGAAAAAGCACCCCAAAATCTGTGCCCCAATTTCTCCCGAGTACGGCAATGCCTCACATGTGACCATATAATACCATTTGGGTACATGGCAGGACTCAGAAGGGAAGGAGTGATTTTTGGATTTTGCAGCTCAGATTCTGGTGGAATGTTGGTGGGTGCTATGTCGCATTAGCAAGACCCCCCAAGCACCAATACAGTGGAACCCCCCCACAAGTGACCCCATTTTGCAAACTACACCCCTCAGGGAATTCATCTAGGGGTATAGTGTACATTTCAAACCCCCAGGGGTTTCACCAATTTTGATACAACTGGGCAGTGAAAATGAAAAATTACATTTTTTTACACAAAAATGCAGTTCTGGCTCAAAATTTTTCATTTTCAGAAGGTATGAAGGAGAAAAAGCACCCCAAAATCTGTGCCCCAATTTCTCCCGAGTACGGCAATGCCTCACATGTGACCAAAAAATACCATTTGGGTGCATGGCAGGACTCAGAAGGGAAGGAGTGATTTTTGGATTTTGCAGCTCAGATTCTGGTGAAATGTTGGTGGGTGCTATGTCGCATTAGCAAGACCCCCCAAGCACCAATACAGTGGAACCCCCCACAAGTGACCCCATTTTGCAAACTACACCCCTCAGGGAATTCATCTAGGGGTATAGTGTACATTTCAAACCCCCAGGGGTTTCACCAATTTTGATACAACTGGGCTGTGCAAATGAAAAATTACATTTTTTACACAAAAATGCAGTTCTGGCTCAAAATTTTTCATTTTCACAAGGAATGAAGGAGACAAAGCACCCCGAAATCTGTGCCCCAATTTCTCCCGAGTACGGCAATGCCTCACATGTGACCAAAAAATACCATTTGGGTGCATGGCAGGACTCAGAAGGGAAGGAGTGATTTTTGGATTTTGCAGCACAGATTCTGGTGGAATGTTGGTGGGTGCTATGTCGCATTAGCAAGACCCCCAAAGCACCAATACAGTGGAAGCCCCCCACAAGTGACCCCATTTTGCAAACTACACCCCTCAGGGAATTCATCTAGGGGTATAGTGTACATTTCAAACCCCCAGGGGTTTCACCAATTTTGATAAAACTGGGCAGTGAAAATGAAAAATTACATTTTTTTACACAAAAATGCAGTTCTGGCTCAAAATTTTTCATTTTCAGAAGGTATGAAGGAGAAAAAGCACCCCAAAATCTGTGCCCCAATTTCTCCCGAGTACGGCAATGCCTCACATGTGACCAAAAAATACCATTTGGGTGCATGGCAGGACTCAGAAGGGAAGGAGTGATTTTTGGATTTTGCAGCACAGATTCTGGTGGAATGTTGGTGGGTGCTATGTCGCATTAGCAAGACCCCCGAAGCACCAATACAGTGGAACCCCCCCACAAATGACCCCATTTTGCAAACTACACCCCTCAGGGAATTCATCTAGGGGTATAGTGTACATTTCAAACCCCAAGGGGTTTCACCAATTTCGATACAACTGGGCTGTGCAAATGAAAAATTACATTTTTTTTACACAAAAATGCAGTTCTGGCTCAAAATTTTTCATTTTCAGAAGGTATGAAGGAGAAAAAGCACCCCAAAATCTGTGCCCCAATTTCTCCCGAGTACGGCAATGCCTCACATGTGACCAAAAAATACCATTTGGGTGCATGGCAGGACTCAGAAGGGAAGGAGTGATTTTTGGATTTTGCAGCTCAGATTCTGGTGGAATGTTGGTGGGTGCTATGTCGCATTAGCAAGACCCCCCAAGCACCAATACAGTGGAACCCCCCCACAAGTGACCCCATTTTGCAAACTACACCCCTCAGGGAATTCATCTAGGGGTATAGTGTACATTTCAAACCCCAAGGGGTTTCACCAATTTTGATACAACTGGGCTGTGCAAATGAAAAATTACATTTTTTACACAAAAATGCAGTTCTGGCTCAAAATTTTTCATTTTCACAAGGAATGAAGGAGACAAAGCACCCCAAAATCTGTGCCCCAATTTCTCCCGAGTACGGCAATGCCTCACATGTGACCAAAAAATACCATTTGGGTGCATGGCAGGACTCAGAAGGGAAGGAGTGATTTTTGGATTTTGCAGCTCAGATTCTGGTGAAATGTTGGTGGGTGCTATGTCGCATTAGCAAGACCCCCCAAGCACCAATACAGTGGAACCCCCCACAAGTGACCCCATTTTGCAAACTACACCCCTCAGGGAATTCATCTAGGGGTATAGTGTACATTTCAAACCCCCAGGGGTTTCACCAATTTTGATACAACTGGGCTGTGCAAATGAAAAATTACGTTTTTTACACAAAAATGCAGTTCTGGCTCAAAATTTTTCATTTTCACAAGGAATGAAGGAGACAAAGCACCCCAAAATCTGTGCCCCAATTTCTCCCGAGTACGGCAATGCCTCACATGTGACCAAAAAATACCATTTGGGTGCATGGCAGGACTCAGAAGGGAAGGAGTGATTTTTGGATTTTGCAGCACAGATTCTGGTGGAATGTTGGTGGGTGCTATGTCGCATTAGCAAGACCCCCAAAGCACCAATACAGTGGAAGCCCCCCACAAGTGACCCCATTTTGCAAACTACACCCCTCAGGGAATTCATCTAGGGGTATAGTGTACATTTCAAACCCCCAGGGGTTTCACCAATTTTGATAAAACTGGGCAGTGAAAATGAAAAATTACATTTTTTTACACAAAAATGCAGTTCTGGCTCAAAATTTTTCATTTTCAGAAGGTATGAAGGAGAAAAAGCACCCCAAAATCTGTGCCCCAATTTCTCCCGAGTACGGCAATGCCTCACATGTGACCAAAAAATACCATTTGGGTGCATGGCAGGACTCAGAAGGGAAGGAGTGATTTTTGGATTTTGCAGCACAGATTCTGGTGGAATGTTGGTGGGTGCTATGTCGCATTAGCAAGACCCCCGAAGCACCAATACAGTGGAACCCCCCCACAAATGACCCCATTTTGCAAACTACACCCCTCAGGGAATTCATCTAGGGGTATAGTGTACATTTCAAACCCCAAGGGGTTTCACCAATTTCGATACAACTGGGCTGTGCAAATGAAAAATTACATTTTTTTTACACAAAAATGCAGTTCTGGCTCAAAATTTTTCATTTTCAGAAGGTATGAAGGAGAAAAAGCACCCCAAAATCTGTGCCCCAATTTCTCCCGAGTACGGCAATGCCTCACATGTGACCAAAAAATACCATTTGGGTGCATGGCAGGACTCAGAAGGGAAGGAGTGATTTTTGGATTTTGCAGCTCAGATTCTGGTGGAATGTTGGTGGGTGCTATGTCGCATTAGCAAGACCCCCCAAGCACCAATACAGTGGAACCCCCCCACAAGTGACACCATTTTGCAAACTACACCCCTCAGGGAATTCATCTAGGGGTATAGTGTACATTTCAAACCCCAAGGGGTTTCACCAATTTTGATACAACTGGGCTGTGCAAATGAAAAATTACATTTTTTACACAAAAATGCAGTTCTGGCTCAAAATTTTTCATTTTCACAAGGAATGAAGGAGACAAAGCACCCCAAAATCTGTGCCCCAATTTCTCCCGAGTACGGCAATGCCTCACATGTGACCAAAAAATACCATTTGGGTGCATGGCAGGACTCAGAAGGGAAGGAGTGATTTTTGGATTTTGCAGCTCAGATTCTGGTGGAATGTTGGTGGGTGCTATGTCGCATTAGCAAGACCCCCCAAGCACCAATACAGTGGAACCCCCCCACAAGTGACCCCATTTTGCAAACTACACCCCTCAGGGAATTCATCTAGGGGTATAGTGTACATTTCAAACCCCAAGGGGTTTCACTAATTTCGATACAACTGGGCTGTGCAAATGAAAAATTACATTTTTTTTACACAAAAATGCAGTTCTGGCTCAAAATTTTTCATTTTCAGAAGGTATGAAGGAGAAAAAGCACCCCAAAATCTGTGCCCCAATTTCTCCCGAGTACGGCAATGCCTCACATGTGACCAAAAAATACCATTTGGGTGCATGGCAGGACTCAGAAGGGAAGGAGTGATTTTTGGATTTTTCAGCTCAGATTCTGGTGGAATGTTGGTGGGTGCTATGTCGCATTAGCAAGACCCCCCAAGCACCAATACAGTGGAACCCCCCCACAAGTGACACCATTTTGCAAACTACACCCCTCAGGGAATTCATCTAGGGGTATAGTGTACATTTCAAACCCCAAGGGGTTTCACCAATTTTGATACAACTGGGCTGTGCAAATGAAAAATTACATTTTTTACACAAAAATGCAGTTCTGGCTCAAAATTTTTCATTTTCACAAGGAATGAAGGAGACAAAGCACCCCAAAATCTGTGCCCCAATTTCTCCCGAGTACGGCAATGCCTCACATGTGACCAAAAAATACCATTTGGGTGCATGGCAGGACTCAGAAGGGAAGGAGTGATTTTTGGATTTTGCAGCTCAGATTCTGGTGGAATGTTGGTGGGTGCTATGTCGCATTAGCAAGACCCCCCAAGCACCAATACAGTGGAACCCCCCCACAAGTGACCCCATTTTGCAAACTACACCCCTCAGGGAATTCATCTAGGGGTATAGTGTACATTTCAAACCCCCAGGGGTTTCACCAATTTTGATACAACTGGGCAGTGAAAATGAAAAATTACATTTTTTTACACAAAAATGCAGTTCTGGCTCAAAATTTTTCATTTTCAGAAGGTATGAAGGAGAAAAAGCACCCCAAAATCTGTGCCCCAATTTCTCCCGAGTACGGCAATGCCTCACATGTGACCAAAAAGTGGCAGGACTCAGAAGGGAAGGAGTGATATTTGGATTTTGCAGCACAGATTCTGGTGGAATGTTGGTGGGTGCTATGTCGCATTAGCAAGACCCCCAAAGCACCAATACAGTGGAACCCCCCACAAATGACCCCATTTTGCAAACTACACCCCTCAGGGAATTCATCTAGGGGTATAGTGTACATTTCAAACCCCCAGGGGTTTCACCAATTTTGATACAACTGGGCAGTGAAAATGAAAAATTACATTTTTTTACACAAAAATGCAGTTCTGGCTCAAAATTTTTCATTTTCAGAAGGTATGAAGGAGAAAAAGCACCCCAAAATCTGTGCCCCAATTTCTCCCGAGTACGGCAATGCCTCGCATGTGACCAAAAAATACCAGTTGGGTGCATGGCAGGACTCAGAAGGGAAGGAGTGATTTTTGGATTTTGCGGCTCAGATTCTGGTGGAATGAATGGTGGGTGCTATGTGGCATTAGCAAGACCCCCGAAGCACGGTGAAATTATGAACCTAATAATCCATAGATGTGTGGTATATTTTAAAACACTTCTTTATACATAGGCCGGGTTTGTCGGGGCAAGTGTCACACTGGAAAATAGTTTGCTTTCTTATTCCCTTTTTATAGCAAACTTTGCACCTTTTTTGTGTCCTGCCCTTTTTTCCAGTGGAGGGGATTTCATCAGGAAAATGCTGCCCTGGTACAATACGGGGGCCAGTACTAGAAGTACTGGGGCCCTCTGCCTGCTGGTTCCCAAATATTAGGCCCTTTATGACTTCCTCTTGAAAGTGCATAAATGTCCCCCTCTGGCTGGTAGAACGGAATAGCACGTAAGCGTTATACAGTGCCATCTGGATGATATACACGGCCAGCTTCTTGTACCAGATTTTTGTTTTCCGCAGGGCACTGTACGGCTTCAGTACCTGATCTGAAAGATCCACTCCGCCCATTTACCTATTGTAATCCAGGATACAATTAGGTTTTGAGGTGTGGGTACTGGTACCTCGTACAGGGACGGAGGTGGTACTGTCTCCGTGAATTGTTGTCAGTATAAGGACATCCCTCTTGTCCTTATATTTGACCAACAACATATTTTCGGTGCATATTCCCCTGCTTTCACCCCTTCTCATTACTTGGGCAATGTGCGTTTTTGGGAGGCCTCTTTGGTTCTTGCGCACAGTACCGCAAGCTGCTGTACCTCTTGAACCAAGGGCCTTAAACAGGGGGATGCTGGTGTAAAAGCTATCCACATAGAGGTGATTACCTTTATCCAGGAAGGGGTGCACTAAATCCCAGACAATTTTTCCACTAACACCTACGAGGGAGGGGGGGCATTCTGGCGGTTCAATTCTTGAATCCTTCCCTTCATATACCCTAAACCTGTGAGTGTACCCTGAGGTGCTTTCACACAGCTTATACATTTTTATGCCATACCTTGCCCTCTTACTGGGAAGGTACTGGCGGAATTTAACCCTTCCTTTAAAATGTATAAGGGACTCGTCTATGCAAATGAATTTTTCAGGGATGTACATCTCTGCAAATTTGGCACTGAAATGATCAATGACCGGCCTGACTTTGAATAGCCGGTCAAAGGTGGGATCATCTCTGGGTGGGCACTGTGCATTATCGTTGTAATGCAAAAATTTAAGGATTAACTCAAAACGAGTCCGGGTCATGGCCATACGGTAAAGTGGGGTGCTGTACAGAACATCTGTACTCCAATATTGCCTAATTTCTGGCTTTTTTACTATGCCCATATGAAACACCAGACCCCAAAACGTCATCATCTCTACTGCATCTACAGGGGTCCACCTAGCAAATGATGACGTGGGGTTTTGAGCAATAAACTGCTGGGCATATAAATTAGTTTGGTCCACCATTAAATTTATAAAATCATCAGAGAAAAATAATTTGAAAAAGTCAATTTCTCTGAGACCTGTGAAATCAAATTGGATTCCTGGGATGGCCAAAAACTCAGGAACCTGGGGCTCAAAATTGTCTGGTGGTGGGGTCCATACGAGATCAATTATTGGGGGGGGGTCTCAGCTGCTCTACGGGGGCGTCTTTAAAGGGGAGTCCCTCATCACTAGAGGAGGAAGAGGAGCTTAAGATGAATCCTTCAAATTCCCCGCTTGCCTCACTGGCTGTGTCAGAGTCAGAGGCAAGCATGGCATATGCCTCCTCCGCTGAATACATTCTTCTGGATGACTGGGATGACATTTGGGATGACATTTGGGATGACATTTGGGATGCCATTTTTATTTTTGTGTTTCTGGTAGTGAAATGTTTCAACACGTGTATAGTGTAGGGGGGGGTACAAACTTTATTTCAATGTAGTATGTAGTGTGTAGTGTGTATGTAGTGCAGAAAAAAAAAAAAGGTCCTGCGCCAAAAATTGAGCACAGATGTTGGTCAGTAACGTCCGTCACTGAACAGCGCTCAAAGGCAACAGGAATTTGATCAAAAAAATTTGATCAAAAAAAATTTAAAAAAGACCCCACAGCACCCTCAAAAAAAAAAAAAAGGTGATCAGTGATGCGACACTGATTACCAGTGAGGGGCAGCAGGTGCACAACCTTTGGTGCAACTGACAGTGCAACTGGCAGGTATATATATAAAAAAAAACCTCTGCACCCCCAAAAAGTTGCTGATCACCTCAGATATAGTGATCAGCACAAAAGGGGGGGGGGCAGCAGACACAAAATATAGCACTCTCTATCACTCTCTGTCACTATCTCTCTCTATCTCTCTCTATCTCTCTCTATCTCTCTCTATCTCTCACTATCTATCACTCTATGACACTGCAGCAGCAGCACTGACAGTTATATATATAAAAAAATAACCCCTGCACCCCCAAAAAGTTGCTGGGGGTGCACAAAAGGGGGGCAGCAGACACAAAATATAGCACTCTCTATCACTCTCTGTCACTATCTCTCTCTATCTCTCTCTATCTATCACTCTATGACACTGCAGCAGCAGCACTGACAGTTATATATATAAAAAATAACCCCTGCACCCCCAAAAAGTTGCTGGGGGTGCACAAAAGGGGGGCAGCAGACACAAAATATAGCACTTTCTATCACTATCTCTCTCTATCTCTCACTATCTATCACTCTATGACACTGCAGCAGCAGCACTGACAGGTATATATATAAAAAAAAAACCCTGTGCCCCCAAAAAGTTGCTGGTCAGTTAATTTATACTGATCAGCACAAAAGGGGGGGGGGGGCAGCAGTCAGTTGCACACGCAGTACAGCTGTATATATATAAAAAATATATAGCACAATCTGTCACTATCTCTCTATCTCTCTCTATCTCTCTCTATCTCTCTATCTATAACTCTATCACACTGCAGCAGCACAAAATATAGCACTCTCTGTCACTAGCCCTCTCTATCTCTCTCTATCTCTCTCTCTCTCTATCTCTCTATCTATAACTCGAACACACTGCAGCAGCACAACACAGCACAGCACAACACAGGAAGTCACAAGAAGTAACAAGATCCAGGAACGCTACAAGCAGTGATCAGGTAAGTGTTTGCAAGGATCAGGTCAGTATATCGCGGCAGATAGGCACGGTGACCGCACTGCACGCAATTCCAGACCGGAATGGCGTCTGCAGTGCAGTCACCGTTAGTTTAAATCACCCTCCATGGCTGTGATTGGTTCGTCGGTCCGACGAACCAATCACGGCCTTTGGGGGCGGGTGGGGTGAGGTGGGGTGACACCAGTGTCACCCTTACACCCCGTGGTGATTGGTGCTGTACTTTACAGCACCAATCACCACCGATCCCTGTGTCACCGGCGAACGTTATTCGCCGGTGACACAGAAAACGCTGTAATTGGCTGTTCACACTGAACAGCCAATCACAGCGATCGCCGACGGGGGGGCGGCATCGCAGCCCCCCCTGGGCATGCAGGGACATGTCTGCTGTCAGGGACAGCAGACATGTTTAAACTGTCACCGCGTCTATAGACGCGGTGACAGTTTAAAGCCATGACGTACATTTGCGCCATGTGTCGGGAAGTACATCCCGGCCATGACGTAAATGTACGTCAAATGTCGGGAAGGGGTTAATAATATTAGGCTAGATTCATAGCCCACAAGTTGAAAATAGCTGTAAGTGCGTACATTATTCCAAATATGCATGTATCCAAGATGCAGATACCTGACCTATGTGATTCAATAATCTGGGACATGTTTTGTTTCTTTTCATTTTTAATAAAATGTTGTTTTAATGTGAGTCGGTGGACAAATAAATTGTAGGTCTACAAACAAAGCAAATTTATTTACTTTCGCAGCAGGTGCAAATGATAACCCTTTTTGCAATACTTCTGTCTGGGTTTTTGCTAGTGTAGGACTTGCAGTGAAATGGGGTCCCTTGGCGATGGGCTTCAAGCTTAAATGCATTGATCAATTCATGAACTAAAACCCCATTATTTATTAAATTGATTATTTGTATGTTAAGGTGAGTTAGTTTGTTGTAGTGAGTGCTGGGCCCCCTGTGTTTGTATTTACCAGAGCGTGTGGTCACAGGCCAGTGCACCCCAACCTGGGAAGTGTGGGTGCTGTTTGCACCCCATTCTTAGGAATGGGGAGTGCAGTGGTACATCTGTATCTCTATCTCTCTCTCTCTTTATATATATATATATAGCGAAGGAAGAAAGACTAGCACTCGTGGGTCTTTTTTTAGAAATCTGTATTCAGCAAGTGTAATACCCTCACCAGTGACGAGGGGTTAAACTGCGGAGAGTATTGAGCCCCAATGGAGGCATGGGATATGGGCTGGCTGGCGACAGAGACACCGTAGTGTCAGCCGAGCAATAAAGTTTTTCTCCTCTCGTGCACCGGGGGGATACAGGGTGCCCGCGGGGAGAGGAGGATAAAAGGAGACTGCAGCCGTTACCGGGGTTAAACCGCCGAGGGAGAGAGGGAAAGACTGCAGAGTGACGCAGCAAAGCAGCGGTGGACAGCGTGGCTGAAAAGAGACAGAATCATCCGGTGTGCTTACCGACGGGGAGAGCCGGGTCCCAGCGGCGTCAGCATCATCAGTGGCTGGAGGCGGGGATAGCTTGCGCCGCAGTGTCCAGAAGTGCCGGAGGTCGGAGGCCTGTTCCCCGGTGACCGAGTGTCCGGGCTGTGACATTTCGGTCTGCCGGGAGGCGTGACCCCGCTTGCCGGGTGATCCCGGGGTTGGCCGAGAGAGCGCAACAGAGGCGGCGCCGATCAAGAGAGGTGCGGCCTGCAAGAAAACCCCACCTACGGTAGGCACACTGTGAGGAGGGGAGGAGCAAGGGGTGGTGACGCAGTTAGATCCACCCAGCAGCAATCCAGGCAGACGGACTGCGAGTGCTAAACCCTGAAAGAGCAGTCCCAGGGGAGTGTAAAAGTAAGACTGATACAGCTGATGCAGCATCCCCAGTAGGGAAGGATAGCCCCTCAGTGCAACCCTTAGATAGCCCCTCAGTGCAACCCTTAGCCGCCGCCAACAAGCCCCACCAGTGGAAAGAGACTGACACTTATTGTAAATGTCCCCCAATAGCTGCCTGACAGTCAGGGACGGAGATCTTGAGTAACAACCATTGAGTGGGCAGGAAGCTTTGCTCAGATTCCCCCAGAACAGCGATCAGTAAGCCAGCACGTCAGGACCCCATTTGTGACGTAGTGTACCCAGAGCGACACGTAACCCAGTTTGGCAGCAGAGAACTATAGGGAAAGTATAGCCGCAGCAGTAATAGACTGGGAATGCCAGACTCCCTTATATTGTAACTACAGGGATTCCTATTTAAGCCATTGCTTCCATACTGATTCAGGAGTGAGTTAGCATCCCCTGTGCTATAGGAGAGTGTCAAGGCTGGAGATAGAAAGTAACAGTATATTTGGCATAAAAGACAAGGAGAATGAGAGGTAACTAACTGAAAGTGCATGCCAGGATAGGATTACCGATCTGCAAACGTTAGGCAGCACAAGCCTCTAAAGTAAAGGCAGCAAGGATACAGCATCTCCATCCCTTATAGGATTACAAATTCTGCTAGGACATAAATTAAGCGCCCCTGTGGTAGGGAGTAAGGAGTCGGAAGTTGCTATCTAGTAACTGGAGCGAGACTTTGTTGCAAAGAACTGAACTATGACACCGTGAGAACTGAGTCTGTAATTCGTGTGTCACCGGGACAATAGGGAATTGTATAATACATGTTGCAAAAAGGATACCGTAATTGAATTGCTACAAAGTTAACTGTAGAAGTGTGGCGTATTCGTTGTAACATAATTTAACTGTGTAGGAAAATGTTAAGATAGCCTGTTTAAAGAGTTTGTTTTGGAAAATTCAATAAGATGCATGGTAGGCAAAAACGTATTGTGATCTAACCTGTTAGTATTTAAAAGTCATTATTGTTAGATTACCCTGTTTCCCGCATAATTATAATAAACCTTTAATTACAAGACCAACCGTCTGTACTTACCTGCAACGAAGAGAAGCATCGCAATGGAGAAATCCGGAACCTGAAAGAGAAAGGTAATCAAGTGTAAGAAGAGAATTGCAGTGCATTACAGTGAAAATTTGGCGTCCACGAACAGGATCACGAAAAGAAAATGACGAGTCCACAAACCCCTGCACCAACTTCAGGAAGAAGGTTCTTACCGGCAATAGACCCTTCACCCAATAAAAGAGTCAGCCCCACAATGGAAGCGTCACCCATTACAATGCCCTATTATTTTGGCGCCCCGTGGATACCAACGTATTCGGGAGATACTCGTACACCAGGAACCACTACGTTCAAAGATTTCAAAGACCAGATGCTGTCTATGTTCAAAGTATACAAACTCGGAGACACGCAACAAGTAGAGATACTGATGGGACAGTTGAAGGGATCTGCTCGTCGGGAGGTCAAATCATGGGCGGAAAAGGAAAGGCAAACAGCAGAAAACATATTTAAAAAACTTGCCAGCATATTCGATCGGAGAACAGTGGCCGAGATCAAAAGTCGCCTATATGCAAGGAAGCAACGCCCCAACGAAACCCTCAGGGACTTTGCATTGGGGTTACAGGAGGCGTTGAAGACCATTCAAACGCTGGAGCCACAGGGGGAACCACATGGAGATGAGACCCTTATTAACCTATTTATCGAAGGAGCTTCTGGAGAAGCGACACGCGCCCAACTAAGAATGTGGAGGCGACAAAATCCAACGTATTCTTTTCCCGAATTCAAAGAAACGATACTGCAAATTCTGGGCTTGGACGCAAGCGTCGACACCGAGAGTGAGGAGACCTTTGAGGTAACAGAAGAGACGGGAATGGTGGAGGCCAGCCGAAACTGGAAAGGCCTAGCCACTCAGCAAGCACAAGCAGAAAGAGACCTTCTCCTCCTAGAATTAAGTAAGAACATGATGGAGTTGGGGCAAGAACTAAAAGAAATCCATCAAGAACAGGCCGAGGTCAGGCGCAGAGGGTGGCGGCCAAATGCAGGTGGTAGAACCCGTCCCCGCTGGGATGTACCCCGTGAGTATGGCCGAAGGGCCACGGACCAGTTCGATGACCAGGGTCGGCCGATCTGTCGACGGTGCCGGCAGAGTGGGCACATTGAACGGAACTGCCCACAAGATAGTTTAAACGACCAAACCCCGGGGAGGCGGACCGACCCTCGGGAGGACACACCCATGTAGGTCCAATACCAGAAGGGTGGAGGTCGCACTATGTTGGCGAGTGCCCTCACTTGAACATTAAAATCAACGACACCATCTTGCCAGCTTTAGTCGACACTGGGTCGCAAGTGACTACCATTCAAATTGAAGAGTTTGCCAAATATTGGAAGCAGGAAGAGCTCCAAGGAGTACCCGCGAGTTGGTTGCAATTGATAGCCAGCAACGGTGAACAGATCCATATAAAAGGATACTGGGAGGCGGATCTGTGCCTTGGAACAACCAAATTAGAGAAACAAGGATTCTTAGTCACCACCGTGCAGAATCAACACATGCCGCCCGTCATATTAGGGATGAACACACTGAGGAATTGTCCAGAAGAGTTGGTAGACCTCCTGAAGAAAGAAATGCACCTCGAAAATCCCAAAGAAAAGAAAGCCTTACAACGTACGGTTCGAGTGCTGGAGGGGCAGCAGAAGTTTATAAACAGCCAGGGCGAAGCGGGTAAGGCTAGAATTGCTGATCGACGCCCAGTGCTCCTCCGACCAAACTCCGAACACATCGTATGGTGTAAAGCGAAGATTGGGCCAGGGGGCCAGGACTATGACGCAGTCCTAGAGTCCTGTGATCTTGAAGGACGAAACCCTTTCGCAGTGGCCAGAACTCTAGCCAAAGTCGACCGGGGAAGAGTCCCTATCCGAGTATTAAAC
Organism: Crinia signifera; assembly: GCF_055691185.1. Classification (NCBI taxonomy): domain Eukaryota; kingdom Metazoa; phylum Chordata; class Amphibia; order Anura; family Myobatrachidae; genus Crinia; species Crinia signifera. The sequence goes on along the minus strand of NC_139221.1, from coordinate 147,073,103 downwards.
CCTCATAACTACCCCATCAGGCTCTTCAAGAACTGTCCAATAGCCAGCATTATCCCGATTCACTTTCAGGATGTGGTGGAAGGGAGAGTTTCAGAGGGTTGCCCGGAACATGTCGCTGGACAGGCAGTACCGCCGGACTGTGGGCCCGAATGGTGGTCGGATATTTAGGTCGGGGACCCCGACACCCCAACGAGACAGAAAGAAGAAGTCCTCCGCATCGTGCAGAAGAATGCGGCCACATTTAGCCAACACCTTTCTGACTTCGGGAAAGCCGACAACATATATCATCATATACCCACAGGCACTCACCCGCCTATCAAAGAAAGACACCGGCCTTTGCCCCCAACATTGTACCAACCCGTGCGGAGGATGCTATCCGAGATGAAAGAGACCGGTGTAATTCAAGAAAGCTGTAGTCCTTGGGCGGCCCCAATTGTCCTGGTCAAGAAGAAAGATGGAAGCCTTCGATTTTGCGTCGATTACAGGAAATTAAACGCCATTACCCATAAAGATGCTTATCCCTTGCCCCGGATAGAAGAATCGTTAATGGCTCTCAAGACCGCCAAATACTTTTCGACTCTCGACTTAACCAGCGGGTATTGGCAAATCCCGATGTCCCCCGAAGATAAAGAAAAGACCGCGTTTACCACCCCAATGGGCCTCTTCGAATTCGCTCGCATGCCTTTCGGCTTGTGCAATGCCCCTGCCACCTTTCAACGGGTAATGGAACATTGCCTTGGCCATTGCAACTTTGAACTCGTCCTGCTATATCTCGACGACATCATAATATTCTCTAAAAGCTTCGAACAACACCTGGAGCATCTAGACTATGTGTTTGGTCGTCTAGCTCAGAGTGGACTGAAACTCAAGCCTTCAAAATGCCACCTCCTAAAGCCAAAAGTTCACTATCTGGGACATATAGTTAGTGTAAAAGGAGTACAACCGGATCCTGACAAAATTGAAGTGGTACAGAATTGTCCCACCCCCGCAACCGTAAAAGAGGTCCGTAGTTTCCTGGGCTTCGCAGGGTACTACAGGCGATTTATCGAACACTTTGCCAAGATTGCTGCCCCGCTTCACGAACTATTACGAGGCAAAACAGGCCGCGAGAGAAGAAGTACCTCTCCCGTCGAGTGGACTGAAGACCAGCAAAACTCGTTCGAAAAATTGAAAACAGCACTGATAGAGGCACCACTGTTGGCCTATCCAGATTATTCCAGACCCTTCCGTGTCTATACAGATGCGAGTCATCAAGGACTCGGAGCTGTACTGGCCCAAGTGCAAGAAGGGAAAGAACGAGTTATAGCCTACGCCAGTAGAGGTCTACGGAAGACTGAAAGAAACACCGAGAATTATAGCACATTCAAACTTGAGCTTCTGGCCCTCGTGTGGGCTATCTCTGAAAAGTTAAAAAATTACCTCTCAGCCACCCCCTTTGTCATAGTGTCTGATAATAATCCACTCGCCCATCTACATACGGCCCATCTGGCGGCGTTGGAGCAAAGGTGGTTGTCCAGACTGGCCAACTTCCGGTACACCGTCGAGTACAGGAGTGGCAAATTGAATGGCAATGCCGACGCGCTATCCCGACTCCCAACTCAAGATGTAACTGAATTGGCAAAAGACCCGGAAGAAGAGGTGGAGACCCCCTACTCGTACCCCGCTACAAATAACTCGCTACCCGTCATCTCTGGACCATTAATTGCCAGTGAGAGCCCGGGCTCCGATGACCTGGAGGACGCATCCATTGACTTTGACTGCGAGGCCATACAAAAACAAAGCCCCGTACTCCAAGAGTTAATCGGCATCATGAAAAATAAAATTAGGTTGACAAAACCGCAAAGGGATAACGCAGACCCCGAACTCATTAAGTTGCTAAGACAGCAGGACCGATTCCGATTGCGACGTGGCCTGTTAGTACGGATCAGCATCGACCCCAGTACTCATCGGTCCATCGTACAGAAGGTTATCCCACAACAAGAGGCCCGACCCCTACTGAAGGCCTACCACGACCACTCCGGACATTTCGGATTACAAAAAACCGAAGCCGTGTTGCGGAAGAGATATTTTTGGGTCAACCTACGAGCGGATGTCGAACAGTGGTGTCGAAAGTGTGTGGCTTGCAATCTAAAAAGACACCCCAAACAGGATCAGAAGGATCCCCTTTGCCCGATCAAGAGTCGCCAACTGCTAGCATTGATCGTTCTGGACCACGTAAAATTGGAGATGGCGGCCAACGGGGTCCAATATGCATTGACAATAGTTGACCATTACAGCAAGTTTCTAATAGCTGTCCCAGTTAGAGATTTAACCGCAAAAACCACAGCAGAAGTCCTGCTGAGACACTTAGTGAGACTTTATGGATACCCAGAACGAATTCTGACGGATCAAGGACCCGCCTTCGAAGCCCAAGTGTTTAAGGAACTCTGCAGTCTATATGCGTGTAAGAAAGTACGAACGACGGCCTATCACCTGCAGTGCAACGGATTGTGTGAAAGGGCGAACCAAACCATCATTAGCATGTTAAGGAGCCTCGCCGCTGAACAACGATCCCACTGGCCCGCCGTCTTGGCTGAGCTAGTGTACTTATACAATAATACGGAGCACTGTTCCACGGGCTTCACCCCGTTTTACCTTATGTTTGGGCGATATGGGAAGTTACCCAAGGATGTGGAGATGAACTCTGGAGTGACCGAAACTCGAGACTTTCACACAGAATGGGTCGACGAGCACCAACGGCGCATAGAGGTTGCCCGAAAAATTCTACAAAAGCGAATGGAAACAGTGCATCTTCGACAGGAACGGAACTACAATTCCAACGCCAAAGCAGTCCCTTTAAGGGTCGGTGATAGAGTCTGGAGGAGAAAAATGCGCCGCGCCAGTAAACTTGACGTTCTGTGGGAAGAGAGACCGTACCTCGTCGTAAAGATACCAGATAATGACTTACAGGCCTATCAAATTCAAAGAGAGAAAGACGGTCCCATCATTACGGTGCCGAGAGACCAGTTGAAATTATGCCCAGCGGAGATCCCTGTTTTCATCTCTAAACAGCCGCCTGATATGGACACATCAAAATCTGTTGGAAATGTACCTTTCCGTGATCCAATGGATTTGCTATTGTTCATGTGCGGGCCAAGTTTATCGAATACCACCAAGAGAATGATTGATCAGCCACAAGTGGAACAGACGGCGGAGAGTGAATCAGACGCTCCCTCTACAGTGAGTCAAATCGAGGACACTGGTGGTACTGTAGTACTTAGAAAGTCAGAGCGTAGTACCCGGCGGATACCACCTTTGAGATATCGAGTTTAGAGTATATGCTTGCTGTAAATACTGTAACCAAGAATTGGGGTATGCCCCTTACTGAAAATGTATATATGTATATAGAAAGATGTGAAAAGACTTTTGAGAAGTATGAACTAACTGTACAGATGCCCGAGGACTGGCATCTTTCTACCGGGGAGGCATGTAATACCCTCACCAGTGACGAGGGGTTAAACTACGGAGAGTATTGAGCCCCAATGAAGGCATGGGATTTGGGCTGGCTGGTGACAGAGACACCGTAGTGTCAGCCGAGCAATAAAGTTTTTCTCCTCTCGTGCACCGGGGGGATACAGGGTGCCCGCGGGGAGAGGAGGATAAAAGGAGACTGCAGCCGTTACTGGGGTTAAACCGCCGAGGGAGAGAGGGAAAGACTGCAGAGTAACGCAGCAAAGCAGCGGTGGACAGCGTGGCTGAAAAGAGACAGAATCATCCGGTGTGCTTACCGACGGGGAGAGCCGGGTCCCAGCGGCGTCAGCATCGTCAGTGACTGGATGCGGTGATAGCTTGCGCCGCAGTGTCCAGAAGTGCCGGAGGTCGGAGGCCTGTTCCCCGGTGACCGAGTGTCCGGGCTGTGACATTTCGGTCCGCCGGGAGGCGTGACCCCGCTTGCCGGGTGATCCCGGGGTTGGCCGAGAGAGCGCAACAGAGGCGGCGCCGATCAAGAGAGGTGCGGCCTGCAAGAAAACCCCACCTACGGTAGGCACACTGTGAGGAGGGGAGGAGCAAGGGGTGGTGACGCAGTTAGATCCACCCAGCAGCAATCCAGGCAGACGGACTGCGAGTGCTAAACCCTGAAAGAGCAGTCCCAGGGGAGTGTAAAGGTAAGACTGATACAGCTGATGCAGCATCCCCAGTAGGGAAGGATAGCCCCTCAGTGCAACCCTTAGATAGCCCCTCAGTGCAACCCTTAGCCGCCGCCAACAAGCCCCACCAGTGGAAAGAGACTGACACTTATTGTAAATGTCCCCCAATAGCTGCCTGACAGTCAGGGACGGAGATCTTGAGTAACAACCATTGAGTGGGCAGGAAGCTTTGCTCAGATTCCCCCAGAACAGCGATCAGTAAGCCAGCATGTCAGGACCCCATTAGTGACGTAGTGTACCCAGAGCGACACGTAACCCAGTTTGGCAGCAGAGAACTATAGGGAAAGTATAGCAGCAGCAGTAATAGACTGGGAATGCCAGACTCCCTTATATTGTAACTACAGGGATTCCTATTTAAGCCATTGCTTCCATACTGATTCAGGAGTGAGTTAGCATCCCCTGTGCTATAGGAGAGTGTCAAGGCTGGAGATAGAAAGTAACAGTATATTTGGCATAAAAGACAAGGAGAATGAGAGGTAACTAACTGAAAGTGCATGCCAGGATAGGATTACCGATCTGCAAACGTTAGGCAGCACAAGCCTCTAAAGTAAAGGCAGCAAGGATACAGCATCTCCATCCCTTATAGGATTACAAATTCTGCTAGGACATAAATTAAGCGCCCCTGTGGTAGGGAGTAAGAAGTCGGAAGTTGCTATCTAGTAACTGGAGCGAGACTTTGTTGCAAAGAACTGAACTATGACACCGTGAGAACTGAGTCTGTAATTCGTGTGTCACCGGGACAATAGGGAATTGTATAATACATGTTGCAAAAAGGATACCGTAATTGAATTGCTACAAAGTTAACTGTAGAAGTGTGGCGTATTCGTTGTAACATAATTTAACTGTGTAGGAAAATGTTAAGATAGCCTGTTTAAAGAGTTTGTTTTGGAAAATTCAATAAGATGCATGGTAGGCAAAAACGTATTGTGATCTAACCTGTTAGTATTTAAAAGTCATTATTGTTAGATTACCCTGTTTCCCGCATAATTATAATAAACCTTTAATTACAAGACCAACCGTCTGTACTTACCTGCAACGAAGAGAAGCATCGCAACGGAGAAATCCGGAACCTGAAAGAGAAAGGTAATCAAGTGTAAGAAGAGAATTGCAGTGCATTACACAAGCAATACAGATTTCTAAAAAAAGACCAACGAGTGCTAGTCTTTCTTCCTTCGCTACACTGCCCACTGGGACAGGCACCGGGGCAATTAACCCTTCAGAGGGAGTGCCGGACCGTACTGTGACTATATATATATATATATATATATATATATATATATATATATATATAAAAGCAATAGGTAGTAGGTAGATTCTGGCACTCAATTCCAATATGGTAATAACTTTGCTTGGTGCCCACGCTGGAATGGTATACAGAGGAAAGAGGGTGCGGCACTCAAGTCTGTAAATAACTGATTAGCCTCTGCATGGGCCAATATAAGCTTGTCCCCTGGCTGTGGCATTACCTCCCTGGCTAGTAAAGCCGGCTGCTTGTTTCAATACAGGGGACCTATATGTTTTTTGTTATCTGTATTTTTGGGACCAGGAGCTGTTGGTGCTGGTTCGTTAAATACATGTGTACCTCACACATGTATTCATCTGTAATAAAAATATTTTGATGGTGAGCCTGTTACGATGGGTTTCGGACATATACACACGGGTGCGAATAGATGTGTACCATACACATCCATTCGCATAATGAGCAGATTAATTACCAAGGTGGAATTTCTCTGGAGCAAGGCTGCGACTTAACTGATTGCTGGATGCAGCAGATTCGCAGCTGTTCGAAGAGGTCTGAATTACCCCCTATATAATGACTTTACTTTGTTCTGCAATCTCCTTGCACACTTGCTAATCACTGACATTCTGACAAAATAGGCCATCACGTTCTAATATAGAAGATCAAATACATTTCAAAACAGCAGAAATGTTGCATTTTTTAAAGAGTACTATTTTTTTTTTTGGTGCAGATTAACAATTGGGGGGGGGGGGGGGATACAGCTCCAGGTCACCCCATAAAAATAAGCTCCACTTTATCTCTCTTGAAGGTTTTATAGATCTCTTTCCTACGGCCAAATGTAATAGGGTGAGAGTTTCAGAAAGTGAGAGATTTTGGGAGAGTTTTCCCAAGTTTTTTAAAGCAGCAATCAATTGCACTGCAAAACCAGGTTGATTTTGCCATGTAGTTGATTGCTGTTTTAAAAAACTTGGGAAAACTCTCCCAAAATCTCTCACTTTCTGAAACTCTCACCCTATTACATTTGGCCTCTAGTGTTTATTTTACTGAGTGTGGGCTTCCTTATTTACTAGATGTACATAGGGACTCTGCAATGTATGTTTTCTAGTGTGAAGAAGGGACAAGCGTTTATGAAGGTCATTCTGGTTGACTGGCAAAGCTGCGAAAATTTGCAGCTTTGTGAATCATTTGTCAAATGCCGTCTGCTGCATGCACAAATGCATGCTTGCCGCACACACGCCGATATTGCTTGCATGCATGCGAATGGATGTTTTGCATAAACATCCATTTGCAGCTTACATGCGGGTTGTAATCATTTGATGGTTACCGACCATCCAATGATTTTTTAAGGTGTTCGCAAAACTAAGTCATTCTCTTATGTCTCAGATTTGCGGTGCCCTTGTAAGGGAGGGTGGGCAGCGGATTCTGGTGACGTCAGCTGCCCGCCCCACGGCACCCACAGCACGGACGAATTACCATAGGAACGGGCAGTGGTTTCATGGAAACACCCTTGAAACTCTAGGTGTTCCCATGGACGCGACCTGTGCCAGCCGCCCCATGCCCGCACTGCTCCATGCGCAGTGGTCCGCGACTATTCAAGGAGCCGCTTCTGTTAGAACAGATGGCCTGCCCATGTGCATAAGTGAATATGCGCAGGCCATCACCATTGCTCACCATTGCAAATTAATAACGGTAATTGTCAACCAGAATGACTGGTTAAATGTTAAATCACTTAAATGTAGGGTTACCACCTCATCCCTTTAATTCTGGACACATATTAATTACACAGGTTCTGTGGCTGATTAAAATAGGGTGAAATGGACTTTTGAAGTCAGCCAGCCACAGAACCTGTGTAATTTAATATGTGTCCAGAATTAAAGGGATGAGGCGGTTACCCTACTTAAAATGTAAGCAGCAGCATGCTGTCCCGTGTCCCCAGTAATCAATAAAATTATGTACAGGGATAGGTTCAGTGTCATCCATAGGCGAATCTAGGGCACCGGACCACCCAATAGACCGCCGTTCACAATTTAAACTTTAAAGTTTTGTGTACAGTCTTTTTTATACATTTTCTGAAGTCTCTCAGGGCTTCAGCGTTCCCAATAGTGCACTGCGCGGGTGCGTGGGTGCACTGGTGATGTCACCGCGCACAGGCGCACTGGTGCAGTGCAGGACTGAGAATGCTGATTCGAAGGGGAAGCAAAAGTGGCAGCTGTAAGCGGCTGAAGAGCAGACAGTTTGGGCAGTGAGGGTAGTGCAGCTTCAGCGTGAAGGGGCTGCAGTGTGGAGCAGCATAGTGGGCAGGGCGGCTGGCCTGGATTGTGGAGCGGCAGAGTGGCTGAAGTGAGTCAGCATCTCAAAAAAAGTGAAGAGGTTTTTTTCTAAGGTGCCTTTTTGCATTTACGGTGGAATGGGATAGGGTGGAGTGTTGAGAGTGGGAGAACAAGGACTCTTGGTAATTTTATGGCCCCCATATTTTTAAAAATGGTTACTCTGCTGTTATTTGGGAGGTGTGGGAGGGGGGGGGGGGGGCAGGCAGCAGTCCTGAGGGTGCACTGTCCCAAGGAATGCGGTTTTACATAGCACTTAAATTTTTGTCCCCAAAAGGTTAGGTAGCAGGTGCCATTGGTGGGAATAATTTGTCCCTTATCAGTCCAGGGGTGCCCACATATGTGCAATATCAGTCCAGGGGTGCCTGCATGTGTTCTGTATAATTCCATAGGTGCCCACATGTGTGCCGTATAATTCCATAGGTGCCCCCATGTGTCCCATATCAGTCGTGTAATACCACGCCCCTTTTTGTGATACCACGCCCATTTTTGCCATGTGGCTTTGTCGCGTAATGGTCCCACATACTAAGTGGTTGAGCCTGGGACCACCCTTTACCATATTTCTAGATTCGCCTATGGTGTCATCAGCTATGTGTGTCCGATGGACACCCAAGCTGATCACAGTGTAAAAATAAAAATGATAATCACCTACTAAGTTTTGACTGACCAGTGCTCTGTGAGGGCTGCCAGTCACCAGGGCTCCATGCTGCTAGTGTGAACCTTGTGCAGTAAAATGATGCTGCAAATATGCAGCTCACTTTACAGCACCTGGAGTCACAGAAGCAGGAAGCCCCGATGACTGCCAGCCCTCCACGAGCTCCAAACAGCTATCCCCAAGTGGAGTATGAGCAATAATAGGGGTTGTGGGCGCTCTCAGCGTGCTCGCACAGAGGGGGTTTATCAAGAAGAGGATGGGGTGGTGGCAGCATAGTGGTGGCAGCGACGCATGCTGAGCACATGATCAAGGTATTTTCTGCACAAGCTCTGTCCCTGCATGCGATAATTATTGCATTGTCAATTAGTCCGATATTATCACATCATATAAAGATGGTGATAAATAGGCCTCCTACACAGGAGGTGCAGTGAAGTGGAGCCTGGCAGCCATCATGCGGGTGATGAGTCACTATTCTGTGGCAGCCCAACCGTCAACCTGGGTACCAGAGGTAGGCACTGAGCACTAAGGGACAATATGCTGCTGGTTAAACTGAGCTAAGGCCACTGCAGGGACTCTCAGCCAAGCTAGTCACCATGACCACGAGGATCTCGCTGTCCAAGACACTCAGCAAGCCAAGCCAAGAGAAGAATGCAGTGACAGATCTGAACCAGATTCAGTCTATTATCGTGGGCAGATGTTTTGGTGTGTGGCTTGTCCATGCAATGATGCCCCTTATTATGAGGGCACACCATCTGTACAAATGTCGAAGCCACATGCAAAAGACCTCTCTTCCCCCTTCATGGTGAGCATCTTTTCATTCTACTCTGGATCCACCATTGCTTCCCTGTTTATGCTTTTTTGGATACTATGGTGGTGTTTTCTGTTTCAGAAAGGCCAGAGGCAGTGTGCTCTTTCTCCCTCTGTTTCAGAGGTGGAAATTCAATAAGATGGGAATTATATTTCACATGCATACCTCCCAACTGTCACGATTTTAGAGGGACAGTCCCGATTTTCGGGTCCTGTCCCGCTGTCCCACCCGCGGCAGGCATTGTCCCGCTGCGGGGGGTGGCAGTTGGGAGACCCCCCAATCTAGTAGAATAGACGCTGTGCGCATGCGCACAGCGTCTATTCTCGTATGAAAATGAGGGTGCGGCTAATTAGCATAAGCCGCGCCCTCATTTGCATACGCCCCGCCCCCTTTTCAGAATCGACTTATTTATTTAGCACCTTCTAGAAGATTATAGATAGTATCTGATTGATTGTCCATAGCAATATCCCATCTGAAATAGAATTCCCCTCTTAGTCAATTTTCCCCAAAGTCTCTAGACTCTGTAAAAATATATGGCCTAGTCAGTTTAAATATAGTACCAGCAATATATTTATTTCTGTTTGGACACACATGATGGGTGCAGTTGCAGTGGACCTTAGAGCAGGTGCACTAATTTCATGTGTCATGTTATTTCTGGGTTATTCCTATTATAATGCAGGAGAAGCCATTACTTCACTTTTCCTAGCAGTTCTGATTCTGGATTATTATTCAAACATTGAGCAATTGTGGTGAAGCACAAACCCTGCAGATATGGAACTGGAGCCAATCCACAAACAGCATAATGAAACCCATTTTAGGTAAACACAGTCATGCTTGTTGTCTACATTATGTTAATGATTATTTGTTTAGTTACTTGTACTTTCCAATTTTTTTTAGTTCTCTTTGGAAAATGGTCATAGAATAAAAGCATCAAGTCTGAGAAGTTTATTTGTGGGGCATGTGATTGACCTTTAGCAAAGGATTGTTTTGTACAGCATGTACTACAACCAGCCTAATGCAAATGCAGAAAGTCTAATGGCAGTTATAAGACCCCCTAAACACTGTTATTGTTATTATGATGATGATTATTATTAGTGTTATTATTTTAATTTCTTTATAAGGCATCACAAGTGGTTTGCAGCACCGTACATATGGCACACATTAGAAAAATACAGGGCACACACAACATAACAGTAACTGAAAATCTAAACTAGACTAGAGCACACATAACAATTAGTAGCACAGAGCCGGCACTAGCTAATATGGAGGCCTAGGCAAGATTTTGGCTGGTGCCCCCAAGCAGACATTTTTGTACGCAGCCCTATAGGATAATCCATGGCCATTTCTAGAGGCGAACAAGCCATGCAGCCGCCTGGAGCGCCGCGCGTGTCTGCACGGCTTCTCCGCCACTGTTATATCTGCCGGGGTGCCAACCCCCCCCCGCCAAAGCTTCCCTTCAGAGGGGAGAAGAGCGCATTGCGTCAGCCAATCAGTGTTTGCGGGCTGGCTCCTGATTGGCTGTCAGGCCGGAACCAAACTGAGCTCACAGGCCGGCAGCCAATCAGAAGCCAGACCACGAGGTATGATTGGCTGATGGCCCAGTCACAGGGACAGTGGACAAAGTGAGGTAAAGGAGATATGCATGATGCACTGAGACCTCTCGGCTCCTCAGAAGCTGTGGCAAGGTCAGCAGGTGGAGGAAACAGGCAGCAGGTGGCACCGAACTGGAGTGAAGGCAGGAGAGGCGCATACTGTGCTCCCCCCCCTCCCAAAAACAGCAGCAGCAGCAAAAATGGTAAGTTGCACTGCTGGTGGGAAATTCTGTCACTGTGGATGCATACCTGGCACTGTGGGGGCATACAGTGATGTGTATCTGGCACTGTGGGGGTATATCTGGCACTGTGGGGCATATCTGGCACCTTGGGGGGCATATGTGTATCTGGCACTGTGGGGTGTATCAGGCACTATGGGGGCATATATGTATCTGCCACTCTGGGGGCGTATCTGGCACTATGGGGGCATATCTGACACTATGGGGGCATATGTGTATCTGGCGCTGTGGAGGCATAGGATGTATCTGGCACTGTGGGGGCATATTGTATGTGTACCTGGCACTGTGGGAGCATACAGTTATGTGTATCTGGCACTGTGGGGGTGTATCTGGCAATGTGGGGCATATCTGGCACCTTGGGGGGCATATGTGTATCTGGCACTGTGGGGTGTATCTGGCACTATGGGGCCATATCTGGCACTGTGGGGGCATATGTGTATCTGCCACTCTGGGGGCGTATATCTGGCACTATGGGGGCATATCTGACACTATGGGGGTATATGTGTATCTGGCGCTGTGGAGGCATAGGTGTATCTGGCACTGTGGGGGCATATTGTACGTGTATCTGGCACTATTGGGGGCATATGTGTATCACACTTCCATTTTCATTGGCCACACACAATTTTTGGCATTTGCCTATGGCACTGTGTAATGTGGTAATGTGTAATGGGCATTACGGTGTGGGGAGTATTGGCCCTTATTCTGGTTCACTCGCAAAGGCAAATTCCTTCTCAAATGGACAAAACCATGTGTACTGCAGGTGGGGCAGATGTAACTTGTGCAGAGAGATTTAGATTTGGGTGAGTTATTTTTTTTTCTGTGCAGGAAAAATACTGGCTGCTTTATTTTTTACACTGCAATACTGAAAATCTCACTTTGGAGTAAAACCCCACCAAAATCTAATTCTCTCTGCACATGTTACAGCACATGGTTTTGTCCATTTGAGAAGGAATTTGCCTTTGTGAGTGAACCAGAATAATGCCCATTGTGTAATTGCCATCACAGTGAGGGGTGTAATGGGTATCACGGTGTGTGGAGTAATGGGCATCACAGTGTGTGGCCTAATGTGTAATGGGCATCATGGGGTGGGGCGTGATGTTTAATGGGCATCACGGTGTGCGGCATATTCTGTAATTAGCATCACGGTGTGGGGCATAATGTGTAAATGTCATCACAATGTGCAGCATAATTTGTAATTGCCATTCGGCTAAACAGTGTATATTGATTTATATAGCAGGGTTGCCAACTGTTAAGTGCTCCTCTCCGGGAGAAGCCCGGAGAGGAGACTTTCCTTACCCGATCGGGGGGCGGGGCTTGACTGTGACGTCATTAAGCCCCACCCCCATTATGGGAAATAGGAAAAATTATTGATCTCCATGGAGGGGGCGGGGCTAAAATGGCACGATTGTGCCATTTTAGCTCCGCCCCCTCCTCTGAGACCCGCGGATTGCGGCATTTACATGCCACGATTCGGGGGGCTCAGGGGGGTCCCCCAGATTCCGGGAGGGTTGCCCACCCTTCCGGGGGGCCGGGAGGGGGACCCGATTTTCGGGAGGGTCGGCAACCCTGTTATATAGCCTGTTATTGTTTGGGCTTGATTTGTGAGGCGTACTGGGTCACTGAGTGGGCCTTTATGCTTATATATCACTGTGTGTCCTTCAGCCCGCCAACTTAAGCGTGGGAGGACAACGACCTTTCCTGCTGTAACCAATTTGTGTGTAAGGTAATTGTTTTCCTGCTAAACCACAACCATTCTAGCTAGACCATGCCCTTTACATCCCTCTTTGCAAGTATGGGTGGGGGGCATTTTTATTTTTATTTCTTCGCACTAGGAGATAAAGTGTCTAGAAACAGCCCTGGGATAATCCTTCACATGATGATATAGTGTATATTGCTGTCTTAGGGTGACCTATTTAGGATGCAAAAAAAAATGTTGGCGATATTTTCGCCAAAAATGGCAATTTTTGCACTTTTTTCCAAAATCGCATGATTATTGAGATTATATAAAATTGCACATTCTGAAGTGGTGATTTTTAGTAATGCTGTAACTTGCATCCAGATGTTTTCCCAGTGTACAACTCGCATATTTAATGAGATGTGAATTCGGGAAAATGTTAATAAAAATCCCCACACATGCAGACCAAGTTCTGACAGGCGAATTTGACTGAACCATGCACAGATCATTGAGATCTGTGCATGTTCTCTCTTAAAAAAATGTGTAAACGTTAAATTGAAAAAAAAAATAGCTTGGGGTCCCCCCTCCTGAGCATAACCAGCCCGGGCTCATTTAGCCGGACCTGGTTCCAAAAATAAGGGGGACACAAAAACTGGGGTCCCCTGTATTTTGAAACCAATACAGCCAACAGCTCCTACAGCCTGCGGTGTCATGCCACAGCCGGGGGACTCTATGTACCCCGGCCATACCATGAGCACTGTGGCTGTTCAGCCTTGGACAGGGTACCTGGGAGAGTGGGGACTGCCCCAATAAAGCCCCCCCCCCCCCCCCAGGCTTCAGCCATCCAGGGCTAAAGCCCGGGGCTGTCACCCGCGTCTTGGTTTATACAGGTGAACTGTGGCGAACCACAAGTCCCAGCATGCGGGGCATTAATGGCCTTGCTGTGACTTGTAGTCCACATGTAAAAAGAATGTTTAAAAAAAACACACACAGAGAGAAAAGTAGAAGTTTATTGCACACACACACACACCTTTATTTGACACCAATATACTTAAAACACCAGGGTCCAGCGCTGACTCCCTACTCCTCTGCAGACTCACTCCGTACTGACAGCAGGGTGAGCTGGCTTCCTGCATTCCGGCTAACAGCTTCTATAGCGCTGTCACAGCGCTATAGAAGCTGTTAGTGTGGTTGGCTCTATGTGTCTCCATGGACCCCACGCTTCCAGGTGCCATGTTCACAATCTCTTTTCACAATCTCTCCATATATGGAACTAGACACGCCCTTTGGAGGAGCAGGACAAACCCCTTCTATGGGGCGCTTTGCAAAATTCTATTACCAACTATAATCTCCCTTAATGTAGTTTTCAAAAGTAGGCAAGTATAGAGCATAGTCTATTCAGATTTCACTTTTATATTAAATCTTTTGTGGCTCTGATTTATCCATTGTTAAAACAAACATTTCTTAACAAACTCATAAACTCCAAATTCTATTGTAATAGTTTTTTGCGCAGCATGACTGGGATGCCTTAAGGTTGTGGTGAATGTAGCCATTAATCAGACTGAGAATGAGATCTACTGAATGTAACTGATATTCCTTGTTGATCTGGGGCTCATAAGTATTGCGCTGATTGAAGGGGGAGGGACAGATGTTTCTGTTATTGTGGCACTGAATTCAAACAGAAAGCTAAGAAGCTAAAAGCACTAATTACAAATTGTTCTGTTCCCTGGTTTATAAAAACATAAAGCACATCCATTTTCACACAGCTATATATCTTGGCCATGTCAATTACACATACAAAAAAATAACTTTTACCAAACAATGGGGTAAATTTATTAAGATGGTAGTTTTATTGAAGATGGGATGTTATCGTGCTAAATTTTCAGCATGGCCAAATAACAAAACTAAAGCAAGGCATGCTGGGATGTGTAGTTTATCAACAGCTGGAGGGCCGCTTATTGCACACCCCTGATCTAGAAAGGTGCTAAATAAATAAGTAGAATCTGATTGTTTGCTTTGGGCAACATCCCATCTTAGTAAATGTACCCAATGTGTTCTGAAAGCTAGTTATCTCTTTACCTTTTTTTTTCTGATGTAGGGGTCAAAATTCATTGTTATACACAGATTATTGCTAATTTATTTTAAAATGTATTTCTCTTAAACATAACCGTATATACAATATCTACTTACTTTAGAAGTGCAAATGTATCCATAGCTGCAGTGTTGGGTCCACCAACCATCATTCCACCAGCCCCAGTCATTGGGCACACATTTCTTAAAGCCCAAATTTCATGGAAATCATATGCCAATTTCATAGCCCAAATAGCAGCAAATCACCATCAGAACAAACATTGGTCAAATAGTACCAATGCAAATCACAAATGTACTAACAATTTGCACCAAAAATCCAAAACAATTCACTAAATGAGTGCACTTAAAAAAAGCAATGTGTTTGCTGTGCAGGCTGTATGAATCAATGAGATACATGCAGACTGCTGTGTTTATAATGAAATAAAAAAAAAACGGTCTGCAGTCTTTTCCCAAAATACATAAAATAGCACCTGGCTCTGCTAGCCAGTCCTGGTTCATGGAATACGGGGACAAAACAGCATGGGGATTACCCATATTGAGTTCTATTGAGCTGGTCCTGGATCAGGAAATACAGTGGGGAAATTTGTATGGGTCCCGAATATTTCCAACAACTAGCATAGCTGGTTGTTGGATCAGAAATCTTTGGTCCTGGAAGACATGTTTTTGGGGCTCACTATCCCCCCCCCCCCCCCCCCGGTAGGTGCAGTCTGGAAAGTCAGTGCTCATTATCCCATTAGTCTCACTCCTCACCTGTATTGCTATCCCTGTGTCCATCAGCCTCAACCCTCCCAAGTCTCTTAGACTTTCAATGTCCTTCATGCCCATCATGCTCAGTTTCTCCAGCACTTTCCCCGTGTCACTTATTCTCCAGCCTTCCAAACCCTCAGAACTCGCAGCCCGGCAGCCGCACTGATTAGCTGCTGAGCCACAAACTCTGATTAGCTAACAAGTCGTGCCGCATTTGAAATGGCTGGGCAGCCACTGGAGACGCGGTAGCTAAAATGAAGCAGCAGCATGGGATTCCACTGGCCCTTGGTAGCATTGATGATGTGAGATATATATGAATGGGGCATTATATGTGGCATAATGTGTAATGGGCATTACAATATGTGCTGTAATGGGCATTATGGTGTGTTGCATAATGTGTAATGGGCATGACAGTGTGAGCAATAATGTGTAATGGATATTATGGGGTGTGGCATAAGGCATTAGAGTGTAGCACACTATATAATGGGCATTATGGCGTATTGCGTAATGGGGTAATTATGTGTAAGGGGCATTACGGTGTATTGCGTAATGTGTAAGTGACCATGATGGTGTGTGCAATGGGCATGACGGTGCGTGGCATAAATCCACCTATGGCAGGCCTACGTTTTCACAAACACCCATAAAACACCATGTTTCTGCCCATAAACGCTGGCTTCCTGGCAATCAGACTGCGACTTCTATGTTACTGCTATGTGTGTGGATTTTAAAGGTGGCCATACATCTACAGATCGATAGTCAGATCTGGCTGGTTGGAACAAAATCCTGGTAATGGATGAGAGCAAATGACAGTTGACCATTTGCTGTGAAATGCTGGAAAACTGCCAAAAACTGTCATTCAGATATTACCAGGTTTTTGTTCCAACCAGCCAGATCTGACTATCGATCTGTAGATGTATGGCCACCTTTAGTCACTAATTGTGTCAGGGCATGCAAAATGCAAATGTTACGCACATGCAGTCATTCCATAATCGATTGGACTTAAAATTCTCTAATTAGCAATCCATGCTGAATTAGATCTTTAATATGAGTTACAGGAGAAGCATTGGATATTTTTTGGAACATTTTCTGCTATCCTGAAATTTAAACACAGATATTTATTTGATTTGCATTAGTTGACATCATTGTTTAAATACACAATGTTACTACACTGTACTATGTCATATATACGGTCATAGTATTATTATTATTATTATTATTATTATTATTATTATTATTATTATTATTATTATTTTATGTTTTTCTTTATTTGGCAGCAGCTTCAGGAGCACTGGCTTTTGATTGTATGGGGTTTATTTAATAAGAAGAAACTGTTAATAAATAAGATAAGTTTTCCCTAATACTGTACATGCTTATGAAAACCTCTTTATACGTTTGTAATTCTGAAAGCAACAACAAAAAAATTAACTCTGTGTCAAATACCATATAAAGTGCTTATTATTTATTTATTGATTTATTACCAGTTATTTATATAGCCCACACACATATTCCACAGCACTTTACAGAAAATATTTGAACATTCTCATCAGACCTTGCCCCAGTGGAGCTTACAATCTACCGTATATTTCCTACCACATGAACATACAGACATTCTAGGATTAATGTTTTGGGAGCTAATTAACCTTCCACTGGGAGTACCCAGAGGAAACCCACACAAGTACGGGGAGAATATACAAACTCCACACAGTTAGGGCCAAGGTGGAAAGTGATTGATGATGTACAGTATATATCCTAGGAAATCATTTAACCAAATCATATTCCCTATGTATATGTGTAAAAAAAAGTACACCACATTTATTATAAGTCATAGCATATCTGTGCTATGGTCTAAAACCGAGAATACTCAGCACAACCTGTAATGCGGGTACACACCAATGAACTGTGCCTTTCTTCAAGTTCACCTGGACACTCTCACAGCTCCCCAGACCCCAGCTCACCAGTAAAGCCTGCATAGCCAGGGTAAGATGAACAATGGTGCACACGGGACTAAAGGTCCAAGCCTCCATTGTCATGCCAGCTAAGCACATGCTCAGGCACAAATCATAAATATTAAAATGTTATGTTTTTCTTTACAGAATGATGCAATTTTTCAACTTTCTCATATCTAAGGAGACATTGGAGTTCATAGTATAGGTGGTTTATATGCCCACATGGAAGTAACTACAGATTATGGATGGGATGCACTATAGTAAAAATGCGGTAAAAACCCTGTGGGCTTCTTACTGCATCCCATGCTGCCCCGCACGACTCCCACAACCCCGCGCCAACACCTCACTTTATGTGCGGGCAGCCTCCTGCTGTGCTGCCTGGACAAGTGACCTCCTCCTCCCTGCCCCTCTTTCGGGTGCAGGGAGGAGGAGGCGGAGCCCGGCAGTCCCTGCAGCCATCTGAGCAGGGGGCTGCCAGGCAGGCAAGGAGGGGGAGAGCCACGAGACCTGCTCACCCCCCACCGCTGCTTCACGAAGGGCAGCTCTTATCGCAGAAGCTGCTGTTTGCGATACGGAGACATATGTTTGAGCATTGAGTCATTGCGGTAGCCAGCAAAGGGGGGGGGGGGGGCATAATTAACTGCGGATGTTAGTACATACTGTCCAAAATTTGTAAGTATTTATTATTTTATTTAAGTTGAAGATGCATAGCTAGTGAAGACACACTTAAACATGTGATTCTTACTAGTTAACAGTTTACATTTCCGATTAAAGTTCTCTGTATGATATAATTTAAATGACTCAAACATAAAATAAAGCAAAACTTGATGAAGGCAACAAAAGCAGCACAACATTAGTAGCAGGCCATTGCAGTCTCTTTCAGAATACAAAGTCTCCCAGTGTAATTTAGACTAAATAAAGCTGCCTGGTGCATCCAAAATAGTCACATATGTTTTACCCCAACTTTTCAGACAATTCAGTTTTGCCATTTTATGTAAAATGTGTTTGATCTGGGATCTTTACTTCTAGATAAACATCATGTCATTTGTTATATTCAGTTAGCTTAATGTGGATCATAATCAGATACATAACTAAAATTGCCCTAGTGCCTTTTAGCATAACAGACTTTCAGCTTAGGGTAGAGAAACCAGACAATTAACATCCCCTGCTGAGCAGAATGACAAGCAGTCTCTGGCTTGTTCTCCCTTCCACAAAATTAAAACATGCTTGGGAACATCCCTTGGGGGATACAAAATAGAGACGACATCTATAAACTCAACATATGCAAAATTTATTTTTAACAACAAATATTAAGGAATTAATACATTAATATCACTGTCTCCAAAAGTGACAGTTTAGAAAATGTTAGTTATTCTTATGTATAGAGATGACTCAAGACACTGGGACAAGACATTACAGTTGAGAATAATTTTCATACTTATTGTATGCTGTAGCAAGAGATGAGCGAGCTGCTCATGTTTTGCTTTTTCGGCTACAGGAAATTCCCGTAAAAGTTTTACCAAATCACCTGTGGCTATCTCTTAATATTTAAACTCATAAAACAATGCAAAACATCATGCTTTGCATCTTACAGAATTTAGCCAATAAACTCCTGTATAATGTACACACAATACTATAGGGAGAGAGCAAGAGAGATGGATGTTTTTATTTTTTTATTTATTTTATTTTTAATGGTACTTTTAGTTTTCTTTTTAATATTATGATGAAATGTTGTCACGGTGGACCAATTTTTCGCGACTGAGTATGTGTAGCCGCTGTGTGCGAGTGCCCACCCCGCTCGCACACAGAGGTCCGGGTGGGGAGCACGGAGGGGTGTGGGGAAGCGTGCTTGGTTTTTTGCATATGGGAACGCCCAGCATTTCATGGGTGTTCCCATGAAAACGCTAGGCGTTCCCATGAGAAATTCCTTGATGATACGGGTATGGGAGGCGGGCAGCTGACATCAGCGGATCAGAGCTGAGACGCAGATCAGAGACATAGAGCGGTCTCTCAGATTTGCTGAAGAAATCATCCGATGGTCACTGACATCGAATGATTTCTCCCCTGCACCCAAGGCTGTGAATGGATGATTATGTAAATCATCCATTCACATGCCTGAGGAGCTTCGGGGTGACGTTGGGGTGGTGCGTGGGGAGGGGGGTGGGCGGCCATGTGGGTGGCATCTGGGGGACATGCAAGGCTGCGAAGTGCAACCAGAATAAGGACCATTGTACCCAAGAATGGGGGGTCTGAACACAGAGGCAAAGTAAGAGACTTGCACCCCTCATATTTTAAATAGTGACAGCACGTGCTGAAAAATGGGTGTAGTCTCATGGGAAAGGAGTAAGGCCACACAATAGTACCCCAATTCAAATTATGCCACACAATAGGGCCACTTATGTAATACACTTTATTCACACAACACCAGTAATGTCTATTATTCACATTATACCACACAGTAGTCCCCTTTTTGACAATACACCACACATTATGCCACACAGTAGTGGTTCTTATATATGTTATCCCACTTTACTTTAGATAGAGCCCTTTATTCACATTATGCTACACAACAGTACTCTTTATACAAATTATGTCACACAGTAATGTCTAGTACACATTGTCAGTGTTTACTTTTCAGATGTCTCATCTGCTTGGTCAGTTGGCGCTGTATCTTCATCCTGAGAAGAGCGATAATTAAAGGCCCATACAAACTAGTCGATTTTCAGCTGAAAGTCGTCTAGTGTGTATGTCCCACTGATGACCGACTAGTGATGATGTGTGCTCCTGCATCATCACTAGCGAGGTTTGCCATCTGCTAGCTTTACCAGCACATCTAGTGATATGGCTGGTTTTTCAGCAATCATCTCTAGGTGTGTACAGCCGTTGGGCTGAAAGATAAGACATTTTCAGGCCAGGTGACTGCCCCGCTGCCCTCCTGGCTCCAGTATACTTTTGCCTTAAAATCGCTCAGCAATATATTGCTCAGTGTACTGGCAATATCTCTCAGCAATATATTGCTCGACAATATATTGCGCAGTGTACCGTTTTCATCAACGACCAGCGATTTTGGCTGAAAATTGCAAGCTATACTGTCTCATTTTGTCTCTACCTCATTATGACTAGAAATCGCTGGTGCACAGTGCATTGTGCACCAGCGACCATCAATTTTTAGCCATAATCGGAGGAGCATGCTACTGCGACCAGCGACCATGAAGGACCCCGTGTGTACACAGCAGATTGGGGGTTAGATCAACATTGTCCATAAGAGTGGTCAGAGATGTTCCGCCCATAGGCGAATCTAAGGGGTGGTCTGGGGGTGCACCGGACCACCCATTAGACCACCAGCCACTTAGAAATTAAAGAAATGACAGCCAAGCAGAGAGCTGTGTGATGCCCGGCTGTTTAGTCTAAGGAATTGCACACCGTGGACGCACCTAATTCAAATAAATGACAGCCAGGCAGAGAGCGATGTGCGCTGCCCGGCTGTAGTCTAAGCACGCAGTGGCATTGATATTTTTAGTTTTCTCTTTGGACTGCCAGCAGCCAATCAGGAGTGGCATTGTTGGTATTGGTAGCCACTCCTTATTGGCTGCCATACCACAGAGCGAGAACTGAAAATATTGTTGCTCCTGCAGACTACAGCTGGGCACCGTGTGCGCACCACCACCCCTCTCCGGCGATGTTCACTGCTCCCCGCAGCACACACAGACAGTGCCCGGCCGGATGAGCAGGTCACACAGCGACAAGTCAGCAGCACCGGCGCAGGAGGCAGCGCTCAGGCTGGGGCTACCGAGCAGCACATAGGCTCCTCCAGGTCACCAGGGAGCGCGGTGGTCATCGCTCTCTGACGGTACAATCAGGAGCTTCCCCCGGGACTTCCCCTGAGTGTAAGCGGAAGCACCAGTGCAAGCATGTCCCAGCCAGCGGCACGGCGGCTGAAGTGCGGAGCTCCCCTGATGCTGCATCCAGGTAGAAGACCTGTTTCACTGCCCACTCACCTGCCCCTGTATGCACTCACATCTCAATGCACTCACATCTCTATGCACTCATATCTCTATCATCTTTATGCACTCACACCTGTATGCACTCACATCTCTATCATCTTTATGCACTCACACCTGTATGCACTCACATCTCTATCATCTTTATGCACTCACACCTGTATGCACTCACGTCTCTATTGTGCACTCACATCTGTATGCACCGATGTGTCTGCTGGGAAGGTGCAATTATCACCCTGCATCTGGGGACTAAACCCCGGACCGCCGGACCGAACATCAAAATCTGCAGTCCGGAGCTTGTAGGGTCCGGTCCGGGGGGTGTCCTGTTCGGGGGGTGTCTTGTCCAAGGGGGTCCCTGTGATAGCTATCACCAGGGACATGGGGAAGGGGAGATTACAGCCTCCCTGTGTGGTCCAGACCGTCCAGTTTTTGCTACATGCCCTGACTATACAGGGAGGCTTTATTCTCCCCCTCCTCCTCTCCCTGGTGACAGGTGTCACAGGCAGCCCCCCTGGACAGGACTCCCCCGGACAGGACACCCCCCCGGAACAGACACTACAAGCTCCGTACTGCAGATTTTGGTGTCCGGTCCGGCGGTCCGGGGGTATTGTCCTGGTCCGGTTTTTACCCATACCCCTGCATCTGGCATTGTGTGACATTCAAGGAAATCCATAGATACAGAATATAAGGATGTATTATTGTTTAGTTTGACCTTTAAATATATAAACACACACAAACACACACACACAAATATATAAAAAAAATTTTTTTAGGTACAGTATGGTTTTCTCATCAGGACCTATACAAAATGGATATTAAAGTAGATATTTTATTTATTTATGTATTTCATTTAAATGTAATTGTAATAATTGAGCATACATTAACTTGTAGATCTTATGTTTTAAACTGTAATCAATGGTCTGTAATCCCCCAACTAGGGAGGACAACCCTGTATTGATAAATAAAGTTTCTTATATAAGCAATGCTAGGTGTCTAACAACATTCATGCCCACACTACAGTATGTAACATCGTCCTCTGCCCAGCTGTCATTTATTTAAATTAGGTGAGTCCAGCAGCGTGAGACATCCCCCTTGGCAACGAGCAATTCCTTAGACTAAACAGCACACAGCTCTCTCTGCCCGGCTGTCATTTCTTTAAATTAGGTCCATCCAGTAGTATGACATCCCCTTTGGCAACAAGCAATTCCCTCCCCCCTTGGCAATTAGCAATTCTCACCCCCCCCCCCCCCCTTGGCATCAAGCTAACCCTTCCCACCTTGGCAACAATCAATTCCTGCCCCCCTTGGCAACAAGCAATTTCACTCCCTCTTGGCAACAAGCATGTATTCCCCCATGGGATTGAGCATGAAGCCCCCTTGGCATCGAGCATGAAGCCCCCTTGGCATAGAGCAAGAACCCCCTAGCAATGAGCACTTAGGTAAGCGGCACTTATGTGTCAAATATGTAATGGGCATAATGTTTTGTTATATAATATGTAATGGGCATTATGGTGTGTGGCCTTATGTGTAATTGGCATTACGGAGTTGGCTTAAATGTGCAGTGGGCATTACGGTGTGTGGTCTAAAGTATAATACCACGCCCCGTTTTGTGATGCCACACCTCTGTCCCGTTAGGCCACGCCCCATTTTCACAGCGCAAAGGTCCCCTCTACTTATGCATTTGGATTTGGGACCACCCATTACCATAATTCTAGATTCGCCTATGGTTCCGCCCACTCCAGTACAGATCTCTTATCAGACTTGGCATCCTGTCTGTTGCGTTCCAGTGTGTACTGAGCTGGTACAAGACAGTTGTCAGGAGATTCATTAATGTCCAGCAGGGAAATGGTCAAAATCCCAAAGGTGGGAGGGATGAGGGCAGCACCCACCTTATGGAATGCCCTTCCACGCACATTAAGACTCTCCTCTAGCCTCCAAAATTTCAAATGTTCCCTGAAAACTCACCTCTTCAGGCAAGCTTATCATATTTAGGACCCCCACACAACCACCAGTACCATTTATATCTAATTGCATCCCATCAGGACTGTCTTGTAATCTGATGGGAATGCCATGCTATGGAATTCTATCCTTATGTATTCCTCCTATTATCCCTAAAGATTGTAAACTTGCAAGCAGGGCCCTCCTACCTCCATGTCGGTTTGTATCTACCCAGTTTGTTTAATCACTGTAGTGATATTCTGCACTATATATGAAACTGTAAATAAATAAATAAAGACAATTATTTGCTCTGGCATATACACTATATTTCTTAGGTGGGTCAAGGTCGAACCCAAATCACTGGACCTTTCTTAGGTGGCTCAGTCGAACCCAAATCACTGGACCTTCAATCTGATACAAGGATGGTCCATATGGGTTAATTGGTTCCAGAGATATTGCGGTAAACCAATTTTTTCATTTCTGAAATGTAATTTCATGACTGTTCACGTTTTTTGAGGGTAGATTTCTCTGGAATCAAATGGCCCAGCTATAGCCGGTTGTTTAAGGGGGGGGGGGGGGGCGGTTTTCTCTCCCTTTCTGGTGTGCAGGGCTGCCGACAGGGGGGGTCTGGGTGTACTTGAGTCCCCGGCCCCGCCACCCTGACAGAGGGTAGGGCCCAGGCAGCTCTATCCCGAGCACTTAAGCTGCGGCCGGATGCACCCACACCCCCTCATTCATCCGCCGTCCAGCGGTATTAACATGCAGGGTACTTGTTTCCTAGCAGGGCGCCCATCGCGGGCATCGCATGTACATCGCTATTACCAACGCGATTACCGACGCGATTACCGCGTTTTTACATAGGGAACAATGTTAAATGGCCCAATTGACCCGATTTCACATAGGGAACAATGTTAAATGGCCCACAGACCCCAAATAGCCACCCTGAAGTGTGAAATGGCCCCCCCAATTGTTAACGCCACCCCACGATCAACGTCAACCCGAAGCGTGGCGAGCGGCGGCGGTATGCGTCCTCCGATCTTTTCATACCCCCACTATCCACGTCGGTGTGGAGTTGAGAATAGAAAGTGTGGCGGTCGCCACGCTTCGGGAGCGTGTTACGCGTCCCCTCGCGGGGCTCGCCACGCTTCGGGCTCGGTGGCTCGCTGCGCTCGCCACACTTTCTATTCTCAACTCCACACCGACGTGGATAGTGGGGGTATGAAAAGATCGGGGGGGCCATTCCACACTTCAGGGTGGCTATTTGGGGTCTGTGGGCCATTTAACATTGTTCCCTATGTGAAATCGGGTCAATTGGGCCATTTAACATTGTTCCCTATGTAAAATCGTGGTAATCGCGTCGGTTGCATTGCATGCGATTTTTTTGCCGCATGCGATGCGCCCGACGTGATTTTTTTCCTTGCGATGCCTACGATCAAAATCGTGGGCGCCCTTCTAGGAAACAAGTATCACATGCAGCCTGTAGTGAGCCTGTCCGTCTCAGTTCATTGCGGCACACCGAAAGCCAGGACCCAGAGCCCCTACATGGGAAGCCCCCCCCCCCACCGCGCGGTGTGGCGTAATGACGTCACGCCGCGCAAGACAAACAACATGCAAGACAAATGAGGAGCAGCAGTCACCAGCCTTGCTGCAGCCTGGAACAAGCACAGCATAGCACAGCCACCCCAGCCTGCTCTTCCTGCCCCTGCATGGACTGGTGATAAGAAGGTAGTAAAATGATTCTATACTTGGGGGGGGGGGGGGGTTGGTCCAGGGAGTGCTATATTTATACACCCACTGCCCACCAATGTATATATTTTTCTATGCCCACTGCCCACCAATGTATATATTTATGTGCCCACTGCCCACCAATGTTTATATATTTATACACCCACTGCCCACCAATGTATACATTTTTCTATACCCACTGCCCAACAATGTATATATTTTTCTATGCCCACTGCCCACCAATGTATATATTTTTATATACCCGCTGCCCACCAATGTATATATTTTTATATGCCCACTGCTATCAATGTATATTTAAACACTATTGCCCACCAATGTTTATTAATAATAGGTGGTAACGTATAGATTACTGGCGCTTATTATTAATAAACATTGGAGGGCAGTGGTGGTTAAATAAATATACATTGGTGGCAGTGGGCATAAAATATATACATTTTGGTGGGCATTGGGCATAGAAAAATATATACATTGCTGGGCAGTGGGCATAGAAAAATATATACATTGGTGGACATAGGGAAAAATACATACATTTAACAGTAGGGGGGGGGGCTTCCTATTTTGTCAGTCCTGGGCCCACAATTTCTGATGGCAGCCCTGCTGGTGTGAAAGGGGTATTATTTTAAATAGCTGGGACCTGCAGTGCTCTGAATGCAGCCGGGCAGCCCCCTGCTCTCTGCTCGGCTGTCAATGGCTGTCATTCTGCCCGACGGCGGTCCCCCAGTTACCGCAAGCATGTATTCTCCCTTGGCAATGAGCATGTAATCCCACATGGCAACAAGCATGGAACCCCTGGCAATGAGCATAGAACCCTTGGCAATGAGCATGTAGGTAAGCAGCACTTATGTAGCATAATTTTTAATAGGCATTATGGTGTGTGGCTTAACATGTCATGGGCATTATGGTGTAAATTTTTAATGCGCGCCTTTGGCGCGCAATGTCCCTGTTTATGAAGCATATTGTGAATTTTTGATCAATTCATTTGGTATAGTGTGTATTTTCGCTCCATGTGCCATAATGTGTATTTTGGCTCAGTCGGTGTGAATTTTGTCTCATTCCATGTGGCATAATGTGTTAGAGCAAGTACAGTATAAGGGGGTTACTATTGTGTTGCATGATTTGTATATTGGGTATTTGGTGTGGTAAACTTAGATGACCACAAAAAAAGGTGCTGAAATGTTGTCTACCAAGTTTTGGCGAAGATATTGTGTGTGTGTGTGTGTGTGTATGTACAGTATGTATATATGTGTATGTGTGTGTATATTTATCAGATCAATCAAATAGAAAGTTTAATAGGCAACGTTTCAATGTCTGCGCGACATTGGTTGAAGCCTGATGACGATGTCGCGAAGACATTGAAACGTTGCCTATTAAACTTTCTATTTGATTGATCTGAGAGATGTATTTTGGAGTGCGGCACACACGCTGGGAATATATATATACTATATATATATATATATATGTGACTTGAAAACAGTTAATAAACTGAAACGTCGTCAGATGGAGTAGTCACCTCCTTTATTCGACCTGTTTTGTTAGTCCAATTGACGCACCTCTACGTTGGATATATATATATACAGTATATATATATGACTTTGGTGGTCCGGCACTCACGCTTTGAAGTATACTTTCTGCCAGGTGCCTTCTGTAGCAAATGTGTAGATAGAAGAAGAAATGCAGCGGCACTCATGGACTTGTGTAAAGAATTGCTTCTTTATTGTAGTATTTCTACGTTTCGGTTTGTCTCCAAACCTTCATCAGGAATACAGTTTAAAGGAGCAGGTCATGCTTTTATAGTGAATAGGCAAACAGTGAGGAAACAAGTGAAAACGCCTACCCACAACAGGCTGGTGACGTCATAAACAGTTGACTGTCTCAAGACAGTGACAGTGTATAATTAATTGTATGCTAAATACAGTAAATAATAATAAAGACAAGTGTATGTACAAAACAAGCAGGGACAACAGAACATACAGCAGCGGTACATATACATGTAATCACATTTTATATATATCATGATCAATGTTGTGTGTAAAGGCAAGTGTCATAGATGATAAGACAGACTGTGCACTTTAGTCCTTTGTAGAGGTTTATGGCTATGCCGTCTAGCTTTGCTAGATTAATGCGCGTGTATGATACATGCTGTAAGACAAAAGGCAAATGTGTCAATGTAACATTTTGTTCATATACTTGGCAACACTCTGTCAAACTCCAGTGCGTCTGGGGTAATCTGTGAAAACATAGCAACTACCATGCTGCGCAAGGAGAAATATTCAATTAATAAAAACTTGAGAAAGAAAGGTATTTGTTTAACCCATGTGGTTGTACTGTGTTGAGTTGTGCTATCCACTTTGTTTCTAACCTTAAGAGGGTTTTGTTCCTATCACCTCCCCTGGGGTTGTTTTTCACATGATCAATCATTTTATATCTTAATTGTGCCATGTTATGCTTGTGAGCTTTAAAGTGATTCGCTACTGGTTGGTCAATGGGTACACCGAAGAGGGCTTTCTTGATAGCGCTCCTGTGTTGTGCCATTCTCTCTTTGAATGTACAGGCTGTTTTGCCTATATAATACAAATCGCATGGACATCTAATGTAATACACAACGAACTGGCTGTTACACCCCAATACATTTTTTATTTTAATTCTTATGCCAGTGTGGGGGTGCAGAAAGGAGTCTCCAGTCTCTAGATCCCCAGGCATTAATAAACTCCTGTTTTTTTGGTAAATAAATGTGAATCTATATTAGCTGTAAGTTTTGAGATGTCAGTGTGCATTATTTGGTCTTTCACATTTCCGCCTCTTTTGAAACAAGACAGTAGTCTTTTGTTTCTGAGGGGTGTGAGAGCAGGATCATTTTGTATTAAGGGCCAGTGATTCCTGGCAGTGCGGTTAATTTCTATACTTGCTGTCGTGTATGTGTTTACCCATACAATAGCCTCATCTGCTTTGTTAGTAGCCTTAGGCGTACAGTATGTGTTTTCGGTTGTACAAGGGCTTTGGTTATGGCTGCCATTAAACTTTTATTGGGATATCCCCTTTGCAAGAATTTAATCCTCATCCTATGCATTTGGACTTGCTCATCCTGTGGGTCACTGCAGATTCTGTGGACCCTTAGGAATTGGGAGTATGGGAGACCCTTAATTAGTGGCGCTGGATGAAA
Source organism: Crinia signifera (assembly GCF_055691185.1). Classification (NCBI taxonomy): domain Eukaryota; kingdom Metazoa; phylum Chordata; class Amphibia; order Anura; family Myobatrachidae; genus Crinia; species Crinia signifera. The sequence goes on along the minus strand of NC_139221.1, from coordinate 147,044,752 downwards.
ACTGGTTGCTGCAAGTAGTGTATTGCAGTCTGTGGGTTTGGAGTATATTGATGTTTGCAAAACGTTATCATTCTTGAACACTGCTACATCTAAAAAGTGGATGCAGTGTGGTTGTACATCATACGTGAATTTTATATTCAAGTCTCCACTGTTAACATCTTGCATCATGAATTTGTATCCATGATGCAGGATGTTAACAATGGGTGGGCGTTTTCACGTGTTTCCTCACTGTTTGCCTATTCACTATAAAAGCATGACCTGCTCCTTGAAACTGTATTCCTGATGAAGGTTTGGAAACAAACCGAAACGTAGAAATACTACAATAAAGAAGCAATTGTTTACACAAGTCCATGAGTGCCGCTGCATTTCTTCATCTATCTATCTATATATATATATATGCCATTGCACTCTTTGGCTGGAGGGAGTGTGCATATATATCGTCCAATGCCCTCAGTCCTGGCGATACATGGTCTGCACAGCAGCCCAAAGTCTGCAGCCGCCGCTGGAAGGTAAGTATATCTGCAGCTTCTATTTTCCCTTTTTTTCTGTGCCAGTCCCTTGCATATGCCAACCTCTTTGCCATTTTCCACCCTATACTAAGCCCTTTGCAGTTTCCCTATGCCAGTCCCCCGCCTTTTCCAGGCATATATAATTAGTTGAAAGTATTTACACAACTAGAGACAGTCCCCTGAGCAGACCACCCAACCAGAACACTGGTCACGCCTCCCACATTATTAGGTGCTAGCCACAACCCCTATTATTGCGCATAATAGGCCCTTGATCATTTTCAGCTCCAGGCCCATTGAGATCTTAATCTGGCACTGCCCATATGGATCCAGCCTGGTATCAGATTGAAGGCCCAGCGATTTGGGTTCGACTGAGATCAACCTCGAGCTTCAGTGATGCCGAAGGGGGAACTGGCAGCCGTTGAACTGGGTGGGGGTCGGAATTACCGTAGCAGGTCCCATGTTATCCTATAGGGAAAGTGTTCCAGCTTTGCCTGGCAGCATCTCTAGTTCCCAGTGGGCTAGAGACACGGGACTGGGCTCGTTGGAAAGTCTTGTACACCCCCGGACCACCCCCTAGATTTGCCTATACCTATAAGATGTATGTAAACATACAATTCTGTGAATTAAATTTAGGGGGGGGGGGAGCAGGGAGAAGGAAAGCATACTTACCGCAACTGTCTCAGGATTCCCAACATTGGCATGCTGTTGTTGGTCTTGTGGCCGCTGGTATCACGACTGCCTGTCTCCCATATGTATTCCTCTATAGCAGGAGTGAGCTATTATTTCAGCTGGGGGGAAACAATACTTCCAGCAGATATTCAGTTCATTGGCTGATAATTTATGTCTCTCCACATTATCATTTTGCATGACTTAGTACATTTTTCCTTATGTATATATATATTGACCAGCAGATCCAAACCATTAATATTTTAGTATTTTCAATATATGTTACTAATCTTTGTGTATTGCATGTGATACCTTGCATGCGATACCCCGACTCATGCAGTAGCTCCCGGGCGGTTGGACTGCATACAACACATCATATGTAAAAGAAAGAATAGGTGGAATCTGTGTGCACAAATTAACTGTATTGTGATTAGCAGCCTTCTTATGACCCAAAGCAAGAGCAAACACCCACTCTTTGGTGTAGTCTAAAAGGAAAAGATGGTCATAATAAGTGCAGTGGATATGTTAGTTAAGATCTGGACCCAATACGGGAAGTTTTTACCAGAAAAAAATATTTTATTTAATATACAGACAAAAGACATTTTACACATAAAATGTTTTACACATATAAAGTGCAAATGCAGTTGGGTTGCAAGAATAAATGCATACAACCATATACATAGACGGGGCAGTCAAAGCCTCTATCTCACACATCATATGCCAGTGGTGTAAGTTCATCCCAGTTGCCCGGAGGCAAGATAAATATTAGTGCCCACCCCCTCCCCAAACACACACAACACCTTATATAAATATATGTATGTATGTATGTATGTATGTGTGTATGTATGTTATGTTTAAAATAAAGAGCGTTTGATGTCTATGGGCCTACTAGGAGGGGAAGTCATCCACAGAAGCGATATGGACAGCTTGCAATGAACTGATTCAAACTTACAGGGGAGGAGAGGTTCCACCTTGGGAGCAGGAGCCCGGCAGCAGATGACTCCATTGCCTCCCAGAGTTACGCCTCTGTCGTATGCTGTCTTTTTGTATATGATGTATCATATGCGATTGCATACATGGCTGCGGGATCTGATAAATATTCATGGTAGCCCTGACCATCTGCAACTCTTATCTGAGGAGCACGGGAACGTGCCTTGGATCGGAGTCAGAGGAAAATGACATGCGATATGGCCACTTTTCATCAGATCCCTGATTCCGGAAGCTCGGAATAGCATGAAAAGTGGCCATAACGCACTAGTTAGTGGGAGCCTTTACAATAACAAAAGTTGAATGCACACTTCGTGTAACACTATAGTATGCTCTCATCTAAAATAGATAAATTAAGGGGAATATATTAAATGTTATAATGTTGTATCAGGATACGGTCATTGGCTCTACAGTCTAAGTCGACAGTCAAACGGGCGACATGGGGTTTTTCACTGTTTTTAAGCCGACATGTCCCGACAGGTGGTATCTCATGCCCTACCATCCACTAGGGCGTGGAGGGAGAATAAAATAGTGTGCCGAGCACAACGGGACACCGTGCCCGAAGCATTGCGAGTTAAGCGGTGAATTGGAAACTGTGTCCATGTCGACTGTGTCAACATTCGGGACAAAAAAACAGTGAAAGACCCCATGTCGACCTTTTGACTGTCGACGTCGACACTGTCAGCCTATTGCTTGTGTTGACCTATTGACCTGTCGACCTAAACCCATGTCGACCTAAACCAATGTTGACCTTGACCCATGTCAACCTAGAACCATGTGGACCTTTCCCCATGTCGACCTAATGGTGTTGATCCAATGCTTGTCGACCAACTTGCTGTAGACCAAACGATCCCAACCCTATGTATCTACATCAGGGCGAGGCTGGATTTTCTAAACAGAGGCTGCACAATAAAATAAAAAAGTCTTTGCAACCAGACATTTCTGATGTTGTACAACACAACTTTGCAGGATATATCAGTAATTGAATTTCTAGGTTGGATTTGTACTCCTTTGCATTCTCCAGTCTTGTGAATAATGAACTAAGTTATGCCTCAGTTACAGAAGCTGGGAAAGAGGCCAGTGGTAGTAGCATAGAACAAAGCAGAGCTCAACCATTAAAAGCTTTGTGGGTCCCACAGAATACGGACAGTGTCAAAACCCCAGTAAGGTGAACCGTGTAATTTGTGCTCATTTAGAAGATTTCCGTCAATACTACAGTTAACATTTTTTTTTTTTAACTAAGTTTCAAGCGTAAGTGACATAGAATCTATGTTTAATGAGTTAGATTGTTTCAATGTTTATTGACGTTGGCTAATATGTGCATATAGATTCACATTCTAGTAAAAAACTGCATGTCCCCATTGAAAAGCAATGACTTTTTTCATCATCTGTATAAATCCAGTTAAACATGATACAGATCGCTCCATCTACAATAGTTTCTGCACCGTGAGCCAATTTCACATTAATATATCCCCTCATGCGGACATCACATGATCTCATCTCCTGTACGACACAATCGACTTGCATTGATCAACTGCACTTTCTATTCACTCCTCCTCCACCATCATATTTGTTACTCTTATCTTTAAATATTTATCATATTAGTATTGTAAAGCTATATTCCTATGCACTTTTCACTTCAATATTCAATTTATGTTCAACCTCCACATGACCTCACCTCACATATGTCACATTCATAACGCACTTACAACAATATCCATTAACGCTGTCCACTAATAGACCTGTTACCTATTCCACGTAATTGCTATTTTTATTGTAATGATATATTCTGTCCTTGTCATATCTGTAGTATACCCATTATAGTTACACATACTGCTCACGCATAGGGACATACAGTAGCATCACCCTGCCAATGATCCCTTTGTGGCTACATCTGTCACTAAATGAACTAATTTAGGCCATCTACCTCAAATTTGATCAACAAACTGTCCATCAATCACACAAAAAAATTCTGTCAGGCAGCAATACTTCTCTTTATACATCAATTTTCCTTTGAATGTCCAAAAAGGGACACAATGCCTTATACTGCACATGTCCCAAGTAACAATCACTAACCTCCAAATCCTTCCAGTTCAGGACAAAATTACATTTGATCAAATACTGTATTTAGTCTCTAATAATTGCTATTCTTAGTATTAATGCTATAATCTACATAACTATAATTGAATGATGTGTGTGTGTATGGATGTTCCATGATAACTCTCAAAAGCTTTAACCAATCTTCTTCAAACTTTGCACACTACCGTATCATGCACAACACTTTTGTTGGTAAGCTGCTCAATCAGAGGTGTGTCACTCAGGTGCCAAAAGGGAGGGGTAATTCTGTCTAGGAAAAAACATTTGGTATCCCAATTGCACACTGAGTGAAACATAACTACATTATAATCAGATAACACAGAGATTTTGGTTGCGTATATCTGCAGATATAGGGCTAAGCCCCGTGGCCGTACATCAAGGCATCTCTGTCACTGGGGGTACCGTATCATCTTAAGGGACAATCTTAGTTTGAAGATGGGTTTTATGGTACGACCACTTAAGGCATTGTGATATGTTGTTGGAAAGCATATAACTTTCTGAATGCAACCAGGGCTGCTGAAAGCGCCAACGGGCCACAGTTAAAAAGGGGCGTGGTCAATGGAGGGTGCATGGCCACACAACTATAAACATTTTTGCAGGGAGTGCAGTGCCATGTGCTGAGTGGGAGAGAGAGTCTGCACAGCTGCAGCAGCCTCTACTCTCTTCTTACACTGTCTGGTCTCTGCTGTGAGGGAGGTGGAGACGTGACCCAGGACCCTCCCTCTCGACAGCACTGTATACAACACAATAAACCAACTCCATTAAGTGGACACTTAACCCCTTCAGTGGTGGGTTTTCCTGGGGCAGGACAAACCTCCTGCCCTAGTAATACTCACCACAGAAGGGGCAGCCGCTGCCGTGGAGCTGCTGCTGGCTTCAGCTGTTTGCAGCTGTTTGGAGAAGTTTGGGGGCCACTTGGGGGGGGGGGGGCGCTCAGGAGTACTCAGGTGTTCAGATGCTCAGCCATTCGTCTGTTCGGGCATTCCTGTGTTTGGACGCCCGAACACACAAACTTCCAAGCGTGACAGAACCTCCCCGAGCGGCCCTGATCCTCCCCAAGTGGCCCTGATCCTCCCGAGCAGTCCCGATCCTTAATGAGAGGGGGGGGGGGGGGGGTAGGATCAGCTACAGGTGGGATGGTGGTGCACAAGTGGTTCACCGCTAAAGGCACCACAGGTGCACCCTTTCTTTACAGTGGCATGCACGGAATTTTCTCGGGAGAGCACGGTCCTGTAGCACAGCTCGTCCTGAGAAAAGGTAGGAGAAACTGAGGACTGCAGCACAACTATCACCAGGGTTACTGTGAAGACATGGATTCTCTGATCACTCAGGTAAACAGTTTAGTAACATGGCAAAAGCCCTTTATTGTGTATATATATACACACAGTGCACTACAACAGTCACAATTACCAGCCAGGAAGGTATCTTACTTACTAAGTCCCCACAGTAGTATATGATTACCGGTGCTTGCGTTCCTTTGCTACACAAGCTGGCAGTATTTCTGAGTCCCCTGGCTTGGGATACCAGCTCACACAGCACCCTGAAATGTCCACACTGATGGCACCACAATGCCTAGTCCGCTTGTGTCTGTCAGAAGTCCAACTCTCTCTCTGCACCTCCTGTGCTGATCTCTGGGGCCCTCACACTCCCTTCCCAACACTGTATTCCCAGGGAACCCCACTTCCATCACCTCTGGCGCATCTGGACAGTGGCTTGCTTCCCCCTCCTCCACCCACAAAGTGGGAAACTGCTGAGTTACCTCCAAACCTGGGACCTCTGAAATTCTCTGGAACGCGGGCAAGTCTTCCGTAACGGCCTCACTGTACATGCCAGGAAATTCCGGCACTTCAATCTCTATGTGGCCTCTAGTGGTCCTGTCCTGAGTAGCTTCTTCACTCATGACAGAGAAAAGTGGTAACAGGTGGTGCCTCCTGACACCCACCTGGATGTGTGAGTCTCCATTATCTTTCAAAGCCTCAGTCCACTCGTCCATATCCAACGGAATGTGTTCTGACGCTGCTACTTCTTCCACTGGGATGAGAAGTGGTTGCCAGCAGCACCCTTGGGCATCCCCCTGATCTATGACAGCCTCCACCAGCCTAGCACACTGGTCAGCTGGTTCGAGTGTCATTGGTAGCCTAGACTTCACCTGCAGGGGTAGGACCCCGACGCTTACAGACTCCTTGGTACCCATGACACTGACCTCTTCTTGGTACTGGCATTTATTCACCATTTCCTCTCATGCTAACTGTTGGCAAACGATACCTCGCAGCTCACTCTCGGAAACCAACTCTTCTCGGTTCATCCTCTTTAGTTGGTCCACTGGTCCCACTGGCAGCGACTCAACTATATTCGGTATAGCCAAGGGCATGGCAGATGCGCAACTCATCTGCTCCTCAGATATTCCTTGTACAGGGTAGCGCAGGGAAGCATTCTCTGCACTTATCTGTACTGTAGGACCCAGACATCCCTGTCTCCTGTGGGGGTCCAACACATCCCGCTTCATGGTCTGTTCATGCCACCTTAGAGTAGATTCCATCAACGGACTGCTTGAGCTCTCCATCCTCTGACCCAGTTGCTGGCCTTGCGACTCTCCTCCATAGGAAACTTCAACCGTCATGTTGTGTTGCTGGCACCTTCCCTGAGGTACCTTCTGATGGGCCAGGGGGGTCTGTAGAATGGTAGCTGCTGGTGCAGCAGTTTGCACTGTGTAAGTGTTGTCTGGTAATCCCAGGACCTCTTGTATTACCCGCATCCGATCATCAGGCGTTGCATCATCTCCCAGCGCCTCTAGCCGGGCCTGTAATACCTCTGGGGTCCTTTCAAACTGTTCCCTAACATTTCCCTCTCCAAGGAATTTCAGGCGGGGTTGCACTGACCCTCGGGATCTCACCTCCGATCCTCTGCTCTCGCTGAGGTTCTTGGCATAGAATGTCCCGGCTGCAGGTCTCAACCATTCCGTCATGTATCCCTCCTCGTCCGACTCCTCAGAGTCCTCATCATCATAACAAGGGTGTTCTTGATCCCATAGCACCAATTTTGCAATTAGGGATCCTTTTACATCCATTGCATTCCTCTTAATGCCTCTTGCTCGGCAGATTACCTGTAGGGCACGCTTGTTCAGGCTTTTGTAGGCTTCTGTTCCTGCCTCCATACTGCTGGCAGTCCAAACGTACTGTGACATTTCTCACAACTTTTCAGCAAGATACCTGGCTACTGTGTGCCAAACTGTTTACAAGGCTCTTAGGTGTCCTCCGCTGATACCTCACCTAACCTTACCCAGGGTACACTGGGACTGAGTGATCCCACTGCTGCCACCATTTGTGAAGACATGGATTCTCTGATCACTCAGGTACACAGTTTAGTAACATGGCAAAAGCCCTTTATTGTATATATATATATATATACACACAGTGCACTACAACAGTCACAATTACTAGCCAGGAAGGTATCTTACTTACTAAGTCCCCACAGTAGTATATGATTACCGGTGCTTGCGTTCCTTTGCTACACAAGCTGGCAGTATTTCTGAGTCCCCTGGCTTGGGATACCAGCTCACACAGCGCCCTGAAATGTCTGTCAGAAGTCCAACTCTCTCTCTGCACCTCCTGTGCTGATCTCTGGGGCCTTCACACTCCCTCCCCAACACTGTATTCCCTGGGAACCCCACTTCCATCACCTCTGGTGATTTTGGACAGTGGCTTGCTTCCCCCTCCTCCACCCACAAAGTGGGAAACTGCTGAGTTACCTCCAAACCTGGGACCTCTGAAATTCTCTGGAACGCGGGCAAGTCTTCCATAACGGCCTCACTGTACATGCCAGGAAATTCCGGCACTTCAATCTCTATGTGGCCTCTAGTGGTTCTGTCCTGAGTAGCTTCTTCACTCATGACAGAGAAAAGTGGTAACAGGTGGTGCCTCCTGACACCCACCTGGATGTGTGAGTCTCTATTATCTTTCAAAGCCTCAGTCCACTCATCCATATCCAATGGAATGTGTTCTGACGCTGCTACTTCTTCCACTGGGATGAGAAGTGGTTGCCAGCAGCACCCTTGGGCATCCCCCTGTTCGATGACAGCCTCCACCAGCCAAGCCCGGAGAATGACCTCATCAGCTAAGACCACCTCTGTGTCGTCTTCCACTCTGGGACCCGTTTTAACCAAGATTCAACCTACTACTGCTTCTGAACCCAATCCACGGGGGGGCCGGGAGCACACCAACGCCGATGGCTTATCTAGGAGAGAAGAAGGAACCGGCATCGCACCTGGTAAAGGTTACATGGCTGGTCCTGGACTAGGACTCAACCCTGCTCCCTTATTTTTAGAAGGGGAGGTATGTGACAAATTGGACTGGCCTTGGTCCATTCTGACAATATTGTTCTATAGTTCTTAAACAGATCCAGGTGTGATGTTTTATTTGGGACCAGTCACTCACTGTAACTACACTAAAGACATGAAGCCGGGAGCACCTGGAGCCCCTCTGATGTCACAAATGACTATAAGGGGTTAAGACAGGGAGTGATGGACCATCATCCCCCCTCACCTAAAGATTAAGTGCATCAAGATCCCTTTGTTCTCCCCTAGAACTGAGTCAGACACTGTGGCAGGGAAACAGCAGGGGGGATCTCTACCTGACTCATCTCTGTTACAAATCTTCATTGAGCTCTACCAATTGATTGAGACCTTTTCCTAAGACCAACCACTGCAGGAGGGACTTTTAGGGGAGGCAATTTTGAGAAAGTTCTGTTTCAGTTAGTTAGTGCTGGGTGTGTATTGGAGTTGGGTTTCTAAAAGCTACTGGACTTGGAGTCTCAGCTCCTGGCAGTGTGCTGAGGCCAGCTCCTGGGACCATTGTGTGGACTGGATTACAAACTACCCTTGGGATTGCAGACTTGTTTGCTCTGCCTGGTTTATGCTCTAATTCTGGATTTACAGACTGCATCTGGACAGGACAGTGTGTGAGTGCTGAGGAGTCGGACGGTAATCTGATGTTTATTGGCACCTGTTGTTCTGGTAGTAGTTCCAAATGTGCTTATGGTATAGCTGATTTAGAGAGCTTGTAGTAAGTAACTTGTTAATAAATAGTATTTTATTGTTATCTGTCTCCTGTCTGCGTGATCTGACCCAGAAGTCCAAGAGTGCGCAAGGTGAGTGTATGCGCTAATACTCTGGGTCTTCACAGTTACCACACCACAAATACAATACAAAAACAAAGGATGAAAGTTGTTGCGCTGTCCCGGACTGACAAAAGACGGAAGATAGGTTAATTTCACAACCACTTCTCGAATGGTCACTCTAGGTCCAGGTATTCAGATCCGGACAAACGGCAAAGAGAGATTGGTCAGAAAGGTCATAATGCAGAAAACCATACACAGTACCCAAACTGTGTTACTGACCTGTCTCTCTTGCCCTATTAGCATATAATGGTATCTTTAAGGTCCACAGCTGGTTCCCACGCTCTCAAATAAATAGGGCTTACCTTAGGTCTATGCCCTATATGCATATATAGGTATCTTTGATCCTTGATCCTGGTTTTTCTAAGATCAATACAGATACTCCAAAGATCCTGGACAAAAAATGGTGTTTAAAACCTCCTCACCAGGTGAGGAGGTTTTAAACACCATTTTTTGTCCAGGGACCCTTGTGCCAGTCTTCCATCTGTACGGCAGCCCCACCTTAATTTCTGTTTCCCGGGTGAGTTGAGGTGGTGGAGATAGGCATATCCCTTGAGACATTATTTTTACTTTCTTTTATTTGTTGTATCCGATGCCAACATTTTTTGTCTGGAATGCTGTGATGCTGAAATAAACCCTTTTTGTACCTTGTGGATCTTTGGAGTATCCGTATTGATCTTAGAAAAACCAGGATCAAGGATCAAAGATACCTATATATGCATATAGGGCATATACCTAAGGTAAGCTCTATTTATTTGAGAGCGTGGGAAACAGCTTTGGACCTTAAAGATACCATTATATGCTAATAGGGCAAGAGAGACAGGTCAGTAACACAGTTTGGGTACTGTGTATGGTTTTCTGCATTATGACCTTTCTGACCAATCTCTCTTTGCCGTTTGTCCGGATCTGAATACCTGGACCTAAAGTGACCGTTCGAGAAGTGGTTGTGAAATTAACCTATCTTCCGTCTTTTGTTGGTTCGGGACAGCGCAACAACTTTCACCCTTTGTTTTTGTATCGTCCTGAGAAATGTCCGGCAATACCATTGAAAGGCCTGAAAGGCCTATAAGGGTCCAATAAATGAAAAAAAAAAAAAAACATTTTAACTTTACAAAACTTTTGAGAATTGCATAACCACAAACTTTCACCTTAAGACTAGTTTTCTTATACAAACCAGGGATATACAAATAGGAGAAGTAGGGCTAAAAATGATCAAGGGCATATAATGAGAACAAGAGAGGGTGTGACTAGTGCAGTGTGGGTGTGGCTAGTGCCATGTTGACCCTGCACACTATCACCCCCAATGTCTTCCCATATATGTAAAAGCACAAAAGTTGCATAATTTTGTGTGGAAAATAGAACTAAAATTTATTATTTATGTTTTATAGCCGAATGTATAACCAGCTGGTGTATGCTCTTAATTATGGGCTTATTTTTATGTGGAGGCCTGGAACTGTACTGTAGCTCCATCTTCCCCATTTGTAATCTGGCCCTGAGGAGAAGATATTATTATGGGCTCACCAGACCTTTAGGATGCCAGAAATCATCAAAAAAAAAGCACTCTGTTTATTAAAAAATGGTATGAGCTGTATTTTGAAATTAAAGTTGGTGATAGGAAATCAGAAATCACAAAACTATTGTGATGTTGTAAATTACCTTCTGACCTCATTTAGGGTAGTTTTCAATGAAATGCCGATTTTTTTCTTCAACTGGCATCATTGAAAAACACATGGATCTGCGAATTACTCATGATCCACGTGTTTTTGTCAAAATTGCAGCCGTGTACAACTTTCAACTTTCGACACTTTCCACAGTGAAACTGCATCAGTAAAACATGACAATAAAAAGTCTGGAAAGGGCCACAGTTGAATAATGTAGTAAAATCTTTTGGCTAGCATGAAAAAATGGAATTAATTGAATACCGTGGGTACACATTAGATGACATGCAATGTCATCAATGATTTCCCCTGAACTCCTGCCAAATGATATTGTGTAAACACATTGTATAATCTTGCAAAAGATAGTGGGCAGGATGTTGTAACATCCGCTGCCCATTATCGCCAGGCAAGGCATTATTAATAACGGCATATGCTCTAACATATGCTGTTATTAACGCAAGGGACAGCTCTTGCGATAAGAGCTGTCCCTTGCAATGCGGTGCCGGAACTGGACTTCCGGGGCTGTGACCCGGGAGTCCATCTGCGCATGAGTGACGCACCGGCCGCAGGGCATGCTGGGAGGGATCCGTGATGGATCCCTCAAACAGCGCTGCAGGGAATCGCCAGCTTTTGCTGGCGATTCCATCCGCAGCGCTGCCACTGCGGAGGCACAATACAGCATACAGAAATGCGGTAAAAAGCCTGATAACAGGGTTTTTACCGCATTTCTGTGTTAGAGATCCGCCCCAAGTGTGATTGACCACAACCATGAGTATGCTGTCATTAACAATACATAAAGGTCTTCCAGCATGTACAAAAGATCAGTATTGCTACCAGCATGTACAAAATATCAATATAGATATTATCCTATGATTGTAACCTTGCAGGGCACTCTTACCTGTTTCCTATTGTAAAGCACAACGGAATTTGCTGCACTGTATAAGAAACTGTATAAATAGAAGCGACAAATGACCAGCAGGAACCCACACACTGGACTATTTACATGACTTGTCATTCAGAACCAAACAAAAAAGCATCAATATCCTATTTCCCTAAAGCAAAGTGACTTTACATTTTTACTCTTTTAAACAATTACATTATGGCTAATTTAGAGGTGAATTTATGAAGCTTGGAAAAGTGTTATCTATCCCCATAAAGAACGTTATGAGCAAGGTGATAATGGTTCAGCCAATCAGCTCTTACCTGTCAATTTACATATTGTAGCTGATTGGCTGAACCATTATCACCTTGCTCATAACGTTCTTTATGGGGATAGATAACACTTCTCCAAGCTTCATAAATTCACCCCTTAGTTTGTTAAGAGATTGTGAAGTTTAGTTTCTGCAGTTTTTAAGCATTGCTGTATTCACATTAGTATTGTATTAATGAATACAATGAGAATATTAATATTTTTCTAGAGATTAATATACATTTTCACTTATCTTACTTTTTTCAGATATAGCTATAATAGATTTTGTTACTTGTGTGTATCTAATAAATGTGACAAAACAAAACAACATCTTTTTTTTCCACTGAATTCAGCATCCCAAAATAAGGGGTGTATTCTGGTTCACTCCTTCTGGCAAATTCCTTCTTAGATGGATAGTAAAACTCGCCACCCCACCACTCCGGACGCCCATGCCCCCCATCCCCCGCATATTTACCTGTATTCGCTGCGCTGGTCCCGGCTCCCATCATGGCATCATTCTGATGCTATGAAACACGGACCATCACAAAATGGCCGCCCCCATACAGCAGACAGTTTTAGAGAACTGGCTGCTATATGGGGGCGGACATTTTATGATAGCCTGTCGCAATAGCATCAGAATAAAACCAGGGCAGCCGGGACCACCGCAGCGAATATAGGTAACGCTGCGGGCGATGAGGCATTACAATAGCACCGCAGCCCCCCGGCGCCCGCACTTACCCAGCGCCTCTCCGCGACTGCGGGGGCTGCGGTGCTGTAGTTACGCCACTGACTGCAGGTGGGGTAGATGTTACTTGTGCAGAGAGAGTTAGTACTTTCTGTGGAACATATAAGATTACAAAAATATATATAATCGGGCGCAATACGATTTAAATGACTAATTAAAAAGCTAAATTAAATATGGCAGCTCCCACCAAGGATTTAACAAATCCTTATCAAGGATCAAAAATGGATATAATTATTCAAAATAATTCTGAGAGCGCACTGAATAGTTCACACAATGGTAATTTTTTATTAAAAACAACAATTAATTGTACATAAAAATATATATATATAAAACCAATATAAGTAATTGTTTTAATTTTGATGGTACAAATTTAAAATCAGCATAGGTTGATATTGTGAAGTAGGTCTGTCCAGATGGTGAGCTGAGCTGAATAGTGATTGGTCCAGATCAATTAATTATCTTGCAGCTGGGGTGGAGAATGATGATGTTGTGGGGTGATGGTGATAATGCTCAACCGGCATGGAATAGATGGACGGCCCTACCGCCGGGAATACACACAAGGAGAGGATGGAAATGCAGCAGATGATAGATAGGACGGTCTCTTCTACCGGCGAAGAGCTGATGTAGGAGCGCCGGCGCCGGGAGTGACTTCTACCCGGGCGCAAACTCACTTGCAATGTTCTCAGCTGCTGCTCTCTGCATCCTGGATGGAATTAACACAGGGGGATCGCCGCACTAGCCGATGCCTCCTCAGGTATTTACCTCACCACACACCACTGATTTATATACATGCTTCAGGAACATAAAACATAGTAATTGCTGTTTTTACAGTGAGTGGATACTTTATAGACAGACAATTTGGTCTATTTTTCTGAGTGGACAACAGGAAAGCTGATCTGCTTTATTGAAGCCATTTTCTTGAGGTATTGGATATCCTAATATAACCACAAGCAAGAGCATAGTGAGGAATTTTCAGACATCTTGCCATCTCCACAGTGACCACAGAGCCAGACTATACAAACACATCAGGGAGAGGGCTGACAGTACTTTAGCCTAGGTTACTATATAGTGAGATTTATGTACCTATAGTTTCTGTTGTTCTGTTCTTTACTATAACTGCTGTGAAAATGGATCTAGCTGAAGCTCTCTTTCATATAACTGCAGACAGATCAGTTTTTAAAAGCCAAATGTGTGTTAGCGATGCCTGGTTTATCTGGCAAATACATTTGCTAGTCAGGAAGAGGAAAAGCATTACCAAGGTTAGAAGCAATTTGGTATGTGGTGATGTTGCAGTTAGAAGTGAAATCTTTGTCCATCCTCTTTACAGAAAGTAAACTGAAGACACATGTTCTATGGTCACTGAAGAAGGTGTTTGAGGATTCTGTGTTACTTGATCAGATTTGAAGAAGGCCTTGGGATGCCAAGGGTGAAACTGACAAATTCAGATACAAAATTAGAATTTCAATAGACTTCTCATACATTTCAGCACACACATATTTCTATCACATTGCCTTGCACATATTTCAATGTAAAATCACTTTTAAAGCACACAATTGCTTGTATGAAAGTATATATGTAATGCAATGTAGATGCATACAAATATTTTACAGCAAAGGTAGCCAGTATTTCTAATACATTCATGTACTGATACAGCATATATAGTTCATACTCCCCTCCCCCCAACATTGTTGGCAGTGGAGGAGGGACACAAGTACATGCTGAAAGTGTGTGCCTGAAATAAGGAGGTGTGGCCTCAAATCAGGGCGGCGGCCTCTTGGTCATGGGCGTGGCATACGTCTGTGGTGCTCCGCTAGGTCATGCCCCCATTTTTGCTGCTATGACATTATGATAGCTGCTGGTGAATAGACACAGGGGATCGGGGCATGACCAGTAGCTCTCACAGGAGTCCTATCTGCCCCCTCCCCAACATTATTCACTGCCAGCCACAGGCGTCCCAAACAAAATGGGACAGTCCTGTGAAAATCGGAATAGTTGGGAGGTATGTATAATTTTATAAAGCTATATCTGTAGTAGGTTAATATAGTTATATCCAGTGGTCGAAGTGGAAATTTTGGTACTTATGTAGTATCTGGGCTGCCGATTTCTAAATCGGGTACATCGCATCGCATCGCATGCGACCATCGGATGCGATGCGATGTGATGCCCCGATTTTTCCATAGGAATCAATGTTAAAATGGACTGAGTCCATTTTAACATGGAATTCAATGGGAAAAAGGGGTCCTTTTCATACCCCTACTATCCAAGTGGGCATGGAGTTGGATATAAACCTGTGGCGAGCGTAGCGAGCCACCGAGCCCGAAGCGTGGCGAGCGTAGCGAGCCCCGCGAGGGGACACAGAATACCGTCCCCTCGCGGGGCTCGCTTCGCTCGCCACGCTTCGGGCTCGGTGGCTCGCTGCGCTCGCCACAGGTTTATATCCAACTCCATGCCCACTTGGATAGTAGGGGTATGAAAAGGACCCCTTTTTCCCATTGAATTCCATGTTAAAATGGACTCAGTCCATTTTAACATTGATTCCTATGGAAAAATCGGGTCATCGCATCCGATGGTCGCATGCGATGCGATGCGATGCGATATCGCATCGCATCGCATCTGATTGTATGCCTTAACTTAAGGCATACAATCAAAAAATCGGCAGCCCAGATACTACATAAGTACCGAAATTTTGAAGTGGGGGTATGGAAATTTTGAAGTGGGGGTATGGAAAAGTAAAGAGTGAATATAGTGCGCACCTTCGGACACCCCCCTGTCCATCAACGTCCCCTGCCAGACTGCCCCGTTGTACAGGGGTATTACAAAAGCACAATATGTGCTGCTGAGTGATCAGAGAGCATCCTGAGGGGGGAAAAAAAACTTTTTTTTTTATCTTCAGATTAAAGTGGGGGTATGCCATACCCCCGTATACCGCCCCACTTCGACCACTGGTTATATCCAGCATCAGAAATGTGTAAGGTGGAGATATAAAACATGGACTTATCAATACATGAATCTTATTACAATATACTGCTAGCCACCATAACTGTCTTTCACCATTTATCTTAACTTCATATCCTTTTTTGCTACATCTAGAAGAGAACTTTCATGCTGCACAGACACTATTGTGGCTATCCCTAGAATTTGTTCAGAGGAGATATTGGTGGTGCACAATGAGAACTGACATGGAAGATTTTGTTGTTTCTTTTTTTGGATGTGCTCAGCATAAAATCAACTAACTTCCAGATAATAACATTCATTGTCCATATCTAACTGCCACTGGACTTACCTATCCATTGTTTTTTTTTTTTTTTGTAAAACATTTTATTGAGGAACTGCAGAGACCTACAGATTAAAAGGTAGTAATTACATATAATCATTACCGCAAACATAAGTCAGCTGCAAACAAAACGGAGCCAGAGAGCCGCTCAACCCAAATACACCTTGTCACACCAGGGGTCGAGTCGCAGAGACTGAGACCTCTGGTGGGGACCTGGACCGGTACCTGAACCGGGGAGGTTGTAGAGGACCCTTTCGCATGTGATATAAGACAGTGCACCCAGAGCCAGTAATCAGACAGAGGTAAAAGTACAACCAGATTTATTATGCAGAAGGTTGTCATGGTACAGGCAGTAAAGTATGCAATGATGGAATATATACAGTCACTGTAGATAGCAATACTTTACAGCTGGATGGAATGATGGAATCGATGGTGGAACATCGGATCCGGAACATCGGATTGAAGATGGAACTGTGGGTCCGGAATGAAGGACTGTAGTTGAGACTGTAGGTCCGGAACAACGGACGGAAGCTGTAGACTGTGGGTCCGGAATATCGGACTTCAGGGCCGATGGTGGAACATCGAATAGGACCAAGGTCCTGGAGCTAGGCTTGGATGGCTGGGCAGCGGATACTGGATCACAGGAGATGGAACACCTGGACTTCTCAGGAGATCGAATACCTGGAACACACTGCAGCAATGGAGAACATGCACCAGCAGGTAACACTTGCATAGACAAATGACAACTGAAGCTCTAGAATTGATCTGAGAGCTCCCAGCATACTTATACCCACTGTGTGGCCAGGATTGTCCGGGCAGGTATGACAGGGAGATCAGATCAAACAGGATTGGACAGGAATGACATGTGACTGGGAAAACATGGCAGCCCCCATGTCAGGCTATGGCGGGAAAGACTGTTTGTATGCACCATGCTCGTGGCCGGGAGCAATGGCGGCGGACAGGCGGATTGCCGAGCACTGGACACTGTCTCTGCGGGAGGAGGAAGCGGTGCGCCGCGCAGCCGCAGACTCAGCAGCGCTGAGAGGACTGGAGGATGGCAGTGATGATGGCGCACGGCAGCCAGGACGCCGGCTGTGACGAGATCTGAACCGCAAGCTGAGCCTGCGGAGGCACTTAGCCGGTAAGATGACCTGACGTAATACCCGGATCGTGACACACCTACAGTATAAAAACAGAACAATAAAAAAATAAAAACTACAGTAAGTACACCTGTCCCATTTTATCAACAAATTAGAATGGTGGAGTACCAGTGGAGAGGAGTTATAAATTGTGCCAAGTGGTAAGTGATATGGTTTTACGGAGGGTATCTTTCACTGAGGGTGATAAGGTCCGAATATATGGTAACCATATTGCAAACATTTTTTCCAACCAGTCCATGTGAAAAATATAGGATATTCTAGGCATCAATAGAGTTAGAGTAAGAGTATCTGAGGAAATCCATTACAAAAGAATTGTTTTTTTCCCTGCCACTGCAATTTTTGCCAATAAAGTGCGATGCTCCAGAGGAAGACCAGCTTGATGAGAGCTTGGGTCAATATCCCAAAAATCTCATTCAGGAGATATATTGAAAGATATACTCAGGGTATCGCGGACATACAAATAAATGTTTGTCCACAATTTGTTTACCTCTGGGCAACTCCACATACAATGATACAAGTCTGCCCCGGGAGCACGACACTTAAAGCAAGCAGAATCAGAAGAAGCTCCCATCAAACATCGTAACTTAGGAGTGATGTATGCAAAGTGTAGTAAGTTGTAGTGCATCTCTAAATATGAAGCAGAGATTAAAATGTTATTAATGCGCTGGAAGGCAGTAAGTAGGTATAGAGGTGAAAACCCCATTTGGCCATATCAGTTTGCATACTGTCTAGATCTAGAGTGCTTTTTATATGAGAGTAAAGAAAAGAGGTGGAGCATATTACCCAAGGACTTTGACGTAGCACACAATCCAACTTATGAAGTCTATCAGCTTCAGTCAATCTAGAAAGTATTTTAGCTGTAGAACTATGAATTTGATAGAATGTGAATAAAGGAATAGAAATATGGGGAATTGCATCTTGTAAACCATTATAAGGGAGAATTTTCAAAGTCTGTTAGTCTAGGAGTTAAAAAGTCAAACGAAGACCTTGGAGATTCCAGGAACGTAAAACAGTTGAACTATTGTCAAGTGAACCTTGAGGTCCTTTATAGTGAAGCAAGGGGAGAAAAAGGGTGTTATGGTAGGAAATACCCATTCTAGAACGGGCTAATCGCCAAGCTGTAGAAAGCAACAGTAGATTGCGAGAGACAGAAGACGGAAAAGTTGTAAGTCTCATATGTAGAAGGCTCAGAAGCAGAATCTCTGTACAGAAGGCCTGTTCTAGGTTAGTATTGTCAAATTTCTCAGAGTTTCGTAAACAATCTACTGCCTAACTATAGTTAGCAGTCAATACATAGCTTTTAATGCAGGGGAGATTGATACCACCCAACATTGGGGACTGGCTTAGTTTAAACAAGGACATTCTGGGTTTCTTATCAAACCATATAAATTTACTAATAGCTCTGTTCAGCAGATTCAGATCCGTATCTTTCAAAAATAAAGGCAACATCTGGATTGGATACAATATCCTAGGAATGGAAATCATTTTAACCAAGTGGTACCATCCTATATATAAAATCGGCAGATGTTTCCATACTGCAAAATCTGACATCATTCAACTTATAACAGCAGGGAAATTGGCATCATATAAATCAAAGGGATTTACAGGGATATTAAGGCCTAGATATTTCAACGCATGAGTTGCCCAACGAAAGGGGAAGGTGTCATTCCAATTCTCTGCAGCTCCAACATGTAAAGCCAATGCTTCTGTTTTGGACTTATTTATTATAAATCCTGAAATTATTCAAAAATCATGAAGTAACTGCAAGAAAACCAGGGAAGGCCTCATGAAGATTGTTAAAATATAGCAGTAGATCGTCAGCATTAGCTGACACTTTTAAAGTATGAGTACCTTTTTCACTTCCATGCCATGAAGTGTGTAAATAGAAATGTCTGATAAGAGGATCCAAAGCCAGATCAAAAAGTAGGGGGGAGAGGGGACAGCCCTGCCTGATGCCACAATCCGAACAAAAATGTTCAGTGTTAAGACCATTGATAGTAAGGAACGCCAATGAAGAATTGTATAACAATTGAAATATTTGTATGAATGTTGGAGCAGAAAAATAATTATATTATAAATAGTAGCGATTATATATAATAACCCCTCTAACTGTAATTTAATGAATAGAAAATGGCCCTCTGGATCCACTAATTTATCTAAAATAGTAGAACGTAATCATTTATTTAATAAGATGACCACTGCTCTCTGTTTAGAGGTGAAGGAGGCCAAGACATAGTCATTTAACCAAGTATCCCGAAGTAAGTTAGGGTCACCTAGCTTCCTAGCTTCCAATGTGTTTCTTGCAACACGGCCACATCGGGTTTAAGGCATTTTAAGTGTTTCAATACCTTTAGTCATTTAAGTGGTGTATTTAAACCCTCAACATTCCATGTAAGGAATTTTATATGACCTTAATGTAGTACAGGTGGAACAGACAAATTTGAGGTGTTAGCCAATACCTTGTCTAGTAGAGATATATGTTAGCAAAATTCGAAACAAATAAGCCACCCCAGTCCCAGCGAGCAAGGGGGCTAGAACATTATTGGCTAAGCAGCTGTTCGGCTCCGCCAGCAGTAGAAACCATAAAAGAAGCACATACCAAGACAATGCAGCTCTTCCATTTTTTACCGTTTTACGGACCCAAACATTGAGTCAAGGAGGCCCATAATATCTCAAAAAATATTTCCTGTTTCGAGAAAAAAACGAGGTCAAAGGGAAAAAGGTGGGAAAAACTAATAAGAGGACAATGAGAGGGTAAAACAAAAGAATATAACCATACCCTAAAAGTAGTGGAAAACCTTTGCAACATCTCTGATTTAAAAAAGCAAGGTAAGTACATCAACATAAAAATAACTTCAGATAGGAAAACCATTGCAAAAACAAGTAAAGGCCATATCTCCAGAAGGATATAAATACATTAGAGACTGTACAAAGAAGGGCAACTAAAATGGTGTATGGCCTACATCACAAAAACATAACAGGAAAGACTAAAAGATCTTAATATGTATACTTTGGAGCAGAGAAGGGAAAGGGGGGACATGATAAAAACTTTCAAATATATCAAGGGCTTTAACAAGGTACAGGTGGGAGACATTCCTCTCAGGAAGAGGAGCAACAGAACACGAGGACATGCACTGAAACTAGAGGGAGGAAGATTCAGGGGAAATGTGAGGAAGAATTACTTCAAATTACTTCACATTTGATACAGCACCACAATTGGACAAGGTTTGCCTCCTAGCTATGTCTATACAACACAGAAGTATCCTCCTATTTGGACATAAAGCTATTTAGCTTTGCTGGGCATATCGCTTGGTTGTAAAATGTTCAATTAAAATTTTAATAATTATTAAATATAGTAAATTTAATTCACTCTATAATGGAATTCTGCAAATTATTATCAATTTCCCAATTTTGTTAAGATAGTTACCTACTTCCTTTATGCCATCCTGTTGTTCAATGATGGCGCAAAGAGATGTTACATTCTTTGTCAGAAAATTATTTTCCCACTTTAAATCCTTAATATAATTTACATGAGACCTACTTTTCCACATGAATGGCTATATATGGTGATTAATAAAGAAGACCAATGGGGTTATTCTGGTTTACTCGCAAAGGCAAATTCACTCTCAGATGGACAAAACCATGTGCACTGCAGGGGGGGGGGGTATAACTTGTGCAGAGAGAGTTAGATTTGGGTGAGTTATCTTGTTTCTGTGCAGGGTAAATACTGGCTGCTTTATTTTTACACTGCAATATAGATATCAGTTTGAAGTACACCCCACCAAAATCTAACTCTCTCTGCACATCTGCCCCACCTACATTGAACATGGTTTTGTCCATCTGAGAGTGAATTTGCCTTTGCGAGAGAACCAGAATATAAACCCCCAAGTTTGAAGTAATTGAATTTTATTCCTGCTATAATAGGATGACCAGGTGGTTTACTTTCACTCTTACTGCATTAGCTTAAGCTTCCCAGAGACTTTACTTGCTGCCTTCATTAATTGTTGTCCAACATTTGCATGCAACATGCTTTTGTACATGGAGGTGGCATGCTTCTTTACCAGTGGTTAACAAACTTTTTTGAATCACGGTGCTCTAGAGCATCAAAAATGTATCAAAGCACCCCTAT
Organism: Crinia signifera; assembly: GCF_055691185.1. NCBI lineage: Eukaryota > Metazoa > Chordata > Amphibia > Anura > Myobatrachidae > Crinia > Crinia signifera. Next base: position 147,023,166 of record NC_139221.1, on the reverse strand, counting down.
TACGAAATTTTATTGAGGAATTCAGAAAAAAAGAAAATTGTGTTTATAGGTCATCCTTAGGGTCAGTTATGATGAGAGACATGATTTGCTTCTATTTATGGTTGGCAGCAATCAGCACTAGTTTTGCCTGTTACAATGACCAGAGCCGGCCCTAGGCATAGGCAAACTAGGCAAATGCCTAGGGCGTTTGGAATGCAAAGGGGCACCAGCAGCTTCTGCTGATTAAAATGATATGCATCATGCCTATATTCTGTGTGTGAGTGAGGCTGTATCTGCATATGAAATAGTGTATTCATGGAAATCACTGTAACATAGCATTCCATATGCAGGTACAGCCACAGTCACACACAGAATATAGGCATGCCAAATATCATGTTAATCATCAGAAGCTCCTTGTGTGTCCTTGTCACATAACAATGCAAATAAGATGAATTTTCAGCAAAAAAGGCACCCAACGTTAGCAGAACTGGCCAGGAGCTGCATGGCCTATTGAGGCAAGATGAATGAGGAAACATCTGTATCTAAGCAGAGGTCACAGTGTTAGCGGCTGTGCGAGTGCTGTCTGCGGGTGGGTTGGTTGTGCAATAGTGTTCGGCATATGTGTAAGGGGCATTATGTGTTTCATGTATAAATGCATTAATAATGTGCGACATATGTGTAACAGGCATTATGTGTGTCATGTGTATAAGGGCATTAATAATGTGCAACATATGTGTAAGGGGCATTATGTGTGTCATGTGTATAAGGGCATTAATAATGTGCAACATATGTGTAAGGGGCATTATGTGTGTCATTATATGGATGAAGGGCATTAATAAAGGTTGGCATAATCTGTAAGGGGCATTATGTTTATAAGGACATTAATAATGTGTGTCATGCGTAAGGGGCATTATTGTGTGGTATTATCAGGGGTGCCTAGAGAAAGGGGTATGGGGTACAAATTACCCAGGCCAAAGTCTGATGGAAGGGCCCAGTGGGGGCCCCGGGCCACCTCCCCTTAAGTTACAGCAGCAGCTGCAGCTCTTCTCCTATGCCCAGCACACACTACTTTGTGCTGGGTTGCAGTGTGGCCATGGAGGTGCTTAACCCCTTACCGCCGCAGCCTGTTTTTGCCTTCCTGACAGAGCCTTTTTTTCAAATCTGACATGTATCACTTTATGTGGGGATAACTTTTTATTGCTTTTACTTATCCCAGTGATTTTGAGATTTTTTTCTCGTGACACATTGTACTTTAAGTTAGTGGTAAATTTTGGTCGATACAGTCTGTGTTTATTTGTGAAAAATACCAAAATGTCGTAAAAAAAATTGAAAATTTTGCAATTTGCAAAATGTTAAATTTTCTGCTTGTGAGACAAATAATCATACCACTCAAAATAGTTAATAACTAACAAAGACCATATGTCTACTTTATGTTGCCATCATTATTTCAACCTCCTTTTAATTTTTTTGGACACTAGGAGGCTTAAAATATGAATAGCAAATTCTCAAATTTTCAAGAAAATTTCAAACACTGATTTTTTTAGGGACCAGTTCAGTTCTGATGTGACTTTGAGGGACTTGTATGTGAGACACCCCCATAAATGATGCCATTTCAAAAACTGCACCCCTCACAGTATTCAAAACAGCATTTTGGAAGTTTGTTAACCCTTTAGGTGTTTCACAGGAATTAAAACAAAGTGTAGGTGAAATTTCAAAATTTCATTTTTTTTAGCAGATTTTCAATTTTAATACATTTTTCTAAGGAACACAGTAGATTTTACTAGAGAAATGTGACTAAAAATTGATTCCCCCAATTCTTTTGTTTTCATAAATATCCTATATGTGACCCTAGTGTGCACGTTGACCAAACCACAGGCTTCATAATAGAAGGAGCACCTACTTGATTTTAGAGCCTCCTTTTTATGAGATTCTTTTTTAGGCACCATGTAGGTTTCTAGGCACCATAAGATGCTAAAAGTTAGCAACCTCCCCCACAAGTGACCCCATTTTGCAAACTACACCCCTCAGGGAATTCATCTAGGGGTATAGTGTACATTTCAAACCCCCAGGGGTTTCACCAATTTTGGTACAACTGGGCTGTGAAAATGAAAAATTACATTTTTTTACACAAAAAGGCAGTTCTGGCTCAAAATTTTTCATTTTCACAAGGAATGAAGGAGACAAAGCACCCCAAAATCTGTGCCGCAATTTCTCCCGAGTACGGCAATGCCTCATATGTGACCAAAAAATACCATTTGGGTGCATGGCAGGACTCAGAAGGGAAGGAGTGATATTTGGATTTTGCAGCACAGATTCTGGTGGAATGAATGGTGGGTGCTATGTCGCATTAGCAAGACCCCCGAAGCACCAATACAGTGGAACCCCACCACAAGTGACCCCATTTTGCAAACTACACCCCTCAGGGAATTCATCTAGGGGTATAGTGTACATTTCAAACCCCCAGGGGTTTCACCAATTTTGGTACAACTGAGCTGTGAAAATGAAAAATTACATTTTTTTACACAAAAATGCAGTTCTGGCTCAAAATTTTTCATTTTCACAAGGAATGAAGGAGACAATGCACCCCAAAATCTGTGCCCCAATTTCTCCCGAGTACGGCAATGCCTCATATGTGACCAAAAAATACCATTTGGGTGCATGGCAGGACTCAGAAGGGAAGGAGTGATATTTGGATTTTGCAGCACAGATTCTGGTGGAATGAATGGTGGGTGCTATGTCGCATTAGCAAGACCCCCGAAGCACCAATACAGTGGAACCCCCCCACAAGTGACCCCATTTTGCAAACTACACCCCTCAGGGAATTCATCTAGGGGTATAGTGTACATTTCAAACCCCCAGGGGTTTCACCAATTTTGGTACAACTGGGCTGTGAAAATGAAAATTTACATTTTTTTACACAAAAATGCAGTTCTGGCTCAAAATTTTTCATTTTCACAAGGAATGAAGGAGACAAAGCACCCCAAAATCTGTGCCGCAATTTCTCCCGAGTACGGCAATGCCTCATATGTGACCAAAAAATACCATTTGGGTGCATGGCAGGACTCAGAAGGGAAGGAGTGATATTTGGATTTTGCAGCACAGATTCTGGTGGAATGAATGGTGGGTGCTATGTCGCATTAGCAAGACCCCCGAAGCACGGTGAAATGATGAACCTAATAATCCATAGATGTGTGGTATATTTTAAAACACTCCTTCATACATAGGCCGGGTTTGTCGGGGCAAGTTTCACAGTGGAAAATAGTTTGCTTTCTTATTCCCTTTTTATAGCAAACTTTGCACCTTTTTTGTGTCCTGCCCTTTTTTCCAGTGGAGGGGATTTCGTTAGGAAAATGCTGCCCTGATACAATACGGGGGCCAGTACTAGAAGTACTGGGGCCAGTACTAGAAGTACTGGGGCCCTCTGCCTGCTGGTTCCCAAATATTAGGCCCTTTATGACTTCCTCTTGAAAGTGCATAAATGTCCCCGTCTGGCTGGTAGAACGGAATAGTACGTAAGCGTTATACAGTGCCATCTGGATGATATACACGGCAAGCTTCTTATACCATATTTTTGTTTTCTGCAGGGCACTGTACGGCTTCAGTACCTGATCTGAAAGATCCACTCCGCCCATGTACTTATTGTATCTAGGATACAAATAGGTTTTGAGGTGTGGGTACTGGTACCTCGTACAGGGACGGAGGTGGTACTGTCTCCGTGGATTGTTGTCAGTATAAGGACATCCCTCTTGTCCTTATATTTGACCAACAACATATTTTCGGTGGGGTGCCCTGCTTTCTCCCTTTCTCAGTAATTGGGCAATGTGCGTTTTTGGGAGGCCTCTTTGGTTCTTGCGCACAGTACTGCAAGCTGCTGTACCTCTTGAACCAAGGGCCTTAAACAGGGGGATGCTGGTTTAAAAGTTATCCACATAGAGGTGATAACCCTTATCCAGGAAGGGGTGCACTAAATCCCAGACAATCTTTCCACTAACACCTACGAGGGAGAGGGGGCATTCTGGCGGTTCAATTCTTGTGTCCTTCCCTTCATATACCCTAAACCTGTGGGTGTACCCTGAGGTACTTTCGCACAGCTTATATATTTTTATGCCATACCTTGCCCTCTTATTGGGAAGGTACTGGCGGAATTTAACCCTTCCTTTAAAATGTATAAGTGACTTGTCTACACAAATGAATTTTTCGGGGATGTACATCTCAGCAAATTTGGCGCTGAAATGATCAATGACCGGCCTGACTTTGAATAGCCTCTCAAAGGTGGGATCATCTCTGGGTGGGCACTGTGCATTATCGTTGTAATGCAAAAATTTAATGATCGTCTCAAAACGAGTCCGGGTCATGGCCATACGATGAAGTGGGGTGCTGTACAGAACATCTGTACTCCAATATTGTCTAATTTCTGGCTTTTTAACTATGCCCATATGTAACACCAGACCCCAAAACGTCATCATCTCTACTGCATCTACAGGGGTCCACCTAGCAAATGATGACGTGGGGTTTTGGGCAATAAACTGCTGGGCATATAAATTACTTTGGTCCACCATTAAATTTATAAAATCATCAGAGAAAAAGACTTTGAAAAAGTCAATTTCTTTGAGGCCTGTAGTATTTAAATTGGATTCCTGGGTTGGCCAAAAACTCAGGAACCTGGGACTCAAAATTGTCTGGTGGTGGGGTCCATACGAGATCAATCATTGGTGGGGGGGTTTAGCTGCTCTACGGGGGCGTCTTTGAGGGGGTCCCTCATCACTAGAGGAGGAAGAGGAGGTTAAGACCAATGCGATAAATTCATCGCTTTCATCACTGGCTGTGTCAGTGTCAGAGGCAATAAGGGCATATGCCTCCTCCGCTGAAAACAGTCTTTGGGATGATTGGGACATTTTTATTATTTTTGTGTTTGTGTAAGTGTAGTGTTTCAACACGTGTATAGTGTAGGGGGGGTACAAACTTTATTTCAACATGGGGGGGTATGTAGTGTGTATGTAGTGCTTTAACACGTGTAAGTGCACTTAAGTGGCAGCAGCTTCAAGGCAGCTTTTGGTACAACCTTGAAGGGGTTAAAAGAAAAAAAAAAAAGCTCCTGCGCCAAAAATTGAGCACAGATGTTGGTCAGTAACGTACGTCACTGATCAGCGCTAAGCGGCCACAGGACACCCACAAAATCACCGTGGGTGTAAAAAAAATTAAAAAAAAAGACCCCACAGCACCCTCAAAAAAATAAAAATAAAAAAAAACTGCTGATCAGTCAATGGCAACAGGAATTTGATCCAAAAAAAAAAAATTGGATCAAGCCTGTGCCAAAAATGCTGATCAGTGATGTACGTCACTGATCAGCGCTCAGCGGCCACAGGACACCCACAAAATCACCGTGGGTGTAAAAAAAATAAAAAAAAGACCCCACAGCACCCTCAAAAAAAATAAAATAAAAAAAAACTGCTGATCAGTGATGCAACACTGATTAGCAGTGAGGGGCAGCAGGCGCGCAACTTTTGGCGAAACCTGACGGGGTATATATAAAAAAAAAAACTGCACCCCAACAAAGTTGCTGATCAGTTAATTTATACTGATCAGCACAAATGGGGGGCAGGAAAAAAAGCAGTGCAGAGGGTTTAAACCCGTCTGCACTGCAATCAGCCACAGGGGGCAACAGAGACAAGATTATATTTTACTATGATGCTGCAGCAGCAGCAGCAGAAGCAGGCAGCAGGCAGCACAGATGCCACCACACCACCAATGCTGATCGAGGTCAGATAGGTCAGATAGGGGGACAGATGGGCACGGAGACCGCTCTGCACGCTGTTCCTGACCGGAATGGCGGCGGCAGGAACATCTCCGTTACTTTCACTGAGGTGCAATGGCTGTGATTGGTCCGTCGGTCCGACGGACCAATCACAGCCTTGGGGGCAGGTGGGACCAGGTGGGACCACCACCAAAGACCCCTTTACACTCGGTGGTGATTGGTGCTGTACCGATCAAGTACCAATCACCACCGATCCCTGTGTGACCGAGCGCCGATATTGGCCGGAACACAGAAAACTCTGCAATTGGCTGTTCACATTTGAACAGCCAATCACAGCGATCGCCGATGTGGGGGCATCGCTGCCCCCCCTGGGACACGAGGGAAGATATCTGCTGTCAGGGACAGCAGCCATCTTCCCTCTGTCACCGCGTCTATAGACGCGGTGACACTTTAAAGTCATGGCATACATTTATGCCATGTGTCGGGAAGTACATCCCGACCATGACGTAAATGTATGCCCAATTTCGGGAAGGGGTTAAAAAACAATATTTCTCAGGATTTTTTTCTAAGGGTATAATGTGAGGAGTAATGTATATAAGGTAAAGTGGTACTACTGTGTGATGTAACGTGAATAAGGGACACCATCGCATGATATTTTGTGAATAAAGTTGCACTACTGTGTGGCATAATTTGAATTGGGAGTACTATTGTGTGGCCATGCCCCTTCCCAGCAAGAACACACCCCTGTTTTGGCTGTGTACCGAACGTGTGCACTGTTTCTATTTAAAATATTGCGGATTGGAGCACCAAAATTATGACTGCTATGATGAGGGTTGATGAAAGGGGAGCAGGGTCAGAGGCGGAACTTGTGGTGGCGCTAGGAGGCTCCAGCCAAAATCCTGCCTAGGGTGCCATATAGGGTAGGGCCGGCTCTGACAATGGCCATAAATAACTTGAATTGTTCCTTGACCACCAATTTAATGCACCCCTACAAGTTTCCTAAAGCATTCCACTGTGCCACAGCACAGTTTGAGAACCACTATTCCATACATTGCAATCTAATAAAATGTGACAAAGATGCAAACATGGAGCAGATGTTTCCCGCTGGCCTCATTTGAAAACAGATGCAGCTCTTGGTAATACCCTCCGATGAAGTCTCAGGGGTAGATGTATGAAGCAGTTATAAGAGATAAAGGGGGAAATTTACTAAAGGATATTTGTAAAAAATAGGTGTATTTGTATCCAGAAATACCGTTATTTTTGACATTTACTATCCCGAAAATACGGCAATTCGTATTCGTATTGATAGCACATCAATACGAATATGAATTGCCGTATTTTCGGGATAGTAAATGTCAAAGATAAGTGTATTTCTGGATACAAATACACCTATTTTTTTTACAAATTTCCTTTAGTAAATTCCCCCCAAAGTGTCTTGTATTTTACCACCGGCCAATCAGTGCCTAAAGTCTGCCACCACAGGTCTGCTCAGCAGCACTTCCCGGACACTGCGGAGTCAGACTCCCTGCCCCGCCATCACACTGCACCCCCTGGGAACCCACCGCTGCCCAGGTTTTCTTTTGTATTACTCTCCCGCCCCGGAAGCTCCGCTACGTGGGATAGTTCACATCAAGTGCCAAATCGTTAGAGCACTCTCCCGGGGAGCTGCTGGGGGAGCTCAGGAGAAATTGGGTCTGACTTGTCCTTAGGTCAAGTCGGACTAGTGTATGGAGGCCTAAAGTGTTTCTATATATGACTTCTGCTGTACAATGTGCCAAGTCCTACATTATATAACTTTTACACAATGTAAATGGACAATCTTTTTGATTCATTTCAAGAGGCATGTATCAAAATAGGCCTGTTTGAGAATGATAAGCATTGACATAATACAATGGCTGATGCTGCAGCTACTAAGTTTACTGTCAAATAAGAAACATCTTCATAACATCATGTTCTCCATCAAATGCAAAACAGCTATGGCTTGACTTTAGAGAAAATATAACTGAAGCAATTCATTATGAAACAAGACAAGCCAATCCTGAGCAGGGGTTGCAATATACTGATGGAATGTTAAATCAAGCTCCCATCTGCTTGGAGAACAAAGTTTAACAGCTGGTAAGCAAGAGTCTATTAGGGCTTTCAACTCCTGGCAGAAGTAATACATCCAGGCCCCCATACACTTATGTGATTTGTGCCGATTTCACTCAATTCCAATGGACCTGGTCAAGAGATCGGGTGAAATCAACCAAAATTGCATGTGTTTGACATCCTATCCAATTCAATTCACGTCCCTGTGCCCATCGGATCGGATCCAGAGGTTGGACCTGCTTGCAGGGAATGGGGTCACATGCGGTACATTACATGCAAAAGGACCTATGCTATTCTGCCACCCGGGAAGTTCCCGGTTGGTACAAGGGGGATCGGCTGGCCATACACTGCTGCGAGAAGTCACAGTAGTGTATGGCCACCTTTAGTAAAGGCATTGCATAGTTGCAGACATTTATGACAGAAAATAATCCCATGCTGGTGACAAAATGTTTGGTAACAATGTATAAGTAAAACTGGAGGTGTTGTCTTTCTGCATTTTCTAGGGGATAGAAAAAAACATTCCTCACATATCTTATTTTGAACAAAGATTGCAGCCAAAAGCAGATTGCCATTGCAGTTGCCTCCTCTGGTATTGCATCGGCATTGCCTAGTGGGGGTTACACAGCTCATCCAGCACTAAAACTGCCTTTAGATATTGCCTGTTCAAAACAGGTATTTTGCAAAATCAGTTTGTAAACTGGCATTCAAATGATTGTTTGGGCCTCACCTATCTGAATTTTAAACTGTCCTACAGCCCCCCCCCCCCCCCCACACACACACACACACACACACTCCTATGGAGCTTTATCTGAATAGTTATCTTAATCATTCGTCAATCTATTAGACGGTGCATTATCCATCTGAATTTCTGAGCTGCCACGAATCACCAGGGATGCCACTGTACAAATTTTTTAATGTCTGTGTATCAATGATGCTGCTTACAGACATGATGCTCCAAAGCTTTGCAATGGTACAAGACTGAATAAAAATTCTCAAAGTCATTCTCATTCACCAGGTCCTCTCCAGCCAATCAGGAGCAGGCTCCAGGGAAGCTCCATGGCTGATAGGCATCTAACGAGCCGTACAAAGCCAATGGGAATCCCTCAGTCTCTGGGGAGGAGCTGCAAGGTGGAGTGGGACACTCGGTTTGTTTATTTACCACCCGTGAATGCCTACTATGGACCAAAGAGGATGCGATCTATGCCAGAGGAGCTGGTGAGTATAATTTCCTTTCACAGGTACTGTGGCAGAGCCGGCATTCCCCCACATGAAAGTAATGTGGAGGATCCAGACAAGGTTTTGGTAGCAGTAGCAGAATCCCAGGTGTAATCAGCAGCATCTGGGATTTCCTGATATAAGGGTTTCCAGGGCAGAGTCACCTTACTCTCGATGGTGGAATATCTACCCGAGTGATAGGCCGGGGGTGTTAGCATAGGGACCATTGTAGCCTTTTAAGAGTCTGCTATGTTAGAAGAGCCTGTTGCTACTGCATATAATACTGACTGCATGTGGATTGAACCGCCTATGCTGTAACCTGAGACCCTGTGTTTGTGATCCTTTTCACAGTATCCTAAGGATTTCTACAGGAGAAGAGGGCAGGCCTATGGTGGACTCTATAGGTAAGTATGTATGGGTGATTGTAGTATGTATTAAAGTTGTACTTTATTTATGTGTCTGTGTTTTATTTGGCTATTGGTTATGTTGCAGGAGTATCAGACCCAACAGGCCCATTAATGCCCTGCATGCTGGGACTTGTGGTTTTCCAAGTCCCTGCATGTAGGGGAGGCTTGCTTGGACTTGTAGTTCCACAACATAACCCAATAGTTTATTATTATAAAATTTTACACTTTATTGTCATCAGCCCAGTGCCCACCGCCCAGGGGCATCTCGGAAAGCCCTGGGCCTGGAGGCGGGGTCCACTTTATTTGGGGAGTCCCCACTCCCCCCAGGGACCTGGCCCAGGCTTCCCAGCCACAATGATCATGTTATGGATGGGGGAGCTTGTGTCAAAAGTCTCCCCCAGCAGTGACATGACACTGCTGGCTGTTTGCTGAAATACGGGGGGACCCCTACTCATTTTGTCCCCACATTTTGGGAATCAGGACCAGGCTATGGGCATGGTGCTGGTTATATAAATACAGGGGAACCCCAGCTCCCCCCCTGTATTTCTGCAACCAGGACCAGGCTTATTGATCCCTGAGTTTTTAAAAAATATTTATTTATTCTATTTTTTACACAGAGAAGACTGTATGGATTTGACTCATCCATGCAGGCTTTAGGCAAATACGCCTGAAAAATGAGTATTTTTCCAGACGTATTTTATGCAGAATTACCGGCCGTATTCAGCAAATGACCTCATAGTAACTTTGGATTTTGAATACGTTTGTGGGAAAAAAAAACATTCTTACCCTTTCAATGATGTATTCATGAAAATACGAATGGAAATACCGGTCGTAAAACAATACGGACACCCGCATACTCCCCTCAGTAAATTTGGAAAATACTAATTTACAGCCGTATATCACATCGAATGGCTACGAATACAGGTATTTGTAGCCATTCAATCTTAGTAAATTTCCCCCAGTATTTTATAGTGTCATGTTTGTATTTAACATTTATGTATATGGTTATCAAGTGGTCATTCAGAATGCTTTAATTCTTTGTATGGATATTTAAGGAATATCTTAAAAATAATTGTTACACAGTTTTGATGTTATTTTGTTACTAGGTGGCCCATGCAAAAATGTTGCATGAAAATGAGCCAAAAGTAAATTTTTTAAACAAACAATACAATTAGCAATTGTAAATTAACATTTTGTCAGAAGAGGAGAACTTAATCTTTAAAATGATACCTCATTTATTGATTTTGGTTAAGTATGAAGGGAGAAAAAGGGATCATGACCAAAAGTCACATTCTTGAAATAATATATGATGATATACTGTAATAATAATGATAACATGACCAGATACACTGCACTGTTCCATTAGAAGGAACATTTTCAGTTTCTGCTAATAACATAGCTAATTGGTTGGTATTTTAATTACAATGATACCATGAAACAAAATGTTCTTGTATCAAAATAAAAATAAAAAAATCAAGAGGATTTTGGAAATATTTCAGTTATTGACCAATTTTTTTTAAATACTATAGTTACTAAATTAGAAATTATATTACAATTTATTTCCTGACTAAACCCATTTCTATTTTTTTTTTGTAGACTAGAACACAATCATAAAAACATTCATAGCTCTAATTTAAATAGTATTGTTCATGAGCTTTTAGAAATAGGCATAGGAAACCCAATGCAACAATTTATTTAATTTAATTTTTAAGCTAATTGCAAGGAATGTACACTTCTCTAGTATACCATAATTAGCAATAGCAGGTTTCCACAATGACAAAGAAACGCCACACAAATAAAATAAGTATTCCTCTGCTTACCGCATGTTCCTAGTAGGACAGTGAGTACCACACACACACTAGTTATGGGATGATACATTTTAAAACACATAAGAAAGAGCTTTGATTACACCATTTTAATGACCCATGTCATTCATTTTATAGAGTGCCACACAACCACTGTCTGGCCTTCCCATATGAAACAAATAATATAACTAGCAAGTATGGAAAATTGATTTGTTTGCAAAATAAACCCCAAACTAACACATACTGTACAGTAAGCATTCATTTTAAATCATTTATGAAGGACACCTTTGGAGAATACATACTGTATGCACATAATGTTTTATTTAGTGTTGAGTAAAAAAATAAAAACTACAATACAACATTGATCCGGATTTCCAAGAATATGACTTAAATTAAATGTGTGGTTGGCATTTGAGTGATATGAGAATTATATTCAATCAAAATGTGATTAGGAAAACACAGCCTAGGGAGACATTTTATGCCAGTGGAAAATATAACATTACATGCTGAATAGACACATACACATATGTTTCATAAATATCCCAAAACACTTCTCCCTGTACAGTATAGAAAAGGAGACAACCGTCTATTCCAAACATAGCTGGATTAAGCCTTTGGGGGGCCCGGGTACCATGTGCAGGGATTTACACGAACCCTGTCGGAGCACTGGCAGTTGGAATTCTGATGGCGGGATACTGACCGTTGGGATCCTCCCTGTCGGAGTGCCGTACCACACTCGATTTTGCAATATAAATGAAATAATGATAAAAGCCAATTTCAACACCAATTTACGTAGAGTTGTATAAAGAATTTATATTTCATATTAGTCTCAACCCCATTGGAGCTTACTAACCGTCTACTGTAAATTTCCTAACACACAACACAACACATACTGTGTTGCATAAACACAGATATTCCTGCTACAGCTTTGCATGCATATAGCAGCATTCTTTATCGAGAATGCAGCATGTTTATGCAGCATGTTTATGAGAATGCAGCATGTTATGCTGCAGGCTTCCATAGGTTGATAATGGGCAATGGACGCATGCACACATCAGCCACAATGAAGTGGATGTATAGAGGGAGCACACAGAAAGTGTATGACCTGCTATAAATGTATCCACATACAGTACATAATATCCTATATGCGCTGCTAGCCACATTACGCAACATGTGAGATCTGTGTGACTCAGTATGCCAAGCATCTTTGCATGCGACTTTTCAAGTTACAATGCATCTTATTTGCAAAATAGTGTAAATGGGACACACAGGCAGCTTCTGCTGAGGTACTGCTGTGCCATATCCCCTGGCCGGGCTCAGGCTCTGTGTGTGTGTGTGTGTGTGTGTGTGTGTGTGTGTATGTATGTATGAAGGCAGTGTGTTTGACTGTGTGCAACTATGGGGCTGTATATAGCTCTTTTGCATAGGACTTGGGTAGCAGTGAGAATTGCCGTTGATATATATTTCAGGTGATGAACCAACAAGTGCCTCTATTCCGGACTGGCTACTAGTTGAGGAATAATAGCTGAACCAGACTGAAGGGATGCTGAGTTGAAGGGATGCTGCTGAACCAGACTGGCTACCAGTTGAAGAGATGCTGCTGGACCGGATTGGCTACTGACTGTAGAGATGCTGCTGGACCAGTCTTGCTGCCATCTTAGGAATGCATCTGGACTGGACTGTGTACCAGCTAAAGGAATTCAGCTGGATCAGACTGGCTAGTGGTTGAGGAATACAGCTGAACAGGACTGGCTACTGGCTAAAAAGATACTGCTGGACCAGACTGGCTACCAACTGAATAGATAGCGCTGGACCTGGTAGAGCTGCACAGGAGGCAACATGCAGATTCACTAGTAGCACTAAGAAAATAGTCTGGACAGAGACTTAAGCTGTTTACACATGGTGTGATTTACATAGTAACATATTTGTAGCATAGCAATTAATGTTGAAAAAAGACGTAAGTCCATCGAGTTCAACCTATTTGACTTGTAACTACTGACTTGAGTAAGTCATGTCTATGGGATTCCCTTAGTGGCCAAAAATGTATCCAGTTTTGATTTAAATTCATTACCAGTAGTTGCTGTAATCACCACCACCCGCAATGAGTTCCAGAATCTTACTGCTCTAATGGTGAAGAATCCTCTTCTTAATTCAGTAAGGAATTTCTTTTCCTCGAGCCTCAGTACATGCCAGCGTGTCCGAAGTATAGGCCTGTTAGTGAACAAATCATCTACCAGTTCCATATGATTCCCAATCCTGTATTTGAGCTTACTAATCATATCACCTCTTAACCTCTGTTTCTCCAGTGAAAACATATTCATCCTGGTTTACCTATCTTTGTATTCTAGTGATTCAAGACCTTTTACTAGCTTAGTCACCCTTCTCTGTACCTGTTCCAATTCATTTATGTCCTTTTTAAGGTGCGGTGCCCAGAACTGAACACAATATTCCAAATGTGGTCTCACCAATGCCTTGTAAAGAGGCACTATCACATTGGCATCCCTTGAATCCATTCCCATTTAATGCATGCCAATGTCCTGTTTGCTTTTGCTGCTGCATTTGAGCAGTGTGCACTATTACCAAATATTTAATCTATGATGACCCCCAAGTCCTTCTCTACAGCAGAATTTCCTTTAATAACTTAATTTAGCCTATAAGTAGCTTGTTCATTTTTGTTCCCATAATGAATTACTTTACATTTATCAATGTTAAACGCCAATTTCCACCTTTCTGCCCACCTTTCCAGTTGAAGAAATTCACTTTGTAGTGTATCCACATTCTCTCAAGTTAATTTCCTTACTCAATTTTTATGTCATCTGCAAATATTGCAATTTCACTCACTATGTCACTTCCTATATCATTAATGAATATATTAAACAAGGTATGTCCCAATATTGAACCTTGCAGGACTCCACTTTGGACCTTACCCCAGCTGGAATCTCTGTCCCCGATTGTCCCTGAGTCTCCATTAAATTGTGTATCTATTGCGCTTCTCAATTGCAGATGTGGTTTGGGTGGCCAATCCCAGGATCAGGATTGGCGGGATCCCAGGATTTGATTCCAAAATGTCCGGGATATCAATTCGATTTCGGGATTAGACTGCGCATGTGCAGTCTAATGCCAGGCAGCATCTGAGCACCCACTCAGATACTGCCCGGCTGTACCCGACCCTGGCATGCAGCCTATGCAGCGTTGCCTATGACTATCACGCTGCTCAGGCTGCACTGTCACATCCCCGCTTCTAGCCACAGCGTCGCTTCCCTGCTCCTGACGGTACCTCCTGCTGTACTGATGCTGCTGCCGCCATCTGCCTGAACTGGAATTACCTCATAACTTCCCAGAGAAAATGCCACTCGACAACGTCAAACACTTTCACTGCGTCAAGTGTCAATATCACCGGGCATGGATCTTCATTGCGAGAGATCTGTAAATGAGTATATCACTAAGCTCAGTTGGACCTTCAACATTATCAAAACATACACTGTAAGGGAGACAAGCCAAACTGTTAAAGAGGGGGGTGTGACCATGGCAGTGCAGGAGTGTGGTGACGGAGCTCTCTGAACACCATCTTTATGTATGCATCGGGCCGCATGCAGTCGTGTTAAGCCTGGAGCTGGATGCCGCTTATACTGCCGGTTATATGGGACATTACCCTCTGCCACTGTTGACCTGGCGACTGCCATGTGGAGGTCAATAGATGCAGTGCTTTGTCTGTTTCTGTCCGCTGTCTTGGTGACAGCTGTGAGGGGATGGAGCTGGGAGACGTAGACGCGACACACTGCTTGGCAGGGCCCCCAACTGTGACGCCATGCCCCCTGCGAGATACAGTATGTGCCATATAATTAGCACATTTGTTGGAGAAGAGAATTCATTAATACTGTAACATTTCAATCAGACAAATTATTGCTTGCCTGGGAAGATATTAGCAGTATGATCAGTGGTTTTATAAGGAATGAAATTGCGGTCTTTAAGTAGTACTCTTACAATTATTTTGTATAATTTATATTGTATTTCTCATTGCTTGACACATCAGCGAGAATCAAACGTTTTAGTTAAATAAAAAACATATACATGTTTCATTTATATGACAGATCTGGGCAAGATTTTTACTACTAATACAGAATACTAAAGCCAACTACAAGTGGCTGTAAAAATCTTTATTCATGGCTGTTTTTAAGCGCTTATTATTATATTTGGAACAAGCACAGGAAAAAGCAATGCTAAAGGCTCAAGCCACATAAAAACCTTATATCGTCACTATAGGAATGTGTGTGTTAAAACAAATAACAGATATTTTAATGGCAAGCTGTATACTATGGAAACTTGATTTGCTAATACCATGCAAGGGGATTACTTAATATTTAAATCTATCCATCTATCTAATCTGTCTGTATATGTATCTACAGTATGAGCTATATCTATCTATCGATAGTATATCTATCTCTATTTATATACTTGGAAAGTTGCAGATGGCCTTTACAACTATGCCCCCTTGTTCTGTTGAAAGCATGTCAAGTCAATTTTTCTATGATTATGCGATGCGGTTAGCATCATGGCTGACGGGATGCTCACAGTCAGAACAATATAGCTGGCATCCCAACTATCGTCCAGAAGACTGGCGCTGGAATGTTGACATCAAAGAAGATGAAATCTCCACTGCCGGCATCCCAGTAATAAGTATTCAGGGTGGGTTAAGGTAAAAAATGAAAAAAAAAAAAAAAAGGTTTTGAGCAGCGCTGGGTTTCACCGAACGAATCACAATTGTAAAATTGAACAATTTATTTTGTATACAAATACATACATGCTAAAAATGTCAAACAAAATAAAATAAAAAATGAAAAATAAGCAATAAAAAATATATAAAAAATGTGCATGAATTTAAAGAAGGTCAAGGTTGCAACCTATTAATCCTGCATGATTGAGGGAAAAGGAGAATTTCTCCGCAATTAATCTAGTCTCTAAAGAGACCTTTAGAATCTCCAATTGCTTATTGGTGAGAAAAGTTCATCACATAAACTTGGGGTGTGAAGTGGAAGAGAGTTCCGGAATAATACCCAGCTTAATGAATAGGTTACCCTGATCAGTCAAAGTACAGTCCGTCTGAGATGGTCCACAGTATGCGAATGGCACTTCGCTGGCAGAAAGTGGAGACGGCAGGGTCCTGTACTGATGGTGGAGGGCTGGTGCAGAACTGAGATGAAGAGATGGCTCAAGATGTTTTGGCACCCAAATGGCACCTTCCTCAGGAGTGTTGGTTGGTTGCACTGGGCCAGAATTTATACCCTGTTTGTTTATGTGGTTACAGGTGAGCAGGAAATTACCTCATAGTATGTCAAAATATAAAATAAAAAAAAATCAGGGTGGGTTAAGGTGCCCATACACTTGTCTGATTTGGGCCAGTCTCGTCTGATCCAGACGGATCAGGCCGAGAAATTGGTCCAAACTGAATGTGTTTGACATCCCCTCGGACCCAGTGCGCGGTCCTGTGCACATCTGGTCAGTGTGGGGTGGTCGGATGTGCTGCACATTACAACTATTGTATCAGACCCATCAGTGGTACATGACGGGTGATTTTTAGCATCCGCAATGTGTCAGTCAGATCCATAGGTGTGTGCCAGTGGTGAAGCACCACTGGTACACATCTACAGTATGTGCAGCAGTGGCGTCCAGGCAGTTGGGTCCGGGCAGTGGTGTCCAGGCAGCGGGGTCCAGGCAGCGGCGGCTGGGAGCTTGTAACAGTATTTGCTGGGTGGCGGGGCACGCTGATGAATTAAAAAATTACTTTTTAAAAAAAAAAGACTGGCCAGACGCTGATTGTCTGAGAAATCAGCCAATCAGTGTCCAGTCAGCCTTTTCAAAATATGTTTTCAAATTCAGAAGTGCTTCCTGCCCCGCCGCCCGGTAAATACCATTAAAAGCTTCCACTGACTGGACCCCACTGCCTGTACGCCTCTGCCCAAACCTCACTGCCTGGTCCCTTCTGCTCACCCCCCACCGCTGCCTGCTCCCTGTGAGAGTAAGTGTAATTATTGGACCCCTGTTTGGATTCCCTCCATTGGAATATCAGCATCCAATATGCCAGTCATCCTTATATATTCCCTGATTATAAACTTCATTGGTGCTTATATGTATCATATATGAAAACTATACCAGATGGGAATAGAAGTATCAGTTGTTTGCTATTCAGTTATATAAAGCCTTGCACAAAAAACTTTTGCAGGTCTAATTAAAATCAGTGAAAGTGTGTTATTAATATGCATTTTTAATGGGATATTTATCAATAAGACAATAGTTTATGCTACAAAGGATATAAGTATACAGTGTGTTTAATTTTTATAAAGTGCTGTAAGCGGTGCCAGATATATTTGGAATAAATCCAAGAGAGGTACATTTACAAGTTTGAGTAAAACAAACTAGGCGCTATATACCATAGGACATGAGACCACCCATAGTGTAAGATATAGCCAAAATTGCAAAGGATGCTTTTTCTCTTTCATATAGGCTGGCACAATATAACTTATATATACTATAGCAATTCGCAATTATAGAAGTAAACTACTGCACTCTGTAATATGGCTTTTAAAACATATTTTTTTATTGATACAGTAAGTGTCAAATAAGATACAATAAGACTCTAATCCATAGGGACTTCAATTAGCCACAACAATGCAATAAGTGGAATTATCACACGGTCGCATTTGCATATATTGCCATTATTCACGCTTCTATTTATCGGGCAGTTCAATAATAGCAAAAACGCCATTAGCGTGATAATTCTTGATTGTGTTCCAGACATTATCAGGGGAAGTAGCGGTGGCTGCCTAATCAATGTTCACAGCCGGATCTCGACAATCCATGGCCGCTTTTGCCGGCATGCCTCCTTTTCGCCATTTGACAGACAGAACATTGAATTCCGCCTATCGATAAGCTGTCGAGCTGGGAGAAAACAGAGCAGGATTCCAACTGTTGTAACATTCCGACAGTCAGAATCCAGCATTGAATACCTAACCAAGTATAGATAAAAATGGGGAAATCTAACTGTACCACAAGAAAAAGACAAACTAATATTATATAACAGCATAGAAATCTATTATTAACAAAAAAGTATTGGAGGTTCTTAAAATGTGTCAAATGGCTGCTACAGTAAATGCAATATTCTAAACCATTGGAAGAAAGGGACAACACTCACGGGATGGTACCTATATGCCCATAAAGGTATATTTTTTGGGTATACAGTAAATCTTCTGCTGTATCCATTCATCCATTCCATGGTGCTCCTGGAAAAGAAACCTTTATAGAACGTCACTCACAGTTGTGAGGTATATCATATAAGGGTTGGTACTCCTAATGGTGTGTGCACATGGTGAGATTCCCTTGCTATTCGACTTGCTATACAATCTTTGCTAACTCATGTGCTTTTTACTTTACAATTCATGCTAGCTGCTTTAGATTTGCACTTTATAGTCATTGCTGCCCTGTCTACCTGGGTTTCGATTTGTGCTGTCCCGGGCGCGCACATTGGGATCGCAAGGTAAAAAACCTGTGCGATCTGCATGCGATCTCCATGCGATTTTGACTATATAGTCAAAATCTCATGCTGGATTGTACCGTGTGTATACACCATAAGTGTTCCCCAGCTGCAGTCTAGTGCGCAGGAGGTTTTTGTGTTTCTTTCTAAAGTGTGATCTCACACTATGGGGGTATTCAATATTTCCTGTTATTTCTGATTTGAGTATTCGTGTCTGCAGATCTGGCTTTTTGAAAAGGTGAACCTGATTTTGCACAAAACATGCTAAATTTTCGCGGATCCACATCTTTTTTTGATTTTCCTAAAATTGCAAGTAAGGCCAACATCCTTTGTCACCAACATTAATCAAGTACACCGATATATCTGATTGGGAATGTATTTTTTTTTTAAACTTCCTTTACAAATGTATATTTACCAAATAAACACTAGTCTTATAGATAACACTGTATATTATCTTTATGTATATACTGTATATGAGTGTTCCCTTGACTACCCTAATGGATACATAAACTGGTCCTAGTTGAATTTCTTGCACATGTGTTACAGGCTCATTAATCTTTACTGCTTTCATTAAAAACTGTATTATCAAAAAAATCCTGCCTTCGAGGCTTCTTATGTGGCACTACAGTATATTGTTCCTTGTAACCAATCACAGTATTCACTTTGCTTCATACTCTATGCAGTTTTAAAATGTGCACAATATAGGGAAATTTGACTAATGTTGTCCGTTAACCGCTGAGCCGCTATACCAGGGGTGGGCAATAAGCGGCCCTCCAGCTGTTGATGAACTACACATCCCAGCATGCCTTGCACCAGTTTCAGCATGGATAAATAGCAAAACTAAGGCAAGGCATGCTGGGAAGTGTAGTTCATCAACAGCTGGAGGTCCGCTATTGCCCACTCCTGCGCTAAACGAATGGGTATGAACGTCTTCTGCCTGAGAACCCAAATTTACATAGCTTCCCAGTTCTCAGGATTAGTTTTTCCCGGTGAAGTCATTCGTATTTGGCCACCATGAAACATCGCACTTATCTGACTGTGTGAAAAATAAGAGCTAAAAATAAAAACTTCATGAGCCCCCCCCCCCCCCACACACACACACGAGTATAACCAGCCCCAGGCCTTTTAAGTTGGCCCTGGTTTCCAAAATATGGGGAAGAAATTACATAGGGGTTCCCCACATTTCTAAAACAAGCACCAGGCTCTTGGACCAGTCCTGGTTACAAAAATAGGGGAGAGAAAAAAGGAGGGATCCCCCATAATTTTGTAACCAGCATTGGGCACCAACAACCATAAGAGTAATGTCACAGACACGGGACACTTATTATATAAAGTCCCATGGCCAAAGCATTAAACTGTAACTGGTCAGCCCTAGCCAGTGTCCCTGGGGGAGTGAGGACCCCCCCCAGCTCTGTCCAGGGCTGAAGCCCAGGGCACTTTACGCACCCCTGGACGGTGGGTGCTGGGTTGATAGCTTTTGAAGTGTAAATAAAAATAATTAAAAATATAATATTGGGTACTGTGGAACTAAAAGTCACAGCAAGCCAACATTGCTTGCAAAGTTAATTGGATGTTTCAAAGGTGACCCCAATTAACTTTGTGGTCATGGTGATTTTCTGGTTTCCATCATAGGAGTCTATGTTAAACTCTTAATGTAGGCTTCTGTGGAGACATGAACAGCCTATTAGGTGCAGAGCTTCCCTGGAGTTCAGCCCTGATAGGCTGAAGGGAGTCCCATTGACTGACATTGGTGGGATTCTTCTTATTCCTAAGAAAGACCAGAATGTGTAAAAATGCTGCTCCTCAGTCCGCTGGAGCTATCATTTCTTTGCGGTCTATTTTGAACCCTTTGAGGCCTACATAGACACAAGATGACAAACTAAGCTGGAAGTGACTATAAGTTTTTTTCATAGGTCCATACTGGATTACTCCTGAACAAGGGGTATAGGCATGCACAGCACATTTTATTAGGGGGTGCACTGTCAAAGGGGTGTGCGTAGCTCCACCTATTGAGCTCGTCTAACACCGCCAATCAGGCATGTCTTCCGTCATCTATTGGCACTCTCTACAATGTAAAAAGTCTCTCAGCCACACCATAATCTCCTGCCTATTTCAGTTTTACTTTTCTAATTACTCTGTGTAACAGTACATGCAAATACAGTCATAAAACATACTTTATATGGATGACACAGATATGGGTACTTGTGTATTTTGGCGGCGCCCACGATGAGGATCGCGTCCATCGTGTGTGAAAAATCGGGTCCATCGCGTCCATCGCGTCGCGTCGTGTGCATTAACATGGCACACGACGCGACCGACGCGATGGACCCGATTTCTCCATAGGCTTCAATGTTAAAATATTTTAACATTGAAA
Organism: Crinia signifera; assembly: GCF_055691185.1. NCBI lineage: Eukaryota > Metazoa > Chordata > Amphibia > Anura > Myobatrachidae > Crinia > Crinia signifera. The sequence continues at coordinate 147,002,015 of NC_139221.1, read as the reverse complement.
TCGTGTCGGTCGCGTCGGTCTTGTGCCATTATAATGGCACAAGATAAGATGGACTTGATAAAGTCCATTTTACATGTAATAAAATGGGAAATGTGCCAATATGGCCCATTTTTCATTGTATATGTCCCCGTCATGTCCAAATATAACTGACCCCCCATTGTGAGCGGCACCCCAGTATTGACGTCAACCCGAAGCGTGGCGAGCGCAGCGAGCCTGCGAGGGGCGGCGGTGCGCGTCCTCCGACCTTTTCATACCCCTACTATCCACGTCGGCGTGGAGTTGAGATTTGAATAGTGTGGCGAGCGCAGCGAGCCACCGAGCCCGAAGCGTGGCGAGCGCAGCGAGCCCCGCGAGGGGACGCGGATACCTTCACAGCTATACGCGTCCCCTCGCGGGCTTCACAGGTGTCCATGGCGACGCGGACACCTGTGAAGCCCGCGAAGGGACGCGTTTACCTGTGAAGGTATCCGCGTCCCCTCGCGGGGCTCGCTGCGCTCGCCACGCTTCGGGCTCGGTGGCTCGCTGCGCTCGCCACACTATTCTATTCTCAACTCCACGCCGACGTGGATAGTAGGGGTATGAAAAGGTCGTAGGACGCATACCGCCGCCCCTCGCGGGCTCGCTACGCTCGCCACGCTTCGGGTTGGCGTCAATACTGGGGTGCCGCTAACAATGGGGGGCATTTTTATTTGGACATGACGGGACCATATACAATGAGAAATGGGCCATATTGGCCCATTTCCCATTGTTTTCTATGTTAGATGGACTTTATCAACTACATTTGATCTTGTGCCATTATAATGGCACAAGTCCGACGCGACCGACAGTATTTCAATGTTAAAAATATTTTAACATTGAAGCCTATGGAGAAATCGTGTCGGTCGCGTCGGTCGCGGCGTGTGCCTTAACTTTAAGGCACACGACGCGACGCGATGGACCCGATTTCTCCATCGGGTTCAATGTTAAAAATATTTTAACATTGAAGCCTATGGAGAAATCGCGTCCATCGCGTCGCGTCCTGTGCCTTAAAGTTAAGGCACACGATGCCCACGACGGGCGCCGCCAAAATACACAAGTACCCAGATATGTAGTGATATGACAATGGTCTAGTACAATTAACAATGCAAACACACATAATTGATTGATGGGCGCTTTAAATTGAATACAGTTCTAAAAAGCAAAAGTCTTTGGTTAAAGGTATTGCTGGTATTGCTAGCGGCAGAATCTTTCGTAAGGGTGGGCCCAGCATTAAGGGGTGCCTGTGCACCCCTAACACTCAATGTGCACACACCTATGACAAGGGGACTGAACAATGTGTCAAAATAGGTGAGTTTTATGTTATTAAAGTTATATTTTCTACGTATGACTTCTTATTTCAGTATTGGTTCTGCTGTGGAACTACAAGTCCCATTGGGCTTTAATGCCATGCATGCAGGGACTTGATGTTCTTAAATGTGGGGGAGGCTTGCTGAAACATTTGGTTCCACAGCAGAACCTAATATTATGTTTTTTACACTTTTTTATTTTTACACTTCAAAAGCTATCAATTCCATCTCCCACCACCAAGTGGTGCCGCGGGTGGCCTGGGGGGACCTTCATTTGTAGGGTCTCCACTCCCCTGGGGCTGGGTTAATGTTTTGGCCACAGGACCTTAAATAATAAGTGTCTCCTGGCTGTGACATTAGCCCCCTTTTTGGCCCCCTTTTTTTGCAACCAGGACTGGTCTAAGAGCCCGGTGCTAATGTCCCCTCCTCCCATATTTTGAAAATCAGGATTGGCTCAAAGAGACTGGGTCTAGTTATGCTCGGCTGGCTTACCCCACGCCATTTTTTGATATTTTATTTTAAACGCTTTCTTTATTTTTACACAGAGATGCATGCATAGATCAGATTAATCCCAGCATGCTTCATCAAATATGCATTGAAAATGTGTCACATTTTCCATTTGTATCTTTTTGAATTGAGTAATTTTTTATTATTTTTTCACAAAGCAAACATAAACTACAACTTAAACTAGAAAAAAATGTAAATTATGAAAAAAAAAAATATATATGTCCATTTGTACTGTATCTTAGTAACTTCCCCCCTATGTTTCATTTTGTTTGTATTGTATACAGTATATCTATACTGACTGCTCATGTGACTAAAGACATGTGGGGCCAGATGTGTTAGAAAGAAGAATTTTAACACTGCGCTGCTGGGAAATTGTATTAATATGTGAATACCGCTGAATAATTGACACTGGACACACTATAATGTACTAAAGTTTTATAAAAAGAAAAAGCATATGCAGAATAGTACCATACAATTAATACACAGTACAATTGATAAGCAAACAATAAAATTATGTTAAAATCAAATCATGTCTATATAACATGAAGGATGTATTGAGAAAAATGTAATTACTGTGGGGATCTCTGTTTAGGTCAGGGTGGGTTAATAGTGGGTTAATTCCGGTATAATTAGGACAGAGTCAAGCGGATAGAGCAAGTGGTTTGTTAATGCAATTGGAGCCAGTTAGCGGGTGAATTTTGCACAAATGCAGTCTGGAGGAGGAGCCTGAAAACCCTCCACCACCCCCTTTCTTTTCACCAGATGTGTTAGAGTCTGAGATCGATTGCTGTGCGGGACGCTGGCCGAACATTTTTTTTTTTTAGAAGGGCAATCATTTACATTTACAAAACATGATTTGTAAATAATTGCTCGTTTAAAAAAGCTCGGGTGGCATCCAACACGGCCACCAAACTCTATTCAGGGGCTGGCTGGCAACTTTAAGCCTGGGGGGAAGTCCAGAGCACTGGCCCATGAGTAACAGCGTTTGGCTGAGAAAACCCCCTGCTCCCCCTGTATAATAATAATAACAACAACAACAGCAGGACAACACAGGCTTCTCCTCTACTATAATAATAAACCAGGACACCACAGGCTGCTCCCCCTGCATAAAAAGAATAGGACACCACAGTCTGCTCCCCTGTGTAATAACCGGAGAACACCACAGGCTGCTCCCCCCGCATAATATCCAGAGAACACCACAGGCTGCCCCCCCTGCATAATAACCAGAGGACACCACAGGCTTCTCCCCCTGCATAATAACCAGAGAACACCACAGGCTGCTCCCCCTGCATAATAACCAGAGGACACCACAGGCTTCTCCCCCCTGCATAATAACAGGACACCACAGGCTGCTGCTCCTGCATAATAACACAACACCACAGGCAGGCTGCTGCTCCTGCATAATAACATGACACCACAGGCTGCTCCCCCTGCATAATAACTGGTCACCACAGGCTGCTCCCCCTGCATAATAGCTGGACACTACATGCTACTCCCCCTGCATTATAACGACACAACAGGCTGCTCCCCCTGCATACTAACTGAACACCACAGGCTGCTCCCCCTGCATAATAACTGGACACCAAAGGCTGCTGCCCCTGCATAATAACTGGAAACCACATGCTGCTCCCCTTGCATAATAACTGGACACCACAGTCTGCTCCTCCTGCATAATAACTGGACACCTCATGCTGCTCCCCCTGCATAATAACTGGACACCACAGCCTGCTCTCCCTGCATAATAACACAACACCACAGGCTGCTTCCCCTGCATAATAACACAACACCACAGGCTGCTCCCCCTGCATAATAACTGGACTCAACAGGCTGCTCCCCCTGCATAATAACTGGACACCACAGGCTGCTCCCCCTGCATAATAACTGGACACCACAGGCTGCTCCCCCTGCATAATAACAGGACACCACAGGCTGCTCCCCCTGCATAATATCAGGACACCACAAGCTACTCCCCCTGCATAACAGAACTGAAGAGTCAGGACACCATAGGCTTCTCCTCAGTCCTGTTCTCCTCCTGTACAGATACTGTTACCTGAGGCATTGAGGCTGAGCTCTCCACTGCCACTGGGCGGACACTGAGGGGGAAATTTACCAATATGAAAAACCTAGTTTTTCGTATTGGTATTTCCCCTCCGACTGCATACGACTGTTTCAGTCGTATGCAAAGTCGTGTTCCGGAGGGGAAATTACAAAGCAGTCAGATACGACTGCTTTGTAACCCTCCGATGGTATAACCATTCGTATTAGCGGCACATATATACGGCCGCTAATACGAATTCCTACAGGCAGTCTGCACGGATCAGTCAGATCCGTGCAGGCTGCAAGGTGTAAAAAAATAGAAAAATTAAATAAATAATAAAAAAAAACAGCGTGGGGTCCCCCCCACAGCTGTAACCAGCACCAGGCTGAAGGAGCAGGGGCCGATAATAAAAAATTAGGGAACCCGACAAATAGGGGTTCCCCGATTTTTAACAACCAGCCCCAGGCTCCAGGTCTGGGGCTGGCTCCCAAAATACGGGGGACAAAATGACTAGGGGTCCCCCGTATTTTAAGAACCAGCCCCAGGCCAAACCAGCCAGCAGGGTAATGTCACAGCCGGGGGACACTTATGATATAAGGTCCCGCGGCCAAAACATTAACCCTACCGACCAGTCAGCCTGGCCAGGGGCCCTGGGGGAGTGGGGACCCCCCCAATAAAGGGGTCCCCCCCTCCAGGACTTACCTGACCAGGCTGAAGCCTGGTGCTGTCCTCGATGCCCCTGGGCGGTGGGCATCGAGCTGATAGTGGTGTAAAAAATAGATTAAACTATGTTCTAATACTGGGGCACTATGAGTCCCAGCAAGCCTCCCCCGCAAGCTGGGTCTTGGAGAACCACAAGTCCCAGCCTGCGGGGCATTAAAGGGCCCCCTGGGCAGGGCCGGTGCAAGACTTCTTGGCACCCTAGGCAAATTGTCAACCGCCGCGCCCCCCCCCCCCCCCCCCCTCACCTCCTGACAAAATACCAATCCCCTCAGCTTTTGCAAACATGGCATCTTATAAAGTAAGTTCTGTGGATTGGGGTAAAGTATTAGGGATAGGATATTGGGGTTGATTTACCATCATGACTTATTGTGTTATTGTTAGGAGTTATGATTAGGGAGAGGTGTGTATGTGCGTATCATTTATATTTATATGCCTGCGTGAATAAATTCCTTGCAGCCATCACCTGTGGGTGACAATGTGGCGGGCGGCCAGGAAAGGGGGTGAGATTTAAGCACTAGTGGGGGGACTACAGATAGGCTGTGGGTGGGGGGATATGGTTAGGCTGCAGGGAGGGTGGGTTTAGCAATTAAAAGGGGGGTTGCAGTTAGGTATGCTGTGGGGCAGGTGGTACGCTTTGAATGTGACATCCCCATCCTCTAGCAGCTCCGTGGTCTTCTTGCACCATTTATGGTCCCAGTGGAGGGAGTAGACAGGTGGCGAGCAACATGTGTGTGTGTGGGGTTATTCTGAGGACAGCTGACATGTGGGCAGGGATGGCAACAGAACTATCGGGGCTCGGTACACCAATATCTGTAGCCCCCCCCGTCACCCGTCCTTGACATACACATTAATAGTGTGTGTATATATATATATATATATTCCAAAGACAAAAAACCTCACGGTTTCACATGTCCCATTAAGGCTTCTTACACATGATCTGGCATTTCTGAAACCTGTTGTAACTCTTCCACTCAAACGCCAAAAAGCAATGAAATTACGATCATTAAGGCTAACGCCTTAATGGACGTGTTCCTTGCGCAATACAGATATGGTACGCCATTACAGCCTGTGGGTAAGTGCAGATTCAGCACTCTCACAGAGTGAGATTGCTGTCACTCACACAATGGTGGAGCTGCTAATTCACAGATTTGTGTGCTCATTGGAATACACACATGCAGTCTATGCAACTGAAGGTCTGAGCAGTAAACAGAGCCGAGAGGATGGGGTAAAAGTGGTGTTGATTGGGGTAGGAGACAGTGTGGTGCGGGTGGTGAGCAATAGAAATGCGTAGATGGTAGGAAGGCTAAGCAGCACTGATGGGGGACTAACAAAGCAGATGGGTGGAAAAGAGTGGCACAGATTGGGGAAGGTAAGAGTGATGCGATTGGGTGGGAAACAGAGGAGCAGTTGGAGGAAAGACAGCACTGATGGGGGAGGGGGTTCAGAGCAAAGGGGATAAAGGGAAAACAGCAGCACAGATGGAGGGAAACTGAGTATCACTAATAGAGGGGAAGCCAGTGGCATCTGTGTGGAAAGACAGGGCAGCGCAGATGGGGAAAGACACATTGGTGCAGAAGAGGCAATACACACAGCAGTAGGCATCGGGGAAGACAGAACAGCATGAAGGCGTATAGGAGAAGAAAGTGTAGATGCATAGTAGTTGGGAGCATTATCGTTTTTGCAATTATAAAAGATGTTTTTGGTAACTGCATGTGAATACTAAATTAAATGGATATATGTAGTGGGTGTAAAAGATGTTGGACCCTCAGTGGGATAGTTCTAGTAATAGTGTTTATTCTAGCACCCGGTATCTTTTAAAACCTATGCAGTTTCTCTAACCTGTCTGGGGTGTTGCTGTCTGCTGTAGTGTTTCTAGCAAAGGTCTGGTTTGCAGTGCTGATATACAGACCACACTGTGCTAGAAGCACTACAGCAGACAGCTACACCCCAGGCAGGGAAGAGGAACTGCATGGATTTTCAAAGATGGCAGGTGCTAGAATGAACACTATAGTAACTCGGAGGTACAGTATAGACAGTTTTAGATGATTGCAGGTACTTATTAGGATGAGTGCGCCACATAACTGCTCAGACCTTCAGTTGCATAGACTGCATGTGTGTATTCCAATGAGCACACAAATCTGTGAATTAGCAGCTCCACCATTGTGTGAGTGACAGCAATCTCACTCTGTGAGAGTGCTGAATCTGCACTTACCCACAGGCTGTGATGGCGTACCATATCTGTATTGCGCAAGGAACACGTCCATTAAGGCGTTAGCCTTAATGATCAAAATTTCATTGCTTTTTGGCGTTTGAGTGGAAGAGTTACAACAGGTTTCAGAAATGCCAGATCATGTGTAAGAAGCCTTAATGGGACATGTGAAACCGTGAGGTTTTTTGTCTTTGGAATTTCATTGCTTTTTTTCAATTTATTTTTTTAACTCAAATGTAAAATTGTACTGTAAGAATAAACATTGGATTTTTAAAAATGTTTAACAATAACGCACCCTTGTCAATGAGCATTACCACTGGCTACAAGCATTACAAACCCCTGGCAATGAGTATGAGACCCATATGATTATGTGTGTGTGTGTGTGTGTGTGTGTCTGTGTACAGGGTTAGGATACAGGTGCCAGAGTCAATGATGCCTACCTATACATGACACGCTGACCCTACCAGGTCATGGAACTCCACCAGGCTGAGTGTTCCTCCCGGGGATGGCGATCAATCTGTTCCTTCTGTGTAACTTGATGGTTTCCCCTCCAGCAGTGAGTTCCAGGCAGCCGCTCCCCTTTTCTCTGGTGTCTGCAGATGCTGAGCAGGAACACAGAGCCTCCTCCTTCTGGCATGGCAGTGGTGCGGTCTCCAGACTGGATCGCCGGAGTTAAAGGGAGTGTCGATGGGGGGCTGCGGTGCATGTGCCTCCTTTTATGGTCCTCCCTGCAAAGGACCGTGGGAGGAGCTACACATGACTGTGCATTCGCAGCAGCCTCCCGGAGCCATTTTGGCTTTGTGCAATGATAAAATTTGTTTTTTGGTTACGATCAAATTCTAATAAGAGGAATGTGACCTATTTCAATCTAAAAAAAATGGAGGGAGGTAGTGAGTCACACCATACCTCTGGTGCTATTTTGAATAAAACAATTAATAGCCAAGGAAACCCGCATATGATAACAAGCAAACCAGCTTGTAAGAAATAAAAGAAAACATTGGAAAGCACACACAGCATTAGCAATTATACCTTTGATTAAAGTTAAAAATTGAATGTAATATAGGTCCACCTTTTCAATAATAACACAAGTCTCAGTTCAATTGAAATATCAAAAATATTTTATAAACACATAAAATATACAAAAATATACATAAATCACAATTAATGGTAAAACAATGTAACTTAAGGTGCTGTCGTCCCAATTAATTAAAATAAATAAACATAGGAGCAGCAGACCTCACTTGAAGCTCAGGCGATGGAGCCGTCGGAAAAGAGCTGGGTGTATGTATGGTTAGGGTTATAGGCTGCAGTGTGTGTGTGTGTATGGTTAGGGTTATAGGCTGCGGGGTGTGTATGGTTAGGGTTATAGGCTGCCGGGGGGGGGGTGTATGGTCAGGGTTATAGGCTGCTAGCGGATGTGTGTGTATGGATAGGTTATAGGCTGCGGGATGTGTGTATGGTTAGGTTATAGGCTGCACGGTGTGTATGGTTAGGTTATAGGCTGCACAGTGTGTATGGTTAGGGTTATAGGCTGCGGGTGTGTTTATGGTTAGGGTTACAGGCTGCGGGGGATGTGTATGGTTAGGGTTACAGGCTGCAGGGCGGGGAGGTGTATGGTGAGGGTTATAGGCTACGGTGTGTGTATGGTAAGGGTAATAGGCTGTGGGGGGTTATATGGTTGGGGTTATAGGCTGCGGGGTGTGTGTATGGTTAGGGTTATAGGCTGTGGGGTGTGTGTATGGTTAGGGTTATAGGCTGCGGGGGGGGGTGCATGGTTAGGGTTATAGGCTGCAGGGGGGGGCATGGTTAGGGTTATAGGCTGCGGGGGGTGTGCATGGTTAAGGTAATAGGCTGCGGGATGTGTACATATGGTTATAGGCTACGGGGGATGTGTATGTTTAGGGTTATAGGCTGCAGGGTGTGTGTATGGTTAGGGTTATAGCCTGTGGGATGTGTGTGTGTGTGTGTATGGTTAGGGTTATAGGCTGCAATGTGTGTGTATGTGTGTGTGTGTGTGTGTGTGTATGGTTAGGGTTATAGGCTGCGGGATGTGTGTGTATGGTTATATGCTACGGGGGGTGTGTATGGTTAGGGTTATAGGCTGCGGGGGGTGTATATGGTTAGGATTATAGGCTGCGGGATGTGTGTGAGTGTGTTTAGGGTTATAGGCTGCTGGATGTGTGTGTATGGTTAGGTTTATAGTCTCTGCAGTTTGTGTATGGTTAGGTTTATAGGCTCCGGGGTGTGTGTATGGTTAGGGTTATAGGCTCCGGGGTGTGTGTGTATGGCTAGGTTTATAGGCTCCGGGGTGTGTGTATGGTTAGGGTTATAGGCTCCGGGGTGTGTGTGTGTGTATGGCTAGGTTTATAGGCTGCGGGGTGTGTGTGTGTATGGTTAGGGTTATAGGCTCCGGGGTGTGTGTGTATGGTTAGGGTTATAGGCTCCGGGGTGTGTGTGTGTGTGTATGGTTAGGGTTATAGGCTCCGGGGTGTGTGTGTGTATGGTTAGGGTTATAGGCTCCGGGGTGTGTGTGTGTGTGTATGGTTAGGGTTATAGGCTCCGGGGTGTGTGTGTGTGTGTATGGTTAGGGTTATAGGCTCCGGGGTGTGTGTGTGTATGGTTAGGGTTATAGGCTCCGGGGTGTGTGTGTGTGTGTGTATGGTTAGGGTTATAGGCTCCGGGGTGTGTGTGTGTGTGTGTGTATGGTTAGGGTTATAGGCTCCGGGGTGTGTGTGTGTGTATGGTTAGGGTTATAGGCTCCGGGGTATGTGTGTGTATGGTTAGGGTTATAGGCTCCGGGGTGTGTGTGTGTGTATGGTTAGGGTTATAGGCTCCGGGGTGTGTGTGTGTATGGTTAGGGTTATAGGCTCCGGGGTGTGTGTGGGTGTATGGTTAGGGTTATAGGCTCCGGGGTGTGTGTGTGTGTATGGTAAGGGTTATAGGCTCCGGGGTGTGTGTGTATGGTTAGGGTTATAGGCTCCGGGGTGTGTGTGTGTATGGTTAGGGTTATAGGCTCTGGGGTGTGTGTGTGTATGGTTAGGGTTATAGGCTCCGGGGTGTGTGTGTGTATGGTTAGGGTTATAGGCTCCGGGGTGTGTGTGTGTGTATGGTTAGGGTTATAGGCTCCGGGGTGTGTGTGTGTGTATGGTTAGGGTTATAGGCTCCGGGATGTGTGTATGTGTGTGTATGGTTAGGGTTATAGGCTGCGGGGTGTGTGTGTGTGTATGGTTAGGGTTATAGGCTGCGGGGTGTGTGTGTGTGTATGGTTAGGGTTATAGGCTCCGGTGTGTGTGCATGGTTAGGGTTATAGGCTCCGGTGTGTGTGTGTATGGTAAGGGTTATAGGCTCCGGGGTGTGTGTGTGTGTATGGTTAGGGTTATAGGCCCCGGGGTATGTGTGTGTATGGTTAGGGTTATAGGCTCCGGGGTGTGTGTGTGTGTATGGTTAGGGTTATAGGCTCCGGAGTGTGTGTGTGTGTGTGTATGGTTAGGGTTATAGGCTCCGGGGTGTGTGTGTGTGTATGGTTAGGGTTATAGGCTCCGGGGTATGTGTGTGTATGGTTAGGGTTATAGGCTCCGGGGTGTGTGTGTGTGTATGGTTAGGGTTATAGGCTCCGGGGTGTGTGTGTGTATGGTTAGGGTTATAGGCTCCGGGGTGTGTGTGGGTGTATGGTTAGGGTTATAGGCTCCGGGGTGTGTGTGTGTATGGTAAGGGTTATAGGCTCCGGGGTGTGTGTGTATGGTTAGGGTTATAGGCTCCGGGGTGTGTGTGTGTATGGTTAGGGTTATAGGCTCCGGGGTGTGTGTGTGTGTATGGTTAGGGTTATAGGCTCCGGGGTGTGTGTGTGTGTATGGTTAGGGTTATAGGCTCCGGGATGTGTGTATGTGTGTGTATGGTTTCGGGTTATAGGCTGCGGGGTGTGTGTGTGTGTATGGTTAGGGTTATAGGCTGCGGGGTGTGTGTGTGTGTATGGTTAGGGTTATAGGCTCCGGTGTGTGTGCATGGTTAGGGTTATAGGCTCCGGTGTGTGTGTGTATGGTTAGGGTTATAGGGTCCGGGGTGTGTGTGTGTGTATGGTTAGGGTTATAGGCCCCGGGTATGTGTGTGTATGGTTAGGGTTATAGGCTCCGGGGTGTGTGTGTGTGTATGGTTAGGGTTATAGGCTCCGGAGTGTGTGTGTGTGTGTGTGTGTGTGTGTATGGTTAGGGTTATAGGCTCCGGGGTGTGTGTGGGTGTATGGTTAGGGTTATAGGCTCCGGGTTGTGTGTGTGTGTATGGTTAGGGTTATAGGCTCCGGGGTGTGTGTGGGTGTATGGTTAGGGTTATAGGCTCCGGGTTGTGTGTGTGTGTATGGTTATAGGCTCCGGGGTGTGTGTGTGTGTATGGTTAGGGTTATATGCTCCGGGATGTGTGTGTGGTTAGGGTTATAGGCTCCGGGATGTGTGTGTGTGTGTGTGTGTATGGTTAGGGTTATAGGCTCCGGGATGTGTGTATGTGTGTGTATGGTTAGGGTTATAGGCTGCGGGGTGTGTGTGTATTGTTAGAGTTATAGGCTGTGGGATGTGTGTGTGTGTGTGGTTAGGGTTATAGGCTCCGGGGTGTGTGTGTGGTTAGGGTTATAGGCTGTGGGGTGTGTTTCTGTATGGTTAGGGTTATAGGCTGTGGGGTGTGTGTGTGTATGGTTAGGGTTATAGGCTCCGGGGTGTGTGTGTGTGTATGGTTAGGGTTATAGGCTCCGGGGTGTGTGTGTGTGTATGGTTAGGGTTATAGGCTCCGGGGTGTGTGTGTGTGTGTGTGTATGGTTAGGGTTATAGGCTCCGGGGTGTGTGTGTATGGTAAGGGTTATAGGCTCAGGGGTGTGTGTGTATGGTTAGGGTTATAGGCTCCGGGGTGTGTGTGTGTGTATGGTTAGAGTTATAGGCTCCGGTGGGTGTGTGTGTGTGTATGGTTAGGGTTATAGGCTCCGGGGTGTGTGTGTGTATGGTTAGGGTTATAGGCTCCGGGGTGTGTGTGTGTATGGTTAGGGTTATAGGCTCCGGGGTGTGTGTGTGTGTATGTATGGTTAGGGTTATAGGCTCCGGGGTGTGTGTGTGTGTATGGTTAGGGTTATAGGCTCCGGGGTATGTGTGTGTATGGTTAGGGTTATAGGCTCCGGGGTGTGTGTGTGTGTGTGTGTGTGTATGGTTAGGGTTATAGGCTCCTGGGTGTGTGTGTATGGTTAGGGTTATAGGCTCCGGGGTGTGTGTGGGTGTATGGTTAGGGTTATAGGCTCCGGGGTGTGTGTGTGTATGGTTAGGGTTATAGGCTCCGGAGTGTGTGTGTGTGTATGGTTAGGGTTATATGTTCCGGGATGTGTGTGTGGTTAGGGTTATAGGCTCCGGGATGTGTGTGTGTGTGTGTGTGTGTATGGTTAGGGTTATAGGCTCCGGGATGTGTGTGTGTTTGTGTATGGTAAGGGTTATAGGCTGCGGGGTGTGTGTATGGTTAGGGTTATAGGCTCCGGGATGTGTGTATGTGTGTGTGTATGGTTAGGGTTATAGGCTGCGGGGTGTGTGTGTGTGGTTAGGGTTATAGGCTCCGGTGTGTGTGTGTGTGTGTGTATGGTTAGGGTTATAGGCTCCGGGGTGTGTGTGTGTATGGTTAGGGTTATAGGCTCCGGGGTGTGTCTGTGTATGGTTAGGGTTAGGGTTATAGGCTGCGGTGTGTGTGTATGGTTAGGGTTATAGGCTGTGGGGTGTGTGTGTGGTTAGGGTTATAGGCTCCGGGATGTGTGTGTGTGTGGTTAGGGTTATAGGCTCCGGGATGTGTGTATGTGTGTGTATGGTTAGGGTTATAGGCTGCGGTGTGTGTGTGTATGGTTAGGGTTATAGGCTGCGGTGTGTGTGTATGGTTAGGGTTATAGGCTGTGGGGTGTGTGTGTGTGTGTGGTTAGGGTTATAGGCTCCGGGATGTGCGGTGTGTGTGTGGTTAGGGTTATAGGCTCCGGGATGTGTGTATGTGTGTGTATGGTTAGGGTTAGAGGCTGTGGTGTGTGTGTGTGTATGATTATTGTTATATTCTGTGGGGTGTGTGTATGATTAGTGTTATATGCTATGGGGTGTGTGTATTGTTAGGGTTATAGGCTGCGTGGTGTGTGTATGGTTAGTGTTATAGGCTGCGTGATTAGTGTTATAGGCCAAAGCTAGGCTAGATTATGCTGCGGAGGGGAGTGTATGTTAGGTTTAGGCTGTGGCGATGGGGATGGGTGGGGTTAGGCTGCAGGTGGGAGGAGAATGGTTGGGATGTGGGGGGGGGGGGTATATAGATAAGGTTAGTCTATGGAGGTATGTATAGCTAGAGTTAGGCTGCAGGGGACAGGGATGTATAGTTAAAGTTAGGATGTGGATAGCGGGATGTATAGTTAGTGTTAGACTGCAGGGAGCGGGATGTATAGTTAGTGTAAGGCTGGTGGGGAGTGGGATGTATAGTGAGTGTTAGGCTGGTGGGGAGTGGGATGTATAGTGAGTGTAAGGCTGGTGGGGGGCAGGATGTATAGTGAGTGTTAGGCTGGTGGGGGGCAGGATGTATAGTTAGTGTTAGGCTGGTGGGGGGCGGGATGTATAGTGAGTGTTAGTCTGGTGGGGGGCGGGATGTATAGTGAGTGTTAGGCTGGTGGGGGGCGGGATGTATAGTGAGTGTTAGGCTGGTGGGGGGCGGGACGTATAGTGAGTGTTAGGCTGGTGGGGAGTGGGATGTATAGTGAGTGTTAGGCTGGTGGGGAGTGGGATGTATAGTGAGTTTCAGACTGCAGGGAGTGGGGTGTATAGTTAGTGTTAGGCTGGTAAGGGGTGGGATGTATAGTTAGTGTTAGGCTGGTGGGGAGCGGGATGTATAGTGAGTGTTAGTCTGGTGGGGGGCGGGATGTATAGTGAGTGTTAGTCTGGTGGGGGGCGGGATGTATGTTGAGTGTTAGGCTGGTGGGGGGCGGGATGTATAGTGAGTGTTAGGCTGGTGGGGGGCGGGATGTATAGTTAGTGTTAGGCTGGTGGGGAGTGGGATGTATAGTGAGTGAGGCTGGTGGGGAGTGGGATGTATAGTGAGTATTAGACTGCAGGGAGTGGGGTGTATAGTTAGTGTTAGGCTGGTGGGGGGTGGGATGTATAGTTAGTGTTAGGCTAGTGGGGAGCGGGATGTATAGTGAGTATTAGACTGCAGGGAGTGGGATGTATAGTGAGTGTTAGGCTGGTGGGGAGCGGGATGTATAGTTAGTGTTAGGCTGGTGGGGAGTGGGATGTATAGTGAGTGTTAGGCTGGTGGGGAGCGGGATGTATAGTGAGTGTTAGGCTGGTGGGGAGTGGGATGTATAGTTAGTGTTAGACTGCAGGGAGCGGGATGTATAGTTAGTGTTAGACTGGTGGGGAGTGGGATGTATAGTTAGTGTTAGGCTAGTGGGGAGCGGGATGTATAGTTAGTGTTAGGCTGGTGGGGGGTGGGATGTATAGTTAGTTTAAGGTGCCCACAGACGCATCGATCCCGGCGTGCGTTCTGTGCTTAACTAGCACACATCGCATCGCATTGTATGCCTTGTGCATGCGATGTGCATGCGATGCGATAAAAAGCTAGTACAAAAAGTATGTGCAGCACATACTTTTTGTACTGTACGATGAGGTGCCGCGGGACCGCGCACCCCATCGCATAGCATCGCCGGAATCGGTGCGTGTGTGGGCACAATTAGACTGCAGGGAGCGGGATGTATAGTTAGTGTTAGGCTGGTGGGGGGGGGGGGGGGATGTATAGTTAGTGTTAGGCTGGTGGGGAGCGGGATGTATAGTTAGTGTTAGGCTGGTGGGGGGTGGGATGTATAGTTATAGTTACGTGGGGGAGGGGGGTATACAGTTAGAGTTAGGCTGGGGGGATAGTGTCAGCATACCTTCCAACTGGCCCACAGTGTCCCGTGGTGGTGGGGGCAGTTGGGAGACAGCCGGGCGCGCAAGGTGTCCCTCTTAATAGCAGGTTTGGGGAGGTAGGGAGGTGTGGTGTTAGGCTGCAGGGTGTATGTAGTAGCTACTAACCTGGCCCACTGTGCTTCAAAGGAGGCTGCTTTTGGGGGACACTCTGGATGATTCACCTCTCTGCAACTCTTCATTCATCCTGTCCGGACCTCTGGTTCCAGGTTCCCTGCAGCCTTCTTCTCCCTCCTCTGCTTTTCAGTGCACTCTCCTGAGCTTCCTAACCTTCTGCTGCTGGCACCGCGCGGTTCTGCTCTTCTGCTCCCTCCAGCAGCCAGCACTGGGACTGGAACGGCACAGAGCAGGCTAACACGTGTCCTGTGAAGGAGAAGAGACAATGAAGATATGCCACCTCTGTGCTAGGTATGCCCCCACAGTGCTAGGTATGCCCCACAGTGCCACACATATGCCCAGACAGTGCCAGATATGCCGTAAACAGTGCCAGATATGCCCCCAGTGCCAGCCATATGCCCCCACAGTGCCAGACAGTACCAGATATGCACCCAGTGCCAGATATGCCCTCAGTGTGCGATATGCCCCCCACAGTGCCATGCCCTCCACAGTGCCATGCCCTCCACAGTGCCAGATATGCCCCCCCCCACAGTTCCAGATATGCCCTCGACAGTGCTAGGTATGCCCCTCACAGTGCCATGCCCGCCACAGTGCCAGATATGCCCCCCACAGTGCCAGACAGTATCAGATATGCACCCAGTGCCAGATATGCCCTCGGCAGTGTCAAGTTTGCCCCCAGTGTGCGATATGCCCCCCACAGTGTGCGATATGCCCCCCCAGAGTGCCAGATATGCCCCCCCAGAGTGCCAGATATGCCCCCCCACAGTGCCAGATATGCCCCCCCCCCCCACAGTGCCAGACAGCATCAGATATGCACCCAGTGCCAGATATGCCCTCGACAGTGCTAGGTTTGCCCCCAGTGTGCGATATGCCCCCCAGTGCCTGATATGCCCCCCCCCCCACAGTGCCAGAAATGCCCCCCCCCCCACAGTGCCAGATATGACTCCCGTGTGCGACATGCCCCCCCACAGTGCCAGATAGGCCCCCCAGTGCCAGATATGCCCCCCCTCCCACAGTGCCAGATATGCCATCCACAGTGCCAGCTATGCCCCCCACAGTGCCAGCTATGCCCCCCCCCCCCCCCCACAGTGCCAGATATGTTCTATTGGTGTAGGTTGGGTATACTTACATTAGACTGCTGTTGGAATAGAAGAGGCTCTGACCCGACCACTCACTGGAGGCTACAAGGTGCAGTTGCCAGGGGCTTTCAGGGCTGCACTGTCCGGGGCTTTCAGGGCTGCACTTCATGCTGCGGGCGACAGAGCTCCCCAGAGTCAGGCTGTGGGGTTGGGGGTATATATTTAGGCTGTAGGGGTGCGGGATTATAGTTAGGCTGCAGGGGAGGTGTAGAGTTAGGGTTGGGCTACAAGGCAGTGTATAGTTAGTTAGGCTGTGGGGGATGTATAGTTAGTTAGGATGTGGGGGTGGAGGCTGTATAAATAGTTAGACTGTGGGGATGGGGGTTTATAGTTAGGCTACAGGGGGTGTATAGTTAGTTAGGCTGTGGGGGTGCAGGGTGTTAGGCTGCGGGGGTGGTGGGGTGTATAGTTAGGGATGCGCTACAGGGGGTGTATAGTTAGTTAGGCTGTGAGGATGCAGGGTGTATAGTTAGTTAGGCTGTGAGGATGCAGGGTGTATAGTTAGGCTGCGGGGGTGTATAGTTAGGCTGCGGGGGTGGTGGGGGTGTATAGTTAGGCTGCGGGGGTGGTGGGGGTGTATAGTTAGGGATGCACTACAGGGGGTGTATAGTTAATTAGGCTGTGGGGATGCAGGGTGTATAGTTAGGCTGCGGGGGTGTATAGTTAGGCTGCGGGGGTGGTGGGGGTGTATAGTTAGGGATGCACTACAGGGGGTGTATAGTTAGTTAGGCTGTGGGGATGCAGGGTGTATAGTTAGTTAGGCTGCAGGGGTGGAGGGGGTGTATAGTTAGGCTGTGGGGATGCAGGGTGTATAGTTAGTTAGGCTGTGGGAATGCAGGGTGTATAGTTAGGCTGCGGGGGTGGTGGGGGTGTATAGTTAGGGATGCACTACAGGGGGTGTATAGTTAGTTAGGCTGTGGGGATGCAGGGTGTATAGTTAGGCTGCGGGAGTGGTGGGGGTGTATAGTTAGGCTGCGTGGGTGGTGGGGGTGTATAGTTAGGCTGCGGGGGTGGTAGGGTGTATAGTTAGGGATGCACTACAGGGGGTGTATAGTTAGTTAGGCTGTGGGGATGCAGGGTGTATAGTTAGGCTGCGGGAGTGGTGGGGGTGTATAGTTAGGCTGCGTGGGTGGTGGGGGTGTATAGTTAGGCTGCGGGGGTGGTAGGGTGTATAGTTAGGGATGCACTACAGGGGGTGTATAGTTAGTTAGGCTGTGGGGATGTAGTGTGTATAGTTAGTTAGGCTGCAGGGGTGGAGGGGGTGTATAGTTATGCTGCGGGAGTGGTGGGGGTGTATAGTTAGGCTGCGGGGGTGGTGGGGGTGTATAGTTAGGCTGCGGGAGTGGTGGGGGTGTATAGTTAGGCTGCGGGGGTGGTAAGGGTGTATAGTTAGGCTGCGGGGGTGGTGGGGGTGTATAGTTAGGGATGCACTACAGGGGGTGCATAGTTAGTTAGGCTGCGGGGATGGTGGGGGTGCATAGTTAGGCTGCGGGGGTGGTGGGGGTGTATAGTTAGGGATGCGCTACAGGGGGTGTATAGTTAATTAGGCTGTGGGGATGTAGTGTGTATAGTTAGTTAGGCTGCAGGGGTGGAGGGGGTGTATAGTTATGCTGCGGGAGTGGTGGGGGTGTATAGTTAGGCTGCGGGGGTGGTGGGGGTGTATAGTTAGGCTGCGGGAGTGGTGGGGGTGTATAGTTAGGCTGCGGGGGTGGTAAGGGTGTATAGTTAGGCTGCGGGGGTGGTGGGGGTGTATAGTTAGGGATGCACTACAGGGGGTGCATAGTTAGTTAGGCTGCGGGGATGGTGGGGGTGCATAGTTAGGCTGCGGGGGTGGTGGGGGTGTATAGTTAGGGATGCGCTACAGGGGGTGTATAGTTAATTAGGCTGTGAGGATGCAGGGTGTATAGTTAGTTAGGCTGCGGGAGTGGTGGGGGTGTATAGTTAGGCTGCGGGGGTGGTGGGGGTGTATAGTTAGGGATGCGCTACAGGGGGTGTATAGTTAATTAGGCTGTGGGGATGCAGGGTGTATAGTTAGGCTGCGGGGGTGGTGGGGGTGTATAGTTAGGGATGCACTACAGGGGGTGCATAGTTAGTTAGGCTGCGGGGATGGTGGGGGTGTATAGTTAGGCTGCGGGGGTGGTGTGGGTGTATAGTTAGGGATGCGCTACAGGGGGTGTATAGTTAATTAGGCTGTGAGGATGCAGGGTGTATAGTTAGTTAGGCTGCGGGAGTGGTGGGGGTGCATAGTTAGGCTGCGTGGGTGGCGGGGGTGTATAGTTAGGCTGCGGGGGTGTATAGTTAGGGATGCACTACAGGGGGTGTATAGTTTGGTAGGCTGCGGGGTCGGTGGGGGTGTATAGTTAGGCTGCGAGGGTGTATAGTTAGGGATGCACTACAGGGGGTGTATAGTTAGTTAGGCTGCGGGGTCGGTGGGGGTGTATAGTTAGGCTGCGAGGGTGTATAGTTAGGGATGCACTACAGGGGGTGCATAGTTAGTTAGGCTGCGGGGGGGGGAGGGGAGAGAGAGAGAGAGAGAGAGAGAGAGAGAGAGAGAGAGAGAGAGAGAATATAAATGTACCTTGCTTCAGCTGCAGATACCGGGTGTTCAGCTCTGGCAGCACAAACATCCCCAATGTCACACAGATCACAGGGCTGCCTCTCATCCCAGCCTCACTCGATCCACAGGCGCTGCAGGCACAGTTAAGGAGGCTCTTCCTGCGCGACGCAAAATACACTAATAAATAGTGTCACAAGAACATCACGCCGCTGCCCGTATGCCGCCTGTGTCTCCCGCTGTTCTGCTGCGCCCCCGCCTATTAGCGTGGTGCTTAGTGCTGGGGACAGCAGCACGGCACCTCTCCAGGGCATGTACAGCGGCCGTAGCCCGGCTCAGGCTGATAGGATGATGCCTGCTGGGGACGGGGGTAGCTGCCGGGGGACTAGTGGAAGCTGCCGGAGGAGGACTTACCCGGCGCTATGGGGTGCAGGCTCCGGGACCAGGCGACTACAGAGACAGTGCCGGCTCAGGGGCTGGAAATAGCGCATCTTACCGCTGGTTGCTACATGGGGATGGGGAAGCTGGCGGGGACGGCCACCGCACGGAGGATGCTGCAAGGAGTGTAGCTCTGCTCAGAGAGCGTGGGTGATGTGTCTTGCAGCGGCTGGAAATAGCGCGGCTTACTGCTGGATGCTGGTGGGGACGGCCACCGCACGGAGGATACTGCAAGGGGTCTAGCTCTGCTCAGAGAGCGTGGGTGAAGTGGCCTGCAGCCACTGGAAATAGCGGGGCTTACCACTGGTTGCAGCATGGGGATGGGGAAGCTGGCGGGGACGTCCATTGCACTGTTTGCGAGCAGGAGTCGGCCATGTTTGTGCACCCAACTGAAGCCACTGTACACCTCCTGTAGGCGGCTATGTACTGCGCATGCGCAACAAGTTGGAGCTCCTATCTCTATAATGGGGCATGTTTCACTAAATTATAAAAAAACTGTACCTATCTGAAAATCCTCAACCCCAAAAGGCACTCCACTGGGACAATATCTACCTAATAAAACAAACCCCAAGTCTCAATTGTTCCTCTACCCCGAGTTATGCCTTCCCAAAAAAACCCTCATAGACTAACATGGGTGACAAAGTGTCATTTCTGAAGTGTCAGAAAAAAACTGACAGTTGGAAGTTTAGATCGCTCCCAATTGGTCATTTTTTTACATTTCGCCCTGAAATTTGGCACGCAGCACCGGTTGACGATTCTACGCGTACATGCCAAATTTCAGCTCAGTACGCCCAGTCACTTTTGAGGTGCAGTCCCTCAAACACCATGCCCCCATCCGAAAAGTTCCCTATGGGAAAAATCCGTTCGTTGGATTCAGCCTTAATATAAGGGCACTACCGTGCCCTTATAATATATATATATATATATATATATATATACACATACACATACATTCATATACACACACATATACACACATATAAATACTGGATGGATATATGCCTGGACATATAGATATCTCTATCTATATGTCCAAGTCAGCCAGCACTCACAATAATGAATCAACTGGCTCCGGTGCGCAAACAAAATAAATACCAAATCCAGAAATGATGGCCCTCCATAAGCAGGTTATAATATAATCAATCAGATTACTGAATACACCTGATTGACTATATTATTATAACCTGCTTCTGGTCCTGGAGTGCCATCATTGGTATATATACATACACACTTGTACATATTATGTGCACATTATCACATATGATTTTCACAGTGGGTGCCAGGAAGGAGGGGACTCACCACAGCCGGGATGTATATGCTGGCTGGAGGGTCCGCGGCCGGGCTGCACGCGGCTTCTCTGTAAATAGGAAAAACCTCAGCCCAGCGCTGACTGGAGACTGTAGTCTCACAGCCACCTTGCTGGGCGCCGGGCATGCTCGGTACTACTGCTCCTCGGCGCCGGCGGCATCAGCAGGAGACAGAAAAAAGAGTCAGCGGTATCACCGGCGCGACACCTCCTGCCGCTGCGCCAGTTAAAGTCAGAGGGCATGGGACGGGGGAAGGGGGTCTGGAGGAGATGGTTGGTGCAGCCGGCATATGAATACCGGCGAATTGCGGGACTATGTGCTGGTGCCGGGCGGGCGATAATCAAAGGGGGCGGATATGTGGGAGAGGAAGGGCTGAGCTGTACTAATAGTACATAGCAAAGGAACTATTCATCGGCAGCGTGTGGTGCCGCCCTCCAGTGGGCAGCGCCCTAGGCAAATGCCTAAAGCTGCCTAATGGTAGCTCCGGCCCTGCCCCTGGGTCTTGTAGTGCCACAGTATTAAAAATAGTACAATAAAACACACTAACACATACTTAAAATAAAACTTTAATATATACAAAGCCCACACATACTGATACTTACCTATCTTCTTTCCGTAGGTAGCCCTGGTCCTGATGTCCTGCAGTCCTGTGTCGGCGTTCTTCATGTTGACGTCCTTCTTCAAGTCGACGTCGCTGTTGGCGATGGCGTCTGGAGTCCGGAGTCCGACGAAATCCATGTGGAAGCTGTGGAAGGAAACCATACTCACCTGTCCTGGGGCGACGTAGTCCAGGTAAGGGTCTTGGCAAAAACACAAACCGACACCCGAAACCAGCCGGACAGCAGGAGCCGCACGGTGTTTGTGTACATCGTCCGTCTCCGCCCCCGAATGCCGCTATTGGCCGCCTTGCCATTGGGGGGGTTCCCACTCCCCCAGGGCCCCTGGCCAGGCTGACTGGTCGGTAGGGTTAATGTTTTGGCCGCGGGACCTTATATCATAAGTGTCCCCCGGCTGTGACATTACCCTGCTGGCTGGTTTGGCCTGGGGCTGGTTCTTAAAATACGGGGGACCCCTAGTCATTTTGTCCCCCGTATTTTGGAAACCAGCCCCGGACCTGGAGCCTGGGACTGGTTGTTAAAAATCGGGGAACCCCTATTTGTCGGGTTCCCTGATTTTTAATTACCGGCCCCGGCTCCATCAGCCTGGTGCTGGTTACAGCTGTGGGGAGGACCCCACGCTGTTTTTTTAAAATATTTATTTATTTTTCTATTTTTTTACACTAAAGCCTGCACGGATCTGACTGATCCGTGCAGGCTTAAAGCAAATACGACAGGGAAAGCAAGGTGTATTTTTCTGTCGTATTTGCGTGGGTGTTTCACACCACTTAGCAGCCGTATTATCAGTACGGCTGCTTAGTACATCAGGAACCACCATTCTTTTGAATGGTGATTTCTGTAGTATTCTATCGATGGTGTAGACATTCGTATTTGTAAATACAAATACGAATGTTCCATCTTTAGGAATACGAATTGTTGTATTTTCGGGATTATAAATCCCGAAAATACAAATTCGTAAAAAAAAGGTGTATTTCTGCCTACGAATACACCTTTTTTCTATGAATCCATTTTGGTAAATGTCCCCCTGAGGCTCTGCTGCAGACCTGTGGCACTAGCAAAGGGAAGGTGAATGCACAGGCCGGCCACTGGAAGTAGGGTGCTGTGTAATGATCGGCACAGGCAGGCTGCTTCCTGGTGCTCTGCCTCTCGTCCCGCCCACAGCCCTGCCCTGTAGCAGCCTCCTGCACTGTCTAGACATGTTCTCAGTGCAGGACTGTGCTGCTGACCAGAGGAGGTGGCCAATACTCACTGGACCACAAGGTGGCCCTCAGTACTAATTGATGTAGTGGCCCACGGCACCCTGCACCGCAGCCCAGCCCGCCCCTGACTCTATTATATCTATTATATCTGGACCCTGATATCAGACACTGGATCTGGGTTGTACTTTTCACTCATACTCCTTTCTCAATGAACAAATAACCTGGGTCTGGCCCAGATCTCTGTGCGGTGTAAAAGCGCCAAAAGGTAAAACCTGGGTCCAGCAACTCGGCATTCCAACCCGGGTTAAAAGAAGAGTTTTATCTGGGTCGGACCTGAATTGCTGTGCAGTGTAAACAGGTAACCTGGGTTGAGCGACCCAGGTCCCATTTACAGTATAGGGAGGAGGCAGCTCAATCCAAGGATTCCTGGGATCCCAGGATTGGCATCTGTAATTTAAAAACTCCCACGCCTCCCCCAACCAACCACTGCACACATTTACTTACAGTACATAGACAGTGTAGCGGGTGGTGCGGCTTTGGAGTGGGTCAGTCAGTGCAGTCGGTGAGTGGGGTAGGTGGTGCAGGGGTGCCACAATGAGCAGCTGGGTCAGCAGCAGCAGCAGAGTGAGAAAGGCAGGTGGTGCGGGAGGGCATCCTGCACAATGTGACCTTTAATACCAAGTCACTCTGTGAGTCGCGCGGGGAGAATTATGTGTATTAACCCCTTCCCGACATTTGACGTATATATACGTCATGGTCGGGAAGTACTTCCCGACACATGACGTATATATACGTCATGGCTTTAAACTGTCACCGCGTCTATAGACGCGGTGACAGTTTGGAGATGTCTGCTGTCCCTGACAGCAGACATCCCCCCTCGCCGCCCAGGGGGGGCAGGGGTGCCCACCCCGGTCGGCGATCGCTGCGATTGGCTGTTCAAAAGTGAACAGCCAATTGCAGCGTTTTCTGTGTTACCGGCGGCTAAGCCGCTCGGTAACACAGAGATCGGTGGTGATCGGTGCTGTTAAGTACAGCACCGATCACCACCGAGCGGCAGCCCGCCCTCCCACCCGCCCGGCAGCACGCCCTCCCACCCGGCAGCCTCCCTCCCACCGAGCCAGCAGCCGCAGCGCCAGCCCCCCTCCCACCCCCCCGCCAGCAGCAGCACAGCTGCTTAAATCTTTGATTTTAGTTAAATATATTTCTATGAACTATATATATATATAAATATATATATATATATATATATATATATGTGTATATATGTATATATATATATATACACATATATATATATATATGTGTGTATATATATATATACACATATATATATATATATACACACATATATATATATATATATATATACAGTGATCGGTGCTGTTAAGTACAGCACCGATCACCACCGATCGCCAGCCCCCCCCCCTCCCACCCGGCAGCCCCCCCTCCCACCCACCCGGCTGCCGCAGCGCCAGCACCCCTCCCACCCCCCCACCAGCCGCAGCGCCAGCCCCCCTCCCAAAGCTGGTGAGCAAAATGGGGTCACATGTGGGGGGTTCCACTGTATTGGTGCTTCGGGGGTCTTGCTAATGCGACATAGCACCCACTTTCATTCCACCACCAAAAATCACTCCTTCCCTTCTGAGTCCTGCCATGCACCCAAATGGTATTTTTGGGTCACATATGAGGCATTGCCGTACTCGGGAGAAATTGGGGCACAGATTTTGGGGTGCTTTGTCTCCTTCATTCCTTGCAAAAATGAAAATTTTTTAGCCAGAACTGCATTTTTGTGTAAAAAATTACATTTTTTTACACAAAAATGCAGATCTGGCTCAAAATTTTTCATTTTCACAAGGAATGAAGGAGACAAAGCACCCCAAAATCTGTGCCCCAATTTCTCCCGAGTATGGCAATGCCTCACGTGACCAAAAAATACCAGTTGGGTGCATGGCAGGACTCAGAAGGGAAGGAGTGATTTTTGGATTTTGCAGCACAGATTCTGGTTGAATGACCCCTGAAGCACCCATACAGTGGAACCCCCCCACAAGTGACCCCATTTTGCAAACTACACCCTTCAGGGAATTCATCAGGAGGTATAGTGTACATTTCAAACCCCCAGGGGTTTCACCAATTTTGATACAACTGAGCTGTGAAAATGAAAAATTAAATTTTTTCATTTTCACAGCCCAGTTGTATCAAAATTGGTGAAACCCCTGGGGGTTTGAAATGTACACTATACCCCTAAATGAATTCCCTGAAGGGTGTAGTTTGCAAAATGGGGTGACTTGTGGGGGAGGTTCCTAACTTTTAGCACTTATGGTGCCTAGAAACCTACATGGTGCCTAAAAAAAAATCTCATAAAAAGGAGGCTCCAAAATCAAGTAGGTGCTCCTTCTATTATGAAGCCTGTGGTTTGGTCAACGTGCACACTAGGGCCACATATAGGATATTTATGAAAACAAAAGAATTGGGGGAATCAATTTTTAGTCACATTTCTCTAGTAAAATCTACTGTGTTCCTTAGAAAAATGTATTAAAATTGCAAATCTGCAAAAAAAATGAAATTTTGAAATTTCACCTACACTTTGTTTTAATTCCTGTAAAACACCTAAAGGGTTAACAAACTTCCAAAATGCTGTTTTGAATACTGTGAGGGGTGCAGTTTTTGAAATGGCATCATTTATGGGGGTGTCTCACATACAAGTCCCTCAAAGTCACATCAGAACTGAACTGGTCCCTAAAAAAATCAGTGTTTGAAATTTTCTTGAAAATTTGAGAATTTGCTTTTCATATTTGAAGCCTCCTAGTGTCCAAAAAAATGAAAAGGAGGTTGAAATAATGATTGCAACATAAAGTAGACATATGGTCTTTGTTAGTTATTAACTATTTTGAGTGGTATGTTTATTTGTCTCACAAGCAGAAAATGTGACATTTTGCAAATTGCAAAATTTTCCATTTTTTCACGACATTTTGGTATTTTTCACAAAAAAACACAGACTGTATCGACCCAAATTTACCACTAACTTGAAGTACAATGTGTCACGAGAAAACAATCTTAAAATCACTGGGATAAGTAAAAGCAAAAAAAAGTTATCCCCACTTAAGTGAAACATGTCAGATTTGAAAAAAATGGCTCTGTCAGGAACGCAAAAACTGGCTGTGTCAGGAAGGGGTTAAACATGTGTTAATTGCCTTAACAAATAGCAACTAATATAGCCCCATTAAAACTCTTTTTATGATACATTAAGATTATAGCATTCTGCATTTTCCAATCTGATCTTTTCTTTTTTTACTTTTTTATTTTAAATTTACCATTTCCTTGAGATTATTAATTTAACATAGATTACACTTTACATAGTGGGTGAAATGTAATAGGATGAGAGATTCAGAAAGTGAGAGATTTGGAAAGAAATCTCCAGTTTTTGTTAAAAACTGGTTTGGCAGTGTAAATGATTGCTGCTTTAAAAAACTGGAGATTTCTTACTAAGGGGCAGATTTATTAAGCTTGGAGAAGAGACAAACTGGAGATAAAGCGGAGAAAAGGTAAAAGGAGATAAAGGGGGAAATTTACTAAAGGAAATTTGTAAAAAATAGGTGTATTTGTATCCAGAAATACACTTATTTTTGACATTTACTATCCCGAAAATACGGCAATTCGTATTTGTATTGATAGCACATCAATACGACTACAAATTGCCGTATTTTTGGGATAGTAAATGTCAAAAATAAGTGTATTTCTGGATACAAATACACCTATTTTTTTACAAATTTCCTTTAGTAAATTTCCCCCAAAGCACCAGCCAATCAACTCCCAACTGTCTTTTTCAAACACAGCTGATTGGCTGGTGCTTTATCTCCTTTTACCTTTTCTCCACTTTATCTCCAGTTTATCTCTTCTCCAAGCTTAATAAATCTGCCCCAGAATCTCTTATTTTCTGAATCTCTCATCCTATTAATTTTCCCCCAATGTGACTTTATCTGCTGTACTTTTTAGTGACATCTGCTGGTTTGTTTTCAGAATACATGTATAAAGCACAGAGTATTCCAATGATACTACTACACAAGATACTGTATTTGAGCATGCAAAGAACGTTCTGAGTTTTAACACTTTTCAACAGTCAATTTTTTACCATTGTATAATTTTTGCTTGTGTCGGTATAGTGTTTTTAGGAGTAAATTTACTAAAAACTTTGTTTGGCTGACAGTGAATTCTCGGGTGAAATCTTCAAGATTTTCCCAACATAGAGATTTACTAAAGGTGTAACAAGTGTAACACGACCAGATACATCATTGGCTAAACACTCATTTTTTTTTCACTTAAACATACAGTATAGCACAGAAAATTGTGCTTTTAATCATATGGGAAAAATCTCAACACCCAGAAGAAAACTCACATTTTCAAAAGGTCGACATAAGCTTATGGTCAACATAGACATGGTCGACTTGAATAAGGTTTACATGAGTTTTTCACATTTTTGGTGTCAAAATATGTCAACATGGACATTGTAGAAGTGTTTTGCTTTGCTTACCATGCTTTGGGCACTATTATAGTCCCACTCTATGCACACTTGGATAGTAAAGAATGAGAAACCACTTTTTTTTTTAAGTGAAAAACTCACATCGACCTTATTCATGTCGACCATGTCTATGTCTAAGCATATGTTGACCTTTTTTCAATGTCAACTGTGTATGTCAACCATTTCAAGGTGTCAATCTAGACTGTCGACCACCTAGACATTGTCTACCCAGTGAATGCATACCCAGGGCTGGAGTATATGTGTGAGAGGGAGGTGAATGGGGCAGGGGAGGGTCTGTGTGTGTGTGTGAGAGAGAGAGGTAGGTGGCTGAGGCAGGAGCATATATATATATGTGAGAGGAAGATGGCTGAGACCTGCTGTATATCCTGACTCATGTAGTATACAGTATGTGCACGACTCCACAGGCAGCAATAACACAGCCTTATCTACAGTTAGTGGCCATTGTAGTGTAAAAGACATATGGCAAAAGTTATCAAAGCTCAGATAGAAATAAAGTAGAGATAACTGACATATTTAAAATATGGCCTGTAATATGGCAGGTAGAAGTTTATTGGATGGTACAGATGGAGTAGGTCCCATCCTTGCTACCTATGGCGAGAGTTCCGCCAGCTGGCCATGGCTGGCCACGGCGCCCGCCATCGCAATACATTTTAAATGCTTGGAGATTCGCTGTGGCGTCTCCGGATGAGTGCAATACCAGTGATCATCCACCAGATGTCACTTTTGAAAACCTCTTTGCGCATGCGTAAAATTTGTGCTGCAGCGCATGCATAAAGCACAGGAACTACAGTAAATCATTTATTGTCCCTGGCACGCCTAGTCAGCGCCTCTCTCACACCACCGGCACGAGCTTGATCCCGTCTCTTTGAAGGAGCGGATCATGCTGACGCGGGCGGAGAGGCGCTGCATTTGTTTGACACGAAGGAGCGTCTCTGACGGACGCTCTTGCGACCCAGTTGCACAGACGTTCCAGTAATGAGACGCTTTTGCGTCTGAGTTGTTATTATGGCAGGGTACTACAGTAAAGTACTTTACTACTATTGTGCTGTGTCCGCCAAGCTGTACTGTTCTATAGATAGTGTACACACTAATAAATAAAATTACATTGCATTGCGTACAGAATCATTACATTAAATTATACTGTACTGTATTGTACGTCTCATTGGTGTTGTTGAAAGGTGCTGGCCTTTGGCTAGTACAGTATTGTAGTTTTAACACACCTAAAAAATTCCGGTTACCAATAAGGCTTTCTTGGCGTCTAAATTTGCATGGGCGCTGAATCGTCTGCACGGGGACTATACTGGTACTATACTGGAGCGGCACGGATGCTAATGCGTCTCAGTATATGTTCTAACGGTCGCCACATTTTGGTGTTATGACATTCACAGTAAGTTACTGATTCGTATAGGGATAATTTTACTTTTACACACAGTACTGTTACAGTCATGTACAGTATACAGTGGTACTGTAGATTTAGTAAGCTCGTTGAAGTGATACAGGGGGGAATTTACTAAAGGAAATTTGTAAAAAATAGGTGTAAAAATAGGTGTATTTGTATCCAGAAATACACTTATTTGTGACATTTACTATCCCGAAAATACGGCAATTCGTAATCGTATTGATGTTCTATCAATACGAATACGAATTGCCGTATTTTCGGGATAGTAAATGTCAAAAATAAGTGTATTTCTGGATACAAATACACCTATTTTTTACAAATTTCCTTTAGTAAATTTCCCCCTTAATGTCTGGTTTTTATAAGTGGTCAATCAGCTGCTACTGTATACTGTAGTACAGTACATTACTGTGCTGTACAGTACCTGTCATTTTTTCAAGACAAGCATGTACAGTACAGTAAATTCACAGTTACTGTAGGAGCTGATTGGCGAGTGATAAACTACTCACTACTCACTGGCAGGCGCGCAGAATGCAACGCTTGTTCCGCACAGGACGCACGTGATCAGGGCGCCATTTTTATTATCAATATAATATCAAGATACTGTATCAAGATAACAGAGATGGCTGTACCACGCAGAGCGAGGCCCTTCAGGCGTGGAGAGCTCCTCATCCTGGTGGCTTGGCGGGACAGGCCCCTGGTGTCCAACAGAGAGGTGGTGGAGGCATACCAGGAGGCTAGCCAAGCCATCAGGGTGCGCTTCAGGAGGGAGAGACCAGTGAGGGCCCTCCTGCGCCGATGGAGCGATCTGGTCCGTCGGGACCCCCAACTGCTGGACTCCCTAAGGGAATGTACTTACCAGTTGAGCTGGAACCACACTGGTATTACAGTATGGGGGACCCCAAATGCTGTATTATTATAGGATACACATGGAGGGCCCCACCGGTATTATGCGGGACCCCAAGTACTGTATTATTATAGGATACACATGGAGGGCCCCACCGGTATTAACCGGGACCACAAGTACTGTATTATTATAGGATACACATGGAGGGCCCCACCGGTATTAACCGGGACCCCAATTACTGTATTATTATAGGATACACATGGTGGGCCCCACCGGTATTATTTTGGACACCAAGTACTGTATTATTATAGGATACACATGGTAGGCCCCACCGGTATTAACCGGGACCCCAGGTACTGTACACTGTGTACAGTAAACTTTGAGTGAACACAGGAATTAAAGGGTACACTTGGCGTTACTACTGTATACACTTGTACTGCAGTCACCACTTTATTTAAACTTTATTCTGGTACACTGTACAGTATCCTCACATTACTGTACTTACAGCGCCTGATGGACTGAAGTCTGTTAGGATCTCTCCTGACCAGGTCGCTCCACCAGCGCTCTAGGGAGCGGACAGACCGCTCACGGCCACTGTCAGCCAGAATTGCCCTACGGGCCTTTCTGTACGCCCACAGCTTCTCCCTGTTGCTGGAGAGAGTGAGATCTCTACAGCGCACCAGGTGCCTAAGCTCCCGGGTGCTGTATGGGTCTTCTCTGCTGCGCTGCGCCATTGTACAGCATACAGTGCAGTAGGCTAAAAATGGCGGAGCGGGCGTCCTAGTAACACACGCTGTGTGCGACACATGACTTTCATCATGCGTCCGAAAACTTTATTTTGTTCCTGTGTAGTTTCACGGCGCCAGTATGGCGCCGTGCTACTTCCGGGTTGGGTACGCTCGCCAAACTATCTAAAATAAAGTAACTTAACTCCATGCCAATGTGGATAGTTCATACCCCCACTATCCACGTTGGCATGGAGTTGATTTTAGATAGCGTGGCGAGCGTAGCATCCGCAGCCCCAGTGGCGAAACCTGAGTCCCGGCAGCGTCTGAGACGGCCCGCCCCTTGGCAAAACCAGTGTCTGAGATGGCCCGCCCCTTTGTGGATTAGCGCTGCAGGAGATGGTGTAGTGTAATGTCCAGACGCCGGACGCCGGCGCAAGAAGAATATCGGAGCGCCAGAACCTCCGCCATGGCGGCCTGGCGGCAAGGATGGGACCTACCCCATCTGTACATTATCTCTCCCCACTTTTTTACTACAAGCTCTGATAAACATCCCCCTAATTTAGGTTGCATATATCTGCAGATATAGGGCTAAGCCCCCAGGCCGTACGTCAAGGCATCTCTGTCACTGGGGGTCCCTAACACTGGGTATGGGTCTGGGGTGTGGGCCCCCAATATGCCGGCACAGGCTGACTACTCCAGGGAAGCACACAAATGAAAATTAGTAGGTGTTAATAAAAAGCACATAAGTGCTATGTAAGGAGGTGAAGGTGTGGTTAAAATAATACATACAATGTGATAGGGAAAAACATAAATGTTAATAAAGTGTTAGGGTGTGCTAACCTGGAGCAGACCAGCCATACCAACAAAGAGGGAATCACACTCCCAAACCCATCCCATGCACAATAACAAATTTTTGGGCCTAATAGCCCAGTGTAAGGCCACATGATAATGGCTTACAACATCTGAGAGACAGCTTACCTGGAGATACCCCTGGCTTCTCCAATGGCACACAGGTGTCAGCAATCCCTCCAAATGCTGACCCATCTATGCCTCTCTCAACTGCACAACACTTTTATTGGCAAGCTGCTCAATCAGAGGTAATGTCATTCAGGTGCCAACAGGGAAACAGTTTGTATCCCAATTGCACACTGAATGAGAAATATACATTTAATAATCAGATAATGTATTATCTGATTATTAAATGTATATTTCTCATTCAGTGTGCAATTGGGATACAAACTGTTTCCCTGTTGGCACCTGAATGACATTACCTCTGATTGAGCAGCTTGCCAATAAAAGCTTTGTGCAGTTGAGAGAGGCATAGATAGGTCAGCATTAGGAGAGATTGCTGACACCTGAGTGCCATTGGAGAAGCCAGGGGTATCTCCAGGTAAAAGAGAAAAGGACTCGCACAAGGCGGGTTAAGCAGCGCTTGTATCAATGAATGAAACTCAATGGTTTATGAAAAAGTAACAAATTGTACTGATAAAAATGGTGTACACAGTACAGCATTACATGTATAATAAAAACAATGGAAAGAGGAGTTGTGGTGCTGGCCAAAAATCATTTAGATATCACAGTACAGAAGGTTATTCAAGATCCGAAAGGCAGATTTGTACTTTGTCATATATTACATGGACAGAAAACACTGATTTGTTTGAATGTTTATGCCCCTAACCAGTATTCCGAATCTTTTTTAAGGAAAATTGCATCCCTCCTAACCCCATATCTGAACGACCCTATTATCATATGCGGTGATCTAAATTTGATATCATCTAATCAATTAGATAAACAAGTCCCATCTAAACAACCTAGAAACCTGCCGAGATACGGAATACCGGCGCTATGCAAAGACTTGAACTTGCTAGACACCTGGAGAGTACTCCACCCTATGGAAAGAGGTTATTCATGTTTATCAGCAGCTACGGGCCACATGTCACGCATAGACTACATATTAATATCACATTTCATGCTCCCCCGAATAGAATGCGTGGACATGGCGCCAATAGTACTATCAGACCACGGAGTGATCCACATCAAAGTCCAACTCACCCCAGCTCAGCCATCCTCGATAATATGGAGATGCCCACCCACGATAATCTCCTCTGCCCACATCAGACAGGCCGTAATAGAGGGATGGGATGACTATTCCAAACATAACCTGCCCACACTAAAATCAGACCCTCTGTTATTCTGGCAGGCCTCTAAGGCCACTATCAGAGGCATAAATATTTCCCAAATGGCCTCATATAAACGTAAATTAAAAGAAGACTACCTGCAAGCCCAATCTATATTAACTGAACATTATCAAAATTTCAATGCCTCTCCCTCCCCAAACAACAAGAGAAAATATCTGGAATCTAAAGCCCTATATGAAAACATAATTGAAAAATCAGAGTCCACATACTCTTTTACAAAATCATCCCATATTCACGGGCAAGGTAACAAATCGAGCAAACTACTATCCTCCCTGTTACAAGGCCAAAGAACCCCAGCTACAATCCATCCCTTACACACAACCCAAGGCACATTAGCCACTTCCAATACACATATAGCACAAACACTATGTGAATTTTATACTTCCCTATACTCCCAACCGACGTCCAATACAGAAGCTGAATCAAAATTCTGGGATGGACTGACAACTCCCCAACTATCCCCAACTAATTCTGAAAAACTCACTCAAGACATAACCACAGAAGAAGTATCCAGGGCAATTTCAGGATTAAAATCAGGCAAAGCCCCGGGCCCAGACGGCTTCACCCCAGAATATTACAAATTATTAAATGTAAAAATCACCCCAATATTGACAGCAGTCTTTAACAAAATCTTAAACTCAAACACTATCCCCCAATATTTTAACACAGCCAATATACGAGTACTACCCAAACCAGGTAGAGACCTATCTTCCCCAAGTTCGTACAGGCCAATATCTCTTTTAAATATTGACTACAAACTACTGACAAAAATTCTAGCAGAAAGGTTAAAAGAAATGTTACCCACGTTAATCCATATGGATCAAACTGGTTTTGTCAAGGGACGCAACTCATCCATAAATATTAGAAGGGTCTTGGCGGCCGTGTGGGAGGCCCAGTGTGCTGTGTCGGAGTGCCCGAAGGCGATCCTATCCTTGGACGCGGAGAAGGCCTTCGACATGGTACACTGGGACCACTTGTATCACACACTCAGAAAATTCTCATTCCCCGAAAAATTTATTAACATCCTTACCACATTATATAGTAACTCCTCCTCAAGCATAATCTGTAATGGTATATTATCACACCCCTTTCCCATCCTGAGAGGTACGAGACAGGGGTGTCCCCTATCCCCCCTGTTGTTTGTCCTGGCAATAGAGCCTCTAGCCATTACTCTCAGGAATTCCCCGCAATTCCAAGGTATACTAATACGGCATGTCGATCTGCGGGTATCATTATTCGCGGACGACATGCTGCTGTTCCTCTCACACCCACAACACGCAATACCGATAATCTTTAGTACCTTGCAATCATTTGGATCCTTTTCAGGATACAAGGTGAACATCGATAAATCAGAATTACTATCCATCCAGGGCCCCCCGCCATCATTCCCCCCTACAGACACCTTCAAATCAATCAAAATAAATACAAGCCATATAAAATACTTAGGGGTACAAATCCCGAACAAATTAGCCAACTTACACAAAGTAAATTTCCCCCCAATAATCGAGAAATCGATAAAAACACTCATGAACTGGAAAGATCTCCCACTGTCCATGTTGGGAAGAGTAGAAGTAATAAAAACAGTCATACTACCAAGGATAATGTACAGCCTACAAATGCTCCCCATTAAAATTAACACCCAGGAAATAAAAAAATTGAATCAGGCATGTTCAAGGTTTATATGGAACCATAAGAAGGCCCGAGTTTCCCTACCCAAACTCCAGCTTTCTAAGAGAGGTGGAGGCCTGGGACTGCCCGACTTAATGAATTACTCATGTGCCCTGTTGACAAGATATGCGATAGGATGGCTAGTAGAGGATAATACATTCTCGATAAATGTTCTAGATAATGCCATGTTCTACCCATACAGCCCTAGTGCTCTCCTGCACTCCGAAAAAGGGAAAATACCCAAACACATACTAAACAACCCCCTCTTTGGAGACATATATCACTCATGGAAGAGAACATGTAATAAACTGGGGATGTCTCATTCTCAGACAGAATGGATCCCAATTGGGGGCAACCCCATGTTCCCCCCAGCAGTAAACAACTCAACATTTAACAGAATACTGAAAAAAGGACTGAAACTAATATCACAGGTGTTTGACCCCGGTGGAAAACTGATAACCTTTACAGCCCTAAGAGAAAAATTCGATCTTCCACACAGCAGTTTATTTTCAATTATGCAATTACACCATTATGTACAATCGATACCCCCACTACAAATACTCTCCCACCCACATACACTGCTACATGTATGGACTGAAAAATTGCAGAAAGGTACTTTCAAACCCAGACTGATATATGAGGAATTACAGCTGCTAAATGCCCCAGAATTAAATGACAAAACCACGCAGTCCTGGTTGAAGGATATCCCTTTATTAGAAAACACTGACATATTTGATAGATATGAATCATCAATGCGAATACTTCAGTCATCCATATTACAAGAAGTACATTTTAAATTTATACATAGAGCGTACATGTCACAGAAGCAGCGCAGTTTCTTCGACCCGGACGAAACTGGCAGATGTGTCAAATGTGATTATTACTCTGCGTCCTTTTTCCATAATTTTTGGTCCTGTGGACATATAAAAAAATATTGGTACAAGATAATAAATTATGTAAACACCTCATTTCACCTCAAAGTCTCATTACACCCAACAGCAGTGCTGTTTCTTGATTTTACTATATGGCAACTAAATACAACACAGGAACAATTGATTCCCTTCCTTACCACGCTATTTACAGCAGCAAAGAAGCTGATATTAACTTCATGGATTAATAAACATGTACCCACTATGGTAGAACTAGATGACTTGCTATTGAAATACATGTCATATGAGAGATACAACTCCCTACAGATGACACGATCTTTGTCCACAAGTTTTAGGAGAAAATGGGAACCGTTCATAAACTCGAAACCAGCGACTTTTCAAAGTCGCATACTCAAAGAACTTGACCTGTGATCTAGCAATATAGATGTTGAACCCATGTAAATATCATAACTGCTGATGTGATGTGACATGATGTGATTTAAGTATGATGTATATATATGGAGAGACATGCAATCTCGACTATGGGACCATGCTATCTCCCCCATACCCTCCCCCTTCAAGAGGGATGGGACTCAAGGAGATAGGGAGATTCAACAACAGGCATCCCACCCCCCACCCCCCCCACCCCCCTTTTCCCCACACCCCAGTTATTAGTTGATTAGTTGATTAGTTGATATGCCCCAAAATTTCCCCCCCTGCCCCCCCACACCCCCCCTCATGCTATGTATCCATTCCATACAGCACCCTATGAAACAGCTCATGTTTCTAAACATGTGTTGATCTCACCACCACAAAAAATATATACATTGGTGACACAAAACTTTCTCATCCCACGATGAAGTAGAATCTCCAATGATAACTGATTACACACTGCCATAACCAGGCATATACGCTGCTAACAGTAAAAGTGTAATGATACTATGTTACCCAATGTTTGTATCGAAAATTTAACAACTTAAACAGGCATTAGACACAACATGTAATGCATTTGCTGGAATGTGATATGGGAACATCGAAAATCCCGACCCTTGTCCTCCCCCCCCCCAGTTAAAATGTTATTTAAAATGCTTTTTCAAATGTTTTTTCATATATTTGATGTGAAACGTACTGCAAGCAATATATGTGAAATGTAAGCTGTGAAAAAATTGGAAAACCTAATAAACATATTTTCAAAAAAAAAAAAAAAAAAAAAAAAAAAAAAACAATGGAAATATAATAACACAATAAATTGGAAAGGTGGGGAATAAACGTAAATTGGAATTTATGAAATAAAATTGAAAATGTCCCCGCCTCAATGGACATATCTGGAAGTATTATTTGTGATCACTTGTTTAGGAAGGTGGGTAAGTGCACGTTACCAATGGAAGACTCTGGATCCTTTTGAAGAGGTATGGAGCTGGAAAGTAAACCCTCCCTGCCTCTGGACATTGCTGCGATACCATATTCATTGTGGACTATCATTTATTTATCCTTGTTTGGACACGACTCGCTGGCGGACACCGTGCTCTAGAAACCCCTGGTAACAACATCTACACCAGTGAGGTTCCATTCCTGGGCACGGAAGCCTTACTTGATCCAATTGCTGGAATCCCCATTTGGGCGCATCACTTCAGAATTACCTCCGGTGACCTAGACTCACCTACATCGGTTCTCATACCCCCAACAGAGGACTGAAATATATTGAGCGACCCTCTATACCTCCAGCGGTAACCATCTACACACCGCATACATCGTGAGGACTTTCCAGCTCCATACCTCTTCAAAAGGATCCAGAGTCTTCCATTGGTAACGTGCACTTACCCACCTTCCTAAACAAGTGATCACAAATAATACTTTCAGATATGTCCATTGAGGCGGGGACATTTTCAATTTTATTTCATTAATTCCAATTTACGTTTATTCCCCACCTTTCCAATTTATTGTGTTATTATATTTCCATTGTTTTTATTATACATGTAATGCTGTACTGTGTACACCATTTTTATCAGTAAAATTTGTTACTTTTTCATAAACCATTGAGTTTCATTCATTGATACAAGCGCTGCTTAACCCGCCTTGTGAGAGTCCTTTTCTCTTTTTCTTGAGTGGGGAGTGACTGCCCTCACACTAATACCCCTTTCACATCGCACTTTTAAAACGGTAAATTGCCGTTTTTTTTCCTTTTTAAAACGTTTAAGCCTGCACTGTGAATGCACCACAGCCGATTTACCGTTTAAAGTTAACTGGCATTTCGAACCGTGTAAAAAGCAGAGTCCTACACGGTTCCTTGCCGTTTTTTGTGCAATGTGAATGTGTACAATGCTATGCATTCACAGTGCAGGCTTAAACGTTTTAAAAAGGGAAAAAAAAAACGGCAATTTACCATTTTAAAAGTGCGATGTGAAAGGGGTATAAACCGGTATTTAAAACGGTAATCTGCGGCAATGTTAAGGCTCTGACCCGTTTTAATTACCGTTTTAAAATACCGGTTTTTAAAACGTGTCGGCGATGTGAAAGTGGTATAAAGCAGCTGCTTATATTGCAGAAACAGCTCACTGTTGAGCGCCTGATTATTCCTAGTGAATACCTTCGTATCTCCAGGTAAGCTGGCTCTCAGATGTTGTAAGCCATTATCATGTGGCCTTACACTGGGCTATTAGGCCCAAAAATTTGTTATTGTGCATGGGATGGGTTTGGGAGTGTGATTCCCTCTTTGTTGGTATGGCTGGTCTGCTCCAGGTTAGCACACCCTAACACTTTATTAACATTTATGTTTTTCCCTATCACATTGTATGTATTATTTTAACCAAACCTTCACCTCCTTACATAGCACTTATGTGCTTCTTATTAACACCTACTAATTTTCATTTGTGTGCTTCCCTGGAGTAGTCAGCCTGTGCCGGCATATTGGGGGCCCACACCCCAGACCCATACCCAGTGTTAGGGACCCCCAGTGACAGAGATGCCTTGACGTACGGCCTGGGGGCTTAGCCCTATATCTGCAGATATATGCAACCAAGATCTCTGTATTATCTGATTATTAAATGTATATTTCTCATTCAGTGTGCAATTGGGATACAAACTGTTTTTTTTCCTAACCAGATTTACCCCTCCCTGTTGGCATCTGAATGACATTACCTCTGATTGAGCAGCTTGCCAATAAAAGTGTTGTGCATCCCCCTAATTTAGTTAATTAGGTTTACTGCTTTTTTTTTTTTACCTCAGGGAACATGTAGATGTGCCTGACACATTGTTGCTGCATTAGCAGCTTAACATAGTGGGGGTGCAATGCAAAGGAGGCGTGGCATGCCACAATTATCATTCGTATTAGTAGTAGTAGTACGTTTATTTATAAGGCGCCGCAAAGTGTCCGCAGCGCCGTACATTGCAATAAAAAAAAAAAAATTACAAGGTAACGTATAGGGTGTGTTGAAAGATACAGTATAAATAGGGGTATAGCTGGTAGAACTAAAATCAGCATCAGTTCAGAAGTAGGTGTCAAAATTGTCAAGGAGACTGAAAATGAAGTAGAGGAAGGGAAGAACAGGACAGGAGCACAGGTGAGGTAATGAGGTAGGGTGAGTACGTGAGAAAGGAGGGCCCTGCTCATAAGAGTTAACATACTAAAAATAGGTGGGTGGACGAACGAAATACAATAGGATAAGTAGGAACGGAGGGGAACGGAGGCAGGATAGGAGGATCAAAAGAGGTTAGGAGGAGGGATAGGCTAGTCGAAAAAAGTGGGTTTTGAGGGAGCGCTTGAAGGAGGTAAGGGAATCAGATAGCCTGATGGGTGGCGGGAGGTTGTTCCAGTGTAGGGGGGCAGCGCGAGAGAAATCTTGGACACGGGAGTGGGAGGAGGTGATTAGGTGAGAGGTCAGTCGGCGGTCAGCGATGGAGCGAAGAGGACGGGAGGGAGTGTGGATAGAGATCAGTGAAGAGAGGTAGGGAGCTGTGGAGGAGGAGAGAGCCTTGTAGGTGGTGGTGAGGAGTTTAAAGAGAACTCGGAAAGGAATGGGGAGCCAGTGAAGAGATAAACAGAGGGGGGAGGCGGAGGTAGAGCGGC
The DNA here is from genome assembly GCF_055691185.1 of Crinia signifera. Lineage (NCBI taxonomy): Eukaryota > Metazoa > Chordata > Amphibia > Anura > Myobatrachidae > Crinia > Crinia signifera. The sequence continues at coordinate 146,963,590 of NC_139221.1, read as the reverse complement.
GGGAGAGGAAGATGAGCCTAGCAGCAGCGTTAAGAATGGATTGGAGAGGTGCGAGGCGGGTGAGAGGTAGCCCAGAGAGAAGGATGTTGCAGTAGTCAAGGCGGGAGATGACAAGAGAGTGAATGAGAATTTTGGTCACGTCAGTGGAGAGGAATGGTCTGATGCGTGAGATGTTGCGTAGGTGAAAGCGGCAAGACTGTGAGAGAGCACGAATGTGGGGGGGTGAAAGAGAGGGAGGAGTCAATGATGACACCGAGGCAGCGCGTTTGGTCGGTGGACGTGATCTCGGTTTCACCAATGCTGATGGAGATAGTGGAAGAAGAGGGGATGTTCGGGGGATGGAAGATTAGAAGTTCAGTTTTAGCCATGTTTAGTTTCAGGAAGCGTTGGGTCATCCAGGCTGAGATGGCCGTGAGGCATTCAGAGACCTTGGACAGGAGTGATGGGGATAAGTCGGGGGAGGAGAGATAGATTAGGGTATCATCAGCATAAAGGTGGTAATGAAAACCATAGGAGCTGATGAGGGTTCCCAGAGAGGTGGTGTAGAGGGAGAAGAGGAGAGGGCCAAGGACTGACCCTTGGGGAACACCGACTGGCTGGGGGGTAGTAGGAGAGGAGGAGCTCGGAGTGGAGATGGAGAAGGAGCGATCGGAGAGGTATGAGGTGAACCAGGAGAAGACCGTGCCAGTGATGCCAAAGGAGCGGAGGGTGTTGAGCAGGAGAGGGTGGTCAACAGTGTCGAAGGCAGCTGACAGATCAAGCTGGATGAGGATAGAGAAGAGGCCTTTGGATTTAGCCGATAGTAGATCGTTAGTGACTTTGGTCAGGGCAGTTTCAGTGGAATGTAAAGGGCGGAACCCGGATTGGAGGGGGTCTAGAATGGAGTTAGCAGTAAGGTGGCTTAGGAGACGATTATAGGTCAGACGTTCTAGGAGTTTGGAGGCAAAAGGGAGGAGGGAGATTGGCCTGTAGTTGGATGGAGAGTTGGGGTCCAGATTTGTTTTTTTGAGAATTGGGGAGACAAGAGCATGTTTGAAGGAGGAAGGGAAGATCCCAGAGGATAGGGAAAGATTAAAGAGGTGAGCCAGGTGAGAGCAGACTGATGGACTGAGACGACGGATAATATTGGAGGGGATAGGATCGAGCGGGCAGGTGGAGGGAGAAGCGGATTGAAGGATAGAGTGGACTTCAGCAGCAGTGGTGGGGTAAAATGAGGACAGGGGTTGGAAGGAGGGGAGTGGAGATGTAAGAGGGGAGGAGGGAGAGGGTGAGGTCATGGCAGCAGTGATGGCAGTCCTGAGAGAGGAGATTTTGGTTGAAAAGTAGGTAGCAAAATCAGCGGCTACGATGGAGGATGGAAGAGCTGGAGGAGGGGGGGAGAGCAAGGAGTTGAAGGTGGCGAAGAGCCTGTGGGGATTGGATGATTGGGAAAGGATGAGGGACTTAAAGTAGGATTCCTTGGCCAGAGCAAGGGCAGAGCTGAAGGAGGAAAGAATGAATTTGAAATGGAGATAATCCGCAAGGGAGCGTGATTTCTTCCAGAAGCGCTCAGCAGTGCGAGAGCACTTTTTAAGGAATCGGGTGATAGGTGAGTGCCACGGTTGGGGGTTGGAGCATCGAAGGGGGATAGAGGAGGGAGGGCAGGCAGAGTCCAATGCCGAAGATAGGGTGTCATTATAGAGGGAGGCAGCGAGGTTCGGGCAGGACATGAGGGCGATTGGGGCGAGAAGAGGACACAGCGTGTTTGAGAAGGCAGCAAGATCAAGTGTGTTGACGTTATGCCGTGAGACAATGCACTTGGGAGGGGGGGTGGTAGAGGGGGAAGCAGTGAGGGAGAAGGAGATGAGGTGATGGTCAGAAAGAGGCAGGTATTACTGCCTGCTCCCAATGAAGAGGGAGAGCATGTGTACACCAGCTCCCATCTCCTTCAGTGGCATAGCGGCAATGTGTGGTTACATGCACCCTGATGCATCATAGTAAGGACAACTGTACAAAAGTTATGCTAATAAACCAGAGTGAGAGAAATGCCCCTTGAAATCCCCCCTCTGGGCACCTTATCTAGGAAAGTTTGGGAAAAAAAACGTATCCTGGCTTTAAATAGTCTAAGTAAAACCTTTAATGTGCCAAGTCATTACGTTATTGGCTGCAGATCTAAGTGCATTTGTTAAACCGAAAGATAAAATGTTGCTTAGTGATAGTTTTTCTTCTAAGATAAATGGCAACTTCTGTCTACATGTTACTATGTATGTACTTGGTTACTACAGCAATAGACCACTGAGTGGAAAATATACACTCCTCAAGCAAGAGTAAAATGATTCTGCATCTGAATTATAATTGAGTGAGAAATGAGTAGTGATTTGTAAATAACCGTCAGCACATTATTTGGTGTAAATTGAGTGTTTGAGAAAAAGATACATAAAATTGAGGCAGAGGAATGAAGAAAGTGGATAACAAAGGTGGCTGGTATAATATAAGGAGAATGAGGATTAATTGAAACCGGATATAAACCAGTGCTAGAAAGGGTAAATAGATAGGAGAGATAACTTGGCATTATTCACCATCTTTTATTCAAAAAGATGGTGGGATTAAATATATAAAATATGAAAATGTAATTAAATCAAAATGGAAATGCATGACCCTAAATGTAGATTACTCACTAGAAATAACTATAACTACTCTCTGGCATTGTCAAAATAGATAAGAATATTTTCTATGTTTCTAATCAAATTACAGCTGGGTACATGCAATACCATTAGTGAACAATATCGCTACTGATATCGCTTGAACTCCTGGATGAACAATCAAGCGCTAAACAATGAATATTAAACACATAATATCACTAACAATATCACTCACTGACATCACCCCCCACGATCATGCTGTCTTTGACAATATAGTCAGATTTACCTGCATGCTCAGGTGACGGGGGATTGTTATAGAATCACTGGAGCACACAACGATATAGTGGGTACGCTACACACTATGAGATATACATGATAATATCGTTAATGATATCGTTATAAGGGTTTTATAGTTCTAACAGATGCAACATCTGTAAATTCTTGAGTCCTGAGAACCGAGAGTTCAAAACCTATAATGACACCAGTAGCTTCACAATTAGGGAGCGTATGAGTTGTGTTACTACTTGGGTCATTTATCAATTAGAGTGTGCCTGTAAACTCAAATATATTGTAAAAACCAAAATAAATTTGAAACTCAGAGTACAGGAACACATCAGAGTGATTAAAAAAACAAAGTAGAGTAGCACTTTACAAAACACCACAATTCAGATCCCGCCCATTTGCACTTTAAGTCTATCAAACTTGTAACCCTGAGACTATGAGGAGGTGACCATGACAGGTTGCTTTCACAGAGAGAAATGTTTAGGATATTCACTCCCAACACCATGATTTCCCATACGTTGTATAAGTCCTTAAAAATCACATCCTGACAGTGAACCCCAAGCACCTCCCGCTTTCAATTGTCACCACTTAGGTTTTAGACATTATGACATAAACTACAGAGGAAAGACTGCTTTGCCTGAGGCCCGCCTAGCATTTCTATGGGCGCGCCCACCATTTCTGTGGGCATGACCATGAAATGCCGGTTGTCCACCCCAGAGCGCCACCTGCCTGTCAATGTATGTCAGAGTCGCTAGGACTGCAGACTTGATGTGTATAAGCAGGTATACTGGGGTGCATTCTCTCTGCACAAGTTAGATCTGCCCCACCTGCAGTGCACATGGTTTTTTCCATTTAAGAAGGACTATGCTGATCAGCAGAAAGGGTAGTAGCAACTGGTGGACAGACATCCTATCCAATAGTCACTTTCATGTAATGTCCTTTCTCCATCTTGGATATAGCAAGTACCATCTGATCTGTGAAAGGGGTCTTACTATGATGTCATTGTATTTGTAAATTGAAAGATGTATTGCAGGGGTTCTTAAAGTCATTCTCAGTTCAGGTTTTCCAGGTCATAGCTGTATTCACTACTCCTTGTCACATTTTAAAAGATACACAGGTGAAGCTAATTATTTCAACTGCTTCTCCAGAAGACCTGGAAATCAAACTGAGAACATATGATCTATTAAAATTGTAAGCACACAGTGAAATTCTATTTTTTTTTTATTCCTATGCTTTACGGTCTATGGTCTGCTCAAAATTCAGTTTGTCCAATGAATTTCTCCTCATAAGGATGTGCGATTCCAAATGGGTACTTGTGTATTTGCACGGTGCCCGATTTTACTACGTACGCAAACGTAGTGAAATCGCATCGCATTGCATCGCATGCCGTTATGGTATGGCATGCGATGCGATTTTGATGCTTATAATGTCATTTAATGTACCATAGCTTTAAATGACATATAATTTAATTTATTAAGGCCCCCCCAGTATCGACGTGATCCCGAATCGTGGCGAGTGGTGGCGGTACGCGTCCGACCCACCTTTTCATACCCCCACTATCCACGTCGGCGTGGAGTTAATTATATATAGTGTGGTGAGCACAGCTCGCCACACTATATAAACTCAACTCCACGCCGCCTTGGATAGTGGGGGTATGAAAAGGTTGGTCTGACGCATACCGCTGCGCTCGCCATGCTTCGGGATGCCGTGGATGGTGGGTGGGGGTGGGGGAAATAAATGACATTATGGGGGAAATTTACTAAAGGAAATTTGTAAAATATAGGTGTATTTGTATCCAGAAATACACTCATTTTTGACATTTAGGGGGAAATTTACCAAAATGGATTCGTAAAAAATAGGTGTATTCGTAGGCAGAAATACACCTATTTTTTACACATTTGTATTTTCGGGATTTACAATCCCGAAAATACAACAATTCGTATTCCTAAAGATGGGACATTCGTATTTGTATTTACAAATACGAATGTCTACACCATCGATAGAATACGGCAGAAATCACCATTCAAAAGAATGGTGGTTCCTGATTTACTAAGCAGCCGTACTGATAATACGGCTGCTAATTGGTGTAAAACACCCATGCAAATACGACAGGAAAATACACCTTGCTTTCCCTGTCGTATTTGCTTTAAGCCTGCACGGATCAGTCAGATCCGTGCAGGCTGCAGTGTAAAAAAATAGAAAGATAAATAAATATTAAAAAAAAATCGGCGTGGGGTCCCAGCTGTAACCAGCACCAGGCTGAAGAAGCCGGGGCCGGTAATTAAAAATCGGGGAACCCGACAAATAGGGGTTCCCCGATTTTTAACAACCAGCCCCAGGCTCCAGGTCCGGGGCTGGTTCCCAAAATACGGGGGACAAAATTACTAGGGGTCCCCTCGTATTTTAAGAACCAGCCCCAGGCCAAACCAGCCAGCAGGGTAATGTCACAGCCGGGGGACACTTATGATATAAGGTCCCGCGGCCAAAACATTAACCCTACCGACCAGTCAGCCTGGCCAGGGGCCCTGGGGGAGTGGGGACCCCCCCCCTCCAGGACTTACCTGACCAGGCTGAAGCCTGGTGCTGTCCCCGGTGACCCTGGAGCGGTGGTCACCGGGCTGATAGTGGTGTAAAAAAAAAGAATAATCTATTGTCTAATACTGGGGCACTATGAGTCCCAGCAAGCCTCCCCCGCAAGCTGGGACTTGGAGAACCACAAGTCCCAGCCTGCGGGGCATTAAAGGGCCCGCTTTGTCTTGTAGTTCCACAGTATTTAAAATAGTAAAATAAAACGCACTGACACACATTTAAAATAAAACTTTAATACAGCCAAAGCCCTTACATACTAATACTTACCTATCTTCATCCCGTAGGTAGCCCTGGTCCTGATGTCCTGGTCCTGTGTCGTCTTCTGGATCCATGTCGACGTCGCTGTCCATGTCGTCCTCGCTGTCGGCGTCCGGAGTCCGACGAAATCCATGTGGGAACCTATGGAAGGAAACCATTCTCACCTGTCCCAGGGCGACGTAGTCCAGGGATGGGTCTTTGCAAAAAAACAAACCGACACGCGAAACCAGACGAACAGCAGAGAGCCGCACAGTGTTTGTGTACATCGTGCGGCTCCGCCTCCCGAATGCCGCTATTGGCCGCCTTGCGGCCTAGCGGCCAATCAGGAGCCGCTAGACCGCAAGGCGGCCAATAGCGGCATTCGGGAGGTGGAGCCGGACGATGTACACAAACACCGTGCAGCTCTCTGCTGTTCGTCGGGTTTCGCGTGTCGGTTTGTTTTTTTGCAAAGACCAATCCCTGGACTAGGTCGCCCTGGGACAGGTGAGTATGGTTTCCTTCCATAGGTTCCCACATGGATTTCGTCGGACTCCGGACGCCGACAGCGAGGACGACATGGACAGCGACATCGACATGGATCCAGAAGACGACACAGGACCAGGACATCAGGACCAGGGCTACCTACGGGAAGAAGATAGGTAAGTATTAGTATGTATGGGCTTTGGATGTATTAAAGTTTTATTTTAAATGTGTGTCAGTGTGTTTTATTTTACTATTTTTAATACTGTGGAACTACAAGACCCAGCGGGCCCTTTAATGCCCCGCAGGCTGGGACTTGTGGTTCTCCAAGTCCCAGCTTGAGGGGGAGGCTTGCTGGGACTCCTAGTGCCCCAGTATTAGACAATAGATTATTCTTTTTTTTTACACCACTATCAGCCCGGTGACCACCGCTCCAGGGTCACCGGGGTCAGCACCAGGCTTCAGCCTGGTCAGGTAAGTCCTGGAGGGGGGGGACCCCTTCATTGGGGGGGTCCCCACTCCCCCAGGGCCCCTGGCCAGGCTGACTGGTCGGTAGGGTTAATGTTTTGGCCGCGGGAGCTTATATCATAAGTGTCCCCCGGCTGTGACATTACCCTGCTGACTGGTTTGGCCTGGGGCTGGTTCTTAAAATACGGGGGACCCCTAGTCATTTTGCCCCCCGTATTTTGGGAACCAGCCCCGGACCTGGAGCCTGGGGCTGGTTGTTAAAAATCGGGGAACCCCTATTTGTCGGGTTCCCCGATTTTTAATTACCGGCCCCGGCTTCTTCAGCCTGGTGCTGGTTACAGCTGTGGGGGGGACCCCACGCTGGTTTTTTTTTTTTTTTTTTACACTCTGCAGCCTGCACGGACCTGACTGATCCGTGCAGACTGCCTCTACTAATTCGTATTAGCGGCAGGGCCGGCGCCACCACTAGGCAAATCTAGGCATTTGCCTAGGGCGCCGGCCACTGGAGGGCGGCATTTTGTGCCGCCCGGTTACCTGTCCTACGGCGCTGTGTATTTAAATCTGGCGGCGGAGGCAGCGGGGGTCCCTGCAGTCCATTAGAAATCACGAGCGCTATCCGCCGGGCTATGCGGAAGCGCTTCTAGTGTGAAAACTCTGGCAGCATGGCGCACGCTGATCTCAGCCAATCAGCGTGCTGCCAGTGTTTTCACACTAGAAGCGCTTCCGCATAGCCCGGCGGATAGCGCTCGTGATTTCTAATGGACTGCAGGGACCCCGCTGCCTCCGCCGCCAGATTTAAATACACAGCGCTGCAGGACAGGTACCCCCGGCACCGGGGCGCCCCCACCCCGACTCGCCTGGCCAGCTAATACGAATTCCTACGACATCGGAGGGTAACAAAGCAGTCGTATATGACTGCTTTGTACTTTCCCCTTCGGAACACGACTTTGCATAGGACTGAAACAGTCGTATGCAGTCGTAGGGGAAATACCAATACGAAAAACTAGGTTTTTCATATTGGTAAATTTCCCCCTTACTATATTTGAAAATACGGCAATTCGTATTCATATTGATAGCACATCAATACGAATACGAATTGCCGTTTTTTCGGGATAGTAAGTGTCAAAAATGAGTGTATTTCTGGATACAAATACACCTATTTTTTTTACAAATTTCCTTTAGTAAAATTCCCCTTATATGTCATTTTACCATTAAATGGCATTATTGCATATCAAATGGCATATCAGAGCCGATATCTCATCGCATCGCATGCCATACAATAAAGGCATGTGATGCGATTTTTTATCACATCCTATCTTTTTAATGGCTTCACTGACACAGAGCAGTGAATACATTAGATAGGAAAATCGCATCGCATCGCATGCCATACAATATGGCATGCAATGCGATGCGATGCGATTTCACTATCGTGAATAACCCTCTACGCAAATGGAGTAGTGGGCGCTGTGATAGTACACAAGTACCTCCAAATGTTTTTGTCACCTGTTCCAAATGATCTGTTGAATGCAACAGCATTTGCAATAGATAGCATTTATTATGTTCTGGTCTAAATAATCAACCACATCTTTAATAGCATATTCATGACATTACAGTACAACTAATTTAAGAACAAATCGCCTTAAGCCAGGGGTTCCCAATCTTTTTGGAATCACGGCACCCTAGAGTAACAGAATTTTTCCACGGCACCCCTAGGCCCCAAAAAATAAATATAAAATTAAGTAGATTGTGTTTATATGTGATTCTTAGGTTCAGTTATGTGGTAAAGGGCAGGATTTGGCTCTGATTATACACATTTTATGATTGGCAGCCACCAGCACTGGTTTTGTCCATAAATAATTGACCATAAATAATTTGAATTGGTCCTGGTCCACCAACCCGTGGCACCCCTGCAAGTGTCCCAAGGCACCCCAGGGAGCCACGGCACACAGTTTGGGAACCACTGCCTTAAGCTTTGATGCCTTCCAGAGAAAAAATAATTTGTAAATATTTATAATCTAAAACACAATATTATCAGTTTACACATTTGGGGAAATTTACTAAAATGGGAGTTCTATTTCAATTGGGATATTGCTATGGGCAACCAATCAGATCCTATATATTATCTTCTAGAAGCTGCTAAATAAATAAGAAGAAGATTCTGATTGGTTGCCCAAAGCAACATTCCATGTGAAATAGAATCTTAGTAAATTTCCCCCATCAAAAGATATATGATTTTGTTTTCCAAAAAATAAATTGATTTTGGGATTAAAAAAATCAAATAATCTTGTTTCAGTACAAACCCCAGTAAATCATGATTATCACTGACATAATATGACGAGAAATTTAATTGATTATAATAGTTTCTTTGCAGAAAAAGGCACTTTATGATTTATTGCCTGATAGTGTTTTTATTTTTTGTTGCACAAAAACATCCACTCGGATGAGTTCCCGGATCCATGTTTTTTTGAGGCCATCTCTGGGCAGGCAAGAAAAAATCCCAAATATACTGTAGTTCTGCTTGTTGTCGGCTAGTTGAATTCCCCATAAAATTATTTCTAGCCAATGCAACTCTCTGAATTAAGATAAGAACTTTATAAACTTTTTAAAGTGTACTGTGTATATAATGTGGGATTAATATTTAATCCTACAAATGTCTAAAGGAACACCCTTATGGCAGTATGGATGGTGTAATGGTTAGCATTACTGCCTCACAGCACTGAGGTCATGGGTTCAATACCCACCATGGCCCTAGCTGTGCAGAGTTTGTATATTCTCCCTGTACTTGCGTGGGTTTCCTTTGGGTACTCCGGTCTCCTCCCACAATCCAAAAATATACTGGTAGGTTAATTGGCTCCCAGAAAAAAAAATTAACCCTAGAATGTCTGTGTGTGCATGTACATGTGGTAGGGAATATAGATTGTAAGCTCCACTGGGGCAGGGACTGATGTGAATGTTCAAAATATTCTCTGTAAAGCGCTGTGAAATATGTGTGCGCTATATAAGAAACTGCTAATAAATAAATAATAAATATGGCAGAACCAGTACTGGTATGTGAGATCTATTCAAGGACTTAAAAAATCATTGAGTAGACAGAGTTAATAGTGAATAATTTCTAAAGTATATATTTTAGGAAAATTATGTCAATGCTCAAGAAAACCTTCACTGCTGCCAATCTTACAAATGAGCCACAGGAGCATTAGCTAAAATAATAACAACACTGGTATATGAATATTTTTTTGAATTACCCAACAGAGAAAACATGAAATTATGTGAAGTAACCATGAATAGGATTAAAATATAACATGGGAATTATGAGGGACAAGCAGTACGGTGGACAAGTAAATGTATGTCTATCAAGTGAATGGAAAGAGTCTAATTTAAATTGTCATGGGAGACAGATTAGAATGAAACAAAACACGAAGGGATATCATTCAAAGTAGCCACAGGTTTGGCAGGGAAGTGATGCACAAATTTCCCTAATAACTTGCAAAATATATACAGGGCTCCTGTGTGCAAGTTTCCCTGGACAGTTTTGCCAATGAAAATTGGAAGACTGAAATACACATTTTCCTAAAATTCAGGCTGCCTATCGTTAGGAATGACTTGATTTTTAAGGCACCATATGAATTTAAAACTGATTTTAAATCAAAACTGGATAGGGAATCCTATAGATATGACTTACTCAAGTCAGTAGTTACAAGTCAAATACAGTAGGTTGAACTCCATGGACTAATGTATTTTTCAGCCTTAATTACTATGTTACTATTTATGTTACTCTGCTACCCCTGACAGTCAGAAACATAGGTTATAGGTAAAAAAAAAAAAAACACAGACATAAAATGAAGAAAAACTTGCAGATAAAAACAAAAAGACATAAGGGGAAAAAATTTGAATCTTGATTCAAAAAGTGTAGTCATTCTTGTTTTTACTTTTCTAATTGTTCTAATACTTATAATAGTATATAATTCTTAGAAAATGCTTAGACCAAGTCCTGCTTCTATAACAACTGAATTGTTGCCTGTAAATAAGTCAGTTGGATGGTCCAGTTTTGTAAATTCACACTTAGCTGGGTACGCATCTAAATATATATGTTTGCAAGCTATCTGGAGGGAACATAAATCTGGTGAAACATGGGAGCAAATGACAAGAGTATAGGAATTACAGCTGCTTAATATGTAGCCAAAAGTTCACAGATTGCGCTCCATAAGCACGGAAGAACCATCGTATACAACTTCCGGTTGCGTTCCACTGGTATCGGAACGTCATATCCTGTTTCCAACAAATGCCGAACACAGCCAAGACGTCACTTCCGTCACGGAGAAGTGACAGAATACAACGGATAGGCAGCATACAGGAAAAAACGGAAAGGCGCATCTATTCGGGGGAGCCACCAATTATACATTGATTATGTGATTCTATGTATAAACCGATGTTTGAGATATATACTTGTATTTCCTTCACTCTTATGGTATTTTATGGAGTTTCATATTGAGGATGTGATAGCAATAGCACTGGCGTATTGTATTACTTAGGCTCAATTCGAGACGGAATCCGTTACAAGTTTTATTGTATATCATGTTTTATGCAAATAGGGACAGGTATATATACCTGTTCCCACTCTGTACCCTCCATACCTTGACAAAGGGCCCCAGGTGAGGCCCGAAACGCGTTGGTAGGAGGACCACACAAGGTAACTGTTGGGTGTTCCTGTGTCTTTGTTTTCATCTGAAAGACACCCACCTTCTCCTCTAACCCAGGTGAGGTAGAGGTGGTCGGAAGTTTTTTTCCCGTGCTGGACCCCATCAGTACCTTTTTTATACTTTTTAGCCATTTTTTATTGTTATTTCGTGTATGGATCATCTGTGATTGGAATAAAAGCTTTTTTTCATCAACCCTGGATTGGTGGTGATTAAGATGCTGATTGGCCTAAAGGACGTGAAAGATACCGCTACATGCCCATAGGGCACCTACATAAGGTGAGCTCTGATCCAATTAAAGTAACAAGACACATTGGAGTAAAGAAACCTTTATATGCCTATAGGGCACAACAGAGAGGTCAGTTGCAGGGGGTGATATCCCCCGCTGGTTATATATCGTCAAATTGACCTTATCTGTGGCCCTGTTTCTGGTTTTTCTTGGTGGTGGAGGAACACTCATATCCGCCTGAAAATATAAGTGATCATCATCTAGACATCGCAAGTGTATTCACCACATTTTTGTATATGTAGCCAAAAGTGACTGGACAGTTGGACAGTTTATTCAAAAGCCGTTACATGGACAGGTCTAGGTTATTCCTTTGTTATTTCAACATTAATTATGCAGGCAAAGGGTCTGGAGTTGAGTCCAATTCCAAGTGGGGCATTTGCTTTTAGAAGATGCTGCTGTGAACACCCATCATAGGGTCATGTGAGCTTTTAAATCAAGTGTAATAATCCATCTTTAGACTATATAAAAAAAATCAGAGATATAGCGGGAACCTTAGGAGTTCACATTAATACAGTCCCATCAGAAAAACATCTATTCCTGCTTCTCACAGGCTAGTGGATAGGACCCCAACATCAGCTTCTTTATACACAACTGTTTATGCATCTAGGTAAATTGTGAGATACTTTATTCTTTCCTCTTGAAAAGCTGTTCTATCATCCTCACATCACATGTTGCTACAGACACACACCTGCACCTATATTTAACTTATGCCAATACACATAAAGTGCATATCGCACCGGTAATGCATTACTAATAAAGAAAGTGTAACTGAAATACAGTACTTCGAAACCAGTAAGGGCACATGTGTGGCATTTAACGTATTAATAGGAAAATGTTCCAAGTTGGTATTACATAACAGGGTGTTAAAATAATGCATTACTTAAATCCTATGAAGAAAAATCATCCTACTAAAAAGTATATTGTAGCGGTTGTGAGCCAATAGAAACATTGTGAATTCTGAAGTTGACTGAAGCTCATTGTTCCAAATTTTATTTTTAATTAAAGATACTCAGTTTATTGTAAGTAAATTGAAGCCAAAGCTCTCGGTTCCTTTGTTGTTCATTCCTATGAGATACCTAACAGTAATTTAATAACCGATGCATGATGGACAGAAAGCTTTATGCTGTTAAGCAATAGGGAATTCCCATTTCCCTTTCTTTTTCGAATTTAATATGCTGAAAATCCACTTTGAAAGCAAGTTACATGTAGATTATTGACTCTTTAATTCCTCTGTGCATTACCATTTTTATATGTTATGGTGTGACTTAAAATACATTTGTGTAAATATTTTCACAGTAATATGAGGAAATAGGTCTCCTGTTCATTTATAAAACAGCCATATTGTAAGAGCAGCTTATGTGGCTAATCAGTCATATGACGTACAAGAAAGTGAGTACAAGAAAGTGAGTACAAGAAAGTGAGTAGGGCTTTCTTCTGTGATATTTAACTTCATTCAATTATTGTACACATGGTAGAATGTCTGTATTGCACTCACAAGGCAGTTGCACACCCAGCATAAATATGTATAGAGTGTTTGGTTACCGCAGTCAATAAATATAAATTATAGGGGAGTATTCAATTAGATGCCTGGCAATTCGATTGTGCCTGTTTTCGACAATATGGAAGGAATTTTTCTCCAAATGCGCTTTTTACTTTTTTGAGGGGAAAGGGCAAAAATGCCCCCAAAAAAGTGGCAAAACAGCAGTAATTTAGCCTGGAAAGTGCCAAAATCATGTTGATTGGCAGCTAATTTGCAGATCCATGTATTATTCACTACTACAGAATTTTTAGCCTAGAGGAAAAATCATCCCCCATTTGAATACGGCAAGTCAGCACTGCGGCTTTGAGATTACTTATAACCTAGAGATCTCTCTGCATGGAGTTTCTATGGGCCTGATTTAGAGGTGAATGCAATGCCCATGTTGGAAGCAGCAGAGCAATTTTATTGCCACTGTACACGTGCCATCGAATAATTAGCAATTGTGTTTACACAGAGATGGTGGTTTGGAGGAAATAATGGGGAGTGGCTATAAAAACGCAGGTGCCTGGGTCATTTTCTGGATATTCCCTAGCCACTCACTGCATTTTTGTTCGTAGCTGGAGAGGCCCTGATGTCTGAGAGGAGCAGCTCTGCCTCATACAGCATAGGGATTGGTCTGATGGTCTGCCTGATGTGTACGCCATATTTCCGTTTGAGCTGTAAACATTGGCACAGGGTATCTTTGTTCACAAGACGGGGGCTGGTTCAAGACCACTGCAAATACAATTGTAGCATGCAGCTACGGAACCTCGGGACCTGTTCTCCATTAGTTAGTTTTATGTATGCCCTCAGTACAATTCCTTGTTCATCCACAGTACAAAACATATTAGTACATTTATGAAATGCTGATTAAATAGCATCTACTGTATGAAATAGAAATAAGACTGTAATCTCCTATGGATGCGAATAAATAGACATCCAGAGATAATAAAAGTTTAATATTGCTATAGATGTTCAGAAAAATTCACTGCAGAGGCATTGCAATTCCTTAATCTTTTGTTCCTGTAAGTGTTTTTTGTGGTATATTTTGGATCGCTGTCTTCCTAAGATATCCAACTACTTTTCAGCTCCAATTTCTTTACTAACTCTGGGACATTAGATTCAAAACCCTCTAGATATTTAGTTAAATCCATTTTTTATTCCAGTATTACTTATTTCATCATAAGCTACATTCATATGATTACTGGCAACACCTTCCAGGATACCTCCAGCAAGAGAACATTTAAAATTAGACACGTACTAAACTGCCTTTCATCATATATTATATACCATATATACTCGAGTATAAGCCTACTTTTTCAGAACATTTTTTATGCTGCAAAAGCCCCCCTCGGCTTATACTCGAGTGAGAGTCCCACTTGAGTCAATACATTTTTCCAGTTTTTTGTTGTAAAATTAGGTGCTTCGGCTTATATTCGGGTCGACTTATACTCGAGTATATACGGTATGTTATTGTATGCCCATGTTAACTACGCTACATGGGCAAGACCGTACGAACAATGCGCAAAAGTATGGCACTCCATCAGTCAGTTATTAATACAGCACTTAAAGGGAAACCATCTGAACAACCGGTGGCCCGGCATTTTGTGGAGAAGGGCCATACAATAGGTGACCTGAAACATATGGTGATTGACCACATAACAGCTTTGTTGCGTGGTGGCGACCGAGAATGCTTACTTCTAGAACAAGAAGCCTGCTGGATCTTCCATATAAATTCCAGCAAGCCCAATGGACTTAATGACCGTTTCTCATACTGTATAGTATTTTTAGATAGCAACTGCCTAGATTCATCAAGTTTAAACTAGATGTCAGGTTGCCCTCCCCCATTTTAATGTAGTACAGCACAATATATTATTATGCATTCGAACAGAATTAGCTAAAAAATGCCATAAAAATTAGGGCGACCAGTCGCCTGTAAATAGTAGAGATCACTAACAGTATAAGTTTAATTATTAATTTAATTTATATGATAGTCTCCACAATACATCACAATAATACATTTACAGAATTTTTTCTTATTTTGTCAGACTTATAGCTAGGACTTTTTCCTGCTTTTTCATTCAGCACGTTTTATATGTTTATTTCTGTGTTTATAGACATCCTCTCCCTGGAACGCGTGTCACAGTGGACTTGCAGAGGCGGAATCTTGGCAACGGGGACACTTCTTTGCGAATACAGGAAGTCCCCCTGCCAGCCCTGTAGCCTAGCAACCTGGACGCAGCAGGAAGCTGCGCAGGCATGACAGAGAACATCTGAAGTTACGTCAGACACCTGCCGCCCGCTCCAGGAACGGGACCTCCTACGGTCACAACCTTGTTTAGGTATATAAGGTATGTTGTTTTATTTCACCATGTACACCTTGATAAAAGGGTTTGCTAACCCCGAAACGTTGGACACTTCATTTACTAAAGATTGCTATTTTTCACAAGACCACCAAGTGCCTCTGCCTGTTTTTGGACTGCTTTCTATTTTTGTACCGAGAGGACACCGGGGGCGGTTGATAATATAGAAGTAGAGTGCCAGACTGAATACAAGGTATATATATATATATATATATATATATATATATATATACACAGCTAATTCGTAAAATGTACATTAGTTAGTATTAGATTCACACTAGCTGATAATAGAATTGACATAAGTATATCAGTTGCACATACACAGGCTGCAATTTCCCATGTGGTACCTTTCCTACATGGCTCACGAACAGAGCTGTAGCTTGGGTGGCTCCGGCGGAGCTTGTGCTCCGGGCGCCAATGGTCTGCATGGCGTCCCCCAGTGGCGGGCTGGACCGCGGGGCAGTGTGTCTGTTACCGAGTGTCTCAGTGTGTCATGCGGTGTGGATAGCTGCGTGCGCTCGCCAGCTCCCTTCTCCCCTGACAGTGGCTGGGAGCCGGTGCCGTAGTCTGTAATCTGTGGTGGCCACTTCAAAGATGGCCGCCACCATGCAGGAGACAGACACTAGAGGTTTGTATGCCCTCTAATGTCTGTCAGAGCAGCTCAGCGCACCCAGCGCTTCCCAGCTGGAGCACTGTTTAAAGGAACACGTCAGGGGTGTAGTCAATCTTCTCTCTCAGACTCGGACCACGGGGGAAGCTGCACCATGCATGAAGCAGATCTGTTCTTTGAAGTCCTATTCCTGCGCAGGGGCCGGGTCTCACTTCTACATTCCCCAAGCTGGGCAGCACTGTGGTCCCTGGATCCTCAAGCCTTCTAAACAGACCCCTCTCTGTTTCACAAAACAGATTTGATGTGACTATGATTATATCTGTTATTATTATGGGCCTGATTCAGAGATGTAAGCTTATGTGGCCACATCTGAAAATGTGTGCTGAGTTGAAAATATGCAAATGCTGCAGTTGACTGAATTTGTATTGAGTCCCAGCAGCCAGAGCCGGCCCTAGTATAAATGACGCCCTAGGCAAGATTTTGGATGGTGCCCCCTAACACCGCCACTAGTTCTGCCTCTGACCCTGCTCCCCTTTCCCAGCACCATCAACCCTCATCATAGCAGTCATCATTTTGGTGCTCCTACCCGCAATATTTTAAATAGAAACAGTGAACACATTTGGTGCACGGCCCAGGGGTGTGTTCTTGCTGGGAAGGGGCATGGCCACACAATAGTACCCCCAATTCAAATTATGCCATACAGTAGTGCAAATTTATTCACATTATATCATTCGATGGTGTCCCTTATTCACGTTACATCACACTGTAGTACCACTTTACCTTATATACATTACTCCTCACATTATTCACATTATACCCTTAGAAAAAAAATCCTTAGAAAATATTGTATTTTAAGCACCTCCATGGCCACACTGCAACCCAGCACAAAGAAGTGTGTGCTGGGCAGAGGAGAAGAGCTGCAGCTGCTGCTGTCACTTAAGGGGAGGGGGCCCTGGGCCCTCACTGGGCCCTTTCATCAGACTTTGGCCTGGGTAATTTGTACCCCCTACCCCTTTCTCTCGGCACCCCTGATAATACCACACAGTAATGCCCCTTACACATGACACACATTATTAATGTCCTAATAAGCATAATGCCCCTTACACATTATGCCAACCTTTATTAATGCCCTTCATACACATAATGACACATATAATACATCTCGTCGAGGATACCCACAATCCCAGTGGGCCAATATTCTTCCTCCAGCGTCACTTATCCGGCAAGGTATATGGACCCTATTACTAACCAGCTACAGGCCATCTAAAAATTACCAACATACAAGTACCTCCATTAAGGACAATTCAACAAGAATCCAGCCTATAAGTATTATACCCATCTTTCCTTTATTTTAAACCTAAATGTTATTATTTGTATTCTGATTTTTTTAAATTGTAATTGTGTACACGTTTTATACCTGTTTAGTGGATATATTCCACTCTATATTGTGCAATAAATAGATTGTTACGTATACCATACCATATTGATCCAACCATTTTTAGCGCTCCACACCTTTGCTTTTTTACACTGACTGTACAAGTGTGCAGTGCATAACTGGTAGTTGACCCATAAGACTTTCCACAAGAGGTCAGAGCCTGAGAAGCTTGTGCTGAGCTCTGATTGATGGAGCTCATCACAAGCTTCTCAGGCCTATGGAAGACAGCAGCAGCCTCGTCATGGGAAGGTTTTTAATCAGAGGCAGCGCTGAGCCTGTGAGGACTCTTACAGAGTAATGTACAGATGGACAAACATAGGCTTTTCATGTGGTATATATATATGCAGTAGTGTCTTTTAGATGATAATCTTGCCTGACAATACAAGGCTGCAGCATTGCATCTATGTATGCTGACACTTTTTGGAACAAAGAACCATGGGCGGAAATAATGGGACGTCCAGAAGGCGATGTCATGCTCTTATGGACCTTGGGCAGGGTGTATAAAAGGACATGTGGGCAACAACGCATCACACAATTTCTGGATGATTTCCCCTTCCACAACTGCCCTGTTCAATTGATCTGACAACAACCTTTTAAATCTGTCAGTGGGGTCACCAGTATATACATCCCCTTCCAATAACTGTCTCTGAATCTCTGAAGTATATGCATTTACATCCTGAATGACTATTGCTCTGCCCTTATCGGTGGGGCGGACAACTATATCAGTGTAGGATGCAATTTTGCACAAAGCCTGAGACTCAGATACAGACCAATTATTATGTTTATTGGCATTGTCACTAGAGGATATAGAATTAGCAACCTCCGAATCAAGCATACGGCAGAAAGATTATATATATATATATATACATACCTCCCAACTTGTGTCCGGATGAAATAGGGACACTCGCGCGGCAAAGCCGCGCGAGCGCCCGAAAAGGGGGCGGGGCGTATGTAAATGAGGGCGCGGCTTATGCTAATTAGCCGCGACCTCATTTTCATACGAGAATAGACGCTGTGCGCATGCGCACAGCGTCTATTCTACTAGATTGGGGGGTCTCCCAACTGCCACCCCCCGCAGCGGGACAATGCCTGCCGCGGGTGGGACGTCGGGACAGGACCCGAAAATCGGGACTGTCCCGACGGAATCGTGACAGTTGGGAGGTATGTATATATATATTATATATAAAGGAATCCCCCACCCTGCAGTTACCCGTTGACCAAGTTCATGCAACCTTTACTCTGTGTTTTGACAGTGTAATATTCTCCGGTGCAGTTTGTGGCCAACAAGTTGGAGGGGGCCCTCCTGTCTAAAGTGACCCGGGTCCCCCCGAAGGCTTAATCTGCCTCTGATTGCAGCATGTCTACAGTGTGCAGTGGCAGCTGCAGCCCTGAGAAATTTTGTGGCCCGGTACACTGATATCTCTGGGGCCCCGCCCTGCCCCCCACCCCAATCCCCCTTGAGCAACATATTTTATTGCATTGCATATAGAATGTGTTTTTATTATTATTTTTATTATTATTAATATTAAAAACACAATTAATATTCACTATGCAATGTAAGAAATATCCACTGCACTACTGCTGAGCACAGCAGGCCATAATAGCTCTTAACCATTGCATAGTGAATATTTATCTATTTCTCTATAATAAATAACTGACTTCATAAATGAGTAACAGCACTTACACACTGACACTTTTACCAAGGCATCTCCCTGGTACTGCTGGCATCGCTATCCAGGCTCTAGTCCATTCTGCCTGAGTTACTCCTGCTGTTCTGCTCTTCCTAGGCGTGTAGACCATGGCCACTGCTGATTCAGAACAGGGAAGCGCAGGTGGTAGTGTCAGGGGCGAAATTAGGGGTCAGGCCGCCCCTAGGCACAACATTTTTGTGCCCCCCCCTCCCCCTATTTTAATGTAATCATATATGTATATACATTGTTACTTATATATTTCATAAAAATGTAACTGTAGCCCACCTTAATATTTTTTTTAAGCACTCTGGACTGCTCACTGTACGGAGGACCCGGAGGGAGGGAGGCACTTATTAGTACAGTGATTAGAACAGTTTCTCCGTCAGTCTCTCTCCTGGTCACACACTGTGACTGACTGAGTGCAGGGAGGATCTGCAGCAGTGAGCCTGAGTGGATGCGCAGGGGGACCGTTGGACCCATCCACTAAGCGGTGATGTAATATGCATGGCAGAGTGGTTGGGCAGTGGCGGGTGACAAGCGGCGCTGCCGCTGTAATATGATAATTCATGTCTGCGGCGGCGGCACTCGTCACTTGCCGCTGCCCACCCGCTGTGCCATTTAACAGAATATCAGCCTGCCTGCCGCCCTTAATTGGTGCCGCCCTGAGGCCGGTGCCTCACAGGCCTAGGCACAAATCCGGCCCTGCGTAGGGTGCAGCATTTTGTGCATTGTGTGGTGCGTCGCATGTGGTCACTTAACTCAGTATTGTGTGGAGCTGGACAAGTTACCAGGCCCAGGGTGGTTACCGGAGGGGGTCCGAGTAAGTTCCCTTCCAGAAATCCAGGCAGGCATGCAGATGGCTGGCCAGCATCTTTATAAAGCCATTCTAGGCAATGTATTACCGCAGTCATGCTTTAAGCCCCTGAATCCCTCAGATCCTTGGAGCCCCTCACAAGGTCGGGGCTCCCTGTTACCAGTCCTGCTCACACCATAATTGTGCAGGGTGGAGCTGGTATGAACATACAAGTACATACAGAGCTATATGTAACATATGTGTGCTATGTATGTCTTAACCTGGGACGCTGCATTGAGCTCCAGTTTTTTTCAAAGCCTACTTTGGATTTGGGGTTTTCATAACTTGTAAGCCTAAAATATAGCGCACTAACAAGACATGCAGCAGTTGGTGAACTGTGTTTTTGTCGTAACACCAAGAGTAATACAGAAAGAAAGTGGTTTGTTCACCAGACAGCGCTACCTTGAGACATTTCCATAAATTGCACCAATAAGTAATAAATCTTAATACATAACTTATTGTAGGCAGATAGTGTATCCAATTTGTCAGCCAGAGATTCGCTCTGAAATGAAACAAAAAGTACCCTTTTGTCCCCCAATAATTGGGACTCACATTGAGGGCACACTTTTTTTTTCTTTTGAATGTAACTGATTTTATTAGCACAACCTCCAGCAGCCATGACAGGCCAACTGACCATCACCCTGGGGACAGACCTCATGCTAGTTCATGGCGGAGGGACAGAATGCTCCAGCACTGAACGTCCTACCACAGTGCTAACGCTGATTCTGTTATCTTAATTCACAGATCAACATTCGTAGAAAGAAACTCCATCGTGTATGGGGACGATGAGAGTAGCAGTCCAACAGTTGGAGCAGCCAAGCTAAAGGGGACTTCTCCCAGCTACAGACACAATTCTCCCTCATCCAGTGACATAACACAAGAAAGAAGATTACAGGTAGAGTCCCTCCGGGGTTCCCTCCTGCTTCTTGTAAAGGACATTCTCTTTTTAGATTTCTTAAAATCTTTATTGGTAACTTTCATCCTACGCTCCCGGAGAGCCATCAGCCCGGCCTCAGTGCATATGGCTTTAATATCTGCTCCGGACAGGTCATCTTTGGCCATTGTGTGCCCTCAATGTGAGTCCCAATTATTGGGGGACAAAAGGGTACTTTTTGTTTCATTTCAGAGTGAATCTCTGGCTGACAAATTGGATACACTATCTGCCTACAATAAGTTATGTATTAAGATTTATCACTTATTGGTGCAATTTATGGGAATGTCTCAAGGTAGCGCTGTCTGGTGAACAAACCACTTTCTTTCTGTATAACTTGTAAGCCGTAATCATCAAAATTGCATGCAATGAGTCTATATAATATTTTATACAGAGAAATGGATAGCGCCCTCTATGTTGATTTGCAGTAACTGGTGTGATCCGTCAGGTGTGTGTGGGGGGGGGGGGTTAAAAGGGGAACGTGGGACTGGGGATGGGTGGGGAGGGGGAAAGGAATGGGTTGACAGGGGAACAACTGGATGTCTGAAATAACATTAATACAAGGGTGCCCCAAAAACCTTTCTTGTTCTTCCTTTGTCCGTTCTTGGACGTCGCCCCCTTTTTCGATTGTCTGAAATAACAGTCTGAGGAGAATGTGTAAGTGATCTAAACACTATTATATACAATAAATGGTAACGTACGTGGAAATGTTTCCTGAGTGTATCAGTTTCAGTATCAGTTTCACCTTTTAAGTTGAATTACTGAAATAAATGAACTTTCGCAAAATATTCTAACTTTTCGAGTTTCACCTGTACATTACATACAGTTCATCCCTGAACTTATGTTCATACTGTATGTGCTAACTGGCTCCCCCATGCATGATGTGGTGTAAGCTGCAGTCGCTACTGGCAGTGAGACATAGATTTATGTGCAGTCAGCCAATAATCATTCATCTGTATACCAACTGGGTTTATTCCATCCCTGAATCAGGCCCAATGTTATATACTAAAGAGCAGGAAAAAAGGGGAGAGGGGATTACAGATGTGCATTTCTTTAAAAACCTTAAGCACATTGTTTGGATTTCTAAACGATAACGTTATGCAAAATGACTCCAGACTGGGGAACACGGTCACTGAGATCAGAACAGAAGGGGGAAAATAAAAGGGATTCATAAAATCAGAAATATGTGTGACTGACCAGGCAAAGATGCAGACTCACACTATAACGTGGCTGTGTAATGCTTCCACCAGCCCTTCTATGATCTGTTATACAAAGCATTTTTAGAAATGAACCATTATTTAAAGCCCATGGAGATATTGTACAAATAGCTAACACAAAGCTTACAGGAGGCAGAGGATTCATGTTAGAAGTTATTATCAGCACCAAGATCTTTCATAGATTGAAATACGGAAAAAGTTCTAAAAAAAGAAGCTGATGCCCCCTGTCACTTCTTCTATCCTTGTATCTGAGCTATGGGCTGATTGTGACTCATGCAGATCTCTGTGGGCACAAATGGTCATGTTGTGCATGAAATAGAGAGTTTTGGCACAGAAACTGGGTGGTGACTGACAATACGATTGGACATAATCATCCTCACTTGTGGGATTGTCATACGGTTGACATGGAAGTGTCAAGGACATGTATCAAAAGCTTTGTGTGATTCTGAATCATGTACACAGGGTCGGGAAACCGTTAAGGTACATACATACACACTATACCAATTTGCGTGGGGCCCCCCTCCTGAGCATAAACAGCCCCGGGCTCAATGAGCCAGACCTGTTTACAAAAATAGGAGGGACAAAAAACATAGGGGTCCCATATATACGCCGCACAGGGGGCATAGAGGGGCGTGAGGGGCTACTTAGCCTCATTACCCTATGCATACGCCCCGCGTTTCATGGGCGTTCCCATGCAAACGCGGGGCGTATGCATGGTAATGAGGCCGTGACCCGTGGGTACGGGGCGGGCATCTGACATCGCCGGATGTCAGCTGCCCGCCCCCATACAAGATTTTACACGGACAAGTGTCCGTGTGGTCTTGTGTTGCGGGACCTGGTGGAGCGTGCGGCCCTGCATTCGATGTTCAGCGACCATCGAATGCAGGGGCTGCTCCCACCATGGAGGAGGCGTATCCCCGTCCACATTCATGCGGACCGCCACATATCCGCATACGGACGGAGGTGGCGATCCGTATGGAAGGCGGGGATTCGCCAAGACGGACATCACCGCATATTTCTGATCGGTCCGCACCGATCAGAATAAGGGCCTATATGCATTACCTTGATATTGTAATTTCTTAGCTCAATTCGATTTCTGAACTTCTAACTTTGAGACTTTAGCACCATATCAATTGTGAGGTTGCGAAACTGGTTCTGTTTCATAAAATTTTGATGTAACAGGGCCAGTTTAACATTGCTAATAGCGATGTGACATGGTAATGATGTGAGCGATGCAGGATGTGAGCAGCCTTTAGTCTGTCTCTCTGAATCATTTAATATTTAGAACCCTTGGCAAACAAAGTGTGATATACAGTATGATGGAATATTATTAGAGGAAAAGTAAACCAAACGTAATTTAAAGATTTTAATAAATACTTAATAAATTAAACCAATGCTAGGTACACATTATGAGATTTTAGTCAATAATATGCACGATAATGACATAGTTAACAATATTATCGTGCATATCATTTAGTGAGTACCCACTACTGTATATCGTTAATGATGCGCGTTCCTGCAGGTTGTCTGAACATGCAGTCTATGTCGTCAGCGAATGTAAGTTTGTTAGGCTCCCACAGACATCATATAGGGCCAAATGTAATAGGGTGAGAGTTTCAGAAAGTGAGAGATTTTGGGAGAGTTTTCCCATGTTTTTTAAAGCAGCAATCAATTACACTGCAAAATCAGGTTGATTTTGCCATGTGGTTGATTGCTGCTTTAAAAAACATGGGAAAACTCTCCCAAAATCTCTCACTTTCTGAAACTCTCACCCTATTACATTTGGCCCATTAATATTGTGTGTTTCCAGCTTAAGGGTAATAAATGGGCAGCATTGTCTGAACAGTTCATTACAATTTCAAATTGAATTGAAGATAGTGAGCTTTATTTGTGTGTTCTTTCTGTATTATATAATAAGCAGAACCCTGGAAGAAGTGGATGTATAATGTGAATTGGTTAATTCACTAATGTTGCTGTGAATGTGCTATAATTATGGTGAAAAGACATTCTTAATGGAAAAAAAACAGTGATTTTACATAACTAATTCATTTTACTATGCAAAGCAGTGGTCGAAGTGGGGCGGTATGGGACGGTATGTCATACCGTCACTTTTCCTTCCCTGACCCGGAAATGCCTTTTTTTTTAGTACTCTTTTGTTTTCAGCCTGTTTCTGCTGCAGGAAGGCAGGGGATTGGCCTTCCTGCATAACTGACAAGTCAGTTCCCCACTCCCCTCCCCTCCCCTTTTGCCATGGCACCTTTTGTTAGATTGCAGCGCTCAGCGCCTGTCTCCGCATACACTGCTTAGTGTGAGACTTACAGTCTTCCCTTTCCCCCTTGCAGCCAACGTAGTTAAGCGTCACCCTGAGTGACAGGTCGCTTAAGCGAATAGCAGGGCAGAGACCCCTGACCCTGCTGGCAGCGTTACCCTTTCCTGTGAGGAAGTCCCCGCGTTAGAGTGTGCCTCAGATCGTGTGTGACTCCGTCCATGCTGTTTGTAGCTCCACGTGCACCGGAGCGCATAGGAGCAAGTCCCCGCTGTAAACCCGTTACCAGCGTGACCTTTTGCACAGGGAGATCAGTCATCATTGGCAGCAGCGAGACTGGAAGAGATACCGCAGCGTAAACCAGCAGACTGTCATTTACCCTGCACGCGCCAAAACGCTACAGCTAAGTAACAACCAGAGACTGTCGTTACCAAATGTACAAGTTGTATTACTGCTTGAAGTTAACACATGAAGTACTGTTGTAACCTACAAGCCTGCCACTTGAATAAACCCTTTAAACTGGTTATATCTTCTAAGTGTGAGGTCTAACAACCACACTGCACGTACTTATATACACTCTGCCAATAGGTTATGGGCCCAGCACGTCACGTGCGCGAAGATTAACCCCCTGAAGACAAAGTGCTAGCGCAGTACATAAAAGAACACAAAGGAATTATTTCTAAATTGCCATTTGTGGAAGAGTTAACGAGAATGCACAGTACAGGGCATAGCATGAACTTTCCAAAGCTCAAAGGCTCAGAGAATTACACTACATGGAAGTTCGCTATGGAAATGCAGCTTAAGAGGGAGAAGCTATGGAAAGTCACAATAGCCCCAGGAGAAAGTCCAAACCCAGAAGAGGTAGACAAGGCCATTGGCACAATAGGCCTGGCTGTGGAGCAGCATGTTTATTCTACTATCTGTGGGAAGGAGTCCGCTAAGGACATGTGGACAACTCTACAAGGTGCTTATGAAAATAAAGGCTTAATGAGAAGGATAAGTCTGAGACGCACACTGTATGGAACAAAATTGAATGCATGCAAGGACATGAACGATTATATTGATAAAATACTATCGATAGCTCAGCAATTGGCGTGTGTAGGAGCAAAAGTGGATGAGGAAGAAGTAGCAATGGTAATGCTGCAGAATTTGACAGAGGAATTTGACTTTCTGGTTGTCGCACTAGAGTCAAATGAGACCAAGCTTACAACTGAAGTTGTGAGAGCCAAACTACTACAGTTCCAAGAGAGAATCCACAAGGATGCCATAGCTGAAGGTTCTGCCTTAGTAGCAAAGGGTGCGAAACCCAAGAAATGCACATTCAAATGTTATGTGTGCCACAAAGTAGGGCACAAGGCTTCAGAATGCAGGCTGAAGAACACTAGTGGCATGCACAAGCGGCATGATAAGAAGAACGAGTCAGCACTGAATGGAACAGACAAGCCAAGGAGGGATCTCTGGTACATGGACTCGGGAGCCTCTAGACACTTCAGCTGCAACAAGGAGTGGTTCAATTCTTTAACACAGTGTAACCCCACAACAGTTACCGGGATTGGTGAAAAGATCCTTACTGCTTCAAGTGTTGGGACAATCACAGTGAGACTAAGAATTGAGGGACAGACAGTAGTCACAGATATCCAAGACGTCCTATATGTACCAGAATTGGGAAGTAACCTCATCGCTATCAGCGTACTCGAGGCAAAAGGCTACAGAGTCCAGTTTGCAAAGGGCAAGTGCATGGTGCATAATGA
Source organism: Crinia signifera (assembly GCF_055691185.1). NCBI lineage: Eukaryota > Metazoa > Chordata > Amphibia > Anura > Myobatrachidae > Crinia > Crinia signifera. Next base: position 146,937,291 of record NC_139221.1, on the reverse strand, counting down.
AAGAGGGACTGTAATTGCTTCAGCAACCCGATGCAACCAACTATACGTCCTAGACACAGATGAATGTGTAGCTTTGGCAGCCTCTGCTGAAAATGAGTCCATGGAGCTCTGGCACAGACGTTTGGGACACTTAGGATATGATAATGTCCAGAAATTAGCTGATGGGATGGCAACAGGAATCACAGTGAAAGACACCGGAAGACCTGTGTGCGAGAGTTGCATAAAAGGCAAGCAGACCCGCAACCCATTTCCCAAGTCAGCAGGCAGAGCAGAAACACAACTAGCTCTGGTGCACACAGATGTGTGCGGACCAATGGAAGAGGAGTCAACCAGTGGTTACAAATACTTCATGACTCTCATCGATGACGCCACAAGAATGACACACGTATACTTCATAAAGAAGAAAAGTGAGGTGGTCAAGAAAATTGTGGAGTACAAAAACCTAGTGGAAACTCAGACGGGCCTAAAACTAAAGGTCCTGAGATCCGACAATGGGGGAGAGTACGAAAATGAAGTACTAACCGACTTCCTAAAAAGGCATGGCATAAAGCATCAGCTGACGATGGCCTACACGCCTGAACAGAATGGCGTAAGTGAAAGGGCGAATAGAACAATCGTTGAAAGAGCACGAGCGATGGTGAACGATGCTGGCCTGGAGAAGAGTTTTTGGGCAGAAGCTGTATCTACTGCAGTATACCTGAAAAACAGAACACCTACAGTGGCCGTGAAGGGAAAAACCCCCTTAGAGGCCTGGTCTGGGAAGAAGCCAGACATCAGTCACCTCCGCGTCTTTGGGAGCAGAGCTTATGCGCATATACCAAAGGAGAGAAGGAAGAAACTTGACCCAAAATCAAGACAGTGCATATTGCTAGGCTATTGTGAGGAGAGCAAAGGGTACAGGCTCTGGGATGCAGAGAACAGACGTCTCCTGAAATCAAGAGATGTGATATTTCAAGAAACAGCATCACCCACAAAAGCAAAAGAGCAAGAAAAGCAAGCACTAGTAGAGGTATGTGAAATAGAAAGCATACCTGCAACAGAAAATACTGAAGAAGGAAGCGAACCAACTAAAAGAGCTTCTGTAAGAAGAAACAAGGGCATACCAGCCAGAAGATATGAGGAAGAATATGCGAATATTGCTTTCAGTGAACCTCAGAGTATTCAAGAAGCGAAAGCGTGCAGTGATTGGGCGAAATGGAAATCTGCAATAGACACAGAGTTATCAGCACTGAGAGAGAACGATACTTGGACCATAGTAAATAGGCCAAGCAACCGCAAGACAGTCAAGAACAAGTGGGTCTTCTGCAAGAAGTTAAATTCAGACGGAGAAGTTGCCCGTTACAAAGCCCGTCTTGTTGCTAAGGGATACACACAGAGATCCGGAATTGACTATGGGGAGATATACTCACCTGTTGCGAGGTATAACACTCTCAGATTAGTAATTGCAGTCGCCACTTTACAAGACTTACTGCTATACCAATTAGACTTCGATTCAGCGTTTCTAAATGGAGAACTACTTGAAGAGATCTATATGGAATCACCAGATCATTATGATGAGAATGAACTTCAGACAGAGAAAGTGTGTCTTCTGAAGAAATCCATATATGGCCTAAAGCAGAGTGGTCGTTGCTGGTACATAAAATTGGACACAGTACTGCTTGAAATGAATTTTATTAGATCAGAGACTGACCACTGCCTTTATCACAAAACTCTGGGAGAAAAGTTGTTCATCATAGCAGTCTATGTGGATGATATACTTATAGCAGGTCACGAAGATCACATCACAAGTGTGAGAGATCAACTGAAACAGAGATTCAAGTTGAAAGACTTAGGTCCAGCCAATCATCTGTTGGGCATGAGGATTGTTCAAAACTTGCAAAAGGGAACAGTCACAGTCGACCAACAAACGTACATCGAGGCAACAATCTTGAAGTATGGGATGGCAGACTCCAAGTCAGTGAATACACCAATTGACAAAAGCGTCAAGATTACAAAAAGTATGTCACCAACCACACAAGAAGAAATAGAGGAAATGCAAGATGTCCCTTACAAGAACGTGGTTGGAAGTCTTATGTATGCAAGCATTGGAACTCGTCCAGACATCACTCATGCAGTCAGTCGGGTGAGCCAATTTGCAATAAATCCTGGAAGACAACACTGGATTGCGGTGAAGAGGATTCTGAGATACCTAAAAGGTACAAGTTCCTTGAAATAAAAATTCGCCAAGACAAGCAATTCAAATTTGAAAGTCTTCTGCGATGCCGACTGGGGAGCAGATGAAGATGATCGTCGTTCCCACACCGGTTACCTGTTCACACTGGCCGGAGCAGCAGTTAGTTGGGCGAGTAGAAAACAACCGACCGTTGCTCTCTCAACAACCGAGGCCGAATACATGGCTCTTACAGAGACATCAAAAGAAGCACTCTGGATCAAAGAGACTTTGTGTGAGTTAGGTCTACTTTATGAAGAAGAGACTATCAGTATCGCATGTGATAACAGGGGAGCAATAGATCTTTCCTGTACTACCAAGCACCATGGAAGGTCAAAGCACATCGCGATAAGACATCACTTCATCAGAGAACTAGTGGAGAACAAGTCCATCGATGTTGAATACATTGCAAGTGAACAGAATGTCGCTGACATGCTTACTAAAGGACTGTCGGGAAACTTGCTTACTAAGTTCGTGAAGGACTGTGGACTTGTCTAAGTTCAAAAATGTTGATTTGAAGTTTTTGATGTTCTGAATGTCTTTTTTTCTCTCTAACCATATTTTCGGTTACAGGTATTACAAAAGGACAAAGCATTGTATTGAGTTCTTTTATGTAGCCGAAGACAGCCTTAAGCGAGGGGGAGTGTTAGATTGCAGCGCTCAGCGCCTGTCTCCGCATACACTGCTTAGTGTGAGACTTACAGTCTTCCCTTTCCCCCTTGCAGCCAACGTAGTTAAGCGTCACCCTGAGTGACAGGTCGCTTAAGCGAATAGCAGGGCAGAGACCCCTGACCCTGCTGGCAGCGTTACCCTTTCCTGTGAGGAAGTCCCCGCGTTAGAGTGTGCCTCAGATCGTGTGTGACTCCGTCCATGCTGTTTGTAGCTCCACGTGCACCGGAGCGCATAGGAGCAAGTCCCCGCTGTAAACCCGTTACCAGCGTGACCTTTTGCACAGGGAGATCAGTCATCATTGGCAGCAGCGAGACTGGAAGAGATACCGCAGCGTAAACCAGCAGACTGTCATTTACCCTGCACGCGCCAAAACGCTACAGCTAAGTAACAACCAGAGACTGTCGTTACCAAATGTACAAGTTGTATTACTGCTTGAAGTTAACACATGAAGTACTGTTGTAACCTACAAGCCTGCCACTTGAATAAACCCTTTAAACTGGTTATATCTTCTAAGTGTGAGGTCTAACAACCACACTGCACGTACTTATATACACTCTGCCAATACCTTTAGTAAGTGACCGGGAGACGCTGGATGCTGGCTGCCGGAGAATTGTCCCTGCCTGCCTTTGGAGACACACAGTAAGTTTCTGTGCGCTCCACGTCGCCACCCGCCGCCCAGCCAGCCGCTCCTCTCTCCCCCCTCCCTACTCTTGCAGCGGCTGGCTGGCACTCGCCCAGCCAGCCGCTCCTCTCTCCCCCCTCCCTGCACTCGCAGCGGCTGGCTGGCACTCGCCCAGCCAGCCGCTCCTCTCTCCCCCCTCCCTGCTCTCGCAGCGGCTGGCTCGCACTCGCCCAGCCAGCTGCTCCTCTCTCCCCCCTCCCTGCACTCGCAGCGGCTGGCTGGCACTCGCCCAGCCAGCTGCTCCTCTCTCCCCCCTCCCTGCTCTCGCAGCGGCTGGCTCGCACTCGCAGCGGCTGTCTGGGCGGCTTCTGACCTTCCCTCCCTCCCTGGAGCGGACCGTGGCACCGCACAACACTCCTCCAGTACTGTACTGGAGGAGTGTTGTGCGGTGCCATGGTCCGCTCCAGGGAGGGAGGGAGGGAGGGCCTTCTGAAATGTTGGACCAACATTATCTCTCACCCTGTTATCGCTCTCCAAACTTTTACAAATCTCTCCCATGGTCTTGGGAAAATACAGCTTGGATAGGGCAGGAGTGGTTAGTATTGTGGGGGAGAGAAGGTAAATGAAGAAAAGAAGAGAGGCTGTGAGGGAATGACAGGCAATGACAAGGCAGTCAAACAAAAATAGATAGTGAAGGTAAACAGCCAGTGAAGGGATGAGAGTGGGGATACAATGGGGAAGTAGGGAAAAGTAAGAGGGCAGGTTATCTGATGGAGAGGAGAGTGTATGGGCTGTGAGTGAGGAGATGGGCCAACAGCAGTGCTCGAAGTGGGCCGGTATACAACGGTATGTCATACCGGCACTTCACTTCGAGCACAATTTTTTTCCCCGTCAGCAGTCATAACCGTGCTCCTACAGGGGTCCCCACCCGGCTGCTACAGAGCACAGGGCAGGGGCTGAAGTAATGACGCTGGACTTCTAGCCTGCACGGTGCATCTGCACCATTGTCCCCCCCGTCCCATGTCCTCCCTGCTAGTCAGAGCCGGCAGAGTCCTTTACCATTGGTGATCAGTGGTGGCTCTGCAGAGCAGGGAGGAGCAGTACTGAAGACGCGCTCTCCCTGCTTTGAATACGCTGCGGCTGCTTGTGCCTATGATGAGGCAGCGCCAGCAGCATGAGCAAAAGGCTGCTTAATTCTTCTACCCCCAATGGCTCCGGTAGCTAGCAGTAACGTGTCCCCGCCCCCCGCTCCCTGCCAGCAGCAGCCCGGCTTGCAGTTCCCGGAGACCGGGAACACCTGAAGCAGCCTGGCTGATGGCTCCAGGAGCCCAGGGGACACCACCAACAGCCCGGCCTGCAGCCTCTGGCCTGCAGCCAGAGGACAACAGGTAGTGTAGAGGTCTCAGTGTGCCTTGCCATGTGGTGTGGTGTGGTGTGGTGGGATGGATATATGTATGGAAGCAGTGAGTGTATGTATGTTTGAGTGAGAGCAGCAGTATGTGCAGCGTGTATGAGGCTGGCCGTGTGTGCAGCGTGTATGAGGCAGGCAGTGTGTGCAGCGTGTATGAGGCCGGCAGCGTGTATGAGGCCGGCAGTGTGTGCAGCGTGTATGAGGCCGGCAGTGTGTGCAGCGTGTATGAGGCCGGCAGTGTGTGCAGCGTGTATGAGACCGGCAGTGTGTGCAGCGTGTATGAGGCCGGCAGTGTGTGCAGCGTGTATGAGGCTGGCAGTGTGTGCAGTGTGTATGAGGCCGGCAGTGTGTGCAGCGTGCATGAGGCCGGCAGTGTGTGCAGCGTGCATGAGGCCGGCAGTGTGTGCAGCGTGTATGAGGCAGGCAGAGTGTGCAGCGTGTATGAGGCCGGCAGTGTGTGCAGCGTGTATGAGGCCAGCAGTGTGTAGTATGTATGAGGGCAGCAGTGTGTGTAGTATGTATGAATGAGGGTGTCAGTGCGTGTAGTATGGATGAATGAGAGCGTCAGTGTATAGAGTATGTATTGTATGAGGGCGGCAGTGTGTGTAGTATGTATGAATGAGGGCGTCAGTGCGTGTAGTATGTATGAGGGCGGCAGTGTGTGTAGTATGTATGAATGAGGGCGTCAGTGCATGTAGTATGTATGAGGGCGGCAGTGTGTGTAGTATGTATGAGGGCGGCAGTGTGTATAGTATGTATGAATGAGGGCGTCAGTGCATGTAGTATGTATGAGGGCGGCAGTGTGTGTAGTATGTATGAGGGAGGCAGTGTGTGTAGTATGTATGAATGAGGGCGTCAGTGCATGTAGTATGTATGAGGGCGGCAGTGTGTGTAGTATGTATGATGGAGGCAGTGTGTGTAGTATGTATGAATGAGGGCGTCAGTGCATGTAGTATGGATGAATGAGAGCATCAGTGTATAGAGTATGAATGAGAGCGTCAGTGTATAGAGTATGAATGGGAGCGGCAGTGCGTGTAGTATGTATGAATGAGAGCGTCAGTGCATGTAGTATGTATGAGGGCGGCAGTGTGTGTAGTATGTATGAGGGAGGCAGTGTGTGTAGCATGTATGAATGAGGGCGTCAGTGCATGTAGTATGGATGAATGGGAGCATCAGTGTATAGAGTATGAATGAGAGCGTCAGTGTATAGAGTATGAATGGGAGCGGCAGTGCGTGTAGTATGTATGAATGAGATGCAGATGATTAGTGCCGGGGGGAGAGAGTATGCAGCAGGCCCGGGAGAAGGAGCAAGAAATAATGACACTACTGATCTTGACAGGAGGCTCATCCACCGCATGTCCACTCCTCTCGACTCCCTCCTACTCCTCTCCACCCCCCTCATCCTCCTCTCCCCCACCCTCCTCATCCTCCTCTCCCCCACCCTCCTCATCCTCCTCTTCTACATTCTTCCTCTTCTACACGTTTCCCCTCCTCTGCTTAACCTCCTCCTCAGGCCCTCTCCCCTTCCCATGCTCTCCCTTCTACTCTCCTCAGCTCCCCCACCACCTGCTCTGCTCCCCTTCCTGTGCTCCTCTGCTTCCCCTCCTCCTCTCCTCTGCTTCCCTCATACTCACTCCCTATCCTCCGCACCCCCTCTCCCCCTCCTTTGCTCTCCCTTCTCCTCTCCTCCACTCCTCCTCCTTTCCTCAGCTCCCCCACCACCTCCTCCTCTCCTTAGCTCCCCCACCACCTCCTCCTCTGCTTCCCCTCCTCCTCACCCCCTTTCCTCTGCATCCGCTCCCCCTCTCCTTCACTTCCCCTCCTCCTCACCCCCTCTACGCTCCCCTTCCTCCACCACTCCCCCACCTCCTCCTTTCTTCCTCTCCTCCTCTCCTCTGTTCCCCCTCCTCCTCACCTACTCTCCCCTCCTCCACTCTCCGTCCTCCTCTTCCACTCCCCCTCCTTCATTTCCCCTCCTTCTCACCCCCTCCTCCTCTCCCCCTCTCTTTCCCTCGCTCTCTCTTCCTCCTCTATCTCTCTCCTCCCCACCACTTTCACCACACTTCTCTCTCTTTCCTAGATTTCCAGGGACCCTGCCTGGGGTACAGGAGAAGAATACCCGGTGCCAAGAAGAAAGTGTGGCGCCAGGGAACAAAAGCTGCCGGGGACCCTGCACTGCAAGGGGGGGGGGGGGGGAGTGTAGCAGACCTGGGAACAGGAGCAGAAAAAAACAGGAGCAGACCCGGGAACAGGAGCAACTACCTGCTGATCGTGACAGGAGGTACACAGCGCCCACTTGTACTGCACTCCCTTCTCCGCTCCTCTTCCTCCATACCTCCTCCCCTACCCTTCCTCCTACCTCCTCTCCCCCTTCTCCTCTTCCACTACTCCTCTCCTCTGCTTAACCTCCTTCTCACCCATCACGGTGTGTGGCAAATGTATATTGGGCATCACGGTGTGTGGCAAATGTATATTGGGCATCACGGTGTGTGGCAAATGTATATTGGACATCACGGTGTGTGGCAAATGTATATTGGGCATCACGGTGTGTTGCACATGTATATTGGGCATCACGGTGTGTGGCAAATGTATATTGGGCATCACGGTGTGTTGCACATGTATATTGGGCATCACGGTGTGTTGCACATGTATATTGGGCATCACGGTGTGTGGCACATGTATATTGGGCATCACGGTGTGTGGCAAATGTATATTGGGCATCACGGTGTGTGGCAAATGTATATTGGGCATCACGGTGTGTAGCAAATGTATATTGGGCATCACGGTGTGTAGCAAATGTATATTGGGCATCACGGTGTGTAGAAAATGTATATTGGGCATCACGGTGTGTAGCAAATGTATATTGGGCATCACGGTGTGTGGCAAATGTATATTGTGCATCATGGTGTGTGGCAAATCTATAATGAGCATATGCCAAACACAGTAATGCTCATTATACATTTGCCACACACCGTGATGCCCAATATACATATGTGGCTGTCCCTGTCACTTTCTCTCTGTGTTCCCGCTGTCAGTCTCTCTCTTCTGTCACTCTGTCCGTTTGTCCTTGCTGTCCTTGAATTTTGGCTCCTACAGTGTGGCACAATGTGCAAGGGGCACTAGTACTAGATAGTATAAGGGGTCCTACTAGTGTGGTATATAAGGGGTATGTGGTATGGTACGCTACACTTAAAGACACGCCCCCTTTTCAGTGGCCACGCCCCCTTTTTCAGAGCGCGCGCGCCTTCGGCGCGCGCATAAATAAGTCCTTTGTTTTTCCATACCCCCACTTTCAAATTTCCACTTCGAGCACTGATGCAAAGTGTAAAAACATTTCACATTTTTGTTCCAAATCAGTTTTTGTCACATGAAAGAATTAGTATGAATTGTATATCTATAAATGTCACTCACAAGATTCCCATAAAATACACTGTATGCCCTCAAGCACTGACAAACTGCATGGGAAGGAAATTTCCTATTAAAATCTCATTTATAAACTATAGCAATAATGCAACTTACATTTCTTTACTGTTAGTGCTAATGTTATATCTGCTGCCATGCATGTGAGCTGAGATAAATGTAAGCGGATGGTGCCATTTCCTGTACATGTGGTAGGTCACAGAGGCCATAACCGGTGGCAGAAAATTCATTAACTTCCACTGTTGTGGCAACAAGCCAAGACAGCAAGACAAAGCAATGTAAAAAGCACAGGAGGCATTCGCACTCTGGGGCACACAGCACTACACAGGATGCCAGGGGCATTAGCTATGATTTATTATTCTGTGGTACAGTTTCCTTATGTACACATTGTCCACAGTGCTATTAAAGATATACTCGTACTCCATGCAATAGCCTTTTATTAATATAAATACTGTATCATCAAAGAGGAAGCAGGTGTATTGCTCAGCAATTCCTAATAGTTCTACTTTTCTGAATTTGTGCTTCTGCTATACTGCAGGGACGTGCAGTCAGGGGAGGCAGGGTAGGCAGTGCCTCACCTGTCATAAATGATAATAAAAAAAATACAAAGATATTTAACACACATATAGTGTGCAATAAATATCTTATTTGTATTTTTTTAAATATAATTTATGTGGTGGGGCGGCATCGGGACCTGTGCCTCCTATTGACAATTTAAAATTGCCAGCAGCGGGGGGGGGGGGGGGGGGGGGATCTAAGGACAGGCACAAAAAGTGTCTGAAAAGCCCATTAGAAACCAATGGGGAAGCGGCACCTACACATCTGCCTCAGTGACAGGGCTGTCACTGAGACAGATGTGATAGGACAGCAGATACAGGCTGTCATACACTGACAGCCTGTATCCGCTCTCAGAGCCAGCCCTATCTGCCGGGATTAGAGCGTGCAGCAGCTGGACCAGCCGGGGGACACTAATTACCAGACACCCCCTCCCCAGAAGCTATGACCTGCAATGTCGGGCACTGGTAGCGGGCATCTGCATTGGCAGGTATCGGCGGCGATAGTAGCGGGCAGCGCCGGCGGTAGTGGGCATCTGCGGCGGGAGCGGGACTCGTTCACAGCGCAGCATATCCCTGTCTCCATAAAGAGCAGGGGCCAGGACGGTAGTGTTCCTTGTGCTGTGTCCCCCCTGATCCACCCACATGTCTCACCCGGAGCCAGGTACTGTGCCAGAGTGCCCCTGCAGCCGCACACGTGAAAGCGCACACTCCGCTGACATGTTGCCGGTCACCACTAGCATATTCCTAAAGTACCCCCGGAGCTCCCTGCCTGTGTCCTGTCCCCGTAGCTGCCGCTGGGAAGCCGTATTCCATGACTGTGCTGTCCCCTGAGCAGCGCAGGAGAACCAGTGGCTTCAGCAAGGGGTCTGTGAACAGACGCAGTGTCCGGTCGGAGAGGAGGGTGAGTGCATACACTGCCCAGCACGGAGAGGCAGCCCTTCCCGCTGCGTGACAAGAGGGAGCCTGGGAGCACCCTGCTCCTGGCTGGGGGGTGGCTGCTGGTACACAGATGTCCCCAGATGTCTGCTTTATCTTCCAGCCTCAGACTCCGGGGGCCGGCCAGTGGGCTAGCAGGTCGGGGAGCACAGCTTGCGGTTGCCGGGTGCATTCAGCTGTTTTCGGTAACTGGCTGCTGTGCTGCTCCTGAAAGGTGATTGCAGGAGGCCGTTGAACGCTGCACCAGGGTGAGATCTGGCCTCTGTGAGCCCAGGTACGGCTCAGTCTCCTTCTACGGGACTCCTCAGTATTCCTCCACCCGGCATGTATACTGCATCTATGTGCACCTTACATCACTGTGTAAGGGGACCTTCCAGCACACACACACACACATATATATATATATATATATATATATATATATATGTGTGTATGTATGTATATATATATATAGTTATTGATGGAACCTGTATGTGTTGATGATGACGTGATGACTGGGAATTGGCACCTTCAGTGTCATTATCGTATACTCCTGTTACAAATTTATCCCCCACACGTACACACTACGCATACAGCAACCATCCGTTTTTGTTTATTTATGTTGTTGATATTATTTGAATTTGATGTATTTTTCTGTGTGACAGGGATGGAAACAACGCGTCTCCATGCCAACGCTGACGCCGGGATGACAACATCCGGTGCTGTGCGGACGTTGCCGATGAAAGAATTGAAGTTAATAAACAAAGAAATTGGATGAATTCTTCTGGTCTGCTTCACTGATTGGTGACCACCATATATATGGACTTTATTTATTATTTCTAAAGGCGCCATACCACAATTGTGCTTTATATATATATATATATATATATATATATATATATATATATATGTATCCCCAATATTCCAATTCGCGCTAGAGCCTATTTGACAAAATATTTTTACAAAGTGATAAATATTTGTATATATGGCAGCCTCACCACTAAGTTCCCTGAGGGAAAGGGAACGTACAATACCCAATGTCTTTACCCAATAGTGGTATGGCGCCTATAGTAAAGTCCAAATGCAAAATTTGCAAATTCCGTATCGAGTGAAGTAATACAGATGGTCTTTTTCAATATTTTTGTTTATTTTTCTTCACAGGATAGTCGGATAAAAAACGCTTGTAGCCAATCCCAACGCGTTTCGTCTCACAGAGACTTCATCAGGGGAAATACAATAATCTTGTGGTCGTGATTTTTGTGACAAATGTAGAATGCTGTCTTCATTAAACATTAATTATCCGGAATAGGTTAATTATGTGAGACATGATATCTTAGACCTAGAATATGAATATAAATTAATATCCTGCTGGTAGGTTAATATATAACCGATTAGCGTGACCTAGAATGGAATAGATCTTAATTTCTGTCGACCCCCTTTTTTTTTTTATATATATATATTGGAGTGGGTAATCCTTGCCTATAAAATTTGCAGGTATTGGAAATCCTGTCAGCCTCCTTTAAATCATGCTAAAAATTGATTTTCCTAAAAACGAGGATGGTGAGTCTTCATCCAAAATAAAAATATATAAATCTCCAAAGAGACTCCTGTGTGCTTCAGAGAGGCTAGCATGATATTCTGCTAGCCTCTCTGAAGCACACAGGAGTCTCTTTGGAGATTTATATATTTTTATTTTGGATGAAGACTCACCATCCTCGTTTTTAGGAAAATCAATTTTTAGCATGATTTAAAGGAGGCTGACAGGATTTCCAATACCTGCAAATTTTATAGGCAAGGATTACCCACTCCAATATATATATATAAAAAAAAAAGGGGGTCGACAGAAATTAAGATCTATTCCATTCTAGGTCACGCTAATCGGTTATATATTAACCTACCAGCAGGATATTAATTTATATTCATATTCTAGGTCTAAGATATCATGTCTCACATAATTAACCTATTCCGGATAATTAATGTTTAATGAAGACAGCATTCTACATTTGTCACAAAAATCACGACCACAAGATTATTGTATTTCCCCTGATGAAGTCTCTGTGAGACGAAACGCGTTGGGATTGGCTACAAGCGTTTTTTATCCGACTATCCTGTGAAGAAAAATAAACAAAAATATTGAAAAAGACCATCTGTATTACTTCACTCGATACGGAATTTGCAAATTTTGCATTTGGACTTTACTATAGGCGCCATACCACTATTGGGTAAAGATATATATATATATGTATATAGACACATATATAACTATATATATGACACATACAGCTATTCATTCATGCATACATCCTAGATGGAAAGCCTGTTTTTTTCCCTCTACCCTTTACTCTGTAGAACACCTCACAGTCATAGTGCTCCTTCTGAATCCAAACCCACCCATGACTAAGCTCTGAGAAGCATGTCATGCGCTGCACCAATCGCAACTCATCAAAAAGCGCTCAGTGTCTGTTATATGATGGAGCGTGGCATGGGACTTAGTCAACTCTCAGGAATGCACAGTACATTTGTGCAATCAAGCATGGCTTGCCTGATGATGGCCTGCTCCATAATTCATTGTCATAATGCCAGTTAGGTGAAGCTGCAGCACTAACCCACTCCCATGCACAAAATCATTACTAAGACCAAATCAACACACAATTATGGTGCCAACAATACATGCAGACCGCAGGGGGGGTTTAGCTAGAGGAGGGCCCAGGGGCACTGACCACTTGTTACTCCATTCTAAGCCACGCCTGTCCATACTCCATTTATGCCATACTTAATCTAGTTTAGAAAGATCAATCACCTGTAAACTCTACTCACTTATATGAGGCTACAGATTGTATGCTTGCAGCAGGGACATGTAACCCTTACATGAGCAAGTCATCCCTTTCTTCCAGGATACAGATTAACCACACAGGTTCAGTGGCACTTAAAATCTACCTGAAAGCCATCCTCACAACCTGTGTCATTAATATGTGTCCAGGATGAAAGGGATGGTTTGGCCACCCTATCTTACCCCAAAGTGTGTCTGTTGCTACCCAGTTTGTTGTTTGACTTTATAGTATTTTCAAACACAATTGAATCACCAGTGCTACATAGCAAATAGTAGATGACCAAAGGAATAATGATTCTTTATGTATACATACCACTTTCGCCCGCCTGCACAACCTCACAGGCCTCCTCATCCTCCTCCTCTTCCTGGCCCTCCTCGGCTGCCACCACCTCCTCCTTGGATGCCACCACCTCCTCCTCGGCTGCCACCACCTCTTCCTCGGCTGCCACCACCTCCTCCTCTTCTAGTGGCACCACCTCCTCCTCCACTTGCTCCCCTTCCTCTGCCACTAGGTCCTCGGCCATCCCATCAGTGCCCTCCTCCTGGGCCTGGGCCGCCTCTGCCTCCTCTTGCCTGGGCCTGTCTTGCTCGATCACGTGCTGTGTTTGAGAGAAAAAAAAATTCAAATTAGGGGTCATTTGGACATATGTATTAAGCCTTAACAAGCAATAAATCCAAAGGTTATAAGTAGAGATAAATGTACAGCCAATCAGCTCCTTACTGGCTTTTATAAAACACAGCCTGTAACATGGCAGTTATGATGTCACATTTGGGCCATTGTAAGCATCACAAACAATAATCCTACACAATTACATATTTTATCACCATTACAGGGTGTCAAACAGGAAGTAGCACACATATAGTGTATGCCATGTTTAACTCATGATCAGGCTGGTTACCTTATTGGCTTAAATAAGGTCATGTAAGCAATCATGTACAAATGGCCATTTAATGTGTAAACACTCACATCGCGCAATCCTGGCCCTGATTTGCTGGAGCAAATCCGGCTGCCGACGCCTCAGGTCTGACCATCGCCGCTCCAGCTGAGCGATGGTCCTCCGCACCTGTGTGCGTGCGTATATGCGCCGGCGGGCCACCTCATAAGCATTCCGCTTCTGGCGGTTAGTAATAAATGGGCCCGCCCGCCCCAGCCTGGTCTCCATAACGGAGACCAGTGTCCTCAGCTCCGCTGGCGAGAAAGGTGCTGCTCTGCCATAGGCCGTCATCTTAGCAATGGCACAATTCAAGCAATCATGTCCTGTCATTCGTTGATCAGAGTGATATTTGGTATTAACTTTATTGTTCATTTTGACAGTAACAGCGTGTATGCGCCACAACAGACGGCTAACCCATTGCATCGCAAACCCACACTTGCTGTACCTTTGCATAGTTGAGCAGACCATTCCATTACTTACTATCTCCTAAACAGACAGTGTAAAATAAGTTGGGAACCCATTATATATAATCTATTACATTCACCAAACATGGGTTAAAGCAACAGGTGAAATAGTCTGCATCACTAGCCAGTTACACCTAACTCTACAAGGTACTAAACAGCTTTATTATAGTGAAAGCTATACAGCAGAAACATAGCAAATAGTGCCAGACCTTTTCCCAATATTAGGCCATGGTGCCATGTGTACACTTACCTTCTACTGGCCCACACTAGAGATGTGGAATGAAAAGTAGCTAGCATCAAGGCTGAATTTGGAGACCTTTCACATGTGATTTGGATTCTAGCACTGATTACTATTGCCTAAGTGGTGGACTGGATTTACATATGGAATGGTTAGTGTCATTTGTACTACATACCAAACAAGTGCTCAGTACAGATGTACATTCACATATACATTTAATGTCTGACCTCAGTTTTATTTGGTCATTGGAGTACAAATCTGCAATTACCTACTAAATCAGACTTACTAAGTTTGCCAGGTTTTATTTTATTTTTCTTCCGCAGCTAGGGGCGTGGCCTATGCACCGCACGGTCTACGCTGCCGTACGGAACGCTGCCGTACGGAACGCAGGGTGTCGCTGATGTACGCCAATTACAGAAATAGGATATAAAGGTGTGTTAGAAAAATGCAATGTTGTTGCAAACATGGCTGGCTCAGATTCTGCGGAAGACCAGGTGTTGCAGGACCTGTTTGGCCACATGGACTCCAGCACCAGCTATGTCCCCCTCAACCCAGACCAGCCATTGGGAGAAAAGCTGCCAGATGGGCCATCTACATCAGGCCAATCGGCAGCTGGCCCATCTTCAGCCTCAGCAGAATCATTGGGAACACAGCAGGTGGCTTCCCAACAGAGTAGCCTGGCCAGCACTTCGAGTACAGCGACAGGTGGCCGTGGCAGTGGCCGTGGCAGTGGCCATGCCAGTGGCAGTGGCGGTGCCAGTGGCCGTGGCCATGGCCGAAATAGGGCAACAGAGGAACCAACCACCAGAAACATGGCATTCGAAGCGCAGGAGCTTGCCATCCTGGTGCCCCGCGCACGGGATTGGATCGAGTGTCCACAGGACAGGTTGACACACACAAGGAGATGGAAGATCTGGGAGGACATAACGGCGGAGATTAATGCGGTGGCTCCACAAGTTCGTGAGACGGAGCACGTTAAGAAGAGGCAAGTTCATGTGTGTTACATTTGAGCAGTACAAGACCAGTAATGTTTACATTAGATGTTAGATGGAGTTGGTCAATGGCCGGTCACGTTGCTTGGAGGCACAGACATGTTTGCCATGTCATTGAATTGATAGTTATTGTAGGGTGAGTGTGAGTGTATCTTCTAAGGGTTGTGTTTCAAATTTAATATAATGTAAGTTTGGTGTCATGAGGCACATGTTGTAATCTGTTGCAGATTGCAATGGGTGCTACAGCAAACATGAGGAGTGACATGTATTAATATGTAAACTTTGATTGCAGGTGGCACGACTTCAAAACCAACCTCAAGAAGAAATTGACCCAGCGGTGGGAACACAGCCACACCTCTGGGGCTGGCCCCATGCCATCAAAGCTGAAGCTCACCCCCCTGGAAGAGATGGCAGAGTGCTGCATTGCAGTCGAGGAGGTCCGGTGGGTGAGCACCATGGACAGCGAGTCCCCAGCGGAAGTCATGGCTTCTTTGCTTGAAGGTAATTATTTGACATGCCATAAGTAGCTGGTTCTAATTTTGCATGGAATGTGTTGCAATTGTAATGTTCTCTTTCACCAGCATCCCCACCGCTTGGTCAAGAATCTCTTGAGGAGGTTGAGGAGTCTGTGCCACCTGCCACCAGTACCAGGCCCGTGCAGCAGCAGCAGCCACTGACCGAGGCTGAATTGACCAGGTGGGTGCAGGTGCTTTCCCATATTCAGCAGCAGGGAGAGTCGGCATCAGAGCGGGTGCGTAGGACCGAGGAGGTCTTGCAGGGTTTGGTCACCAGCCACCAGAGTATCGCTGGGAGCCTGCAGGCTATGGCTGCCACCCAGCAATCAATTGCTGCTAGCCTGCAGGTGCTGGCTGATCAAGCCCTGCGGCAAAATGACCTCCTCCTCCACCATAATGAGCTTATGCTGGAGCTAGTTGCCAGCAATAGGGTCCTAATGTCATCCGTTTCTGGTGCATTCCCACCATCAGCACTCCCTGCTGCCAGAAGGGGAAGACCATCCACCCCCTCACCAGCATCTGCTCCACCTGGGCCACCATCTGACCGTGGCCGAAGAGCTGCTGCACGTGGCAAGGAGCCTGCCTGGGGCAAACGTGCCCGCAAATGAACTTGTGTCCGCATTAATCTCCACCCTTATGTCTTCCCAAATCTTTCATTGAGCTGTGTGTGTCAGCTTCCTGTGTCCAATTCCGTGCAGAGGGTACCCACATTTGCCCTCGGTTCAAATGTCATGTTTGGTTCCCCTGTTGCCCTGTTTCGGCTAGCATTACTGTCTGCTGTACTTGAAGTGTTGGTGCTATACTTTTGTTGTGAAGCCACCTGATGTGTTCCTAATGATTCTGCTGTGGCTATGTATGTCAAGAATACATGTATTTATGATATATTATTTAATTTTATTCCTACAATGGTACCTTTTAATTTGTGACGGTTTCTATTTTATTTTATAAGTTTATGTAATAAATGTTTTTTTGTTTCCCCCAAATGTGTGGTTTAATTGATACATGTAGAAGTGACATGTGTATTTGTATTATTAATATTAATTTGTGTTCATTATTTGCAGTGTAAAAGTGTGTGAAAAGTGCAGCATATATGTGTGTGCTTAGTAAAGGACCATTTAACCTGCAATGGTTCCAATTGAAGCACTGACAAGCGTGTAATTAACGAGTAATGAGTAAAGGAGTGGATTGTATTGTGTTCAGCTGACATTGGTTTAAGTGATTAGGCGTTCCGATTGCCTAGCGCATGAACAAGTGGTGTCCGCAAAGCAATACTTGCTTATGGACACCGCATATTTCTTGCCTTTTTGTTCGCGTGCATTCGGGGTGCTATCCGAATGCACGCCTACCAAAATAAGTGCACTCCCCCATGTCTGCCCATGTTTCCGCCCAGTTTAGCCCGCTTTGAAACTACGCCCCTGTGTATTTCGGAATGACGCCCATAATACGCCCATATTTCCCGAGTGATTGCGGTGCACATTTCTGTGCGGTATTAGTGAGTACAAGTACATAGACCATGCGTGGCACATGCGCATAGCGTTCCCCACGCATGCACAGACGGCTAAAAAACGCCATCCGTAAGAATTCGGGAAAGTACGCACCATCCAGAATAAGGCCCTCAGTTCTTGCCTACCATGTGACCAGAGTCAACAGGGCATCAGTTTAATTGGGGCTGCTTACCCCTTAGGAATGGACACGTGGTTCTCTGCAAGATTATAAAGAGCAGTGAAATGACTAATGAATTTGAGTCCCTACCCATAAGACAGTGTAATTTTGCAACTCTATAAATCATTTGTACAACTTCTGGTCACCACTCAATTAAAAGGACATATTAGAACTTGAAAAGGTTTAGAGAAGAGCAACAAAATTGATTAAGGGTTTAGAGACATGCGGTCACCCCCTGAGTTTAGAGGACAAGAAGTTTCTCACCACCGAAGGAAGGGTTTCTTTACATTACGGGCAGTTAAGATATGGAATACTCTGACAGAGAAGTTTTTGATTTCAGACTCAATTGATATGTTTAAAAATGTGTTAGACAATTATTATATTTTTTACAGAAAAAAATAGTATCCAGTAATCATTAATTATAATGTACTATAGTGAACTCCAGCCACTATGGGTCATTGGGGACTCTGGATTATAATGAGTAGACGTTAACACATCCGGGTCATTTACACCGCAGGAGATCAGTTATTGGTTGACCTTGATGGACTAATGTATTTTTTCAACCTCACATCAGGTTACTATGGGGGAAATTTACTAAAGAAAATTTGTAAAAATAGGTGTAAAAATAGGTGTATTTGTATCCAGAAATACACTTATTTTTTACATTTACTATCCCGAAAATACGGCAGTTCGTATTCTTATTGATAGCACATCAATACGACTACGAATTGCCGTATTTTTTGGGATAGTAAATGTCAAAAATAAGTGTATTTCTGGATACAAATACACCTATTTTTACACCTATTTTTACAAATTTCCTTTAGTAAATTTCCCCCTATGTTGCTAAGTGTGTTATAAAGGATGAACACTGGCATTTAGTGTGGAGGTGTTAGGCATCACTTGTGTGCTTTTTGTTCCAGCGTTCCTGACCTCCTGCTAAACACTCCTTTTAAAGCTGACCTCATGTGTCAGACCACATACTGTGAACATTATAGAGCAGTGGCATAAGCACTCTGATACTTCAATAGACGTCACAGCAACGAAAGAGCTGTTGGCAAGTACATATTTGGAGAAAAGGAGCTAAGGCCCTCCATACACTAGTGTGATTTAGGCCCTTTTCACACAATTTACTCCCATCGGGCCGATAAATCAGGTGAAGAGTGTTAGATCATATGTATTCCAACCAGATGTGCGGTCGGATGCGCACATCGGATTGGTTCTGGAGATTTTCGCTGCTGCACCAAGGATACTTTGTACCCCGAGGCAGTGAAAGGGATCATATATGATACATTGTATGCAAAGGTACTGTATTCGATGTTGCTGAGGTCTCACATGCGAGACTGCATGCAATATCTTTGCCTAGTGTATGGCCAGCTCAACAGAAAGAAACATAACGAGGGAAGACGGCCCTGAGGGAAGACGGCCGGCTCTCGCATGAGATGCTTGCACGCGCCCCATGGCTACGGTGCTTTCACTGCCACCTGCCTTCTCCCCCTGGTGCCCCGCCCCGCCATCCCCACTATCCCTGTCCGTCTACCTGAAGTGGAGACGGGCAGGGACCCACAGCGGCACCATCCGGAAACTGGGACGCGCGTGCGCGTTAGATGCACATGCGTCCCAGTCAGATAGAGCACCTCCGCGATGGCGATCACCAGCGCAAGAATGCTGGTGATCCCCGGGCAAGAGCCAGGGGCGCTTCATCTGTAAATTCTAAAGGGGAAGGGTAGAGCAACAGGGGTGACGCAAGTGTAGAATTGAGCATGTAACAGTGGGTTAGGTTGAGAGTTGGCTGGGTCTCGAGAGCCCATTTAAAGTTTTGTAGAGAGATGGAGAGTCTGTGAGGGGGAAGTAGAGTGGTTCAGAAATAGGGAGCAGCACATGAAAAGTCTTACCGGTAAGAGTGGGAAGAAGTAACCAGTTGACATGAGAGATGGCTTGCATTAGTAGAGCAAAAAAGAAAGGTAGGAGTTTAAAGTGAGAGCTTTGGAAATGAGTGTGAGAGTATACTACCAACAATGAGTGTGAGTGTATACTACTACCAACTATATCAACACCTCCAAGTTACATTAATCAGAGGAATTAGGGGATAAGGACAAGCAGCAAGCATTGGTGCTCGTACCCATGGGCCCTTATTCTGGTTCACTCACAAAGGCAAATTCCTTCTCAAATAGACAAAACCATGTGCACTGGAGGGGGAACAGATGTAACATGTACAGAGCGATTTAGTTTTGGGTGAGTAATTTGTTTCTGAGCAGGGAAAATTCTGACTGCTTTATTTTTATGGGAAGAAAAAAGAAAGAAAATGGAGTGGTGCGCTATCAACAGCTGCTGGCACTGGGTTGTCAAACCCAAACAAAATAGTAAAATACAAATGAGAAATGTGCCAGCGCTGGCTGTACCAATATATTGACAAGACGGTTCTTAGTTAAAAAAACAATTTAATGTTAACACATACAAGTATAAAAAATTGAATACATATAAAAATATATGTCTTAATAGCACATATATAGGTGATGAGCATAAAAAGATATATCACAGGTATCTTGAATATGTATTGGGGAGCTCCATATAAAATGGCTGGTTTTTAGATGATTATTGATATGGTGATGTATACAGATGGAGCGGGCCTCGCTCTTGCAGGGGATGGCGGAAGAATCGCCAGCCGCCATCCCTCGCCAGCTGCCATCTGATCTGTCCTCTTCCGATGGTGCTTCCCCTGGGTCACGCCTGCTTGCCGGCAGTCACCCGGGGTCCCCACCGCCTCCCCGCTCTACCACGTAACCCTGTCCGTCTCCCTGAAGCGGAGACGGACAGGGTTCCCGTCGCCCGGAAACTGAGACGCGTGTGCGTGTGAGACGCACACGCGTCTCAGTCAGATGGAGCGGATCGCCAGCGGAGACAATCTGGCGATTTGCCAGCAAGAGGGAGGCTGGCTCCATCTGTATAACCATCTGATGCTTTCTGGCGAGGTTTGTAGGCCAGTACAGAGTGATGGGGGGTAACTTCTAAAGAAGTTACCCCCCAGCGATTGGTGATATATTGCCCAGCAGCCTACAAACATCGGATGACCATTTCCAGAAAAAAATATTTTTTTGCAAAGTTGCTTGGTTTCCATCTTCTACGGCAGCACCATCTAGCAGTACAAAGCCGCAAGCTTGGAGTCTAGCCGGAGAACGCCAGCAGGAGTACTAATCCAGCGTGGGTGAGAGACGTGCTGTATTATCACTGACAGCGTGAGTGCGCAAAACATCAACCGCACCCACCCGCCTAACATCACAGCTAACTCCATACAGCAGTACTCTCCGGACTCGCAAGGTGAAGGACTGTGTGAAGGTATAGGTGAAATATTTATCCAACAACACACCACCCTCCATAGCATCTGCTCTTATATACAAACTGTCCTCCCGCGAGCTATACTTCATCTATACAGACTCCCCGCTGTGTAGTGCCGTGGCCCGGCAACACTGTGGGTTCAGCTCGGCTTACCCTTTCCTTACAAGGAACAATATGTTCTGGCAAATTTGCTATATATATCATCCACTACCCTGGAAATATATTCAAAATTGGGAGGCAAATAGAAAGCCTATTTATTTAAAAAGTCTTGTCTATACAGAAATTCATTGTATAAAGTTTTTATAATTTTATATATATATGCGCATAATAATTATCTTGAATTTTTAGTACATTATTATGTCTAATTGTTTATAGGTGGCCGTCTATTAAAATTTTCTATATTTGTCTAAATAAATTAGCTTTGATATTATACCGAGACAGTTTCCATCCAGTTATTTGAGTCTGTGTATATATATATATATATATATATATATATATATATATATATATATATAGATAGATAGATAGATAGATAGATAGATAGATAGATAGATAGATAGATAGATAGATAGATACAAAAATGACAATGTGCAAAGGTAAGATAGTTCAGATGTAATGTGGATCAAACTATACCAGTCCAATAGGGTATAATTCCTGTGTGCAACAATAGAGTCAGGTGTCCAAACTCCTTCCACCTGTGATGAGAGTTCTTTATGTTAGGTAATCACTTTCACTTGTATTTTAAGCAGGCTGCTCCACTCTGCAAAATTCCCGAATCCACCGGGTCAAATGAATCTAGAAAAAAGTGTGGGCACTCCAATAGTGTATTACCATTTTTAAAAAGTTTTACTTATATAAAAACAGAACAAACAAATAAATAGGGTGACGTACCACAGAATGCCACTGTTACCTGCCGCTAGCTTGTAAGCATGAACTGAGTACTCCGTACCCAAAGAACAGAGGAGAGGTTACACTCCGTTACAGCTCCGTTACAGCTCCACAGACACGTGATCACAGAGATGCTAGGCCACGCCCCTACGCCTTTCATCACACCGGACTTCGTCAGAGGGCTATCGAAGTCCAGTGTGACGAAACGCGTAGGTCTGTAAACGGAGTGTAACCTCTCCTCTGTTCTTTGGGTACGGAGTACTCAGTTCATGCTTGCAAGCTAGCGGCAGGTAACAGCCGCATTACTGCGGTACGTCACCCTATTTATTTGTTTGTTCTATTTTTATATAAATAAAACTTTTTAAAAATGGTATTAGGGGGTGGTTTAGAGTGCGCTCAAATGGTACCACTTAGCATGTGCATACAATCACCATGATTTCACAATCACAATTTGGTACTCTTTACTTAGCACGGCGCCCATCGCGGCCATCGCGGGCATTGAATGCACTAAAAAATCGGGTGCGACGCGACCGACGCGATGCCCGCGATTTCCCATAGGGAACAATGTTAAATGTCTCAATTGACCCGATTTTCCTGTTCAATGCTTCAATTGACCCAATTTTTCCGTAGGAAACAATGTTAAATGGTCCACAAAGGCCAAATAGGCACCCTAAAGTGTGAAATGGCCCCCACAATTGTTAACGCCACCCCACGATCAACGTGAACCCGAAGCGTGGCGAGCGTAGCGAGCCCGCGAGGGGCGGCGGTACGCGTCCTACGACCTTTTCATACCCCCACTATCCACGTCGGCGTGGAGTTGAGAATAGAATAGTGTGGCGAGCGCAGCGAGCCACCGAGCCCGAAGCTTGGCGAGCGCAGCGAGCCCCGCGTGGGGACGCGGATACCTGTGAAGCCCGCGAAGGGATGCGTTTACCTGTGAAGGTATCTGCGTCCCCTCGCGGGGCTCGCTGCGCTCGCCATGCTTCGGGCTCGGTGGCTCGCTGCACTCACCACACTATTCTATTCTCAACTCCACGCCGACGCTCTGGATAGTGGGGGTATGAAAAGGTCATAGGACGCGTACCGCCGACGCTCGCCACGCTCCGGGTTCATGTTGATCGTGGGGTGGCGTTAACAATTGTGGGGGCCATTTCACACTTTAGGGTGCCTATTTGGCCTCTGTGAGCCATTTAACATTGTTTCCTATGGAAAATCGGGTCAATTGAGGCATTGAACATGAAAATCGGGTCAATTGAGAAATTTAACATTGTTCCCTATGGGAAATACCGGGCATCGCGTCGGTCGAGTCGCACCACATTTTTAGTGCATTCAATGCCCACGATCAAAATCGTGGGCGCCGTGCTAGGTAAAGAGTACCCACAATTTCTCTAGAATACAATTCGACTATTTTTATTGATAAAATGTAGACTTTGTTCTGGTAGAAAGTCTTTATTAAAATAGCCCAATGCGTTTCGTCAACACGACTTCATCAGGGGCAAACGCAGTTCAGAGAATAAATGGTATAAAGAATGATCTTTACATCAAATATCGAGTATAAAATCAATGAAGGTAGTGGGAATGATCTAACCCCAAGAAAATCATTCAATGGCCCACAGGCAGCAGACAATGGTGATGCCGTTTTACTGGGATAGGATGAACTCACTATAGGGCATTAGCTTAAAATCATGATTTCCCCATCAGTGAAAAAGTAGTCCACAATTCGAACAAGCAGTCAATTCCACTGTAGATAGCACAGTGTTTTCACTCCCTGAGACCGATGAAGGCTTCTGAAGTAACAAGAAATAGGCGGCACTCCACAGGCTTGTCTAACATAATCAAAGTGTATTTAAGGCATAAGAAGCATGGGACAATGTTTCAAAACCCGCAGATTTTTTCTTCAGGTCCACTTTTAAAGCATAAGCATATTAAGAAGGTTGAGAAAATATATATATGTATATAATCGAACAAACTGCAGCGGCACTCAAAAGGCTTCTTAGTGATAACAAGTGGTATCTTTATTCCTCCATAGGAAGGAATAAAGATACCACTTGTTATCACTAAGAAGCCTTTTGAGTGCCGCTGCAGTTTGTTCGATTACATGTGAGCCTTGGGTTTACAGAGGGCACCTAAGCCATCCACTACATTGATCTACAGAAGTGTGTGCTCGAGTGCCGGGATTTCCCTTCTCCTATATATATATATATATATATATATATATATATATATATATATATATATAGCTGCCGTTTGTGGTCTGCATTATTTTGAATTGAATTAATCCGCTGAGTGCCGCCCTAGGGTATCTCAGGATACCATCCTGGACTGTATCCTCTATTGGAGGGCACCACGGGAGTTGCAGAGAGTTGTAGGAGTGCCGGACCTGGTTACCAGCTATATATATATATATATATATATATATATATATATATATATGTATAACAGGATTGTCCGGCACAACCACACTCCAAACGTTGCCCAGTGGGTGCCCACACTAAGCCACCGCGTTATACAAGAAGAAGATAAATGCAGCACTCCAGATTTTTTAAATCCAAACTTTAGTGGTAAACAAGTGAAGCAATGTTTCAACAACAATCGTGTTTTCGTCAGGCTCCTGACTTTGGAGACTTTCCATTACCATATATTGAATGATATAATAAGATTGTCTGCTTTTCTATGGATTAAATCCACCTGCCTATCTTGATTGTGTCACACTATATTCCCTATATTGGGAGTTTTCAATAGCCGCCAGCCACAAATCTGCAAACATTTAAAGTATTGTACATGAACATATATAGTATACAGGGGGAGTCCCCCTGCTACCCGATGTTGCACAGCGGCTCGGAAGAGCATTGCGCACGCTGTGTTCATGCAATGTTGCAGGATGGCTCTGAGCGGCGGATCTAGAGTTAGCCGTGTATTCAGTGTCCAGGCAGCCCTGTCTGAATGAGCAGCCGGTCTGTGCCCTCCAGAAAACGCGTTTCACTCTGTAATGGGCTTGATCACCTTATTTGGTGATTAGGGAATCTGGAATTTTAAGCATGTTTAATATCCCTGATTCCCCAGCGCAATGGTCAATGGGATCTGGGAATTGCTCAAACAGTAAGTATATGAGCCCCATAACTCCAAAAATCTTTGAAAGCCACTCAACAAGGGAATGAATTTAAAATAATACACAATGATAAAAATTTGTATATAAATTAAGTATCAGCTAAGATGCAAATAAGGTTGTTGGATCTCAGTGTCAAAATAAAAAACTTTTTACCACATCATTCACAAAAGTCCAGAGATTAACCCATTGAGACTCAAATAAACAGCTAACTTTTTCAAAAAGTTTTGGTCCTAAAAGGAAAAGCAAAAAAACCCCCACAGAGAACAGTTTGAAAGCTGAAAATAAATCAAGGAAATGAATGTTAGACCTACCAATTTGTGCAGTAAAGGACCAAAGGACCAACCATCAGGAAATTCTTCAAGATTAGATCCAAAACAGCAGAAATGGGGCCCTCATCATATAGGATAATTCCTGACCATAGAAATATGATAGATTTTAGTGGAGTTAAGAAACCAGTACTATTGGACACATGCTCATAACTGGCATCATTTACTGTAGCTAAAATGTTTTAAATGATAGTGGAATATATAGGAAATAATTTCTTCTCCACGACTAAGTAATAAATGTTTGTGCTGTTCCTACCATGTTTCAATGTTTCCTTTAAGTTCCATCGTATGTCCCCACTGCAGATGACTGCTTCCAGATGCTAAGGCATGTTCAGTTAAATAATATACAAACATGGTTTAGAATGAATATAACTATTCAAAATAATACATAATTGAAGGGTAAAAGTTTACAATTAAAACCGAATTAACAGTCCCAAAGCTTTCTCATGGATTGACCCCATTACCCAGATTGGGAACATGGGAAAAAAGGTTTTAGTTCTGAAACAAATAGCTATACATTATTAAAGCATTCTAGACACCATAACACTGTACCATATTGTAGCTCTCCAAGTGTTATTAGTTTCAGTAGTTACAATCATGACCACTCTCACTCAACTTAGATTCGAATTATTAATGACTGTAATTAGCCACACCACAAAAAGATCTGCCATTGCAGTTCAAAATGCACTGTCCTTTGCCTAAAAGAAAAATAGATATTAAGATATTACAGTTATTAAGGTACCAGGAAATATAAATGCTTTTTTTAAATACTCTGTAATTCCTATATTTCGCAAATAGTAAATCCACTAGTGGAAATGGACAAAACGGAATGTTCACAAATTTCTATAGTCAACAATGACAGGGCAAATATATGACAGCACAATTAGGGGCCCAATCTTATTGTATATGATAAACGGTGCTCCAGCCAATCAGCTTCCAACAGTCATTTTTAAAACTCATGACAGTTAGCAGCTGAACACATGACAGAATCTGATCGGTGGGAGAACTGTTTATCATATGCAACGAGTTTTGTTATTATAGGGGAGAGAGTGGGGCGGGCAGAGGACGGCATCAGGGGAAGGTGTGGTGTGGCGGTGTGGGCGGCTGATGTAAATAAGATGTCAGCGCCCGTACATTTTCACCAATCAGTGGTGGAAATAAAAGTCAGTTTAGACTGACTTTTATTTCCAAGCGGGAGAGAAATCACTCGCTGGTCGGCGAACATCGAATGTTTTCCCTCCTCTTCTCCCCTTCGCCGCATGCGAGGGATGTTTTCACATACACATCCCCTTGCATGCACGTGAGGGGATGGGGCAGCGCTAGCGGCAGGGGGGTCATTCAGTGGGGCAGCGAGCAGCGCTGACCTGTTTGCTAGGCTGTGAATATATGCAGCCTAGTGAACAGGTCTGAATCAGGCCCTTTGTACTCGTCCTTTTTTATTTTGCACCCTGTAAATGATTTCCAGTTTGTGATATTAACTCGTAAACACTCTTCATAAGAATAGAGGGAACATTCTGTTATGTATGACTACTGTATGCAGAAAGAAGCGCATACTGGTGTTTTCCATTTTTTATCATTGTAAATGTCTATAAAGGCAAATGTGGCCATTACTACTGACTCACACCTAGTTAATTTGTAGGTGAAACATCTGTGATTGTCTACATTCTGCTTAAGTGACGTGATTCTGACCAACATTATCAGTGCCAAGAGTTTAGTGCAACGTGTCATGCTATACGCATCAGCCGGCTAGCTCTTTACCTACAGAGGTCAACCTGAGGACTTTGATGCATCATTTACTAATGTGCAATTGGTCTTACACATTCATTCAATTATCCTGTCTGAAACTCTATGACTAAGCTAGAGTGTAGACAACACAATCATTTCGGCATGGTGCAGCTGTTAATTGTTTGCATTTGTAAACACTTTCATTCAACGCTCAAAAAATGCTTCTACACAATTTCCAGTTCTAGAGTGGTGTAATGACAAACAAGCACAGTGAAGAAAAGTTCACATACCTGTAGCATACCTCCCAACTTGTGAACGTCCCAAAGAGGGACAGTGCGCACAGTGTCTATTCCAGGGGCGTAGCGTCAATTTTTGCGCCTCCCCGCTGGATAATTTTGGCGCCCCCTCCCCCCCTAAATTTAACGCTGCCTCCCCGTTCTTACCCTGCCTCCCCCGCCGCGTATGTATTCGGCCAGGAGTCGGGAACGCATATCTACTAATCTGCGTCCCGGCGCCTGGCTCCATGAGTCAAATGTCTATTACAAAATGGCCACCTCCTTACAGCAGACCGTTTGTAAGGATGCTAGAGGAGGCCGTCGCTGCCTCCTCTAGCATCTTAAAAAACGGTCTGCTCTAAGGAGGCGGCCATTTTGTGATGGACATTTGACTCATAAGGAGCCAGGCGCCGGGACGCAGATTAATAGATATGCGTTCCCGACTCCCGGCCGAATACAGATGCGGGGGGGGGGGCAGGGGCCGGGGCACAGTAAGGAGAGGGGTGGAGGGCAGTGGCCTGTGCCAGCACCCGGCGCCCACGCAGCCCCCGCTCCCCCAAGCAGCAGCGGGGGCTGCCTTACGCTATTTACGCCACTGGTCTATTCATGAGTAACAGGGGAGAACTCCCAACTGCCCCCCTGCCACGGGACCCTGCCGGTCCAAGGAGGGACTCGAGAACATCCCAAAAAAAAGGAATGTTCCCACG
The DNA here is from genome assembly GCF_055691185.1 of Crinia signifera. Taxonomy (NCBI): domain Eukaryota; kingdom Metazoa; phylum Chordata; class Amphibia; order Anura; family Myobatrachidae; genus Crinia; species Crinia signifera. Next base: position 146,909,486 of record NC_139221.1, on the reverse strand, counting down.
ATAAACGGGACAGTTGGGAGGTATGACATAGTAAATTAGCATTTATTTTTTACCTGTACTACTGCCAAACACAATGATAATACTATAGTACCATCGAGTTGGATACGGAATTCTGTATGGGTTAATGTTATAGCCTGCAGCCCACAGGCTATTAAATAAGCTAAATCTTCATTGTGTTATGTGGGGTTATTCAGACCTAATCACTGTTGTGCGAATTCCAATCCGTTCGACATGCGTACAGACAGAGTAAATTCATCCCAGTCACCTGGAGCCAAGATGGAGTTTGCTATCCCCCTAAACAAAGTTTGAACAAATATGGCATGTGCGTGTGCACCATAATTTGCTAAAGCTCGGGCAGAGCAGTACCAGACAGGATTCATACTGTCCCCTATTGCAGGTGTTAGCAGGGCTCCAGGGATAGAACAAACTAACTATACACCTAGCATTAACACCGATGGGGATACTACCAGCATCATTACTACCATAATCCACAAAAAAGGAAGTACTCCCATCAGTAGCAGCCAGTAACAGAAGCACTCCGTACAGCACTGGCATCCTTCACCCCCTGCAGTGCACATGCACCCTGTGCTGCCTGCTGCCAGCACTCTGGAGCTCCCTGGCTTTTTGTCTAAAGTCTGTAGTGTGGCCCTTATACGGATTAGCATGTGTACACCCAGAATTGTCATGGGAACGGCCAAAAAATGTTGGGCGTTCACATATGCTAATGGCCCAGGCCGGCACCCAGTGGCGTAAATTTTCCCGCATCATTTGTTGTTACGCTACTGCCGGTACCCCACGCCCCTCTCCTCCCCCCCACCCGCTCGCAAGGTTGGGCAAATAGACTTTTTGCCGAGTTTGCACGCACCCAGCGTATACACATGCACAGAAATGCTTTGTGCGAATTCGCGGCCGAGCGAGTCAATCAAAATAAGGGTCTGTTTGTAGACCTCATCCATTGCATCGCTCCTCACAGCAGCAGTTGTGTTCATGCCCCCCAGTTACAGCCATCATCTAAAAATGGCTGAAGAGCCCTGAGGTGAGCCCTGCACTGTAGTGTTAAGAGAAGGCAGACATTTGGTATCTGGCTTGGTGAAGGCAAACAAAGGGACTGGTGCAATTAACGTGTGAGTTTTTTTTCCTGTGGTGTGTGTTTTATTTTTTCCCATGGGGGACAATGTATGTGTGTGTTTTTGCCCTGTGAGGGCCACGATGTGCGTTTTTATAATAATAAAAATACTTTTTTTTACTGCATTTGGATAAGCTGGGGGAGTGGCTTTCCAGCATTTCTCATTTATGGATCATAGAGTCGACAAGAGGAAGGTCAACATGGGGTTATGTCGACAGGTACATTAAATCGACACGAGCATTATGTTGACATGCACAAGGTCGACAGTCAAAAGGTCGACATGGAGTTTTTCACTTTTTTGAACCGAATGTTGACAGTCGACATGGACACTAAAAAAGTGCACCACGTCCCCTTGCATGGCTCTGCACACTATTTTATTCTCCGACCATGCCCTAGGGCAGGGGTCCTCGAACTATTTTGCTCTGGGACCCCACCAGACAATAAAAATAATTACAGGACCCCAGCAAGTTACTGCAGAAGGTCATCACATCACATGTGTAGTCAGCAGACAGCACATACATGGCAGCATTGTGGAGGAAGAAAGTGATGGGAGGAGCCTGAAGTAACAGACAATTGAACAGATTTTTCAGACACCTTTAATCACCCACTGAGATTAGATGTTCAGCAACATGGAGAAGGTCGGGAACCACTATGGGGTCAGGACCCACAGTTTGAAAACCGCTGATCTAGGGGATAGTAGGGCATGAAATACTGCCTGTCTGCACCTTTCAGCTCCAAAAAAAGTGACCTTTTGACTGTCGACCAAATGCTTGTGTCGACTTAATGACCCTGTCAACCTAACCCCATGTTGACCTTGCATGATGAACCTCAGTGCTCGACCTAATGACTATCGACCTTCCTCTTGTAGCCCTAGTGACCATATTCCAATTTCTCTGTCCCTGTGTTTCATTAGTGTTTTGTTACCAGTCTGCTGTTTGTCCATCTGTCCCAAATTTGAAAGCAATCATTCAAAGATCTTGTCCAAACCCATGCGGTAAGAATTTTTTCCTCTACTTTCTGTATGACATTGTTATTTATTTGTCATAGAAAGTGTTTTTTAAGACATTTCAATACAGAATTTCTTAGGATAAAAATTGGATACATATGAAGCACATTTTCTTTATTCCAAGATAATCCAAGCTCGCAAGAAACTAGGTAGTGCGGGACAAGGTACTGTGAGCATTACATGCACCTACCTCCTCTATCTGTTAAATATTAATGAAACATTCACGGGTGTTATATATTGAAACTGTTCTGTTTTTAATTTATTGGCAGGATATATAATGTCACATTGTTTTCATCTAAAAAGACCATATGTTTTTCCTGGCATTAGCTCCATGGTGTTCCCTAAGGATTTATAACTGACACTTTTAAAATAATGCACCTTTAGTGCACTAATCAAGGAATTTCCATGGTGCATTGAAGCTGGTTTCCTTCACCTACAGTTCTGTTTCTTTAATGTTTGCATGTGGAATAGCAGCATGCCTATATACATAGGCCCTTATTCTGGTTCACTCGCAAAGGCAAATTCCTTCTTAAATGGACAAAATCATGTGGACTGCAGGTGGGGAAGATGTAACATACATGTGGGGCAATGGTATCCAATCGTATAATCCACCATTGGATACCATTGCCCCAAGTGGTTTAAATGAAGCTTCTGGTTTGGGATCTCTTATATAGTTTCCTATGTGATGTAATATGAATACTGTTTGGGAGTTTTTACTATGTTAATTGAAATATTCCTTTGGATACATACTGTATTGTCATATACCATTTTGATACAGCAGATTTAACAGTGCTATGTAATTTATATATATGTTATGTATTGTATAGATAGAACAATGTATAGATAGAACAAATGTATGTAGTTTTGAGGATGCACTAGGTCACTTTATTTGTCACTAAGGTATTTTGGTTGTCAAGGACGCCAAAGTAAGATGCAGATTGAATGACGTCTCAGAGAGCGGCGTTGCACCGGGTATGCACGCCTGGACGTACAGACGCTGATTGTAGAGGGATAAAGGTATGTGGTTTACACTTGTTTGATAGCCTGAGGAAAATACTTACGATGTATTGAAATGTTGCTGTGTTGAAATTAAAATTATTATCTAAAAAGGCTGTGCTCCAGCGCTCCACAGCGCGTAGCAGATAGATTCTCCCTCCCAGGGAGTAAGCCGTAAAACGGTGCCCTCCGAGCTGACTGTGTGAGCAGGCAGAAATGTAGACAGATGCGGGAACGGCGGCACTCGAAATAAAGACACACCAGGCAGATATCCCGACGTTTCGAGACCACTAGGACCACTAGGTCCCTTTATCAAGGTGCATGTTCTCACATTTCATTTTTTATTTTATTCACGTTTTATTTTTATTTTTTTACAAATACCACACACTTGCATAACACTTGCATAACAAATCACACATTATCATTACCAAAAACTGCACATGTCTAAAAAATAGCACATTTTCATTACTTAAAAATTGCACTCATTCTTATGCTCATTCCGACACCTAAAATAATCGCACCCTATTACATTTCACCCCAGTTCTTAATAAGTAGATCATTCTTTTCCTATTCCCCATATGGCAATTTCTGCAAATAAAACATCCTTCAGACTATACATGTTTATATTTGGAATATGCATTAAGTCTATAGCTATTTTTATACAATCTTTCCTCCCACAGCTTTTAGTTTAAATTGCATCTGTTATGAGTTGTGTTTTTACTGGCACTGTTCTTATTTAAAATGAACAATGTTGTATCATAAAGGCTGACTTCAATTAAATTGTCTGGCAATAAATTGCTTGTGTTATGGTATTAATGAAACGAGTATATTCTTCAGCCTTGGTGTTTGCGGAATGTGGAAAGTGTTTACTACCATGTACGAATACTGTTTCTTATCAAATGCCAACAAAATGTCTACATTTAAATGATCATACAGTATATGAACTTAATATGAAGGTGAAATGCTCAGTAATAATTGTGTGTCTTGGTGTTTGGTGCAATGGTTGTGTGATTCAGCTTTGTTGAGTATGATAGATTCATTTTCCCCATCACAAAAAAAAGCAAAATATATATATACAGTACAGTCAAATTGCTGCTAATATGGGGCAAAATAGTGAAGACCATAATTAAAACTGCTTGCGTACCTGGCGCTATAGCAAAGTTACCATTATGTAACCTGGGCTGTCCTGAGTCCAAACCAGTATGTTACCTAGCACCACATGTTTCCTGCTCTGAACCAACAGATTTAATGCACAAGCAGTATGGTACCTAGGCATTGTCTGTCTGGTTCCACCAGTTGTGCCAGTGTATGGTAATGCTTAAACAGTAAGTTACTGAGGATCCAATGTTATCAGCTTGGCACCACCAGGTATGCCAGTGTGTGGTAATGATCAAGCAGTAAGTTACCTGGGACCCTATGTTGTTAGATTGGCACCACCATGGCAGTGTGTGGTAATGCTCAACCAGTATATTGCCTAGGAGCCCATGTTGTTAGCTTGTCACCACCAGTTATGGCATTGTGTGGTAATGCTTAACCAGTATGTTACCGGAGATCCCGTGTTTTCAGCTTGGCAACATGTTATGCCAGTGAATGAAGTATATATCCAAAATCCAAATTGTTTAGTAAAAAGTAATGTACGATAGAGAACAGCCTAGGATTTGACATCAACCCTTCTTTTGTACAGTTAGTACTACTAACCAAATGACAAATCCATCCAAAAAGGTAAAAAAAAAAAAAAAAAAGTTTTACCTGCAAAATAATATTGCATATACCTCTCTATAAGCATTTTTGCATGTATTACATTTTTTGATTAAGCTACTAAAATGGTCTTGGGCTTGAAGTCGATGTGTACTGTATGTACTAATGATTTTGTATTAGCTCTAGTGCCATAGCCAATAATTCTTTTTTTGACTTTTGCCTAGATCTTCAAAATAAAAAAATAGAAAGTAAATATTATTATTAGAGTATTTTGCTCTGTTTATAGTTTGGCACCCATAATTAAAGAGTAAAACAAATAAAATATATTTTGTATACTAATAGAATTTTGTGTATTAATTACTTTATCTTTTCCCATTTTAGCACAAGTTTCCAAAAATATACAGTTTTACTGCTGCTACAGTTGTTGTTGTTATTATTATTTATATAGCTATTTCGAATATTTGAGGTTTTATTTAATTAAAAACTCATTGTAATATGATGACTTTTGTTATTCTCAAAAAATCATTGTAACTTGATGATTTTTGTTATTCTCACTGTAAAATTATCTCTGGAGGTTTAAAAATTATTTTAAAACTCATAAATATATATGTATTAATACTTAACAGTTTCTGTGCTTTTCTGAGCTGGAAAATTGCTAGTGCACAAAGAGCTCACTTTCATGCAATAATTTCATTAAAAAAACATCATTAGTAACAGAGATGATTAAAGATGGAGCTGCTCTCATCTCAGTGGCACCCGACACGCTGATCAGCATCCCCCACTGGCAAATGTATGTAAAACATATGACAGTAAAGATGGGCCCCCTTCAGCTCTGGGCCCCATAGCAGCTGCACCCCTTGCACCTGTATACAAACCAGAAATGATTGTTCAGTTACATTATTATTATTATTATTATTATTATTAATTTAATTATTTTTTGTTTACATTTTTTTTTTTTAAGATTCAGTCAAAATGTACTATGTTATATTTTGATGGAAATTGATCCTTTTTATTGAACGTATTTCCTGTACATTGAGAAATGTTTATAATTTATTGTCTACTTTTCAAATGACTGTCTCAATAAAAAAATGATATCAACAAAAAGAAATAGGTATCGCTGTATCCAGTTATATCTTTGACACAATCTGTTTGCATTGCTGCATGCATGGTGTATGCTTGCCTCTGTGATCAATTCACAGCGCATTGCAAGACTGTGGATCTGACTATATGGACCTGGTGAATCAGTGCATTTCACGATGTGGCAATGCTGTAACTGGGCACATCTATATTTCTAATGTGTTGCATTCTGTCAGTAGTGTATTTGTCAGTAATGCTGCTGTTTACAGTTTGGTTAGTATACAGATGGTAGTGTGAAAGTTGGAAGCATGTGGTTATGCTGGGAAATGTGCTGCAATTGGGAAATGATATATGGTCATACGATGTAATGTGTCCAATTATGAGATTATATAGTAGGCAGAGTAGACCGCAATAACATTCAGAGAAAGGGAAATCTTTGGGGTGCACAGCTAAGGTGGTCCAATTCGGGTCGACCAAAATATACAGCATAGTTGCCGACTTTTTGGCTGCCCTCTCCGGGAGAGGGCAGCCAGCTCAGTAAAGCAGGGGGCGGGGACAACTCCGGGAGGGGAAAGGGGCGGTTCTGGGGTGGAGCCACAGGGGTGGCTGTTCTATCAGGGGCGTATCCGTAGTGATCTCATCATTTTAGCCCCGCCCCCGTCGTGCTATGCCTGTATTTCAGGCATTGCACGGCAGGGGGCGGGGCTATAATGCCGCGATCGCGTCATTTAACCCGGGGACTCCCCGCCGGGTGGGGTGTCTGCCGATGAGGAAGGGCAATGCGGGAGGGTTGCCCCCCTTTCCGGGGGGCCGGGAGGGGGACCCTATTTCCGGGACCCTCCCGGCCATTCCGGGAGGGTAGGCAACCCTGATATACAGTTCAGCTTATAACAAAGAAGCAGAGGGCACTCACCATGGCATGTAGTTCGCTTTAATAAGAAAAAAAAAATCATAAATGCCATGTAGATGTTTAGACCCTTTTAGGGGTCTTGTTCAACACAAATAGAAAGGTAAATCAGTACAGCAGGTAGAGTGCCCTCTTCTTCCCATAATCCTTTGTGGTTGCAACAAATGAGATCTCCAATAGGGCCTAGGGTCCTAGGATTTAATGATGGATTTTGGTGCATAAAATTTATTATTTGATGATCTTGTGGCTAATTAATGAGGATTATGAAAGGAATACCTGTAAAGGTGTTCTAGTTATACCTAGTAGGGGTGTTATTACGTAGCTGAAGTAGTTAAGGAGTTTGGGGATGAATACATTATATATGAACAAAATACCTGCAGTATCGCATACTTGCCGACTTTTTAATGTCACTATCTGGCAGAAGCACGGAGAGGACAACCAAATGTGCAGGTCGGGGACAAGGCTGATGTATCAAAGCCCCGCCCCCAATCGACGCAAATGACACGATTCGCGGGTCCGACGCAAACGTCGCGATTCGCGTCATTTTATTCCCTCCCCCGGACCCACGATTTATGGCACTTCTTATCCCCAGCTCCAGGGGGTGGGGGGGGAGGGGGAGCGGGCACCCTGGGGGGAATGCGGGAGACTAGTCCACCTTTCTGGGGGGCCGGGAGGGGGACCTGATTTTCGGGAGACTCCCGGCCATTCCGGGAGGGTAGGCAAGTATGCAGTATCTGTACGAAACAAGTTAAAGTCGCATTGGAGAGTCAGCATTTCGAACAGATGAAGCACACTGACTAATATGTTACCTTGAAATAAATACAGATGTTGCAATTTTATAATATTTTATAAATGTTTAGTGCTTCCATAACTACGGTAGGAAATCAAAATGCAATCTTGTTCATTAAGGCACAATGGGGAAAATTTACTAAGATCTGTGTTGTATTTCACATGGGATGTTGCTATGAGTAACCAATCAGATACTATCTATAATCTTCTAGAAGGTGCTAAATAAATAAAAAGAAGATTCTGATTGGTTGCCCATAGCAACATCCCATGTGAATTAGAATTCCCATCTTAGTAAATGTCGCCCAATGGGGGACATTTACTAAGATGAGTGTTCTATTTTACATGGGATGTTACTATGGGCAACCAATCAGATACTGTATATTATCGGTACTTGTGTATTATGTATTATCAGGGCGCACATTACGTAGTTTACGTAGTGGTGTATTGAGAATACCAATACAGCACTATGCTGGCTACGTAAACTACGTCAGTGGCTCTGGAGCCCCAAAAATACGCAATGCATAATATCCCCACTATCCACGTCATAAACCAGTATCCACGTAGGCGTGGAGTTGATTTTATAAAGTGTGGCGAGTGCAGCATACCCCGCGAGGGGACATACATACGCGCCCCCTCGGGGGGGCTCGCTGCGCTATAGTGGGGCTATGACGTGGATATTGGGGGTAAAATGGCTGGTCTATACTTACCCTCCTCAGGTCTGGGCACCACGTCCATCCCCGCTGACTCCTCCCGATATCCAAGGTGACTCCCCGGCATTCGCATTCAGTCCCCCTGCTCCGGCACTTGCCACGGACACTGTACGCAATTAGTGTAGTGCCGCTGGGGGAGAAGGGAAACCATGTGATGTGCCGCCAGTGGCACTATGCTGAATTATGTACAGTGTCCGCTGTGAGTGCCGGATCTGGGGAATTGAATGCGACTGCCGGGGAGTCACCGCGGATCGCAGAGAGTCAGCGGGGATCGACACGGTGCCTGGGCCGGAGGAGGGTAAGTATAAACCACAACACCCTGCTGCCTCCTGTATTATCACGGCGCCGGCTACGCTGACAACGTAGCTCAGCCTACATTGAAAACGTAGCGTAGCCGGGCGCCCAGATAATACACAAGTACCATATTATCTTCTAGAAGGTGCTATATAAATAAGAAGTCAATTCGGATTGGTTGCCCATAGCAACATCACATGTGAAATAGAATTCCCATCTTAGTAAATTTCCCCCAATGTGTTTTACATTCTGGGATTCAATTCCAACCCTTTATGCTGTAATTCTTTAATAACCTTCAATAGACCTTTCTCTTTTAATCAAAGAATTACATTTTCATACAGGCTCTAGGAAGCTGGGACGTCTTTGCATCCTCAACACCAAACATTGCCAAAGCAATTACTGTGAATTCAAAGATTAAAGCTTCCAGCGGCTGGAGTCCATCCAGCTCAATTAGCTACAGGTTTCAATGAAGAGGAACCCTTTACACATCACAGGAAAGCACTCAGGAGAAACCGAGTCAATTACATTTTTCTGTGAGAAATAGGATCATTGTTTGCATTTGTTGCCACCAGGTGTAATGTTACATCTAATGCGGTCCTGCGGATATTTATAAACCAATATGTTCAATAAAAATTATCATTTAGGTCAGGATGATTAGGATGCATCAGTATCCAAAATACTCGGGTATGGATCATTAGGTCTCCAGCAGTTAGGTCAACATTGGGTTGACACCATTAGGTCGACATGCAGAAATGTTGACATGGGTCTAGGTCGATATGGGTGTATGCCGACATTTCATGAGGTCGACACAAGCATTAGGTCAAAATGGGCAAGTTTTACAGTCAAAAGGTCGACATGGTGTTTTTCACTGTGAACAATCGGACTTTCTGAGCAATATTGTTCACAATATTGTCTAGTGTGTACACTCAATATTATTACTGATGCACACTCCCATGCATTGTTAATGACCCCATCCTTCATCCTGTGTTTTTAGGTGAGGGAGGTCTTCGTAATGCCCATTGCACATTTTAGCGAACTTTGTAGTACCCATTACACATAAAGTCTCATTGCTAGGAACTTCATGCTCGTTGCCAGGGGTTTCATGATCAATGCCAAGGGGCTTCATACTGGATGCCAAGGGGCTTCATGCTCAATGCCAAGGGGGACTGAAATAGCTCGTTGCCAGGGCCGAACTGGGACCAGAAATCGGGCCTGGCATTTTACAGCATACAGGCCCACCTGAAGCAGACGGGACCCTTGCGCGGCGACGCTGCTCGGCAAAAAGGGGCGTGGTCTCATGGAGAGGAGGCGTGGCATCACAAAAAAGAGGCATTACACATTATGGAACACACCGTAATGCCCATTACACATTGTGGAACACACCATTATGCCCATTACACATTCCTTGTGGGAATTAGTTGTTAGGATGTACTGGCAGACATAGTAACACTACACAGGTGCTGTATGGGCAGCAGGGTACCTCCAGATCATCCAGGAGAAATACTCAGAGTACATAACATAACCACAGTACTAAGAAAATACTAAAAACATGTAGCCCACAGGCCAGAGCAAAAACACAGCAGCCGGACTGATACAGGGCCCTCTCTCATACAGTATATAGGGTGACCAACTCATCCCTTTAATCTGGGACACATATTAATTACACAGGTTCTGTGTCAGTTTAAAACCAGGTGTAATTAATATGTGTCCACGATTAAAGGGATGAGTTGGTCACCCTACTCATAAAGTACATATAGGCCCTGCTCGTTGCCAAGGGGTACTGAAATAGCTTGTTGCCAAGGGGGACTGAAATAGCTTGTTGCCCAGGGGGGCTGAAATAGCTTGTTGCCAAGGTGGACTAATCTTGCTCATTGCCAAAGAGGAATATTATTGCTCGTTGCCAAAGGGGGACTATTACTGCTTGTTGCCAAGGGGACTAATCTTGCTCGTTGCCAAGGGGGACTATTATTGCTCGTTGTCAATGGGGACTATTATTGCTCGTTGTCAAGGGGGGCTAATCTTACTCGTTGCCAAGGGGGGATATTATTGCTTGTTGCCAAGGGGGACTATTATTGCTCATTGCCACGGGGGACTATTATTGCTCGTTGTCAAGGGGGACTTATCTTACTCGTTGCCAAGGGGGGATATTATTGCTTGTTGCCAAGGTGGACTATTATTGCTCGTTGCCAAGGGGGACTATTATTGCTCATTGCCAAGGGGGACTATTATTGCTCATTGCCAAGGGGGACTATTATTGCTCATTGCCAAGGGGAACTAATCTTGCTCGTTGCCAAGGGGAAATATTATTGCTCATTGCCAAGGGGGACTCCCTCCCCGCCTGCCCACACGCTCCCTGCTCTGCCTGGTTGAGCTGCCCGCCCTGTCCGCAGCTATTTTCACTTAAGTCTGCTGCAGGACCGCTAGCCAATAGGCGCTTGCGGCCCTGCAGCCATCAATGCTCCGCCCTCCCTACGCCTCTGATGCCAACTACTGTACATCACATTGGCTCAGGTTCCCAGGCCAGTATTAAATTGTTTAACAGAACAGCAGTATGGCAGTCTGCCACTTGTAGATTTTATTTATCCTTTTTATTAATTATCCTTTAGCATAAGATATATCTTTTAATCACTGTCACACGTCTATTATATTAATTTCTGGAAGAACTGACTAATTGTTTTTTTTTTTGGTGCATTGGGGGAGACATTACTGATCTCTGTGCCGATGGGGGATCCTGGAAAAGACATCACAGAAACAAGAGGATTACACCTATAGTGTAATTAAGTGTGACATTCAGGGTTGTAGTGGGCTATCACAGGGTGCTTGGCACATGCAACCACATCCTTGTGGCCACACCCACACTGCACAATGCTGGTACATAATGCCACACTCCCAGTGCCGATATTACATGGAATGCACAGCGGGGTGCAGGACCACAATGATGCAATTCAGCATAAAATGCATCATCTGAATCCAACGGAAGCCTTCACCCACCATGGGCAGGTTGCGGGTAACCCAATCCTGCCCAATCCTGGAGGCCAGGAGGGGTCCCTAATGATTGAGAGCCTCTCTGCCATTCTGGAAGGCAAAGGGTGGCGGCAAGTATGATATAAATAGTTTTTACAACGCCACCCTATTAGAACATGCACAGGAAGGATGTGAAGTTGTGGACATGGGGTTGATGGGGGATGAGCCTTGAGGTATCAGTATACCGGTCCTCAAGATTTCTATTGTCAGCCCTTTTTGAATGCATGTCAGCATTGCGTGCATGGTACTAAATGGATTTGTTTTGGCTATAGGGCTGCTCAGATATTCGGTGTGTCTCTCTATGAAAGTGGAAGATTAGAGACACAGGTCCAGATTCTCTAAGCTCCAAAAGTGATAAAATGGAGAGTGATAAGCAGCCAGCCAATCAGCTCCTGTCTGACATTTTTCAAACACAGTCTGTGACATGGCAGGCAGGAGCTGATTGGCTGGCTGTTTATCACTCTCCATTTTATCACTTTTGAAGCTTAGAGAATCTGGCCCACAGCCAGCTAATGTCTCTGTACAAATGACATTGGGCCAGATTCTCTAAGCTTCAAAACTGATAAAATGGAGAGTGATAAAAAGCAGAGTCCTACACGTTTCAAAGCTGTTTTTTAGGCAGTGTGAATGGCTCTATTTCTATGGCTTCAAACGTGTCCCTTGGGGGTTAAACGGGTTGAATGTGTGAATGGTATTAAATGCTTTTTAAAGCGGTTTTCACCTGCAATGTGAAAGGTCTTAAGGTTCAGACCCGTTTTAAAGTCCCATTTAAGAATACAGAGTCAATACCCGTTTCTGCAATGTGAAAGCAGTATTAAAGAATCTGGCCCATTGGCTGTACCACATTGCCACAGTACTGCTGCATAGCAAGAAGCAGTTGTGAATGCATATGAAAGAGGTCCAATGCCCAGTAACAGGCTAGTTATACTCCTTTAGGCCCAAGTGAAGAAGCGAATGGAAATGGAAACAACAGCATGACTTGTACCTGTGCATGCTGATTTCCACACTGCAAACACAGAAAACATACTTTGCAAACAGGTCGATGTGCAACTCTGCATTAGCCCAGATATTGGTAAACATTTATAGAATGAGGATAGCAAACAATAAAATAAAAAGAAGTTCATTAAGATAAATACATTTCAGGTCCAGCCCTTTTAAACACAACATTTTTGTCCTGTTGAAGAAACATGGAATGTTGTATTTTACATCTTGAGACAAAAATAGTAAAAGTAATCCCCACTGGGACTTTTTAAATATATTGTGTGGTCTAAAAAGTAACTAGACTGATCTATAGTATTACATATTTGAAACCCCAAAACTAATTTCCTTTTATATTTTCCTAGTCTCTAAGTTTCATTGCTACAGTGTATATGTAAGTCTAGAAACAGCAGTAAATTTATCACTAATTCACCTCATTACAACCTTTCTAGGCGAAAAACATGGCCCAAAACTCAAAGCACAGGGTTAACCAAGTATTTTGGCTTATGAGAAGAGGAAAACATGTTCTTTCCTTTATCCAATTACTAGAGATTTGGGTGGGAGTTAGATGCACAGCGTGCAGTGCGCAGAAAATCTCAGACAGAAGTCTGCAGGATTTTGCTTTAGTCCATCACAAGAATAAGTAATGGCAGCTTCAGCAAAATGTCTTTTGGCTCATGCAGAATTATCAACACATGTGGTTAATAAGCATTTGTGAAGGCCAGCTGTACAGCGGCTTCCCAGTACGCACTACCATATAAATCACAAGGGACGATATATTGGAAATGGTCTCATCCAAACTGTGGAAGCTAAACACTTGCATCCCATTAACAATAATGTGTGGCCCATAGCTTTTTTTGTTTAGTTGGCAAAATCCGAGATGGTCATTTATTTACCATGCCACGTCTGCAATGTGAGCCACTGTAACTTTATTCTGAAGCTGTCAGGTTCCAAAAGCTAAAATAGATGTATAGGTTGTAAGAAATATGAGGTAATATACAAAATAAAAAAACAATGGTTTTCAGGCTATAAATAGACAGGCAGTGGCTGAATCGGAGCATACAGTATTGGTAAAAAGGGAATATAAGTAATACGCAAGTTAAACACGTGGGATACAGCTCAAATGTAATGGATTTTCTGATGACGTAAAACTAGAGATGAGCGGGTTCGGATCCTAGAGATCCGAACCCCCACGAACTTAGCTGATCCGAGGCCGGATCCGAGGAGTTCGTCGGTTCCCGCCATCTTTCCGAGTTCAAATTGATTCAAAAACGTCCTCATCCCATGTCGGATTCTCGCGAGACCTGGGGATATATAGTTCCCGGCGGTCAGCGCCATTTTCAAACAGGCTTGTGATTTCAGACAGCACGGATGTGTCCATGCTATCTGCTGAGGGGTGTGAGGGGGAAACCTGCTGGGGGGGAGGGATGATTAATGCATAGAGGGGGCATTGAAAAAAAAATTCATAGCAAAAATATGTTTTGTTTAATTACTGCTGCCAGTGCCCAGGGTGCCCGCATGTGTACTGCATCAGTCCAGGGGTGCCCACATGTGTACTGTATCCATCCAGGGGTTGCCCCCTTGTGTGCTGTACTTGTCCAGGGGTGCCCACATGTGTGCTGTATCAGTCCAGGGGTATCCGCATGTGTACTGTATCCATCCAGGAGTGCCCACATGTGTGCTGTATCAGTCCAGGGGTGCCCGCATGTGTGCCATATAATTCCATGGGTGCCCCCATGTGTCCTGTATCAGTCCTGGGGTGCCCGCATGTGTGCCGTATAATTCTATGTGTGCCCCCATGTGTCCCATATCAGTCCTGGGGTGCCCGCATGTGTGCCGTATAATTCCAGGGGTGCTCCCATGTGTCCCGTATTAGACCAGGGGAGCTGCCTTTTTTTTAAATGAAAATAAAGATAAGGTGTTTTTTTTCGGGGGGGGGGGGGTGTTACTGCAAGGGCTGTTAAATGCACTGTAGTCCAGCGGAGAGCGAAGAGTTCTGTATAATTATTGGGGTGTTGCTAAGTCTGCCATATAATTCCAGGTGTGCTGCTCTTTTTTATAATTAAAAAAATACACATTTTTATTTTTACTGCAAGAATTTGTCTGCCATATAATTCCATGCCTGCTGCCATGCGTGCCGTATCAGTCCAGGGGTGCCGCCATCTGTGCCGTATAATTCCATGTGTGTTGTATCAGGTCAGGGATGCCCATATGTGTGACGCATAATTCCTGGGGTGAGCCAAGCGTGTCATATAATTCATGGGTTGCGGCAAAGTCTGCTGTATAATTCATGGGGTGCTGCTAAGTGTGCCGTCACAGTCCAGGGGTGATGCTAAGTGTGCAGTATCATTCCAATGGTGAGCCAAGTGTGCTGTATAATTTATGGGGTGCTGCTAAGTCTGCTGTATCAATCCAGGGGTGCTGCCATTTTTTTTATTAGAAGAATAACTCTTTTTACTGCAGGAGTGTCACTATGGGGGTTATTCTGTTTGGTACGGTGGGACCGTATACAGGCGGATCTGGCTTTTTTTTCATCTGCGCATGCGTATATTTCGCAATGTGCATGTGCGGCGACCTCACACCGCTCACGGACAGGTCTCTCCGTGTGGAAAAACCTGTCTGCAAGAACACGGTCATTGTGGGTGGCATGTGGGCGTTTTTATGGGAGCGGCCGGAATATTGAGGAAAACTGACCGTAAACGTGGGCGTACATGGGGGTGTGCACACAAAATGCACGGTGCCACAACCGCCTCGATCGGACCGTGCATTTTGGCCCAAAAACAGACGGACGCCAAAGATTGCTCCAGACCACCCCTAGAGATACCGCATGAGAGTGGACGCCTGGGTCTGCTGATTAACGCTGATTACTAGGCAAACACATACACCTGAATGTAATAAACAATGCTGCAGCCTATTAAGTGAAAACCATTATTTCACTACCTGCAAGCCACACACAGCACTCAAACACATTGGAAGCATATCTTTCTACACTTCTCAACATGTAAAGGTTGGTTTAATTTTAGCTAATAATCATTCTAATACCTGGTTATATATGTCCAGGATGTTATTTTATAACAATCTACACCAATTCAGAAAGTGTTTTTTTCTACTTTTTCACTGTAACACAAACATACCAGTTTTTTATTATGAAAAAGACACATAAACCACGTCTAAGAGCAACAATGATGTTTTTGGACTCAATTTCTACTTGCAATGGTGGAGCAATGTCCTAAGGCCATGGCCACTATTTTGCACACAATCTGTATTTTTTTTCCCAAGAACATACATTATGCACTTTCATATCTGCTATGAACTTTATGTAGCACACTCTGTATGTAAGATGCCACCCAGCACATTATTGCTATCACATATCCCTAACAAAGGATCCCCACATCTGCCTATCACACTCTAAAGTGTTATTTTGAACAATAGTAGACCATGTTTGCTTGTGGTGTACGATCAGATTTACGGAAGGTGTCGGTTGGAAAACAGACAAGGGGCGAGATGTACTAAAGGGAAAATGCGGTAAAACCCCCGTTTTACCGCATTTTCCTATGTACTAAAACCCGTTCACAGCGGTTTCGCAGGGCAGGGTATCGCCACCTTTGGGTGGCGATACCCTATAGAAGCCTATGGGCTTCTTTCCGCCGCCCGCCACGTCGCCGCAACCCGCCGCCTCGCCGACCCCCCCTCCCTTGGGCTTACCTTCTTGCAGGTCCTCCTGGACCCCGGAAGGTAAGCCCTTCCTCCCCCTAGCAACGCAGCCGGACGTCCTTCTGGCTGCAGGGGGAGGAGGAAGCGCTGGGGACAGCTTGCTTAGCTGTCCCCGGCGTGAAAGCTGCAGAAGCCGGCTGGGAGGTGACGGAGACCCCCCGCAGACCACAGTACAGGTATCGCGGGGGGCCTCCGCCACCGCATCGCGGCGGGGGGGGTGCGAAGGGCGGCGATGTATTTTAATACATCCCGCCCAAGATCCGTCCGTGCACTGTGACGTACGCTCTGCTGTACGCCAGGTATCGGTGGCTAAGAGGGAGATCTGTCCGTGCACGGTGGTGTACGCTCAAGTGAACGCCACTCCCCATTGTCGGTGTTTGTGACCGTCCGTGTGCGGCTGTTCTGTGGGCAGACTTACACTCACCGTGAGTGTATGGAAAACGCACGGTGTGACGGACTGTACGTACGTTTCACCGTACCAAACAGAATAACCCCCTATGTGTGCCGTATAATTCCATGTGTGCTGTGTCAGTCCAGGGGTTCCGCCATCTGTGCCGTATAATACCATGTGTGCTGTCATGTGTGCTGTATCAGGTCAGGGGTGCCACGATCTGTGCCGTATAATTCCTGGGGTAAGCCAAGTCTGCCGTATAATTCATGGAGTGCTGCCAAGTGTGCTGTATTAGT
The DNA here is from genome assembly GCF_055691185.1 of Crinia signifera. NCBI lineage: Eukaryota > Metazoa > Chordata > Amphibia > Anura > Myobatrachidae > Crinia > Crinia signifera. Next base: position 146,892,480 of record NC_139221.1, on the reverse strand, counting down.
CCAGGGATGATGCTAAGTGTGCCATATCAGTCCAGGGGTGAGCCAAGTCTGCCAAATAGTTCCTGGGGTGAGCCAAATCAGAACCCAAAAACCAAAGCGTTGAGGGGTGTTTTGGCAAAACCTAAAACCTGAAGGTAATGGGGATGCCCAACCTCCAGACCACAGCGGTCAGTATGGAGATTGGTCAGCCTCCGTTGCTGTCTGCTGTACTGTGCAGACAGCAGCGGAGGCAAGGAGGAGGTGAATGGATGCCTGTGTGCAGCATCCATTCACCATTGCTGATTGGGGGGGATCGTGGTGCACACTGCTGCTGGGGGCAGCCTGGCAGCTACCTTGGTGCTGGGCTTGCCCCCAGTGCGACGATTGGCGGCCCAGGCGTGGGTCGGCATCGCAGTGTAAACTGGAAAAATCTGGATTTTGGTGTAAATGGGGTATTAGTTTAAGGTGTATATTAACAAGCATTTTTACTAAGGCTGGACTTTAAATTCTTATTACAGGACATGTGATTTCAGAGTCAAGTTGTTTTGCTGTAACACACAATCATTAGGTGTCACCTTCCTGCAAGATTTTATTGTCAAATCATGAATTCTGCACGAAGCAATATCAGGAGAATTGTAACCACTCATGTTGTAGTTGTAGTCACAGGCATTCAAAGGGTTAAGTATGGTTAAAAGTGAGGTACTTTTAAAGTAACATACAGCTACATTCACTTTATGACAAGCGTAAAAACAATATTTCTCAATATCCTGTCATCTAGCTTAGCTGTAAGTGTGCTGAGAGTATTGTTATTGCTTTCATATTGAGTATACCTTCAATTATGTATTTGTGTCTGTGTATTTCTCTGGAAGATAATGCAATAGCTCAGTCCAAACAAAAGGAGATAGAATAACCTTCATAGGATGGCCTGTTTGGTGAGCTCTCATGTGAATTAGCACGGGAACCCGATGTTTTTGTTCTGCACATGCACATGCACTGTGTGTGAGCAGCCATGGCGATCAGAGTGCTTACTGGGCACTCTCACACAACAGTGTAGGTGGGGGACTGCAGGGCAGGGGATGCATGGCTAGGCGTTCCCATGGTAATGCCCCGATGACGTGAGTGCTGGGGGTGGGCAGCTGACATCACCGGATGTGAGCTGCCCGCCCTGTCCTCGTACAGGACACATGCAAGTTGAAGACACCCGAGAGTCTTAGTTTTGCGTGTATGCACCACATCCTACCATGGTTGGTGACCATGGAATGATGTGGGTGACATCCCATAGGCTGTGAATGGATGTTTATGAAAAATATCCATTTGCAACCGTGCGAGTAAATTCGACCTGCGAATGGGGGGGGGGGGGGGGAGGGGCATCAATGCAATCGGGGGTGGGCCTTAAAAAAAACAGCAGCAAATATGTTGCACATCTATACACAACTCACGAACCATTGAATGAGTTTTCCAGTCTGTGCAAATGTAAGTCTGCCCCTTCCACAACTCTGTGACAGAGACCGACTGATCCGGCCCTGCACTGACATCACAAACCCTCCGTGAAAACATCCGGGCACGCCTGCATTGTTTCTTATACTACCGAAAAATAGCAGGTTACCACCCCCAAATGCTGACTTCCTGTCATTCAAATTGCAAGGGTATTGGGTACCTATGCAGTATCTAGGCGCCTGATTTTAAGATCGGGTTGGAAAATCGCATCGAATCGCATTAAGGTAAGGCATACAATCACAAAATCGGGCGCCCAGATACTACATAAGTACCGGGTATTGCACTTACAGGTATATCATGTTGCTATTTTGGCTTACACATGCATGCTACAATCCATGTACATGCCCAGTCATTCAATAATCACAGATTGCAAATTCATACATTAGCAATCAACTCTGAATTAGACACATAACCAGGATCTTTGCAGTCAGGATACTGACAGCCACAATACTCGCAATGGAATCCTGGTGGTTAAGTTTAGGCTGTGGAATGTGTGGGTAATGGAGCCCACACACGCACCGATGCGGGCGGTGCGATGCTGTACGATGGGGTGCGCGCTCACGAGGCACCTCATCGTACAGTACAAAAAGTATGTGCTGCACATACTTTTTGTACTAGCTTTTTCTAGCATAGCATCGCATCGCATGCACATCGCATGCACAAGGCATACGATGCGATGCTATGTGTGCTAGTTAAGCCCAAAACGCACGCCGGGAACGGTGCGTGTGTGGGCACCATTAGGGTTAGAACACTCACCAAGCTTGGTCAGGACTGTTGCTGAGATTGGGAGTGGTGGGGTCCTGAGTGCTAAGATATTACACCCAACCCTGTGAAGAGACAGGAAGCGAAGGAATTATCTATTGATGGGTAATGAAAGGAGAGGGCATAAAACAAATTCTTTGTTTTTCTATTCATACAGATGCTGCTGTGCAGGAGTTGCCCCAAGAATACCATATGCACAGAAGAACTACTGTAGTACTACATAAGTTACATGGACAGAGCATAAGGCAGTGATGTGCAAAGGTGTAACTCTGGCAGACAATGGAGTCACATGCCGCTGGGCTCCTGCGCCTGTGGGGGCACCTGTCCTCCCTTGCAAGCCTAAATAATTTTATTGATAGATTCCGATACTGATTTTGTGGCTGACTCCCCCTCCTAGCAGGACCTTAGAGATCACATTCTATGTTAAACATAATTATAGCATGTGTCACACCCTGTATTAGAAACCATGACCTAATCCACTAGAAGCAGATACCTCACTGATGTGACATGTAGCTATATGAAGTTACTAAATGGCATAGCTCTGCCTAATAATATTTTTTTTTTTTTTGAAGAAACACTCTTACAGTGCAGGAGCAAATAGCTCTATCAGTAAGGTGTCTGTCTCCAGTGAGACAGGTCACAGGTTCTAATCCTGGGTATGACTGCTAAGCAATGTAATTACTGTATATAAAATAATTGATAATGTAAATAAATGTGCCATAATGTTACAAGATTTATAGAAATAGTTTCTGGATTGCTTATATATATATATATATATATATATATATATATATATATATATATATATATATATATATAAAAAGGTCCATATTCTAAGTACCGAAACGTCGGGGCATGTTGGATTACAATTTAACTCCAATTCATCTGAATCTCTGATTGGAATAAACAAAACCTTTGATTTTATAACAAAGCCGGATCACGTGTTATATAGGCGAGTTCTCCACATCCCATACCTATTGTTTTGGGTAACTAAAGACTATTTGTTGGGTATTTATACCCTTTGTCGAGCACCCCACTGTTGCACTAAGTGTGAGTGCGGTCTTACACTGGACTATATATAAATTGATACATAAATACACACGCACAAACCTGTTTTATATATGTTATATGTAAAACAGGTAGCGGCGCTACCCATTATAAACAGCATCTATATTCACAGCCGCATTATGGAGGGAGCCAATGAAATAAAGCCACTGGGATGAAATAAAGCCACTGGTGATGTGCCATTGGCCACAGGTATTCACCACATGCAGCCACACAACTACAGACATGGTGCCAGTTTTCTTGAATAGCTCTCAATGTGATAGAGTGTATTTACTTTTAATTTAAAAATGATAATAACATTTCAGTAACAGGATATAATATATGCTTACATATTGCTGAAATAAAGAGATGTTATGTCATTACAAAACACAAGCAACACAAAGAACATTTCTCTGCTTTCAGTACTATAACATAAATTGTTATTCCCACAAACAAGTATAATAATCTGTCTGTTTAAGCTGCCTGTATAACTACTATCCATCATGTAAACTAAGTGTTCATGGCTCCACTCTGAGTATACATTTCTAAACCACAATAATACCTTTTTCATTATATGTGAGTGAACAAGTTATTGCGAAATTAAAATAAGCACCTCTGGCAATATCTTTTCCATTACAATCATTGAACTGCTCTTGTCTGGCCAAGCAGCCAAAAACGTAAAATTAAATTAAGATGAGACATGTTTAATTTGCAACAAGTATAGTTAAACTTGGCTAGTGACTACTGCAATCAGTCTGAAACTACAGTACGTAGAATAATGCCTTAATACTGTACTCTTTACTTATTAACTCATAGAACTAAGTGTAATTTTGAAACACAGAATGCTTTGTTGCTTTCTCTGAATGCCTGTCCTTATTTTCTGCAGATGTGGTTTGGGAATTTTAAGTCCGAGCAAAAGAAAAACTGAACATAATGTATATTTTGTGTTACTTGTGTACTCTTGTGTTTCGTCATCTCTTTTTAAACATTTAGTACGTAATCACATTACAGTTGATAAAATAGTGTAAACGCATTTGACTAGCAGTTACGGTTCTAAGGAATGAATCCATTTTCTCCAGCAATGATTTAATAGCAATCAATGGAGAAAAGATCATGTTTGGTGACTGTCTCCCAGGGAGAGCGGACAGGACGGCCCACCTGGGGACGGGATGAGGCAAAACATATGTTTAAGGTGGTGTGTCACAGGGGCAAGGGTAAAGGCGAGGGGCACATCATTGTAGCTATTTCCCGCTATATAATGCAGTAATTACTGACATTATACAGCCGGGATTGTGGCTAGGGTGACAAGATTCACCAAGAATTACATCATCGGCCACCCAGACCATCCATTTACTAGCAAAAGTGGGTGGTCACCAGTGACATATCTATAATGGTAACACTGCACCCATTTTTCCAATACTTACCCTTGGGAGTCCAGCAGGGCAGCAGAAGCACTGCCGAGATCCAAGAAAAATGGGCCAGTGGGCATATTTCCGTCGTTCTGCACATGCAGACTTCACAGCGCAGAGTTACTGCAAAAATTGCTGGAAAAATGGCCGCCATATTTCTGGAGGTTTGTGCATGGGTCTGAGTGGCTGAGAGGAGGGGGCCCAGATGGAGGAGGCTACACACAAGCTTCCTCTTCTCTTAAGATGCCCCTGGTGGTCGGTTCTGGGTAGTTTCTTCATTTGGGAATCCGAGAGAGTGCCGCCCATCACCCCCCCTATATATATATATATATATGGATGGCAGTTGTGGGTTGGCGCCCTTTTTTGGACCTTTAGTGATTGGGTCTATATAGCTTTTTAACAAATTTCAAATTAAAAAGTAAAGTCCAGAATTTATAAACATTTATTAAAAAGTCTCTTGTTCCACACTTCAGTGGTGATTGTTTCAGACCATAAAACGTTCAGTAGTATATTTCACAATAGCAAATAAACGATCCTGTTTATTTGCTCGGATCGTTTATTTGCTATTGTGAAATATACTACTGAACGTTTTATGGTCTGAAACAATCACCACTGAAGTGTGGAACAAGATACTTTTTAATAAATGTTTATAAATTCTGGACTTTACTTTTTAATTTGGAATTTGTTAAAAAGCTATATAGACCCAATCACTAAAGGTCCAAAAAAGGGCGCCAACCCACAACTGCCATACCCACAACTGCCATCCACATTCCCTTTTGTCCCCATCCAACAGGGGTCCTTGTAGGTAAGGCAGCCCAAATAAATTAGCTACTAAGTTGGAGGCGCGAAACAAGAGTCTGTTCCTTTATTTATTTATATATATATATATATATATATATATATATATATATATAGAATAAAGAAAACGATGGGGCACTCACCGGATTTTGCTTGCAGAAGCAATTTTTTAATCACATATCGACAACAACACCATTGTGTGACAGTGGGTACAGGTCAACGTTTCGGTCCCTCCCTGGACCTTCTTCAAGACCCCCTTTGCTGCCTCCTCTGCATATATATATATATATATATATATATATATACACACATACACACACATTATCAACACACTATCACTATTAACCCAACACCCCCCCTTATAGACAAACACACACACACAAACCCATTATATATACTATATATCTACCAAACCCCACACACTCCTTATATACTATGTATCTATCTCTCCACCACAAACCCTTTATATACAATATGCCTACCCCCCAATAACCCATTTATATACACAAATGCCTACAACCACTCCAAACCCCACATATACAATGTATCCATTACCCTCACACAACCCATATATATGATAATGCCTATTTCCCCCACCACACAAATACCCCATATGCCAATCACCTCCCCCAACATCTCTTATATACAGAAATGCCACCCACACACCCCTTATATGCTATATACTGATCATCATCCACCCCCAACCCCACACACTCTTTATATATTTGGAGATCATGAAGCCACACACATAATGAGGCCATGCAGTTTTTACTTACTTTTTGCTTTTTATGTGGCTGGGGGATGTTCCTCCAGGATTTGATATTTCTGGATATGCAGCAGCATTCTTCAGTCTCTGTTCACTGCAGAGCTCAGGGCAGGAGCCGGAGGCGGCAGTTATCAGCCACATGAAAGGAAGCCGGGCACTGCTGGGGCTCTTGGGGCGCTAGTGTTGAGCCAGGACTCAGGATGGGATTCACAGTCATTGCTGCAGCGCCACACTGCTCAGACTTCAGAGCAGAGCGGAAGTTGGAAGCAGGGATGCCGCCTCCCACCGTTATTTAATCGTGCGGCCGCCACGTCCCCTCCCAGTAATTCTCTGTGGGAGACCCGCAGACTGCGGGGCTGGCAGCGTCACCAGCAATATTTAGGGAGGCATGTGCCAGTGCGCCGGGGCCCTTTATGACGGGGTGGGTGGTGTGGGGTACAGGCTGCAAATGGGGGGGGGGGGATCTGGGCCCCTAGCATTTTGGGGCCCTCTACGGTCAGCTGATGACTGTCATCTCTCCTCCACCCTGATCACTGCTTCCCACGCTAGAGTACAGGACTTGGCCCGTGCTGCACCCCTTCAGTGGAACGTATTCCCTTGCCCTATTAGACTCTCCCCGACTTTGCAAAGCTTCAAACGGACACTGAAAACTCACCTATTCATCAAAGCGTACCCTTCCACTGCATAAACAAGTCCTGAGGCTGGTTCTCCAACCCCCTGCCTGCTTACACCATGCTATCAAGCCACCTCCCACTTGCTTGCACCTCATGTAATGGGGCAGTACAGATGGTGTAATGGTTCGCATTACTGCCTCACAGCGCCAGGTCATGAGTTCGTTTCCCACAATGGCTCCCACCGTGGGTTTCCTCCGGGTACTCCGGTTTCCTCACCCAATCCAAAAATATACTGGTAGGTTAATTGCCTTCCAAACCTAGAATGTCTGTGTGTGCGTGTGTGCATGTACATGTGGTAGGGAACATAGATTGTAAGCTCCACTGGAGCAGGGACTGATGTGATTGTTCAAATATTCTCTGTAAAGCGCTGCGGAATATGTATGTGCTATATAAGAAACTGTAAATAAATAAATAAATAAATGTAACCATGTAGTTTGACTGTAAAAAGCAATGTTTTCAATTTAATTCTACATGTATCAGCCTGGCGTCCACTGCCTATGGATGTCGGGGACAGCCCAGAGCTTCATCCTGGATGGGTGAAGCCAAGGGGGGGACCCCTTTATTGAGGGTATCCCCTCTCCCCAGGTACCCCGTCCAGGGCTGACCAGCCTTGGGGGACCTTACGTAAAAAGTGTGACACCACGGGCTGTTGGAGCCCGGTGCTTGTTCAAAAATATGGGTGACCCCCAGTTGTTTTGTCCCCCGTGTTTTCGAACCAGGACTGGTCCAAGAGTCCAGGGCAGGTTTCAGAAATACGGGGGACCCCTACGCTTTTTGACCCCTGTATTTTTGGAACCAGGTCTGGCTCAATGAGCCCAGTGCTGGATATGCTCAGGAGAGGGGACCCCACAACAATTTATTTTATTTTAACTTTTACACATTTTTTAAGACAGAACCATGCACAGATCTCAATGATCTGTGCATGCATCTCTCAAATTCGCCAGTCAGAACCTGAAACCGATTTTACACAGTATGTTGTGGACTGTTGGTTGAGTTAGTCTGACTGGAGAATGCCTCATACACTTTTGCTTGTTACTGAACACAACTACCATATAAACTGGTCAATCCCCAAAAGTTTGCCCCTCCAATTGTAATTACTTGGTGGGATCTTAATGTGCAAGTGTGCATAGAGGCAGAGCCGGCCACCACCCAAAATCTTGCCCTAAGCAAGATTTTGGGTGGTGCCCACGAGTACCAGCGCTAATACTTCTTCTAATACTACTTCTATACTTGCCACTATATTACTTACCCCTCTATGCCCGCCACTACATTACTGACAAATACATACCTGCCACTAAATCACTGACCCCTCTATACCCTACACTAATGACTTCTACATACCCTACACTACATTACTGACCCCTCTATACCCACCACTACATTACTGACTCCTCCATACCCGCCTCTACACTACTGACCCCTCCATACCCGCCACTACATTACTGACCACTACATGCCTGCCACTAAATCACTGACCCCTCTATACCCTACACTACAATACTGACCCCTACATACCCTACACTACTGACCCCTCTATACCCGCCACTACATTACTGACCACTACATGCCTGCCACTACATTACAGACCCCTCTATACCCTACACTACAATACTGACCCCATACATACCCTACACTACTGACCCCTCTATACCCACCACTACATTACTGACTCCTATATAGCCACCACTACATTACTGACCCCTCTATACCCACCACTACATTACTGACCCCTTTATAGCCGCCACTACATTACTGACCCCTCTATACACTACACTACATCTTAGCGGCATGACTCCCCGACAGACGGTCCATGGGCAGCTCTGGCACATAACAGATATTCTCTCCTCTCAGGCAGGCTGCAGCGCACCGGAGTGGAGACTATGCTCACCGCCAACCTCTGTCCTCTCCCCCGGCGGCTCTCTGGCTACACTACACATGTCTGCTACAAATCCCAGCTAGCAGCACCAGGAAGTGCCCACTAGCTTTATCAGCAGCGGCTTCCTGCGACCAGCATGAGGACGGACTACAGGGACCAGCCAAGGGCTGTGGGTCCATCCCAGTGGGCCTATGCCCTGTGCAATATTTCTTCCCATTGGAGGAGGAGCTGCTGCCGGCCATGCATATCAGCCCTCCTTCTGGAGCAGCCACATCGTTCATACTTGTTAGGGGCAGTCAGCAGTCCTATTCCCCCTCTCTGATATACCGGGCACAGTGCAGGACCAGCAGCGCTGCACATGGTCAGGTGCTACCATGGGTAGTTATGATCATCATCGGATGCCTTCAGCTTAGGATGCCCCTAGACATAGGCAAATGCCCTATGCAATGCCTAGTTTGCCTATGCCTAAGGCCGGCTCTGCATGGAGGCATTATTATTGTGAATCAGCAATAACCTTAAACCTGGTAATAAATAGTTGGAAGCACACAATTCTCTAAAATGTCATTGTATACTGTAGCTTTAAGATATTCCTTCAGAAATTACATTAAGTGTGATTTATTTATCTAGAAATTACATTTATATCTCCCTAGAGTCCAATGGCAGCGTGCTTTACATCACTCCAGCTGACATTTGGCGTTGCATATGATGATCTGTGACTTGTGTGTGGGTTCTTGGTCATGGAAACCCAATATGGGAATCTCCTAACTAACAATTCTTGTGCACACTGCTTACAGAAGGGGTTTTGGAACTCGGCAGTACAGTAAGTGATGCAACAGAGAGCGGACAGTTTTTTATTTGCTTGGACAAATGAAAATAACACAGCAGAATGTCACAATTTGGGTTTTAAAGCAGGAATATCTACCTTGCAAATGCCTGAGAAGACTTTCGCTGCGCTGCAGACCTTGCTTTTATCAGCTCTGTGTGCACTCAGCCTGTAGTTTGCAAGTACAGCAATCTCCTGGTGCCTCTGTCCCCGTGTCTGTCATCCATAAGGGTCAACTAAAGTCTCCTGCGGCTTTCATGCCGCCATCATTACCATAGGCCTCAGACCATGTTCCAAACAAACAGACTTCCCGCCTTTCTCAGACATGGGAGCAGCCAGAGTAATACGCGGATGTGAGGTGGGCCAGCCTGTGCATGCTGTGCGGTGCCTGACGTCAGACTCCAGCGCCACACAGCATGCACTGACTGAGTAGCTCAGCAGCAGCCCACCCGCCCATGTCCCACCGCACTCCCCCTCCCTTGTCGCTAGCACAGGTACTGTGGGGGCATTAATGTATTTGGCACTGTGGGTAGGGTTGCCACATCTCCCGGATTTCCAGGATTCTCCCTGAATTGGTAGCAACCCTCCAGGACGTTTTTGCATTTTTTGGATTCTCCCGGAATCTGGGTGACTTTGAAAGCCTCCACAGCCTCTTGAGTGTGCACAGGGTATCAGGGGCAAACGCAGGATTTTCAGAAGGGGGTTTCCAGAGGGGCGGAGCAAAGCACGGAGATGGACATTTAGGTGACCCAGTATATGCCGGGTCAGTTAAAGTATTATAGATAGACCAAATGTATATAAATAATAATAATAATAATAATAATAATAATAATAATAATAAAAAATATATATATATACACACACACACACACATATATATATATATATATATATATATATATATTTACATAGAAATAATGGGTGCACTCACCGGACTTCATCCAAAATGCAGATGTTTTATTTACATACCACAGCCGATATTTTCAGGTGACAGTGGGCATGGTCAACGTTTCGGTCTAAACATAGACCTTTGTCAAGACCCCCTTACTCCTGCCTCCACCAGTGCACAACCAACAATCCCTTAATGGACCTTTTATGCTCAAACAACAAGTGCTGGGGCAACTCCCACTTTTAATTTTTCCGGAAGTGCCTATCAATCGTTAAATCAACTATAACAGCTCATATACTGCGTCTATTGTAAACATTTACATATCATTTAATGCTGCTCACCCAGACCAAGAAACAGCGTGTAATACAGGCAAGTGACACTTATCCATAGCCGTGTTCCGCGCTTCGCTGCGGCGTGCGTTCCACCGCTAACCTGCGTTCCATTCGCCGGAAGTAGTCATACCTCCCTCATATCCGTTAATTAGTGTGGTGACCAGCGGCGTGCGCTCCAGCGCCCGGCCTGCGTACCACACGCCGGAAACCCATACATCACATCCGCTAGAGGTAGCAGCATCAACGTTGGTCGCGTCATGCGTTTCAGCGCCCAGCTTGTGTTCCACACACCGGAAGTGTGTGCATTGTGTTTGCTACGTTGTTATGGATACCGGCCATGACCTGCATGTCAACGCCTGGCTTGCGCTCCACCAGCAGGATGCTGTCACTGCCATGTTGTTCCCACACTGCAATGACTGGGGTGTCAGAGAACGCAAAGATAACAGCGCTCCATATCTACAAACGAGCTGCACATAATGTTTAGCACAAAAGGTCCACATCAGTGAATTAAAACAGTTCCATTTTTATTTAAATTTTTTATATTTTACTAAAAAACTTTAAAAAAGATTTATTACCAGGCGCACTAATACACTGTTAATTCATCAATTTCCAAAATACAAAAAAATTGAAAAGATAAATGGAGAAAAGGGGAGAAAATTAGAGTCCATTTTATAGGAACACACTCAATGAGTTATACTCATTAAGTCCTCTGGGGGAGATAGTGTCCAATTTTTGTATCCATCTCGCCTCCTTACGCAATAATAGAAGACCTCGATCCCCTCCTCTTTCCAATGGTGGGACACAGTCAATAATCATATATGACATTGAGGCTATTTGATGGTTCAATTTAAGAAAATGGGCAGCCACCGGTTTGTCAGTTGTCTTGGTGGCATAGGCTAACCGTATTGAGGAGCGATGCTGATTCATCCTCTCACGGAAAGTCCTAATCGTTTTGCCCACGTAAATGAGCCCACACGGGCATTTTAAGATGTAAACAACATAATCAGCTGTACAGACCAAATGGTGCTGAATCTTGATTTTTTGCCCAGAGTGCGGGTGACAGAATGTTGACCCAGTTATGAGGGCTCTACAGGTCGTGCATTTTAAACATTTGAAGCACCCCATCTTTCTCTGCAGCCAGCCGCCTCCACCAGTGGATGGTCTCATGTCAGGGCGAAACAGTACATCCTTCAAATTTCTGCCTCGCTTGGCTCCAATCATGGGTGGGGCACTTGAGATGCCAGAAAATGCAGGATCAGTCTTCAATAGCGACCAATTCTTATTGATTGCTTTGTTGACCTGTTTAAACCCACTGTCACATTTCATAACCACTGTCATCCTGTTGCCATCAGCCGTTCTTTTACTCCCTGTGCCAGAGTTAGCATGGATTTTTCTTGCTTTCAACATGCATCTCTCTATGTCTCCACTGGAGTAACCTCGAACCCTGAATCTGTCGGCGCATTCCTTCAATTGTACCTCAGCTTGGAAGGCCTCAGAGTTATTTCGGAGCACCCGCAGGAACTGCGACACTGGCAGATTAGATTTTAATTTATCGGGATGGTGGCTAGTGGCCCAAAGTAAAGCATTCCTGTCGGTTGGCTTTCTAAAGAGGGTATACTCAAGATGTGAATCCTTCAGTGTCACCGAAACGTCCAGGAAGTCAATTGTGGTGCTGTCCACCTTGGCAGTGAATCTGATGGGACTGTTGAGCGAGTTTAGCTCCTGCACCATCGACAAAAAAGAGTCCTCCGTTCCTCTCCATACTAGAAACAGGTCGTCTATAAACCTCCTATAGTGTACAATGACCCGAGGAGGGGGGGGCGCCGGAGGAAGAGGAAGAGGAGTGAGGTAGAACAGATGATATTCAATTTGTCCAGACATAGATTGACGGTGGCTGAAGAGTCCTTGCTGAAAAAGAGTTTAAAATTTATACCCACTTGCAAATTTGATAAGATGGAATGGTCCATCAATCAATATAAGATGGGTAGAAAGCTACGGTTAAAGGAATTCTTCGCCAACAAAAATGATGTATTGGTACAAAATGAGATACCCATGTTTAAGAAGCCCAGTACATTTGACCCCCCCTCGTCCAGCGCAAGCTTAAAAACCTTTTTAAGGAAGGTAGATTTGGATGTCAAAGAGGGTGTAAAAGGCCACCAGAATTTTGACAATTTGTCCATAGCTGAGCGGCGTGCTCTTAATGATTTAAAAAATGACACGTCCGTGGTAATAAGGAGCGCGGACAAGGGGGGAGCAATTGTCCTCCAAGACTTTGATAGTTACGACAAAGAGATCAAAAGACAATTGAGTGATGTTGACACATACGAAAAGATCGATTTCAACCCCATGCCTAGGGTAAAAAGAGAGGTTGATTTACTTCTGAAGACAGCCCTTGGCATGGGCTGGATTGATGAAAATTTTTTTGGGTTTCTTGTGGTTGAGCATCCAAGGTGCCCGTTGATGTACACGTTGCCGAAGATCCACAAGACTCTCGTTAACCCCCCCGGAAGGCCCATCATTTCGGCCTGTGGGTCAATATTGCAGCCATTGGCTCAATATGTTGACTTTTTTCTGCAACCGTGTGTCCAATCTGGACAAAGCTATTTGAGAGACACGGGTGACTTCCTGGGGGGTCTTCGAGACATTGTGGGTCTGTCTGAGAACTGTATCCTAGCCACACTTGATGTGTCATCACTATATACAGTGATTCCACATATGGAGGGTATTCAAGCGGTCCGCACAGCATTGACACGTGGACCATACGATGGACCACCCATTGAGTTCATTTGTGATCTGATCAGCATGGTTTTAAAACTCAACCATTTTCAGTATCAGGGTGGGTACTATATGCAAATCTCCGGGACGGCCATGGGTTCTAACCTGGCGCCGGGGTTTGCGAATTTATTCATGGCTGAATATGAGCAGATTCACATACTAGACAGGTACGCCACCAACATTGTACACTATAGGAGGTTTATAGACGACCTGTTTCTAGTATGGAGAGGAACGGAGGACTCTTTTTTGTCGATGGTGCAGGAGCTAAACTCGCTCAACAGTCCCATCAGATTCACTGCCAAGGTGGACAGCACCACAATTGACTTCCTGGACGTTTCGGTGACACTGAAGGATTCACATCTTGAGTATACCCTCTTTAGAAAGCCAACTGACAGGAATGCTTTACTTTGGGCCACTAGCCACCATCCCGATAAATTAAAATCTAATCTGCCAGTGTCGCAGTTCCTGCGGGTGCTCCGAAATAACTCTGAGGCCTTCCAAGCTGAGGTACAATTGAAGGAATGCGCCGACAGATTCAGGGTTCGAGGTTACTCCAGTGGAGACATAGAGAGATGCATGTTGAAAGCAAGAAAAATCCATGCTAACTCTGGCACAGGGAGTAAAAGAACGGCTGATGGCAACAGGATGACAGTGGTTATGAAATGTGACAGTGGGTTTAAACAGGTCAACAAAGCAATCAATAAGAATTGGTCGCTATTGAAGACTGATCCTGCATTTTCTGGCATCTCAAGTGCCCTACCCATGATTGGAGCCAAGCGAGGCAGAAATTTGAAGGATGTACTGTTTCGCCCTGACATGAGACCATCAACTGGTGGAGGCGGCTGGCTGCAGAGAAAGATGGGGTGCTTCAAATGTTTAAAATGCACGACCTGTAGAGCCCTCATAACTGGGTCAACATTCTGTCACCCGCACTCTGGGCAAAAAATCAAGATTCAGCACCATTTGGTCTGTACAGCTGATTATGTTGTTTACATCTTAAAATGCCCGTGTGGGCTCATTTACGTGGGCAAAACGATTAGGACTTTCCGTGAGAGGATGAATCAGCATCGCTCCTCAATACGGTTAGCCTATGCCACCAAGACAACTGACAAACCGGTGGCTGCCCATTTTCTTAAATTGAACCATCAAATAGCCTCAATGTCATATATGATTATTGACTGTGTCCCACCATTGGAAAGAGGAGGGGATCGAGGTCTTCTATTATTGCGTAAGGAGGCGAGATGGATACAAAAATTGGACACTATCTCCCCCAGAGGACTTAATGAGTATAACTCATTGAGTGTGTTCCTATAAAATGGACTCTAATTTTCTCCCCTTTTCTCCATTTATCTTTTCAATTTTTTTGTATTTTGGAAATTGATGAATTAACAGTGTATTAGTGCGCCTGGTAATAAATCTTTTTTAAAGTTTTTTAGTAAAATATAAAAAATTTAAATAAAAATGGAACTGTTTTAATTCACTGATGTGGACCTTTTGTGCTAAACATTATGTGCAGCTCGTTTGTAGATATGGAGCGCTGTTATCTTTGCGTTCTCTGACACCCCAGTCATTGCAGTGTGGGAACAACATGGCAGTGACAGCATCCTGCTGGTGGAGCGCAAGCCAGGCGTTGACATGCAGGTCATGGCCGGTATCCATAACAACGTAGCAAACACAATGCACACACTTCCGGTGTGTGGAACACAAGCTGGGCGCTGGAACGCATGACGCGACCAACGTTGATGCTGCTACCTCTAGCGGATGTGATGTATGGGTTTCCGGCGTGTGGTACGCAGGCCGGGCGCTGGAGCGCACGCCGCTGGTCACCACACTAATTAACGGATATGAGGGAGGTATGACTACTTCCGGCGAATGGAACGCAGGTTAGCGGTGGAACGCACGCCGCAGCGAAGCGCGGAACACGGCTATGGATAAGTGTCACTTGCCTGTATTACACGCTGTTTCTTGGTCTGGGTGAGCAGCATTAAATGATATGTAAATGTTTACAATAGACGCAGTATATGAGCTGTTATAGTTGATTTAACGATTGATAGGCACTTCCGGAAAAATTAAAAGTGGGAGTTGCCCCAGCACTTGTTGTTTGAGCATAAAAGGTCCATTAAGGGATTGTTGGTTGTGCACTGGTGGAGGCAGGAGTAAGGGGGTCTTGACAAAGGTCTATGTTTAGACCGAAACGTTGACCATGCCCACTGTCACCTGAAAATATCGGCTGTGGTATGTAAATAAAACATCTGCATTTTGGATGAAGTCCGGTGAGTGCACCCATTATTTCTATGTGGATATTCTGTGGAAGCACCTGAATACAGTTTGGGACTTTCTGGTTTGTGGCACCCTGGCAGTTGGATACTTGTGAGGAGCGTGCTGTTCGATCTGCATGGATATATATATATTTATATATATACATACATATATATACATACAGGGGCGTCAACAGCAGTGTAGACCCCTGGGCATAGCAATGTATTGGGGCATCTACCGATCCTCCAGCGGTAGGGGTGGGGGAAGCTTTGATGTCTCCCGGGTTGGGTATTATATCAACCGCTCAGCATGTAGGGCCTGGATCAGTAATTTTCACTAATTACCCCTTTACTGCACAGATGGTGGGAGATGGGGTGGGAGTAGGGGGCATTGGGCTGAATAAAGGGGTGCTGATACATAACTTCCAGGGTGGTAGAGGATGTTTAATATGCAGAGGAGGGGTGTATAGTGAAGTGGGCTTATTATTCATAATTTTCTGGTGGGAGGACAGCTTGCTTGACTTCAGATATCTCCAGTTCCAAGAAATAGATTTCTTAGATTTTAATGGAGTTAAAAACTAGAGAATCCCACCTACCAAATGATATTGGGAACTAGGGGATCAGAGTTCAGGAGGTGGAGCAATCTGCCAACGAGCATATAAAACTACATACCAGGTGTGTGGAGCTGGAGCAGTAACCAGCAGCTGGAAGGCTGATATCTCTGGTTCTCGGAACAGTAGAGACAAGCTACCAGTATCCACCAAAGGGTGAGAGTCCCCGTTTTTGGAATATACCCTCAGAAAAACTCTAAATCAGACAGAACCTGAAATATCTGACTGGGAAGAGCAATTAACAGGCTTGGATGTGGACCAGAAGTCAGATATCTCCGGTTCCCAGGGGCCGATTTTTAAAATTATTGTACCCATCGAAAGAGGGGACCCTCAGCTTTCAGCCTAGGGCCCTTAGACCCCTGGGGGTGTTTCTGGGTACTCAGAATCCCCCCTGCATGCGCTACTGGGTATGGGTAAAAACCGGACCCGGACAAAGGCCCGGACCGCCAGACCGAACATCAAACTCTGCATTCTGGAGCTTGTGCACACTGTCAGGGGCATTGGGAGGGTGGATTGCAATCTCCAGGCTTCAGAAAGGCCACAGGGCGTGCGCAGTGCATCTCAGCACTTGTGAGTTGCTGCCTGCCCCACGGCTCCCTCTACCTCCAGAAATATGTAAACTGCAGTCAGTGTCCAATTGAGCTGTGGCTGCACTGCTTTGCTTCCCAGTTTGTCCCAGAAGGCCTCAAGCTGCTGCAGGAGAGAAACGGACGGAGGAGCACTATGCAGCACTAACAGCTTAGCATGCTGCAGCAGCGCTTCCTCCCAAACTGAGCCTCGGAGGAGAGAGAAGTCAGCTTCTACTGTGTATCAATCCCAGGGGAGCTCTGGCATCTATGCTTTCAGCTGAGGAAATGGTGAGGCCAGTGTGGAGAGGGGGATTTCATACCCTTCAACTGTACCGATTTTGCCGGTACAGTGTGCCGGGCAGCTCCATACACTGCCCAATGCCTGTAACATGGCAGGGCTGTTTATTGGCTGGTACTTTATCTGCAGCTGGCGGGATGCAGCAAGAGGGGAGCGCAGTTCAGCGGCACACAGTGAGTGGGCATATATATATATATATATATATATGTGTGTGTGTGTGTGTGTGTGTGTGTGTGTTGATTGGCTATGTGTTTATTCAAAATTGCCCACACATTCGGGAAGGGGATGGCCACGTCCCCATTACCAGGAAAGTCCAGAAACAGAGCATTTTCTCCCTCATGGAGAGGGACAGGTAGGCAAGTATGAGATGATAATTATTATATCAAGCATATGGATAGAGATCAGGTGCATTGCAGTGAGTGTACAGTAACTGTACTGCAGAAAAAAACAATTTGAAGAGGCTTTTACTCAGGGCCGGCACCACCACTAGGCAGGTCTAGGCATTTGCCGGCCACTGGAGGGCGGTACTGAGCCGCTGAGGAGGAGAGGTACCATAGAGGTACCCATACCATAGAGAAACCAGGATGCGCCGCGGGGACTGGGAGCAGGTGAGAAAGAAAGTGTAGCTTCCCTCCCCCCCCCTGGACACGGTGCAGTGTCACCCGCACCCCCACCCTGTGGTGCAGTATAGTCTGCACCCCCGTCCGCCGTCCGCTGAAATTTCCCCTGCAGCGGGGACTGAGAGCAATACACTGTATCTGTATAGTGTATTGTTACTAGGTGTGAACAGATACTAGGAGGAGGAGCTAAATCTAGGTGTCAAGGAAGATTAGGGGGAGGAGCTGAGTGTAACAGGGGCCTGACATACTATATAAGGAGGGGCAGAGCTCATTTGGGAGCTTGCTCATTGAGAGGGAAGCTTGCATACTAAAGTGAAGCTTGATTACTTAAGTGAGTTGGAAACTGAAGCAGTTAGAGTTAGAATACTGAAAAAGGTGAGTTTGAACACAGTCTAAATTTTCATATTCTGTTTTATTGTAATATATTCATCTTCTTTCTATCCTATTGTAACCTGTTGCTCAATTTTGACATTTAATTCATTGTATCTATATTTTTCCAACATAGTATTTCATTTTACTCATTCACTATTATTTTCTCTTATCTTTGCCACACATTTATTGCACTCTGTTTCCCTCTTCAAGCCTGCTCACATTTTTCTCACTTCTGACCTTCTCTGTTCCCTTCATTCTCTCACGTGTTGTTGTTTCATACTTAATTGGATTACTCAATCAACCTGATTTTACCCACTGGTCTCCTCTCTGACAGTAGTTCCTTGCCTGTTACCTTCTCTCTCACTCTGTTTTCTACCAAATCTACTACAGACGCTGTCTGTCCTCCCAAATCCCTCTGTCTGCTTTCACTAACCTACCCTCTCACCTTCGGTTCCTCATGGCTGTTAATCTCTCAACTTCACTTTCTCCAACTGCTCCTCCCCCCTCCCATCCCATACCTATCCTGACCACTCGCCCCCGCACCCCCACCCTCCCAATGACCCCCCCTCGCTTCTGCAATCCCAAAAACCTTATCCACATAAATACACAACCCACCCCCCCTCTTTCCTGTGCACTATGGAACGCCAGATCCATCTGCAACAAACTCCCTGCCATCCATGACCTATTCATCTCTAGAGCATTCCACCTCCTTGCTATCACCGAGACCTGGCTCTCCACCTCTGATTCTGTCTCTCCAGCTGCTCTCTCCCACGGTGGCCTCTCTTTCTCTCACACTCCCAGGCCTGACGGTCGCCAAGGTGGCGGTGTGGGTTTTCTCCTCTCAGCCTCTTGCACCCACAGTGTCATTCACCCTGAACCCTCTCTCCTTTTCTCCTCCTTTGAGTCTCACTCTATCCGTCTATACTACCCCTACCACCTCCGTGTCGCTGCAATCTACCGCCCCCCTGGCCCTATCTCCCAATTTCTTGACAACTTCGCCGCCTGGCTTCCACACTTCCTCTCCTCCGACCTGCAATCTGTCATTCTTGGTGACTTTAACATCCCCTTGGATAACCCCGCTGATCCTGGCACCTCCAAACTCCTCTCTCTCTGCTCCTCTCTTGGCCTATCTCAGTGGACTACCTCTCCCACCCACATCCAAGGACACTCCCTCGATCTCGTCTTCTCTCGCTCTTGTTCCCTTACTGACTACACTATCTCAGCTTTTCCTCTTTCTGACCATCACCTCATCTCCTTCTCCCTCACTGCTTCCCCCTCTCCCACCCCCCCTTCCAAGCGCATTGTCTCACGGCATAACGTCAACACACTTGATCTTGCTGCCTTCTCAAACATGCTGTGTCCTCTTCTCGCCCCAATCGCCCTCATGTCCTGCCCGAACCTCGCTGCCTCCCTCTATAATGACACCCTATCTTCGGCATTGGACTCTGCCTGCCCTCCCTCCTCTATCCCCCTTCGATGCTCCAACCCCCAACCGTGGCACTCACCTATCACCCGATTCTCTTGCACTGCTGAGCGCTTCTGGAAGAAATCACGCTCCCTTGCGGATTATCTCCATTTCAAATTCATTCTTTCCTCCTTCAGCTCTGCCCTTGCTCTGGCCAAGGAATCCTACTTTAAGTCCCTCATCCTTTCCCAATCATCCAATCCCCGCAGGCTCTTCGCCACCTTCAACTCCTTGCTCTCCCCCCCTCCTCCAGCTCTTCCGTCCTCCATCGTAGCCGCTGATTTTGCTACCTACTTTTCAACCAAAATCTCCTCTCTCAGGACTGCCATCACTGCTGCCATGACCTCACCCTCTCCCTCCTCCCCTCCTACATCTCCACTCCCCTCCTTCCAACCCCTGTCCTCATTTTACCCCACCACTGCTGCTGAAATCCACTCTATCCTTCAATCCGCTTCTCCCTCCACCTGCCCGCTCGATCCTATCCCCTCCAATATTATCCGTCGTCTCAGTCCGTCAGTCTGCTCTCACCTGGCTCACCTCTTTAATCTTTCCCTATCCTCTGGGATCTTCCCTTCCTCCTTCAAACACGCTCTTGTCTCCCCAATTCTCAAAAAAACAAATCTGGACCCCAACTCTCCATCCAACTACAGGCCCATCCCCCTCCTCCCTTTTGCCTCCAAACTCCTAGAACGTCTGACCTATAATCGTCTCCTAAGCCACCTTACTGCTAACTCCATTCTAGACCCCCTCCAATCCGGGTTCCGCCCTTTAAATTCCACTGAAACTGCCCTGACCAAAGTCACGAACGATCTACTATCGGCTAAATCCAAAGGCCTCTTCTCTATCCTCATCCAGCTTGATCTGTCGGCTGCCTTTGACACTGTTGACCACCCTCTCCTGCTCAACACCCTCCGCTCCTTTGGCATCACTGGCACGGTCTTCTCCTGGTTCACCTCATACCTCTCCGATCGCTCCTTCTCCGTCTCCACTCCGAGCTCCTCCTCTCCTACTACCCCCCAGCCTGTCGGTGTTCCCCAAGGGTCAGTCCTTGGCCCTCTCCTCTTCTCCCTCTACACCACCTCTCTGGGCACCCTCATCAGCTCCTACGGTTTTCATTACCACCTTTATGCTGATGATACCCTAATCTATCTCTCCTCCTCCGACTTATCCCCATCACTCCTGTCCAAGGTCTCCGAATGCCTCACGGCCATCTCAGCCTGGATGACCCAACGCTTCCTGAAACTAAACATGGCTAAAACTGAACTTCTAATATTCCATCCCCCGAACATCCCCTCTTCTCCCACTATCTCCATCAGCATTGGTGAAACCGAGATCACGTCCACCGACCAAACGCGCTGCCTCGGTGTCATCATTGACTCCTCCCTCTCTTTCACCCCCCACATTCGTGCTCTCTCACAGTCTTGCCGCTTTCACCTACGCAACATCTCACGCATTAGACCATTCCTCTTCACTGACGCGACCAAAATTCTCATTCACTCTCTTGTCATCTCCCGCCTTGACTACTGCAACATCCTTCTATCTGGGCTACCTCTCACCCGCCTCGCACCTCTCCAATCCATTCTTAACGCTGCTGCTAGGCTCATCTTCCTCTCCCGCCGCTCTACCTCCGCCTCCCCCCTCTGTTTATCTCTTCACTGGCTCCCCATTCCTTTCCGAGTTCTCTTTAAACTCCTCACCACCACCTACAAGGCTCTCTCCTCCTCCACAGCTCCCTACCTCTCTTCACTGATCTCTATCCACACTCCCTCCCGTCCTCTTCGCTCGATCACTGACCGCCGACTGACCTCTCACCTAATCACCTCCTCCCACTCCCGTGTCCAAGATTTCTCTCGCGCTGCCCCCCTGCACTGGAACAACCTCCCGCCACCCATCAGGCTATCTGATTCCCTTACCTCCTTCAAGCGCTCCCTCAAAACCCACTTGTTTCGATTAGCCTATCCCTCCTCCTAACCTCTTTTGATCCTCCTATCCTGCCTCCGTTCCCCTCCGTTCCTACTTATCCTATTGTATTTCGTTCGTCCACCCACCTATTTTTAGTATGTTAACTCTTATGAGCAGGGCCCTCCTTCCTCACGTACTCACCCTACCTCATTACCTCACCTGTGCTCCTGTCCTGTTCTTCCCTTCCTCTACTTCATCTTCAGTCTCCTTGACAATTTTGACACCTACTTCTGAACTGATGCTGATTTTAGTTCTACCAGCTATACCCCTATTTATACTGTATCTTTCAACACACCCTGTACGTTACCTTGTAATTTTTTTTTTTTTTTGTTTGCTATGTACGGCGCTGCGGACACTTTGCGGCGCCTTATAAATAAACGTACTACTACTACTACTAGTGATTTGTACTACAGGTTCGGTATACCTTATCCAAATATCCCTTATCCAAATTATTCCGAAAACCATGCATTCCAGAAAGTGAGAAAAAATGTTTTGTGCTAAAAGCTCTACTGGGGACATCTGTAACTGGCACTACTGGGGACATGATATATAACTGGCACTATATATGTGCAGGAAAATGATTGCTTGCCATTCAAAGTCAGTATCTGAGATCGTACATTAACTTTGTTTCATGTTCTGAAACTTTGTTTTATACACAAATTAAAAATATTTGTGTGTATTTCATGTGTTTGATGTGTTTGTACAACATAAATACAAGATACCTCAAGATACATCATTGAAATATAAAAATATTCTGAAATATGGAATAATCCGTTATCCAAAATTCTTCTGCTTCCGAGCATTTTGGATAAGGGATACTCAACTTGTATTTACATTTTGTTTAGTTTGCAAAAAATAACAGAATTTATTGTTTCCCAAATAATTTTAACATTGTCCTCCATTGTGATTACAGCTCCACATCTCAGAAGGCCTTCTGCTATGCAGACTACACATCATGGCCCTTATTCTGATTGACGCGTACTTTACCGCATACTTTCGGATCGCGTCTTTACGGCGTCTGCGCATGCGTGGAGAACGCAACGCGCATGTGCCACGCCTTGACTCCGTACCAGTTCGGCCAAATCCCGTCCAAAACTGTTCCCCGCAATCAGTCGGGAAATATGGGCGTATTATGGGCGTCATGCGGAATGACACATGGGCGTAGTTTCAAAGTGGGCAAAACGGGGCGGAAACATGGGCGGACACGGGGGAGTACACTTATGTTGGGGGGCGTACATTCGGATACCACTCCGAATGCACGCGATCAAAAAGGGCAGAAATGTGCGGTGTCCACAAGTGTACTATTGCTTTGCGGACACCACTCGTTCATGCGGTAGGCGAACGTACCGCCTAATGACTACAAGCATTAACACCTGAACCCAATAGAATCTACTCCTTTACTCATTACTCACTAATAGGCCGCTTGTCAGTGCTTTAATTGAAACCATTGCTGCTTCAAGGAAACCTTACTAATCCCCCACATATGCTGTACTTGTCAGACACTTTAAAACTGCTAACAATGGACATGACTGAATATTAATACTATCAATACACATGTGTATTCGACATGTACTCATGAAACCACACATTTTTGGTAAAGTAAACAAATTTATTTCTATACATGTCACAGTCAATGCCACTGTGATGCAATGACCAAAAAATACAAAATCCAAAAAATAAACAACATGGCAGGAATGTACCAAAATAAATAATAATACAAAACAAATATAATTGCACACAGATGGACTCCAGCACCTCCTATGTGCCACTGCACATGCAGCCAGTGGGAAATGAGGAGGCTGCTGGCCCTTCTACAGCAGGGCAACCTGCACCTGACCATTCTACAGCAGGGCAACCTACACCTGGCCCTTCTGCAGCAGGCCAACCTGCAGCTGCCTCATATGCACCATCAGCAGAATCATTTGGAACACAACCGGGGACTTCACAAGATAGTACCATGGCCATCACTTCAAGTACAGCTGACAGTAATGGCAGGCAAAAGAGGGCAACAGGGGCACCAAAAAGGACATATGAAGCAAGGGCTCATCTGGTTACCCTCAGCACGTGATTGGACACAAGAAGCTGACACACACAGCACAATGGAAGATTTGGGACCACATAACGGTGGAGATTAATGCAGCCACAAGTTCATTTGCGACCACGTTTGGCCTTGGTAGGCTCCTTGGCCTGTGCAGCAGCTCTTCTGGCACGGGCAGATGCTGGGGCAGGTGGAGCAGATGATGTTGAGGGGTTGGCTGGTCTACCCCTCCTGCCAGCAGGGAGTGTTGCCGGTGGTAATGCACCAGAAACGGATGACATTAGGACCCTGTTGCTGGTAACCAGCTCCACCATAAGCTCATTATGGTGGAGGAGGAGATCATTTTGGTGGGTGGCTTGCTCGGCCAGCACCTGAGCACTTGCAGCCATGGCCTGATGTGACTCAGCCATGGCCTGCATGCTCGCAGCGATGGCCTGCTGGGTGCTGACCAAGCTCGCCAGGATCTCCTCGGTCCTACGCATCCGTTCTGATGCCAAGTCTCCCTGCTGGTTGATGTCCCCAAGCATGTTGGCCAAGGCGGCCAAATCGGCTTGGGCCGATGGCTGCTGCTGCACAGGCCTACCCCTGGGGCCAGGTGGCACGGACTCCTCCACCTCCTGAGCAGAGTCGTCACCAAGCGGTGGGGTGTCTGTGGAAAAAGATAAACACAATTAGGACACATTCTAAGATAATTACTTGCACAAGTTTATGGCATGACCAATATTTACCTTCAATAAAAGACGCAAACACTTCAGCTGGGGCCTCGCTATCCATCGTGCTCACCCCCCTGATCTCCTCAACTGATATACAGCTCTCGGCCATCAACTCCAGGGGGGTGAGCTCTAGCCCTGATGGCATGGGCCCGGCCCCAGATGTCTGGCTGTGTTCCCACCGCTTGGTCATCTTCCTCTTCAGGTTGGTTTTGAAGTCCTGCCACCTGCAATGTAAGTTGACATATTAATACATGTCACTCCAGATGTTAGCTGTTGCAGCCATTGCTCTGTGCTACATATTACGACATGTGATTAATGTCCAAAAGATAATATTACATGCAACTATGATATCAACCGTTACAATACACATTCACAATCACCCTACTCTAACTCTCAACGAAATAACATGGCAATAATGTCTGTGTATCGTAACAACCTCACGGGCCATTTGCAAAATCCATCTAAGCATCAATTCAATCATTACTTGGCTATTACTGGGCACATGTATCACAAAACAACTTGCCTCTTCTTCACATGGTCCGTCTCACGAACTTGTGGCGCTACTTCATTAATCTCTGCCGTTATCTGTTCCCAAATCTTCCATCTGCGTGTGTGTGTCAGCTTCTCCGATGGACACTCAATCCAATCACGTGCTCGGGGAACCAGGATGGCAAGCTCCTGTGCTTCATATGCCTTATTTTTTTTTGGTGGTTCCTCTGTTGCCCTGGCTCTCCCCTTGCCACGTCCATGGCCACGCCCCCTGTCACGTGTCGCTGCACTTGAAGTGCTGGCCATGGTACTACCTTGTGAAGTCCCCGGTTGTGTTCCAAACAATTCTGCTGATGGTGCATATGAGCCAGCTGCAGGTTGGCCTGCTGCAGAAGGGCCAGGTGTAGGTTGCCCTGCTGTAGAATGGTCAGGTGCAGGTTGCCCTGCTGTAGAAGGGCCAGCAGCCTCCTCATTACCCACTGCCTGCATGTGCAGTGGCACATAGGTGGTGCTGGAGTCCAGATGGTCAAAAAGTTGCTGCAGCTCTGGGTCCACCTCTGGTTGTGATCCAGACATGTTAGCAACAACATTGTCACCTTCTAATACACCTTTATATACTGTTTGTGTATCCTGTTTGGCGGACATCAGCGGCAGCTGCGTTCCGTGCGTGAGCGTACGTCGCTGTTTTTTCGCGCCGCATACGGTGGCGGAAATTCCATTGTGTAAAACCTGGCGAAAGTTCGACATGAAATACTGGTCACCAATGCTAACATTGCATAGAATCTTCTGATACACCTGTGACTATTGCACAATACACATGCTATTTGCTAGCATGACATGACATTTGATTCATGACTACTGTGGTATTGTGGAGTTTGATTGCAAGCTAAAAGTAGCCCAATCCCTTAGATAATCCAGGCCACAAGTCATGCAATACTCATCTCTACTGTTATAGACCACACATGTGAGAGGCCTATAAATAGTGACTTGCTGCTAGAATCATTTGTCTCCAGATCTGGACTTGTCAGGGTCTAAGGTAAGCTCTTCCATGCTCCTTGTAGATATGATATCCATTAACAATGTAAGTGTATGAATGTATGCACCATTGCCTCACTGCCTACAGATTGTTGGGCCAGCAAAGTGCGTGTAGCATTATTGCAACATGTCACATGTTCACTATTTCACTCACAGGTTTTAAACCTGTGTGGGTTCATCTATTGCAGGACAACATGTCCCAGCAATAGATGAAATGTCTCATAGTACATGATGTCGGCAAAAAATGCTGACACCTTTATCTGTGTGTTTAGGACGGTGTGTATTGAGTTCATATTATTGTTACATCATTATAGAGTCAAATGGATCTGCGGGATTTCACGGGGCGGCCATCTATTGTACGTATTGAAGCCTACAAATCTATTTGTAGTCGGATATGGCCATTATGTGCATAGGTGCATCAGTATTTATGTTCATTTCTTTATAGGTTGCTGAAGCAATGATGCGCTACATGGAGAGGAGGCTAAGGGCACTTGCGGCTCTCCCCACTCGTCGCCCAAGGAGGCCAGGACGTGCTAGAATCTATCGCACACGGGTGACTCTGTTTGCTATGCCCGATGATGAGGTACTTACTAGGTACCGGTTACCGCCACATGTAATTCTGGATCTGCTCACGTTAATTGAGAGCGATCTGGAACCTCTACACGGGATCACGACAGCAATTCCGCCTCACACACAGCTGCTGGCGGTGTTGCATTTCTGCGCCTCAGGATCATTCCAACAAGTAGTGGCAGTACTTGCTGGAATATCTCAGCCGGCCTTCTGCCGAATCCTGAGGCGTGTGACGTCGGCCATGTTCAGGCGCAAGGGGCACTTCATGGCCATGACATTTGCCACCGAGACCCTGCGCAGAAGCCAGCAGGCCTTCCATCAAATTGCTGGCTTCCCTAATGTGATAGGGGCTGTGGATGGCACCCATGTACCATTTGTGCCTCCATCTCGAAGTGAGAAGATATATAGGAACCGCAAATTGTTCCACTCACTGAACGTGATGGTGGTATGTGGCCCATCCATGGAAATTCTCGCCTTCAACTCGAAGTTTCCCGGAAGTGCCCATGACTCTCATGTCATCCGACAAACCGGGATATGGCAAAGACTCCAAGAGCTGGAAGGCCGTGATGCGTGGGTTCTGGGTGACTCCGGTTACCCATGTACGCCCTGGCTACTTACGCCGTACAGCTCCCCAGAACCGGGCCCACAGGAGGCATTCAATCGGGCGCATGTTGCCACCAGGCAAGTGGTGGAGCGCTTAATTGGCCTTTTAAAGGGTCGATTTAGAGTGCTCCACCGCACTGGTGGTGACTTACAATATGCGCCTCAAATGGTGTCGAGGATCGTGGGCCTGTGTATATTTTTCCACAACATTGCTGTGCGGCGTGAGATACCCTTTGATGAGTGGGAGGTACCATCTGAGCCGCAAGATCCGCCCATGCGCCCATCCCGCGCCCCTGAATGCCGGAGGGGATACCAGCTGCGGGACTCTGTGGCGCAAAGATACTTCAGGTACATTTTATCTAGTTGACAGAACACACCAATTTTAGTAAAAATCACCCCTTCAAATAAGTACAGTGTGTTAGTTGTCAGTGTTACAAAACGAAAATTAGCCAGCCTGCCCTCCTAATGGCAAAGAAATAGTAGATATTTATCATATGTGTTTAGTTTTGGGGGAAGTTCAATATAGGTGCTCATTATTATACCTTGTACAAGGGATCTTATGTGTTTGTTATATCTTCATTATTGTAGTTGATACTATCCCTGATGACTGGTGAGTACATTGATTTATTCTCTAATGTGTTGGGGATTTTTTCCTGTGTTGATGTATGATTTGTTTGCAGATATATATATATATATATCTATATATATGATATTTGAATTTATTAACATGTTTAAACATTTCAAGGAGCAGGCAGGCAGGCAGGCAGGCACCCAGGCAGGCAGGCAGGCAGGGCTGGTGTATAATGCTGGTCTCAGGATACCTGCAAGTATGTGTATGTGTCTTTTAAACATAAATGTACGCATACACATAGATGCATAGAGTAAGTAATGCTAACTACAGCTATGCGTTGCTAAGCTATAGCACGCGTTGCTTGGCGGAGCGAGGCGTCATTGGATTTGCTAAGTGCATACACACTGTGTTTTATATATATCAGATTTGTTCATTGCCATACATCAGCACTACTGTTTTGAAGGCATGCGAATTTGTCACCATTTGTGTTGGCGCAGAGACGCTGTTCATGTAAAGATGAACAATAAAGTTATTAACACAAATAACTGTGATAAACCAATGCCACCACCTGATTGGTTGATTGATGCCATTGTTAACATGGCGGAGACACGAAGGGCAGACCCCTTTTCACCTGCGGAGCTGAGGGTTCTGGTCTCCGTCATGGAGACAAGGCTGGGCCGTGCGGGGCCCTTTATCAGTAACCGCCATAAGCGGAGGGCCTATGCTGCGGCAGGGCGCCGTATTTACGCCCGCACTCGGGTGCGGAGGTCCATCGGGCAGCTCGAGAGGCGGTGGTCGGACCTCCGCAGGCGCCAGCCCCAGCTGTTACAGCAAATCAGGGGCGAAATAGCTGATTGTGAGTATTTTAGCTATGAAATTTCGCACTTACAACATAGCATATATAAACAATAAAATGTGTCTCATGATAAGTGGGTGTCCATGGGTTTAAAAGTCCATAGACTGTTATGTGTGCTTCTTCCTGGTTAACATGCAGTCATGTGGCTTTTATATGTAATGACATAGCATTGAGGATTCTGATGCATACAATGTGCCAGATGTAATATGTGTTACACATTGATAAATGCCAGGGTTGTAATGTTTGAACAAATTACTAACAATCACATAATAATTTAAATGTCACATTTTGGAGTCCATTAACAGTAAGGAGCTACTTTCCAGCATCGTTTGCCATCATTATCACCCTTCCATGTATGTCTTGTTATGGATTAATACATGTGCCCCAATGACCCGACATTGACCATGATTTTTTATTCTACCACACAGCACGAGCCCGAGCCCGACAGGCACGTGAAGAGGCCGAGGCAGCCCTGGCCGAGGAGGAGGCCCAAGACCCTGAGGAGGAGGTGGCGGCAAGGGTGGAGGAGGAGGAAGTGGAGGAGGAGGAAATGTTGGAGGAGCAAGTGGAGGAGATGGTGGAGGAGATGGTGGAGGAGGTGGAGGAGATGGTGGAGGAGGTGGTGGAGGAGGAGGAGGTGCCTGAGGCGGTGGTGGTGGAGGAGGTGGAAGAGGAGTTGGTGGCAGAGGAGGAGGTGTTGGTGGCGGAGGAGGAGGTGGAGGAGGTGGTGGTGGTGGTGGAGGAGGAGGAGGAGGTGGAGGAGGTGGTGGTGGTGGAGGAGGTGGTTGTGGCGGAGGAGGTGGACGAGGTCATGGTGGCGGAGGAGCTGGCGGAGGAGGGGGCTGAGGAGGCCACGGTTGCCCCAGAGGATTCCGAATCCGAGGGGGAGGAGGCGTGCCAGGCCCCAGAGTCCCATCAGATCGGTATGTTTACATAATGCATCATTCATGAAGTAGTTGTACTGGTATTTGTTATGTAGCACTGGTGATTAAAAATTTTGTTCCAATACTATTCATATAGACCCCAAAGTGGGTAGCTACAGATACAGGTACCGGTTAGATGGGGTGTCCAAGGCATCCCTTTCATCCAGGACACCTCTGAATGACACAGGTTTGTGGGATGGGTTGGAGCTCCATTTTGACTGCCACATCACCGTTGTAGTTAAACAGGATCCTGGAGTAAAGGGATGAGTGGATCATTTGTGGATTAAATTCACCTGCTGCAAGCGTTGATTATGACCCAATCAAATAGTGGAATCTATATTTGTGGTGAATGTTATTTATAAACTATAGGATGTATGCTATAAATGGAGTATGGCCCAGCCTACCTTGGAATGGAGTCACAAGTTGCCAGTGTCCCAGGAGGCTCCTCTACCTAAACACCCCCTGTAGTTCAGATTTTTTTTTGCCCCGCACAGAATTGTAGGTTGGTTTAGACTGAATTATGATTTTGAGGATGTGTACTGTGCATTCCTGACATTTGCATAACTCCCATGCCACGAACCATCACTGAACTTAGACTGAGGAGATTGTGACAAGTTCTTATTGACGGAGCCCATTACATGCTTGTCATTGGTTAGTCATGGGTGGGTTGTGACTGAGAAGAAACACTATGACTGTTATGTCTTCTGCAGAGTAAAGGGTAGAGTGAAAAAAACACAGTATGTAGCAAATAAGTTTGCATGTATGTATATATGTATGTGTCATATCTATTTATCTATGTGTGTCTCTATCTCTCTACATATATATATATATATATATATATATATATATATACACACACATGTCACCTAGCATTTGTGCAATGTATGTAGCAGTATGTGAAATGTATGCATGAAAATCATGACTAATTTTTGCCCCTTTGACATGCCCACAGATGCCACAACACCGGCAGATGAGGGGATTCGTGGGGCCCTGCTGCGGATGGGCCACCACTTAAGACTACTCATCGCGGATCTGCAGGACCTGCGCGATTTGCTTTTGTAAATTTTTTTCTTTTGATTTTGAGATTTCATTGTTAATCATAATAAATTATTTATGCAAGTTGAAAGTTGTTGGTTTTCTTTGCACATTACACAGTATATGTGTAGATTGTTTATAATATTTGACACAGGGTCTAATACAAACCATTGCACTTGAATTGCTGTAAGGGTTAATGTGTGCAATGCATGTGTTAGGCATGCTTGTAAGGATATATTGGCATCTAATTGATTCCAATTCCAAATAAGCATTTTTTGATGAGGATAGGTAATTGAATAAGTGGGTCATGTGATGTATTGCAGAATATACATAATAGTGGGTTGTTTGGCGTAAATACTCCGCTTACGGGCGGTAGCACCGCTTGGCTCCCGTTCGGATGCGGTATTCCCGAGCATACTCTGTAATACTCTGTAATACCGTGCAGAATCGGAGTGTTTCTCCCGCACACGCATGGTTTGTATGTCGTCCGTAAACACGCCCTGTTCTTAAAGAGTGAGTCCGTCCGAATGCGGAGGACACGTGGGCGTTTCTACGGACGATGGCCGCACGCGGCAAAACACCGTGGCGTGCGGACCGCTCCGTAAGAATGCGGGAATATCCGCACCGATCAGAATAAGGGCCCATGTGAGCCATGATTCACAAGCTGCAGGTGAGAATATCCAGCATGCAACACTTAGGCAACACTCAATGGCATAAAAAACTCACCAATATATTTTACCATTCATTCACTAATTACTGAAGAACAAAAAATAAACATTAATAATAATTAAACAAATAATTACTGAAACATCCACATAATTAATCTCTAAGGTGGGTTTATGTAGTCCAAATAGTGAGCATTAGTGTACATTTTAAGACCCACACCCCATCACTTCAACACTATATTATTAATAATAATGATGCTACCACCACAAGATATTTCTACATCACATCATGTTAAAACACATGGTGATGTTAAAAAAACTGTATAAAAGGAGTTTAAAAAAAATGCATATCCCAACATTGGCCCAAAAAGGACACAATAAAACATAATACTCAGTAATGTGAACATATTTACCAATCTGAACATCTACACAGGGACATCCACACATCCAGTGCAGCCACAAGTAATGCCACAAGTGATGGAGGATGAAGAAGAAATCATACTGGAGTCCAGAACCTGTGGAAGAAGCAACACAGCCCGGCGATATGCCAAGGGCAACAATCGTCAGGCCACCACAAAGCACACCACTTACAGTACCTACTGCCAATGAGTTAGCTAGATCATTAGACACATGTAAAAACAAGAAGGTTAAGTTTATGGCTAATTAAACCAACCAGATGCAGAACATGCAGGGCTATCTTTGCAATATTTGCCAGCAATTGTGTAAGGTGGCCAACACCGCCCGGCTGGTGCAACCTGCCAGCATCGATAGTCGAATATCAGAGATCAGTCAGGCCCTAAGGGCACAAACTGATTTTCTATAAGTTTTAAACAATTATTCTTCCATCCACTATAAAACACATTCACGTTTATTTATTATCTATCCAATAACATGAGTACATAGGATACACTTATCATGCTAATAGAAAAAAGAATTTGGACACATTGTTTCAAGAAACATTTATTTATGTACATAAATCAGCTACTATTTAACCTAACCATCGAGAAGTCAAAAGATACTGTACGAGCAGATGTAAGACTCACATCTCTCCTACATGACACTAAATATTGCGACCACCACATCTGCATGAGAACGGAAATACCTTTAAAATTAAAATATGTATGCAAACAAATCTCCAAGCGGAATATCTGAAGTGATAAATAGGATAGAAAATACATCAGCACAAGAGAGGATTACCTAGCCGCCCACAAGTGTCAAATGATGCATACCTCCCAACTTGTGTCTGGATGAAATAGGGAAAAAGCGAAAAGGGGGCGGGGCGTATGCAAATGAGGGCGCGGCTTATGCTAATTAGCCGCGACCTCATTTTCATACGAGAATAGACGCTGTGCGCATGCGCACAGCGTCTATTCTACTAGATTGGGGGGTCTCCCAACTGCCACCCCCCGCAGCGGGACAATGCCTGCCGCGGGTGGGACGTCGGGACAGGACCCGAAAATCGGGACTGTCCCGACGGAATCGTGACAGTTGGGAGGTATGAATGATGCAATATACACGTCACAGAGAAATCGGCCTGGATAGGCTAATACAGATTTGAAATACTACTTAAACTCCACAGGGACTCCCGGACGGGTTGCCCTAAAAAAGCTAACCCTGCGAAAAGCGTGTCGGCTCTCCAGCCGTGTGTGGGTCTCAGTGTGACCGCTCCGTCAAATCACCCAGACTGCGGTGGCTTCAATATGCATATCAGTTCTTTTTAGGACTCTAATGTCTATGTTTGTCTATATGTAAATATGTGATTAGCGTGCAGTACCATCCTTGCTGTTATAAACAATCAGAGTGCACGGACACTCTGTCACATTCTGCCGCAGGAGGGAAAGGGAGCTGCCGCCTAAGCAGTTGGCTAACAGCTACCCTTACCGGCGAACAGATTATATTGTATTAGTCCAATATAGGACGGATTGTTATTACGCTCTCTCTGTTGAATTTCTGATAGCACCATTACAGTGGTTGACACAGATCAGTGTCAACACACTGATAGGGACAACCAGCGCACCTTCCCCAGCAAGACACAGATACCGCTGAGAGGGCGACTGTGATCCCATAAATTGGGACCCCCTATATGTAACAGGAGAGAAATATCAAAAGACTCTTTACTGCCTAATTGTGGACTCCTATTGAATAAAGCAAAAGTTGCCAACAATTCTCCAAAGTCCAATTAGCACGTATTTTGTCGGTAGTAACAACAAACATCCATAGAATCCTATGATAATAACAACATTTATTGTGAAAGCACCCAAAACACACAATACGACATATGACACACAAATAAAGCTACAAGAGGTTTCAATTCACACTCCAATTGCTTTAATAGCATAACTGTACCATAAATATGGACACATGATAAATATGAACGAAGGAATTGACAACCAATAAAACAGATAGCCCAGCAGGTTTACAAAAGGAGACAATAAAGGACACAGGGATTCCCCACACGTGCTTTTTAACATACACTGTATTCACTTGTTTGTTGTGTGCTATGCGTTTAAATTTCGCAGTTTTATTCTTGTGAATTAATTAAAAGTTACATTTTATTGAGGTCAATTTCTACAGGTGCACCACACCTTGACAAACTTTTTCTTTCCTTTTTGCATACTCGTTTACATAATATTGTTGGTTTTTATATATGCTAATTATTTCAAATGGGTACATAGGTAAACTACATTGACAATGGTACATTTTGCACATTTTCACACCATACCATACTTACCAGCATGTATGCATGAAAGACTCCAAAAGGTACAGCAGGACTTCTCAGGGGTTGGCCCTTAATCCCTTAAATATGAGTGTACTTGAATGCATTTCAATTGTTTTTAAAGGGAAGCATTGACATTTATTTCATTGCACACATCCAAACACCTGTGAAATTCTGTTGTATCAGTTCATTCCGAATCACATCCCCCCTCCGCGTATTCCTAACTACCCTAGGTTTGGTAGATTCAGCTTCCTCCACGACTGCTGCAATGTCATCCTCTACATAATTGCCTTGGGCCAGGGTAATGTTAGGCAGTATGCAGCAAGCCTGGATGATCATCACTACTTTGGCTGGGTGGTAAAGCAGTGTACTGGATGATCTGTCAAAATATTGGTTACGACTTTTCAACACCCCAAAGGTACGTTCCACAACATTGCGGGTAGCAAAGTGTGCATCATTGCAGCAGTGCTGTGCAGGGCCTTGTGGGTTACGCAGAGGTTTCTTGAGCCAAGGTAGACACCCATACCCTGAGTCACCTAGAAAATAAAAAGTGTGTTTTAGAGTGTGAGGTACCATGTGTAATGTTACGCTAGTAGGGTAACACATCACGATGTTGTTTGTTAAAGATATTTAAATTGTAACACATAAATACTTTCACAATTCTGTAATAAAATGTGACATACAGTATTAACAATAACATGTTTGTACCACCTACAATCTACCTAAATTACCAACACGTTCACATACAATGTTGCTAGAGGCTATGCAAGCACAATCAGGTGCAAATTAGTGGTGGAAAATGTGACCATTCACTTTGGCTGCCCTTAGCAACATGCCATTTGAAGTACAGGTGACATTTACAGGATTTAAAGCAATAGTCACTAAATAATAACACCACTATTCTGGTGTTTAATGTAGTTTTTTCATGTTAAACATTTTCTTTACTTTAGATAGAGACAAATAAAAATAATTCAAAATGTACTTACCAAGTAGCCAGCCCTCGGGCATGGTGCGCTCCTGGAAGCTGTCCCAAAGGCCAGAGTGACCCAGGATATAGGCATCATGGCAGTTCCTGGGGTAGCCTGCAACCACACTGAGAATTTTTGGGTTGGCATCACATACCACCTGCACGTTGAGGGAGTGATGCCCACGTCTATTGACATAGATGTATTCCCCTTACGTGTGGTGCCCGAATCCCAATGTGGGTGCAGTCTATGGCTCCCAGCACATTAGGGAATACTGAGAGCCGATATAATGCCACCTTCAGGTCCTGCCACTCGGATTCACAATGTGGGAATGTGACATATGTGTGCCACATCTTCTTCAAGGCAAATAAAACCTGAGTAAATGCTTAGAGAAAGTTGCTTGTGACATCCCTAACCACCATGAACTTACAGACTGAGTGGAGCCTGTGGAAAAGAAGTAGAGGGCACATATTAATGTTTTCAGCCCAGACACCGCATGGTTGACAGCCCTAAAAGGCTCCAAATCATTTCTCACATGCTCATATAAGTTGAACAGGTTATTGCAGTTCAGATGAAACTCCATCTCTCAAACCCTCACAGGTGCCCTTGATGATCTTGATATGTAGAGGAGTTTCTGATTATAGTAGGGGACACCTGTTAACCATTTCCCTTTTTTAAGTTGGTCTGTTTCAAAACCAACCATCTGAGCCTGGTCTGTTCATGTGGTGATTTTTTGTGAAAATTAGAGGTGAATTCCAAATTCACATCCTATTAAATTGGCGATTTGTATACTTTATAATGGGAAAACATCTGGATGCGAATTGATTTGCAAATTAAATCCGCCAGGTAACCATGTGCGAACTGACCGTGGAAAAATGCAATATTAAGCGCAATTTGCATCCTTATAATTTGACAATTTCACAAAAATGTGTGAATTTGGCCATTTTTTGACTAAAAATCGCAAAATTCTAGATATCTCATCCCTTTAAATGTCGCCCTTGATGTTTGTTTTGAACTCACATTCTGTATTTAAAATTTCTGAAGATAGTAAAGGCTTTACAGTACCTTTAATGACTTCAGTAGTTACAATAAAAAACATTACAGTATATTGTGGAAATCAAAAGAAAATAAGCTTTCTTTCCACTGATCCAAATGATATGTTGATCTCTACTGTTGCTAGGCGTTTTTGCCTTGTCAGCACTTGTGAAGTGTTTATGTTGTACTCATAAGGAAGCAATTTAGCAAATTGCTCTTTCACAGAATTATGCACTGCATTTTGTACAAGTAACATCAAAAGGCAAAAAAAGTATTGTATAGCAATACTACACATGTCCAATGACTAGAGAGCTGCTGTATTAAGAGGTGTTTTGCCCATTAGCTATTCAGACAAAGGCAAAAAGCAATTATTGTGGTTTCTTATATGTTTATTCACAAACCAAATGAAAAATAACCTTAATTTGCCAAAAATTCCTGTTTAAGTAAATTATTTTATTTCAAACAATAAATACTGTATAGCTAGATATTCTATTGTAGAGTAAGCAACATTTGCTGAATATAATGAGGGGATTAAACATAGTTAGGAGCAAATGAAACAAAGCAGCAAATACTGTAAGGAACATTTTGCACCTTGGTAAACCAGATTCCACTGATTTAAAATGTGATGAAAGATTTATGGGTAAGTATACTAAAGGGAAGGTTTGGTGGCAGTTTTAAATGCAGTCCATCACCGGCTGTTTCTACCTCCAAACCACTGGATTTATTATTCCGCAATGAGTGCTTTTATTCCACAATGGGTGGGAGACATTCTTCACAGGAAGAGGAGCAGCAGAACACGAGGACATGCACTGAAACTAGAGGGAGGAAGATTCAGGGGAAATTTGAGGAAGAATTACTTCACAGAAAGGATAGTAGATAAGTGGAATAGCCTCCCATCAGAGGTGGTAGAGGCAAATACAGTAGTACAATTTAAACATGCTTGGGATAGGCATATTGATATCCTTACAAAAAAATAAGGATCAAATATGGTAACATGTTTAAAAAAGGGGCAGACTAGATGGGCCAAGTGGTTCTTATCTGCCGTCAAATTCTATGTTTCTATGTTTCTATGTTTCTATGAAACCTACCAACAATGCTTTGTGGATTTAAAATGACCAAACTCCCTGCAAAAATCTGCCACAAAACTGCCAGATCTCTATGGCAAATTAGAATATGAAGACTCCCAGTGCACTACTAATTAAGTGAAGGGGGGTTGTCTGCAAGAAGCAGACCAAAAGACAAATGTGCCTTTTTGGGCGCACTCTTTATTGTACAATATTCAATATGATTACTACATTAAAACATAACTTTTAATAGGCTTCTTACACTAAAATACTGGGAGCAATAATTAATTTACAATCAGTCGTTTGATGCAT
This sequence comes from Crinia signifera, assembly GCF_055691185.1. Classification (NCBI taxonomy): domain Eukaryota; kingdom Metazoa; phylum Chordata; class Amphibia; order Anura; family Myobatrachidae; genus Crinia; species Crinia signifera. Next base: position 146,855,111 of record NC_139221.1, on the reverse strand, counting down.
ATTCAATTGACTGTCCATCAGAAATCAGAATTCACATATAACATTGAGACAAGACATAGACAAACATACATTGAGAGACAAGCTGTACCAATCGCTTGTCTTGATGTGCAACAAAATCTCTAGTCGCACTCTGAGATTTGATATCCTCAGCAAGATATCGATTTATCTATAGTACCAAATTACTTCGAATATCAATTGCCTCGGCAAAATATCAACTGATGGCTCAGCCGCTTCAGCTCTGACCATCTCTCATGCTCTTCAATTGTGATGCAGAGCCAGTTACTGCCCCTTATGATCAGGTGGAGAGGAGAGAGACCCTGTATAGTATTTCGAAATGAAGAAAAAAGACCCCGTGAGCAGTACTCCTACAACCGGTGGCTCCTGAGCATCTACTGTTGATTCACCCGTCTGAGTTACCAACCAGTCAGTTCGCCAAGAGTCTCCTCTCTGGCTAGTGAACTGGCCCCCTCCAGACTCTGCTGGATTCTGGCCTATAGGGGGGGGGGGTTTAGGTAACCTATTGGACTGAGTGTCGAGTGAGAATGCCAGGTTGGTTGTTATAAGGGAGTTATGGTATAGTGCACTTCTGCTTTCCAATTCAGCTTCGTGAGTCACCCTGGTGCTTTGCAGTATTGCAGGGAGACACTACGGGCTGGATGGATGAGAGAGTGTTTTTCAAAAGAGTGAATCCCAGTAATAGGTTGTCGGTTGACCAATCAATTGGGCTTCTGCTTTCAGAGATCTGCAAGCATCGAATCACTGATGAGAGAGTCCCAATTGAACGGTTGCCTAACCAACATTTAGGAAAAAAGTTTTTTAAGATCAAAGTAGGATTGTGACAGAGTAGAAAAAATGTTTTTGTAGGGATTAAATTGAACAGTGATATTCTCCTCCAGGTACTCTATACTTTTTTATACTGGGTGAATGAGATCCAGCACAACTCTGGAAGTCCCAGTGTGTACCGAATCACAGTCAATCAATTAGTAATCCTTTAATTGGATAAATTATCACCTGAGGGGGTGCAGCAAGTTTGATAATTCATGTATAAACAGTCAGTTCCTTGAATGTTAAATCGCTAATATACTTTATCTAAAATGGATACAGTGTAGATTATATGCATGTCTACAGACAACAGTAACATTTGCACTGGGGAATGTTACATTGATGCAATTCCAGACACTCAATATATTTTGGTTAAACTATCTGTTTACTAGGAGGTCAAATAAGTGCACAATAACGTATCAGTTAATGATAACACATACACATATCTAGCATAGAAGATTCAACTGTAACCACATTGATTTTGAACATAAAACAAGTATAAGCTGCTGTCAAATAAATATATCGTGAAGCTGCTGTAACTTGACAAAGCAGAAGAATGGACCAAAAATGCAGGCAAGATATGTGCTAATTATTGAATTGAGTGTATTCACATGAATTTTGGTCATTTATTAAGCTCACACAGCCAAACACGGGCAATAAACCGGCACCTGTTAATTAGCAGAGTATTACTGACATAGCGAACTTTTAGGGATTTGGTCTATTATCTTATATAGATCAAACCTGAGCTAGTTTATACAGCGATTGTTATCTTCATAGCAGCTTTAGGTTGATTGTCGGCAGCATAACTCCTTATTTAACGGAGCAGGCACAGCCCAATGGTTTATTCTTTTTGGTCCATTCTTCTGCTTTGTCAAGTTACAGCAGCTTCACGATATATTTATTTGACAGCAGCTTATACTTGTTTTATGTTCAAAATCAATGTGGTTACAGTTGAATCTTCTATGCTAGATATGTGTATGTGTTATCATTAACTGATACGTTATTGTGCACTTATTTGACCTCCTAGTAAACAGATAGTTTAACCAAAATATATTGAGTGTCTGGAATTGCATCAATGTAACATTCCCCAGTGCAAATGTTACTGTTGTCTGTAGACATGCATATAATCTACACTGTATCCATTTTAGATAAAGTATATTAGCGATTTAACATTCAAGGAACTGACTGTTTATACATGAATTATCAAACTTGCTGCACCCCCTCAGGTGATAATTTATCCAATTAAAGGATTACTAATTGATTGACTGTGATTCGGTACACACTGGGTCTTCCAGAGTTGTGCTGGATCTCATTCACCCAGTATAAAAAAGTATAGAGTACCTGGAGGAGAATATCACTGTTCAATTTAATCCCTACAAAAACATTTTTTCTACTCTGTCACAATCCTACTTTGATCTTAAAAAACTTTTTTCCTAAATGTTGGTTAGGCAACCGTTCAATTGGGACTCTCTCATCAGTGATTCGATGCTTGCAGATCTCTGAAAGCAGAAGCCCAATTGATTGGTCAACCGACAACCTATTACTGGGATTCACTCTTTTGAAAAACACTCTCTCATCCATCCAGCCCGTAGTGTCTCCCTGCAATACTGCAAAGCACCAGGGTGACTCACGAAGCTGAATTGGAAAGCAGAAGTGCACTATACCATAACTCCCTTATAACAACCAACCTGGCATTCTCACTCGACACTCAGTCCAATAGGTTACCTAAAACCCCCCCTATTGGCCAGAATCCAGCAGAGTCTGGAGGGGGCCAGTTCACTAGCCAGAGAGGAGACTCTTGGCGAACTGACTGGTTGGTAACTCAGACGGGTGAATCAACAGTAGATGCTCAGGAGCCACCGGTTGTAGGAGTACTGCTCACGGGGTCTTTTTTCTTCATTTCGAAATACTATACAGGGTCTCTCTTCTCTCCACCTGATCATAAGGGGCAGTAACTGGCTCTGCATCACAATTGAAGAGCATGAGAGATGGTCAGAGCTGAAGCGGCTGAGCCATCAGTTGATATTTTGCCGAGGCAATTGATATTCGAAGTAATTTGGTACTATAGATAAATCGATATCTTGCTGAGGATATCAAATCTCAGAGTGCGACTAGAGATTTTGTTGCACATCAAGACAAGCGATTGGTACAGCTTGTCTCTCAATGTATGTTTGTCTATGTCTTGTCTCAATGTTATATGTGAATTCTGATTTCTGATGGACAGTCAATTGAATATGCATCAAACAACTGATTGTAAATTAATTATTGCTCCCAGTATTTTAGTGTAAGAAGCCTATTAAAAGTTATGTTGTAATGTAGTAATCATATTGAATATTGTACAATAAAGAGTGCGCCCAAAAAGGCACATTTGTCTTTTGGTCTGCTTCTTGCAGACAACCCCCCTTCACTCAGTTACAAATACTGAATGTGTTGGGCGCACCACCAATCCACGACTACTTTAATCTATTATAAGTAGTCCAATATATTGTTTTTTCCATGTTTTCCAGATATATATAAACTCAATGTATTAGTCTGTGCGGATCCATACCCCCTTCTTTTCTTGCACTACTAATTAAGTCAATACTTAGTATTTAATAAGGTAAAAATAATATTTAAAACACTGCTATGGGGATACAAAGGCTCCAGATGAAGGGCTACAGGAAGTGGGACTATAGTTTACCTGATGTTCTCCAATAACGAAAATGCTCCCAAAGATGCCATGATGCTAGGAAATCTGTAAAAATCTGCGGTGTCACAGACCGGTGTGCAAGGCTTTTCATGCTATCTTAATCTGCCAAAGATGAAAGAGACAAATGTCACCAACCACCACCAAAGCAGGCACTAATTCCTGGAATCCGGTCTATTGCTGCCTAGAAAGCACAATAGCAATCACCTTCTCAACCTTAGAGACATGATGGGGTGAGAATGAGATGTTAAAATACAAACAATGAAGCACTGGCTGAGCCAAAAGACAAAAAACTGGCAGCGTCAATTACATCTGGTTATTAATTGCCTGAACAAATACAAGATTGTCATGCAAGAAAACCACAGAACAGTTCTGCAAGAAAATCCCCAAAACCCCAGGCCACAATGATGGGCACTAGGAACAGCAAATTGTTGGTGTGCCATTAGCAGAAGTCTACTGGCCATTGCAAAAAGCCCCAAGGACTGTCTAGATATACATAGAAACTACAGCATCTGTGAAGTTGGAGTTAGGCTGGGATTCCAAAAGCATACCCCCAAAGGAAAAGATGTCAAAGGTTGATCAGATGGAGCTCAGCAAACTCAAGAAGGAGAAAAAAAGGTATGTGAAAATCTAAAGGTGACCATACACCTACAGGTTTATCTTCAGATCTGGCTGGTTGGAACAAACACCTGGTAATATCTGAATGACAGTTTGTCAGTTTTCCAGCATTTCCAAGCAAATGGTCAACTGTCATTTGCTCTCATCCATAACCATGTTTTTTTTCCAACCAGCCAGATCTGAAGATAAATCTGTAGGTGTATGGGCAGCTTAAAACATGCCAGGGCAAGCTGCAATCTGCTCCAAAACACCTGACCAAATGGGATCACCAAATTTGTAAAACTTCATAATCCCAGCCTTATGCAGTAACACTTTATTTAGGGCCAGATGTAGTAAACTTCAAAAGTGATAAAATGGAAAGTGATAAACCACCAGCCAATCAGCTCTTACCTGCCATACTACAGGCTGTGTTTGAAAAATGATAGGTAGGAGTTGATTGGTTGGTGGCTTTTCACTCTCCATTTGATCACTTTTTAAGGCGTAGTACATCTCACCCTAGATGACAGGGCTTATAACATGGCATCCTGCAGGCACAGCACTTTGTCATGTGGAAAACTACAGCAGCACTCCTCGATATCTACTTCAATGCCAAAGTACAACAACCACAAATAGAGACCACCTGTCTACAGATGTGCAATAGGAACGCCAAACTCAGCAAAAGGGCTTGCAAAGAAAACAGCAGTTGAGCACAACAGTCAGATCCTACATAACAAAGACTGACCATGCCCATACAAATACAACAATATAGGAAAGCACTAAACTATACAACTAATGCACAAGACACCAAGCTCCTCATAAGAAGACCATTTTCAGTGTAAAAAGCATCATACAGCAAAATACCTGTGAACCTGAAATACTAAAAATGAAAAGGCAGGAGCCATAAAGCACAGTCAATGACCATCTTAGCCATCAGTGAGCCCACTCAAGAGGAACACACCATTACAAGAGCCGAAGCAAAAGATTGATACCGTACTTCAAAGGACAGAGCTCCACAGAAATCTCTTCATTAACTGATTTTCCCAACAGGGAAGAAATGCTGGATCAACTGGCCAGAAATACAACCAATATATTGTGCTGGGGTAGAAGCACTTCCTGGTGCTGCTGGGGTTGGGGGCAGGGTCTCCTTAGATCTCCCCCAACTGTGGGAGCAGGGATGCCTGCTTGGATTGCTGTCGTCTCTGAGGCAGGGGTGCCAAGAAGAAGAATTCCTGTTGGAGCCATGGCTGGCTCCGTTGCCAATGCTGTGATTGATACCACTGCCACCATTGCTAGCACTGCTAGGGCAGTAAATGGCAATATGAATGGAGCTGATACCCCAGCCTGTTACAGATTTTTAGCTGAATATTAGCAAAAAAATTGGTTATGGGAAGGGGCATACTTACCTTCCCTCTGGAATGGCCGGTTTCTCCAGAAGAGGAGACAAGAAAGGTAGGCAAGTGGGGGGGGGGGGCATTTCCACTGGCAGCAGCTCTTAGCCCCCGTTGTGCTGGTGGGTTGGGGGGGGGGATCAGCTGCTGGGGAAGGGGGTATTGTTCTTCCCCTTCGGGCAGAAGGGAGTGGTGATGTTGGTTTAGCAACACAAGTGACAGATACTAGGGCCCTATTGCTGGAAATTAGCTCTGCCACAAGATCATTGTGGCGGAGGAGGAGGTCATTCTGCCGGGCCAGCAGGTCATTTTGCCGAATGGCTTGTTCAGCTATGACCTGCTGACTGGCAGATATTGCCTGCTGAGTGAAAACAATACTCTTAATGACTTTCTCGGTCCTAGTCTGCCGCTCTGCTGCTGCCTCTCCCTGCTGCAGGATAGCATTTAGTAGCTACCCCCTACAGCATCATCAATCGGGTATTGAGCATGCTGCACAGGTAGCCTTGAGAATACATCCTCTGCATTTGGAGATGTTTGGAACAGTGTACATCTTCTTCTAAAAATGAAAAAACAATAAAAACAATAAAAATAATTACAAACATACATGACAATGTTATACAACATTGCTAGGTGACACTTATAATTTACCTTCTAGTTCTGCCAAATACACCTCCTCTGGGGCCACACTGTCCATATTGCTCACTCCCCAGATCTCCTCGATTGCAACACAATCCTCTGCAAGGAGTTCCAGGAAGGACAGTGCAATATTTTTTGGCATCCAGTGGTCTGGCTGTGCGTCCACCGTGCCGTCATCTTCTTTTTGAGGTTGCTTTTGAAATCATACTACCTGAAATAAAACATCAAGCACTTACTACATAGTACATCACATGATCATATTTATATAACATCATTTACGATCAGTGAAAATCATCTGCATAACAATTACTGCAATGTTCATAAAATAAAACTGTTATTTATGCAGATTATTTATTCCACTCCTTGTGCAAAATTCACCTTGTATACTTGTTTAATTATTTTTTAATTTAAATTATTTCATAGAATCTGATGTTCTTAGGTTAATAAGTAATCATAGATTCAATGTCCATTTTTAAACACAATGTTGACATGTATTGTACCGGTCACGTTGCTAGTGTCAAACAATCAGAGTCTGACTGCCATATTGTGGAGGGTGCTAAAAAAATCTGTCATACACTCATGTTGGTTTCCCATAGCAACATGGCATGTGTAATGTATATTGCATATACCTTTATAGGCACACATTACCATGAATACACAAGTGATGTGGGTGTATTTTGACAAATAAAGGGCAGAATATATTATAGACTTCATTTCTATAAAATAACCATTTGCAACACGTTTAATGGGGGTATGTCCAAACCACCCACAGATTAAACTTCTGAACAATGGTCATAACATCCAAATGTGCACTTCAGAGCTTCTTGGTTTACTTATTGAATTTTTAATGTCACTGTTTGTACCCCATATGCAAGTGTTAGAGTACACTAGAATGCTAATTATCAGCTTGCATGTGGCCTATCACAAAATACTTTTCTGATTCTCGAAACTAATGAACACTTAACTAATCAATTCCACCACATACACATTTGTCTGCAAGTTCCTTTATATATTTTTAGATATGTACACCCAACATTGTATAGTAAATTTTACTTGCCTTTTTTTAACACGGTCAACATCACGCAGTTGTGGTGCCACCACATTAATCTCCGCTGTTATGTCGGCCCAAATCTTTTCCTTCATTGTGGGTGTCAACCTCTTGTGTGACAACTCGATCCAGTCCCGTGCTCGGGGTACCAATATTGCAAGTTCCTCCTCTTGAAAATCTTTGTTTTTTTGTTGCTTTTCTCCAGTTGACCTCTGCCTGCCACGCTTAGTTGTTGATGACCAAGCAGTGCTGGCCTGGCTTATCTCTTGGAAAGCCACCTGCTGTGATCCCAATGATTCTGCTGATGCTGTAGATGGTCCTGCCTGTGAGGTGCTGCTTTGTGACTCATTCCTGAGGGTCTCACTTAGCCTCTGCCTCACATTTTCAGTCATAGATGCCAGTTTGGCCTGTATTAGCTCAGGATCTGAAATGCCTGTGTCTGACTCCGAACCAGACATGTTAGCAGCAAAGGGTCCTTATGTTAGTGACTGTTTAAATACCCATGATCCAACCTTATGGACATCCTCCCACACAGCATTCCGTATGCTTACGTAACACATTTGGCGGTAATGCCGCAAAACCCACCCCTAAAGAAAAAAACCTTATTGCAAAACCAGGTGAAAAATCCGCCAGATTTTTTGCCGTTACAATCTTATGAACAGACGCACGACTGCAATTACTTCATTACACACTTGCCATTTTCACATGTAATACATAGATTATGTTAATGGTTAAATTACTCAGATGTATGTTTCAATGTTTGAAGGCTGTTGTTATACTGATAGAAAATGGTCACAACCCATTTCAGATGATTACAGATTCCGCACCACATCACCTACAATTTAGTAATGTTATCCCAAACACATGTGGTTGTCCTATATAGTTTGGCTTAGTGCTATGTAGTTGTGTGCCACTTTCTTAACTGTATAGTGGTGCTAGGTAAGTTTTCACATTATTTCTGTTTGAACTTTAACATTGTGTAATATATGCTTGATTATTTGTGTATACTGTGCTTCTCTACAACACAAACTTTAAAAAAAACGACCATTAGTATATCATTCATGCATGTTACATGTAAAATACACATGGAAACCAAAACTCTGTAGTCAGGATACCTGCATATATGTGTATTCATTTTTAGAAATATATGGATATACATAAATGCATATAGTAAGTAATGCGATGCAATGGCATGCGTTGCGATGGTTTAGCAGAAACATTCCTCACATACACAATGTTAATTGACATATTATAAATAAAGTTAATACCAAATAACACTTTTAACAACCAATCAGAGGCCAGAATTTGTTTAAGGCGCAATAGCAAAGATGGCTTCACAGAGGGCAGCACCCTTTACTACCGTGAAGCTGCTGGCCCTCGTTTCAGTAATGGAGCGGAGGCTGGGGCGTGTGGGGCCCTACATCTCTAAGCCGAGATAAGCGCCAGGCGTAACTTGCTGCCCGACGCCAAATCTTAGCCCCCACCAACATGCGGAGGACCATCGCACAGCTTGAGCGGCGGTGGTCTGACTTGCGGAGGTGTCAGCAAGATCTCCTCCAGGGTCTGAGGCGCCGTTTACAAAGATGTGAGTATTTCAGCATTAAACACATAATGGCCTGCGTCTGCTCGTAATTGTCCATGATAATTAAGGAGGATTAAAATGGATACAGTGAAAGTATGAGTGGGTGACAATGAGTATGAGTGGGTGTCAATGAGTATGAGTGGGATTTTAGGGTGAGATTTAATAGGATGAGAGATTCAGAAAGTGAGAGATTTGGGAAGAAATCTCCAGTTTTTTAAAGCGGTAATCATTTACACTTCAAAATCAAACTGGTTTTGCAGTGAAAATGATTACAGCTTTAAAAAACTGGAGATTTCTTCCCAAATCTCTCACTTTCTGAATCTCTCATCCTATTAAATCTCACCCTTAATGTTTAAATAATTTTTTAAATAACATGTGTGCTACTTCAAATACAGTAATGTGTATAGAATAAGAAGTACTATATGGATACTAATTTAGCATTTTTTTCTTTTTCCAAAAGCATCTCTCAATTGGATCATATATACACAGCACATGAAAGAGCAGCACAGGCCTGAGAAGAGGCAGAAGAAGGGGCCATTGAGCAGGAGGCCCACTCCCAATCCCATACCCACTTCCAATCCCCTACCGACTCCCAATCCCCTACCCACTCCCAATCCCCAACCTTCACCCTGCCTTCTCCACCCACCTACCCTCCCCCAACCCAATCCCCTCTCACACCACCCAACTACCCTCCACCCAACAACCAGCCTGCAGGAATGGGTGCAGAAGATGGGGAGAGTGGTAAGTACACATTATGCCTCATGTACTTGAAATACGGTATTTGTTATGTATTGTAAATTACACTATGGAGTATGGGCTAAATGGAGTATGGTGGGCATTTGTCAAAAATATTTCTGTCTATAAACCATTAAACTCCAGTGTTTTGGCCTAAACCAACAATATTAAGCAAGCCCATAATGTATCCATGAGGCTGTCCAGTATTAATTTGTGATCCCTGCTGCTATCTCCCTTCACCAGCAGCACCAACATCACCCATAGGTTACTATGGAGTTATCAAAGCACGTCAATGAGACCCACACCGTAACCCCATTACATTGACATAGTGTATAGATGATGCATATTTAAAATGGGAAGTAGTTACAATGTTAGGAGCTTAACAGTACATTGCTGACTGCTAAGGGTTGTACAGTTTCACAGAGGTACAAGGCTAGGGCGGCTTTGGCAACATACATTGTTATTTTATTGACTAAGCCACAGAATTAATACAGTAAACAACTGTGTGTGTCACCATCATTGTAGTTAGTTAAATGTTGACAGCAGTACCCTATGTAATTCTGTGTATATATGAGTTTTGTTGTGGTAGGTCAATTAGAAATAGTTTATGCATCAAATTAATAAACGTGTAAATCAATAGCAATAGTAATGTGAAACCCCCTTTACCATGCCCACAGATTACGAGTCCACGAGGCCATCCAAGGGACGCTGGGCCGAATGAGGCAGCACCTCCTGCTGTTGGCCCAGGAATTGCAGTACCTCAGCATCCTTCTGGAATAATTTTTTTTTTTTTTGTTAAATAAATATTTGTTACAAGTTAGAAGTTGTCTGTGTTTTCTTCAAATATATTTGTGTATATTTGTATATTTATGTTACTAGAAATAGGTAGATACTGTATAGAGATGTGTGATTGCATAAAGTGGAACAAAGTGAAGGGTAATGGATACATGTTGCTGAAGGTGTGGTGGTGTGTATGTGTGTGTGTTTTGTGTGATACGGGTTAGCTTAATGTGTGAAGGACATAAATGTTACCGTCACAATTTATGCATGAAGTCACAGCACACATTGGTTGAGAAAAAACATGTACACATAGACACACATTTAAGTCACAATCTAACATTGTGTTTTGCAATGCTATCCTACATTACAGGTAAAGGTCAGTCACGCATAGCCTGACATATGCAAAGAGATATTGTTTTATTATAGTGAAAAAATCATTGCATGACACAATACTAGCTTACTAGGAAAAAACATAAAGGGTACTTATGTATTATCTGGGCTCCCATGTTAAATGCACCCCATTTTTTCATAGCTATACTATCCAACTACGCATGGAGTTGATTTTATATAGTGTGTCGAGCGCAGCGAGCCACCGTGCCCGAAGCGTGGCGAGCGCAGCGAGCCCCGCGAGGGGACGCGGACTCATAAGAAAAACGGGAGCCCAGATATTACATAAGTACCACATAAAGTAATGTAGTATGCATAATGTTTTTAACACATAATGTGTATACAACTGTGGCATTTTCAAAATTATTATGTCTGGTTTCAAATTTGGCTTATGTTGTGCTTGCATTTGAGTTGCAATAAATATATAGTACTCACACAAACACAGGTAAAGGTGTAAAAATGGATTAATGAAACTGAACATGTTGTTAAGGGTTAATGTCAATTTTTTAATGTGTTTAAGTCTAAAATAGATTTTAATTAATTGTAATACAAACTCATATATATATATAATACGAGCCTACTTGGATAATTGTGTCATGTTGTTGAAGCATGACTTCTGAATAGATTTGTGATGTGGATGGAAAAATGCCAACTCGGTGCGTACGGTCACCTGGCTATCCTATCGGATGCAGAAAGACCGTGATAAATCTTTGAGTTTCGACCGCACACGGTCGTGTGGATGCAGTCTGACGCCACTCCCTCTTATGTGGAAGTCCGTCCGAAATGGACGTGGACGACATGTAGGCGTGTGTTCTCTTGCCGTACCGATGAGCTGTGTGTTCGCTCATTTCCGAAAGAACGCACATCGGAAAGAGTGAACTAGAATAAGGGCCTGTCTGACAAAGTCTCCTGGTGTAAGTACTGGTTCACTACAGACATACACAGATGAACTGTGTTAAAGGCCTTACATTTACAGCCTGGTTATTGAGTCAGAACATACACACTGGATGATAATACAAATGATAATGATCAGAAGAGCCAAAATGAGCAATATCATTATACATCTGGCCCTTGGTGAGCTATAACTTTAGTTACATCAGCTACGCAATGGTCAAGGCACAAAGTCCTTGGGCTCAAAGACCTCATCTAAAGTGTATCTTCTACAGTATGTTTATATTAACATTTGATTTAGCAAAGGGTGTTCTGTAATCCTAAAAATAATATCAGCTGTTCAGACAGACCAGCCTATCCAAATTAATCCCTTGTTCGCTGTAATTTTAGTCACTCCTATAAGTTTGCACCATTATGATTTTTCACTTTCTTTTGACAGCATTACATTCCTCACTTTAACAAGAACCTCTAAAACGTAAAAAGGAATAACGAATTTAAGAGAACAATTTCCTTGAGCAGGAATGAAATGGTAATGTGAAACTGTGTCTGGAAAGAGAAACCAAAGAGCTGAAAATTGAAGTCTGACCAGCGCATTTCTCACATCGACAGACATCCAGACAGACCTCAAATGACACAGTGCTTATATGTTCTTTACCATGCACAGACATTAACAGAAACAAGACTTGTCAAGTCTTATGAACAAATAAGAACCATTAAATGTGCAATAACATACTATATTGTTCATACTGTAAATACATAAAGACCCTTTTGTTTTTGTCCACATATAAAATATAAATATGTACTGTATGGCTATTTCTGGTTAACTGAATGGAAAAATCATTAACCACAAAGAAATCTGATTTAAAAATGTCTAATTACTTGAATTTAGTAAATCCGTTTGGTCTGAGTTCACTCTTGCCGGTGTTTGGCTCTTTTTTTTTTTTAAATTAGAGATTTACCAAAACTAAAAACATGCAGATGGAGCCGGTCTCAGCTTTGTGAGGACTGGCGATAGAATCGCCATCTCCCTGATGCAGAGATGGGCAGGATTTCCGCTGCCGAGCCGCCGAGTGACTAGGATGCATGAGTGAAACACTCGCGTGTGCCAGTTTGATGGAGTCCCTCTCAGCCAGTGCTCGCCAGCGGGGACATTCTGGTGGGCGCTGGAGCTGAATGAGAGGGGCTCCATCTGTACTGTAGGAGTGAAATCATGAATTCAACTGCAAGACCCATCCAAATTTGCAAATAGAAGTCAATAAACAATGAAACTTACTAGCAAGTGCCGTCTATAGACAAATTCTAAAATTAATAAACACAGAACAAACATTAGAAGTTCAAAATAACCCATGAGAAGCGTGTTTGGAAAAGCCACCAGTGTGGGGTGTCCAGTGCTTCTCTTTGTGTACGTGTAAAGAAACAAAGAAAAATAGTTTACCCCTAGCCCCAAAAAAGTATCACCCGGGGTCCCCACCGCCTCCCCGCTCTCCCCCACCGCCTCCCCTAACCCTGTCCGTCTCCCTGAAGCGGAGACGGACAGGGTTCCCGTCGCCCCGCCCAGAAACTGAGACTCTCGTGCGTGTGAGACGCACGCGCCTCTCAGTCAGATGGAGCACCTCGCTCCATTTGACTATTTTCAGGGAGAGTATACTTGGTAGTAGAATTTTGCACAGCGTCCCATTGAGGGGACATGTCCTGCAACACCCAAAGGGTGTGTCCATTTCCATATATGGAGAGACTGTGAAAACAGATAGTGAACGTGGCACCTAGAAGCGTTAGTGTGCACTGCTAGATCTGAGAGGAATCTTTTAAAAGTACTTACTGTATATCCAAATGTAGATGAGCCCCAAAGCAGTTAGTAAGAGTTACAACTTACTATACTTGCTAAAGTGCTGGGAAATGGAGCTGTTGATTCAATGTAAATGTATCTACATGTATCTCTCCTTACTTTTCCCCCAAAAAATGTAACAGTGCAATATGGGCTAGGTGAAATGAGGGAGATTGCTAGACTAATAAGGGAGAGAGGGAGAATGCTGTTAAAGTATTTCAGGGAGTCTCCTGCAGAATGCAGGAGGGTAGGCAACTATGAAAAGTATATTGCAGCAATGAGTTATTTCAGTCAGCCCTGGTCCTAAGAATACAGGGAATTTTTTTTCCCAATAAAGGGGTCATTCCTTTTTGAACAAAAACAACATGTGAATGCCGATGCTCTGGGCTTTCTAGCTTATGCAAGTTTTTTGGGGTGCCGCACCCTGCACCTAGATATAGCGCTAGGGACTCCCAATATACAGAGAAGCCTTGACGTGGCTTGGGGGCATGTCATACACCTGTGCAGGAATATGTAACCAATATCTCTGAATTATATTATCATGTAGTGTTCAAAATTGGTTACTAATACCATTCAGTGAGCTGGGGGAAACAATGTATTTTTTTACTTACTCAGTATTAACCCCTCCCTTGCATGAACCTGAATGGTATTACTGAACTAATTGGGCATCTACCACTATCCATAGGCCTATATTACACACTGAAACGCACACTCACTATGCATATGTGCAGTACATGGTCCCTGACACCGGTTGGGCCCCCTATCGAGTAGGCAATCCTAGGGCCAGATGGTCCTCTTCTCCAGCAGTATCCAGGTGTAAGAAAATAGAAAAAAACTTAACCTACAGTAAATGGCATAGCAGCACTATAGGTACATATCAGCTCATTGAAATGCTATACAGGTTGAGTATCCCGTATCCGAATATCCGTTATCCGAATTATTCCGAAAACCATACATTCCAGAAAGTGACAAAAAAAAAAATTCTTTGCTAAAACTCACTGTGCGCATTTGTAACAGCACTACTGGGGACATGATATGTAACTGATACTATATATGTACAAGACAATGATTGCTTGGCATTCAAATTCAATATCTGAGATAGTACACAAATTTTGTTTCATGTTTTGAAACCTTGTTTTTTGAACAAATAAAATATATTTGTGTGCATTTCATGTGTTTGATGTGTTTATACAGCATAAATGCAAGATACTTAAAAATACATCATTGAAATATTAAAATATTCCAAAATACGGAATAATCCGTTATCCAAAATTCTCCTGGTCCCGAGCATTTTGGATACGGGATACTCAACCTGTAGTTAATTTCATTGACATGTCATTATATATTTCATAAAAACACACAACCCTATTTGTAACCAGAAACCAGTATGGGAGAATTATCTTTGGAATCTTATATATGCTTTATCACCATCTTCTCATAATTAGCACACCAGCGGGGGAATTTATTATAGGTTGACTTTGGTCGATGTATTTTTTAGCAATAAAGATGAGATTTTGCTAATCATGAATTTATTAAAGACTTCAAATGGAAGTCACATTTCAACTGCAACATCGCAGTCCAAATCGCAGATATTGTTACAAACATCATCAAAGAAACACTGGTATCAGTGGAAAGTGCAATTTTATTAATTGAATTGCGAAATCATTTGAATTCACACAAAAATCAGACTATACTGCAGAAAACGTTCCATCAAAAGCCCCACCAAAATTCCCAAAAAACTCTTACCTCAATGCTACACTTCCAAAAAGCAACATGTGAAAACAATTATAACACATTGGGCCAGATGTATCAAGTTTCAAAAAGTGATACAGTCTAGAGTGATAAAACCAGCCAATCAACTCCTACCTGTCATTTTTCAAACCCAGCCTGTAACATGGCATGTAGGAGGTAATTGGTTGATTCTTTATCACTCTCCATCTTATACTTTTTTTGAAGCTTGATACTGTACATCTGGTCCAATCAGAAAGGTAATATACCACAAAATATCTGAAGCACTCAGTTTCTGCTCTCAACCATAGCAGAGGCAGGTAGTGTAGCTTAGATCCAGGCAGTTAGTTCATATGTTCTGCACCAGCTGACTGAAAGGGCCCATGAGAAATAAACAGAACAGAGGAACTGGTAGGCAGGCATGCTGCAGTCACGCAAAGAAGGGAAGGACCAGTAATCTTTACCTGTACACGGGTGTCATGGTGGGATCTGGGGTCCTCTAGCACCCCCCCTCCCCTGTTGCAGGGAGCCAGGCAGTGGGAGAAAGAGGACAGGCTACCACTGCAGCACAGCGTCTCTCCCCAGCACATGCTGCTCAGTGCTGTGTGCGAGAGACAGCTTCAGCGGCAGCCCGTCTCAGGAGATTTTCAGAACGGAGTTTCCAGAGGGGCGGAGCAAAGCACGGAGATGGACACTTAGGTGACCCAGTATATACACCGGGTCAGTTAAAGTATTATAGATAGACCAAATGTATATAAATAATAAAAAAAACATATATATATATATATATATGTGGGTGATAAATCAGATTTATCACCCACCTATACTAAACTGTTCGGAGGGCACCGGGGTACAAAGATCCGGGTCGAGGGAGTGCCAGGCCGCATCCAACCATATTTATATATGCCAACGCCTACATGCACCAAGTGGAGAAAGATTTATTTTTCGTTAAGACGGAAATTCATCGATATGTCCAGTTATATGTGCGATATATCGATGATATTCTGATGTTTTGGACAAGCTCAAGATGTTAATTAAACTTTTGGAGGAACACAACGCCTTTATTAGCCCTGTAAAACTCACTTTTGTCTTGGACACTAAAACCATAAATTTCTTGACACCAATTCTTGATTTATTTAGTCACATACGCTGATTCATATGAATTTCTTTACACCATGTCACATAGGACATCACCACGAGGATTCATTTTTTGTAGACACATCTATAACCTATTTCCTAATATTTTTTATGAAATACGATCTGCCTGGCCCTATTGAGCCAGACCCCTTACAGGTTGATGTTAAGCCCATGAATTGATTGAGAGTCTACGCCGCCTCCTGGTGTTGAACTATTGTATTAGACATTTTTAGATAATATATGTGTATATATCTTATACACATGTATCTGTTTGTGATATATATGTTTGTTAATATGGTAATGTTTTTCTATTATACACAACATGCTTGTTACAGTTTTTTCCTTTAATCCACTCCTTTTGATTGTTTGTATTAAGGACACTAGTAGTCATTGCACAAACGCTTGTTTGTTATATATTGATAAAGTTTGTTGCATCTTTTTTCACAGTACTCCCCCAGCCTTTGGTTTGCGTTCCACCGACCGGGAACACGTCATTTTCGGGTCTAGGTCCAGAAGTCGGAGCGGGGAACGGGACGGAGAGCCGCCAGATGGAGGGGGGGAGCCTCAACATGCCGGTATGTATTTAATGCACTGTCTGCAGTGGCTTAACTATAGCACCGCAGCCCCCGCAGTCGCAGGGGGGGGGGCGCTGTGCATGTGGGGGCGCCAGGGGGCCCCCGCAGGCTTACCTGTCTGCGCGTCTCGGCTCCCCTCCTGGCTTCAATCAATTCTATTGAGACGGACCACGATAAAATGGCTGCCCCATAAAGCAGACAGTTCTCTGAAACTATCTGCGGTATGGGGGCGGCCATTTTATCGTGGTCCGTCTGCATAGAATTATTAATTGAAGCCAGGAGGGGAACCGGGACGTGCAGACAGGTAAGCCTGCAGCAATGGGTGGGGGGGAACGCCCATGAAACGCGGGGCGTATGCATATGGTAATGAGCCCAAATAGCCCTTCACGCCCCTCTCCACCCCCTGTTCGTAGTGTTCACATTTCATGCGGAATTTGGCCGTACGCCCCGCTCACACATGCGCAGAGACGCCTCTGCACATGCGCAGACACAAAACATCGGCGGAACGAACGCACGCGGATATTACCGCACCAACCAGAATAAGGGCCCCTGAGTGGATGTGTGATGCCTCCCGAAAGCCCCAGCTAATTTTTTTCCCCACAGGGGCAAGGCCACGTCCCCTGATATTGGCCCCGCCCCTCATTTTACCAGGGCCTGGCAGAGCTGACAGCGCCCCTGGCTGCAGAGCCTACTGTACAGACACACACAAATAACAATAACTTTGGTAGTTTCTAACCATAGAAATAGCAATGAAACATACTGTAGGTATTTGTACAGCTTAGAACTTAAACCAAGAATGTTTTTTGCAGTATAAAAATATAAATTACAAAATTGTTTATTAAATGCTTAAAAATCAGGCCAAAGTAGCCTAAAATGCTTTAAAATCAGCATACTATAAAGTGTAACACTTTGAAATAATCAAAATTTTGGTCAGCATAACTGTGAAATAATAAAAGAGTAACAAAACAATATATTATTAACTGCTTGGTGAAAGCTTATAAATGAATGCATAAGAAGTATATTTGTAAACATAATGGGGGAAATTTACTAAGAAGGGAGTTCTATATCACTTGGGATGTTGCTATAGGCAACCAATCAGATTATATTTATTATCTTCTAGAGCAGTGGTTCTCAAACTCGGTCCTCAGGACCCCACACAGTTCACGTTTTCCAGGTCGCCCGACAGGTGCACTCATTACTCACTGAAACATTTTAAAAGAGCCATTCCGTGAGGAAACCTGCAAAACATGCACTGTGTGGGGTCCTGAGGACTGAGTTTGAGATCCTGTGTTCTATAGAGAGATAAATAAATAAGTAGATCCTGATTGGTTGCCCATAGCAACATCCCATGTGAAATAGAACTTCTATCTTAGTAAATTTCCCCCAATGTATTTGTGTATGATATTTGCCCATATTTTTTTAAATCATAGTCTCCTATTAGGTGGAGAGCTAGGGGAGGATGAGGAGTAGCAAGGAGACACAGCACCACCTGTAGTATTGCATGGGGGTGTTGGTGCAGGTGATGGTTAGCACTACTACTGTTCTTACTTGATACTTTAGGGAAGCGACTAATGTGGGGTACACACCAGAATGACCACGATCGTCCACGACCAATAGATGACCATGGAACGATTTCCTTTGGACTGCCTGGGAGCTCCCGGGCAGTCCCCAGCAAACGATTATCAAAAAGTGTGTTTTTTTGCAAAACGATTTTGATCCGATCCCGATTGCGACCGTGATGGTCGTAAAGACGGTCGGATTGCTGGTTTTTGTTTTTTACAAGAACCACATTCGACCGTTGTCAGATTGGCCTTTGAAATTTAAATAAAGGGGCTGGACTAGCTGAGGGGATAGGAATAGCAGCAGCCATTTTAAACCAGTGTATTTCTGCTTTGTGACTAGTGAGGCTTGGTGTATACCTGCTGAACGCTGCACATAGCTATTTTATCCATTACTTTGTTTTGCCTGCCATTACAAAGTGTCTTTTAACCCTGCACTGAAAGTGTCTGAAGGGTTAAAATCTAGAACCCATGTCGCATATAAGAATTTGCAGTGATGGGTCGGCACCAGCAAGATTATCTGCTCTATTATGCTGTGCTGAAGCTCAGGCGTCAGAGGGCCCAGCGTAGGAGAGGAAGATCATGCTGGACAAAGCAGTGGCTACTGAGTCGTGAGACTCGGTCTCACATGCCACTGCTCAGGGAGATCAGGGAAAATAACCCGGACAACTACCGTAACTTTTTGCAGATGGAT
The DNA here is from genome assembly GCF_055691185.1 of Crinia signifera. Lineage (NCBI taxonomy): Eukaryota > Metazoa > Chordata > Amphibia > Anura > Myobatrachidae > Crinia > Crinia signifera. Next base: position 146,836,041 of record NC_139221.1, on the reverse strand, counting down.
GCTGCCACCTTCCAGGAATTAATGCGTCTGGTGACTCCTCAAGAAGCAGAATACCAAGTATAGCATGGCTATCCCTGCTGAGGAACGGCTGGCGGTGACTCTGAGGTTTCTTGCGACAGGACGGTCTCTTGCTGACCTGAAGTTTGGAACCCTCATCTCCCCGCAAGCTTTGGGCCTCATCATCCCGGAGACCTGCAAAGCTATTGTGAAGGTGCTGCAGTACCAGTATTGCAAAATAAGGATGAAAAATACACCGTACAATTTATTGTGCACACAAAACTGTTTTATTGATAATTTAGGCCAAGGACAGAAACAGGTTTTTTAGGCCTTTCATATATAAAACATTTGTAAATATATCGAAAAATATAGAATTATTGTCTTAAAGCAAACATTTTATAATACCGTATAAAATATATTTTTTTTAAATCACACTACTATATATAAATATTTAAGTATCACCCAGTTTTAACTTTCCCAATAAGTATGGGCTACTGTGTGGCAGAGGTTGTCTGCCGCAGATATGTAAGGGCTGCGGCACACATGGCGCAGATGCAATGATCCCGGCCCCATTGATGTGCACCATGTGAGCAGTGGCCTTCACATATCTGCAGCTGAGACCATGTCTGTCGCACAGTACCCCATACTATTTTTAAATGGCAAAATAGCCTATATTTTATAACAGATCCTCAAAAATAGGACACTCCGGATCATCCACCAGTAAAGAACTATATAGAATAGAATAGAATCAAATTTATTGGCCAGGTGTGCTTGCGCACACTCGGAATTTGTTGTGGATATACAGTGCAGCATCAAGCAGGGATGAAGGGGTGAGGCATTACATAGGTTACATTGACACATTTCATGCTGGCAACACATGCTCGCCAAGTAGCACAGCTGTATAAGCAGGGACAGTACAGTATCACACAGAGAATATATACCCGCCAAGCTGCACAGCGCCTAGGCAGCCATCAGCGGCGCCACTGGTAGGCGCCGCTGATGGCTGATAGGTGATGGTAGTTGGTGGTTTGAGACATCTGTGAGGGTGTTGATTGGCTGGGTGTTGGAATTTGTGTGCTCGACAGGCCTGGTATGGTGGCTGGGGGAGTAGGCACTGGTGTTTCTAATGACAATGGTGTTTCTGGTGCACTACCTATGCCAACTATTTTGGTGCCACTTTGCAGACACCCTAAACTGCCCTGATACACCAACTCCATGCATAATTCCTCAAATGTCAGTTGCTGATCAGGAGTCATGTGGCGTACACACTCTGCCACGTAAGTGAAATAGTTGTCATGTGTGGAAAATGAAATTGCATCTCTACGCCATTAAAGTATTACGACCGTCCTCTGCGCAATTCCATTACGCCATTTGCGTCTTATTACCTTAAACGTAACTACCAAGGTCGGACGTTAAACATTAATGGTAAATTCTTTAAGATATGTTCCCTTTTGTTTTCTCTGTTTGTGTGAAGCTCACTGATTAAACTATTGGCAGAGTGTATATAAGTACGTGCAGTGTGGTTGTTAGACCTCACACTTAGAAGATATAACCAGTTTGAAGGGTTTATTCAAGTGGCAGGCTTGTAGGTTACAACAGTACTTCATGTGTTAACTTCAAGCAGTAATACAACTTGTACATTTGGTAACGACAGTCTCTGGTTGTTACTTAGCTGTAGCGTTTTGGCGCGTGCAGGGTAAATGACAGTCTGCTGGTTTACGCTGCGGTATCTCTCCCAGTCTCGCTGCTGCCAATGATGACTGATCTCCCTGTGCAAAAGGTCACGCTGGTAACGGGTTTACAGCGGGGGCTTGCTCCTATGCGCTCCGGTGCACGTGGAGCTACAAACAGCATGGACGGAGTCACACACGATCTGAGGCACACTCTAACGCGGGGACTTCCTCACAGGAAGGAGTAACGCTGCCAGCAGGGTCAGGGGTCTCTGCCCTGCTATTCGCTTAAGCGACCTGTCACTCAGGGTGACGCTTAACTACGTTGGCTGCAAGGGGGAAAAGGGAAGACTGTAAGTCTCACACTAAGCAGTGTATGCGGAGACAGGCGCTGAGCGCTGCAATCTAACACTCCCCCTCGCTTAAGGCTGTCTTCGGCTACATAAAAGAACTCAATACAATGCTTTGTCCTTTTGTAATACCTGTAACCGAAAATATGGTTAGAGAGAAAAAAAGACATTCAGAACATCAAAAACTTCAAATCAACATTTTTGAACTTAGACAAGTCCACAGTCCTTCACGAACTTAGTAAGCAAGTTTCCCGACAGTCCTTTAGTAAACATGTCAGCGACATTCTGTTCACTTGCAATGTATTCAACATCGATGGACTTGTTCTCCACTAGTTCTCTGATGAAGTGATGTCTTATCGCGATGTGCTTTGACCTTCCATGGTGCTTGGTAGTACAGGAAAGATCTATTGCTCCCCTGTTATCACATGCGATACTGATAGTCTCTTCTTCATAAAGTAGACCTAACTCACACAAAGTCTCTTTGATCCAGAGTGCTTCTTTTGATGTCTCTGTAAGAGCCATGTATTCGGCCTCGGTTGTTGAGAGAGCAACGGTCGGTTGTTTTCTACTCGCCCAACTAACTGCTGCTCCGGCCAGTGTGAACAGGTAACCGGTGTGGGAACGACGATCATCTTCATCTGCTCCCCAGTCGGCATCGCAGAAGACTTTCAAATTTGAATTGCTTGTCTTGGCGAATTTTAATTTCAAGGAACTTGTACCTTTTAGGTATCTCAGAATCCTCTTCACTGCGATCCAGTGTTGTCTTCCAGGATTTATTGCAAATTGGCTCACCCGACTGACTGCATGAGTGATGTCTGGACGAGTTCCAATGCTTGCATACATAAGACTTCCAACCACGTTCTTGTAAGGGACATCTTGCATTTCCTCTATTTCTTCTTGTGTGGTTGGTGACATACTTTTTGTAATCTTGACGCTTTTGTCAATTGGTGTATTCACTGACTTGGAGTCTGCCATCCCATACTTCAAGATTGTTGCCTCGATGTACGTTTGTTGGTCGACTGTGACTGTTCCCTTTTGCAAGTTTTGAACAATCCTCATGCCCAACAGATGATTGGCTGGACCTAAGTCTTTCAACTTGAATCTCTGTTTCAGTTGATCTCTCACACTTGTGATGTGATCTTCGTGACCTGCTATAAGTATATCATCCACATAGACTGCTATGATGAACAACTTTTCTCCCAGAGTTTTGTGATAAAGGCAGTGGTCAGTCTCTGATCTAATAAAATTCATTTCAAGCAGTACTGTGTCCAATTTTATGTACCAGCAACGACCACTCTGCTTTAGGCCATATATGGATTTCTTCAGAAGACACACTTTCTCTGTCTGAAGTTCATTCTCATCATAATGATCTGGTGATTCCATATAGATCTCTTCAAGCAGTTCTCCATTTAGAAACGCTGAATCGAAGTCTAATTGGTATAGCAGTAAGTCTTGTAAAGTGGCGACTGCAATTACTAATCTTAGAGTGTTATACCTCGCAACAGGTGAGTATATCTCCCCATAGTCAATTCCGGATCTCTGTGTGTATCCCTTAGCAACAAGACGGGCTTTGTAACGGGCAACTTCTCCGTCTGAATTTAACTTCTTGCAGAAGACCCACTTGTTCTTGACTGTCTTGCGGTTGCTTGGCCTATTTACTATGGTCCAAGTATCGTTCTCTCTCAGTGCTGATAACTCTGTGTCAATTGCAGATTTCCATTTCGCCCAATCACTGCACGCTTTCGCTTCTTGAATACTCTGAGGTTCACTGAAAGCAATATTCGCATATTCTTCCTCATATCTTCTGGCTGGTATGCCCTTGTTTCTTCTCACAGAAGCTCTTTTAGTTGGTTCGCTTCCTTCTTCAGTATTTTCTGTTGCAGGTATGCTTTCTATTTCACATACCTCTACTAGTGCTTGCTTTTCTTGCTCTTTTGCTTTTGTGGGTGATGCTGTTTCTTGAAATATCACATCTCTTGATTTCAGGAGACGTCTGTTCTCTGCATCCCAGAGCCTGTACCCTTTGCTCTCCTCACAATAGCCTAGCAATATGCACTGTCTTGATTTTGGGTCAAGTTTCTTCCTTCTCTCTTTTGGTATATGTGCATAAGCTCTGCTCCCAAAGACACGGAGGTGACTGATGTCTGGCTTCTTCCCAGACCAGGCCTCTAAGGGGGTTTTTCCCTTCACGGCCACTGTAGGTGTTCTGTTTTTCAGGTATACTGCAGTAGATACAGCTTCTGCCCAAAAACTCTTCTCCAGGCCAGCATCGTTCACCATCGCTCGTGCTCTTTCAACGATTGTTCTGTTCGCCCTTTCACTTACGCCATTCTGTTCAGGCGTGTAGGCCATCGTCAGCTGATGCTTTATGCCATGCCTTTTTAGGAAGTCGGTTAGTACTTCATTTTCGTACTCTCCCCCATTGTCGGATCTCAGGACCTTTAGTTTTAGGCCCGTCTGAGTTTCCACTAGGTTCTTGTACTCCACAATTTTCTTGACCACCTCACTTTTCTTCTTTATGAAGTATACGTGTGTCATTCTTGTGGCGTCATCGATGAGAGTCATGAAGTATTTGTAACCACTGGTTGACTCCTCTTCCATTGGTCCGCACACATCTGTGTGTACCAGAGCTAGTTGTGTTTCTGCTCTGCCTGCTGACTTGGGAAATGGGTTGCGGGTCTGCTTGCCTTTTATGCAACTCTCGCACACAGGTCTTCCGGTGTCTTTCACTGTGATTCCTGTTGCCATCCCATCAGCTAATTTCTGGACATTATCATATCCTAAGTGTCCCAAACGTCTGTGCCAGAGCTCCATGGACTCATTTTCAGCAGAGGCTGCCAAAGCTACACATTCATCTGTGTCTAGGACGTATAGTTGGTTGCATCGGGTTGCTGAAGCAATTACAGTCCCTCTTTCATTATGCACCATGCACTTGCCCTTTGCAAACTGGACTCTGTAGCCTTTTGCCTCGAGTACGCTGATAGCGATGAGGTTACTTCCCAATTCTGGTACATACAGGACGTCTTGGATATCTGTGACTACTGTCTGTCCCTCAATTCTTAGTCTCACTGTGATTGTCCCAACACTTGAAGCAGTAAGGATCTTTTCACCAATCCCGGTAACTGTTGTGGGGTTACACTGTGTTAAAGAATTGAACCACTCCTTGTTGCAGCTGAAGTGTCTAGAAGCTCCCGAGTCCATGTACCAGAGATCCCTCCTTGGCTTGTCTGTTACATTCAGTGCTGACTCGTTCTTCTTATCATGCCGCTTGTGCATGTCACTAGTGTTCTTCAGCCTGCATTCTGAAGCCTTGTGCCCTACTTTGTGGCACACATAACATTTGAATGTGCATTTCTTGGGTTTCGCACCCTTTGCTACTAAGGCAGAACCTTCAGCTATGGCATCCTTGTGGATTCTCTCTTGGAACTGTAGTAGTTTGGCTCTCACAACTTCAGTTGTAAGCTTGGTCTCATTTGATTCTAGTGCGACAACCAGAAAGTCAAATTCCTCTGTCAAATTCTGCAGCATTACCATTGCTACTTCTTCCTCATCCACTTTTGCTCCTACACACGCCAATTGCTGAGCTATCGATAGTATTTTATCAATATAATCGTTCATGTCCTTGCATGCATTCAATTTTGTTCCATACAGTGTGCGTCTCAGACTTATCCTTCTCATTAAGCCTTTATTTTCATAAGCACCTTGTAGAGTTGTCCACATGTCCTTAGCGGACTCCTTCCCACAGATAGTAGAGTAAACATGCTGCTCCACAGCCAGGCCTATTGTGCCAATGGCCTTGTCTACCTCTTCTGGGTTTGGACTTTCTCCTGGGGCTATTGTGACTTTCCATAGCTTCTCCCTCTTAAGCTGCATTTCCATAGCGAACTTCCATGTAGTGTAATTCTCTGAGCCTTTGAGCTTTGGAAAGTTCATGCTATGCCCTGTACTGTGCATTCTCGTTAACTCTTCCACAAATGGCAATTTAGAAATAATTCCTTTGTGTTCTTTTATGTACTGCGCTAGCACTTTGTCTTCAGGGGGTTAATCTTCGCGCACGTGACGTGCTGGGCCCATAACCTATTGGCAGAGTGTATATAAGTACGTGCAGTGTGGTTGTTAGACCTCACACTTAGAAGATATAACCAGTTTGAAGGGTTTATTCAAGTGGCAGGCTTGTAGGTTACAACAGTACTTCATGTGTTAACTTCAAGCAGTAATACAACTTGTACATTTGGTAACGACAGTCTCTGGTTGTTACTTAGCTGTAGCGTTTTGGCGCGTGCAGGGTAAATGACAGTCTGCTGGTTTACGCTGCGGTATCTCTCCCAGTCTCGCTGCTGCCAATGATGACTGATCTCCCTGTGCAAAAGGTCACGCTGGTAACGGGTTTACAGCGGGGGCTTGCTCCTATGCGCTCCGGTGCACGTGGAGCTACAAACAGCATGGACGGAGTCACACACGATCTGAGGCACACTCTAACGCGGGGACTTCCTCACAGGAAGGAGTAACGCTGCCAGCAGGGTCAGGGGTCTCTGCCCTGCTATTCGCTTAAGCGACCTGTCACTCAGGGTGACGCTTAACTACGTTGGCTGCAAGGGGGAAAAGGGAAGACTGTAAGTCTCACACTAAGCAGTGTATGCGGAGACAGGCGCTGAGCGCTGCAATCTAACATAAACCCCCAATGTTGTATTATTTAACTTGTTACAATTACCGTCAACAGCTGCAGGGAGGAGGGGGGTGAAACAATTCACTATTCCTGCCCTCCCAGATAACTAAATCAATGTAATCAGATGAACCTTTGTGTGTAGTGAAACCAATGACCACTCATCTCAAACTGGTTTCCTAGGCTCTGTCCAAATACCTGAAATCGTACCCATGATGTGGAGGACCAATGAAGAGATGTTCAGTCCACTTTCTGCATCCAATAATATCCCAGCCTGTCCCCACTCCCCTTTTTGGAATATAGGGCCTTATTCGAGTTCACTCTTTCTGACAAAATCCTTCTTAGATGGACAAAAGCATGTGCACTGCAGGGGGGCAGATGTAACATGTGCAGATAGAAATAGATTTGGTGATTTTTTGTTGTTTCTTTGCAGGGTAAATACTGGCTGCTTTATTTTAACACTGCAATATAGATCTCACTTTGAAGTAAAACCCCACCCAAATCAAATTAGATCTGCACATGTTACATCTGCCCCCCTGCAGTGCACATGGTTTTGTCCATCTAAGAAGGATTTTGTCTGAAAGAGTGAACTCGAATAAGGCCCATAGTGTAGTGTTAGGATCTGAGAGCCCACTTGTTGTGATCTATTTCAGAGCACAATTCCCGAGGCCTCGGGAAACCCCTGTCCGAGCTCCTTTTTGACGGTAATCGATATATTTCCTTACTTCTGTCAGTTGTATATGTTAGCCGAATCAGCATTGCTAATCTATGTAACTCTGTTTCTTTTCATGTATAAACTGTATGGTATAGGGTCATAGTTTATAGATATATTCTATATTCTGTTAATCTTTTGTGTCCACTTTGGACAATAAAAACTTATAATCACACGGGGTTGGATCCGTGATCTTAAGGTGCCCACAGACGCATCAATTATCGAATGCGTTTTGTACTTTTTAAGCACAAATTGCATCTTATGTACAATTATTGGATGGTGTTTATGTTCCCTGGAGCCCGATATTGTATGTCTAAAAAAGTACGTGCTGCACGTACTTTTTAGACTACATCTGAAATTTAACATTACAAACATGGGTTCATCACATGCATCCAAGTGCACATCTCATAGCAAGCTGGAAGAAAAATTGTATAGAACCATTGTACAGTCAAAAACGCATAGCACAGTACAATTGTAGCGTCCGTGGGCACCGTTAAACCAATCGGTGTGTGTGTTTTCATTACTAAATTACTAGAGTATCAGTGTCTTTTGCGCAGGATCAGCGTTCATCATAATCAAGCGCCTATAAATTGCTAAGGTTTGTGTATCAATAACTGGCCTAAGGTCATAACGGGTCATACATAACATAAACTCTCATTGAGAGATTCAGTCGCTGATGCCACTGATAGTATGTATATAATGTGATTGGCTGCAATAATTGTACAGTGTATTAAGTGTGGACCTTCATTTCCCATACAGCAGTATAAGGGTTAAAATCTGCTACGGTCACCTTACAACAGAATCAGAGGCTTCTAGTCATATGCAAATTTGGTGTTCCCATTGTCTGTGAAGGAGAAGCCTTTAGAACTCTCAGCTGGGCATTTGCTAACATCACTAGTTGCAACTTGCCGTTGTTAGGGGTAACCAAGTGTATGTTTTACAAAGTAACGAATATAGTGTATCAACTGTATTATCCACCGGTTTGTTATAAAATACACATTAACACATGTTTGTCAGGGTTCCTTTGTAGGACGTGCACATGCCAGAAATTCTTCCTCTGCTGCTGATTCTCCTTTTTTCCCCTTGCCACGCATTTTTTTAGAATGGTGGAGTGGGTTCCAGAGTGGTTGGCGGAGTGCGTGCCGGAGTAGCAGCTTAACTCGATGTGCATGCATTATCAGATAGCTGAGACAGGTCCGGGGTTGGAGGTGGGTCATCACCAAGCTGTAAAAAAATAAAAAAACACAGTTACTAATCAATTCTACAGTATTTACTTTTAATTTCAGTTCCCTACCAGCGTGAATGAATGGAAAGTCATCGCAGAGGAGTTTGAACAGCAAATTGTGGAGGAGCCATTGATGGGAAACATGTCCGCATAGCCCAGCCTATCAATAGTGGTTCCTACTACTTTAATTACAAGGGCTATTTTAGTATTGTACTAATGGCTGTGGTTAATGCGAACTACGAGTTTATTTTCCTGGATGTAGGAAGGAATGGCCGTGCATTGGATGGTGGCACTTTCAAGGACACAAAGTTTTACAAAAGTTTTTAGGAAACTAAAGAGGGGCTTAACTTTGTGTTTGTGGTGGACGAGGCATGTGGCCTGCACGAGCACGTCATGAAGCCATATGCGCAAAGGGGCCTGAACCATGATAAAAGGATCTTTAACTAGGCTATCCAGGGCACGGCGTGTTGTGGAAAATGCTTTTGGAATCCTGGCTAGCCAGTTTCGCATATTCCACACTGCCATCAACCTGAGGGTGGACAAAATTGACACCAACATAACTGTCAAGGTCGCAGTTATGCTCTTTGCCATAGGATGACTGCTGTCATACTTCATCCTCATGACAAACGACTGTCAATTGCTTAGTGAAAGACATAACGGTCTTACCACTTCACCTCCTGGATGATGACAGACTCCCAGCAGAGCAAAAAAGGGGGATTAATTAATGGCCTACAGGCCAGAAGTAAACTAGCGCCTAATAGGGTGTGATGTCAAGCGGCTCCTACTAGGGGGCGTCAAACCCCTATAACAATACAGGTAACAAGAAACAAAAGGTGGAGCGCTAAAGAATTGGATCAATCGGTTAATGTGTAAAGAGCAAATGTGCAGTATTTATTATTTAAAAAAATAATTAAATTAATAAGGTATAAAAACATATATGACAATTAGGAATAATGCATAGGACGAATATTATTATTAAAAAATATATATCTGGGTATTATACCTATTGGTGTGGAGTCCCGTTTGCAGTCCTTTTGGAAACTCTTGAAGATATTATTTTTCTTGGGTTAATCCATCTTAGAGCTGGGTAAATTGGGGATCCATAAACTTTTCCGGATATGGAGGATATATGCAGGCCCCGGTTGGAATAGGATATTAGGATTAGCTAATAAACCTAGGGGAGTCATGTATTTGGAGGATATAAAATGTTTCTTACCTGCAGTGCACCACTTCTATGTGGTTAAGGGAAAGCATGTCAGTGATGAAACAGAGAAGGGACCTCGCGAGATCCCACTGTCACTCCAGCTTAGGAGAGGAAATGTGCTGTGTTGTCCAGTCCAGTGATGCGATACTGCTGCCAGTAATGTCCAGTCCAGTGATACTGCTGCCGTTAATGTCCAGTCCAGTCCAGTGATACTGCTGGTGTTAATGTCCAGTCCAGTCCAGTGATACTGCTGCATATGTCCAGTCCAGTGATCCTGACTTTAAAGTCCAGTGATAATGCTGCAGTTCCAGTCCAGTGACACTGCCGGCCTTAATGTCCAGTCCAGTCCAGTCCAGTGACCCTGCTGTATATAAGTCCACTCCAGAGATACTGCATTAAAGTCCAGTGGTACTGCCGTTAAACTCCAGTGGTACTGCCACTATTGTCCAGTAATACTGCAGTTAAAGTCCAGTCCAGTGATCCTGCTGTACAGTATATAAGTCCACTCTAGAGATACTGCCTTTAAAGGCCAGTGATACTGCCATTAAATTCCATTGGTACTGACGTTAAAGTCCAGTGAAACTGCCTTTAAGGTCCAGTGGTACTGCTGTTAAAGTCCAGTGGTACTGCTGTTAAAGTCCTGTGATACTGTAGTTAAAGTCCAGTCCAGTGATACTGCTGCCATTAATGTCCAGTTCAGTGTTACTGCTGCCATTAATGTCCAGTCCAGTGATACTGCTGAATATGTCCATTCCAGTGATCCAGCCTTTATAGCCCAGTGATACTGCCATTAAAGTCCAGTGGTACTGCTGTTAAAGTCCAGTGATACTGCCTTTAAAGCCCAGTGATATTACCATTAAATTCTAGTGGTACTGCCATTAAAGTCCAGCGATATTGCAGTTAACGTCCAGTCCAGTGATACTGCTGCATACGTTCAGTTCAGTGATCCTGCCTTTAAAGCCCAGTGATATTGCTGAAGTTCCAGTTCAGTGATAGTGCTTAGTCCAGTCCAGTGATACTGCAGCCATTAATGTCCAGTCCAGTGATACTGCTGCATACATCTAGTCAAGTGATCCTGCTGTATAAGTGCACTCCAGAGATACTGCCTTTAAAGTCCAGTGATACTGCTGCAGTTCCAATCCAGTGATCGTGCTCTATATAAGTCCAGTCCAGTGGTACTGACATTAAAGTCCAGCGCATTATGTGCTCTTTGGAGCATTTTTTTGTCACAGATTTTAAAACTGCCATCCTGTCGCTTAGCATAGTCATTCAGCTACGTCTGTGCAACCTTATGGCCTAAAAACAACATTTTGAGGTGTTGAGGATAGACTGGAAATGAGTGGAAATTTGCATTTTAGCATTTATATGTTTAAAAAAAAAAAATAGATCCAAAACACGAAACATTGTAGGGTGGTGTTTTGGAACAGATTCAGACCCTAAACATGGCTGGATATACAGACCCAAGAGTGTCCAGCTTTAAATAATAAAAGACTCAGTCAAAGAGTAGATGTTCTCCGGAAGCTGTATAGATGTTAATAAACAGCCTACTCTGGATTATTGTAGATGTCCACCCATACAACTCAAATGGACATTGGCAATAATAATAACCATAAGATGTGTTACCAGTACAGCCAGATCCCCGAGACTGAAGTACCAGATGTAACTTCAGCCAGCGCCGAACACGTGGTGTACTCGTTCGTGCCAGCGTGGCTTCTCCGTGTAAAGTGTGCTTTCTGATGCATGTGATTGACAGTAGATCTGATGCAATGCAGAGCCTGCTAGTCCCACTGGCTGCAGTAGCAATCTGTTGGATTGTTTCCGAGCTAGGCAGGCTTGGCTGAGATCACATGTGGTATATCACATGCAAAAAGACGGCATGTGATCCTAATGTCCAGGAGGGGATTGGGGACTCGGAGGTAATATACAAAAGCTGCATGCAGGTAAGGGTTTGTACACACAAGAACAATATACAAATGATTTGACACATTGGAACGACAAATCATTCATCTAGTCCAGTGTGTATGCCCAATTTAATTTACCCACAGATCGCATATGACCTCTGGCCTTTCTGGAAAAATAGGCAAGTATGATTTATGTCAGAAAATTACATGTTTATATTCATATTTAGTGTAAAATTAGCATGAAACTGACTATTTTGAGTTTAAGACAGTCACTTTTTAATCATCCAATAGATTGTACATTGAGCCCGATTCAGACCTGACCGCTAATTAGAGAATTTGCAAATCGAGTGATTATCGAACGACCGCACATGCGCAAAGAGATTTTTAACAGAAAGTGTATATGGATCGTAATCCTCTCTCACTTTGACTTACAGGAAGCTGGCATTTAGGAGTGGTAACTTGCCATTTTCAGCGTGTGTCGGAAAAAACGTGTTAGGAGCCATTTTATTATGGCTCATTTCTGTCTTGTCAGTTCTGTGCTTTTTGCTTGGTATTTGATTTTCTGGTGGCCTCTGGTGGTAGGTCTGTGCCATTGCAGCTCAATCTCATGTGAGCTGATTTATGCACAATTCTGAGAGTTAATGACCTCGTTATCCCAACTTGGGAGTTGGGCTGGATCTGTCACAGGTGTGTTGATCACCTGAGTCCTTCTTAAGGCATTCTCCCCAGCACTGCCATGCCGGTTATAGTTCCTACTGGAGTTCTCTCTAGTCTTGTCTGAGCCTGGTCTGAGTCCTGTCATAGCCCTGATACAGTCCTATGTATTCCAGCAAGCACTCCTGCCAAGCATCCTGAGCCCCAAGCCTTGCTTTTGCTACAGTGTCCGTGTTCCTGGTCCCAGTCAGCAGTCCTGTCTGCCTGCGCTGCAGTCTCCTGAGATCTGTCTGCTGTTGTACCATCATTCCAGATAAGTTACAGATACTTATTTTATTATTATATTGTATGGAACCATCTCTGCATTATTGCAGCAGCTCACACAGGGGGGGGGGGGGGGGTCAGGTTTGCCCTCTAGGGGTCATTCCTTCCCTGTGCAGTAGTCTGGGGTTGTATTGTTTATTTACCACCTTAGTGCATTGTTGCACCCATGGGGAATATTCCCTGCATTTTGGTAGAGTCTGGGGGGTACCCCATCCTGTTTGTCTCTTTAGTTAGCTTTACTCTTGTGCTCTCCGCCTCGGTGGACACGTTGTCCCATGTAAGACCTGGCGGCATTGGGGTTGAAGCCGACATAACCAGCTCCTTTGAACACGGCTGTTAGAGGTGAAGCTTAGCACCACACCTGTCCACCGACCACAGGGAGAGGCAATATTATTTAGGGGTCAGGTTTGGCAGTACCCTCCAGAGTCCTAACAAAAGGAAGACATGTCTGTTCTGAAGACGTGCCTGTACCTGAGGAAGGTCTGTGTTTTAAGAAATTATCACTTCCAGTCTGTCTCAGTCGCAGGCTTACTCACATTTGCACAGATGGTAAAATCCTTTTGATGGTTCGGGAATTGCGTATGGATTTGCGAGTGGATACCAATTAGTGACCCATTCACCTGGGCAGCAGCTTACTCCTTGCAGTCAACTGCAAATTCTCAGGTCTGAATTAGGCACATCGATCTTTATAAGGTCATAGGGCCAGATGCACCAAGCTTCAAAAAGTAATAAAGTGGAAAGTGATAATGCACCAGCCAATCAGCTCCTAACCACCATGATACTGCTGGGTTAAAAATGACAGTTATGAGCTGTTTGGCTGATTGTGTATAGATCTCCATTTTATCACTTGTTAAAGGTTGGTGCATCTGTCTCATAATTGGAATGGAGAGTGTTTTTCAGCAATGTCAAAGGCACCAACTGCACTGAATACAGAAGGGGGAATTTACTAAGATGGAAGTTCTAGTTAACATGGGATGTTGCTATGGGCAACCAATCAGAATCTACTTCTTATTTATATAGCACCTTTTAGAACATATTAGATAGTATCTGATTGGTTGCCCACAGCAACATCCCATGTGAAATAGAACTCCCTCTTTCATATATATTCCCCCACAGAATGAAGTTCAATCTGTTAATAAGTAAAACCTTCTGATAGCAAGGAATTTTTATTATGCTTGTATGACCGAGGCATACACTATAACACAGTTTGCTAAGAAAAAATGTTAGTTTTTGCACAGTCCATAACGGATTACTATATTGATAATGCTTTTTTATCAGAACTTTAGTATGTGTTTATGAGCTTATACTTTTAGAAGATGAGCTTTGAGGTTGGAGCCTGTGTATCCCCAGAGACTAACGGCTCTGGCTTTGAACACACACAGGATTTGATTGAATCTATCTAGCTACTATTATTTTCCCCAGTTGTATGATTAGGTGTTTTCACAAGCAAACCCCTTTAACCTTCTCTCCTGTTTGAAGTTGGTGTAATAAGACGCTACACACCAGGGTTGCCACATATAAAATAAATAAGAAAAGTCTATGCAATATACTTATAAGAAGCTAACACATATGTCTATCCACCAATAAATGGAAACCATTCGAGAAGGCATTTTTATTTCTGCTAACTTTAAATAATGTATGTCTATATAAAATGTACTTTATTTTCTGATTTTCTTTATTAAAAGTCAAGAATAAAGAGACCAATCACACATACGGTTTCCCCATGTGTGGTCTCTTATACTCAAGTTATTGTGTGGGTTCCATTTTGATAGATCAAGATCTTTAATCTGTTCTCTTTATGCACTTGTGTGAACTGTAACAACGTACAGAACATTTTATGTAAATAAAGCCATTTTCGTAGGCATTTACAGTAGATGAGCAAATATTCCATGTGTGGAGTAGGTCAGCCTTTGGGACAACCCCAAAATATTGCCTGATAATAATTGTAATAATATTGAAAAAAATATTCAAGCCTTTGGCCAGTCATTACAATAAGTACTTTCCTAGTTTTGTTTTCCCCCTCTTCACAAAATGATATCGCCTGTGGATGGCATAATTAGACAAAACATGTCCCGAGGAGGGAGAAGCACAGAAGATCAGTGCACTGGGCACCCATTGAGATAGAGGTGCTTAACATAGGATATACTGTAGGGCCTCCTTCCAAATCGATCCCATTGTTCCTGCTGTTGTAGTTGCAATGTACCTATGTCAATAAAAGCATAATGGTTACAGACAGTGGAGGCTCCAAAGTTGGGGCTGAAGCTCAGTCCAAAATCTAATAGGCAAGCAGGGCTGTTTCTAGACAATCTAGCTCCCAGTGGAAAGAAACAGAAATGCGCTCCCCCCCACACACACAGAATGTGCCAGTGAATAAATTGCATGTGCCGAAGGCGCGCATTACAAAAAGGGCTGTGGTTTAATTTTTCTAGCAGGAAAACAAGTACCTTACACCTCACTTTGCAACCTGCATGAACAAACATTAGTTACAGCAGGAATGGTCATTGTCCTCCCATGCTTAAGTTGGTGGGCTGAAGGCCACACAGTGACATAAAAACATAAAGGCCCACACAGTGACCTAGTACGCCTCACAAATCAAGCCCAAACAATGACAGGCTACATAAATCATTATACACTGTTTATCTGTGCCAATGCCAATTACACATAATGCCGAACACCGTGATGCCAACTACACATTACGCCGCACACCTTGATGCCAATTACACCCCACACTGTGATGGCAATTACCACACAATTGCCACACAAAGTGATGCCCATTAAACATATGCCCACACAGTACCAGATACACATATGCCCCCACAGTGCCAGATACACATATGCCCCCCACAGTGCCAGATATGGAGGACAGAGAGCGGAAGGAGAGAGTGAGAATGGAACTGGAGGTGGGTGGAGCCGGCGCCCCGGCATTTTAACAGTTGCGAACAAGCCCTGCGGCCTGTAGAAATGGCCATGTAGGCAAGACACCCACCCGACAAAACTCAATAAAACTTTGACATTGAGTCCATTTGCACTCTCCTCCTTTTTTGGGATCACTGGGACCGCCTGGGGGCCACCGGCCTGAGATCTAAAACAGACAGTGGACCAAAAGATACCCTGATAGGAGAGGCATTGCATTCGTACATGTGAGTACGGTACGCACCCACATCTTTGGATTATTGATCATTCACAGTGGTGTCCCAGAAAAATCTAAAGATACCTTGATGTGCCTGCATACCGATCACTTTGAGTGAGTGAGGGTACGGGATCTCCTATATACCTAGGAACCTTCCTTCTCATCCCCCTGCTTATACCCTTACTATTAAGACATTACACTAATATATGTATTTTTTCATTCTCTGTATCCAATACATATGAGACGCTCACTTATCTCATATCGAGGGAGCTCAACAAGGGATCCAGCGCCCAAATTACATTGGTTCCTTCCAAAGGAAGACACCCGACCTGCCTGTGAGTCCTAGACGGGGATGTTTGGTAGTGTTTGGAGTGGCAGTTGGTGTAGCTTCACAATTTGAATAGTGGTCTGCACTGCAGCCCCACCTCTGGAGCCACCACTAGTTGCAGACTTCAAAGTGATGGCCTTAGATTCCCAAAACAGAAGCTTATCACTCCTACTTCCTGGGAGCGCTGAGACCAGAATCTCTGTCTTCTGACCAAGACTGTCTGGTCTCTTGGAAGGAGCTGTGGCAGCTTGCTTGCTTGATCCTTTGGGTCACTCAGCCTGCTGATGGAGGTCAAAGTGATCCAATTCTGTGTCCTCAGGGGCAGGACTGGATCACAAATGCATGCGGGAGACATCTACATATACCGGAGTCCTTATGCTGCATTACTTAATCTTTGCATGTGAGAAAGCAGCACCGATGCATGCTCCAACCTTATATGAATCAGGCCCATTGTGAGTTGTGCTGTTCAGCAGTGCTCTCATTGATCAGGAAAGAATACAAAAACAATGCCCCTGTTTGCCGAGGCCAGGAGTCCCGATTTCTGTTATTTACTGAGAGAACATGTTCCAAGAGAGAGAAGTCAGGGGACACTGCCATAGAAACCAGCTGATGATATGCTAATATCACTCTGGGTTATATATAATAAGAATATCACATGGAATGTTGCTATGGGCAAAAAAAAATATCTAGAAGATAATAAATAGTATCTGATTGGTTGCCCATAGCAACATCCCATGTAAAATAGAACTCCGATCTGAGTAAATTTCCCTTCTATCTATGACATATCTGTAGACTCCAGCCCTTAATGTACAGACATGCTGGCACTTGTGGTTCTCCAGGTGCTGGCAAGCGTCAGGCTTACATGGACCTGTAGTCCTCCTGTAAAGAACAATACTGCTTGTACACTCTGCACAGCAGAACAGCATGTGATTAGGGTATACGGTCACTAGGTTGACATTGAAAGGTCGACATGCATTAGATCGACCACTGAATGTCAACACACTGAAAAGGTTGACATGACTTTATGTCGACAGGGTTGACACAAGCATTATGGCGAAATTGGGAAGATCAACGGTCAAAAGTTCGACATGGGTTTTTCACAATTTTTTTTAAGGCTGATATTTCATGCCCTACCATCTACTAGACATTTTCAACTGGTGTGCCGCGGCCAGATGGCAGGTGTGCCCTGGCGGCCATGGGTCACGACAACTCACCAGCACTACTTTGACATGCGGGGCGGACGGCTTGGCCTCTGCGATATGTGTGCGCACGCAGCTCTGTCCTATGGAGGTGATGCCGGGATGTGCCTGTGGGTAGCAGGCGCCGGGAACATTACATCATCCTATGCGTTCCAGGCACAAGGCGCATCCCGGGTGCATGCGCAGAAGGCCTCTAGTGGGGGACTGAGAATTCCGGTTGGAGCCATCTTGCAAGTGCGCAACGTTTTTGGAATACTTGAGGGGGCAGGTGCGAGCAACAACAAAGCAGGGGCATTTGTGTGTGTCATTTGTAAGGGGGAGCTGGTACTTGGAATATCTAAGGAGGGGCAGGTATGTGGAATAACTAAGGGGGGGGGTCAGGTGTGAGGAATTACAATAGGGACATGTGTGTATAATTTTTACTCTGTGGGGGCAGGTATGTGCAATTACAATGGGGAATGTTGGTGTGCCTTGGCAATTTTAAAGTCTTGTCCGGTTTGCCACGACCTGAAAAAGGTTGAAAATAACTGCACTAGAGCGTGGAGGGAGAATAGAATAGTGTGCCAAGTGTAGCGAGGCACTGTTCCCGAAGCACGGCGAGTGCAGTGAGCCATGCGAGGGTACGTGGTGCACCTACAGTAGGAGCACATCTCATCTATCTTGCTTAAGCCATGGCTCAGGATGGCTAGCCATGGCTATCCTATTGTTCTCAGCTGCAATACAATACATAGAACAATAGAGTAGGGGATTAGCAGAGTAATCCAATTACTCACTTAATCCTATTATAGAGAAAGTTGGCAGTGGCTCCCACTGTATATGGTGTCCATGTTGAAATTGGGGACAAAAAAACCTGAAAAACCCATGTGGACCGTTTCACCGTCGACCTTCCTGATGTTGACCTAATGCTTGTGTTGACCTAATGACCCTGTCGACCTAAAGCCATGTCAACCTTTTGAGTGTGTAGACCTAAAGGTGCATACACAGCGTACAATTTTTTTTGACCAACTCTTTTGACCAATTTTGTTCATCTCGGCCATTCTGCAAGAAATTGGTCAAAATATCTTTCAGTGGGTTTGTGACGAACGACGAATGCTGATGCACATACCCGCCAGTTGTTCATCAATGTTGTTCGTCAACTGGATTTAAAAAAAGAGTCTGTAAACTATAGCTAGTGTGGTGAACCGGAATGAACAGGCCAGTAACCCCTTTACCTTGCACTCTGGGAGGTTCACCGTTTATTCCTCTTCTTCTTGTCTTCGTGGGAGTAGGGCAAGAATCAGGCTAAGGAAACCGTTCAAGGGTGTTTATTTGTGATAAAGCGAGATACCTGAGATCGGGTAGCAGACAGGGCTACCTATTTTACGTATGGCACGAAAGAGTTGAACCTTCACAAAATACAGTACATGCAATACATGCAATAAAATAGAGTAAGGCACGTCTAGACAACTTTATGCACACAATTTGCCCAACAACACTTGGCCGTTTAACAGTTAAATAACACAGCAGTTTAACTATGATTAGTATCTCCTTCTTATTGGCACGGCTGGACAACCCTAGTGCAATGAGTCCAACTAAAGGGGCCGTCACAGGATCAACTATACTCAAAGGTTCGTGCGGACATGCCATGTCACCAAAGAAGTGCACAAAAATACTCTCCTGGACTTAATTTATTCTAGCAGCAATTCACTCAATTAAGGCTATCAATTTGTCGAAATATAAGGCAATTTGTAATCACGTTCATCTATAACGTATTAACTAGGTCACGCTGTATAAGTCACAGTGCAATTTAAAACAACACAATAATACTATACTGTAAACAATATTACGCTACTGGGTACCCAGCTTCTTATTAATAACCACTGTCTCTAAGACAGACCTGTGCACAGGGATTTAGAGTTCGCTGGAGGCCTCTTGTAGTCACTGCGCAGTGCTTGTGAAACTTAGAAGAACAGTCCTCCTTAGGTATAAAAGGGTAACACTTGGTTGGCAATGTCCCGAATAAAGGAAATGAATGCTGTAATGTGTCCTATAAAGTATTCAAAGTAATAGCACTTCCTACTTTACACCACAAGATGGTGCTGTGGACCTACTGGTCTCTGGGCTTGTGCTGTAACTTACTTTTCTTTGCTAAGAGTATATGTACTCCAAAAGTCAGATGGTAGGTAGTGTGGCCCCCTCTCCTATTGATATCTCCGGAGCCCAAAGGTGGTTCTAACCGTAGGAGACCCTCCAGCTGGCAGGCCTTGCTGAGGAGCCTGAGATCTCTTATATTAACAGCCTGTATAAGGGGGCTGATTTACAGGTGCAGTCACGTACAATGTCTCCCATGTACAACTTAGGGGTTATGAGGCAGAATGCAGGGCCCCTTTCACTGTTCCTAGGTCTCAGGGTGTGTGCCAGGTATCTTTGCGTGGATCTCCTGAAGGGGGAAGCTAAAGGGTGGCTGGTGGATGGTGTTAGGGCCTCTGTCCAGCTCCTGACCAGGTCTGCTAGGGGTATCCCGGGGTTAGGGTGTGCAGTACTTACTCTGGTTTGATGCAGCGCCTGCAATCTGGTGTTCACCGCGGACTCACGTGGCGTCGGTCGCGGCTCTGTTCTATCCCGCCTGGCTTCCACCTCCTCTCTGCAGCTCTGCTCTCTAGTGCCGGGTCTCTTCCAGCCGCCGCTGACTCTTGCTGGGTCTCTTTCTCCGTGGGGTATGGCAGCGCGCATTACTCCCACTGCCGCCTGCTGGGTCTCTCTCTCTCTGCCGCCCGCTGACTCCTCTCCCGGCATCACCGCTCCCATTGGCGTCTCTCTCTCTCTCTCTCTTGCCCACTGCACACCCCGGGTGTCAGGATGCTGCTGCCTGCCCACTCTATGCGCTGTCACACTCTTGCCGGGTCCCGCTCTCTTGCCGGGTCCAACGGGGTGGGCTCTTCTTTGCGCCTTTTGGTGAGCTGGATAATTAACCCCTTTGGGTCCTGTTGCTGGTCAGCTCCATGCTGTTATGGTTGCTTAGCAACCCTTCTGGCACTGTACTGATGAAACAGGGTACCCCCAGGCTGGGAAAATAAAGGAGGCACCCCCAATTCTGGGGTGTCACACTAGATATTTAGTCTTTCGACTAAATGATCCTCCCCCGTGAATAGATTGCATATGAATACTAAGGCTTTGTTATCAGTGAATTTTTCAGAAATATACTCTAGTTACAATTTGTTTTACTATGAATCCCTAATACAGCGGCGTAACTATAGCACCGCAGCCCCCGCCACCGCGGGGGCGCTGTGCATGTGGGGGCGCCGGGGGCTGCGGTGCTATAGTTAAACCCCCCCTCAATCCCCCGCAGACTTACCTATCGCGCTGGTCCCGGCGGCTCCGTTCTTCTGCTGAGGACCACCACAAAATGGCTGCCCCCATATAGCACACAGTTCTCTGAAACTGTCTGCTGTATGGGGGCGGCCATTTTCTGGTGGTCCTCAGCAGAAGAACGGATCCGCCGGGACCAGCGCGATAGGTAAGGCTGTGGGGGATTAAGGGGGTTTTGCATGGGCGGCGGGGTAGGGGTGCTTGGCGGGGCGGCGACGGGGGGGTGCCCAAAACGTAGCTACGCCACTGCCCTAATAGCTACACTGACATTGATCACAATTGTCCTGTGCTGTGACTATTGTTTCTATTACATTTGACATTGCTCATGCTCGTCCTTAGCAATCGTTATTGCAATACTATATATACTGTAACAAGATATACATAAAACTAACATTACATTCACCTGCCTTCATGGGCAATAAATATCCACAAAATAGAAACCACAGAACAAAAAGGATATTTGTAAAGTTATCAACCAAAGAATACAGAATGTTAGTAACATGACATAAAACTCTGGTCACTTTGGCACAGGCTGCAAAACTCACTATTAAAAATAGAAGCCATTAAAGTAGTGTTCATTGAATTTGCCAGCTCAATTCTCAACAAGGCCAAAAAAAACCTTTAGGTTACATTAAGACCCTATAAGTAATACATGGCATACTGCAGTGGTATTATACATTTTCATACTGTTATGAATTTTTATACCATAATAAAATAGCAAAGAAAAAGCAAAACATTTAGAAATTGCACTTTAAGTTTATATATATATATATATATATATATATATATATATATATATATATATATATATATATATATATATATATAAACTCCAAGTGTGACCCAGCACTCCAATATACCACTGTAAGAGTGCCCTGGTGCCTCCACTATGATGCCGGCTAGCA
The DNA here is from genome assembly GCF_055691185.1 of Crinia signifera. Classification (NCBI taxonomy): domain Eukaryota; kingdom Metazoa; phylum Chordata; class Amphibia; order Anura; family Myobatrachidae; genus Crinia; species Crinia signifera. The sequence continues at coordinate 146,814,431 of NC_139221.1, read as the reverse complement.
ACAATATATCCAAGTATCCCGACAAGCAGGGGGAGGTGAGTGGCACTCAAGGGTCTGCAGTATTCAAAGAAAGAAGCCGATGTGCCACTCACCTCCCCACGCTTGTCGGGATACTTGGATATATATATATATTTCTCTGGATGTACCAAGTGCCGGTCGTTACCTGACGAAGTCCCACACGTGACGAAACGCGTAGAGGCGTGGCTACCTTCACGGCATCGTGCATAGACCTGAATATGTCTCTCCTGGTCCGAGCAAAGAGGCATCGACGGTGGGGAACTGAGTCCCGGCTTCCGCCGATTCCTGGTGGCCTCTGAAGGATCTTACTTGTTGGGCAAGCTGTTTGCTGCTTTTTATCATGTATGTAAGCTATTTATTTGTTTAGTAAAATCTTTTACGATCACTGACTTGGTTGCGCCATTCTCTCTCTTTCTGCATATTTTGATTGGGACACCTGTGAGCCGTGGTCTGGCTCCCTGAGAGAAAAGGCTGCAGACATACATCTGAAAAGGAAAAGCACATTTCATTCTCCCTGTGACCGTGCGCGGTTGGAGCCCCAAATATTCCATATATATATATATATATATATATATATATATATATATATATATATATATATATATAGACTCCACACCACAGCGGCACTCACACGGACTTTGTCACCAATAAAAACACCACCAAACAGGGTATTTAGGTCAAAAGCGACGTTTCGGAGGTTAATCCTTTATCAAGCAAAGCCAACAAGTGTACAGAAAGCATAACTCACCTAAATAGTACCTGGTGCCCTAAGCAGCGTCCACCGGCGTGGTTGTCAGCCAATAGCTCCCGCACTTCCGGGTTGGCGTGTGGGCGTCATTGCGTCATTCCGTTCACGTCGGTCCGGAGTGCGTCCTGGTTGCTAGGCGACCCTCCTCAGCCGGGACGCTGTTGCCTGGGTAATAGAAAAACAACATAAATAACTGTGCAAAACGAAGGAAAACAGTGTACATATACATAGAAGCATACACGATCAGCTGCAGAGTATCTATATTGAACAACAAGGACTGTCCACAGTTAGATGAACATATTAAGTGACCACTGTTCATTTAAGCCTTGCGGCCACAGGGTGTCTAGTTTAAATATCCACCGACTCTTCAGTTGTAGTAGCCGTTTAGCCCGGTCCCCACCTCTGATGTCGGGGGGCACATGATCAATAATAGTGTAACGAAGGCTGGACAACTTTGTTACATCACTTCAGTAAAAACCCTGAGAGTACCATCAGTATACCGGTTGAACGACGCGATCCCTTTAAGAAGAAATCAAAATGGGACCCACCTCCTTCAAATGTATCAATCCAAAGTTTCATTAAGGTCTTGGATGTTCAAGTCAACAGTGAATATAAATCACTCCCTCCTCATTCCAATCTCCCACAAGCTGAATGGGATGCCCTCAAAGCCCTCAAATCATATGATGACATTTTTATCCTTCCCGCCGACAAAGGCGGTGGGATAGTAGTGTGGGACTTGGAGGCCTATAAAGAAGAAGTATATTCCCAACTATGGAATCAAGACACCTATTCTCCACTCCCACTAAACCCCACAGCGTCATATAAAAAAGAGCTGGACGACCTCCTCACATTGGCAGTGTCTGAGGGTTCTCTACTACAAAGTACCAGGGAATATTTGATCACTGAATTCCTCAAGACTCCGTCTCTGTATTGGCTCCCGAAAATCCATAAAAACTTGGAACACCCCCCCGGCCGCCCGATTATCTCGGCCCGCGAGTCTTTATACAGCCCAATCTCAAGTTTCTTAGACCATTTCTTGCAGCAGTGCATTCAAAGGCTCCCTACCTATCTACAGGACACGACGTCTCTGCTTAAAAAACTTCTACAGTTTGGGGCTGCTATACCCGATATGTGGCTATGCTCGCTGGATATAAGCAGCTTATATACCAGCATTCCACACGAAGGAGGTTTGCTAGCGACCAAAAAAGTGCTGGAGGACGATCCGTTATATAATGGTCCTCCTACAGATTTGTTTATCCGTCTACTTCAACTGACCTTAACCAGAAATTTCTTCCTATTCGACAGCAGATATTATCTTCAGTGAACGGGGTGTGCGATGGGATCTCCCGTCGCACCCTCGTTCGCGAACGCTTACATGTATACAGTGGAAAAGGAGCTTTATCTCGAAGCCCCATGTGCCAAGGACATTGCCCTCTATACAAGGTACATTGACGATGTCCTGCTCTTTTGGGTAGGATCAGAAAGTGACTTCATTGAATTAATGACAGAAATCAATGCCCGCCCCTGTCGGATCAAGTTCACCTATAATATGAGTCAGTCATCAATACACTATCTCGATGTACTGATTGGGATCCAGGAAGGCAAATTAACGACCTCTGTTTTTTCAAAGGCCACCGATAGAAATACACTGCTGGACGCCAGAAGTCACCATCCGCCAGCACTTAAAAACGGGCTTCCCGTGTCTCAATTGATTCGTGTCAAAAGGATCACCAGTGAATCTGATCAACTTGAAGTAGATCTGGACAACATGTCTAACAAGTTTAAAGAAAGAGGTTACTCAAATGCGGTACTACAATCTGCCAGGAGAGTTGATTCACTCTCCCGAGAGTCATTATTGAAAAGAAAAGCATCTGATGCCTCGGCTCTAACTGACAGGATTGGATGGGTTCGGGCCTTCAATAATGCAGATGAGTGTATCTCTAAATCTTCAAAGGCCCTGTGGCCTGTGATTCACAGTGACAAAAATCTGGGGAAACTCCGCAATTCAACAATCATGCCCTGTTACAAACGGGGTCGGAACATTCGGGATTGGGTGGTTCGGACAGAGATCTCAAATAGACAGCCTCCTAACACCCAAGTAAAAAGTGGCGGCTGCTATCGCTGCATGGGCTGTATCACATGCAGCGGTATGCAGAACACCAAAGTGTTCTACCATCCCTACTCAGGCACCAAGTACCATATCAAGTTTCCACTGACATGTACTAGCACATACATCGTATATCTAATTTGATGTCCGTGCGATATGTGCTATGTTGGGAAGACTATTCGCACACTGCGGGAGAGGATTGCAAATCACAGAGCTGCCATTCAGCAAGAACAACAAAGAACACGAGCAACCTGTAGCCCGACACTTTGTGTCTGCTCAGCATCCTTTGTCCAGCCTTCGTTACACTATTATTGATCATGTGCCCCCCGACATCAGAGGCGTGGACTGGGCTAAACGGCTACTACAACTGGAGAGTCGGTGGATATTTAAACTAGACACCCTGTGGCCGCGAGGCTTAAATGAACAGTGGTCACTTAATATCTTCATCTAACTGTGGACAGTCCTTGTTGTTCAATATAGATACTCTGCAGCTGATCGTGTATGCTTCTATGTATATCTATACTGTTTTCCTTCGTTTTTGCACAGTTATTTATGTTGTTTTTCTATTACCCAGGCAACAGCGTCCCGGCTGAGGAGGGTCGCCTAGCAACCAGGACGCACTCCGGACCGACGTGAACGGAATGACGCGATGACGCCCACACACCAATCCGGAAGTGTGGGAGCTATTGGCTGACAACCACGCCGGTGGACGCTGCTTAGCAGACGGGGCACCAGGTACTATTTAGGTAAGTTATGCTTTCTGTACACTTGTTGGCTTTGCTTGATAAAGGATTAACCTCCGAAACGTCGCTTTTGACCTAAATACCCTGTTTGGTGGTGTTTTTATTGGTGACAAAGTCCGTGTGAGTGCCGCTGTGGTTTGGAGTCTATTACATGAATTGGGCGTATGCACCTCGGCTGCTGACTATTGGAAAGGGTGTGCCTGTCCTGTGGTACATATATATATATATATATATGCAGGAATACGGTGCTGGCGGCACTCAACAAGGGAGACTTTTTCAATAGCATAAGAAAGCTGACACCGCAATCAACTTGTGTGCTAACAGTTTCGGAAAATGTATTCCTTCATCATCGTACTCTGAAAAGTTGTAATTGTTTCATAACTTCAGTCCTTCACTGTTTTTAACCATGTCTCTGTCTGTATGTAATTATATGCATTAAGTAAGTTTTATACATCATCACGATACACATTAGTGTGTATCATTTATCACATTTTAAATGCACAGTTTAATAAGTATATTGTTGCTCTTTACACGAACAGTTTATTTCCCATGGAGAGTGCGAACGCCGGCTACCAGGCATCCTGACGTTGCTAGGCAACGGAGCGACTGGGCTTCCTCTGATCTTATCGCCCGACGCCACATGCTCTGACCGGCGGTCCGCCCCGTGGACCCTCCTGCACATTATTAATACAGGTATGTGTCACTATGTTTGATTGTTCACTGTTAGCCTGACGAAGGGGCCGGTTTGTCCCGAAACATTGCAATAAAAACAGTTTATCACCCGTATTGATTGAAGTCCCTGGAGTGCCGTATGATGTCCTACCCCTGCTAAGGGCCACTGATGCATCTCAGCTTTCTACATTTGTTTATGTAAGGGCACCCGGGCAGCTGCTCATGTACACATAGGAGAGCCGGATCTACCAAAACTATATATATAAATATATATATATATATATATATATATATATATCTCAATATGTGTGTGTAGTAACCGGATTGAGGCGAGATAGAGTTAATAACCCAAATAAGAGATCAAAATGAGGCTTGGTTATGGGCTTGATATAGCTATGCTAAATATGGCTGCGTTTGAAAGTGAGGCTTGGAATACAATGAGAATGGATATCAGTGTCATTAAGATGGCCGGGGCAATCCTTTACATGCGATTGTAAAACCACGGAAGTGCGGAGGCGCGAGACGCGCGAACTGGCATGCCTTAAATATAAGGTGTGTATCTGTAGTAGCTCAAACTGAGGAAGCCGCCGTTCAGTATCTGGTAACTATAAAGGATTATAAAATGTCTTATATAAAGGAACTGTTACATTATGATATCTAAATCCAAGCCCGTATTAAGCCTCATGAACATTAGCCTCAAGGACAAAGTATCCAGCATTATATGTTTTATGTTGTATGTCTAGTATGTGTTTTTAAAATGATTCATTATTGTAATTGTGAAGTGCACTTCTCTCCTTTTATATGTATCAGTAGTGTGTATCAAATATATTAATTACACCTGATTGATTATCTATTCATTGATACCGACAAGACTGTGCTTCTTAAAGTGACAGTGACCCATATTGGGCCAAAGTTTCTTTTTATATCCCTGCTAAGGGCCACTGGTGCATCTCAGCTTTCTACATTTGTTTTAAGGGCACCCGGGCAGCTGCTCATGTACACATAGGAGAGCCGGATCTACCAGAACTATATATATATATATATATATATCAATCTATCTCAATGTGTGTGTGTGTGTGTGTGGCGGTGTGTGTATTATACATACATACACACTATATTATTTATATGATGCCCTGGCCCTTAGTGCTACCACCGGACCCCTGCCAGGTGCCCACGTGGGGTGCACCCTGCTCTCATTCTAACTGCTGACGGGTCCCCGCCAAATGGCTGTCATTCCCGGTGCCACTAGATCCCTGCAGCTATCATCTCCACTGCATGCTGCTGTCTGAGCCCCACTGGGCGCCCACATGGTGTGCGCCGGCTCTCATTCCCATGACCGCGGGAGCGCTGCCACTGCTGGAGGACCTGTAAACCACTGCTGGACCCTAGGTAGGTTCACTGTCCCTGCATTCCCACTGTCCATGCATCAACCTGCCATCTCTGTCCCTGCATCATTGCGCCATTTCTGTCCCACCCTGCCGTTTCTGTCCCTGCATCATCCTGCTGTCTCTGTCCCTGTGTCAACCTGCCATTCTCTGTCCCACCACACCTTCTCTGTCCCTGTGCCCCGCCACTGTCTCTGTCCCTTTTAAAGGTGCACATTTCTGGACCCAAAATAACATGGTTGCATGCGTAATAATTTTTTTTAGGGGGAGGGGGGCCCTGTCATTTTGGTCAGCCCCGGGCCCCACAATTTCTAGTGGCAGCCCTGCTTGGGGGGATAGAATGTGTTGGTTTTTTTTCAGACATAGCAATTTCCTTGGTGGCCGAAAAGTTCAATTTTAGTCTCATGTGACAAGAGCACCTTCCACCATACACATGGGGAGTCGCCCACGTGCCTTTTGGAAACTCAAAATGTGCCTTCTTATTTTTAACACTAAGTAATGGCTTTTTCTAGCCACTCTTCTATAAAGCCCAGCTCTATGGAGTGTATGGATTATTGTGGTCCCATACGCAGATGCACCAGTCTCTACTGTGGAACTCTGCAGCTCCTTCAGGGTTACCTTTGGTCTCTGGGTTGCCTCTTTGATTAATGCACTCCTTACTCAGTCTGTGAGTTTTGGAAGGTTTGATGTGGTGCCATGTTTTTGCCATTTGTAGATGATGGATTTGATGGTGCTTGGGAAGATCATCAAAGATTTGGATATTTTTTATAACCAAACCCTGACTTGAACTTCTCAACAACTTTGTCCCTGACCTGTTTGGAGAGCTCCTTGGTCTTGTCTCTTGCTTAGTGGTGTTGCAGACTCTGGGACATTTCAAAAAAGGTGTGTTTATACTGATATTTATATTATTTATACTCATCTTACACTTTAACTTTAAACTTTATACTCATGTTACACCTACTGTAGATTGCACACAGGTGGGCATCACTTCACTAAATATGTGTCTTCTGGTTGCACCAGAACCTTTAAGGGGCTTCATAGCAAAGGTGGTGAATACATACTGTATGCACATGCCAATTTTCAGATTTTTCTTTTTAAATATTGTTTATAAAAAATGTTCTCATTTCACTTCACCAAATTAGACTATTTTGTGTAGATCTATCAAATTTCAGTTGACACAAAAAATGTAAATTACAGATTGTAATATAAAAAAGGTAAATAGCCAAGAGGGGTGAATACTTTTGCAAGGCACTGTGGGCCTTATTCTAGTTCACTCTTTCTGACAAAATCCTTCTTAGATGGACAAAACCATGTGCACTGCAGGGGGGAGATGTAAAATGTGCAGAGAGAGTTAGATTTGGGTGAGTTATTTTGTTTCTGTGCAGGGTAAATACTGACTGCTTTATTTTTACACTGCAATATAGATCTCACTCTGTAGTAATACCCCACCCAAATCTAATTCTTTTTGCACAAGTAACATCTGCTTCCCAATAATGGTTGTCCATTCACGATTGTCCGGATTTATGTAGTTGGATAGCACAAGCAAGGCATGCAGGTGTATTTGTGTCCTTCGGAGTGATGATAGGCTGTTCGTGGGACCAAAAGAGATAAGCAGTCTGTGCCATAGTCCTGGTCCAGCAATATGTGGCCATATCATGAGTTGTACAGAATTTTCGGGGTGTTGGTACCTGATGCGTTTCACCAGGCTAACTCCCAGCTGCAGAAATCCTGACAATAGTGAGTGGACAACCATAATTGGAAACCATCAAACAGACACGTGTAGTGTCATACAGCAAGGTCCAATCAGGACCTCCTCCAATCAGGAGCAGGGTGCACTATCCCTCAATATTGTGCTTTTCCCGACTGGTCATATTAAAGTAACTATTTTAACCATTCTTTTGCTTATTACCAATGTATTGTGAGTTAATAAATATGTAGTATTTTTACTTATCAAGATTTGGTAACCTTTTAAATTATTTCTTAAAGTAGCGCTGTTTATTGTGATTATTTTTGCAAAAAAAATTAATTTGATTTAACAAAAATTAAGAGGACATAGAAACATGCAACTGAAGAACAGTGATTGAGCCATAACATTACTGGCCATGTACAGACAGACATTTGTTCAAATTCTGGTATTGATAAATAACAAAATGGTGGGATTCTAATGGGACAAATAAAGGCTGAAACTAAAATAGGATATCCCTCCAATACAGTAGTCTAATAATTATAACTGACACAAGATAGTTGAAAAGTAAAGCAAGTCAAGTACGTATCTGATAAATTTAAACTCAAAATATACATAATTATGTTGCACCCCACATCATATACAGTACCAAGTAAGCGATCCCTCCCCAAGCTCCGCATCTGACTTAAAAATGAGTTCTAGAATTTGTGAGCCACTGTGGCCTTGCTCCTATAGACCAAGCAGCCCAGCTACTGATTTCAGGCAGTGGCATTTGGCTTAGGTACAGCACCCCAAACTTTCCAGATGGGGAAATCTATGAGGGAGCTCCCCAAAAAAAGACAACTCCTAGCTCTGCTATGTCTCTTAGCTAAAAATAAAGCACTTCATAATTTCTGAAGCTAAATTCCATCTTAAATTATTCCACAGAAAAGCGATGCAAACCTCTCTGCTAAATTATAGATACGAGTACAGACCATTATGTGGTATGCTCCAAAAAGAGAAGTAATCAAAACTAAAGTTTAAACAGAATGTTAAACAACTTTGGAAGTACTATAACACTAAGTGTGTATTTTCCAGATGCGGTCCATGACATTAAAAGGTCCAGACTCAGGACGCAGATGTTCATGCTCTCTTCAGTATTTTTGATCTTATAAATTACAGTTTTGAAATAGATCCCAGACAAAGAAATTATACATAAGAAATAGACTAAAAATTTATGTAGTATTAAGACCACACTTGCCGGGTCAATCAATGATGTTCGACAATAAACCTGCATGATACTTTAGGTTTGGCACTGATTACACTCTTATGGTAGGTCCAGAGCAAACAATCTGACACCAAGGACCCCTAATAGTTTACAGAGAAACTTCCTCAGTTTGGAAGCTACCCAAAGACAACGACTCAAGCACTAAACCTTTTAAAGTCCTTTATTGCTTTCTGGAACTAGGGTGCATGCATTAGGTTTTGGCAAAGCTACCTCACAGCTCATTTGGCACGATGCTTAAGCAATCAAACCCCCAAAATTAATATCTAAACAAAAGATTATAATGTGATGAATGACTGACTACTAAAGAGAAAAACATGAATGAAATATGTTAAAAATGAGGCCAATTATCATAAAATCAAAACTATGAAAATTGATATTGTATGTGTTCTAAATGCTAAATAGAAACACATATTGTATACGTGTGTTTATATTTGTACTATCTATCTATCTATCTATCTATCTCATACATAAAGTGGTTGAAGGGGAAATGCATTCGTAGTTTCACAATCTGACAACAGGTTTAATGCTAATGTTCCTTTACTTTTTTAACCACTCGGGGATCAATTATATATCATCTATCATTTAAAAAATAAGCTAAATATAGAAAATACAATATATGGGGGAGATGTAGTAGGGTGCGATTTTTGGTTATGTGCGATTTTTCTTCAAAAAACTTCCAAAATCGCACATTAAAATAGCATCCAGATGTTTTATCATAGAAAACATAAAAATCGCAAATTTAATAGGGTCCGAATTTTCAATTCGCATCCTTAAAAACAAATACACCTGGCAAGATTGACACAGCCATGCCCACATGAGTGAGATCTATGCATGGTTCTATCCAAAAAAGTGTCTTAAAGTTAGAAAAAAATGGCATGGGCCCCCCTTCCCTCAGCATAATCAGCCCCAGGCTCATTGTGACAGTCCCTGGTTCCTTCCAAATACCGGGGTGGGATTGTGTGGTTCCCCCGTAGTTAAGAAACCAACACCGGTCTTGTGGACTGGTTCTGTCATGCCACAGCTGGGGGACACTTTTTATGCAAGATCCCCTGGCTGATCCATGATCATGGACAGATTACCTGGGGAAGAAGGGATCCCCCAATAAAGTGCCCCCCTCCCCGGCTTCAACCTTGCAGGGCTGAAGCCCGGGACTGTATCCAGTGGGCGGTGGGTGCTGGGCTGATACTTTTGTGTAAAGAAAAAAAAGTGTCAAAATAGATTGTAGTCAAACTACAAGAACCAACAGGCCTCCCCCGCAAGTTGCAGCATGCGGGGCATTTATGGGCCCGCTGGTTCTTGTAGTTCTGCTTTGAGAACTATGTAGAAAAAAAGACACACATACATAGTACATTAAAACATTAATATACGTACACACCCAAACCCTCATTTCACATACTCACCATTTCAGGTTCCAGCTACGGAGCAGCTTGCTCTCCCAGCACTGTCTGCGGCACTGTCAGTGGAGTCCATGTGACTGACATCACAGGGAATCCCGCTGACCTCTGTGCTTGGGATGCCACAGCAGCCCTGACTGGTGGAAAGCATCTTCATGGAGACACCTACAGTCATTGAGGCCTGAGCTGATCCCTGATTGGCTTCAGCCGTGGAGGGTGAAACCTGAGGGGGGCCTCTTTTTGGGGGGTTCCCACTCCCCTAGGTACCCCATCCAGGGCTGGCCAGCCAGGGTGATTATAGTTCGGCCAAAGGACCCTCCATAAAAAGTGTCCCCTGGCTGTGCCATGACAATGCTGGCTGTTGGAGCTCACTGCTGGTTTCAAAATACAGTGGACCCCCAGTTTTGTTGCTCCCCATATTTTTGGAACCAGGACCGGTTCAAGAGCCAGGTGCTAACAAAGCAAACAAAGCAACCATATAAGAGAGGCAGCTTAAGAAGCGTCACAGTAAATCAAACAACTGTTAACTGGGGAAGAGGAAAGAATAGTATTATTATTACTAAATTTTATTGCTAGCACACCACAGTGATCCAGAGCACTGTACACAGTGCAAATAATAAGACAGTACAAGGTAAAACAGTACTATACATTAAACAGAAAAATACAGGGAACAGCACAATCCAATAAACAAATAATGCGGCAGATGTACAGTATTAAGCCTGGTGAAAGAATAAAGTAGTGATAAAGTAGAATGTGCTAATGCACCAGCCAATCAGCTATGTTTGAAAAATGACAGTTAGGAGTTAACTGGCTGGTGTGCGTAATGACCTTCCACTTTATCTCCACTTTATCTCGTAACCAGGCTTAATACATCTGCTCCAATGCTACAACTTGCGACACAGCTCATGAAGCTAGGAGTGCAAGGGGAAAATACTGAGAAAGTAAAAACCTGAAAACCTGTAACCATTATTGTAGCTGCATCTAGCATGTTTAGAAAAAAAAATCAATATTACAATTGTAAAGCGCAACAGAATCTGCTGCGCTATATAAGAAACTGTAAATAAATAAATACATATCATAAGCAGTAAGCCAATGTAAGGAAAGCTGGGGGCCAAAAGTGGAAGTGGTATGGATGGAGGATGCTATAGTATAAGGAGGTATAAACTACGGTACTTGTTTCCTAGCACGGCCACAACGATCTTGATCTGGGGCATCGCAGGTAAAAAAATCGCGTCGGTCGCATCGCATGCGGGCTAAAAAATCGCATGCGATGCAACCGACTCAATGCCCGCAATGTAAAATGCCTCAATTTAACCAAATCAACATAGGGAACAATGGGGGTTATTCTAGTTCATTCTTTCTGACAAAATCCTTCTTAGATAGACAAAACCATGTGCACTGCGGGTGGGGCAGATGTAACTTGTGCAGAGAGAATTAGATTTGGGTGGGGTTTTTCTTCAAAGTGAGATCTATTTTGCAGTGTAAAATCATGCAGTCAGTATTTTCCCTGCACAGAAACAAAATAACTCACCCAAATCTAATTCTCTCTGCACATGTTACATCTGCCCCCCTCCAGTGCACATGGTTTTGTCCATCTAAGAAGGATTTTGTCAGAAAGAATGAACTAGAATAAACCCCAATGTTAAATGGGCCAGAGACCCCAAAAAAAACCCCATACCAGTGAAATGGCCCCCAAAAATAGTTAACGTCACCCCACGATCAACGTCAACCCGAAGCGTGGCGAGCGCAGCGAGGCCGCGAGGGGCGGCGGTACGCGTCCTCTGACCTTTTCATACCCCCACTATCCACGTCGGCGTGGAGTTGAGAATAGCTTAGTGTGGCGAGCGCAGCGAGCCACCGAGCCCGAAGCATGGCGAGCGCAGCGAGCCTCGCGAGGGGACACGGATACCTTCACAGGTAAACGCGTCCCTTCGCGGGCTTCACAGGTATCCGCCTCCCCTCGCGGGGCTCGCTGCGCTCGCCACGCTTCGCTTAGTGCGAAGTGCGCTCGCTTAGTGCGCTCGCCACACTTCGCTTAGTGCGCTCGCCACACTTCGCTTAGTGCGCTCGCCACACTAATCTATTCTCAACTCCACGCCGACGTGGATAGTGGGGGTATGAAAAGGTCGGAGGACGCGTAACGTCGCCCCTTGCGGTCTCGCTGCGCTCGCCACTCTTCGGGTTGACGTTGATCGTTGAAGTTTTATTTTAAGTGTGTCTCAGTGTGTTTTATTTTACTATTTTTAATACTGTGGAACTACAAGTGCCAGTGGGCCCTTTAATGCCCCGCAGGCTGGGACTTGTGGTTCTCCAAGTCCCAGCTTGCGGGGGAGGCTTGCTGGGACTCATAGTTCCCCAGTATTAGACAATAGTTTATTCTTTTTTTTACACTTTAATCAGCCTGGTGGCCACCGCACAGGGTCACCGGGGACAGCACCAGGCTTCAGCCTGGTCAGGTAAGTCCTGGAAGGGGGAGACCCCTTCATTGGGGGGGTCCCCACTCCCCCAGGGCCCCTGGCCAGGCTGACTGGTCAGTAGGGTGATGTTTTGGCCGCGGGACCTTATATCATAAGTGTCCCCCGGCTGTGGCATTACCCTGCTGGCTGGTTTGGCCTGGGGCTGGTTCTTAAAATACAGGGGACCCCTAGTCATTTTGTCCCCCGTATTTTAGGAACCAGCCCCAGACCTGGAGCCTGGGGCTGGTTGTTAAAAATCTGGGAACCCCTATTTGTCGGGTTCCCTGATTTTTAATTACCGGCCCGGCTCTTTCAGCCTGGTGCTGGTTACAGCTGTGAGGGGAGCCCACGCTTTTTTTTTTTATTTATTTAATTTTCTATTTTTTTTACACTCTGCAGCCTGCACGGATCTGACTGATCCCATTGTACTAAGCAGCCGTATTGATAATACATCTGCTACTTGGTGTAAAACAGGCACGCAAATACGACAGGAAAATACACCTTGCTTTCCCTGTCGTATTTGCTTTAAGCCTGCACGGATCAGTCAGATCCGTGCAGGCTTTAGTGTAAAAAAATAGAAAAATTAAATAAATTTAAAAAAAAACAACAGCGTGGGGTCCCCCCACAGCTGTAACCAGCACCAGGCTGAAAGAGCCGGGGCCAGTAATTAAAAATCAGGGAACCCGACAAATAGGGGTTCCCCGATTTTTAACAACCAGCCCCAGGCTCCAGGTCCGGGGCTGGTTCCCAAAATACGGGGGACAAAATGACTAGGGGTCTCCCGTATTTTAAGAACCAGCCCCAGGCCAAACCAGCCAGCAGGGTAATGCAACAGCCGGGGGACACTTATGATATAAGGTCCCGCGGCCAAAACATCACCCTACTGACCAGTCAGCCTGGCCAGGGGCCCTGGGGGAGTGGGGACCCCCCCAATGAAGGGGTCCCCCCCTCCAGGACTTACCTGGAGGGTAATGGGAAAAAGAAAGGAAAGACTATTTTTGTCGGGGCACTCTTGTATAATAGCTTTGATAATTATAGGTAATAGATATAGAATAAACTTAGGAAGTGACTAATAGGGTTGTCAATTTAAGTATTTTGCATTAGCCCTCTGTGAGGTAGTAAGAAAGTTAGTGGTACACTATTGTTGTTCTCAGGGAAGTCTCCCTGGTGTTAATTGAGTATATTAAAACTTAACCTTTAATAATTGATTTATTTAAAATAAGCACTAGACATGGACATACTGTACAAAGACATTTTTTTACACAGATACATGTAAAAAAAATGAGGATATTCAAGAGATGAGCTCTCTATGAGAGAAATGAATGTTATATCACTGTGAGCTACACAATTTCACAGACACACCAAACTGATGTGTGTTTGTGTGTTAGGGACCGAGAAATAGTTATGAGCATAGACCATATCACATGACCCTTCCTCGTGAGTTCACGGTACTGGGCACAGTATTATGTATCGCTATGTTATAAGGCTTACAACACTTCAGAAAAAGTATTTATAAAAATATTGTTATTGTGTTCTCAGAATGTTAACTGGTAAGGTAACTATGGCACTATTGGCTTTCTGAGACTATACTATATATCTATTTAACTATGCTGTATATCTCGGTCTCTCTCTGGAGGCAGTCATGGGTATCGTGCGTGTGTGTATTCAATATTCTCAATCTCTCTCCTCAGCTAGGTGAATTCTTAATCAAGATAATTTAGTAAGATGTATCACAAATGTTTCAAGAGAACAAATTTCTTAAAGCTAGCGAAAATATAAGTTGGTAACAAAACATAGGAGGCAAAGTGGTCTCCTCCCCCAATGAAAGAAAAAGAAAAAGTAGACAGAAGAAAAAAGAACAGTAAAGAAAGTTACCCAAAATTCTCATAGGTGACAGTTTTCCAACTTTATATACCTAGAGTATGGCATGAAAGATGATTTTTCACAGTAAGGTCTGCCTAGCTGTTACTCATCAAGATCCACTATACCAGCTGCCACTCAATGTAGGTGGGCTTTAAAGGTATTGTGGGAAGTCGACCTGCATTCCCTGATTGTCCCCTTTGGGGTGGCTGCTGCCCAGCTATATATACCTATGACAATTTTTGGGGATCACTGATTTCCTGCAGTGGGCTCACCCCCTCTGTGTACTTAAATGGCCCAGGTTTTGTAAGCTTCCATCAGTATATAAATACACCGAGGGGCCTCAAGGTATTGCGGGTGAGCGGACCCCAGTAATTAAGGGTATGGGAAGAGAGGAGAGAACGGTTCTGTGGGAGACTGAGAAAGAAGGGGAGCACAACTGTATGGTGATTCCAAAAGTGCGCTGCTGTCTTCCACCTGCAGCAAGCTGTGTGGGTGGGGGATAAGCGGCACCCAGAAAACACTCCTCCAGCTATGAAGAAAATAGCTAGAGAGTGAAGAAATAAGCAAGAAATAGAGAGTGAAGAAATAAGCAAGAAATATGTGGCGATGTGGAGAAAAGAAGAGGGAGAGAGCGAGAGAACGAGGAGGAGGAGACCGTAAATACCTCTACATTCACCCCGGGGATCAGGTTTGTGATCACGCCAGGGTGTGCCGCTATTGCGCTGCTAGGTATTACAGCATCTGTCCTTGGTGTCCGGGCTGCTAAATCTTAGTGTGTCTCCGGAGCTGCTGTCAATCAGAGTATTAACGTGTGTCTTGGAGCCGCTGTAAGCAGGTATCAGTGGCATCTGTAAGGTATGAAGTTTGGAGGACACCGTGGGTGACCAAGTGTCTCCTGGACGCTGCCGTCAGCATTACTATCCACAAATGATCGTTTCGCCTAAAAGCTTTCTTAATGTGTGTCAAAAAAAGAGTCTTTCCTTTCTTTTTCACAATATTTCCTATATAAATGTAAGTATTACAGGTCATCATCATGATGAATAAAAATGGATGCTTGCCAATTTCCACACCTATTTTGACAAATACCCGTGATACACTGCAAATCTCCTGCAGCAATTTCAGCTGGACCTGCTCATCTATAGTTCGAGTGGAAAATGCTGAAAATAATACTTTTATAAACGTATGTACCTTTACCGTGATAAGCCTGTAGCGGAGAAGTGATATAGACAAGTGGAAAGTGCTGCTTTATACTTACATTTTAACTGATTATAGTAACTTGGTCACAGAGTAAGCTAATCGACTATAACACTGTTCCTGAGCCATTTCATTTATACAAAATTTAATTTTAGAGTCATATTTTTAATGGATCATGAAGTCTAGATTTGCCAAATTAAACATGGTCAGGATTTAATGTTTGCATTCAACCATTGCAATTTAAATATAGCTACAGTATATGTTCTCATAACCATGTTGTTTAATGAAAGCCAGTGAACACAGGCTCAGTATCTAGATCATTGTTTGTGGAGTTTAGTATTTATACTTTTTCTCATTTCCCAGGCAGCAAATATGTTTCTTTTTTATGTAACGCCATTGTTTATGTCCGTGTGAGTCACAACATCCCGTACTGGATAAGGGAACCAAGTTACTGTATCTCAAAGTAACACATTCCCTTTTACTTGTTTATGTACATCATTCATCACAGTCATTCATCCACTACTGTAGGTTGCTTTTATCTTGTTGCTATTAGCAAATTTGCAACAGACTACTGATATTGTGCATTTTTTCCATTGTTGAATACGCTATCTAAGCACAGTAATGAGTCCAGTTTTTATAGGATCATTTCAATGATGCCCAGAGAACAGATCCAAAATTAGTACATAGAAAGCACGTACAGTATATTCTTTTAATCCACGTATAAACACATAAGCATCCATTGGCAGCCTTGCATCTAATTATTTTTCAAGCCTTCACAGATCTGTCTAGCCTCTGCTGATCTTGGTTGAGCAATTAGGCTGGAAGAATGCTGGAGAGGATTGGCTGGAAAGACTCAGACGACATCTCCCAAGATGGCCAAGCCCAGCTCTGACTGTGAAGGGAAAGGATATTGTTAATGGCGTGGTTGCAACCTACTGTGCTGGCAGCGACATACGGCAATGGTGGAGGACCAGATGCAGAAGGATCTGAGGAGACAATCGGAATGTTAGTAAAACAGTGGCGACTGGATGCAGATGGAGACGCAGTGCGGCAAATGGCACACAGACAGCGTTCATGGAGTCAAGGCCTAACATGCTGAGACATTAAGCAAGTAATAGCTAGAAATTGGGTACACACAATACAATTTTCATTAATGATATGCATGATAACAATATCATGCTTATCGTTTAGTTTGTACCCACTGTCTCATTAACAAACCGCTATGTCATCTGAACATGCAGGCAAATATGACAATATCATTTGTGGGGGTCCTGGTGACGTTACTGAGTAATATTGTTAAAGATATCATTCAGAATTTTTAGCACAAAATCCAGCATAGGAGATTGTGCAGTATGGACCTCTGTCTGTCTGTGGGTGGTGGCATCAGGTGGGTCCTTCAGGGTGCCTTGTCTGCCCTGGTCTATCAGTCCAGAGGTGCCCTGTCTGACCTATAATTGGGTGCTGCTTGTCTGCCCTATAATTGGGTGCTGCCTGTCTGGCAAAAAAATTGGGTGCTCCCTGTCTGCCAAATAATTGGGTGCTCCCCAGGGGCGGATTGGCCA
The DNA here is from genome assembly GCF_055691185.1 of Crinia signifera. Lineage (NCBI taxonomy): Eukaryota > Metazoa > Chordata > Amphibia > Anura > Myobatrachidae > Crinia > Crinia signifera. The sequence continues at coordinate 146,797,338 of NC_139221.1, read as the reverse complement.
TTAAAGTTACCGGGAAGTTTCGCGGGAGGCCTCCCGACCCTGAGGCCAAATTAAGCTGCAGGTGGCCCGGATATTAGAAATCCCCTACTGCACTGTCCCATCGCTAAGATTGCAGGAAACAAGGGGCCAGCCACCGCGGAGTTATGGGTAGCGCTGCGGTGGCCGTGCCCAGAAGCAGTTCCCCGGCTCCAGCAGTGTGCTGCTCAAAGCTGCTCCTCCTCCTGCTCCCCGCATTTGTACAGCGAATGTGCAAGGACGGGAGGCCAGCTGGAGCCAGCGCTAACACCAGCAGCAGAAGCTCATCAGACGGTGGAGCTGCAGCTGGGATGACAGCGGGGGACTGGGCACAGCAGCAATGGAGACCTCCGTGAAAAGCAGCAGCTGAACGAGCAGAGAAGTCCTTGCACAACAGAGAAGGTAGGAAAAGGGCCGGGGTATTGGTGTGCACAGCCAACATTTTACTGCGATTCATGGTAAAACACCGTGGGGGGGGGGGGGGGGGGGCTAATTATGTAAGTTACCTGTTACAGCACAGAACAAACATAAATTCTGCTGCTGCTGTGCTGCATTTCAGGCTCCGAGTACCAAATTGTGTGTGTGTGTGTGTGTATGAGGCACCATGTGCATCTAGTTAAAAAAAAATGATATATACAGATGGAGCGTCTCTCAGCCAGCGCTGGGGTTCGCCAGATTGCCCCAGATGGCGAGATGGGGCTTAATCTGACTAAGACGCACGAGTGTCCCACACACACGCGCGTCCTAGTTACCGTGCGGCAGGGGACGCAAGTGGGGAAGTGGCCGGAACCCGGGGAAGCTCTGTTAGACGGGGATGCACGAGCATCCCCTTCAGGCAGCTGCCCGTTGCTCAGTGTCTCCTTTTCATCAGCGACCAGAGATGCAGGGGGATATTTTGTGCTGGAGTAATTTATAATATTCAGACGTAAAACCGTCTGGACCAGGTGCTTTATTGGGTTTTAAGTGGGAAATGGCGTCTAGAACCTCCTGTAGTGTGATGTCATTGATTAGGGTCGTACTATGTGTCTCAGGGAGCTGTGGTAGCGACATGTTGTCCCAAAAATTTAACTTTTTGTGCTAGATCGGAGTTAGGATCTGAATATAGGGTTCTATAATATTCGTTTAGGACCTGGGCTATCTCTCTATTTGACTTTGTCATGGTAAGATCAGATTTCTTTAAGGGATGAATAGTAGAGGGTGCACGCTGGCCCTGTAGTAGATTTGACAATAATTTTCCAGATTTATTTCCATATTTATGGAACCTATAGTCCTTTTTGAAAGAATACCAGGACTCCATCTTAGAGAGTAGTTTTGGTACTTGTTTCCTATCTGGGCGCCCAGTACGTTAATTGCGCTCCTATGTATTCTCCGTAGTAAAATCGGATCGCATCGCATCGGATGTCACAAATGCACATACACGATATTGAACGATGCGATGCGATCCGATCCGATTTCGTTCCCGCTTCTATGGTTGGCCCATAGAATGGCCCATCTGTATCACTACAGTGTTTATTTACCCTTGAAAGCCCTCCCCTTGTCACATCTGCACAGAAACACTGAAAATAAAGTGTTTTCATATGTACATGCTAATCCTGCCCCCTTCAGTTTCTGCACAGTTACACATTACATCATCATTATCAGTGTCATGACAGCCGCCCCAAGCCGGCCCCCTGTCACATCTGTACATTGAAATCTTTGTGGGTTTGTTGGTGATAAGAGAGGTTGATATTTTTGAGAGCTGCTGATTATTGACAGATAATTTGCGATTTATTGGAATTTGGACTGAGTTTCATTCCCCAGACTTCCTTTACTGCTTCCAGTATCCATCTGAATTATATTGGTGAGTTACTGAATGATTAATAACATGGGTAATAATAGTGGTTAAAATATATTACAGATAAAGTAGTGATGGTGGATTTTTCATTTTATTTTAATAGTGCTTGCTTCTGAGATGGCATCTGCCACTAATTTGTTCTCACTGCCTAAATCGGAGGAGGATGCGATTACGTTTTTCCAACGCTGTAGTCTGATCCCTTCCGTCATGACATGTGAAAATGGGCATAATATGAAGATGTCTGTCAAAGAGATGAAGTGGCGCTGCCACGTTAAAGTGTGCCGCAAAAAAGTGAGCGTCCGTGCCACCTGCTGTTTCCCAGGAAGCCGCATGCCTCTTGTCATCATGGCGAGATTTATTTATTCCTGGACCAAGGAGCTCACTTCGATCCAGTATTGTGCGGAAGAACTTACCATGTCAAAGAAGACTGCTGTCCTCTATAACCGCACTATGAGAGAGGCCTGCACTTGTGACCTCCTGTCGCAGCCACAGCGCAGAATTGGTGGTCCAGGAAGGATCGTGGAAGTCGATGAATCCTTATTCGTGAAGCGAAAATATAATGTTGGCAGGATTCTCCCACAGCAGTGGGTTTTTGGGGGCATTTGCCGTGAGACAGGCCAGTGTTTCTTATGTATGGTGGAGCGGAGGGATGCCGCCACATTGGTGGCCGCCATTATTGAAAACATTGAGCCTGGGACTGAAATCTACAGTGACTGCTGGAGGGGCTATACGACCCATGAACTGACACAAGCAGGTTATTTTCATGCCCAAGTAAACCATAGATTTAATTTTGTGGACCCAAATACAGGCGTGCATACACAAAACGTCGAACGTATGTGGGGTGCGTGTAAGTGGCGCAACAAACGCCACAGAGGAACAGCACGCCACATGCTCAAATCATATCTCCAGGAGTTCATTTGGAGACAGACATTGGCCAGGGATAATCTTTTCCAAAGGGCACTTTATGCATTAACCCTCCTCCCTAAGGATGAATAATCCATTAATTGATTTGTTTGCATTTAAAGTTATATATTAATAACATAATATAAAAAAACCATTGTTAAAGCAGGTCATCTTTACTGTCTCAGATGGATGATATGATTGACACGGTATGATATGCTTGATAACAATGTTTCCCTCCACCCCTTTCCACCCCCCCCCCCCCCCTTCCCACTGGCCTTCACTTCACAATATGTGCTGAGTGCAGTTAAATAATTTGCCTCACCTTGCGCAGTCACGCTGCGCTTGCCACACTTCTGCAAAACATGTATAGTGTGTGGGCTAAAGGGGGGGTTGAATATGGTGTTGGATTGTGGATGGGGGGTTTTGGTTGTGGTTGGGGTGAGCAGTGTAGGCTGGGGTATGGGGTGTGCTGGGGTATAGAGCACATTACAAATGTAGTGTAATATTAAATTGAGTGTGGTCGCATCTTATGCCAAAATCTTATGGCTTAAGATGCGATGACACACGATTTCATATCGTTTCCCATAGGTTTCATATGTTAAGTCAGTCGTCTCAGCCAATACATTTAGCTATGAAATCGCAACGCGTCGCATCGCATCGCATCGTCTGTATAGAGGCGACGCGATTTCCCGCCCTCTTGTCAATCACATTGTACAGGCGCCAAAACGTACATGAAACCAGGAAATCACACAACACACTGCGCGACAGAATCGGTGGCTGGCTCCCTGGCTGACTGACACTAAGTAAGTACTTGAAAGTGTAATCCAGCACAGAGCTGCTCGTTTGGGGAGATATGGGGGTGGGGGGATGGGGGTGGGGGGATGGGGGTGGGGGAGGCATGCACAGGGTGGGGGGCATGTTTATGTGGCTGTGGGGAGGGGGTGTGTGTTTGTTGGGGGGTGAGGTGCGGCTGTGGGGATTCAGAATTGAAGGTCGACATGACTTAAGGCCAACATAGGCCAAGGTCGACATGGGTTTAGGTCAACAGGCATTAGCTTCACAAGAGGTTTGCACTGTATATTGAGCCGACATGTGCCAACAGGCAGTATTTCATGCCCTACCATGCACTAGGACGTTATTGTAAAAGAAAATAGTGTGTGCAGTTCAACTTCAACTGTCTCCATGTTGACTGTGTCAACTTTTTCCCTAAAACACAGTGAAAAACTCCTGTTGACCTAATCCCTGTTGACCTAAACCCATGTCAACCTTGCCCTATGTTGGCCTTAAGTCATGTCAACATTCAACCCTGTCGACCTTACGGTGTCGACTTAATAAATATAGATCTAAGTCTGGTATAAGGACCCAAAAAGTTGATTGCAATTTTTATTGGACTGATAATGTTAATTTCCCACCCCATTACCAACGACACCCCCACTATCCACGCGCACCCGAAGCGTGGCGAGCGCAGCGGTAGTAGTAGTAGTAGTACGTTTATTTATAAGGCGCCACAAAGTGTCCGCAGCGCCGTACATAGCAAAAAAAAAAAATTACAAGGTAACGTACAGGGTGTGTAGAAAGATACGCGTCCCTTCGCGGGCTTCACAGGTGTCCGTGGCGACCCGGACACCTGTGAAGCCCGCGAAGGGACGCGTTTAACTGTGAAGGTATCCGCGTCCCCTCGCGGGGCTCGCTACGCTCGACACGCTTCGGGCTCGGTGGCTCGCTGCGCTCGCCACACTATTATATTCTCAACTCCACGCCGACGTGGATAGTAGGGCATGAAAAGGTCGGAGGACGCGTACCGCCGCCCCTCGCGGGGCTCGCTGCGCTCGCCACGCTTCGGGTGCGCGTGGATAGTGGGGGTGAATTTCTATGTCATTGAATTATGATTAATGAGGTTTTTTTTATTTTTTTGGGGAATTGAAGTTGCTGTTATCGGAGATTTTCTACTAATAGAAAAAGAGAATCAATATTTGGTGTTTGACCCCTAATAAGGTAAGTTTTCCTTAAATTGTGCTTCTAATTAATTTGTAAATGTAACCCAAATGCATTTTTTTCACAGTGTGCCACCCCCACTATCCACATGAACCCGAAGCGTGGCGAGCGCAGCGAGCCCCGCGAGGGGCGGCGGTACGCGTCCTCCGACCTTTTCATGCCCTACTATCCACGTCGGCGTGGAGTTGAGAATATAATAGTGTGGCGAGCGCAGCGAGCCACCGAGCCCGAAGCGTGGCGAGCGCAGCGAGCCCCGCGAGGGGACGCGGATACCTTCACAGTTAAACGCGTCCCTTCGCGGGCTTCACAGGTGTCCGGGTCGCCACGGACACCTGTGAAGCCCGCGAAGGGACGCGCTTAACTGTGAAGGTATCCGCGTCCCCTCGCGGGGCTCGCTACGCTCGCCACGCTTCGGGCTCGGTGGCTCGCTGCGCTCGCCACACTATTATATTCTCAACTCCACGCCGACGTGGATAGTAGGGCATGAAAAGGTCGGAGGACGCGTACCGCCGCCCCTCGCGGGGCTCGCTGCGCTCGCCACGCTTCGGGTGCGCGTGGATAGTGGGGGTGAATTTCTATGTCATTGAATTATGATTAATGAGGTTTTTTTTATTTTTTTGGGGAATTGAAGTTGCTCTTATCGGAGATTTTCTACTAATAGAAAAAGAGAATCAATATTTGGTGTTTGACCCCTAATAAGGTAAGTTTTCCTTAAATTGTGCTTCTAATTAATTTGTAAATGTAACCCAAATGCATTTTTTTCACAGTGTGCCACCCCCACTATCCACATGAACCCGAAGCGTGGCGAACGCAGCGAGCCCCGCGAGGGGCGGCGGTACGCGTCCTCCGACCTTTTCATGCCCTACTATCCACGTCGGCGTGGAGTTGAGAATATAATAGTGTGGCGAGCGCAGCGAGCCACCGAGCCCGAAGCGTGGCGAGCGCAGCGAGCCCCGCGAGGGGACGCGGATACCTTCACAGTTAAACGCGTCCCTTCGCGGGCTTCACAGGTGTCCGGGTCGCCACGGACACCTGTGAAGCCCGCGAAGGGACGCGCTTAACTGTGAAGGTATCCGCGGCCCCTCGCGGGGCTCGCTACGCTCGCCACGCTTCGGGCTCGGTGGCTCGCTGCGCTCGCCACACTATTATATTCTCAACTCCACGCCGACGTGGATAGTAGGGCATGAAAAGGTCGGAGGACGCGTACCGCCGCCCCTCGCCACGCTTCGGGTTCACGTGGATAGTGGGGTGGCGTTAACAATTGTGGGGGCCATTTCAGAGTTCACAGTGACTATTTAACAGTGCATTCCATGATTAGATGAAGCAATGTTTTTGTTTTCTTTGCATTTTTTTAGACATGCCACGCACATACAGCAACAAATTCTGGTCTGGATTCCTTGCAATCTTCAAGGAGAACAGCTGCCTTTGGAATGTGGAAAATCCAAACTATCGGAACCAGGGAATGCGGAATCGGGCATACAATAAATTAGTGGATTACAGCAAACGTAAAAACAGTGCTGCAGACTGTAAATTGGTTCGGCGTAAGCTGACAAATATGAGGACTGTGCTAGTGAAGGAGCACAAAAAAGTTTTGGATTCACAGCGTTCAGAAGACGAGACTGTTCCCCGTTACAAGCCAACATTGTGGTATTACGAGGAAATGAAGTTTGTCGTGGAACAGACACCAGGGAGAACACCAGAGGAAAGTTGTACAGAGGATGCCTCTCACTGCAGTGATTCTGAGAGTGCAGAATTAGTAAGTGTTTCATATGCCATTTATTGTATGAGACCAACTGTAAATTTGAATGTTTATGTAATTATGTTTTTTTGCTTTTTTTCACTAGCAATTTTCCCCTGAGCCACAAGAAGAAGCTGGTGAATTAGCGGAAGCAGCGCCTCCTCCTCCGCGGGAGGCTTCAAGAAGAACTGCTGCTTCTTCAAGGAGGCGAAGGAGTAGAGAAAGCTCCCAGCCAACCAGCTCTCTTCCTAGTGGGCAACAGTGTGGCTGTATATATGCGGAGGAAGCACGGAAAAATCCTCCAGATTCTTTCCAACGTTTTGGAAATTACGTCATCGATGAGATGCGGAATATGGATCCACACCAGTTCCGCATTTTCAAGCGTCTACTGCATGTTGGTCTGATCCGCGCATCAGACAAGACTTTGACTGATGTGTGTGATATCCTACCACATGCTAGTACCCCCAGTCAATTGCCCCCACCACCCCAATACCCACATCCACATCCTATGTACTATGCGCCGGTTAATCCTCCGCCTCCCCCTTCTTTTTATGCGGCGGGAACCCATATCCCATCTACCTCTGCCACTGAGTCCTCGACATTATCTGGGGTTGTGTACACATCTTTGGTGAGTACACAATCACCTTCCTCAGATGATGCGCGTTTCTCTTGAATTCTCCCCAATTTGGCAGTTACAGATTTTTCATAAATTATCATACAGCAATGCTGTTGTTGTTCTCCCTGTGTTTGTTCCACGGACATTATTTATTTCCTCTGTTGTACCACAATTTTGGCTTATTCGGGACACAGTCCCGAAGTTCTGAACGTTGTGAATCCCTACTTTTTGTGCTCCTTCACGAAGCACTGTTACTCATATTTGTTGGTTATGCTGAACCCATGTGCAGTTTGCGGCACTGTTTGTATGCCCGATTCCAAGTTCCCTGGTTCCAGCTGTCTCTTCCCAAAAGGCAGCTGTTCTCTTGTTATTTTGCAAGGAATCCAGGCCAGGGCCTGAAATGGTTCGTTAAAAAAAAAAAAAAATTATTCAAATAAAAACATTTGAATGAAATAAATGTGTTGCCTCATTATTTTATTTTAATTGTATTGTAAAACCATTAATAAAATTGTGAATTTTATTAATGGGTACCAAAGTGTCTATTTTAATTGTATTGTAAAACCATTAATAAAATTGTGAATTTTATTAATGGGTACCAAAGTGTCTTCCCTACAAAATGTAGTCGGATCGTATCGGATCTGACGGCATCGTACAGCATTGTGTACCGCATGCGATGCGATCCGATTTAAAATGAAATCGGATCGGATCGTATGCCATCGTACATCATCGTAGACCGAATCCGATGCGATGCGATCCGATTTCATTACGGTGCCGTACGTAGAAAACCTGGGCGCCCAGATAGGAAACAAGTACCGTAGTTTTTCATATCTGTCACGGGCCTGTTGATATTGCTTTTTGTTTTGGGGGGTTGGGTGGGCCTTGAAGTGTTGAAACGCCTCTGTTAAGTGTTGTTGTGTTTCTATATATTGTTTTGTAGTTTTTCTTTTCTGTGTGGTGGAGAATGAAATAATTTCACCACGTATAGTAGCTTTAGAGGCCTGCCAATAGAGCAGGGGGTCGGATTCTAGGGTGTCTTTATTGTTGCTATGATATTGATCCCATGCATCTCCGATCTTTTCTTTTAATTGTGGAGACGTTGCCAATACAGACGGGCATCTCCATGATATGTAGGATGATTGTTCTCTGTTTAGCTTTGGTGTAAGCCGAACCACCGCATGATCAGACAATGTAATGGGCTCAATATGGGACTCTTCTATTTTTGGCAGAAGCGTGGAGGACGCCAGAATATAATCAATTCGGGATAGTTGGCCAGTAGCCACCTATAGGCATGTGTAATCCTTCTCGATGGGATTCAGAGCCCTCCACACATCTACTGTACCAATTGCAGTTGTGGTAGTTTGCTTCGCTTTTTGTTTTGGATTTGTCTGTCTAGTATGTGGGAGGTGACTAAATTTAAATCACCTCCTAGTAATATGGGGAGATCTATATGTGGTGTTAAGAGTGTTATTAGTTTCAGAAAAAAGGGTTTTGAATATACATTGGGTGCATATACTGATACACACAAAAAGGGTTGCGTCTCATAGAGCATATGGCAAAGTAAATACCTGCCTTCTGGGTCTGGCACCACACTGGATATTGTAATAGGTAAATGTGCTCTTACCAGTATCGCTAGGCCTCTCGCCTTGGAGTTATACGGTGCTGCTGTCGCAAGTTTCCCATAGTGCCAAGTTTGAGGGTTTTTGTTGCAGTCAGGTGCGTTTCCTGTAATAATAATACTTCCTGTAATAATACTACATACAAGTTCAGTTTTTTAAGGTACATTAATACATTTTTTCTCTTTTTTTGGGGAATTTATGCCCCCAGTATTCCAACTGCCTAACCTAAGCGCCATTCTGACTTATTGCATCGGGTCTTAATTGCTTTGTACTAAGAACTATTACCTGTGGTGTAAGGATGAAGAAAGAGAGTCGACGATAGTGAGGAAAGTCTGAGGGTAAAAGGGGGGGGGATTAGGGGTGGGTGTAACAACAGTATCAAAACAAACTTCGGTAAAATATCTCTAAAGTAGGTGATCATAGTGATCATTTCTCTATGAAGTAGGCCTGGCTCCTTAGGCCAGCCGTCCATTTTTTTTTTAAATGGTTCAATAATAAACCTGTAACATGTTAACGGCATTCTACAACTTTCAAATAAACTTTGCACATCTTGGTGATGGTATGTATCACACAGCATCAACCTAAATCAATTTATATACTAACTTGCAATATTACTTAATGCGGGTAAGTTATTAACCAAAATTAACATTTATCAAGTGCCAGCGGGGAGACATCGCCTTTTATGAGCATTCCTGAAATCAATGCTGATTTTTGGAAAAGTGTAGTTGTCAGGCTGTTTCTCAGCGTATTACACAGTTATGTTGGGGAAAGTTATTTTCCGTGTAGCTTGGGATGTCTCTCGTTTGCCACGATTTCAGTCAGTCTCATTAACCACTGCAGTGGATTTCAATGTGGCAATATTGGAGGTGAACGGGGAAGGTGTGTCCAACAATTCAATCGCAATCAGACATGTGGTGAGGAGTGTGGTGTGTCTCAGCAGCCTTTCATGTATGCCTCTGCATCTGTCGCAGTCATGAAGTCTTTGAATTCTGAGCCTTCAAATATGCGCAGTCGCGCGGGGTATAAAAGTGCAAACTTTCGGCCCTCTTGTATTAATTTGGTGCAGATAGGGAAAAAGTCTTTCCTGGCCTTTGTCAGTTCGGCTGAGTAGTCTTGGAACAGTAAGATTCTGTGGCCATTCCATTTTATATCTTTAATCCTACGTGACGCCACCCAGAATAACTCTTTATGTAGGTAATTTAGTGATTTGAAGATAAGGTACTTATGTAGTATCTGGGCTGCCGATTTCAAAATCGGGTCGGATCGGGAGATCGCATCGCATCGCATGCGACCATGCGATTCGATGCGATGCGATGCGATGCGATGACCCGATTTTTCCATAGGAATCAATGTTAAAATGGACTGAGTCCATTTTAACATGGAATTCAATGGGAAAAATGGGTCCTTTTCATACCCCTACTATCCAAGTGGGCATGGAGTTGGATATAAACCTGTGGCGAGCGTAGCGAGCCACCGAGCCCGAAGCGTGGCGAGCGAAGCGAGCCCCGCGAGGGGACGAATACCGGCCCCTCGCGGGGCTCGCTTCGCTCGCCACGCTTCGGGCTCGGTGGCTCGCTACGCTCGCCACAGGTTTATATCCAACTCCATGCCCACTTGGATAGTAGGGGTATGAAAAGGACCCATTTTTCCATAGGAATCATTTTAACATTGATTCCTATGGAAAAATCGGGTCATCGCATCCGATATCGGATGCGATGCGATGCGATATCGCATCGCATCGCATCTGATTGTATGCCTTAACTTAAGGCATACAATCAAAAAATCGGCAGCCCAGATACTACATAAGTACCGAAGATAACAGCCCGGGGTCTGGCTCCCTCTTGTGGTCTTTGATGGCCTAGCCTATGCGCCCTCTCTATGACCAAGTCTGTACATCTGTCTTGGATGTTGAGAAGGGTAGGTAGGGTTATTTTAATAAAGTCATATAGCTCTTGACCTTTTACTGTTTCAGGGAGACCAATTATGCGCAAGTTATTCTGTCTATTAACCCTCCATATAGTACTGGGGTCTGTTCTGGGGTTAAAAGCAGGGTGTGCCGTGTGGGGGAGTGTGGTGCTGCTAATACTTGCTGTGGGTCTCTGAGCTGGTCATCATCCGAATGGCAGCTGCTTAGTGCTGGGGACGCCGAGCGGGACACGCTGGGTCCAGGAGACAGCTACATCTTGGCTTTCTTCTCCCTCTTCTCCTGCTCTCGTTGTGCGCAGCTTTTCGTGCTTGGCATTGCCGCCAGATATTTTTCCATACACCCGCTATGTTCTGCCAGGTGATGGTGGTCACAGGGTGCTGTTTATAGAGGCGTAATGCCTTGGATTATGTTAAATGGACGGCTGCTGCAGCGGAGCTGGCTATCCTAGCCGCCGCGCATGTAGCCGCCGAAACCGGAAGTCTCTGATTGTAGTTTTTATGCACTTGTCCAACCATATAGCGTTGGTCTTAAACTTTTGTCATGTTCCTGAGCAGACTATGTGGGCGGTGACTCTGAGGGTTGCCCAGCAGTGACCTGACATCCTCAATGGGCGGGTCCTGATGCTTCCCCGGAAGTGCCACTCACAGAAGCCGGGAGCCGAACACATGTGCACATACACCTCTAGTATATAATGTAAGAACGTAATTTGTTCTGCTTTTTTCACTAGCACTATCTGCACATTGTAGTCTGTCCTGATGAAAAGGCCTGAGAGTGTTGCCTATTCTTTCCTGTCTTCACTTTGACCTGACGACGGGGGTCCGGCCCCCGAAACGTTGACCGGATTGACCAACGACTGATTAAAGTTTGGTCTTTCTTCACTTCTGATCGGATTCCCTGAGAGACCGTTTTTTTCTGAAGTATATGCTGTGGGCTGTGTAGTGACGCTGCCCTTAATGGTTGGCACCAGGGCAAGACATTGATTACCGCAGCTACCATAAGTCCTGAGTGACGGTTTTCTCCCTCTGCTATATATATATATATATATATATATATATATATATATATACATATATATATTTATAACTCTCAGAAAGACGGATTTCTGTGAGTTATTTCTGAGTGCCGCCGCATCCCTCAGTCTGTATGCAGACAGCTCAGCACTGTCATTCTGGAGGGCACAGGTAATTTCTGCTTAAGCATTCACTATAAGCAGTTTTGACTGCCATTGAAGGACTTTATATATATTTATATATAGGCAGTACTCAGGTAAAGTATACTAGAGGCAGATGTAGAATCAACATTTCAATTTACTTCATCTTCAGGATATAAGTTAGATGCAATACAGGTACAATTATATAGGCACTGTACACCACGTGGAAGTAACAGTCACAGGGCCCCCATCTGACCCGTACATGATGTCATCAAGCATGCCCTGGTAACGATTGCAATGTTATGGTTTGCCAGACAGAACCCTATGCGAGCGGATAGTGATCCACTGGTCAGGAATTAAACTGGCCATTGAGAATTTTTTTTTAATTTCATGCTGACGGGTGTGGCCACTCTAATGGTGTGTAAACACGTTGAGATTCCTTTGCTATTCGACTAATGCTGTGTACACACGGTGAGATTCCCTTGCTATTAGATTTAAGATTCGAGTGCTATGCAATCTTTGCTATCTGTACTTTTTACATACAATTCTTGCTATCTGCATTAGATTTGCACTATATAGTCATTGCTGCCCTGTCTATCTGGGTTTCGATTTGTGCTGCCACGGGAGAGCGCATCGGGATCGCAAGGTAAAAAACCGATGCGATCTGCATACGTTTTTGACTATTGTTGTTCACATCAGATGAGGGCCCTGTGACTGTTACTTCCATGTGGTGTACGGTGCCTTTATAGTTGTACCTATATTGCATCTCACTTGTATCCTGAAGACAAGTTAATTAAACTTCAAAATGTTGATTCTACCTCTGCCTCTATTATACGTTATCTTAATGCAGTGGTTCTCAACCTCGGTCCTCAGGGACCCCCAACAGTGCACGTTTTCCAGGTCTCCACACAGAATCACAGGTGAACTAATTAGCTCCACCTGTGATCTTTTAAAATGTGTCACTGAGTAATGAGTGCAGCTGTGCAACTGCCAGGAGACCTGGAAAACATGCACTGTTGGGGGTCCTTGTGGACCGAAGTTGAGAACCACTATCCTAGTGTCACCTCTATGCTTGCATTGCACTCTGACATCTGGAGCTCCTAATAGGGCACCAGTGCTCCCTACATTCATCTTGGGATTGCTACCCTTAATCGCATCATGAATATAATATATATAATGACCTGGTAAAGAGGGTTATACGGTAAGATCATTTTTTTAGTGTTTGTATATTGTGACGAAAATTCGACAGCATTGAAACATTACTTTTCAGATCGGAGTGTCTGTGTCTTCTTTATATGCACCTGGAGTGCCACTTCATTTCTGCTGTATAATATATACAACCAAACTCTCTGACTGCAATTATCTTTCCCTATACACCAATCAGACCCTATATTTCCCAGGATGGATGTGCTCATTACTCAGGTGCTTACCTGGCTCCCCACTGTCCCAGCTAAGGCTGCTGCTCTGTAATTGTCCAGTGACAGCAGCACCATATGAAGGAAGAGGACAGCCATGGGCACTGACCACACTACCCCCAATATACCCCATAGATATTACTTATCGTGTCTGTACCTGTATTATTAGTACTCTTATGCAGGGGCATAATAGTGGCCACTGCGTACACACTAGGTGGTCAGGAGATGGACCCCCCCCCCCCCCCTTACAATTCCTGAGTTTGCCACTGGCCACACATTAGCTCATCTTGGCTATGAGCTGATTAATGGGGACGCATGGGTAACTAAGTATAATGACTCGGGCTGGGGACTTCCCTCCTCCTCCTCCCCTGCCTCATTGTGCTGCTGCTGTCGGCATTTCACTCTAAATACTTGCAGACCATCCAGCTCTGATTTCTTGGATCCCACTCGACCACTTGAAACCCCTCCTCCTGTCATTGCACAGTAATCGGGGCCTGCTGGAGCTTATTAATTAGCACTTGTAAGGCTTCAGGAGGGGAGCTCAAGAACATGTTCCATGTTCCCCCTCCCATAGAGGTGCACTCCCTCCTCCCATTGTTCAGAATTACACTTCATATGCATGGGCCGAATACAGGGCTGAATACTTCATATATATATATATATATATATATATATATATATATATATATATATATATATATATATATATACTAATCCAATCCCCGCAGGGAAATAACGGCACTCAGGAGACGTTTCTTTGATGCAATAAAAAAATTGTAATGGATGATAGGGGAACGTTTCGGGGGTTTAATCTTCAGCCCCACACCTACAGCAAGGAACATTACAACCAGAACACATTTTATACTTACCAGGTCCCAGGTGTTCCGCTCAGACGCCGGCTGCACGCATCCCGCTACCGGAAGTGAACTGCGTACCACATCCGGGGAGTGACGTCGCCGACCAGTCACCAAGCAACCTCCGGCGTGCGTCTCATTCACCCGGAAGTTATGCGCTCCACGCACCTCACGGAGCTTGAATTGCACACCACATCCGGGGAGTGACGTCACTGGCCAGTCACCCAGCAACCTCCGGCATGCGTCTCATCCACCCGGAAGTTATGCGTTCCACGCACCTCACGGAGCTTGAATACAATGCGCCTGTACTAAGCGGGCACCCAGGACTGGCACAATATAACAAAAAGAAACCACATACCGTACTGATCCAGCTCCAGCCGCCTGGAGGGATAATGGATAGCCAAAAGTTAGGAAGGTCCTACCAGGAACACAGCCTCAGGTCATGTCTCCAAATGCAGGAAAACTTCCATCACATGACAACCATATCTCTCGATGGCATGCCGGGCCATTTGACCAGTGGGTGGAATCTACAAGAAAAAATGCAAAACAATATAAATATACAAATATACAAAAGGCAGCATGTGAAACACCATATACATATAACGCATTTATATTATATTATTTATATTTGTATATTTGTATATTTATATTGTTTTGCATTTTTTCTTGTAGATTCCACCCACTGGTCAAATGGCCCGGCATGCCATCGAGAGATATGGTTGTCATGTGATGGAGGTTTTCCTGCATTTGGAGACATGACCTGAGGCTGTGTTCCTGGTAGGACCTTCCTAACTTTTGGCTATCCATTATCCCTCCAGGCGGCTGGAGCTGGATCAGTACGGTATGTGGTTTCTTTTTGTTATATTGTGCCAGTCCTGGGTGCCCGCTTAGTACAGGCGCATTGTATTCAAGCTCCGTGAGGTGCGTGGAACGCATAACTTCCGGGTGGATGAGACACATGCCGGAGGTTGCTGGGTGACTGGCCAGTGACGTCACTCCCCGGATGTGGTGTGCAATTCAAGCTCCGTGAGGTGCGTGGAGCGCATAACTTCCGGGTGAATGAGACGCACCCCGGAGGTTGCTTGGTGACTGGTCGGAGACGTCACTCCCCGGATGTGGTACGCAGTTCACTTCCGGTAGCTTTTTAGGTATACTTTAGGTATATGTGTATGAAGTAATCAACCCTGTCTCCTGTGGTGTCCTTGGCCAAATTGTGGGGGTGACGCAAAACCCATTACTGGGTGGAAACACATGCATTTTCAGCCTCAAATTCGGCAGCTATACTAACGCAGTAACCACGCCTACTGTTATGCTGGCTCTGCCCATTGTTGATTTGGTGCTGCCCACATGAGGCCACTTCCAGAAATTTTCCAGGGTCGCTGTTGGTCCCCAATCCGCCCCTGCAGTAGTGCTGCCCTGTGCAGCCATATATAAGCGCAGTAGCGTTGTCCTCTGTCGCTATATATAAATCCAGTAGTGCTGCCCTGTGCAATCATATATAAGTCCAGTAATGCTGCCCCGTGTGCAGAAGTATATTAGTCCAGTAGTACAT
This sequence comes from Crinia signifera, assembly GCF_055691185.1. Lineage (NCBI taxonomy): Eukaryota > Metazoa > Chordata > Amphibia > Anura > Myobatrachidae > Crinia > Crinia signifera. The sequence continues at coordinate 146,781,723 of NC_139221.1, read as the reverse complement.
ATATATATATAAGTCCATATATAAGTTTGGTGGTGCTGTTCTGTGCTGCTGTATATAAGTCCAGTGATAGAGCATGTTGATAGAGAAAAAATCAGGAACCACTTGCTGCTAGTGCTGAAGCTGCTGCCACAAGTCATGACATTGATTATGCATTGAAATCCATCAGCATTGTCTGCTAAGACTGATGCTCAATTTCATAGAGGGCCTGATAAAACAAATAAAAAAATTCCAAAGGTGCCCATACACATCCCGATGCGGGCGGTGCGATCTGTGCTTTGAGGTGCACGCTCCCGCGGCACCTCATCGCACAGTACAAAAAGTATGTGCTGCACATACTTTTTGTACTTGCTTTTCATCGCATGCACAACGCATGCACAAGGCATGCAATGCTATGCGTGCTATTTAAGCTAAAAACGCACGCCCGCATCGGGACGTGTATGGGCACCTTAAAGCTAATAAAAAAGCAAAGACTGGTGACGAGAAACTTTAAAATGGTCAATATGCCAAAAGTGGCAAGGAATGGCTAAGGCCTTGGCCTATGTTCAAGACTGGTGGTTCAGCTTCTCATGAAGATGGAAGCCCTCTGCCCTCTCCAAAAATAAAAAAAATAGAACTGGTTAAAGCACAGATATCACAAATCCCCAAGGAGAATCCAAGTGCATCCGCAGTTGCGATGTCTAGGCCTGACCTTCCCAACACTGTATGGTAAGATGAGGGTCCTTACACTATCTGCACTCTTTCTGCAAGTGCTGGCAGGAGCACCCTGAGTCTAGTTGCTGACATTGAGATTGAGTAAGTCACTGTAGAAGTGCTCCAGGATGAGGAGAATATTGGTGTATCTTGTGTTGAGGAGGGAGTTTATGATGAGGCTTCTGATGGTGATGTGGTTTGTTTGAATCTGGCACCACTTAAGATTAAAAGACTAGGTGATCCACTAATTGGCTCTCTCAGCCAATCAGCAGCCATCTGAATGTGAGGGTGTGTCTTGGACATCGGATGTGAATGGGTAAATTCACACCACTGAGAACCTCTTAGAAAAACTCAGGGACATCATTGCACAATTTCTTACTGTGTTTAGACTCTCCTGGGGATTTGTAATATCTGACAATGCCACCAATATTGTGTAAGCATTACATTTGGGCAAATTCCAGCACGACCCATGTTTTGCTCACACGATTAATTTGGTGGAGCACAATTTTTTGAGAAATGACAGGGACATGCAGGAGATGTTGAAAGTGACCTGAAATTTTTCAGACCACCAACAACATTGAGCGACTGATTGTCGAAGACTCACCTGAAGCAAGAGTAACGAGCTGGAATTCTACCCTCTATATGCTTCAGAGGATGGAGGAGCAGCAAAGGGCCATTCGAGCCTATACATCCACCAATGACATAGGCAAAGGAGGTGGAATGCATCTGACACAAGCACAGTGAAGATTGTTGTGCAAGGTTCTCCAACCCTTCAAACTTGCCACAGCTGAAGTCAGTTCAAGCCCTGCCAGCTTGAGTCAGGTCATTTTACTCATCTTTTGCAGAAGCAGCTGTATAAAGCAAAGGAGGAGCTAAATTGGAGCGATGACTCTAGTCAAGGCTTTCCTGCCCTGTGCCCATTATCCCTGTCTTCCCTGCCCTGTGCCCACTAGCCCTGCCTTCCATGCCCTGTGTCCCCTAGACCTGCCATCCCTACCATGTGCCCCCTAGCCCTGTCTTTACTACGATGTGCCCCTTTAGTGAAGGATGTCCTGCCCTATGCCCCCCAGCCCTGCCATCCCTAGCCTGTGCGCCCCTAGCCCTGCCTTTCCTACCCTGTGCCACCTTAGTCCAGGCTGTCCTGCCCTATGCCCCTCTAGCCCTGCCTTCCCTGCCTTGTGCCCCCCTAGCCCTGCCTTCTCTGTCCTGTGCCCCCTAGCCCTGCTTTCCTTTCCCTGTGCCCCCCTAGACCTGCCTTTCCTACCCTGTGCCCCCTTAGTCCAGGCTGTCTGGCCCTGTGACCTCTAGCCATGCCTTACCTGCCCTGTGATGCCCTAGCCCTGCCTTACCTGCCCTGTGCCGCCCTAGACCTGCCTTTCCTACCCTTTGCCTCCTTAGTCCAGTCTGTACTGCCCTGTGCCCCCTAGCCCTGCCTTTCCTACCCTGTGCTTCCCTAGCTTTGCCTTACCTGCCCTGTGCCCTCCTAGCTCTGCCTTCCCTGCGCTGTGCCCCCCTAGCCCTGCCTTCCCTACCCTGTGCCCCCCTGTCCAGCCCTCACTCTCCTGTGCCTCACTAGTCCAGCCTTTCCTGGCCTGTGCCTAACCCTTAGTCCTGGCTTTCCTGCCATGTCTTCCCATTATATAATATAGTTAAAAATGGGAAATAATATGGTTTTCAGTGTAAACAGAATAACAGAATTTCTCTATCATTGTTATATCACATGAACACAATGCAAAGTCCCTTACACACTAGATATATTTAAAATAAACATCTAGGGTGACATACTGTATAATAGTATAAGATATTTTAACTTTTGAGATTTTTTTGTAAAAAAACAGCCAGATTTGCAATGTTTTTCTGAAACCCACATGTAATAGGATGTGAATTGCGATAAAAATGGCACATTTTGACTTGTTGATTTTTTTCTCACACTTTAAGTCACATCCAGATGTTTTTCCATTATACTGTATACAATTAACAAATACAACAGGGTGCGATTTTTGGAAAACATTACCAAAAATCGCAAAACAAATAGACATGGTGAGTTTGATAGGCTTTGGGAAATCTCTGCTCCTAGAGCAAGCCTAACCCCCTTTATGTGGGATGATCCGAGATTGTAAACAATCTCCACTTGTGCAGTCACTGGGGGTACATGCAGGGAGAGCAGCAGACCGTTCGCCACCAGAGGGCGTGTCAGTATAATTTCCTTCAACAGGTACCCATGGATGCTACTTTAAAAGGGGCCTGACCAGCGGTGGACCTCTATAGGTAAGTATGGAGTGTGTCATTGTTGTATGTAATAAAACTGTGCTTTTCTTATGTGTATGTGTTTTTTTTTTTATCTATTTGCATTGGTCTAGAATTACAAGACCCAGTGGGCCCTTTAATGCCCTGCATGCTGGGGCTTGTGGTTCTCCAAGTCCCTGCATCCATTGCATGCTTGCTAGGACTTGTAGTTCCACAACAATGTGGAATAGTTTTTTCTATTTTTATAATACAATCAGCCCGATGCTAACCGCTTAGGGGCACCGGGGACATCCCCAGGCTTTAACCCAGGCAGGGTTAACTCTGATGGGGGAACCCCTTTATTGGGGTGGGGGTGGGGTGTTTTTTAAAAATTACAATTTCAAAAAATTAAATTTTGTGCGATTTCAGAACTTTACTAAACATCTCATCCTATTACATGTCACCCTCACTCAATATTGTTAGTGATGCATGCTCCTAGTGTATATGGGGCTTTAGACTGTTTCTTAGGGGAGGGGGGGTGTTACTGGTAGATCAGGGGTAGGGGTAAGGGGCCCTGCCTATGTTGTTTGTCCCATGGCAGTCCTGTGTGTATCATATTATACATGCTTAGACTGAGTCTAATATTTCAAACTACAATAAAAGTTTTACCAAAAACAAATGCGCCACAAACGACTGCAGCTAGGCTTACACTTCAGAGACTACCACACTCTGACAATTCTATCAAACAATAAATGAAGTATAGAGCACCAGCGCTGTCCTAACTAAATATTTCCAATACATGTTCTAGTATCATTTATCACTTTTGCCCTTCACTATTCATCCGGCAACCCTCACCAGGGCCGCCACTGGAACCTACAGTCCGGGCTTCCAGCAGCATAGCGGCACAGCGCTACACTCCCCCCCCCCCCCGCCCATCCATGCCTGCCAGCACCCCGCCTCCCCTACCCCATTACCATTACTTACCATCATGCGGCATCGCCCTCCGGTTCCTTCACCGTCGATCAGGTCCGGAGCGCACACTGCACAGTGCAGCCTGCAGAGCGCTGAGCACCTCTGTGTCCTAGGCTTGGCACTTTGCAGGCTGCACTGTGCATGCCTGGCTGGGGGGGCCACCAGCGCCGGGAGGGAGAGGCGGTGTGCAGGTGCCCAGGGGGGGGGGGGGTTCACACTGCTGTGGTTGGCTCTGAGCAGCGTGTGCTGAGCTTGGGAAAGAGGCTGTGCTGCGGTGGAAGCCTGTCCCCTCTCTCCCCACTCTCCAGCTCCTTGTAACTGGGGAGGGAGGAGTGGGCCCCTCCAGCAGAGCCAGGCCTGGGTAAAAAGTACCCTCCCCACTCCCCTCTCAATGCCATTGATTATACCTACAAAGAATGCAGACATGGACACAACTGGCTCTTATATTCATATATTCTTATACTGTATTCATCATGCTACATTAAATTGCCTGGTAATACTGTACCTAGACATGTAGCCATACAGTTTGCAGCAATTATGAGACTAATCTACTTACAGTAAGTGTAAGCACAGATGTAATATATGTCCACTATGGAGAAAGATTATGTACTATAATTCCCTGTGTATTTTCAGTGTAATTTATACTATGTAGCCCTTGCAGAATTCCTCCTCTTCTCTAACACTCATTTCATACTTTAATAATTTCCATACTGAAGTAGTTTCCTTGCTTTAAACCTTTGTTACTGAATATATTTAACAGCCTCTGGTGCCCTCTTCTGGCTGTAAATTAAATTTACCATTACAGTACACCATATTAAATTACTACATGGAAATTCATTTTATTAAGCTAATTTATAAATTATTTGTGCAAATGCAAAGTGACATGTGAAGGCCTTCCAAATACTGTATATATAAAAAGTGAGAATGGGAACAGGTTAGCTCTATTATTTATTTAAAAATCTTATACCATACCTCCCCACTGTCCTAATTTCCGCAAGATAGTCCTGTTTTTTTGGTACTGTCCCGCGTCCCACCCAGGTCCGGCAGTGTCTCTCAGTGGGGGGAGGGCAGTTGGGAATCCCCCATGCACAGGGCTGGCAACAGAAATCTTGGGGCCCCATATACCGTTATCTCTTGGGCCCTTACTCCATTAAACGCCATCAACCCCCTCCCATGCTGGAACATAAACTGGACTCACTTCCTCATCCTGTGGCTTGCACTCTATCACACTGACCATCATCCTGTGGCCTATCACACTGGCGCGCTCCCTCACCCTACGGACCACACTATATCACACAGATGAGCTCCCTCGCTCTGCAGCTTGCTCCCTATCACACTGATGTGATCTCTCACCCTGCAGCCTGTGCTCTATCACATGATACAATCCCTCACCCTGCAGCCTGCACTCTATCACATGATACAACATACCCTCCAACATTTGAGGGTCAGAACTCGGAGGGGCATGGCTACTGGAAAGGGGGCATGGCGACACCTCCTTTTCTATACTTTAAATACTCTGTCTGTCTGTGAGTGGAATATAATCAATGTACCTGCCCTGCCCCATGTCCCCCGCCCAGCACTGGTCCTCTCCTGCTGCGCTGTGCTTCATTGTCCCTGCTGCCCTGCACAGTAAACACTCCAGCATGACGTTTCTTCAACAGTCTACTCTATCCACAAACAAAAGGAGTCGGGCCTGCCGTGTCCTCCCTTGGTGCACCTCGGGAGTTGTAGTCTTTTTTGGCAGCTCCCCATCAAGCTTCCTGGGGAACAGCCGGCAGTGCCTGAAGCTACAGCTCCCAGAGTCCCCACGGCCTCCTCCGAGAGATATGTGAAGGAAGGCGGCGCCTGTCAAGCACTGCAGCTAAAAAAAATGGTACAATCGGTACAGGGGAATTTAGCCGGTACAGGCCGTACCTGTACCGGGTAAATCGGTACCGTTGGAGGGTATGATACAATTCCTCACCCCACAGCCTGCTCTCTATCACATGATACAATTCCTCACCCCACAGCCTGCGCTTCATCACACTGACATGCATCCTCACCCCGCGTCCTGCGTTCTATCACACCAACGCACTCCCTCACCCCGTGACCTGTGTTCTATCACATTGATGAACTCCCCCACCCAATGAATTGCGCTCTATCACACCTATGCACTTCCTCACCTCGCAACCTGGGCTCTATCATACTGACACACTCCCTCACCCCACGGCCTGTGCTCTATCACACTAACGCACTCCCTCACCCTGCGACCTGCATTCTACTACACTGACATGCTTCCTCACCCCGCGGCCTGAGCTCTATCACACCAAGGCACTCTCTTACCCCGCAGCCTGAGCTCTATCACACTGACGCCCTCTTTCACCCTGCAGCATGATGAACTCCCTCACCCCGCGACCTGCATTCTACCACACTGATGTGCTCTCTCACCCCATGACCTGAGCTGTATCTCCCTCACCCTGTGCTATATCATGCTGATGCACTCAATCACTCTATCGCACTGACGTGCACCATAACACTCTACAATGCTGATGAGCTTCCTGTGGCCTGTGCTCTATTATGCTGATGCACTCCCTAACCCTATATCCTGACACCCCCCCCCCCCCAATTCTGACCCTCCTCTCCAGTGCTTAACACTAGTACCCTGAGGCCTAACCCTTACCCCCTTACCCAGCCTAACGCATCACACATATATACACACATTCCCCTCACTCTTACCTTTGGAACATATACAGAGTGCAGTCTGGCTGGGCAAGGGCCTGGAACTGCAGCAGATTCTCCTCTCAATCTTGCACAAACAGCAGCAGCAGCCACCGGAAAGCCATGTATCTCTGTCCCTGGCTGGGTCCCCATTAGCACTGCCCCATTTGGCAAGCAGCTGAGCCATTGGCCGGGCAGCTGAGCCATCGGCCAGCCATGTGAGGGTGGACGGTTGGGGGCTGAGTTGCAGTGTACAACTGAGTGGGGTGAGGAGCTGTTTTGGTGCCCGTCAGATTGGCGGGGCCCAGGACAGCTGTCCCCTTTGATCCCCCTGTCGCCGGGCCTGCGCATGCAACTGGCTGCTCTGCTTACCAGAGGGTTGGGGGAAAGATGCTGTATAGTAGTGCTTTATAGCAGAGTCTATTCACTATGAGAGAGGGGCTGGGGGCATGGCCAGCAGCTCTCACAGTGATGGATCCCAGTGGCAAAATGAAGGTGTGGACTCACAATCACCGACATCTGTGGGACGCCATCTTTTTATGAGGTCACGCTCCCTTTGCATGGGGATGCACAGCTCTGCCGAGCGGGAGTCCTACATCAGCAAAGCAACACGTTGGGAGATATTCTTATACAATGCATGCACTGGGGCAGGCTTAACAGTGTGCCTTGCAGTGCTCAATGCTCACAGTGCTTGAGATCTTCGGGGATCGATCCAGCACATATACTACATACATGTATGTAATGTATATATGTGCATAGCGAGCCCCTCTCCACTACATGGCCATATGCCATTTTTATGTAGCAAGACAACTCTCACACTAGGGAGTTGGGATATAATTTAGCAACAATTGCCATTTTCAGTATGAAATTGTAAAGAGGAGATATACAGTAACACTTAATAATGAATGGGTCAGATGTATTAAGAGATTAACTTGAGGGTGATAAAGAGTGAGAAATGTCCATTCAGCTCCTAACTACCATTTTTCAAACACAGCCTATAACATGAAAGTTAGAAGAAGCTGACATTTATCACTCTTTAGCTTCCTCTTTTTTACCTTGTTTTAAGGCTTAATTCATCTGTCCTAGTACAACACACCCCACACATGTAATCAGGACTTGACTGGGACCATAAATTAGCCCTGGCATTTTGAGCACACAGGCCAACCTGTAGCAGACGGGACCCTTGCAGTGAAAAGGGGGCGTGGCCTCATGAAAAGGAGGCATGCCATTACACATTATGGTACACCATAACGCCCATTACAGAATATAACACAATCCGTTATGCCTATTACAAATTATGATACACACACCATAAACCAAATACCAGGAATTGCAAAATAAAGTTGAAAATCTCGAAAATAGATCGAGAAGGAATAACTTAAGAGTGGTGGGTCTAAATGAATCGGTAAAGGGACCTGAATTATATAACTTCCTTCAAATTTCCCTCACAGAAATGTTACAGATTACTGAGCACTGCCAGGGCTTGATTGTGGAGCGGGCACACCGCTTGGGTCCACCACGAACGGCGCAGAGGAGTAGACCACGAGTGGTCATATTCAGATGTCTCAACTTTGTGCATAAAGAAGCCATCTGGGAGGCCTCTAGGAAAAACCAGGACCTTATGTGGGACAATGAGAGATTTTAATCTTTCAAGATTATTCGACTGAGGTGACACGAGTGAGAAAAGAATTTGCTCCACTCTGTCCAAGAATGGTTAACTCTAAATACAAATTTGCATTATTGTACCCTGCAAAGCTAAGGGTGTTTGAAGGAGACATCATAAAAGACTTTACATCAGTAAATGAGACTGAGAAGTACCTGGGGGAGCAAGTTATTGTCTCAGATTTGGGCCCTCAAGGAGACCAAGTACAGAGAAAAATGACTACTGAGTGATATATTGAAGTATAATGGACAAACCCTAGAGCGACATTAGAAAGTCCTACATAGTGGACGCTAGCAAAATGGTTGGATAAGTGTTTAAAAATATAGGTGGCTATCTCCATATTAAGCAGAGAAAAATGAGAGCTAATGGTCTTCATAATCTAGGTATAATTATAATGAATATTATAAAAGAACTATAGGTCTTAAAATAGATTGATCTGGGGTTTTTTTGCAACAAAAGTAAAAAGTGGGAAAAAAGAAATAAATAATAAAAATAAAATATATATATTTTTTTTATTTAGATAATAAGTGTTGATACCTGGAGACAACATGTTATTTGCAATTTGTGGAAAAGTCCCCATTTTTCTTTGCCTCCTTTTCTGGGGGGAGGCGGTAGGGGGGGGGAAGGGATCTGCTAGGGGGGCTAAGGCCCATTTACGGTCTCATGGCAGCTTTAAAATATATATCTGCCTGGAATTCATCAAGTTGGAGGTTTTTTAGTATCCATGCTATCATGTGCCATGATAGGGATGCTTTAGTTATTTGCTATATGTTTAAGTGGTGTTTTCCCCTTTTTATTCCCTTATGTGCAGGGGTGTAACTACCATAGCTGCAGGGGGTGCAGCTGCTATGGGGCCCAGAGCTGAGAGGGGCCCACTTTGCCTGTCAAAGTATCTTATGATGTATACATTTTTCAGCATTAGGTGATAAATAGGGGCCCTTACAAACTTTTGCTATGGGGCCCACATGTATCTAATTATGCCACTGCTTATGTGTCATTGATCTTGTCCCCAAGATACTGTATATAGGCATTTAAGAATATATACAGTTGAATATAACCAGTGCCGTTTCTAGAGGCAGACAAGCCGTGCAGCAGCCAGGGGCGCCACACATCTTGTACGCCTCTGTTAAACAGCCGGGGCGCCCGGCAGCTCCCCCCAGCGCCACCGCCTCCCTTCCTCCCCCTCTCTCCCCGTCTGCGGCACCACAGCTGACTCATTTCCCAGGGTCCCCTCGCTCACTGAGTCACTGGGCTATCAGCTCGCGGGCCGGCAGCCAATCAGGAGCCAGCCCACGAGGTATGAATGGCTGATGGCTCAGGTACACACAGTGAAGGAGAGGCGCGCGGTGCGCTCCGCTCCCCTCCCCAGGAAAGCAGTGGCGGGGGACTGGAGGGGCAGACCCAGACAGTGAGTTGTGCTGCTTCTAGCACTTTGGGGCATATGTGTGTCACTTTGGGGGCATATGTCTGACACTGTGGGGGCATATGTGTGGCACTGTGGGGGCATATGTGTGGCACTGTGGGGGCATATGTGTGAAACTGTGGGGGCATATATGTGGCACTGTGGGGGCATATATGTGGCACTGTAGGGGCGTATCTGTGGCACTGTGGGGGCATATCTGTGGCACTGTGGGGGCATATCTGTGGCACTGTGGGGGGCATATTTGGCACTGTGGGGGCATATGTGTGGCACTGTGGGGCATATCTGTGGCACTGTGGGGTCATATTTGGCACTGTGGGGGCATATATGTGTGGCACTGTGGGGGCATATATGTGGCACTGTAGGGGCGTATCTGTGGCACTGTGGGGGCATATCTGTGGCACTGTGGGGGCATATCTGTGGCACTGTGGGGGGCATATTTGGCACTGTGGGGGCATATGTGTGGCACTGTGGGGCATATCTGTGGCACTGTGGGGTCATATTTGGCACTGTGGGGGCATATATGTGTGGCACTGTGGGGGCATAGCTGTGTGGCACTGTGGGGGCATAGCTGTCACTGTGGGGGCATATACTGTATGTGTGGCACTGTGGGGGCATATATGTATGGCACTGTGGGGGCATATATGTATGGCACTGTGGGGGCATATCTGGCACTGTGGGGGCATATTAGTAAACGGCATCAGTTGTGTAGCAGCAGCGTGTGGGGCAGAATGTGTAATAGGCATTACGGTGTGGGGAGTATTGTGTAATAGCCATCTCAGTGTGGGGTGTAACGGGCATCAGAGCGTGGGGTCTAATGGGCATCATGGTGTGCAACATAATGTGTAATTGTCATCACGGTGTGCGTCATAATGTGTAATTGTCATGACGGTGTGCGGCATAATGTGTAATTGGCATCACGGATAAATAGTGTATAATGATTTAAGTAGCCTGTCAAGTCCCCTCGCTCACTGAGTCACTGGGCTATCAGCCAATCAGAGCTCGCGGGCCGGAAGCCAATCAGGAGCCAGCCCACGAGGTATGAATGGCTGATGGCTCAGGTACACACAGTGAAGGAGAGGCGCGCGGTGCGCTCCGCTCCCCTCCCCAGGAAAGCAACAGCAGCAATGATGGCAGCAGCGGGGGACTGGAGGGGCAGACCCAGACAGTGAGTTGTGCTGCTTCTAGCACTTTGGGGCATATGTGTGGCACTTTGGGGGCATATATCTGACACTGTGGGGGCATATGTGTGGCACTGTGGGGGCATATGTGTGGCACTGTGGGGGCATATGTGTGAAACTGTGGGGGCATATATGTGGCACTGTGGGGGCATATCTGTGGCACTGTGGGGGCATATCTGTGGCACTGTGGGGGGCATATTTGGCACTGTGGGGGCATATATGTGGCACTGTGGGGCCATATCTGTGGCACTGTGGGGTCATATTTGGTACTGTGGGGGCATATATGTGTGGCACTGTTGGGGCATAGCTGTGTGGCACTGTGGGGGCTTAGCTGTCACTGTGGGGGCATATACTGTATGTGTGGCACTGTGGGGGCATATATGTATGTCACTGTGGGGGCATATATGTATGGCACTGTGGGGGCATTTCTGGCACTGTTGGGGCATATTAGTAAACGGCATCAGTTGTGCAGCAGCAGCGCGTGGGGCAGAATGTGTAATAGGCATTACGGTGTTGGGAGTATTGTGTAATTACCATCACAGTGTGGGGTGTAACGGGCATCACAGTGTGGGGTCTAATGGGCATCATGGTGTGCGACATAATGTGTAATTGTCATCACGGTGTGCGTCATAATGTGTAATTGTCATGACGGTGTGCGGCATAATGTGTAATTGGCATCACGGATAAATAGTGTATAATGATTTAAGTAGCCTGTCATTGTTTGGCCTTGATCTGTGAGGCGTCTAGGTCACTGTGTGCGCCTTTATATTTTTATGTCACTGTGTGGCCTTCAGCCCGCCAACTTAAGTGCAGGAGGACAATGACAATTCCTGCATTAACCAAAGTCGGGACATGCAGGATGCAAAAGTAAGATGTAAGGTAATTGTTTTCCTGCTAGACCACGCCCTTATATAAAGCCACACCCCCTTTTAAAAGAAACCACACACCCTATTTCGGCACGCACGCCCTCGGCGTGCGCAATTTCTTCTGTGCCATGTTATGTATTTGGGGGAGGGGGGGGGCGCATTTTTATTTTTTTGCCCTGGGAGCTAAATTGTCTAGAAACGGCCCTGAATATAACAATGGCGAACCTTAAGATTGGTACAATAAATATTAATGGATTTAATACCCCTGCTAAACGCAGTAAGATTCTGACTTTTTTAAACAAAATGCATTTGGATATAGCCTTTCTACAAGAATTCCACTTACTCCCTCATGAGATAATAAAATTGAATATGCTCCGATGGTCAGTATTGGCTGCAGCACCTTATAACTCTAAATCTCGAGGAGTGGAGATTCTTATAAGGAACATTATCGATTATAAAGTGTTACCAATCGATGCAAATGATAAAGGCAGATATGTTATTGCAAATGTAAAGATTAACGAGATAGCACATGTTTTATGTAATTATTGCCAAATTATTCCTCTCTCTTCCATGTATTTTGCAGAAGCAGAATGTTTTGGGTCATTGGGGCAGATGTATGAAGGGTCGTTATGGGGGAGAAGGGGTATCAGCGCACGTTATGTGCACTGATACCGCTTCTCCCCCATGTATGAAGGACATGTCCATATCGGCGCTGCTATCAAAATGATAGCAGGCCGAATGTATGAACGGTCAGCATCGCTGACCGTTCCGCACGAAGCCTGCTTTGGCTTCGCCAGCATCAGGCTGGCGAAGCCCTATCTAAACAGCAGGGACAGCACTGTCCCTGCTGTTAGGTCTGGGCTGCGCTGGGGATCTCGCGTGAACAGCGAGATCCCACGCATGCCCAGTGCGGCCGGCCGGGGGACAGGAGATAGCGCATCATTAACTGATGCGCTATCTCCAGAAAGGGACATCGCCGAAGGGGGGAGTTAACGCTCCCCCGCTTCGGCAGACAAGATGTTAATACATCTTGTCGATGTCCCTTCCTGCTTCGCCTCGCTATTGAGGCGAAGCAGGAAGTATCATAGCGGCGCGATAAGCGCTGCTATGATACATCTGCCCCATTATCTTGGAATACTCTGTGTCCAGATGGATAGTATTTTCTGATAAATGGCACCAAAGCACGATCGACTATTTGTTCTTGGAAGAAGATCTTATCCATAATCCCTACAGAGATACAGTAAGATGCCATTAACATGTACACATTTCAGGGTTCTGAGTTGTTTAAAACTACAGTAGAAATGTACAGTACAGTACCTTCAAAAACTAACATAGGTCCAGCACCCCTGCGAGATATACCTCCCCATACGTGGACTTTTAATGGAAACTTTGCTCGTGGTTTCAATGAGATAAAGTTACGTTTGCGGAAGGACATTCTTGAGAACCTCTCCATAGAAACAGAAGTTTCATCTGTGAAAAGTACATCATTAAATTTTTCTGCACTGTCAATCCACTGTTGAGCTTGTATAACTCTCTTTTCTTTATTGACATCTCTTATCATGGGATGCAGCCTACAGGTACAGTAAGTAAAGAAAAATTTGGACCATTGAGACATTAAATGCTTATGACTTGCAGTATATTGTAAAATTAAGGTTAATGTACTGTACAGTACAGTATTTTACATTACCTTGTGCGACCATATCTCCATCCCATTTTTCTTCGCATCCGTTTCACACTGGAAAGTGAAACGTCCATATCATAGTCCGAATGAAGAATGTTTTTTATTTTTCCAGCAGTACGCTCATCATCACCACAAGTTAATTCTTCTACAATCTTTTGGACTTTCCTATAGTATAACACAGACAAAAATGATTGTACAGCATACAGCAGGCATGTCCAAACTGTGGACCTCCAGCTGTTGTGAAACTACACATCCAGGCATGCCTTGCCATAATTGTACTGTATCTTTCTCTAATAGCAAATCGATGGCACAGCATGATGGCACTTGTAGTTTCACAACGGCTGGAGGGCAGCAGCTTGAAGCCACCTGGTACAGTACAGTATACAGTAGTAATGTACAGTAATTATAGAATCTGCTAATATAGAGTACTGTACTTACAATGTGCAGTGAGAAGGAGTTCTGTATCTGGGGCGCATCCTCATAGAAGCATGATTGCGCACAGTCTGTAAATGAACTTCAGTACCACTTTCTTTCAGCCAAGCCTGGATCTCTCGTGTTGTCTTGTTATCTTGCTTCATCTTGGCGATGATCTGGCTCATTTCTTTGGTGATTTTTGGCGGCATGTTTAATCTCAGGAACTGTGGAGACAAGATACAGTAATGTACCATAAATACTGACCAGTAATGTAATTTTTGGTACTTCGGCAACAAGTCGACTGGCTGGCAGCCGCGCAGGCAGGAATGAGGTTGGGGCCGGACGTGCGGCCGGTAGGGTTGCCTTCCCTTAATTAGTGGTATGCGATGCGATGCGATGGGCGCCGTGATAATAGACAAGTACCAAATACAGTACTGTACAGTATAGGGGAAAAAAATCCCTTTAATCCTGGAGACATACTGTACTGTACAGTATTAATTACACAGGTTCTGTGGCTGGCTCACTTCAAGACTCAATTTAAACTTTTTTTTTTTTTAAACAGCCATCAGACTTCATTCCAACTGTATTTTTTTTTAATCAGCCACAAAAACCTGTGTACTGTAATTAATACAGTACAGTACTGTATGTCTCCAGGATTAAAGGGATGAGGTGGCAACCCTAGCGGCCGGTAATGTGTGGCTTCTCCCTGCTCGTAACAACACAGAGCAGGGGGAAGGAGCAGGGGCGGGAGAAGGGGAGGCGCAGAGGCGGTCCGCAAGTTGAAAGCCCGCGTTGCGTACACACACACACAGCGATGATGGATGGTCAAATCAGCAGACGGGAGACTTTGCTAGTGTTGTGTCTCCCATTGGTGGCCTACACTATACACACTTGGAGATTTACTGTAAATCTGAAAATTGGCAAAAAGTAGCATGATTTAAAAAAAATGGGGTAATTGTGTATTATCAAGGTGCCCCCGATTTCCATCGCAGGGCATTGTACAACCAAAAATCGCATCGCATCGCATGTGATATGAAGCGATAGGACAGATTTTTAATTGTACAGGCAACCAGATGAGTACCCTGATGGGTAATGACTATTTTAAATGCACCACCATTGTTAACGAGACCCCATTATCAATGCTAACCCGAAGCGTGGCGAGCGCAGCCAGCCCGCGAGGGGCGGCGGTACGCGTCCTCTGACCTTTTTATACCCCCACTATGCACGTCGGCGTGGAGTTGATTTTACAGTACAGTATATAGAGCGCAGCGAGCCACCGAACCCGAACCGTGACGAGCGCAGCAAGACCCGTGAGGGGACGGTTAATACTTGTGAAGTAATGCGCGTCCCCTCGCGGGGCTCGCTGCGCACGCCACGCTATATAAGATCAACTTCACGCCGACGTGGATAGTGTGGGTATGAAAAGGTCAGAGGACGCGTACTGCCGCCCCTCGTACTTACAATACGAACACCCACAGCTAGGGGATTTTGTACACAGCTAGGGGATTTTTTACACAAATACAGTACAGTATACTGTATAACTGAGTCTGCGAAATAGTCTATTAATATGCGCAAAACCCCACCTGCGAAAAAATACGTTATTTACAGTATTACACGAACAGTATTACGGACTAATCCAGTATTTAGCACAGATTATACGACAATACCCATAGTGGCAGCCTACAGTAGCCCACCCTAATAGAGTATTGTCATCGCTAGTCGGGGATCTGCGGCCCATACACACCAGGCAATTTTAACACATTGTACAATATTCTAAATGGCGCTATCTCTACTGCACTGCACTGAACGTGGAAGCCATAAAAAATCACGATATCACTACTGTATACAGTAAGTCTGCGAAATTAGTCTGCGAAACAGACTCTAGTATTTACGGACAATACCCATAGCGGCAGCCTGCAGTATCTGAATACAGTATACACAGCAGGCGATTGTATACAGTATTCTGCACCGGGTGCATTTGAACAGTAGGGAAAGAAGGGAAACAGGTTAATTCAGGGACAAGGTGGGAACCGAGCGCTTCTGCGCAGGGACCATTTTGTCCTCGTAGGAGCCTGGCTGCTTACTGTATACTGTAATGCAGCAATCAGTCAAAATGTACAAATGACTGTACTATACTTACTGCTCCAGCGAGAAGATACTGTACTGTTCTTGCGGAAGGCAGTATGATGGTAAAGCTTGGTAGAAACAGGAACGCAGCAACAACTTGACTTTGGATTCAGCAGAATGAATAGTCCAGGTGTACAGGTACAATCTCGTGCTTGTATACAGGCAAGAGATGAAGAGACGATCCGTAGCAATTCTACACGGTTTAGATGCAGAAAAACAAACTGGATAGTTTGACAATTTTAGCGTCTGTAGCTGAATTTATGCTGGCAGAGACAAAGGAAAACCTTCACGGCTAAAAGCTGATAGGTGCATTTGAATTATGTACAATAGCAGTGAAACAAAAGAAAAGCCGAGCAGTGAAACAAAAAGGCAGACTGCAATTAACATACTGTATTTTGTATGACTGCAATCAACATCTTATTGTCTGAGGTGTCGGTCTGTGTCTGAGTTTGGAGAAATCTATTGTTGCGAAAAAAAAACGTTCTCTGTAGCGCAGTTATGTATGGGTATTAACTATCATGTACATGGCGGCCTGCCATTGTGAATTTTTGTTTGTGGAAAAGTCAGAAAGAATTTGTTAAGCACCAAATACTGTAACTACCTGTATTGGTTTAAAAAAAAAAAAGTACGTTTAAAAAATGAAAATATATTGTAACCAACTGAGGATCGAACTACTGATACTGACATAGTGAAGCTGTGCCTCTACCCACTAGGCCACTGTTGCCTGTGATTATAACAATAGCAAAGGTTAGCATGGCTTCTGCACCAATTACATACATGACCATACGTCACTGCGGCTGCGAATAAAATACAAAAACTGTGTCCGTAAAGTAAGGACAAAATCCGTAGTGTAAAGTATGATACTGTAGGTCCTCAAATAATGTTTTAAGTAGTCATCCAGCAATAGCAAAGGTTAGCATGGCTTTTGTACCAATTACATAAATGACCATACGTAGCTGCTTCTGCAAATAAATACAAACACTCTGTCCGTAAAGTAAGGACAAAATCCGTAGTGAAAAGTCGTGGCTGTTTAGCAAAGGTTAGCATGGCTTCTATGTTCACACAGTAGCACTCTGAACCAGGGACATGTGTAGCCTTGAAAAGCTGGAAAAGCGAATTTAATCCCGAAACACGGTCCTCAAAGCAAGGACTTTTACCTGAAAAGCTAAATCTATTTTGCGAAAAAAAAACGTTCTCTGTAGCGCAGTATGTATGGGTATTAACTATCGTGTACATGGCGGCCTGCCATTGTGAATTTTTGTTTGTGGAAAAGTCCGAAAGAATTTGATAAGCACCAAATACTGTAACTACTGTACCTGTATTGGTTTAATAAAAAAAAAATATGTTTAAAAAATGAAAATATATTGTAACCAACTGAGGATCGAACTACTGATACTGACATAGTGAAGCTGTGCCTCTACCCGCTAGGCCACTGTTGCCTGTGATTATCTTTGCTCCCTTGGTGTGTGATATACTGTACAGCAACGTCCAATACAAGACATGCCCCATAAAGTACAGTACGTACTGTATGACATGCTCCGTATGATACTGTAGGTCTTCAAATAATGTTTGAAGTAGTCATCCAGCAATAGCAAAGGTTAGCATGGCTTCTGCACCAATTACATAAATTACCGTACGTAACTGCAGCTGCGAATAAAATAAAATAACTCTGTCCGTAAAGTAAGGACAAAATCCGTAGTGTAAAGTATGATACTGTAGGTCCTCAAATAATGTTTTAAGTAGTCATCCAGCAATAGCAAAGGTTAGCATGGCTTCTGTACCAATTACATAAATGACCATACGTAGCTGCTTCTGCGAATAAATACAAACACTCTGTCCGTAAAGTAAGGACAAAATCCGTAGTGAAAAGTCGTGGCTGTTTAGCAAAGGTTAGCATGGCTTCTATGTTCACACAGTAGCACTCTGAACCAGGGACATGTGTAGCCTTGAAAAGCTGGAGAAGCGAATTTAATCCCGAAACACGGTCCTCAAAGCAAGGACTTTTACCTGAAAAGCTAAATCTATTTTGCGAAAAAAAAACGTTCTCTGTAGCGCAGTATGTATGGGTATTAACTATCGTGTACATGGCGGCCTACCATTGTGAATTTTTGTTTGTGGAAAAGTCTGAAAGAATTTGATAAGCACCAAATACTGTAACTACTGTACCTGTATTGGTTTAATAAAAATTTTTTTTTTAAAAAATGAAAATATATTGTAACCAACTGAGGATCGAACTACTGATACTGACATAGTGTAGCTGTGCCTCTACCCGCTAGGCCACTGTTGCCTGTGATTATCTTTGCTCCCTTGGTGTGTGATATACTGTACAGCAACGTCCAATACAAGACATGCCCCATAAAGTACAGTACGTACTGTATGACATGCTCCGTATGATACTGTAGGTCTTCAAATAATGTTTGAAGTAGTCATCCAGCAATAGCAAAGGTTAGCATGGCTTCTGCACCAATTACATAAATTACCGTACGTAACTGCAGCTGCGAATAAAATAAAATAACTCTGTCCGTAAAGTAAGGACAAAATCCGTAGTGTAAAGTATGATACTGTAGGTCCTCAAATAATGTTTTAAGTAGTCATCCAGCAATAGCAAAGGTTAGCATGGCTTCTGTACCAATTACATACATGACCATAAGTCACTACGGCTGCGAATAAAATACAAAAACTCTGTCAGTAAAGTAAGGACAAAATCCGTAGCGTAAAGTCTTAACGTGGAGCATTAGTCACCCAGTGGTTAAACTATGTATTACATGGCGTGGTACATAACGCAGGACATAACGCAATCTGCAACTCGTGAGTCAGAGCCCTCAAAAGCGCGTTGTAAACCACGATGTACCTGGTCACATCTGTAGGCATCTGCAGTGCCTCTCTGCTGCACAAGACAGGATAAAAACTTTACCTTCTTCTACAGCCTCCTCCTTTCAGTCCATGGACCTACTACAGTGCTCTGCCGTATTTAGGAATGTTACATTCGGCTTGTTATATGTTGATATCTTAAAATATAGTAGTTGATGTGGATCGCAATAAAATATGAAGGTGCTGCCTGCTAAACCATGTAGGCGGAACACTGCCTCCTCAGACAGAATGTAATACACAATATAATAATAATTATAATATAATACACAAAAACGGAATCACCAGCCCCGCCAGCCATTGCCAGGGGGTGCACACGTACTAGATGCTTGCTTGCCTCGATGCAACGGAGCTCTCTGCCACCGTCCGCCGCCTCCCCGCCGTCATCGCTGGTCCCCACCGCTCCACCGACCCCCCTAACCTGCCCAACTCCCTGAAGTGGAGACGGGCAGGGTTCCACTGCCCAGCTGCCGAGAGACTGGGACACGCGTGCACATGAGACTACATGCATCGCAGTCTGATGGAGTCCCTCTCCACCGGCTTTCACCACCGGGGACATTCTGGCCAGGCAAGCATGAGAGGGGCTCCATCTGTAACTAGGTAAGAAACTGGCTGGTGAACAGGGAACAAAAAGAAGTGGTTAATGGTTCATTTTCAAACCAGCCACAGTACTAAGGTACATCAGGTTTTGGAGCTGTGACCAATTCTCTTTAACATATTTATTAATGATCTTGGAGAAGGTCTAGCATGCAATGTGGCATTTTTTGCAAATTACACCAAACTAGCTGCAGTACTCACTGTCAAGTAGCAGCAGCAAAAGCAGTCAGGATTCTTGCCTGCATAAAAATAGGTATAGAGGCTAGGGATGCCATAGTGCTATTAACCCTGTATAAAGCATTAGTAAGGCCCCACCTGGAACTCAGTGTCCAGTTCTGGGCACCGCACCATTAAAAATATATTATGAAACTGGAGCTGGTTCAGATAAGGGCAACCAAATTAATTAAGGGGTTAGAGGTATTGGACTATGTGGAATGGCTAACCAGGCTAGGAATGTTTACATTAGAAAAAGCTGCTTAAGAAGGGACATGATTGATATCTATAAATACATCAAGGGCCAATAGGGAGAACTGTGAGTTGCTCTGTTTACGGTCTATGCACGGTCTATGCACATGCTGCAAATGTGAGGGTTCTTCACAGTTAGGGCTGTTAAGATCTGGAATTACAGTATCTGCCAAAATTCAACCAATTTTTAGTGGAGAAAGACATCCAGTGATAGAACCATTAATTATAATGCATAGTGGGAGTTCCTATAGGATACATATCAGCCAAGGCCCTTATAGTAGCTTGACGCCTGCGTCCAGTGAGGTGACCGTGTATGAGGTGTTATCATAAGAGATAATAAGCTTCACAGGAAACCCCCATTTACAGATGGGTCTTGTCCCATCTTGGCGATGGTGAGAAGGGGACGCGTGCGCACGAGAGGCGCGCGCGTCCCCTTCCGACGGCACTTCCATCCATTCCCCCGGGTCCCCGCCGGCTTGCCGGCGGTAACCCGGGGTCCTCGCCTCCTGCCCGCACCCCCCCCCCTAACCCCCCCTAACCCTGTCTGTCTCCCTGAGGCGGAGACGGACAGGGTTTCCGTCGCTCCAGCGACGGAGACTGAGACGCGCGTGCGCGTGAGACGCACGCGCGTCTCAGTGTATTCGCTAGCGTGGCTGCTGGCGACCCGCCAGCAAGGATGGGACCTGACCCATCTGTATAAGGGATCTCCTGAGAGCGTAAGGCCATGGTAATGGGGGCCAAGGCTCTTCTTTTAGCTAGAGTGAGAGCGGAAAAATTTGGAAAGAGCTGTAGACCGCCAAGGCCATCAGAGACCGCTGCTTCTCTGGCTTGCTTTAAGATGCGTTCTTTTGTTGTGAAAAAATGCACCCTTAAGAGGGTATCCTTCGGCAGCGATGAGGCGACAGAACGTGGTCTGGGGAGTCGGTGAATCCTATCGATGAGGATATCTCTCTGGTCTAGGTCAGGTAGGAGTTTGCGGAATAAGGAGATGGCGTATCCTTCCAGTTCACTGTTCGCCACTGAGTCTGGGATGCCCCGGATCTTAATATTATTCCTCCTGGAGCGATCTTCCATATCCGCTATCTTATCTTTGAATGCTTCAAGGTCGGCTTGTTGTTGGTCATGAGCCGTTATAAGATCATTATGGGAGGAGACCAGTTCCTCTAGTTTCTTTTCCAAGTGGTCAGTACGTTCTCCGATGGCGTTGACGTCCGCCTTCACCTCGCAAATTTTGGCAGAGAGGTCTTGTGTTATTTCTGATTTAAATGCACTGAGAGCTTGATACAGGATTTTCACAGTGAGGGGGGCCTCAGAGTCAGGGTCAAAACCCGGCGCTGAGGTGGTGGTTTGCGAGGTGGCTGTCGCAGAGGTCGGGATTGTTACGACTGAATTAAAAGAGGAAGTGGCAGCTTTCTGGGCAGGAAAGGTCACCTTCGGGGGGAGGATGTTCTTAGCTCTTTTACCAGGCATGTTGATATATCACAGGATTTAGAGATGAGACAGTTTGATGTAGCTGAGCAACTTGAGAGATTGTGGAGAGGTTTAGGTAAGCATTAACGCTTTGGGTGGTGGGTTGTAGAGTGCAGATTACATTAGGGCAGCCCTATCCAAAGGAGCAATGAAGTGGCCCATGAAGTTGGGTACCCGCATTACCCTATAGGGAGTGCCGGTAAGCCTTGTGTGTCGACAAAATATGGGTTTGGTCTCTACTACACCCAATATAGGGGGATGTACAGTGCTCCTCCAAGGGGAAGAGTCAGTGTCCAGCAGAGGAGATACTGCCCTTCTGGGTCAGGGTTGCAGCACATGACCCACCTGGATGCAGTGCCTTTATTGTATATGCAGGCACCAGAACAGTATAGGCCCTTGAGAGGGGGTGGAGGTTGGCAGAAGGGGACAGCAGCAGCCACAGAGTTTAACCCCGAGGTGGGGGGGCCCTCACCTCCCAGCTCCGGGTTCACTGTGCCTGTATTGGTATACACAGGACACCACAGAGGGGGAGAGGGGAGTTCTTATCCCCAGATCTTTGTGCTCAGGGGGTCCCTGGGGCCATCAGATGTGTTAACTGCCCCAGTAATGCCAGCGGTGCACCTATCAGGGGACCCGATCACAATAGACAGGGTGCGGGAGGAGGGGGGCCCGGCCTCAGACAGGCCCCGGGACCCGGCACACAGCGGGAGCTGCAGATAGCAGGGAGCGGAGGGAGGGAGAGACTCACCGCTTATTGTGGCCGCCGAGCGGGATGTGTGGGGAGCTTCAGCGGACGGGTCACGCTGCGGCAGTGTGGCGATGGTCCGTGACGCGCGTCCTCGCTCCAGGTCCCGGCTCCAGCTACCCAGCTAGGCCGCAATCCGCAGACGCCGTGAGAACGGCGCCCCGACTCCGCGACACAGACAGCAGGTACCGGAGGATGGAGGGGTCACCAGGGATCCGGTAAGCAGCTCCCCCAAGTGCAGATGCCACTGCAAGAGGTGCTTTAATCGTGGAGAGTCATCAGCACATAAAAAAGGCTGCTAGACGCTATGGCTGCCAGGCCATGCCCCCTCACAAATATCTTACTATACGCCTTATTCTAGTTCACATCCTTCTTAGATGGACAAAATCATGTGCACTGCAGGGGGGCAGATGTAAAATGTGAGGAGAGAATTAGATTTGGGTGAGTTATTTTGTTTCTGTGCAGGATAAATACTGGCTGCTTTATTTTTACACTGCAATATAGATCTCACTTTGAAGTAAAACCCCACCCAAATCTAATTACAGATGGGTCTGTTCCCATCTTTGCAGGGGATGGCGCTGGCGTCACCAGCAGCCATCCCCCGCCAGCGCCATGGCGATCGTGAGAAGGGGACGCGCGCGCACGAGAGGCGCGCGCGCCCCCTTCCGACGGTGCTTCCAAACGTTTCCCCGGGTCCCCGCCGGCTTGCCGGCGGTAACCCGGGGTCCCCGCCGCCTGCCCGCATCCCCCCTAACCCCCCTAACCCCGTCCGTCTCCCTGAGGCGGAGACGGACAGGGTTTCCGCCACGCTAGCGACGGAGACTGAGACGCGCGTGCGCGTGAGACGCACGCGCGTCTCAGTCTCCTCGCTGGCGAGGCTGCTGGTGGGTCGCCAGCGCGTACGTTCTGGCGACCCGCCAGCAAGGATGTGCATAGGCACATACTGTATATCTGCACATGTTACATCTGCCCCACCTGCAGTGCACATGGGGCCTTATTCAGATCTGAGCTCAGTACAAATTTGTTTGGAAAATGGGCAAAACCATGTGCACTGCAGGTGGGGCAGATGTAACATGTATAGAGAAAGTTAGATTTGTGTGAGTTATTTTGTTTCTGTGCAGGGTAAATACTGGCTGCATTATTTTTAGACTGCAATTTAGATTTCAGTTTCAACACACCCCACCCAAATTTAACTCTCTCTATACATGTTACATCTGCCCCACCTGCAGTGCACATGGTTTTGCCCATTTTCCAAACAAATTTGTACTGAGCTCAGATCTGAATAAGGCCCATGGTTTTGTCCATCTAAGAAGTTTTGATCTAAGAATTTGTCAGAAAGATTGAACCAAAATAACCCCCTATATTACTATTTTACTATGTTACTATGGAGGTTATTCTGGTTGGTATGTATCTTTACGAATTCTTTCGGAGCGGACCGCACGCCACGCTGTGCGGACATTGTAAGAAGAAACGCCCACAGGTCCTCTGCATTCGGACGGACTCGCTCTCTAAGAAGAGGGTGTGTTTTCAACATCCAAACCGTGCGTGTGCGGTGGCCACACAAAGATTCTGCACGGTCTTACAGCGTCAGAACAGACGGGAAGCTGTGACGGGGAGCGGGTATTAGTGATACCAAGTTCTGTCCATTGCTTGCAGTGTAAATATGTCTAAAAAATGCAGCCGTGCTTTCAGCATATATTTGTGTGTTTTGTAATGGTCCATTTAGGCTGCAATGGTTCCAATTGAAGCAATGAAAAGAGTGTAATTAATGAGTAATGAGTAGAGGAGTGGATTGTATTGTGTTCTGCTGACAGTGGTTCAGGTGCGGCCGTACTAATTGGGCGATCCGAATGCCTAGCGCATGACCGAGTGGTGTCCGCAAAGTAATACTTGCTTATGAAGTCCGCATATTTCCTGGCTGTTGGTTCGTTTGCAGTCGGTGTTCTGCCCGAATGCACGCCTACCAGAGTTAGTGTACTCCCTCGTGTACGCCCATATTTATGCCCAGTTTAGCCCACTTTGTAACTACGCCCTTGTGTAGTTCCGAATGACGCCCATATTACGCCCATATTTCCAGAGTGAATGCGGTGCACATTTCTGTACGGTATTAGTGAGAACAAGTACGGAGACCATGCGTGGCACATGCGCATTGCGTTGCCTACGCATGCGCAGACAGCTAAAAAACGCCATCCGAAAGAATTCTGAAAATTATGCATCGACCAGAATAAGGCCCTATGTTACTATATTGTTCATCTGTCAAATACCACCCTTTTCTCTTTGTAATCCTGCTTTTGTGTAAACTTTTGTAATCTTTGTAATTTTGTATTTTTTTTATACTCTTGCAAGTTTTGTTAAGTACCACTCATCAATAAATATATTGTCTTAATACCAATAAAAAATGTATGACTCATCCCAGTACCACCAACTGAGCTATGCTATTGAAAAAATTCTGATATTTCTCATAAATGTTGGTCTATTTTAATTCATCAAATAAACTATAATACTACAAATAAACATGTATCCCTTGGGATCAGGTCTGTGTGGTATCTTAAACTCTTTTGTTGTTCCATGCAACCAGGACACTTCATCATATGGGTGTCATGCCTGATGGTTCCACTGGTCATTAGGCAACCAGCAATGCCAGATGGCTGCAGGGGATGCTAAAGCTGCATTAGGCTAGTAGCCAGCATGCTGTTGGCTATGTGAAGCAATTTGGTTTTCAGGGATTATTCAATAATTTCATCTTCCCACTCTGACTGTGCTTATTGGTGCAATATCTTGTTAAAAGGCAGTCATACATGCACCACTCTGCAGGTAAAAACTTATACAGTAGCTCAATGTGCTTTTTCTGCTTACTGCTTTGCCTGTAAGCTAATAGTACTTTGTCTCACAGTGACCAACTATGCTTCCCTCCTCTGTGCATTTTCACTGTTAACAGCCTAGGCCCACTCAGCCTGCAAGGAAATCCACTCTGTGCACATTACTGTACTGCCCTGTGACACTCTGCACCAACTAACTTCAGCCAATTATCTAGTGTTCTCCAGCAAGCTATATAAGTCCCTACTGTTTGAGATTTAAGACATGATGGCATCCTAAGTGCCACTGTGTGCATAAAACAATAAGGAAGCAGCAAGCAGGTTACAGGTGGTCACATAACATGAAATAGACAATATTTCGCCCCAAAACTTATGTCAACAATTTGCGTGTCAACCATTATCATGTCAATTATTTGTCCCTCTCTACCTTAACAACTGTTGACCTTTTGACCTCATGCATGTTGACCATATGTTGTCACCCTATTGATTGCTGACCCAAACATTATACCCTACATAGACAAAGCATGGAATATGTTTAAAATTGTGCATTCAAAATGCATGTACAATGGGTCTGATGAGGACTTAGCACCCAGCATCTTATGTATGCAGCTGCTGGGTGAAAATATGCAAAAGCCACAGGAGGCATCTTGTATAAAAACAAGCCCACTGCCAGCTTCTCTGATATGTTGGCTGTGTCCAAAGATACAGCATCAGATCAACATTGTGACCAGCATTAGACATCTGTATAACTCACAGGTCACTGAGGATGCTTGAATAAATATGCTGCAGTGGCAAGTAAAACTAAACCTGAGGATGCAGCCACTAGCTACAGAACATCCCAAAATGAAGGTGACACACCTCCATTTTGATGAGTGCTCCATGACTCCGCCCTTAAATAACTGCTGCAGGTCAATAATGCTACGACATCCAGGACACTACAATCGGGGTCATAGTAATAGTGCAGCATATGCACACTGTGGCCCTGCACATGTGCATTCCCAAACCCATTGGTCATGTGTCAAATGTTCTTTATTAGGCCCAGAGATGGCTCCTTTTTAGATATAAGAAATTTGTTTGGGCATGTGTGTGTTAGATGCTTGCGCGCCCCATTGCTGCGAATGGGGCACAAGAGCACACATGTCCCATTCACGGCGATCGGCGCACCGAGGTGGGACACTCCGGTGTCCTGGGAGCAAAGATAAATGTGGTTCCATCTGTATCTGAATACTATCTGAAAATGGCTGAGATAATTTACCACTGCTAATCTTAATTTATATTGTTACTGAAGGCTCTCATGTGTGGCTCTTATTAGTATTGTGTTTTCCTCCATTCCTAAGCGTTATTGTCTGTGCTGTTTATTTAGAGAAATTTATTTTTAAATGTATTTAGTGTTTCATTGGTTTTCAAGAACATCTTCCACGCGTCAATCTCTGTTAATGTTTTATGTTTATGAATAACTTTTTTTCATCTTCATCTTTTTTTATATAATTATTATATAATGGATTCAAAATAATGTATGAAATAAGATAATCAAATTCACCCTTAATAAGCAGTTAACAGCTCGCCGTAATTACTGTTGTTCACATTAATTAATCATTTTATTTTCAGTTTTGAGATTTATTATACTAGCTTAGTGATTCCTACTAATTGATTTTAGCACTTATGTAATCATCAAATTAATATTTTACATTAGTGCATATTTTCAATTAATCATGATTTAATTGCATAATTAATCTAAAATACTAATTACGCTTGGAAGTTTACAAAGCAATCTACACTGTAATTATTAGCCTTCTGCTCCACATAAAACACTGTTACTATTGGAGACTGAAGTGTTTAATGCAGCTGCATGGTATCCCGATGGCTGGAAGACATTAAATAAGTTGACACAAAAAAGTTGATGCACACAAGTTCAACATTACTAAAAGGTTGACACGTGCAAAAATCTTTCACTTTCTGATTCCCACAACCTATTACATTTGGCCCATGAACTGTTGTGCAATATTATTTGATTTTTGGAATACATTTTCTGTATCTCCTTCTATCTAGGCTATTTGAAAGTACCTAAGACAAACACACCCTTGTTTATCAACAAGAATACAAATGTTTGTTGGGTACTTGTTTCCTAGAACGGCAGTAGGCAATTTGCTTAGTGGGCTATTCTGCGTAGGGAAATCGCATCTCATCGTATGGGCCATTTTAGGGCCATGCGATGTGCGAAGAGATGCAATGCGATTTTCCTCTGTAATTTATTTACTGCTCTCTCAGCCCTGGGCCATCGCATCACATCTGCCGCAAAATGGCATGCGATCGAATGCGATTTTATAAGGTATGCAATGCCATGACATTAGGTATACAATAATATGATTGTATGTCCCCAAAATAGGTTTAACGCACCCCTCCACTATCAACGCCACCCTGAAGCATAGCAAGCGCAGCGATCCCCACGAGGGGCTGCAGAACGCGTCCTCCGACTTTTTCATTACCCCACTATCCACTTTGGCGTGGAGTTGATTTTATATAGTGTGGCGAGCGCAGCGAGCCACCGAGCCGAAGCCACTATATAAAATCCACTCCATGCCGACGTGGATAGTGGTGTAATGAAAAAGTTGGAGGATGCGTTCCACCGCCCCTCGCCACGCTTCGGGGTGGCGTGGATAGTGGGGGGGGGGTGCTTTAAATCTATTTTTGGGACATACAATTATATTATTGTATACCTAATGTCATGGCATTGCACACCCTATAAAATCGCATGCGATCGCATGCTTTTTTGCAGGAAATGTGATGCAATGCGATGCGATATAGTGGGGTACAATGAGGAAAAAAAATTACATAAAAAATCCCTACCGTGCCGTACGTAGGAAATCTGGGCGCCGTTCTAGGAAACAAGTACCGTTTGTTGTATAATATTAATTGCAGAAAAACAAAATATTATAATAAACAGTGTTTTATACTTTGTTGCCCCAAAGTTATAAAAATGTCGAAATTGTTTTCCATTATGTAATACCCTGACAGGTGTTGATATTTATTGGATATCACTTCTTTCCTTCTTCTAGCAGAGAGTTGAAGATATACGGGCTTAACAATTTTCTTCAATTTATTTTTTTTACATTAAAATGAAAAATAGAAAAAATACATAAATACAGTATAACAGTAAGATCAGTGGTCAAAGTGAAAATTTTGAAATGAGGGTATGAAAAAGTTAAGAATGTTTTTCTGCGGCGAAAGTGCACGCTCCAGAAAAGGGGGCATGGTCACTGAAAGGGGGTGTGGCAACTGAAAGGGGAGTGGCCTTAAGTGTAATGTACCACACCATATACACACGGAATGAGGATAAAGATAAAGGTAGTGCTGATGCACCAATGAGCCTTCAATAATAAAACATTTATTATGCACTTTAAAAATTAAAAATCAATAAAATTTACATGATGCAGTAAATAAAAATCAAAAATGAGGGAGGGGCCATTGGCATGCACAAATGATTTTATATGTTATATGTTATATGGTCATCCGTTCCTAGTTGTGTCACCTACAAACATCTAGGTAACTATTCAGCATTCAATACACTGGCCTGGTCTGCAGAGTATTCCACCTCTTATGCTGAATTTATTTAAACATCTAGGTAATCATATTTCAGAATTCAACTGCAGAATATCACTTAAAATCTGTGGTTTTTGTGGTTTTTATCTGTGCTATGTCAAGAAATAGTGGGATAGTGTCACTGATATTACATCTCCTGGGTCTGATTAGCACCTTTTGCTGGTGGGGGAGGTTTATTGCGAGGGGCAGTTAAATCAGGATGCACATATGTTTATTTTGGCTGATATAAGCAGTATAGTTTGGGACGCATGGGATCTAGTATATCAAGGGTCTAGTTCTGGGGTAGCCGACCCTAGTCCTCGAGAGCTACCAATAGTGCATGTTTTGCAGGTCTCCTCACAGAATCACAAGTGAGCTAATTAGCTCCATCTGTGTATCTTTTAAAATGTGTCAGTGATTGATGAGTGCAGCTGTGCAGCAGCTAGATGGTCTGGAAAATGTGAACTGTTGGTATCTCTCGAGGGATAGGGTTGGCTACCACTGGTCTAGTTATAAAGGGTCAGATTAAAATGATTAGCAGCGTTATACCGGTGTTAAACCAATGGAAACCATAGGGTAAACAACACACCAAGATTACTTCTGAAGGACTGCATTAAAACCGCAAAACTCAGGAACACCATGTGGCCTCAACTCAACTTTACCGTGAGAACCACCACCACTACGGCTGAGAACACCAGGACTACCCCTCATGGTGAGCATGGAGCAGTGAGGGGAAGCACCAGGGCCAGCCTATGTAGCAACACAGTCCCTTGTAAAGGTGTCAGTCCCCTGCATATGTGTGTTCATGTCTTTTCTCTCTACCCCCCCCCCCCCCCCCTTCCTGGAGCATACATCAACCCCACCAAGCTATTCCTGTAATGTGTACTT
This sequence comes from Crinia signifera, assembly GCF_055691185.1. Taxonomy (NCBI): domain Eukaryota; kingdom Metazoa; phylum Chordata; class Amphibia; order Anura; family Myobatrachidae; genus Crinia; species Crinia signifera. Next base: position 146,752,358 of record NC_139221.1, on the reverse strand, counting down.
ACGCAGATTGCACACCCTACTAGCTCTGACCTATGCAGTGCACCAAGCTAGTTGCCTCAGATGGTATCTCTATGGGCAGGATGTGGGTCATGTGGATGTTTCTGTGCAGGATCTATCATACTAATTACACAAGTATTTGCTTTCCAGTATATGCATTGGGTCCTTGTATGGCTCGCCTCCTACAGTGTAACCTTTGTAGTACGCCCACCATGGCTGCCTCATCTGGTACACTTATGGATGGGATGAAAAATACATGGACCTGAGTATACATTGAAATCACCCATTTTGGGTAATTTATTTTATGGGTAATCTATTCTACCCAGGGTAATCCTATGCAGAGTGCCTAAAATGACTGCAGCACCTGGTACCTTGTCAGGGTGGGGTACACATCCCATGGAAGTTATTATCCAAAATGCTGCACCAATCCTGCATTATGCTTACTGTGTGCTTTATGGTTTCTTTTGTCTGTGACTTGCCTGTTATTGTACTACCAACATCCTCTGTATTATGTGCATAGAAAGTGGAGAAAGTGCTCTATATAAATGAAACTTACTTACTCACTTACTTACAAAGGATAATTATTGGTATATGTTAGTCTTGTGTCTGTTTCTCTGATAAGGTGGTAAAGTTACCAAGACAAATGTCCTCAAGGGGAATTGATCCACTATAGGAAAGCATTGCAACTGTATCCTCCTGGGTAAAAGATGAAAGAGAGTCCCACTTGATGATAAAGAGTGGCTGTGGCTGGATCCTGTGGACGACTGGTCCGGATGATAAAGTACAAGGTGCTGTGCAAGAATGGCACCAGCAGAGTGGCTGGCCTGCAGCTCCTAATACGTTTCCCTGTCTGAAGGACAGCTTTTTCATACCTTTGAAACATTATTATGCACCAACAAAGAGACAGTCCTTTCTCTTTCTCATCTTTATTGTTCTACACCCATTGTCTTTGGCAGCACCCCCAAAATGTATAACTAAACACAATATATAACAGTAATTGGGGCTATTTCTTGGGTACATTAAGTACCAACCAGTGCAAAAGGCTCCAAATTCCACTTTCCCTTGAATATTTTCTAGTTCCATTAGCTACAGAAAAAAGGTCTGAGGAGATGGAAGAACTGTCCCAAGAAGAGATGTGGTAATTTCTACATATCCTGTAAACTTGTATACATAATTCTTCAATGTTGAAGGTAGTAAAATGAATGTATATGTTGAAATTAGTTTACTGTGGTTGGATGAATATATTTTTAACCACCTACAAATAATAAGTATAAGTTTGTATAACCATAAAAAATCAAACATGTAAAATAGCTGTCAAACAAACAAGACAGGCATGTCCAAAGTCCGGCCCGAGGGCCAATTGCGGCCAGTGCAGTAATTTCAAGTGGCCCGCAGCCTCCAGCCAGAAGCAGGTGCAGCATCAGATGCAGGACAAACAGCACTAAAGGTCGGGCTCCGGCGAGCGTGCCTTAACCTTGCTGTCTGCAGCAGTGAGGAGTTGCCGGCCGCCACAGTGAGATGTGTTTGGCATCTTTCAGGTGAGTATGCATCCAACCCCTGCAGCTGCAATTGTATATCCCCCTCCTCCGCAATCACAGTGACATCAGTGTGTGGGGTGGGGGTGCAGCAAGGGGGAAGCTTGCTCCTGTAACATGCAGAGTGGAGGAGGGCGGCAGCGGGAGCCCAACCATCTCCTGTCCTTGCAGTTCCTGCTTTGCCTCTCCGTCCTCTGGTTCACACAAGGGGCTGGGAAACATACAGAGAAGGGAGGGGACTGGCAGGTGGAGATACAGTGAATGGGGGCAGAGTGGGGGACATAGAGTGAAGGATTGTCAGGCTGGGGGACATACAGTGAATGGAGGCAGTGATGGACATTTAGAGAAGGGGGAACAAGCTGGGGGACAGAGTGAATGGGTGCAGAGTGGGGAACATACAGTGAATGGTGGACATACAGTGCAGGAGGAGCAGGCTGGGGGACTTACAGAGAAATATGGTCAGGCAGAGGAATATACAGTGAAGGGGGCAGAGTGGGGGGCATACCCTGAATGGGGGCAGGCTGGAGGAAATACAGAGAAGGGGGGGCAGTCTAGTGAATATATAGTGAAGGGGCAGGCTGGGGGACATAAAGTGAATGGGGGCAAAAAGGGGGGCCATTCTGATGTGAGTGTGTCACAAATGAAGGGCTGGATGAAGTCGTGTGGTGTGTAGCAACCGGAGACGGACCAGAGGAGGAAGAATTAAATCGTGCAGGTTTAATAATAGAATTCATAAATGGAACAATACACACTTGAATACTTTCTTTAAGTGGCAGTTAGTGGTAACTTTAAAAGAAGAAAAAGTTCATTTAAACAATGACAATTCAAGCACTGCGGACGGCAGGCTGGGGTCTTGAGAAATGAAGAAATCCGGAAAGAGAATGTACTTGATGGTGATGAGGGATCCTTGAAGACTGAAAGAAGAGGGATGATGACAGAAGAAATGGGAAGTTGCTTGGAAGCAGACGGCTTGAAGAGCTTAGGCCAGGAAGCTCAGGGATGCAGGCAGAGACCAGACTGTGGAGAGAACTGGCAGCGATGGGGTTAAGCTGAACCGAGACCAACACAGAGCACTGAAGCAAGGCACCAAGTCAGGAGAGGTGAGTCAGAGAGCCGGAGTCAGCTGGGAGCTGTGAACGCCTCTGGAGACTCTTTGTACTGACACTGAACAGGCCTAGGCAGATCCCCTATATCCCTAGAGGGCGGCTGCCATTGGCTATCAGGTCAGTATGGGCGGAAACCTCAGACTAGGACCAATCTGCTATTTGCCCTTAACTAAGATGGCGACGCCGGCCTCCCGGCGCCCCTACAGCACATACCGCTACACTTGCCGGCGTCCCACGCTGCCTGCTGCCCACCAGACTGCCGCTGCCTGCTGCCGCTGAACTGGAGATCACTACATGCTAGCCGACGGCGGGCGCAAACGGGTGAGTAGTAAGCCCGCCGCGCACCGCCGCGGCTGAGTGTGACAGAGTGATTTTCACCTCACCAAAACTGGCCCTCATTGCAAAAAGTTTGGACACCTCTGCTTTAAGAAGTCCACAGTTATAAGGTGGACCTTGAGGGCAGGGCCAGTGCTACCACTAGGCAGCTTTAGGCAGCTGCCCATGGCGCCGGCCACTGGAGGGCACGCCTTTTTCAGCCCAACATTTTAATTATTATATTTATTTGTGGCAGCAGGTCCCTTGAGCCACCGCCACTTTTCCCAAGTATTGTTTAAAAAAACAAAACATTAAAGCGGTTTCCAGGGGAGGAGGAATTGAGGACAAGCGGCTCAGCAGTCAGCCAGCAGCCGCCAGGCTTTCACCAGCAATAGCACTGACGGCGGTACGGAGCCGCTGCCGGCATCAGTGAAATGAGCAGCGCTTCCCCACCAGCAGCAGCAACAGGGAGCAGCATATGTACTGTATGTATGTATGTATATCCTGTCCCAAAAGCCCTGTTTACTGGCACAGCGATACACCCACCCAGAAACCTGTAAGAGAGGCATTGAGTGACAGAATACACCACCTATAACTTTAGGCATAAACAAAGGTCTACCCTTTTGATATATATGACCCTTGTGATCGGGCACTCCAAAACAAAGTATGCAGCTGCCCGGGTGCCCTTGTAGGCAATTGAATAGGATGGATTTGGTGCGAATTAACACACTCCACGTGGCACTCCTGGGACTTGTGAATGGTGACAAAGTTTTAATGCGACATTTCGGAGGACACAGCTCCTTTTTCAAGCATACAGTGAACAACAAAAGATTGTGAAACATACCTCTATTAATAGATTCCCTCATGCATGGCTTCCCGCGCCGCTGTCCCTCCATCTGAAAGACGCTTTGGAGATGACGTCAGCCTGCGACTGTTCTCACGGTTGCCCAGCAACCTAGAGACGCTGGACTGCAGCCACATCTCCCCTGTACCATAGCGCTTGCAAGCCACTGCATTCTGGGGATCAAAAAACAACAAACAAAACATGATTAAGAAAGAGCATAATTGAAATGCATTTAGATGGTGTGGTAAATGTTAAAAATATCTTAAAAAAGCAGGGGGAAAAGCAGCTGATATTAAATTGTATTATTGGATGCAAGTATACACACCAGGCCATTTGATAAATGTAATGGAGCATCCACTGGATTGCATAACTGGTGGGTTCTTGTGCAATGACTAACTGTCCATTGCACTCTAATGACAGGAATTAAGATGCTGGCAAGTCAAATGATAGAATTCATCATTTTAACTCATAATTTTAACTGGATGGTCAATGGCTGTTTTTTACTCAGTGCGGGCTCATATTAAGGTGTTCCATGAGATGCGCTCGTTTAGCCCCTTGGGGTTGACCGTATCTAGGTTATAAATCCACATAGCCTCCAGACGGAGCAAAGCTGATGCTCGGTCACCTCCTCTTCTTCTTTCTGGTACCTGATCGATTATAATATACTTTAAGGATGACATCTGATGTGCGTGTTCCTTAAAGTGTGCTGCCACCGGTTGATCGCTGGATTTTCCTTGGAGAGCACCTTTGATGGAGGAACGGTGCATCGCCATCCGCTCCTTGAACTGCCGGGTGGTCTTGCCGATGTAGTATAGCCCATACGGACAGATAATGGCATACACCACGAACCTGGAGCTGCATGTAACTGTGTGTTTGATCTTATATATCTTGTTTAAATGTGGGTGTTTAAAGGTGGAGCCATTGATAAGATATTTGCACGTTGTACAGTTAGGACAGCGGTAACATCCGGGTGCTTTCTTGTGTACTAAAGTTTTATCAAAGTCTGTGATGTCCGTATGGAGGAGGGCATCCCTCAGATTTCGTCCTCTTCGAAAACAGGCCATTGGTCTTATATGTGTCATACATGGGAGGTCTCTGTCTGTTTTTATGATTGGCCAAAGTGCCTTACTGGCTACTGAGAGAACCGGGCTGCCGGTATCATAATTGCTGATCCATGGGAATACATCTGTTTTTTGTTTAACTTTGTTTTGTTCCAGTAACACTTGTTGATCTAAACGCAGAGCCTTACTCCTTTGTAGATGCAGTTCTCTTAATTTGTATCCTCTTTGATGACATTTTTCAACTATTACAGTATGTCAAGTTGTTCTGGTAGCTTGCTGTTATCGCTACAGATGCGTACCACCCTGAGCATTTGGCTGTAGGGCAAGCCCCACTTCAGGGAGGGAGGATGGTGGCTGCTGGCTCTCAACAGAGTATTGCGGTCAGTGTCTTTGCAATATAGATTTGTAGAGATGTTACCGTCCTTTAAGGTCACTGCCACATCTAGGAAGTTTAGTTGCTCATGACTACATGTAAATGTGAACTTTATGGGATTGTTGTATTCATTGATATCCTCCATCATTTTCTTGAACTCTCCAGGACTACCCGCCCATAGCAGGAAGAGATCGTCTATGTATCTACATAGCATCAGAATGTTGTTACTAGATGGATGACTGTACAGAAGAGTACGCTCTTGTTGCCACGGCCGACCCCATCGCACATCCCTCTAGTTGCAGGTAGATGTTTCCGTCAAATAGGAAATAATTCCTATTAAGGACTTTTTCCAATAGTGTGAGGAACAGCGTAGTGTCAAAGCCAAACTCATCTCCCAAGTTGGACGAGAAGGACTGCATGGCATCCAGGGCTTGCCGGTGTGGAATGGATGTGTATAATGCGGTCACATCCATCGTGCAGAGAACAGTGTCTTTAGTGACCAGCGGGCATTGGGTTAATTTGTTTAGGAAACTTGTGGTGTCCTTGAGGTGCGTGAGGGACGACATTATGTGTGGCTGTAGAAGATTGTCAAGCATTTGTGACACCAGTTGGTACAGGCTGTTCCTGGCCGAGATTATTGGTCGGCCAGGTGGTGCTTCTTTGTTCTTAGGAATCTTGGGCACACTATATAGTGCAGGGATCACTGGATTCATAGTAATGAGAGACTGTTGCACTTTCGGACTGATGTGTTTATTGTCCATTGCTGTTTTCAAGATGGCATTTGACTCACTCTGGTATTCCCCAGTGGGGTCCCTGGGCAATTTCATGTACACCTTAGAGTCTGCCAACTGTCTCTCCAGTTCTCTTCTATAGTCACTGATGTCCTGGATCACAATGGCGCCCCCTTTGTCTGCCGGGTGGATGGTAATGCTTCTGTCTTCACTAAGTTTTTTAAGGGCCTGGAATTCCTTCCTGCTGAGATTGGGATGTTTGGTCGTAGATGCTGCATTATACCGCTTCATGGACGCATCCATCAGTCTGGTATAGGTTTTAATTGAGGAGTTCTGGGGTGGGGGGTCAAATCTACAGCGACTTTTACTTCGCACAAAGTTGGCAAGTGGATCCACCTCCAGGTTTGTGGGTTTGTTTTGAAAGAATTCTTTGCACCTAAAGTTACAAGTCATATGGTGTAAATCCACCTGCCACTGAAATTCATTGTGCTGTTGGGTGGGTATGAACAAAAGACCTTTATTGAGGAGAGACTGTTCATCTGTTGTTAGTGGTCAATTCGGTTGCGGCTGGAGCTTCATGTAGGCTCTCTCATGTTGTCCGCCGCGGTGGGTCCTCTTATGCGGATGTTTTTTTGGGGGGAATTGCCCCTAAAGGGGGCCTTTGTGTAGTAGGGGTTGCTTCATCAGATTCAGCCACTGCAAAATCACTGTCGCTTACAGAAGATCCATCAGTCTGTTGTTGTCTCCTGGGCCTTGTTCTCCATGGACGTCGAGATTGGGGGCGATTTGTTCTTCCTGTAGGTTCAGTGCCCATCAGCCATCTATACACCTGATTGGTGTCATAGTCCTGTTGGACTGTCATCATTTTTGATTTCTTGAACCTTATTAGTTCTTTTCTGTAGTTATCCATTTGGGTTTTCAATTTATTCGCCCAGCTGTCAAACTCAGTGGATGTCAGGGCTAGATTTTCCTCTGTTCTGAATGTTTTGAGCTTATCTGAGTTTTTCTTAAGCTCTTCCGGGCTGGATCGGATCGTTGGCACATTTCTGATGTGGAATCCGCGTGGTATGTGTTTGAGTCTGTAATAATCTGACAGATTTTGGCCGTGCAGCCGATAGTCAATCTCCCTGCGATGTAGTTTAAGCAGGGTCTGGTATATCTCCTCCATGTCTGATGGGGTATCCTGCTGTGGAGAAAACAGAATATGCGTGGCATCATCTTCTGAATAGCTAAACATTTCGCCCACCGGCAGAATGTTGCTACCACTGCTTGCAGCCAATAATTCCTGTGGCTCCATGATGTTCCCTGCTGGTCTCTTGTAACAGAGGGATGGTCCAATAATATAGGGGAGGGTGCCTTGATCCTGTTACACTCCGTGTCCGGTAATGTACCTGTATAGTGACCAAGTATGCAGATGCCCGGGTGCCCTTGTAGGCAATAGAATAGGATGGATTGGGTGGGAATTAACACACTCCACGCGGCACTCCTGGGACTTGTGAATGGTGACAAAGTTTTAATGCGACGTTTCGGAGCACACAGCTCATTTTCAAGCATACAGTGAACAGCAAAACATTGTGAAACATACCTCTATTAATAGATTCCCTCATGCATGGCTTCCCGCGCCGCTGTCCCTCCGTTTGAAAGGCGCTTTGGGGATGACGTCAGCCTGCGACTGTTCTCACGCATTGCCCAGTAACCTAGAGATGCTGGACTGCAGCCGCGTCTCCCCTGTGCCTAGCGACTCCGGTGTTAGCGGCACTTGCAAGCCACTGCATTCTGGGGATCAAAAAATATATATTGTTTAGGCCTTATGTGTTTAGGCCTAAACAGGAGGTCTGTGATTATTCCTACTGGAGCGAGTGCCACCTCTATGCCGTCTATTGTATTTGCCCCCAGGTGTGGGCTGTGGTGAGCACCGACATTGTATTTGTTTAAGGAGTGCTACTCTATATTGGATATTATATATATATATATATATTACACATTAAAAAATAATAAAAATATAACTAAGAATGTCCCATCTTTGTAAAGTAGAGTAATATAAAATGCACCTAGCACATGGTTAAAATTATTTAATACAGCAAAAATGTATAATAAAATTATTTTTTAAGGAAGTGACATCATAGGCAGATCCCTATATATAGGGAATCCTGGCCCACCTTCAAATCACTTGCAGTTTGGATCCCAATGAGCACACATCTCCCACAGGCACATGTAAGACTCCATTAATAGTAGGCATTATATTGGAAGTTTTAATGGATTTCTTTGTCTAAATTGTAAAGAATGGCTTTGGTTGTAGTGTAATTAAAATGATGTAAAAAAATTGTTGGTTCAATAGGAATTGAATCCTGTACTATTGGAAATAATACATTGGGATAAGAGAAGAATTGTGCCCTAATAGGTATGTTATTGTCTGTTTTTGTGTAGTCATGTGTAATATGCCCTAATTAAGGCCCCAATTAATGGTACACATATGTATATGCTTCCCATATTAGGTTCAAGCATATCTATATACTGTGAATGTCAATGACATCGGAATAGATAAAGCAACTTATCATCATTTTAATATTATAAGAAGGTATGTACCATAGTAATGGAATAATACAATACTTATAAACTGATAGAAGGCATATTATAATAAGAATTCCCCCTGTTTACAATATTATTAGGCTCCTATCACACCAATCATCTTGTGAGGTGTCGTTTTTTGGGACCCCAACCACGGTCCTTATTCAATTCTCGGTATTCATGCTTGTGGACCCAGAAGGGCCTAACACACCCTGTATATTTATTTTTAAGGTATGTACCTCAAAAACAGATTCTATAAAATAATTAGTCGTCCCTATCCTCCTCCATCTAAGTCTCCTCTCTTCTACTTTTTATATTATGTATTTTACATTGTATATATACTTTATGTACTATGTATGTAACTTTATGTATCTTATATGTCATTTTAATATTCTTTTATATGTAATGTCCGAAAAAATCATGTTTCTTATAAATGTATGTTATGTTTTAGACCATGAACCCATGAAGAAGTCTCTAACGAAACGCGTTGGGTATTGGTCATTTGTACTGAAAATAAAAAGAGAAAAAACTTCTCACAAAATGAACTATTACAACTGTATTGTTATTATTTTAAAAATATTGATTTTTTTCATACATTATTGTTTGAGGGACATAATTAAGTAAGGGCGCTGAGGACACTATTGTTGGTGTAGTGAGGTGTTGTCTATCCTTACTAGTAGGGGATAGAGTGTCAGCAGCGACCGCCTAGGATTACATTTTAAATAGCGCAATTTTGGGGGATTTTGTTGTTATATATATATATACATATATATATATATATATATATATATATATATATATATATATATGTACAAAAAGAAACACAGGAGGAGCGCTCCATAGTGTAAAACCAGATATGATTTAATAGATATAAAATATCCACGGTACAGTCAATCAGTACTCGTACCGTTTTAAAAACAGCAGTGGGCTGGTTACCACATGATGTATATATAACAAGCCAGGCAAGCCTCCTACCACCATCCGGGGCAACTGCAGCACGACACGGAACCTCACCGAACACTCTGTGAGGGAAGCGGTGTACCGACAGGCTGGAGAGGATCAGATGCGGCAGGGTATTCCCGACAGACACAGAGCTCGCCGTCACCAAGGCCCGCCCTAATGCATTTCGTAATCCACTTCGTCAGAGGGCGTGCCTGGTGGCCGGCAGCTCCAGACTAAAAAGGACACAGTGACCAATGAGAACAGAGTATGCACGTATCTGCACCAGCACATACGATACTGGTCTTACAAAGAAATGACCGCACATGATATACATAATAAACGTACAGGTGTAAAAGAGAACTATCGTATCTAGTTTTCAACCAGATTATAGCTTAAAAGCACATTTCTTTAGAAGCAGGTAATATGCTCAATCCAGTGTTGTCCAACTTAAAACAAAGAAAGGCGTTTTTGTTTTTTTTTTGGATATGGGCAATTTGTTTCCGACAGCCTCTAGGTCGGCAGTTAATAGAAAAATTATATATATGTGAAATTAGATCAGTCGACACAGCAGGTAGATCTCCACTGTCATCACATAGTGTCCAGAGAGACAAAAATATAAAAATATAGGGCTCATTTGCGATTTTTTTTTGCACCAATAGTCGACAGGGCTATGTCGACATTTTTTTTTTTTTTTTTTACTTTTTTTGAAAAAAGGGGGCATTATTTAATTCTATGGGACACACTTATGATTGTGCACATTTCACAATATATTTATGTACAGACACGTGCATAACATATAATAAAACATTTATACACTTAAAAACAAATACACTTAAAAACTGATCATTTGGCCGAAATAAATGGACATAGCAGTACACTAAAGAGCGAGCAAACATGAAAAAACAGGAGAGCACAAGGCATAATGAATTGAAGGTGATTTTTTTTTTTTTTTTTTTTTTTTTAGCCCATTCACAATTTGCTTGTTTTGGGTAAACAAAAATTATTATGCAGGGGAAAGAATATATACTTATTTGTTTATGAACGGGGTGATCTCATATCCCTCATTAAGTCCCTCCGGGACTAAGGTATTTAGGGTGAGGATCCAGTATGTCTCGCGTCTTAACAGAGCGCGATCTCGATCACCCCCTCTTTTATTTTGGTATACCATTTCGATACCTCTTACTTTAAGGCCTGCTGGGTTACAACTATGTTGATTTTTAAAATGCCTGGGCACGCTGTGATTGGTGATGCCGTGCTTAATATTCCTGATGTGCTCCAGGATACGTGTTTTAAGGCATCGTTTGGTTTTACCAACGTATTTGTAACCACAGGTGCACGTCAACAGGTAAATAATATAATTTGAGTTACAATTTATAAAATGACCAATTTTAAAGGGTGTAGTTTCTGGTCCAAAGCAGGAACCCTTTTGGATGAAAGGGCAGATTTTACATCTTCCACAGGGGAAGCACCCTTTTAGAGTGAGAAAGGATGAAGTCACAACAGGATCATTAGGTGCCATTGGTTCTAGTTGACTCTTAGAAACCCATGCACCAATGGTTTTAGCTCTAGTGTAAACAATTTTGGGGGTGTCTTGGAGGAGGGGGCCTAAGAGCGGATCACATTTAACCCCTTCACGACATTTGACGTATATATACGTCATGGCCGGGAAGTACTTCCCGACACATGACGTATATATACGTCATGACTTTAAACTGTCACTGCGTCTCGAGACGCAGTGACAGAGGGACGATGTCTGCTGTCCCTGACAGCAGACATGTCCCTGCATGCCCAGGGGGGGCTGCGATGCCGCCCCCCCGTCGGCGATCGCTGTGATTGGCTGTTCAGTGTGAACAGCCATTCACAGCGTTTTCCTGTGTTACCAGCGAATCAGACGCTCGGTAACACAGGTGTCAATCACCGCCGGGCGTCAGGGGGCATGAGGGGGTCATCGGTGACGATGACACCTCACCCCACCCTCACCCCACCTGCCCCCAAGGCTGTGATTGGTCCGTGGGACCCACGGACCAATCACAGCCAAGGCGCGACATTTAAACTACCGGTGACTGCGCTGCAGACGCCATTCCGGTCTGGAGTAGCGTGCAGAGCGGTCACCGTGCCTATCTGCCAGGATACTGACCTGATCCTTGCTCATACTTACCTGATCCTTGCAAATACCTTACCTGATCACTTGATCACTGCTTGTAGCGTGCTGGACGCTTCCTGGATCTGACTTCCTGAGACTTCCTGCTGCTGCTGCAGTGTGATAGAGAGATAGAGAGATAGAGAGAGAGAGATAGAGAGAGATAGAGAGATAGTGACAGAGAGAGCTATATTTTGTGTCTGCTACCCCCCCTTTTTGGGGGTGCAGGGGTTTTTTATATATAAATAACTGTCGCTGCTGCTGCAGTGTCATAGTGATAGATAGTGAGAGATAGTGATAGATAGTGATAGATAGTGAGAGATAGAGAGATTTGTGTCTGCTACCCCCCCTTTTTGGGGGTGCAGGTTTTTTTTCTATATATATAACTGTCAGTGCTGCTGCTGCAGTGTCATAGTGATAGATAGTGATAGATAGTGAGAGATAGAGAGATAGAGAGAGATAGTGACAGAGAGTGATAGAGAGTGTATATTTTGAGTCTGCTACCCCCCCTTTTTGGGGGTGCAGGTTTTTTTTTATACATATAACTGTCAGTGCTGCTGCTGCAGTGTGATAGATAGTGATAGATAGTGATAGATAGTGAGAGATAGTGAGAGATAGAGAGAGATAGTGACAGAGAGTGTATATTTTGTGTCTGCTACCCCCGCCTTTTGTGCTGATCACTATATCTGAGGTGATCAGCAACTTTTTGGGGGCGCAGAGGTTTTTTTTTTTTTATATATACCTGTCAGTTGCTGCCAGTTGCACCAAAGGTTGTGCACCTGCTGCCCCTCACTGGTAATCAGTGTCGCATCACTGATCACCTTTTTTTTTTTTTTGTGGGTGCTGTGTGGTCTTTTTTTAATTTTTTTTTTACACACGCTGTGATTTTGTGGGTGTCCTGTGGCCACTGTGCGCTGATCAGTGACGTACATCACTGATCAGCTTTTTCGGCACAGGGTTGATCTATTTTTTTTTTTTTTATCAAATTCCTGTTGCCTTTGAGCGCTGTTCAGTGACAGACGTTACTGACCAACATCTGTGCTCAATTTTTGGCGCAGGACCTTTTTTTTTGTTTTTTTAACCCCTTCAATTTTTTTTTTTTTTTAACCCCTTCAATTTTTTTTTTTTTAACCCCTTCAATTTTTTTTTTTTTGTATAAAGTATTTTTTTTTTCTGCACTACATACACACAACACACTACATACCCCCCGGGTTGAAATAAAGTTTGTACCCCCCCCCTACACTATACACGTGTTGAAACATTTCACTACCAGTAACACAAAAATAAAAATGTCATCCCAAATGTCATCCCAAATGTCATCCCAGTCATCCAGAAGAATGTATTCAGTGGAGGAGGCATATGCCATGCTTGCTTCTGATTCTGACACAGCCAGTGAGGCAAGCGGGGAATTTGAAGGATTCGTCTTAAGCTCCTCTTCCTCCTCTGGTGATGAGGGACCCCCTCAAAGACGCCCCCGTAGAGCAGCTGAGACCCCCCCCCCCCAATAATTGATCTCGTATGGACCCCACCACCAGACAATTTTGAGCCCCAGGTTCCTGAGTTTTTGGCCATGCCAGGAATCCAATTTGATTCCACAGGTCTCAGAGAAATTGACTTTTTCAAATTATTTTTCTCTGATGATTTTATAAATTTAATGGTGGACCAAACTAATTTATATGCCCAGCAGTTTATTGCTCAAAACCCCACGTCATCATTTGCTAGGTGGACCCCTGTAGATGCAGTAGAGATGATGACGTTTTGGGGTCTGGTGTTTCATATGGGCATAGTAAAAAAGCCACAAATTAGGCAATATTGGAGTACAGATGTTCTGTACAGCACCCCATTTTACCGTATGGCCATGACTCGGACTCGTTTTGAGGCAATCCATAAATTTATACATTACACCGATAATGCACAGTGCCCACCCAGAGATGATCCCACCTTTGACAGGCTATTCAAAGTCAGGCCGGTCATTGATCATTTCAGTGCCAAATTTGCAGAGCTGTACATCCCTGATAAATGTATTAGCATCGACGAGTCCCTTATACATTTTAAAGGAAGGGTTAAATTCCGCCAGTACCTTCCCAGTAAGAGGGCAAGGTATGGCATAAAAATGTATAAGCTGTGTGAAAGCACCACAGGGTACACCCACAAGTTTAGGGTATATGAAGGGAAGGATTCAAGAATTGAACCGCCAGAATGCCCCCCCTCCCTCGTAGGTGTTAGTGGCAAAATTGTCTGGGATTTAGTGCACCCCTTCCTGGATAAGGGTTATCACCTCTATGTGGATAACTTTTACACCAGCATCCCCCTGTTTAAGGCCCTTGGTTCAAGAGGTACAGCAGCTTGCGGTACTGTGCGCAAGAACCAAAGAGGCCTCCCCAAAACGCACATTGCCCAAGTAATGAGAAGGGGTGAAAGCAGGGGAATATGCACCGAAAATATGTTGTTGGTCAAATATAAGGACAAGAGGGATGTCCTTATACTGACAACAATTCATGGAGACAGTACCACCTCCATCCCTGTACGAGGTACCAGTACCCACACCTCAAAACCAAATTGTATCCTAGATTACAATAAGTACATGGGCGGAGTGGATCTTTCAGATCAGGTACTGAAGCCGTACAGTGCCCTGCGGAAAACAAATATCTGGTACAAGAAGCTGGCTGTGTATATCATCCAGATGGCACTGTATAACGCTTACGTGCTATTCCGTTCTACCGGCCAGAGGGGGACATTTATGCACTTTCAAGAGGAAGTCATAAAGGGCCTAATATTTGGGAACCAGCAGGCAGAGGGCCCCAGTACTTCTAGTACTGGCCCCCGTATTGTACCAGGGCAGCATTTTCCCAACGAAATCCCCTCCACTGCAAGAAAGGGCAGGACACAAAAAAGGTGCAAAGTTTGCTATAAAAAGGGAATAAGAAAGGAAACTATTTTCCACTGTGAAACTTGCCCCGACAAACCCGGCCTATGTATAAAGGAGTGTTTCAAAATATACCACACATCGATGGATTATTAGGTTCATCATTTCACCGTCCATCGGGGGTCTTGCTAATGCCACATAGCACCCACCATTCATTCCACCAGAATCTGAGCTGCAAAATCCAAAAATTACTCCTTCCCTTCTGAGTCCTGCCATGCACCCAACTGGTATTTTTTGTTCTCATGTGAGGCATTGCCGTACTCTGGAGAAATGGGGGCACATATTTTGGGGTGCTTTGTCTCCTTCATTCCTTGTGAAAATGAAAAATTTTGAGCCAGAAGTACATTTTTGTGTAAAAAAATGTAATTTTTCATTTTCACAGCCCAGTTGTACCAAAATTGGTGAAACCCCTGGGGGTTTGAAATGTACACTATACCCCTAGATGAATTCCCTGAGGGGTGTACTTTGCAAAATGGGGTCACTTGTGGGGGGGTTCCACTGTATTGGCAATGCAACATAGCACCCACCATTCATTCCACCAAAATCTGTGCTGCCAAATCCAAAAATCACTCCTTCCCTTCTGAGTCCTGCTATGCGCCCCACTGGTATTTTTTGGTCACATGTGAGGCATTGCCGTACTCGGGAGAAATGGGGGCACAGATTTTGGGGTGCTTTGTCTCCTTCATTCCTTGTGAAAATGAAAAATTTTGAGCCAGAAGTACATTTTTGTGTAAAAAAATTTAATTTTTCATTTTCACAGCCCAGTTGTACCAAAATTGGTGAAACCCCTGGGGGTTTGAAATGTACACTATACCCCTAGATGAATTCCCTGAGGGGTGTAGTTTGCAAAATGGGGTCACTTGTGGGGGGGTTCCACTGTATTGGCAATGCAACATAGCACCCACCATTCATTCCACCAAAATCTGTGCTGCCAAATCCAAAAATCACTCCTTCCCTTCTGAGTCCTGCTATGCGCCCCACTGGTATTTTTTGGTCACATGTGAGGCATTGCCGTACTCGGGAGAAATGGGGGCACAGATTTTGTGGTGCTTTGTCTCCTTCATTCCTTGTGAAAATGAAAAATTTTGAGCCAGAACTGCATTTTTGTGTAAAAAAATGTAATTTTTCATTTTCACTGCCCAGTTGTATCAAAATTGGTGAAACCCCTGGGGGTTTTAAATGTACACTATACCCCTAGATGAATTCCCTGAGGGGTGTACTTTGCAAAATGGGGTGACTTGTGGGGGGGTTCCACTGTATTGGTGCAACATAGCACCCACCATGTATTCCACCAAAATCTGTGCTGCAAAATCCAAAAATCACTCCTTCCCTTCTGAGTCCTGCCATGCGCCCAACTGGTATTTTTTGGTCACATGTGAGGCATTGCCGTACTCGGGAGAAATTGGGGCACAGATTTTGGGGTGCTTTGTCTCCTTCATTCCTTGTGAAAATGAAAAATTTTGAGCCAGAACTGCATTTTTGTGTAAAAAAATGTAATTTTTCATTTTCACAGCCCAGTTGTACCAAAATTGGTGAAACCCCTGGGGGTTTGAAATGTACACTATACCCCTAGATGAATTCCCTGAGGGGTGTAGTTTGCAAAATGGGGTGACTTGTGGGGGGGTTCCACTGTATTGGTGCTTTGGGAGTCTTGATAATGCAACATGGCACCCACCATTCATTCCACCAAAATCTGTGCTGCCAAATCCAAAAATCACTCCTTCCCTTCTGAGTCCTGCCATGCGCCCAACTGGTATTTTTTGGTCACATGTGAGGCATTGCCGTACTCGGGAGAAATTGGGGCACAGATTTTGGGGTGCTTTGTCTCCTTCATTCCTTGTGAAAATGAAAAATTTTGAGCCAGAACTGCATTTTTGTGTAAAAAAATGTAATTTTTCATTTTCACTGCCCAGTTGTATCAAAATTGGTGAAACCCCTGGGGGTTTGAAATGTACACTATACCCCTAGATGAATTCCCTGAGGGGTGTACTTTGCAAAATGGGGTGACTTGTGGGGGGGTTCCACTGTATTGGTGCTTTGGGAGTCTTGCTAATGCAACATGGCACCCACTATTCATTCCACCAAAATCTGTGCTGCCAAATCCAAAAATCACTCCTTCCCTTCTGAGTCCTGCCATGCGCCCAACTGGTATTTTTTGGTCACATGTGAGGCATTGCCGTACTCGGGAGAAATTGGGGCACAGATTTTGGGGTGCTTTGTCTCCTTCATTCCTTGTGAAAATGAAAAATTTTGAGCCAGAACTGCATTTTTGTGTAAAAAAATGTAATTTTTCATTTTCACTGCCCAGTTGTATCAAAATTGGTGAAACCCCTGGGGGTTTGAAATGTACACTATACCCCTAGATGAATTCCCTGAGGGGTGTACTTTGCAAAATGGGGTGACTTGTGGGGGGGTTCCACTGTATTGGTGCAACATAGCACCCACCATTTATTCCACCAAAATCTGTGCTGCAAAATCCAAAAATCACTCCTTCCCTTCTGAGTCCTGCCATGCGCCCAACTGGTATTTTTTGGTCACATGTGAGGCATTGCCGTACTCGGGAGAAATTGGGGCACAGATTTTGGGGTGCTTTGTCTCCTTCATTCCTTGTGAAAATGAAAAATTTTGAGCCAGAACTGCATTTTTGTGTAAAAAAATGTAATTTTTCATTTTCACTGCCCAGTTGTACCAAAATTGGTGAAACCCCTGGGGGTTTGAAATGTACACTATACCCCTAGATGAATTCCCTGAGGGGTGTAGTTTGCAAAATGGGGTGACTTGTGGGGGGGTTCCACTGTATTGGTGCTTTGGGAGTCTTGATAATGCAACATGGCACCCACCATTCATTCCACCAAAATCTGTGCTGCCAAATCCAAAAATCACTCCTTCCCTTCTGAGTCCTGCCATGCGCCCAACTGGTATTTTTTGGTCACATGTGAGGCATTGCCGTACTCGGGAGAAATTGGGGCACAGATTTTGGGGTGCTTTGTCTCCTTCATTCCTTGTGAAAATGAAAAATTTTGAGCCAGAACTGCATTTTTGTGTAAAAAAATGTAATTTTTCATTTTCACTGCCCAGTTGTATCAAAATTGGTGAAACCCCTTGGGGTTTGAAATGTACACTATACCCCTAGATGAATTCCCTGAGGGGTGTACTTTGCAAAATGGGGTGACTTGTGGGGGGGTTCCACTGTATTGGTGCTTTGGGAGTCTTGCTAATGCAACATGGCACCCACTATTCATTCCACCAAAATCTGTGCTGCCAAATCCAAAAATCACTCCTTCCCTTCTGAGTCCTGCCATGCGCCCAACTGGTATTTTTTGGTCACATGTGAGGCATTGCCGTACTCGGGAGAAATTGGGGCACAGATTTTGGGGTGCTTTGTCTCCTTCATTCCTTGTGAAAATGAAAAATTTTGAGCCAGAACTGCATTTTTGTGTAAAAAAATGTAATTTTTCATTTTCACTGCCCAGTTGTATCAAAATTGGTGAAACCCCTGGGGGTTTGAAATGTACACTATACCCCTAGATGAATTCCCTGAGGGGTGTACTTTGCAAAATGGGGTGACTTGTGGGGGGGTTCCACTGTATTGGTGCAACATAGCACCCACCATTTATTCCACCAAAATCTGTGCTGCAAAATCCAAAAATCACTCCTTCCCTTCTGAGTCCTGCCATGCGCCCAACTGGTATTTTTTGGTCACATGTGAGGCATTGCCGTACTCGGGAGAAATTGGGGCACAGATTTTGGGGTGCTTTGTCTCCTTCATTCCTTGTGAAAATGAAAAATTTTGAGCCAGAACTGCATTTTTGTGTAAAAAAATGTAATTTTTCATTTTCACTGCCCAGTTGTATCAAAATTGGTGAAACCCCTGGGGGTTTGAAATGTACACTATACCCCTAGATGAATTCCCTGAGGGGTGTACTTTGCAAAATGGGGTGACTTGTGGGGGGGTTCCACTGTATTGGTGCTTTGGGAGTCTTGCTAATGCAACATGGCACCCACCATTCATTCCACCAAAATCTGTGCTGCCAAATCCAAAAATCACTCCTTCCCTTCTGAGTCCTGCCATGCGCCCAACTGGTATTTTTTGGTCACATGTGAGGCATTGCCGTACTCGGGAGAAATTGGGGCACAGATTTTGGGGTGCTTTGTCTCCTTCATTCCTTGTGAAAATGAAAAATTTTGAGCCAGAACTGCATGTTTGTGTAAAAAAATGTAATTTTCCATTTTCACATCCCAGTTGTACCAAAATTGGTGAAACCCCTGGGGGTTTGAAATGTACACTATACCCCTAGATGAATTCCCTGAGGGGTGTAGATTGCAAAATGGGGTGACTTGTGGGGGAGGTTCCTAACTTTTAGCACTTATGGTGCCTAGAAACCTACATGGTGCCTAAAAAAAAATCTCATAAAAAGGAGGCTCCAAAATCAAGTAGGTGCTCCTTCTATTATGAAGCCTGTGGTTTGGTCAACGTGCACACTAGGGCCACATATAGGATATTTTTGAAAACAAAAGAATTGGGGGAATCAATTTTTAGTCACATTTCTCTAGTAAAATCTACTGTATTCGTTAGAAAAATGTATTAAAATTGAAACTCTGCAAAAAAAAAGAAATTTTGAAATTTCACCTACACTTTGTTTTAATTCCTGTGAAACACCTAAAGGGTTAACAAACTTCCAAACTGCTGTTTTGAATACTGTGAGGGGTGCAGTTTTTGAAATGGCATCATTTATGGGGGTGTCTCACATACAAGTCCCTCAAAGTCACATCAGAACTGAACTGGTCCCTAAAAAAATCAGTGTTTGAAATTTTCTTGAAAATTTGAGAATTTGCTAGTCATATTTGAAGCCTCCTAGTGTCCAAAAAAATGAAAAGGAAGTTGAAATAATGATTGCTACATAAAGTAGACATATGGTCTTTGTTAGTTATTAACTATTTTGAGTGGTATGATTATTTGTCTCACAAGCAGAAAATGTGACATTTTGCATATTGCTAAATTTTCCATTTTTTCACGATATTTTGGTATTTTTCACAAAAAAACACAGACTGTATCGACCAAAATTTACCACTAACTTGAAGTACAATGTGTCACGAAAAAACAATCTCAAAATCACTGGGATAAGTAAAAGCAAAAAAAAGTTATCCCCACTTAAGTGAGACATGTCAGATTTGAAAAAAAGGGCTCTGTCATGAAGGCACAAACTGGCTCTGTCATGAAGGGGTTAAGTACATGCCAGTGTTTTTTTAGCATCTTGGCAATTTTGCGCTCCCCATCATTATATTTGGTAATAAATAAACAATCATGTTTGTTGTTGTCTTCCTCCCCTCTCTCCTTGTATTGTAACACATCACCCTCGGCAGGGTCCTTGCCCTCTCAAGTGCTTGTTTAACCACTCTAGGGGGATAGCCCCTTTCCCTGAACCTTTCCAGATAGATGGAGGCCTGGTCATCAAACATTTCCATACTGGTGCAGTTCCTCCGCAACCTGAGGAACTGCGAATATGGAATGTTGTCTTTCCAGGGCCTAAAGTGGCAGCTTTCATATTCCAAGTAGCTATTGCTGTCTACACTTTTAAAAAAAAGTATAGGTTTCCACACCTGGAATTGCAGGGAAGTTTTCCACGCACAAAATTAAATCCAAAAACTCTATTTTTTTTGACTGAAAATTGGATGTAAATTTAAGATTGAAAGAGTTTACATTCAAATCCAGCATGAATTGGTCAAATTCTGTCCTGTCACCCCTCCAAATTAAGATAATATCGTCAATAAAGCGACGAAAAAAACAAATTTTATGGGCCCATGCCCCCATCAGCAGATCAGTTTCCCACTCACCCATGTAGAGGTTTGCCAGGCTTGGGGCACAGATCGTCCCCATAGCCGTGCCCCAAACCTGGAGAAACCACTCCCCCAAAAACTCAAAATAGTTGTGCGTAAGCACAAATTTGAGGGAGTCACACACAAAATTCCTCACATTTTCAGTACATAAAGGATCACGTGATAGGACATTTCTCATGGCTGAAATGCCCCCTTCATGGGGGATTGCTGTATATAAAGATTGGACATCAATCGATGCCCAATGCAAACCATTTTCCCATATGATATCTTTTGTTAATTGTAACATATGCGTAGAATCCCTAATATATGTGGCGAGTTTTGGGACATAGGGTTTGATAAGAGTATCCACATATTCAGAGACTCTAGCTGTTAGTGATCCAATACCAGCCACTATAGGGCGGCCTGGTGGATTTTCTAAGGTCTTGTGGATCTTTGGCAGATGGTAGAATGTTGCCAAGTTGGGCGTGGGATTCAACAAATATCTATATTCGTCTAATGATAGTACTTTGGACGACAAACCATTCTTTAAATGAGTCTCAAGCTCAATAATGTACTGGGCTGTTGGGTCAGCAGGGAGTTTGAGGTAGGAGGTGGTGTCCCCCAGTAGTCTATGGGCTTCTGCCACATAGTAATCCCGATCGAGGATCACCACCCCCCCCCTTATCCGCACTCTTAATAACAATGGAGGTGTCAGTAGACAAATTTTTTAATGCCTCAAATTCCCTTTTTGTTAAATTTTTTTGACCATATTTATTGTTAGTTTTTAAGGAGTCAATTTCTTTTTTTACCAAATCGGAAAAAAGTTCCAAATGTGGGCCTTCGGATTCTACTGGGTAATATGTAGATTTTGTTTTAAGATTAGTTAGGGGTTCAGTTCTTTGGGTCTCCGATATATCGGACCAATTTCTTAAAGACGCATCAGATTTTTTTAAGAAATGTCGCTTTAAGGTGAGTTTTCTTATATAAAGATTCAGGTCGATATAGAGGTCAAATTTTGTGGGCCCTGTAGAAGGAGCAAAAGAGAGACCTCTTTTGAGAACATTACTTTCTATTTCTGTAAGGGATTTTTTGGAAAGATTAAAAATTCCTTTAGTATCCGCAGCTATCAGAGGTTTCTAATTTTTGGTTCTCTTTCTATGTAGTCCTGCTCCTCTCTTTCCCCTCTGCGTCTTTTTAGACCTACCGGGGTAGTTGGAAGATGTGGGCATGGTTTGTGGCCCTGAAGCGACGGACCCTGTCCTAAAAAACTATTATGATCTGTATCCCCTGACTGTGAATTAAGTCTTTCATAGCGGTTTTTGTGTACAAAACCATTATGGTCTCTTTCTGTTCTTTTTGATCTATAATTTATCTGTCTGGGGCCCCTATGATTAGGGTCCGTCGCTTCAGGGCCACAAACCATGCCCACATCTTCCAACTACCCCGGTAGGTCTAAAAAGACGCAGAGGGGAAAGAGAGGAGCAGGACTACATAGAAAGAGAACCAAAAATGAGAAACCTCTGATAGCTGCGGATACTAAAGGAATTTTTAATCTTTCCAAAAAATCCCTTACAGAAATAGAAAGTAATGTTCTCAAAAGAGGTCTCTCTTTTGCTCCTTCTACAGGGCCCACAAAATTTGACCTCTATATCGACCTGAATCTTTATATAAGAAAACTCACCTTAAAGCGACATTTCTTTAAAAAATCTGATGCGCCTTTAAGAAATTGGTCCGATATATCGGAGACCCAAAGAACTGAACCCCTAACTAATCTTAAAACAAAATCTACATATTACCCAGTAGAATCCAAAGGCCCACATTTGGAACTTTTTTCCGATTTGGTAAAAAAAGAAATTGACTCCTTAAAAACTAACAATAAATATGGTCAAAAAAATTTAACAAAAAGGGAATTTGAGGCATTAAAAAATTTGTCTACTGACACCTCCATTGTTATTAAGAGTGCGGATAAGGGGGGGGGGGTGGTGATCCTCGATCGGGATTACTATGTGGCAGAAGCCCATAGACTACTGGGGGACACCACCTCCTACCTCAAACTCCCTGCTGACCCAACAGCCCAGTACATTATTGAGCTTGAGACTCATTTAAAGAATGGTTTGTCGTCCAAAGTACTATCATTAGACGAATATAGATATTTGTTGAATCCCACGCCCAACTTGGCAACATTCTACCATCTGCCAAAGATCCACAAGACCTTAGAAAATCCACCAGGCCGCCCTATAGTGGCTGGTATTGGATCACTAACAGCTAGAGTCTCTGAATATGTGGATACTCTTATCAAACCCTATGTCCCAAAACTCGCCACATATATTAGGGATTCTACGCATATGTTACAATTAACAAAAGATATCATATGGGAAAATGGTTTGCATTGGGCATCGATTGATGTCCAATCTTTATATACAGCAATCCCCCATGAAGGGGGCATTTCAGCCGTGAGAAATGTCCTATCACGTGATCCTTTATGTACTGAAAATGTGAGGAATTTTGTGTGTGACTCCCTCAAATTTGTGCTTACGCACAACTATTTTGAGTTTTTGGGGGAGTGGTTTCTCCAGGTTTGGGGCACGGCTATGGGGACGATCTGTGCCCCAAGCCTGGCAAACCTCTACATGGGTGAGTGGGAAACTGATCTGCTGATGGGGGCATGGGCCCATAAAATTTGTTTTTTTCGTCGCTTTATTGACGATATTATCTTAATTTGGAGGGGTGACAGGACAGAATTTGACCAATTCATGCTGGATTTGAATGTAAACTCTTTCAATCTTAAATTTACATCCAATTTTCAGTCAAAAAAAATAGAGTTTTTGGATTTAATTTTGTGCGTGGAAAACTTCCCTGCAATTCCAGGTGTGGAAACCTATACTTTTTTTAAAAGTGTAGACAGCAATAGCTACTTGGAATATGAAAGCTGCCACTTTAGGCCCTGGAAAGACAACATTCCATATTCGCAGTTCCTCAGGTTGCGGAGGAACTGCACCAGTATGGAAATGTTTGATGACCAGGCCTCCATCTATCTGGAAAGGTTCAGGGAAAGGGGCTATCCTCCTAGAGTGGTTAAACAAGCACTTGAGAGGGCAAGGACCCTGCCGAGGGATGATGTGTTACAATACAAGGAGAGAGGGGAGGAAGACAACAACAAACATGATTGTTTATTTATTACCAAATATAATGATGGGGAGCGCAAAATTGCCAAGATGCTAAAAAAACACTGGCATGTACTTAAATGTGATCCGCTCTTAGGCCCCCTCCTCCAAGACACCCCCAAAATTGTTTACACTAGAGCTAAAACCATTGGTGCATGGGTTTCTAAGAGTCAACTAGAACCAATGGCACCTAATGATCCTGTTGTGACTTCATCCTTTCTCACTCTAAAAGGGTGCTTCCCCTGTGGAAGATGTAAAATCTGCCCTTTCATCCAAAAGGGTTCCTGCTTTGGACCAGAAACTACACCCTTTAAAATTGGTCATTTTATAAATTGTAACTCAAATTATATTATTTACCTGTTGACGTGCACCTGTGGTTACAAATACGTTGGTAAAACCAAACGATGCCTTAAAACACGTATCCTGGAGCACATCAGGAATATTAAGCACGGCATCACCAATCACAGCGTGCCCAGGCATTTTAAAAATCAACATAGTTGTAACCCAGCAGGCCTTAAAGTAAGAGGTATCGAAATGGTACCCCAAAATAAAAGAGGGGGTGATCGAGATCGCGCTCTGTTAAGACGCGAGACATACTGGATCCTCACCCTAAATACCTTAGTCCCGGAGGGACTTAATGAGGGATATGAGATCACCCCGTTCATAAACAAATAAGTATATATTCTTTCCCCTGCATAATAATTTTTGTTTACCCAAAACAAGCAAATTGTGAATGGGCTAAAAAAAAAAAAAAAAAAATCACCTTCAATTCATTATGCCTTGTGCTCTCCTGTTTTTTCATGTTTGCTCGCTCTTTAGTGTACTGCTATGTCCATTTATTTCGGCCAAATGATCAGTTTTTAAGTGTATTTGTTTTTAAGTGTATAAATGTTTTTTTTTTTTTTTTTAAACATGTTTTTTATTGAAACACCGACAATCATAATGTTACAGAATGAATGTATGAATAGCAATTCCCATACAGGTTACATAGACATACGAAAGAAAAGGTCTTTGAACAACATTATCTCTTTTGTCAGGCACTGTCCTCCACGATTAAAGGTCTCAGCAGAACATTTCATGTGTCTAAGTCATTTTTTCCCCCACCTCAGGTGTATTTAACCTGTCTATGAGCCCTTGGTGTCCCAGGGCTGTCAATCTAGTTGGTAAGAGCACCTCACTCTTAGGTATCTATGGTTATGGGGGGGTCCCCTGAGACAAGTCTCATCAGGTACCATTGGGTGTCTTTAAATGAATTATGAAGTTTTATTCTAATTTCAGGTGAGAGCACAGTTATATAGCTTTCCCAAGTATCGAATATTTTCTTAGTGTGACGTTCTTTATCTAAGAGACCCTCGATCCACTCCATGTTAAATACATGGAACAGTTTTGTCTTGAATAACTGCATAGAGGGGGGAACAGCATCGATCCATGTCTGCAGAATGGCCTTGCGTGCGACCGCGCTGACAATCACCATTAGCCGCCTGCACCCTCTGGTTATTCTCTGGTCCTCAGGCAATATACCAAAGATAGCCCATTGATCATTGAAAGGGACATAGTTCACCAGGTGGTCCTGTGCAAACTTCCTGACCTGAAGCCAAAATAGTTTAATTTTGGGGCAATCCCAGAAATAATGGTATAAGTTTGCCTCGCTAGCCTGGCACCTCGGACACGCTGCCGAGGGGGCCATCCCAGCGAGGAATTGTCTGCGAGGGGAAAAATATGCCTTATGGAAAATGTTAAGAAACATTTCTTGATATTGTATGGCGGGCAATAATTTCCTGGAGCGCCACAGTGCTTTGGTTAGCACCGGGCATGTTAGGTCTGGCATCACCTGTGTCCAGGCTTTCATCCCTGTGGTGATAATATCATGATCTATAATTTGTCGGAGAAAGTTGTAGTGAGTAGATATAGCCCGTCTTTCGGCCACCCCAGTTAGGAGCATCGTGTCTAGAGTGTTTGCCCAATCCGCCTCTGAGAAGTAGCGTATCACTTGCGATGCATAGTGCGTAGCTTGCATATATGCCAGAGGGTGTCTTCCAAACGTTGGAAAGATCTCTGACGCTTTGACAAAAGACATAGGTTTTTTCAGGTCGATGTCAATCAGGGCTCTGACGGTGGACAGACCCTCAGACCACAGACTCCCAAATGGTTGGCCCGCCTGGCCTCCCTGAAATTCTGGGTTATGTATAAAGGGTAAGAATAAAGATTTGTGGGCATTAAGATTTAGTCTATGTCTAAGGATGTGCCATACTTTGCGTGTGGACCATAGAAGTGGGTTAAGTTTAATTTGTTCGTCCACCTCCTCGTCTTGCATATGGAGGAAGCCCACCAGATCACAGTTAACCAAAAATTCCCCTTCAACTCTGGTATTAGCGTAAACCTCCCGGCCATGTAGCCAATCCCTTAAAAAGCGGAGTATAGATGAATGATTATAATGTAAGATGTTTGGGAAATTAATTCCTCCATTGAAAGCCGGTTGCTGCAGTTTATATAGTCCTATACGGGGACGTTTAGCTCCCCATATAAATTTCCTGAACAGTGAGTCTAACAGTCGCAAGTCTCTCTGCGGTAGTAACAATGGAAGGGCTTGAAGCAAGTATAGCAGGCGCGGGAAAGTTACCATCTTAATCAGGTTGGCTTTACCTACATAGGAAAGTTTCAAATGTTTCCACCCCTCTAGTTCTCTAGATGTCGTCTGGATCACCTCTGTTATATTGATTCTATATAGGTCCGCGCCCCGTTTTGGGAGGTGTATGCCCAGGTAATCTATGTGAGCCCTCTCCCAGCGGATCGGGAAGTCCCTACCCCATGAGGGTATGTGTATTTGAGGATGTAAGAACAGCCCCGAAGACTTGGAGACATTTATTGTATAACCTGAAATTTCTCCATAGTCGTCCAATTTTTCCAGAATCTTCCCTAGTGACTGCCCCGGGTTACCTATATATAAAAGGACATCGTCCGCAAAAGCCGAGAGCTTTAATTCTGAGTTCCCTATCTTAATTCCCTCAAACTCTGGCCAAGATTGCAAAATTCGAAATAGAGGGTCTATGCATAAGTTGAATAGTAAAGGGGAAAGTGGGCAGCCTTGGCGTGTGCCCCTTGACATTTGAATGTTTGTGCCCCTTCGCCCATTTATCAGCAGTGAAGTGGAGGGTAGAGTGTAGAAATATCTTATTAGTTCTATGAAAGAGTTATCGAATTGCCTGCGCTCTAAGATCGAGTAGAGGTGTGGCCAAGCTACTGAGTCGAAGGCTTTGTTTGTGTCTAGGCTCAATAACATGCTCTGAGGGGCTTTCTTATGGGATTCCGCCATCACAGCCGAGATGGCCATCCTTATGGCCCTCACCGAGTGGCGGCCACGTATGAAGCCCATCTTGTGGCTGGTAAACAAATCATCGGCTATCAACTGCAATCTATTGGCAATTATCTTCGTCAAAATTTTAAAATCAACGTTTAAGAGGGAAATTGGGCGATATGAGTCCGCGAGCTGTGGGTCCTTACCCGGCTTGGGAATAAGTGTGGTGTACGCCTCAGAGAATGATGGGAATAGGGGTTTAGATTTAAGGATGTTGTTATATAATTCCATTAATGTGGGGGTTAATTCTGTTTCTAAAAGCTTATAGTAGCTTCCTGAGAAGCCATCTGGGCCCGGTGATTTATGCGATTGAAGACCCGCTATTACTGTATGTAGCTCTTCCGGAGTAATATCTCGCATGAGAGCGTCCCTTTGAGTCTGGGATAAGGGGGGTAGATTGGCCTCAGTCAACAGGGATTCCTGTTTTTCCCCATTAACTGGGAAGTCTTTGTACAGATTTCTGTAATAATCCTCAAAGTGCGTCAATATCTCTTTAGTGGTGAACAAATTTCTATTACTGGCTGGATCTCTTATGGAGGTAATGAAGGACCTCTTTTTGAAGGGTTTTGACATGAGGGATAATAAGCGTCCCGACCTATTGCCCCATTTGTAGTACATTTGTTTTGTGTAATCTATTTTGAGTCTTGCCTGGGCGGTGAGGAAAGATTCGAGTAGTTTCCTATTATTTAGGTAGGTCTCCAAGTCAGGGGGGGAGCCAGAGGCCTGGTATACCCTGAATGACTGGGACACCTCCTTGTGTAAGTCCCTGTATTGCTGTGCTGTTTCTTTTTTGCGTTTTGATATGAATTGCATCACCAGTCCCCTCATTACTGCCTTTGACGTTCTCCAGAACAGAACCGAATCCTCCCAATGTTCTATATTGTCATCATGGTAATTATGCCAAGACTGTTTGAGGAAGTTCTTAAATTGTTCTGATTTAGCTAGATAATCTGGAAAACGCCAAAGTCTATCTGATCCCTCCCCGGCCCTCAGCTGCAGGCTCAAAGATACCGGGGCGTGATCCGACACCAAAATCTCATGTATCTCCGCCCTCCCCACCTCTGACATGAGGCTGTTTTGGATCAAGAAATAGTCTATTCTAGACAGTGTTTGATGTGCTCTGGACAAGTGGGTGAATGATTTTTCTGTGTCATGGAGCAAACGCCAGGGGTCACAAAGTTGGAAGTCAGTTTTTAAGGCCTGGATATAGCTCCATGAGGCCGGGGGGCGGCCCAGGAAGGGTGGGGATTTGTCTAAAGTGGGGCTGTCCACCGAGTTAAAATCCCCCCCAATTATTAGTTTATGAACAGTGCGTCCCGCCAGGATCTGGGAGACCCCAGACAGGAATTGCTCGGGAGAGGCGTTTGGGGCGTAAAGGTTCAGTAGGGTGAAATATACTCCTTCAATCTCCACATCTAAAAGCAAGTATCGTCCCTCCCTGTCAGCTAGGGAATCATGAATTTGGTATCTGAGGTTTCTGTGGAGTAGGATCGCTACCCCTCTGCATTTAGTCCTGTAGGAGGCAGTTATGCAGTCCCCTATCCAGCGCGCCCTTAGTGTGGAATCACTGTCCCCCTTCCAGTGGGTCTCCTGGAGCATTGTGATGTCTGGTTTAAATTTTTTGATGTGGGAGGTTACCTTTTTACGCTTAATGGGCGTGTTGAGGCCATTAACATTCCACGATAGCAAGTGTAGTTGAGGAGGGGCTTGCTGCGGTTGCCGACTATCTAGCCCTGCAGACATGGATCGACGCTGTGGGGGGGAGGTGACCGCGCACTAGCAGAGAAAAAAGGACATATTAGAATGCAGATGAAGACAAAGAGGACTATGTGGCCGAGGGACAGCCCTGGGACAACATACCAAGACAATGCAGCATCACATATTAACCTGTAAATTGAGAAATATAACAATCTTATACAAAACCATACATTGGAGTGGTGTTTCTTATTTTTTTTTTTTTATAAATTGAACCGAAAAGAGTGGGATCCACTCTTTGAACCAGCTGAGGACCTCATAATTTTTCATATGAGGTGCTCTGATAACCTAAACAGACAAAAAATACAGTAGCAATATGTAAACCATCTATAGGGGCAACTGGCCTCTAGGAGTTTAGTAAACAGGGAAAGTGAATTAGACTATCCATCATTTGTTAATCTGGCTGTCTATCAGGAGAACGAGAGGGGCCTCTTTCCAGGAAGGCCCTGGCAGTATTAGGGTCAGTAAAGAATCTAGGGCGCCCGTTCTCCATAATTCTTAATTTAGCCGGGTACATTAAAGCAAACCTCTGATTTCTTTCTATCAGTATTTTGCACACCGGAGAAAATTCTTTTCGTTTCTGTGACACTATGGCCGAGAAATCCTGAAAGATCAGGACTCTCTGGTCATCTATTGACAGGGTTTGAGCTGCTCTGTAGGCCAGGAGCATTTTTTCCTTCGCTCTAAAGTCTAGAAATTTGGCAATTGTGGGTCTAGGTCTATCTGCCTGGTCCTGCCTCTCTGGCCCTATTCGATGCACTCTTTCTATTTGCAGCATTTTAGTGGCATCATAGATCCCTAAAGCTTGGGCTATCTTCACAGTTATGAATTCCTCCAGCTGTTGACCCCTAACCGACTCTGGTATCCCAATGAATCGAAGGTTGCACCTTCTGTCTCTATTTTCCATCTCGTCTACTTTGGCCGCAAGAGTGGTTATGGTCTGTTCCCTCCTGTCTAATAATGCCCGCATACTCTGGGCTGAGTCTTCTACATCGCTGATGTGTTGTTCTGTTGTGGCTATTCTGGCCGTATTGGAGTCAATTTTAGCTAAAGAGGCCTCCAGCCTGGTATGTAGGTCTTCAAATTTCTTATCTAGCAAGGGCATCAGCATTTGTATAGTGACCTTTGCGTTGTCCTCGGGGGAGGGTATGGGCTGTGATTGGGATGAACAGCTGGAGTGGTTCCCCGTCTGGGTATTAGAGGAGAATAGTGGGGGGGAGGGGGGGGGAAGCATTTTGTGTTGTCTTTTGGCGTTTTTTTTTTCATTTCGGAGTCTTGAGGGGAGCTTGAGGGTTGAGTAAGGGAATTCCTCTCAAGGAATTTGTCCATACCCCTCAAGGCAGCACAATTGTCACTATGTTTTTGTGCCCGGCGATAGACAAAAACCAGTGTACAGGTAAAAAGGGCAAACCTATTGGATAGTCTAGAGAAGTTCTGAGGGCCTAGTTACCCCATGTGGGACTACATTATCCCTTTACATATCTGGTATTGGAGTAGCTTTACAGCTGTTCGCCAAATCTGTGCAACTAACGTTGTTATGCTCTTGAATCACCCAGAGAATCGTCTGGATGTTTAGGGAGTTAGCATTCAAAACCGTCAGGTAGGGTATTATCAGTGTAAGAGTTCAACAAGGTTAAAGTAAAATTTTCGCCTCAATGCAATTCCAATACAGAACCCTAGATGGCGAGCAGATGTTAATACACAGAAAATTACAGTTCAGAGCCCACTATTAACCAGTTCTTTTCAATAACCAGACTTAACTCTAGGTGGCGCCTCTGGTCCAGGGGAGGGATACCCCCTTTTTCCAATCCAGACCAGAGTGGCACAGGTGAATAAGGCTTACAAACTAAACAATAGCTAGAGCACTGTATTAGTTCTGAAACTCTATTGGGGTTTTCCTAAGCAGGGGTATTTTGCGAACGGGGAAAACCTGTGAATAAACTTTTTCTGCCTTCCAGGGCGGGATGTATTAGTCTCGTTTAGTAAGAGTCCAAGTTCCCTTGATCAGGCTGTAGCAATCGGTGCAATGGTTGTACTGGGTGTCTGGCGTGCCCCCCCTAAGCGTACAGGTGGAGGCACAGGCAGGCTTGGTGGAGTTGCACGTGTAATGTGTTTCACTTTCCACAAAAGGCTGTATCACAGGTCTAGGGGACTTCTCCCAGCAGTTGTTAGTGCAGGATAACGCTGTCTGAGTCTGGGGGGGGGGGCAGCCTAGGGCAGTCCTGAACAGCGAACAGGAGGTAATGGGCAGTCAGCAGGGCCTCTGTCCTGTGTTGTCTGGGGGGGCCTGTGACAGCCTGGCAAGATGTCGCTGGTTCACCACACCTCCTCAGTCCCCACAACGCGACCCGTTGTGTGGCGTGGCAGGGGAAACTGCCGCTCAGGGTATGGGGCCAGGTCTCCGTTGAGAGGGGGGTAATCCTCCAAGGTACAGAGCAAGGTGGTTGTCTGTCCGGGCGTCTGCCCCGAGGGTGAGCCCCAGCAACGGGCGACCCAGGGGTGCCCTCCTTGGGGGAAGTTATGTGATAACTTACACCACTCGGGTGTCAGGGTTGATGGGTCTGACCTCTGCCTGGGTAGCCCAGTCTCTCCGCTGGCGGGGCTGGGAGCGTCGCCACGTGGGTATCACCCCTGGTTTAGGGATCGTGGAGGATATCAATAAGGGACACAGGTCACCGCGCAGGGGCCAGGGGGCGGGTGGGCAGTACTCACAGGGCACCAGGGGATCTTCAGAGGGTTCTTGAGGAGTTTGCTATCCCTCACCTCGGCAGGTCCAGCCGTCACCGAGGTCCCGCTCCGTCCAGCGGCGTCGGGGGGATGTGGCTTCCGATCCTCCCGCTCTGCCGCCTGGGACACAGAGCGGGGAGGTCTTGGGGGATGTCTGCTGCTCTCCGGAGCGTCTGTCCGCACCGGCACGACGGTCACCGGCGCTTCTGGTGACGCGGTCGCGCTCGGTCCCGGCGTCTCCTCCGGGACTGTGCCTCGCCTTGCGTCTCCTCCTGGAGCGCTCCCCGGATGGTCTCTCCCTCTGGTCTCAGCGGTCTTCCCCCGGCTAGTAGGTATACCGGTTGGTGCTGCTGGCTTGGCGCCTTGTTTCGCGCCCTACGCTTGGGCGGTCATGCTGGCCGTCTGTGCTGAGGGTCGGACCCCGGTGGACAAAGTAATTTCGGCTCCAATAAAGATATCCTCGTGTTCCTCTCTGCCTGTAGCACACGATGGGGATATTTTTGTGTGGATTTGCAGTAGTTAGGAGGACGATGGCTGAGGATTTTCTTTAGTGAGGAGGGAGCCTCTCTAAAATGCGGCCGCTCTAGGCGCCCCGCCCACCGGAAGTCCTTAAGTGTATAAATGTTTTATTATATGTTATGCACGTGTCTGTACATAAATATATTGTGAAATGTGCACAATCATAAGTGTGTCCCATAGAATTAAATAATGCCCCCTTTTTAAAAAAAAAGTAAAAAAAAAAAAAAAAAAATGTCGACATAGCCCTGTCGACTATTGGTGCAAAAAAAATCGCAAATGAGCCCTATATTTTTATATTTTTGTCTCTCTGGACACTATGTGATGACAGTGGAGATCTACCTGCTGTGTCGACTGATCTAATTTCACATATATATAATTTTTCTATTAACTGCCGACCTAGAGGCTGTCGGAAACAAATTGCCCATATCAAAAAAAAAAAAAAAACTCCTTTCTTTGTTTTAAGTTTGACAACACTGGATTGCGCATATTACCTGCTTCTAAAGAAATGTGCTTTTAAGCTATAATGTGGTTGAAAACTAGATACGATAGTTCTCTTTTACACCTGTACGTTTATTATGTATATCATGTGCGGTCATTTCTTTGTAAGACCAGTATCGTATGTGCTGGTGCAGATACGTGCATACTCTGTTCTCATTGGTCACTGTGTCCTTTTTAGTCTGGAGCTGCCGGCCACCAGGCACGCCCTCTGACGAAGTGGATTACGAAATGCATTAGGGCGGGCCTTGGTGACGGCGAGCTCTGTGTCTGTCGGGAATACCCTGCCGCATCTGATCCTCTCCAGCCTGTCGGTACACCGCTTCCCTCACAGAGTGTTCGGTGAGGTTCCGTGTCGTGCTGCAGTTGCCCCGGATGGTGGTAGGAGGCTTGCCTGGCTTGTTATATATACATCATGTGGTAACCAGCCCACTGCTGTTTTTAAAACGGTACGAGTACTGATTGACTGTACCGTGGATATTTTATATCTATTAAATCATATCTGGTTTTACACTATGGAGCGCTCCTCCTGTGTTTCTTTTTGTACAGATTGTCGCTTGTTCCTGTGAGTCCCAGGAATTACTTTGGAGGAAGCTGCAGTTCAAACTTGGAACTTTTAGTGTCTATTTTAAAGGGTGCTCATATCCTTTGTTTCTGACTGGTGCTAGCTAACCACAAATTAGCGCTGATTGGATCCACCTTAATCCACTTTTCTACATATATATATATATATATATGTAGATACAGTGGCACTCCCAGCAAGCGGTGAAATGAATGAAATCCGGTGCCTTCCTAGTTTAGACTCCGGCCAAGGAGTCAAACAAACATACAATGTAGTGGGGGCGGCGGCACTCAGTTCAAATAAAAGACACGGCAGACGTAGTTGCCAATGTTTCGTGGCCAGAGTTGCCACTTTATCAAGGTGCCAGTGAACAGGCACCTTGATAGAGTGGCAACTCTGGCCATGAAACGTTGGCAACTACGTCTGCCGTGTCTTTTATTTGAACTGAGTGCTGCAGCCCCCACTACATTGTATACATATATATATATATATATATATATATATATATATATATATATACACGTATGAGCAACGGCACTCTGAGTCTCGAGAGTATCAGCTTGCCTCGGTGGCAGAAAACTATATGATTCCTGGGCACTGGTTGCTGCATCCTAATTTTCCCACTTTAACAGCAATTCACATTGGGGAAAGGACCAAGGAGGGAGCCTTTGGGATTCCTTGAGGGTTGCTGATTGAATTATCTTTGGAAGACGCTCACAAAACAGTGGCGGAATACCAGCTTATACGGTACACCTTTAGAATTGGGGTGTGTCTTCATGTGGTGAAGGGAGACAAACTGATTATTAAAATACTACAATAGAGCTGCCCATCTCACCCCCTTTTTTTCAGACCTTCCACACACAGGGTTCACGGGAACAGGAACCAGGAACCCACAGGAGAGGTGCTGCCACCCCAAAGAAGAAAGGGGAGTGTATTTAAGATCTGACACAGGACAGTGCAAGAACACTTATATCCAGAAAGTGGGGATTCACCTGCGCTAGTACCACCCTTTATATCCATATATATATATATATATATATATATATATATATAGGTAAATCAGGCAACAGGCGTCACTCAGAGTCTTGAAGTAAATAAAGTGCTTTATTGCATATCAGGTGACCTACACCAGTGTATCGAGCCCAGTGCTCGTCCTCAGGGTACTGGCTCAAAACACTGGTGTAGGTCACCTGATATGCAATAAAGCACTTTATTTACTTCAAGACTCCGAGTGACGCCTGTTGCCTGATTTACCTGTGTTGGACCTGCGTGGTTCTGGGAAGGCACAGGAGCAAGCTGCCTTTTTAGTTCTTTAGTGGAGTGCCGGATTATCTCTTCTATATATATATATATATATATATATATATATATATATCACGGAAGAAGGTTCCCCTATTGCGCCCAAGATGGTAATGAAAGCGGCAACTCTAATAGAACCCTGTTAGCCGGGCCCAGATAGGCAAATAGAGATAGAAAAGAAATATAGAGTGCGCTAAATACAGTTCAACAATTTTAAAACAATAAGCATTTATTTTTAGTCTTCACAAAGACTTTCGATTAAAAGGTACAGCTGGTCTGTTATTGATACAGATGGTGTTGTAGGCCCAACGCGTTTCGTCAATAAATTGACTTCATCAGGGGCTTAGCGAACAATAAGTCAGCAAGGCGTAAAATCACTTAAGCCGATTTAGCGGATCACATACAGTGTCCAGCAAATGACGGAATGATACCCAATGCACAGCCTGAGTGGGTGGAGGGTGTTACTTCACCAGCACTTCTAGCTGGATGTTCTCCAGTGAAAGTATAATGACTTGCATATATGACACAGGAAAGCTGAAAATACGTCTGCGGGGTCAATGACCCAACAAAGTCATTCACACAGGTGTGTTTCAGAGATGTGCCTTAATAGGAAAAGGGTAAATAGCGTCACAGATTTTGGATCCCTAGCTGTACACTTCCGGTTTTACTCCTAAAAGTTCTGAAGTGCTTTAGGAACCATACCTGAAAACTATTGAAAAACTGATGTAGGTCTTTGACCATTTTGTTACTGCATCTGCACTTATTCTTGTGACGCTATTTACCCTTTTCCTATTAAGGCACATCTCTGAAACACACCTGTGTGAATGACTTTTTTAGGTCATTGACCCCGCAGACGTATTTTCAGCTTTCCTGTGTCATATATGCAAGTCATTATACTTTCACTGGAGAACATCCAGCTAGAAGTGCTGGTGAAGTAACACCCTCCACCCACTCAGGCTGTGCATTGGGTATGATTCCGTCATTTGCTGGACACTGTATGTGATCCGCTAAATCGGCTTAAGTGATTTTACGCCTTGCTGACTTATTGTTCGCTAAGCCCCTGATGAAGTCAATTTATTGACGAAACGCGTTGGGCCTACAACACCATCTGTATCAATAACAGACCAGCTGTACCTTTTAATCGAAAGTCTTTGTGAAGACTAAAAATAAATGCTTATTGTTTTAAAATTGTTGAACTGTATTTAGCGCACTCTATATTTCTTTTCTATATATATATATATATATATATATATATATATATATATATATATATATATATATATACAGAAGATGCTCGGCACTCCACTTTATCAGATGGTCAGCTTGTGCGGTGCTCTAAGATCCCTAGGAGGGATATATACAGGAGCAATTGCAGAAATAGGCACTCGCAACTTGCAGCAGGATCAACTTGAAATAATGAGGCCCACACGGGTCTGTTTAGTCAACGTTTCGGGATGTAATTCCCTTTATCAAGACATACACAGTAAAGAAAGACAGTACTTACATTTATAGCAGTTAACCATGTGACAAACACCCAGTGAAAGATCAAGAAACTCCCTGTGAGTGCGCCCTTTGGAAGCCAATGACGTCATCATAGCGCAGCTGCGCTGACCTGTGCTGTCAGAGCTGGGGGCGATATGTGGGAGATAGTGCTACCAAATAAACCTGTGAAATGAAATAAAGTGAACAAATTTAAAAACAGCAGCAAGGGAGTCAATGTGTGGCACAGTCAGGCTGAGCGGCAATAAACGATTAACTGTATCGTACATGATCATCTAATATTGTAACGTCAAAAGTGACGGCAGCCGACAATGATTGCTACATAAGAAAAAATGATTCTTAATACCAAGCGCAACCTTGCTCTAGCAATTACATATGTTTTAGCAAAAACATGGTTAGTTGCGAGGAGAATGAACAACGAACCTGTGGCTTTAAATTAAGGAAACAAACGTCATAATAAACGGCATAATAAACATGCATAATGAACATACTGTGGGTAATGGACAAAGCAGTAACTGGACTGATCAGAGGGAAAACAAATGACAGTTCAGATTACTAATGAGGTTGGGATAATTAAAGGAAGCAATTAAGTAGTAATTGCTCGTTGAGGCCAAACGGTTGGACCGTCTGTAGTCTGTGGATCCAATGGGCTTCAAGTCTGAGCAAAGCCATATCACGATCTCCCCCTCTTAAGGAGGGAGGAATACTATCAATCATTTTATATTTGATAGACGGCAAGGTATGGTTGTGGGTCTTGAAATGCCAAGCAACCGGCTGTTCAGAACCTTTTCCTTCAAGGGCTGCTCTGATGGATGCCCTGTGATTGGCTATTCTTTCTTTAAATTGCGTTATGGTTTTACCAATATAAAGAAGTCCACATGGACACTTTATATAGTAGATCACGTATTTGCTAGAACATGTCAAAGGGAATCTTATTTTGTATTTTTCTCCCGTCCTGGGGTGAAAGAAATAATCTCCAGTCTCCAGGTTGGAACAAGTGATGCATCCTAGGCATCTGTAATTGCCGTTCTTTCTAGTAAGAAAGTGTTCCTTGGGCTTGTTGGCAAACTTACTGATGTCATTGTGCACTACGCAGTCTTTAATATTTTTACCTCGTCTAAATGATAGGAGGAATTTACTATCATGCAGTGCTGGGAGAGATTTATTGGTGGCAATAATCGGCCAGATTTGTCTTGCCGATTTCATGAGTATTTGAGTGTGTGTCGTGAATTTTTGGTTCCACACTATTTTGTCCTCAGTACCCTTGGCCGAGGTGGTGTTCAGGATGGTAGTCCTGTCCAGATTAAGCACTTTAGTTTTGGTGTTTTTTAACAATTTGTATGGGTAACCACGCTTGAGGAAATCTATCAACATTTGATCAATTTCTAATACCGCATCCTCTTGTCTACTACTAATTCTTTTTGCACGTAGGAACTGTGAATAAGGTAGACCCCATTTTAGGGAGGGGGGGTGATGGCTGGTACTATGCAAGATGGTGTTGCGGTCGGTGGGTTTTTTAAAAACTGTGGTTACTAATTTCTGGTCATTGTTTTTAGTAACGGTGACATCTAGGAAATTTACAGTATTGGCACTGCAGGTATACGTAAATTTAATGGACGGGTCACTCATGTTGGCCATTTGCATCAATTTATGGAATTTATCCTCACTCTCCCCCCAAATCAGAAAAATATCGTCTATGTAGCGATAAAATATAATCAACGCACCTGAGGTCACAGGATCAGACAGAAATATGTCTCTTTCAACCTGGTGCATGAAAATATTTGCTAAGCTAGGGGCTACACAAGACCCCATAGCAACCCCAGAGCATTGCATATAGAAACGATTATCAAATAAAAAATAGTTACGTGATAATGCCAAGTCCAACAGACCAATGAAAAACTCAGAGTCCGGGCCACTGTATAGGTCACTGGCTTCTACTGCCCTTTTGACAGCTGCTAGTCCCCTTTGGTGCGGAATCGATGTGTACAGCGATACAACATCAACTGTACACAGAATACAATTGGAAGGTATGTCCGGAAGGTTCATCAGGTTGCGCAGAAACGTATTAGTGTCCTATTAAATACGTGGACTGGTGTTGAACGATGGGTTGAAGGAATAAGTCTAGAAATTGTGCAACGGTGTAATACATGGAGTCTCTGGCCGAAATAATTGGCCGGCCCGGCGGTTTCACGGGATCCTTGTGGATTTTCGGTATGGTGTACAGGAGGGGAACTTTAGGGTGAATGATGGTAAGTGCTTCACGTATTTTTTGCGGAATCAAGGATGCTTTGACTGCATTGTCCAGGTATTCATCCAATTCGGCTTTGAATATTGGAGTGGGATCTTCACGTAGCAGTTTGTAGATTTCTTGATCACCCAATTGACGGTATATCTCCACTTTGTAATCCTCTAAGTCCTGGATCACCAAAGCTCCCCCTTTGTCCGCGGTGCGGATAACAATGTCTGTGTACTTTCCCAGATTTTTTAACGCTTGTTTTTATTCGGAAGACAAATTGTAGATGGTGGTCTCATCGTGTGTAGGGCGATCGGTGATCTGATGTTCCATATGATCAGTGAACAACTTAATCGCAATATTATTAGACTTGGGGTCAAACTGAGATTGCTTGTAGATGGGCAGGGGAATAGTGGTGGTGTTTTGGCTGTCACCAAAATATTCTCTTAGTCTTAGCCTCCTGCCAAACTTGAAGAGATCAATCTTATCTTCGAAATCATCAGGGGAGGTCGTGGGAACAAAGGACAGGCCTTTGTTAAGGACGTCATTCTCTATTTGGGACAGTTCTCTAGATGAAAGATTTATCACTATGTCCTCTTGGACTTGTCCCTTTTTCTGGAGCCTCGTCCAGTACCCTCCACGGCGGGTTCTAGGACGTCTGTGGGGCCCCTCCTGGCTCTTGTTAAAACTCCGAGAGGGGGCCTCTGCCCTCCTCGTCCTCTGCCTCTGCCCCTTGGTGCCCTGGCACATTCTGAGTCGCTAGAGGTGATGAGGCCACTGGATTCTTC
The DNA here is from genome assembly GCF_055691185.1 of Crinia signifera. Lineage (NCBI taxonomy): Eukaryota > Metazoa > Chordata > Amphibia > Anura > Myobatrachidae > Crinia > Crinia signifera. The sequence goes on along the minus strand of NC_139221.1, from coordinate 146,713,606 downwards.
AGTATCCAGGTGCTGTCTGCGTCGGAAGGTGCGTATCTTCTCTGAGGGATGTCCCCTACCGTATGCCCAACTGTATACCTGAAAATCAGCGTAGTCCTGGTTTACAGTCTCACACTTTGCTTTTTTGAACTGTATAAGTTCTTTGCGATATTGATCAACTTGTTCGTTCAAGCGTGCCAGCCAATCTTGGGATTTATCGTTCTTTATAGCAGATAAATTGGTTGTTTCAAATGCCTCAATTTTGCTCCTGACGAGAGTAAGCTCTCTTTTGGATTCTTCTACAACCAGCAGTATCAGGTCATGCGAGCATTTATTGAGGACTGATGTCCACTTCTTGCAGAACTCAGGGTTTGATCGTCCAATAGTCGGGATATTTTTAATCCTAAACCCTCGTGGGATTTTCTTCTCCGGGTAGTAGTCTGAAAGGGTAACCCCGTGTAGATAAAAATCTACTTCTCGTTTCTTCAGACGAATTAGGGCTGTGGTTAGTTGTTCTGCAGTGTCGGTTGTCCCAACGTCTTTAAGTTGGTCTCTGAATAGGATTTGTTCCGCGTCTGAATCAGTGAGTACTAATTCTTGTCCAATGTTCAAGGTGAGTTCTTTAAAGCCTGGTACAGGTTCCTGACTCAACATCACCTTCTGCTGTGGTGAACACTCTGGCTGGTCCTCATGTGATGAGGTGCAGGCAGGGAAAGATCTTGGATGCTGTGTGTTTGTACACAGATAGAGAAACGAAGCGGTGCCTTAGCTCCCCGTATGCCGTGTAGAATACGTGGATAATATAGACAGAAGATGCTCGGCACTCCACTTTATCAGATGGTCAGCTTGTGCGGTGCTCTAAGATCCCTAGGAGGGATATATACAGGAGCAATTGCAGAAATAGGCACTCGCAACTTGCAGCAGGATCAACTTGAAATAATGAGGCCCACACGGGTCTGTTAAGTCAACGTTTCGGGATGTAATTCCCTTTATCAAGACATACAGAGTAAAGAAAGACAGTACTTACATTTATAGCAGTTAACCATGTGACAAACATCCAGTGAAAGATCAAGAAACTCCCTGTGAGTGCGCCCTTTGGAAGCCAATGACGTCATCATAGCGCAGCTGCGCTGACCTGTGCTGTCAGAGCTGGGGGCGATATGTGGGAGATAGTGCTACCAAATAAACCTGTGAAATGAAATAAAGTGAACAAATTTAAAAACAGCAGCAAGGGTGTCAATGTGTGACACAGTCAGGCTGAGCGGCAATAAACGATTAACTGTATCGTACATGATCATCTAATATTGTAACGTCAAAAGTGACGGCAGCCGACAATGATTGCTACATAAGAAAAATGATTCTTAATACCAAGCGCAACCTTGCGCTAGCAATTACATATGTTTTAGCAAAAACATGGTTAGTTGCGAGGAGAATGAACAACGAACCTGTGGCTTCAAATTAAGGAAACAAACGGCATAATAAATGGCATAATAAACATGCATAATGAACATACTGTGGGTAATGGACAAAGCAGTAACTGGACTGATCAGAGGGAAAACAAATGACAGTTCAGATTATTAATGAAAAGCGAGGGCACTCACCAAGGCAGCTTAAGTCAGCGCGTTTTATTATTGCAAGTCACATTAGTAAAGTCGATGTTTCAACCCTCTAGGGTCTTTGTCAAGACAACAAATGCTTGTTCACCGTTACAGCAGGCAGGCAAGTAGAAGTGATATATATATATATATATATATATATATATATATATATATATATATAATAAGACTCCAGTTTGCGTACAGTAAACAGTAGTACAGTAATACAGTAGCCGCTGCACTATAGGACCTCCCTGTTAGCAGAGGGTAAAGGGTGACTGATCATTTAAAGATAGAGCACGCTTATAGTTTTGTCACCACCAAGGTCCCTTTTTTATACTGGGCTCCTCAGTTGGTATGAGTACAGGTTGGTCCCAACAAAATTGGTAAAATAGAGAAAGGACATAGGACTGAAAGAAGTAACCAGCAGCATCATACAGCTTAGTATGTGTGTTCATCCAGTGCCAAGATGTGATGAACACACCTTGGCACTGGATGAACACACCATGGCACCTTCTTCCAGTCCTAAGTCCTTTCTCGATTTTACCAATTTTGTTGGGACCAACCTGTACTCATACCAACTGAGGAGCCCAGTATAAAAAATGAACCTTTAAACATACAGAAATCTCCAATACCATTTTATCTGTGGATTGGAGCGTATACCCCTGAAGAAGTCGTTAAGACAAAACGTGTTGGGTTATCATCTAGACCAGGGTTATCATCCATATCAGTTATGAAGGAATTGAAAATGGATTTCTGTATTTGATTTCACAAATGTTTTATTAGTTTTTATGTTTTAACAAATAAAAAAATATATTAAAAACTATTTTAAATTATTGTTTTACCACAAATATCATTTTCAATACATTTATTGGTGGCAAAACTATAAGCGTGCCCTATCTTTAAATTATATATATATATATATATATATATATATAATGGTGTGGATAGGTGCGGCACTCCCAACGATAATAAAGTACACAAAACTTATGGTAAGTTTAGCAACGTTTCAACGTCATTTATTAGACGTTTTCATCAGGCTTAAAGTCAGAACAAACATTACCTACCTTTATACACCACAGTGACTGCTGATGCTGCACACGCTGGCCCATTTCCGGGTCCCACAAACGTGACGTCATCAGTATGCGTTAAGTGCTCCCATCACCAAGACAACTAAGACTAAACAATAACAGATACGTATGAGCATGTTAGAAACGGCAATCGAGTCGACATATGCGACATTAACTATGATATACGAATGTAGACATAATACAAATGCAAATCAAAACCATACAAGCAGGTGTGCATGTACGTGGCATATAAACAAATAAATAAATGTCAACGTCCTAGCAAACTAAATTCGCTGCAAAGCTGCTAGACATCAGACAAACCGGGCAACAAGCTAAGCGATCACAGAGCAGGGGTCAGTGGTACATCCGCTTCTCCCTCCACCTGCCCGCTCGATCCTATCCCCTCCAATATTATCCGTCGTCTCAGTCCATCAGTCTGCTCTCACCTGGCTCACCTCTTTAATCTTTCCCTATCCTCTGGGATCTTCCCTTCCTCCTTCAAACACGCTCTTGTCTCCCCAATTCTCAAAAAAACAAATCTGGACCCCAACTCTCCATCCAACTACAGGCCCATCTCCCTCCTCCCTTTTGCCTCCAAACTCCTAGAACGTCTGACCTATAATCGTCTCCTAAGCCACCTTACTGCTAACTCCATTCTAGACCCCCTCCAATCCGGGTTCCGCCCTTTACATTCCACTGAAACTGCCCTGACCAAAGTCACTAACGATCTACTATCGGCTAAATCCAAAGGCCTCTTCTCTATCCTCATCCAGCTTGATCTGTCGGCTGCCTTTGACACTGTTGACCACCCTCTCCTGCTCAACACCCTCCGCTCCTTTGGCATCACTGGCACGGTCTTCTCCTGGTTCACCTCATACCTCTCCGATCGCTCCTTCTCTGTCTCCACTCCGAGCTCCTCCTCTCCTACTACCCCCCAGCCAGTCGGTGTTCCCCAAGGGTCAGTCCTTGGCCCTCTCCTCTTCTCCCTCTACACCACCTCTCTGGGCACCCTCATCAGCTCCTATGGTTTTCATTACCACCTTTATGCTGATGATACCCTAATCTATCTTTCCTCCCCCGACTTATCCCCATCACTCCTGTCCAAGGTCTCCGAATGCCTCACGGCCATCTCAGCCTGGATGACCCAACGCTTCCTGAAACTAAACATGGCTAAAACTGAACTTCTAATCTTCCATCCCCCGAACATCCCCTCTTCTCCCACTATCTCCATCAGCATTGGTGAAACCGAGATCACCTCCACCGACCAAACGCGCTGCCTCGGTGTCATCATTGACTCCTCCCTCTCTTTCACCCCCCACATTCGTGCTCTCTCACAGTCTTGCCGCTTTCACCTACGCAACATCTCACGCATCAGACCATTCCTCTCCACTGAAGCGACCAAAATTCTCATTCACTCTCTTGTCATCTCCCGCCTTGACTACTGCAACATCCTTCTCTCTGGGCTACCTCTCACCCGCCTCGCACCTCTCCAATCCATTCTTAACACTGCTGCTAGGCTCATCTTCCTCTCCCGCCGCTCTACCTCCGCCTCCCCCCTCTGTTTATCTCTTCACTGGCTCCCCATTCCTTTCAGAGTTCTCTTTAAACTCCTCACCACCACCTACAAGGCTCTCTCCTCCTCCACAGCTCCCTACCTCTCTTCACTGATCTCTATCCACACTCCCTCCCGTCCTCTTCGCTCCATCGCTGACCGCCGACTGACCTCTCACCTAATTACCTCCTCCCACTCCCGTGTCCAAGATTTCTCTCGCGCTGCCCCCCTGCACTGGAACAACCTACCGCCACCCATCAGGCTATCTGATTCCCTTACCTCCTTCAAGCGCTCCCTCAAAACCCACTTTTTTCGACTAGCCTATCCCTCCTCCTAACCTCTTTTGATCCTCCTATCCTGCCTCCGTTCCCCTCCGTTCCTACTTATCCTATTGTATTTCGTTCGTCCACCCACCTATTTTTAGTATGTTAACTCTTATGAGCAGGGCCCTCCTTCCTCACGTACTCACCCTACCTCATTACCTCACCTGTCCTGTTCTTCCCTTCCTCTACTTCATCTTCAGTCTCCTTGACAATTTTGACACCTACTTCTGAACTGATGCTGATTTTAGTTCGACCAGCTATACCCCTATTTATACTGTATCTTTCAACACACCCTGTACGTTACCTTGTAATGTGTTTTTTGTTTGCTATGTACGGCGCTGCGGACACTTTGCGGCGCCTTATAAATAAACGTACTACTACTACTACTACTACTACTACATAAGCAGCGTGCGGATAAATGCGTACGCAACGCATAATACAGAATGCAAACCCAGGTATATTTAGAGTATGGAGTATTCATTTGCGCGTCATGCAGCTTAACCCCAAATGCTCAATTTAGTGGGTTTGTGGGATTAGTGCTTAATGGGGTTAAGCTGCATGACGCGCAAATGAATACTCCATACTCTAAATATACCTGGGTTTGCATTCTGTATTATGCGTTGCGTACGCATTTATCCGCACGCTGCTTATGTACCACTGACCCCTGCTCTGTGATCGCTTAGCTTGTTGCCCGGTTTGTCTGATGTCTAGCAGCTTTGCAGCGAATTTAGTTTGCTAGGAAGTTGACATTTATTTATTTGTTTATATGCCACGTACATGCACACCTGCTTGTATGGTTTTGATTTGCATTTGTATTATGTCTACATTCGTATATCATAGTTAATGTCGCATATGTCGACTCGATTGCCGTTTCTAACATGCTCATACGTATCTGTTATTGTTTAGTCTTAGTTGTCTTGGTGATGGGAGCACTTAACGCATACTGATGACGTCACGTTTGTGGGACCCGGAAATGGGCCAGCGTGTGCAGCATCAGCAGTCACTGTGGTGTATAAAGGTAGGTAATGTTTGTTCTGACTTTAAGCCTGATGAAAACGTCTAATAAATGACGTTGAAACGTTGCTAAACTTACCATAAGTTTCGTGTACTTTATTATCGTTGGGAGTGCCGCACCTATCCACACCATTGTCTATTCTTACTGGTGAAGGCACCCAACCATTACCTACCTAGCGTCGGAGCTGTGGTTGTGCCGGTCATCCATCCAAACTATATATATATATATATATATATATATATATATATATATATATATATATATATATATAGTGTATGTTGTGCCCTGAAGAAGAGGTATCAACCTCGAAAGCGATTGGCGCTGATTACAGCGATGCTTATTTGATTTATTGGCTGTGACATCTTTTTTGTCTGAGTGCCTCCTAACTCCTGGACTATTAAATATATATATATATATATATATATATATATATCTCAAACGGATGGACCTGGCACTCAGGTCTTATCGTCATGTCCAATTCAGGACACAGTTGTACTGTGCTCTGGTGCCTTCTTAGAGAAGCTCAGAGGTACAATTCTCGACTATTATGTCTGACATTAACTCCATGGAGTGTCCTATAAAATTTACCTTTTGCATGAGCCAAACAACGGTAAATTACCTAGACGTGTGTATCAACATACTTGAAGGCAACATCAGCATATGCATCTACTCGAAAAGCACCGATCGCAATACCCTGCTGGAAGCCCAGAGTCACCATCCTCCGGCCCTCAAACGCGGTCTCCCCTTCTCCCAACTTCTTCGCGTTAAGAGGATAACGAGTGCACCTGAGTCCCTTGAACCAGCACTTGACAATATGATTGCCAGATTTAAACAACGCGGCTACCCGAACAGTATCTTACAGAATGCAAGAGACAAAATCGACAACATGCCCCGTGTCGACACACTTGCTAGACGCACAGAAGACAGCACTAAATCCGATAAATTATGCTGGGTCCGCTCCTTCAATACTGCAGATGAAACCATCAAAGCTACCTCCAAAGTACTTTGGCCATTTGTCCAGAATGACAAAGATTTACCCACTCTGAAAAAAACCCACCTGATGACATGTTACACCAGAGGCCGCAACATACGTGACTGGGTCATCAGGACCGACCTATCCTCACGAATTCCGCCCAATACAAGAACTAAACCCGGCGGTTGTTACAAATGTACAGGCTGCATTACTTGCAATGCGATGATCGCCACCAAGATATTCTGCCATCCACATTCAGGTGTGAAGTTCAAAATTAAACACGCTCTTACCTGTACCAGCTCTTACATTGTTTACCTTCTCAAATGTCCATGTGGACTATGTTATATCGGGAAAACGATCCGGACGTTCCGTGAAAGAATCGCCCAACATCGCTCAGCAATTAGAGCTGCCCTGAATAACAAAGCTAACGATCAGCCAGTAGCGAAGCACTTCGCCCTCCTGAAACACAATCTTGCTAGCTTACGCTACATTATTATTGACCATGTTCCGGAGAGTATCCGAGGAGGCGACAGAAATAAAAAACTCCTACAGTTGGAGTCTCGCTGGATCTTTAAGCTACAGACTGTATCACCCAAAGGACTTAATGAACAAATTTCATTCAACATCTTCCTATAATATGCTTTTACTGTTACTGCTGTTGCCTTGTGTCTTTCTCTCCCCCTTTTCCTCCAGCTAAATCCAGTTGATTGCATCATGTTTTTTACATATTATTGCACGTAACTTTGCTATTTTTCACTTTTGGTGTTTTACTCTTGTGTTTCCCCAGTTACAGCGATCTGCGCTGTCAGGTTGCCCAGCAACCAGGACGCTTGCACGGGAATCCTGGTGTGAGTGGTATCTCGGTCCCCACCATGTGACAGGCCCGGCAGGAAGTGAACGGGGGCGTGGAGCAGGCAGCGCAGTACGCTGACTGGAACTGTCCGTTGGTTATATATTTAGGTGAGTGTTTCATGTACTGTAAGTTGTTCCAATACCTTGAAAATGGAGTAAAATCCGAAACGTCGGTCTACAACCACGCTTATTGTCTTTATTTCAAGTCCAGTGGAGTGCCACACTATCTACAGTCTATTATCCTTTCCGTGTGCAGCACCCAGGCAGCTGTTCTCCCTGTATCGTGGAGTGCCAGGATCTACATATTATATATATATATATATATATATATATATATATACTGCGAAGGAAGAAGTGTCACTCCTGGGTCTTTGTTTATGATGATTTAATCGGTCAAAGATAGAAACAACATGTGCGGCATGGCCGACGTTTCAATACCACGGCGGGCATTTTCCTCAAGGCGCCTGGCACATGAACAAACAATAATGGGAGGCAGCTAATACAGTGAGTGACTAAGGCAACGCATCCGGTTGCCAGGCACTCCTGACCAGAAAGGATGACGTCAGTGGACGGGGACACAACCACGTGCGGAAGCGGAGACCGAGCCACACTCGGCTACCAGCCATGACTCTACAGGATTGTAAGTATATAAGTTACCCGCTTGCTAGCGGTCGTTATTATTGTTTGTTCATGTGCCAGGCGCCTTGAGGAAAATACCCGCCGTTGTATTTAAATGTCGGCCATGCCGCACATGTTGTTTCTATCTTTAACCGATTAAATCATCATAAACAAAGACCCAAGAGTGACACTTCTTCCTTCACAGTACCCATTCATTTAGTGGGCACCTGGGCAATTTATTCTGACAGAAGAGTGCTGGTTCAACACCAACCTTATATATATATATATATATATATATTACAAAAAAGAAAAGAAAAATGCGCAAGTCCTTAGCTGTATGTAGGAACGTCACAAGTCCCGGATGGTGAACAATGTTGTATGCACTTAACACCACACTTCCGTGGCTGGCAGCTCCCAAACAATCACTTGGACAAGTGAGGAAAATCTGAAATCTAGAAGAAAAGGAAGCGCTCCATAGTGCGTGTATCAAAAGGTAAAATTCTTTATTCCTTTAAAAACCACTCGCTCAGTGCAGGTAATGAATCACGTACCCGTATAAGCGGTTACAGACAACCGCAGCTTTGACAGCATATAAAGCAGACACTCCGGTCTTGTTGGAGTGGTTACACTCTACACCTCGATCAGCGCCAGGCCACGTCCCTACGCGTTTCGTCACACGGACTTCGTCAAAAGAAAGACAGGGCTATAAGATATATATATATATACTGTATATAGTGCAAAATAAATACTGTAGGTGTAACTGGTGAAAACACAGCAAATTTTAGTGCTAAATGGCCGACGTTGTTTCGGGAGTTAGTCTGTCATCAGGAGCAACACTGGTCATGACGACGGAGTAACTCTCGAAATGACGTTGGAAATTTAGCACAAAAATTTGTCCTTATTCTGGCACTGGGTCACATATATGTTTATTAAATGTTTTTTAATTGTAAAATCAGTCCAATTGGGTTCTAGTGCTTACCATAAGTATTTTCAAGCGCTGCGATCCATTTTTATTTCTTTATCCACTAAATATGCCAGCGTCGTTCACATTTGTTAGAAAAATTCAATAAAAAAATATTGTGTAAAAAAAGATGACATTTCCTATATAAGGAACACATGACAGGTCATCATGATGAATAAAATGGTTGCTTGCAAATGTTCACACCTATTTTGACAAATTCACTTGGCACTTAAAGGGTTAATATAAACAGTTTATGCTCTAGAATTAAAATTGCATTTATCTTTACTTATGTACAACTCAATATAAAGCTACAAAATGTAAGTAAACATTATGAACACATATCCGTAAGTATGCAGACGTTTTAATTACCAATTACATTTTGATTACAAAAGGAATATGCATAATGCATGCCTGGGTTGTATGTAATAGTAATTGGTAACTAAGTGCTCTGTGTGGGATGCTTTCTCTTAGCTCTGATTAGTCACTGAAATGGAAAAAAACTATTTATCATGAAATCGGAATTCTGTTTTTATTATATTTTTGCTTTAAGATTTCTTGACACGGTTTTCAGTTCATAAAATGAAGGAAAGATATATTTTGTACATAAACATAACAGGAAATAAACTGAACTTGGCAGAAACACATACTGGATAATGGTTTTCGTGGCAAGTAGGTTTAAGACTAACCATCTGTAGATAATACATCACATCCGGCTGTGCAGCTGGAAACCACAAGCAGGAAGCAGCCTACACTTTAAAAATGATTTATTTTATTTATAACCTTCTTTGTGGCCTGTCTTGCTTCAACAACATTATTGGTGTGACTTGGTTGACGTTTGTAATGATACTGTATTTGAATTTCAATTGCGGTAGATGAGTGGGCACGTAGGGTACTCTGAGGTATATCTATTTTTATTGTAAGCAAAATGAACTCTAACAAAATACTTATTTTACTTGAGATCTAAATGGAACTTACATTATTGATGGCAGATTGATGAGAATATGCTGAATTTGTGTGTGCCCCACAGTCATGGTCATCTTAACCTATGGGTACACTGGGCAGGTGCCCAGGGTACCACAGTACTAGGGACTGCTGAAACACTTAATTTCAGTCACAAATTTATTCAACATACTCTGGTTAGATTCTGTGATCGAGCCTCCTCGGACTGCCCAAAATGTCATTTTTTTTTTAACCTATGGCACCTCCTCTGGGACTGCCCCCTGGTTAGTTCTTTTTTGGGTTGCTGTAAAATCATGGATTATATCCACTGGGATCTCTGAGCAGGCTTTGACGCCTAAACTGTGCATGCTGGGAAGCAAAGAAAATACCTCTCTGACTAATATAGAGGGTCAATATGTGATTAACTTATGCTCCCTAGCCAAAGTCATATTAGCCAGGCATTGGATGGCTAGCTCGGGGCCTACACTGGTAGAGTGGAAGGCTTTAGTCAACTCCACCGTGCAACATGAAAGATATGTTTATATGTCTCGTGGCACTCTCCCTAAATTTGAAAATTTTTGGAAGAGGTGGTTGGAGTCTCCGCATTCCTCACACTCTTGATACTACAGAACTGGGTGTTGATAACCCCGATATACCAATAATCACTGTTTAAATCTATGACTTGACGAGAATGCATTACCCTATATGGGATGGAATTCCTGCTATACACATTCAATGCATGACAAACGTTCTCTTTCTCTTTTTTATTTTCCTTTCTTCTTCTTTCCTTCTCTTATGTACTTCAAGTTATAAATAGAAAATTTTAAATATTGATATCCAATCAGAACAGAGCAGGGACACCATATCCTTTTATTAACTAGTATTTTTATTGTACTTAACATGAATATACATTAAGACAGCATTTTATGTTACCAGAATGTGCAATCCAGCATGTAAGGCTGGCTATCATTTGACATTTATATATGTACATACTTCGAAATTATGCTCTGTCCTGTACTTATAACCTGATGAATAAAAATACTTTATTTAATAAAAGAATACTGCTGTTAAAGTCCAGTGATACTGCTGCATAAGTCCAGTCGAGTGATATAGGGGCAGATGTATTAAGCTTTAACAAGAGATAAATGCAAGGGTGATAAGGAGAGATAAACGTCAAGCCAATCACCTGCTAATTGCCATGTTACAGGCTGTGTTTGAAAAAAGTCAGTAAGGAGCTGATTGGCTGGACGTTTATCTCTCTTTATCACCCTTGCATTTATCTCTTGTTAAGGCTTAATGCATCTGCCCCATTGCTGCATAAGTTTTGTCCAGTGATACAGCTGCATAAGTCCAGTCCAGTGGCACTGACGTTAAAGTGCATTGGTCCTGTTGCATAAGTCCAGTAATACTGCCTTTAAAGTCCAGTGATAGTGCTGTGTAGGCCAGTCCATTGAAAGTGCTGTATATGCCAGTCCAGTGATAGTGCTGTATAGTCCCATCCAGTGATAGTGCTGTACAGTCCAGTCCAGTGATACTGACGTTAAAGTCCATTGATACTGCTGCATACGTCCATGCCATTGATACTGTTGCATAAATTCAGTCAATTGATACTGTACTGCTGCATTAATCCAGTCCAGTGGAACCAGTGGCGGAACTGCGGGAGGCAATGGAGTCGCTTGCCGCCGGGCTTTTTGTCTTAAGGGGGCGCTTCTCCATTGCCTCCCACTGGCCGCCGATCCATCCCCGCAGATGAAAATATTTATTTGTCATCAGACGGAGGAGCTGTGTCACGCCAGCTGCCTCCTTGTATTCATTTTCACACAGACAGTGTGAGTCGGCAGCTGGCTGACACCAGGGGGAGCTCCTCCAAGGCTGAGAGCTGTCCCGGACTGTGTGTAGACGACGACTTTTGCTCCATTATGGGGAGATAGCTGCAGCCTGCAGGTAGGCACTGCAGCGCTGTTGCTGCACTGTGTGTGTAGCACATGTGGGGTGGGGGTATTAAATATTGGCAGCAATAGGCTGTTTGAGCATTTTTGTGTGGAGTGTTTGTGTGTATTTTTTTTTTTGAGAATGTTGTTTTTGTTTAATTAATATAGGTGTGTGTGTATTTTTAAGTAAAAGTTGTGTGTATGTGTGTGCATCTGAGTGAATAAGGCATGTGTGTGTGAATAAGGCATGTGTGTGTGTGTGTGTGCATCTGAGTGAATAAGGCATGTGTGTGAGCATCTGTGTGAATAAGGCATGTGTGTGTGTGTGAGCATCTGTGTGAATAAGGCATGTGTGTGTGTGTGAGCATCTGTGTGAATAAGGCATGTGTGTGTGTGTGTGTGTGTGTGTGTGTGTGTGTGTGTGTGTGTGACCATCTGTGTGAATAAGGCATGTGTGTGTGAGCATCTGTGTGAATAAGGTGTTTGTTTGTGCATTTAATTATGGTTGTATGCACACATCTCTATGAGAGGTGTTTATGTGCATGAGTGAGAGGTGTGTATGTGGGCATCTGAGTGAGAGGTGTGAATGTGCGTGCGCACGTCTTAGTGAGTGGTGTGTATGTGGGCATCTGAGTGAGAGGTGTGTATGTAGGCATCTGAGTTAGAGGTGTGAATGTGCGTGCGCACGTCTTAGTGAGTGGTGTGTATGTGAGCATCTGAGTGAGGTGTGTATGTGGCCAGAGTGACACAAGATGCTTCCCTACTAACTAGGCTACTGAGAAGCCACCGGGACCCTGCAGCGTCTGGCAGTGCTGGACATTGCGAAAGCCACTTGGAGGTCCCGCTAGTCATAAAACATCATTGACTGTAGCAGTTGTGCCAGTAGGATTGTTTTTGAAACCATGTGGTAATTATGTCCACAGCTGCCGGATGATTTGGTATGGGTGCTATGCTATACCCCTACTTTTTATGAATGATCATTACTCTTTTTAAAGAATAAAAATGGTAATACCATCAAGTGCCCCCTCTGTTCCATATATATATATATATATATATATATATATATATATGGGGGGGGGGGGCACCAGCATTTATCTTGCCTCCGGGCAACTGGGGCAAACTTACGCCACTGAGTGGAACTGATGTTAAAGTCCATTGGTGCTGCTGCATAAGTCCAGTAATACCGCCGTTAATGTCCAGTGATATTGCCGCATAAGTCCAGTGGCACTGCCGTTAAAGTCCATTGGTACTACTGAATAAATTCAGTAATACTGATATTAAAGTCCAGTGATACTGCTACATAAGTCCATTCCAGTGATACTGATGCAAAAGTCCAGTCCAGTGATACTGCTGCATAAGTCCAGTCCAGTGATACTACTGCATAAGTCCAGTCCAGTGGCACTGATGTTAAAGTCCAATGGTACTGCTTCATAAGTCCAGTCCAGTGATACTGCTGCTTAAGTCCAGTCAAGTGGCACTGACGTTAAAGTCCATTGGTACTACTGCATAAGTCCAGTAATACTGCAATTAAAGTCCAGTGATACTGCTGCATAAGTCCAGTCCAGTGATACTGCTGCATAAGTCCAGTCCAGTGGCACTGCCGTTAAAGTCCTTTGGTACTGCTGCATAAGCTCAGTCCAGTGATACTGCTGCATAAGTCCAGTCCAGTGATACTGCTGCATAAGTCCAGTCCAGTGGCACTCACGTTAAAGTCCATTGGTATTGCTGCATAAGTCCAGTAATACTGCTGTTAAAGTCCAGTGATAGTGCTGTAAAGGCCAGGCCAGTAATAGTGATGTATAGGCCAGTCCAGTGATAGTGTTGTATAGTACAGTCCAGTGATAGTGTTGTATAGTACAGTCCAGTGATAGTGCTGTATAGTCCGGTCCAGTGATACTGACGTTAAAGTCCATGGGGAAATTTTCTAAGATGTGTATTCTACTTCACATGTGATGTTGCTATGGGCAACCAATCAGAATCTACTTCTTATTTATTTTGCACCCTCTAGAAGATAGTAGACAGGATCTGATTGGTTGCCCATAGCAACATCATATGTGAGGTAGAATACACATCTTAGTAAATTTCCCCCCATTGGTACCGCTGCATAAGTCCAGTCCAGTGATACTGCTGCATAAGTCCAGTCCAGTGATACTGCTACATAAGTCCCGTCCAGTGATACTGCTGCATAAGTCCAGTGTAGTGATACTGCTGCATAAGCCCAGTCCAGTGATACTGCTGGATAAGTCCAGTCCAGTCCAGTGGCACTGACATTAACGTCCATTGGTACTGCTGCATAAGTACAGTAATACTTCCGTTAAAGTCTAGCGATACTGCTGCAAAAGTCCAGTCCAGTGACCCTGCTGCATAAGTCCAGTCCAGTGGCTCTGACTTTAAAGTCCATTGGTACTGCTACATAACTCCAGTAATACTGCTGTTAAAGTCCATTGGTACTGCTGCATAAGTCCAGTAATTCTTAAGTTAAACTCTAGCGATACTGCTGCATAAGTCCAGTCCAGTGACCCTGATGCAAAAATCCAGTCCTGTGATACTGCTGCATAACTCCAGTCCTGTGATACTGCTGCATAAGTACAGTCCAGTCAGAGCCGGCCCTAGCCTAAATGACGCCCTAGGCAAGATTTTGGCTGGTGCCCCCTAGCACCGCCACTAGTTCTGCCTCTGACCCTGCTCCCCTTTCCCAGCACCATCAACCCTCATCATAGCAGTCCTCTTTTTTGTGCTCCTACCCGCAATATTTTAAATAGAAACAGTGCACACATTCGGTGCGCAGCCCAAACAGGGGTGTGTTCTTGCTGGGAAGGGGCATGGCCACCCAATAGTACCCCCAATTCAAATTATGCCACACAGCAGTGCCACTTTATTCAAATTATATCATGCGATGGTGTCCCTTATTCACGTTACATCACACAGTAGTACCACTTTACGTTATTTACATTACTCCTCACATTCACATTATACCCTTAGAAAAAAATCCTGAGAAAATATTGTATTTTAAGCACCTCCATGGCCACACTGCAACCCAGCACAAAGCAGTGTGTGCTGGGCAGAGGAGAAGAGCTGCAGCTGCTGCTGTCACTTAAGGAGAGGGGGCCCAAGGCCCCCACTGTGCCCTTCCATCAGACTTTTGGCCTGGGTAATTTGTACCCCCTACCCCTTTCTCTCTGAACCCCTGATAATACCACACAGTAATGCCCCTTACACATGACACACATTATTAATGTCCTTATAACCATAATGCCCCTTACACATTATGCCAACCTTTAGTAATGCCCTTCATACATATAATGACACACATAATGCCCCTTACAAATATGTTGCACACTATTAATGCCCTTATACACATGACACACATAATGCCCATTACACATATGTTGCACATTATTAATGCCCTTATACATATGACACACATAATGCCTGTTAAACATATGTCGCACATTATTAATGCACACATAATTATTAGTGACACACATAATGCCCCTTACACATATGCCTAACACTATTGCACAACCAACCCACCCGCAGACAGCACTCACACAGCCGCTAACACTGTGACCTCTGCTTGGATACAGATGTTTCCTCATACATCTTGACTCAATAAGCCATGCAGCTCCTGGCCAGTTCTGCTAACGTTGGGTGCATTTTTTGCTGAAAATTCGTCTTATTTGCATTGTTATGACCAGCACACACAAGGAGCTTCCGATGATTAAAATGATATGTGGCATAAATATATTCTGTGTGCGACTGTGGCTGTACCTGCATACGGAATGCTATGTTACAGTGATTTCAATGAATACATTACAGTATTTCATATGCAGATACAGCCTCACTCACACACAGAATATAGGCATGCTGCATATCATTTTAATCAGCAGAAGCTGCTGATGCCCCTAGGCATTCCAAATGCCCTAGGCAATTGCCAATTTGTCTATGCCTAAGGCCGGCTCTGAGTCCAGTGGCACTGCTGTTAAAGTACATAGATACTGCTGCCTAAGCCCAGCAATACTGCATTTAAAGTCCAGTGATATTGCTGTAAAGCCCAGTCCAGTGATACTGCTGCAGTTCCAGTTCAGTGATATTGCTGCATAAGTCCAGTCCAGTGGCTCTGACTTTAAAGTCAGAGCCACTGGACTGGACTTATGCAGCAATATCACTGAACTGGAACTGCAGCAGTATCATTGGACTGGACTATACAGCAATATCACTGGACTTTAAAGTGGTACTGCTACATAGCTCCAGTAATATTGCCGTTAAATTCCAGTGATATTGCTGCATACAGTAAGTCAAGTTTAGTGATACTGCCTTTAAAGATTATGGAGAACCAAAATTTGGAGGATAAAATAGTGAAAGAACAAGAACCTCTTCCTCCTAGTGCTAAAGCTGCTGCCTCTAGTCATGACATAGAACATGAAACATGATATGCCATCAATATCATCTGCCAAGGCCGATGCCAAATGTCATCATAGAGGACATGTAAAATCCAAAATGCCAAAGTTCAGTAACACAAAGAATTTTTTTTTTACAATTTTTTTTGAGGAGAAACATAAGCTTGCCAATATGCCATTTACCACAAGGAGTGGTAAGGAACGGCTAAGGCCCTGGCCTATGTTCATGACTAGTGGTTCTACTTCACACGATAATCAAAGCCCTCCTCCTCCCACTGTTAGAAAATGTAAGAGAATTGAGCTGTCAATAGCACAGCAAACAACTGTGTGTTCTTAGATGGTATCACAAATCCCCAAGGAGAGTCCAATTGTGTTGGTGGTTGCAATGCCTGACCTTCCCATCACTGTACATCCTTCCACCATTTGCACACGCTCTGTTGTCAATGTTGAAGAACACCAGGAGGAGGATATTGATGTAGCTGGCGCTGAGGAGGAAGTTGAGGAGGAGGATGCTAATGGTGATATGGTTTGCTTAAATGAGGCACCAAGCGAGACCGTTGTTGTTCATAGAATGCAAAAGGCTATCGCCATGCCTGGGCGGAGACCAAAAAATCTACCACTTTGGTCTGGAATTATTTTTATTCAGATCCAGACAACAATTGTCTTGCCTTGCCATATGTAGCCTATGTAAAGCTGCAATAAGCAGGGGTAAGGTCGTTGGCCACCTAGGGACATCCTCACTTATACGTCACCTAAGGCTCATTCATAAGTCACTGTTTAGTTCAGAAACTGTGGCAAGGACTGTAAGCAGTCCAGTGATGCCTAAATCCATTGATCCTGTTGTAACGAAGCACCTGAAAACCACACCAATAAGCCACTCCTCCAATTTCCTCCTCAATGCAGATTGGAGGTAGTCCTGCAGGCCATGACACTGGCATAACTAACTCTTCTTCTATCCAGGATATCAAGCCTACACAGCCACCTATGGCATACCTGTAGGCAAAGGAGGGGGGATGCCAGACTCAAGTGCAGCGGAGACTGATCTCTGTGCTGTGCAAGGTTCTCCAGCTGTTTGAACTTGCCACATGTGAAGTCAGTTCCAATACTGCCAGCTTGAGTCAGGTCATTCCCCCGATCAGGCTGTTGCAGAAGATGCTGGAAAAAGTGAAGGAGGAGCTAAAGCATGGCAATTTCGCAAAGCATATAGGTCTTGTGGATGTGTGACAGTGCCCCTGTACGGTGTGGTGCAAGATGGCGTACCTTAAAACTGGAGCTGGTGACGGCGGCGGCTTCTGGATTCTTCGCGGCTTCTGCTGGAGAACCTGTGGCAGGGAACAGGACAACCCAAAGAGACCCACAGAAGACAACACTAAAAACGTTTAGCAGCGACAAATATTTATTAAGGAAAACACCTGCACTAGTCGCTGTGTTACACTCGTACACATATGCAAACATCAATAAACAAGACAAAAAAACAACCACAA
Source organism: Crinia signifera (assembly GCF_055691185.1). Taxonomy (NCBI): domain Eukaryota; kingdom Metazoa; phylum Chordata; class Amphibia; order Anura; family Myobatrachidae; genus Crinia; species Crinia signifera. The sequence continues at coordinate 146,695,914 of NC_139221.1, read as the reverse complement.
AGAAAATGACATCAAAGAGAGAAATATTAAAGACAATAACATGACATCACTAGAATGCTTCACTACACCTGTAATACTATAACTCAAGGTGTCCAATGGGTGGCGCTGCACACCCTTTAACTACAGTCTCAGATATCACACGCAGTTCCTGAGAGCAATCATGGTCCCACGACGCTAGGGTTACCACCCGTCCGGGATTACTCCGGACAGTCCGGTAATTGAGACCGGCGTCCGGAGTCCGGGCGGGTGGCTGTCCCGGACTATACAATGTCCGGGAATTGCTGCCACCTGACATGAGGACGCTCCGTCTCACTCACTTTTACACTCTGCCGCGGCACGGAGGAGGGAGAGACTGTATGTCACTCTCACTCATCATGTGCTTTCCGGCTCCGGCTTTCTTCATCTGCTTCTGGCTTCTCCTCCTGCGGCGCTGCGTGACGGCGGGCGCACCCCAGCGTGAGCCAGTCCCAGTGCCGGATCAAAATTATACAGTTATCTTTCCTGCCAGCCAGTAGTCCACCTGCCGCAGTATTATATACGCTTAGAAGGCGTGTTCCTCGTGTGTGATCCACTGGTGCCGGGTTGCTTCTGGCAGTCGGTGCAATGCTCCGGTGACAGCATGGCAATCATACAGTAACTCCGGAGAAAGCTTACTGCCAGCCCCCGCACCCCAGACTGAGGAGGGCACAGCATTCATCACCTACGTGGGATGCAGGGAACAGTCCTGTCAAAAGGTAAACCAGGGGTGTGTGCACTGCAGGGAGTAGGGACGCCAGCTACCTGCAACACACCCCCTGGCTTTATAACACAACAGCCCGGTACTTTATACATCAAAGTGGGACTAAGTTCTCCATCAGCCCCACTGGAGATATATTAAACTATTGCAGGCATATCCCCTTTTTTTGGTTTTACCTAATTTGTGAATACGTTTTGTTAATACATTTAGGCATATATTCAATGCCGTGGGCGAGCGGTGACTGCGAGCAGGACTTTTTGCGAGCAGGACTTTTTGCTCGCAGTCACCGCTCACCCTGTCAGTATTCAACTGACACCCCTCATTCGCAAATTCCCCCTCGCTCCGTTTTTTGAGCGAGGGGGAATTTGCGAATGTGCCTCCAAAAGCTGCGAGAATCGAGGCTAATTACAGCGAGTTTGCTGCACTAGCCTCGGCTCTCGCAGTTTAGGGGAATCCTCGCCGTTCTGTGACTGCGAGGATTCCCCCGGAACGTTGCATAGTGCGAGCGGCCGGCGCGGGGGTTAAACTGCGAGGATCACTGGTTTTCTGTGATCCTCGCAGTTTAACCCCCTCGCCGGCCGCTCGCACCGGCATTGAATACTTGCCATAGTGTACTAAATGCCCATTACGCATTATGGTGTTTGCTATAATGCGTAATGGGCATTATGGTGTTTGGTATAATGTGTAATGGGCATTATGGTGTGTGGCATAACGTAATGGGCATTATGGAATGTGGTATACTATGTAATGTGTGTGTGACATTTAATCGGCATTACAGTGATTTTTTTTGTGGCGCGCACTGACTGTTGTCCCTACTTTAGAAAACATATCAGTCCTGGCATAACAAGTAATGGGCATAATGTGTAATGGGCATCACAGTGTATGGCATAACATGTAATGGGCATTATGGCATGTGGTATACTATGTAATGGGTGTGTGACGTAATCGGCATTACAGTGAGCTTTTTGGTGCCCGCCTTCGGCGCCCACTGTCCGTTTTGTCCCTACTTTACAAAATATTTGAGTCCTGCCATAACGAGTAATGGGCATAATATATAATGGGCATCATGGTGTGTGGCATAACATGTAATGGCCATTATGGCATGTGGTATACTATGTAATGGGTGTGTGGTGTGTCGGCATTATGTTGAAAATTTTGCCGCGCGCCTGCGGCGCGCACTGTCCATGTTGTCCCTCGTTTGAAAAAAAATTGTTGAGTCCTGGCATAATGTGTATTGGGCATCACGGTGTGTGGCATAACTTGTAATGGCCATTAATGTGTGATATCTAACATGTAACTGGCATTATGGTGTGCAAAATCAAGAATGAAATTGAAGCAAAGGTTAAAAAAAAAATCAACATAAGGCGGGTCAAAGGGCGGGGCTGGGGCGGGTCAGTGGGTGTGTCAAGGGGCGGGCCAATGTCCGGGAATCTCTCAACAAAAAGGTGGTAACCCTACACGACGCACAAATCCTCACAGGTGAATTAGGCCCTAACAGTGTGCACACTACTTTTAGAGATATCAATAAAACAATCCTCATTCAGAGGGACAAGCCGATTCCCGTTACCTAGGGTAACCGCTTGTATTTAAAGGCAAAAAGACAGGCTTCAGGCACACTCTCTTTTATAAAGCTCTATCAGCAAGGAGTCTCACTGGATGCCTGGTGCAGGGCTTTCAGGACAGCAATGGGACAACACAATATCCCTGTAGCTGGGGGTGACTTGGGGAATCTGTGATGGGGCAATATGGGTACAGGCTGGGTGGGGTATAGAGCACTCCAGTACCTTATATGTTGCTGGCTCCTGCCAGTTGGACCACCAGCTGTGCTGCTCTTGTGTCTCCAGGTGCACCATGCACCACCATGCGGCTCCCAGCTCTCTGTATCACATGCAGGGGTATGGGTCTTGATGTGTGCCTCTCCACTGTTCTCCTCTCTCCCTCTGCAGGGTCACTCTTCTGCCTGCTTCCAGGTTCAAGCTACAAGCTGTCCTCTTCTCCCATTACTCTCTGGGCTGCTCTTCACATATCCAGCACACTGCTCTGCTTTGATGCTCTCTCTCTTGGTCTCTCCTGGCTGCTGCACTTCACGCTGCCCAGCTCTGGCTACTGGACACACACTACACAGTGTCTCCTCTCTGGCTGGCAGCACATGAGTCTCTTCTCTCTCACGCTGCTGCAGACTTCTCCCTCTCATCAGTTTCAGTTTCAGTTCCTCCTCACGCTCCCTCAGCCAGCTAATCAGGGGGGTGTCAGGTTCTCTGCACGTGGATGTGAGCTGGGTCTGTTAACCCCTCACATCCCTGCAGTGTCTATGAAGCTGCAGTCTTTCCTAACAGCAGCATTGGCTGCAATTAAATCCTTGTGGCACAGTCACACCTCTGGGGTGGACTGCCACAGATGAAGCCCTTCATTTGCTTTGCCAGGATACGAGGGTGGCCAGTCTATAAGTCAGAGCACTACATTTTGGCCACTGTGCTCGATCCTCGGTTTGGAGCCTATATTGTGTCTGTTTCCGGCGGATACAAGTCTACAGAGGTGCTTTATTTTTACACTGCAACTTAGATTTCACTTTGAACACACTTGACCCAAATCCAACTCTCTGCACATGTTACATCATCCCCACCTGAAATGCAGGATGGTTTTATCCATTAAAGGAGGAGGTTGCTTTTGCAAACCAACCTGAATCACCCCCTTAGTGCCATGAAGTTTCTCTTTCCTCAAACCCAATGAACCTCTTGCCTGACCCCTTCTACTTTTGAAAAGTTCCAACGACATTCTCACACCAAGTTTACAGCTATAATTTTTAAGAATGGAATTTTGTTGGCATGTAACCATTTAAAACATGTTGTAGTCAGTTTGGGATATGTGGTTTAGGAACTGGCCTTGATATGTTGACAATGCTGGTATATTCTTTTTAAAGTAACAATGACATTTTGGGGAAAATTTAATAGAATGAGTGATCAGAAAGTCAGAGATTTGGTAAGAAATCTCCAGTTTTTTTAAAGCGGCAATCATTTACACTGCAAAACCAGTATAAATGATTGCTGCTTTAAAAAACTGGAGATTTCTTACCAAATCTCTCACTTTCTGAATCTCTCATCCTATTAAATTTCGCCCCTTAACATCTAAATAATTTTTGGCCTTCATAAAAAAAATTATAATAATAAATCAAAAATATTTTTTTACAAAAATAGCCACTTTGCTTAATAACAATGTACGCCATTAATTAAATCCTGTACACTATATAATTGTAGTCGACTACAAACTTACACTTGTATAGTGTCTTATTGGATGAAAGTCTCTTTGAGCGCCAACCAGCAACAACTATATATATTTTCCCAAAGGAAGGTGAGCACCAGAGCAAGTTGAGCATTTATTATCTATGAGTGCCGGACACCAGCTCCATATATATATATATATATATATATATATATATATATATATATATATATATATATATATACATATATATATATAGACGGAGCGGGTCTCTTCTTTGCTGGCGCTGCGCCAGCGCCAGAATCTGGCGGAGAGGCGCCCCATCTGACCTAGACGCGCGTGCGTCTCATACCCACGCGCATCTCAGTTTCCCGTCGGCGGGGGACGGGAACCCTGTCCGCCTCCGCTTCAGGGAGACGGACAGGGTTGGGGGGGCGGCAAGGCGGCGGGGACCCCGGGCGAACCTCGGCGAGGCGGCAGGGACCCAGGGGGAGCCCCGTTGTAAGGCGACGCGTGCGCATCTCCTGCGCACGTGTCTCCTTACGGCGGCTGGCGGGGGATGACGGCTGGCGAATCTTCCGCCATCCCCTGCAAGAGCGAGACCCGCTCCATCTGTATATATACAATTCGGGTGCTCGGCACTCTGGTAACACTGAGTAATATGAACAGCTTGCCGGGTGCCTTCTCCAAATCTGGGTGTACATAGGTGTGGGGTACTGGGCGGCACTCTCGGACCCACCAAAGCATCCCAATCACTTATATGGGTTTACACATTCTCCACGGCCAGTAAACTTTTAATTACCACAGGCAAAAGGGCATGGCCAGTCATCCAATCTGACGCAACCTTAGATCCCTTGCCGGCAAGTCCCTTCTTCCCTGCTTTCGACGGGGGCGCAACATCAAAGATTTACTCGTGCATACAGACATAGCGATAAAAGGCCCAACAGAGATGCACTTCTTGGCTAAAAAGCAGACAATTTTAAATGCCTGGGATGTGCCACATGTTCATTTCTGGAAACGGGCGATTCCTTTGTCCACCCTCATTCAGCGAAAAAATACAAAATTAAATACACACTAAGCAGCACCAGTAAATACGTGGTGTACTTTCTGAGATGCCCCTGCGGCTTTTATTATGTAGGCAAAATCATCTGCCAGTTTAAAGAGCGCATGGCCCGCAGTGCCATCAAAAAGGCACTGGAGGGCAAAAAGGTAGAACAACCCGTAGCCACTCACTTTGCCGAACATAAACATACCCTAGCATCACTAAGATACAAGATGATCGACATGGTGCCAGAGGACAAACGCGGGGGGAATTGCGCTTGGAAACTAGCTGGATCCATAAATTAGACACCATATCACCGCGGGGTCTCAATGAAAATCTGTTCTTCAATGCTTTCTCTGATAAATGTCATTATTATTATTATTATAGAAAGCCAGGAAATATTGCATTTATCGAGCAATTACCCAATTGTCATTAATGAGCTGCCATTTGATGTCTTGCGCAACATGTCTTAACCCTTACTCAACAGTTAACCATGCACATGCAATGCCATGTTATGTTATAAGCTAATACTGTGCCATAATTTGCTACATCAATGGAGCGGCTAACAGCCAATACGTCTGTACTTGTGTATATATGTATATATTTGTATCTTTTTTTCCAACGTATATTGTTTCTTTCAATGTACGCTATGTTACTTTCACTTTGGGGCTTTTGCAGTGGCGTAACTACCGACGGTGCAGGGGATGCAACTGCTATGGGGCCCGGTGGCTGGGGGGCCCGAGGTCCCAGCAGGCCATCCCCTGCACCCTTTATATATTGTTTTTATTTTTGTTATATATTTTTTTAAATAGCTGGGGCACACTGGGGCGTGTGGGAACACTGTCTTGTGCCCCCTTCAGTGCTTGCAGTGCCTATTATCAGCGCCGGGGATTGAGGATCATAAGATGCGGCGCAGATGTGAGTCATGTGATGCGCCGGGGACAGGGAGATAATTGCTGCCAGGGATCCGGAGCTGGAGCCCCGGCAGGAGAAGGAGCCCTCAGTCAGCCCTGCGATGCAGGGGAAGCAGTTTTATGTCACTGGCGCCGGGGATCAGGAGCTAAAGATACGGCACCAGTGAAAGGGATCCCTCAGGGGCTGCGATGCCGGGGAGAGGGAGGTTTGAGCTTCTGGGAAACAGAGCTGAAGACCCAGCGCCAGAGATGGGAGCCCTGTGATGCTGGGGACAAGCAGTTTTGCGCTGCAGGTGCTGAGGATCAGGAACTGAAGACCCGGTACCTGGAGATGGGAGCCCTGTGCTGCAAGAGGTACATGTCCGTCTGCTACTGTGACTGTGGACAGAGCCTCCCTGTCCTCTACCACCCACTTACTGTACTCTGCCAACCCCTTTTCATCCTCTACCCCTCCTGCCATCCTCTACTCCTCTCCTCACACTCTCATCCTCTACCCCCCCCCATGTCCTTTACCCTCCCTCATCCTTTACTCCCCTTCCCCCCTCATCCTCTACCCCCTCATCCTTAACGCCCCTGTACACCCTCCCCCTCTCATCTTCTACCCCCCACCTGACACTCTCTGTCACTCCCTGTCTCTCCCTGACAACCTCTCCTCCCCCTTTCTTTCCTTGGCACCCTCTCTCACTCCCTGTCTCTCCCTGTATCTCTCTCTCTCTCCCCCTTTCTCTCCCTGGCACCATCTCTCACTCTGTCTCTACCCCTTTCTCTCCCTGGCACTCTCTCTCACTACCTGTCTCTACGTCTTTCTCTCCCTGGCACCCTCTCTCACTCCCTCTCTCTTCCCTTTCTTTCCCTGGCACCCTCTCTCCCTCCTTGTCTCTCCCTGGGCACCTCTCTCAGTCCATGTCTCTCCCTTTCTCTGTCTGACACTCACTCATTTTCTCTCACAGCACCATCAGAGAGCTCCCTGTGGTTATTCAAATCAAGGGGATGTTAAGTTTTTAACTTGAGGATTTCTGCTTGCATGCCAGGAGAGATGTGAGCACAATGCTGCTTTGTGCCCTAGTGTGGTGTAAACAGCATTGCGGCAGGGCACATTAGTCGGAGAATGCCAGTACTTGTGACTAAACATCCTTGAGTACTGGCATTCTATGACAAACAGCACGCTGATTTGACTAGCCATGGGAGCTCCCTCCTGGCCCTATTCATATTGTGCTGAACTAAATTGACCCCCCAAAAGTCATTGTAGTGGCAATGGTGGGGGGGGCCTTTCAAAATTTTGCTATGGGACCCATAATGTACTAGTTACGCCCCTGGGCTTTTGTTTACACAGTGACGTCCTAACTGGCAGCTGTGTCTGCCTCTAATGATGTCACCACCTTTCTGAGTGTGTCAGCACGAGGTGATTACAACATGTTTATATACTGGTGCTTATCCACAGGTCAGGTTGTACCTGAAGATGATTAAATACTGTATCGAAACGTTGTATCACTACCTGGTTGTGAGGCGTGATTTCTTAGTCCTCTAGCTACTGAAGGTCCGAGAGTGCCCCCCAGTACCCTACAACTATATACATATATATATAGATAGAGAGAGAGAGAGAGAGAGGTGCGGCACTCAGACACTGAATGAAGGTAATAAACGTGTTGCTTGGACAACGTTTCAGTTTTATTAAGTTTTTTTAAGTCTATAGACTTGAAAAAAGTTTTTGCAAAAGTTAATAAAACCGAAACGTTGTCCAAGCAACACGTTTATTACCTTCATTCAGTGTCCGAGTACTGCACCTACTGTCTCTAACTCCACATTGTGAGGGCACCGGGCCACGCTTTATTCATTCATTCGGACATGCGCATCTATCTGTCATCATCAAGTTGATCATGATGACTGCCATTTTATTGTATGCTAAAAAATTACAAATAAAAAGAATGGGGGCCTACTTAAGCATGAAATGTAAAGTAGAGAATTCGCAATCCAGTCACACCCACAATGTGAATTAATATATGTACATATATAGCAGCTGCATAGTCACAGTTTGATGGACAAGAAGCCATCATTTAGGGGAGAGAAACATTGGGGGAAATTTACGGTACTTGTTTCCTAGCACGGCCACAATCGTGGGGATTGTGTACCTTTAAGTTAAGGTACACGATCCCCACGATGGACCCGATTTCCTTTGAAATCAGGTCCATTTTGCCGGCAAAGGTACAAAATCGGGGGCATCGCGTCGGTCGGGACCATTAACATTGGTCCCGACGCGACTGACGCGATGCCCCCGATTTTGCCATAGGCTTCAATGTTAAAATATTTTTTAACATTGAAATCGTGAGCATCGCGTCGGTCTTGTGCCATTATAATGGCACAAGATGAGATGGACTTGATTAAGTCCATATCACATTGAAAAAAATGTGAACAATGTGAAATGGGCCAATATGACCCATTTCACATTATATATGGCCCCGTCGTCACCCCACGATAGACGCCAACCCGATGCGTGGAGAGCGCAGCGATCCCGCGAGGGGCGGCGGTGCGCATCCTCCGACCTTTTCATTCCCCTACTATCCACGTCGGCGTGGAGTTGAGAATATATAGTGTGGCGAGCGTGAGTGTGTGAAGTTATACGCATCCCCTCGCGGGGCTCGCTGCGCTCGCCACGCTTCGGGCTCGGTGGCTCGCTGCGCTCGCCACACTATATATTCTCAACTCCACGCCGACGTGGATAGTAGGGGAATGAAAAGGTCGGAGGACGCGCACCGCTGCCCCTCGCTGGCTCGCTGCGCTCGCCACGCTTCGGGTTGGAGTCTATCGTGGGGTGCGATTTATGTTGTTAAATTTGGGGGTCTACGGAATATTTTACATTGAATCCAATGTAAAATCGGGTCCCAGGGACCCGATTTACATTTGATTCAATCAAAAAATCGGGTCAGTCGCGTCGATCTCATCGCATGCGACCAAATCACATGGGATGCGATCGACGCGATTTTTCCAACACGACCACCCCGATGTAAATCGGAGTGGCCGTGCTTGGAAACAAGTACCAAATTTACTAAGCTAAAATCGTTTTTTATGTGTATACATATTTTCAGGATTTCCTATCCTGAAAATACGTAAATTCCTATTCGTATTGATGACACATTCGTATTTGTAAGTACAAATACGAATGGATAGGCCATCGATAGAATACGAGTAGGAATCACCATTCAAAACAATGGTGATTCCTAACGGCCGCTAATTAGCGGTAAACGGCTGCTAATTGCCGGACAAATACGCCAGGAAAATACACTTCATTTTCCTGGCGTATTTGGCAGAAGATTGCACGGATCATAGCGGAATATGTATGCGCTATGTAAGAAACTGTTAATAATAACAATAATAATCTTATTTTTTACAACCAGCACCAGGCCCAAGGGCCGGTCCTGGTTCCCAAAATACGGGAGACAAAATGACTTGGGCTCCCCCGTATTTTAAGTACCAGCACCAGGCCCAACCAGCCAGCAGGATAATTCCACAGCTGGGGGGAGACTTTTTATACAAGTCCCCCTGGCCGAAGCATTAACCCCCTGACAGCATGGGCAGGGGTCCTGAGAAAGTGGGGATCCCCCCAAAGAAGGGGTCCTACCCCCCTCCAGAACTTACCTGCCCATGCTGAAGCCTGGGGCTGTCCTTGATGCCCCTGGGCGGAGGGCATCAAACTGATGAAAGGTGTAAAAAATAAAAAAATTGGGTTTTTCTGTGGAACTACGAGTCCCAGTAAGCCTGGAACGCATACTGGGACTTGGAGATCCTCAAGTCCCAGCATGCGGCCCATTAATGGGCTTGTTGGGACTCTTAGTTCCACAGCAAAACTTATAGTTAAATAAACATACTGACACATAAGAAAAATAAAGCTTTCCTTTACACAGAGCCCATACATACTGATACTTACCTATCTTGAGCGTGCAGGAAGGTCGCTCCCTCCGTCCGTCTCTCGTTGGTCCATTCCTGAAGTAATCCATGTGGGTTCCTGTGGAAGGAAATCATATTTACCAGGGTCCTTTGGCATAGATCACGTCCTCTTCGGACTTGTCAAAAAAATTATAAACGCAAAAAAACCAAACCAAGCCGAACAGTCTGGAGGAGACGCAGGATGTATGTTTACATCCTGCTGCTCCTCCTCCCGAATGCCGCTATTGCCCGCCTAGCAGCTTCTGATTTGCCACTATGTGCTCTCCCTGCTGTACATGCTCTGCTGTCCTCCATGGCTGCTGTCTGCTGCTGCACCTGTCACACTGCATGACAGGCAGCAGCGCCTGAGGCACAGAGCTCCCTCATGGCTCCTTATCACCTGTTCATCGTCAGGGGCGTGGCTACATGGCGCATACATGGCAGAGCTACAAGGGAGCAAGACTGACTGACTGAAGACACAAGGAACAGGAGAGGATGAGCTGCCATGAGTGTGTATTAATGTCAGCAACTGATGTGGGTATGTGTACAGTCAGCGCTACTAATGTCGGTAACTGATGTGGGCAACTGATGTGGGCACGTGTAAAGGCAGCGCTACTAATGTCAGCAACTGGTGTGGGAACGTGTGTAGGCAGCGCTACTAATGTCGCCAACTGGTGTGGGCACTTGTATAGGCAGAGCTATTAATGTCGGCAACTGATGTGGGCACGTGTAAAGGCAGCGCTACTAATGTCGGCAACTGATGTGAGCATGTGTATAGGCAGCGTTACTAATGTTGGCAACTGGTGTGGGCACATGTGTAGGCAGCGCTACTAATGTCGGCAACTGATGTGGGCACTTGTATAGGCAGCGCTACTAATGGCGGCAACTGGTGTGGGCATGTGTATAGGCAGTGCTACTACATTCGGCAACTGGTGTGGGCACGTGTATAAGCAGCACTACTAATATCGGCAACTGGTGTGGGTGTTATGTATAGGCAGCGCTACTTATGTCGGCAACTGGTGCTGGCCCTTGTATAGGCAGCGCTACTTATGTCGGCAACTGGTGTGGGTATATGGTTACACAGTGCTACTAATGTCGGCAACTGGTATGGGCACATGTATAGGCAGTGCTACTAATGACGGCAAATGGTGTGGGCATGTGTATAGGCAGTGCTAATAATGTCGGCAACTGGTGTGGGCATATGGTTATGCAGTGCTACTAATGTCAGCAACTGGCGTGGACACATGTATAGGCAGCACTACTACTGTTGGCAACTGGTGTGGTCACGTGTATAGGCAGTGCTACTACTGTCAGCAACTGGTGTGGGTGTTATGTATAGTAAGCGCTACTAATGTTGGCAACTGGTGTGGGCATGTGTGTAGGCAGCGCTACTAATGTCGGCAACTGGTGTGGGAACGTGCATAGGCAGTGCTACTAATATCGGCAACTGGTGTGGGCACATGTATAGGCAGTGCTACTACATTCGGCAACTGGTGTGGGCAAGTGTATAGGCAGCACTACTAATATCGGCAACTGGTGTGGGTGTTATGTATAGGCAGCGCTACTAATGTCGGCAACTGGTGCTGGCACTTGTATAGGCAGCGCTACTTATGTCGGCAACTGGTGTGGGTATATGGTTACACAGTGCTATTAATGTCGGCAACTGGTATGGGCACATGTACTGTATAGGCAGTGCTACTAATGATGGCAAATGGTGTGGGCATGTGTATAGGCAGTGCTAATAATGTCGGCAACTGGTGTGGGCATATGGTTATGCAGTGCTACTAATGTCAGCAACTGGCGTGGGCACATGTATAGGCAGCACTACTACTGTTGGCAACTGGTGTGGTCACATGTATAGGCAGTGCTACTACTGTCAGCAACTGGTGTGGGTGTTATGTATAGGAAGCGCTACTAATGTTGGCAACTGGTGTGGGCATGTGTGTAGGCAGCGCTACTAATGTCGGCAACTGGTGTGGGAACGTGCATAGGCAGTGCTACTAATGTCAACAACTGGTGTAGGCAGGTGTATAGGCAGCACTACTAATGTCAGCAACTGGTGTGGGCACTTGTATAGGCAGCGCTACTTATGTTGGCAACTGGTGTGGGTATATAGTTACACAGTGCTACTAATGTCAGCAACTGGTGTGGGAATGTGTATAGGCAGTGCTACTTATGTTGGCAACTAGTGTGGGCATGTGCATAGGCAGTGCTACTAATGTCTGCAACTGATGTGGGCATATGGTTACGCAGTGCTACTAATGTCAGCAACTGGTGTGGGCACGTGTATAAGCAATGCTACTAATGTCGGCAACTGGTGTGGGAACGTGTATAGGCAGTGCTACTAATGTCGGCAACTGGTGTGGTCACGTGTATAGGCAGCGCTACTAATGTTGGCAACTGGTGTGGGCACGTGTATAGGCAGCACTACTAATGTTGGCAACTGGTGTGGGCGTTGTATATAGGCAGTGCTACTAATGTCGGAAACTGGTGCTGGCACTTGTATAGGCAGCGCTACTAATGTCGGCAACTGGTGTGGGTATATGGTTACACAGTGCTACTAATGTCGGCAACTGGTATGGGTACATGTATAGGCAGTGCTACTAATGTCGGCAACTGGTGTGGGCATATGGTTATGCAGGGCTACTAATGTCAGCAACTGGCGTGGGCACGTGTATAGGCAGCGCTACTACTGTTGGCAACTGGTGTGGTCCCGTATATAGGCAGTGCTTTTACTGTCAGCAACTGGTGTGGGTGTTATGTATAGGCAGAACAACTAATGTTTGCAACAGGTGTGGCCACTTGTATAGGCAGCGCTACTAATGTCAGCAACTGGACTGGGCATACGGTTACGCAGTGCTACTAATGTCGGCAACTGGTGTGAGCACATGTATAGGCAGTACTAATGTCGGCAACTGATGTGAGCATATGGTTATGCAGTGCTACTAATGTCGGCAACTGGTGTGAGCACATGTATAGGCAGTGCTACTAATGTCGGCAACGGGTGTGAGCATATGTATAGGCAGTGCTACTAATGTCAGCAACAGGTGTGAACATGTGTATAGGCAGCTCTACTACTGTCGGCAACAGGTGTGGGCACTACGTATAAGCAGAGCAACTACTTTTGGCAACTGGTGTGGGTGTTATGTATAAGCAGAGTTACTACTTTCGGCAACTGGTGTGGGCATGTGTATAGGCAGCACAACTACTGTCAGAAACTTGTGTGGGCATATGGTTACGCAGTGCTACTAATGTTGGCAACTGGTTTGGGCTTTACATATAGACAGCGCTACTACATTGAGCAACTGGTGTGGGCACTATGTATAAACAGAGCAACTACTTTTCACGACTGGTGTGGGCGTTATGAATAAGCAACGCTACAAATGTAGGAGTACTCGGGGCATAATGTGTGTCAATGTCATATGTGTGGCATAATGAATAATGTGCATTACTGTGTGTGATATAATGTATAATGGGCTTTGAGGTGTGAAGCATAATATGTTATGGAGATTATGGTGTTATTGGTACTTTTATGTGACCACGCCAATTCCCCATGAAGCCAGACATTAGGCGCGCACTCTCCCTGTTTTTTAACACATGGCACCACAATGGCTAGTTACAGCACTGTGTTAGGTGAATAAGATTGTGCTACTCTGTGCCGTAATTTGGAGTGGGAGTACTATTGTGTTACCACGCCCCTCCTTTTGTAAAGTTTGGGTGGATGCAAATTTATTGTTTGCAGGAGGGTGCCGAATCCCCTAGCACCGGCCCTGCTGGTAAGTATAATTTCCTTCCACAGGTAACCCCATGGATTACTTCAGGAATGGACCACCGAGAAACGGACGGAGGGCGACCTACCTACGGGCTCAAGATAGGTAAGTATCAGTATGTAGGGACTCTGGGAAATAAAGCTTTATTTTTCTTATGTGTCAGTGTGTTTATTTAACTATTGGTTTTGCTGTGTAACTAAGAGTCCCAGCAAGCCCATTAATGGGCCGCATGCTGGGACTTGTGTTTCTCCAAGTCCCAGTATGCGTTCCATTTCTGTTTTTTACACCTTTCATCAGCTCGATGCCCACCATCCAGGGGCATCGAGGACAGCCCCAGCCTTCAGCATGGGCAGGTACGTTCTGGAGGGGGGGGGGGGCTTCTTTGGGGGATCCCCACTTCCCCAGGACCCCTGCCCATGCTGACCGGTCAGCGGGTTAATGCTTTGGCCGAGGGGACTTGTATAAAAAGTCTCCCCCCCGGCTGTGGAATTACCCTGCTGGCTGGTTGGGCCCGGTGCTGGTTCTTAAAATACGGGGGACCCCTAGTCATTTTGTCCCCCGTATTTTGGGAACCAGGACCGGCCCTTGGGCCTTGTGCTGGTTGTAAAAAATAAGGGGGACCCTATGTCAATTGATTTTTTACAACCAGGACCGGATCTTTGAGCCTGGGGCTGGTTACATGCAGGCTGCCTATACGAATTTGTATTAGCGGCCGTATATACGGCCGGTAAATACGAATTATTACGCCATGGGAAAATACAAAGCAGTCGTATTTGACTGCTTTGCAAATTCTCCTCAGGAATACGAATTTGCATGCGGCTATAACAGCTTTATGCATTCGTATTCATTCGTATTAAGAATACCAATACGATAATTCGTATTCGTATTCTTAGTAAATTTCCCCATTGTGTTTTCACAGTGTGTTTGTGAAAAAAATGCAGGCATGCACAGGTAATTTTTTTTGGGTGGGTCTGTGATGTCAGGGATGACCGCTGCCAGCACAGAGGGGTAACTGCAATGGAGTCATCTGCTGCCGGGCTCCTACTCCTAAGAGGGCACCTCTCCTCCCCTCTGAGTTTGAGTCAGTTATTTGAAAGACATCAATAGATATCGCTTCTTTGGCTAAATCCAATAGACATGACAACTCTTTTTATTCTAAACATAATTTTTACAAATGTCACATGCTGTATTAGAACCCATGACCTGTTCCTCTAGAACAGGGGATGGCAATTATTTCAGCTTAACACATCCAGTAAATATTTGAGAGCCACACTTTGGTAAAGGGGTTGTGGCCACTCAAAAGGATGGGGGTCCTTGAGTGTAGTGTATCACATCATGTACCCTTTATACACGTTATTAAATACAATAGTGTACTGTAATAGTATACTTGCCCCTTACACATTATGCCACACGAAATAACCCAAAATTCACATTAAGTCACACAGAATGCGCCAAAATTCACATTATGCCACATCCAACGATAAAACACTCTGTTATGTGGTGGGAGGGGGTCTTTTTACAGTTGCTGCCTGTGATGCAGTTTTGTGCCCCCCTTAAATATAAATATGAGAGAGAGAAAGAGAGAGAGAGAGAGAGAGAAATGGATGTATTAATACACAGCAACATTTCAATGCTCAAAATGCATTGTCTTCAGGCTTTCAATTTTTTAAGCTTCAATTCTAGCTATATGAAGTAAACACACTGCATAGCTCTGCCTAATAGTAATGGTTTTAAATTAAAACATATACATAGTCTAAGGGCGAAATATAATAGGGTGCAATATTTTTAGGTGTGTAAAAAACACACAAAGCAGCTTTAGGCATTTGCCTATGGGTGCTGGCCACTACAGAGCGGCACCACATGCTCCTGATGAATATTTCTATATACAGTAATTCCTTTATTTAAACTCCTCTTCCTAAAGAGATGAGGAGCAGGGCCACCATGGTAGCCCAACTGTTATCAGCAGGCACTGACAGCAGAAATGATTGGCCTGGATGTACAGTAGATGCACATGCAGCAGTATGTGTTAGAGCAGCGCTGTGTGCTGAGGATAAGCCACCTCTTTTGTAATGCAGAACTGTCCGCTCTTTGCAAAATCACCTCCACCCCACCACCCGTGATAGCACCCATGTTACTTTCCACCCTACAACAAGCACCCTGCGTGGAGCAACAGGAGGAGGGTGGGGGGGGTTAATGCAAAAGATAAAATTGTATGTCATTTTCTCAGTCACCTACAAAATGCTATTGGTGACAGCAATCAGTGCATGTTTTGTAAGCTACAGACATGGCCCACTTCCCCCGACCCCACTGTGACCCATGTTTTCAGGTATACTGCTGCACTGTCTGGTGGAAAAGAGGTGTCAGTGTCATATTTCGAGATATAGAGGCGTATAGATAGTCGGGTATAGAGCAGGGCTGGGCAACACCGGCCCTCCAGATGTTGATGGTTTTTGCTATGTGGCCATGCTGAAACTGATGCAAGGCATGCTGGGATGTGTAGTTCATCAACATCTGGAGGGCCGGTGTTGCCCAGCCCTGGTATAGAGGATCAGTGATGTAGTGCAGGGTATAGAGGGGTCAAAGACATAGTGCAGGTATAGCAGGGTCAGTGACACATTGCAAGGTACAGAGGGGTCAGTGATGTAGTTTAGGGTATAGAGGGAGCAGTGGTGTAGTTTAGGGTATAGTGGGGTCATTGACACAGTGCAAGGTATAACTGTGTCACTGATGCAGTACGAGGTTTAGTTGCAGTGTAGTGTATAAATAGGACAATAATGTAATTTACGGTATAGAGGGGTCAGGGATGTAGTGTAGAGTATAGATGGGACAATGATGTAGTTTACGGTATAGAGGGGTCAGGGATGTAGTGTAGGGTATAGAGGGGTCAGTGATGTAGTTTACGGTATAGAGGGATCAGTGATGTAGTGTAGGGTATAGAGGGGTCAGTGTTGTAGTTTACGGTATAGAGGGATCAGTGATGTAGTGTAGGGTATAGAGGGGTCAGTGTTGTAGTTTACGGTATAGAGGGGTCAGTGATGTAGTTTACGGTATAGAGGGATCAGTGATGTAGTGTAGGGTATAGAGTGGTCAGTGATGTAGTTTACGGTATAGAGGGGTCAGGGATGTAGTGTAGAGTATAGATGGGACAATGATGTAGTTTACGGTATAGAGGGGTCAGGGATGTAGTGTAGGGTATAGAGGGGTCAGTGATGTAGTTTACGGTATAGAGGGATCAGTGATGTAGTGTAGGGTATAGAGGGGTCAGTGTTGTAGTTTACGGTATAGAGGGATCAGTGATGTAGTGTAGGGTATAGAGGGGTCAGTGTTGTAGTTTACGGTATAGAGGGGTCAGTGATGTAGTTTACGGTATAGAGGGATCAGTGATGTAGTGTAGGGTATAGAGTGGTCAGTGATGTTGTTTACGGTATAGAGGGGTCAGGGATGTAGTGTAGAGTATAGATGGGACAATGATGTAGTTTACGGTATAGAGGGTCAGGGATGTAGTGTAGGGTATAGAGGGGTCAGTGATGTAGTTTACGGTATAGAGCAGTCAGTGATGTAGTGTAGGGTATAAAGATTTCAGTAGTGCAGTGAAAGTGCCTCTGTACCTGTAAAAGTGCCCCCTGGGCAATACTATATATACCTACTTCGGTGTCTACTCTGTTTAAGTATTGGGGGCTTTTTCCAAATGTTGCTATGGTGCCTATAAAGTTCTTGTTACACCCCTGCCAGCTTCTGTTCTATACTGTGCCACTGTCTGCTCCTCTCTTTGTGATTTTACCTAGCATATTCACTACCAGCACAACTCCCTATATATTCACGCTTCCATGAACTCACCCCGCAAATTTCACCCCCTCACTGCAATCGGATCTTGCATATTATATACACCTCTTTCCCATACCTCCCATATAATTATTAATTATAATTATTGGATAACTATTGAATGGGATACATTTATATGACTGCTGGTGGGGATGCTAGTGGTTAAAATACTAACGCCAGCATCCCAAAAAAGGAAATCCGTCAGGGGCCCATTAAGTTTATTTAACCTAAACTTAACTTCCCTGCTCTGACCTTAACCCTCCCCACTAGTTCCTAACCCTAAACTTCCCCCTGCAGCCTAACCCTCCCCACTAGAACTTAACCAACATGCAATGCAGCCTAACTCTCCCCACTAGTACCTAACCCACATGCCATGCAGCCTAACCCTTCCCCTGCACCCTAACCCTCCCAGCAAGTGTCTTACCCTAACCTTCCTACCCTGCAGCCTAAACCTAACCCTCCCCCTTGCACCCTAATGCTGACCCTCCCTGCAAGTGCCTGCAGCTACCTATCCTACAGTCTAACCCTGACTCTTCCCGCTGGTGCCTAACTCTAGCCTACATACCCTGCAGCCTAAACACACACACACGCACACACATAGGCTAACCCTGTGGTGGAAGGTATTTGGGGATGCAGCTATTGTGTAGCTTTGCCTAGGTGTCTAGAAATCTTGCACCGTCACTGAGTAGGTACTATTCTCCTCCTCACAGGGCCAGATTAAGGGCCTAATGGGCCTGGAGCTGAAAAATGTTCAAGGGCCTACAGTATTATGAGAAGTGGAGAAGGTGAAGCCAATACCATGTAGGCAAGTAATACCCATATACTATATGCCCCAGTGTCTACCTAAATATATAAAAGTACTAAAATTTCATAAATGTGTAAAATCGGAATCCAATTTTAATACTTCTAATTTATGACCAACCATGTGGCCAGCGGGTGTCTGTCTGGGGATTATCATGCTGTCATGGTGATGGGCCTATTTTTATGTGGAGGTCTGGAGCTGCAGCTCCATCTCCATCCATTGTTAATCAGGCCCTGCCTCCTGGAAAACAAAGCAGCCACTGTAGTAAACATTATTGGCCTCCAACGATCCCCCGACATATTAAATAAACAGTTTTTATATGTAATGGAGCGCAAGAACTATCTAGTAACATATTAAAGCCTTTTTATGTGTCCGCTGGACACAGGAGATATGCAATTACACTTCTCCATCTTCTCAACAAATTTGGATGTATTTCCTTTCTAGACATATGTGTAACAGAACAAGTCTTCCTGCCCACCTACATCTCCCACAATCTTATTTTATACTTACATTTTGGAAGTATGTTATTTGCAGCATATGATACCTTTTAATGCTTTATGAACTTGTCTTTCAACTAATTTTACAATATAATTGTATATTTGCTTTTTTAGTGCAGAAGGCAGGAACTGATATATGGATGTTGAATCGCAACCAAACCAAAGTTACCAAGTATACCCAATATGTAAAACAAAGTGAATATGGTCAAAATCTGTCTTTTTCCTAGTTCACAACTTCACCGCAAATTGGCATTCAATGAATATAATAGCAGTCTTGCATTACAAACTGTTCTAAAGTGTATTTTAATGTTAATCCATACACACCATACATAAATACCATACTGTAACAGCAATACGCTATACTAGTAGTAGGGACATTACTATTACTTACTGAGTGTTCTGTGTGAATCAGGAAAATACAACACTGTAATGAAATGTTTCGAAAATATTCTAATTTAGTACTAAGGACAAGGTAAAGAAAGAACATCATAGCAAACAGCTGCATACTAATAAAATACAAATCACAACTCAAATATATACTAAGCACCAGAATGCATTGCCAGCTTTTGTTGGCATTACCCCATAGAAGCCTATGGGCTTGTTTCCGCATTTACCTCTAACAGGGATCCAATCGGATCCAACCAAGCACCACTCGCGGCCACCACAGGATTCCCAACTCTTATCGGGAGACCAGTCCTTTGTTATACTTATTGCATATGTTATTACTTATGCAGTTACTATGTCTGTGATAAATGGTATGTCTGTGGTAAATGTACTGCATTGCAAAGTTAGTGCTAGTCATAGCCTATTGATAGAATTTTACTAATGGTTAATGCCACTGCCATACCTGGTTGCTTCCGAGCTCTGGACACATTGGGCCTTGTTTTGGTTTGATCGCTCCCCAGCGCGTTCGCACGGGGGAGCAATGTTTTATGTGCATGTGCAGATGGTAGGTGCGAGTAGGCACGGCGAACTGTTCGCCGCCCCGTTCGCACCTAGCAGTGCAAGTGGAGGTGTGGGGCGGCGGTGATGGGCTGCGCCCATGGGAATACCCAGCGTTTCATGGGTGTTCCCCTGAAAGCACTGGACATTCCCTTGAAAATTAGGCCATGATGCAGGTCCCGGGGCAGGCAGCTGATGTTACCAGATGTCAGCTGCCCGCCCTCTTCCCGTACAGGGAGCACGCATAGCTAAGACACCAGAGAGTGTCTTAGTTTTGCGTGCACCTTCCAATTCATTTGATGGTCAGCGAATTATGCAAAACATTCATTTGTAGCTGTGTGGGGGTATTCGCCAAAGGAGGGGGGTGGTGGGCGGTTAGCTGTGCAAGCAACGTTTCATCCACACCTAATGCTGTGATTTTCGCAGGGTTGCATGTGGACCAGAAAAAGGCCCATTGTTGCTTGCCCAGAGCACAAAAACTGTGTTTTCAGGGCAGAAAACATGTCTCCTGTTAGGTTAACCCTTGGTGCTCCAGGAAAAACAAAACCAACGAACAAACTGATGCAGGGGAATGCGGGGTGTTTTATTGAAAAACTGAATAACACAGGAACTGATGCAGAAAACAGGAACAAACTTTATGAAACAAAATATGACGTGGCTGGATAGCAGAATAAACACGGAGGTACCGGGTACAGGTGCAGGTGCAGGTGGTCTGGCAGTAGGCTGAGGCTTAGGCTGAGGCACGAGGCACAGGACACGAGGCAATGGCTGTAGAAAGCTGTGGCACAAATACACGAGGCACAGGACACGAGGAAATGGCTGAAGGAGGCTGAGGCTGAGGCACAGGACACGAGGAAATGGCTGAAGGAGGCTGAGGCTGAGGCACAGGACACAAGACAATGGCTGAAGGAGGCTGAGGCACAGGACACGAGGAAACGGCTGTAGAAGGCTGAGGCACAAGACACGAGGTACAGGATACAAGGCACAGGACACAAGGTAACAGCTGTAAACTCCTTCCAATACGCAGACAAGGCAGATAGGGAATGACCAGCCCTGAGTACTGGTCTCAGAGAGAATATATAGGCCAATAACAGGTGTCTCACATGAGCAATTGTCTCTAACACCAGGCACCTGATCCCACAGAGTCAAGAGAGAGACAAGTCCAACAGGTGCCTGGTGCCCCCTAGTGGTAGTACACATGAAAAGGCAAACAGACATAACATTATGCCCCCCTGAAGAAGGCGGATTCCAGACGCCTTAAGAGTTATCTTCTCCTCCTGTTCTTCTTGTTTCTCTTAGTACCAGATGAGGTAGCCTTACAGAGCCCAGAGGCCTGGAGGGAGTCCTTTAAAATATCCCAAACCTCTGGTGGACCGAACCTTTTGGTAATTGCTTCCGTGAAGGCAGCCAAATCGTGCAATGCTGGATCTTTAGAGTCCACCAAAAAATTCGCCCATGCCAGTGACTCCCCTCTAAACCTCATCAACATATGGCAAATCAATTCCTCCATATTTGTACCTTCCCAAGGCTGGCAGAAAAAGGCATTAAGCGTGGAAATATTCCCGTCAAAAAAGATAGTTCCGGGAATATACCCCGTGTCATCGAAGACTATGCCTGGGGTTGTGGTACTGGTGTCCCCTTCTCGGACCCCTGGCACGTCAGGCGGAACCTCTCGGACCTCTGGCACGTCAGGCGGAACCCCTCGGACCTCTGGCACGTCAGGCGGAACCCCTCGGACCTCTGGCACGTCAGGCGGAACCTCTCGGACCTCTGGCACGTCAGGCGGAACCTCTCGGACCTCTGGCACGTCAGGCGGAACCTCTCGGACCTCTGGCACGTCAGGCGGAACCTCTCGGATCACTGGCACATCGGGTGGACCCTCACGGACCTCTGGCACATCGGGTGGACCCTCACGGACTTCTGGCACATCGGGTGGACCCTTACGGACTTCTGGCATGGCAGGTGGAAATGCTCTGAAAGAAAAAACATTGCAACTGACGGCCGACACGGCGGCCCTCAATTTATGCCCAATGGAATCAGCAGGAGCGGACTCAAGACAGGGGGGCGCAGGAGTCACAGAGGCAACAGGCCCGGAGGCCAGGTCAGAAGCGTCCTCAGGCCCGGAGGCCAGGGCAAAAGCGTCCTCAGGCCCGGAGGCCAGGGCAAAAGCGTCCTCAGGCCCGGAGGCCAGGGCAAAAGCGTCCTCAGGCCCGGAGGCCAGGGCAAAAGCGTCCTCAGGCCCGGAGGCCAGGGCAAAAGCGTCCTCAGGCCCGGAGGCCAGGGCAAAAGCGTCCTCAGGCCCGGAGGCCAGGGCAAAAGCGTCCTCAGGCCCGGAGGCCAGGGCAAAAGCGTCCTCAGGCCCGGAGGCCAGGGCAAAAGCGTCCTCAGGCCCGGAGGCCAGGGCAAAAGCGTCCTCAGGCCCGGAGGCCAGGGCAAAAGCGTCCTCAGGCCCGGAGGCCAGGGCAAAAGCGTCCTCAGGCCCGGAGGCCAGGGCAAAAGCGTCCTCAGGCCCGGAGGCCAGGGCAATAGCGTCCTCAGGCCCGGAGGCCAGGGCAATAGCGTCCTCAGGCCCGGAGGCCAGGGCAATAGCGTCCTCAGGCCCGGAGGCCAGGGCAATAGCGTCCTCAGGCCCGGAGGCCAGGGCAATAGCGTCCTCTGACCCGGAGGCCAGGGCAATAACGTCCTCTGACCCGGAGGCCAGGGCAATAGCAACCCCCTCCTGGGGCTGGATAGGACCCCCTCCTGGGGCTAGACAGACGGAACCCCCTCCTGGGGCTAGACAGACGGAACCCCCTCCTGGGGCTAGACAGACGGAACCCCCTCCTGGGGCTAGACAGACGGAACCCCCTCCTGGGGCTAGACAGACGGAACCCCCTCCTGGGGCTAGACAGACGGAACCCCCTCCTGGGGCTAGACAGACGGAACCCCCTCCTGGTGCTAGACAGACGGAACCCCCTTCTGGGACCGGATCATCGGGCTCCTTGGCGGGGACCGGATCATCAGGCTCCTTGGCGGGGACCGGGACATCGGACCCTCTGGCGGAGACCGGGACATCGGACCCTCTGGCGGAGACCGGGACATCGGACCCTCTGGCGGAGACCGGGACATCGGACCCTCTGGCGGAGACCGGGACATCGGACCCTCTGGCGGAGACCGGGACATCGGACCCTCTGGCGGAGACCGGGACATCGGACCCTCTGGCGGAGACCGGGACATCGGACCCTCTGGCGGAGACCGGGACATCGGACCCTCTGGCGGAGACCGGGACATCGGACCCTCTGGCGGAGACCGGGACATCGGACGTTGGCCTCCCCCCAAGAAATTCCTCAGATGGTAGAGACTCTGGCTGGGCAGCTCTGGGTAGAGACTCTGGCTGGGCAGCTCTGGGTAGAGACTCTGGCTGGGCAGCTCTGGGTAGAGACTCTGGCTGGGCAGCTCTGGGTAGAGACTCTGGCTGGGCAGCTCTGGGTAGAGACTCTGGCTGGGCAGCTCTGGGTAGAGACTCTGGCTGGGCAGCTCTGGGTAGAGACTCTGGCTGGGCAGCTCTGGGTAGAGACTCTGGCTGGGCAGCTCTGGGTAGAGACTCTGGCTGGGCAGCTCTGGGTAGAGACTCTGGCTGGGCAGCTCTGGGTAGAGACTCTGGCTGGGCAGCTCTGGGTAGAGACTCCGGCTGGGCAGCTCTGGGTAGAGACTCCGGCTGGGCAGCTCTGGGTAGAGACTCCGGCTGGGCAGCTCTGGGTAGAGACTCTGGCTGGGACTTGGCCCGAAGTTCCCCAATTTTAGGCCTGCGATTGGGACAGGAGTTCAAGAAGTGTTCGGGGCTGGCACAATATAAACACAAAAAGTTATTCCTGCGAAAGGCACGTTCTGTAGCCGATAGTGGAGCACGAGGACCACCAGTTAGTGTATAGACTACATTAGGAGCCACATCGACAGATGGTAAAAGAGTATCTTGAGGACAGGAATAAATGGTAGGTCCCTCTTGCGGTATGGAGGATTGTTTTGCTGTCACATGTCCAGGAATACCAGAAGCAGAATAAACTTGTAGCAATGCAGACATTTTCTTCAGAAAATCAGGAAAAAAGACACAGACTTGAGCCAATTGAATACGCAATAAAATTATGTCTGCATGCAAAGGGTTAATTGCAGTTTTTTCACAGGAGTCATCAGCAACCCTGCAAACACCTGGGAGCTCTGCACACAAGGTTTTAATTAGAGAATCCAGACTGACATGATCCTTAGAATTCTCTTGTCTGTTTAGGCTGGTCATTATGTTAGGTTAACCCTTGGTGCTCCAGGAAAAACAAAACCAACGAACAAACTGATGCAGGGGAATGCGGGGTGTTTTATTGAAAAACCGAATAACACAGGAACTGATGCAGAAAACAGGAACAAACTTTATGAAACAAAATATGACGTGGCTGGATAGCAGAATAAACACGGAGGTACCGGGTACAGGTGCAGGTGGTCTGGCAGTAGGCTGAGGCTTAGGCTGAGGCACGAGGCACAGGACACGAGGCAATGGCTGTAGAAAGCTGTGGCACAAATACACGAGGCACAGGACACGAGGAAATGGCTGAAGGAGGCTGAGGCTGAGGCACAGGACACGAGGAAATGGCTGAAGGAGGCTGAGGCACAGGACACAAGACAATGGCTGAAGGAGGCTGAGGCACAGGACACGAGGAAACGGCTGTAGAAGGCTGAGGCACAAGACACGAGGTACAGGATACAAGGCACAGGACACAAGGTAACAGCTGTAAACTCCTTCCAATACGCAGACAAGGCAGATAGGGAATGACCAGCCCTGAGTACTGGTCTCAGAGAGAATATATAGGCCAATAACAGGTGTCTCACATGAGCAATTGTCTCTAACACCAGGCACCTGATCCCACAGAGTCAAGAGAGAGACAAGTCCAACAGGTGCCTGGTGCCCCCTAGTGGTAGTACACATGAAAAGGCAAACAGACATAACATCTCCAAAGCCTTGTAACCTGTTTATTGTCACAAGTCATACTGCTTTGGGGAGATTTTTTGGAGCAATGCATGACATTACAAATATATTAACAAAATCAAACTATATACCATAGGAGGAAAACTTTCTCTGGATCAACCAAACATTTTTGCTTCCAGGTTGTAATGTTATTCTATGCAGCTTTGCCTTTTCTAACCAATTGGCTGTGCCATACACATAAGATGCAGTGGTACTTGTGTTCTCCCTGAGAATGAAGAAGCATGGGAAGTGCTTATCTAATCAGAGAGATGTGCACGGAGCCCGTGTTTTGGTTTGGTTTTGACAAAACCAACCTCAAATGTTTTGGTTATTTCAGTATTTTTTTTTCATCTCTTGTTAAAACAGCCTAAACAATGGAATGTTTGGGCCTCTTGTTGTTCCTAAAACATCAATAACATTACTTCCGGTATGGTATGACTTAATGACAGTTGGGATTCTGACAATCACTTCTCTGACATCGGAATAACAACTGTCAGAAGCCCGGCAGGGGCGCTTGCTACCTACTCTATTCTCCCTCTATTGAGTCGTGGACCCCCACGAGGGAGAATAGTCCATGTAAAGGTGTCCATACACGGTGCAATTGCACCATGCGATGCGCGCTCCCATGGTTATCTAATAGCACAGAACAAAAAGTATGTGCTGCACGCAATCGCATGCAAATTGCATGCGATTTTATCGCGTGCGATCCAATGCAATGTGATTTAGTACAAAACACATGGGAACAATCTTGTAGTGTATGGGCACCTTTAGTCAGGATTTCAACTGTCAGGCTCCTGACAGTTGGGATTCTAATGTAGGAGAAATGATCATCAGAATTCAGACTGTTGGTGAGTCATCCGGCACCCCATTACTTTCCAGACCTTTCTATTGTGAGATGGCACGTTCAATAATAAGGGAGGGACTTATATATGCCAGAGAAAAACATGCAAAGTTCATCTTTAGATTCAGAACTCGATTCAAATAACTTTGGGTGTGTTTGATTTTCAACAAAGCCAAACTGCTCCTATCTACTTATAATATAGAAAAGCAATTCTCCTTTGTACCATTATGCTTTTAAGATGGCCATTTAAACACATTTCTAACTACTGAATATACTGTATGCCCTTATGCTTTACTTGCATTTTTCTTGTTGGCAGCTCCTTCCTATTGCCACCTTCAATATATGCATAAGTTGTGTAATATAAAGTATTTGCCAGGCATTTTTTGTAGCAAAATAGTTGTTTGGATAAGTAATGAAAAGTTACCTAACTTGATCAGTAGCTGTCTCTTCCCTGACCGACGACCGTGTTCTGTCAGAAACTTCAATGTTTGTGATGCAGTCCTACGGTACAAAATTTGGTGCTGTTCTCTGTTTCTTGTTATCACTGTCACCAAATTGTCCCACCGGAACAGTTTATATGTTATGATCGCTGAAGTAGAGCTCAGTTCATAAGAAGAAGACCTCATGGTGTGCTTGCTGTATCTGGATAATAATAATTTACAGTAACAAGTAAATTTGATAAAGCTGCCAAGTGCAGAGAAACGCATCAGGCAGTGCTTGCCCACCCTCCACCACCCAATTGGGATTGTAGTCTGAAACAGCCGGACAGGATCGAACTCTCATTTGGACCCCTTATTCCACCTCTGGGGCACTACTTATACTCACCACTGTTCACTAGTACCATCTCCTTGGCCTTCATCTTTTACTGTCAGTGGACTCCACTTTGGACTTTACTTTGGACCGACCACTTGGACCTTGGACATTGTCTATACAGCCTATCTTGTTTGCTAAACCATGAGTGGTAACCATATCATCTAAACTGTTTGGGCCTAATAGGAACGGACTCTCCCCTTATACCGCTGCTATACTGTGGATATGAGCTTTATATCAATCAATATGTTTTTATCATAATATGTCTTTTATATTTTGTGTCATTTTACATTGATTGCCTAATTGAATAATTTGTAAAGATCATCCAATTCTTAGATATTCTCTATATTAGAGTGCTGCTACCTTTCTCTCTTTTTTCTCTTTGTTAACAAGTACATTTTGTTCAATTTGATTCTATTTTATTTTTCCTTTAGTGCAACTATGCTTGAGGATCAGGTCCTTTTTGTGATAGCTTTAGATTACTTGTAAACTTTAAAGTGATTGAATTTTCTTTTATAGCTAAACGTAGTAGTTTAATGTTCTTTGTTGGGCTTCAAGCTGGTAGTTGCACATACAAGATATCTTTAGGTACCATCTTTATCCTGTAATACCGGTGATGATTGGCGGTGGCTAGCGAAGATGTGGGAGCGCACATCAGCACTCACTGCGCGCACATATACACTAGGAGATTTTGAGCTCAAAGTAACTCAAAACAGGAAAAGTAGCTACTTTACTTCTCACACTTGGCCTTATTCTAATTTACTCTTTATGACAAAGTCCTTCTTAGAGGGACAAAACCATGTGCACTGCAGGGGGGCAAGTGTAAAATGTGCAGATAATTAAATTTGGATGAGTTATTTTGTTTCTGTGCAGGGTAAATACTGACTGCTTTATTTTTACACTGCAATATAGATCTCACTTTGAAGTAAAACCCCATCCAAATCTAATTATATCTGCACAAGTAACATCTGCCCCACCTGCAGTGCACATGGTTTTGTCCATCTAAGAAGGATTTTGTCAGAAAGAGTGAACTAGAATAAGGCCCACTATTACACAACTTAATCTTGCTTCACAAACTATTGCGAAATCCATGTGAATTATGTTTTTCCAGTGTATAAGGTGAACTGAAGTTTTAGACAACAAAGTCTCAATGCACTGAGTAAACTATTTGAACTGAACTTTGACTTTAAATGGCAGTCTAATAAACGAAAATATCTTGAGTCTTACATTACAAAGCACTGAGGAATTATAAGCAGTTAACACTCTTCCGCTGGCTGAGACACTTAAAGCTGACTTGTAAACTTGGAACAAGTTTTATGTATCATGGATTGAATGGATCAACTCTGTGAAATGTAATCTCTTATTCTTGGCTTCTCTTCCAAGAGTCTTAAAGAACTTCAATCCAATAATCTGTTTGGGTGACTTTATGGTTCCTGATCTACATTAATAGCATTAAACCTCCCAATTGGCTTGGTACATACTGTAGGTAAGCATATTTCACATTTTCCTTTGGATGGACAGTGAAAATACTTTAGTGGCCACCATTTTTCCCCCCACGCTGCCAAGGTACCCTCAATTCCAGAATTTTTAAATACATTTTCTGGTCCTCATGTATTCAGAGGTCTTCCTGATTGCACAAAAGGGCCAAAGGTCTTCCTGACTGCTCCAACTGTTGTTTGGATGGGAGACAGGATTAAACCGTAGTTGAAACTGAGCTTTAAAAACAAGCAAAGAGAATTTTGTTAATTTTACATTGTTTAAATAAAGAAAAATATCAGATAATTGAACCAGATGTTGTTTAAACTGAGGACCTCATTCAGCCGTAGCTGGTGCTTCAAATTCCAACTCAGATTCCAGATTATCAGGAATCCGCTCAGGCCCCATTTTCCAGGAATAGCAAGACCAGGGCCTTCCTCTCTGGATGCATACTTCCAGGCATCCTGCGATGTTCAACCTGAGGTCGAGATGTTGATTGCAGGCTACAACCTTGTTCGCAGCACTGGGATCGCAGAAGCAGCAAAGAAGTGTCTGACAACTCCTTATGCATTCGCAATTTCAATTGACAAATTTGCAAAGATGTTTATGTGTGGCTTTGCAAAGCCATCTATTGCTGAATTAGTCCATAGATCGGAAAATTTGTAACTGTTTTTAAGTATGAACAGTGAACAACTAATCTTGGCGAAAGCCTTGAATGAGGACATAGAACAGCAAAATGTGAATTGTACCTGTGCACTTATAAACACCTGGAAGGAAGGTGGTCTCACTTTTTCTGTTTATGTCTCTCTCTCTCTACCTCTCCCCCCCTCCCCCCCCTCTCTCTCTCTCTCTATTTCACTCAAACACACAAATCGCAAGTTTTAAAAGTTTGCAACATAAATAATTCTAACATCTGTGTAACTTTCAATGGATAAAGGGACTTATTGTACAGTTTGTTAGTCTGTCTTCCTGCTTTGCAATCAAACTCACTTACCTGTTTATCTTGACGTCTAGTCCTAATGTTTGAAAACACAATTTATTTTCCACACCATTACTCATGCTTTATTGGCAGTGTTAGCATAGACTTGTTGATTTAATGACCACTTTTATCTTTGGACCAATACATGAAATGTAGTAACAAATTATTTAGAGTTGCTGGCTACAGTAATATGTGTTTGCACAGCAATTGGCTTGCACAACACACCCCCATTTTATGCACTGGCAGAATAAGAGGTAGAATATAATTTAAGTTGAAACTGCTGACAGAATATATTTCTGAATAGATATTTAGCTATATGACAACCCATTTAATCCTCATAAAGTCAAGATACAAAAATACAAAAAAAATAAATAATGCGAAAAATATATATAACCATTCACTGTATAGATTTTCATGTCATGTAAATGAGCATTATGGAAACCTATCCCTTGCTTACTATAACATTAGGACAATATAATATATACCTCCTCATTTTCCATTTTGTTTGTCCCCTCACTACCATCTCTGTGCATAATTTCTTCCCCGCTTACTCCCTCATCTCATTGTACCTAATCTATGTCCCTCACTGCACATCCCTCCGGGGATGGATATGATGGGGATCAGTTTGATCACTCCTTGTATACCCCTGCTTGCCACTTCAGGGTTGCCCTGAGGAAGATCTGCGAAGCATACGCCGGCAATTACTGCCGTGCGGCCACGTTGCATGTACCATACTCCAGTCTGTGTCTGAACTTCTGGTCCTTTTCAGGACTCCAATGTTATATAGATATCCAAGTTTGTGTCTGCAATACTAGTCCTTTTAAGGACTTTAATGTACCATCATATACCTAATGTATGATACGATTCTCTCAGGCAAAGATTAAACAGCCTGACCTGACGGGGGACTCCTTTGAGCACCTCCGAAGCAACAGGACGGAGGCTCTGGGATCCAACCAACCTACGTTTATTCAAAGTTTAAACATGTGCCTGAACAATCTAGCGGCACACTAATTCTTTATACGTCTGAGCTGTCCCCCATATTAGAACCTGCAGCACAACTTAGAGCTGCTACTCCATTTAATATAAACGTGCTTGTCACAAAAAATTTAATATACTCACGGCAATTGCTCACAAGGTGAATCTGGCAGTATCACACAGATCTGCCACCTCACCGCTGAATTTGCCTGGGGACAAGTTATCAGTGAATTAGATACTTGTTGACAAAAACTGTCAGGAATATTATATGTTTCCGATTTCAGTGGAAATCTGCCACAGATAAAAATGAAATAAAATTGCAACATTGTTTAAATAGTATCATATACAACAGGAGATTAGCTTAAAAGACCAATCAGTTTGTATCCTACAGTCCGGTAAGTACAAAACTGTGAGATCATTTGTGTAACCAATGTGCAAAATTAAATTATGTATAAAAGCCAGATTTGATGGGGGACTCCACTGGGTTGCTACCCCAAAACAGATCCCAGGCTATATGATAAAGTAATAGAATACCTATATAGGAACATTAACAAAGCACATTAATGCTTGTGTATGTCTCCAGTGTGAACCAAACGTATACACACTAGAAGATCGGATGATACCACTTACTCTGTGATATCCCAGCTCTCCAATCAGTGAATAAAACCAGTCAATTAAAATTGAAACTGATTGACCTCACCATCTCCGAAATAAGTCCAAGGTCAGAGCTTCTGACAAAGACTTGATCCACGAGATATACCTTTAAATAATTAACCCTACTAAATTGAATATATAGGCAAATCCAGCCATTAGCAATAAAAGGGTGAAGGTAACACATTCAAAGAGATCTCTGTAATAAAGAGTCACTACATGCAAGCACCGCACGTGCAGGTTTTTAATATTCACTGTAATCACGCCGTTCAATGTTCTATGTAGTTTGTTATATTTCGCAGTTTTAATCTAACCCAATAAAAGGTACATTTTAATGTGTAATAGGTTTTTTCTCTTTTGGTGCACCACACCTGTGACAATCCCTACTCTGTCTCCAACCAAGTTCTGTTAATATTTGTCTGTGGTAGAACACCCCTGTATCCCTATCTATATTCTTAAAATATCTACATTCACAGGGGGCCAGATACTAATATTCACACTTAACTCTTCAGACCTTGTGCGATTGAACCCCCAAAAAACTGTGTATACACTTCATAGAAACACAGTGGCCTATTAGTCAAGGGGCCAGATGTATTAAGCTTGAAAAGGGACAAAAAGGAGAGTTATTATTATTATCATTGTATTTATAAGGTGCCACAAGTGTTTTGTAGCGCCATTTAAAGGAACAGTACAGGGAGAAAAAACTTAGCATCACAGTAAATAAATAACAAAATAGAATACAGGTAAAAAGAGCGTCACAGTCAATACACATTACAGCTTAAATAAAAGCAGTGAGGATGGTATCAACGTACTACTAGGGGCTGGTGTCCAAAGATGGAGATGAGAATGTGGAGGAAGATGGTAGATGAGTGTTTGAGTATGGAAGAGCTGTGAGTGAAATGTTAAGAGAAGAGGGCCTTGACAACAGGAGGGAAGAGGGCCCTGCTCTGAGGACCTTACAATCTAATAGGAAGGGAAGTCAGACAGGTTACCTGAGGTGCAAGCAAATGAGCGGTGGCTTGATAGCAGGATGTAAGTAGGCAGAGTTGGTCAAGGCATGTTTTTAGGGGGTCAGAGGACCAGCCTCAGGACTAGGTTATGCAGCGGAAGGGTACGCTTTGATGAATAGGTGAGTTTTCAGTGCCTGTTGGAAGCTTTGTAACATTGGAGAGAGTCTAATGGAGCAAGGATAAGCCTCCAGCCAATCAGCTCCTAAATTCCATGTCACAAGCTGTGTTTGAAAAATGACAGGTGGGAGCTGATTGGCTGGTGGTTTATCTCTTTCCATTTTATCATTTTTCAAGGCTTAGTATATCTCATCCAAGGAGAGAAAGTAGACTTCTGCTAATCCGCTGTGCTGAGCTGTGGAGGGCCATGGAGGCCTCTGAGCAGCAGTTGTCTTTCTCTCCCCTCACAGCATGCTTCTGCACTGCCACTAACTGGCTAGTATTAGTCAGGTAAGACAGGTAAGAAGTGTTACGGGGGATGGGCGGGTGACACTGATCATCTCTGTATCCACCCCTGCACATACAGTATTTAATCTTTTTACATTTACCACTATCTGTCTTTCACCCTCGCCCACTCGCCCTGTCTCTCATCTTTTCTTACCAGTGTCCAACACATTTGATAGTGTGTGTGTGTGTGTGTGTGTCAGGGGGAGGATAAGGGGAGCTAACATTATAATACTTTGAGTATCAATATTAAAAGGGCAAGGTCAAAAACAAAGCCGTCCATTGCTACCATTAATTATTTAACTATATAAATACTGTAGTAATCATAGTTGCTAATTTTCATAGATTCAAATCTAACCTTCAGGAAAATACATAGATAATTATTACACATGATTATGAATGGATCTGACTAGAGGGGCCTCAATTTGGTACCTTGCCTTGGGCCCCACTGGGTCTTAATCTGGCATCTATTCCGTGCCTGCATCACAGGCATTATAGTGGTTGTGGAAGGTTGTTGAAACATAGACTAGATTTACCAGTTGCTTCAGCTTCCTGAATTATTTGTATTTGTCTATTTCTATGTTCCCTATATGTGGATACTATTGAACAAGTTGAGCACCCTGGGAAAAATAAATACTGAATGCAGTTTCAAGAGAAAAGAGGACCACATGTATTATGTTTTTTGTCTTTCTTCAATGACTAGAGACTGAACGTTGGTTGTCTCACTTTTCCTGGTGATGTTGAACCCTTAAATCAAACGTTTGATTCATTATAGAGGTTTTCAGAAACATTTGCACCTTTGACAGAAGGCTAGTAAATAACCATCATAAAACTCTGACCAGAGTGTCGTGGAGCACACTTGTGCATTGAATGTTAGTCATGTTACACGGTACATTTATGTATCCTCTCTGAATTGCATTATTTCATTTGTTTTCATGGTCATTCATTTAGTCTGGCCCACAGGGAAAAAATCCTCCTTGTCTGTGGTTTGGGTGAATGCCTCCATGACTATGAGTTCCTGTGGAAGCTGTAACAGAACTTTAACCAGAAAATACTTAACTAACTAAAACCACGACCCAAAATTATATATCTCTTCTCTACATATTACATATTAGGTTGTTTTACTAAAAACAATGCCAATATTCTTTTGTAAATACATACCATGGTTAGTATTCTAAAGATTAAATATAAGTAATTATATAATGTGCTACATATAGTTTAACACATTACCACTTTATGGATAGCATACAGTAATATATTGCATAAAAAGTTTAAATGGCTGCTTATTGCATTGCTGTATTGATGTGGCAAAAATACACTTTAATACATATTAACTGTAGCTTTGCGGATTAATAAATTAACCCAATTACCATTTTAATCTTAGAAAAAAATGTTGATAAGGAAAACTAATATGTAATTGCTCCGAATTTAGCGATGTATAAATTGGTCAAAAAATGGAAGAAACTATGACCATGTAGTATCGTATTCACTATTAGAAAGGTATCCAACCGCAGCAGGGTTCGCTCTTGCCTGCTAAGAAGAAGTAGCCTATAGTTGGCCCAGGGTAGCCAACAATGACAGTTGAAGATTGGAAAAACATTACACTGGGGTTGATGACAATTATAACATATGCCCATTTGTGGAACATTGTACATGCGCCATGAATGATCACTAGAAAATATGGACTATAAAGAAACATGCACATTTTGATTTCATTTACCCTTACAACATGCATGTCTCTAGACCTAAGAGTACAAATGCCTAAACTAGAATTGTGTGTGTGTGTGTGTGTGTGTTTGTATGGATGTTCCACGATAACGCTCATATCCTTTAACGTTCTTCAAACTTTGCACACTACTGTATCTTATCACCTTAAGGGACAATCCAAGTTGAAAGATGAGTTTAATTAGATGATCCCTTAAGGGTGTTGTCATAAGGGTCCATGGTATTTCTGTTGTTTCCATGCATTTGTGTTATGTTATTTAGTTATTATTACTTATTTACAGTTTCTATATAGCGCAGCAGATTCCGTTGCGCTTTACAATTGTAAACAGAGACAAATTAAACTGGGTAACAACAGACCGACTTGGAGGTAGGAGGGCCCTGCTGCAAGCTTACAATCTATAGGGACATAGGAGGGAAACACAAGGACAGATATGTTGTTGGAAAGCTTATGACTTTCTGAATACAACCAGGTCCGCTGAAAGCACTGCCAAGCCCCAGTAAAAAAACAGACCGGGGTAAATGTAAGGGGGAGTGGCCACGTTCCTGTCAAAAATTTGCATGGGTGAGGGCTGTGTGTCGGCACACAGGCTACTGCTGCAGCTGCCTCTAACCCCTGCTCAGCACATGGCACTGAGCAGCGCGTGCTGAGTGGGGGAGAGAGGCTGTGTTGCTGTGGCAGGCTCTGCCTTCTACTCCAACTGCCTGGTCTCTGCGGTGGGGGAGGGTGCTCGGGACCCGGGTCCCTCCAACATACCATGGCCCGGGTACAAAGTACACCCCCCTCTCAACAGCACTGAATACAACACAAAAAAAACAGTCTCCTTTAAGTGGACCCTTAAAAGCCTATAAGGGTCCATTAAATAAAGAAACATTTTCACTTTACAAAATTTTTGAGAATTGCATAAGCATATACTTTCAGACGGCCCTTACGAATAGTAGTATATAATAGTGGAAAGTGTACACCATAGATCAGTGTTTCGAAACTCCAATCCTTGGGGACCCCTTGTCTGTATCACAAGTGGAATAATTAGCACCATCTGTGGAGCTTTTAAAATAAGTCAGCAACTGATGGATACACCTGTGCTCCAACTAGTAGATCTGTAAAACCCGCAATGTACAGATGGAGCTGCTCTTGTTAGACGGGGACCTGCCGCAACTATCACCTTCCACCAGGGCTGCCACCCATCTGGAATGGGGCGCGCACGCACAAGACGCGCGTGTGCCCCATTCTCTTTAACACTCCCTGAAGCCTGCACCGAAGCCCCAACCGTTCCCAAAGCCAGCCTGCCTGCCTGCCAAGTTGAGGTACTGTACACCCCGCCCCTGCCAACCGCCAGCTCCGCCAGAAACTGCAATATGGTGAGCTGGCGGGCTGGCTGAGAGCAGCTCTATCTGTAGGAGGCCCCTGACGTCCAGAGTTGGGAATTTTTTTTTTATTTATTCAAAGCATGAATAAATAAAAGGATCCCGATCTACAGTGCATTGCAGTAACAAATAAATTCGGACATTATTTTGTGTTATAAATTATTTCCCCATACTATCTATCTCTCTCTCTCTCTCTCTCTCTCTCTCTATATATATATATATATATATATATATGGGGTATCCGCACTCACGACCATCATCCGTCAGCTTTGTGGGGTGCACCTTTAGAGTGACATAATATATGCCCCAATATTATATCCAGAAGATATTAATCCAATAAGGGCACTCACCAAGATAAAAAGATCAGTATTTAATAGTATCTCTTAGAATAATTACATCTTACTTTGTAGTCAGACAGCATTTCGGCCACTAGAGGGCATTTGTCAAGACACAGCACAGCATACATCCTCACACCTCCAGAGATCAGGATACTGATTATAATGTATATTTATATATGATGTACTGTATATGGTCAAGATTAATGAAATGCTTGAGAGATTTCTGGGGCAGTACGGATGGTGTAATGGTTAGCATTACTGCCTCACAGCACTGAGGTCATGGGTTCGATTCCCACCATGGCCCTAACTGTGCGGAGTTTGTATATTCTCCCTGTACTTGCGTGGGTTTCCTCCAGGTACTCTGATTTCCTCCCACAATCCAAAAATATACTGGTAGGCTAATTGGCTCCAAACAAATTAACCCTAGAATGTCTGTGTGTGCGTGTACATGTGGTAGGGAATATAGATTGTAAACTCCACTGGGGCAGGGACTGATGTGAATGTTCAAATATTCTCTGTAAAACGCTGCAGAATATGTGTGCGCTATATAAGAAACTGTTAATAAATAAATAATACTTTCACAGCAGGGGGCCTCAGCTGAAGGAGATGAAAAGGGATAAGGCCTCCATACACATGAGATTTGGGCCAATTTCCCCTAATTCCTATTGATAGTGCTGAGAAATTGGGTGAAATGCATGTGAATTGCATCCGATCCAATAGGCGGTCCTTCGCGCATCAGAACTGAGTCAGAGGTCGCTCCTGTCTGCACATCTGACCTCTGACTTGGGCCCTCGCTCGGTTGGCAGGGAACTGGGTCGCATTCGATACATCACAATCTGAAGGACAGAATACAATGTATCGCAACTGATCCTACCACCCGGGAAGGTCCCGGGTGGTTCAAGGGCGATCGGATGGCTATACACTGCCGCGAGAAAGCACATTAGTGTATTGCCACCTATAGAGCAAAGGTGTTGGTGAAATCACATGAAGAGAAAATATTACACTATAGAGAACAATAAGGGGTAAATTTAGTACAATTTATAAAAATGAAAAGAGGTGATGTTGCCCATAGCAACCAATGAATCTATCATTTCTCTATTTCAGCCTAGACTCTGATTTGGATCTTTCATCCATGTGAATTTTATAAAATAGATTATCTCATCCATTCGTGGAACAGCAACATGTCTGCAAGTCAAGCCAGTACATTCACCAACAAAAGTTAGTTCTATAAAGGATAACACTTATGTTTGCTGTACAGAACATTGGGCAGATGTATTAAGCATGGTAAAGAGATAAAGTGGAAAGAGATAATGCACCAGCCAAACAACTGTGTTTGAAAAATGACAGTTGAGAGTTGATTGGCTGGTGCATTATCTCCTTCCTCTTTATCCCCTCTTTATCTCAACTTTATATCATCACCAGGCTTAATACATCTGCCCATTATGACATATTTTAACTGCAGCTTTCCAGATTTTTTACTAATGGCAAAAACTTTTAAAAATAATGGGTATGTGTTGAACCTGATTTGCATTTATTAACCAAAACAATAATTTTAATGTCATTTATTTCTTTTTGATGGAAAATATACAGTTTCTGTTTCTAGAGCACATAAGCTTCAGGTTATGTGAGGTGTCAGGATTTGTGATGCTAACCTTGTTTGAGCCACTGCAAACCATGACTAAGTAATTTTCCACTCTTAAAACAGTTGCAATAATAATTTTTATTTTATTTTATGAAGAGCTAAGGAAACACATTCATTCTGTATGTTTTTCGAAACTTGTTAAATAATGTCTGCCAAAGTCCTGATAAGAATTCTGCGGGTGAGACAGAACAAAACTCATTGATTCGGAACACAGCAGCAACAGGGTGTGTGACAAATGAATAAACACAGCTAAACCAAATGTGTAGGATGCTCGGATGAGAAACAGGAAAGGCTGGGTCACTGGAAAGTCTGGAAGTAAGTAAAAAGAGGAGAGTGTATGAATTCAGAAGGACACAAAATCAGACGGTTATGATAGTACTAAGATTTCCTGTAGTGGGATGGATCAAAGCCATAAAACACATAATGGTAATATATGTTTTGATCTGGTGATGTCTGAAGGGTACAGTAGTGCTCATAATATATGTCATAACACATCAGCCGTTGTTTTATTATATTGCAGGCCAAAGTATAGCTGAAATGAAACAAAATTAGAAATAGTATAGTGTAGGTGAGATATGCCACCTGCTAATTCTGCTGATCCAAGCTATGATTTTTAAAAATTGTTTTTTTTTTAGGGCACTGTGTGTCATACAATAAAGACAATTTATGTAAAAATATATTTTGTATAATTTCGTTATTAAGGCCCCCATCCACTAGTGCAGGGCTGGGCAATTGCGGTCCTCCAGATGTTGATGAACTACACATCCCAGGATGCTTTGCATTAGTTTTGCTATGTGGCCATGCTGAAACTGATGCAAGGCATGCTGGGATGTGTAGTTCATCAACATCTGGAAGGCCGCAATTGCCCAGCCCTGCACTAGTGCGATATGTATTTCTTATGATTCCGAGCCTCCGGAACAAGGGATCGGATTAAAAGTGGTCATATTGCATGCATTTCTCTCTGATTCCTATCCGAGGCACGTTCTCATTCTTATCGGATTTGCGAATTGATATGGCTGACTTGAATATTTGTCGTATTCCGCAGCCATGACTGGGATCTCATATTATGCATTGTATGCTAAAGGATTGCATAAGATGTATCGTATGCGGTCCAGCCACCCAGGAGCTGCCGGGTGAGTAGGTGGGGTATCGCATGGGAGGTATCACATGTGACACCTCATGCTAGTCAATAGGGGCCTTTACAAATCAATGGTGTATGAAGTTACTATATAAAATTCAGTAGATAGCAAGGATAATTTTGTTGGTACACAAAGAGGATTTGGTATTTAACCATGAAACATTGTATCATATCGTTAGAGCTTTATAAGATAAGGTTTGTTACCATAAACTGTAAACCTTTTTAAATTCTAGTAAATGTGCTGCCTCTCTCGGCTTGCAGGAGAGAGGGGAATAGCGGATTGTGATGCCCCCCTCTCTCCTGGACCTCGGCGGCGACACAGAGAGAGCCGCCGGACCCAGCGCGTGTCCAAAAGGCTCTCCCTGTACGCCGATTGGGAGGTAGAGCCTCCACCTTGCAAGAAGAAATCGGCCCATCTGGCCATCAGCCCCTCTGGCATATGCCAGAAGTGCCAGCTGGCCAGTCTGGCCCTGGGATATATAACTTATAATAAATTGAATACAATCTAACCCACATCCCCACCTCCAGGGACACCCCCACTCCATCTCTAGTCTCATAATAAATATTAAGCTTGAATAGGATTAGTCTCTATGCAGTGGTGCGAGCAGAAAAACATTCTTAGTGGTACTGTGCCGCGCGCTGAAAAAAATGGGCGTCATCAGGTGCGTGGTCAGGGGCGTGGCCATGTGACAGGAGGGGGAGTGGCTACATGACAAAACTTTAGAACACAATGACATTTATGTTTGGGCTTGTGCATTGCATCCTGCACACAAAATGTAGGAGCCAGGATCAAAGTGTAGGAGCCAGACAAACCATAAATAGGGATATTGCACGACAAAGGCGCGTGGCAAAAATCTACACATTACTGCCTGTTACATGTCACACACCCAATACATATTAACCATGCCATAACGCCCATTACACATTACAGTATGACACACATCGTAATGCCCATTACACATGCCACACATTGGAATACCTATTACATATAATACCACACACCGTAATGACCATTACACGTTATATACCAAACACTGTAATGCCCATTACACATTATGCCACACACTGTAATGCCCATTACATATAATACCACACACCGTAATGCCCATTACATATAATAACACATGCTGTAATGCTCATTACATAATATGCCACATAAGTGCTGCTTTTCTACATGCTCGTTGCTATGGGTTTCATGCTCAATGCCAGGGGTTTCAATATTTCATGCTTGATGCCAAGGATTGCATGCTCTCCTCCAGGGGTTTATAGAAAAGGATTGTGCCAGCGCTGGCTGTACTAATAATCCTACACAAGACGGTTCTTAATATAATATTTATCATCTATAATAAAGCAATAAAAACATATAATAAACAATATATGAACAATATATCACAGGGATAATTGACGTGATGTATGATTCTCTATAAAGAGATTGCTGACAAGTGGAAATTTGTTGTAGTGTATATTACCATCCAAAATGATCTTCTGGTGTATAATTTGTATCCAGAGTTCATAAGGTGACGTGGTAATCCTGGAATGCTCTATAATTTCAAGAGCTCAAGCCTCCCGTTTAGACGTATCCTCTAGTACAGGGGTGGGGAACCTTTTTTGTACCAAGGGCCGTTTGTATGGGAAAAAACTCCTACGGGGGCCATATGTAAAAATTTCTCTTACAAATTGTCCAGAGGTAGTCGCACCACCCTCCGGTGGCTTGATGCTGAATAGGACTGATAGTCTCCGGCTGCTGTTGATTAAGAGGAATCTCACGAGAACTACGACCTCTCGTGAGAATTCCCCTGTACTTGACTCCGGGTGGGTGGACTTCCTCATTCAGACCGGATACGGGGGCCGCATACGGCCCCCGGGCCTGAGGCTCCCATCCCCTGCTCTAGTAGCTGAAAACTTTAGGGATCATGCAGATATCCCAAATGGTTGGTGGTCCATATGATTTGGGATGGCAGTGGGAGATATTTGTAGGCTCAACGCGTTTCCCTGGACAATATACCTCCGGCTTCCTCAGGACCAAATGACAATTGCTCCTGAGGAAGCCAGAGGTTTATTGTCAAGTGGGCAGCTGCACTACTTGTGAATGGAATGTTATTTCCATTCCAAATGATGTTCAAATTAGTCACATTATCAGAGGTCCCATTAGTAAAAAGAAATGAAGATTGATTAATCATAAAAATAATTATTATAGAGCCATATGGAGCTTGCAATAGGTCGACAGCAAAACGATTGACATGTATTAGGTCAACATGTTTAAAAGGTTGAGGCCATGAAGAGCTGCTCCTTCAGATTTTGATTGCTCTTTGCTCATTGGTAGTCCTATCAGCCCCAAATTGTGATCGCTGATTTTTTTATTCAAATAAATGCCACAGTGTATGATTATGGGTGGTGTCAAGTTAGAGGTGCGGGTGTAAAATCCAGTGTTATGCCCAAAACAGTTTCCAGGGCATACAATAAATCACGCTATTGTAGAAAAATTCAACCTAACAATACTATATCAATTAAGAGAGCGCACTGTGTTGATCCAACAATTATTTAATAAGTTAAAAATAGTAATACATTTATAAAGACCATACAAAACGACAATAATGTTAAAAATAATAATAAAAGATATATCAATCAATTAATTAGTGATGATTGATATATATTTTATTATTATTTTTAACATAATTGTCGTTTTGTATGGTCTTTTTAAATGTATTAATATTTTTTACTTATTAAATAA
Organism: Crinia signifera; assembly: GCF_055691185.1. Classification (NCBI taxonomy): domain Eukaryota; kingdom Metazoa; phylum Chordata; class Amphibia; order Anura; family Myobatrachidae; genus Crinia; species Crinia signifera. The sequence continues at coordinate 146,655,137 of NC_139221.1, read as the reverse complement.
TTCAACACAGTGCGCTCTCTTAATTGATATAGTATATTGTTAGGTTAAATTTGAGTGATTCTTTTGGGAGCAGCACATTAATTAATTATAGCTGTGATCATTCATAATTATTTGGCAATCAAATTTGTTTTTGATTTCTTGCGCCTAATATACTTAGTATAAAGTAAATTTTTTACAATATTGTAGAAAAATGGTTACAAACTAGTTACAGGACATTTAGTATTACAGTGATACCACACAACAATGAGGAAACACTTTATTTTGCCTGGGAGCTGTACTGTTACAGAAGACAACATCCCTCACAATCCTCTGGAGTCCAAACCAATTGGAGAGAGGACAGGTGAGAGTCAGGAATACCCCTTTCACACAGAGCTGAGAACTCTGGTAATTGCCAGAGCAAGCCAGTGTGACCTGGGTCCAGCCTCTGAGTAAAAGGGTCAACCTGGATTTTGCAATCCTGGTCTGATCCAGGTCCAACCTGTGTTGGCAGCAGTGTGAAAGACAAACCCGAGTCATTGCTGACCCCAGTCATGCAGGAAAGGCTTCCGATTGACTTGGAAGCTGTTGGATTATAGGATGTCACCCCAAGCATCCTGTGTGAGTGGCAATGATCCATATTTTGGCAGCAGTGTGACAGGGCTAAGTATATATGAAGCCTCGACATCGGACAGTTTTCAGTATCCCAGGTCAGTCGCAGATTGCAGATGGGGTTTCAATGTAAAAAAGTTATCATTGTCAGCAGGATGAGAAAAAGATCCCTGATGACTCTGAGACAGCAGTTGCCTGAGATGGCAATTAGAAAGCAGAGGAGCATTAGGACCATTAGAAGTGACGGTGCCATCTTGGTTGGAGCTGAGGTGGACAGAAAAGTAACTCCAGAGAGAATTTAGTCTCTTGAGAGGGGATGCAGTTACAATCCCGGCGGTCGGGATCCCGGCGTTCAGAATCCCGACGCCGGAATCCCGACCGCCGAAATGCAGACACTTTGCGAGCACAGCGAGCCCGCAAGGGGGGCGATCCACATCCCCCCTTGTCGGCATTTCGGCTGTCGGGATTCCGGCGTCGGGATTCTGAACGCCGGGATCCCGACCGCCGGGATTCAATACTGAATCCGTAGTCATTTAGATCCTTCACAGCCAACTTCTTGGGAACCGGAATAATAATTGAGCGTTTGAAGCAGTCGGGGATCTTCAGTAACACACGCAGGGGGGGTTTCTGGGTACTCAGAACCCCCTCCCCCAGGAATCGAAGAGCCCTAGTCTGAAAGCTCCATGGGTACAAGAATTTAAAAGATCGGACCTGGGGAACTGGAGATATCTAACTTCAAAGCAGTGGTCCCCATCCAACCCTGTTAATTGCTCTCCCCAGTCAGATATTCCAAAAGCTGGGACTCTCCCCCTTTGATCGACACTAGTAGCTTGTCTCTACTGTGCCCAGAACCAGACAGTAGCGCACGCTTCTGAGTACCCAGAAACCCCCCCAGGAGTCTAAGGGCCCTAGTCTGAAAGCTGAGGATCCCCTCTTTCCATGAGTATAAGAATTTAAAAAATCGGCCCTTGGAAACCGGAGATATCTGACTTCAAAGCAGTGGTCCCCATCCAAGCCTGTTAATTGCTCTTCCCAGTCAGATATTTCAGGTTCTGTCTGACTTAAAGTGGTATAACTACACTGCAGATGGGGTAGATGTAATTACAATTTTCTGAGGCTTGCCCAAACTGAATTTGAAACTGACATGTAAATATAAAGCTTCCAATTATTTGTGGACTACATGCAACTGCACCCTGCATGTAAAGAATGATGTTTTGGACAACTTGCATTGAGTGGCGCAAGAGAGGGGGGTACAAAGAACTCGGCCCAAGTCTGATGGAGGGGTCCCCTGTTACTGGCAGCTGCAGTAGCACATGCTGTGATGTAGCCAGGTAGCTGCTTAAAGTGCTATTTGTTTCAGTTTTTTTATTCTACACATAGGTTGATAGGAGCTTTGTGCTGAGCGATCTAGCATCGCTTAGATAACTCAGCACAGATCGCTCAGCACACAGCGCTGCAACAGCGATATGTGCTGAGCGATCTGTCACTGCCTATGTTCTCAATAGAGAGAACACGGGCGATGAATAGATATTTCAAGTATGCTTAAAAAATATGGTACTTGTTTCCTAGAACGGCCACAATCGCTGGCATCGTGTACCTTAAAGTTAAGGTACACGATGCCCGCGATGGACCCGATTTCCTTTGAAATCAGGTCCATTTTGCCGGCATTGGCAAAATCGGGGGCATTGCGTCGGTCGCGTGCATTAACATGGCCCCCGACGCGACGCGACCGACGCGATGCCCGCGATTTTGCCATAGGCTTCAATGTTAAAATATTTTTAACATTGAAATCGGGAGCATCGCGTCGGTCTTGTGCCATTATAATGGCACAAGATGAGATGGACTTGATTAAGTCCATCTCACATAGGAAACAATGTGAAATGGGCCAATATGACCCATTTCACATTGTATATGGCCCCGTCGTCACCCCACGATTGACGCCAACCCGAAGCGTGGCGAGCGCAGCGAGCCCGCGAGGGGTGGCGGTGCGCGTCCTCCGACCTTTTCATACCCCTACTATCCACGTCGGCGTGGAGTTGAGAATATAAAGTGTGGCGAGCGCAGCGAGCCACCGAGCCCGAAGCGTGGCCAGCGCAGCAAGCCCCGCGAGGGGGCGCGTATACCTGTGAAGTAATACGTGTCCCCTCGCGGGGCTCGCTGCGCTCGCCACACTTTATATTCTCAACTCCACGCCGACGTGGATAGTAGGGGTATGAAAAGGTCGGAGGACGCGCACCGCCTCCCCTCGCGGGCTCGCTGCGCTCGCCACACTTCGGGTTGGCGTCAATCGTGGGGTGGCGTTGAGGGGGTAAAATTGGTTGTCTGGGGAATAGTTTACATTGAATCCAATGTAAAATAGGGTCCCAGGGACCCTATTCACATTTGATTCAATGTAAAAATCGGGTCGATCGCGTTGGTCGCATCGCATGCGATTTAGTCGCATGCGATGCGACCGACGCGATTTTTCCGACACGATCACCCCGATGCAAATCGGTGTGGCCGTGCTAGGAAACAAGTACCAAAAATATCTAGGAAATATCTATATTGGTGAGTATTGCGCTGCTTGATATCTTATATGGGGCTCCGATTGTCTCTGATTGTGCAGAATAAATGAGGACACACTGTTTGAAAAATAGTATACATTTTATATCCTATATTAAAATGAAATCACATGTATCACAAAATCTTAATATACATACAAATTACAATACATTTAATAAATGAAACAAGCCTTTTTAAGCTCAAAATAGCAGCAATTAGCAATCAGGTCTCCACATTCATCTATGACATAATCAAACAAAGAACTTTGTAGCAAAACGCTCAAATAGACTTGCAATAAGTATCCATGGAGCTATGGGCCATTAAAGATCATGAGAGTCCATGTAGCCTCTGTTTTTATATATAGGAAATTTTGTAGGAGCAGCAACAGTCTCTTAGCATGTGTACATACAGGCAGAAATTTATTTATTTGGCTGTATTGCTGTAGGAGAACAGGGTTGTCATCAAGCAGGTTATTTGATACTTGTTTCCTCTCCCTTAAAAGTCCCCGTGAGCAAGAGATAATAGAATATACAAATGTCAGGTTTTTTTTGGTATCTCACCCACTGCTGGCGGCTTGCGCTGCTGGGTTAAGGATTTCCACTCCGTGACAGGCACTTTAGAAGATCCAGAGGTGGACACCTAATTCTAGGGGTGTCAGTGGTTTTCCTTTTCTCCTTGGATGGGCGGGATATGCTGAAAGCCGGCTGCTCGCGCCACCGCTGAACCGGGCGCCGGGATATGCGGGTCCGTAAGAGCAGTATGATCTTTGCTGGCGTGACAGCGTGGAGGATGTGGGAGACCCAATGCCGGGTAACTATGACGTCAACGCGTTTCGTTCCCTCTATCACCTGGGAACTTTTTCAAGACGGATACTGATACTCAGTAAAGGTGCTTTATATAGGCTAAAATGCTGCTTGTTAAACCATCAATTCACAATCAATCAATTAATATGAGCCGGCTGACTCGTTCATATACTCTAACTTTTAAATTACGATAAGACACAAGACAAATGATATATCAAACAGTGTGTCCAATACAATTCACAGTAGTCTATATTCATTTTGAAACAGTATTTTAATATTTATATGATAGCTGAATCCAAATAGCTTTGGACGTTTACGATAGAGACCGCATTTAAGTCACACCTGATTTAGGTGCTAGCTCGACTTTTATTATGGTTATTGTTGGTGAGAAGTAGCTTGCTGCTAATCCATTGGAGAATTAGGCAGATACACATAATGTTTATATCCAATATTCAGAAATGTTTTTTTTAATGAATAAATAAATAAAATAAAATCATATAAGAGGATACATATATGTGCATATATGGTTATAAACATAATGAATCATAGTTGGTAAAGATCGGGAATATAGTCAGAAGTCAATGGTGGATAATAATAATAATATAAGTATATAAACATAATATTATGGAAAATAAAAATAGATATAAAAATAAAAATAATAATAATAGAAATAAAAATAAGGGTAATTTTTCCTTTTTTACTTTTTATATATAGAAAACAGTAGATAATATTGTTAATGTATATGAGTAGAGAGAAAAAGAATATATAATTAAACAAAATAAAGTATCAATAATTGTAAATAGTAAAAAAACATTTTCAGCATTAATCATTTTAACCCCTTCATGACAGAGCCAGTTTGTGCCTTCATGACAGAGCCCTTTATTTCAAATCTGACATGTCTCACTTAAGTGGGGATAACTTTTTTTTGCTTTTACTTATCCCAGTGATTTTGAGATTGTTTTCTCGTGACACATTGTACTTCAAGTTAGTGGTAAATTTGGGTCGATACAGTCTGTGTTTTTTTGTGAAAAATACCAAAATATCGTGAAAAAATGGAAAATTTAGCAATTTGCAAAATGTTAAATTTTCTGCTTGTGAGACAAATAATCATACCACTCAAAATAGTTATTAACTAACATAGACCATATGTCTACTTTATGTTTCCATCATTATTTCAACTTCCTTTTAATTTTTTTGGACACTAGGAGGCTTACAATATGAATAGCAAATTCTCAAATTTTCAAGAAAATTTCAAACACTGATTTTTTTAGGGATCAGTTCAGTTCTGATGTGACTTTGAGGGACTTGTATGTGAGACACCCCCATAAATGATGCCATTTCAAAAACTGCACCCCTCACAGTATTCAAAACAGCATTTTGGAAGTTTGTTAACCCTTTAGGTGTTTCACAGGAATTAAAACAAAGTGTAGGTGAAATTTCAAAATTTCTTTTTTTTTGCAGAGTTTCAATTTTAATACATTTTTCTAACAAATACAGTAGATTTTACTAGAGAAATGTGACTAAAAATTGATTCCCCCAATTCTTTTGTTTTCAAAAATATCCTATATGTGGCCCTAGTGTGCACGTTGACCAAACCACAGGCTTCATAATAGAAGGAGCACCTACTTGATTTTGGAGCCTCCTTTTTATGAGATTTTTTTTTAGGCACCATGTAGGTTTCTAGGCACCATAAGTGCTAAAAGTTAGGAACCTCCCCCACAAGTCACCCCATTTTGCAATCTACACCCCTCAGGGAATTCATCTAGGGGTATAGTGTACATTTCAAACCCCCAGGGGTTTCACCAATTTTGGTACAACTGGGATGTGAAAATGGAAAATTACATTTTTTTACACAAACATGCAGTTCTGGCTCAAAATTTTTCATTTTCACAAGGTATGAAGGAGAAAAAGCACCCCAAAATCTGTGCCCCAATTTCTCCCGAGTACGGCAATGCCTCACATGTGACCAAAAAATACCAGTTGGGTGCATGGCAGGACTCAGAAGGGAAGGAGTGTTTTTTGGATTTTGCAGCACAGATTTTGGTGGAATGAATGGTGGGTGCTATGTTGCACCAATACAGTGGAACCCCCCCACAAGTCACCCCATTTAGCAAAGTACACCCCTCAGGGAATTCATCTAGGGGTATAGTGTACATTTCAAACCCCCAGGGGTTTCACCAATTTTGATACAACTGGGCAGTGAAAATGAAAAATTAAATTTTATTACACAAAAATGCAGTTCTGGCTCAAAATTTTTCATTTTCACAAGGAATGAAGGAGACAAAGCACCCCAAAGTCTGTGCCCCAATTTCTCCCGAGTACGGCAATGCCTCACATGTGACCAAAAAATACCAGTTGGGCGCATGGCAGGACTCAGAAGGGAAGGAGTGATTTTTGGATTTTGCAGCTCAGATTCTGGTGGAATGAATGGTGGGTGCTATGTTGCATTAGCAAGACTCCCAAAGCACCAATACAGTGGAACCCCCCCACAAGTCACCCCATTTAGCAAAGTACACCCCTCAGGGAATTCATCTGGGGGTATAGTGTACATTTCAAACCCCCAGGGGTTTCACCAATTGTGGTACAACTGGGATGTGAAAATGAAAAATTACATTTTTTTACACAAAAATGCAGTTCTGGCTCAAAATTTTTCATTTTCACAAGGAATGAAGGAGACAAAGCACCCCAAAGTCTGTGCCCCAATTTCTCCCGAGTACGGCAATGCCTCACATGTGACCAAAAAATACCAGTTGGGCGCATGGCAGGACTCAGAAGGGAAGGAGTGATTTTTGGATTTTGCAGCACAGATTTTGGTGGAATGAATGGTGGGTGCTATGTTGCATTAGCAAGACTCCCAAAGCACCAATACAGTGGAACCCCCCCACAAGTCACCCCATTTTGCAAAGTACACCCCTCAGGGAATTCATCTAGGGGTATAGTGTACATTTCAAACCCCCAGGGGTTTCACCAATTGTGGTACAACTGGGCTGTGAAAATGAAAAATTACATTTTTTTACACAAAAATGCAGTTCTGGCTCAAAATTTTTCATTTTCACAAGGAATGAAGGAGACAAAGCACCCCAAAGTCTGTGCCCCAATTTCTCCCGAGTACGGCAATGCCTCACATGTGACCAAAAAATACCAGTTGGGCGCATGGCAGGACTCAGAAGGGAAGGAGTGATTTTTGGATTTTGCAGCACAGATTTTGGTGGAATGAATGGTGGGTGCTATGTTGCATTAGCAAGACTCCCAAAGCACCAATACAGTGGAACCCCCCCACAAGTCACCCCATTTTGCAAAGTACACCCCTCAGGGAATTCATCTGGGGGTATAGTGTACATTTCAAACCCCCAGGGGTTTCACCAATTGTGGTACAACTGGGCTGTGAAAATAAAAAATTACATTTTTTTACACAAAAATGCAGTTCTGGCTCAAAATTTTTCATTTTCACAAGTAATGAAGGAGACAAAGCACCCCAAAGTCTGTGCCCCAATTTCTCCCGAGTACGGCAATGCCTCACATGTGACCAAAAAATACCAGTTGGGCGCATGGCAGGACTCAGAAGGGAAGGAGTGATTTTTGGATTTTGCAGCACAGATTTTGGTGGAATGAATGGTGGGTGCTATGTTGCATTAGCAAGACTCCCAAAGCACCAATACAGTGGAACCCCCCCACAAGTCACCCCATTTTGCAAAGTACACCCCTCAGGGAATTCATCTAGGGGTATAGTGTACATTTCAAACCCCCAGGGGTTTCACCAATTGTGGTACAACTGGGCTGTGAAAATGAAAAATTACATTTTTTTACACAAAAATGCAGTTCTGGCTCAAAATTTTTCATTTTCACAAGGAATGAAGGAGACAAAGCACCCCAAAGTCTGTGCCCCAATTTCTCCCGAGTACGGAAATGCCTCACATGTGACCAAAAAATACCAGTTGGGCGCATGGCAGGACTCAGAAGGGAAGGAGTGATTTTTGGATTTTGCAGCACAGATTTTGGTGGAATGAATGGTGGGTGCTATGTTGCATTAGCAAGACTCCCAAAGCACCAATACAGTGGAACCCCCCCACAAGTCACCCCATTTTGCAAAGTACACCCCTCAGGGAATTCATCTAGGGGTATAGTGTACATTTCAAATCCCCAGGGGTTTCACCAATTGTGGTACAACTGGGCTGTGAAAATGAAAAATTACATTTTTTTACACAAAAATGCAGTTCTGGCTCAAAATTTTTCATTTTCACAAGGAATGAAGGAGACAAAGCACCCCAAAGTCTGTGCCCCAATTTCTCCCGAGTACGGCAATGCCTCACATGTGACCAAAAAATACCAGTTGGGTGCATGGCAGGACTCAGAAGGGAAGGAGTGTTTTTTGGATTTTGCAGCACAGATTTTGGTGGAATGAATGGTGGGTGCTATGTTGCACCAATACAGTGGAACCCCCCCACAAGTCACCCCATTTTGCAAAGTACACCCCTCAGGGAATTCATCTAGGGGTATAGTGTACATTTCAAACCCCCAGGGGTTTCACCAATTGTGGTACAACTGGGCTGTGAAAATGAAAAATTACATTTTTTTTACACAAAAATGCAGTTCTGGCTCAAAATTTTTCATTTTCACAAGGAATGAAGGAGACAAAGCACCCCAAAGTCTGTGCCCCAATTTCTCCCGAGTACGGCAATGCCTCACATGTGACCAAAAAATACCAGTTGGGCGCATGGCAGGACTCAGAAGGGAAGGAGTGATTTTTGGATTTTGGAGCACAGATTTTGGTGGAATGAATGGTGGGTGCTATGTTGCATTACCAATACAGTGGAACCCCCCCACAAGTCACCCCATTTTGCAAAGTACACCCCTCAGGGAATTCATCTAGGGGTATAGTGTACATTTCAAACCCCCAGGGGTTTCACCAATTGTGGTACAACTGGGCTGTGAAAATGAAAAATTACATTTTTTTACACAAAAATGCAGTTCTGGCTCAAAATTTTTCATTTTCACAAGGAATGAAGGAGACAAAGCACCCCAAAGTCTGTGCCCCAATTTCTCCCGAGTACGGCAATGCCTCACATGTGACCAAAAAATACCAGTTGGGTGCATGGCAGGACTCAGAAGGGAAGGAGTGATTTTTGGATTTTGCAGCTCAGATTCTGGTGGAATGAATGGTGGGTGCTATGTGGCATTAGCAAGACCCCCGAAGCACGGTGAAATGATGAACCTAATAATCCATAGATGTGTGGTATATTTTGAAACACTCCTTTATACATAGGCCGGGTTTGTCGGGGCAAGTTTCACAGTGAAAAATAGTTTCCTTTCTTATTCCCTTTTTATAGCAAACTTTGCACCTTTTTTGTGTCCTGCCCTTTCTTGCAGTGGAGGGGATTTCGTTGGAAAAATGCTGCCCTGGTACAATACGGGGGCCAGTACTAGAAGTACTGGGGCCCTCTGCCTGCTGGTTCCCAAATACTAGGCCCTTTATGACTTCCTCTTGAAAGTGCATAAATGTCCCCCTCTGGCCGGTAGAACGGAATAGCACGTAAGCGTTATACAGTGCCATCTGGATGATATACACGGCCAGCTTCTTGTACCAGATATTTGTTTTCCGCAGGGCACTGTACGGCTTCAGTACCTGATCTGAAAGATTCACTCCGCCCATGTACTTATTGTAATCTAGGATACAATTTGGTTTTGAGGTGTGGGTACTGGTACCTCGTACAGGGATGGAGGTGGTACTGTCTCCATGAATTGTTGTCAGTATAAGGACATCCCTCTTGTCCTTATATTTGACCAACAACATATTTTCGGTGCATATTCCCCTGCTTTCACCCCTTCTTAGTACTTGGGCAATGTGTGTTTTGGGGAGGCCTCTTTGGTTCTTGCGCACAGTACCGCAAGCTGCTGTACCTCTTGAACCAAGGGCCTTAAACAGGGGGATGCTGGTGTAAAAGTTATCCACATAGAGGTGATAACCTTTATCCAGGAAGGGGTGCACTAAATCCCAGACAATTTTTCCACTAACACCTACGAGGGAGGGGGGGCATTCTGGCGGTTCAATTCTTGAATCCTTCCCTTCATATACCCTAAACTTGTGGGTGTACCCTGTGGTGCTTTCACACAGCTTATACATTTTTATGCCATACCTTGCCCTCTTACTGGGAAGGTACTGGCGGAATTTAACCCTTCCTTTAAAATGTATAAGGGACTCGTCGATACTAATACATTTATCAGGGATGTATAGCTCTGCAAATTTGGCACTGAAATGATCAATGACCGGCCTGACTTTGAATAGCCTGTCAAAGGTGGGATCATCTCTGGGTGGGCACTGTGCATTATCGGTGTAATGTATAAATTTATGGATTGCCTCAAAACGAGTCCGAGTCATGGCCATACGGTAAAATGGGGTGCTGTACAGAACATCTGTACTCCAATATTGCCTAATTTGTGGCTTTTTTACTATGCCCATATGAAGCACCAGACCCCAAAACGTCATCATCTCTACTGCATCTACAGGGGTCCACCTTGCAAATGATGACGTGGGGTTTTGAGCAATAAACTGCTGGGCATATAAATTAGTTTGGTCCACCATTAAATTTATAAAATCATCAGAGAAAAATAATTTGAAAAAGTCAATTTCTCTGAGACCTGTGGAATCAAATTGGATTCCTGGCATGGCCAAAAACTCAGGAACCTGGGGCTCAAAATTGTCTGGTGGTGGGGTCCATACTAGATCAATTATTGGGGGGGGGGTCTCAGCTGATCTACGGGGGCGTCTTTGAGGGGGTCCCTCATCACCGGAGGAGGAAGAGGAGCTTAAGACGAATCCTTCAAATTCCCCGCTTGCATCACTGGCTGTGTCAGAGTCAGAGGCAAGCATGGCATATGCCTCCTCCACTGAATACATTCTTCTGGATGACTGGGATGACATTTGGGATGACATTTGGGATGACATTTGGGATGCCATTTTTATTTTTGTGTTACTGGTAGTGAAATGTTTCAACACGTGTATAGTGTAGGGGGGGGGGTACAAACTTTATTTCAACCCGGGGGGTATGTAGTGTGTAGTGTGTATGTAGTGCAGAAAAAAAAAAATACTTTATACAAAAAAAAAAAAATTGAAGGGGTTAAAAAAAAAAAAATTGAAGGGGTTAAAAAAAAAAAAAATTGAAGGGGTTAAAAAAAAAAAATTGAAGGGGTTAAAAAAACAAAAAAAAAGGTCCTGCGCCAAAAATTGAGCACAGATGTTGGTCAGTAACGTCCGTCACTGAACAGCGCTCAAAGGCAACAGGAATTTGATCAAAAAAAAAAAAAATAGATCAACCCTGTGCCGAAAAAGCTGATCAGTGATGTACGTCACTGATCAGCGCACAGTGGCCACAGGACACCCACAAAATCACAGTGTGTGTAAAAAAAAAATTAAAAAAAGACCACACAGCACCCACAAAAAAAAAAAAGGTGATCAGTGATGCGACACTGATTACCAGTGAGGGGCAGCAGGTGCACAACCTTTGGTGCAACTGACAGTGCAACTGGCAGCAACTGACAGGTATATATAAAAAAAAAACCCTCTGCGCCCCCAAAAAGTTGCTGATCACCTCAGATATAGTGATCAGCACAAAAGGCGGGGGTAGCAGACACAAAATATACACTCTCTATCACTCTCTGTCACTATCTCTCTCTATCTCTCACTATCTATCACTATCTATCACTCTATGACACTGCAGCAGCACTGACAGTTATATATATAAAATAAAACCCCTGCACCCCCAAAAAGGGGGGGTAGCAGACACAAATCTCTCTATCTCTCTACCTCTCACTATCTATCACTATCTATCACTATCTATCACTGTATGACACTGCAGCAGCAGCACTGACAGTTATTTAAACCCCTGCACCCCCAAAAAGGGGGGGTAGCAGACACAAAATATACACTCTCTATCACTCTCTGTCACTATCTCTCTCTATCTCTCACTATCTCTCACTATCTATCACTATCTATCACTATCTATCACTCTATGACACTGCAGCAGCACTGACAGTTATATATATAAAATAAAACCCCTGCACCCCCAAAAAGGGGGGGTAGCAGACACAAAATATAGCTCTCTCTGTCACTATCTCTCTATCTCTCTCTATCTCTCTCTCTATCTCTCTATCTCTCTATCACACTGCAGCAGCAGCAGGAAGTCTCAGGAAGTCAGATCCAGGAAGCGTCCAGCACGCTACAAGCAGTGATCAAGTGATCAGGTAAGGTATTTGCAAGGATCAGGTAAGTATTAGGCAAGGATCAGGTCGGTATCACGGCAGACAAGCACGGTGACCGTTCTGCACGCTATTCCAGACCGGAATGGCGTCTGCAGCGCAGTCACCGTTAGTTTAAATGTCGCGCCTTGGCTGTGATTGGTCCGTGGGTCCCACGGACCAATCACAGCCTTGGGGGCAGGTGGGGTGAGGGTGGGGTGAGGTGTCATCGTCACCGATGACCCCCTCATGCCCCCTGACGCCCGGCGGTGATTGACACCTGTGTTACCGAGCGTCTGATTCGCTGGTAACACAGGAAAACGCTGTGAATGGCTGTTCACACTGAACAGCCAATCACAGCGATCGCCGACGGGGGGGCGGCATCGCAGCCCCCCCTGGGCATGCAGGGACATGTCTGCTGTCAGGGACAGCAGACATCGTCCCTCTGTCACTGCGTCTCTAGACGCAGTGACAGTTTAAAGTCATGACGTATATATACGTCATGTGTCGGGAAGTACTTCCCGGCCATGACGTATATATACGTCAAATGTCGTGAAGGGGTTAATCTAATTCTTATCCTGTGTATGTGTATACATATAAATTATTTGTTGTATCCACAATATATAATATATCCGAAAATAAAGTCCTATTATGCAAAATCATTAGCCCCATAAGTCATTCGTTCCATTGTATCTTATTTCATTTGGTTATATTCTGTTTTGTTTTATCTCAATTCCACCAGTATATTTATATAGCTAAATTCTTCCATATTTCTTTAGCAGTTCCTCCGTTATAAATCTCATTGTCCCTTGTCCATATGTAACTCAATTATATACACAAATGAATTGAGACTGCCTCTCTTGAGGTCCTCCTTGAGCGGGGAGAGATAGATCTGCAGCCCCGCAATGTCACTCATGGCGCACTGTGAGCGGATTGGTTTCTTTCCAGCCCACTCCCAGCTGGCATTAACTGTCTTTTCTTAAAAAATATCTAGCCCGACAATAATGACGCGAGTGTAGGACGCACATCAATATAGGCCCGACACACACAGCGCTTTCATTTAATTTTTAAGTGATCTAGTCAAATCTAGTCAGATCTCTTAGAAAATAGGCAAAAATCTGGAACGTGTGTAGGCCTCATAATGGTGCAAGGCCATGCCTCTGAAAAGTACCTAGACCTGGCCAGGCTCGCTACTGCCCTGTTTGTATTACATCAGGTATTGATCATTGAATTGACAGCAATTAGGTCTACAAGCATTAGGTCGACACCACTAGGTCAAAATGACTGAATGTCGACATGCAAGAAGGTCAACATGGGTTAGGTCAACAGGGTCATTAGGTCGGCTCAATCATTCGACATGATGAAGGTTGACAGTCAAAAGGTCAACATGGGGTTTTTCAAATTTTTTGACACAGTTGACATGGACACTGAAATGTAGCACTGCTCGCTGCGCTCATCATGCTTCGGGCTCGGTGCCTCACTAAGTTCGGCACACTATTTTACTCTCCCTCCACACCCTAGTGGATAGTAGGGCATGAAATACCACCTGTCGGCACATGTCAGTTCCAAAAAATTTTTAAACCCCATGTCGACCTTCCCTATGTCGACCTAATGATTTTGTTGAACTGATGACCCTGTTGACCTAACCCATGTCAACTTTCAGTCATGTCGACCTTTCTGCATGACGAACTTCAGTCATGTCGACCTTCATGCATATTGACCTAGTGGTGTCGATCTAATGCTTGTCGACCTAATGGTTGTAGACCTAGTGACCGTATCCCACAACACCAGGTACACAGTTTCTTCCTTTTTCTTATTCGATTCCCAAATCAGAATCAGGCTCAGAAACACAAATAGGTAACTTACGGTTCCTTTGTGAAGATAGTTTGCTTTATCAATGTCCACAGAATGCAAAAGTGTTGAGGCCAGATCAAAACATTGGGTAGTTTTACAGTATGAAAACTTACACTTGCTAATTGGAACATTTTCTTCTCTCACTGCTGCTGGTTTGAATTGAGCTATTTTACAACTAATAAAACCAAAGTCACATAGGTCATCCTTTAAGTCTCATCATTTTAGCAAGTACTGTACATTGTTTTACACAGGAAGAATTATAAAAAATACTTGTAATGCATATGGATTTGGTAAACAGTCGATGGAAAAGTAGCATAAAAGTGAAAAATTAGTGGATAGCTCTATCTCAAAGGTGGTGTTAATATATGGGCCTTATGGTCACCTAATACTTTTGATATAAGACTAATTTAAAAACTCAGCTACAGTACCTCAAATTGTAATCTATACAGCCAGGGCTGCATTTATAGCATACTTGTCTACTCTCCTACTGGCTACCTGAAAAAGAGGGCAAGTCTCCTGCACCCAGCATACACACCCCACTGTCCCCCGCTTACCCCTGACATCGATTCATGGTGAATTGTGTAATAGTAGCCCCGCCCTACTTTTGCATCTCCCCCTCCCCTTTTCATGGCCATTCTCACAGTCAAGCCGACCTGGCTGATCTCTTAGGTGTATCTCTGTGAAGGGTTAATGCTTAGGCTAAGATTGTATTGTCAACATCCAGAAGTATTAGGTAGGAAATACAGTGGTCTTTCCAGTATACTGTAATGAATAATGCTTAAGATCCTGCACAGCAATAAGCACAGTTACAATGCTGTCTGAAATGAAGGTGCAAGGAGGATTCAATAACTCCCCTTGGTGATATAGGGTTCTAATGGTATGGCTGCAGTCAGAGGTCTCAGCATCACTTGAGTAAGATGTACAGTAACTCTTCCACTGCCACTAAAACCCATGTTATTGCTTTGGACCCAGGTCAAGGCTCAGTGGAAAGGGTCCATCTGGGTCCAGCTTCCATTTACAGCATGGGGAGATCCAGCGCAGACACTGATCCAGGGGCTCTTCAGTGACACCAGTGTAGCCAGAGTCTCTACTGCAGCTGACACTACTGAAACCATGAGCCACGTAAATGCTCTGATGCAGGAATAATTTGGGTCACAACCATGATGGAAAGGAGTTCCAGTTTGGAACTTTGAATCAGGCCCAGTGTGTCTAATGTGTAGATGACTATATAGAGCATGGAAACATGTAATAGAACAACTGGAAGTTCTCACGAAGCAGTATGTTGCATTGACAGCTTTCCCTCTGATTCCGGCTTCAGCAGAAAATTCTGCAATTCTGCAAGATTCTGTAGCTCATCACTTCTCTGCAACTTGTCCATCCACTTTTTTCTCTTAGTTGGGATCTCTGTGAGATTGTGATAGATGTTTCTCTCTCAGATTTCTTAGCATGAAACCTCTGTTTATACTATACTGCTCTCAAGGGATTCAGTATTGAATCCCGGTGGTCGGGATCCCGGCGTTCAGAATCCCTACGCCGGAATCCCGACAGCCAAAATGCCGACAAGGGGGGGACGTTGATCGCCCCCCCTTGCAGGCTCGCTGCGCTCGCCACGCAGCGGGCCCGGTGCCTCGCTACGCTCGGCACACTAATTTATTCTCCCTCCAGGGGTGTCGTGGACACTCACGGAGGGAGAAAGTGTCGGCATTTAGGCGGTCGGGATTCCGGCGTCGGGATTCTGAACGCCGGGATCCCGACCGCCGGGATTGTAACTGCATCCCATGACTACAGGCCAGTTGCGCTAACATCAGTGGTCATGAAGGCATTCGAAAGACTGGTATTGAACCATCTGAGGGAGGTGACAAACACCCATCTCGACCCCCTGCAGTTCGCCTACCGAGCAAACAGAAGAGTTGAGGATGCAGTTAACCTAGGGCTGCATTATGTCCTGGAACACCTGGAACATCCAGGCACCTACGCGAGGGTCGTATTCATTGACTTCAGCTCTGCATTTAACACAATTGCCCCCGCTATCCTAAAGCCCAAACTTCTCTCCCTAGGAGTTCCAGAATCTACCTGCTCCTGGATTGCGGACTTCCTGATGGCACGGAAACAGGTGGTGAAAGCCGGAGCCTTCACATCCGCCATTCGTACGATCACCACTGGTGCTCCCCAGGAATGTGTCCTTTCCCCCCTGCTCTTCTCCCTCTACACTAATGACTGCATCTCGAGTGACCAGTCAGTAAAAATCATAAAATTTGCTGATGACACCACCATCATCGGCCTAATCAAGGAGGCAGATGAGTCTGCATACAGAGGGGAAGTGGACAGACTTTCACAGTGGTGTGGCAGAAATAACCTGGACCTAAACCCCATCAAAACAGTCGAGATGATAGTAGACTTCAGGAGGAAACCAAATGTCAAGGTCCCATTGGTAATTGTGTCATGGGTAGAGGCCTTCAAATTCCTTCGGAGAAAAATCTCTTGCAACCTCAGATGGGAGTCCAACATAACTTCCATTACCAAAAAGGCCCAACAGCGGCTGTTCTTTCTGAGGCAACTGAAAAAATTCAATATTCCGCAGGAGCTGCTGCAACTCTTTTATACTGCTATCGTGGAGTCCGTTCTATGTTCCTCTATTACTATCTGGTATGGAGGGGCCAATGAATCTGACAAACAAAGACTGCAAAGAGTGGTGAGGACAGCAGAGAAGATTATTGTGGAATTCGCCAAATACAGTCCCCTTTCCAATACATGGTAAGGGTCGAAAGTGTATTAGTATAGATCAGTGATGGCAAACCTTGACACTCCAGTTGTTGTTGAATTACACATCCCAGCATGCCCTGCATCAGTTTTAGCATGGACAAATAGTAAAACTGAAGCAGGAAATGCCGAGATGTGTAGTTGAACAACAGCTGGAGTGTCAAGGTTAGCCATCACTATTATAAATGGTCACCCGTATCAGACCACGTGATCAAACTCAAGGAAACATGGCTGGAATCGATACACTGACGGGAGAAGCTGGCGCACTATAACGCAAGCAGAAGTGGCGCGCAGGTGCAGAGACGGCCCTGAGGACACTTTGCTGAGCAATGCTGTGTGTGACCCGGGCTTACACATTACAAGTCATGCCTGTTTTGAACTGTCATCTTTACAGTTCATTACCATCTGGGAAATACTTTGAGAAAAGGTTTTTAAATCCGCACATGTGGCCTTATTCTGATTTGGTCGGTGCAACGTACTTACGGTCCGTTTCACCATACGTTTCCCGTAAGCGGACGGTGAGCGTAAGTCCGCCCACAAAACATCTGCATATGGACGGTCAGAAACACCGACAAAGGGGAGTGGTGTACACTTGAGCGTAGGCCACCGTACACGGACGGATCCCCTCTTAGCCACCGATAACTGGCGTACAACAGAACGTACGCCACCATATACGGACGGGTATCGTCCGTTTCCCCACCGACATCTTGCGTATATCTGAGCGTAAGCGAATATGTTCATCATTCTTTAAACAGAGAAAAAAATTTTGCGCATCTAGATGATGAAAATGCTGATATCTGTGTTCAATTGTTTATAAGTCTCATAATTTATGAATTATCAATACACCTGCATCTCAAAGCCATAAGATGCAGAAAAAGTGACAAATGTCACCCCTCCTTTTTAGAAATAGAAATTAAAAGTTATGTTTTAGAAAAACCACAATAACACATCATACATTCATTTAAGTGTGCCCCAGGTAAGACTAAATCAGTCTTTTCTTGCATCTTACCGCAAGACCCCACTTTTTCCATCTGGGAAATACCCCCAGATCCTTTTGCACTGGTTACTTTATTGCCTTTTATGTGCCTTTATATGTTTTATGTCACGTTTGGAGATCCCATGCTGGTATTACATTGATTGTATATGTGTGCTTTGTTTATATCCCATTAAAACTGTTATGCGTTATGATATACAGATGGGGCATGGCTCATCTTTGCAGGGGATGACGATGGCGACGCCAGCCGCCATCCCCCGCCAGCCGCCATCTGTATAGCGAGAAGGGGACGCGCGCGCATGAGAGGCGCGCGCGTCCCGCTTGCAGCGCTTCCCCCGGGTCACCGCCGGCTTGTTGGCGGTCACCCGGGGTCCCCGCCGCCTGCACGCACCCCCCTAACCCTGTCCGTCTCCCTGAAGCGGAGACGGACAGGGTTCCCGTCGCCCCGCTAATGGAGACGCACGCGCGTCTCAGTCAGATGGCGAGCCAGCGGGGACGTTCTGGTGATTCGCCAGCAAAGAAGAGCCCGGCCCCATCTGTATATACTATATATATCTATACTATATATAAAAAGATATTTTTCAAAATTGTTTAAGGTTTTGGACCAGATTCAGAACATTTTTGCACCCCTGAATCTGAAAATGACATCTGTTTTTCTTCATCAAGTCAGGTTTTTGTGCTAAGTCGGTTTCAAGAAACTGCAATCTTTGAACTAAATTTATTGCATTTTTCTGACATGACCTGTGAATTTTGTTGATATTTAATCTCCAAATTCGGTTTTTCAGAAGAAAATATTTTTTTATAACAAAACACAATTTATTAATTACATTTTAAACAAAACAGTGTACATTGTATAGCAGAGATTAGTTATTAGTTACTAAGTAATGTCAATTACATGTTAAGCGTTCATTGTTCAAAATTCAGGTGTTGATTTTATGTTTCCTGGAATGCCTAGAATGCTCAGCAGCAGGGATGTCTCTCATCAAAGTCCAACAGTAATCTGCCATCATGACTGCATCCCAGCGTCCCTGATACCTGGTCTCCATCTCGTTCATCCATTTTTACATTGCTGCCCAGTGTAATCATTCATTTGGGAACAAGCATAATGGTAATTTTGAGGGAAGTACCATTCCTTTTTATCAAGCGCTGGTGAAAGATATTTCCACCTTTGGTTTCGTGTGTAAATGAATCTGGGTGCTGGAAAACACCCTAGGTAACTATCTTTCGTAGCCGCTGTGGTGTACAGTACGTGTTCTTTCACCTTCATATAGACTTTCAACTGAAAGCCGCTCAGTTTACTCATTTAAGCAGCTTTCAGCTAGAAAGTCGCCCAGTGCGAATGGGGCAGTGATGAGCGGTGATGCGTGCTCCTGCATCATTGCTGCCCTGGCCACTCATCTGCTGGTATTACCAGCAGATGAGCAAGGGAGTGGACGGCTTTCCATAGCATCGGCTTCTCCATAATCGTTATCCATACACGCTGGGCAAAAACTTCCAGTGTGTATGGACCTTAAGACACCACCACCACACTTTCACTTGAGGGACTGGACAATGGTTATTGCAACTTTGAGGTGTTGGGAGGGTTGGGGTCAGTAGGTTCATGTCTTCCCTAAAGAAGCCTTAAGGTGGCCATACACATGCAGATTTATCTTCAGATCTGGTTGGTTGGAACAAAAACACCACCACACTTTCACTTGAGGGACTGGACAATGGTTATTGCAACTTTGAGGTGTTGGGAGGGTTGGGGTCAGTAGGTTCATGTCTTCCCTAAAGAAGCCTTAAGGTGGCCATACACATGCAGATTTATCTTCAGATCATGCTGGTTGGAACAAAAACATGGTTATGGATGACAGCAAATGACAGTTCACCATTTGCTTAGAAATGCTGGAAAGCTGCCAAACCGTGACTCATCCATAACCATGTTTTTGTTCCAACCCAGCCAGATCTGAAGATAGTGTATGGGCACCATTTCACTTGCACTGTGTGGAACAATTCAAAAAAGACAGTTGAGTTGTAACCCATGACAGCATGAAATATGTCAGTAATCAATGAGGATCATGTATATATGGATGCAAATCATCATACACTATTATACAGTATTACACAAAGTGCTATACAATCATATGGCAGACTGTACGTATACAATGACACTGCACAGCAATAACATAGAAATTGGATTAATTTTACAAATATAATATGTAAATATAAAGCAATACTAATTCTATCAATATATAGTTAGTTAAGATTACAAGGTATACATAAATATTCCTGAATATCATCTGCAGTTTTGGGGTCCAGCTCCACGCCATTATAATGCAATGTATGAATCAGTGGTGTAACTATAGCACCGCAGCCCCCGCGACCGCGGGGGTGGCGCTATGCATGTGCGGGCACCGGGGGCTGCAGTGCTATAGTTACGTTACACCCCGCCGCCCGCCGCACCAACCCCCGCAACCCCCCCCATCCCCAGTCTTTACCTGTGTTCAGTATGCGCTGGTCCGGTCCCGGCTCCCTTCTTCTGCTGAGGACCACCACAAAATGGCCGCCCCCATATAGCACACAGTTCTCTGAAACTGTCTGCTGTATGGGGGCGGACATTTTGTGGTGGTCCTCATAGCAGAAGAAGGGAGCCGGGACCAGCGCGTACTGAATCTAGGTAAGACTGCGGGGGTTGGTGCGGCGGGCGGAGGGGCGGGTGAGTGGCTGGGCGCCCTCCCTTTAACGGCGGGGGGGTGGGGCGCCCAAAATGTAGTTACGCCACTGGTATGAATAAACATTTTTTATGATCAGTGCAGTACAAATGTAATTTTATTGTCCAAAGCAAACATTGAGAATCAAGTGTATTTGTACAGTACAAGCCTACTATGGGTTATATGCAGAGTTGGGGGAAATTTACTAAGATTCGCCCGTAATGGCTGAGCCGCTATACAAATGGTTACAAATGGCTTTGGCGTGATCGTCTGTATTTTCGAACTGAGAACTTGGCAAATTTAAGTAGCTGCAGAGTTGGAGCACCACAAGTACCTGCATGTGGGGGAGGCTTGCTGGGACTTTTATTGTTCCACAGCAGAACCCAACATTATTTATTTCAATTTTTTACACAAAGAGTATCAACCTGGCACCCACAGTCCATGGGTGTGTGGGTTAGCTCCAGCTTCATCAATGACCTTGGGTGTCCTAAAGGGACCCCTTTTTTGGGAGTCCCGACTCTCCCAGGTACCTCGTCCGGGGCTGAGCAGTCACTGGATAATCGCACAGCCACAGGACTTATATTAAACTTGTTCCCTGGCTATGTTATCACACCAATGGCCATAGGAGTCCAGTGCTGGTAATTGGAACCTGGACCAGTCCAATAGCCCAGTGCTGGTTATGCTCATAGGGGGGGCCCCACTTAGTTTTTTAATTTTATTTTTGTTCTATTTTTTACACATAAAAGAATGCACGGATCTCACTGATCCTGCATGCTTCAGCAAATACGAATGAAAACTGTGGCGTATTCTCAAGTCGTATTTTGAGCCAAATTTGCAGATGAATTTGCTCATACAAATGATAGTAAATTATATGACCGCATAGACCTCTATGGCCACATGCAGCCAAGTTCTATTGGCCAAGGTTGCCATTCGTAAAAGTGGCAGCTTGGACCATTACGACAATTTGTACATTTGCCGATCATCGGGTCCCAGCCGCAGATAGGATCAAACAGGTTCATTCGTACCCATTCAATCTTAGTACATTTTCCTATATGTCCGAAGTTAGCAACAGCATGTGCATACCACACGTTGTTTGTGTGACGTTTTTGTGAATAAACTTTTTATTGCTTAGATTAGAATATTCTCCACCATATATCCTTTCTACTCTTTTTGTGTAAACAGTGTGGAGTTGTCAGTCAGTTCAGGCGTCTGACTCCTTCCACAATGGATACCATAGATTGTGCGGAGGACGAAGGTTTGGGACTTTCCTATAAGGTCTATACCTTATGACTTCAGTTACGGGAAATCCATCTGTGTATATTTTGTATAGGTACATACAGTATTTAGGAAAACATTGGTGCTTATTGTGTATGGGTTTTACATGCCTACATGGTATTGGCATGACATCCTCCACTTCTCAAAATAGGCTCTTAAACATTTTTAGCTCCAGGCCCATTAGGCCATTAATATAAAAGCATACTAGAGTATGATGTGCTCCTATAATAGCTTATTATATTCCTTCCAGCAACTAATTATGCCTTTTTACTGGGTATCATAGTACTGCATTCTCCTCATGGCCCAACCATGTCTCAGTTCAACACTGGAGATGTAGATGTACCAAGTCCAAATAACTCCTCTCAGAGCAAACTCAGGATAGAACCCCCTGTGTGCGAGAGGCATCATCATGGTGAAACTGCCGGCGCTCACTTCTTACTGGCCTCTCATCCACTTCTTGGTTTCTTTGGCCATCACCAATATAGCCATCGACTACATGGTAGTAATGCCAGCATACTGAAACCCCATTAGTACACATGGGAAATGCAGCCCCATCCTGAAAATGGACTTTTGCCAGTATTTCCTGTAGAACATCCTGCCCTGGCTCAGACATTGGCAGGTATTCAATGGGGCTGGCGACGGGGTTGAACAGGATGGCGAGAATTCCCCAAAACAGCGGCTAATGCAGAAAACTCGCTGTATTTAGCCGCGAGTCTCGCTGGTTCAGGAGCCGCATACGCCAATTCCCCCTCACTCAAAAAATGGAGCGAGGAGGAATTGAGGTATGAGGGGGGTGCGTTGAATACTGACAGGGTGAGTGGTGACAGCGAGCGGGAAGCTCTGCTCGCTGTCGCCGCTCGCCCACAGCATTGAATACCTCCCATTGGCAGGTATTCAATGCGGCCGGCGAGGGGGTTAAACAGCGAGGATTGCAGAAACCCAGCGATCCTCGCTGTTTAACCCCCACGCCGGCCGCTCGCTCTATTCAACGATCTGGGCAAATCCGATTCCCCAAACAGCGAGACCCGCGGCTAATGCAGAAAACTCGCTGTATTTAGCCGCGAGTCTCGCCGCTTCTGGAGCCGCATACGCCAATTTCCCCTCACAACAAATGGAGCGAGGGGAAATTGGCGTATGAGGGGGCTGCGTTGAATACTGACAGAGTGAGTGGTGACAGCGAGCAGGAAAATCTGCTTGCTGTCGCCGCTTGCCCACAGCATTGAATACCTGATTGGCTAATTCTTCCGCCATTCATGTGGAAAAGGAAAATCAGGGGTTATCACTGGATTATAAATAGTTATCTTTGTCATACACAGCATACATACTGTACTGTATTAAGCTGTGTAAATACAAGGTAAAGTGTTAAGGTTAAACTCATGCATCATTCCTATTGGGCACCCTGAGCACAGAACAGCTTTAAACCATGCCGGCACCAGAGCCAGTCACTGGAAGCTGGGACATACTCTCCGGTTGGCAGTGCCCCCTGTTACTGCGTAGACTGGCATAAGGAACTGCACATGACACACAGTGCCTTCTGTACCCTGGGCACCAGTTGCTCTGCCATCGGGAGCGGCGGGCATGCACTGTGACAGCCGGGATAAGTGGAGAGAGGTGCACTTGCTGTACACACATGCGGCCGTATGGTGTCCCCTCCGAGCAGAGGATCGTAATCTGTCCTTCCCCTTTCATTGTCATCATGAGCTGATATACTGTAGAGGGGGAGGAGAGGAGCAGCACACAGCCGTGTACGCACACATGACTAGTGACCTCAGATTGTGCACAACCTGCCTCTCACATACCGCAGACACCGCTCTACACACTATTTCCAGCTGGGATCTGCATGAGCCTGCTGCTCCTGTTTTCTTCCTATTCTCCCCAGTATCTGGTGATGGAAAATCTGTCAGCAGCTATCTGTGCCGTGCCTCCTCCTCCTGCTTGCAGATCACTGCTGTGTGGGAGGGCAGGGATGGTCCTGATCCTTTGCATTTCTTGCTAGACATCCACATGCGGACCGTTATCCTTGTACAGGTTGGCAGCCGCCCGGGGATTGCTGTGCACAGAGCTGCTGCTGCATCACATGTGTGTGTGTCCGCCTGTGTGCGAGTGGCATCATCATGGTGAAACTGCCGGCGCTCACTCCTTACTGGCCTCTCATCCGCTTCTTGGTTCCTTTGGGCATCACCAATATAGCCATCGACTTCGGGGAGCAGGTAAGCCTTGTGGGACCGGTACAGCTGGCAGCCATGGAGGTTTACAGTGTGTGGCAACACACACAGCATATACTGTATACTATATACTACACAAACACTGTGTATATATATATATATATATATATATATATATATGTGTGTGTGTGTGTGTGTGTGTGTGTGTATATATAATGTGTATCTTCTTAGTAGTTGGGTGCTTCCCCAGGGGTGCATGTAATCAGGGATGGAGGTGAATGGTACAGCACAGGTGCAGTGAGGTGGTTGTGACTGTGGGATGCTTAGAAAGGTGAATGTGTAGTCATGTGGTCCCTGCGTACTCTTGTGCATCTCTCCCTCACAGTTACTGTATGTGCACAGCTCTGTGCAGTAAGGGTTAATAAGCTGGCCTCTGTTGTGTGGCCTTGTTCACACCTTATCACATAAACTCCCCAATGTCCCAAGCTTTTGACAGACTGAGCAGTATAATCTCCCATGCACAGTCATTAAAAATGCACTCTGCCCTGACTGATTATGCAATTTAGCATTATGTAAACCTTTCCTTTCATTACTAAAATGTGAGCATGTACTGTATGTATTTTAGGACAAAATACCCTGGATGTGATATACATTTACTTGAGCTTTTATGTTTTATGATGTAATATTTATGCAATATACCAACAATCTGATGATGATCTGATGATGATCTGATATGGATATATTGTATATTATGTATTGTAATACCATAATATGATAGAGCGATATTATCTACCATTCTTGTAAACATACAGTATCAATGTTTACACATTCTGCCAAGCAAGGGTCACTGCTGAATGTGTAATCCTGCCCTGATAGTGCATATATTAGGATGACATTAGTGTGCACATGCCTGTTTACTAATACCCATTTTAGACATGCTACCCAGGAATTACCCGGCATTTTGATTGCTGGGTCATTTTCCCGGGTGCAGCCTTCACCCTTTAACACAGTAGCAAATTACCGGGTGAAGCAGTTCTACCTGGTATTTGCTGAAAAACCCGAGTTTTTCTTATGTCTGAAAGGGTCAACCTGGGTCGTAAATCCTGGTTCCTCAACCCAGGTAAAAAGAAGGGTCAGAGACCTGGGTTTTAACACCCGGGTTGACCCTTTTAGACATACTAAATTCCCGGGTTGATGCACGTTCATGTGTAAAAACCTGGGATTTTGGAGTATGTCTGAAAGGGGAATAAGTTTAGTATTCTATTGTTTTAATAGTACCCAAATAATAGTGCATATGGTGACCAGGAGCAGGACAGAAATGATGATGGTATCGAGATGTTTGAGGTCAGAAGACCAACAGCAGCATCCCGATGCACAGAAGCCCACCTTCACACCAACCTTAACCCTCCCTTCTTGCAGCTTAACTCTAACCAACCCCCTCCAGTTCCTAATCCTAAACCCATTCTTCACCCCTACCCTCCCACAGCCTAACCTTAACCCCGGACCCCTCAGTTCTTAACCCTAATCAGGGGCGTCTTAAGAGATGGGGAGGCCCGTGTGCAGTCTCTTCTGGCCAGGCCCTCTCCTCTCGGTCAGGGGCAGCAGCAGGAGCATTAGGGTTTGAGCAGTAGAGAGCTCATCAGACCCTACAGCGCATGCGCAAACCTCTGGAAAAATGGTGAGGTGGCCATTTTCTGGTGATTTCTCAGACTCCACTGTGCATGCACAAATCGCTGAAAAAATTGCAGCTCCTGCGCTGACGCTGGACTCTGGAGGGTAAGTATTACAAAAATGGGACTCAGGGGCATGTGTGCACGTCACACACTACACCCATTATAGATATGCCACTGACCCTAATCCTCCCTTTTAGTGCCTAACCTTACCCCCTTCACACTAACCCTAATCTTCCCCCATACATCCTAATCTCCCCTATACTACCTAAAGTTTACTAAATGGCCGTTTCCAGAGGATTGACTGCAATTGACAATCTGGGGCAGATTTAGTAAAGCTTCTTAAAGTAAGATGTTGACCATATCAGCCAATCCAATTTGTAACTATTATTTTGTCTATTGCATTGTAGAAAATGATAGACAGAATCTGATTGGCTGCTATGGGCAACACCTTTACTTGGCTGTTTTAGTAAGCTTGTGGGACGGATTTATCAAGCTTCAAAAAGTGATAAAATGGAGAGAGATAAACAGCCAGCCAATTAGCTTCAACCTGTCATGTTACAAACTGAGTTTGAAAAATGACAGGTAGGAGCTGATTGGCTGGTTGTTTATCACTCTCGACTTTTTCACTTTTTAAAGCTTAATACATCTGGCCTTTGCCTGTAACATTTTGTTAACATGGTGTTTCTAATTAGGGCTCCTTGGTGTCTCATTACTTGTCCCTTTCAGTCCACAAATCTTTGATTCACATTGGATAGTTATTGAAAAGCACTAAAGCACCCAAAATAATTTAATAAATGAGTAGACGTTCTTAGAACTGCTTAATTTTCACTTGGCCGTTAAAAGGAAATATAGTGGATTTGGTAGCTCAAACAAATGTCAGGCAATGTGGGTGTACTATTTATTCGCTAAAATATGTTGGGTGCCCTAACACTATTTCAGCACCACAAAATCCCAAAAGTGAAATGTCTACTGTTCATGGTTACTATGTGATCCCACTGCAGTTCTGCTACATAAT
This sequence comes from Crinia signifera, assembly GCF_055691185.1. Taxonomy (NCBI): domain Eukaryota; kingdom Metazoa; phylum Chordata; class Amphibia; order Anura; family Myobatrachidae; genus Crinia; species Crinia signifera. The sequence goes on along the minus strand of NC_139221.1, from coordinate 146,628,547 downwards.
ACTGTGTGATCCTCCCACCTCTGACACACGCGCACACACACACACACACACATTTTCATTATAGACAATTGGTGCGCCTGCCTACATGTAATATTACACAGGTTTATGAAAAAAATGTAAGGGGGGTATTCGATTAGCTGCAAAAAGAAAAAAAAAAGAATTCAGACGTGAAATACGGGGTTTTTCTGTTTTTTTTTTACAATCCCCCCCCTTAGAATTTGTTTGTTTTTCTCACTAAAACACATGGGATCTGTGAAAACTCACAGACATGTCTGCATAATGGGGTCTACACATGTAGCAATTCCCGGGCTTTTTCTAAGCAATCTCACTAGATCGCTTAGAAAATGCCCCAACTTCGCTCTGTGTGTAGGGGCATAGCGATAGCAATGCACGGTCCCATGCATCGCCCCAGCGATTACTATCCAGCAGGCTGGATAAATCTATAATTGCCGGTGTCAGGGCCAGTGTTCTCATGGACAGAACGCTCAACGGCGCAGTGCTGTGTGTTGAGCGATCAGAGCGTTCTGAGTGATCTAGCATCGCTCAGAACGCTCATCTCCCCATGTGTAGGTTCCCTAACGCAGATGATCCCAAATAAGTGCAGCACCAATTGGATAGCTCCTGGCAAGGTAATTAGACACAGTAAGTCACATGTGGCTAATAAGATTCCGCCCTTAATCACTGTGACCTAACTGATATGGCCCTTGTGTATGCATCAACCAGTCCACAAACTGCATGTCTGTAAAGCATGTCTGCTAAGCTATTCTTTTTCTTTTTGCAATTCAAACAGTCTGGTGTAAATGTTTAAATTAATTGTAATTTTTTTATACATTTTTATTCAGAAATGGTCTACTGTACGTTGAACGTTGAACGATGTTAATGTTCTTATTTTAAAGTGTCTCACCATTGGATCTGCTACTAGGGCTAGGGCTGTTAAGCCTGACTAGACATTGGACCTGAAAGGGTTAACAGAGGTATTTTAGGAAGGTTCATATAGGATGAAATGCAGCAGTATTCCTCGGTCTACACATGTACAGTTACGTTCTCTGTGAGGCTGCTAGGCTTATGGAGAATGTGGCCAAGGTTGTGCAGTTTGCTCAAATAGATAGAGAAGCGGAATTAGAGCAAAAGTAGAGCGAATGTTGTGATGAGATAAAGGGCTGAAGAGGGCACATTTCTGGTTGTATTTCTTGCTGTGCACTCAGCCATTCCCAATCTGTAAAAAACATCAGTTGATCAATAACAAAAGCTCAGGTCTGGGCCTATAAGTGCCGTACACACGGAGCTATATGATCGCTGAGCAATATATTCTTCAGCAATATATTGCTGAGGAATATATTGCTGAGTGTCCTGTTTTCATCAGTGACCAGAGATGGTTGCTGATAAAAACGAGACTCTCTGGCTGCTTAAGCCGCTGCTCCTGCACCCCAGGGCTGGTCACAGGAGCGCACACTGTACACCCGCAGATATTGTTGCTCAGCGACCATATCGCCGGCGATAAAGGCTAGAATCACCACATGTTTACCTTAAATGATATCCATATTGTACTTCTGTGTTGAATGTTTGCATTTCCATTTGCTCTCCGAGCAATGACTACAAATAAACACTCCAGTTATTTATTGTATATTATTCAGCTCTGTTATAAATCGCTTTTATCACATGTTAATATTAGATAATGGCTTTAGTTCCTTAGATGTGTTTTTTGTGTAAAGCATCTGTATACTAAAAGTGAATACCATTGAGACAATCAGGATAAGGGCACCGCAGTTGCAAGTTACTCAAAATTGTGTGTAAAACCATGATTTAATTTTCCACCTCTCCAATCTAGTAAATAGCAATTTTATTATTCAATTTAGCATATTGTGTCATTAGGAAACTGCAGATTTAACTAGTTTTAGCGGTACTTATATGTTAGTTGGGCGCCAAATTAGCATACGGATGGTAACGTAGGGAAATTGCATCGCATCGCATGGGCCATTTTAAGGGCATGCGGTGCGATGCGATTTTTTTCATGTAATTATTTTTTAAAATATTTTTTCAATAGCTTTTACGCACCCCCCCCCCCACTATCCACGGAACGTGTCCTCCGACCTTTTCATACCCCCCACTATCCACGTCAGCATGGAGTTGACTTTATATAGTGTGGCGAGCGCAGCGAGCCGGAAGCGTGGTGAGCATAGCCGGATTACTTTACATGTATTCCGCGTCCCCTCGCTTTGCTCGTATTCCGCGTCCCACTATATACATTCAACTCCACACCGACGTGGATAGTGGGGTAATGAAAAAGTTGGAGGACGCGTTCTGCCGCCCCTCGCGGGGCTCGCTGCGCTCGCCACGCTTCGGGGTGGCGTGGATAGTAGGAGATAGTAAAAGCTATTTTTAGGACATACAACCATATTATTGTATACCTTATGTCATGGCATCGCACACCCTATAAAATCGCATGCGATTTTGCAGCAGATGGGATGGCCCGGGGCTGAGAGAGCAGTGAATAAATGACATAGGAACATCGCATCACACATCGCATAGCCCTAAAATGGCCCATGCGATGCGATTTCACTATGCAGAATAGCCCACTAAGCAAATTGCTTAGTGGGCGCCCAACTAACATATAAGTTTCGTTTTAGCAAATTCTCTACATGCATGAATTCCATTGAAACAAATGGTCTATGGAAATGATTAATGGGACAGTTTATCAAACCTTATAAGAGGGCGAGTGAAAAAAATGACCCATAGCAACCAATAACATTTTAATAATTTATCTGGTACATTCCATAACATTTTAGTTAGAACCTAATTTCTTGCTTTAAGGAACCTATCAGTTTGTACTATTGAGAAGGTTTGATACAGGCCCTAGTAGGGGATGGTATCGGGATTACGGCACTCAGGGTTCTGGCGGTCAGAAGAGTGACAGCAGGATATTGATGATCGTCATGCATTTTAGGAACATATGCTAACCTTTCCATTACCATCCTAATCCTACCTGCAGCCTAATCCTCCTTCCTTAGTGTAGTGCCTGACCATCTGCCCCCCCCCCCCCGCTAAATGCCTAACCTTAAGCCCCCCCACACATACACACACACACAGCCTAACCCTAATCCGTGGCATACTTACGATGTGGGTGCTGACAGTCAGCATTCTGAAGCTGGCATTTTAGTGATGTTCGGATCCCAGTGCCAGTCTTCTGACCATTTTTGGAATTCCTGTTTTGGCATTTAGACTGCCGACATCCCAACCGCCAGCATGCTTTATCCCCTAGTAGGAGAGAAGTAAATCACTGAACAATAGTGATTTATATGGTGATGTCTGCAAATCATATACAGAGTTTACACCTAGACAAATGAATACAGTTAATTTGGGCATATAGTTTAAGTTGCCTAATAATTGTTCATATACTGTTTGTTGGTATTTTGGCAAGAAGTGGTATGCGAAGTTCAATAATCTATTTGTTGGCTGTTCCCCATTGTCTTCAGCCTGCCAAGTTTGACAGGCGACCTGATTTATATTTGCTTCATCCCAATCATATCTTGATCTAGCAACAATTTTGAGCAATTGGCTCACTATGTCCAGCCTCGGAATGTGCTGCGTAAGAAACTTCACACTTGCTTTTTTCAAGAACATAAATGACATACTTACAACCCAGCACAATATATTTAAGTGGCACAAAGCTTTTAGCTTCAAAGATAGTTCTCTGTCACAGAAGTATTTTGGCTGTCAAGAATGTTGCATCGGTGTTCTCATACATTAAAGGATAATTGAAGAGGCGTGTGGATGAAGGTGTTATTTTCCGTTTAGAAGAAACTGAGATATTTAGATATAAAGGTCAATTATTTGAACATTTTGAATTAGATATAGCACTTTTAGCCACAAAATGTTACATACAACTTCATCCACTGTCCCTAGGTTAACCTTTGAGCTCCAAAGCTTACTTACAGTATCTGGGATTCAATTTTCCGGATCTCGTCATGATCAATTAACACCCAATGTATATACTTGGCTGCTCAGCTCCACTGTACTATATACAGCTGAGAGTTGTGTACAGAAATGTCCACTGCACTCTTCCCATACCTGACGACTTACCTAGATTTCTACTTGCTTCCTAATTTCCAAAACGTCTCTAGAGTGAATTAGACTTCAAGGTAGGGATTCATTTATGAGTGATGTGCTGCCGAACATCACCAGTACATATGGCTGCCCCCATATTTGCCCATTACAGTACCCTTAACAGAGCTATTTTTTCTGCACATCTCTGTGGTATCTGTTTGATAGGTCAATAGTCAATAGGTTGACACCATATGGTCCACATGCACAAGGTCAGCATAGGCAAAAGGTCTACACAAACAAGAGGTTAACATGGCGGTGGTGGACACATGGAAAGAGTTTCTGGACTTTTTCATACAGGAGATGCTAAGGCATGGTAGGCAAAGGGATTTGGAGTCCACATGTTGAAATCTACAAATTGACACAAAAAACCCCCCAGGAAAAATTCATGTTGAACTTTTTATGTTGACCATTTCCATGTCAACATTTTGCTTGTGTCAACCTTTTGCCTATTGACTGTGGACCTAGACACTGTTGACACTTTATTAAATAGGCAATCTCTGTGGGATGCAAGAAGAAGCAGCAACAATGTGCACATCACTTCTAATTGTTTTCAGTGGAATTCTCTATCTCTGAGAGCTCGTGTGTCACATTTCCTAATATGTCTATTGGCTGGAAAACACGGGTGTTCAGAAAAGCTTCTGAAGTATGTTGCTAGCCTTAGAATGCAGAAAATATGAAACCTGTATATCCGATACATGTTCAATCCACGTGAAGACTAAAGATAATGAAGAAAAAAAACCCCAGAAAAGTAATTGAAAAGTTGAAATCAAAGTAACAGGTTTGGTAAGTGATTATACAGTGTGATCGTGGTCATGAACCCTGTAATAGATTAGTAGAACTTTTTTAATTAAGGATTCCAACAGCTTGTATTTGTTTCTATGAACAACATTAGAAATATTAAAGCAAACAGTAGTTAGCACAATTTTCCATCCATATTTGGCAGCTAAATTCATTTCCCATTTAAATACATTCCCAGCATATATTCTCCTATATGGGAGGAGTGTGATTTTTGTGCATTAAAGGGTATTTAACATTTTGAAGTGTGAGCCAGGTAAGCAGTCACTCTACTTGTGTCTGTTCGGCAACGTGGACCACATGTGCAGGTCTACACTGTGAGCATCCTCGGAGACTTGCATAGTCTCTGAGGCGTTTTTCCATGGGGGGGGGGGGGGGGGGGGGGCGTGCCGGAGGCAGGTAGGGGATCCTGCGTTTCCTGGGTGTACCCACGAAAACACTGGGTGTCCACTTACGTATGGGGATAATCTAAGACCGACTTAGATTTGCAAGCGCTACAGAAATCATTCTAGGGTTGGCGACCATCAAATGATTTAGGGCCTGCACACGAGCCTGCAAATGGATGTTTATGCAAAACATCCATTCGCAGTGCTGGGGGGACATTCACAGAGTAGCGGGAGGCTGACGCTCGTATGGGCGGCGGGCAGCATTACATGGCTTGCAAAGCAGCGAAATAACAGTGCTTTGCGAGTCAACCAGAATCAGGGCCTATGTTTTCTAATACAGGTAAAAGAACCAAGCGTGTGTGTGTATATATGTATAAATATATATATATATATATATATATATATATATATGTTCATATATCTTTCATTATATATATATATATATATATATATATATATATATATATAATGTTTTCTCCCGATGAAGTCGTTTATGACGAAACGCGTCGGGTAACATTCCATCTTCAAATAACTAAAGAATCCTATGTCGGATTATTAAAATATTAACTTTTTTAAAATTGTATTCAGTCTACCATTGAATTGTGTAAAAGGTGCGCACTCCATATCTATCCTTTATCTATCTTTCCTTTTCTCCACTAACAGGGAGGAGATATAGAGTGCTGCTACTATCTATTTAGCGCAAACAAAAGTCTATTTTTTCTGTTATATCTATCTATCTATCTATCTATCTATATATCTATCTATCTATCTATCTATAGATAGAGAGATATAGAGGGAAGGGAGAAGATGAAGTGAGTGGTTAGAATGAAGTAAGACAAGAATTAAGAAAGATAGAGAATAAAGTAATAAAATAAATAATAAAATATATATATATATATATATATATATATATATAAAAATGTTTACAGTACATTCTGGGTGTTTTTGTTTGTGGAGTCTAGGGGGACGCAAATCTTTCCCTAGTGTTACATTAACTTGGGCTTGCACATATGCCGATTCGCGGCTGGAGTTTTCTCTGGAGGTCCGAGGCGGTCTTCAATTATGTCAGAGAACACCCGCTAGAACACCCGCTAAGCCAGACTCGGCAACCATGAGGCGCCTGCAGGTGATATCATCGAAGACGTAAATCCCAAAATCCGCAAATCTGCATATGTGCAAGGTCAAGTTAGGGTGAAACTAGAGAAAGATTTGCACCCCCCTGGACTCTACCAACTGGTGCACTCTGCAAACAAAAACACTCACAAGGTACTGTAAAATTTTATTATTTTTTTTTTTTATTTATTATTATTATTATTATTTAATATATATTTTATTATTTATTTTCATCTTAATTGTATGTATCAGACGGAGCTGCTGAAACCAGCGCAATCAGTTTTTTTAGGATCTTATCTTCAGATCAGCTTAACAGAATTTTGAAAATTGGCAAAAGTTCAAATATAATTATGAAGATAATTATCTGATATTTAATTACGATGAGGCTTTCGTTTATTATGCACAGCTGCCGATGATGCTGTCAGAAATATGTCTAACTTAGGGCCTAATTCAACACTGCTCTCTAGAGCGGCTTAACGCCACCTGGCCGAATGCACACCTCCGCATCCCCTAGGTAACATGCAAGGAGATGAGTACGAGAACACATCCCCTCACATGTAGCCTGTAGCAGGAGAATTAATTCAATGGCCGCTGAGCATCGAAAGATTTCTCCTGCCTTCGCAAATAAAAGTCAGTATGAACTGATGTTTATTCACGAGCGCTAGGACAAAGGCCATTGGCGAGGTGGCAGGGAACGACAGGAAGCTCCATCGGAACAGGGTGCACGAGCGTCTCATGCAAGCACCACCTTCCAACAGATGGCGGGGCCTGGCGGCTTGCGGGGGCTGATGATTTTATTGACAGCCCCCGCAAGCACTAGAGGCGCTCCATCTGTATGTTACAACAAATCCTGTTACAAGCAGCATCTGAGCACAACACACCTTACTACGGGCCAGATTCTCTAAGCTTCAAAAGTGATAAAATGGATAGTGATAAACAGCCAGCCAATCAGCTCCTACCTGCCATGTCACAGACTGTGTTTGAAAAATGTCAGACAGGAGCTGAATGGCTGGCTGTTTATCACTCTCCAATTTATCACTTTTGAAGCTTAGAGAATCTGGCCCTACATCACATAGTTATTGTAATAAAATCTATGCATTCAGATATAATACAGGTTGAGTCTCCCTTATCCATGTATTCCAAATTCCGAAACATTCCGAAAACCGTGGTTTTTCAGAATATTTCAGGGATTTTTACCGCCTCTTTTTTCATACTTGCCTCGTCCCCCAGTGTCCATGGCGGTCAGCAGCATCCCCGGTCCCAAGGATGCATTGCACGATGCACCCTTGGGACCAGAGATGACGCTGAAGAGGATTCCGAAGGCCGCTTTTAACGCCAGGAGACACTGTGGACGTCAGAGAACACCATGGACGTCAGGGGACCATCGGCATTGCCAGGGGACCAGGATACTCAACCTGTACCAGTTTCTACTACTGGAGCATATAGTTCAGACTACTGTAGATGCCGATTGGTAAAGCTCCATTCGCATTACTGCCAGGAAGACAGACATAGCTAATACTTCTCAGTTACCCCACTTTTTGCAGCCACAGTGATCAAAGCCTGCAGGAATTCAGGACATAGAAAGAAGATTGAAGGTTCTTCTAGTCTATCCTCTGGGCTGGCTTATGCCTTCTCCCAGCTCCCTAGCTGGCAGCTCTTATATCTCAGGGGCATATGGCAGGTACTTCCCATTTCTGTTATTAGACCACATTCCAGCAGTGGCTCCATGCTGACTGTAAGTATCAGGTTCACAATGAGAATATCCAAATGAAAACTTATTAATTGTTGCTGAAGTTAGCAAGGCAGAAAGAGGGATATCGCACCAGGACTAATTGTTTTTTCATGAATTTTAGAAAGAACCCCTCTTTTACGTGTGCTTGGCACAGATAAATGCTGTTATTAAGCGGGTGCAGCCTCAGACACTAAGGTTATTAGAATTAGATAAAGGAGAGCAAAAGTCTATTTTTGGTGCACTGGATAGAATATATCATAAAAATTAACTTTAAATAAATTTTAATAAGATGTGTTAGACTTCAGCGAAATATTAAAAATAAAGAATTGTGCAAGAAAAATAAATTGTGGTTTTATTAAAATGAGGCTGTGCGTAGTTGCCTTGGTGTGTGATTTATTTCTCTAGGCCATTCAATTGGCAGTATTCAATGAGGCCAATTCATGGCGAATATGTGCTATTTTCGTGTCGGAAGGTGATTTTTGTGTTTTCAGAAAGTGAATCACCCTATTCAACGTGCACTTTTTGCCATCTGCGAACAGTAAATGACGGACAATTCGCCGTCTGATAGTCTCCGCAATTTGCTGTGGTTTTTACAGCACATGAATATATACATGAATATATATTTAATTTTTTTTTAAATATTTACTTTTAAACATAACAACCAGCAGGGAGCCGAGAGCCGCTCATTACATATTCATATATTCACTGCTCCCGATCATTACATATGCACGATCGGGAGCAGTGCTAGCGGCTCCTACCCGGTCCCCTGCTAGCTCTGCCTGGGTCCCGGGGAGCCCTCCTACCCCCCACATACATTCTGGGGCAGGCAGGGAGACTTCCATCTCCCTGCCGCCATCCCCCGGCTGGACGCCACAGGGGTTAAGATTCGCCATCAGGGGCAGCGAGCCCCTGCGGCATTGAATACTGTGTCAGTGAGGGCTGGTAGCGAAGGCTCCAGCCCTCCGGAACACGGCGACTGTGCAGCGAATCCTAAAAAGGATTTGCTGCACAAGTCAATTATAGTCATTGAATACTGCCCAATGAATCAAATGATGATATATTCCCTATTTGGATCTTCGTGATTACCATTAGTAGATCGGGGCCGATGTTACCTGTGGAGCCACTTTTGGTTGCTAGGGAACCAATCCAACATAAATTAATTATTAATCCCTTAGATATGAGCGGGTCGGGGTTTGTACATTTCTGCACATATGTAGCAATTTTTTTAAAAAAATATCCGGCATTTTGGCCCTTCTGAGCGATTTCAAAAATTGCTTAGTGTGTATGCTCCATATATTTAAAGATGCACGCTTCCGCGCATCGTTAACGTCCCCATTCGCCTGTGCATGCTGTCAGAGGGGCCTAGGTGACGTTACTGACGATATCGTTTACCAATATCGTTCAATGTGTACACCCAATAAAGTTTGCCTGGGAGTTTGCCCATGAAGCATATTGGCTAATGTGTACAGGGCTTGCATCTCCTATACCATCATGCTTTCTTTTTTCCCACTTTTTGGGGTTCAGTATAATTTCCCCACTTTTCATGTACTTTACATACTGTAGGTGGCACGCTGCAGAATACACTTGTGACATTCACGACTTGCTGTTTGAATTGTAACCATTGGAATCTTGATTGCACTTCTGGAAATATTCTAGTATGGCATTGGCCCATAGACTATGATGGAGTAGTACAGTATGTCAGTTTGCAAAGTGTATCTTGTGTGGTTTGTCATTTCCTCTATTCAGAAATGTGCAGCAGATATTCATGCATTTTGCTGATATCAAACATGACCAAAGAGGCAGAATGGGGTGGGAATGGGAATTCTCAGGAATGGCAATCTTCAGTTAGGAGCGTTCACACCATTGGGGCACATGCATACCAGAAGGGGTATCATTTAAAATAAATCCTATCTATTTATCATTAAACATACCTCCCATTCAGGATAAATCAGGCCATTCCTATGTCCTGTCCACTAACTTTTTATCAATAAAATTCAAGCCTGATTAGATAGATAGATAGATAGATAGATAGATAGATAAAACTATATTGAGTATACATTTTTTTATGGTTTTCTGTTTATCGGGTATATACAGTTAGAAGTCCTTCAGCAGTGTCTCATATATTTCTAATCTTGCTTTCTTAATCTCAATCTAATCTAAATTAACTCATAGTGGTCACCTGATTGGTGGGAGGGTAAATATGGCAGCTGTGCTCTGCCCTTTGCTTATTCAAACACATTTATTATTCAAAATATTTCAGTAGGGAGACCATCTTCAAAATACAGAACTTCACTGCACCATAACCTCAAACTATAGATCACATGATAAGTGTGGAGCAGGTTGGGAACTACTTTTCTGTCTCCTACAAATCCAAATAATTTGTCGTTGTCCTCCAGGTTTTTTGGAGGTCAATGACTTCAGTTGTGTTATTACCACAGTACATTGTAGGTGATGAAATATTACATAACAATAGTAAGGACATAAAATCTGCTTATTATAGAACATCTCTCCAGGAATGTGCTTTGCTCAGGACGTAAAAGGTCAACCAAGAGTACCATCAGCAGCTACATATAGCGACAGAAGCAGAACTACAGAATGTATCATTACACAGTGCTACATAAACCAGAGCCAGAGCAGTCATTGGTCACTTATCACTTTATAGTAATCTCTTCAGTTTTCTCCATTATTGACTTGCATACAGGGCTCACTTGCAGGTTTCCTTAATTAAAGATCTTGTTAGTGGACTGCTGCATGTACCGGTAAGTTGAAACCATGGTTTTTATAATCAGCTGCCTGTTGGCAGAGCTAAGTGTGTGTTCAGTGACTGATTCCCATTCACTCATGCATACTACAGGAGAAGCACTCACACAGAATAACAAGTCCTCTTCTGGCATGACAGCAAGCATTCATCCAGCTTTTGCTTTTACTAAGATGATTGCTTTGATATGGAAAAGATGTGAGATTTTGTTTTCAGCTATGAGCAGCATAATAAGATTAGCTAACAGAAATAGTGGGTGACATTTAATGAGATATTCAGACACTTGCGATTTTTATTTAAAAAAAACCCCCAGAATTTGCACGTTTTCCCGAAATCGCCAACTCAATATGATGCGAACTGCGGTAAAAATGGCACTTTTTGCTGCAATAATCGCACATTCTGACCTGTTGATTTTTTGTCACACTTCAATTCACATCCAGATGTTTTCCCATTAGAAAGTATACAACTTGCAAATTTAATGGAATGCTCATTTTGGAAAACATTACCAAAAATCGCAAAACAAATAGACCCATTTCAACATGGCGAGTTTGATAGAACCATGCACAGACCAGGGCTGTTCCCAACATTACACAATAGTTTCATCAGTTTTTTAACCATTTATCAGCCACATGCCCACCACCCAAGGGGCATCGGGGACAGCCCTGGGCTTCAGCCTGGACAGGGGTCACTCTTGAGTGGGGAACCCCTTAAAGGTTCAAGCATTGTCATTTCCCTTTTAGCTGTTTGGGTCCAGTGCTGGTTACGGGGGACCCCTAGTAATTTTGTCCCCCGTTATTTGGGAACCAATACCACCCTTTAGCCTGGTTCTGGTTTTAGAAAACCTGGGGATCCCCTATGTTTTTTGACCCCAGAATTTCTAAAACAGGGACCGGTTTTTTAAAAACATTTTTAAACAAAAAACACATATTAACATGTCTCTAAAATCGCACATTTTTTGGACTACAAATTGCACAATATCGCAAATATTTTCACCTGCAAATTTGCATCCTAATAAATAGTCGATTTTAAAAAAAAATCCCAATTCCGGAAAATGCGATAATGTGCGATTTCAGAACCTTACTATAAATCGCATCCCATTAAGTGTTACCCAGTTTGTTACATAATTATGTAAATAATAGACAATTCTCCACCAAGCTGAATCATAGAATACTGCAGTATAAACATTTTTTTTTATGGCCATATGTGCTAAGCCTTAAAAAGTATATGTTATAAAGTTATAAATATGAGCGTGATAAACCACCAGCCAATCAGCTCCTACCTGTCATTTTTCAAACACAGCCTGTAGCTTGCAGTTAGGAGCTGATTGTCTGTTTGTTTATAATTTTTCAGTGAGAAAAACTTTTTGTGCAAAAGCTTGCAAATCAACTGCATTTTTCTAAAAATTATGGCTGACCTCTTCAGAAAGGTCAACAATGATTATCTTGAGCTACATAAGCTCAAACCCAGTTGTGGAAACTTACAGATGCTGTTTTTTTTTCTTTGCAAAAGTTGCAGTTAACTTTAGATGAGGCCCAGAAAATCAATGCATTTTATAAAAATATTTATTCCTCTGGGAGCATAATAACATTGACACATGCAGGATCTACTATAGTTTTCTTTAAAAAAAAAATGCACATACTGTAGAAAAATAAACGCTGTGAACGTCGCTGAAAAACTTAAAAAATGTATGCACTTATGTATTACTGTATATAGCTTTCTTTGTAATTTGTTGGGACTGCTATGCTATTACTGGTGCCTCTCCTTGTGTTTCCCTCCTATGTCCCTATAGATTGTAAGCTTGCAGCAGGGCCATCTTACCTCCAAGTCTGTCTGTGTTATCCAGTTTGTTTTATTACTGACTACAATTGTAAAGCGCAATGGAATCTGCTGCGCTATATAAGAAACTGTAAATAAATAATTGAAGAATAAATTACTTATGATGTACTAAGAGTGTGAGAACACCACATAGCCAAACTATACCAGTTGTAACCCGAGTGATAAGTATAGTAGCCAAATGTACATAAACACACAGCATACAAACTATGAAGTTTGACATACACTAAAATCAATGCTTTTCGTACCAATTTTACAGGCAGTAAAATTCTTTTGATGGCTCAGGAATTGCGTATGTATGGATTTACCAGTTGATGCCGGTTAGCGATCCACTCAATTCTCTCGTAAATTTACACAGGGCGGGTTTTCTTTCTGTTTTGGTCAGTGGCTAACTTCTCACAGTCAACTGCAACTTTGCCCATTAGCAATCTAAGCTGGATTAGCAGCTATATATAGTAATAAATGCTAATGCAGTATAAAATCACAATGAATATTGTCTATAGTAAGTAAGTGTACATGTAATGACCATGTCAACCTAATACATGTCAACCTATTTAATGTCTTGACCTAGTGAATAGCAAAATATGCAAGTGCAGCTTTGTAATTTATTTATATTCTAAGTTTATCAAGCTTCCTGTGTTTCTTTAAACCTGTAGCTTTTCTATATGACACATTACGGGGCTGATTCAGAACTGTACGTACAGGTGCGAATTCGGCCCCTTCCCCAATGGTGGGGGATGGGGCATGCGCAGTCGCCTTCGGGAAAATTATCAATTTCCGGGGTGCTTGCTGCTTTATTGACAGGCAGGGGCATTTCATGGGCATGCCCACAAAAACAGTGGACACAGACATGCCCCTGCTGGCTCACATGTTGTCAGTACCCACCCTCAATTCCCCGAAGATCGTTCATGTCAAAAGTAAGGGCTCCCATACACTGGGCCGATTTGTCCTAAGGTCAAGTTGGACCAGTTTGCCCTTGAGAGCCCCCGGCAGCTCCTCGGGAGGCTCACATAAGATGTGCCATTTTTACATGCAATAAATTGCATGAGATTTATTGCATGTAATCCCGGGGAGCTGCTGCATACGCGGGCAGCTCGTAGTGCCGGGCATCAGGGTCCCTTCGAGCAGCAGCGACTGGGAGCTTGTAGCAGCATTTTATGGGGCGGGATGCGGTTGCTGAATATTTTGAAATGACTCAGCAAATCAAGGCCTCCCATCTGATTGGCTGAGAGAATTCTCTCAGCCAATCAACGTCTGGCCAGTCATTTCCAAATATACAGCAGCTGCATCCCGCCACGCCACCTGGCAAAATGCCGCTAAAAGCTCCCAGCCGCCACCGATGCTCCGAGGAATCCTGCTGCCCGGCACTACGAGCTGCCCACCACCACCAGCTGCCCGAACCCCGCCACTAGGAGCTGCCCACCCCCTGTCACTAGGAGCTGCCCACCCCATGGACTATGCTGCCAACCTCCCCACTGCACGGACCCCGATGCTAACTGCACATAAGTGTGTGTCAGCCGTGCTTCACAGCTGGCACACACCTAGGATCGGACCTCACACATTGCGGGTTCTAAAAAGCACCCACGATGTGCCACTGATGGGTTAGATTGTGAGACATCTGATGTCTGACCGATGTCACGACCCAATCTCTTGGAATTGGACCAAATCGGCTCAGTGTGTGGGGGCCTTAAGTCCTGGCTTATTTTCAGAACCGAACAGAGGAAAAAGGATTCAAATGTGAGTGATCATCAAATGATTTTTCCTCTGTGCAGGTGCAGGCAAGCGGATGTGTAAGCTCACATCCACTCACAGCATAGCTAGGGGATGTGGGCAGCAGGGGGCGTGCATTTGTCGGCGTAACAGAGTTAGAATGATTTCTAGGCTCGGAATATACGCAGCCTAGCGAGTATGCCTGAATCAGGCCCTACATGTGTTTTTTAAACCTTATCCGCCAAGGGCACATTTTTATAGTTGTCTGTATCTATAAGAAATGTTGATCACAGTTGCATCATGCTTGATGCATTTGTAGCAGAACTATAAAAAGCAATCTATGTTACCTGAGGAATCATTGGAGAATATATTGGTGAAAAATTGTTTTAGATTTTGTGTCTGTACACCATAAAGAAGGATTTTATGATGCTGTAAAAATATGCCGGTATTTCCTGTTGTTCATGGTAATGCTGTAGCAACATTGTTCATTTTCTTTTCCCAGCTCCAATCAGTTTACCTATTTATGGGGCAGATTTAACAACTAGAGATATTCTTATTATCGCTCGTTATGAACCTTAAATGGTGCGTCAGCCAATCTGATCTTAAATGTCATGTGTTTTAAAAAGATTGGAGCCGATTGGTTGGATTACCATTAAACATATGTAACAAGTGTTAAAAAGAATATCACTCTTTGGTAAATCTGCCCCAACAGTATATATCCTAATTATCTGGCTACTGCCACTTGTGCTAAACCACGTCTTATGAAATTGCTGGCTAGTTATTTAGTGTGAGTGATAGCAAGTACAGTGGCAATGAGTGAGTTAAAGCTACAGTAATGAATATATATAACATTGTTCTCCCCAGAACATTTTTCCTGCCGGATGGCATTATGAAGGAGCCGGGTGGGGGTCTTCACAATAAAAAAAAGTGGGGCGTTTATAAAGGATTGGGAACTGGAGTTTGGGAATTTGTTAGTTGAAGATGACTGGGAAGAGATCTTCAGCAATGTCTTTTCCACATGGACCAATGTATTGATACAAGAGACGCACAACAAAGTTGGTATCGTTGCCCTGACCTGCTTGTAAAAATTTACTTAGGAGTGCCTAACACCTGCTGGAGATGTGGAGGAGCAGTTGGCACTCTCATACACATTTGGTGGGATTCTCCCCGTACTTGCGTGGGTTTCCTCCGGGTACTCCGGTTTCCTCCCACAATCCAAAAATATACAGGTAGATTAATTGGTTCCCGACAAAATTAACCCTAGAGTGTCTGTGTGTATGTGTGCAGGAAATATAGATTGTAAGCTCCACTGGGGCAGGGACTGATGTGAGTGTTCAACTATACTCTGTAAAGCGTTGCGGAATCTGTGTGCGCTATGTAAGAAACTGTTAATAAATAAATATATAGGTACTGCGCACGCGATTGTCCTGGTGCCTGTCATTTGTATTGTATAGGCGCCTGGACCAAGATTCCTTCTATGGGCTGTTTGCTGAAGCAGCCCATAGAAGCTGGCTGCATGCGCAGTACAGATGTTTATACTGCGCATGCGCGAGTCCTGGTACCTGTCATCAAAGCACAGGTGCCAAGGACTGGGGGAAGTTTCAGCGGCGACAGGGTAAGGAGGGTGCCTGCATCACGGTACCCCCAAGGCAGCTGCGGCCAGAGGCAGCCCCCCTCCCCCAAGAAGGTATGAGCCACCACTGACTATGGGCAATCTTACATCCACACAGTCCCTGAATAGGAGGACTTTCACTACTACCTGGTATCCGTGGTTGGTTTACAAAGATTCAGATAATCAGAAAGCTTTAAGATAATTGGTAAGAAGCCCATTATACAATTAAACAATTACACTGCTATTGTTATTTGTTTTTCTGAATGCTGACTGGAGGGGAGAACTACATTACTTTTCTTCTTCTCAGTCTTTTTTTTTTTCTTATCTTTCTTTTTCTTCCTAATCTTTGATATATGTGTCTTTTTCTGTCCTGGTTGTTTATCTTAACAAACAATTATTCATCTGTATGATGATGATCTCTTGAATGTAGGATTATGTGCTATTGGCGATTGCTATGTTTTATGAACCTGCTAGCTGCTTACACAGGACTGTATGTTGATTGAAAATCTTTCAATAAAAATGTATTTGAAAAAAAATAAAAAAGTGGGGCACTGCACTGTCAGAGGGGCTTGTTTAGTACCGCCTGCATTGCAGTTTAAAAAAGTGTGTCAGTCTACACCACCAAACTCACACCAAAAATAAGAACAGTGCGCGCTGAAGGCGCGGGACAGAAATGTACACTGTAAAGCCTACTACAAGTCACACACCCATTACATGCTGTAATGCTCATTACACATTATGCCTCACACCGTAATGCTCATTACACATTATGCCACACCATAATACCTATTACATATTATACCACATGCCATAATGCCCATTACATATACCACACTCTGTAATGCCCATTACACGTTTTGCCTAATAAGTGTTGATTGCCTACATCAGGGGTAGCCACCTGTAGTCCTCGAGAGCTACCAACAGTTTTCCAGGTCTCCTCACAGAATCACAAGTGAAGTATTTAGCTCCACCTTTGGATCTTTTAAAATGTGTTAGTCAGTAATGAGTGCACATGTGTACCTGCGAGGTGAGCTGGAAAATGTAAACTGTTGGTAGCGCTCGAGGACTGGAGTTGGCTACCCCTGGCCCACATGCTCGTTGCTACGGCGATGGCGATCTGTGAGAATTTTGCAATTCTCTCACAAATTTACGCATGTATACTTTCTGTTTGGGCTGGGGACAATCTACTCGCAGTCATCTGCAACTTTGCAGAAAAGTGATCAAGTAAAATTCAGGCCCTGTGTCCTTTTCAGATTAGAGAGACATATATTTTTTTTATATACAAAAGTACTGTACAGAAGTTCTACAGTAAATTGATAACGTCTTCAATATCTGCAAAAACATTGAAGCTGATCCCACAGAAGGATTACTTCTATTATCGTACAGAAGGATTAATTCTAGTCCATTGAATCCATTATCATGGATTCTAGCCTTCACTTAAATATTCATAGTGCACTTGATTGTTTAATGCAATGGATTTTGCTTCATGACTGTCATTTTCCTGGGTGCACTAAATGTATACAGATGTGCTGAATATTTAATGCACAGTGTTTTCTACAGCCTCCTTATTTACAGTACACGTACACTATGCTTATTTATCCTTAGAGAGCATATTGTTACATGTGTACAACAACATAAATATACTTGGAATTTCAAGCTCTAGAATGCTGACAAATTTATTAGTCAGTAGCTAGAGAGTGTACCGAGTGCATGAAGAGTTTGTACACACGTTAGATAGCTTGATTGCCAGTTTAATTATTATTTATTAATTAACAGTTTCTTATATAGCGCAGCATACAGATGTAGCCCCTGCCATCCATCGGCGGGGCTCGCCAGACCCTCCCCGCTGGAGAGTGCTGGCGGCAGGGGCTTCACTGAACTGGGACGCGCATGCGTCTCACACGCACGCACGCACGTCCCAGTCTCTCGGCGGGGACGCTGCGTGTCCCTGCCCGTCTCCGCTTCAGGGAGACAGGCAGGGTTAGGGGTGGCGCTCGGGGCGGCGAGGGTGATGGCGGGGGGCGCGAGGGGTCTCGTGCACGCGCACCCCCTGGCGGTGATGGCGGGGCTGGCGTTTAAAAAACGCCAGCCCTGCAAAGATGAAGCCAGCCCCATCTGTATTCTGTTGCGCTTTACAATAGGAGGCAGTGATAATACAAACTGGGTACTTACAGACAGTCAAAGGTATGAGGGCCCTGCTCGCAAGCTTACAATTACAGCCATTAACTCTTTCAGTGCCAAGGGAATTTGACAAAATAGGTGTGAATATTGCCAAGCAAACCTTTTTATTAACCCTTTGCCACGCTAAAACTGATGCAGGGCATGCTGGGATGTGTAGTTCAACATAAATGTCATTTTCTTTTTTCCACATTTAATTTTTATTGAGAATTTTTTTTTTATAAGGTAACAACATATGGTAATATTAACCACGTATGAAAGCTGTTAGAGGGGGTGGGGTATTGGGGGGTACAAAAAAGAAGAAAGACTGGACGGGGAGGGATTGGGGATGGGAATACATCAGGTATACAATGCAACATCATCAATTTAATAATGCACTACATAGTAGTAGGAAGATCAATTACGTGGCAGAGGTACATGAGCTCGAGCTAGGTGATCTAAGGGAAGATAGATTGACCGGACTATATCGTGTACAGGGGCGGCCTGAGTTTTCCCTATATATGGGCCACTTAAGCCACCTCGTATGCATAGAAGAGGTCACTGTGGATCCATTGCCATCCGATGTTTCAAAGACAAAGTGTTTATGTACTTTATTTTCAATCGCTAATATATTGGGGATTTCTGCTGATTTCCACAACTGGGCTATGGAGGCTTTTGTGGCTATCAGGATATGGCCCAGGAGGTATTTGTCTCCTCCGGCCATTTCGTTGGGGAGGTAATGAAATAGAGCCAGAAGGGGGTCCATTGGAATCTCTACTCCCAATACCTTTGAGATGAGTGAGAATACCTCGCTCCATAGCAGTTGAATTGCTGGGCAGAGCCAAAAAACATGTAAGATATCTTCTACCATACCACAGTTCCTCCAGCAGCCAGATGAAACATCAGGCCATATTTTATGTAACTGCTCCGGGGTATAATATAATCTGTGAATTAATTTATAATACATTTCTAAATGATTTATACACCTGGAGAGCTTAAAACATGTCTGGAAGATAGCTTCCCAAATCCCTTCGTTGAAAGTATTGGGGAGGTCTTTTTCCCATTTAACCTGTGCAGGAAACTTCACTTTCTGCACTACGCTAAGTAGGTGCTGGTACCACCTAGAGATGTTCCCTTTTGTAGATTGAGACGTGAGGAGAAAGGTTAAAATTTTAGGGAGACCAATCTGTGCTGCAGTTTTTGGCAAGTACTTCTGTAACCAATTCCGTAGCTGAAGGTACTTATAAAAGTCCTGTCTCGGGATTTGGTGTTTAGATTGGAGGTAGGAGAAGGGGGCCACACCCCCATCTAAGAGGTCTGAAGGCCCAAATCCTGCCATGCATTGAACTGTAGGTCCTGAATAGTGAAGGCTATTGTGTGGAGGGACAGCTGCGGAGCAGGCAATACCGTGTCCTTCGTACAGGAAATCAGGCTATGCCAAGCCACCAAGGTCATTTGGATTGCCCTACATCAGTATTGGGCAACCAGGGTAGGTCTGATAGGGAGAAGGGAAGTACTGCATTTTGCTCTATGGATTCCCACGGTTTGGGAGCATCCTGGGAAAACCAGTCCCTGAGTTGGCTAAGCATACGTGCCGAGTGATATTTCTCCAAGTCCTGGTATGCTACTCCCCCCATATTTTTGGCTGCGGTCAGGGTCGACCTAGCTATTCTCGGTCTAGCCCCACCCCAAATATACTTAGATATTAGGCGGTTGAATTTGTTACACAGGGTTTTAGGGAAAGGCCTGGGGATGGTACAAAATAAATACATTAATTTGGGAAGTAAAACCATTTTCGCCGCCGCTACCCGGCCAACCCAGGAGATCTCTTGCATCATCCAATCTTTGATAATCTTTTCGAATGCCTCAAATAATGGATCATAGTTGCAGCTCATCAAGTCACTTTCTCTACAAAGATTCACCCCCAGGTATTTAATTGATTTCGATTGCCAAGAATATTTGTATTTTTCTTTCAGGCGTCTAAGGACATCCCCTGAGACATTAATTGGAAGGGCCTCGGTTTTTGTCGTGTTTAGCTTGTAATAAGAGATATCTGTGTACGAGTCTAGAGTATGGTGTAAATGTGTAAGGGAAGTTTCAGGCTCTAGCAGGCATAGTAAAATATCATCAGCGAAGAGGCTAATCTTGTGGGAGATTGTGCCTATCTCGGGCCCCATTATAGATCGTGTGGATCTAATGCACTCCGCCAGTGGCTCGATGGCCAATGCAAACATCAAGGGTGATAAGGGGCAGCCTTGGCGTGTTCCATTTGTGTTAAATGAGAAGGAGCAGCCATTGGTGAACACTGAGGCCGATGGTGAGGAATATAATGCTAAAATAGATTGTAATATTTTATCCGCAAACCCAAACTGTCGTAGGGTGGCCTTCATATATCCCCAATTAAGCCTGTCAAAGGCTTTTTCTGCGTCTAGGGAGAGGATTAGCAGTGGTAAACCTTGCGATTGACAGTGTTCCATTAAGTTGATAACCCTTCGAGTGTTGTCGGACGCTTGTCTTCCTAGCACAAAGCCTACTTGGTCCTGGTGGATTAGATTGGGTAGTAATGGTGATAGTCTATTGGCTATCATCTTAGCGAATATTTTAATATCTGTGTTCAACAGTGCTATGGGACGATAATTTTGCACCGCTGTAGGCGGTTTGCCTGGTTTCGGTATGGTGACAATTCGAGCCTCCAGCATCTCCTTTGGGAAGGAGGAGGAGTGAGAGGCTTCATTAAATACTGATAAGATAACCGAAGCAATGGTGGGTTTAAACGTTTTGAAAAAATTAGAGGGGTAGCCGTCTGGGCCTGGGGCTTTATCTAAGGGGAGAGACTCTATTGCAGCTTCAACTTCACCTAGTGTCCACGGAGAACTAAGTGCTCTACAGGTCTCCGGGTCAATAGAGGGGAGATCTAGTTTATCTAGAAATTTGTTTATGTTGGTTAAAGTCGGTTGGGGGGTGTTGGGGTCATCCTTTAGGTTGTACAGTTGTGAATAATATTCTGCAAAAGTATCGGCTATGGTGACGGGGTCAACAACCTTAACTCCCTTGGAGGTGTAGATCGCATGTATGCGTTCCTTGGCTCTACGACCCCTTAATTTGCGGGCTAATAGGCGGCTTGCCCTGTTTCCAAGGGTATAGTATCTCTGATTGAGCCTTTGAATGTTACGGTGAACTTCATTGAGGGTAAATGTGTTGACCGCATCCCGAGCATCTAGGAGTCCTCTAAAAAGGCATTTATTATGGGGATCTGCTTTGTGGGCTTTTTCTAACGTAGCAGCTTTTCTTTCGGCCGAGTCAAGGCGCTGTTTATATTGACGCTTCAGTCTAGCAGCTACTTGAATTGCAGAGCCTCGGATCACCGCCTTCAGGGAGCACCAATGTGTGAAAATAGAAGTATCCGAGGGGGAATTGGTGACAATATAAAGATCTAGTAAATCTGATATGGCCTGGCGAGTGTCCGGTCTAGTGAGAAGATGGGTACCCAATCTCCAGGAGCCCGGGGCAATCGTGCGTTTACTAACTTCCCAGACTATCATAAGCGGGGAGTGATCTGACCAGGATATTGGCAAGATATCAATCTTGCTGATGGATGCAAGCGTCACTCTATCTACTAATGCCATATCTATTCTAGAATAAGACCGGTGTACATGAGAATAAAAGGTGTAATCTCTTACTGATGGATGCTTGGATCTCCATGCATCAAACTGTCCATATTCGGCTAATAGTTGGCGTAACTTAGAGGAAGGGTCTTGGGGTAAAGACTGATGAAGGGAGCGTGTGGGGTGTGAGCGGTCAATAGTGGGGTCAAGAACCATGTTAAAATCCCCGAGTATCATCAGGGCCCCTCTGATATGCTGTTGGAGGGTTCTACAAAAATTTCTGCAGAATGCAATTTGTTTAGCATTAGGTGCATAACACGAGACCAAAGTGGTCTCAACATTGTCCAGGTGGCCAACAAGTATCAAGTACCTCCCTTCAGGGTCCTCATATCTAGAGGAGAGCTGAAACGCACAGTTCTGGGCAATTAGTATAGCTACTCCAGCTTTTTTCATGGGACCGTTGGCCATGTAACAATGGGGATATCTGGAGTTGGTGAAGAGGGGGGGATTATGCTTTTGGAAGTGTGTCTCTTGGACCACCACAACCTGCACTTTAAGCTTATGAAAATAGTTCAGGGCCACCTTCATTTTATGAGGGGAGTTCAAGCCCTTTGCGTTTATGGATACTACATTAACCATTTTTTAGGATGAAGATGGCTTTCACCTTGCTGAGGGGTTCTGGTTTACAAATAACTATACCTGATGTTTTAATAAAAAACCGACACAAATAGAAATTGGGAAGACATGGGGGAAGTAAAATAAAAAGTAAATAGAGAACTAAATCGATCTCACTTGAGATCCTATAAATGTAATTTTCAATGTTGTTCAGATCTTCAGATAAAAATTAATTTAAAAAAAAAATCAAAACAAAATTAAATCTGTCATTCACTTATTGATCAAAATGATCCTGCATTGAATTTATTTGACAGGAAAAAGGATGTTAGTATCTATGATTCAGTAACTGGTGTGATCCCTTAAGCAGAAATCACAACAGTGAAATGTTTATGGGAATTATTGATTAAACTATATTCCTATTCCTTTCTACAAACCAGTTTCAACCCATAGAGAAATATAAACATAGAATTTTATAGTAGATAAGAACACCTCGGCCCATCTAGTCTGCCCCCTTTTAACCTAATGGTGTGTACATATGGTGATATTCCTTTGCTATGCGACTTAAGATTTGATTGCTATGCAATATTTGCTAACTCTGTACTATTTACATACAATTCATGCTTGAGTAACAGGGAAGGGGGGAGAATGGGAAAAGCTGTGCATTAGCTGTTAGGTATAATGCATAAATAGATACCACAATAATAATCATCCAAGTTTAAGAGTATTAGTGGACACTGATGCACGTGGCGGTGCTCCCCTGAGGGTCTATATACTGTATGTAGAAAGAGGGAAAGAAAAGCACTCTCTTTTTCTGGCGGCGCTCTTTAGTGCAAAGTATAATTTTATATACTAAAGAGTGCCCCCAGAAAAAGAGAGTGCTTTTCTTTCCCTCTTTCTATACAGTTCATGCTATCTACATTTGATTTGCACCAGGGCCGGACTAGGACCAGAAATCAGCCCTGGCATTTTGAGCACACAGGCCCACCCGCAGCAGGCAGGACCCTTAAGCGGCGAAGCCGTGCAGCAAAAAGGGGCGTGGCCTCATTCAAAGGAGGTGTGGCATCACATTATAGAACACACCGTAATGCCCATTACACAAAATGCTGCACATCATAAATGCCCATTACACAAAATGCTTCACACGTAATGCCCATTACACAAAATGCTGAACAACGTGATGCCCATTACACACAATGCTACACAAGGTACCCTGCACATCTTTAACCTCTTATGTACCACCTGCCGGGGCTGTATTTAACTACAGGGGTGAGAAATCATTTGCCACATATTAATAAAGGGGATGAAAACGGGGGGATTTGAGTACTAAGAAAAGGCTTTGCTACAACAATGCTGCAACAGCATAGACAGGACTCCAGCACTCAGCATTAGAGGCCCCGTCCACTAACTGCAGGTCCTGCGGTCAGTGGACAGGGCTTCCAACGCTGAGCGCTGGAGTCCCGTCCGCGCTGCTGCTGCCCTAACATGTAAAATTACCGGCACTTCCACCTACACGCTCCAGGCTTCCTCTCTTCCCGCTCCCCCACATGTCCATCTTCTGAGTGCTGGCTCCTCTTGGTGGCCCTGCTGCTGCTTTGCCGCCAAATCATCACCCATTCCCCCTGCCGCAGATAGCATTCTGTGCGCTGCAGCAGGAGAGCAGACTTGTCTCTCCATGTCCTAGCCGGCAAGCTCCTGCACTCTGTATACACTCACTGGTCGGTGTTACGCCACTGGTGCCGCCGGATATAGTCAGTCTCAGGGCTGGGACGTCAGGGGTCACTCCAGATGGGGAGGAGAGGCCTTGAGGGGAAGGGGGCGGGCTGTGGCTGTGCGGCAGCACACACAGGGCAGCCGCTGCTACCCTGGCTGAAAAATCAGCCCACAAGGCCATCGGTCCTTCTGGCATTTGCCAGGATGGCCAGTCCGGCCCTGATTTGCACTATATAGTCATTGCTGCACTGGCTTTTCCATTTCAGCTGAACGGATGTGCGCATCGGCATCGAATGGGGATAGAAAGCTTAAAAACATGTTCTATCTCCATACGATGTATATGCGATCCTGATTCAATTTTGACTATATAGTCAAAATTGAATGTCAAATTGTACTGTGTGTACACAGCATTAAGGTAAACCTCCAACCCTACTTGATCTTTAGTTGTTTACAAGGATATTCATCTGCCTATTCTTAAATTGCTCTACTGACTTAGCCTCAACCATCTCTGGTGGGAGGCTGTTCTGCTCATCCACTACCTTTTCTTTGTACCTACCTCTCAGTTTCAGTGCATGTACTCGTGTTTTAATATGTATCTACCTTTTTAGAATATTTCCCTCCAGGACCTTGTTTAAAAACTTTGATGTATTTGAAAGTTTCTATAATGTACCCATATTTTCCCTCAGCTCCAAACTATGCATGTTACGATCTTTTAGTCTTTCTGGTACATTTTTTATATAGACCATGCACCATTTTAGTTGCCCTTCTTTTAATTGAGTCTTTATTTATATTATTTAAAAAACAAAAAAAAAACATAGAAATACAAAGTACACATTACACAAACAACTTACAGAACATCAATACATACATGTTATATCGAAGACACTATTCATCGTCGGAGGGGGGCAATATTCAATATATCAAAAGAACTGGATACTGTTGCATCTTGTAAGGGGGAGGGAGGGAGGTATAGCAGATAACATGTTACGTTACTTTGCATGTAAATCACTCATATATGGGTTTTGGCATAAAATTTTATTCAACACTCAATTTAGGGAATTGAATAGTCTAGGCTATTTATCTTAGCCAGCGTTGATTGCTGCACTCGTCTTCCATATTTATGTGGCCGTAATTAAAGGGTGATATTATCATTTCTTTGCCTTGCTATTAAGATGGATTATGTCATAGCATTTGTAATGGATTAAGTACTCTCTATTGTGTTTACCTTACCAATCTAATTAAATAAGTGAGTGTGGCTATTTCTAACTTTTAAGTATGTTATATCCTAACCGATCTTGCTTAAATGTGTAATTAGAAAAAGGAATGAAAATAAAGTATCTATGTGCTTTACTGTTAATTAGTGATCTGTCCTGTGAATATATACCATGCTGATTGGTGCCATGGGTGCCAAATTGAATAAAATTTAGTGCTAGCGCCTCGAGAGGCGTATATAAATTTTTCGTGCTCATATGTAGTATTTACAAGGTTGATCCATTCCACAAATACAGGGCTTTTTTGTGCCATCCAATAGCGTGCAACAATCACCTTGGCTAATGCAGTTAGGTTCAATAGCAGGGAGCTCATCTCTCTCTCGAGATGTCCTCCTCTTGCCATGTCCCCATTACGATATTACTTTCAGAAATAACGTCCCGTGTTGTCCCTATTCCCTCAATAACCTGACATACTCTATCCCAGAAGCATTTTACTTTACTACATGCCCATAGTAGATGCCAAAAACTAGCGCCTTCCTCTCCACATTTTGGACAAGTATCGATTTCAGATCCATTTTTTTTTTTAGCTTGACCGGCGTTATATATGCAATATGTTGAATTGGACTTGTTGGATTCGGATAGAATTTGTTGCGTTTTTAAGGGAGGCTAAGGCTGTCTGCCAACTGCTCTCTTTTAGTTCTGGGATGTCATTAACCCATCTTGTCATTAGCTGCGACAGCCCTTCATCATCAAAATTACTCGAAAGGTACTTATACATTTTTGAAATTTGTTTCCGTGACAAGAGTTTGTTAATGAAAAGTTTAATTGGAGCTTCTACCAACCAACCTTCTTTCCCTCTATTATATTGAGTCAAGGCACTTCTGAGCTGAAGGAATCTATGAAACATTGATCTTGGCAATGCAAATTGGGCCTGTAATTGTTCATATGATTTAAAAATGTTGTCTTGGTATAGTTGGCCCAGTGACACGATACCATATTGAACCCATAGTTTCCCCCCTTGTTGTTTTTTTATCTCCTGTGCCACTGGGAGGGAAAGGAAGGATATATCTGGGTCAACCCCCTCATACTTTCCCAGTTTACATACCGCCCTCCAGATTTTAATGGCTTGATTTACGATCGGAGGGTAATTCCTACAAGTAGACTTAAGTAGCAAAGTCTGTAAAGGTGAATCAACACACTTTATCAGCCTACTTAGTTCATGTGTTGGTGCTTCTGTCCCAACCCATGCGCTCAAACGTGTCAATTGGGCCGCATGATAGTAGCTTTTAAAGTTGGGCATTGATAGTCCCCCGTTTTCTCTATCTTGCCAAAGTGTGGCTAGTTTGACTCTTGGGCGTTTATTACCCCAAATGAATGAAGATAAAATACTGTTTAGGCTTCTGAAGAATTTTTCTTTGATATATAGGGAAGAGTGCTGTAAGAGATACAAAATTTTTGGTAAGATGACCATTTTATTAAGATTTACTCTTCCAATTAATGCTAGGGGAAGTTTCGTCCAATTCCTGCACTTTGTTCTCACTTCCATTAATATGGGGGACATGTTATCCTTCAGGAAGTCATTCGTGTCTCCTGAGATCACTAGACCAAGATATTTGAACCTGGTGACCTTCTCTAGCAGTGTGTTTACCCTGCTTCCACTTGCACTATCTTTATCTACCATCAGGAGGTGAGATTTACTCCAGTTTATTGTGAGTCCTGAAAATTCCCCGAATTGTCTTAGTAGCTCAGTCACTACCAAAAGATCTCTGCTTGGATCGGCCATACCCACGAGCACATCGTCTGCATATAAAGATACTAAATTGTGTCTCATATCTAGCCCTGGATTTAGACAGTTTAATCTAGATCTTAGAAGGCAGGCTAGTGGTTCTATAGCTACAGCGAATAAATATGGAGAGAGAGGGCACCCCTGCCGAGTTCCTCTATACAACGGGAGGGAAGTTGATGTAAAGCCGTTGATGGAAATCCTCGCACTTGGGTTCCTATAGTTGCCCTTCATTGTATGCTTTCCAATGTATTAAAAGTACACTCTCCAATGTATTTATATCCTTCTGAAAACAACATTCCAGGTGAGGCCTTACCAATGACCTATACTGTGGCTTTATTACTTCTTTTTTCCTGTTTCTGATTCCTTTCAATATGCAAACAAGCATCTGACCTGCCTTTCTCAAGACCCAGCGGGCCCTTTAATGCCCCGCAGGCTGGGACTTGTGGTTCTCCAAGTCCCAGCTTGCGGGGGAGGCTTGCTGGGACTCATAGTTCCACAGTTTAAAACAATAGTTTTTTCATCTATTTTTTTACACCAGTATCAGCTCGATGCCCACCGCCCAGGGGCATCGAGGACAGCACCTGGCTTCAGCCTGGTCAGGTAAGTCCTGGAGGGGGGGACCCCTTTACTGGGGGGGTCCCCAGGACCCCTGGGCAGGCTGACTGGTCGGTAGGGTTAATGCTTTGGCCGGGGGGACTTGTATAAAAAGTCTCCCCCCGGCTGTGGCATTACCCTGCTGGCTGGTTGTGCCTGGGGCTGGTTCTTAAAATACGGGGGACCACTAGTAATTTTGTCCCCCCGTATTTTGGGAACCAGCCCCGGACCTGGAGCCTGAGGCTGGTTGTTAAAAATCGGGGAACCCCTATTTGTCGGGTTCCCTGATTTTTAATTACTGGCCCCGGCTCTTTCAGCCTGGTGTTGGTTTCAGCTGTGGTGGGGGCCCCACGCTGATTTTTTTTTATTTTTTTTTATTTTACTATTTTTTTAACACTAAAGCCTGCACGGATCTGACTGATCCATGCAGGCTAAAGCCAAATATGACAGGAAAATAAGTTGTATTTTCCTGCCGTATATGCGTGGCTGTTTCACACCAATTAGCAGCGTATTTTTAATACGGCTGCTTAGTAAATCAGGAACCACCATTCTTTTGAATGGTGATTCCTGTCGTATTCTATCGATGGTGAAGACATTCGTATTTGTAAATACAAATACGAATGTCCCATCAATATGAATACGAATATTTGTATTTTTGGCATAGTAAATGCCAAAAATACGAATACACCAAAAAAAATTGTATTTTCGTAGGAAAATACAATTTTTTTCTACAAATTCATCTTAGTAAATTTCCCCCACGGTAGCTGAAAGTCTCCCATGATTATGACCTCTCCATTTAAATTCATTGTAGTCCTGTAATAGGTTCATGTCCAGTTCCTGCCCCTGGTCTGATGGTCTTAAGATCACCCAGTATGAATAGTGACCCATTTCTATGGTCACCCAAAGGGATTTTGATATTTCTCCTCCGATTCCTCCCTGCCTTTCCTTACTAAATACAGATTGAATAGCTCTAAACGGAGCTGCTCCTTGGTGATAGAATCGCCAATTGCCGCCCCTTGCAATCTGACGGAAGGAGGGCGCACGCACAAGATGTGCACACGCCCCATTCCGGAACCCTCTGCCACCGGTCCCCTGCACCTCTCCGCAGCTCCCCCAGAGCCCCCACTCCCTGCCCATCTCCCTGAAGTAGAGATGGACAGGGAAGCCGCCGCCTTGCTGACAGGACACACGAGCGCGTGAGATGCTCAGGCGTCCCCGTCAGATGGAGCTCCTGTCCACCGGCCTGCTCCAGCTCAGGACATCTGGCGAACCTGCTGGCTGGCGGACAGGCTCTCCATCTGTATATTGTAACCTGGTATAGTATGTCCCAGTCATTAATCTCATTGCAACATGACTCTTTAATAGGTACAATATCCACATCATCCCGTGTCAGTATTGCAATTAGCTCTGGAATTTTATCTCCTAAGATCCTAGCATTAGCACACATACAGTAGCTTAGAGAATTGCATCAGTTATTCCTAGCTATTTTCAGACAGTACATAACAAAATGTCAAGTTTAAAGTTGAATGAAATTGTTTACGATTTAGAAATCTCACTTGTCTTTTAGAGCTTGGCTGCAACCCTCAGTGATGGCTGCTCCTAACTATGGATATAGTAAAGGTGTGGGTACTTGTGTATTATCACGGTGCCCATCGCATCGCATCACATACCACTAAATAAGGTATGCGATGGAACCCGATTTTCTGGTCCAAAGACTCGCACTGTACAATAAAATATTGCATCACATCGCATGCCATTAAAATGGCATGCAATGCGATTTTTAATTGTACAAGCACCCTGATGGGTGATTACTATGTTAAATGCACCCCCATTGTTAACGCCACCCCCACTATCAACGCCAACCCGAAGTGTGGCGAGTGCAGCAAGCCTGCGAGGGGCGGCAGTACGCGTCCTCCGACCTTTTCTTACCCTCACTATCCACGTCGGCGTGGAGTTGATTTTAGATAGTGTGGCGAGCGCCCGCGGAATACATGTGAACTAATCCGCGTCCACTCGCGGGGCTCGCTGCGCTCACCACACTTCGGGCTTGGTGGCTCGCTGCGCTCGCGCCACTATCTAAAATCAACTCCACGCCAACGTGGATAGTGGGGGTATGAAAAGGTCGGAGGACTCATACCGCCGCCCCTCGCGGGCTCGCTGTGCTCACCACGCTTCGGGTTGCCGTTGATAGTGGGGGTAGCCTTAACAATGGGGGTGCATTTAACATAATAATCACCCATCAGGGTGCCTGTACAGTTAAAAATCGGGTCGCATGCGATGCAATCAATACGATGGAAATCTTGGGTGCCGTGATTATACACAAGTACCAAGGTGTGTTCACATGGTGCAATTTTGCTTGCGATTCAATTCCAATTCGATAAGGATCGAAATGGGATCATGCAAAATGCATTTGATTTGGACTATATAGTAAAGATCTGTATTATATAGTCTTGCCTGTACAGTTTTTTACGGTCCGATTTACATTAATCGGGAGCATGCATCAGGATCAAATTGGCATCGAATGCGGCTGAATAACCTTTGATGTCCATTTGAGTTCAATTCGATATTGACCATATAGTCAAAATCTAACACAAAATCTCACTGTGTGTACACAGATTAAGTCAGATTAAGAGAGTTACACCTGAATGTACTGTAAGTGGCTAAATGATCAAAGGAAATAAGTAGCACTGTTTGCGTAAACACCAGACAGCATGCAAAAATAACTATGATTCAATGAACAACATCTCCACACAGGTAATACCAATTACAGCTTCAGTTCATGGATTGTTTTGCTAACAATTAGCTGGTACGATGAAGAATTTATGATAGATGGCACTGATGGCAGGTCGTTCTGGTCTCTTTGAAACAAAACCGCCCCAAACCATAATACTTCCTCCATCGTGTATCGCAGTTTGGATCAGGCTTTATGTTGGAATACAGCATTTGGTTTGGTTTAAAACTAAGGTTTCTCTTTTAACAAATACTGTAGTTATTTTTAGGTTTTCCTGTCTTCAGAATATACTTTCCATAGTATTCTGAAAAGTATTTATCCAAGTAGTTCTTTACAAAATCATATACATAGAGAAGTATGTACATACTATAGCGTGCTTCTGTGAGTCAGTCATTGCATCATCGGGTCGATCGTGCATGTAGCTGAATCTGATGATAATTTAGCACATACTGTAGCACATGTGTATATACTAGTGTTCCCGCTAGGCTGCTTTAGCGGGGCGCTGCGCCCTGCCCGATTTCTAAAGGGCAAAATGCGCCCTGCCCCTCCAGCAGCGCCCCGCTAAAAGAGCCTGCTGCCTGACTAATGTTGTGCCCGGGGAAGCTCCAGGCACCGCAATCTCGGCGGCGCTAGGCTTCCCCAGGTCCGCCCCCTTGTACGACAGAGGAATCCCGGGCACGCCCGCTTTGGTGACGCGGCGGCCCGGGCACGCCTCCTTTGGTGACGCCGCGGCCCCGGCACGCCTCCTTTGATGACGCGGCGGCCCGAACACGCCTCCTTTGGTGACGCGGCGGCCCGGGCATGCCTACAACGATGACGTCGGCGGGCCCGGTCCGCCCCCATCCCATACAGCGGCGCCCTGCCCCCAAAAATTCCTAGGGGGAACACTATATACCTAATGCTGTAATGACACACCATGAATTTTTAGGTGGTTTGTAAGATTACACAATGGACCTTATTCAGGTCCCTTCACTCAGGAGGAGCAATGTTTTGCGCCTACGCATGCACAGATGCATTTCTGCACATGTGCAGGTGCAGGGTGTGTGCGACCACGGTGAACAGGCTGTTCGCTGAGCGCACGCACCCATGATTGTGGGCATGGGGCGTGTGGCGGTGGGCTGGGCGATTTACCCATGGGAACACCCAGCATTTCATGGGCGTTCCCATGAGAACACTGGGCATTCCCATGCAAATCGCCCAGTGCATGCATATCTAAATGACCCGAGAGTCACTTGGATAGGCATGCACATTCGCCATCATTTGATGGTCGGCAACCATCGAATTGTTTATGTTAAACATCCATTCGCAACCCGTGAAAGCTGACCCGCGCTGTGAGGTGGGGGGGGGGTTGAAAAAAGCGTATGCGTGATATGCACAAAAAAATGGATCAATTGAATTCCGCCCTATGATCTCCCGTCAATTTAGATGGTGGTTTGGGCGCTATATATGTTGAATACCACCCTAAATGTGCAAGTAAGTGCCTGAGATAGTACATAAAACTTTGTATCATGGCCCTTATTCAGATCTGATCACAGTACAAATTTGTTTTCAAAATGGGAAAAACCATGAGCACTGCAGGTGGGGCAGATTTAAAATGTGCAGAGAGAGTTAAATTTGGGTGGGGTGTGTTGAAACTGAAATCTAAATTGCAGTGGATAAATAATGCAGCCAGTATTTACCCTGCACAGAAACAAAATAACTCACAAATTTAACTCTCTATACATGTTACATCAAGGGCCCATGTTTTGAAACCTTGTTTCATGCACAAATAAAATATATTTCTTTGTATTTCATGTGTTTGATGTATTTATACAACATAAATGCATTTTATGTTCAAGATACCTCATTGAAATATAAATATATTCCAAAACACAGAATAATCCGTTATTCAAAATTGCTTTTGGTCCCAAGAATTTTGGATTAGTAATACTCGAACAGTACTTAATTGAATGTCCCTTTTCTGTTTTTATGCCTTATGCCCTATAGTTATGCACTAGCTTAGGGTTAGGGTTCCAGGGGTTTAGGCTGCAGGGAGGAAGGGTTAGGCACTTAGAAGGGGGTTTAGGGTTAGGATGAGGGCAGGAGGGTTAGGTTTAGGCTGTGGGGTAGGAAAATTAAGATTAAGCACTAACGGGGGAGGGTTAGGCTGTGTGTGTGTGTGGGGGGGTTAAGCTTTAGGAAGGTAGTGTTAGAATGGGTCAAGGGGAAGGTAAGTATACCTACCGGACCCCTGCTGTGATTCCCGCCATCGCTATGCCAGTGTCGCTTTTCCGGTCTGGCCATATGTATTCCACTAGTGTACCCCTTTTACACCAGAGCCTCGACCCGGGTTATTGCCGCACCACTCTGGGTCGGTGCTTGGTGTAAATGGGGCCAAAAAAAATATTCTGGCCCTGTTAACCGGGAATCCAACCCTAAAAATGCTCATGGTCGGACATGGGTAAGACCCAGATTTAGGGGCAATTTAAACAGGATCCATTTCCACCAATGGGGGAGCCCATACCTCCGGATCGCAGTTATCTGCGGTCAGTCCAGAGGTTGGGTAGGGGGCACATACAGCATCCTTTGCTGTCTGCTGTACTGTGCAGACAGCAGTGGCGTCGGTGAGTTGATGCCTCTATGCGGCATCCATTCATCTCACTAACAGAGGCTGGGGGCAGCCCTGCAGCTTTCCCGGGTGCTGGGCTTGCCACCAGCGTGTTGGTTGGCATAGCGGGGTCCCAGCTGATGGATTTCCCGGCACTTGGAGATGATGTCATCTCCAAGTGCTGGGGCATCACCCACCCAGCGTTATGGTGGGGAGCCTGTGTCAAGGGTCTACGGCCAGGTCGTACTCAGGTTGGAGCCATGTCCGAAAACCCGAGTGGGACCCGGCATCCTGGTGTCATGGTGGTATTAGTAGTACATAGATCCCTTTTGATTCTTAGGGCTGTGAGCAATTCTAATGACTGTCACTGTTCCATATACATTGGGTGCTGTAGTGTTAACTTTCAATATCATGTATTTCTACATTTTCTACTGTATTGCATGAAGACTAGACAAGAAAAACTGGTTTATTGTCTCTGGAAACCTATACATAATCCTCTAATGCTTACACTATGTAATTACTGTGTTAAACATGTTATTTATGAAAAAATACTGTTTAACCGAAAAGTATGTTGATTGTTTATGCTCTATATACACTACTTATTTTACCTGGACTTGTTATCTGTCTAATGAGGCCTTTTGTGTGTGCAGGGTCCCACATTTCGATGCACAAATGCTGGGAGGTATGGGCAAGTACACGTAGTATTCATGTACACTAATTACGGCACAATCGAACATGACTGCTTTTAGATAACACGTTTGCATATCTATTGTGGCTCCTGCAGTTATCTGCAGTGATAATGATGAATATTAGCAGCACTAACTGGACTTCTGATTGGTTGATTGCATCTTAATCTCTCCAGCTGATTCAGTAAAATAAAATCTTGTGTTTGCAGGGGTCCACAAAACTAGGCTCTTCTCTGTACTTATCCATGAACGCCATGACACTACCTAATTCCCATCAGCTTGTACAATTTCTGTTCCTCCACAAATGCATGACACTTTACTTGAAATGTAAGCCATAGGGATACTTGCTTACCCTTTTGGATGGTCGAGAGGCTTCCGCAAATCGTGTCCCCCTCCTGGCCACCCGGGGCAAGTCTCCCGCATTGCCCTCGCAGATGAATTTTGCGCATTTGTGGGGAGGGGACGGGGCTAAAATTATGTGAAGTGCTGAATTTTGCGTCCTTTTATCTCCCCCAAACCGCGGACCCCTGCCCCAATCTCCCAGAGAGGAGTGAAAAAAGTAGACAAGTAGAACCATAGGTTCTCAAATTCGGTCCTCAGGACCGGAAACAATTGTTTTCCAGGTCTTCTCACAGAATCACAAGTGAAATAACTAGTACCAAAATAATGAATGCTGTGCAACTGTGAGGTAACCTGAGTTATTATTTAATGGATTGATTCAAACATAGGGACATATATATATCACAATCTACCTCCCAGATGCGGATAGAGGTGGTTATTCTGGTTGACACACAAACCTGCGAAATTCACAGCTTTGTGTTTCATCTATGTGCCGCCCGATGTTTAGCATAAACATCCATTCGCAGCCTTGCATGACCATCGAATGATTTTGCAAGTGCACGTAGATCTAAAGGTGCCCATACACGTTACAATTATTGTATACAATATCGCATCTCATAGCACATCGGTTTTGCGATGAGATCAGATGAGATGAGATCTAGTACAAAAAGTATGTGCAGCACATACTTTTCGTACTAGATCTCATCTGATCTCATCGCAAAACCGATATGCTATGAGATGCGATATTGTATACAATATTGTATACAATAATTGTAACGTGTATGGGCACCTTAAGACACCTCTCTGGTGTCTTAGATCTGGGGGCTTCCTGTACAGGAAGAGGGCGGCAGCTGACATCCACTGACGTCAGCTGCAACTCTGCCGCACGCCCCCCGACCACAATGCTAGGTGCTAACAGGCCGGGGAATAAGCAATTTGCCGCGCCCACTTGCACAAAGCAGCTGCAAATGCCCATAAAACTTTATGCGCATGTGCAGTTGGTGACCATCGCTCCCTTGTGCGAACACGCAGGGGAGCGAATGGATCTGAATAAGGTCCAGGATGTGATAAAAATCACCAAAAATCACAATTAAATATTTAAATACATTGAAATGATGTAACATATATTGCATGTAAGGACAGAGCTTGTGAGAAAGACAAATATACCCAAAGACTGTGCCTATTCAAGTGCCCCATATCTCCCTTCTTCCCGCTCTGCTAAGCTACATGTAGGACCAGTTTTTGGTGAACTCCAGTCATCTGATCCTATGCTCTTGCCCTATGACCCCGGTCATCTGATCTGTGCAGTAAACTAAGATACCGTCCAGGACTTCACAGCATCAAAATGTAATAACATGGAAAATGACAACGTACCAACCAATCAGGTTCTAACTGCTATGTTACAGGCTGAGTTTGAGAAATTACAGTTAGGAGCTAATTGGCTTGTAGTTTATCACTTTCTATTTGATCACTTTTTGAAGCTTAGTACATCTGGCCCCTTATCTGTGATCAACCTTCGGTCTATCAGGCATGCATGGCAGATCACAGAACCTGAATTTTAGAGTAGGTAAAATAATGTAAAAAGGGTGTGAAAACACCTATTTTAAAATTATATTAGAATTTTTTTTTTGCCATATATGCTGAGTATTATTTAGTTATAATATGTATTTTTACCCTTGTTTATGTGAATAGTTGTAATGGAGCATAAACAACTGTGCCAAAATGAGTGGTACATGACTGCCTTCACAGCTATTAATCATGCCTTCCTCCTATGATGGAATACAGGAGGGTGTCTGCCTCTGTCTCATTTCCCATGAGACCTTTACTTTAGCATGGCCTGCACAGATCCCCTCTTGTGTGCTGTGTTTATCCATAATTTAAGCAACATGACTTTTCTGATCCATAACAGAATGGATTTGTAATGTGGTTATAGATGTGTTGGAAATATCTTGTGAGGCTGTTGCAATGTGCAAGATTACCAAGGTTGGAGCAGCCTACAGCATCTATTTCCACTGTTTTCTGTGTCCGATTCTTTCCTAGGCAAATAAAAAAAAAAAAACTCTAGTTTCAAATATCTCAAACCATATTTCAGTATATTTCCATGGCATCCAACCTTAGAAACTTAGAGCTTTCAATGTGCACTAGTGTTTTTTTTTTATACAAGTATTGTATATATTCATATATTGAGCTACATATAAGTCATTCAGGGTGGTATTCAATCTTGGCCACTATTTCTGCCTGTGGAAATAGTGGCAGTCGCCTATACAATACTGCCATTTCCGTCAGCATTGAAGGCAGATTACAGAAAAACAGACAGAAAGACAAGTCGGATCTGTTTTGTCAAAAACGGCCGCAGATGTCGAATTCATGGCCATTTTTCGTCACTCTGTGGCCATTTTCACAATTACAATTGGATAGCCTCAGACATTAAAGCTTGACTCTTCCTCTCTTTTTCCCTTTTTTTAAATTTTTCAGTACACCAAACAATATTTTAAAATTGTCAATGTACACCATCAGACCCTCACAGGGAAAAACACATTAAACCCCCCCAGGAAAAACAATCACACTGGTACCTACAGGTAATAAAAATAAAATTCATTGGCCCTCACATGAAAACAAGAAACCAGTGAATAGCAGATGAACTGGTGGTGGCTGTAAACTGTTGTAAACATCTCTAGCTCTGGTGGCACACTGACCAGGGGTGAAGTCTGGGGCTTTTCCCAGCACCCCTGGGCAGTGGGTGGAAAGTTGATAGCATATAAAGTGTAAAAAGAAGTAAAAAAAATAAAGTATTGGGTTCTGCTGTGGAACTAAAAGTCCCAGCAAACCTTTCCCCCAGCACGCAGGGACTTGGAGAACCACAAGTCCCAGGATGCAGGGCATTAATGGACCTGGTGGGACTTGGAGTTCCAATACAATACACCAGCGAAAACACAAACACACCTAAGATATCAGGGTGGGCGCTGTAATAAATAAAAGAAGTTTAAAGAAAATGACAAAAAAGATAAAAATACTGTCACCTGTAGAATGAAGGGTTGTAAAGTATATAACTTTATTGCATACACCATCCAAACATACTCAACTCTATTGAGCACTTAGGTTCGGTCCACTTTTCCAATAGTAACCCATTTTGTTCCTTTATAGTTCGTAAATACACAGTGCATTATTAAAACATGAAAATGGATGAAATGCAATGTATAGCATGTGTTTCTTCTCATTTTGATAGAAATAATGGTCATGATATAGAGAGTGATGAAAGGAAATCACCAGTAAATTTCTCAGTCAGAGATGGGAGTTAATCCTGCTTTGGATGAACTGTTTGTTTGTTTTTTTCGTGTGACAATTGCCATGTGTTTGTAGTCATGTTTTTTGGTATACCAACAGACTTTAATTATACTAAACATACAAGTGAAACCACATGGGTCACCAGCTATTTGCTTCTTGACAGATGTCACATGAGCTCAATATGAAGATATTTGTATTGATACAGATACATCTGCTGCAGTCACGCCAAACAGCCCCAATTGGCAAGCCATGTCGCATGAAAATCATCTAGCCTCTTTTTTGGTGAAAATGCATCATAGCCACAACACACTCAGACTGTGCTGATTACTTTTCTAAATTGCCTTGTATATCAGTGTGTGTTCTACTCATGGTGGGTTATTCTGGTTGATTTGTTTGGATGGGAATTTGCATCCTTGCGAGTCAACCATAACCCACCCAGTGAATGATGGTATACCGGCCCACCATTCGCACGGCGTTAACAATATCCTTGCGAGTCAACCAGAATCCGCCCAGTGAATGGTGGTACGCCAGCCCATCATTCGCACAGCGTTAACAATATTTACCTGCATATCGTGTAGTGTGTACACACTTTATTGATAGCGATGTGCGCGGTCATTTGCATTGTCCTCTGCCATCTGTACATAGAGGACATCACTAGTGAAAGCCATGCTGCAGAATGCAGCACGCCCCCAACCATCGGGTAAACATATGTGTGAGTACACATGTGTACCCGGCTACTGTATATCTGGGAAGGGTAATTTTTGCCATTAATTTCTTTATATATAATTTATTTTATGATTTTATCAATATTTGTGTAATGAGTCAGGTTTTTATAAATCCTATATGGCTCTTTACTTCTATGGGGGTAATTCAAGTGTTGGGCACCACTAGCCACTTGATAGGGTTCAGTAGAGCAAGTCAAGTGTTGCTCCAATCGGGTGCACACAGCCGGAGGCGCTGACATTACTGTTATGTTGTTCTGTCATTGTGACGGGCTGGTACCTAGTGAATTATAATAACAATAGTAGCCTCCAAAAGCATGTCTGCTCTTTTCAGGAGGAAAAGCAATAAGGTGAAAAAATATTTTAATAATTTTCAATAGGAATTAAAGATCCACATTCACTATGGCACAAAATAAAAACTCAATTCTTATCCTGAAAATACGTTAATTCGTATTCACAGCACATTCGTATTTGTATTTGCAAATACGAATGTATACTCCATCAACAGAATACGAATTGATTGGCTGTTAGGTTCGCTAGGTGGCCAATAGCGGCATTCGGGAGGAGGAGCCGCAGGATGTAAACAAACATCCTGCGTCTCCTCCTGACAGTCCGCTGGTGTCGGGTGTTTGCATTTTTTGTTTCTCTTTCAATGGTCCTGGTGACACAGCTTCACATTGAGGATGTAGGAGGGTCCGCAGGAGCCAGGCACCTATCCTAAAGCTTTTGGAGGGTAGGCTCCTCCCCTACTGCATCCCAGATTCCTCAGTTCGTGTTAGGTGCCCACTGGAGTGGGTGCTATTCTAAAGGGCTGCTGGAGCAGCCGAAGGAGTAGAGTTGGTTAGGGTTTTTATTATTTTATTAACTTTTACACTAGCTAGGTAGGCACAGTGTGAGGATTCTCATTAGTGAATCCTCACACTGCTAGCGCAGCAGGAGCTGACAGAAGCGTGTCCTGTCAGCTCACTGTGCACGAGGGAGACGCTGTCTGGCCTCCCTGTGCAGCGCTTACAGCTTCCTTTAAGAAGCTGCCTGGGCTCCGGAGCGCTCTGAAACCGGCTTCACGCTAGGTGGGGATCATGGGGGGCAGGCGCTCCGTGATGGCGGCGGCCATTTTCTGCGGAGCTTACACACTGAGCTCCTGACATGAGAGGACAGCAGTGTTGTTACAGGCATGTTCCGAGTGGTCCCCAGCTGAGGGGGAGATACTGGAACTAGGAGATCCTACAATGGGAGCGGCTGTCTGGGGGTAGTTGGCGCCAAAAGTCACAGACCCCGCAGCAGCAGGGACTTGGTCCTTTCCCTCACTCTGTTTTGGCGCCATTCAGAACGCTTGCAGCGGAGCTGAGCTGGCTTACAGATCCTGACAGAGTGATTGGATTTCCTGGGCATCGCTTTCCCCATTCTGAAGACTACAGAAAGCTAAGTGAACTGAGTATATTGGTTCTGTATATAATGTTTGTACATTTAATGCTGTGACTGTGTTAATGGAGAACATCATGTCTGAGCAACAGTCTGTGGTTTTGGGGGAGGGAGCCTTTAATGCATTGAGCGCTTGCAGTGATGGTACACTGTAATTTGTCCCTGAGCAGATAAGGGGGGCTTATGTATTTGTTGCGCTGCTGTGAAACCCATGGGGAGTGAACCCCAGAGGGTAGTGCATCGGAGCTTGCGAGGGTTAAGTCCCGGGGCAGGTCTGAAAATGCTTTGGTGCATTACTGGACAGGCAGAGTGATGGCTGGTAACTTCCCTAGACCATTGCCATTCTCTCAGCAGTCCGTCTAGCTCTTTGCCTCGGACCCAGACAGATCCTGACTTATACAGGTCATGCAGGATACTGCTATGGGAATCAGCAGGTTTAAATTACTTGTTTGACAAGTTTTATGGTTATTCTGGGGGGACCCCTAAAAGGTCTGATTCAGTGCCATTATTAGCTGCTGGTGAGTAAGGAGAGTACACAGACATACCCTGGATCAGGGTAATGTTTCTGAAGAGTCCTTATCCTCAGGGGTGGAGGTTTTGATTACTGCTGTTAAACAGGCATTGAATGTGTCTGTGAAGTAAAAACTCCTGCTAAGGTTGTTTTTAAGAGACAGCGTGAGAAAAATGATATCTCTCTGCAGACGAGGGTTTACAAGATTTATTGGAAAACCCCTGATAAAAGGCTTTAGATGCCTAATAGATGGTTAAGCCTGTATCCCATGCCTGAGGATCATGCAGACCTCTGGGAGAAAGTTCCAGTGGTAGAGGCTTCTGTGGCATACTTGTCAAAAGCCACTGTGCTACCAGTGCAAGCCTTCAAGCAAGGCAATGGTTAAAAGGGTGTACTACACTCCGCCCTCTGATTGCTTCAGTCTGGGTCTCTAAGGCCAGGATTGGTGGGTCAGTGACCTGTGCTCTAGTTGACATACTTTTTTTTGTGTGTTGTTACTATGCAGAGAAGCCTAATGCTGCTGCAGAAATGTGATTCAGGCTGAGCAGGAAGCTCTCAAAATGGCTGCCAGAGTTTTCTCAGTGTCTGTGAATGCCAGGAGAGTGGAAGGCAGATAACAAGTCTAAAAAGGCTTAGAGGCATTAGCTTTTAAAGGAAAGCTGTTATTTGGTTCAGAACTGGAAGAGATTATTAAGCAGGCCACAGGTGGAAAAAAAAAAAAAAGCACTTTCCTGCCTACCCCTGCAGCCAAGCAGACATCAAGGTTTTCTGCTTTCAGGCCATCCTTTCGGTCCTCCCCTAGAGGAGGTGCGTCCTTTTGAGGACAGTCTTTTAAGGGATAGTCTCAGTCCTCCAGGGGCAAGGCCCCAAAGTCAAAATTTGGTTCCTTTTATAAGAAACCAATGGAGAGGACAAATCCTCCGCATGACT
The DNA here is from genome assembly GCF_055691185.1 of Crinia signifera. NCBI lineage: Eukaryota > Metazoa > Chordata > Amphibia > Anura > Myobatrachidae > Crinia > Crinia signifera. Next base: position 146,587,613 of record NC_139221.1, on the reverse strand, counting down.
GCCAGGGGTTTTGCCCGGCGGTGATTAAGGAGGGGGGACGTCTGTCACTGTTCAAAGACGCAGGGGCACTGTTAGACCGGAACTCTTGAGTTAGAAATATAACCCAGGGTTAAAAGATTCCTTCCAAAGTTCTTCCACCAAGAAGGTTCATTCCTACACCACTACCAAAGGAGGCTCGGCTCCGTACAGCTCTCTTGGGAGCGGCTCATTCTCTTTTAGAGAAGGGTGTGGTAGTCCCGGTCCCCAGAGTGGAAAAAAGGCTTTTATTTCACTCTGTGTTTGGTGCCCAAACCAAACGGGTCTTTCAGCTGACCCTAAACTTAAAGGCATTAATATCCATTTGTGGGTAGACCATTTCAAAATAGAGTCTCTACGGTCTGTGCTGCTAAGCCTGGACCAGGGAGAATTTTTAGCGTCCATGGAGGTCCAGGACGCATACTTGCAGGTTCCTATCCACCCAGAACATCAGGCTCTATTGGGGTGTGCAATAGGAGACCTTCTCCTGCAATTACAGGCGTTGCCCTTCGGTCTGGCCACAGCGTCAAGGGTATTCACCAAAATAATGTCAGAAATGGCGGCTGTGCTTCGACTGAGGGGAATCATGGTGATTCCATTTTTGGACGACCTGCGGGTTAAAGCGGAGTCAGCAGACAAGTTGAAGAGTCACTTGGCAGAAACCATCAGGTTTCGCAGATTCACGGCTGGCTTTTAAATTTACAAAAGTCTCAATCGGTGCCGTCACAGAGACTCCAATTCTTGGGGATTGTTTTGGATACCCAGTTGCATTGGGTGTTTCTACCAGAGGCAAAGGCCAGGGATCTGGCTGCCTTGGTACAGGAGATCCTCGGGTCTCAGAGCACAGCAGTATGGAGGTGCCTCAAACTGCTGGGGAAGATGGTGGCGTCTTTCGAGACGTTACAGTTCGCCAGGTTCCACTCTAGAGTGTCCCAGTGGAACATTCTGACAGGCTGGTCAGGGAATACTCAGACCATGATGTCAGAACAATGGTGTTGTTTTCAGAAACTCGATCCTTCCTAAAATGGTGGATGGAGGTGGATTCCCTTCGGGGGGGTCGGTCCCTGCAGTCCTGGAGCTGGCTGGTAGTCACTACCGACGCCAGTCTCAGAGGCTGAGGGGCAGTAGTCGTGGCCTGCGTCTGCAGGGCTTGTGGACTTTAGAGGAGTCTGCCTTACCGATCAACATCGTGGAACTGAGGGCTGTGTGGAAGAGGTTTTCTCTGGCGGGAGAAAAGATTACAAGGGCTCCCTTTTAGGCATTCAGACCGACAACGTCACAGCTGTGGCGTATCTGAATCACCAGCACACGCAGCAAACTGGCCATGTGGGAGGTGTCCCGAATCTTCTTGTGGGCGGAACAGAATGTTCTAGCATTACCAGCAATATTCATACCAGGAGTGGAGAATATAGAGGCCGACTTCCTGAGCAGGGAGGAACTGATGGAAGGGAAATGGAGGCTGAATCCACAAGTATTCCACTAGATTACAATGAGGTGGAGAACCCCGGATAGGGACCTGATGGCATACAGGTTCAACCATCAGGTACCCAGGTTTTATGACAGGACGTGGGATCCACTGGCAGAAGCAGTGGATGCCATGACTATCCCCTGGGAGGGGAATCTTCTTTATGATTTTCCGCCAGTTCCAATGCTGGCAAGAGTGTTGAAAACGATACAGGCCCAGACAATTCCAGTAATTGTAGTGGCCCCAGATTGGCCAAGGAGGTCCTGGTACTCGAGGCTTCAGAGATTCTCTGTGGACTCGTGGCGTCTACTTCTGAGGTCAGACCTTCTAAAACAAGGACCGTTCAACCAGCTGGATTCAGCTCGATTAATTTTGACGGCCTGGCTGTTGAAAACGCCATTTTGAGGAATATAGGATTTTCAGAGGCGGTGGTTAACGCAATGAGTAAAGCCAGAAAGTCAGTGTCTTCTGTAAATTATTATAGGGCCTGGAAGACCTATATTCGATGGTGTAAAAGACCGAAGTCACACACATCGCGATTTAAAATGGCTAAATTCTTGGGGTTTTTTACAGGATGGCCTTTCCTCTGGGTTAGGCCTTCAGTCACTCAAAGTACATATCTCGACCTTGTCAATTTCTTTCTGAAGAAGGATTGCGTTAAAAGCGGAAGTACAGACCTTCCTGCAGGGGGTTTCTCGATTGAAACCTCCCTACAAGCAACCAGTAGCGCCATGGGAATTATATCTGGTTCTGGAGTACCTTCAAAAGGCGCCTTTTGAGTCGTTAAGGTCGGCTGACCTTATATTCCTTACAGGGAAACTGGTATTTTTGTTGGCGGTGGCGTCAGCAAAGAGAGTATCGGAGTTGGGAGCTCTGTCCTGCAAGTCTCCCTCCCTTATATATCATGATGATAGGGCTGTCTTTCGGACAGTACCCCAAAAGATTTTATTAAAAGTACTCTCTGCTTTTAATCTAAATCAGGAGATAGTTCTGCCTGTGTTTCAACCCCAGAGGGTTCAAGAAAAAGGGGCAAATTGAGGAATTTGGATGTTGTGCGCGCCTTGCGCATTTAGGTGGACAGAGGAAAGAGTGTCAGGAAGACTGATACTCTGCTAGTTTTGTATGATGTACATAATAATGGTTGGCCTGCTTCTAAGCAGACCATTGCTAGGTGGTTGCGCTCTGTTATAGCGTTTGCATATACTAAAGTTGGTAGGCCTGTGCCAGCCAGGATTAATGCGCATACCACCAGATCAGTCGCCACCTTCTTGGGCGGTTCGACATGGGGCAGCAGCTGAGCAGCTTTGCAGGGCTGCCACTTGGTCATCTGTTCATACTTTTGCCAAATTCGATAGGTTCCATGAGTTCGCGTCGGTGGACACATCATTCGGGCGGGCAGTATGAGAACTGCAGACCTGAGCGTACCCACCCAAAGGACCGGCTCTGGAACGTCCCAATGTGAAGCTGTGTCACCAGGACCATTGAAAGAGAAAAAGGGATTTTTGTAAGAACTTACCGTTCGAATCCCTTTCTCTGATATGGTCCTGGTGACACAGCGATCCCTCCCTTACGCTCAGTAAGTATGCCAGTGTTCATGATGTTTCATGTTATAATTGGTTGAAAAGTTAAATTTAAAATTGTGCATATAATATGTGCAGGTGTTTGTACTGAGTTAATGTATTCCAGTGGCTTTGAAAGATTGAACTGAGGAATCTGGGATGCAGTAGGGGAGGAGCCTACCCTCCAAAAGCTTTAGGATAGGTGCCTGGCTCCTGCGGACCCTCCTACATCCCCAATGTGAAGCTGTGTCACCAGGACCATATCAGAGAAAGGGATTCGAACGGTAAGTTCTTACAAAAATCCCTTTTTTGCAAAGACCGTGGATGCTACTTGGAATGAAGAGGACGCGATCTACGCCAGAGGACCCTTGAAAGCATAATTTGCTGCCACAGGTACCCCTTCAGAACGCATCGATGGACGGACGGAGTGCTACCTACGGGCTCAAGATAGGTAAGTATCTGTATGAGTGGGCTATGTATGTAATAAAGTTTTATTTTTCTTGTGTGTCTGTGTGTTTATTTAACTATTTGTTTTGCTGTGGAACTACACGTCCCAGCGGGCCCTTTAATGCCCCACATGCTGGGACTTGTGGTTCTCCAAGTCTGCATGCGGGGGAGGCTTGGTGGGACTAATAGTTCCATAGCAATATACAATAGTTTTAATCTATTTTCTACACAATTTATCAGGGGCATCGGGGGCAGCCCCAGGCTTCAGCATGGGCAGGGAAATTCTGGAGTGGGGGGACCCTTTCATTGGGGGGGGTCCCCACTCCCCCAGGACCCCTGCCCAGGCTGACCAGTCAGCGGGTAATGTGTTGGGTCGGGACCTTATATAATAAGTGTCCCTGGCTGTGACATTACCCTGCTGGCTGGTGCTGGTTCTTAAAATACGGGGGACCTCTTGTCATTTTGTCCCCCGTATTTTGGGAACCAGGATCGGCCCTTGGGCCTGGTGCTGGTTTTAAAAATTCAGGGGAACCTTATTCAAATTTTTCCTGATTTTTTACAACCAGGACCAGCTCTGTGAGACTGGGGCTGATTACGGCTGTTTTTTTATTTATTTATTTTTTTACACACTGCGAATGTATACGCCATCGGAAAATACAAAGCAGTCGTATATGACTGCTTTGTAAATTCCCCTCCGGAATACAAATTTGCAAACGGCTATGACAAATTTGTATTCGTTTGTATTAAGAATACGAATATGAAAAATCGTATTCTTAGTAAATTTCCCCCTGTATGTTTTACTTGCAGTACTATGGATAACCGCATAATGGTTTGTTGTTATATGATTTTATGAGGCCACATCCATGGTATACAATAACAAATAAATCAGCAACTGATGCCCCTTTCCCACTGCAGCCTTAAAACGGTATTTTGCCGATTTTTGAGGGCAAAATACCGTTTAAGGCTGCAGTGGGAAAGCGCCAGAGTTGAAATACCGTTTAAAGTTAAACGGTATTTCAACCCGTTTTCAGAGCAGGGTTTTAGCCGGTAATCTACCGTTTAAGAGGCAATGGGAATGCCTCTTAAACGGTTTTACCAGCAGATGCAGCGAGGATGGCTCATATTTGAGCCATCATCGCAGAATCTGTATACAGCAGCCGGGCTGAAAGATGCGCGGCTTTCAGTCCAGCTGTCTGCTCCCTCCCTTGCCACCCCCCCCTCCCCGCCCGCAGCGTCATATACTCACCACTGCTCACCGTCCCGCTGTCACTCACCGGCGCCGTCCCGCTGTCGCGCACCGGCGCCGTCCCGCTGTCAATCACCGCCCGGCAGTCCTGATCCCCCGCCCGGCCACACAGGCTGGGCGCTCCGCCCCTCCCGGCCTGCTCGCCACGCCCCCCGCCACGGAGACCTGCTCGCCCCGCCCCCCCGCTGAACACGGAGCCAGAACACGGAACAGTAACGTATATATCAGCCAGTAATATATACATTGCTGGCACAGGGCAGCAATGTATATATTATTGGTACCACTGCACACCAATGATTATTTATCAGCCAGTAAAATATATACATTGCTGGCACAGGGCAGCAATGTATATATTATTGGTACCACTGCACACCAATGATTATTTATCAGCCAGTAATATATACATTGCTGGCACAGGGCAGCAATGTATATATTATTGGTACCACTGCACACCAATGATTATTTATCAGCCAGTAATATATACATTGCTGGCACAGGGCAGCAATGTATATATTATTGGTACCACTGCACACCAATGATTATTTATCAGCCAGTAATATATACATTGCTGGCACAGGCCAGCAATGTATATATTACTAGCACCACTGCACACCAATGCTGTAAAAACGTTTTGAAGAGCTAAAACGTTTTACCTGCAATGGGAATGGGACTTAAATGGCATTTCAAACTGTAATCTGCTGCAGTGGGAATGCTAAATACCGTTTAAGATTACCTGTAACTTAAAACGGTTTTGCAGTGGGAAAGCAGCATGAATTTAATTTCAAATAAATGAATGATGCCTTATATATTGCTTAGCGGTGATTGTTGGAGAACACAAATGGTGATCATGTCTGTGTTTTCGATATTTTTGATTATTAGCAATACATTCCTATTACTGTGCATCTCTTTGGGACTTATTTATTACATACTACAAAAACAATCCACTATAGAACAAAGTTAAAACACTGTTAGCAAACAATAAATAAGCAAGGTTATTTTTGCTTATACTTTGGTTTGAAAATGGAGACATTTGCATCACACACAGATTTTATTGCTATGGTAACGGTGATGACAGAGGCTTAGAGAATGGCATTGAAATGTTAATGAAACTTTTGAACTTATATGAAGGTACATTGCATGCATATAAGAGACGTTAACAGAAATTTTCTAAATTAATATTATTAATGTAAAAAAAATCATGCTCACCAACCCTCCCGTGTACATAGCATCCTCTTCATTCAAAGTAGCATCCACGGCTGTGGCAAAAAAAAAAAAAAACAATCCCTAAACCAATGGAATGAGGAGCTGTAAGTGTTTTGACACTTGCAGACCCTTTCCGATAATGGGAAATTCGGTCTTCCCTCAGCCAATAAGTAGTGGGCTCTGGGGAACCAGCAACTCAGGCTGACCTCAAGGTGAGTTGCGGTCAACGGTCATGGCCAAATTCAGCATTATGAATAATTGTAAAATAGTCGAGTTCTTTAGATGGTGTATTATTTGTACAGGTGAATTCAGCTGAAGTTGCCGTTCATGAAAATTCGTACATTTTATAAATTTGCCAGGCACCGAGTCTGGACATGTTTTACATCAAATGGACATTTCATCTTAGTAAATTTCCCCCATAGGGGTGTATTTAATGCTGATCAGGCGAGATATGATTGCAAGCAGTGCCTATTGCTCTCCGTAATTGCCCGCCATCAGTATTTAACTGACCCCTGCACTCGCCGTTTCCACCTCGCTATTTCTAAAAAGCAAGTTGGAAACGGCATAGGCAAGCGCCAAAACATAGAGGATCATGGCAACATGCAGGGGGCTCGCTGCACTAGTCGTGAACCTCACCGTTCGAGGGAATCAGGATTCCCCACGGAACATAGAATAGGGCGAGCGGCCGGCAGGAGGGTTAGATGGTGAGGATGGTTTGTATTCGATGATCCTCGCTAAAAACAATCCATCCTCAACCATTAAAAAAACCCTTGCCGGCCACATTGAATACATGCCATAGAGTTATATTTTCGCTTCACATCTGCATTACCCCATAAAAGTTGCTATCTGTACCAGCACAACAGTGTTCCTAAACATGATATTGTACAGAACAATGTGTGCCATGCACTGTAAATGGCTCTTTTACATTCACATAATTGCCCTATTCCCTTACATTATATAGACAATTTTACAACTTTGTTTATGTAAAAAAATGTACTGAGTGCAACATATCATAAATAACTTCTTAAATAAGTAAACAGGGAACCGCTAGTTGCTTACACATTACTGTAGTGGAGCTTTCAGCCGCCGATCTGCTCAACAAGGTATATATTCATTGCTACACTAGTTGGAAATCTGATAGGACCTAATATATCACTTTCACTACAACAGCAGCTGTATATTATTATTATTAATAATAATAATATCTTACTAACATAATAGTCCTATTTATGAATACAGAGCAGTTTATCTAAATATAATATACAAAGGTATGCCATGTGGGTACCTGTGGTTGCAATATTATATATAGAGAAGGTGGTGCAGCGTGTGGGGTATACCTGTATAGTGGGAACAGTATATGGGGGTGCAGTATATAGGGGGCACTATATTAAAGGGTATGTGGGTGCAGTGTGCATATAGGGGCAGTGTCTGGTGGAGGATGCAGCATATGGAAGAGGATGGCTGTATTTGTGTGTCCTTGTCCCAAATGGAGCTCCATGGGGCACCCTCTTGTGGCTGGCGTTGGCACCACAAAGGTGAGGAGCAGCTTCACCCTATATCATCGATTACCAAATGTTTTTGAATCACTGCACCCTAGAGCATCAAAATGTTTTCAAGGCACCCCTAGGTCATATGTTTCGGTTTTTTTTTATTTAATATTTTTTATTGATTTTTTTTTGCAATAAACAACACACACAAACAAAATAAATGAGAAGAAAAGAAAAAAGCCCAGTGAATGCAAAATATACATTGGACATAATCGACAGGTAGCGATCTGGTAAAATAGGACCATATACAAAGTAAAGAAGGTATATGTCACTAGCAGGTTGTAAGAGCACAACTACCCAAAGGTGCCATTTGGGTTTGTCAGGCCAGACATAGACAGTAGCAGAGAAGGAGATATTGGTTGTACAGTAAGGCATATAGAACCAGCTTGCAGGGAATTTAAGCAGAATATCCGCATCACAAATCAATAATCAGTACTATAAAGAAATTGTAATGTCCACTTAACAAAAGGAAAATATACAATAAAACAAAAACAAAACCACCTGAAGCAACCCCCCCCATAACCCCCCACCCTGTATGACCTTCCCCCAATAAAAAAAAAGAACATAAAATATGATAATAAAAGAAAATAACAAAAAAGCTGATCACAGTAGGAAAAGGCTTCAACGATAGGAAGATGGTTTAAAGCGTTAGTCCGGCCAAAGTTTGATGCCTTGAAAGGACAGGGTTAAGGTGCTAGACTCATCCCAGGGCATTCCAGGGTGTGCAAGAGGGCAATCAGCATCCATATATAGCAAGAGTCGGAACCATAAGATAGCTGACAACAGTATAGAAGGAGTCACTGGGGGAGCCACGGCCCTCTCATAGCAACAAAACATAGAATGGTAATAAGCTTCCAATTTAGCCAGAGACCTTGAGGGAATCAAGGCCAGAATGCATTCAATGTCAGGATCTGTATAAATTGCAGGGTTATAGCAAAGAGGCATACCGTCCCCACCACCTTCACCAGATAGTCCAGAGTTATCAGAGGGGGGGGGGGCTTTTACTCAATTGTAGAGCTTCGGGAAACAGAGAAAGTACAGGATCCAAACCGAAAGATGTAGTGTCTTCAACCCATACTTCACAGTCCTCAGGGGTACATGAAAGGGAGAATATAGCCATAAAGGTATCATCTAGTGTATTGAGGAGTCTCTGTGTAGTACCATGGATAACCTGAAGGATCCGCTGTAGAGAGACATCCATGATCCAGAGGATTAAAAAGTTCAGCACTGTAGGGAAACAAGACGACTGCCGCAAGCTGCACAAAGTTTTTGAGACTGTTGAAAATTACTTGTTGATCCACGTGTTTTAGTAAAAAACACAGCCGTTTTCTCATCTACAGATACGTCCTCATTCATCTAGCCTCAATACGCAATGCATCTTGAGATGCAATGCTTGATTGAGCCTCCAGGTCCCTTGCAATGATGCTAATCCGTGCATCTTTTTTTTTTTGCCGAAATTGTGTTTTAGGGCCTTATTCTAGTTAACTTTTTCTGCCAAAACCCTTCTTAGAAGGACAAAACCATGTGCACTGTAAGGGGGGGGGGGGGGCAGATGTAAAATGTGCAAAGTGAATTAGATTTCGGTGAGTTATTTTGTTTCTGTGCAGGGTAATTCCTGGCTGCTTTATTTCTACCCTGCAATATAGATCTCACTTTGAAGTAAAACCCCACCCAAATCTAATTCTCTCTGCACAAGTAACATCTGCCCCACCTGCAGTGCACATGGTTTTGTCCATCTAAGAAGGATTTTGTCAGAAAGAGTAAACTAGAATAAGGCCCTTAGTCACAACAAAAATCGATTAGGATGTACGATAATTTGATACATGCACTTGTATATTGTGTGACTAAGTTTACATATGGAGCAGAACAGAACTCGCTCGCGATGCTTCGGGCACACTATTTTATTTTCCCACCACGGCCTAGTGGATGGTAGGGCATGAAATACCGCCTGTCGGCACATGGCGGGTCAAAAAACCCATGTCGACCGAAAGTCATGTTGACTTTTTCACCTGTCGGTATGTTGACCTTGTCGGGATTTTGACCGTCGGTCAATGGTTGACGGTATTTTGACAGTCGGGATTTTGACTGCATCCGGTATTGAATAAGCTTTGTACATAGTTGCACTTTGTATACAGATTCAGAGACTCAGTGTTACCCAAATAAATCAGCACAGTCTAATGAGCTCATGCAGTCCCCCACAGCAAGTGCATTTGGCTAAATTTTCAGTTGCCGCCGTTGGGGCAATCATTGCCTGATTGCGTTCGCCGGGGCAGCGTTACCCTGCTCACTAGCCTCCGGATATATGCAGCCTAGCGAGCAGGTCTGTATGGGGCACTAAATTCACATTTTTTGTTCAATAATGGTATGAAAATTCTTTACTTTTAGGTAAAAATGTTGAGACTTGCTTTAGAACCCATCGGACACCCCCAATGACTAATTAGGCACTAAATATAGGTTTTCATTTAGCATAACTTGCTCAATAATTACATGGCATTTTGGGATAAAAAAAAATAAGTGGCCTCAAATTACCCCAAAATCAACTTTTTTGTTAGATTGTGGACCCCAAATGTATTTAAAGTAATTAAATGTATGTAAAGTAATTAAATGAAAAATAATTGTATTTTATTATATTTTGTTTTTAATAAAAAAAAAAAATTCAAATGACCCCAAACGCACCTTTTATTCGACTTTGTTTTGCATCATTTGTTTAATCCCTTTGTAATTAGGCAACATTTGTAAGCCTTTTTCATTATTATACTATTTTTAAATGCAAAAAAATAAGCCATTAGATACCGTTTAAGAACATCTTGTACTTTCCTTACGTCCAACAGCCTTCTATATGATTCTACTAATAAAACTGTCATGTCACTGTTTTGGTGATCCGGAAAGTCTCCCCACTTATTCATACTCTTCTCCCAGGTCACATTCAGTAGAAATTGGAACACCCTCACCCTGACTACATTGAATTGGCATTCCTATTTGGATTAGGGAATTCTAAATTGCAGAATCAGCAAGTTTAATGAATCAAACTCTCATTAGCATACTCGCACCTAATTGGATTGGCTGCTAACGGGAATTTACAGGTGTACATCAAGTGTTATTTATTTTACACTGTATATTCTTTCTTTATAAAAGACTATCAACTTTGAAATGATCTAGACACTTATGCATTTCACATTTTAAGTCAGTATTGATCAGTTTAAATTAAAATATAGTTTTCATCAATAATGAAGTTATCTCCCTGTAACTCATCCTTTTTGATACATTTGGATATTTGGCTAGCTATTGACACTGCTTTTCTTAATTTATCTGCTTTTATTTATCTGTTAAATAAATCTTGGTGTTTTTTTGGGCTGCATTGGTGAAATCTGCGCCGTTGTATTTGAATAAAACCTTTTCTGTATCAAAATAAATCATAACAAATCTGTGTTAAAATAAGTATTTCAGGTTAGACTTTAGAGGAAACAAACATAGATATTGGACAGTACAGATTTGCTTCTTTTAAAAGACAGGCATAACTTGTCCATAATGGCTCTGTGTGCAGGCACTTGTTCTAGTTCAAAGGGCATGTGAGTAAAGACAGAAGTATTTATGAAATGAATGTTTCTGCAGGCAACCCGATCCACGTAGGGCACGGGTGACAAAAACAAGGCCCGCGGGCCAAATCCGGCCTGACAGACCTCATCATGTGACCCGCGCAGCCGCCGCCAGCCTTCAACTTTTATTCTCTTTTTTTAGATCTTTTTTGAGAGGTTTTTTTTGCACTGCCGGCGGCCATGTTCCTGTGGTCTTTTAAGATGTCTGCGGCCACAGGAACATGGCCGCCGGCCTCCACAGCTACGTGGAGGAGGGCCCGGCAGCCTATTCCCTCTTATCGAGGCAGTGGCAGACGCTGGGTGGGGACGTCATGACGATGACGCCTCCCACCCACGCGTCTGCAGAGAGGAAGGAAGGCAGGCCGAGTCGGGGGGGGGGGGGGGCGCAGCAGGACAGGCCGCGGCGCAGAGAGTGGAATTGAAATTACTGGAGCCGCAGCAGTAAAGGAGCCTGAGGGATAAAATACAGTAAGTTACATAAAAAAAACAATATATCTGGTGGTGGTGTCATGGCATTACTTTTATATTATACAGAGGGAGCAGCCTGTGGTGTCATGGCATTACTTTTATATTATACAGGGGGAGCAGCCTGTGGTGTCATTATTATTGTACAGGGGGAGCAGCCTGTGGTGTCATGGCATTATGCCATGACACCACAGGCTGCTCCCCCTGTATAATAATAATGCCATGACACCACAGGCTGCTCCCCCTGTATAATATAAAAGTAATGCCATGACACCACAGGCTGCTCCCTCTGTATAATAATAATAATGCAATGACACCACAGGCTGCTCCCCCTGTATAATAATTTGTGTCATGGCATTACTATTGTTATATTATACAGCGGGAGCAGCCTGTGCTGTCATTGCATTATTATTATACAGCGAGAGCAGCCTGTGGTGTCATTGCATTATTATTATTATACAGCGGGAGCAGCCTGTGGTGTCATTGCATTATTATTATTATACAGCGGCCCTTTGAGGGTGACCAAACTGCTGATGCGGCCCCCGATGAATTTGAGTTTGACACCCCTGACGTAGGGTGTGAGAACTGTATTCTCTTAAGGTGGCCATACACTAGTGCAAATTGGGCCCTTTTCATCTTATTCTGACGGATCTGGCCTAGAAATTGGATGAAAAGTATCAAATCACAAGACCAGAGATCGCTGCAGAGACTGCATTCAAGATTTATTGGATACAGCAGCCCTTGATGTGATCACTTATGATTCATTGTATTCAAAAGGACCACATACAGTGTATCGTATGCGACCCTCCCGCCCGGGAAGCTCCCGCGCAGTTCAGGGGAAATCTTATGCAACATCTACCTCTGTGAAGTCCCATAAGTGCAAGTGCATACTGTATATAATTGCACTCTGTTTATTGTAGCTAGTGTAATAAAAGTAACAATGAAAATCTATCTATATCACTCACAGACTTATTGACTGAAATGCCTCAAATAGCAACTACATCCATACAGTATATAGGGTTTGCAAATACCGTACAGAGATTAAACTGGCAGATGTCTCTATAGAGCTTTGCTTTACCTTGCTCTGATTCAGACTTAAGGACGGATGCAGATGCAGTGTTGGCTGCTGTTGTGCACCACATCACAGATGTGAATTTCACTCTGAAAAAAAGCAATTACATGCACATGTAAATTTGCAGCCATTACAGGATGCATTCGGGCTTCCGCCAGTAGAATATGATCTAGTTTTATGTTATTTTTATAATTTTGTTTGATCGCTACCGTATGACATCATCATTCTTTGATCCTCTTAAAATACACATCTGAATGTAGTCATTTGAACACCTACAATTCTGTTGTAAAACTATAAGTGTACTACAATTCCCAGCTGGCATTCACTGTACTGTAGCTATGTATTGTTCACCTACAGAGAGGAGGGGTCTGGCACTGCCCCCCTCCCCCTCACTGCCACAGTTGCCAAGGAGACTCTCGCAAGGTACCATAGTCTACTGTGCATGTATCTGTCACGCCATTTTTTACAGTCATTTCTCCAGCAATGATGAGGATAGTATAATATGTAGGTACAGTGTGTAAGGTGTGGTCTTTAGGACCATGGGTCTGTGTGCAATCCACATCCTGCACTGTTTGTATATATGCGCCTATTCTTGAAAATAGTATCAAGCATACATTGTGGCCTTATTTACTAATCTACTATGTAAAGAATCTATAAAATAGAAAATATTTCAAATGCTTTTTTAAGACAGCTATCTATATAAGTATAATTGAACGATGTGTATGTGTGTATGGATGTTCCACGATAACTCTTGAACGCTTTAACTAATCGTCTTCAAACTTTGCACACTACCGTATCATTTTAAGGGATGATCTAAGTTCAAACATGGGTTTAATCGGACGACCCCTTAAGGGTGCTGTCTTAAGGGTCCATGCTATTTCTGTTGATTTCATGCATTGTGATACTGTATGTCATTGGAAAGCTTTTGACTTTCTCAATACAACACAATAAACAGACTTACTTAAGTGGACCCTTAAAGGCCTATAAGGGTCCATTAAATGAAAAACATTTTCACTTTACAAAACTTGATGCTGGAGCGTCCCATAATGAATTAGTGTTCAAAGTATTCAGCCCACCCCCTGCCGCCTTTCCCCCTTCCCTGGGAGACTTTTCACAGAGAAGGAGGTTGGCATGAATGCAGTGGAAGAGTCTTATACAGAATTCAGTCAATCTGACTGGGGGAAGGTGCTGTACAGACACCATGGGTAATGTGTAATATTAAACATTGCACCGCATGGAGTCGCACAACAAGGATTTTACGAAAACATGTGTGCTTAGTTTTATTAAATATAACTTTCATAAACGTTTCAATAAGAAAAATAATGACACTCTAATTGAACACAGGTTACCAGCATGAAGATCGGCGCAGTTATCAACTAGCCTACAGTATGCTACCTCGTGGGAACAGCCACTGCTCATGAGTCTACGTAAAGAGTGATCCCATGCAGAGGGAGCCGTAATGCCGATGGAGCCGTAATGCCGTACACAGAGAATGAGCCGCTCCAGGGTTTTGTGTTTTAAGCATGGATATTTTAAATGCACCTCGGCACACCTGAGCGCACTACGAAAGTGATGCGCCAAAAGCGTCACCATGGCACGCTGGAGGAAACAATGAGAGCGGCTCCATCTGTATGTATGGATCCCTCTCAGGATAGAGCGGATAGAGGCCTATAGGCAAAAGCTGGCATTACCCACCACATCCAAGCCCCAGAATGTATTGCATTCCTGATCTTTGTACATACTGTATGGGAAAAGTGTCTGTTTTCGGGTATTTGATCGCATTTACCCTTTAGTACATCCATTATTATTTTAAAGCCATAAAGATAATATAAAGGGAGTTATTCTGCTTAAATGTTTAATATTGAAAATAGTCAAATTTTTTGCATATAAACTTTGCTTCACGGAACAATATGAAGGACAATGTGGGCCGTTCCCGATTAATGGGGAGGACTAATTGTTTAAATAATTCCGTGGATCATTAACGTACCCGCAAATCGTTAACGATGGTCTGATCTTTTGTGCATGCAGAAAGATCATAGACCAATCTCTTGTGATGTTTATCAAATTGTTCTGTGTGTACGCACGATAAATGATTTGATACACTTCTGAACGATGTCGGAACGCTTCCAGCATCATTCCGTGTGTATGCACCTTTAGAATATTGACATTTGTTTAAATGGAGTGGAAGCTGCTGTATTGATTGTTTTGCAGAGATAGACTAAAACATCATCTAGACACACACACACACACACACACACACACACAATGAAATAGTCACCTTAATTGTGAAATGATCAAGAAAAAATGCTGGTAATTATTCTGCCTTCCCAAGGGATAGTAGTCACTTAAGGACTATGCTTAATTGGCTCTTTATCCAGATAATCCGGATATGTGTTTTAGGGTGGAGCTAGAACAACATGTAACTAATAAGATGATCACATCTTCCCAGCAGCATAGAATATTTCAGCAGATTAAATGCTGTGTCTACTGTTAGTTAGGACAGGCTGCATGTGAAAGGATCTGTAATTTTAATGTGGCTGGGACTCACAAAGGTTATAAGTGAAGTCAAGCCTTCAAAATGAAATAGATTCCAGGGCTTGAATGTAGCGGGAGCATTGCTCTATAGATGCTTATGGGCTCCTACCCCATTACTGCATTGAAAGGGATACAATCAGATCAAATTATGATGCCACAACTGTATTATTCTATAGTCAATTCTGTTCTAAACCATTAGTTGTGGGGAATTTTTAAATATTCAAATCACTTGAACCAAAATCAGTTAAGTATAATTTATTTATTACAGGTATTTATATAGCGCAGCACTTTACAGAGAATATTTGACCATTCACCTCTATTCCCGCCCCAGTGGAGTTTACAGGCTATAGACCCTACCACATTAATACACACACACACACACACTTTCATTCTAGGGTTAGTTTGGTTGGGAGACAATTAACCTACCAGCATATTTTTTGAATTGTGGGAAAAACGGGATTAAGCCCACGCAAGCACAGGGAGAAAAAAACTAACTAAGCACAGTTAGGGCCATGGTGGGATTCGAAACAATGACCCATAATTGAAAGCTGTTATAATGTCACATCTATGGGGAGTATTTTATTAGTTACTCTGTTTCACTGTTGTTTTCAGGTTCAACCGGGAGCTATCCTATTATATAAATGGAGGTACTTGTGTATTTTGGCGGCGCCCCCGATGTCCGTCGTACGACGAACAGATCGCATCGCATCGCATGCCATGCACCCGATGGCATGCGATGCGATGCGACGCGATTTTGACCCCCTATACGACCAAAAATCGTATAAGCACCCTAAAGGGTGCTTTTGAGCACCCAAATGGGTGCTTACAATGTTAAATGCACCCCCACGCCACCCCCCACTATAAACGTGAACCCGAAGCGTGGCGAGCGCAGCGAGCCCGCGAGGGGCGGCGGTACGCGTCCTACGACCTTTTCATACCCCCACTATCCACGTCGGCGTGGAGTTGAGAATAGAATAGTGTGACGAGCGCAGCGAGCCACCGAGCCCGAAGCGTGGCGAGCGCAGCGAGCCCCGCGAGGGGACGCGGATACCTTCACAGTTATACGCGTCCCCTCGAGGGCTTCACAGGTGTCCGTGGCGACGCGGACACCTGTGAAGCCCGCGAGGGGACGCGTTTACCTGTGAAGGTATCCGCGTCCCCTCGCGGGGCTCGCTGCGCTCGCCACGCTTCGGGCTCGGTGGCTCGCTGCGCTCGCCACACTATTCTATTCTCAACTCCACGCCGACGTGGATAGTGGGGGTATGAAAAGGTCGTAGGACGCGTACCGCCGCCCCTCGCGGGCTCGCTGCGCTCGCCACGCTTCGGGTTCACGTTTATAGTGGGGGGTGGCGTGGGGGTGCATTTAACATTGTAAGCACCCATTTGGGTGCTTAACATTGTATAAGCACCCATTAGGGTGCTTATACAATGTTTAATCGCATCGCATCGCATCGTATGGCATCGTATGCCATGTACAATGGCATACAATTTCAAAATTGTATGCCATCGTGCACTATCGTACGATATCGCGTCGCATCGCATACCATCGTATGTGTTATGGTATGCGATGCGATGGGCGCCGCCAAAATACACAAGTACCTAAATGGATTCTAATTTGTTACCACGATAATGGCCATCGCCATATCCATCTGAAGTGGCATTAGGGCTAATAGGATAGTGCCCATAGAGTCTAAATATTTGGTGCACATTCTAGACTTACATGGAAGAGCCATTGCACATACAGTATGAAAGTAAAGGAATTGCCTTGGGTGCTGGTAGCAGGAATATAAATAGTAAACATTGCGGATCACAACATTTTGCAACACATCTGCTTTCGCAGATCACAGGATCAATGTTTTCATAAACGTTTGTTAATGAATACCTATACAAAGTCATTAATATGTGTGTGTACCATACTTGCCTATTTCATGACACAATCACGGCCCTGGTTCCCACTTTACAGTGCCCTTTGGCATTGTAAAGCTGGGGGTGGGGCTACAGTGATGCAATTTAGCATGAATGGTGACATCACCACACCCTCTTTTAGCCAAGAGTGCCCCAAAACTAGCAGGCAATATGGGAATGAACAGACTGAGACTTGCCCAGTATCCCCTTCTGTGGCCCTTTACAAAATAATACTGTGCTTGTAAAATTGTAACTCAGTGATTGGACATTAGTTTTAGAGGTCTGTAGTTTTAAATATGACCAAAAACGGCTGTCCAATCTGAGTTCACTATAATTAATGATTATACTCCTGGATACTTTTTTCTGTTAAAAATTTGTCTAACCCATTTTTAAACGTATCAATTTAATCTGACATCACAACCTTCTCTGGCAGAGTATTCCATATTTTAACTGCCCTTACTGTAAAGAAACCCTTCTTACTAATTTTGCTATGACGTTTTACAGTTAGTGATCTGAACTGTATATTCCAAATTTGCTCATGCCGAGTATTTATACTCCGAGAGTAATATATGTAGGTATGTTTATTTCTTAATACCTGTGCCTTGCTTTCTGTAAAGCTTGGTATACATTTGATCTGACCGAATTGACCATTTTGTCTGACATTGGACAAGTGTGTACCCTCCACACACCAGCCGGTTACCCCAGTTTCTCCACCTGTCAGGTCTCCTGGTTTTTAAAAATGCTTACAAACTAGGAGACCTGACAGCTGATCGATATTGTAGTCCCTAGGCTGCTGAGACCAGAGCAGGTGACCAATCTCCAGTTCTGGCAGCCCAGCACACAATCAGTGTGGTAGCGGTGCAGGACCAGCAGGGATCTCAGCAGCATACGCCACTACGGTACACAGCAGTGGCAGTGGTAAAGGTGGCAATACTTGTCAGAGAGCATTGTGGTGGAACTGGATACTTTACTTGCTACTTGCAGAGTTAAGCAGCAAGCCCTGGGTAGGCGCCTGCCCCCTAGGTGAAGCTCAAAGAAGATGGTATGAGTCTTGGGAAGGAGGCGTCACGCATAAAAGCGTAAAAGACACCGCCTCCCAGGTGTAGTTGCTGCTCAATAATTTACCAAAATCTTCAGCGGTTTCTTTATTTTAATATGTTCTGTACAGGCAGACTGCAGGTACCAGGGGTCCTTGATGTCCCAGCATATTGGCACTTGTGGTTCTCCAAGTGCCGCATGCGGAGGCTGACCTGCCTGAACCTGTATGTATGTAAAGAACAATATTAATGTCCCAATACAATTACCTTTCTGTGGTAATACACATGTGTGATATATTTAGACACACGATGCAGACCACAGATGGGAAAATCAGGCGCTCAATAACCTACAGTTAGTGATATTCCTTATATAAAAGAAATTTAAATTTATAACAGTTTGCTGCTCTGATTCTGTATCACTCAAGATTTTAAGCATAAATAATTCTTGGTAAAAGAAAGGAGCGCATTTGTCATAAAAATCAATAAATCAATAAACAGATGATTGCTGTTAGTATTAATTAATCTGTAGATACAGAGATTAATAGTAACAGTAATCATCTGTTGCTCTGGAGTCCAGGAATTAACACGATTCATATGGACTCTATCCTAATAGAGAAAGGGTTAATTAACCCGCAAAATTGGAAAGTCTAATTCCTATGTGTGTTCTATTGAGAGTGTTGCACTTTACTGCTGATAACAATAATTTGTGTATGTGCATAAGTGTCCTACATATGTCATTGTGATTAAATTTCATTTCTAATTAGAAATGTATATTTGACTATTAATACATTTATTGATTTTTATGACAAATGCGCTCCTTTCTTTTAACAAGAATTATTTAATATTAATATCCCCTTAACCCCACACCCACTTTCACTCTGGGTGCAAATCATAGTTTGCTGTTCATGAGGGCGGGACCCCATTTTAATTTTTGGGGTCTTCCTTACTGAGAAATTCCAGCCCTGGGCTTACCAGTTTTGAGGCTATTGTGATTGCATGGAGGCCTACTGTATAACCAAATGTCTTCTGCTATTTTCCATTACAACTCCAGACTCAAAGATCCAGGGCTGGTTATTGATTTTTAGAGTGACCCCAATTTTTTTATTCGTTTAGATATTGGAGACAAAAGATTGTTTCAACAGATGCAGATCAGAGGTCTGCTGAACAATTGGACAAGTGAGTAGAGCCTGGATTGGATGTAGAATCTATGAGCAGGTCTGCAGAAGGATTGTTTAAACAGTCTTATCTGGAATCTGATTGCTGGTATTTACCATGACTTACCTGTCAGGGAGGTAGTGTTGTGTCTGCCTCCTTGGTGACATACTCTGCAGAGATGCGGACATCCTAGGGCTGCTGGTGTTGGGTTGCTGACTAATGCACATGCCTGGTAGCTGTCAATCTGATGGGGACTCAGCAATGCCTTGAAGGCTCTTCTGAAACTAGAAAAGCTTTATTGTGTCCCTATTGTTGGCAATCTATACATGGCGCAAGTGGTATGGTACAGTGGCAAACTAACCTTACTGTTTGCTAAATACAAAACGAATGTCATGGCTCACCATAAATGCTTGTGGGACTCTTCTCAGCAAAGATACCATTCATTTACTTCTATGATTTATTGCTAGCTGTCTCCTAATTTTCTTCTACAGTGAAGTTGCCGATGGCAACCAATGAGAACTGAAGTAGCATCTATAATTTGCATAATATAAAATTATACAAAGCAGCTGGTTGCCATAGGCCACTTCTCCTCTGGCTCACTTCTCCCTTATCACTGCTTCATACATCTACCCCAGTGTTCATGTATACGCACATTTTACCCACCTACACATATTTATATTACTATAGTGTTGGTGGGTAAAATGTGAACCAATATGCAGGATAACGGCATATCGTAACAATATTATTGTGTATATCATCTGTATATGCAGGACAACGGATATTGCTAGATAGGTTTCTCCAGGTGCTTATTTCAACAGCTTTATATAATGGTAGCTGGTTGGCACAATTGAATATGCCAAAGAGCTTTCTTTCAATCAAGAGCAAGCATCCTATTCTCGGCCAATTAGAGATAATTATGGAGGTTTATCTCCAGGTTTCTTTAATTACTGCATATATTGGGATCGCAGTGAATTCAGCAAATGACAGATTCCCATGGGAGGGACCAGTGCTGTAAGAGGTCATAGAAGCGCCCTATGCCAGTACCCCCCAGTGCACTTGATATCACAGACCATGCATTGATGGAGAAGGAAGACGTATGTCTGGAGGGTACTAAGGACGTGTCCTGCACTTTTCTATACAGCAGGGCGCCTCCTCATGTGGAAAAGGTCACTATCCGGGTAGTAACTGCTTTGCACACCTACACTCAGGAGTTACCCGCCAGGGCCCCTGTTTGGTAGATTCCAGTATAAGGGACATATAAAGACCAGACACTTCACCGAGCTGAATAAATCTACCCTTCAGTGTGGGCGGTGGTACCATCTTCCCATGATGTATTTGGAAGGATAGACCAGGAAAAAAAAAACAATGTAATTGTTTTCTTTGTTTTCAAGAGTATTTTACACTTTCACCCAATAGAAAACATGAAACATTGTAGTTTGTTAAATATTTGTTTCTAATGAATGAATGAATAAATAAATTAGCAGTGCTGCATTTGAATGGTTTCGCTGGAAACATTTGTTTCATCTTAGCCTGCAACTGATGAAAAGTTTTGCCAATAGGCTTTACAATGCAGCTACTACCTTACAGTAGCTGTGATTTAATACTGTGAACAGGATACAACTTGGCGCACAAAGTACAATTGTTTCACAGTTATGGTCTTTTATCATTACATTTGTAGTTGGTGTTTGATGATAAGAAAAAGTGAATTCAAATATTTAAATCTAATTAATGGCTCATTTGTCCTAAATTGCTATGGGAGGTAATAGGGTTAACTTTATTTTCCAAAGATGTGTGCACAGAATATAAGCAATATATTGCTCATAACTTACATATGCACTGGATAGTTAGTTAGAAGTGGCAGTATTGCCAGTTTTTAGCAATTACTGAACAACTGCTCTGCCGCCTTGCCAGCATTTGATGAATCTCTACAGTAATAATTCACCCAGTGGTCACTTTACTAGATTATCCACCGTACATACAGAGTTCCCCAAGTCTTGGTTTGAATCCTGTATTCATGTTGTTTGCACCAAGTTCCAATGTATTGCAACACAAATAGAGGTTTCTTAAGGCCCCCATCCCCTAGTGCATGGGTCCTCAAACTGCGGCCCTCCAGATGTTGTGAAACTACAAATCCCAGCATGCCTTGCCACAGTTTTAACACTCCCTTATAGCAAAACTGTGGCAAGGCATGCTGGGATTTGTAGTTTCACAACATCTGGAGGGCCGCAGTTTGAGGACCCATGCCCTAGTGCGATATGGCCACGTTCGCTTCTGAGATTCGGAACGAGAGATCAGATGAATAGTTGTCATATTGCATGTCATTTTCCCCCCGACTCCGTTCCGAGGTGCTTTCCCATGCTCCTCAGAGCAGAGTCGCAGTTCATCATGGCTGCCATGAATATTTATCATATCCTTCTGCCATGACTGGGATCGACTTCAATACATCATATGCCAAAGGACCGTATACAATGTATTGTTTGCAGTCCAGCTGTCCGGGAACTGTCGGGGTATCGCATGAGATACCTCGCACTAGTGAATAGGAGTCTTAAGGCAGGGTTTTTCCAATATTAACTGTCAGTTTTGGCTACTCAGGGCCAGCTGTAGCCCCTGTTCCTTCTTAGCAGACAAGAGTGAATAGTGGTTCAATATGTTTTAATTTTGAATACAACAAGACACGGTCATATGTGTGAGTGTTTTGATTATGATATTTGCTATTGTATAATTGGGCTTTTACTTTGGATTTATATTATTAATGTATTGATAATATACAGTAGTTATGACATTAATTATACAAACTTACTGTAGAAAGTTTTACAGTAAATCTCTTGCACTAAAAGTCATTGTTACATTAACAGCCCATTCCACTGTGATCATCACCTGGATGAAATGTATCTGTGCTAAGGAGATGGGATTTGCACAGGGTCTTTAAGCTGGCATTTGGTCTCGGCTGGCTCTCTCCCAGATCAGGAGCTCAGTATGTGAGCGTTCTTTATGCTGTGAATGGAAGAAAACATAATAGAGCTGGTTAGTAGAGAACACAAGAGTCTGTTCAAACAGAATGCCATCTTGAGAAAGGTTTACTGTAATATTTCAATGATAGGGTTGAAACCAGCAATAGTCATTAATTACAGTATGTGAAGGGTATCAAGATAGTGCTACACAATGCAGTCTCTGTATAGTACAGAGCCACAGGTCTAGCTGTTAATGCTTTTACTGTACTTTTTATTACCCACAGTATTAACACAAAATGTCAGAAACTATAGATATTACGATGGTAGCTGTATAACGCTGAACCACATCTCCTCTGCCCTTCACTGTAGCTACTATTGCATATGAATTGGTTTATTTATCCATTTCTTATATCAGTGGCAGAGGAGGATTTAGACCTCATGGGGCCCAAAGGAAGATACCAATTGGGGCCCTCCTCCCTCCAACAATCCATAGCATTAGATTTTTTCTGATTATTGCAGGTGACATCAAGAGAGTACCTTGGCGCATGCAGAGTTTACCGATAACTGCTCAGCTGCATGAACATCGGCATTGCGTACAAATCTGAATTAGGCTATCACTAAACTGAATGAGCATCTACCAGTATGTATACCTGTGTAACATTTTAAGTAAACTAACTGCCCACTTTACTTTACAAATATTTTTTATCCTATCAAAGAACATCAAAGAGACTGTGAGTGTGGGCAGGTCCATGTGATGGCATAACATCACGCAGTAGTTGCACAATCCTGGATGGCCAGGATATCTTTATGGGGCCCCTTGGGACCTGCTGGGCCCTAGACAGGTGCCTAGGTTGCCTTGTGATAAATCTGACTCTGATCCTTGGTCTGATTTTGCTTCCCTTACTCCTGCAAATAGAACAGCCTGAATTATCAGAATTTAACTTGTGACACGTTGGGACATTAAAATGTGAGTTACAGTAATACCCCTTTTACACCAAGCTCATTTACCATGTTAGACCTCAGTATAAATTGGCCCCTTAAAAATAAGCTGTCCCTTAAAAATAACCTTTCCTGGCAATCTAACCCAGGAAATATTGGGGGTTGAACACAGATTAGACCCTTGTTGAGGGGCAGTGTAAATGGTAACTGAGTCATCTGACCCGGGACCCCTTTACATCAATTATGGGTGAGCTCATACCTCCTGACCGGAGCATCCTGCAGTCATTCCAGAGGTTGGGAGCTGGGGCATGCAGCCTCCCCTGCTGTCTGCTGTACTATGCAGACAGCAGCGGTGCCGGGGAGGAGGTGAATTGATGCCAGTGTGCAATGTATATTCACCTCACAGACTGAGATGCCGCTGGGGTCCAGGCCAGCGGATTACCCAGTGCTTGGAGATGATGTTACCTCCAAGCACCTACATTGAATACATGGACCTGTGTGCAGTGTGAAAGGTGCCGACCAGGGAATCATGGATCTGACCCAGACCCGTGTTCAAAATACCAGACCAGATGCAGGATTTTTGTGTTTAAGCAGTATATGTAATACACACAGGGCCTGGAGCAAACTAGCTTCTTCAATGTAATTAGGGGAAACAAAACTGCATGTGAAAATATAGCATTGAAATCAATATACATTCATATTTTTATTAATTATCAGTTATTATATATATTCTGCAGTGCTTTATAGAGAATATTTGGCCACTCTCATTCGTCCCTGCCCCAGTATGCATGAAAGTTTTATGCAAGTTGGTGCCAGAAGCACATGTGCTCATCTCGTGCCAGGAATGTGTCACATAAACATTCAACAATGTTTTAATACACTCATTTTGCTTGTGAAATGCTCCGTGACTATCAGATATCAATAAAACATTAACTTTTTAATGCCTTAAGGTACAAATCTCAGTCTCGTAATACATTGTTAAAATCCACACTCCAAAATTCTAAGTCTCTGTCTAAGCAACAAATAAATCACCTATATAGGTCAGCAGTGCAGTTACAATTAGCCAATCACAAGTGGTTCCTAAGTGCTGGAAACAATTATTTTTCCCCTAAACACCCCCCAAAAATATGGCTTTTTATACATACCCTTATTATACTTGGTGCAACAAAACCAGTTGAATATTTACAGTACTTTTTTACCCATTTCCCCAACAGTATGTTGCTGCTCACCCCTATGCTGTATTTGAACCAGCCTTAATATTGGTAATATATGCAATTGTGTTTTCTGTTACAGTCTAGGTAATGTATTCATGTTTGCCCTGGTTTTCTGCTGTTTACTTATGCTAAAGAAACAAGCCTGAACAACAATAATTAGATTATCAAGTCAGGCACTGTATCATAAACTATTGCATAACTCAAGCAATGTTTGTTTACTCACACCACAGGAACACTCAAAGTTCGAGTGAATTAAGGTACCATTATTCCTTCAGTTTACTCCCTGTTGTACAACAATGAGCTATTGCAAGGAGTGAGTACCATCAGGGTCTCAGAGAGATGACTTTAGGATGTAGTGGGGGCTGGATATTGCAATGACCCCATCAATCTGAAGTTTTATTAACTCCCCTTACAGTAGAAGGGTGTTCCCATAGGGCAGTGATGGCTAACCTTGACACTCTAGATGTTGTTGAACTACACATCCCAGCATGCCCTGCTACAGTTTTTCTATTTGGCCATGCTAAAACTGATGCAGGGCATGCTGGGATGTGTAGTTCAACAACAGCTGGAGTGTCAAGGTTAGCCATCACTGCCATAGGGGATTATCAGTGTGATCAACATGGGCTATGGTGACGGCTGGGAGCTGAATTATGGATCCTCGGCTAGGAGGTAATTCTCTTTGCTTCTTTGGGAACATTGACCCAGGATATGTATCTGGGACACTGTATACTGAGGACTGAAGATGTGTCACTGATCCTAGGCTAAGATGGATGTGATGCTCCGACAGGATTTCATTTTAAGAACTGTTGTGTGGAATTGGATTACAGAAGTGTGCTGTTTATAACCCATTCTGTTCACGAAAACACTGTTGGTGTTCATCTACCAATGTGCCAGAGTGATCTGAAACCCAGTATCTTCACACTTGGCATAATATGACTCCCCCGCCCTCAGTTCCTCTCTTATACCACCTCTCCACTCCCATTCAGGCATAAATGCCACAATATTACAAGTCTGCATAGGCGCTTATGCATGCATCTGCTTTCTGGGCAGATTGATCTCAGGCAGTTTACACCAGCATTGGGACAGATATGTTTAGCATTAACAAGTGATAAAGTGGAGAATGATGAAAAATAATAAAACACCAACCAATCAGCTCCTAACTGCCATGTTGCAGGCTGGGTTTGAGAAATGACAGTGAGGAGTTGATTGGCTGGTACTTTATCACTCTCCGCTTTATCACTTGTTAATGCTTAATACGTTTAGCCCAGACTCACTCTGCATCAGTACTCAATATGCATGCATGCTGGCAGCACTAAAGGGTGTCTACATTTTGCAAAAGAGGAAATGAGAGTCCACTAAGCAATCAAAAGTGTCTTTCTCATGCTCTAACCAATCAGGTGCCAGTCTGGAATATAATTCATGTTAGGGATCCTCAAGGAGTATATCAGTGTCACCTGTCACTATTTCTTTTATCCTATGGCTTTACATAAGAAGAAAGAGGATGGACGATATGTTACAATGTTTAATGGTAAATTACCAAATTGTATTTATGTATGGATGTTCAAGTACTCAATATATAGTGTCTCGATTTTTTCCATTGGAAATAATGAAACTGTACAACTTGTATATTTATACAATGTACAACTTGTATATTTATACAATGTATTTTATTGTACATCATACAGTGCCTTAATAGCAACTTTTTGGAAAAAAAGAAGACAGGATCACTGTCTAACTAGTTGTTTAATAAAGTGGCAAATAGGTGTTGGGACACATTGTAGGTACAGGACTTTCCTACTACATTTGTAAATTATTTTCCATGGATATGCTGGCACTTAACAGTTCTACAAGTTCCAGTATAACCATGGAGCTTCTGGCTACCAAGGCCTGCAGATACCAGTATTTCCACAGTGATAATGCAATCTTTACTCATACCCCTTTCACATTGCACTTAATTACCAGGTTCATGCCGGTTCGACCCAGTAATTGGTGGGATGTGAAAGAGGTTACCGGGTCCAGCAAACTGGTAGCAACACGGCAATAGGAACCGGTAAAAAAGAAGGGTTCTCACTGATTCGTTGCCATGTTACTTTGCAATGTGAATGGGTTAATCAGGTCGAGCGGCAGTGCTTCTCTAAACCCCCCCTCACGGTGACGCCCTGCCCCACCCTCGCATGACATCAGCGAGTCGACAATATTGCTGGTTCGCTGAACTGATCAGATACAGTGCAAAATGCAAAATTTGCGATGTGCAAGAAGTATTACTGTATTGGTTATTATCCCAATACCCACTGGCCAATTATAGTGGAGGGATCCTGAATGCTATCAGCAAAAGGCTGTCTTTTCCTAGGCTGTAATAGTCTGGTGCTGGTTGAGGCTTTTGTATAATAGTATGAAAGCAGATTAAATCAAATCAGTTTTTAAGTAGTCTTGACAGGTCATGTTTTAAGGATTTCCTCAATCCTGTTCATTTTAACCTAACAGTGGGGAGAATTTAGTCATGCCATTAATACAATACCCAGCTTTTCTACATATTGGCACTCATAGGTACATGGGAAAACTTGATGCAAGCGAACGCACAGTGGGATATTTGTCCCACTCGGCAGCTGCTGCACTCACATGATGGGTAAGGGTGGGGTTGTGTGCATTCAGCAGGTAGTCTCTTCCCATAGGTGCCAGCATCTATGTGTTCTCCAAGAGGCACCCGCTAGAAGCTGATACGGGCCCCACCAATAAACCCAGACCCAGTCCACTCTCAGCGCCACTGGATGTACTGTATAAGGTGCTCTATTTGTGCTTTATATCCATGGCATCCTGAAAAATAATGATATATAACAAATGCTTTTTATTAGTACTTTTCCATTTGACCTAAAGCTGTCAAAATATCTTGAATTTTTCTTGGAGTATAAATAGGACTATGTAATAATATGAATCAGTACTGTACATCAATAACAATGTCTGTGATATAAAGACAGGAACATTGACAGATGGGATTCTACAAGCTCAGGCAAGAACATAATAAAATGTTCATTGCTGTGTTTTTCTGCCATGCTGTCTGCTTCTGGATGGCACTAGCATTTCATTTGAATGTCTTATAGGAACTTGTACACAGTGTTGCTAGGGAGTTTCTGGATATCTGTATTAATGTTTTATTTATTTATACTAAAGCAATTGAAGCAAGAGCTGAAGGGGGCCCATATTTACTGTCTAAGCCAGGCATGTCCAAACTATGGCCCTCCAGCTGTTGTGAAACTACTAGTCCCATCATGCCTTGCCACAGTTTTGCTATTAGGGAATGCTAAAACTGTGGCAAGGCATGCTGGGATGTGTAGTTTCACAACAGCTGGAGGGCCATAGTTTGGACATGCCTGTAAGTAATATGTTTTACATACATTTATCACCATCAGTCGCTAAATAGGGGGCCCTTACAAACTTTTGCTATAGGGCCTACGAATATCTAGTTACACCCCTCAATAGAGATTTTAGCAGGCCAACTGAGCGCATGTCCCTTCAGCAAACAGCTTAAATATGGTTTTATTTTCTTTATAACTAATCATTGTGTTATATTCTTTTGTGTTTGTGTATTGCTACATTCATCTAAATGTACGCACTAGTAGTGGAAGAGGGGATATTAGATATGAGTTTTGAGCATGTCGAGTAAATGAAAACTTATAATTGGAATATTCCAGTGGTTGCCAACTGTGTGCCCAGGCAACCTGTAGTGCCATGAGGCTCTTTTGGGGGTTGGTGGTCCAGGATCAAATCAAATTATTCATCAAGGCAAAAACCAGTTCTAGTGGTTGCCTGATTGTGTACAATTACAAGCACAACAGTTTACCACTTCATAGCTGAGCTTAGGATGACAGGCATGCGCAATTTACAGTACTTAAAGACTTTGATTGTACCACCGTCATCTTAAAGGATTTCAATTCGGCAGTTCATTGCTTTATGTACAATTGATGATTATTTGTATTTTATGCTCACAGTGTAATGTTCTGAGCTGTAAAAAAGCTTTTTATATTAAATATGATTACATAAATGTGTTTTTGTAAGAGTTTCCTGTTAAATATCAGCGCCCTCTGAACCTATTTTCTTTCTCGTTTTAAACTTCAAATCCTACCTAATGGTATTCTCCCAGAGGTGCTGCTTACATTCTCTACTAGCGTGGGTTAGGATCTTTTCTTGTTTATATATATATATATATATATATATATATATATATATATATATATATATATATATATATATATATTTATTATTTATATATTTATATATTAAGCTGCTCGCTAAGCAGCGAAGGACCGCTGCTTAGTGAGCGGTACAGAATTACCCCCATTGTGTGTGCTACATTTCTTCTGATGTGCATTTTTAAAAACACTGTTTACAAAATAGATTCTGGGTGAGATTTAATAGGATGAGAGATTCAGAAAGTGAGAGATTTGGGAAGAAATCTCCTGTTTTTTTAAAGTGGCAATCATTTACTGCAAAGTCAAACTAATGTTGCAGTTAGGGTTACCACCCGTCCGGGATTACTCCGGACAGTCCGGTAATTAAGCCAGATGTCTGGAGTCCGGACGGGTGGCGTTCCCGGACTATACAATGTCCGGGAACCGCGCTGCCACTACCACTACTAGTGACTTACTAGAGCGCGACGCGCGAGCCGAGGTGAGGAGATGCGCCGGGAGTTGACACGGGGAGAGATAGCCGCTGTGCAGACCTGTCTGACAGTCTGCTCGTCGGCTATTTCAAATCTCGCGGTTCAGCAGCCAATCAGGAGTGGTGGATCCTGATTGGCTGCTAGACCGTGAGATTTGAAATAGCCGGGCGGGGGTGGCGTTGTAGCAGGCAGATGTGCGGGACATGTGTGGTACCTGTGGGAGCAGACGCGCTGCTAGTTACATGAGACAGAACAGTAAGTGTAACTGCGGCTGCTGCTGCGTAAGAAGCGCCATGTCAGTGCTCCTGACGGGGCAGCACCTCATCCCCGGGACCTTGAGCCTCCGCTACCTTTCAAGCAGTTTTCTGTTTTTTGTTTTTTTTAAATCAGTCAGTGTCAGTGTCAGAAAGCTGTGTCAGGGAGCAGTGTCAGTCAGCGTCAGGGAGCAGTGTCAGTCAGCGTCAGGGAGCAGTGTCAGTCAGCATCAGGGAGCAGTGTCAGTCAGCGTCAGGGAGCAGTGTCCGTCAGCGTCAGGGAGCAGTGTCAATGTTAGAGAGATGTGTCAGGGAGCAGTGTCAGTCAGCGTCAGGGAGCAGTGTCAATGTTAGAGAGATGTGTCAGGGAGCAGTGTCAGTCAGCGTCAGGGAGCAGTGTCAATGTTAGAGAGATGTGTCAGGGAGCAGTGTCAGTCAGCGTCAGGGAGCAGTGTCAGTCAGCATCAGGGAGCAGTGTCAGTCAGCGTCAGGGAGCAGTGTCAGTCAGCGTCAGGGAGCAGTGTCAGTCAGCGTCAGGGAGCAGTGTCAATGTTAGAGAGATAGACTGTAGAAGCCAGCTTGTCTGGCTGAAAACAGCATAAACTCACCTGGCTATTGGCAGGAATCCTTAGCTCACACACTGGATCTGGGTCCGGGGGTTCGGCTTATCTTGATTGACGGGCCGGCTGATTTGAATGACGGTCCAGGATAGGCTGCTTGAGGTCAGAGGTGGAGATTGATGGGGTGATGTTCTTGCTTCCAGAAGATTCTGCCTCTTGCTTTAGGAAACGTTGGAGAGGACTGTTGAGTACAGAGAATTTCTTATATTCAAGTGCTATTGACAATATATATCTTTTCCTCTATATCTATTCTATAATTTCTTATTCTTTTCCTAGTCTTTAATAAACCTTTCTCTCTCTTCTAATTCCTTTCTGTCCTATTCTAGTTGTCTGCCAGGCCTAAAAGTCTGTCTGCCAGGCCTAGATGTCTGCCAGGCCTATGCTGGCAGCGTAGTTAGGCCCCGGAACAGGCCTCCCGTCCGCGGTGAGGAGAGGGGCTTATCCCCATCACCGTCGCGTGGAAGGGGGGCTGAGGCGGCTGCTGCCATAAAGGGAAGGGCTGCTGCTGGAAGGGCCATAAATAAAACTATTATAGTCGCCCCTGCAGGGGTGCCGCTGGCTGTGGCTACGCCGCCCGCCCGCAGTACTCAAGCGGGTGGGCGGCGAGGAAGAGGCCGAGTGATGGAGCCGTCCGGCCGCGGTGCTCGGGCGGGCGGACGCAAGCGGGGTAGGCCGCAAGTACCTGATTCGCCCGCCCGGGTAGTGCTAGCGGGCGGGCGGCAGAGGGGGAGAGAGGGGTATGCGCAGCGCAGGAGTGCGGATGCACCTCCTGCTGCGCGAGGCTCCGACGGCGGGCGGGGAGCTAGGACAGCTCCGGCGCGCGCAAGGGGGAGGGCAGCGGGGACGCAGGCAACGGAGCCTGCTTCCCTCGCTGCTACTTCAGCAGCCAGCCGGGTTACCAGGCGGAGCGCAGGCACTAGGCCTGACGCTGCCGCCTCACCTGTTGAAATAAGGGGTGCGGGGGCCGAGTGTCACTCCGGTCCCGCACCCTTAGTTAAAGATGGTAAAAAAGTTAAAAAAGGAAGGGCAGCGCGCCCAGGTTATAATAAGGGTGGCCCTGTGCATATAAGCACTGAGGGTAATGGGAGGCAGGGAAGAGAGAACAGGGCTGATACGTACCACAGTGCAGACTGTGTTGCAGGCACTTCCATGCCCCTAGCGCCCTCTGCTGGAAGGAGAGATAATGGCAGGAGGTCTCAGGGACAAAGAAAGAATATAAATGATAGAGCAGCGCCATCTGGTGGTATTAGTGATGTTAGCAACCCCAGGGGACAATTTATTGAAGATATGAGGCATAAGCTAACCGAAGCCGAATTCGCAATGTTTAAATCGGCCGTAGCTACGTGGCAGGACAATAGCGAGGATTCGGATGAATCCGTATCCTCATGCGGTGAATCAGATGAAGTGGATTCGCAGAGCAGCGAATCCAGGGCGCAAGAGCAAGCCCCCTTCGCTGGTTCAAGCGAAGAAGGTGGGGGTAGTGAAGGGGACCATCAAAGTGGTTCAGAAATGAATCCGGTAGAGGGGGTTAAAAAATCTAACGCCAGATCTAGACGGACAGCGAGGAGAAGGTTAGTCGCAGAGAAGGCAAGGGAGAACAATATGGCGCCACAAAGCGCCAGAACGCAACCGGGTCGCTCATATGCGGACGCGGTTGCCGGGAGAAACACGGAAGGTGACACCGTGTCATTAGGGACATCGGCGCTTACATCTATATGCGCAGCGGTGGTGTCGGCAGTGGCTCCTCGGTTAACCACCGGAACAGGTGGGCAGGGAAAAACTGACCCTCCGGCAACTTTGGAGTCAGTATCTGACCTCATAGCCAAAGCAATAGCTCCAACTATTGCTGCGGCACGAGGGGACAAGGTTATTTCCTCTGCTGAAAGGGTATCGCCGAATGTCCCAACCGTGATGGGGGTTGTTAACGAACCTCTATTGACAGGTCAGGATTCCGCCGAGCGAACCATGGAAGGACATTCTTCAAGCCGAGGAGGAAGTGATCGTAGAGGAAGGAGGGCAGCATCGTCTGATACTGGTGAGTCCACAAATGATCCTGACTGGACGGGGGAAGATAATACAGGGTCCAGCAGTGGGGGGTCAGAGGATTCATCGGTAGAGAAGAAAGCTAAGCGGAAAAGATCTGCAAAGTCTCGTAAGAGACGGCGCCGAAATGAAACCTCTGATTCCTCATTAGCATCGACGTCTTCCGAGGATAAGTCATCTTCGGACGGCGTCGTGAGGAGACGAAGGCGGAAGAGGCGTAGGGAATATAGGTCCCATAGCTCCGGGTCCTCCAATGTATCGGTTGAGTCTGATGCAGTGCAGTGCGCGAACACCGCTGTTAAGCGGGGTTTGCGTCCTAGGGCTAGAGATAGGATCAGAAAGGGGCGCTATGTAGATATCTTTGCTTTAACAAGCAAAGACAGACGGGCCCTTCTAGCCGCAAGGAAGAAAGGACCCGCTAGCGAGGATGCCTTTCGCACTTATAATAACTGGGTAAGAGGCATACTTTATTTTGCGGCCTGCTATTTAGAGACACATCCGGATGAATATGTCAACCTGGTGAGATACCAGTTCCTTATTCATAAACTCTACACCTTTTACGTCGGTCCCGGTTGGCGGGTCTATGGCGAAGAGTTTAGGAGGAAGCAGCATGGCCGGGAGGTGTACGATTTTGGAAAGTAAGACTTAGAATTATACGGCGAAGTTGCCGAATCAGCTACACCTATTAGGGCTCCTGAGAATAAGGGGTGGGTAAGACAGTATGGGAGCAGGCCTTACAATAATATTAATAAGGGGAGTAATACGAAGCATGGCCATGGTAGGTGCTATTCATTTAATAATGGGCAATGCAGCCTGACATAATATCACAAAAAGTTGAAGCCGAGGTAAAACTAGGTCGCATGGCAGGCCCGTTTTCAACACCACCAGTTGAGGGACTAATTTTGTCCCCTATTGGGGTGGTTCCCAAAAAAGTTAAAGGGAAGTTCAGGCTGATTCAGCATCTTTCTTGTCCTAGAGGGTCGTCTGTCAATGAAGCCATCAATGACGATTTGTGCACAGTTAATTATTGTTTGTTTGAGGAGGCTATAGACATCATTCGAAAAATTGGTCCTGGTGCCCTCATGTGCAAATTGGATGTTGAATCAGCTTTTAGATTATTACCTTTACATAGGAACGCATTTCAGTACATGGGATTTAAATTGAAGGGGGGTTTTTTACATAGATAAATGTTTGCCCATGGGTTGCTCCATTTCATGTGCTTATTTTGAGCGCTTTAGCACAATTTTGCAGTGGTGCCTGCAGGAAGTGTCGGAAGCCGACAGCATTTACTCATTATTTGGATGACTTTCTTTTAGTGGGTCCTCCAAGTTCTGACCTGTGCCTTAGGTTACTAGAAGCAGCGCTTGATTTATTTAGAGATTTCGGGGTTCCCGGGGCAGGGGGAAAAAAACCGAGGGACCTACTACTGATTTGGTGTACCTCGGAATTGAAATTGATTCCGAGCTAGGGCCGGGTAAGCTTCCCCTAGATAAAGTACGCCGGTTACATGACGAAATACGTTATGCCATCGCGGCTGCTAAGTTAACACTTAGAAAGGCTCAATCTTTATTGGGCCTGTTTAATTTCGCATGTAGAGTTATACCCATGGGCAAAATATCTCTCCCAGTTTTGCGTATTTTAGCACGGATGGTGATAATGTGCTTGGCGAACAACATTACGTTGCGAGCCAAGCACGTCCCAGGCGTTCTTAATGAAGTAGAGGATGCATTGTCCCGTTTCGAATGGGTAAGATTCAGGCAACTTGTGCCTTTAGCCCAGAAGTATGGTGAACAATGTCCATCTTTTTTATGGCAGGTGCCTCTGGAGGGGTAAAGGAGCTGGCCCTGCGGTCGCTAGCGCCAGCTACATTTAGAGCTTATCTGGCCTCATGGGAGCGCTGGAGCGAGTTCATGCTTGAGCAGGGTGGCACAGGTAAGAGCTCTAAGCGTCTTATTAATGCCTATGTATGGAACCTGTACACGGAGGGTAAGTCCAGAAGTTTTGTTGGACACTCTCTGGCAGGCATATCATTCTTTTTGCGTCTTGGTGGGAAGAGAGACATCACCAAGTCTTTCATGCTTTCCAGGATGCTAAAGGGATGGGCCAGAGCCAGGCCGGTTTTGCCCGACAGGCGACGGACGATTGATGCCGGACGGTTGCGTCGAATCTCGAGGTCCCTAAGAGTAATTTGCTCAAACGATTACGAGGTTCGACTTTTCAGGCTGGCCTTTGCCATGGCTTTCCATGGGGCGTTCAGAGTAGGCGAACTGGTGTCCGCAACCAGGGCATCTCCCTCGCCTATGCTGTTCGGCCATGTCGACGTGCACCTCGACGGTTTATGGTGCAAGATACAGCGCTCAAAGACTGATGTAGCAGGCAGGGGGCAGTGGGTCCATTTGGGTCGGAGTGGCGACCGCCGGATCTGTCCGGTGGCGGCGGCTCTGGCTTACGTGGAGTTGCGGCCCCAATTGCCCGGGGCCTGGCTGATGCACATCGACGGGTCCCCCCTTACTAACTTCCAGTTTAGGTCGGTTTTCAGGCGCTGTATATTGCATCAGGGTCTTTCTCCAGCCGACTTTGGGACACACTCTTTCCGTATCGGCGCCGCTTCGGCAGCCGCTGCGGCGGGTTGCTCTCAGGTCGACATACGAGCACTCGGAAGATGGCGGTCTGGTGCATTTAAGCGATACATCAGGCCGACATAGTCCAGTGAGCCCATTTGAGGAGTAGCCGCTCGCCCAAACACGCTTTAGTGTTTGAGGGGCCTTGAGGAATTTTTTGTGTTATCACCAGTCTTAAATTAGGCTCTAGCCAACTGGTGGAAGATTTGTGTTTTTTGCCTCAAGTCAAATCGGGTGACCCCCCCCCCCCCCCCTTTTCCCATAGAGTGAGAAGCAACAGGTATGATTATACAGAATTTAAGTGGGTCAAATAATCAATTAGTTTTAAATAGATCACCCAAATCACAGTCCTATTAGTTATCAACAATTTAATATAGAACTCCAAAATCACCTTTAAGGGAATCTCCCGGGCCCCCCTTTAAAATTTTGCCAGATGTTTGCCTTTATTTCAATTTTCTAACAGTATCTATCATTTCGACTTACAGGTCAACGCTTGGACACCTATATGATTTGGATGGTGGGGCATTCATTTATGTATTGGTTATCCCTGTCCCAGGTAACCACGGATACGGAACGTTTCCCTGAAACGCGATTTATCCGTTGGCTGGGGCGTAGAGGTATGAGGTGGTCCGCGTTGAGGGGTCTTTTGGATGAGTCGGTTGGGTCATTTGGTTACCCACTTTTTGTCATCATTCACCTGGGGGGCAACGACCTAACGCATAGTTCCGGTCTCAATAGACGAATTGAGATTAGGAATTTATTGCTGGATCTGAGCAGAGAATGGCGATTTTGCCGTTTCTTTTGGTCAGAGATTATACCTAGAAGGGTTTGGAGAGATGCACTCAATCCGGGTGCCATCGATTTGGTACGGAGGCGGATAAATTCTGTAGTCGGCAGGGCGATAGTATCAGAGGGCGGAGTGGTCGTCAGGCACAAGGCCATATCCTTTAGAGACGAGACCCTGTACAGGCCTGATGGGGTGCATCTCTCTATAGGCGGCATGGACTTGTTTTTTCAGAATTTGATAGACGCATTGAGAAGTTTAGAGGTTTAGTTGAGGGAATTTTTGTCATTAGGTTGGTGGCGGGTCAGTTCAAGTTTGAACTGATATGGCGGAAAGAACGGTAGTTTAAATTAGAGCTGTATCTACACTTAGCTGGTGGTTGATGTCGAGATGTGGGCATCACCGATCCAGGTGGGCCCACATCTGGACCTTAACGATCATCTACTTCGGATAGGGTAAATTGTTGCGGACATTTGTAAGTTAGGGCAGGTGGCCCAATTTTTTGAGGACTCGGGCAGAGTGGTGAGCTCTGCCTTAAGTGATATTGCGAGGTCAGGGGCAGAAGCAGAAGGTCAACCCCCTGACCTTAAGGGCAATTGGCCCCCTTTATGAAAAGTCCGCTTACAAATTGTGCCGTTGTCTTGGACGCTGGCAGGTGGCCGGTCCTTGGCAATTAAGGGCAGGAGACCCTTAGATCCGGAGTTTGTTATTTTTATTACTTTGTTATTTTCCAGCAATGTTATTTATCTTGCATGCCGTTCTTTGCCCGCCACCTTAGTTAGAGCAGGGACATAAATTTGAGTTAGATTCAAATAGGCCGCCCCTGCTCAAAATAAATAAGCCGTCCCCTTTAAGCCCATTCAGTTGTACGCGTCTTTATTTCTTAGATAAGTAGCGTGAGTGTGGATGAATGCCTATGTCTGTGTGGAGTTTAAGACTGTAGAAGCCAGCTTGTCTGGCTGAAAACAGCATAAACTCACCTGGCTATTGGCAGGAATCCTTAGCTCACACACTGGATCTGGGTCCGGGGGTTCGGCTTATCTTGATTGACGGGCCGGCTGATTTGAATGACGGTCCAGGATAGGCTGCTTGAGGTCAGAGGTGGAGATTGATGGGGTGATGTTCTTGCTTCCAGAAGATTCTGCCTCTTGCTTCAGGAAACGTTGCCCTCCCTCCCACCCCAATTGTTGGTCAGAATTCATTTTGAGAAGTCGAGCGCATTTATTTGTTTAGTTGTTGTCGGCTTATTTTTGTCTTGGCGGAAAGAACGGTAGTTTAAATTAGAGCTGTATCTACACTTAGCTGGTGGTTGATGTCGAGATGTGGGCATCACCGATCCAGGTGGGCCCACATCTGGACCTTAACGATCATCTACTTCGGATAGGGTAAATTGTTGCGGACATTTGTAAGTTAGGGCAGGTGGCCCAATTTTTTGAGGACTCGGGCAGAGTGGTGAGCTCTGCCTTAAGTGATATTGCGAGGTCAGGGGCAGAAGCAGAAGGTCAACCCCCTGACCTTAAGGGCAATTGGCCCCCTTTATGAAAAGTCCGCTTACAAATTGTGCCGTTGTCTTGGACGCTGGCAGGTGGCCGGTCCTTGGCAATTAAGGGCAGGAGACCCTTAGATCCGGAGTTTGTTATTTTTATTACTTTGTTATTTTCCAGCAATGTTATTTATCTTGCATGCCGTTCTTTGCCCGCCACCTTAGTTAGAGCAGGGACATAAATTTGAGTTAGATTCAAATAGGCCGCCCCTGCTCAAAATAAATAAGCCGTCCCCTTTAAGCCCATTCAGTTGTACGCGTCTTTATTTCTTAGATAAGTAGCGTGAGTGTGGATGAATGCCTATGTCTGTGTGGAGTTTAAGACTGTAGAAGCCAGCTTGTCTGGCTGAAAACAGCATAAACTCACCTGGCTATTGGCAGGAATCCTTAGCTCACACACTGGATCTGGGTCCGGGGGTTCGGCTTATCTTGATTGACGGGCCGGCTGATTTGAATGACGGTCCAGGATAGGCTGCTTGAGGTCAGAGGTGGAGATTGATGGGGTGATGTTCTTGCTTCCAGAAGATTCTGCCTCTTGCTTCAGGAAACGTTGCCCTCCCTCCCACCCCAATTGTTGGTCAGAATTCATTTTGAGAAGTCGAGCGCATTTATTTGTTTAGTTGTTGTCGGCTTATTTTTGTCTTGGCGGAAAGAACGGTAGTTTAAATTAGAGCTGTATCTACACTTAGCTGGTGGTTGATGTCGAGATGTGGGCATCACCGATCCAGGTGGGCCCACATCTGGACCTTAACGATCATCTACTTCGGATAGGGTAAATTGTTGCGGACATTTGTAAGTTAGGGCAGGTGGCCCAATTTTTTGAGGACTCGGGCAGAGTGGTGAGCTCTGCCTTAAGTGATATTGCGAGGTCAGGGGCAGAAGCAGAAGGTCAACCCCCTGACCTTAAGGGCAATTGGCCCCCTTTATGAAAAGTCCGCTTACAAATTGTGCCGTTGTCTTGGACGCTGGCAGGTGGCCGGTCCTTGGCAATTAAGGGCAGGAGACCCTTAGATCCGGAGTTTGTTATTTTTATTACTTTGTTATTTTCCAGCAATGTTATTTATCTTGCATGCCGTTCTTTGCCCGCCACCTTAGTTAGAGCAGGGACATAAATTTGAGTTAGATTCAAATAGGCCGCCCCTGCTCAAAATAAATAAGCCGTCCCCTTTAAGCCCATTCAGTTGTACGCGTCTTTATTTCTTAGATAAGTAGCGTGAGTGTGGATGAATGCCTATGTCTGTGTGGAGTTTAGTGTCAGGGAGCAATGTCAGTCAGCGTCAGGGAGCAGTGTCAGTCAGCATCAGGGAGCAGTGTCAGTCAGCATCAGGGAGCAGTGTCAGTCAGCGTCAGGGAGCAGTGTCAGTCAGCGTCAGGGAGCAGTGTCAGTCAGCGTCAGGGAGCAGTGTCAGTCAGGGAGCAGTGTCAGTCAGCATCAGGGAGCAGTGTCAGTCAGCGTCAGGGAGCAGTGTCAGTCAGCGTCAGGGAGCAGTGTCAGTCAGCGTCAGGGAGCAGTGTCAGTCAGCGTCAGGGAGCAGTGTCAATGTTAGAGAGATGTGCCAGTCAGCGTCAGGGAGCAGTGTCAGTCAGCGTCAGGGAGCAGTGTCAGTCAGCGTCAGGGAGCAGTGTCAATGTTAGAGAGATGTGTCAGGGAGCATTGTCAGTGAGCTGTGCCAGAGAGTTGTCACGGTCAGTGTCAAGGATTCCGACGACATTTTAATTATAAGGTTGGCTGACATCAGGCTGGATGCTGCATGTCCAGCCATTCTAGTGTGCTTCCACTGCCTACCATCAGTAACAGTAAAAGTGACACCCCCCCCCCCCCCCCCATGGCTGCTGCTGTGTGGCACACTGGCACTGGCTATCTGAGGAGCCCTAAGTTGCCCCCTGCTGCTTTAATGCTTGGCCTGTTGTCCAGACTGAGTGACACTGACACCATACCAGCTGTCCCAGAGACCCAAGTCCCAGTCAGTGTCTGTCTGACAGACTACTGAGGCACCCTCCACTGCCCACCCCAGCCCCACCACTGTGTATTGCAGGCCAGTGCTGTCTCCAGCCCTGTGTGGGCTGCCTGTGGCTGAGGCTGCCCCCCTGCCTTAGCAGGCCCTAGGGTCCCCTCTTGCCCTCAACAGGGACCCTCTCTTCTGCTCCTGCTGACCTGACTGATAGAGCATGCAACCCCTGGCATAGAGCATGAAACCCGTAGCAGCAAGCATGTAGGTAAGCGGCACTTATGTGGCATAATATGTAATAGGCATTACGGCATGTGATATTATATGTAATGGGCATTACAGTGTGTGGCATAATGTGGAATGGGAATTACAGTGTTTGGTATAACGTGTAATGGGCATTATAGCATGTTGCATAATATGAATTGGGCATTGCGGTGTGTCGCATAACATGTAATGGGTATCATGGCATGTGGTATAATATGTAATGGGTGTGGGACTTGTAACAAGCATTACGGTGTTATCCATAGGTTTAAAAAATTGTTGAGCCCTGGCATAACTTGTAATGGTCATCATGGCCTCTGGTGCGCACGGTCACTGTTGTCCTTCTTTTATGGAAAAATTGTTGAGCCCTGGCATAATGTGTAATAGGCACTATGGCATGTGGTATAATATGGATGTGTGACGTGTAATAGGCATTATGGGGCAAATTTTTGGTGCGCGCCTTCGGCGCGCACTGTCCATCTTCTCCCTGTTTTTTTTTTTAAATTGTCCACTCATGGCATAACGTGTAATGGGCATCACAGTGGCCCTTATTCTGGTTGGTGCGGTCAGAGCCGCACACGGGGCTCCGACCGCACAAACCAAGGGCCGCCCACCGGACGGATCGCCACGGCCGTCCATACACGGACGGCTGGCGATCCGCACAAAAATGGTGGAGGCTACGCCTCCACCATGGTGGGAGCTGCCCCCTGCCTTCGATGGTCGACGACCATCGAAGGCAGGCCCGCACGCCGCGGCAGCTCCCGCAAGCTCAGACCACACGGACAATCGTCCGTGTGGGAGCTTGTAAGGGGGCTGAAAGCTGACATCCGGCGACGTCAGCTTTCCGCCCCCATGTCATGGTAATGAGGGCGTCATGCCCTCATTACCATGCACACGCCCCGCGTTTGCATGGGAACGCCCATGAAACGCGGGGCGTACACATAGGGAAATGAGGGGCTGAAGCCCCTCACGCCCCTATACGCCCCCTTTGCGGCGGACGAAATCCGTCTGCGGCGAAGGGGGCTGCACATGCGCAGAATGACCTCTGCGCATGTGCAGACAAAAAACATCGGCGGTACGGCCGCACGCGGGCCGTACCGCACGATTCTGAATAAGGGCCAGTGTGTGCCATAATATATAATAGGCATCAGTGTGTGGCATAACATGTAATGGGCATTACAGTGTGTGTGACGTAACGTGTATATGGTATTACTGTGTGCGAAATCAAGAATAGATTTGAAGCAAATGTAAAAAATAATAATAATAAGGCGGGTCAAGGGGCGGGGCTGGGGGCGGATCAATGGGTGGGCTGGGTGTGTGTCAAGGGGCGGTCACTGTCCGGGAATCGCTCAACACAAAGGTGGTAACCCTAGTTGCAGTGTAAATGATTGCCGCTTTAAAAAACCTTACCAAATCTCTCACTTTCTGAATCTCTCATCATATTAAATCTCACCCTTTGAGTCTATATTTTGATTATTTTTTCACATGACAAAACAATGCATATTGTTTATAACCTTTTTAAAATTCTCGATTGTATAAAATTCAGATGGCTCCAAAGTGCCCCTGAACAGAAAACTTTAACATTTTCTCCTTATTTGTGATAAAAAAATGTACATAGTGTATAGTTTATAGTGGGTTTAATAACTTTTCCAGTGTGGATCTTCAGATTGTTTTTTTTGGGTTGTAGGGCACAATAATAATTTCCTGTGTAGATATCTTTATTTCACATTTAATCATTTTTTTGTTCTACTAAGAAAAAACAATGTGCTCATACAAAAATAGTTCCTCTTCAGTGTCTCATATTTTATTATTTCCTGACCTCTATTCAGTTTCTTGTGATCAGAATGCAGAATGACTTTGATGTGGTAGGCAGATGGAGAATATATGATTTTAATTCAGCTTCTGCTTATTCAAATCATGTGTTTTATGTCACAGTTTTTCCATTAATGATCCAAATACTAAGCTCAAAATATAAAATCTGAGCTGCAATGAGAAAAGTTAATGCAATTTAGCAAATTATTTTACCTGTGTAAAATGTATGCTCTTATATTGGGTAATGATTGACTCTAGGTCAATAATCATTAGGTCGACCACTAATGGTCGACAGTCCACACCTTTAAATGGTTGACACTGAAAAGGTCTACACAAGTTTTTCATGTTTTTTTATAATGACCGACTTGGTTCCTTCTTTACTATCCAAGTGGACATAGGCCCTTAGTCTGATTGAGTCGGATGGCTGCGTGTGCGGACGCCCGGACAATGTTTTGTGTTTGCGCATGTGCAGAGGCGTTTCTGCGCATGTGCGAACGCCTTGCACGTCCGAACACGACGTGAGTTCCATGCAAAGAAACGA
Organism: Crinia signifera; assembly: GCF_055691185.1. Taxonomy (NCBI): domain Eukaryota; kingdom Metazoa; phylum Chordata; class Amphibia; order Anura; family Myobatrachidae; genus Crinia; species Crinia signifera. The sequence goes on along the minus strand of NC_139221.1, from coordinate 146,546,177 downwards.
TTGTACGGAACCATCCGAGCAGGGGGTGGAGAGGGGCGTGAAGGGCTATTTGGGCTCATTACCATATGCGCACGCCCCGCTTTTCATGGGCGTTCCCATGAAACCGCTGGGCGTACGTATGGTAATCCGGCTGCGAAGCACGTGTGGGGGACGGACAGCTGACATAGCCGGATGTCAGCTGCCCGCCCATATCCCTGCTTTCACACTGGGAAAATGTCCGAGTGGTCTGGAGCACTCGGTGCGACCATCGGAGACTGGGGGAGATTCCCACAGATGGGGGAGGTGTTCACATGAAACACCCACTTGCGGTCCATTCACTTGGCATCTTACCGCATTCGGACGGCGTGAGCGATCTGTATGGTAGGCGGGGCTAAGAACACTCGGTGCCCGGCCGAAGTACGCATCCGTCCCATTCAACCAGAATAAGGCCCATAGAGTGAGAATAAAATAGTGTGCCGAGTGCAGCAAAGCACTGTGGAGGAAGCATGGGGAGTGCAGCGGTACACTTATACAGTGCCCATGTCGACATATGTCTACATAGACACAAAAACATGCAAAACTCGGGTCAACCTTTTCAGTGTCGACCATGTCTATTAGTGCTCCTTCTAGGAACTGGGCAGGGTGGTGCTGCACAGGGGCAGCATGAAGGGGATGGACCGAGCTCGCCATCACCTAAAGGGGCAGGCTCGGCCGCCGTTGTCACCAAAGCGGTCGGGCCACCGCCATCACCAATGGAGGGTGGGTCCAGCCCCGCCGAAGTCATTGCCGGGGAGACACCGGGCAACTGCGGCGGCACTGGGCTTCCTCATGCACATCGGCGGGGACAGGCAGCAAGCTGTTCTAGCAGGGCGCTGCTAGTGGGGCTACACAGCCTATGGTGAACACTATGTTGACCTTTTGCTTGTTTCAACCTTCTGTCAGTGTTGACCTTGAGTATGTGGACCATTTAAAAGTGTCAACCTACCCACTGTAGACCAATAGTGGTCAACCTAATAATGACTGTGGACCTAGAGTCACTCTATTATTTATACCATAGCCATTATATTGTACTAACTGAGGCCTTCACCATAACACACTTTACATAAAAGGACAACTGTTTTAATCCATTTAGGGGTGTATTTAATCCTGGCTGATATTTACGATAGTTGGAAATATCGTCCATGACCTATTTAATGTGGCCATGACTTGTTGCTGCAGATTCAACTTTGAAAAAAATGTGCTTTGCGATCCAGTCTTCTGACAGGATCCAACCCATACACACACACATGTGTGTGTGTGTGTGCCAGCAATGGGATGGGAAGCAGTGCTCCAAGGTATCTGTCTAGACTCTAGGGCATTCAAAAGACATACCATAATGTAGTATTTAAAAAAAAAAGTTTATAGTAAAAATGGATTAAAAATCAATAGTAACAAATGTGCAGTAAATACAGTTCACCAAGTCCCAAGAGGGGGGAATTGGTCACTCCCCAGTGAGAGGGAGCTCCAGTCGTTGAAAACCACATCTCCGAAAAAGGCATCGGTACTTGTTTCCTAGCACGGCCACACCGATTAGCATCGGGATGGTCGTGTCGGAAAAATCGCGTCGGTCGCATCGCATGCGATTTGGTCGCATCCGATGCGACCGATGCGATCCGATTTTTACATTGGATCCAATGTAAAATGGTCCCTGGGACCCTATTTTACATAGGATTCAATGTAAAATAGCCCCCAGACCCCAATTTCAGCACCCCTGATGGTTGAAATGGCCCCTCATTGGTAACGCCACCCCACGATTGACGCTAACCCGAAGCGTGGCGAGCGCAGCGAGCCCGCGAGGGGCGGCGGTGCGCGTCCTCCGACCTTTTTTTTTTTTTAGCTGCGCTCGCCACACTATTCTATTCTCAACTCCACGCCGACGTGGATAGTAGGGGTATGAAAAGGTCGGAGGACGCGCACCGCCGCCCCTCACGGGCTCGCTGCGCTCGCCACGCTTCGGGTTGGCGTCAATAGTGGGGTGGCGTTTACAATGTGGGGGCATGACGGGGCCATATACAATGAGAAATGGCCCATATTGGCCATTTTCCCATTGATTACTATGTGAAGATGGACTTAATCAAGTCTATCTTATCTTGTGCCATTATAATGGCACAAGACCGACACGACCGACGCGATTTCAATGTTAAAAATATTTTAACATTGAAGCCTATGGAGAAATCGGGTCCATCGCGTCGGTCGCGTCGTGTGCCATGTTAAGGCACACGACGCGACCGACCCGATGGACGCGATTTCTCCATAGGCTTCAATGTTAAAATATTTTTAACATTGAAGCCTATGGAGAATCGGGTCCATCGCGTCGGTCGCGTCGTGTGCCTTATTAAAGGCACACGACCGACGCGATGGACCCGATTTTCCATTTGCCGGTAAAATGGACCTGATTTGAAAGAAAAAATCGGGTCCATCGTGGGCATCGTGTGCCTTAAAGTTAAGGCACACGACCAAGAAGATTGTGGCCGTGCTAGGAAACAAGTACCAAGGCATCTGTTGTTTTCTGTTGGTATCCAGCCATCAGCCACTTTGGTATCTGCCATTCCACTGACAAGTTTTAAGATAAACTGTAATATTGTCTACAGTGTACATAATAAGAAACTTAGTCGCACACAGATATACAAGTATTAGTGTTCACTCTCGGTTGTTTTAGCCTGATTTTTAATGGGCAAAATACCATCCAACCCCTCTGGTGCACTTGGGGGAAACCCAGCACCCCTGTAGATGCCTGGCCTGCACTAGTGTCGCCAGCCCACCTCATGCTGCCCCTGTACCACAGCGTTCTGCCCCACCCTAATTCTAGAAGGATCACAGTATCATTATACATCAAATTAATCAGCACAGTCCACATGTGCATGTTAGTAACAATGGCAGGTATTCAATGCTGTTTGCGAGTGGTGACAGCGAGCAGGTCTTCCTGCTCGCTGTCACCACTCACCCTGACAGCATTCAACACAGCCTCCGCATCCGCCAATTCCCCCTCGCTCCGTTTTTTGAGCGAGGGGGAATTGGCGGATGCGGCTCCAGAAGCAGCGAGACCCGCGGCTAAAAACTGCGAGTTTTCTGCAGCAGCCGCGGGTCTCGCTGTTTTGGGGAATTCTCGCCGTCCTGTGACGGCGAGGATTTCCCCAGTACGTTGAATAGAGCGAGCGGCCGGCGCGGGGGTTAAACAGCGGGGATCGGTGGTTTTCAGCAATCCTCGCTGTTTAACCCCCTCGCCGGCCGCTCGCTGCGGCATTGAATACCCCTCATTGCATTGCAACCAGTATGCTTGAAGATTCTTACACAAACCTAATGTGGCAAAATGGGCTGTTTTGCTGTGGCTGTGACAATTTTCCGAGTCTCGGCCCCAATCCAGGTAAAGAGCAGGAACCCAAGATTCCCCCCTGTGTAGTTTGCTTTTATACTGCCCTTTATCCGGGTTGATGCGCATTCACTTGCAAAATCCTGGGATTTTTATGTCAGTAGAAAAGTGTCATTGGTACCTCGGACTCCCTTCAGCTCTACATTCCCCTATTCTCAGCTCCCGCAGAGTTGTACACGGTCCTCTAAGGTCTTTCCCGTTGCTGCACTGGGGATCGTTGGCTCTTGAGGTGCACGCTGTGCATGTCAGAGATGAGACAGACCTCAGCAGATTATTATATAGATATGTTTATGTTTGCCATCACATCTCACTGACCACACAATAATGTATGTATTGTCAAATATGACAGGTCAGTTTCCATGCTACTGGGGCAGGGTCAACCTATGGCTCTCCATCTGTTTTGAAACTACACATCCCAGCATACCTTCCACAGTATTGCTGTTAGCAAATGCTAAAACTGTGGCAGAGCATGCTGGGATGTGTAGTTTCATAACAGTTGGAGAGACACAGGTTGGCCAGGCCTGGTGTATGGCATCCTTGGATCATGGTTGATATTAGAAAGATTCTAGTTAGTAGTCCACTCTCTATATAATCTTTACGCATATTAGTTATGTAAACCACCTATTGGAGAGTTTTTCTGTGAATATTCTTAACAGGCAGCCCAAAATCATGGTCTGACTACTGTACCATAGTGGTCATGTCAGAGACTCCTCACTCAGGAAATGGTTCCTGATATATAATCATAAAATTTCATAGCACATTAAAACAAATTTTTAACTATTGTCATTGGCTTTCAATTTTGGCCCCAAAAAATATTTTCATTAATCTATACAGATATCTGTCACACAAAAAGCATCCATTTCAAGCTGGTGACAGGAACTCAACAGGCAATGAATAAAAGCAATCATTTTGTTCTTTTGTGCATTCACTTTATCTTGACTTAACATTCAGTCATTACAAAACATAGTGTAGTTTGTGGCTGACATTTCCTCTGTATTAGCGGGTTCTCTGAATACAATACATTGCATGTAGGAGGCTGAGCAAATTTACTGCATGACATGTTACAAAACGTTGCTGTATAATGGATGTCACTGATTTTATTACAGCATTCATATTATCACATGTTTGATCAGCATTTCCTATTTGGCTGTCAAGTAGAGCATGTAAGCCTGGCAGACAGGCAACAAGCACAGTGAAAGGGCTTTTTATTCTTTTACCTTTTTACAGTGTCAATGTCAATTTATTTGTCTTTATTCATTTCTTCATTGACAATGTGTTGCAGGTATCCATGTGTACTATCATTTACTGTAGGGTTTGCATAAGTAAGCAAAACATCTATGTTGTTAGGTATAATTCTGCATCAGAAAGACAGCAATAGCTCTTCGTACTGGATATTGCTATTGGTCTTATTAATGACTGTATTGGCTGGGTGCTGTATAGTGCTCTAGTTATTATTACTCTTTATTGGTGGCACAAACAGTTGGTGTGCCTTTGTTCCATGACTCCCCCAAAAAATATTTTTATGTGTACTATGCACAGTATGGGGAGAATTCAATTGAGGGTGGGACATTTTAAAAGATTTCAAAAGTGGTAAAATATTGATACTGTTGCATATTAGGGCACACTTTATTAAAGCAGGCCATCATTTTTCTTTAAGAACAGTAAATATTAGGGATTTATATGTTCAGTTCCTATTAGTAGCAGTAAAACTTTCATTTATGTCTTGCTTTCCCCACAGGCTTTAAATCGGGGTATTGCTGCTGTCAAAGAAGATGCCATTGAGATGCTTGCCAGCTATGGCCTGGCATATTCCCTGATGAAATTTTTTACGGGTCCTATGAGTGACTTCAAAAATGTTGGCCTTGTGTTTGTGAACAGTAAGAGGGACCGGACAAAGGCCGTGCTGTGTATGGTTGTGGCAGGCATTGTGGCTGCTGTCTTTCACACACTTATAGGTATGTATCCTCTATTATATACATAATGCCCTATAGAGCATGATGTCAGAGTGCAGTAAGCCTTTCCGTTCCTTTCTAGGCTGCTGTCAACTGGATAATATGTTAGCACTAGGGGCAAATTTACTAAATGGGAGTTCTATTGAAGAATGGATGTTGTCCATAGCAACCAAGCAGATTCTACTTCTTATTTGTTTAACATCTTCTAGATAATAGATCGAATGTGATTGGTTGCTCCCATCTTAGTAAATGTACCCCCTAGTCCATGTTGTAAGAATTACTTCTATATATATTCATATGCATGTTCCTCTCTCTCTCTCTCTCTCTCTCTCTCTCTCTCTATATATATATACTTATAGATAGGTAGATAGTGGTCATTTACAAGAATAGACATATACATTTTGCTTAAACTATTAACACACAATTATCCTTTTTGAGTTTTTCACTGACTGCCTTGTGCAAGCATTTAAAGTGCAGGATAGAAAAATGATGTGAACTGGATGAACCTCCCTTGGCAGCTATAACCTAATCCAAAGGTTTCATGTAGCTGCAGATCAGCCCTGTTGCCTTGCCCAACTTCTGTTGAGCTGCAAAATTCCTTGAATTTTTTTTTTATCAACAATAGCAGCGCTAATTAATAATAATAATAATAATAATAATATAGATTGTAAGCTTGCAGCAGGGCCCTCTTACCTCCAAGTGTGTCTGTTGTTATCCAGTTTGTTTTATCACTGTTTACAATTGTAAAACACAGCGGAATCTGCTGCGCTATACTGTATAAGAGACTGTAAATAAAATAAATAATAATATTTTTACTGGCATCAAAGAAGCATAAAAAGACGCATGGTTAAAATAGTAATATCCAGGTTCCACACTTTCAGGGATTAGATAGGACTCTCAGCAATATAAAGTGGATTTGGAGAGCAGTTCATAGGGGTAAGTGCACTTTACCACATGGTACCACCACTGGAGGAGACAGGCTGGAGCTGTACACACTCGATCCAATGAATCCTCTCTTATATATGGCTGATGGAATAAGGCCGCTGGAGGAAAGTATCTGGAGCAGCGTCCCAGTCGGTCCAAGATGATAAAGTCATCTCTAGTCTTTGAAGGTGTTAGATAACGGTACCAAATAAGAATATTCCAAATAGCTGGGGCTACTTCATGCATAGCAAACTCAAAATGTAAGAGTGGATTTTTTGAGGCAGGGCAACGCTGACCAATTCCTCTAGTATTTTATTTTGCATTTACATTTTATGAATTCATTAGCATAGGGGCTGATATACTTTTTTTTCTACTTAGACTTACATGTTAAAAAGATTTATTATGTATGGGTAAAAAATATACTGCAATATTTGTGTTGTCAGTCTTGTGTTTGTTTGTTCATTCAGATGACCATCAGGCCACACATTATGACAAACTTACAGAGAAATCAAATAATTCCTAAGGATTGACCAGTGGTGTCACTATCCAGGTGTGCGGAGTGCGGCCCGCATCTGGGTGTACCCTCGAAAGGGGTAAGACAGCACTGTCTTCAGGGGCAGCCAGCATCTCCGGGGATGCTGGCCATGCCATCGGAGTGCCTAAAACAGGTTTTCTGCCAGTTTATGCTTCTTTGATACATGCCACGCCCCTTTTAGGGCAACATGGCGGGTTTAACATTGCAGAGTGCTAACTGGGTGTCACCACACCTGGTGACGCCTCTGGGGTTTACTGTCTATCTATTTATCCACTCATAAGGTCCACATTCCCAATATTGACCACCATAATGTTGATACAACAATGTTGACAGTATGATGTCGAAGTTGTGAATATGTAGACAGGCAACAAGCCATCATGTTCAGTGTCGACATCTGAAATGTCGACATGCAAATTCTTGGAATGTCAGCAAAGGTTGCTGGAGGTTGGTCAGAATTAGGTTATGTGTGGGGTTATGGTTAGGCACCTGCTCATGGTTTAATGACAGGAGGATTCTACTCATTGAAACCCACTTAACACTGATATCTGCTGGAACTACTTGTCACATGACCGTCAGAACCTGGAATCTGCTGCTGCCGTAGTTGGACTATTTGTCGACATTCTATCATGTCAGGATTTTAGCAGTGTCCACATGATAAATGTTGATATATTGATCATGTCAACTTAATGAACGTCTATCTAGTAAACTACCCCTCTCTCTCATTCCCATTTGAATAATGTGCACACATTTATGTAGCCAGAGAAGGTACACCGAGTAATAACAAACAATGCAGTGAATACTACATTCATGAAATAAAGATGGAAATTCAGCAACCGACAGTCTTAAATTGTATGCAGCAAATAATCTCAATGTTATTTTCTTGTGGTTTACATTTAAAGCTGAACATACTGCACAAAGAACCCTATCTGTTATGTTCATCCTCATTGTGGCCCTTATTCTGATCGGTGCGGATATTCCCGCATTCTTACGGTGCGGTCCGCACGCCACGGTGTTTTGCCGCGTGCGGCCATCGTCCGTAGAAACGCCCACGTGTCCTCCGCATTCGGACGGACTCACTCTTTAAGAACAGGGCGTGTTTACGGACGACATACAAATCATGCGTGTGCGGGAGAAACACTCCGATTCGGCACGGTATTACAGAGTATTACAGAGTATGCTCGGGAATACCGCATCCGAACGGGAGCCAAGCGGTGCTACCGCACGTAAGCGGAGGATTTCCGCCAAACAACCCACTATGAAGTATCTTCTGCAATACATCACATGACCCACTTATTCAATTACCTACCCTCATAAAAAACAGCTTATTTGTAATTGGAATCAATTAGATTCCAATATATCCTTACAAGCATGCCTAACACATGCATAGCACACATTAACCCTTACAGCAATGTAAGTGCAATGGTTTCTATTACACCCTGTGTCAAACATTATAAACATTCTACACATATACTATTTAAAGTGCTAATAAAACCAACAACTGTGAACTTGCATAAAGAATTTATTAAAATATCTATTTAACATAATGATAAACAAAAAAAAAGGAAACATTAAATGAGCAGGTCTTTTAGGTCCTGCAAGTCGGCTTGAAGGAGCCGGAGATGGTGCTCTGCTCGCAGGAGGGCCCCACGCACCCCCTCATCTGCCGGTGTGGTGTCATCTGTGGGCATGTCAAAGGGGCAAAAATTAGTCATGTTATTCATGCATACATTTCACATACTACGACATAAATTGCACAAATGCTAGGTGACATGTGTGTATATATATATATATAGAGATATATATCTATCTATGTAGAGAGATAGAGACACACATAGATAAATATATATGACACATACATATATACATACATGCAAACTTATTTACTACATACTGTCTATTTTGCCCTCGACCCTTAACTCTGCAGAAGACATAACAGTCATATTGTTTCTTCTCAGTCACAACCCACCCATGACTAACCAATGTCAAGCAGGTCATGGCCTACGTCAATAACAACTTGTCACAATCTGCTCAGTCTAAGTTCAGTGATGGTTGGTGGCATGGGAGTTATGCAAATGTCAGGAATGCACAATACACATCCTCTAAATCATAATTCTGTCTAAACCAACCTACAATTCTGTGAGTGACAAAAATAAATCAGAACTACAGGGGGGGTTTAGGTAGAGGAGGCTCCGGGGACACTGCCAACTTGTGACGCCATTCCAAGGTAGGCCGGCCCATACTCCATTTCGAGCATACATCCTACAGTTTATAAATAACATTCACCAACAATATCGATGCCACTATTTGATGGGTCATAATCTACGCTTGCAGCAGGTGATTTTAATCCACAAATGATCCACACATCCCTTTACTCCTGGATCCTGTTTAACTACAACGGTTATGTGGCAGTCCAAATGGACCTCCAACCCATCCCACAAACCTGTGTAATTGAGAGGTGTCCTGGATGAAATGGATGCCTTGGACTCCCCATCTAACCCGTACCTGTATCTGTAGCTACCCACTTTGGGGTCTATATGATTAGTATGTGCCCAAAATTTTTAATCACCAGTGCTACATAACATATACCAGTACAACTACTTCATGAATGATGCATTATGTAAACATACCGATCTGCGGCGAGTCCGGTGCCTGGCACGCCTCCTCCCCCTCGGAACTTGATGTGTCCGGGGCAACCGTGGCCTCCTCAGCCCCCTCCTCCGCCATCTCCTCGACCACAACAACCTCCTCCTCCAACTCCTCCTCCACCTCCTCCTCCAACTCCTCCACCTCCTCCTCCAACTCCTCCTCCACCTCCTCCTCCAACTCCTCCTCCACCTCCTCCTCCACCACCACCAGCACCTCCTCCTCCACCTCCTCCTCCGCCACCAACACCTCCTCCTCCGCCACAAACTCCTCTTCCACCTCCTCCTCCTCCACCTCCTCACACACCACCTCCTCCTCCACCATTTGCTCCTCCTCCACTTCCTCCTCTTCCACCCTTGCCGCCACCTCCTCCTGGGGGTCTTGGGCCTCGTCCTGGGCCAGGCCTGCCTCCGCCTGTTCACGGGCCTGTCGGGCTCGGGCTCGTGCTGTGTGGTAGAAAAAAACATCATGGTCAATGTCGGCTCATTGGGGCACATTTATTCATCCATAACAAGACATACATGGAAGGGTGATAATGATGGCAAACGATGCAGGAAAGTAGCTCCTTACTGTTAATGGACTCCAAATTGTGACATTTAAATTATTATGTGATTGTTAGTCATTTGTTCACACATTACAACCCAGGCATTTATCAATGTGTAACACATATTAGATTGGGCACATTGTATGCATCAGAATCCTCAATGCTATGGCATGACATATAAAAGGCACATGACTGCATGTTAACCAGGAAGAAGCACACATAAGAGTCTATGGACTTTTAAACCCATGGACACCCACTTATCATGAGACACATTTTATTGCTTATATATGCTATGTTGTAAGTGCGAAATTTCATAGCTAAAATACTCACATTCAGCAATTTCGCCCCTTATTTGTGTGAGCAGCTGGGGCTGGCGCCTGCGGAGGTCCGACCACCGCCTCTCCAGCTGCCCGAGGGACCTCCGCACCCGAGTGCGGGCGTAAATTCGGCGCCCTGCCGCTGTGTACGCCCTCCGCTTATGGCGGTTTGTTATGAAGGGCCCCGCACGGCCCAGCCTTGTCTCCATGACGGAGACAAGAACCCTGAGCTCCTCATGCGTGAAGGGTTCTGCCCTTCGTGTCTCCGCCATGTTGACAATGGCATCTATCAACCAATCAGGTGGTGGCATTGGTTGATCACAGTTATTTGTGATAATAACTTTATTGTTCATTTTAACATTAACAGCGTCTCTGCGCCAACACAAATGGTGAAAAATTCGCATGCCTTCAAAACCGTAGTGTTGATGTATGCCAATGAACAAATCTGATATATATAAAACACAGTGTGTATGCCCTTAGCAAATCCAATAAGGCCGCGCTCCGCCAAGCAACGCGTGCTATAGCTTAGCAAGGCATAGCTGTAGTTAGCATTACTTACTCTATGCATATATGTGTATGCGTACATTTATGTGTAAAAGACACATACACACACTTGCAGGTATCCTGAAACCAGCATTATACACCAGCCCTGCCTGCCTGCCTGCCTGCCTGCCTGCATGCTCCTTGAAATGTTGAAACATGTGAATAAATTCCAACATCATATATAGATATATATCTATATATGCAAACAAATCATACATCAACACAGGAAATAATCCCCAACACATGATAGAATAAATCAATGTACTCACCAGTCATCAGGGATAGTATCAACTACAATAATGAAGATATAACAAACACATAAGATCCCTTGTCCAAGGTATAATAATTAGCACCTATATTGAACTTCCCCCAAAACTAAACACATATGCTAAATATCTCCTATTTCTTTGCCATTAGGAGGGCAGGCTGGCTAATGTTCGTTTTGTAACACTGACAACTAACACACTGGACTTATTTGAAGGGGTGATTGTGACTAAAATGGGTGTGTTATGTCAACTCAATAACATGTACCTGAAGTATCTTTGCGCCACAGAGTCCCGCAGCTGGTATCCCCTCCGGCATTCAGGGGCGCGGGATGGGCGCATGGGCGGATCTTGCGGCTCAGATGGTACCTCCCACTCATCAAAGGGTATCTCACGCCGCACAGCAATGTTGTGGAAAAATATACACAGGCCCACGATCCTCGACACCATTTCAGGCGCATATTGTAAGTCACCACCAGTGCGGTGGAGCACTCTAAATCGACCTTTTAAAAGGCCAATTGAGCGCTCCACCACTTGCCTGGTGGCAACATGCGCCCGATTGAATGCCTCCTGTGGGCCCGGTGCTGGGTAGCTGTACGGCGTAAGTAGCCAGGGCGTACATGGGTAACCGGAGTCACCCAGAACCCACGCATCACGGCCTTCCAGCTCTTGGAGTCTATGCCATATCCCGGTTTGTCGGATGACATGAGAGTCATGGGCACTTCCGGGAAACTTCGAGTTGAAGGCGAGAATCTCCATGGATGGGCCACATACCACCATCACGTTCAGTGAGTGGAACAATTTGCGGTTCCTATATATCTTCTCACTTCGAGATGGAGGCACAAATGGTACATGGGTGCCATCCACAGCCCCTATCACATTAGGGAAGCCAGCAATTTGATGGAAGGCCTGCTGGCTTCTGCGCAGGGTCTCGGTGGCAAATGTCATGGCCATGAAGTGCCCCTTGCGCCTGAACATGGCCGACGTCACACGCCTCAGGATTCGGCAGAAGGCCGGCTGAGATATTCCAGCAAGTACTGCCACTACTTGTTGGAATGATCCTGAGGCGCAGAAATGCAACACCGCCAGCAGCTGTGTGTGAGGCGGAATTGCTGTCGTGATCCCGTGTAGAGGTTCCAGATCGCTCTGAATTAAGGTGAGCAGATCCAGAATGACATGTGGCGGTAACCGGTACCTAGTAAGTACCTCATCATCGGGCATAGCAAACAGAGTCACCCGTGTGCGATAGATTCTAGCACGTCCTGGCCTCCTTGGCCGACGAGTGGGGAGAGCCGCAAGTGCCCTTAGCCTCCTCTCCATGTAGCGCATAATAGCTTCTGCAACCTATAAAGAAATGAACATAAATACTGATGCACCTATGCACATAATGGCCATATCCCACTACAAATAGATTTGTAGCCTTCAATACGTACAATAGATGGGCGCCCCATGAAATCCCGCAGATCCATTTGACTCTCTAATGATGACACAATAATATGAACTCAATACACACCGTCCAAAACACACAGATAAAGGTGTCAGCATTTTTTGCCGACATCATGTACTATGACACATTTCATCTATTGCTGGGACATGTTGTCCTGCAATAGATGAACCCACACAGGTTTAAGCCCTGTGAGTGAAATAGTGAACATGTGACATGTTGCAATAATAATACACCACTTTGCTGGCCCAACAATCTGTAGTCAGTGAGGCAATAGTGCATACATTCATACACTTACATTGTTAATGGATATCATATCTACAAGGAGCATGGAAGAGCTTACCTTAGACCCTGACAAGTCCAGATCTGAAGACAAATGATTCTAGCAGGAAGACATTATTTATAGGGCTCTCACATGTGTGGTCTATAACAGTAGAGATGAGTATTGCATGACTTGTGGCCTGGATTCTCTAAGGGAATGGGCTACTTTTAGCTTGCACTAAAACGCCACAATACCACAGTAGTCATGAATGAAATGTCATGTCATGCTAGCAAATAGCATGTGTATTGAGCAATAGTCACAGGTGTATCAGAAGATTCTATGCAATGTTAGCATTGGTGACCAGTATTTCATGTCGAACTTTCGCCAGGTTTTACACAATGGAATTTCCGCCACCGTATGCGGCGCGAAAAACCAGCGACGTACGCTCACGCACGGAACGCAGCTGCCGCTGATGTCCGCCAAACAGATTACACAAACAGTATATAAAGGTGTATTAGAAGGTGACAATGTTGTTGCTAACATGTCTGGATCCCAACCAGAGGTGGACCCAGTGCTGCAGCAACTATTTGACCAGATGGACTCCAGCACCACCTATGTGCCACTGCACATGCGGGCAGTGGGTAATGAGGAGGCTGCTGGCCCTTCTCCAGCAGGGGAACCTGCACCTGACCATTCTACAGCAGGGCAACCTACACCTGGCCCTTCTGCAGCAGGCCAACCTGCAGCTGGCTCATATCCACCATCAGCAGAATTGTTTGGAACACAACAGGGGACTTCACAAGGTAGTACCATGGCCAGCACTTCAAGTGCAGCGACTGGTGCCAGGGGGCGTGGCCAGGGACGTGGCAAGGGGCGAGCCAGTGCAACAGCGGAACCACCCAAAAAAAATAAGGCATATGAAGCACAGGAGCTGGCCATCCTGGTTCCCCGAGCACGTGATTGGATAGAGTGTCCATCCGAGAGGCTGACACACACACGCAGATGGAAGATTTGGGAACAGATAACGGCAGAGATTAATGAAGTAGCGCCACAAGTTCGTGAGACGGACCATGTGAAGAAGAGGCAAGTTGTTTTGTGATACATGTGGCCAGTAATAGCCAAGTAATGATTGAATTGATGCTTAGATGCATTTAGCAAATGGCCCGTGAGGTTGTTACGATACACATACATTATTGCCATGTAATTTCATTGTGAGTTAGAGTAGGGTGATTGTGAATGTGTATTGTAACGGTTGATATCATAGTTGCATGTAATATTATATATGGGACAATAATCACATGTTGTAATATGTAGCACAGAGCAATGGCTGCAACAGCTAACATTGGGAGTGACATGTATTAATATGTCAACTTACATTGCAGGTGGCAGGACTTCAAAACCAACCTGAAGAGGAAGCTGACCAAGCGGTGGGACCACAGCCAGACATCTGGGGCCGGCCCCATGCCATCAGGGCTAGAGCTCACCCCCCTGGAGGTGATGGCCGAGAGCTGCATATCAGTTGAGGAGATCCGGGGGGTGAGCACTATGGATAGCGAGGCCCCAGCTGAAGTGTTTGCGTCTTTTCTGGAAGGTAAATATTGGTCATGCCATAAACTTGGGCAAGTAATTATCGTAGAATGTCTCCTAATTGTGTTTATCTTTGCCCACAGACACCCCACCGCTTGGTGACGACTCTGTTCAGGAGGTGGAGGAGTCCGTGCCACCTGGCCCCAGAGGTAGGCCTGTGCAGCAGCAGGCATCGGGCCAAGCCGATTTGGCCGCCTTGGCCGAGGTGCTTGGGGACATCAACCAGCAGGGAGACTTGGCATCAGAACGGGTGCGTAGGACCGAGGAGATCCTGGCGAGCTTGGTCAGCACCCAGCAGTCCATGGCTGCGAGCATGCAGGCCATGGCTGCAAGTGCTCAGGTGCTGGCCGAGCAAGCCACCCGCCAAAATGATCTCCTCCTCCACCATAATGAGCTTATGGTGGAGCTGGTTACCAGCAACAGGGTCCTAATGGCATCCGTTTCTGGTGCATTACCAGCGGCAACACTCCCTGCTGGCAGGAGGGGTAGACCAGCCAACCCCTCCACATCATCTGCTCCACCTGCCCCAGCATCTGGCCGTCCCCGAAGAGCTGCTGCACAGGCCAAGGAGCCTACCAAGGCCAAACGTGGTCGGAAATGAACTTGTGGCTGCATTAATCTCTGCCGTTATGTGTTCCCAAATCTTCCATTGTGCTGTGTGTGTCAGCTTCTTGTGTCCAATCACGTGCTGAGGGGAACCAGCTGAGGCCTTGCTTCATATGTCCTTTGTGGTTCCCCTGTTGCCCTCTTTTGCCTGGCATTACTGTCAGCTGTACTTGAAGTGATGGCCATGGTACTATCTTGTGAAGTCCCCGGTTGTGTTCCAAATGATTCTGCTGATGGTGCATATGAGCCAGCTGCAGGTTGGCCTGCTGCAGAAGGGCCAGGTGTAGGGTGCCCTGCTGTTGAATGGTCAGGTGCAGCTTGCCCTGCTGTAGAAGGGCCAGCAGCCTCATCATTTCCCACTGGCTGCATGTGCAGTGGCACATAGGAGGTGCTGGAGTCCATCTGTGTGCAATTATATTTGTTTTGTATTATTATTTATTTTGCGGCATTCCTGCCATGTTGTTTATTGTTTGTATGTATTATTTTATGGTCATTGCATCACACTGCCATTGACTGTGACATGAATATAAATAAATGTGTTTACTTTACCCAAAATGTGTGGTTTCATGAGTACATGTCAAATACACATGGGTATTGCTAGTATTAATATTCTGTCATGTCCATTGTTAGCAGTTTGAAAGTGTCTGACAAGTACAGCATATGTGGGTGTTTAGTACGGGTTCCTTGAAGCAGCAATGGTTTCAATTAAAGCACTGACAAGCGTCCTATTAGTGAGTAATGAGTAAAGGAGTAGATTCTATTGGGTTCAGGTGTTAATGGTTGTAGTCATTAGGCGTACGTTCGCCTACCGCATGAACGAGTGGTGTACGCAAAGCAATAGTACACTTGTGGACACCGCACATTTCTGGCCTTTTTGATCGCGTGCATTCGGAGTGGTTTCCGAATGTACGCCCCCCAACATAAGTGTACTCCCCCGTGTCCGCCCATGTTTCCGCCCCGTTTTGCCCACTTTGAAACTACGCCCATGTGCCATTCCGCATGACGCCCATAATACGCCCATATTTCCCGACTGATTGCGGCCAACAGTTTTGGACGGGATTTTGCCGAACTGGTACGGAGTCTAGGCGTGGCACATGCGCGTTGCGTTCTCCACGCATGCGCAGACGGCGAAAAGACGCGATCCGTAAGAATGCGGTAAAGTCCGCGTCAATCAGAATAAGGGCCTATGTCTGCTGTTCCTTTCCTTACATAACTTGATAGACAATATGAGTAATGTATTGCAAATCAGTGCTGAAGGCTGCATATAATATATATAACTGACATGATCTGCTCTTTTTATATTCATTCACAGCATATAGTGAGCTGGGATATTATATTATTAACAAACTTCACCATGTGGATGAGTCTGTGGGAAATAAAACACGGAAGGCCTTCCTTTATCTGGCAGCGTTCCCCTTTATGGATGCTATGGTGGGTACTATGTTATCTAATACTGTAGATACAAAATGTGAATTATATATGCCATTTATTCTGGGGCATCTTCTAGTCCTAGGTTGGGGCTTAATTTCCCATGATGCATAGCTAAGCATCTAACTCAGTGGTTCCAAAACTGGGTGTCTCAAGGCATTCGCAAGGGTGTCAGAGGTTGGTCCAAGACTAAATCACATTGTTTCTGGTCAATATGATAGTCAAATACAGTGCTAGTGGCTTCCAATCATAAAATATGTGGACAAACAGAAGTGTAACAGTTTTCCCAATCACTCCATCACCCACAGCCCCACCGGGACAGGACAGTGGCAAGCCCACACCACCAGTCCCCCAAACGCCAAACAAAGCAACACAAAGTTCTAGTTTGCAATAAATAAATAAATATAATGGCTAAAAAATATGAAGCCAGCTGGGCATTTATTGAAGTGCTCACACCTTTCCACTGCAAAACAGGTTTCCTCCAGCTTCCCGGCAGTTATGTAGCCATCTATGAATGCTGACCTGACTTCCAAATTTGTGCACCCTAATGTCATGCAAACTGCTTACACTTTGGGGGACATGTGTTGCTACCAACATTGCGTGGAGGGAAATTTCAGACTCGTCAATCCCATCCTACAAACTGTCCGCTACGTTCTGCATTATGGGGTGAAGGCAGTGTAATGTCATAGAAGGGGTGAATAATGCTCTTTGGTGCTCTATTGGCAAAGTAGTTGGGTAGTAATGACAATTTTTTTTTTTTTTTTGGTCACTGTATTTTTTAACACTGTACGTGATATTTTCTGGGGTTGCATTGTTACTGGGGTCTAGGTGGTAATTTTGCAAAGGACTTAGGGTTCGGTTGTGCGGAACAAGAATTTGGCATATTTTTTTAAATACAGAATTGAAATGTATTGAAATTTATTTTTACAAATAAGTTTTTAACTTCATTCATTTAAAAAAAAAGTTTCATAAAAAAATTGTCATTTAAGTGGTTAATAGATATTTGCAGTGATTTTGAATTCAGTTAATGAATACTGTATGTTACAAAACGTTTGATTTCATCTTCAGTAATAATTGGTATTTAGTAAAATACATAATTTTAGATTTAAATATAACGGAATGTGAAACCCATTTACTGAAAATAAGGTATTTGTAAACTGATAGTCTATTTAATGTTCTATTGTTCAATTTCTTAACAGTTTTTCCTTTGTAACCAAGAAAAAAGAAAAAGGTCACATGACCATTTCTTTCACTTAAATGCAAACTTGCAATATATTTGATTTATTTATATTCGATACGTGCTTCTGCTGTTCAGTAGTATAGATATTTAGCCCAGGGATACTCCATATATAATTTATACTTTTCCCCACTGTAATGAGCACTTGTGTTACAATTGTTTAGAGATGCTGCTCTCTATGCATGTATGTTAAGCCAATTATTTCTACAATAATTACACGAGATACATTTACAGTTAAAGCAAAAACATCATTCCCTCAAACTATGTTGTAATTAAAATAATTACAAATAATACATTTTGAGTTAATTGGTTACTAACACATATAAATAGCATACATTTAACTGCACAGAAACTAATTTATACAATTGCAAAACTTAGAGCATATTTTTTTTATTAATTAGTATTTAATATAAAGAAAGATTGAGTCTGTTGATTGTTTTGGCCTTGTACTGTTTGTCTATTTTTTTGTTATTGTTCATTATTGTCTAAACCTGTAGACCCAATTAACCCTTATTTTCTGATTATTTTACTTTCTGACAGGCCTGGACACATGCTGGCATTTTGCTTAAGCACAAACACAGCTTTCTAGTCGGATGTGCTTCTATCTCTGATGTCATAGCACAGGTACTGTAGGCAAGTTCTATTGTACTGGTGTAATATGTATAAGATAATTGTCATGTGCTTTCTACAACAACGTAAAAAAAATGTACTGCATGGTTATAAGATTCGGCTAATATTTGCTTAATTAATATGTTGAGCAAAAACAAACTCAGTAGCCTCTTTACTAGTTACATGTTAATGGTACTTGGTAGTACCAAAGTACTCCTAAGTTTAAATCCATGTGTCCAAATGTGCATGGAGTAAGATGCCCACTGTCAGTGTCCAAGATGTTGAAAAATGATTGGTTCATCTTTAGACATTGATTGTCCCAACAGAAGTTTTCTCAATTAGAGTGTGGCCTCCAATGTGAGTGGGGCATCGTCTTTGTATGGAAACATTTGCACCTCCGACACGTCTGTTTTTTTCTTTTTTTTTGCTGTGCACCATTTATTTCCCTGTCCGAAGGGTCCTTACATTTCTGCTTTGTACATGCAGAGTTGCAGTTAAGATTTCAAATTGGCATGTATGCACAGCTCAACACAGACACATCCACAAACAAAGTTATCAATCCACTGTGTTCGATATTGATGCTGCATCTGATTAAGAATTAGTCCCCAAATACTGTATCTATGTCAGCCTCAATAGGAAATGGTAGGAGGAGGTCTGTTACTTTACTTGTAATGTCCGTGAATTCCCCTACTGGCCTTTAATAAAAAGATTTAATACATTACTCAACCACAGAAACATTTAGTTAATTATATTCTAAACCTATCATGACAATCTATTCCATTCTCTTTACTTGGGGTATATACCAGATATATAAAGGAAGATACTACCCCTTGAAGCTCAATATATGATGGCTGTATATAGCCTATACAGAGCTTGCAGAAATTAGCAGCAGGTTTTGTAAGTACAGTATAAAGAAGCGCAAAGGTTTTGTAAAAGTGCAGCAATTGCACAACATGCAGCAATTTCATATATTTAGGATAATCCTCATTGGTCTATGTAATCATTAGTAAAAGCCGCAGAAACTCCAGCTCACTTCTAAATTTTAACTTTTGCTACCATTGAGGTTTGGTCCAAAACCTTGTAGGTGGATGCTCGGTTATTGAAGGATCTCTGTATGCATAATTTGTAAACCAAGAATTAATGTAATATATATGGTGCACACTTCCCAAATGTCCCAATTTTAGGGATGACCTTTGCTCTGACTGCTGTAAATCCACATACATACAGGGCGATAGTGTGCTCAGCGATCCATGCTAAGTAATATAGCCCCTTCGATGTGGCTAGATATTTAATGTATGCACTAAATATCTTAGCGGGTGATGGCTACGCGGGGGTCCGTACACGGGGTGATGTGTGCTTAATGTGAGCATTAATGAGTGATGAGTATTATTTACAGTACATTTAGAATTTACATCTCATAATAAAAATTCTACTTATGTATGACCTAAGAAGCACATCAATTAACCTGTGGCCGTCAGCAGCGAAAAATCTATTTATCAACAGAGAGGCTACAATGATAACCTTGTTAGACCAGTTGGTTAGAGTGTTTGGACACACATTCTTACTGCTCTTCTGTTTATTGTATTATAGCCATGTTCCTGTAGTTATGTTGCTCTTTACATGGTACATATGTATCCTCATACACCTAAGCTTTTTGAGCCATATTAGTGATTTCTGGTTGTGCTCCTTCCTCTTAGTTTTTCTTCTTACTTGCTTATACAGTAGTGTGTTAGATACGTGGGATTAGTATATTTGTTGCAAAGGAATCGGTATAAAGTCACAGGTTACTTATTTCAGTGTGGATCATGGGGTCATCAGTAATTAGGTGGACAGTGTCTAAGTTGTCCCCAAAAAGTCAACATGCACAATGTCGATACTGGAAAAAGGTAAACTCAAGCAAAAGTTCAACACAGAAAAGGTCGATAGGGATAGGCCAATACAATGAATCACTGATGCCATCTTGTATTCACCGTTGTAGACATGTACTTTCCATATGTATGTACTACACATGTTCAATATACCAAATATGCACATGCACCGGATATTATTGGGATTTGAGATGAGATGTTACATAATTAATGTGTGTTATCATGCAGGGGGTGGCATACTTTTTGCATACTGTTTTATTTACATGTTATTTTTTATTTTCCTTCTTTGTAGGTTGTGTTTGTTGCCATTCTGCTACACAGTCACCTGGAATGTCGGGAACCGCTTCTTATTCCAATCTTGTCCTTATATATAGGAGCACTTGTGCGATGTACCACTTTGTGCTTGGGATACTACAAAAATATACATGATAAGATTCCTGAAAGCTGTGGACCAGAGCTGGGAGTATGTATGAGATAATAAACACAGTAGATATATGTCAAGATCATTCATAAACGACACAGCTCTATGGCAGTATATAACATATGCAGCAATTACTTGTCATTCGTACATACTCACTATAGTTTCATGAACTGCACCTCGTGTCATCTTTCTGATGCCCCTTTCCACTAGATTGTAAGCTCCTCAGAGCAGGGCCCTCTTCTCACATTTCACTTACAGCTCTCCCTACTCAGGGACCATCCTTGTCTGCATACTCTCCAGGTGGCTATGGCTCATCTCTATCTATGGCTGTCAGCCCCTAGTAGTACATTGATTATGTCCTCACTTCTTACATTTTTACTGAAATGTGTATTGCATTGTGATGTTCTTTGTTTCCTGTGCTCTTTACTGTA
Source organism: Crinia signifera (assembly GCF_055691185.1). Lineage (NCBI taxonomy): Eukaryota > Metazoa > Chordata > Amphibia > Anura > Myobatrachidae > Crinia > Crinia signifera. Next base: position 146,525,175 of record NC_139221.1, on the reverse strand, counting down.
ATGTTAATTTTGTCCCTGTACTGTTCTAGTGTTTGCCCATTGTACATCGCTGTAAAATATTTGTGGCAGCTTATAAATAAAATATAATAATAGTAAAAGTCACTTAAAAAAAGAACTAGAAAAACACTACAGAAATGCGATCAATAAGCTGGTATAATACCCTAAGCCAGTGGTTCCCAAACTGTGTGCTGTGGCACCCTGGGGTGCCTTGGGGGACTTGCAGGGGTGCCCTGAGTTGGTGGTCCAGGACCAATTCAAGTTTTTTATGTCCATTATAATAGTCAAATTGTGGACAAACAGAAGGGAATCCTGTACATTACCACATAACTTATCCTAAGGATGAAATATAAACACAATAAATTTAACTTAATATTTGTTTCTGACTTTCTCAATGAGAAACCTTTAGCCTAAGGGTGCTGTGAAAACATTTCTGATGCTTTGGAGTGCCGTGATTCAAAAACTTTGGGAACCCCTACCCTAAGCTAAACCGGCATACTATACTTTTTTTTTCTTTAAACGTTTCATTATTTATCTCTGCCATATTGGCTACATTTCCTAAATACGGTACTTGTTTAGTTTTACGGCGGCAGAGTCTCAGTCGCAGCAGCGTCTGTGTCCCCTTACGGGGCTTGCTTCGCTCGCCCACGCTACGCTCGCCACCCTATCTAAAATCAACTCCATGGATAGTGGGGGTATGAACTATTCACGTTGGCATGGACTTTATTATAGAAAGTTTGCCGAGCGCCAAACCCGGAAGTAGCGGGCGGCCATGCTGCCGCCGTGAAACTAAACAAGAACCCTAAATACTTCCTAATTGTTTAACTGGTATTTAGAATCTAAAATGTTGTACGTTTCCAGTGATGTGAATTATCTTACTGAGATCATAATGTTTAATTACATTTCAAGATGTCAGTTGACTATTAGCTATGTCTTGTATCCTGGTGCACAACATCAAGCCCTCCAGCTGTTGGGCAAATACAAATCCCAGCATGCCTTGCCGCAGTTGTAGCATTCTCTAATAGAAAAACTGTGGCAGAGCATGCTGGGATGTGTATATGCATCCCTGTCTTTCACCGTTTAGTCTGTTTTTTCACCACATAAATCTGGTCCAATAGCTTAAATGAGCATGTAAAATGTTCTATTCTACACTTTATTGACCAGTTTGTGAGTGTTTTTTATTATAGGACTTTAACAATCTAAAACTAAATTGAATAGGGTATCTGGTAAAAAACAATTTTCTTCTGATAATTATTGCTCTAACCTAGTGTGTTTCTCTGCAGGGAGATGCCACAATAAAGAAGATGTTGAGTTTTTGGTGGCCTTTAGCACTTATTTTGGCCACTCAACGGATCAGCAGACCCATTGTTAACCTTTTTGTTTCACGAGACTTGGGTGGCAGTGCAGCAGCAACTGAGGTAGGTCAGGCTTCACGACTGTTAAGTGATGTTAGGATTGTTATTTGCTGGAGTATAAAGACAGGAGTAAAACATTTATTTTGTTGCAGCAGCGCTAAATAACATATGTATGTAATTGTATATATAATATTACTGTATTTTCATTGTAACATCCCAAAGCAGCAGACTGCATCTAGCAACATCCCATACATTTCCCCATCAAGCAGCACAGAATAACTTGCGGTGTTGAAGCTTTCCTGTTGAATATGTGCATAAGCTATACTTTCTCCCATTGCTCATACTAAAAAGCTGTGAAAGACAATTCTGTCACCATGTGTCACATATAGATAGAAGATTATTAAGAATTAGTTCAAAGCCAGTCAAAATGATGGCTTCCGCAATGTACTTTCTCTTTAAGCTGTGACAGTTTTAGCCCAGGAACTCTCCACCCCACCCCCAGTCCCTATCTGCTCCTACCTCCAATCTCTGTCTTCACAGCTACCTCTCTCCATATCCAGTAAGGGTACTTGTTTCCTAGCACGGCGCCCGTCGTGAGTGATTGCATACCTTAATTTAAGGTAACTTAAGGTATGCGATGGACGCGACCGATGCGATATTTAGCTATTTTTAGCCTTTATTGCCGGCAATGAGAAAATTGCGTTGATCGCGTCCATCGCATGCCATTATAATGGCACGCGATGCGATCAACGTGATATTACATAGGGAGCAATGTTAAATTAGCCGGCTATGTAAAATCGCATTGATCGCGTCCATCGCATGCCATTATAAGGCACCCTAATGGGTAATGTGTATGTTAAATCCCCCCCCCCCCCATTATTAACGGCAACCCACGATTAACGGCAACCCAAAGCATAGCGAGCCCGCAAGGGGTGGCGGTACGCGTCCTTCGACCTTTTCATACCCCCACTATCCACGTTGGCGTGGAGTTGATTTTATATAGTGTGGCGAGCGCAGCGAGCCACAAAGCCCGAAGCGTGGCGAGCGGACGCGTAATACCTGTGAAGTAATGCGCTGCGCGCGCCACACTATACAACTCCACGCCGACGTGGATAGTGGGGGTATGAAAAGGTCGGAGGATGTGTACCGCCGCCCCTCGCGGGCTCGCTGCGCTCGCCACGCTTCGGGTTGGCGTTGATCGTCGGGTGGCGTTAACAATGGGGGGGCATTTCACCCATGAGGGTGGGTATACAATGAAAATTGGGGTCTGGGGGGCATTTTACATTGGGGCCAATGTAAAATCAGGTCTCAGGGACCATGTTAGATTGGTTCCAATGTAAAAAAATTGCATTGATCACATCGCATGCGATTTGGTTGCATGCGATGCGATCAACGCGATTTTTTGGGGCCCGACGGATACAATTAAAATTGCTGGCGCCGTGCTAGGAAACAAGTACCCCAGTAAGTTTGAAACCGACCAGTGTCCCTGTAAAAATTGCTTTCACTTTCTGTTATGACATCTTTTAGCACACAAAAGGAGTCATTTGGTCCGTCGAGTGGCCTCTAGTAGTGGTACTTCACCTCATAGATATGAGCAGTAGTTAACCTTTCATATATACATATAGATTAAGGGCAATTTCACACGCTCCGGCTCCTGCCGGGCGTCGAAATCCCACACAGCCAGAAAGCCGTGCCGCACACAGTAGTTTACAATGGAGGGGATGGCCACAGCCCGGCAGCCGTCCCTTCCAGTGGTGGGATCGTGACCATCGCGTGTCCATTATTAACTGCTGTGTGCGGCACGACTTCCTGGCCGTGTGGGATTTCGCCGCCCGGCAGGAGCCGGAGTGTGTGAAATAGCCCATGCCTGACATGAATTTATTAATTATGCAGACACTTGCCATACTCGTTGAATTGATAACATTTCACATTTTGCTAGAAAGTTTTTTTTTTTTTTTTTTTAAACTGGTCGTTCTAAATGTAATCCCACCATTCATAAAAAAAAAAAAAAATCCTACTCCAGCATACGTTAGCAGTGACGTAGGTGGTGTTAATTGTTTTGTTTCCCTCGGTTATTTTTAACCTGATTTATGTTCCTATAAAAAAGGCATTACAATAAATATTTGTACTACAAGATTCTGCAATTGTTTATGAGAATTTTGAGAATTAGGGGCCAGTCTGTTTAGCTGCTTGGTCCTACGACTAGCATGACAAGACATCTTTCCAGGTGATATTTCTGTGATCATCTTCATCTTTGCTCGTTTTAGAAAAATGAGTGATGTTTTCATTACTGTAATTGCACAGAAAAAGGACTCAGCAGTCCCCAGGGGAGCCTCTCAGCAATGTATGTCACACGTCCTTGATGATTTATGGAATTTACAGTGCAGTAACTGTGCATAGTAAAAGAAGAAGAAAAAAAAAAAAGTTTCTACTTAATTGCGTAATTTAATATATTTAACAATAATGTCAATCTCAAGAGCCATAAGTTTTATTAATCATTGAAACAAATATCACTGCTTAACAAAGCCATATGAGTTTGTGTGATGTATCACTTGCTACAGCATTTATCAGCTTTTACCTATATTATTCGCAGGCAGTGGCAATTCTTACGGCTACATACCCTGTTGGACACATGCCATACGGTTGGCTAACAGAGATCCGCGCGGTGTATCCTGCCTTTGACAAGGTAATATTAACTATAATAATCGAGAAAATGTATCAGCTTGGAGAGCAATATAAAGTATATTATTTTTATTTATTTATTATGCAAGACCTTTTTTTAGTTAGGAGAATGATAGTGTGTCTATTTTTGTTCATTTTGTTCATATAGGAGGTGTGGATAGTATACCGTAACTTTACAACTATTTACTGGTGCATATGGGCAGTGGGATCAGACAGCTTTGTATAGAACACTCAGCATATCTTCAAGTTTTTTGATTCTAGTAGTCCAATGTTGATCATGCATTACTCCACCAAACAAAAACTACAGCTCAAAGCTATGTACGAATAAGGAAAATACATAATTTAAATAACAACGTTTTTGCGGTCATGTGCAATAAAAACACTAAAAACAAAAACTATGTAGATAGTATCAAGGTGGTGCCCTATTACTGTTAAAAACATAACAAGGGGGAGACAATACAACATATAAACAATGACATGTATAGGCGCATACAGACACTGAGATTTTAGAACACTAGACTGTACACAATATAGTCTATTTTTTTTTTTTTGCAATGCAGATCTCATGGGGCGCACATAGTCATTGCAAGCTGTATACACACTGGGGGTTATTCTGGTTCTCACGCTAGCATGCAAATTAGAATGCGAGCGCAATGTTTCTTAAATGCGCATTTCTGTGCCAGGTGCGTGTGGCCACGGCAAACAGTGTGTTTGTCGGGCGCACGCACCCAAGACTGCGGGCAGGGGGTGGCAAACTGGGGGATTCGCCCATGGGAATGCCCAGCGTTTCATGGGTGATTCCATGAAAACGTTAGATGTTCCCATGGAAATGACCCAGTGGCGCAGGTGCGGGGGGCTGTTAGCTGACCTCCCAGTTCCTGTCGAGTATGCCCACAAATCGGAGTGACTTGAGAGTCACTTAGATATGCGTGCACTCTCCACATCATATGATGGTCGGTAAACATCGAATGATGTGGGTGTTTTCCCATGGTCTGCGAATGGATTTTATGTAAACATCCATTTGCAGCCATGCAGGCAAACCCGCCGAGCGAGGGTGAGCGGTCAGACCGGTGAGCAGCATCTGGGGGACTTGCAAGGATGCAAATTTGCCACCTTGTGAGTCATCCAGAATAAGGGCCGCTTCAGGGAACTTCAGGGAACAGGACAGTGGAATTATGGGAGAGGAGATAAGCACCCTAGCCAGCTAGGGTGCTTATCTCCTCTCCCATAATTCCACTGTCACAGATTCACTTTCACATTTACTACATAAGTATTCACACTCATTTATTCAAACAGCATTATTTATACAGTAGCTGGTTTAACACATTAAAATTGTGTCTTGATTTAATGTAGTGATACCACTAAGAGCTGGATTGAGAGTGATTTTGCATTCCCAAGTTGATTTTCATGAATAGTAAATCTTTTTTCATCTGAAGCATTTTAAGAGTCAAGAGGGCCCGTGTGCAGGTCCCCCTCCTCTCCGGTGTTGCTGTAGATGGTCCGTACTGCACTCCTGGGAACCATAGTTACCTACCCTCCTGCATTCTGCAGGAGACTCCCTGAAATAGCAGCAATCTCCCTCTCTCCCTCATTAGTCTAGCAATCTCCCTCATTTCACCTAGCCCACTTTACACTGTAACATTATTGGAGGAAAAAAGGAATGAGAGATACATGTAGATACATTTACATTGAATCATCTGCACCATTTCCCATAACTTTAGCAAGTACAGTAGCTCTTACTAACTGCTTTAGGGCTCATCTACTACCAACCATAATCTCCATGAAACTAGTTTTCAAAAGTAGGCAAGTATGCTGGGAACATCTCTAATGCACATGTACGAATTGCTAGGGCAGCCTATTTCCCAGTAATATTTGCAGCTAGGTGTGCGGTGTATGGGCACCCTTGCACACATTATAGATTCACCAGGGTGCTTAATTCTTAGTAGAATACACATTTTAAGTTTTAACTTTTATATTTCTAGATTGCCTTGTGGTAGAAAAAAACAGAGATTAAAATCTAAAAATGTTAATTTAAGAAAATTAATTAATTAAATGCATAGGATATTTATTAAAGCTTGGAGAGATATAAACTACTAACGAATCCGCTTCAATTGTACCTGTATTTTTACAGGCCATGTTTTAAAAATGACAAAAGTTGATTTTTACTTTGGGTCTGATTCAGAATTGTAAGTAAAGCAAAAAAAAAAGTAAATTTGTGTCTGGAACAAACCATGTTGCCATGCAAGGGGGGCAATTTTTATTTTTTTGTGTGCAGGGTAAATACCAGTTTCTTTGCATGCTGCCCACAAGTCTTAGACAGCTTTGTTATTACACTGCAATTTACAGATAAAGCCAGAACATCCCTGCTGGCGAGCGCTGGCGGAGATGGACTCCATTAGACTGGGCGTCTCACACGCACGCGCATCCCAGTCAGTCAGCGGCGGCTCCCTGCCCGTCTCTGCGCGTGCGGGCCCCTTCCGACAACTGGCAGGGCCTGGCAATTCTATCGCCAGCCCCTGAAAGCATGAGTGGGGCTCCATCTGTAGATTAAAGTTTGAACAGACCCCACCCAGTCTTAATCTCTCTGCACATGTTTCATCTGCCCCACCTGCAGTGCAATACGGTTTTGCCCAGTTGCTTGATTTTTTGCTATGCTTTGAAATCCGAATCAGGCCCTTTATCTCTCTCCACTTCATGTCTCTCAAAATTTTGATAAATATTCCCCCTAAAAATTGTTATATTTTTAAATATGTTTTAAAACTGAATATATTATCTTTTTTCTAGACTAATCCTAGCAATAAATTGTCTAACAGTGGGAATATGGTGACTAAAAGCAACATCAAGAACTTCACTTTTGTCTGCATGGCTCTTTCCCTAACGGTAAGGAGACAAGTACGGTAAGCAAATAGCTTGTACGGCCTAGACCTCATTGCAGAGTACATGAGTTTATGGTTCTTTGTTTATTTTGCCCAATATTTTTTTTATTGCTGAGATAAGAATAATGCCGTGTACACAGGCCTGACCGGGCGGCCATCAATGCCATCGACGACTGCCGGGTTCAAGCATCGTCCAGGAAAGAGGGATGGAGCGCGGGGGGAGGGAGATGGGATGCTGCATTGAGCAGCATGGAACTGCCTTCTATCTAGCAGATCGATACAGAAATAGACATGCCTAGCAAGTCTATTTCCTCTTGCGATCCTGGAGCCGAATCTGCATTGAACGCAGCTAGCACTGTTTGATTCAGGGTCATTTTCAAATCTATATAGTCCAAATGAAATCCAAAAATGACACTGAATCGGACCATGGCCCTTATTCTGATCTAAGCGGTAACGGCCGCTTGCGGCCGTTCCGCCGATGTTTTCGCTCTGCGCATGTGCAGAGGGCACTCTGCGCATGTGCAGGCGAAATCGCCGCACATTTTATTTTACCGCCGCAAAGGGGGTGGATAGGGGCGTGAGGGGCTACTTAGCCTCATTTCCCTATGCATACGCCCCGCGTTTCATGGGCGTTCCCATGCAAACGCGGGGCGTACGCATGGTAATGAGGCTGTGACGCATGTGTTGGGGGCGGGCATCTGACATCGCCGGATGTCAGCTGCCCGCCCCCATACATGCTTTCACACGGACAAGTGTCCGTGAGGTCTATGGTTGCGGGAGCTGGTGGAGCGTGCGGCCCTGCCTTCGATGGTCGGTGACCATCGAATGCAGGGGGCTGCTCCAAGATGGTGGAGGCGTATCCCCCGCCATTTTCATGCGGACCGCCACATGTCCGCGTACGGACGGCCGTGGCGATCCGTATGGAAGGCGGGGATTCGCCTGCACGGTCGGAGCCGCATATGCGGCTCCGGCCGCACCAAGCAGAATAAGGGCCCATGTGTACACAGTTTAACAATGATAACAGTGTCAACAAATAACAATACGGATACCAAGGTGAATGTTATATAGTTTTACAATGTGCTCTTTCCCCAATGTCTGCCTGATGGTCCATAAATGGCACATATTGCACACTATTGATATTCTGGTTGTTCCTGTATTATTTCCAGCATCCCACATATACTGTGCAAGGGTCTGGGCCATAACGCGCGTGCGCAATGCCGTCTAGCGAAGGAATCCTGCTACTTTTTTTCTCTCTAGCCATTTGCAAGGTGATTGACAGGAAGCTGCGTCTGGGGGTGGGAACCGGCTGTTTCATGGGCGCCCTAGAAAAAATACAGGCGTGCCGGAATAAATGCAGACATGACAAGGGAAAACGCAGTCGTGCCCAAGTGTTTTAGGGGAGGGTGTTTGTCGTTAGCGCGAGCCTCCATCAGGCTGATTACATCACAGCCGCCGGGTAAGTGGCTGGCTACTCAGAGCTTGCGATCAGTGAAATCATTCGATGGTGAGTGACTTACGAATGGATATGGATAGATTAGCAGCCATACACATCTATCCGCACAGGGAGCACAATCATTTGCAAGGCAGGGTTTTACACTATCGGGGCAGCGTTCACCTGATCACTGACTACTGCTACTTAGCACAGCAGCAATCAGGTCTGAATCGGACCCTTAATACACTAATTCATTATTGAAGTATACCTAAGCATTGCTCCTATTGTCATGAGGTCCTGTGTATTCATCCTTAACTGCTTAATTCACAAGATATGCCATCCCATAAGGAATGACATCCCAGTAGGATGTGGTTCATTTTTGACAAAAAATTCCTTGGGATAAATGGATGTGAGTAGCTAAAGAAGCTGGAGTTTGTTATAGAATAACCCTATTTAAAATGCATTTACAATGTAAAACCAACCTAGAATTGCCTTGTACATGATTGCCACTTTAAAAATATGGCCATTCTCGGACAAACACCCGCCTCTCCAGCTACTCGCGGCCTATTACATTTACAACTCTTATCAGCTGCCCATCAGCAGTAACTGAGCCGCTGTGATTGTACCGGTGTGAGTAATTGTCATAGAACTTATTTAGAAAAGAGGAAATTTGCAGAGATATAATAATATTTTAGGTTATTATTTGGAAATAAAGGGTGAAATTTAATACGATAAGAAATTCAGAAAGTGAGAGATTTGGTAAGAAATCTCCAGGTTTTTTTAAAGCGGCAATCATTTAAGCTACATAAACAAACTGGTTTTGCAGTGTAAATGATTGCTACTTTAAAAAAAAAGATCTCTTACCAAATCTCTAATTTTCTGAATCTCTCATCTTATTAAATTTAAGTGTTTCTCCTGCCTGTGCCATCATCATCTCTGTCCTGTCAGGTACAGTAGTACATGTATTGCTGCGTATGTGAGCAGAACAGGTCTGCTGAGTCACTGTGGAAGAACTGCTGATAAGGTCTGTTGGAGTCAGCACTACTGACCCTGACAACCCCTGTTTTGTTCTGTTCCTCACTGTCATAGGGAGATGGAAGTGGAAAGAGAATCACATGAGGCTGATTGTAACTACGTAGGAAAGGTTACACATTGCTGGGTTATGTTTTACACCTATTTACTTTTGTACGCATTTACAGAATTATGTATATAGCAACTGTATGGTGAACAGAGCAAGATGATTGATGCTCAGTGTACATAGGATGATTATCTCTTATGTATAAGGCACATCATAAGTCTGCAGCAGAGGAAAGTAATGTCTATATTACATAGATTAGATAAGAGCAGGTAAACCATGCAAAATGTAAGAATGAGATAGCATAAAAGTGTAAGCAGATATGCAAGGTGCAGCACATAAGTGTTTAATTATAGCTAACAGTGTAAACATGCAGGAAGTAATAGACATGGATACATGGGGCAACAGAATGGGAGCAGGCAAGAACAGAAGGCCAAGGAAGGCCCTGCTTGTTAGAACTTACAATCTTAAAGCAATGGAGTGGGGATGCAGGCTGGGACGGGTCTGCAGAGGAGGTGGACAAATAAAGTTTGATAAATACGATTTTAAGGAGTGTTTCACGTATTCAAAGCTGCTCTAGTTTAATTGAGTTGGAGCGATGTGTTGATAGTAGTTAGCCGAAAAGAGAGGGTAGGTAGGAGTGTCAGGATGATGTGTTGGATTATGTTGGGGTATAGTGCATCAGTGTAATGGTTAGCAGAGAAGGGAGGAAGAACACAAAAAGGAAAATCATTCTAGAATCTAGCAGCTAGGTATGGGATGATGTGGGAACATCTGAGTGGGAGGAAGGAAGGCCATGCAGAGAAGGTAGAATACTCAACAATAAAGAGAGTTGATAAGAGTTTTGGTGATGTAAAGGTGAGGGAGGACTAATCCTGCAAAGTTGTGAAGGCAGAAGCAGCAGGTTTGTAAGAGCGACTGAATGAGGGGTGAGAAGGTAAGGGAGGAACTTAGACCCTCGGGCATCAAACACTCAAACAGTGAGTGTAGCATTGTTAACAGTGTTGGAGGGCAGGAGTAATTAGATGTTTTGGAAATGTTAATTTTAAGAAGGTTCTGGAATATGACTTGAAAATGCAGAGAGACGGCTAGGCACACTAGAGATGGTATCAAGGGGTATCCAGATTATAGATAGAAAATACATAGATAATTATATTACTTTCACATGGCAAATCTGAGTCTGGGTTGCTCAACCCAGGTTATTCACTGTGGTGCTTTAGGAATGCACCTGACCTGGGACGACTCAGCAATAACCCTGGTTATAAGTGAGGTGTGAAAAGGGTATTAGTTGGTCAACACCAGATGGTCAGCAGGGACAAACGTTTAAATGTCAGTCACGTGGTCAAATGTAGACATGCAAATGGTCGACAAGAAAGGTTGACAAAGTTTTTTCTTGATTTTTATGGTTATTCACATAGAGGAGGAATATACTTAGGATACAGAAGGGGGCGGTTAGGGTTAACAGTCTCAGAATATTTTTACTTCTACACATATCCTTTTAAAACGGCAGGCCCCTTATTCTATACCCATGTAGTAGAGGTCCCAGGACTTCTTCCCTTTGTGCCACACAGACCTTTAATAACTGGTCTTTTACCCATGTGAGGCCATTTAGCGAGCTATGAGGAAACAGGGTCTACTGTTGACTGACACCCCCATAATACCAGCTAGTGGTAACTGGCTAGGTGGTCGCATTTTTGAAGGGATTCTCCATCACTGCACAAGAGATCCCAGAGTCAGGCACACTGCAGTTTGAAGTGAATGTAACCTTTCACAGCATATTTTACAAAAATAATGGTTTATAATTGTCCTATCTTTACTCGCAGCTGTGCTTCGTGATGTTCTGGACTCCAAATGTATCCGAGAAGATTCTGATTGATATCATTGGAGTAGATTTTGCATTTGCAGAGCTGTGTGTGGTTCCTTTGAGGTTATTTTCCTTCTTCCCTGTGCCAGGTAGGTAGAATAGCATATTGATACCCCTGCAATTTTTGCTATAGGTTTATAATACAAATAATCTACAAAATTATGTAAATTGTATAACTTCACTTTCAAGTGTGTGAGTTGCACTATGCAGTAGTTGGCAGATTACACAATTACATAATATGTTACATTCTCCTTTCTAATGAGAATGCCAGTCACACTATGTGTTTTCCAGTCTTTATCCTACTGCAGCTGCAATTACTCAGTTTACATGAGCCAGCACAGTACTGCTAACATTTTATATTTCTTATGATCCTTGACCTAGAGAATGAAGCAGTAAAGGTAAAGTTGGGAGGTACTATGTGAGAAGGCAAGTGTAAACTGAGTTCTTTCATGGTACAGTGCATTCCATGCTGACTAATGTACTGTACAGACATATATTATATATACTCGAGTATAAGCCTACTTTTTCAGAACAGTTTTTATGCTGAAAAAGCCCCCCTCGGCTTATACTCGAGTGAGGGTCCCACTTAAGTCAATGGGCGGTATTCAATGTGAATACCGGCGACGTGCATTGAATCCTGTTTAGGATTCGCTGCACATTCGCCACTGGTCGCCGCGTTCCGGAACCTCGCCGGCTCCGGTATTCAACGAGTCAGGGGCTCGCTGCCCCTGACCGGCGAATATGAGCTCCTGCGGCGAACGCCGCATGGAGCCTGAGGATGGTGGCAGGCAGGGAGATGGAAGTCTCCCTGCCTGCCCCAGAACGTTTGTGGGGGGGAGGTGGGCTCCCTGGGAGCCAGGCAGCACAGGCTGCCCCCCGGGGGTGCCAGCAGGGGACCGGGTATATTCACTACACCCGATCATGAATATGTAATGATCGGGTGAAGTGAATATTTGAATATCTAATGAGCGGCTCGGCTCCGGCCCCCTGCTGGCTGGTCTGTGTAAAAAAAAAAAATATATATATATATATATATATAATTTTTTTTTTAATTAAATATATATTCATGTGCTTACAGCACATGAATAAAAATAGCATGCCCCTCCTCAGAATAAAATTCCAGATTTTTTTACACCAATTGTAAAAAACAAAACACTTTATTTTAAAAGTTCACCTTCCACTTCACCATAAAAAGATAGCAATTGCTACTCGGTGAATCATGGCGAAAAAAACCTTGAAATGTATTCGCCATCTGGTCATTGAATAGGGTGATTCACCGTTTTATTCAGAAATTCGCCAAACAGCACAAAATCGCCATAAAAACCTGGCGAATCAGCCTCATTGAATATCGCCCATTAAGTTTTCCCAGTTTTTTGTTGTAAAATTAGGTGCCTCGACTTATACTCGGGTATATACGGTATATATAATATATATATGCATAATTGCTAGGAATTCACTTACAAGATTTGACACTAGTAATTAAATTAGAAATGCTGTTTATGCTTCACTTGCACCCAGAAGCAGTTAGGTCATACTGTATGTTACAATTTACATTGTGTTACTACCTTGTTCGTTTTTTTTTTATTTTTATCCCTATTAAGTCACTGTGCGGGCCCACTTAACTGGCTGGTTGATGACACTCAAGAAGACATTTGTGCTGGCACCAAGCTCAGTTCTAAGAATTATCGTCCTCATCTCTAGTCTTATTATCTTGCCTTACTTAGGGTAAGTTTCCGTTTTTACATAGAATGGAAAACCATGACCTTGTGTGCTGTGATACAATACCACCTGTGTGTGCTTGCACAATTTACATATTATATATATATATATATATATATATATATATATATTTATTCCAGCGCTTTACAGAGAATATTTAATCATTTGCATCACAATGAATAAATGTTTTGATACATATATACAGTGGTGCTAAAAAGGGAACACTTTAGAATACAAATTTCAGAATAATTGTTACCTTGAAAAGAATCCAATAAAGCAAATTACACAAAACAATTTGGGGTACTTGTATACTATCACGGCTCCCACGATGGGCATCGTACAGGAAAAAATCGCATCACATGCGATGTGATGCGATGCGATTCCATTTTTCTCAAAAATCATGGACATGTGTTAAAATCATGTAAAATGCACCCCAAATGTAATTTTCCACACTGTACCACCCCCACTATCAACGCCAACCCGAAGCGTGGCGAGCGGCGGCGGTACGCGTCCTACGACCTTTTCATACCCCCACTATCCACGTCGGCGTGGAGTTGAGAATAGAAAGTGTGGCAAGCGCAGCGAGCCACCGAGCCCGAAGCGTGGCGAGCCCTGCGAGGGGACGCGGATACCTGTGAAGCCCGCGAGGGGACACGGATACCACGCTTCGGGCTCGGTGGCTCGCTGCGCTCGCCACACTTTCTATTCTCAACTCCACACCGACGTGGATAGTGGGGGTATGAAAAGGTTGTAGGACGCGTACCGCCGCCCCTCGCGGGCTCCCTGCGCTCGCCATGCTTCAGGTTTGCCTTGATAGTGGGGGTGGTACAGTGTGACAAATGACATTTAGGGTTCATTTCACATCTTTACTACTAATTTAAAGGCATTTGCATGCATTTTTGAACAAAAACGCATGCCATCGCATGGCATGCGATGACATGCGATTTTTCTCACAAATGTATTAAAAACCCGGTAAAATCGCATCGCATGCCATTACATATGGCATGCGATGGGAGCCGTGATAGTATACAAGTACCCAATTTGGTTTGGTATGATTGGTTGATAATGAACAGGTTGACTTGAGAATGTCGACACGGTCAAACTGTCAAAATGCTAATCATGTCAACAGTGACCATACTGATATTTAGTATGTCTGCCGGGTGATATGTTGCCATGATAAACTGTTGACAAACCATCTGTAGTGCTGCCGTCAGCCGCTGCAGCTTCTTTTGGGTCTGAGTGGCCATGTGACAGTCACTTCCGACAGACCTCCGAAGCTTCAGCGCCCCGTTGATTATCCCCACCCCCAAAAAAAATAGTGGCCCATTTAAAAATTTTGAGGTGAGTCTGCAAAAGCAATCTTTGAACTAAAAGAAAATGTTGTTTAAAGAAAACACTGTTTTCCCAACTATAGAAACACATCTATAAAACACAATTTAGATTTAAAAAATTAATGAAAAAGTAGTTTGCGTTTCATGTGTTTTTCGTATTAAGAATTATTTTATCATTGGTCACATTTATAGAGACATTTTTAAACATTCAAAAAGGTTATTAGACTTTCTAACACCACAGTACTTAAGGTGCCCACACACTACAGCGATTATCGGCCAATTTTTACTGCCAATCGTTTGCAATTGTGAACGATCGCTAACCAATGCGCACACCTGCAGATCCTTAGCTGTATCTTCGGATCTTCCCTGTTGCTTGGAAGATCAGAAGAAGCAGCTATAGATCTGTGGGACTCGAGTGTTCAGGCATCCTTGGATATTCGGGCGCGTTTGGGTGTTCAGGCCCGTTCCTGCACTCTGGCATTTGGATGCATTCCTGTGTTCATTTGAGTTACTGTCTTTGGGCCTGGACCTGCACTTGGGTGTGTTTCTGCATTTGGTGAGTTCCTGCGCTCAGGCACGTTCCTGTGCTTTGGCATTTAGGTGCTTTCCTGCGTTTGGCCATGTTCTTGTACTCGGGCGCAGTCCTGTGCTCGGTGTTTGAGGGCGGTCCTGTGCTCGGATGTTTGTGGGCGGTCCTATGCGTGGGCAAGTTTCTGTGCTCTGGTGTTCAGTTATGTTCCTGCGCTCTGGCATCTGGGCACATTCCTGCGTTTATGCGCGTTCCTGCGCTCAGCGTTTGGGTGTGTTGTGGCATTTGGGCATGTTTGTGCGCTAGGATGTTCGGACACATTTGTGCACTTCAGTGAGTTCCTGCGCTTAAGGGGTTCGAAAACGTTAAGGTGTTTAGGCATTTACCATCACGTTTGTGCGCTCAGATGGTTGTGCACATTCGGGAGCATTTGTGCGCTCGGGTGTTTGAGTTCTTTCACAAACTTGGGGGTGCTTGGGTATTCGTGCACTTGGGTGTTAGGGCGCATTCATTCACTCAGGTGTTTGGGCATTCTGGTGTTCAGGCACGCTTGGATATTCGGGCACGTCCATGTGTTCAGGTGCGTTCATGCATTCGGGCACGTTCAGCTGCGCTCGTGCGCTCATGTGTTTTCATGTGCTTGGGCACACCCAGGTATTTGGGCGCTTGGTGCATTTGTGCGCTCAGGTGTTTTGGCGGGCTTGAGTATTCAGGTGTTTGGGCACGTTCGTGCGCTCGGGTATTCAGGGGCTCGGGACCGGGAAATCGGCTGGGGTAGCAGTGGGGTGGGTGGGGTGTATTTTTGAGGGGGGCGACGACGGGTGCACACATGTCAGTGGCATGCACGGTAATCTTCCGGGGAAGCCCACGACAGCAGAGCAGCGCGGCTCAGCCCGGAAACTTTCCTTGCATACCACCAAAGGGGATTTTTTTTTTTTCTGAAATCTTAAGATAAATCTTTGTCAAAATTTGCTCTTTGCATGAAATCTTTTGTCCAGGACTGACGGGGAGTTCAAGGAAAATCTTAAGCTCACAGATCTTTCTAGTGTGTGGGCACCTTTAGTCTGTGCTAAACATTATTATGTACACCTTTCACTTGTTGCACAAGGTCCTATAATGTTAATGATTTTCTCTTGTGGAATGTGGACAGACCAATTATAACTTACCTTTTATACTTAAAGATGACTTAATGCAAACACGATAGGCTTACATTTTATGGGAGTCAGAAGACATAGCAGTGCTGCAGGCATTGTACAATGACCTCTGAATACAAATATACTGTACAATATGTTTTTGCCACTGGAATTGTTCTGTGATTTATGCATTTAGGGGTCAATCCAATTGGGTGCTAGTTTTCCAGACCTGAAAGTAGCACAGTAAGGTGCCCACACACTAGAAAGATCTGCGATCGTAAGATGTGCACATAAATTAGCCTTGAAATCTTTTTTCCGTCCTGGACAAAAGATTTCAGGCAAGCGCACATCTTTACCAAAGATTTTTCTTAAGATCCCGTGTGCGTTCCTATGGATCTTTTGTTAAATCTTCTGATCATTTGTGCAGCACGTAAGATCAGAAGATTCAGCTAAAGATGCATGGGAGCGCGCATCGGACAAAAATCGGCCGATTTTCGATAAAAATCGGACAATATATAGGCCGATTTATCGGAAATCGGCCAATCGGCCCAAAAATCGTTCTAGTGTGTGGGCACCTTAACAGCTGCCCTTTATGCCATAGGGCTGCAAGCACTTTTGAGCGAATTTGGGCAATGAGGTGTACAGGTGCTGAAATGCAAAGTGTAGCTAACTTAAGGCTGAACTTAGTACTCGTTTCCTAGCACGGCACCCCCGATTTTGATTGTATTACGTCTCATACAATCAGATTGCATCGCATGCAATATAGCGGAACGCGATTTTTTATTGTACAAGCACCCTGATGGGTGCTTTTAATGTTAAATGTACCCCCATTGGCAGTGCCACCCTCACTTAGGGTGACCAACTCATCCCTTTAATCCGGGACTCATATTAATTACACAGGTTCTGTGGCTGGCTTTTACCTGGTTTTAAACTGCCACACCTCAAGACTCCATTTCACCTGGTTTTAAACTGCCACAGAACCTGTGTAATTAATATGTGTCCCGGATTAAAGGGATGAGTTGGTCACCCTACCCTCACTATCAATGCCAACTCGAAGCGTGGCGAGTGCAGCGAGCGTGCGAGGGGCGGCGGTACGCGTCCGCCGACCTTTTCATTCCACCACTATCCACGTCAGTGTGGAGTTGATTTTAGATAGTGTGGGAGCGCAGCGAGCCACCAAGCCCGAAGCGTGGCGAGCGCAGCGTGCCCCGCTTCGGGTTGCCATTGATAGTGGTGGTGGTGTTGACAATGGGGGTGCATTTAACACCCATCAGGGTGCTTGTACAATTAAAAATCGCACCGCATTGCATCGCATGACATTTGCTGGCATGCAATGCTATGCAATATTTCATTGTACAAGCACTCCTGCTAATTTAGCATGAATATCGCATTGCACACCACCAAGTATGCTATGCGATGGGTGCCGTGCTAGGAAACAAGTACCCTGAACTTACAATATAAGATGCCTTATGGTAGAAGCCATAGGGCGAAATCTAAGACCAAATAGGTACAAATTAAATACGACTGGGACACGGCGTCTGGCTGATCTATTATTCCGCTGATTCGCCGTATTTACATATGGCAAGCCCAGTCAAATTTGTGTGAATGACACCATTGACAGAACTTTCTTGATCTGATGGCAAAATTTACTAGCATTTGTACTGCTGAATTTGTCCGTGAATTCAGCAGAAAATAAGGGAAAATGCGACACATTTTCCATCTTTTCCATTCGGTGTGTAAAAAAATAACTAGAAAAAAACAAAACTGCATCCCCCCTCCCCGAATACAACCAACCCCCGGGGTCTTTGTGCCAGGGCTAGTTACTGAAATACAAGGGACAAAATTAATAGGGGTGCTCTGTATTTATATAACCGACTCTTGGGAAGGTCCTGGTTACAAAACCCCAAAAAAATTAAAAATAGGAGTCCCCTGTATTTTTATAACGATCACTGCGATCAAACAGCAAGCCGTTTCATGCCACAGCTAGGGGAAACTTTTTACATAAGTTCCCTCGGCCAAAGCATGAACCAGGTCCTTGGGGGAGTGGCGGCCCCCCCCAATAAAGGGGTCCCAGCTCAGGCTGAAGCCTGGAGCTGTCCACAGCACCCATGTGTCGTGGGCGCCAGGCTGATGGCAATAAAGTGTAAAAAAAAAAAAATTAAAAATAAGGTATTGCATTTTTCTAGTAGAAATACAAGCCCCAGCAAGTCTCTCCATGCATGCTGGGATTTGGTCCACTTTTCCAGTAGATATACGAATGGGTATTGTGGAAAAAAATGCTTACCATAGATCGGTCTTCTTCAGTCCATGTAGGCAATCCACAGGGTTAAAATAAATAAATAAAAACCCAACACCATCAGACTGAGGAGCCGCAAGCATCTTTACACTTGTGGCTTCTCCCCAAGAATGACTGTTTCTTATTTTACCATGTGGATGCTACTTGGAGTGAAGAGGACACGATCTATGCCGGTGGGGTGGGGAGTAAAATTTTTTTTTTTTTTTTTTTTTTTTTAAACACATTTTATTAGTTGGAACTCAAGCAGAAGGTACAATATCAGGTACGGAGACAAAAATTAGTACAAGAGATATGAGCAGAAGTCAGGTCTACATTACATGAGTGACGTGGTCCAACAAGAGTATTTTTCATGTATATATGGAAAAATAGAGAGAAAGAGAGAATAGAAAGACAGGGGAGTAAAATTTTTATTCACAGTACCCATTTGGAATTCTACTGGAGAAGAGGATAGTTCTAAGAAAGGGACCCTATAGGTATGTATGGATGGTGTACGTAATAAAGTTTTACTTTATTATGTGTCTGTTTTTGGTGTATTGGTTCGGTAGTGGGACTACAAGTCCCAGTGGTCCCATTAATGCCCCGGGTGCTTGGACTTTTGGTTCTTCAAGTCCCTGCATATAGGGAAGGCTTGCTGGAGCTTGTAGTTCTACTACAAAACCCAATACCTTATCCCAGGGGGGCCAGGGACATCCCCAGACTTCAGTCTGGGTCAGGAGGGGGGACCCCTTTATTGGGTGGTCCTCATTTCCCCAGGGGCCCGGCCAGGGCGTTTTGGCTGGGGGAACTTATCTAAAAAGATTTCCTTGGCTGTGGCATGACACCGCTGGCTGTTGGAGCCCAGTGCTGGTTATAAAAATCTGGGGGACCCCTATTCTTTTTGTCCCCCATATTTTTGTAACCAGGACTGGTCCAAGAGCCGGGTGCTGGTTATTGAAATACAGGTGACCCCTATTCATTTTGTCCCCTGTATTTTTGCAACCAGCACTGACTCAAGAGCTCGGAGCTGGTTATACTTGTGAGGGGGGAGAACCACGCAGTTTTTTTTTTTAAGTATTTGTTTCTTTTTATGCATCTGACTGATCCATGCAATGCTTCACATTAATCTGTATTTGGCTGCCGGGAAACATGGCAGTGAAATACAAAGGAGTTCAACATTTGAAAATACAAATCCTGAGAACACAGCAGCTTGTAGATTAGCCGAGTTCTCACACCGTATTTTTGGTCCGATTATAGTCATACTCGTTCATACACAATATCTGCAGTGAATGGTGATCTTAGTAAATTTCCCCCACAGTGTTAAGAAAATGAACACACATCATCTTCATACTGTGCAGACATTAGCCATGACATTAATATGCTGCCAAGAGATCACTGTAAAGAAACCTACTTTCCCAAACTGCTTTTCGACATAAAAAAAAATGAGTTGAGCTATGGGATATTCTTGAAACAGTGCGACCAGTGAGAGAGACACTTTACACTGTAGGAGGATTAATCTCCCTATACTTTTCTGCACAGCATTTTCTAAATGGATGGATGCTTTCAATATGAACATTGTAGTCAATAAACAATTGCTATTGTTCTTGAACCACTAAAGGACAGTTTATTATGGTAAACAATGAACACGCAGAATTGAACACTTGTTGATTTAGACGGAAGGGTTTGGGGAGAATGTTAAATATTGTTTCATTATAAAAGTTAATTCTATTCGATCAGTGACTTCCCCTGAAGTAGCAAATAAAGGAAAATAGGAGGTACAATAGCTAAACATGTAAATAAAATCTGAATAAAAATTATTATATTTAAATGGTTCTGCAACAATGAAACAATACTACCCTTTGTTTTGTGGAATTGCATTTTTAGGACATACTCTGACATTTAAATGTAGTACAAAATGTGTTTCTTTACTAAAATGAATGTGTATAAGGGTTTGCATGCTTTACTGTTTTGACACTTTACACAATTGCTACGCTTCTAGAAAATTAGCATGTGCAGCCTTCACATAGTATACAGAACAATGACATATACATTTTACCTAATGAGCTTTCCCTGGGAATTTTTTTTGGGCTTTGCCTTATCTGGTGCAGGTGATACTGTTCTGGTCAGCAGTCCTCAAGAGAAAACATCCAAACAATAGGGAAAATTGTACTCTCTAAAATGGAAAATGCCATTTAGAGGCTTATTATTGGTTTCTGTACTAGTTATGGATATTATTAGTATATAAACAAAGTACGGGTATACTCTTCACGAAATATATATCTGGAATTATTTAATATATTATTTTTCTACCAATCGGAGTATTCCGTACCTGTAAAGCAGACGGCACTGCAGAGACTTTTAAATCAAACACCAATGTCTGAAATTATGAATCAACGTTTTAAAACTTGTTATAGTAGAACATATCTATACCTATATATGTACTACTTTAAAGTACCCTTTACTTTTATACATACACACAGTGGAGACCATGACATAAATCATATTTGCTGTTTTGCTTCAATTCACTAAAGGTCTGCTACCATAAGTCAAACAAAATGCATTGCAAACACTGTGCATACGTACACTATGCTTATTTTTTTAATACATGTTGATTGTGCCATTTCTTAATGCAGGGTCCATGGAGCCACATTAGGAGTAGGATCCCTTCTCGCAGGCTTTGTAGGCGAATCAACAATGGTTGCTATTGCATCTTGCTACGTATACCGAAAACAGGTAAAACATAAGGTCCTGGTGAGCAAGTCCTTAGACAGCTAAATATTATGCCCTCTTATAAATTTACCAATCATTTGTGACATTAGGTTTCTTATGTTGATCTAGCGGTGAAATATATTGTGTATTATTTGTGCCCTGTTGGAAACTTAAAATGTAAATAAATACTTTACCTCTCAATGCCATTTATAGTTAGTGACTGTCCTGATCCAGAATACCATGTACATAAGCCAGTTTTTCTCTACTGAAATGCAAATGAAAACCTTAATGGGATGTACGCATGAATTTGTCAGCCTGAATACGCCAGCACATGCAGACAAAAGACGACTAGGGAAAGTAGGGGCGTTGGACCACTAGGCTAAGCAGTAACCAGTATGTAAACAAGGAAAAGGCTGCACTTCTACTAAAGTAATGCAATGTATTTAAAAGTTGTGAGCAAAGTAAAACACTTAGAAGAAAGTGTGCAAAAAATTTACCCTGTGCAGTTAGTTAATATAGTGCAGTTTAAATATAGAGATTAAAATAAGAATTTACTAAAGTAGACGTCTTTCCCATAGCCACAAATCAGATACTATAGTTTTCTAAAATACAATAGAGAAATTATGATTGGTTGCGATGGGAAACCCCTCCACTTTTTATTTTCTATATAAGAAACGGTTAATAAATAAATAAGATACATTTGTTAAGCTCTTGACAAATTGCATATACTCATGATTGTATAATTATATTTTCATTAACCTATAGAGGATCAGCTGCACAACCTTTCCAATATTCTTAAGGCGGTCTTATATTTATTATTTTATGGCTCCTAGTGAAATGGGAAATAATTAAATATCAGATCAGCTGAATATAAAATGTACATAGCAACATACTTTATACATAGTATCTGTCTTTGGAGGAGATACGAGCCACTGGGGCAGTATTCAATGCTCCTGATTCACCGGGGTTTTTTTTTTCGGCGAATCGGGTTGCTTGCAGCACATGAATATTTAATTTTTTTTACACATGATGTCAGCAGGGGGAGCCGCTCATTACATATTCCCTGCACTGGTCCCACTCATTACATATGCACGAGTGGGACCAGTGCAGCCCTCCTTCTCCCTGATAATGCCGGGACCCGCTGCTTGCTGGTGGGTGGCATGCAGCGTGGTCTGGTAGCTCAGGGTCAGGTCGGGTAGCACTGGTGGGCAGGGGGTCCCTACGGTGTATGTGAGATCAGCGGCGGGTCCCTGCAGTGGATGGGAACCGACCCCCTGCCCACCAGTGCTACCTGACCCTGCACTGCCAGACCCATCCAGTCCTCCTTCTCCCCCCTGCTGCTGTGTGCAGCGTCCGGCGCAGGCAGGGAGGCTTCCATCTCCCTTCCTTCCGCCGTCCTCCCCGGCTTCCTGCGGCATTTGCCGTGGGGTTAAAATTCGCCGTCAGGGGCAACGAGCCCCTGACGTGTTGAATAGGGGGAGAGGGAGGACTGGGTGCAAATCCACCAGCCCTCCGGAACCTGGTGAATGTGAATGTGCAGCGAATCCTAACCAGGATTCGCTGCACATAGTGAAAAAAACATTGAATACTGCTCACTGTGTTTTGTAAATACTTACAGCATGTGTCAGATCGGTAAAATAAAAATGTAAAGAACAAAAACCTTCTCATCTACATCTGAATACAACACATGTCTATTCTGAAGAAACTTCTATTTTTGTTCAGTTTCAGCATTAGGTTTGTATAAAGTTATTAGAATTGATTTAAAAAATAGTTTTCAGTATTCTGTAGAATTTTAATCTAAACTATAAACCATCCTATCTTTGATAATTGTAATCTATATACAGTATAAATAGATTTCTAATTTGGTCCTAATTTACTTGTGACGTGTATTCTTTCCCAGCCATAATATGGCTGCTTTGTGAAGGTCATGTCTTAATCTGTTCTTTTGTCACCATAGAAAAAGAAGAAAAATGAGACGGAGACTGCGGTGGAAGGAGAAGATTCAGCAATGACTGACATGCCTCAGAGTGAGGAGTTAACAGACATTGTTGAATTGAGAGAAGATGGAGAATAATCAGATAACTGGGTGGCTCTTTGCAACAGAAGTACAAATGGCCCTTCCCTGTCTTCAGTCTTCAATCAGTTTATTTTATTAGTATGGAAACTACAGAAGGCTCCAATGTTTAGCATACTGGGTATGCTTGCTATAGAGTGAGCCGGACATAGGCTCATCGCTTTACAAATACCATGCATTTATCTTCTCAATCCATGGATATTTAATTAGCAACATCCTACTGGATAGGCGTTTTCTACATTGAGCTTCATTGGACAATTTTCATTTATCAACCAAAGCATTGCTGTCTGTCTCTGCTGTTAACAAAGCTGCCGTCCTATTATTTAATCAACCTCTGTTTTAATACATTAGATTATAATTCATTTTTTTTTCTCGTTTATACTGCAAAGGGAGTTATTGTTCAGAAACACAAACACCACACTGGTGAATTCACTGCAAAAGAGAAGCGTGCTTTTATACCACACCTAAATTGAACATTTTCCAGAAATTAGTTTTCTATTAAAATTAATTTATTGTCTTGAACGTTAAAAAAAAAAGTTGTCTTTGAAATGTTAGTTCCTTAAGGTTTGTCACAAGAAGTTTACAGTATGTCTACTTGCATTTACTAACAGTTTAGTAGATAGCTAGTAACCAAATATTGAACTGGATC
The DNA here is from genome assembly GCF_055691185.1 of Crinia signifera. Taxonomy (NCBI): domain Eukaryota; kingdom Metazoa; phylum Chordata; class Amphibia; order Anura; family Myobatrachidae; genus Crinia; species Crinia signifera. The sequence goes on along the minus strand of NC_139221.1, from coordinate 146,501,478 downwards.
TAAAGAGGAGTTAAAGTCAACTGTTATTTGCAGACATTTCTGAACCCGCTAATAGTTTTGTGATTAAAATTCAGGGTACTTATGTAGTAACTGGGCTGCCGATTTTGAAATCGGGTCCATCGCATCGCACCCGACCATATCGCATGCGATGCGATGCGATGGACCCGATTTTTCCATAGGATTCAATGTTAAAATGGACTGAGTCCATTTCAACATGGAATTCAATGGGAAAAGGGGTCCTTTTCATGCCCCTACTATCCAAGTGGGCATGGAGATGGATATAAACCTATGGCGAGCCCGAAGCGTGGCGAGCGTAGCGTGGCGAGCGTAGCGAGCCCCGCGAGGGGACACAGAATACCGTCCCCTCGCGGGGCTCGCCACGCTTCGGGCTCGGTGGCTCGCTATGCTCGCCACAGGTTTATATCCAACTCCATGCCCACTTGGATAGTAGGGGTATGAAAAGGACCCCTTTTTCCCATTGAATTCCATGTTAAAATGGACTCAGTCCATTTTAACATTGAATCCTATGGAAAAATCGGGTCATCGCATGCGATATGGTCGTATGCGATGCGATATCGCATCGCATCTGATTGTATGCCTTAACTTAAGGCATACAATCAAAAAATCGGCAGCCCAGATACTACATAAGTACCGAATTCAGTGATTGTAGACATTTCTATATTGGATAGACTCAAGTATCCGGCGTTTTTCCAGTTAATGCATTTATAAAGAGCACAAAATTACAAAAATTACAAATTATCTATCATCATCACTAATAAGAATTTATTTATTTTTTTAAAGAAAGACGGCACCAGCTACACAGTCCTTCATTATACTAAAACTTTCATTTAGACATGGGCACTACTGGGATGGTAACTTACAGTAATATTTTATACTCCCAATTTTTTTTTTTTCCATGTCCAGTCAAGGAACTTTTCCTACACTATATTATACTATTTATTTAGTGCCATAAGTTATTTTGTTTGTTTCGTTCTGATCATAAAATTATATACCGCATGTTTATGTTGTCTTCATATGTTAGTCTAGCACTTTAAGTTGAGGTGAAACATTCATGGAAAGAACTGTTGTATATATTTCAGAAAACTCTGCAATATGCCTTTTTTATTTTTATCCCTGCTACGCTCTTTGCAAATCTCTGAACTGTCATACATGTGGTATAAAAACACAATACATATGACATAGCATATGTATCTCTCTGCTACACTCACTTCATGTTAATGTTCGATGGATTCTGTAATGAATAGTTATTTCCAATGAAGCTCCATCTTCCTTCTGGTCATTACCTTTCTGGAGACGCAGAAGTCAAAGTGGACTATTTTTTTTAATAATATTTTCTCTCTGGGTACTTGACTAGAAATATAATCAACAGTATTTTTGGATATTTGTGAATATATTTAAAATGTGTGTGGGGTTATGGCTGGAAAACCAATTACTTTTAAAACTATAATAAAAGAAATGTATTTGAATGTGTTACACAACACATTTACTGAATGCCGGGAGAGTGAGACTCATTTAGTGTAGAGATTAAAGGGAATACAATAAAACATTTAAACTAAGAAACCATGATCATGTTGTCTTGTATATATTTTGTAGCATTGTTATCAGCTTCACACACATTATATGATCTTAATAACAGATGCAGGCTGCTAGGAGTACATTTATTTGCAATTATTCAGCTAAATGAAATATTTTTAAGAATAGAGCTGCTTGTAATCCAGCTCAGCTTCCTTACTAACAATTTAAGCATACAAACAGTGTGGTCAGGGTTGCATTTATTTACAAAACTCCACCAGCAGTGGCGTAAGTTTGTCCCAGTTGCCCGGAGGCAAGATAAATATTGGTGCCCCCCCCAACGAACACACATCATCTTATATAAATAGATGTATGCATGTACATATGTTATGAATAATGAGAGTGTGACATCTATGGTTCTGCTGGGAGGAGGAGTCAGCCACAGAAGCAATATCAACGGCTCTCATTTAACTGATTCAAACTCAGGGGAGGAGAGGTGCCCCCTTGGGAGCAGGAGCCCGGCGGCAGATGACTCCATTGCCTCCCAGAGTTCTGCCACTGTCCATCAGTTTCCTGACCAGATTTGTGAACACTGGTATGTCATGTACTGTGATGTTCATATTTAGATTTGGTTTCCCATTAGGCCTGGTCAATAAATCCCCAAATACATGAAAATAAACTTTCATCAATGTTATCATAAAATGACTACTAGTTTTGTACTGCTGTGATAGTTCCCATTTTCATTTCTGGCCTTTGCCTTAACACTTTTTGTTCAAAATATCCGCTAAAAATGCCAGCATCACTCACATTATATAAATTAAAATATCAAAGGTTGCGTAAAAATAGATTTCCTATATAAAGGTAAATATTACAGGTCATTATGATGTTTGCTTGGTAATTTTCACACCTGTTTTAACAAAGTTAAGAGTTAACAGAGTTCTATCTGGAAATAAATCACATGCCTCTGCTCTACAGTACTGTATGCCACACCCTGCACTTGTTCTAATGTGAGGATTCCGTAAGCGATTTTCAGGAGTGTTTCATAAAGAAATAAGGGGATTTAAGAATAAAGAAAAAAGATTGTTTTGGTATCACCTAAGATACTTATAGCTTCAAAGCTTCAGTAGCTCCTAATGATCCATCTCTAATGTATCTATGTTTTTTTTATTTAACACTAATTATAGTTTTCCATTTCATTGTTTTCAATCACTCCATTGGCTTCTTGATGTTTTAACATTTAATGGCAAGTCAATTAAACCCTGCAGCTAATTATCAGCCCAGACCAACAATATACAGTACAATCAGTGAGGCATCACTGCATGAAGCCCAATTTTTCCTTGCAGGCTTTGGAGCAGCAAAACAGAAAAAAAAGAGTAAATCGGCATAATATGCACCATCTGGGGCTTAACATGCGGTGAACCCCATATATTGGGAATTTAAGGTGGAATCTGTGGGCTACCATTCAGGAAAATGCAGACTAATAAACCTAAGCTTCAGTTAATGAGTTTGTCAAGAACATCAATTAAGATTTTTTCTTCTCCTAATAAGGGGGTTTATTCTAGTTCATTCTTTCTGACAAAATCCTTCTTAGATGGACAAAACCATGTGCACTGCAGGGGGGCAGATGTAACATGTGCAGAGAGAATTAGATTTGGGTGAGTTATTTTGTTTCTGTGCAGGGAAAATACTGACTGCATGATTTTACACTTCAATATAGATCTCACTTTGAAGAAAAACCCCACCCAAATCTAATTCTCTCTGCACAAGTTACATCTGCCCCACCCGCAGTGCACATGGTTTTGTCCATCTAAGAAGGATTTTGTCAGAAAGAATGGACTAGAATAACCCCCAAGGTTATTTTAGTGACAGAATCATCACTTGTCTTGCTTGTACATATGTATACTGACAATCTGATTTTGTCCTTATTTTTACTGTATGGTTATAGTTTACCAATAACACTATGACAACCAAAACACCTTGGATGTATGTCACTGAGGGGTAAATGTATGAAGCAGTGATAAGTTAGAAGTGTCCCATGGTAACCAATCAGCTGCACTATATATGCACTATTTATATTATGCAAATTATAGATGCTACTTCAGTGCTGATTGGTTGCCATGGGCCATGTCTCCGCTGGCTCACTTCTAATCCCTTAACACTGCTTCATACATTTACCCCACAGTGGTTTGTGCTCTCTAAATAGTATAAAGAGCGTATGCGCTGTAAACTACAATTCCTGGCAGCGTGCAGAACTGCTCGGTGTGACTTAGAGTGTGACCATACTAGGTATGAGGCTGGGAGCAATGAAAGAGAAGAGAGAGCCCGGGGCAAGGATGTGTCTATAGTAAGATAATAATTCTGGGGAAGAGCTGAGGGGAGGAGAGTGCTGTGAGATGAAGTGAGAGTTCTGTGAGGTGAACATTGAAGGGGGTGGGAGGCAGACATTTGGACCTTGTTGGACATTGCACTATTGTTATTGGTTGCAAAGCCCCCCCCCCCTCCGTAACAATTAAAGCTTCAGGGCCCCAATGGTTTAGGTAAATTATAATTTTTTGGGATTCTGCACATAAATTAGATTGATGCCCTCTAATAGGCGGGCAAGGGACCGCTGCGTATGGGTTTGCAACAGCGTGGATGCTATCCTGACCAACTGAGAGTCGTCATTTAGAAAAGAAGAAGGAAAAAAGAAGTTGTTTGCGGATGCACTCCTGATGGACAATTGGAGGATGCTCCAGCTACTTCTGCCCACATTTTAAACTTTACAAACACACTCTTTATTTTTTTTCTCACTATGGACCTTATTCTGATTAATTTGGTCCTCCATGCATTCGCACGGAGGACCAATGTTTTGGTGTCTGCACATGCCCGTTTCTCACACGCCGAGCGGGGGGGGGGGGGGGGGGGGGGCGGATAAGGGTGGGGGCACCAGCCAGCCCCGTTAGCATATGGGAATGCGCAGCGTTCCATGGGCGTTCCCAGGCGGATGAGGCAGTGACAGACATGCGGGGGGTGGGCAGCTGACATCACCGGATGTCAGCTACCCACCCTGTCCTTGCACAGGGTGCCCGCAATTTCGAGTGACTATATCGGTCACTCTGAACTGCGTGCAAGGGAGAAATCATTCGATGGTCGGCGTCATTCCAATGACTTCCCTGCCTGCGATGGATGATTATGTAAATCATCCATTCACTGCTGGGGGGTGTACTGCGTGCGAGGTTGGGCGGCCGGCACTGCGGGTGGAGGGCAGCGTCTGATGGACTTGCAAGGCTGTGAATTTCGCAGCCTTACGAGTCAACCAGAATAAGACCCTATATGTGTCTTTTGACCTCTTATTTCACTACATTGTGGGATAAGAGGTGCCCCCACGGTTTTAGAAATAGATGAAATCCTCATTGAGATTCTATACCAATTATCCATCAGGAGTGCATCTGCAAACAACTTCTTTTTTTCTAAACCCCAATGGTTTAGGTCTGCCACTGCGCCACTGCACATAGAGGAGAGGGAAATAAGATTTATAGGGATATGTAGACCTTCATTTTACCTGTCTTGCACCACAAGCTGTGAAATACGTCATTTCCAACATATTGGTAACAATGAAACTACAAATCATGGAAGGACGATGGTATAAATGGGTTGATAGGTTAACGAAACATATTTAACAAATAAATCCTTCACTTCTTCCCCATGCGATTAGGTCTGAATAACCCCCATAGTTCTTAATACAATGGAGATACTTTCTCTGCCCAGGAAGCTGCTATTGCTCCAGTAGATTGTGCTCGATATGATCTCATATTTGAATTTGTTAATGTTATAGGCTTTTTGAATGTAAGAATGTACCCATCTTGCAACAAAGGCTATTTGCCCTTTGCCATAAAAATGCTACTGTTCCAGAATCTAGATAAATGTTTTCCTCTAACCAAATCTAAAAAAAATGTAAAACATACTTTTGTATTTGGGAAAAGGAGCACAGTGTGATCTCCTGCTTTATATAAAACCGAGAAATAATTTGCCTTTCGACTGAGCAGCAGCATCAGGAGTTAGGATGCCATTATAACTTTTTATTGCAGGTATGCATCGCAAACATGTACTGAATAGTAAAAGGGTTCATAGGATGGACCTCAGTTTCTGGAGCCCAGACTATACTAGTACTGTAACCATGCAGGTAACCAGGCTTATCAAAAAAACAGAAGTGAAGACAGGAAATTAAATGTGGCAACTTAAAGGTATTGCTGTTGCAACCTATTTTTCTGTTTCAGTAAGGCTTGTGGGGCACTGGAAGTTTATTTTTTTATTTACCTTCAGTTCAGGCACATTGTCTTTGGGCTGCTGTACAGTTAAACTTTCTGCTACAGTTCTTTCTGTGGCTCTGCTCAAAGTCAGACAATTCTGAATTGAGACGTTAATTGAAGGCTCTTCTGTTTGGTTGGGGCATTCTGCCTGGCCCAGAGCTAAATACTGAAATTGCCCAGGCTACAGGGAGGTACTTTCCTTCTGGTAACTATGCCTAAGCAGTGGAGCGTCACAACCTTTGGTTTTCTGGTGACTCATCCATTCCAGGGTCTGCAGGAGAAGCGAGTGGTGGCAACAGGTCCTGGGCTGGCGTCTGATTCTCTGCTGTCTAGTGCTCTGGGCGGCAGTAAGGCCTCCTGCAGCACCGGACTCACTGTTAGCAACAACAACAGGTGCTCGGCTTCCAGTGTCCCTGTAAGCGCAGGAGTCTCACGTAGCGGCAGAGACACTCACGCGGACTCCTTAGGGTGCTCGCGCCGCACAAGAGGTGCATTTAAAGGATATTGTCCTGTTTGCCTCTGATCTGCTGCATGCTGCTAATCAGCCCTGTTTTAGTCAGAGCATTGCAGACCTGGGTGAGGCCATTAGGAACCTGTGAGGCTCTAGCTCAGTGCTGACAGCTGTAGCTCATTAGATCTCTATAAAAGGCACCTCCTGGTGCTCTGCTGGAGTATACAGGTAGGTTCACTAACCTGCTCCAGCATTTACCGTGACTTATCCAGAGATTCTTGACTACCTGTGATTGACCTTGGCTTGCTGTCCTGATTATTCTCTTGCCTCATCCCAGTGTACTGCGAACTGTGCCTCCTCGTGTATGACATGGCCTGACCGTGGACTTTCTATTGCCTTATCCTTCTGTACCTGCTTTGCCCATTTGATCCTGAAATGGCTATGAAGACCATGAGCTTTCCTGACTCCACTCCACTCCAGGTTACCAAGGTTTATAAGTCCTAAGTGGAGAACCTGATCAAGGGACCGCAACCGGCGTCTCTGGTGCGGCAAAGCCCATATGTCACTGGCGAGAACCATCAGCATAGTAAGATTTCGAACCTCTGCATCAGGTCTAGCCAATCCCTGGTCTGGTGATCAACGTCATGAGCCTGAGAGCGTGACATGGAGTATGCATTTTGGACCCTTCTATTAGGGTATGGCATTCACTAAAACTCAGTTGACCAGGGATTCAGCATCAAAGGGCACAATTCCCCCCCCCCCCCAAGCCCCTAGCAAATTCAAGTGCCTGACATGGTCCCTCTAAACCCAGTATGGTAGTTGGGGAGCAGTTGCTCCAGTTCAGAAACCTTTGGATGGAGTCTTATTCAGATTCCTGAGTGCTAGGCATAATTTACAGAGGTTATGTTATAGACCTTTGGGGTCTGTCTCCTCTGGATCCCAAGAAAAGAGTTGCATTGACACAGTCTATCATCTCTCTCATTTCAGAAAACTGCATCCCTCCCCTGTGTCACCGTTAGAGCAGAAACTGGGGTCTTACTTAAACTTGTTTTTTTGTTCTGTAACAGATTTTGAATCTCCGCACCTTGACCACCAACTTGTGTGTTAAACATTTTCAAATAGAATCTCTTTGATCGGTGACCCACAGCATCAGGGCACAATACACTTTTGGCCTCCTTGGAATTCAGAGACACATATCTCTACATTCTCATTGAGCAGGACATCATTCGCAGTCAGACACGATCACTATCAATTCCAGGCTGGGTGTTAGCACATTCCACTATGGTAGGGACTACCACCTGGGCAGTGTGACACAGAGATTTGGAGGAACAGGTCTGTCATGCAGCTGCCTGGTAGTCTGTTCACACATTTACGCATGTTTATTGTTTTCGTGTTTTTGCACCAGGTGAATACCAATTTGGCAGTACAGTTCTCCGGTCATACAGCCTGTGCATTACATCTCCTGGGGACGGCTGTTCAATGTCCAGAGGTCTAGTGTCCTACAAGCTTTGCTGAATGGGAAAAGAGGATGGTTAACAGACATAATAGAAAAAAGTTATGTTATCGGGCATCTCAGGTCCAACAACAAGAAGACAACCGACAAACAGAAGTATATATGAGTCTGTAAACAGACTTTTTCAAATTCAGGAATAATTGTTCCTGTACCAAAATTCCAAAGAAAGATGAGATTCTAGTTCCAATTTATTTTTTTAAACAAACATATGTCGCACTACACTTAAATTAAATTTAAACAGACAAATTGGCAGTTATGTCATGTAACCTAAGAAAGAAAGGAATATTACATTTATTGTTCAAAGCACAGAAAGATGAGGCACTACAGACATATCTCCTAAAGCCTTGATGGCTAACCTTGACACTCCAGCTGTTGTTGAACTACACATCCCAGCATGCTCTGCTTCAGTTTTGATATTTGGCCATGCTAAATCTGATGCAGTGCATGCTGGGATGTATAGTTCAACAACATCTGGATTGTCAAGGTTAGCCATCAAGGCCTTAAAGGCATTGGATGTTTTGCAGAACCATTGCTGGTTCACTAATTGAAAAAATGTCAGGATATTTTTACATATAATCTCCACATCTATCTCTTTTCTTAGTTAAACTTGCCTTTCCTGCCCAAAATAATTTTTCTCCATATGTGAGAGTGATATTGGTACCCTCTCTATTCCCACTAAAACTTAAATAAAAAATTGTCTCCAATGCACAATCTGGTGTAAACTCTGAATGATGGCTGCCGAGTTCTTAGATCACTCCAGGTCAAGGCCCGCTGCCTTACAATAGTTGCTAGACATATTCTGGGTCTCGTGGGCAGCATATGTTTCCTCACTTTTTCTCTTTGAGTCACCTAAACCTGAGCAGAATCATGTTTTATACTTTGGTTTCAACTTCTAAATCCTGACTACCGCAGGGAGACCAGTAACAGCATTAATTAGAAATCCAGACTGCTGGAAGTATGCCGGTGTGTGTTAAGTGAAGGGAGGTTATGTATAGGCACTGGAGTGGGGGGGGCACTTAGGTTTAGGTTGTTGGGAGGGAGGGTTAGGCACTTAGAAAGGGTGTCAGAGCTAGATTGCTAGGAGAGAAGGTTAGGGGGGAAAGGGAGGGTAAGTATACACACCTGACCCCTATTGGTACTCTGAACACCATCATCCCAACTGACAGTCATGTGTATGTATCCCCACATTGTGGAATTCTAGCATGCTACTATCTCCAACATGCCAATGATATATCTGTAATCGTTGAAGTCCACACTTTTAAGGTATTTTTCAGACCTTTGTGTTTATGAGGAACAAATCTTTGAAGGATCAGCAATTTGCATAGCTGGGATTTGGCAACATCACAATTGATTTTCACTGTTACCATTTTACTGCAACAAAGAAAGTGAGAGTTAAACAGCGATTCAGACATATCACAGGAAAGGGTGGATTCTCACAGCAATATTACCACTCCAGAGGATTCACTGAACATGGAACCTGATGGTTTTTAGAAAGACTGAGACAATGGTCCAGCTGCACTTCAAAAGAAAGTATAGACGTAGCCTCCCCAAGAAAAAAACAATAAAATGTAGCCATTTTTAATTAAGCAACCTAGAACTAACTACAATAACTGAATCTCTTCGGCAGACAAGATGTTAATACTCTCTTACAGTATCTTCTAGAAGGAGCTAAATAAATAAGACGTAGATTCTGATTGGCTGCCCATAGCAACATCCAATGTGAAATAGAACTCCCATCTTCGTAAATTTCCCCCTTTGAATGCCAAAGTTGCTGTGCGTAATGTGCAAAATATCCACTAAAAATGCCAGCATCGCTCGCAGCATTTGTGGTTTTTGGTGCAATATGTAACTTAATTTCAATTAATTGATTTCAGATAATTTTCCTACTTTAACTAAATTGATTCATATTCCTCGACTAGAACCCGGGCATTTTTAGCAGATATCGTGCACATCTCTTTGGCACTTAAAGGGTGAAAAACATTCCGTACCCTTATTCAGAACGATCAACCCAGTCAACCATGTGAAAGAATAAACTAAATATAAACAACATATGCATCAAAGCTTCTAGAGAGATAACCTAATAACCAATCAGCTGCTAACAGACAGGCTGTGTTTGAAAAATGACAGGAGCAGATTGGTTGGTACTTTATCTTTCTTCAGCTTTGATACATATGCCAAATTCGATATTTCCTTGGCTGCACAGTCTATTTTTCTGTTCGATTTTAAGAAAACGGGAGCGAACATCGAATGGAATGCAGATCAAAAGTGTCCTAAAAACCATTTGATGTGGATTCGATTTTGCTTCTATAAGCAAAATCGAATCAAAACAGGGAAAAATCGAAGCGTGTGTACACAGTTTAAGACCTCTTTTTTCAACATATTTTACCTTCCAATTTGTGATTTATAAGAGATCATCCAATGTTAAACAAAACTTGCTGTCCATGTTTCCTAAATCCAGTTTAACAAAACAAGAAACCTGTCTCAGGCATCTCATACCCCTTTCACATCGCACTTTTAAAACGGTATATTGCAGTTTTTTTCCCATTTTAAAATGTTTAAGGCTGCAATGTGAAAGTGCCAGAGTTGATTTACCAGTTAAAGTTAACCGGTATTTCAACACGGTTAAAAAGCAGAGTCCTACGCGTTTTGAAGCCGTTTTTTGGGCAGTTTGAACAGCTCTATTTCAATGGCTTGAAACATGTCCCTTGGGGGTTAAACGGGTTGAATTTTGAATGGTATTAAATGATTTTTAAAACAGTTTTCACCTGCAATGTGAAAGGTCTCAAGGCTCAGACCCGCTTTAAAGTCCCATTTAAGAATACCGTGTCATTACCCATTTCTGCAATGTGAAAGCAGTATAAATCAGGGATAAAAATCAACAACTTCAAATCACGTTGCCCATAATATTTAAAAGATTAAGGAAAATACCACCTGTGCTAATAATTACATCATGTATTTGTTGTTGTGGTGGTCTGCAATACATGGGAATAACTTCCAGCCCCCTTAAAGATATATGGTCGGCAATTTAACAATAAAAAGTTTGACGGTCAATAGGTGGACACATGAAAAAAGGTTGACATGTACAAAAAGGCAACATATACAATTGGTCAACATGAGAAGTCTTTCACCTTTTTTTTATCCAAAACAAGTGTTTTTTCATACTGTACTATCCAAGTGGACAAAGGTGGAGAATATAATAGTGCCCGAAATGCAGCGAGCTAAGCAAGCCAAGTGAGGGGACATGGTACACTTATGCTGTGTCCAGCATACAAAGAAAACCTTATGTCGACCATTTCCATGCAGACCTAATCACTGTCAACCTTCTTATAGTGGACCATATGACCCATAACCCCTAAAGACCCACATAAGAGAATAGCCTCCAGTACATTAACAAGGGTCTAGTGTGAAAGAGTCTAAACATTTTTCTGTAGTGTACCAAAGTTAGCATAGAGCACTAAAGTTTATTTGCATTGAGAGAGTAACCAAGGAAGTAGCAGGCAGAAACCAGGATGTATCAATTAAAAGCTTTACCACCAAATGGATTTAACATTGATCTGGATCTTCTGCCTTTTTAGAAAATGGTCATTGCAGGATTCAGACTATTTCTATTAGTAATTTCAATGGATGCATACACTGACTTTTATTCATTTTTATACAGTACCTTTATTGCTTATATAACAAGGCATTCCATCACGTTCACTGCATGTACTGTATGTAATAAATTGGCATACTTGTACAAAGGTCTGTTGCTTTTACAGCATTTACCATTTGTCATTGTTGCACAAGTTATTAGTCTTTGCACAAACAAGAAAAAAAGGCTAAGATACAGTGCTAGATTTTTGCTGAATTGTTTTTAATTCAAACTATCTAAGAACATTTAATAATAAAATGTGCTCCTGCTTCTGATGAAGGCGTGTAAACACGCTGAAACGCGTTGAGCCACAGCATTCCCATTCCAGCCTGCACTTGGAGAGACATTCCATCTCACACCTCCTCCAGCCATTCTTGGAGCCATCATACCAGACCCTGTCCGGACCAGTTTACACCACCATTTTGGATCCCACCATTGAGTTTCACTCTGCAGTACTCAAACTGGGTATTGGTATACCACAAAACTGCATTATTCAAAAATCTGAGTGACTTTTGGTATCCATCACTGGGTAATCACCAGGACTTTGCTCAATTCTTCCTAAAAGGGACATTCAAATCTGGTAAATATACATCCATTGGTGTTGATTTGAATAAAAACTGATTATCTCCAATACATTTGAATGCTAGCTGGAATTATCCCCATTTATTATCACCTTTTACCCAAAAAAATATATATATATATTATTTGGTACTTATGTAATATCTGGACTACCGTTTTTCTTATGAGACCGCGTCCCCTCGCGGGGCTCGCTGCGCTCACCACGCTTCGGGCACGGTGGCTCGCTGCGCTCGCCACACTATATAAAATCAACTCCATGCGTAGTTGGATAGTAGGGGTATGAAAAAATGGGGTGCATTTAACATGGGAGTCCAGATAATACATAAGTACCGATATTTTATTATTAAATGTTCTTAGATAGTTTGTAATAAATTCTTTTCAGCAAAAACCTAGCGCTGCATCTTAGCCTTTTTTCTCGTTTCTGTACTCTTTGGGAGCTTTACACCCTCCCGATACAGCAGCTTTAGCAACACTGGTGGTTCCCCTTTCTGCTTTACTATTAGTCTTTGCACATCCTGGTTGTTATGTATACATAACAATATTATACATTATTCTATCTTTTTCAGTGAATTATATGGGGTTTATGATAAATGCTCCCTTTATATATTTTATAGTTGTTAGCTCCCATATATGGTCCTTAAAAACATTTCAGGATACTGCATTGTCCATCTTACACAATATATACAGTATTAGTTATATCACTCTCCCTCTTATGCACATTACATGCTCACCCTCATTAATTTCAAAGTACTAAAATGTAGTTTTTTTGTTAAATTGTGTCATTTTTATTTTAAATTTTCAAAACATACAAACATTAAAACAATGCAAAGAAAAAGAAACTTAAAATAAAAAAAAGATAAAAATTATGAAGCACTGTCCAATCTTTTTGCAATTTAAAACCAGCTGTGGATTTAATGAAAATGCATCAAATACATCATAAGAGATACAGATGGAGCGCCTCTTTTCCTTGGCCGGGGATCGCCAGAATGTCCTCGCTGTCGCAGAGGTGCTCCATCTGACTGGGTCACGCGTGCGTCTCACGCGCATGCGCATCCCAGTTTCAGGACGGCGCCGCCACTTAAGGGAGACTGGCAGGGATATGGGGGACAGCGGGGCGGCTATGACCCGTAGACAGATCCATAGCGACGGGGCGCACAAGCATCTCATGCGCCTGCACCGGGAGCCGGCCGCTACTATCGCCAGCCCCTGCAAGAATGAGGCCGGCTCCATCTGTACTCAACGTTTCCGTCCACTAGGGACCATCATCAGGAGTTATAGCAGCATAATCAATCCAGTGTAATCAGCACAGCAGAACCACGCAGCATTTCCTACAGCCTGCAGGAAATGCTGCATGGTTCTGCTGTGCTGATTACATTGGATTGATTATTTATTTTATTTATTAACAGTTTCTTATATAGCGCACACAGATTCCGCAGCTGCTGCTATAACTCCTGACGACAGTCCCTAGTGGACGGAAACGTTGATGTTCAAGTGGACATCTGCACGTGTTCTATATCTGTACTGTTTCACTTGTTACCTATCTGTCTGGTGCAATCACCAAGTGGCGCCACTGAATGGCTGCCTGGGTGCTGTGCAGCTCAGCAAATATATGTTCCCCATGTCTATCATCAGGATACACATATTTGTAGGTGTTAGATAGATATATATATATATATCTATGTACTGTCACGGTTTTACTTGTTCCTATCCTGGCTGTTACACAGCAATCCAAATCTAATTCCTAGTATACACAAGTATACCTGGCCAAATAAAGCTGATTCTGATTCTCAGAAAGATTACCAAACTCTGATTCCCAGCTCTGCTGCAATAGGGGCAGAGTAGAGGACTGATGGTATGACATTAAAAAAGGTTTACAAACAAGAGAGTCCGTTGAGGGCTTAAATGTAAAAGGAAAGATTTTAATGGGGACTGATGGATACATATTTCTGGTAGTCAGCGTGTGGCGAAGTTGCAAAAACTTAAATATGAAGCGGGAAGACTAAACTATCTTAACTGGGTGAAAATTTTAAGAATCCCATCTTGATATAGTTGGTCAATCATAGTAATACTTTTACTGTCCCACACCTCTCTAGGACAGAGGGAGTAAAGTTCTGTCAACTGGCAGGAACCCCATAAGAAAGTATCCTGGTCAAAAGCATGAAAATGTATTAATATAGGAGATGCCCGCCAAATATTCAGGACCTGGATAAACAAGGGGGGATCAGTGCTAGCAAATCTGTCACCCAACAATACTTGCATTGGTGTATGACCTGGTAATACCTGAAAGACTAAAAGGGCCAGAAGGGAGTCCTGAATACTGTCCTGCACTCACAGCCATAGATGCGCCAACTGAGCTGCAAAATAATAGTATTGAAAATGAGGAAGCGCGAAGCCACCAGAGCCTTTAGACCCGGTAAGCACATCCAACCATATACGTGGCCTTTTGTCCATCCATATCAAAGTGGAGATCATACAGTTTACAGAAGATGGAAACGAGAAGATAAATTGGGGCCTGCAAAAAAAAAATATAAAGGATTTAGGTTGTACTCCCATTTTAATTAAACTAACCCGCCCTGTAAATGTGAGGGGGAGTGTACACCAGGATCTAGTCCTTTCCCTTTAATATGAAAACAAAAGGTAATAGATTTATATTGTATAGAAGGATATTGTAGTCTTTAATGGCATTAGACACCCAAATTCCCAGATATTTAAAAGAATCAACCCACCCCAGAGGAAGGGAAATCAAAGGACTGGAAGGAGGACTGCTTCTAAGGGGAAGAATAGATGATTTATCCCAGTTAATATTGAGGCCAGAATATTTCCCATAGGTGTCAATAACCAGTAATACTGCAGGCATAGCTGTTGTATAATTGTGAAGGAAGTGTAACATGTTGTCTGCATACAAAGCTACTATGTCCACCCGATTACCTAATGTAAGGACGACAATATTAGGATGAGTACGCAGAAGACATGCCGGTGGCTCTATAGCTAAAGCACAAAGGGCTGGGGACAAAGAGAAACCCTGTCTAGTACTTCTAGACAGTACAAACTGAGGAGAAATAAAGCCATTCACAGGAACATGAGCAGGTTTGTGATATAGCAATTGAATCCATCTCAAACACCGATCCCACTCCCATACATTGCAGGACTTCCCAAAGGCTTTCGCTGCGTCCAGGGATACTATAACAGAGGAGGACTCCTCCCCGTGAGAGGCCGGGAGATCTGAATAAAAACATCTAATATTAAGAGGTGGACTGTCCCGGTATAAAACCAGCCTGGTCTGAATGTACCAATTTAGTGATAACCTTATTGAGATAGATACTGTGTTTCCCCGATAATTAGACCTACCCCGATAATAAGCCCTACCCCAGATTTTGGACGCTGGTCCAAAATAAGCCCTCCCCCGAAATTAAGCCGTATCAAATTTCCCATGTAATTTTATGTATTTTATAAGTGTAGCCCCCGCTCAGCCCCGCTGACCCCCGCTGCCCTCCTCTCACGCCCACTCACCTCGCCTGCAACACCGCGGCTCCCGTTCCCAGGGATGCATTGCGGTAGGCGCGGCGTGACGTCATGCCGCGCACATCACGCGGCTGCTGCTCAGCACACAGCGCCGGCTGGTCGAACAATACCGTTACAGTACGGTAATCCATTTAAAGAGATCCCCTTACACAAACAGGTGGGGGCATGTACGTTACATTATGGATGACTGGGATGGGAATTGTGGACTGGGGCATTTTTTAAGCCCTCCCCCGAAAATAAGACCTATGGTCTTTTTTGAGGAAAAATAAATAAATAAGACAGTGTCTTATTATCGGGGAAACACGGTAGCAGCCGGGGGGGGGGGGGGGGGGGGGGGGGAGGGAGGCAGATGCCCCTTGATTAGATCTCCCCCTGATCCAAGGCCCCTAGATTTCTGGGCAACTGCTCAGTGTGCCCATGTTAATATGGTGCTCGTTAATATGGGATGTCTGAGGATTTGCAGGGTTTTGGTGCATATGGGGCTAATTTGTGACAAGTGGAAGATCTAAAGCCCCGTACACATGTGGGAGATATATTGCTCAGCCATATCTTGCTCAGTGTCTCCTTTTCATCAGTGACCAGAGATGGTCGCTGGTGAAAGAGAACCTCTGCCAGGGGAGCAGCAGAGGTAATCAGCTGGTCGCAGGAGCAAGCTCCTGCGACCAGCGATTAGAACGGGGCTGAAAACGGGAGCGCGCACCCGGCGATTTATCCCAGCACACTCCCATCACTGGCAATACGGTCGCCAGCGACCATATTACCAGCGATTTCAGCCCCTATCGCCCCCGTGTGTACACAGCTTAAGAAGCATGTGATGGCGGTTTGGGATGAGCAATGTGGGCAAGTCAAATTTTCTTTCCCTTTTCTTATTGTATTCTTGAAACAAATGGCAATGTGCAGTCCTCTCAATGTTGTGCTCATGAACTATACCAGATAAAGCAGTGGTCAGGGAACTCGGTCCTCATTACCCCACACAGTGCATGTTTTGCTGGTAACCCAGCAGGTGCACAGGTGTACTAATTACTCAGACACATATTATAAGGTCCACAGGTGGAGTTCATTATTTCACTTGTGATTCTGTGAGGAGACCTGCAAAACATGCACTGTGTGGGGTAATGAGGACCGAGTTCCCTGACCAATGAGATAAGGTAACATCGTTCCACTGCTGGGAGTTCTTCATTTAAAATACAGTTCATCTTTTCCAGGTCATCTGAGAGGTGCACTCATTACTCACTGACACATTTTAGAAGAGCCACAGGTGGAACTAATAATTTCACTTGATTCTGTGAAGAGACGTGCAAAACATGCACTGTGTTGAGGACAGACTTTGAGAACCTGTGATTTGATTTTTATAATTAAATTGTGCAAGATTCTTTTACAATAAATGGTTGCTACCAAATATTGAATTTGTGGATGACCTATGTGTATTGTGCCACCTATTTTTTTGTTAAATGAATTTTTGCCATTGATTTAAGGAAAATTTTTGTATTTGTTACATATAATTAAAATGCTTAAAATGTTAATAAATGTGAGTGGTGTTTTTTGTTTTAAAGGTATACAGTACAATCCACATATAAAGAACATTGAACATTTGTAACAATCAAATAAAGGCTCATCATAAGCTCCACACACACGGTGATGAGATTGCTGTTCTTTAATTCCCTTCAACAGGCTCTGAAAAATTACAAAAGGAGGACCGGGATACATAGTATGTAAAGTATGTAAGAAAGCAGGCCTAAGAGGGTTATTTATAAATGGTGATGTTTGCTCTATAGATGGTTTCATATACTGCATTTTGTCGAAATGGTATTTCTTACATACAGTAGATGTTCCAAGCATTGCACTGTATACATCTTCTCTCCCATAGTCTCCCAAGTCCATAGTATATACCACCATAAGTTCACCAAACATGTAAGAAGGTGGTTGAATCTATAAATCTGTACTAGCAAGAAGACCCCTGGGGAATCCAAGCTGTCCCTGCTTACTGTTGCAATTAGGGTGGCCAATCCCGGGATCGTCGGGATCCCGGGATTTGGCCCCAAAATGTCCAGGATTTCCATCCCGGGATTGGACTATCCAATCCCGGGATTTAGGGATTGTACAGTCTATTACTGGGTGCTCAGACGCTACCCGGCTGTTACCGACGCAGAGGGGAACGTCCGAGAGGGGTCAGACAGGGAGAGGATTCCGGTCATTCCCCCTCCATTATTCCGTGACACTGACTGGAGGGGAGACGAGCGGGTTTCAGCACCGGAAGTACAGCACTGTGGCCTGTGCAGAGTGACCTATGGGATCCCGATTCCCGGGATTGAAAAAATGCTCCGGGATTGGCATCCCTAGTTGCAATACACCACAGAGACCAATCAAACTTGTCAGTAACAGGCAAGTTACTTAGCTTAAACACCAAAACACTACACCAGTGGTAGCCAACCCTAGCCCTCGAGAGCTACCAACAGTTCACATTTTCCAGACAACCTAGCTGCTGTACAACTGCACTCATTAATCACTGACACATTTTAAAAGATACACAGATGGAGCTAATTAGCTCACTTGTGATTCTGTGAGAAGACCTGCAAAATATGCACTGTTGGTAGCTCTCAAGGACTAGGGTTGGCTACCCCAGCTCTACACGGTTCTACTCACATTTGATACTTTCAGCTGAGAGACAGAAAGAAGATAGGGTACTTGTGTATTATCACGGCGCCCATCACATCACATCGCATACCACTAAATAGATTTTCGCGTGAAAAAGGCAAAATGTATAAATAAATATTGCATCGCATGCCAGCAAATAGCATGCGATATGATCGCATGCGATTTTTAATTGTACAAGCACCCTGATGGGTGCATACAATGTTAAATGCCCCCCCCCCCCCAAATTGTCAACACGACCCCCACTATCAATGACAACCCAAAGCATGGTAAGCGGCGGCGGTATGCGTCCTCCGACCTTTTCATACCCCCACTATCCACGTCGGAGTGGAGTTGATTTTAGATAGTGTGGTGAGCACCGCAAGGGGATGCGGAATACATGTAAAGTCATCCGCATGCACTCGGCACGCTTCGTGCTCGGTAGCTCACTGCACTCGCCATACTATCTAAAATCAATTCCACGCCAACGTGGATAGTGGGGGTATGAAAAGGTCGGAGGACGCGTACCGCTGCGCTCGCCACTTTTCGGGTTGGCATTGATAGTGGGGGTTCATTTAACATTGTAAGCACTCACAAGGGTGCTTGTACAATAGAAAATCGCTGCGCATGCGATGTACTACGATCAACCTATTGGGCGCCGTGATAATACACAAGTACCAAAAATAGGTAAGAAGAAACTTTTTAGAGGTATTTGTGTCTACTCTGCTAAAATTGTCAACCCATGCTGTATATAATAGCTGCTATAGAGCTAAAATGGAAGTCTTCTATAGTATGCAATTGGTCAGAAGCAATGTTGATATTCACGCAAATTGTTGATATTTTAAAAATGTGCATGCATCTAAGTAGCTAAAAGAAAATTGCACAGCGCATGTTGTCTACCATGTGAGTGTGCAGTGTTGCAGTACTGCTCTGCTTGAGACACACTCTCTCAGATATATATATATATATCTATGAACCATATTGGGTGTTCCTGGGATAATAGGCTATTTATACACACAGAGATACAGTATTGTGGGAGTGTTGCGAAAATGGTTGTGTACTCATGCCTAATCACTTACACTGGAGGCCACAAAGTTGTCATTTCAGGCCTTGCAGAATAAATTATTTTAGAACATTAAGTTTTTGGGGTTTACGTAAACTAATTTTTAAAATGTTGGTGACATACATCAAGCCTACTTTCGTGAACAACTTTTCTAGTCGCACACTCTGCAGCACCAGGGGTCTTTATTGCAATTTTTTACACTGCAAATAGGACACATGCAGCTTTTGCTGAGCTGATTAAAATGATTTGTGGCATGCATGTTTTTCAGTTTGAGAATGCAGCTGTATCTGATTAGGTTACAGTCTTTTCCGGTTAAACATTGTAATATTCCATTTCTTATGCAAATAAAGCAACAATCACTATTTTGACCAGCAAAGTGTTGCATGACCTTTTGGGCATTCTATTATAAATAATAGAAATGTCCCATACACAGCATACGTGGCAACTGTAATAAAAAAAGGTACTTGTGGATTATCACGGCTCCCATCGCATGCCATATATAGTGGCATGCGATTGGATGCGATTTTTGCAGTTTTTAACCATTTTTACAAGATCGCATGCGGTTTTTTAACAGAAAAGCAGCGAGCGAACCACCGAGGCCGAAGCGAGCTCCTGTGAAGGTATCCGTGTCCGCTCGCCACGCTACAGCCTCGGTGGCTCGCCACACTTTCTATTCTCAACTCCACGCCGACGTGGATAGTGGGGGTATGAAAAGGTCGTAGGACGCGTACCGCCGCCCCTCGCCACGCTTCGGGTTCACGTTGATAGTGGGGGTGGTACAGCCTCAAAAATGACATTTGGGGGCCATTGAACATGTTTGATACTAATTTCAATGCATTTGGATGCTTTTCTGTTAAAAAACGCATACGATCAAATTGCATGCGATGCGATTTTTTGCTATGCGATGCACATCGTGGGAGCCGTGATTATCCACAAGTACCTAAAACATTTTTTGGTACGGTACTTATGAGTTATCCGGGCGCCCGATTTCTAAATCGGGTCGGATCGGGCACATCGCATCGCATGCGACCATCGGATGCGATGCGATGACCCGATTTTTCCATAGGAATCAATGTTAAAATGGACTGAGTCCATTTTAACATGGAATTCAATGGGAAAAAGGGGTCCTTTTCATACCCCTACTATCCAAGTGGGCATGGAGATGGATATAAACCTGTAGCGAGCCACCGAGCCCGAAGCGTGGCGAGCGTAGCGAGCCCCGCGAGGGGACACAGAATACCGTCCCCTCGCGGGGCTCGGTGGCTCGCTACGCTCGCCACAGGTTTATATCCAACTCCATGCCCACTTGGATAGTAGGGGTATGAAAAGGACCCCTTTTTCCCATTGAATTCCATGTTAAAATGGACTCAGTCCATTTTAACATTGATTCCTATGGAAAAATCGGGTCATCGCATCGCATCCGATGGTCGCATGCGATGCGATGCGATGTGCCCGATCCGACCCGAATTAGAAATCGGGCGCCCGGATAACTCATAAGTACCCATTTTTTTTATAATTCTGTAGCTGTGTATCTTTTAAGTTTCAGCATTGGTTGACAAATGAAATTATAGCTCTGTCTCGAATAGCTTTTCATATAAAAAAATAAAAAGGTTTTTAAATTCAAGGCAACAGTAGAATTTTCCTTTACAAAATGTTGTTGGACATGGCTTTTCCTGCATGTGACAATTACATTTTGTGACATTTGGATTGTTATCAAATAAAATTTCTTAAAAATGGGCTAACAAATGATACAAATGTCCTGTATGTGATAGTAGAGTGGCCTTTTTTAGATTTCCAAAAGCATAAAATGTTAGTTTATCTATTAATCCTGAAAGAGTGTTCAAAGGATAGTCTTGGGATCCACAATAAATGCTTTAAACAGTCATCCTATGTTAGCTTCTAACCTTACAGAAAAAATATAGAATGCAAAACAGTTGACATTCACCGGTCAATTTAAAGAACCTTTACCTATCAAATGTTTGCAGTTTGCCTCTGGGCTTATGGGAAATTTGCAGAGCAGATGTAAAAATTCTGTAATCAGTTCAGGGCCCACTGTAAATAAAATATTTCTCTAGAAATTGGGAAGATATGAGAATGCTTCAGATGCTTAGCAATTTCCCTACTGCGCATGAGTGAAATGCCAGGAAATAGGCAGGTGTGCAGTGCTGCAGCCACCAACGTGGAACTCCAGAGAGGTATGTATTCAAGATATGGTGATAGGGTGTGTGGCTTTGGCACCGGACACCTTTCACCCATTATCAGTACACCACTGACTAGTATAATTATAAACCACGGCAGGAATATAAACTTTTAATAAAGGGTTGGGGGAAAAGAGTTATTTATAAGCTTGTCTCTTCACACACTCTAACTGGGACATTGTAATGTCGGTCATCCTCCGTTATAAGCGTTACAACAGGCCAGTGTGCCTGGTCATCAGGATATTGTGTAATAAATTCATCTGTTCCATATTTGTACAGTCTGTAGACTTTTATGGTCAACTGCAATGCATATCCAAGAAGAAACATTTCAACCTAAAATGAAAAAAAATAAAAATTTGGTGAATGTACTGTATAATGCCATATGTCAAACAGATGTGTCATTTGCTCATTTATGCTGTTGTTCGACCAGGACAGTGTAAGATAAAATGGTCACAGACAACCTTGTACAGTTGCTGAAATTCATGACAAGAATGGGGAGACGTGGTTACGCTAATCACTATTTGATGCACTGGTGTGGTGAGTGATACAGTACCTCACATGCCGCTGGTCAATTTGCATATATAAATGCAATTACATATTGCACAGTTGTATACATTAAAAACCCATTTGTAAAGTTTTTCCTTCCTAAAGTACTCTCCTATCTTATCAAAAGCAAAAAATTTAAAAATTCAATGGTGCATGCAAGTAGCAATGTATTTTCATCCGATCACAAGTAGAAAAAAAGTCTCCTGCATGTAGCTACGATGCCAACACTGTGACTGAAGTTGAAAGCTGGGATCCAACATCGGTCATAATGTTCCACTTACTCACCTGGACCATGGAAATGGGGGATGCGAGGCAAGGAAATCTGTGTGATAACAAACAGACCCCTGGCTCTTACCTCCCCAATACAGAGGGTGGCAGCCAGAGGGGAAGTGCTGGAAAAATGGACATTATGCAGCAGCAGCAGATTTACGATAACAGGGAGCCAGCATGCAGCCACAGACCTATGTTAAGGTTAGGCTCTGAAACTCTATGTATGTACAGCTGATTAAAAAACGATGTACTAAATCAAGGTGATTTCATCATTGCAGGGTGAGCTACTTTTTTACTTGGCGTCACCTCAGTTTTTAATTGACAAATAAAATGGGTATAAGTAGCAGAAGTGTAAAGCATAATGTACAGATATGTCCTCATACATTGTTGCCATGATGTGTACATGCATGGTGCGAGAATATTAGGGGTACGCATATAGATGGAGTCGCTCTCTTCGTACCCACCAGCCACTTGTGCCAGGGGGCTGTCGATCGGCACCCCGGGAGCCGCTCAGATGAGAACAGCTCCATCTGTATGCAAACAGCCGCTATACATTGACTTTGACTAGGGGACCAGCCAGTGGTAATTAGCGCAGCATGCCAGACACTGGATTCTGCAGCAGCAATATAGAGTTTGTGGATACATCGGTAATATGGATAAAAGAAGGGAAGTAATCGATCCGCCTGGGTTGGGGAAGAGAGCTGAGTATTCAGGAAGTAAGCTGAGGGAACACCTAACAAAGGATATGGGCAGATCACCAAATAAGGAAATACAGATTTTATCTAAAGTACTAAAATGTCAGATTCTACATAAGAAACCAGGCGGATTACTGCTAAATAATCCACTGTCAAAATGTGTGTCCTTACAAAAGCATAACATGGAACACTCCATCACAACAACAATGCTGGGATTTAGTCCTTCCATATATTTTCATTCTGTTACTGCATCCAAAGTTGTAACAGTCAATGAATAACAAAATACTGTATGCTGGAAGCTTCACTTTTACTCACATCATTTCCATATGTGACAAATGTTTTGACGACACATTCGTTAAGTAGCAGAGTTAAACAATATTGACTCATCACTACACAACAAAGTATGTGGTGTCTTTTAAAATTCAGATTGTGTATTTTAGTTGTTATTGTAGTAAGTATAACCAAGGAAAATTTTAAAAAAAATGAACATTTTGTCACTCACACTATGAGGAGACTAATCAGGTCTCCGTGATGAGGCTGGTTGGCTGCATAACTGTGGGTTATACTGCACTATCACGAAACGGAATGGGATCATTCGTCAGACTGCATTTAGGTCTACAGTCATTAGGTCGACCCCACTAGGTCGACTGGCAGGAAGGTCAACGTGACTTAATGTCGACATGGGCCAAGCTCGACATGACTTAAGGTCGAATTTGCATAAAGGTCGACATGAGGAAGGTCGACTGGTCATATGGTCGACATGGGTTTTTCACTGTTTTTTATCCGAATGTCGACACAGTCGACATGGACACAGTTGGCAATGAGAATCCGACCCTCGCTTGCAATGCTTCGGACACACATGCGCTCGGCACACTATTTTATTCTCCCACCGCGCCCTAGTGGATGGTAGGGCATGAAATACCGCCTGTCGGCACATGTCGACTCAAAAAACAGTGAAAAACCCATGTCGACCTTATGACCAGTCGACCTTCCTCATGTCGACCTTTATGCAAATTCGACCTTAAGTCATGTCGACCTTGGCCCATGTCGACCTTAAGTCAGGTCAACCTTCCTGCCAGTCGACCTAGTGGGGTCGACCTAAGTTCATTCTAATAGATGACCGCATCCCCACGAAACAGCCAACATCCCTATAGTAACTTGAGGTGAGAGACAGCCATGAGGCTAATCTCTACAAAGAACAGTGGATATTGTGATGAGATATGCTGTTTCAACCTGCAATACCTAAATCCCAGGGCTGCCGAGTGCAAAAGGGTGTAAGGAATTTGACAGTAAGATGTTGAGTGTATTCCCTTTTTAATAAGGTCTGTTTTGGCCAGAGGAAGGGTGATACTACTTGCTCTAGAAACATTAACAATATTAGTGCACCTCAGCCTGCTGATTGGATTGTTATACAGGGTGTGCTGTATTCGGTCTCCCCTAAATTCGGACTTAATCCTACATAGTACAAGTGACATTGAAGAACCATTTCAAGTGTAGTTCGAAAGGAAAAAAAAAAAAAAAAAACAACATCCCCTATAATATCTTCCCCACTGCTTATAAAAAACCTTATTTTGTGTGGCAGGTACAATGCCAACCCTTTTTGTTCCTTAGTTCTTAGTAAGGATATTCATTTTTACGCCCAATTCAAATATCTCTCTCTACTGACATAAGGTCCACAGTTTAATCTACAATCGGGAAACTAATGTAAATACAATGTCTATATAACACATTTTCTCTAGTCTTTAATGCAATGTTTTGTTTCTTTGAATTGATACATATTTTAATCTTTGCAAACAATTTTGGGAAAGCTTACAAAATATGTGTACGATCTCAGTCACTGAATTTGAATGCCAAGCAATCACTTTCTTGCACATATTTAGTGCCAGTTACATGTCCCCAATAGTGCTGCCTGCATATTTCATTAACAAGTTTTATTTATATAGTGAGATTTCTCCAACAGGAAAATTCTATGACCACAAATAGCTTTTAATATTTTGTTTAACCACACCCCCCCCCCTCCCCACAAAACCACAAAGAAAATTTACCGACCTAAAAAAACATTGGTACTTGTGTATTATCACGGCGCCCACGATATTAGGTTGCACGACATATAATCGCATGGCATACACCTGATGCGATTTTAAATTACAATGTTAAATACACCCCCGCTATGAACGCCAACCCGAAGCGTGGCGAGCGCAGCGGTACGCGTCCTACTACCTTTTCCTACCCCCACTATCCACGTCGGCGTGGAGTTGATTCTATATAGTGTGGCGAACGCAGCGAGCCCCGCGAGGGGACGCGTATTACTTTACATGTATTACGCTACCGATCGCTGCGCTCGCCACACTATATAAAATCAACTCCACGCCGAAGTGGATAGTAGGGGTATGAAAAGGTCGTAGGACGCGTACCGCTGCGCTTGCCACGCTTCGGGTTGGTGTTGATAGTGGGGGTGCTTTTAACATACTAAGCACCCATCACTTTTAATTATGTTATAGGGGCCACTTTTTACATTGAAAAACCCATTAGGGTGCTTATACAATTTTAAATCGCATACCATTGTATATGCGATATGATGGCATACAAAGCCATACAATTTAAAATTGTATAACATCGCCTGCCATCGCGTAACATCGCATCGCATGCCTTATGGTCTGCGATGCGATGGGCGCCGTGCTAGTACACAAGTACCAAAATATTACTTATATTATTAAAAACACTTTATTGAATTGGATATTAATATATTTAATTTATAAGCACAAATGTATATGAAGGGCTCAACTAATCCCGGGGGCCATGTCGTGACCAGATTCTGCTTCCTGGGGACTAGATTTTTTTTTGCACTGACAGACTAGCGGCAGTGGTGCCCTGCCCAGCTGTATTTAGGCCGTGGCAATGAGCATGAAGCCCCTGGCATTGAGCAAGAAACCCCTAATCAATGAGCATGTAGGTAAACGACCCAGGTGGCATAATGGGCATCACGGTGTGTGGCACACTGTCTAATGGTGAAGTGTGTCTAAGGGGCACTACTTTTGTGGTGTAATGTAAATTGGTGCGATTATATGGTCACGCCCTAAAATTTTTGCAGCGCGCACATTTGGGATCTAAATTAAAACGCACACACCCATTTACTCCTGGCTCTGTCCCATCACATAAGACTATGCCAGGCAAGTGGTTAAGTCTTAATGATAGGCAAACTGAAACTAACAGTTTACAGATCCAATATAATGGGTTAGAAATAAAAGTGTTTGACTTAAGTATTATGGTTTCAATTTTGTTGCGAGTTAAAAATTTTTTAAGATTACAGCATGTTAAAAGAAAATCCTAAATCCAGCGGTGGCTCCTACCTGTGAGTAGGAGGGGGGCTGCCGCTGGCCAAGCAGTTGGGTCTGCACCAGAACCTGCTGCCAGGTGTCCCGATGCCTGTACAATACAGTTGTCAGGAGCCTGCCCGGCGCACATGTGCAGTTCCAGTCGTGGTACTGCTCATTTGCAAAAGCCTCACTTCTATGGGCTATGGCGTATCGGCTGTAGCCCATAGAAGCAGGCTAGGACTGCACAGTAGGGAGTGGTTTCTTATAGGAAGCCAGCTCTCTGACTGACTATCACAGCCTGGACTGGCAGTACCGGAGGGAGGGAACACCGCCCAATGGAACTGCCTGTTATGCGGGTGACTGTCAGGTAGGACTTCCAATAAGAAATCACTGCCACTCACAGTGAATCCAATAGCTTCACTAACGCTGAGGAAGTGGCTGGTTTTACCTGAAGCCCATAGTTAAAATCCTCCACTGAGTAAATCCACTATATCAGTTTTTCAAATTATTCCAAAACCCATACATTCCATAAAGTGAAGAAAAAAAAAAATTACAGAGTGTGCCACGCACCGTGATGACCGTTACCCAGTGTGCCACACACCGTGATGCGCATTATGCCACCTAAGTGTCCTTTACCTACATGGTCATTGCTAGGGGTTTCTTGCTAAATTCCAAGGGCTTCATGCAGGAGTTAAATGCTGACACCTGCGGGAAGGAGACAGCCATCAGCCAGGCAGAACTGAAAGCGGTGAAAGCTGGGGCTGCCCAGCTGTATTCAGACTCAGAGCAGGTCCGAGGCTATTTTAAAAAAGTGTGCTGGCTCATGAGTCAATTGAAGCTTGCAGTCCGGCAGCCAATCAGGAGCAGCCGTAGGCTGGTTTCACACACTCCGGCTCCTGCCGGACGGCGAAAACCCACACGGCCAGGGAGCCGTGCCGCACTCAGCAGATTACAATGGTGGGGATGGCCACAGCCCGGCAGCCGTCCCTTCCAGTGATGGGATCCGGCTGCAGCCGTGCGGCCGGGCCGTGGCCGTCCCGTGTGAATGGACACAATAGTGTCCATTCACAACTAATGTGTGCGGCACGGCTCCCTGGCCGTGCGGGATTTCACCGTCCGGCAGCAGCCAGAGTGTGTGAAACCAGCCATAAAGGCTCCTGATTGGCTTGTGAGCTAGCGCAAAATTTAAAAATAGCTGTGGACCTGCTCGGAGCCTAAAGACAGCCGGGCAGGGCACTGCTGCCGCTAGTCTGTCAGGAAGCGGAGTTGGGGGAAATCACTGCCCGTGCTGATCTGCCCACGGGCAAGATTCTGCTTCCTCAATGCATAAAAAATATAGTCCCCGGGAAGCAGAATCTGGTCGTGACATGGCCCCCGGGATTAGTTGAGCCCTTGATATACATTTGTGCTTACAAATGAAATATTTTAATATATTATTAAGTGGTTAAACAAAATATTAAAAAAGATTTGTGGTCATAGAGTTTTTCTGTTGGAGAAAGCGCACTATATAAATAAAACTTACTTATAAATTAAATGTATTTCATGAATGACAGAATAGATTGTGTCATCATACAACTATTGCTCTTCACACAGCATACCTGCTCAAGGCCTCCAGAGTGCCCAACTTGATTTAAATGATTCTTCATAAAGTCACAGGGATTACTAGATGTGTTCCTAGCAAACAGCAGCCAAGAGAAAACAGGTACTTCTTTGCCGTCCGCATTGGCATTATACAAGTCAATAGCAGTTTTCAGCATTAAAAACTTCACTGCCTCATACAAAGCGTATTCCTCTTCATTCTGGAAGATTCCATCACAAGCAGCCTGCTTTTTATCTGGATTCTTCATTTCACTCAATTCAGCCCACTGTATAACAAAAAACATAAGACCATGACAGAAGAGCACAGAATTCAAGCACTGCTCTTCTCAGATGGAGAGCATGCTGCAATGTTCTTTCTATAACAAACACAACATTTCTGTTCTTTCCACTAAGCCCTGAAAAGTGATAAAATGGAGAGTGATAAACCACCAATACATCAGCTCCAACTTGTCATTTTTCAAATGCAGCCTGTAACCTGACAGTTAGGGGCTAATTGGCTGGTGGTATAACACTCTCCATTTTAGTGTTCATTCTAGCACCAACCATCTTTGAAAACCCATGCAGTTCCTTTTCCCTGCATGGGGTGTCACTGTCTGCTGTAGTGCTTCTAGCACAGTGTGGTCTGTATATCAGCACTGATATGCAAACCAGACATGTGCTAGAAACACCACAGGAGACAGTGACACCCCAGACAGGGCACAGGAACTACATGGGTTTTTAAAGATGGCGGGTGCTAGAATGAACACTACATTTTATCACTTTTCAAGCTTAGTACATCTGGCTCCAAGACTGAAGACCATAGTAAGCCATTATTTATGCAATTATCAAATTAAGTGACTGCAACTACACAATGTACATCTCAATTTAAATAAGTAATTTTAATTTTTCCCACTGACAACACTTTAGAGTATTTCCACTGTGCCCAGGAAGAAGAGCACTCGAAGCTTGAAACGCATCGGTGCAGCGACTGACTGACTGGACTCTGGTTGGATCTACCCAGTATTTGGGGCCACAGCAGGGTGCACATCATTGCTGGCTCCATATACCCTGAGGGGTAAGAATTCAACCAATATCTCCTTTTGATGTTTTTATATTTTATTTGTTAATACATTTTTACTATTTATTCTTTGACGCCTGGTAATTATAACACCCACCGACTCAATTCAGACTATGTAACCTCAAGGTTTTACTCAACTTTGGTTGTAATGACATATGAATAAGAATGGTAAACAGCCATGCTAAAATTATGGACATGGCAAACACAAGGGTCCCATACCTTTAGGTTTAACATAGTGGATTATACCAATTGCCCAACCCGGGCATCAGCCACATGGGAAATTGACCTAATAGGTGTCTAGGCAGATACAGTGGGCATTTCCCAGTGTGTATGCACCTTAACAGAAACATTAAAATCCATAGCTTCTGATGGAGTTTTAAGCAGGATGTCAAATAACAAAAAACATGAACACAACATGACAGACAAAAATAATACTGAACATCAGGCCTGTATTTAATGTTGGAAATCCAGGGATTTCTGTGCTCGACTCCCTACTAAATAAGTTAATATTTTTTTAATTTAGGTTAACATGTATTTCATAATACACAATTTATAGTTTAGGATTAGGTAAGGTACCCCTAACGTTAGAGTTAAGATGTTCATTACATGTTCACTGCCTGGGTGAGTCATGTCCATGCTTTTTGCACCTGCCAAAAGGTACATTTAAAACTCCTGGCAGCTGCCTATCCACAAATCCATTTGTGATGAAGTTTCAAAGCTGATTAAGAGAAGAATTATTATTCGTACAAAATAAACCCTTATGTTCCGTTCACTAACAGATCTTTATTACGTAATACAAGCTTAGTATTAAAGTATGTGGTAAAATATAAAAGGCAATAGAA
Source organism: Crinia signifera (assembly GCF_055691185.1). Classification (NCBI taxonomy): domain Eukaryota; kingdom Metazoa; phylum Chordata; class Amphibia; order Anura; family Myobatrachidae; genus Crinia; species Crinia signifera. The sequence continues at coordinate 146,471,742 of NC_139221.1, read as the reverse complement.
ATTCAAGTTATATTCAGGGTTGCCGACTCTCCCGGAATGTCCGTGAGACTCCCGGAATTCTGGGACATCTCACGGACTCCCGGAAGAGGGCCCCTTTCTCCCGTAGCCACCGCTTTGCTTAAGGAAGGCATCTGCGCTCACTACGTACGCGCTATAACGCTGCCGACGCGATGACGCCGCGCCACCTGCTGGCCAACCAGTAGCTTCAGCTACATGGTTGCCGGGACTTGTAGTCTGACTTCTCCGTGTCCTGCGCTGCATGCTGCCGGCAGATAGAGAGCTCGGCAAGCCAAGTCGGCAGCAAAGACACGTGCATGCTGGGAAATGGAGTTCTGGGCGTCTTGCTGGAGAGGCCACATCATGCAGGGACTGCGTTCCCCACTGCCCCCGTGTCTGGTGTCCAGTGACAGGTAATGGCTCTTCAGTATTATTGCTCCTATTACATACTGTTAGTATGGGGCCTGGTAGCTGTTGTGGGGAAGGCACAGTGCTACTGGCATTGCCACACCCACTCCCAGTTCCCTCTATCTCCTACCTTAGTATTTAGTACATCAGTTCACACACTGAGTATGCCCCCTTGTATGCCATGCCTTTGGGTGCCCTGTGCTTCTGCAGGGTTTGGGGAATGCCTGCCTCATGTGTAAACTTCTGGATTTATAAAAACATTAATTCTTTACAGCAAGGTGTCCCTGTGCAGCACCATTCATTTGTGTAATATTCAGCCTTTCATTTGCTCAGTTGTAGTGGTTGCTTTGTGCTCTTAGACCGCACCATTTATGCTATCTGCAGATCATTGCACTGTGCCCAGTTCTCCTCACTATATATGCTATCTGCAGAGCATTGCTCTCAGGTCCAGTCCTCCTCACGTGTAGTGTACCCCCCTGGCGACGCAAGGCCCGTCCCCTGGCGACGCAAAGGCCCGCCCCCTGGCGACGCAAAGGCCCGCCCCCTGGCGACGCAAAGGCCCGCCCCCTGGCGACGCAAAGGCCCGCCCCCTGGCGACGCAAAGGCCCGCCCCCTGGCTTTTTCTTTTCTCCCTGAAATGATTTTTCAAAAGTAGGCAACCCTGGTTATATTACACCTCTGTTATACAAGAAATATGTTCTCCCAGGCAAAATATTAGTTACAGTAAAATATAGGAGCCCTACTAATATTAGTCAGTGTGTTAGTCAGTCACACACACAGAAGCATTTGGATAATGGATTATTCCGTGTTTTGGAATACTTTCATATTTCAATGATGTAGCTTGAATTTATGTTGTACAAACACATGAAATACACACAAATATATATTTAATTTGTGCATGAAACAAAGATTGTGTACATCTCAGACACCGAATTTAAATGCCAAGCAATCAGCGCATATACAGGAAGCGGCACTCCCATGGCTGTTCAAAGTGTTTTGATATACTGTAATATGCGCAGATCTATATCTATCTATATACATACACACAGAGAAAAACCATATATCCGTAGCAAGCAGACCTATATAAAAGCAGCACTCCTTTTAAATTGAAACAATCCATTTATCCATAGCATGATAGGCAAGTGGGCTGGTATGCAAAGCAGACATTTTTAAAGAAAGGATTTAAGGGCACATATATTCACCCATCCAATACATCAGAGTGGCAGTCGACAAGCCCATTTCAGCTTCACCCGGGACTGACCCAAGCCAGCCTAATAAAGCTATCATAAGCCAAAACACCTGTGCAAGGTGGCAAGTTGGGTCAACTAATAGGTATACACCCCTTACCGGAACTCAAAAAAAAAAAAAAAAGGTAGCTTACCTATGAGCTGAGCGCTCTTTGATCTAGTATGTCACGGCGCTCATAGATACAACAACGGTAGTCATAGCAACAGTGTCGCATCCTCGGCTGCTCAGGCGGTGATGAACGGCTCGGCCATGCCGACATGGCCACCGCATCATCAGCTCCCGCCACTCCAATGATGCTACACAATGCAATCCCGATGGACCACAGTGTGAACCACAGTACCATCAGTGATTACTGGTTCTGTGTCACCTAAGTGTAGCCAAAATATGGATACCATAGATTGATTCTAGAGATAGATTTGAGGGTCCCATAAGCAGGCCACTAACCATCAGTTCTCGGCAGCGAGTACAACTCCTGGCTCACACTCCACGACGGTGCTTACCATCATCTCTGATCACTTGCTGATCTCCAGCTCTGACAGATGGAGTGGACGCAGTTTCCGACCGGCCACCAGTGCGGCAAACAGTGTGAGGTCCGTCATACGGCGGTGGACACTGTTCCTAACCTTTGCGATCAAAGGACTAAAGGCTTCCACTGGAAGGAAGGCATAGTTGGTAACCCATTGTGCGGTTTGGATAAGAACCAACTTCTGTCTGGGATCGTCTGCTATATTGGAGTCAATTTGGTCCTATATTAAGCAGGATCATTATTGGTAACTATCCCTATTGAGCTCTCCACTATACACAATAAGGAACTAATTTCCTATTAAGCAGAATATTTATTTTTAGTTAAAAAGACGTATGGCACTATTAATTTAAGAAATAAACGGATTGTGTTTGTGATAACCCACATTGAATGGATTAGGTTTTTATGTGTATTTAGAATACAAATCATAATTATATTTTAATTCACTTTTATTTGGTAACCATATATTTTTAATATAACTAGTTTTGCGCTTTTTGTAAAAAAAAAAAAAAAAAAAAAAAAATTGAACTTCATTGTTGTCCAGCCGCTACTTTTTAAACATCAATATGCATCACCAACACTACAGTATAGATCAAAAAAAAAGGGAAAAAATGTAAAATATAAAATGAAAATAATAAAGAACCTAGATACGCAATAAGCAAAAAGAAGTTGAATATTGGGTATCATATATATATAGCACGCATCCAATTATGACTATCAGGGAAGAAGCACAATACAGCAAGTTTCTAAATATCAGAGGGAACTGACTAGAGAAAAGCCGTTAAACGGGGACTCCTCGTTTAATCCAAATGGAGACTGCACATTTAGTTTATGTATCCACTGGCATTCCCTCTGCACAAGAAACCTATGCCTGTCACCTCCCCTCCTCAAGCGAGGGTATGTGATCAACTGGTACTGTATGAAAAGCAAAATCATGTAAGCAATGGCCCTTATTCAGATCTGATCGCAGTACAAATTTGTTCTCAAAATGGGCAAAACCATGTGCACTGCAGGTGGGGCAGATGTAAAATGTATAGAGTTATTTTGTTTCTGTGCAGGGTAAATACTGGTTACATTATTTTACACTGCAATTTAGATTTCAGTTTCAACACACCCCACCCAAATCTAACTTTCTCTGCACAGGTTACATCTGCCCCACCTGCAGTGCACATGGTTTTGCCCATTTTGAGAACAAATTTGTACTGCAATCAGATCTAAATAAGGGCCAATGTCCAGCATCATGAAAATGGTGTGCCGCCAGAGGAGTATTCACAGCAACAAAACTCAAGGCCTTTTGATTGAGGTTCTGCGCAAACCAATCCTTTCTTTAACCATCCTAGTAGTTTTATCAACATATGTCTTACGGGCACATTAATACAATTGTAAAGCACAACGGAACCTGCTGTGCTATATAAGATACTGTCTAGGAAAAAAACATTTGGTATCCCAATTGCACACTGAGTGAAACATAACTACATAATAATCAGATAATGCGGATGGGATGGGTTTGGGAGTGTGGTGCCCCCTGTGTTGGTAGGGCTGGTCTGCTCCAGGTTGGCACACCCTAACACTTTATTAACACTTATTTTTTCCTATCACATTGTATATATTTTGTATTTTAATCACACCTTCACTTCCCTACATAGCGCTTATGTGCTTCATATTAAACCCTACTAATTTTCATTTGTGCGCTGCACTGGAGTACTCAGCCTGTGTCGGCATGTTGGGGGCCCACACCCCAGACCCATACCCAGTATTAGGGACCCCCAGTGACAGAGATGCCTTGACGTACGGCCTGGGGGCTTAGCCCTATATCTGAAGATATACGCAACCAAAATCTCTGCATTATGTGATTATTATGTAGTTATGTTTCACTCAGTGTGCAATTGGGATACCAAATGTTTTTTTCCTAGACAGAATTACCCCTCCCTTTTGGCACCTGAGTGAAACACCTCTGATTGAGCAGCTTACCAACAAAAGTGTTGTGCTATATAAGATACTGTAAATAAATAAAAATTAATACATAGACTGTATACTTGGTTTCACAGGTTAAAAAAAAAAAAAATGGTATAGCATTTTGAGCTTCAGTCAAAGGATGGGTGAAATGTGTGCCCACTGTTACAAATGCACAATTGACGCAGCCCGTACATTTGAAGGTACCCTTAGTTGGTGAAAGCCAGCTTCTGGTGGTATACAGTGCCGGGCTAATGTACGAATAGGTTTTCCTCTGTTTAATATTGGGACTGCCCTTCAAGTTTCTAATAAATTATGCACATAGGTTTTTATGCCCCCACCCAAGAGCCAACAGTGCCGCAGGCAGTGTCTGGTGGACAGCTGGCCGTGCTGGTGGTGTCTGGGGGACTCGCAAGGCTGTAAAATTTGAGAGTCCACCAAAATAAGGAACAAAATACTAAAATATTACACACCTTCATGCACCCCTCAGTCAGGTGGCCGTCTTTTTTCATGTCCAAAAATTCACAAAAATATTAGTGGGCTCAATATAAGCGGAGATGTAATGTTCTTTATATAAACATAAGATACACTTCTTGCTTTTAAAAACATTGATGTATGTAAACGGGACTTTAGTTTTAGACTGAACAGGAGCCCTGACATCAACTGAGCCAATTTAGCTGCAACATTTAAAAATGTACTTTAAATAAAAGGTTTGCATTTGGTAACCATAGAAACTGCCATGCATACAATATGCCATTTTTCTAGATGAATAATTCCAGAGAGACACTATTTCAAACGAGAGATATTGGACTATCTACAGTATTCCTCATTAGTTTACTCCAGTGTACTGTATATTGCAGTCTTTAATTTAACATCGCTGCCATTTTTTGCAATTACTAATATTGTTTAAGACATTATTATTATTTTTATTTGTATCGTCCCAGGCTACTGATTTACCAACCAGTGCACAGTTACCGCTAAATACCAGTCTAGTGTTTTCCTGTAGTGGGCACATGACGCAGGTAGATGGTGGTAACAGGAAGGGGAGAAAAGGGAAGGGTGGAGCATCTCCTCTCCCCTGATTCTTACAGCCCAGCCAGTCACAGCATACAGTAATGAGTCTGACTCATAAGTACTGCTGCTACTGCTACTAGCCACTTTATCACAGAGGGCAGCGGTGCACTGGCTGCTGTGTTTTTTTTACATAAATGCTGCCAAAATTGTGGGAAAAATACCACACTTGCCCGCAAGATGGTAACTATGAAAGGCACCTAGGAGGGATACTGCTCAACTTCAAATGATGGTGCCATAGGGATGTAGTTGGCATCCTGGCACTCATGATGCTGGTAGACAGAAGACTGGTTCCGGAATCCCAAAACCACTCTGAATCCCAATGCTGGAATCCCGACAACCGACATCCCGCACGTAAGTATCAAACAAAACTTGAAACAAATCTAGTGTATGAAATAAACAGACTTTCTTCTGCTGAATAAAACATACAAAACAAAAAAATAAACAGCCAAGATTTGCAGTAGTATAGGGATATGGTCACTAGGTCAACAAGCATTAGGTCGACATGGTCATTAGGTGGACAGTCAAAAGGTTGAAATGGGGTTTTTCACTTGTTTTGAGCAGACATGTACCAACACGCAATATTTCATGTCCAACCATCCACTAGGTGGAAGAATTAAACAGCATGCCGAGGCACCGTGCCCGAAGCACGCCGAGCGCAGCAAGCAATGCGAGCAGATGCGGTGCACTTTTTTAGTGTCCATGTTGACTGTCAACATTCCGGTTAAAAAAAAAAAAAAAAAGTGAAAACCCCCATGTCGACCTTTTGACTGTCATGTTGCCCTTCAGTCATGTCGACCTAAAGCTTGTAGACCTAAAGGTCTGTCTATACTATGGTCCATACCCGTGGTATAGACTTCCCAGTGAGCAGGATATATCGCTCAATAATACAGGCTTTAAATTAAGTAAAAAAGCAGGTAAGTTCATAAACAGGTCTGACATACACGGTGATCATTCTGCAGTGACTGCATCAATACCGATTCTTAGCATTAAATTGCCAGCTTTCCTTTCTGTCAATACCATTTAATATCCCTGGAGTCAAAATGTTTAATGGCAGATTGTACTTGATCTTTAGCCTGCAATAAAAGGTATTTGTAAACACATTGAATGTGTCATTCAATTGTACAAAGGCATTTTATAATTATAACTAAATTATCACTGTATTACTTCCATATCCTGCACTATACTTCGCTAATGAATAGGATGACGCCTATTTTGAGGCTTGTAAAATACACTAGCTCCAAGAAGAAATTACATGCGTTGCACGTACCTTTTCCTTAAGCAGCTCCAGAAACATCTTTATCCGCACCCAGGTTTTTTTGCTCCCATGTGAATGCCAGAATCTCCACGACATAATCCATTCATACTTCTTAATAAGCTCCTCAGGCAACTGTGAAAAAAATTGCAATTAATAAAACCATAAGCTCCATAAAAGGTATATTCAGATTTGTACTTAAACCCAAAAGGTTTTCATAGAAACATTATGATTGGGGATCCAGCGGGCAGAACTGGTCCTGAGTGGTCACAACCCCCCACCCCTTTACGGCAATATAGCATGATTCCCATGCTGCTGTGTTTGGTGGAAAAGCAGATGTAGGGACCGGGGCCATTCTACAAAATGTGTGCATGTTGACCGTTTTGTAGGTGAGCTGAGCCCAGTGTCCACATGGGTAGAATCGTGGGCGGCAGCGGATCCTGTGTAGGATTCGCTGCACTTTCGCCGCAATTCTCCCTTCAGGGAGATTCGCTCGGCGGCAGCCGCCCCTCCGCCCTATTCAGCGCCTCACGGGCTCTCTGCCGCTGGTGGCAAATTGTATCCCCCCAGTAAATGCCGCTAGGGAGCTGGGCGACGGCTGCAGGCAGGAAGATGGAAGCCTGCCTGCACCGGACACTGTGGGGGTGAAGGAGGGCTGGCACTGACTCAGGGAGAGCCCCCCTAGAGCTGGCAGGGGGCTAGGATAGGAGCTGCACTCACTGGTCCCGATGCGGCATATGTAATGATCGGGACCAGAGTGCAGTGAATATATGAATATTAATGAACGGCTCCCGGCCCCCTGCTGGCAAATGTGTAAAAATATATATATATATATATATATATATACACATACATACATATATATATATATATATATATATATATATATATATATATATATATATATATATATATATATATATATATATATATATATATATATATATATATATATATATATATATATATATATATATATATATATATATATATATATATTTGATCAAGATGTGCAGCACTCCAGTCAGAATCATTCGAAAATCAGCTTGCTGGGTATTACAGACCCCTCAGGACCACAATAATCCAGGTCTCCCAGCGTGGCCTAATTTTGGGGGCATGGCCTATACTCGCGGCTCCCCCGCGAGGCCACGCCCCCATTTTGCCACTATGGGGGCATGACCCAGAGGCTCAGTGAGCCTCTAGCCATGCCCCCAGCCCCCTGGCTGCGGGAATAGACGCTGTGCGCATGCGCACAGCGTCTATTCCCCGCTGCTTAGCAGCCGACAGGGGGGACTCCCAACAGCCCCCCCACTCCGCGGGACACTGCCGCCCGCGGGTGGGACATCGGGACAGGCCCTGACAATCGGGACTGTCCCGATAAAATCGGGACTGTTGGGAGGTATGCAATTATGTGTGTAGCTCCAGATTAACATGCATATATATTTTTGTGCACACATTACAACATACCGTCTAATCCACTAAAAAAAGCCGTGACAGCAAGATCAGCAGTAGTAGTAATATTGGACAGAATAAATGATTGTGCATACACACTTCCAACTTTGTCAGACATTGTACGATCACATATCTCATAAATCCAGGCTGGGCAACACCGGCCCTCCAGATGTTGATGAACTACACATTCCAGCATGCCTTGCATCAGTTTCAGCATGGCCACATAGCAAAACTAATGCAAAGCATCCTGGGATGTGTAGTTCATTAACATCTGGAGGGCCGGTGTTGCCCAGCCCTGTCATAAATTATTGGATTCCCATCAAATCAGATCAGCAAGCAGGGCAAATCTTCTCTAGATAAAACAGGACTGTGGATGTGTACAAACACTCTCCAAAAGTTGTGAATCTTATGGGAGCATCCATCTTTAGGCTATCTGTCTAGATCTTGTAGCTGAAGGTTTGTGAGATTAATCATAAAACAAAGTATGCAAATCTATACATTATGTATTTTTGCTATATGGTTTACTTACATCACTTAACATTTATAAAATTAACATATTTACTGAAATTGCAGCTGCAGTTTATGCCAACAAGCCTCTATAGAACATTTCATAAGCAAACACTCAGGCCTGCATAGAAGAAAATCACAAGTTAATGATGTGTCTGGTTTACACTGTGGTTCTTAATCGTGCAAACACAGCCCAGATTTGAATCAAGCTTGTACATACTGTATTATTTAAATTTTTTATATAGCGCAACAGATTACGTTGCGCTTTACAATTGTAGACAGTGATAAAACAAACTGGGTAACAACAGACCAACCTGGAGGTTGGAGGGCCCTGCTGCAAGCTTACAATCTATAGGGACATAAATGAAACACGTTGGCCTGGAGCAGGGCTGGGCAATTGCGGCCCTCCAGATGTTGAGGAACTACACATCCCAGCATGCCTTGCATCAGTTTCAGCATGGCCACATAGCAAAAAACTAATGCAAAGCATCCTGGGATGTGTAGTTCCTCAACATCTGGAGGGCTGCAATTGCCCAGCCTTGGAGGAAAGTGTGGACCTTGCGTGACCCGAACCCCAACTAGGGACGCCTATGATTGTTGTTAACATCTGCTCGTATGTCTGCAATTTTTTGGGGACCACATGCTGGGTGAGCGTCCACTCTGCCACACTTTTCTGAACATTGTACATGTATTTATTTGGATTTTATTTAAAAATACTGCACCATATCAGACCTGTTTTACATGTTGAATGCCGGATTGGATATAATTGATCTAACATTGACGATAAACACCCCCCCCCCCCCCCCCCCGATGCAAATATTGTATACAATAAGTATGCAAAATTAAAGGGTGCGAGTCTTAACAAAGACCTTGTAAAGTATATATGCATACATTTGTTCACAAAACTGTATTACACTATTGCAGTTTTTTTCTCTTTTTTGTGTAAAACCGTAAAAGGTTTACTAAGAAAGACCATTATCAGTTTTTTCTTCAATATTTTGTATTAAGGTAGGCTCTATGCTTTTTTTCACATATATTGCAACCCCTCCTCCGATTCTTCCCATTCTGTCCTTCCTAAATAAAGCATATCCTGGTATAGCTATGTCCCAGTCATGATTTTAATTGCACATGTCTCCAATAGCCACAATATCCAGTTCATCCCTTGCAATTAGTTCTGTGATTTTATTTCCTAAGCTCCGAGCATTTGCACACATAGCTCTTAAAGTTTTGTTTGTGCTTCTCCTGGTGCTAGTTATGTTCATCTTCCTGCCTATATCTATTTGGTTTTGATTGGCATTATCGTCTGTTGCAGTGGATAGGCTTCCTGTTCCATTTGCCTGCAGAGACAATACCTCTAGGTTGGGGGAGCAGATTTCTTCATTCTTATTTGGTTCACTGCCCCCCTCTGCTAGTTTAAATAGTTGCTGATGAAGCTTCCAAACTTCTCACTTAATATTCTCGTTCCCCTTGAAGATGGGTGCAGGCCATCCATTTTATATAAGGCTCTGTCTTGCCAGGTAGCTTGACTTTGACCTAAATATCCAAATCTCTCCTCGTTGCATGAATTCCTTAGCCAAACATTGAAGTTTCTGATTCTCAGAGTTCTATCTTCCCCTTGGTGTACTGGCAATACTTCTGAAAAAGTTAGAGAATGACACCTGTTTTAGAGCGGTTCCTAACTTCATCTTTTACGGCCATGACGTCAGGATTAACCAGGTCATTTGTGCCTAGGTGGACGAGGACATCCACCTCCCCATCTTTTCTTGCTGCCTTTACAATTCTTAGCATGCGTTCTTTATCTCTTGGAGCTGTGGCTCCAGGTAAGCACCTTACTTGTTTCTCTACTTCAGTAGCATTTTCCAGATTTACTCCTCTAATAATGGAAGTGCAGTCCTTTTTGGAGGTGAAATTTTCAAGTTCCTACAGTTAGTAGAAGTAAATGTTCCCATATCTTCCTGTTCTATATTGCCTATGTTGGTCATACATTCCAGCCCTGCAAGAGCCCAGTGTCCAGACCAGCCTCGGCACCACAGCATCTGGTTCTCCTGGGTGCATCCTCCATAAAGCTACAGAAGTAGTATTTCTATTTGCTCCCAAAATTTTGCATAAATCAACAAGGTACTAGCAGGAAAGGACACAACAGGTCGCATGACCTATCAGTGACCATAACAATTCATACAGACCACCTGAGCCACAAGTCACTTACCATTTATTGCTCTTATTCACATATATGTCAATTTTATAAATTTAATATATATTATATTTTTTTATTAAAATTATGTTATATAAACTTATGGTTTTAACAAATTTGGTGTCACCTACCAACACACAGCAGTTATGCCTTTTTCACCTATTATCTGTTATACGGGAGTGACATTTAACTGCAGCAGCTCACCACCCAGCGCCCCATCAGATACTTTTTATCGGTTTCATCCACTTGCACTGATACATCCCACCCTATGTCAGCTGACAAATTGAATAAAGGTCCAAATGTGAGTAGCTGGCTAACACTAAAATGACATTTATGTTGCACAGAAAAAAAAAAAAAAAAAAAGTGTGAGCTTTAACAGAATTAATGAAGATAAACAGTACATACTTCCATTAGATGGTCATCATTTAGCCACTGCGGAAGCTTTGTAGTCTGACTAAGGCACTGGAATAAAGTGGCTCTTAAGGCACAGTAATTATCTCCTCTCACTCGTCTTATGGAACCAAAAAAGTGAGACACTTCTTCATAGCCCTGTAACAATATATATTTAAAAAAAAAGTAAATGAACTGTATAAAAACACACAAAAAAGGATCATATCACCTGAAACATTCCAAAATACTGTAGAACTGTAAGTTAAATTACTGTATACTTGACTAATAAAAATTGAAAACAAAGTAAAGTAAATGCTTTTATTATGTAATATTACAAAATAAAGGCCAGCAACCCTTTACTTTTATGTTGATACACCTTCATTGTCCACATACTATCTTGACTGCATGAAAAACATATGTGGCTGGTTATAATAATGTGGCATTAGCAACCACATCAGTGCTGGTCATAGATTATGTAAACTGTAGCAACAGGCCTTAGCTGTATATTTAGGAGATAAATATATCTGTACACAAATTGCCTTTAAAAAAAAAAACACCCCACAAGAAACAGAAGATGCGGACATTTGTATTTTGTATTTGTAAGATAACGCATGAGAAGGGTAATCAACACCTCAGATCAATTAGAGATTCCATTGTATGAAGTGGTGTGCAGCTGTATTGGACATTATTAAATAAACCAATTCCGATGGGTCCAAGATAATAACGAAGTTGTCTGGTAAACTATTTCACGATTAGCGCACAGCACTGCATATACACATTGTCCATATAAAATACCTTCTTCATTGTTTGTGCTACTGTAGTTGTGCCTCTCCACTCCCTTTGACAATATTCTATGATGTCAACTTCTGGTTCCACCCCTAGTTTAAGTGAATCTACGGCAAAAAAAAAAAAATTTCAGAGGTCATTCCACAATGTGTATTTGCGAAGTAGTTGGCACTGCTGCTTCCCATCAATGCCATCATGAGTTGCATTTCCAACCTTAGACCCATGAGTGGATCTTGTAGGTTCTCAACTTATCAGGAACAGTACTCTTCTTTCCACCTACATTCTAGTCATATATACTGGTACAATGAGTATGTTCATTTTTATATTTAATTGAATAGTGCAGCTTTGATTTTATAATTTGGTGTTTCATTACGTATGTACTATGGGCCTAATTCAGACCTGATCGCTGGCCACAAATTACACTTCTAAGCAAATGTGCAGACGCCACCTCACTCTAGTGAAATTCTGTATTGCAAATGAATGTTGACGCTGCTAGAGACATGCATCCGAGCAAAAAAAATGCTTTGCAGCACCACTGTCTGCTCGCTTCACTCGCCACAACTAGGGAGGCCAAACCCGGGATCGGCCGCGATGTCATCTCTGGCGATGTGCCAGGTATGATGGGACTGGCCCCATCTGTACAGTATGAACAGTGTAAAGGTGCCCACACACGTTGCTATTCTACTTTGCGATGCAATGCGCTCTCCTGCATACATCATATTGCAAGGTACAAAAAGTGAGTGCAGCACTTTTTGGACAAGGTTGCAAAATAGTTTATAGTCTAGTTCAAAACGCACACTGCTTTAGCATATTAGTGTTCATTCTAGCACCCGCTATCTTTGAAAACCCATGCAGTTCCTCTTCCCTGCCTGGGGTGTCGCTGTCTGCTGTGGTGTTTCTAGCACAGGTCTAGTTTGCATATCAGCGCAGATATACAGACCACACTATGTTTGAAGCACTACAGCAGACAGCGACACCCCAGGCAGGGAAGAGGAACTGCATGGGTTTTCAAAGATAGCGAGTGCTAGAATGAACACTACATATTGCATGAGTTTTGAAGCAGTTGCGATGCAATCTAGTCCAATATGCATGGTGCGCATCGTCCACAACGCAGGTGAAAATTGAAAGAGGAAAAGCACATAAACAAACCATTATACCTTTTGATTTTTCTTCAAGTGTAGGAGCTACTTTCTGTATCTTTTCTTTTTCAATTTCCTCCTCATCACGGTAAAGGTCTTCATCCCTATTTTTATACATTAATAGACATTATAGGGACAACATTGAAAAGAGCCCTCAAATAATTTCTCCTCCTTATCCCATCTTTAACAATTTGCTATATTTATTTTTTATTTAATTTACAGTTTCTTATATAGCAGCAGATTCCGTTGCACTTTACAACTATATACGTACATCTAGCACTAGCCATAATATCAATGTTGGTGAGGAGCTGGCCATACTACACCCTCTGCATACAGCCTGCCCACTGCTGCACTAGAAGCTTCATATTATCAGCTGTGAACACAATTGTACAGAAATAGGTTCATTCAGTAAAACATTGGAAGAGGCAAACTACAGACAGGGCAGCTCATTTAACCTGAAAGCAGTTCAGAGTGGAGGATAGGTCAATGCTTAACACACATTATTATAGGTATATGCCTTCACGTCATGGCAAATCTTATATTTTATGGTGTATTCTTAGCAACATCAATTGCCTGGTTCCATGCATAATAAGAAGCCAATGCTCACCCGTATGTGATCACTGGGTAGACAGTGTCACTAGGTAAACCACTAATGGTCGATACGTTGAAATTGTTGACATAGATATGTTCGGCATGAGTTTCTCACTTTTTTGTGTAAAAAGGTGGTTATTCATACTTTACTATCAAAGTGGGCATAGAGTGGGAATATAACAGTGTGCTGAGTGCAGCATCACTTATATGGTGTCCATGTTGACAGATTAAAAAAAAAAAAGTGAAAAACTCGACCATAAGCGTGTGGCGACTTTGGGTAGGTTAACCATTTCAAGGTGTCGATCTAGTAGTCAGTGTTTGATCTAGTGACTGTCGACATGGTCTACCATTTGTACCGTAATCTGCTCATCATACCAACTTTAACCCAACCATTCATCTATTTGGCTGTATGGGAGCATAGGACTATTAGCTATTTGCTCACAAACCCAGGATTATGGACAAAAACATTCAGTCATATTGTTTAAATCAAACAGATTCAACTACAGTACCGTGTATGAACGACAGTTTTTGTACATTTCCATATTTTGGGAGCAAATTACTGAATTATAAACAACATTTGCACCCATCCAGTTCCAGGTTTTTTTACTCCATCCAAAATAACTAGTTGGAAAAAAGTTGGACTGATGTATATCCAGCATAAGTGTGCTTATATATACACACACACACACACACACACACACACACCATCCCAGCAGGGACAACATTAAAGGAGGAGGTTCGTGTGCAGCCTCCTCCTCTCTCTCCCGGGAGCAGTAGGGTGTGACTCCACACTGCGCTATGGAGTCTGAGCACTAGAGCGCTCGGACTCCATTGTGCATGCGCAGATCGCCAGAAAAAAGGTCACCCGCACTATTTTTCCTGGATTTTGTCAGCGCTCCTGCTGGATGGCAGGGAGTTAGTATTAAAAAAATCCCCTGGGACTCAAGGGCCCATGTGCACTGAGCACACATTATAGATACACCACTGCATCTCAGCATGGGGTCACAGCTCCATGTTTCTGAGGGCTACTTTGATCGCTCATTAAGAGATCCAAGGAGTCTGAAAAATCACTGAAATGTCTGTTAAGTCAGACTCCTCACATTACTGGCTTAAGAGATCCGAGGCGCTATGCAAAGCTGTCCTCAAAGCCGCTCATCTGTTGGCATTACCAGTAGATGAACGGCTTTCCCGGTGATCGCTGGGCCATACACACTGGGCGGCTTTGAGCTGAAAGCCGCTCAAACATGCGGTTTTGAGCGACTTTCAGCTCAAAGTCACCCAGTGTGTATGGGCCTTTAAATGCGTTACAAAACAGTTACAATGATTACTAAGAACATAGTGGACACTGCAGTCAGCCTTTAGTACCTTTTCAAAATATCCTAAAAATACCCATTAAAAATGGCAGCGCCGTACTATGCAAGTTCGGTCTCCAGGGGGACATTATACGATCTATCTTTGCCCTTTACACTGGTCCTTCAGCAAGAGTTTATAGTAATGGATTTCTTTCCTCGCCCTTCCAAATTTCTAATGGAACTAGACAAGGGTGCCCCCTCTCACCGCTTATGTTTGTTATGGCCATTGAACCCCTTGCCCAAATGATCCGTTTATCCTCTAATTTCCCCAGTTTACAGATTGGTGATACTTCTCATAAACTGTGCTTGTTTGCTGATGATGTTTTATTATTTGTAACGGACCCAGAGACCTCGTTAATTTCACTTCATAACATACTGGATAGCTTTAGTGCTGCCTCATTTTATAAACTGAATACCACTAAGTCAGATGCCCTCCCCATTAATATCACTCCTCAGACCGTAAGGTCCTTGAAATCACGCTTTCCCTTTAACTGGAAAGATACTTCCCTGCTCTATTTAGGTATTTCTATTCCCTCCAATATTCAAAATGTTCATACAGTTAATTATACTGCTTGGCTGACCCAGTTGACTACCTTAGCTGAGTCCTGGATGAACCACGGGGTCTCTTGGTTAGGCCGGTTAGCGGCATATAAAATGATGTTACTCCCAAAATTAATGTATCTATTTCGTTCCATTCCTTATGCTGTCCCCAGTAAACTGTTGATCCAGATGAGAAGATTGATGCTGACATATGTGTGGAAACGTAAGCCCCCCGATTAGCTTACACTCGTATGACCCGCTCTCGGCCACAAGGGGGTCTCTCCCTTCCTGATTTGAACAGATACCATGAAGCAGCCTTACTTTCCCAATTATGTGATCTGTCTCTCCCACCTCACTCTAAACCTTGGGTTGACTTGGAACGTGCCCTCTACCATGGTTTTCCACTTGCTGATCTTCTGTGGTTACCCCGACAACTTCGACCTAATTCCCCTCCGTCCCCTGCTTCTGTTCTTGAGAGTATTGGACCTTAGACACTCTAGCCATTTTGATTGTACCCTCCCTACTAGGAATGTATCCCTTAGGGCCTTAGATATGATATTGCCTCATCTCCATATTTCCTATTGGGAAAGCCTGGGTATTGACTCTCTTACAGGCCTCTTTTCACAATCCTCTCTTCTATCAATCTCTGACCTTAGAGAAAAGTTTCCCTTGGGCCCCTCAGCTTGGTTTTATTACTCCCAACTTAAACGTTGGGTAGAAAAGGTGGGTGGATCTCCAGTCTTTCCATGCCCCCCCTGACCATATTTTAGAGATTAACTACAGCTTCATCACGTGGGGCCATATCCTTTTGGTACTACTTACTGTCCCCTCCGGATTCGCTAGTTAAGTCCCCTGCTCAACTGAATTGGGAGAATGACCTCCAACGCACCTTTACTCTGAAACAATGGGAAACTATCCATAGGTCTTTTTACCTCTCTAAATGTACCAATCATGCTGAAATGCATGTTAAATTACTCCATAGATTGTACTTTACCCCAGCTAAATTACATAAAATATGGCCTGCTACCTCTAAACTTTGCTGGCGCCTATGCAGCCATGAAGGTACCATTTTCCATGTTTTTTGGGATTGCCCTATTATACAGTCTTTTTGGTTTAAAGTGTTTACCCTCATCTCTGAAGTCCTCGGTCTCACACTATCTCCGGACCCCTCTGTGGCTCTATTACATTGGTACCCTAGCTCAGTACCCCAGTCTGCCCGCTATGTTTTAGGCCATATCCTACTATCTGCCAGAGCCACTATTGCCCAACACTGGAAATCCCCTTTCATACCCCCATTTGACAAAGTGGTCTCTAAAACTCAGTTCAATTTTGAAATGGAGACCACAGTACTCTCTTCTCCTGTTATTAATTGGCTCCCATGGCATGTCTATGTCACAGAGGGAAAGGGAGCACCATCAACACATACCATGTCACAGTCTCAGCCTTCTCCTTTTGATTTAAACGAGTCACCTTTAACGGCCTCTGATGTCTAACATATTCAATGTACTTTGCTTATCTTTTGTCCTTACCTTTGTTAGTACTTTAAATCATCAATACCTCTGTACGCCCTGCTCCCTCAATTCCAACTTCCCTTTGTTATGTTATTTTGTTTACCCCTTTGTTATTAATATGAAAATTTGAAATAAAGATTGAATGTTGAAAAAAATAAATAAAAAAAAATGGCAGCGCCGCTCAAAGGGACAGTTCATTTTTTGGGGTGAAATATTTAACAAAAACTTCAATTAAAAGACTTGGCTATATTTGTATTTATGTATACTAAAAAAATAAATAAAAAATAAAAAAATAAAAAAAACAGTGAGCAATATTTGGCGTATTGCTCACAGCAATGTTGGCAATCAACACTCACAGTTGCAGAACATAGTAGTAGTCAAAGAAACCATTCGGCCCATCTAGTCTGCCCTTTTTAACCATGTTGTTGCCCTTAAACCCTATTTGATCCTTATTGCTATGTAAGGATATCCTAAGGATGTGTAAGAGTAATTCATAAGGCAAGTGAATTTTAGCAAACCATATGTCTCTGGTTTGGCAGATGGAAAATCTCAGATGTGCATCTGTCACGGAACACAACAGAACTTAAATGCAAAGCAAACATTAGCACTGTTGTGTGAACACACACACACACACACACACACACACACACACACACACAAGTCAATAAGTCACAAGCATCACAATGTGCCACTGCAATGGTTTGGAAACACCAGCAATGGCACAACACGCACTCAACTTGTACATGTTTTATATGAAGCCCTGTATAGTATTTGCGACCTTAAATGTGGCATATAAGCATCATTAATTATTCATGACTAGTCTTAAGGCCCGTCCGAAAGATGGGGGAAAGTTTATGCAATTCTCAAAAGTTTCGTAAAGTGAAAAATGTTTTTCATTTAATGGACCCTTACAGGCCTTTAACCCCTTCGGTGGTATGCCCAAAAATTTCTCAGATTGAACTGTGCTGCAGGAGCAGGGTCTCCAGGGCATGCCACTATAAAGAAAGGGTGCCCCCAGCAGTGAACCACCATACCCCCTGTCACTGATCTTCCTCCCCATCGCTGATCTTCCTCGTCGCTACTCAGGGAGAATCGGCCGTGCGGGCGTCAAAACACAGGAATGCCCAAACAGACAAACGGCTGAGCACCCCAATACCCCTCAAGTGGCCCCAAACTTCTCCAAGCGGCGTAAACCGCCGAAGCAGACTGCAGCAGCCCCCAGGGTTGCAGGGGCTGCTGTAGAATGCAGCAGCTGCCCCTTCTGCAGTGAGTATATCTGGGGCAGGACAAGCCTGCCCTGGTAAGTTTGTCCTGCCCCAGAAAAATCCACCACTCAAGGGGTTAAGTATCCACTTAAGGAAGTCTGATTATGGTGTTATATTCAGTTCAGTCGAGAGGGGGGGTGAGCAGGTACTTCTTACACGGGCCTGTTGGAGGGGCCAGTGTCCCAGGAGGGTCCAGTGTCCCAGGGCCCGCGCTGCAGAGACTGGGCAGTGGGAGTAGAAAGCAGAGGACACACACACACACACAGTGTTCCCGCTAGGCTGTTTTAGCAGGGCGCTGCACCCTGCCCGATTTTTAAAGTGAAAAATGCGCCCTGCCCCTCTGGCAGCGCCCCACTAAAACAGCCTGCCTTTGTCACCGCTGTTGTGACCGGGGAAGCCCGGCGCCGCTGTACATAGCGATGCCCGGCACTTCCCCGGCAGTGTACAGCCTTCCGGGTGGCCGGGTCCGCCCCCTTTGCGTGACGCCGGCCGGGCACGCCCTTTTGTGAGGTCGGCGGCCCGGGCACACCCAAAGTAGTGATGTCGGTGGGCCCGGTCCGACCCCCCCGCCCTAGTTCCTAGAAGGAACACTACACACACACACACACACACACACACACACACACTTCAATTATACTTATGTAAATACAAGTCTAGGCTAATTGAATGTACCCACTATTAGTAATTACTGCAGGTTTTTTTTCTCCATATGTAGAGTTTCACAGCGAATGTGAACACTAGTAACCATGTCAATGGGGACGTGGCCTTACTGTAGTGGCACACTAGGGTTTCAGGAAGTATTTATTTTTTTAATACAGTAACACATTAGGAAAAACACAGCGTGAAGTTTTTTCATATAACAAATCAAGAAGTTACTTGAAAGCAATTTTTCATTGCCAGTGTGACAGGTACAGGAGTACTATCAGCAGCATACAGCAATTCTGTAGCAGGAAAGATCATAAGTACGCCATACTAAATTCAGTAATTGTTTCCTAGCACGGCGCCCATCGCATGGCATCGTGTACCTTATTTAGTGGTGTGCGATGCTTAATTGCACAAGCATGCCATGAGATGTGATGGGTGCTTACAATGAGATGTAACCCAGAGTATCCATGCCATCCCGAAGCATGGCGAGCGCAGCGAGTCCCGCGAGGGGACGTGGTATGCGTTCAGACCTTTTCAAAACCCCTACTATCCACGTTGGCGTGGAGTTGAATTTAGATAGTGTGGCAAGCGCAGCGAGCCACCGAGTCCGGCGTGTCCCGTGAGGGGACGTGGAGTCCGATCCCGATGCGTGACGAGCGGACCTGGAATACGAGCCCAAAGTGTGGCGTGTGCAGCGCGCCCCGCGAGGGGACGCGGAATACATGTGAAGTAATCCGTGTCCCCACAAGGGTCTCGCAGCGCTTGCCATGCTTTGGGCTTGGTGGCTCGCTGTGCTCGCCACACTATCTAAAATAATCTCCACGCCAACGTGGATAGTGGGGGGTATGAAAAGTTTGGAGGACGTGTACTGCCACGCTTCGGGATGGAGTGGATACTGGGGGGGGTTACATCTCATTGTAAGCACCCATCACATCTCATGGCATGAGTGCTTGTACAATTAAAAAGCGCATCGCATGCCGCAATATTCCAAGGGGATGCGATGCAATGACATTTTTTAGGAGCCCATACGATGGAAATCGTGGGCGCCGTTCTAGGAAACAAGTACCCAATTTTCATTCCTGTCAAAACGTATTTGAAATGAAGACAGACATCTTAAAACTCTTTAATATTGTTAAAAAATAAAAAAATCACTGACCTAAAAGATAATTTGGTAATAATCTAGGTGCATAAATAAATAATGGAATTTGCTAACTTCATCACGACAATTTAATTACTCACATGTCCAGGGACAAATCTTTTTCTACTGCACACGACTGTACCACAGTTTTCTTTGTGTTTGTTCTTTGTGAACTGCTGATCCCATCAGATGCATTTTGATTTGGAACCTCTGCGATGCTAAGTTCTGGGTCCTGAGACTCATGACTTGGTGCATGAGACTTATTTATTTCATCATCATCTCTGGAGTCTTCACAGGTGTTTACATTTGCCAGAACCTCTGACAAATGTGTTTGTTCACTACTTGAATCATGGCTACTAAAACAAAATGAGACAAAGTATGTGACTCACAGATGCGGTGTATATGAAGAGTTTGTATTATTTTTTCTCAAGCTTCAACTAGATGAAATAACAAAATACTATACAAGACAGAGAGGCCCCGATTTGGGTCTGTTTGATCCCCCGCATGTTTGCACAGGGGACCGATTGTGAAGCTCTGCACATACGGGACTTCTGTGCATGCGCCCTCAGAGACTGCATAGTCTCCATGTCGCCCACACGAGGGGCGCAGTTCGCAATGCTGGGTGCACCCAGGAAAATGCTGGGCATCCCCATGCAAATGCAGGTGGAAACCTGTCTGCCAGGGGCGGGCGGCTGACATCACAGCATGTCAGCAACCTGCCCATTCCTCGGAGCACCCAGAGGGTGTTGGCAAGATTGGGCCGCGTCTGCAACTCTTGCTGTGATGTCAACAGCTCACCTTGCATCTAATGTATTTTGGTGTTAACACAAGAATTAGAAATAATGTTATTAAAACACTGCATTTTTGCTTATGGATTACCTTTATTTTTGTTATGCTATATAATTTATCTTGCTTATATATTTATCACAGTAATACATTTATATCAGGGTCAGGAAAGCCTCAATGACTTCACTAAAGTGTTACACCAGGATGTCAAGAATTTAACTAAGAAACATTGGGCATAACTCATGTTTGTACACACACATGCCTATGCTGCTCCAAATGTTTAGGGTACAGAACTGCTAAGCATCGCAAATGAAGCCTCCACCCAGAAAATATAGAAGCCCACTGGAGCCATCACAAACTCATTCACAACGGTGTACACACATGTAGACTTTAGCAGTCAATGTTCCTCATTATTGCATAGAGTAGCCCTCTGGCTACACAGACTGGAAAAAGCATTAGCGACACAGACAAAATGTATTTGTAAATACTAGCGATGTGCACCGGCCACTTTTTGCGTTTTTGGGTTCCGATTACCTTCAGGTTTTGGGTTCTAATGGGTTTTGCCAAAACAAAAATAATAGAATTTTTTTTTTTTTTTTGCTCCTACGTGATTATTAACCTCAATAAACATTCATTTTCACTCATTTCCAGTCTATTCTGAACACCTCACAATATTGTTTTTAGGGCAAACGGTTGCACCGAGGTAGCTGGATAACTATGCTAAGCCACACAAGTGTGCGGCACAAACACATGGCTCATGCAAGAGTGGCACTGCAGCGCAAGACAGGATGGCAGTTTGAAAAACTAGGCCCCAAAAAGACCCCTATATGGCTTGATAGTGTTTACGATGTGCAGCCGAGGAGAAGTGGGCGTTTCGTGCAGCACTGACTTGTTCTGCAAGTGTGTAAGAGGTGGACATTATTAATATTTATAAATACATGAAGGGCCATTACAGAGAACTGTGAGGTGCTCTGTTTACCATGAGGTCACACCCTAAGGCAGGAGGAACGGAGATTTCACACACAGCAAAGGAAATGGTTCTTCACAGTTAAGATCTTGCATTATCTGCCAGAAAAGGTTCTGATGGCTGATTCACCTAATATATTTAAGAAAGGGTTGGACCTATTTTTAGCAGAGAAAAACATCCAGTGATACAACCATTAAACGCATACTGGGAGTTCCAATAGGATAAAAAAATATATATATAATTTTATAAATAGGTTGAACTCGATGGACTTATGTCTTTTTCAACCTCATATGTTAGTAAAGTAAAGAGATACATGGAGGATGGGAAAAAGGTAAAATAGCAAATCTTTACCCATCAATCACTTGAGGATGGGAATCCTGAAGCAACTTGGACCGCTTGCTGCAGTCAATTAGGCTTCCCATGTTTGTGTTCCCATCACCTGCAGTGGTCCATTCGCCAGATGACCTTTTTGTAATCGCATTCACCACAGCAGCATTCAGGGGCACAGAGGCCATTATTCCTTGAAGCTGGTCAGTAGAAATCTCTTCCGTATCCAGGAAATCATCAGGCTTTTTTCTAAATATTAAAAGATGTTTTGCTTGTGAGGAATTTCATTCAGTAGTAAAGGTTTCCATGAAACGTGTCATCAATTACTCATCCTTACACTCCCACAGGTTGCAAGCTAGCACAGAAAACTGACAGAACTAGAAAAGCAAGACATAAGCAATTCACAAGCTGTCGTGCATCAGAAAATGGTAGCAAGTGGGATGTGGTCATTTGGTCTACAGCATGATGGTCATTAGGTCGACATGGGTCTGTCAACATGGGAAAAGGTAGACATGATTCTAGGTCGAAAGGTCATAAGTTCGACAGTCAGGTCAACACATGGGGTTTTTCACTGTTTTTTGAGCAGACAGGCGGTATTTCATGCTATACCATCCACTAGGGCGTGGTGGGAGAATAAAATGGTGTGCAGAGCACAGCGAGGCACTGTGCCCGACGCATTGTGAGCGCAGCAGTGCACTTTAAACTGTGTCCATGTTGACATTCAGGTAAAAAATAACCATGTTGACCTATTGACTGTCGATCTAGACATTGTCGAATTAATGACCTGTAACTATGTCGACCTTTCCCATCCTAATGGTGTTGACCAAATGATCCCAACCCGCAGCAAGTACAGGAATTTCTCTCACACCCAAAAAGTGAGTTATTTTTCTACACACAATTTATTCATAGATACTCTTATCGGGTTTCTGAATACACCTCTGTATAGTAACAGTACAGCATGATGTAAATCAGCTACTGGTGACCTAGAAGTTATTCCTAAGCGCCCAGAAGAGGTATATGCTAATGTAAAAAAAAAAAAAAGTCAAAGGGAGAATAATTTAGCAGGTACTTATATAGTATCTGGGCTGCCGATTTCTAAATCGGGTCGGATCGGGCACATCGCATCGCATGCGACCATCGGATGCGATGCGATGACCCGATTTTTCCATAGGAATTTTAACATGGAATTCAATGGGAAAAAGGGGTCCTTTTCATACCCCTACTATCCAAGTGGGCATGGAGTTGGATATAAACCTGTGGCGAGCGTAGCGGGCCACCGAGCCCGAAGCGTGGCGAGCCCCGCGAGGGGACACAGAATACCGTCCGCTCGCCACGCTTCGGGCTCGCCACAGGTTTATATCCAACTCCATGCCCACTTGGATAGTAGGGGTATGAAAAGGACCCCTTTTTCCCATTCAATTCCATGTTAAAATGGACTCAGTCCATTTTAACATTGATTCCTATGGAAAAATCGGGTCATCGCATCCGATGGTCGCATGCGATGCGATATCGCATCGCATCTGATTGTATGCCTTAACTTAAGGCATACAATCAAAAAAATCGGCAGCCCAGATACTACATAGGTACCATTTAGCATTATATTTGCTACTGTACATAGAGCTTTGTAAATCCTGCATGAGGAAAGAATTGTATTCTGCCATGGCCGATCTAACCATACAATCTTGTAGATATGTATTCTGACCAGTCCTGGCGGCATCTTCATCACAGTGCTCTGAGACACGAGCTATACAATGGAAGCTGATCAAGTTGCAGGTTTAGTACACCCAGTACAACTCCTCCCAGATGAATGGGTATGGATTGTAGGATAGACAGTCAATAGGTCTACACCAAGAGGTCGACATGCACAAAATCGACAAAGCAAAGGTTTCTTTTTTTATTATGTCAATGTCAGCACCTGAGCATGTGTACCATGTGTATTGCATCGAGCCATGCTGCTTTACTGTTCCAAGTTAGTGGAAAAACTAATGTCGACCTTTCACATCTCCACCTTTGCGTGCATCGACCATATAGTGTTGACTTATTGACTGTCAACCTATCATCTGGAACCAGAGATAAACATAGGTTATTCATAATAACAAATAAAAAAAATACAGATTTGGTTTCATCTGTTTTTCCCTACATGCGCCCTCCCGCAACCTTCACTAAATACAAGGATTGATCTTTGTAGCTTCTTCTTACATTTTATAGTCATGCTTTCACTTTTCATAGCAACTCGATTGTGCTACTGTCGGTACAAATGTAATCATTGTAGAAGGCAAAATTTAAATGTTATGTTCCAGGACAATAAAGTGTAAATAGATAAATAAATAATAACCTATAAAAAGATTACAGCTATCTGAAGGCAGAGCCTTTGTCAGAACATATTTTTCCATCTTTTCATTAATAAGAATTTTTTATTTAAAAAAAAAAAAAAAAAAAAAAAAAAAAAAGGGTCTATATGAAACATATCCGCATTCCGTGTTTAGACTTATATACTTATATTCCAATATACAAAAAAAATTATATATAAAAAATACCTCTGGTACCAAGCACTTTGGCTATGGGAGACATTGGGGGGGGGGGGGGGGGGGGGGGGGGGGGGGAGGTCTATTAGCAGTGATCATTTTCCACCTCAAAAATTATTATTATTTTTTTTTATATCACAATTTTTGCCATATAGTAGTTAATTGGCTATTTCATAAACACCTGAATTTTTGAGGGAAGGAAAATAATACATTTTTCAGGACTATAAAACGTGGGATGTGGAATGAGCACCAGGACTTACAGTAAGTATGTATTGCCAGGCTTCTTCTCTTGGATTACTTTACTTGCAAGAGGCTTTTTTTTTCTTTTTTAGGATTTCATTTTTTTACCAAACGCATACTATGTTATTTTTTCTTCAACCTTTTCTTAGTATCCTGAGAAACACCTACCAAAAGGGAAAGTCACCAATGCGCTCAGTGACCACCTTTAGGTAACACTAAACTACCAGGACTCAATTATACTGAAGAGCATATACTATACTAAGGGCTATATTGCGCCCGATCTCCCATCTAAAGCAATGATGTTTTTTAAGTTATTTTCACCTCAAGAAAATGTGGTAGCAAGATCAATTTTGAGCTTCTTGACTAAGGCTGTGAATACTTATGTACATGTGATTTCTTAGTTTTTTTTTTTTTTATAAATATTTGCAGAAATATCCAAAAATATTTTTTCCCCTTTGTCATTATGGGGTATTGTGTGTAGAATTTTCTGGAAAATAAATAAATGTATTCCAATTTGGAATAAGGCTGTAACATAACAATGTGAAAAATGCTGTAAAAACTTTCTGGATGCACTGTATGTCCACGTACATCTTGGTTTTACTGCACCATGTATGGCACAACATGGCACACCTTGGACTCTGCAAAAGTCACACTTTGTGATTTTTCCAAAAAATTGCTTCTCTAATCTATTACTTTATACAAGTTCTACTGCTACAGAAATTTTTTAGACTCTATCTACTTGCTACATTTGGAAAAACAGCTAAGCCGTGTTTTACATGTTGTGACAAATTGAGAAAAAAAGCCAAGATGTATGTGGCCACATCAAGTGGATGTTCAGTAACTATCTGATATGTAGAAAAGATACGTGCTCAGAAGGCAGTTCCCACAGGTGGTCACACTGTACATTTAAAAATACAGGCTCTTGTGACATCATCCTTGTGCATGATTGCAAATTTTTGGATTAAGGGAGGAAGACTCAGGAAAAATGCAATTTAAGGCACCTCACACTCACGCTTCAAGTACTCACTCATACATCTCTGACTGCATCTCAAACAACATGTTCTTGAACTCTGAACCTGTCAATATATTGAAATGTCTATTGACCTGTATGGATTCAAACATGCTGTGAAAACACACAATTAAAGCCTACAAGCCTTCCGCACATGCTTAGCTCACACACGCTCTCTCCACAAAGACATGAAAAACTCATGTCGACCTAATGCTTGAGTGACCTTCAAACCGATTTCAGGTGTTGACCTAAGCCATGTCAACTTAATATGGGTCAACCAAATGACCCATACCTGACTGCAAGCATGCACAAGCAGGGCGGTCTATCCTCTTGGGTCTTGCCATGAGCTAGCCTTGTCTCCAGTATGCTTCAACTCGCAGTCGGCTAGTCTGATTCGTTCTCACTACCGTTCCCATGCACACAGCCATAGAGTGGGTTCGACACAGTTAGGTCAACATGGGTCATTAGGTCGGACATGGGGTTTTTCACTGTTTTTTGAGGAGACATGCAGTATTTCATGCCCTACCATCCACTAGGGGGTTATGGGAGAATAAAATAGCGTGCGAAGTGCAGCGAGGAACCGTGCCAGAAGCATTGCGAGCGATGCATTGGAAACTGTATCCATATCAACATTTGGGTAAAAAAAAAAAAGGTGAAAAACCCCATTTTGACCTAGACTCTATCGACCTAGAACCATGTCGACCAGCTTGCTGTAGACCCAACGATCCCAACCCATAGAGTGTACCCTTTATAACTATCTTATTTGGTTGTTGTGACTCCATATACATTAATGAGTCATATTAGGGCTTAAAGTGGTCCTGGAGAGGTGGGGGGGGGGGCACACATTTTCCCCCTGCACCCTAATCCCCCCCTCAGGCAGAGACAGGGCCAGTGGTAGGTTTATGGAAGCCCCATGCAAATGAAAATGCTTTTCTGTTATTATTGCTGCGCAAGGCCAAGTTAGAGGTTGTTCCACCTCACCATTATAAGTGGTGCAAATCAGTTCAACCCCATATGTGCCCCCCCTCCATCGCGTTGTGCACGCGCTATGGACTCAAGGCTCGGGGATGTTCGCGGTGGCTCGAGAGGACTTGGACGCTTGAACTCCAGAGCGTTCCAGAGTCCCCCTGCAAATAATACCGGCAGTGGCAGGGGAGCTCTGGTGTACGATCGCAGGTGATGCGCCAGTGGTGCACAGCTGCAGGCACTACTGGCGCACACCTTGATATTCGTGGTATGCCTGGAAATATTCCTGGACAGCCCGCTGCGGCAGCGCAGCTGAGCCGGGAAGATTTCCGGCCATACCACTCAAGTGGTTAAACTGCAATCTTCACCCAAAATAAACTGGAATCATTGTTTTTTTATTTTCTTAACTTTAATACAGCATGTTACATGATTAACCTTTCATGCACACGTGTACTACTACAAATAATGATATTAATAATAATAAAAAATAAAAGAAATGCCATTTTAAAACAAAAATAAAGTATCTATTACATAGAATCTTGCAAACTTTTGCTTTAAAAAGCATAAAATCATTAAATTAAACAACAATTGGGAAACAGTAATAACTTCCCAGAGTTGCAATTCTGTATAAGAACATGAGAACTCACCCATTTTCTATATCCTGCCCATTGTTACTAGCAGAAAGTAAGGTATTAGTCCTTTTATACCACGACAAATCTGCAGCACAGTTGAGAATCTCCGGTTCGAGCTGTTGTGAGCTTTCAGGGGAACAATCCACTTCCTCTGTCAACGTTATGTGTGTCTCTTCTTTGCTGCAACAGAAACATGTTTAAAAATTGTACTATTACAAAAGTGATTAGTTGAATGGAAAGTTTAATAAGGTGTCTCAACTGCAGATTTTCCCATGTTGACATACAAGATAGATAATACACGTCAGGACACAGAAAGCAGCGTCCAACAAGTCTTGTACCTGTAATTCCAAGTAGTTCAAACAATGACAAAAGTTAAATATTGACATTTTGCAAAAAGAGGAACTAGGTTATAAATTACCATGCATCAGTGCAGTTAACACTAATACAAGTACTGTTATATATATATCCCTTTTACACCGAACAAGAAATTACCAGGTAAAGCAGTTCTACCCGGTAATTTGTTGAGTGTAAAAGGGTCAACCTGGGTCTTAAATCCTGTGTCTCCAACCTGGGATTATCGACCTGTGTTGTCCCTTTAACACTGAAGAAATACCAGTGTAATTCAGAAAATTACCGGGTTGACATATTTCAGCTGGTCATTTGCTGCTCAGTGTACAAGGGGATCAGACTGCACCCGGCAAAATGATCCGGCACGCACAATGCCAGGTCGCAGGTCTGAAAGGGGCTTTAATAATATACATCCTCTAGCCATCTCACTGGGTCTAAGGAATGATCTCACAGATGGTTGAGTACAGAATACAGCATACCACCAGTCAGGATCCTAGAATGAAATCCAAACAATCAAAATCCCGACTGATACTTTAACATTTAACCCACAGTGTAATCCTAACTCTCCCACACTGCGCAAACCCCTGACCCCCGCGGAGTTGGGATCCGTAGGGATATTTTGTGCCAGGATACCAACTAAAAACCTTAGTGAAGAGGGTAAATACCTTAAACTTTACACTAGTCCACTCAGGGCCAGATTTAGGGGTCAGGCCGCCCCATTAGGCGTGTGGTGAGATGACGTCACACACATTACTCTGGACTGGACCTGGAAGGAAAGAGGACCCAGAGTCTCGGCTCAGCTGTCCCCGTGCTTCGAGTTACGAGCGCCACTGCCATCATGAATCTTGTCAGCGGTGGCGTCGCTCATCACTGTCTACTCAGCCACGCACAGACTGACAGCTGCCACCAGGGGCGTAACTACATCTTTGTAGGAGAATAGCAAAATCCTGAAAGGGCCCCCAACACCTGTGCTAGAAGGGAGCGAAGGGTGGCATGCCATGACAGGATGAACACTGAACTGTCAAATATAAATAAATATATATCCATGTATCAATATCTCTTGATATCTATAATTAATAAAATATATGTGCACAAAAGATGCATCCGGCATGCTGGGGGTCAAGATGACTGCGGTCACAAAACCAACACCGGCAAGCTGATTACTGCCAGGAGACCGGCGCTCGAAACCCAGCATCAATGAAGATACGGGCGCCAGAATCCTAACTGCCAGGATGCTGATTTCGAGTATACCTGGGCAGGTTAGGGTGAGGAAAGGGGGTTTAAGGAAGTACTAAGGGTGGGCTTAGGGTTAGGCTGTGGGGGGGAAGGTAAGGTTAGGCAACGTGGGCCCCATACTTTACACGGTCTTCTAGGGGCACACTTCTGACATTCACACACATACTGTACATGGTCTAGGGGCACACTGACATATATACACACGCTGTACAGGCAGGGATGGGGAACCTTCGGCCCTCCAACTGTTGAACTACACATCCCAGCATGCTCTGCAACAGTTTAAGCATGGTCAAATTACAAAAATGTAGCAGGGCATGCTGGGATGAGTAGTTCAACAACAGCTAGAGGGCAGAAGGTTCCCTATCTCTGGCCTAGGGACACTGTGAAATACAAACACATACTTTACAGGATATAGGTATACACACACATACTGTGCAGGGTCTAGGGGCACACTGACACACACTGTACAGGGTATAGGGGTACACTGACTTACACAAACACACTCACTGTACATGCACACTGACACACACATTGGCCAGAGGCCAGACCCATCCCTGTGAACAGGAATAGTACCTGGCCTGCTGGTTTGCATGGTGGGTGCTCCATCTGTGTGACACTTCTCAGCACCACAGCCTGTAGTAGTACCAGTGTGTAATGAGAACAGCGAGCGCTCAGGCGCAAGACAGGCAAGTCGGCGGCTGGGACTGAGCCCCTGGTGCAGCGGAAGCAGCGCCGGGATGACAACACAGTGGGCCAACCGGGTATCCGCAACGCCGGCTCCGCACACACACATAAACGTGCAGCGCAGTGTGGTTCCGGGTCTCCGCTGACGCAATACGACCCGGCCGTCTAAGTACGTAGCAACACAAACACACGTGACGCAATCATACCTGCCGCAGAGAGACGCTACGTAGCGTAATCTTTGCAATTCCGAGTCTCCGTCTGCTGCTGCTGCTTATTTTCCTGCTCCATCCAACTTATCCAGTCTGTCACTGACATCCAATCAGCGTGCTCTGTGCAAATGACCAATCACAGAGGATCTACACGCATTTGCTTTGTCTGTTGCATTATGAGACACGGGCGCTTATTGGCTGTAATGTAATCTTTGCTTGTGGCTACAGCAGAACAGACTCACTGCAGTGATCACACTGTCACTGGCAGAGAGGAGGAAATGCACGACTAGAGGAGAGACAGGTTGTTGTCACCACCACAGCTGCACATGCTGCTCTTGACAGCTGACAGATATGAGATATTGGACTGCTCGTGAAGATACTGCTGTCATGAATTAGCCTGGGTCCAAAAAGTTATAAAATAATTTCAGATACATAATATTGTACTGGCCAATTGCTTCTAAATTCATA
The DNA here is from genome assembly GCF_055691185.1 of Crinia signifera. Lineage (NCBI taxonomy): Eukaryota > Metazoa > Chordata > Amphibia > Anura > Myobatrachidae > Crinia > Crinia signifera. The sequence continues at coordinate 146,441,383 of NC_139221.1, read as the reverse complement.
CTATCAGTATATATACTTACCTGACCACTGTTTGGATTCCCTTTCTTGGGATGAAAGGTTTGGTATTCAATCATACCTACCAATATGACCCTCTCCAGGAGGGACACAATACTTTGTTTCTGGACTTCCCCTTAATTTATGATTGCCATCGCCTGCTTTGAACAGGTTAAGTGATAAGAAAGGTGTTTCCACACAGGTGATGACAATCATAAATTAAGACGGAAGTCCAGGAATAGAGCATTCTGTCCCTTCTCGAGTGGGTTATGTTGGGAGGTATGGTATTCTGACCGCCAGTTATCTGTATGTATTTCCTCAAAATTATACTTACCTAGTTCATTATGCTGAAGTGGTCTGTAGGAAACTGCAGTAGGGATGGCCATCGTTGTCATTGCCATTGATTGTTGCTATCGATGGCAATAGAATACTTGCCTACTTTCATTGTCTCCTCTCGGGGAGAACTTGGAAGCCCGGAGAGGACACTGCAGCTTTTTCCGGGGGTGAGGCTTGTCATCTTCAAGCCTCGCTCTGTTAAGCCTCAAGCCCATTCTGGTAAATACCGCTAGTCATGGCTCTTCAGGGAGGGGGTGGTACTACCCGAAGAGCCGCAAATGCCCGTGTTTGACCGGCAGAGGGAGGGGATTCAGGGCTGATGCAGGGAGTCCCCTCTAAATGCTGGACACTTACCCACCCTTCTGGGGGGCCTGGAGGGGGACCCAATTTTTGGGACCCTCCCAGCCATTCCGGGATGGGAGGTAAGTATGCAATAGTGCTGGGGTAGCCAACTCCAGTCTTTGAGAGCTACCAACAGTTAATGTTTTCCAGATCTCCTCACAGAATCACAAGTGAAGTAATTAGCTCCACCTGTAGATCTTTTAAAATGTGTTAGTGAGTAATGAGTGCACCTGTGCAGCAGCTAGGTGGTCTGGAAAATGTGAACTGTTGGTAGCTCTCGAGGACTGGAGTTGGCTACCACTGCAATAGTGCAACTGGCCGATAGTTATATACTTTGCAATGGATAACCATCAATGTTTTTACCTATCGATGGTCTTCCATTTTCTTTGACTGTCCTGTCAAAACATAGGGGCAGAGCTTCACATACATCAGGGGTGGAGCTATGCTCCGTGTCCCGGACCCTTAGGGAAAAATAAAAAATCTATTTGTTTGCTTGATATCAATGGAGGGAAACTATCTGGTTCTCCTCATCAATGGCAAAACCATCAATGATTTTGAATCATCAATGTTTGATGGCCATCCCTACACTGCAAACCACTTTTGGGGGTCAGGGCCAAACTTGATCATCATTACGCCCCATCCTCAACTCAAAGAAACACACGTTTTGAGGGGGCGGACCAAAATAGCGTAATTATTCATTTAGACCCATCCCTTTCCTGTGGACCCACAATTGCCACACCACCAGATTGGTTTAGCATTTTAAATAATTGCCACAATATGAGACAGACTTTCCAGAGTCTCACAGACTAAAACATTTCTCATTGAAAGTTCACTAGCAAAAAACAAGAAAATAAATTAACTTAGAATTTGTAAGCTCTCACAAGCAGTGCTCTCTCCTCATGTGCTTTTTCCTGCCTTATGGGGCCTACACATGGGGCAGCTGCCCTGGACGATCTGCGCGTTCCTAGATGGCTCAGCAAGATCACTCAGCACACAGCAATGTGTCAGCTAGTGGAGCGACGGTCATCGTTATCGAGGACCTCGGGATCGTACATCATTAACAACATTGAGTGTACACACTAGGCAATGTTGTTAACAATATCACCCAGAAAGCCCTTCTGAGCGATATTGTGAACAAGATCGCCTAGTGTGTATGGGGCTTTAAATTTAAACGGGGTGTGTTCAAACTGAAATCTAAATTGCAGTGTAAAAATAGGTCTACCCCAGAGGGCACAAGGGCAAGTAATCTGATGGAGTGCAGGCTGCTTGCCCCCTATCTCTTTCCCTCTCTCGCTCTCTCTTTAATCTCCCACCCTAATAATGACTTCAGTGTCCTGACCCCTTTTGGCTCTTTTCTGTATTTATGTACAGTATTCTGAACCCATGTGGCGCCATATTAAACAATAGTGATAAAAAGCATGTCTAGAATCTAAAGTATGTCTGTACAAAGATTTATTAACATTTACAGTATATAGGGATATAAAGTCAGTTGCAAGCAATAAAACAAGACAAAGGGGTGTATTCAATTGTCCATGATAATTTTAGCACAGAAATATGATATATTAAGTTAACACGATTTTTGTCCAATGTTTTGCTTCAGGTAAAAATCAGAAGTCAAAAGATTAAGGTGCATACAATATTTAGCATATGGGAACACCCAGCGTTTCATGGGCATTCCCATGAAAACGGTGTGCATTCTTATGCTAATAGCCAATGACGCAGGTGCGGGGGCCGGCAGCTGACATCGCCAGATGTCTGTTCCTGCCCATTTCTCCCCAAGTGTCCACTTTAGAGTCACTTTGATATTGCATGCGCCTAGTGTTCATTCTAGCACCCGCCATATTCGAAAACCCATGCAGTTCCTCTTCCTTGCCTGGGGTGTCGCTGTCTGCTGTAGTGCTTCTAGCACAGTGTGGTCTGTAAGCAATTGGGGTTTTCTTTAACGCTAGGGGCACGTGTGCTGTGTGGTACAGAATGCTGCCCTCTGGTATAGGGATGCCGCCCTAACAAGAGTGCTTACAAAGAAAAGAGAGCCAGTGGGCGCCTTCTGTACACTATAAAGATTTAATCGATATACACATAGATACAATACACAAAACACAGATTACATATGACGAATAGTATGCATGCATGCAAACAGAATAAAAATGTATATTCCGTATAGAGATATTCTAAAAATTGAAAAAAAAATGAAAATGAAAAAATGGATATAAAAACTGAACTGCAGCAAATATTTACCAAGTCCTGATTGGATGGTGTAGGGGCCAATATTTATAGTCCCATCACGGGTTCAGACCTCTCCAGAGTTATAATAGGAAGAGCTGTATAATAATGTGCAGAACGAGACGGGTTAATCACCTCTTGCCGCTCACTATTTGGATGCCTGATAGTTGTTAGTGGCACCTGTGTTGTAAGTAGCACTTATTCACGCAAGAGTGACACTTCAAATCTTGTGTTAGACAGGGCTGAATAGTTGTCACTACAGCATCCCCTGGTTTTACCTTCCCACTGGAAATAGGCTTGCGCCTCAGTTGTAATCCACCGGCGTCTGCAGTACCACCTCTGTTGCCGGCGTCTGCCGCGCCGCCTCTGTTGTTTGCGGTCGGCTGGGGTGATGTGTTTCACAGTGGATGAAGGTACCCACTTGCGGGGATCAGGTCCTTGTAGGGCAGCGTGATTAGAGACCCAGAAACAGGCTTGCGCCTCAGTTGGTAAATTACCGGCGTCTATCGTGCCGCTTCTATTGTCGGCGTCTGCCTCACCGCTTCTGATGTCTGCGGACGGCTGCAGTGGTCAGTGTCACAGTAGTGGAAGATACCCTCTTGCGAGGATCAGGTCCTTTAAAAGTGAACGTGACTTGGAGGCCGTAGGTTAATGTCGGTCAAAAAGCACAGCGGCAGTGATGTACCCATTGGGTCCTAGGCTGCCGTGTTCAGTAAGACACTCCTCAAGAAAACTAGTTTCGCCGCGCTCAGGTGGCTTTTTCAATTCAGGAAAAATTGAAAAAGCCACCTGAGCGCGGCACTAACCTATGGCCTCTGTATATCAGCACTGATATGCAAACCAGACCTGTGCTAGAAGCACTACAGCAGACAGCGACACCCCAGGCAAGGAAGAGGAACTGCATGGGTTTTCAAATATAGCGGGTGCTAGAATAAACACTAGGATACCACAAGGATGCATATGGATGTAACTGTGTAACATCCGTTCGCAAGCCCTGCATGCAAATCTACCTTGGGAATGGGTGGCAGACGGCCGCCATTCGCAAGGCGGGGTTTGGTTGACTCTTAACCAGAATAACCCCCTTATATCTTACATACTGTATTGTCTAGTGCAGGGGTAGCAAACTCTAGTCCTCTAGAGCTACCAACAGTTAACGTTTTCCATGTCTCCTCACAGAATCACAAGTGAAGTATTTAGCTGCACCTGAGGAGCTTTTAAAATGTGTTAGTCAGTAACTAGTGCACCTGTGTACCTGTAAGGTGAGCTGGAAAACGTGAACTGTTGGTAGCTCTCGAGGACTGGAGTTGGCTACACCTGGTCTAGTGTGTATGCACTATATCATTAACAATGCTCCCGTGAGACGTTAATGCACACCCCCCATCATTTGAATGCAGCTCATGTTGACTATATCGTCAATGACTGTATCTTTGCTCCAGAGTTTGCTGGAAAACACTAACGATAACACTCATGGAGCCTATGCAGTGCAGGGGTGTCCAAACTTTTTGCGATGAGGGCCAGATTTGGTGAAGTGTAAATGTGTGGGGGCCGACCATTCAGCCTGACTTTCTTTGAATCATTAATCACATCAGAATGGTCCCCCACTCTGCCCCCATTCACACTATGTCCCCCAGCCTTCCTCTTCACTGTATGTCCCCCAGCCTGCCCCTCTTATCTGTATGTCACCCATTCACTGTATGTTCCCCACTCTGCATCCATTCACTCTGTCCCCCAGCCTGCCCCCTCCTCTTAATATCCATCAGTGCCTCCATTCATTGTATGTCCCCAAGCCTGACCCTCCTTCACTGTATGACCCCCATTCACTATGTACCCCACTCTGCCCCATTCACTGTATGTCCCCCAGCCTGCTCCTGCTCCCCCTTCTTTGAATGGCCATCACTGCCTCCATTCACTGTATGTCCCCCAGTCTGACCCTCCTTCACTGTATGTCCCCCACTCTGCCCCATTGACTGTTTGTCCCCCACTCTGCCCCCTCCCTTCTCTGTATGTTTCCCAGCCCCTTGTGTGAGCCAGAGGAAGGAGAGGCAAAGCAGGCACTGCAAGGACAGGAGATGCTTGGGCTCCCCCTGCTGCCCTCCTCCGCTCTGCATGTTACAAGAGCAAGCTTCCCCTTGCTGCCCCCCTCCCCAAACACTGCTGTCACTGTGATTGTGGAGGAGGGTGATATATGATTGCAGCAGCAGGGGTAGGAAGCCAAACACATCTGACTGTGGCGGCCGGCACCTCCTCACTGCAGCAGACAGCAAGGTAAAGGCGCGCTCGCCGGGGCCCCACCTTTAGTGTCCTGTGCTGTGCTTCCCACATCTGATGCTCTGCCCGCTTCCAGCTGGAGGCTACAGGCCCCTTAAAATGACAGCACCGGCCGCAATTGGCCCCCGGGCCTGACTTTGGACATGCTTGGGATAGTGTGTCCCAGCTTCAGAGTGTAATCATAACCTATTCGGAAGTTATGTATGCTACAGTAGGGGCCAAGGAAAACATACCTTATAAAATGTGTATCTTCCGGAGTCTGCCCCATTTGTCTCTTCAGAAGTGAGTCACTTGTGACTAAGTCATTTCTGTTAGATTTCCTTTTAGTGCAACAAAAGAAGACAGTCCTCCTCCTCCTGAGCCGTTTTCCAGTATTTTTATTCCAGCATAAGAAGCGATTGCTGATGCAGACAGAGCAGAAACATCCCATTATTCCTGATCACGTGTTGCCATCGGTATATTTACAGCAGTCCACATAGTTTTAATTTGGAGCACTGAAGGGTAGCAACCTGTAATATGTAATACACGTGTTATTTTTTTTTCCAACAATCTGTAAAGAAACCGTCCATTACATGAATTACTAGATTAATCCACTGTAGATATACAATAAAACGCATCATAAAGTGAAAAAAACACCTGATGACACATATGCCAATTACAAGAATTAACTGTACATCGCTTATTAATTTGTTATGAATATTTCTTTATTATTGAGGTGTGAGGGAACATTTACTAAGCTGCTGGTTTTCAATTATTATTCTTTCTGGGGGTTTTCAAACTCTGATTTACAAAAGGCATAACTCCTGCAAAAAAAGTTTTTTCATTAGTTATAACTAATAACTTCCTGATGTTCTACATGTAAAATGGTAACACTATAAAAAAAAATGTTGCTGTCAGAACGAATTTGTATAAATAAATAAATAATGTTATGAAAAGCCCTAAAGACCTATGCCCCGGCTTTTGGGTGATGTCAGCCATCAATCATCAGTAATAAGGGAGGAAGTCCTACATACCATCCGGCCATGCAGATAATGATCCCGAGCATGTTTACAATGCACCACTGTATCAGCACACTGTCGTTTCAGAATTTTTTTTCCTTTTATACTACTCTTCCTTTGATCAGTGTTTGCCTCCTGTATCTTTTTTAAACTCCTGATATATTCGAAACTAGGGTACACAGTGTAAACTGGTATTTGTGCACATCACTATAGGACTCTGGTGAGCTGCAGAAGTGTGTCTACTCACTGCAGTCACTATTTTTACATTCTTATAGCTAGTTTACCATACTTGGCTTCCTGTCAATCACCTTGCATACAGCCAGTGATTAAAACTGTAGCAGGATTTTATCGCAGGGTTGCCTCGTGTATGTGCGCTACGATCTGAGCAGTAGATCGATAATTGCTCGAACAGGAAGTGCGGAAGGATAAAAGTATTGCCTGGATATTATTCGGTATTGGTATAAATGCAGACTCAACATTTGATACAGAACTATTGATTCTCTACATCTTGAGTATACACATTGGCAGTGGTCTGGGTTTACTCTTCACCCACCAAACCACTGGATAGTGAATCCTGCAGTGTGCAGCTGTTTTAAACCGTATTGTTCCTCCCAGATCAGTATTGTCTTTGAATGTTCTTGCAGTGAATCTTGCTTCTATTTAACTTGTTATTGATTGTATCCTGCTTATTCAGTTTTGTAATTGCCTGTTTCAGTCTTCTTATTTGATTAGTCAGTACTGTAGATCTGACTGCACAAACCCTGGAATTTCTGAGTCTGCTTGCTTTAATTAAAATCTGGCTGCTAAAGTTGAATACCACAGAAACTACGATAGTTGGATATTAGTGTTTTTGGACAGGTATTTCTGATCATAAACTACATAAACATCAGTAGGAGCATCACCTAAATCAAATTATGCATCTGTCTGTGAAGGAGCGTGACCACTTGCTCACATTTCCGTAAACACAGTATACATTTGACAGTTGGAAGTTGCTGTACCATGACTGTCCAGGTGCAACATCAATGGATGTAATAAACTAGTGTTTGTATGAAGAACTCACAATTCTTTAGTATGATGCACATGCAGGGTCAGGGGCCCTTTAGCAGTCTCTGTCGGGGAACCCTGATCTATAGCTAGCAATGTATATGTGGGAGATAATGGCTCGATAGCCATCTTTCTGGCATTTTTACTACCGTGGGATAGTGCATGGGCTCATGGCATATCTATAATGGGTGCACCATGTGAGGTGTTGGTCCCTCTGGAACAAGAGGCCCTTGTGCACTCCGCAAAGTGCACCCATTATATATACGCCACTGTGCACATGTGACTCTAGTATTATTGAAAAACTGGCTTCCCAGCACCTCCATACCATCTAATGCTGGGTACACACCAGGATGACAAGGGTCCAATCCCATCAATCTAGATCCAGTTCCGACCGATTGGATGTAGATTGTGTGGTGATTAGACCCTTTTCTGTCCTGGTGTGGACCGATACCGATCCGATGCGCGGTCCCTGCTGCAGGTAGGATCTGAAGAACGACCATACTCCCGGGTGTGGGTCGCCATCAGATCGGACCCGCTCGCGGTGCACACCGTGAGCGGGTCGTGCCCACCCACGTCATCGTGAGCGGGTCGGAAGAAACACTAACGACCCGCTCACGATGTGCATCGTGAACGGGTCGTCCTGGTGTACCCCACATTACACACCGGGGGGCATATACAATTAGCTTCAGGGTTTTCTATTTAATGCCCAGAGCTATTCAATTATTCTTACTCTTCCCCACGTGGTAACCCCACTAGCATTGTTTAGTAAACTGTCGATTCCATGTTAAATGCTGGAATCTTTGGATTTTCCACACATGTTAAACTCAAGAGGGTGCATTTACATACCCTCCAACTGTACCGATTTTTCTGGTACAGTACCGTTTTTTAACGGTCTGTACCGGCAAAAATCAAAGTGTACCGATGCACCGATCTCCAGCAATCGGCCCCGGCAGGTATTCCCATTGGTGCAGCGCGTGCGTCGCGCTGGCGTCAGGCGGCTTCGGCAGGCATGAACCAGTCCCAGATCAAACTCCATGCCACCCCACGCGGCACTGTGGGAAATGTAGTCTTTGGTCACTGATGTCACTGAGCAAGCAGCTGTGCTTGAGTGAGTGACGGGACTACATCTCCCAGGCACCAATGCAGTCACACTGTAAAATGCTCCTTCCTGTGTCTGTGGGGAGCGGGTAGACGGTGATGCTGCGTGTGCTGGCTGTTAAGCAAGTGGCTCCCATACAGTGCCCCATGCCTGTAACATGGCAGGACTTGGCTGGTACTTTATCTGCAGCTGGCGGGGAGCGCGGTTCAGCGGCACACAGTGAGTGGGCACATTATATATATATATATATATATATATATATATATAATGTGTTGATTGGCTACGTGTTTATTCAAAAATGCCCACACATTCGGAAAGGGGGTGACCACGCCCCTTACGGTAACCATGCCCATTTTGCCCTTGGTCACGCCCCCTTTTTGGTAGTGTACCTTTCAGAAGTTGGAGGGTATGCATTTACCACAGATGTTTCCTTGCAGTTCCTGAAGCTGACAATCAGCCAGTTAGATATGCCCCAGGGAGCTACATCACAGGCACATAACAAGGTAGACATAGGGGAGGATGAGATTAAATAGTTGTTGTTAGCAACACAGTTATGCTCAACTAAGTCAACCTAAAGTGAGAGTTGCCAATCTGAGCCGTGTCCATCTCTCACTGATAGATCAGCTACCTATATGGGTCACAGAAAATTGTCCAGCAGCACAACCACATTACCTGCTGGCTGACATTACCTACTGAAACATCTTCTGCCTCTTTGTGTGAAAACTGAACTGTCAGTTGTGTTCTGTTGGACCAGGATTTAGGACTATATCATATTTATTAAAATAAGTGACACAGCCTGTTAGCTAATATATCTACTTGGATGTGTCTAAATCTGGGTACACAATGGAGAAATCTCAGCCCAATACTGTATATCGTATCCAGCAGCACGGTATCCTTCTTTGTGTACGGCCAGTCGGCGAGCTCCAGTAATCATCAGTGATATCTACTAGTCGACGATATTGCATCTGTCACCGTGCACTGTATTAAAGGCGGAAACAACGGATTGTTCCATCCTCCGTTACATCGTTCTGACACACACACACAATGCACATACAACAGTACGATATGTCGGCCTGTAACCTGTTATATCGTACAGGTACATTTTGCTCCAATGTGTACCCTGCTTTTAAAGCTTGATTTACAGATCTGCAGAGAATTCCCATTGAGCCTGATGCATCTTGAGGCCGTGTACGTTAGCAACACTACTTGTTTGCAAAACTCTTTTAATTACAACATAATTTTCCAACTGCAGGTTGCCTGTATCCATGGATATTTAATATTTATGCACCTGCTTTCCGTTATCCCAATTGAGGATGGATTTAGTTTAGCCCTTGTCCTTATCAACTTGCTTTTCTGAAGTTCAAAGAGTTTCCTCACTTGGCGGTCATTCTGATCCATTCGGACGGGCCGAAACGGTCTTTTGTGTGCATGTGAAAGTCCACTGTGCGAAAGGCTGTGGCGATTTACAATGTGATAGGGGCCATTTGCATGGGGCAGTGCGGGCGTGGGGCGGCGGGCCCGTGTGTCACCCATGGGAATGCCCAGTGTTTCATGGGCATCACCATGAGAATGCAGGCAGGAGGAGGTGTGCCAGGGGAGGGCGGCTGACATCACATAACTTCAGACACCCACCATGTCTTCGGCGGAATGGCTGCAAATATTATAAGTCAGTCTCTACTGACTTATATTTGTGTGGGATGAAGAAATCAATTGATGGTCAGTGACCATCAAATGATTTTTCCACCAACGGGACATGTTTAAGTGACACATCCCTTCGCATGATGGCGAGGGGATATGGCGGTGACAATTCAGCAAGTGGCAGGGGAGGCCCTCTGGGACTCAGTAAGCTGCGAACTTTGCAGCTTACCAAATCAAACAGAATCATTGCCATAGTGTGGTAAGAGGAGCGGCTGCTCACCTGAATGACCCATCTTCCTGTGGGAGACTAAAAAGGCGCATACATTAGGGCAACTTCTGCAAGGGGAGAAGTCACCCGCATTCCCCCCTTGAGTCGCCCAGGACCTTTCCAGCCTGCAGGACTGCATGCAATACATATCGTATGTGGTCCTTTTGAATATGATATATTGCATGCGATCAAAGCCAAGCTAGCCCGGCTCAGATGTGATCCAACTGATCGCTTCTGCAGCCGGTGTGACTTGCAGGCTCTGGTGGGATGCGCACGAGACCACGTATTGCATCGGACCTGCTGTCATTCTCATGCGATGTAGATGCTTTTCATGCAATTGATCGCTGCAAATGCATGAAAAGAGCCCAAATCACATGTGAATCGACTAGTGTATGAGCACCTTTAGGCACACCCTGTGCAGTTTGCAGCAGCAATGTAGGTTTGCAAGTCAACACATAAAGACAGGAAGAGTTGACCCGGTGATCTGGGCACTGACACCGAATAGCGGTCAAACAGACACGTTAGAAAACAATAGTGGAATTTATGCTGATCTAAACATAATTATAATGGGTTCAGCGTGTCAGTGCACATGGACCGCTGAGTCTGGGGAGACCTCTCCACACACTTTGTATCAAAGATATTGTGCCTATGCAGAAACATCTATTTTGCCGATTTTATCAGGGGGGTAGGTGGTTCTATCTTAAAACAGCTCTATATTATGCAACTGTGTTCATCATAGACTAGCTATACATGCAAATGTGCTTGTGTAGTATATGGAATTAGATGTGTGCAAAAATTTACAGAGCCATGCCATATTTAAAACAGGCATCACGCCTTCCTGAGTTCAAACAAATCAGGACAAAACGTGGATTATTTCAAAGTATGTTTTTTTATGGAGTACTCATCCTGGGCAGTTGGGAGCAGGAAGGAATGGTTGAAAATGTAGAGTGCATATTTATCACAATGGCCTAGGAAGAGATAGACCGCTACAATATTTAAGTAAAAATCTCAGCACAAGAGAAATAGTTTATTACAGTATTCTGCAGCCTAAATTCGAAAAGATTAAATTTGACAGGTGCTGCCACAGTAAGGGTGATCCTAGCCTCCAAATACATCCTTAAGTTAAGCGATTTTATCTCATATATTCATTCATTTTTATATTTATATTTATATACTTGTCTTAATATTGTCCATATTGTTTTATTAAGAAATTGCTCCTTTTTATCCCTTTGAAATAAATTTATTATTTTTTATAAGAATACCTCTAAAATATTCTTTCATTCCAGATCAGTAACCTCTTTTTAAATCTGTTTTTAAACAATTAGTCGCCGCTATCTTTATCCATTGTCTACATTTTTCCTATGAGCAGCTTACCACTGTTTTTTTCTTAAAGACTGGCAGACACCCTTTATTGAGGGAATATTGTTTATTTATTGAAATTTGGGTAAACACAAGTGCCGCTTCTCATCCAATCTTCACAAGCTGCCACAGTAACGTTTAAAAGGTATTAAAGAGCTTAATTGCATATTGTTCTAGGGTTATTCACAAGTAGCAGTGAACATTTTGCCTCTGTATGTTTTGTACTTGCACTTAAATGCTATACATGCATCAAAAATGTCATTATCTGAAAGAATTAGTGCATATGGAATCAGCATACTTTGGTAAATATTTGAAATGTTATGTAAATTACAGTATGTTATGAAGCTTTAGTATTATTTCCAGTGTTTGAAATGTCTCAGTGGTCTCTGCTACCACAACAAACACATTGCAAAGGACTAGAGCACCATATGCACTTTAAATGGATTTAAGTAAGTCCTGTTAGATCCTGTAACTATATTTAGTCCTATTCTGTTTGTGGTTTATGTGTTGCCCTGCTGCATGATCTGCTTATAGACATGCAAACCAACAAACCTCCTGGAAATGTTACGTTCATTTATTCCATTGGAATAGGTTTACTGTACTGTAATTTTCATGCTGCATATGTGGATTTTTTGTTTTTTTTACAATATTTTATATTGAGATAGAGGTTGACATATAATGGATATATGAAACTTCACTTACAGGAATGATGTTATACCAAGTAGCAATTATACAAAATAGGATCAAAAACAGAAATGTGGGGCGCTCTTGGGTATCGGGATGAAAGGAAGTTGAATCAACACAATGTATAAAAAGTATCACAAATTTATTACACAATAATGCATGTAAAACACATACCAAATGGTACTAAATGACTCTAAACATATGAAAAAATAAATGAAATAAAAATAAAAATAAAACTTAAAAATAAAAAATGAACAAATAAAAATAAAAAATAACAAATTAAAAAATAATGGATAAAAAAGACTTGCAAAATAAATAAAAAATTTAAGATTGGACTTTGCAGGTAATAGATGTCAGCACATCCAACTTTTTAAGGTGCAATTGATAACTTAGCGCAATCCACCAGTGTCTCCTTTACCCTTTGATGGGGTCTGGCAAGTGGATATATGTGAAAATCTACTGGATGCAGTTCCTTGTGAAGGTTTATAAGTCCAGTTGTTTAATTGAGACCGGTTTTTATATATAGCGCTAGTGTGCACACTCAGTTTTCATCAAACTTAACTTTGCAAAGCAATGATACAATTGAAGCGAGATTGGGAGCAAGGACTTCTGTTTGTTGTTGTTGCATGTGAAACAGTGTCCGTCCTGTCCCCTTTCAAGCTCTTACCAGTGGTTGATCAGCTGGCGTATTTTTCAATGTTGCGCTGAGTGGAAAGAACAACACTGCAGCGCCCGCTCTCTCCGTCCTCCGCTCGGCTTTAAGGTGTGTAGCGCCGGTCAGCTGGAAGTGGTATCTGACAGTGACCGCTTTCTCCTGCCTCTTTCTCCGCTTAAGGGATCACACGGCGCTCTGCCACAGCGTCCGTGGACAGTGATGTATTGGCGGCTTGGAGGGGGTGTCAGCAGTCGGCTCAGCGTCAAGCAGGTACTGTGGAGATAAGAGCGTCTTTCCTGGGTAATACTGGAACGCGTTTCGCCGCGCACTGGGCGGCTTTGTCAACCAAGTGTACACTTCCAGCTGACCGGCGCTACACACCTTAAAGCCGAGCGGAGGACGGAGAGAGCGGGCGCTGCAGTGTTGTTCTTTCCACTCAGCGCAACATTGAAAAATACGCCAGCTGATCAACCACTGGTAAGAGCTTGAAAGGGGACAGGACGGACACTGTTTCACATGCAACAACAACAAACAGAAGTCCTTGCTCCCAATCTCGCTTCAATTGTATCATTGCTTTGCAAAGTTAAGTTTGATGAAAACTGAGTGTGCACACTAGCGCTATATATAAAAACCGGTCTCAATTAAACAACTGGACTTATAAACCTTCACAAGGAACTGCATCCAGTAGATTTTCACATATATCCACTTGCCAGACCCCATCAAAGGGTAAAGGAGATCAAATCCACACTGGTGGATTGCGCTAAGTTATCAATTGCACCTTAAAAAGTTGGATGTGCTGACATCTATTACCTGCAAAGTCCAATCTTAAATTTTTTATTTATTTTGCAAGTCTTTTTTATCCATTATTTTTTAATTTGTTATTTTTTATTTTTATTTGTTCATTTTTTATTTTTAAGTTTTATTTTTATTTTTATTTTTATTTCATTTATTTTTTCATATGTTTAGAGTCATTTAGTACCATTTGGTATGTGTTTTACATGCATTATTGTGTAATAAATTTGTGATACTTTTTATACATTGTGTTGATTCAACTTCCTTTCATCCCGATACCCAAGAGCGCCCCACATTTCTGTTTTTGGTTTCTGTAATTTTGGAGGTTGGCAACCCTCCTACGTGGTGGCTGCTGGGCATCGAGTTACATCACAGTCATCCCCAGCGCCTAAGGCAAATCTCTCTTATACAAAATAGGATGTTTGAATCAATATGAAGGGCTAAATATCTATAACTAAAATTTGTATTAAAGTTCTAAATCAGTTTTTCCTTGGGGATCTTTTCAGCAGAAGCACTGAGACATGAGTAGAACACACACAAGAATGACTTCAGTTGCTTCCTGGGTATTACATGAAAGAGTTTGTCATTCTGAGACTCGAACGAAAACTTAAAAAAAGGATGGCAAATGGTCCAGGACAGTGGTTCCCAAACTGTGTGCCGTGGTACCCTGGGGTGCATTGAGACCCTTACAGGGGTGCCTCGGGTTGGCGGTCCAGGACCAATTCAAATTAATTACAATCAACGTAATTGGTAAAACCAGTGCTTATGGCTGCCAATTATAAAATATTTGTACAGAATAGAAACAAATCTTGTCCCCCACTACATAATTAAACCTTAAGATGATATCTACACACAATTTTTATTGAATTTTTTATCATCAAACGTTTAGCCTAAGGGTGCCATGGATAATATTCTGAAACTATAGGGCGCCGTGATTCTAAAAAGTTTGGGAACCCCTGGTCTAGGATGCTTCTTGCAGTGGCCAGGACCCTTAGTCAAGTTGGTGTACACCGGGCAGACCTTTGACCCAGGAAGCGTGTTCTGGGCCTTTCAATAGATGGATTTTGATGGAGAAAGTGACAGGTGGATGACAAATGGCCTAAACAAGTGCTTGTGTGTCTGGTGTGACCTCTTCCCCCAAAAAAAATTATAAAATGCAAAAAACAAAACAATACAAAATTCCGAAAATAACAAACAAATTACAAACTTTCGAAAATACAAAAAACATCTTTACAAAATACTACATTTACAGAAAAAAGCAAAGGTATTGCCCCCCCCCCCCCTCCCGCTATTTCGCACATTTTAAAGGTATACAAATCGGCTATTTAATGGGATGCGATTTTTAGTAAAGGTTACTAAAAATCGCAAAATAAATAGACCAGGTTTTGACTGGCGAATTTGTCTGGTTCTTCAAATACGGAGGACCCCTAGTCATTTTGTCCGCCGTATTTTGGGAACCAGGACCGGCCCTTGAGCCTGGTGCTGGTTTTGTAAAATCCAGGGGACCCCTATTTGTTCAGCCCCATGATTTTATGAAACCAGGACCGTCTCTTTGAGCCCGGGGCTGGTTATGCTCTGGAGGGGGGACCCCACTCAGTTTTTTTTTTTACTTTTTAAATCAAAATCGCACATTTCTGAAAATCGCACATTTTCATGACTAAAAAAAATTGCACTATATCTCGCTATTTTGCCGCAAATTCGCATCTCATTAAATATGCGAAAATCGGCCAAATAATGTGATATTAAAAGTGCAATTTTGTGCGATTTTTAAACATGCCTAAAAATGGCCCCCTATTAAATTTCGCCCAGAGAATCCCAGTGACCTCCGTACAGCACACAGTTTCCCTTCGCTATGATATATTACACAGAGCATGCCAGTGTCTGCTATACAACACACAGAACACTTAATTGATCACCATGCATTAGAGGCCATCCCATTGACTGTTATACAGTATTCTTATCACACAAGACAGGAATACATTCAACTCTGCTTCAGACTCAGTGTTGAAATCATACTTTGATTCATCCTGGCCATTGAAAGTACAAAGGTGGACCAATATTAGCACTACCATTTTTAAAATATCTTATCTCATTAGAGCAATTGTGTTGCTTACCGTAAATAGTGAAAAATCCCAAGAACCACACAAGTAAAAGACTGCACAACAGTTTGTTTCTCTTAAATGCAGGAAACTAGCAGTATAATAGCTAACACTAATGCTGGGCACATTCTAACAACACTGTAACCCAGTGATTTTCAACCTTTTTACCTTGTGGCACACTAAATAAGATTTTAAAATTGCCAAGGCACACCGTGAGATCCCCACAGGGCAAAACACATTGCCCCCCACAGGAAAAAAACAAACCTATTGCCCCATATAAAAAACAATCACACTGGTCCCCACAGGTAACACAAATAACATACATTGGCCCTTTAAATGAAAAGAAGAGACCAGTAAATAACACTTGAACTGATGGTGGCTGTAAACTGGTTTGGGCATCTCTAGATCTGGGGGCACACTTGAGAACAGCTTAAGGCACACTAGTGTGCCACGGCACAGTGGTTGAAAAACACTGCTGTAACTGCTCTCCTTTGAACTTAAAATGTATTTCGGTTAATTAAAAGTGAAATATTGATATACTTATAAAGCAAACTTCTTTTTTTATTCATAACCATATTATCCTATCTATCTATCTATCTATCTATCTATCTATCTATCTATCTATCTATCTATCTATCTAACTATTGCAATCTATCTACTGTATACAGTAACGTTCACATTGTTACAGTATCTGTTAAATAGGGATTTTATGATTTACCTTTTTAAATGAATCTTCAGTCCATTTCTACAGCATGGCTTTATGTGTTCTTTAGGATCCATGCCCAGAGTGATTTCATTATACTATCCCAGGCAATGTGTCAGACACTTGACAGGAGTTGCTAGATTCTCTTACACAATAGACAATCCCTTTTAGTTGCTGGTTGGGAAAGTAAATCTGTGTCCTATTTTTAAACAAGTTAGACAATGAACTAAAAATAATGATTTTGCTCTATTTTATAACTGTGTCAATCTACACAGGCAATGAGTGATTTGAAATAAACCCCATTCCAATAAAAGCTTGATTTAACGGTAACATCCATCTAACCCATTTTTTAAGTGTTTCAAACCGGTTCTAGTTGCAGTGTTAAAGCGCCACAGGGAATTTACCAGGTACAAAAACATGGTATTTGAAAATGGGTAAAAAAAAAGGATTCTAACCGTTTTTGAGCCGTTTCATTGTGCGGTGTGAAAGGCTCAGACCTGGTATTTAGAACACATGACTGTGCCACAGAAGGTGATAGGCTGTCTCCCTGCATGATGTCACCAGACAGAAACAGGAAATAAACAGGGGGAATCACATGCAGGGTGGAGAAGCCTTTTTTTTATTACCAGTACAGTAAAGTGGAGGAGTGCATTTTATCATGGCTAATTGGAGTGATGAGGAGGTAAGGGAACTGCTCAGGATCAGAGGGGATGTAGAAATATCCAGACAAATTACAGGAACAGTGAAGGATGCAATCATATATAGGAACATAGCAAAGATGCTTGCAGCCTTTGAGTTTCGGCGCACAACACAACACATTATTAATAAATTGAAGGCCCTTAATCAGAACTTTAATAAGGTGCATGACCATAACAGGAAAAAGAGTGGAGCTGCCAATATGGAGTGGTAGTGTTAGGAGCAGTGTTCCACCGTATTTGGCCACACAGCTTTCAACTCCGGTGAGCTTATCCTCGAGCATAGCAGCGGCTGAAACAAGCCAGGCCAGTGCTGCTGAATTCTTGTGCATTCTGGATCCAGTGCAACTATCACCGTGCCCACCATCATCACCACTCCTACTTGATGAGGCTACGCAAGAGACGTAAACTGTAGTTCCTGAGCCAACTGAGAATGAAGGCATCAGAAACACACCCATTGTGGCAGCTGAAGACACCCAGGCTGGGACCAGTCAGATGTACCTGATTCCAGAAAAGCAGCCCTTACAGTTCTTGGAAACACTCCAAAATACATAAATAAATAATTAACATAAACTACGTAAACTAAGTAACTACTAAAGTAAACTAAAATATCAACTGTAAACATTAAATACATTCAACGATCAACTTTTAATATATGACAATTATAAATGTAAAGTCTTGTGGCATGTACGCAGTGTGTAGCTGGGAGAAGGCCACAAACACATTTGTAAACACTTCTACTTTTCTTATGTATTCTTGAAAAGTAAAGTATTATTTTTTTTTGTCCACAGTATATAATGTGCCCACAAGGAGACGCCATCCCAATAAAACGGAACAAGCTGCTAGACTTATGACAACTGTACTGGCTGAGAAACTTCAGCAGATGCATGCTGCCATGGCAGCTCGACCATGCCAGTCTAGAGTGCTAAATGCAGTCACAGCAGGACATGAAAAATACCTTCATGTCCTAAATTAATATGGATACAAGGGAATGCCTGAGTGAAATGCAAGAATTCCAGATGACACGTCAGAGGGAAATGCAGGCGATTCAAATGTCATTATTTGAAAGAATGTTTCAGAACACAATGCAACTTCAGCAACCACCTTACAAACATCCCTCAACACTATTCACACTATGGCTCTTCCTCTTACTACGACCATACTCAACCTCAAAACACCCTACCGGACTATACCCCTCCTCAATATAGCCATGCTCCACAAACCCACCCTCAATATACCCCCATGGAATCTATCCATCCTCCACATACCCATACTCCACAAACCCACCCTCAATATACCCCACCTGAATCTGTCCATCCTCCACATACACAACCACTTCCTGAAAGGGAGAAAACTCCAGATTCTCCTGTTTCAGGATTGTACCTTAAGAGGTTATTGTTTGTAAAATGTCATTGTTTTTAATGCATTGTTTTTAAATATAATGCATACAATGTTGTTTTATATTTATACTTAAGAAAGATAAGTTTTGTATACCAAGGCTTGATATTATTAAAAATGATAAGGTCTATGATCGATTGTTAAACTTTGTAACTATGTATACATGAATAAGCATTTTAAATCGGCACACAACACATAAACATCAAACAGGTTTATTTCTCAACACAAATTAGCTGAATATACAAAAAAGTGAAAAAATTTATGTAGTAATGAGGGAATCGCCCATATACTGTAGGTATCAGATTCATGTGTAGGGAATGCAGCTGAGTCCTGCATGGCCCACTCTGGAAGAAATTCCGGTACTTGTGTACTAGCACAGCGCCCATCGGATCGCAGACCATAAGGCATGCAATGGTATGGGATGTTGTACAATTTTAATTTGCATACCATCGAATTGTATGGCATTGTATGCCATTCTATCGCATATACAATGGTATGCGATTTAAAATTGTATAAGCACCCTAATGGGGACTTACAATGTTAAATGCACCCCCACGCCACCCCCACTATGAACGTGAACCTGAAGCGTGGCGAGCGCAGCGAGCCCGCAAGGGGCGGCGGTACACGTCCTACGACCTTTTTATACCCCCACTATCCACGTCAGCGTGGAGTTGATTTTATATAGTGTGGCAAGCGCAGCGAGCCACCGAGCCAGGAAGCATGGCGAGCGCACACGGAATACATGTAAAGTAATAAGCGTCCCCTCGCGGGGCTCGCTGCACTCGCCACGTTTCGGGCTCGGTGGCTTGCTGCACTCGCCACACTATATAAAATCAACTCCACGCTGACGTGGATAGTGGGGGTTCACGTTCATAGTGGGAGTGCATTTAACATTGTAAGCCCCCATTAGGGTGCTTATACAATTAAACATTGTATATGGGGCTTATACAATTTTAAATCGCATCGCAGTGCATCGGGTGTATGGCATGCGATGCGATGCGATTATATGTTGCATGAATTTGTAATTTTCTGGCCATTTGCCAGAGAATATGAATGATAACTCACAAACTTTTCTTTCACTCATGGTTAGTGGTTGGGTGAAGCCATTTATTGTCAAACAACTGTGTTTACTCTTTTTATATCATAATGACAACAGAAACTACCCAAATGACCCTGATCAAAAGTTTACATACGCTGGAGATTTTGGCCTGATAACATGTACACTAATTGGCACAAACGGGTTTGAATGGCTACTAAAGTTAACCATCCTCAGCTTGGATCTGTTTGCTTATAATCAGTGAGTTTGTATAAAAGGTCAGTGAGTTTCTGATCTCCTGAAAGTCCCTTGCATCCTTCATCCAGTGCTGCACTGATGTATCGAGATTCTAAATCATGGGGAAAGCACAAGAATTGTCAAAGGATCTGCGGGAAAAGGTAATTGAACTGTATAAAACAGGAAAGGGATATAAAAAGCAATTGAGAATGCCAATCAGCAGTGTTTAAACTAATTAAGAAGTGGACAATGAGAGATTCTGTGGAAACCAAATTAGGTTCAGGTAGACCAACAAAAATTGTTTGGGAAGCAAAGAAAAATCCACAAATAACTTCAGCTCTCTTCACTCTCTGAAAAAAAAGTGGTGTGGTTGTTTCAAGATGCACAATAAGGAGGTATTTGGAGAGGAGAGGTGAAGTGCCTCCTTGGGAGCAGGAGCCTGGTGGCAGATGACTCCATTGCCTCCCAGGGTTATGCCTCTGGCATCTGAGATGAGAATAAGAAGATTTTATGCTACCATCATGCTCAATTTAGTGTGTTTTCAGGATGTCTTAATGTTATTTGTTGGCACTATCCCACCAAAATCAGGGCAGTTGGGAGGAGGAATGACATTTGTACATGACAGGAAGGAGGGAGGGAATTCTGCATTTTCTATTGAAGACCTGATTTCCCTAAGGAATTGAGTCCTAAACTTTTAGCACCATGCTACTTCTTTATATTAAATAGAATATTTAATAATTGTATGTAATGCTGTAAATTACTGCAGTTAGTTGGATACCAATCATAGGGAGTAGTCTTTTTGGTACTTGTTTCCTAGCACGGCGCCACCGATTTTAATTGTATGCAAAAACCAAATTGCATGCGATGCGATTGACCCTACCGACCCGATTTTTTTACATTTGCCCCAATGTTAAATGCCCCCCCAGACCCCATTTTTCATTGTATGCCCCCCCATTGTTAACGCCACGCCACGATCAACGTGAACCCGAAGCGTGGCGAGCGCAGCGAGCCCGCGAGGGACGGCGGTACGTGTCCTCCGACCTTTTCATACTCCCACTATCCACGTCGGCTTGTAGTCTACTTTATATAGTGCGCGAGCCACCGAGCCCAAAGCATGGTGAGCGGACGCGCATTACTTCAGATGTATTACGCATCCCCACGCTCGTTGCGCTCGCCACGCTTCGGGCTCTGTGTCTCGCTGCGCTCGCCACACTATATAGAATCAACTCCACGCCGACGTGGATAGTGGGGGTATGAAAAGGTCGGAGGACGCGTACCGCCGCTGCGCTCGCCACGCTTCGGGTTGGCATTCATCGTGGAGTGGCGTTAACAATAGGGGGGGGGGGGCATTTGACATAGAAATTACCCATCAGGGTGGGTATACAATCAAAAATGGTATGGGTATGGGAGGCCATTTAACATTGGTTCCTATGTAAAATCGGGTCCATCGCATTGGTCGCATTGTATGATATTATAATGGCATACAATGGACCCGATTTTACATAGGAATTTAACATTACATACAATGCTTACAATGTAAAATCGGGTCGGTCGCGTCGGTCGTATCGCATGCCATTATAATGGCATGCGATGGACCTGATTTTACATTTGTAGGGAAACCTCTAAAAAAGCCCGTAAATCGGGTCCGTCGGGTCCCATCGCATACCTAAAGTTAAGGTATGCAATGGGACCCGATGGGCGCCGTGCTAGGAAACAAGTACCGTCTTTTGTAATGAGCTTCTATCTTTTGTGTGTGGCAGATGGCACCGGATTGAGCTACACAAAGTGTAAATCCTGTCAAAGGTTGTCCTCTGGGCATCTAAAAGTCCAGATTTGGATGCTCTGGGTTGTGAGTTATGGGCGCCAGATTAGAGAAACAATTGAATTGCCCATTACTTTATATGGCCAACAAGGGGCGCAAGGCACAAAGTGTCACATACTCCAGCATAAAAACATAGGAATCAGCACCATCTAAAAAAATAATGCTGTTTTTTTTATTGTTGTTACTTTAGTAAATTTCTCTAACTAAAAAAATGTTTTTAGGGCTTAACTTTAGTGCAGTTATACCATAATGAAAGTGGTATTGACTGTGAATGGGAGACTCATCTTGTATTACTAAGTCTTCTGAGATCATTGATACAAATGTTAATTCTCTTCCGAGTTTTAGACTTTTGGCAGATTAAAAAAATTGCTTTACACTATGACTTTGCGTAATTGATTTTCCCCTTAATTCTACAATATTTCCCTGTCCCACATAACAAGCATACAAATTGAACTACCTCACATTATTTTACCATTGTACATACACTATTCCTTGCCTCCCAGCTTGATATATCAGCATTTGATATACTGTAGTACTGTATAATTATTTGTTTTCTTACTATGAAAATAGCTACTTGTATAGCCACTGTATCTTCATGCTGCCAGCTTTCTCCCTCTCCCAGCATTTCCTTTCTGCTTCCTCTTACGTCACAGTCCTTGTCTGACCTGTCTTACAAACACTTAAAGATACACTAACTTGATCTACATACTGACAAACACTACAGCAGTGGTTCTCAACCCTCCAACTGGTCTTACTTTGAGGATTTCTGTGTTTGGGGAAGGGGAGATTACTGCCTCCCTGTGTGGTCCGGACCGTCCGGTTTTTGCTACATGCACGGACCATACAGGGAGGCTTTATTCTTCTCCTCCTCCACTCCCTGGTGACAGGTGCCACAGGCAGCCCCCCCCCCTCCCCCAGACAGGACACCCCCTGGTCCGGGGGTCTTGTCCTGGTCTGGTTTTTATGCATACCCTGCAATGTGCGCCATGCATTTTAAACTAGATTGCATTGCTTCTATTTCAAAACACATACGATGTACTCTTCCACCGTGCGTTTTGTACTAGATGTAATGCAATGTAGTTCAAAAAGTACCTGCAGCGCATCTCATCGCACCACCCCGTTGCACCATGTATGGGTGGCAATAGAGCTCAGTTATTTAAAAAAAAGGGGAAAACGGAAGGTTATGTAAACAATGATATTGGTGGTGATAAGACCTGTGCAGCACTGTTGCCCGGATGCTAAAAATATACTCACATACATGTAGAGTATATCTTAAGTAACTGAAATAAAACAGAAATATACAGTATAGTGCAATACAGTAAAGTAAAAAAGTGGACTGGTGAATACTATTGCAATCACCCTTAGCTGGGTGATTACAATAGTATTGCGGGACGGCGCAGGAGGGCGCCAGACACCCTAGCACCGGTCCTGCAAACGTCAAAAGGTTTCTTCATAAGGTTTAAATATATGTATATGGGACGTTAATTTGGAGTCTTTATATGTAGAAAACACTTTTTAATTCATTCATTTTGAGGAATTGTATTTACATAGCAAACAGTTATTGGTACTTGTGTATTTTGGCGGCGCCCCCGATCTCCATCGCGCAATGTTTTAATCGCATCGTATGCCATGCACCCGATGGCATGCGATGCGACGCGATTTTTGCCCCCTATGCGATGAAAGATTGTATAAGCACCCTAAAGGGTGCTTTTAAGCACCCTAATGGGTGCTTACAATGTTAAATGCACCCCCCCGCCACCCCCCCCCACTATAAACGTGAACCAGCGGTACGCGTCCTCCGACCTTTTCATACCCCCACTATCCAGGTCGGCAAGGAGTTGAGAATAGAAAGTGTGGCGAGCGCAGCAAGCCACCAAGCCCGAAGCGTGGAGTCCCCTCGCGGCCTTCATAGGTATCTGCGTCCCCTCGCGGGGCTTGTTGCGCTCGCCACGCTTCGGGCTCGGTGGCTCCCGCAAGGGGACGCGGATACCTTCACAGGTATCGGAGTCCCCTCGCGGCCTTCACAGGTATCCGCGTCCCCTCACAGGGCTCGCTGCGCTCGCCACGCTTCGGGCTCGGTGGCTCGCTGCGTTTGCCACACTTTCTATTCTCAACTCCACGCCGACGTGGATAGTGGGGGTATGAAAAGGTCGGAGGACGCGTACCGCCGCCCCGCTCACGTTTATAGGGGGTGGGGGTGGCGGGGGATGTGCATTTAACATTGTAAGCACCCATTAGGGTGCAAATACAATGTTTAATCGCATCGCATTGTATGGCATTGTATGCCATATACAATGTCATACAATTTAAAAAATTGTATGGCATTGTACAATATCGCGCGATATCGCGTCGCATCGCATACCATCGCATGCCTTATGGTATGCGATGCGATGGGCGCCGCCAAACTACACAAGTACCTTGTTATTTAATTAGAGTGTAAGTTTTTATTGAAGCCAGGTTAAGTAAATAGAGGGACACCCAAATCACATGGTGCTTAAAATACAAGTCAACAACTTAAATAAAAATAATTAATTTATTATACAACATAAAAAGAAATACATAACCTCCCGGGGGTATGAAGTCACCATATGTTACAGATTGGAGCAGGGAATCTGCTCGCCACTGCCGAGGTGATGGGGATGCACGAGTGTGTGAGACGCTCGTGCGTCCCCATCAGATGGATCGCCTGACCACCATCCTGCACCAGCTCTGGGAATCTGGCTATTTCCTGTGCTGGCTGGGAGGAGCTCCATCTGTATGTAACAATATAGACCATATATAAATATAGATAAAATATTAACTGTATGGCCAAAATATGCTCAATAGCTGGTTGCCACATATGAATGTCCTCATCCGTTCTTAATGTTGGCATAGGAGTGGAGAAGCATGATATAATATTTTTTTTAAATTAAGGATGGATGAAATTTCTCCTTAAGGGCGGGATGTATTAAAGTACATCGCCGCCCCTCATTGCGCCCCCGCAGCAATGCAAGCGCATATGCGCTAACATATGCGGTTAGCATAGCAGTGCTGTGACGGAGGCCCCCTGCGATACCTGTGATGTGGTGTGCGGGGGGGTCGCCATCACATCCCTGGCTCAGCGTGGCTGTCTCCGGCTTGATGGAGGACGGGGAGGGTGGAAGGCATCTTCGGCGATCAGCGGTCATCGATAGAAGCCCATAGGCTTCTATAGGGTATCGCCACCCAAAGGTGGCGATACCCTGCCCTGCAATGACGCGGCGTCGGGTATTAGTACACATGAAAATGCAGTAAAACCCCTGAAAACATTACTGCATTTTTACCTTAGTACATCCCAGGGCCGGCGCTTACCGCTCAGCAGAGGATGCAAAGCAGGTAGGCGCCAGCCTGCAGAGGCGCTCTCCCTGCTATCCTGCTGCTGCTGCTGCCGGCTGACGCTGGAACATGTATAGGGAAGCAGTGTGCCGCCGGTTCCCTCCGTCTTCTGAATCCTCCCTCGTTCCGCACGCACGGTGACGCACCCCTACCCCTCGCCCGACACTAAATCAAGCTAGCCGAGCTGACAGTTTTTTATACAGCGGAGCTGACAGGAGAAGCAAGGAGACTGTAGAACTGCATGTAGGTGGCGCTGCAGTGCACAGCTCCTCTGCTCTCAGGCAGCTCCTTCCTTCTACACCTTGACTGACCACAACATGGGGCTTTCAGATGTATCTGCCGCTGGGTAGGCTGGGTGCCGGTGAGGTGATTGACTATCCATGTGTGTGACCCTTGATGTGGGTGGTGGGGGCTGGGAGTGGTGAGTGGGCACTTTAAATAACAGTATGCGGGGACTTCCGGTTCCGGCGATGGTGAGGTGAGCAGCCTTCCCGCACCGCTCCGTCGTCTACCTCAGCCCACCCATCTGCAACCCTGAATCCGACACCCAGATCCAGATCCCGCTCACCCTGTCGCCCCCCGGAAGACATGGACAGTCAATCTAGTCCTCCGGCTGCGGCGAAAATTACATCCGCGCCTATGCAGCAATGGCAGGACAAGCGGAAGGGTGACCACAATATGGCGTCGCACGCTGAGACCACCAAGGGTACCCCGGCAGCCAAGAAGCCCATCCGGGAGAACCGCACAAGTGAGGAGGACAGACTCGCCTAGGGAGGTATGCATTCTTTCTCCCAGAAAGATCTCACAACCCTTATTCAAGCTGCGATCCAGCCCCTCCTGCAAAAAGCTGTGTCAGACATTTCCTCACAGTTTAGCAATCTGACCGTTAGGCTACACACGGCAGAAAATCAGATTGGAGAGAATATGGAGGACATTGTCTCCCTTAAAAAAACTGTTCTTAGACTGGAACAGGAAAACAAAGCACTGGGAGAAGGGCTAGAGAACGCAGAAAATAGGGCTAGAAGGAAAAATCTAAGAATAACTGGCATACCTGAATCCCTAAAGGGGACGCAGCTGGAATTCTTTATTAGAAACACCTTACCTTCCCTCCTTGATATTAAGGACCAATGTGCGGATATAAGTATTGAAAGGGCTCACAGATTGGGACGCTATAATCCCCAGGACCAAGCTTGCCCACGAGTGGTAATTTTTTAAGTTTTAAATTACCTTCACCGTCAAGCCATATGGAATGCCTCCAGAAAGGTTAATCCCATCAAATGGAATGAACATGTTATTCGCATCTTCCAAGATTTTTCAACCTCAGTAGCCAATGCAAGGCGTACTTTCTCCCCATTGTGCTCAGCGCTGGTTAAACAAAACCGCAAGTTTTATTTAATGTTTCCTGCACGTTTAAGACTCTTCACTGGGACTGGTTTTAAGGATTTTGGCACTGTTAAGGAAGCTGAAGCCTTTATGAGAGATGAAAAAACTGGCGCAGGAGACGACGACATAGCTGACGTGGCTGGCTTACCCGACGGCTGAAAACTTGCTGGAATTGGATTGAGAAGCTTCTTCTGCTCATCATGAGTGGACTCTGGTTACTTGGAAACCTTACGGGATATAACCCCTCTCTATAAGGGGTGAAAGCTTGGACTACGATTCGCTCCTATCATCGTTTAAATTGATAAGTATTTCCTGCTGATTTGTTAAATTATGGTTTATTCTACAAAGGGATAGACCAAGTGAGATAGGTTTTTTTTCTCACATATTTTAGGTCTCAGTGCGGCCTAGGTTCAACTGTTATTTTAGAAACATGGGTGTCAAAATGTGTTATATATTTTTTGCTGGGGTGGGAGATGACGTAGCGGGCCGGAGTTCAGATTAGCCTTAAATTTTAGATAATTTTGAATGACAGAGGAGTATGAAAAAGTTCATACTCCAATGATACTCTGGAAGTCCACATTTAGAGGTTTCCTTACTGCTCATTTATATGTTTATGTAGTTGTCTTAATTCGTCTTATGTGTCCCCTATGTGTCTCTCTTCTATCCTCTTTTTCAGTCCTGCTGGGGTTCTCATTTCCTTGGATGTATACATTTATGATTCTTTGCAATGTCACTTAAAATAGGATCTCTAAACATAAGAGGCATCCATACCCCCGCCAAACGGCGGAAACTCTTCACGTACCTGAACAAGCAGAAAGTTGACATTGCTTGTCTTCAAGAGTCCCATCTGATGCCCCCAGAAGTTAAGAAGCTACAAATGATGGGATGGGTCGCTTTGGGCTCCTCACATCTGAATTCCAAATCTTGTGGGGTAATTACCCTGGCTAGAAAGACTCTAAGTGTACAGGTTTTATCTGAGGTCTCTGATCCTGGCGGTAGGTTCCTTCTGTCAACTATAGTAGTAGATAATGTTCAGCTCATCATTTGCAACATTTATGCCCCGACCAATTATAAAAAGAGTTTTTTCACCTCCCTCATTGCTAAGCTTCATTCCCTAGACCCTTCCTCTTTAGTAATATGTGGGGATCTAAATTTAATAACTTCCAAGTTATTAGATAAATCAGTTAAACCTAAAAGAGATTACACTCTACCAAAAATAGGGGTCCCTTTTTTAATCAAAACTTTAAACCTGGTAGATGTTTGGAGAATCCACCATCCAACCGAGATGGACTTTACGTGTCTATCTTTGACACACAAATCATGGTCAAGGATAGATTATATCCTAGTTGCGGAACCTCTCTTCGTTAAAACATCTGACCCCCTGATACAACCTCCTATTCTGTCAGACCACGGCCTTATCTCTATTGTTTTAGAACTCAAACCACCTGCTCCTTTTTCCTAGTCTTGGAGATTTCCATCCCACCTGGTCCAATCCCAAGATCTTCAAGACCGTTTAAATAATATTTGGTCCCTTTTTCAAAAAGAGAACGAGGAATATAAATTGAAAGACCCTATGCTATTTTGGCAAACTGCCAAAACGGTCCTACGGGGAGAAATCATCTCTTTCACTTCCAAAAAAATAAAAAATAAATAAAAAAATATTTAGCTCTGCAAGAAGAGCTGACAGCGGCCTTCCAGTTTTTTAAACAAAGCCCCACTCAACAAAACAAAGTTGCCTATCCGAATGCCCAACTACGAAGCTCCGAGTACCTTGATCTAATGGGAGAAAAATACATGTTTAATGTCAACTCAAAATTTTATAAATTTGGGAACAGAATTGGGAAAATGCTTACCAATCTATTGCAGGGCTCAAGACAACGCACAATTGTACAGCCTCTGTATGTGAATGATGGCACATTGACAAAATCAGATACCCAGACCGCAGAAGTTCTAAAATTATATTATGAACACCTCTACTCAGTCCCGGAACATCAAGGTGCTGTGGGGATTAGAGATGTGGCGGAGTCGGCAGACAAGGAACATATTTCCCATTCATATTGGTTCTCACTCCCATTCCCTCAGGTACCCAATGATTTAACCACCCAATTAGTATCCCCTATCACTGACTTAGAGGTTAAGTGGGCCATACAAAAACTTAAGCCAGCAAAAGCCCCTGGTCCGGACGGCTTCTCGAATGAATTTTTCAAGCTAATGGAACCCCTTATATCAGAGACTTTGGTGGCTAGCTTCAACTCTATGATTGAGAAGAGAATACTCCCAGCATTTTTTTCGGATGCTACTATTAAGGTTCTCCCGAAAAAAGGTCGTGATCTAAATTCTCCTGGGTCATACCGACTAATTTCTCTTCTAAACATAGAGTATAAGCTCTTAACAAAAATTCTGTCCGAAAGGCTTAAAATCATTTTGCCAAAAATTATTAGTGAAGACCAGACGGGATTCATCGCAGGCCGTCACTCTGTGACAAATATGAGGAGATTGCTGGCAGCCATACACCAGTCTCATGCTCTCTCTGCGGACAGAGGAAAGGACAATTTGGTCCTGACTCTGGACGCCGAGAAAGCATTTGACATGGTCCTCTGGCCTCATCTATTTCAAGCATTAAAAAACTTTGGTTTTCCTCCTAGCTTTATCGACATAATCAGGTTATTACATTCCTCACCCAAATCAAGGATTGCTTGCAATGGTCTGCTGTCTGATCCCTTTTCCCTTAAGAGGGGGACTAGGCAGGGATGTCCTTTATCCCCGTTACTTTTTGCGATAGCGATCGAGCCCCTTGCCATTGCAGTTAGGACCTCGCCTCTAATTCAAGGCATCACAATAAAAAACTTAGAGATTAAAATAGCCCTATTTGCGGACGACACCCTGGTCTTTCTGTCCAACCCTGTTCATTCTTTGCCGGCTCTGCTACACCTTATTGAATCGTTTGGAAAAATTTCTGGGTATAAAATCAATATGTCAAAATCTGAATTGCTCCCTTTGGGTAAAGTTAATTCGCAATTGATTCAGGCACTGGACTCGCCGATCCAAGTGTGCCAGTCACACTTCAAGTACTTGGGCGTTCAGATCGGCAACGATATATCTAGGCTATACCCTTTAAATTATGTCCCAATAATCTCCCAGATCAAAACCAAACTGGAAGCCTGGAGAGACCTCCCTATCTCGCTAATAGGTAGGATGGCTATCATTAGGTCCATTATTTTACCAAAATTTTATACTGCATGCAGATGCTACCTTTTCCCCTTAAGCCCTCTGATATTAAATTACTAGAATCGTCATTCACTAAATTTCTTTGGAAGGGCAAGCGCCCAAGAATTGCAAAATATAAATTAAAAGCTCAAACCAAAGACGGAGGGTTAGGGTACCCAGACTTACAAAACTATGCACTAGCAATTCAGTTCAGATTCATAGGTGATTGGCTGTTGGATCGATCCAACTTTTCAAATAAGGCTTTGGATAGAGCCATTCTACACCCTTACGCACCCGGGGCATTGTTGCAGGTGGCACAGGGAGCTATACCGCCAGAGATCAGAGACCATGTTTTGTTTAAATACACCTACCAAGCTTGGATTAAGATTAATCGTATCCTTATTTCCAACCCTCAGGAGACTTCCTATAAACCCCTATGGGGAAACCCAGCCTTTCCCCCCTCTCTTTTAGATTGTCGTTTTGTTTCATGGAGAGATAATGGTCTAGATTTGGCTAGTAAGATGTTTGATCCTGGAGGACAACTCCTGCCTTTCAGTGAATTGACCGAGAGATATGACTTAAAAAAATCACAGCTGTTCATGTATTACCAAGCGAGGCACTTCTCGAACCAGTCCGAACCCAGTGTATCAAATAACCTACCAGGGGCACCAACAACTCCAATACACTCGATAGAGTCATTGTTGTTGTATATCCAAACGAAAAAATATACTCTTAGTTGTCTCTACAAACTGCTTTGTACCAACCTTTTCAATAAGCCCATGCACTGGGGGGGGGGGGGGGGGGTTGGTCGAGAGGTGGCGCGCTGATCTGCCGGTTATCCAGAATATGGAACAGATCTTGCAATCACAACTACACACGATGAAATCCCTTAAATCTGCGTATCTCCAAGAGGTGCATATTCGGACTTTGCACAGAGCATATATTTCGCCTTACCAACGCAGACACATGGTAACAGAAGAATTAGGCCACTGCTACAAATGCGGCGTATCTAAAGCTGATTTTGCGCATTGCATGTGGGACTGTGTTAAAGTGAAGAGGTTTTGGTGCAAGGTCACCAATTTTATCAACCAAATGTTATCGGTCAACTGGGCTATGTCACCCTCAGCGTGTATGGGACTCATCTTCTAGGATTGGAATATGGACTCGATTGATACGAATGCTCTCCCCCTACTGATAAATATTACCACCGTCTCACGGAAATGCATCCTAACACATTGGACAAAAAAAACTGCTCCAAACCTATCTCATGTCAAACAGAAATGTATTCAGTTTATGTACTTCGAAAAGAAACATGCTCGATTAGATCAAAAAAATGGGACACGGAGATTTTACGCGAAATTGTCTTTTTTTATTAATATCTTGGAGGATAAAGTATAACAGAATGTCATATCTAACTTGGAAATTTTCTGATGTCGCTCTCGTCTCATAACCTGTGAAAGGCGTACCTATCCCCTCCTCTAATAAAAAAAAAAAAAAAAATACATAAGATAAAAAATCATATGAAGGATGGTCCTGATTGTAGTAGAGTCATGTGATGATGTGTTGTTGTTAACTTACATTATGTTAATGACAACCCCAAAACAGGTCTGGAATCTATTTTCTCTTTTTCCCTCTTTCTCTATTCTTTCTTTTTCTTCTTCTACTCTGCCTTTTCTCTTTCTATTTCCTACCCCCCCTCCCTTCTGTCTATGTGTATATGTTTAGGTAATAGCAATTGGTATAATATAGCATCACAGTAGTTCGTGTCTCATAATTTCTTTATTAAAATACATGGGGTATCATAAAGAGCCATATGCCAAACCAAGAACTGACCCACATGTTAGAAAGTGTTAGAAATTGTAAGATGGTATGCAATGATTTCTACTTTATATTCAATATTTTTTTTTCCTCATATATTGTATGTTTGAAGTTATTTCAATTTCATGTCAAACTAATCTAACGCAAAGACGAACGAATTTATCTTTATTCCTAAATGTAACTCCGACTTGCAGGTCGGTCCCTTTGTTAATTTTAACGACAACGACACTGTGTACTATTTATGTACAACTAATGTTAATCGTGAAAATTTGCAATAAAAAGAAAAAAAAAAAATACTAATTGCATATGCTCTAACATGTGATTAGTATAGCAATGGGCAGCTCTTGCAATAAGGGCTGCCCATTGCAAAGCAGCCAGCGGAGGGTGAGTGGGTCCCTAGTGGCTCCCCCTCCCTCCCTTACGCGGCTGCTGGATGCTGCTGCTTGCGGGTGGGCACCGCCTCCTCCCTGCACCCGGAAAAGGATGTGCACTGCAGGGAGGAGTAGGTCACTGATCCAGGCAGCACTGTGCTGCCCGGACACAGGTGAAGGGGAGTCAGTGGGGGTTTGTTGGGGGTAGTGGGGGTCAGTGTGGGGCAGCGTGGGTTGCGTTAAGAAGCCCATAGGCTTCTATGGGGTATCACCAGCTTTTGCTGGTGATACCCCTTGAAGTGGTAATTTTTGTTTAGCGCATCCTGCCCACAGTACCTTACTTTATGCTTCCTGGCTGCGTTACTCTTCTCCTTCCTTTTGTTGAGTCCTTCCATCATGGCAGGGTTCAGTATGATGACTGCTGTTACAGATCCACCTGCACCAGCCAGACATAGGGGAAGAGGCAGGGTAGGGTTGCACCTACCTGTAGTTAAATGTGCCCAGGCAAAGCTGAGGGTGTGGCCTAATCATAGAGCCTCCACCCTATGACCATGCCCACTTTTTTTTTTAATAAGAAACCCCCCAATCTCACCAATGCACTAGGCACATTGATGTTGCCCAAGAGATGAGGCCCCCGGCTGTGGCATGACTCCGCAGGCTGTTGGAGCCCTGTGCTGGTTTCAAAATATAAATTTTTGTCCCCCGTATCTGTGGAACCAGGACCGGTCCAAGAGTCCGGGGCTGGTTTCAGAAATACGGGACCCCTACGCTTTTTATTCCCTGTATGTTTGGGACCAGGTCTGGCTCAATGAGCCCAGGGCTGGTTCTGCTCAGGAGGGGGGTCCCCACGCCATTTTCTTCATTTTTCTCAATGAGCCCAGGGCTGGTTCTGCTCAGGAGGGGGGTCCCCATGCCATTTTCTTCATTTTTATTTTTACACAAAAATCGCACATGTCCTCAAATTCGCCCATTTTTATGACTAAGATTCGCCCATTATAGCACTTTATCACAATTTTTTGCTGCGAATTTGCATTGCATTAAATATGCGTATTCTGGGAAAAAATGCGTTTTGAAAAAGTGCGATAACGTGCGATTTTGGAAAGTGACTAAAAATCTCATCCCATTACCATGTCACCCAAAATGTCTAGGCCGACGGGTAATATTCAACACCATATGGTCGTCATATATTAGGTCAACATGGTCAAAAGATCAACACAAGCAATATGTTGACATGGCAAGGGTCGACATGAAAATGTTGGCATGCATTTTTTTTCTGGTTGGGAATGGTAAAGAGTTCAGAGCGCAGCCTGGCAAGTGAAGTGAGGTGTCACAGTACACTGTGGGTCCACATGCTCTTTTCCATGTCAACCTTTTACTTGTGTCAACCCTTTTCCAATGTTGACCTTGTGAATGTCGACTTAGACATTGTAAACCTGCTATAACACACTCTAGTCAGTCTTGCTAATATTTACCTATATCAAATTAATTCACAAAAATAAGCTTATTAAAATAACAGTGAGGAGAAATTTCTGTAATTTCTATTGCTTTGTATCTATTTTTGCTCTAGTGTATTGTTAGTGTAAAATGGTCACTCGAAAAGTACAACGATTAGCAGGAATATCATAACTATAAATAGAAAAGTACATATAAATATATTACTTCTATTTTTGAGCTACAAGCAGTTACAGAATTGTAAACATATTTAAGATGTTCAAGACTATAGTGACATCTTGTGGAATTCTTTACTTACTACAAGTTGTAATTTATTTAGCTACAGAAAAGAGATAGCGACCAAAAAAAAAAAAAACACCCACCAAAAAATTAAATGTGCCCAGGCAAAGCTGAGGGTGTGGCCTAATCATAGAGCCTCCACCCTATGACCATGCCCACTTTTTTTTTTAATAAGAAACCCCCCAATCTCACCAATGCACTAGGCACATTGATGTTGCCCAAGAGATGAGGCCCCCGGCTGTGGCATGACTCCGCAGGCTGTTGGAGCCCTGTGCTGGTTTCAAAATATAAATTTTTGTCCCCCGTATCTGTGGAACCAGGACCGGTCCAAGAGTCCGGGGCTGGTTTCAGAAATACGGGACCCCTACGCTTTTTATTCCCTGTATGTTTGGGACCAGGTCTGGCTCAATGAGCCCAGGGCTGGTTCTGCTCAGGAGGGGGGTCCCCACGCCATTTTCTTCATTTTTCTCAATGAGCCCAGGGCTGGTTCTGCTCAGGAGGGGGGTCCCCACGCCATTTTCTTCATTTTTATTTTTACACAAAAATCGCACATGTCCTCAAATTCGCCCATTTTTATGACTAAGATTCGCCCATTATAGCACTTTATCACACTTTTTTGCTGCGAATTTGCATTGCATTAAATATGCGTATTCTGGGAAAAAATGCGTTTTGAAAAAGTGCGATAACGTGCGATTTTGGAAAGTGACTAAAAATCTCATCCCATTACCATGTCACCCAAAATGTCTAGGCCGACGGGTAATATTCAACACCATATGGTCGTCATATATTAGGTCAACATGGTCAAAAGATCAACACAAGCAATATGTTGACATGGCAAGGGTCGACATGAAAATGTTGGCATGCATTTTTTTTCTGGTTGGGAATGGTAAAGAGTTCAGAGCGCAGCCTGGCAAGTGAAGTGAGGTGTCACAGTACACTGTGGGTCCACATGCTCTTTTCCATGTCAACCTTTTACTTGTGTCAACCCTTTTCCAATGTTGACCTTGTGAATGTCGACTTAGACATTGTAAACCTGCTATAACACACTCTAGTCAGTCTTGCTAATATTTACCTATATCAAATTAATTCACAAAAATAAGCTTATTAAAATAACAGTGAGGAGAAATTTCTGTAATTTCTATTGCTTTGTATCTATTTTTGCTCTAGTGTATTGTTAGTGTAAAATGGTCACTCGAAAAGTACAACGATTAGCAGGAATATCATAACTATAAATAGAAAAGTACATATAAATATATTACTTCTATTTTTGAGCTACAAGCAGTTACAGAATTGTAAACATATTTAAGATGTTCAAGACTATAGTGACATCTTGTGGAATTCTTTACTTACTACAAGTTGTAATTTATTTAGCTACAGAAAAGAGATAGCGACCAAAAAAAAAAAAAAACACCCACCAAAAAAAAAAATATATAAGAAAAGGTCACTATGCAGTCGCAGGGGCAGTGTGTAATAAAATGAGATGTTAGTTGGCAGCTGCTTTGGTGATTTCCTACACATAAAATGCTAGTAAGGCAGAGGACCACTTCTTAAGGAGCCCACACACGCACCGATCCCGGCGTGCGTTGTGGGCTTAACTAGCACACATAGCATCGCATTGTATGCCTTGTGCATGCGATGCTATGCTATAAAAATCTAGTACAAAAAGTATGTGCAGCACATACTTTTTGTACTGTGCGATGAGGTGTCGCGGGAGCGCGCACCCCATCGCATAGCATCGCACCGCCGGGATCGGTGCGTGTGTGGGCTCCTTTAGATTTGAAAAGGTACTTGTGTATTATCTGGGCGCCCGATTTTTTGATTGCATGCCACTACTTAAGGCATGCGATGCGATTTTTCATTGTAAAGACCCGATTTTTAATTGTATAGTCACACACGGGTGATTTCATACCCCCACTATCCAACTATGCATGGAGTTGATTTTATATAGTGTGGCGGGCCCCGCAAGGGGACGCGGATTACTTTACATGTATTCTGCGTCCGCTCGCCACGCTTCGGGCACGGTGGTTCGCTGTGCTCGCCACACTATATGAAATCAACTGCATGGGTAGTTGGATAGTGGGGGTATGAAATCACCCATGGGTGACTATACAATTAAAAATCGGGTCTTTACAATGAAAAATCGCATCGCATGAATTGTATGCCACTATATTGCATGCGATGCAATGCAATACAATGAAAAAATCGGGCGCCCAGATATTACACAAGTACCTTTGAGAATAATGATTGAAAATGGCAAACTGGAAACATCTGTATATAGTAAACCATCTGATTCCAACACCTACATCGGTCCAGGTAACAACCATCTTAATCGGTGGATTTCGAACATTGCAAAAGGTCAGTTTATATGTTTAAAACGTAATTGTTCTAAGGATTAGACCCAGTGGCGTAGCCACCTTGTGGCAGCCCCCGCCACTGCTTGGAGGAGCAAGCGCTGCGGGGGGCGACGGGTTGGATGCAGTACAGGTGCTGTCAGTGTGAGAAGTGCAGAGGTGGCCGGCAGCAAGATCAGCAAGGTGCAGAGAGGGACCTTGTTGATCTTGCTGCCGGCCGCCTCTGCACTTCTCACACTGACAGGCAGCAGCTCCAGCAGCAGGAAGCAGGGGTGAAACCCTTCCCTCCCGGAGGACCTCACTGTCGCGTCGAGAAGACGCCGGACCCGTTGCCAGGGATACGCGGCGGGCTGGACATGGAGCCGCAGGTCCAGGCTTGGAGCTACATTCGCCGCAGGAGCCCTGTGACCAGGTACCATGGCGGCTGTGTGCCGTGGCCGGGGGGGGCGCCTCAGATTGTCTGGCTTGGGGGCGCAAAATTTGAAGTTACGCCCCTGATTAGACCTTTAACGAATGTGCAGCTTCAGTGAAATCTAAATTTTGAAAAAAAGGTTATAAACCTGCGTTGCTTAAAAAAAAAAAAACTCTACAAGATATGGGAGACATACCTAGAGAGATCCTTTTGGCTGATAGAACGGAGATGAAATAAAAAAAATCCATTTGATACTGCATTTACAACCCAAAATACAGGTAATCATATATCCATTGAGAAGGTGTTCAGTAAACACTGGAATCTCCTACTTAAGACCCAGGGTGAAATTTAATGGGATGAGAGATTCAGAAAGTTAAGAAATCTCCAGTTTTTGTAAAGCGGCAATCATTTACACTTCAAAATCAAATTGGTTTTGCAGTGTAAATGATTGCCGCTTTAAAAAAAACTGGAGATTTCTTGCCAAATCTCTCACTTTCAGAATCTCTCATCCTATTAAATTTCAACCCCAGTGTTAAAAGATATACTTCCAAAACTTCCAAAATTAATTAACCGAAAGGCTCCTAGTCTGAAGGATAAATTAGTGTTCAGTGCATTTATTCAAAATCCATTTTTTGGATCAGTTTGAAACACAGGGTTCTATAGATGTGGCAACTGCAATATGTGCAAGTGCAGCCCTTCTACAACAAAAAAATGACAGAAATCACCCATAATAATTATACTGCTATAATTACACTTGATGCAGCCTCTGCTGCGTCGCTCCATTGCGGGGTTATGCGGTCGCCGCTGCGTCGCTCCGCAGGGGGATATGGTAATGAGCACCACGGGTGGAATGGTTTGCTCACCTCCATCCAGGCCCAGCGCACATCTGCTCCTATCTTCCGATCTCCAAATGCCTAAAGCTGCCTACTGGTGGTGCCGGCCCTGTTTGTACAACATAAATGCAAGACACCTCAAGATGCATCATTAAAATGTAAAAATATTCTGAAATACAGAATAATCAGTTATCCAAGATTCTTGGATAAGGGATACTCAACTTGTATTCTATTATTTCTCCTGTTATAAATTCTTAGAAAATCTTATTAAGATTTTTATTATATATTTTATATATTTTTTTAAATATATTTTTTGTCTATTTTAATAATGCTGCAATTTGTATTATTATCATATACATTGATACTGTAAAATTATGTTAATGGATAGAATTTATACCATTTCGTATTCTTAAATTAACCATCTATGTATTCAAATCCCGGAACACATTGCATTCCATTAATAAAGTAGGAAAAAGTGGCTTTATATAAAATATCAATATTGACTATTAATATAGCCCCACATATCTAGTCCAAATCCAAGATGGCCGTGTTCCTTCCAGAATGCAAGGTATGCATTCCACAGACAGGAAGTCGCGGCTTGGGATAATTTACAACTGCGGACAGCTAAAATTAATGATGGCCGCTGAACTTCTGGTTTGCGTTCCAGAGACAGCAAGCGGCGGCCTTTGTAACCATTTACTACTTTAATAATGGGCCCCTCAACCTACACCTGTATATGTCGGGATAACTAACTGGCCATATAGGAGCTGGGAACTAGCCTTATATAATATCCGGCTAATCATCTTATATTGCACACTTTTCCATGTTTTACGAAACCGGAAGTGGTCACTTAGACGGACCAGGAAGTAACCCACTACGATGGTAGAAAAATCGCTCCAGCAGTCAGTCACTCCACGGCCTTGAAAAAGACAGCAGGAGCTGTTGAAATGCATTGGTAATGAGTGATTGACTGATACCATCCACTGTAACTGAGGGATATCTGGGTTAG
Organism: Crinia signifera; assembly: GCF_055691185.1. Taxonomy (NCBI): domain Eukaryota; kingdom Metazoa; phylum Chordata; class Amphibia; order Anura; family Myobatrachidae; genus Crinia; species Crinia signifera. Next base: position 146,403,224 of record NC_139221.1, on the reverse strand, counting down.
TGGTAAGTGGCCACTTTTGCCGCCCCCAGGTACCTTCTGTGCCTTTTCTTTTCATGTGCATAACTGGGTATGCGTAAATAATGACAATGCCCAGGTCACAACTCCACTTGACTGGCACCACCTCTGCCCCACAGAGATCTGCATTAGGCTGGCAGGGTCCCAATATCTCACAAAGACATTGGTTACCTTGACAACCCTTCAGTCAGGAGTATGGATTCTATGGTGTTTATGCACTAAGCCATGGAGAGTGATACGGTGGGCACAGATAAAATACTATCCCATTAGCTCGTAACTGCCAAGTCACAGGTCTAGCCTCATCGTTAACATCTGATACGCACATACCAATTTGAAAGCATCTGCCAATGATTTCTACATGCACAGTGGCCTGGTGGTTTGATGGGTATTAATGGAGTTGGTCATATGGTTTGAGACATTTAACAAATTACAATCTTAGTAGAGGTGGACTGTTGGTGTTTTCTAGTAATCCACCACTTTTGTCCTTCTTGGAGGTCTGTGGAAATCTTACCCACGTTGAGGTTTGTTAATCCCATAAAATGGCCTAAAGGTGCCCACAGACGCTACAATTGTACTGTGCTATGCGTTTTTGACTGTACAATGGTTCTATACAATTTTTCTTCCAGCTTGCTATGAGATGTGCACTTGGATGCATCTGATGAACCCATGTTTGTAATGTTAAATTTCAGATGTAGTCTAAAAAGTACGTGCAGCACGTACTTTTTTAGACATACAATATCGGGCTCCCGGGAACGCGCATCGCATCGCACAAGCCCATAAACACCATCCAATAATTGTACATAAGATGCAATTTGTGCTTAAAAAGTACAAAACGCATTCGATAATTGATGCGTCTGTGGGCACCTTAAGTCATATGATCCCTGATATTTCTAAAATATTTATTTATTCAGTTCTGCCCCACATCATACCAAATTACGGTATAGAGATTTGACTATGTATGGGGGTTAAATATTTTGGATAATGGTGTTCCATATTGTTAATGTGTACTTCTCAAATCTTCCACACCCCTATATATTTCCCCACCAGGCAGCAGTGGATGTACCTTTAGGCAGTCATGGCAGCACCTTAGTGCTCCATGGGTCCCAGGGTCTGACCGGTCACACCACAGCCCATAACCCTCCACTGATGACAGACAATAACACAGTCATAGACAGTTCTGCTGCCCCCAGCCCTTTTTCACTGATTATGGTGATGAAACCGAGTGGGGCAGAAATGGCATAATTAGCCTGGCTCTTTCCTCTCAGGCCAAGTAGTCAAGTATGGTTTACTTTTGCCTCATGCCTGGGCTTGGAAAATACTCAGAATCCCTATTTAAAGAAGTATATTGTTAATTTAAAATCATCACAAGTACATTGATTAGTATAAATATAAGACAGTGAGGTAATTGCATGAAGCATTGATACTGGGGAACGGTGATTTTAGCATAATTTTCTGCACTGATACTGCAGCTCTCCCATTTGGGTCGGTCGCGAGTAAGATGGATCTTTTTGAATGGCTTATTAAAAAGAGACAGTGAGCTGTTGCTCACTAAAAGGTGAATGGTCATTCTTCAGTTCAGTTTCACAGCAGTGCCAAACATGGTAGAGTAGTGGAACTGTACTGACTGAATAACAGGGCTGCTGCAGAACTGTCTGGAAGCACCACAGGTCCCAGCAGAGGATTTGATGCTGCTCACAGGAGTGTAGCCAGTACCAGAAGCATCATAGTATCACAGAAAGGTGAGTAGTGTTACCACACATTCTCACTCACAGACACACAGACGTTGGCTAGGCAGTGCACATATTTATTAGATTTGTGCTTGCTGTGCTATGTAACTCATTGAGGTTTGGCGCTGTGGAGATAATCATTTTAGCGGCTTTATCGGACAAGTGGGTCCGGTCAGGGCCGGTTCAAGGAACCTGAGCGCACCACGCTCTCTCAGCGGGGGGTTCGGGCGGGCAGCGTGTGCCAGCAATGATCCATGGGCGGACTCCAGTGGGGGCAGAGGTTCGGCTTACCTGCTGCTCCCTGCTGAATAGTACTTGGGCGGGCAGCTGCTTCCTTCTTCCTGCTCTCCTGGTTCGAGCTTTGCTGCTGCTGCTGCTGCTCCAGTAGCTCACTACCGCTCTCCAGTTGCCGGTGCCCTAGGCAAATGCTTAAAGCTGCCTAGTGGTGGTGCCGGCCCTGGGTCGGGTGGCATATGGGATCTTATCGGTGTTCAGCAGGATACATAGAAAAATAAGTGAAAATAACCACCTGTGAGATTAATGTATGAAATTCTCTTTAGATTATACTAGAATCAATCGAAATGTAAATAAAGTGAACAGATACTACACTTAGTACACTCAAGCCATAAAATTCCATTATTTTTTTTCAAAGCGAGCCAGTGAGCCACCCAAAAGAACCAGATCTTTTCACTGAGTGCTCATTCACTCACTGCTCTCTTTAGTGAATCACTTTGCCCATCTCTTTATGTCTGAGGAGAAGCGGTCTCTGTGCAGTGGTGTCATTATTGGCACTGTTGTCTTTGAGATTTAAGAAACACACAGACATTCCAACACCTGAAGGTATTCCAACACCATCAGCAAGGAGGTCCTGTTACACTTGGTAATACAACTTCCTGAATTGCCTCAGTAAAGAGGTCATTCGGGAAGAGCTATAGCAACATGATATTGGCCGCAATAGAACATCTAACCCAGAGTTAGAAGAGTACATGTAAAAATATCAAGTCTTTTCTTGTGCGACATGTTTTAGAGCAGTCTCACAAGTTTGAAAACATTTGTTCAGTACTATAGTGACATCTTGTGGAATATTTTCATTAATACAAGTTGTTCTTCTTTTGGCTACAGACAAGGAAAATTGAACAAAAAAATCCTGGTTACAAAATCTATATATGTACACCCACCCAAAGCTATATTGCCACCCCACCATCACATTACTCAGCTAATGATGCTGAATTAAGCCCTATGACTACGATATGTACAGTCATTCTTCAGGGACAATTATAGGTGAAAAAATTTAACACTGAGGGCCAGATGTACTAAGTTTAAAAAGTGATAAAATGGAGAGTGATAAAACACCAGCCAATCAGCTCCTACCTGCCATGTCACAGGCTGTGACAGGTAGGAGAGGATTGGTTGGTGGTTTATCACTCTCCATTTTATTCAGGGTTGCCGACCCTCCCGGAATTACCAGGAGTCTCCCGAAAATCGGGCCCCCCTCCCGGCCCCCCGGAAAGGTGGGCAACCCTCCCAGAATCAGGGGGACCCCCACTGAGCCCCCTGATCGCGGCATTTAAATGCCGCAATCCGCGGGTCTCAGAGAAGGGGGCGGAGCTAAAATGATACATTCGTGTCATTTTAGCCCCGCCCCCTCCATGGAGATCAGTGATTTCGGCTATTTCCGTAATGGGGCGGGGCTTAATGATGGCACAGTCAAGCCCCGCTCCCCGAACGGGTAATTAAAGCTTCTCCCGGAGAGGAGCATTTGAAAGTCGGCAACCCTGATTTTATCACTTTTCAAACTTAGTAGTTCTGGCCCTGATGGTAGTATATCCTTTCAACCCAGAAAGTACATGTGAGTTTTAAAACTTGTAAAGTCCACTTTACACCTTGGCAAAACCCTGTGGCACTCTATGTGGAACAGACTAATAGAATGTGAGAGGGATGTGTCCAGAAGGAAATCTAAATTGATATGCAAAAATAAATAAATCCTAATCAGGCCCGTAATGCTACATGTATGTGCACAGTGGCTTTATTAGGGTTGGTGACATCCAGTGTGATAAATAGCTCCCCAGCATGTACCAATCAGAATGCAGCTCAATGAGAAAGGGGCATGGCCTCACTGTATCATACCTCCCAACTGTCCCTATTTTGTGAGAGAGTTGCATTTGTTTGGGACTGTCCCACCTATGGGCAGCATTGTCCCAACGTGAGTGTGCTGTGAATGAATTTGCCTATTTTTGCAGCCCCTGAACATATGTTATGTTTAATCTATAAAGTGAGATATGGAAATGGCAGCTGGAATGTAAAAGGTTTCTAACATTTGGACATTCGGAATGCTCCGTTTTACTTCTGTAATCAGTGCTCAAAGGGGGAAATTTACTAAGATTTAATAAGATCCAATGTGTACGAATGCACCCGTTCATACCCATTTGATCTTGGGAGGTCATTCTGGTTAACTCGCAAACCTGCAAGCCAACTAAACGCCGCCCGCCACCCGCACGAACAGCCACCCCACTCGCACCCCAATTGGCAGGCATGCGAATAGTTGATTTGAATAAACATCCATTAGCAGCCTTGCATGCGGGGCAGAAATAATTTGATGGTCGCTGACCACCAAATGATTTCTTAAGTGCTCGCAAATCTAAGTTACTCTCTGGTGACTTCGATTTACGGCACCCAGCTACATACACAGGACAGGCAGCTGACAACCGTGACATCAACTGCCTGCTCATGGCACCCGTGTCACTCTGCCATAGCATGCGAATGCCCACCGTTTGCATGGCAATTCTCTGCATCTGTTCGCACACAGAGCCTGCACATGCTCATAAATTAGAGATGTGCGGCGGCCACTTTTTCGGGTTTTGGTTTTGGATCTGGTTCACCTTTGTGTTTTGGATCTGGATTGGTTTTGGCAAAACCACCCTTGTGGGTTTTGGTTTTGGTTTTGGATCTGGATTTTTATGAAAAAATGCTAAAAATGGCTAAAATAACAGAATTTGGGCCTGTTTTTGCCCCTAAAGTATTACTGACCTCAATAACATTAGTTTCCACTCATTTCTAGTCAATTTTGATCACTTCACAGCTAACAAAATTGTTTTCATTTACTGTAGTTGGGCCAAAAGGGTATACCGAGGTAGCTTGATGACTAAGCTTAGCGACAGCAGTCGGCATCACATACATGTGGACCTTACACTTCCAACCTGGCAGAGCAGCACTGCAGGGGCAGACAGGGTGGCAGTTTAATAAACTATCCCAAAAAAAGAGAAATGCTCCAAACAGCAAATACAAAGAGGTATCGGCCTTGTCATGACTGGTGGTAGCAGCTTCAGCACTCCCACTATTTCCTATTCCATCATCCTCCAAAAATGTGTTTTTATTTTATTTATTACTTTTATTTCTTTTTCTTACTTTACAATGGACACAGCCTGTCACACTGGACACAGCCCCTTGGACACTGGACACTGCCCCTGGACACAGCCCCTGGACACTGGACACAGCCTGTCAACCTGGACACAGCCCCTGGACAATGGACACAGCCTCTGGACACAGCTCCTGTACACTGGACACAGCCATCACACTGGACACAGCCCCTGGACATTGGACACAGCCGTCACACTGGACACAGCCTCTGGACACCGCCCCTGGACACAGCTCCTGTACACTGGACACTGGATATATGTCGTCCCACTGGACAATGGATATATGTCACGCTGGACACAGGATATATGCCGGCACCCATTACATGTCACACTGGACACAGGATATATGTTGTGACTTGTGACACTGGACACAGGATATAGGTCGTCACACTGGACACAGGATATATGTCGTCACACTGGACACAGGATATATGTCGTCACACTGGACACAGGATATATGTCGTCACACTGGACACAGGATATATGTCGTCACGCTGGACACAGGATATATGTCGTCACACTGGACACAGGATATATGTCGTCACACTGGACACAGGATATATGTCGTCACACTGGACACAGGATATATGTCGTCACACTGGACACAGGATATATGTCGTCACACTGGACACAGGATATATATCGTCACACTGGACAATGGATATATGTCACGCTGGACACAGGATATATGCCGGCACACATTACATGTCACACTGGACACAGGATATATGTTGTGACTTGTGACACTGGACACAGGATATATTGTCGTCACACTGGCCACTGGATATATGTCGTCACACTGGACACAGGATATATGTCGTCACACTGGACACAGGATATATGTCGTCACACTGGACACAGGATATATGTCGTCACACTGGACACTGGATATATGTCGTCACACTGGACAATGGATATATGTCACGCTGGATACAGGATATATGTCGTCACACTGGACACAGGATATATGTCGTCACACTGGACACAGGATATATGTCGTCACACTGGACACAGGATATGTCGTCAGTCATCACACAGGACAGGACACAGGATATATGTCGTGAGTGACTCGTGACACTGGACAATGGATAAGATATAGGCCGTCACACTGGACACAGCCCCTTGTAATAATGCTGCCCCTGTACACAGTGTACTACTCAGCAGCACTGCAGCACTGCAGCCCCTGCGTGTGAGCACTGCAGCACTGAGTTAGTTAGTTAAATCACAAAAAAAACACAGGGTTCAGGGCTAAATAAAATAAATCCCAACACAGGGCTTAGGGCTAAATAAATCACAACAGGGCACGGGCCACAGGACAGCCCCTGGACAGTGGACACTGCAGCCCCTGCGTGTGAGCACTGCAGCACCTAGTTAGTTAAATCACACTACAGGGCTCAGGCCTATAAACAGTCACTGACTCTCAAGTCTACAACACAGGACAGTGAGGGCAGGTCATGGAGCACAGCACGGAGCACATGGCACGGAGCACAGCACAGGGCAGTGAGGGCACAGGTCAGGTCACGGAGCACATGGCACAGAGCACATACCCTCCAACATTTGAAGGGCCAAAATCGGTACACATTTAAGAAGGGGCGTGGCCATGGGTAAAGTGGGTGTGGCCTTGGGTAAAGTGGGCATGGTTACTTCCCCAGGCACCCTGACCCCCCGGCCCAGCACCTGATGCAGCTCATGTCACACGGTGGCTTGGTGGGCTGCTGGCATATTAAATAAGTATATTTAATATAATATTTAATAAATAAGTATATTAAATATACTTATTTAATATGCCAGCAGCCCACCAAACCACCATGTGACATGAGCTGCAGGCAAACATAAGTATCGATGCTGGATAGAAGAGCTGGGTGATTTAGTGCAGCTGGCTGAGCCACCTACTTGCTGCTGCACAGAAGTGGATGATCATCTCTGATGGGCTGACATTCTACTGTGGCAGGCTGGCTCCAGACGGCAACCACTGAGAAGAGGACGCCGGCCCAGGAGATCACACACCCCCTCCCCCCTCACGCGCGCCGGGGCTGGCCACTGCACCACTCTCCCTTACAGAGATTCGCGCCCCAGTCTGCGCATGCGCAGAGTGAGGGCAGGGAGACGTACTTTCCTTTCCCCTGGGTGCGCGGGGCTGGCGCGTGACGTCATGACGCCCGCAGCGCAATGCACTCATGGGAACGGAGGGGGAGAGGGGAGAGCCGGCGCACCAGGGCACTGAGCAAGCACACGGAGCTAGTAAGTGATAGAAAATCGGTACATTCGGTACAAACTGAATTTGCCGGTACAGACTGTTAAAAAACGGTACTGCACCGGCAAATTCGGTACAGTTGGAGGGTATGTGAGCACAGCAGGGAGCACACGGAGCTTCCCAACCACCCTCTTCCCTCTCCAAGATTGGAGTGAAGATGGCGGGGCGCGCGTGCGTCTTTTATAAGATCCCGCTCCCGCGAGAATCCGACAGCGCGATGATGACGTTCGGCCTCGTTATTGGTCCGGAATTCAGGCGGGAACTCCCGAGCCGGCTCGGATCTGGCCCGGATCCCCGATATTCGGATCTGTCGGATCTCGGGGATCGGGACCCGCTCATCTCTAGCATAAATGGTTACAAAACATCGCTCCCCCGTGCGAATCAATCAGAATGACCTCCCTAGGGCCTAGTTTAGACCTGATCGCAGGGCAACTATGTTCTCAAAATGGGCTAAACCATGTACACTGCAGGTGGGGAAAATGTTTTATGTGCAGAGAGAGTTAGATCTGTGTGAGCGTTTTGTTTCTGTGCAGGGTAATTACTGGATGCTTTATTTTTACACTGCAAATTAGATTTCACTTTCAACACACCCACTCAAACCTAACTCTCGCTTCACATATTGCATTTGCTCCACCTGCAGTGCACGGAATGGGATCATTCGTCAGACTACATTTAGGTCTAAAAGCATTAGGTCTACACCATTAGGTCGACTTGCATTTAGGCCGACCTGACTGAAGGTCGACATGGGTTAGGTCGACAGGGTCATTAGGTCGACGGGGTCATTAGGTCGACATGTGTTAGGTCTACAGGTGTTAGGTCGACAGGGTCATTAGGTCAACAGGTATAAGGTCGACAGGGTCATTAGGTCAATAGGGGAAAAGTCGACATGGTTATTTTTTTTTTCAAGCGTCGACACAGTCAACATAGCACTACGTCCCCTCGCATGGCTCGCTTAGCTCGCCATGCTTCGGCACACTATTTTATTCTCCCACCACGCCCTAGTGGATGGTAGGGCATGAAATACCGCCTGTCGGCACATGTCGACTCATAAAACAGTGAAATTACCACATGTTGACCTTTTTGCCTGTCGACCTTCCCCATGTCGACCTAATGACCCTGTCGACCTTATACAAGTCGACCTAATGACCCTGTCAACCTAAGTCAAGTCGACCTTCAGTCATGCCGACCTAAATGCATGTCTACCTAAATGCAGGTCGACCTTAATGCAGGTCGACCTAGTAGTGTAAACCTAATGCTTGTAGACCTAAATGCTGTAGACTAAATGACCGTATCCCCAGTGCACATGGTTTTGCCCATTTTGAGAATACATTTGCCATGCAATCAAGGCTGAATTAGACACTCAGGGGGACATTTACCAAAATGGATTCGTAGAAAAAAGGTGTATTCGTAGGCAGAAATACACCTTTTTTTTACGAATTTGTATTTTCGGGATTTACAATCCCAAAAATACAACAATTCGTATTCCTAAAGATGGAACATTCGTATTTGTATTTACAAATACGAATGTCTACACCATCGATAGAATACAACAGAAATCACCATTCAAAAGAATGGTGGTTCCTGATGTACTAAGCAGCCGTACTGATAATACGGCTGCTAAGTGGTATAAAACACCCACGCAAATACGACAGGAAAATACACCTTCCTTTCCCTGTCGTATTTGCTTTAAGCCTGCACGGATCAGTCAGATCTGTGCAGGCTTTAGTGTAAAAAAATTGAAAAATAAATTAATTTAAAAAAAAAATCGGCGTGGGGTCCCCCCCACAGCCGAAACCAGCACCAGGCTGACAGAGCCGGGGCCGGTAATTAAAAATCAGGGAACCCGACAAATAGGGGTTCCCCGATTTTTAACAACCAGCCCCAGGCTCCAGGTCCGTGGCTGGTTCCCAAAATACGGGGGACAAAATGACTAGGGGTCCCCCGTATTTCAAGATCCAGCCCCAGGCACAACCAGCCAGCAGGGTAATGCCACAGCCGGGGGGAGACTTTTTATACAAGTCCCCCCCGGCCAAAGCATTAACCCTACCGACCAGTAAGCCTGGCCAGGGGCCCTGGGGGAGTGGGGACCCCCCCAATAAAGGCCCCCCCCCCTCCAGGACTTACCTGACCAGGCTGAAGCCTGGTGCTGTCCTCGATGCCCCTGGGCGGTGGGCATCGAGCTGATAAATGGTGTAAAAAAAATATTAAACTATTGTCTAATACTGGGGCACTATGAGTCCCAGCAAGCCTCCCCCGCAAGCTGGGACTTGGAGAACCACAAGTCCCAGCCTGCGGGGCATTAAAGGGCCCGCTGGGTCTTGTAGTGCCACAGTATTAAAAATAGTACAATAAAACACACTGACACATACTTAAAATAAAACTTTAATACATACAAAGCCCTTACATACTGATACTTACCTATCTTCTTTCCGTAGGTAGCCCTGGTCCTGTGTCGTCGTCTTCTGGTCCTGTGTCGTCTTCTGGTCCATGTCGACGTCGCTGTCCATGTCGGCGATGGCGTCCCCGTCCGGATCCGACGAAATCCATGGAGGAAGCTGTGGAAGGAAACCATACTCACCTGTCCCAGGGCGACGTAGTCCAGGTAAGGGTCTTTGCAAAAAAACAAACCGACACCCGAAACCAGCCAGACAGCAGGGAGCCGCACAGTGTTTGTGTACATCGTGCGGCTCCGCCTCCCGAATGCCGCTATTGGCCGCCTTGCGGCCTAGCGGCCAATCAGGAGCCGCTAGGCCACAAGGCGGCCAATAGCGGCATTCGGGAGGCGGAGCCGCACGATGTACACAAACACTGTGCGGCTCCTGCTGTCCGGCTGGTTTCGGGTGTCGGTTTGTTTTTTTGCAAAGACCCTTACCTGGACTACGTCGCCCCGGGACAGGTGAGTATGGTTTCCTTCCACAGCTTCCACATGGATTTCATTGGATCCGGACGCCATCGCCGACAGCGACGTTGACTTGAAGAAGGACGTCGACATGGATCCAGAAGACCGCCGACACAGGACCAGAAGACAACACAGGACCAGGGCTACCTACGGAAAGAAGATAGGTAAGTATTAGTATGTGTGGGCTTTGTATGTATTAAAGTTTTATTTTAAGTGTGTGTCAGTGTGTTTTATTGTACTATTTTTAATACTGTGGCACTACAAGACCCAGCGGGCCCTTTAATGCCCCGCAGGCTGGGACTTGTGGTTCTCCAAGTCCCAGCTTGCGGGGGAGGCTTGCTGGGACTCATAGTGCCCCAGTATTAGACAATAGTTTAATCTTTTTTTACACCGCTATCAGCTCGATGCCCACCGCCCAGGGGCATCGAGGACAGCACCAGGCTTCAGCCTGGTCAGGTAAGTCCTGGAGGGGGGGGACCCCTTCATTGGGGGTTCCCCACTCCCCCAGGGCCCCTGGCCAGGCTGACTGGTCGGTAGGGTTAATGTTTTGGCCGCGGGACCTTATATAATAAGTGTCCCCTGGCTGTGGCATTACCCTGCTGGCTGGTTGTGCCTGGGGCTGGTTCTTAAAATACGGGGGGCCCCATGTCATTTTGTCCCCGTATTTTGGGAACCAGCCCCGGACCTGGAGCCTGGGGCTGGTTGTTAAAAATCGGGGAACCCCTATTTGTCGGGTTCCCTGATTTTTAATTACCGGCCCCGGCTCCTTCAGCCTGGTACTGGTTTCGGCTGTGGTTTTTTTTTTTTTTATTTATTTAATTTTTCTATTTTTTTACACACTGCTGCCTGCATGGATCTGACTGATCCGTGCAGACTGCCTGTACGAATTTGTATTAGCGGCCGTATATATGTGCCGCTAATATGAATGGTTACACCATCGGAGGGTTACAAAGCAGTCGTATCTGACTGCTTTGTAATTTCCCCTCCGGAACACGACTTTGCATACTACTAAAACAGTCGTATGCAGCCGTAGGGGAAATACCAATACGAAAAACTAGGTTTTTCATATTGGTAAATTTCCCCCTCAATCATGGGCAGAACCCACTGGTCGACACATTTGACGTTTTCCATTTGTATTTGATGAAGCATGCACAGATCAGTGAGATCCGTGCATGCTTCTCAGTGTAAAAAATATGAAAAATTAAATAATTTAAAAACAATATGGTGTGCCCCCCTCACATGGGATATGGATCATTGGGTAGACAGCATGTTGGTCGATAAGCATTAGATCGACACCATTAGGTCGACATACAATAAGGTCAACATGCATTAAGATCGACATGCAGGAAGGTCGACATGACTGAATGTCGACATGGATTAGGTCGACAGGGTTTTTTTTGTCCCAATTTTCGACACAGTCAACATGGACACTGAAACATAGCAACGCAGCCTCTGCAGGGAGAATTGTGGAGATAGTCCCACTGGACCAGGCTATGCCATGTTAGTCCATGTTTTTAATAAGTGTGAATCCCCATCCATGTATGTTGTGTGTTGTTGTTTTTAACAAATTTTCGCAGCTTTTTAGAAGAAACTAATAAAAGTTAATTTTTAGTTGAAATCTTCACTGAGGTGCACCTTATTAAGGACATATCTTTCTTTTCTTGCACATACTATGCCATGTTAGGCTGTGCAGTACAGCAGTGGGCCCTACAGGCTGACCCCCAGACATTTGATAAGCTAGCAGTGGTGACCGAGCGGCACCTGACATTGGGAAATTGAGTAAAGCCAGGTCGGGGTTCATGCCAGTACCAAAGCCCACAACTCAGCTCCCTGGGGTTAAGCCAAAGTGTTGCCATGATTCGGGCACACTATTTTATTCTCCCACCAGGCCCTAGTGGATGGTAGGGCCAGGGGCGTAGTGAGGGTGGAGCCGGCGGAGCAGGAGCTCCAGGCGCCGGAGAGTTAATAGGACATCGGAGCTGTGCACCGCAAAAGGCACCCATGCTGCTCGCCCAGTGTGCTGCCCACCCGGTGTGCTGCCCACCCACCCGTCTGCTCTGAGTGCCGAGCTGCTGAAAACTCCTTGCCAGAACACCTACCACAATCCAGTAAATAGCACCAAAGAACGCCCGCTCGAAAAAAATTTGATTGGTTGTCAGATTGAAAGAAACCTTTATTATGAAAATAGGGCCTAATTAAAAGGTCAGTTGTATTATCGGTGGGGGAGACCAGAATAAACAGCGCTGGATGAGCATTGTTCTCTCCAAAAATTGGAACTGGTTTATGAAGGTCACCAACCAAATCTCACCGTGTGTACACACCATAAGTCTCCGCTGAGCCTTTTCAACTTTTATAGCAGTGTGAGCCGCCACGTCAAATCCTCAGTAATGGTAATCCCTAAAAATGTGATGTTACTATTCCTCTCCACTTCTTCACCATTTAGAAACAGTGGTCTGACAGTGGATTTCCTAGATCTCCTAAAATCTATAACCACCTCTTTTGTCTTTTTACTATTTAGAAGTAAGTTATTAACCTCTCCCCAGTGTATTAGTTGCTGCACCTCTGTTCTATAACTGTCGTCCTCCTCATCACTAATCAAACCCCCTACCGTAGTATCCTCAGCAAATTTAACAATGAGGTTAAACTCTGAAATCGAAAAGTGTACAGTCAGGGCCGGTGCTAGGCACCGGTGTGCCCCAGGCTGGGGGAGGGGGTGCCCCGGTGCTCAATTGCTCACCTGCTTCTTTGCTTCACAGGGGGGTCGTCCCGGCACTCACCTGTGTTACTCCACGCGGGGGTTAGCGCCGTGTGATGCGGCGCTGACCGCCGCGACGCTCCCCGGAGGGGGGGCTTGCCGGGTGAAGCGATGTGGTGCCGTGATGCTCCAGGGGGGTGCTTGCCAGGTGATGCGGTGGCCCCGAGTCACTCTAGGGGGTGGGGGGGGCGTTGTGGCCGCAACCAGCGCCGCTCACCTCCATCCAGGGGGGCAGCTCCAAACTGCCACCCTCCAGTGGCCGGCGTCCTAGGCAAATGCCTAAGGCTGCCTAGTGGTGGCGCCGGCCCTGTGTACAGTGAATATAAAAAAGGACTCATAACACATCCCTGGGGGGATACCTATTGTGTGAATGATCAGTTAAGAAATCCAACAGCCAATTATACATGGGAACAACAAATTATACATGCAATCAACACCGCAGACACAACATTGTTAAAAGCAGAGCTATTATCTACAAACAATAATCTAACAAAGGAGTCCCTCTTCTCTAAATGACAGACATTTTTTTTTGGAGAACAGAAAGAGCTGCATCTTCAGTGGATCTATTTGACCTATATGCAAATTGATAACGGTCAAAACACACCGGGATGACACCCTTAAGGTGATCTAAGCCTACTCTCTCAACACACTTCATAATTAATAAAGTAATCAGAAACCCATACAGGGCCGGCCTTAGGCAATTGCCTAGGGCATTTGGAATACCTTGGGGCATCAGCAGCTTCTGCTGATTAAAATAATATGCAGCATGCCTATATTCTGTGTGTGAGTGAGGCTTTATCTGCATATGAAATAGTGTATTCATGGAAATCACTGTAACATAGCATTCCGTATGCAGGTACAGTCGCACACAGAACATAGGCATGCCACATATCATTTCAATCATTGGAAGCTCCTTGTGTGTCCTGGTCAAATAACAATGCAAATAAGACGAATTTACAGCAAAAAAGGCACCCAACGTTAGCAGAACTGGCCAGGAGCTGCATGGCCTATTGAGACAAGATGTATGAGGAAACATCTGTATCCAAGCAGAGGCAGAGGTCACAGTGTTAGTGACTGTGCGAGGGCTGTCTGCGGGTGGGTTGGTTGTGCAATAGTGTTCGGCATATGTGTAAGGGGCATTATGTGTCATGTATAAATGCATTAATAATGTGCGACATATGTGTAACAGGCATTATATGTGTCATGTGTATAAGGGTATTAATAATGTGCAACATATGTGTAATGGGCACTATGTGTGTCATGTGTATAAGGGCATTAATAATGTGCAACATATGTGTAAGGGGCATTATGTGTGTCATTATGTGTATGAAGGGCATTAATAAAGGTTGGCATAATGTGTAAGGGGCATTATGGTTATAAGGACATTAATAATGTGTGTCATGTGTAAGGGGCAGTACTGTGCTAGGGGGCACCAGCCAAAATCTTGTCTAGGGCGTCATTTAGGCTAGGGCCGGCTCTGAACCCATAAAGGGTAAAGTTAGTAAAGTTTCTACAAAAAAGGTTTCCTTAGCAACCAATTAGATTCTTTCTATCATTTTCTAGGATGTAATTGAGAAATTATAAGACAGCATCTGATTGGCTGATACAGACAACATCAGCTCTTTTCATTTTTTGAAGTTTTAGTAAATATACCCATAAATCCATTTCAGATTTCCATACCAACACATCTAAACTTCTCCTTTGAACACTAATGCTGTGTACACACGGGGGCCATAGGGGCTGAAATCGCTGGGAATATGGTCGCTGAGCGACCATATTGCCAGTGATTGGAGTGTGCACCAGCGATAAATCGCCGGGTGCGCGCTCCCGTTTTCAACCCTTGAATGGTCGCTGGTCGGAGGAGCATGCTCCTCCGACCAGCGACATCCCCTGCCTCTTCACCCAGCAGTGTTTAAATTTTCATCTGCGACCATCTCTGGTCGCAGATGAAAACGGGACACGGGGCAATATGATTGCTGAGCAATATATTGCTAGCAATATATTGCCAGCGATCATATTGCCCCGTGTGTACGCACCTTTACTTTAAAATTATTATTATTTTTATTATTATTATTATTTTCTTTTATAGCTTCTCTAGGCAACAATGTAATGAAACGACACATTTTAGCTCTATTCTTATCACTGCAAAACTTGCTTTATAGATACAGAATGTTCAGAGGTTTTATCTAGACAGGTGTCAGACAAGGGTTCATTTTAGAATTTTCTTCACAGCGAAATAGTCTAGTATTCTTTTACATTTGAAAATAAAATGTCAATCTAAATCTTCCAGAACTATAGCATGCGCAGCGAGATTTACAGTATTTGACAAGCCATCTTCTATATGTGAAAATGTCAAGGTAATTACCAGAGAGCTGTAAATAGGAATGACCATGTTATCTAGAATTGCCAAGGAATGCAACCTCCACAGAAGAAACTATTAATGTGCAATTACCAGAAAATATTTTGAAAAATGCTTTGTAGATTGAAGAAAGGGGCTTTTAAAATTGTAAATGGATTGTTTCCATAAAGGTCATAGATGGAAATAGCTTCTAGAAGAACAAAATGTACTTTTTAATTACACAGCTAACCCACGCTGAGCGTGTTATTCTCTCATATTCAAACAATGCTTGTTTTGCAGTCTGACCTGCAACGTCTGCACTTTACACATAATGTATTTGTTATGATGACATTTGCTGTGATTAGTGGACAGTTTCTAATGGCTTTGTATTTTACATGATGAAAAATGTGGATATTTGCGATAGTTGCAGAAATCATTCTATGTATTGTAGTCCTTTAAATCACCAGGCAAAGAATTTTCTTTTGTGTTTTGCCTTGTACAGGAAGCATTGTTACAGACTTTTTTAGGATTCCTTAAACGTGTTTAATTTATTCGGATATGGATCATTTAATAGACAGCAACTAGGTTGACAAACATTAGGTCGACACCACTAGGTCGACATGCATGAAGGTCGACATGCATGAAGGTCGACATGCCATGGGGTTAGGTTGACAGGGTCATTAGGTCGTCAGTGTCATTAGGCCGACATAGGAAACGTCGACTATCAAAAGGTCGACATTAGATTTTTCACTTTTTTGTCTCGAATGTCGACACAGTTGACATGGATACTACAAAAAAGTGCACCATGTCCCCTCGTATACCACGCTGCGCTCGCCATGCTTTGGGCATGGGGCAAATTGACTTTTTGGTAGCAGGAAAAAGATGTACGCTAGCTATAGCAAAAACCATATGGGAGGGTATCACGGGAGGCTGCACCATTATATTGTAACCAAGCACAACAAACTGTTAAATATTTACAGGGCATATTGTGAAGATAAGCTGATATCAGTGCATTTTCATTGTTTGGCAATTAAACAACGGGCTGCGTTGAGAATGTGCATAGATAATTTGTCGGCAGTTGTTTTCGAGTCCCTCCACAGGACAGTCCTGAAGAAAAGACCAGAGTGATTTGACTATGTGTATATGGAGAACCTCAGAGAGTAGGTGGGAAACAACATACCAGAAACTAGCAATTTTATGGCAAGACCACCACATGTGTATGTAGGTGTGTCTTGGTGCATCTGGGAGTATTGTGTGTAGACTTGTATAGATCTGAAATAATTAATTTACCAAATGGATGCTGTAAGCTAAAAGATTCGATCATGTTCAGAGGTCTGGAGATCACCCCAAGAGGTACAGAATTTAAAAAATGATGATTTTGGATGCATGGGAAACTGCTAATAGAGGGGAGGTTATACTTGTCACGCAAAGAATCCAGGGAGGTGCAATGGTTGGATGTCATAGGTGACCCTGATATCTCCCTCAACCCATGGGAAAAAACATCTATAATTGAAGCCCAGAGGGAATGCTGGATTACCCCAAAGGGGAGCGAGGAAAGAAGGATAGGAAGTTATGTCAAAATGGGATTTACATTAATCCAAAATAGAGTTGTTAAAGGCAATTACTGGGTGTGAATGAGTAATTGAAGGTCTGTCTGAGGGGGTAACCCTAATATAGAAGACATCGATAAGATGTTGTAGAAGTTGGCTTCTATGGAGATCCATCTAGGAGATTGAGATTGTGAAAACCAAGCTACCGCTTGGCAAAGGTGAATTGCAAAATAAGAAGGGTGAACATCAGGAAACCCATTGCCACCATTGGAGGTAGGAAGATGAGGGTCAAAAAACTGATACGATGTGGTTTAAGTCTCCAAATTACACAAACCACTTGTGCAACTGCAAAAGTGATGGCCTAGACAGCCATTGTGTTTTTTTTTACTATGAGTGCCTGTATGTATGTTTTTATTTTTTCATATCAGAGCCAAAGTGCTTTTTTTGCATTTAAATTGCTTGAACTGAAAGCCATAGGGGCAAAAAAACCCAGAGACTATCTATTATCTAGAAGGTGCTAAATAAATAGATTCTGATTGGTTGCCCATAACAACATCCCATCTGAAATAAAATTCCGATCTTAGTATATTTCCCCCATAGTGTCTAAAGAGTGCCCTGCATCTATAAAAGCTGTTTCAAATTATAATAGTTGAAATTTATGATAAAAATTTGCTGAAATTTATCTCTGGTAATGATCTTATTTTTCAGCATTGACTGCGCCATGCAATCCTTGGATTTCGCTATATTATTTGCAATATTCAAATAATGATTGACATCATGACAGGAAAAAAAGTTTCTACATACTGTACTTCCAAAATTTCATAAAGATCCGGTACATCCCCCCGGAAGGCCCATCATTTCCGGGGTGGACTCTATAACTTCTAATCTCTCCATGTTCATAGATGTACATTTACAACCTCTAGTGATAAAAAAATCGATCACATTTAAAGGATACAACTGATTTCCTCAAATTTATCAAGACATTAGAATGGGAGGATTCATTTTTTCTCATTACAGCTGATGTTAAGTCACTCTACACCATTATAAACCATATCCAAGGTGTAGAAGCAGTTTCAAACTGCGAGATGAACCACAAACTTAAAAACTTTTTGGTGGAGGGTATAGAGTTCATCCTACAAAATAACTACTTTGTGTTTAAAGATGAATTCTATATTCAGAAGAGAGGAACCGCCATGGGCACCAGATTTGCCCCAAGCTACGCTAACATCTTTATGGGTGAGTGGGAAACCGATACATCTGGTCCCACCACCCATATGGGGCAAACCTGGTGTCCTGGCATTGTTATATAGACGACATCCTCTTTGTTTGGAGAGGAGACAGAGTGAGTCTGGAAAATGTATGTGATTATTTGAACCAGAACAATAAAGGGATCAAACTGACATTTAATATCAGTCAGGACCAAGTTAGTTTCCTTGATGTCATTATCTATGTGGAGAACAATATTTTTAAGACAAAAAACTATACCCAACCCACTGATTCTCAAGCCTATATCAATCGCAATAGCTGTCATCAAGACAGATGGCTTGAGTCGATTCCCATCGGGCAGTTTAAAAGGTTAAACAGAAACTGCACAGATACAGAAGTGTTTCAGGAACAAGCACAAGAAATGAAGAAATGATTTTTAGAGAGTGGTTATGACCCTAAGAAAGTAGAGAGTTCCCTCATACAAGCACAATAATTAGAAAGGGATGCTTTATTCACATCAAGGGAGAGAAAATCAGACCAGACTGACAGGTTTAAATGGTCTTTTACAACGAATTACTCTTCACAGCACCAGGAAATTAAAAAGATCATACAAAAACATTGGGGTCTTTTTAAGAAAGACCCAGTTATAGGGGCTGAGATCCCGTCAAAACCTGTGTGTATATTTAGAAGAGCACCCAACTGAAAATCGAAATTGGTGAAAAATTTATGCCCCACATCACCTAAGAAAACAGTGATTACATCAACGGGGTTTTATAGATGTGGTGCTTGTATGCGTTGCAAAGCAGTAAAAAATAATTTTGGAGCAAAAATTACTGAGCTTATCATGAATGGGAAAAAACATCTCATTAGGGAATTTGTAACATGCCACTCTGTTAATGTGGTGTATGCGGTTGAATGCACATGTGGCAAATTTTATATAGGAAGGACTGGCAGGCCCTTTAAAGTTAGGATGAGCGAGCATCTTCGCAACATCCGTAAAAGACTTGAGACACATGCACTATCTATGCACTTTAAGACACAGCATCAGTCCAATCCTGAGTATATTAAGAATTGTTATATTATAAAAAAATTGAAGGGAATAGCAGAGGAGGTGGCATTGCCACTGCACTTGCCAAGAGTGAAATGACCCTCATTTTTAACTATCAAACCCTTATCCCAGATGGTCCTAACAAAGACTTTGAATTAAAATGGTTTATGTAAGGGGATTTTTAAGGTTTTTACCTGTTATTTTTATGAATTTTATGTAAGCCATTTTTTGAAGATAAAATTTTATATTGAGTATTAGGTCAGTTTTTTTATTAATGTACCATGTCACTAAGCACTATGTCACCTTAGAATAAGAAATTTTTCACTATGTATCTCCGAGTAATTTAATTCGTATTTTTCTATATATTCACATAATATACCACGAACACACCGGAGATCACACTCATATTAATGAAGTTACAGTTGGAGGCAATAAGAAATTAGCGTTGATATGGTGAGAATACGAGGACTTATCCCCATATTACAGTGGAACGCAGGACTGCGGCACTTTCTGGCAATAAATGTATGTGGAACGCAAGGACGTTATCCATATTAAGCGGAAGAGGGTGAGCGTCACTTCCGCCGCCGATGGGAGCCGGAGTCTGGCCGCAATTGTAGTCAGCTGTGGACAGCTGACACAATAGAAATAACGACGGTAATTCCGGATTTGGGAGTCGGGTAAAAGGGGAAATTAGATGCTAGTTGATCTATGTCTGGAATTAGGTCCCCCCGAAAGGGGGTATAAATATGTGAACATATTGTACACTCCACATGCCTTGAAAAAGAGACCATTGTGGTCTGAAAATGGGTTTGCCGTGGAGTAGAGGGGTGACTACACTGGACTTTCACCGGGAGAGGCTGCAGGGACGCCTGGTATACACAATCTGCCTATTTGTCTGCATATGTTTTGTAGACATTTGAACTCGGTGAGAGTCTGTTTTAAAACCTCCTTGCTTGTGTTTTAAATGTTGTGTGAATAAAGCGGTATTACATCATACCAGCTTTCTTTTCTTCCATATGTGCAAGTGGAACTGAATATTTGGGTGTTCTGATGGTGACGAGACCGCTCCCCCCAGGCTATTTTGGTCTACCATAAAAAGTAGATCAAATTATAGGGTACGAGTCCACTTCATTTATATGAGAGTGTTTAAATTATATTTCTATATCTCTTAAAACGGTATTACACCATTGTGGTATTATCCTTTTTTTTGCCTGGTCAGGTAAGTACTGGAGGGGGGACCCCTTTATTGGGGGGGTCCCCACTCCCCCAGGGCCCCTGGCCAGGTGACTGGTTGGTAGGGTTAATGCTTTGGGAGTGGGACCTTATATATAATAAGTGTCCCCCGGCTGTGGCATTACCCTGCTGGCTGGTTTGGCCTTGGGCTGCTCCTTAAAATACGGGGGACCCCTTTTCATTTTTTCCCCCTTATTTTGGGAACCAGCCCCGGACCTAGAGTCTGGGGCTGGTTTAAAAAAATCGGGGAACCCCTATTTTCTGGGTTTCCTGTTTTTTTTTTTTTACCAGCTCTGGCTCTTTCAGCCTGGTGCTCGTTACGGCCGTGGGGGGGACCTCACGCTGTTTTTTAAATTTATTATATTTATATATATATATTTATTTATTTTTATATATTTTTTACACTCTGCAGCCTGCACGGATCTGACTGAACCGTGCAGGCTGCCTGCATGAATTCGTATTAGTGGCCGTATATACGGCCGCTAATATGAATCATTATGCCATCGGAGGGTTACAAAGCAGTCGTATATGACTGCTTTGTAATTCCCCTCCGGAACACGACTTTGCATACGGCTGAAACAGCCGTATGCAGTCGTAGTCATTCGTATTAAGAATATGAATACAATTTTTTGTATTTGTATTCTTAGTAAATTTCCCCCTCAGAGTGAATGTTCTACAGTAGAATTAATTTCCAGCCACAAATGGTCTTCCTGGCAGATCCACTAACCTCTTGTAAATCTTTGGCAGATGATCTATGTCTGGAATTAGGTCCCCCCGAAAGGGGGTATAAATATGTGAACATATTGTACACTCCACATGCCTTGAAAAAGAGACCATTGTGGTCTGAAAATGGGTTGGCCGTGGAGTAGAGGGGTGACTACACTGGACTTTCACCGGGAGAGGCTGCAGGGACGCCTGGTATACACAATCTGCCTATTTGTCTGCATATGTTTTGTAGACATTTGAACTCGGTGAGAGTCTGTTTTAAAACCTCCTTGCTTGTGTTTTAAATGTTGTGTGAATAAAGCGGTATTACATCATACCAGCTTTCTTTTCTTCCATATGTGCAAGTGGAACTGAATATTTGGGTGTTCTGATGGTGACGAGACCGCTCCCCCCAGGCTATTTTGGTCTACCATAAAAAGTAGATCAAATTATAGGGTACGAGTCCACTTCATTTATATGAGAGTGTTTAAATTATATTTCTATATCTCTTAAAACGGTATTACACCATTGTGGTATTATCCTTTTTTTTGCCTGGTCAGGTAAGTACTGGAGGGGGGGACCCCTTTATTGGGGGGGTCCCCACTCCCCCAGGGCCCCTGGCCAGGTGACTGGTTGGTAGGGTTAATGCTTTGGGAGTGGGACCTTATATATAATAAGTGTCCCCCGGCTGTGGCATTACCCTGCTGGCTGGTTTGGCCTTGGGCTGCTCCTTAAAATACGGGGGACCCCTTTTCATTTTTTCCCCCTTATTTTGGGAACCAGCCCCGGACCTAGAGTCTGGGGCTGGTTTAAAAAAATCGGGGAACCCCTATTTTCTGGGTTTCCTGTTTTTTTTTTTTTACCAGCTCTGGCTCTTTCAGCCTGGTGCTCGTTACGGCCGTGGGGGGGACCTCACGCTGTTTTTTAAATTTATTATATTTATATATATATATTTATTTATTTTTATATATTTTTTACACTCTGCAGCCTGCACGGATCTGACTAAACCGTGCAGGCTGCCTGCATGAATTCGTATTAGTGGCCGTATATACGGCCGCTAATATGAATCATTATGCCATCGGAGGGTTACAAAGCAGTCGTATATGACTGCTTTGTAATTCCCCTCCGGAACACGACTTTGCATACGGCTGAAACAGCCGTATGCAGTCGTAGTCATTCGTATTAAGAATATGAATACAATTTTTTGTATTTGTATTCTTAGTAAATTTCCCCCTCAGAGTGAATGTTCTACAGTAGAATTAATTTCCAGCCACAAATGGTCTTCCTGGCAGATCCACTAACCTCTTGTAAATCTTTGGCAGAAAATAAAAGATTGAAATAATAGTTATTTTTAAACATAAATTGATATTCCTCAAAAATAATCTTTTATGTAAAGCAGTAACTAAAATAGATCTATGGATATCTATAAACTCAGTGATTGGACCCTTCTGCAATTTTCTATATGATTTTTCATCACCAAATCTCACAGCTTCTTTTACATAGAAAAAAAAAAATAATAATAAAAAAAAATAAAAAATAATAATAATAAAAAAAACACACACACACACACACACAATATATATGTGTGTGTGTGTGTGTGTGTGTGAATCTCATAAATCTCATACCTTCCAACATGACCCATTCCAGGAGGGACACAATGCTCTGTTCCTGGACATCCCTGTTCATTTATGATTGCCATCACCTGTTTTAAACAGGTTAATGGATAACAAAAGTGTCTCACCATAGGTGATTTTAATCATAAATTAAGATGAAGTCCAGGAATAGAGCATTCTGTCCCTCCTTGAGAGGGTCATGTTGGGAGGTATGGAATCTTTCTATTTTAAGGTTTAAAAAATAGTAATATAAAAGTATATTGTTGCAGAGACAGCATCTCTCCACATGAGAGTAATGTAGAGCAGTGGTTCCCAACCTTGGTTCTCAAGTACCCCCAACAGTGCACGTTTTCCAGGTCACCCGGCAGGTGCACTCATTATTCAGACACGTTTTAAAAGATCCACAGGTGGAGCTAATTTGGTCGACTGTGATTCTGTGTGGAGACCTAGAAAACATGCACTTTTGGGGGTACTTGAGGACCAGGGTTGGGAACTACTGATGTAGAGGATCCAGACCAGGTTTTGGAAGCAGTGGCATTAGCAGGGTTGTGTAATCAGCAGCACCTGAGCTCTCCAGGGCAGTTTCCAGGACAGATGGTAAATGTGCTTAATGGTAAATTAGTTGCAAGTGATAGGCCAGGGTGTGGGCTATGGTAGGGACCACTGGAGCATTTGGAATAGTCTGTACAGTGCTGTGACCTGTATGCTACATTATGTAACTCCACTTGCTTGTGAAATTGACCTCGTATTCTTTGACCTGTTAACCAAAATAAAGACCAAAGACTTAATTTGAATCCAGTGTATGTGCTCCTTTTCACAATTCATGCCCAAACAGGAACACATCTCAGCTGGATACTGCATTCAGCAGAGAACTGCAGGTAAGAAAGCTAATTGTGTTTTTCCCTAGTTACACATTGTGCTTGGAAGCCAGGAAAAGGTTTTCACTTGTGATGTGCCTAATAAATTGGCTAGAATAATCAGCCCAGCTGTGTTTGTAGTGAAGGAGTCAGTGAAAGAGTTAAATGGCCACCACATTTATAACATTGAGGCATTCCTGCGCACATTTGGTGGTGCTTAACCCGCCTCCATGGTGTGCTTCGAATGTGATGAGCCTGGCCATGTGCGGCAGGACAGCCCAAAACAGGGAGAGCTGATGGATTGCAGTGTGGGCAAAGCGGATTGGACGATGGTCAGCATGGTGGCTGTGGATGTATCCCAAGCAGAGTCCACTCTGTTCCAGATATTGGTACAGATAGAGGATTGATCTGGGCACTTGCGGATACTGGAAGTGAGCTCACACTTGTTGTTGCCAATGTGGTCCCTCCAGTAGCTGACAAGGTCCTTCTTCCGGCCCAGGTGTTGTGTATCCATGGTGATGTCAAGGAATGCCCACATGTGTACTTCCCTTAACCCCTTGAGTGGTAGGTTTTACTGGGGCAGGACAAACCTACCAGGGCAGGTTTATCCTGCCCCAGCAAAACCAACCACAGTGGGAAGCCCCCCGCCCTCACCTCGAGGGGAGTTGTTAAAGAAAAAAATACCAGGGAACCAGCATGATAAGATATTCCCTTGGCCCACTGTCTACAACCCTAATAGTAAAAAAACAGGGGCAGTGGTAAAGAAGCATTGGCCATTGATTGTGTCAGATCATATGATAGGGAGACACAAGATTCTTAAACTGCTACAGGAGAAGCAGAAACTTGAGGGATTATCTTGTAAAAACTGATATGTATAAGAGTGAGATTAAAATGAAACATTTCTTACAGGCCAGAAATGGATGTTTTGGGTGCGGATGCACCACTTGTGGTTTTCTATTAAAGGGTAGTACCTTCCCACATCCTCTGTCAGGAGTAATGTTTTATATCCGATTTAATTTAACATGTAAAATGAGATATCTAATTTACCAGATCGTATGCCCGTGTGGCATGGCCTATATTGGCAAAACGGAACGTACGTTCCGAGAGCGCATGGCCGCACATAGATCCTCAATTAAAATCGCATTAGAGACAGGAATAACAGATCAACCAGTTGCCAAACATTTTTTAGAGCAAGGTCATGGCTTAACATCCATACGATATAGGATGATTGATTATGTACCACCCCTCAAGAGAGGGGGAGATAGGGGAGCAGTCCTCCTAAGGAAAGAATGCCAATGGATTATGTGTCTACAGACGCTAACACCTCTTGGCTTAAATGATCAGCTGGGTTTGGGATGTTTTTGACTTTGAAATTGTACATTCAGTATCTGACTAATATGATATAGGACATTAACATGTATAGTACTTAAGAATATTAACTTAATTAATGTACGATGCCAACATGTGTGAATACTTGTGATTACAGCTATATTTTAAAGTGCATTCTTTTGTATTTTTTGTATGTGTGTAGGTGACGGGTGTTGCTAAGCAACCAGCAAGTTGTATGACGCGGTCTGGCGTCCCTGGAGACGGGAACGACCGGAAGCTGTCATGTGTGCGCCGGCGGGCCGGGTGTGCAGTCCCGAGCCCGGGAAGACGCAGTGTGCACTGGGTGTGATGTATCACTATTAAAAGGTATTCGTTTGTATATTTAATTCAGCCTGAGGGCAATGTTAGATAAACATTGAAACGTTGCTGTAAGCTCAGCGTCCGAGTATTTATTGTGAAAAGGTCAGTTTTGCAGCTGTCGGTGTGCTTGGCTATATATATATATATATATATATATACACACACACACACACTAGATGTACACTAATGAGGGACACAGACATGAGGAATATATAATTACTGAGCTGTGCAGCACCCAGCGGCACCACATAGTGATTGCACCAGCCAGTACCGTACATATAAAACACAAAAGAACAGTACAGGGTACACAGAACTAGACATAACACAATTAAAGCACAATTCTTAGTACACAATACAGCTGAGATATAAGGAAGTGAATGAGAATAGATGCAGGTATAGATTGTAGGTAAGAGAGCTGTAGTTGAAATACAAGAAGAGTGCTGAAGAAAAAATATTTCAATACATGTATAATAATACAAAGTACTTAAAAATAGTCTCCAGTAAGTGCAGTGGCCCTTTAATGGTCACAATACATTTTGCATGATAATTATTGTCTTTATATTCATGTACAGTATTATTGCAGATAACAGAAATTCCAGTTTCTTGCTTATTCTGTAATTGCAGACATTTATGTATGACAACACATCAACGTTACACTAGATGGCACATTCTGCCTGCTAGTGATATAAGATGAAATAAAGCAAATGGAAAAAAGTCAATGAATAAATACATAATTGAAATGGATAAATCAGGCATATTAATTATGTAACTGTTGAAGTTCAATAATGCAATGCGTAACCTGATGCCATTACATCTGATTTGGAAATCATTGCCTACGTATACATTCCCCAGTGTTCAGAGAAGGTTCTATAAATCTTTTTATTAACATTCTGCTGCATGATTGCAGAACAAGATCCAAATAATTCTTTTGCCCATTAACTGATTTGAGCACATTAAAATGCAATGAGAATTAGTAGGGTTTGGTTAAATCATTAGAACTGTTTCATTTGTATATGTGGATTTATTACTTGCACTGACAAAAGCAACAGAATACATTTAAAATATGCATTAACTATATTCATCTTTTGTCTAGTGAAGTCATGTAGACATAAGCAACTTTTTTGTAGTTTTGTAATTTGTTGGATAATGGCCAGTTCAGGTAGTTTTCTACAGGAATGCTCAGTAGACATGAATCTTAACACTACTTGTATAATATACAGGTTGAGTATCGGTTATTCAAATTATTCCAAAAACTATACATTCCAGAAAGTGAAATTTGTTTGCTGCAAAAAGCACAACTGGGGGCATCTGTAACAGCACTACTGAGGATATGATATGTAACTGGCACTATATATGTGCAAGAAAATGATAGCTTGGCATTCAGATTCAGTACCTGATATAGAACACAAACTTTGTTTCATGTCTTGAAACCTTGTTCTACATATTTCTGTGTATTTCATGTGTTTGATGTGTTTGTACATAACATAAATGCAAGATACGTCAGGATACATCATTGAAATATAAAAATATTCTGGAATACGGAATAATCCTTTATTGAAAATTCTTCTGGTCCCAAGCATTTTGGATAAGGCATACTCAACCTGTAGTAGGTATATAAACTGTATATGGGATAATATACCCCAACTAAAATTATAAAGATACAAAAATATTCAAAAATATATAGTTTTACACAGGACAAAAACACAAATATGAAGCCAAATGCTTTTAAAGATGCCATAAACTTTATGGAGATTCCTAATATCCATTACTGTATATGGTAAAGTAAATAACAATGTGGCAACACCATAACGGGCTTTCATTGACATGGTCGCACCCCATGTGACCAGTCAGAAATGCCCAATGGGCAGCTGCTGGAAAATTATCTTATAGATCTTCCGCTCTCAGATGGACCTCCCAGGCCCTCTACTTGCTGGCTCTTTTATTATAAAACAGTATGGGAGAGGTTTTAAATAGATGTTCTTAACCTAATTAGGGCCCTTATTCTGATCGGTGCGGATATTCCCGCATTCTTACGGAGCGGTCCGCACGCCACGGTGTTTTGCCGCATGCGGCCATCGTCCGTAGAAACGCCCACGTGTCCTCCGCATTCGGACGGACTGACTCTTTAAGAACAGGGCGTGTTTACGGACGACATACAAACCATGCGTGTGCGGGAGAAACACTCCGATTCTGCACGGTATTACAGAGTATTACAGAGTATGCTCGGAAATACCGCATCCGAACGGGAGCCAAGCGGTGCTACCGCCCGTAAGCGGAGTATTTACGCCAAACAACCCACTATTAAGTATCTTCTGCAATACATCACATGACCCACTTATTCAATTACCTATCCTCATAAAAAACTGCTTATTTGGAATTGGAATCAATTAGATGCCAATATATCCTTACAAGCATGCCTAACACATGCATTGCACACATTAACCCTTACAGCAATTGAAGTGCAATGGTTTCAATTAAAGCACTGACAAGCGTCCTATTAGTGAGTAATGAGTAAAGGAGTAGATTCTATTGGGTTCAGGTGTTAATGGTTGTAGTCATTAGGCGTACGTTCGCCTACCGCATGAACGAGTGGTGTCCGCAAAGCAATAGTACACTTGTGGACACCGCACATTTCTGCCCTTTTTGATCGCGTGCATTCGGAGTGGTTTCCGAATGTACGCCCCCCAACCTAAGTGTACTCCCCCGTGTCCGCCCATGTTTCCGCCCCGTTTTGCCCACTTTGAAACTACGCCCATGTGTCATTCCGCATGACGCCCATAATACGCCCCTATTTCCCGACTGATAGCGGTGAACAGTTTTGGACGGGATTTGGCCGAACTGGTACCGAGTCAAGGCGTGGCACATGCGCGTAGCGTTCTCCACGCATGCGCAGACGCCGTAAAGACGCGATCCGTAAGTACGCGGTAAAGTCCGCGTCAATCAGAATAAGGGCCTAGATCATGAAAAACAACAATCACTGAGTTGTTTTTCGAAACACATTAGTCAGTTACTGTAAGTGGTTAATAAAAAAAGGTTTGTTTTGGGAATTTTCACACCTATTTTCACAAATTCCCCTGGCACTCCAATGGTTAACTCACTCAGTTTTAATTAAATGGAAGGTCATACAGTATAACACACAAGTCCACATTGAGAAATACGGACATTCGCAATTACAAATATAGTCCTACTGATTGCCCTTCCTAACCTTCAGTAACAGATAAATCAGTCAAACACTTTTCCCATCAGTTCTGTTATGACATTAAAAGAAAAAAATATTTTAGTGAATAATTATTAGTTTTTATTTGCCATGATTATCTGAAGTACCAATTTATGTTAAATTAAATAATTGTGGGATTATAAAATCAAGAAAGTAAGATAACAACTGGATTATGTTTATTATTTGTCTACGTTTTACCTTTAATTGTTTTGACATCTGAAACAACTGCATCTACCATGGCCAAGCAGTAAAGTCTATCTAAACTTCACCCAGGACATTATCCAGGTCCATTCGCAGCGGCCGTTCATTTGCATGGGACCAATGGCAAATGACAAATTGGCGTTTGCACAGCCGCATTTCTGCGCATGTGCATACGACGGGTGCATGCGGCCATGGCAAACAGACTGTCACGCACCCAACATTGCAGGTAGTGGACCGGGGTACTCACTCTTGGGAAAGCCCAGTGTTTCATTGGTGTTTCCGTGAAAGCACTGGGCATTTCCATGGTAATGGCCTGGGGATGTGGGCATCGGGTTCGGGCAGCTGAAATCACCGGATGTCAGCTGCCGCCCATTTTCTCCTGAAGGTGCACACATATCTGAGTGACCTGAGAGTGACTGTTGATTTGCATGCACGCACCACATCTTTCGATGGTCGGGGACCATCAAAAGATGTGGGAGGTTCCCCCTGGCCTGTGAATCGATGTTTATGTAAAATATTTTATGGGTGTCTAATTTAAATGCTATAGCATACATTGAGTTGGAATAATTGTTTTACTTTTTTGTGATAGTTTCTTTTGAAGTTCTAATAATTTGTTGGTGTTGTATGCCATTCCACATTATGGATAGAGATACTATAGATCTTTTATTGTAGACTCCACCACTGCTTGACCTAAGCATTTTATTTGTAGGCCCAGTTGTGTTTTCTTTCTATTCTACAATTGTACTGGTTACTTTACTCATAGCTTTCAGGAAGTATACAGTACATGCATCATTTGTGTAGTATCATTCATAAGAATCATGAGGTAGAAATGACTGCTAATTGACTCTATCACCATTGGTCTACACAAACTTGTGTGCCAGTGGAGTAATTTTACCCCAGTTGCCCAGAGACAAGATAAATATTGGTGCCCTTCCCTCCCTCCCCCCCTCTCCCACACACACAGCACCTTATATAAATATATGTATGCAGTGTGTGTATGTATGTACTGTATATTATGTGTGTTATGTTTAAAATAAAGAGTGTGTGATGTCTATGGTCCTACTAGGAGGGGAAGTCAGCCACAGAAGTGATATTGAAGGCTTCCAATTCATTTAAATTTGCAGGGGAGGAGAGGTGCCCCCTTGGGGGCAGGAGCCCGGCAGCAGATGTCTCCATTGACTCCCAGAGTTATGTCTCTGCTGTGTGCAATAGTTCCAATGGTGCTTTAGCTTTGGATCCTGATTTTTGAAAGGGGAAATGTGTTTATTAACCCTTCATGCAAGTTTCCTAATATATTTTTTCTGGTTTATTCACTGGCATTACCTATTCTAGTTCATTCTTTCTGACAAAATCCTTCTTAGATGGACAAAACCATGTGCACTGCAGGGGGGCAGATGTAACAAGTGCAGATAGAATTAGATTTGGGTGAGTTATTTTGTTTCTGTGCAGGGAAAATACTGACTGCTTTATTTTACACTGCAATATAGATCTCACTTTGAAGAAAAACCCCTCCCAAATCTAATTCTCTCTGCACAAGTTACATCTGCCCCACCCGCAGTGCACATGGTTTTGTCCATCTAAGAAGGATTTTGTCAGAAAGAATGAACTTGAATAACCCCCCATGTTGTTTGAAAGATTTATATGTTTTTAATCCTAGATTAAATACCTTGGTTTGGTGGGCAGGCTTTTAATATTGGCCAATTTTATTAGAAAAAA
Source organism: Crinia signifera (assembly GCF_055691185.1). Taxonomy (NCBI): domain Eukaryota; kingdom Metazoa; phylum Chordata; class Amphibia; order Anura; family Myobatrachidae; genus Crinia; species Crinia signifera. The sequence continues at coordinate 146,372,785 of NC_139221.1, read as the reverse complement.
AAACCTTGTATATGATGTATAATTGTTACGTTTATTATAATTGTAATGGCTGTATGGTGCACATGCTCTCTTGTTTATACAGTATGTTGTAGTACTATGTTTCAGCTAGGTGGCACATCCCATTATACAATATGTGGCTAGGGTATGCAATCCAGAAAATGCCCTTTAATACAGTATGTCCTATGTTAAAGCTTCAAGAACTAGTTAACATTAAAAGTCACCATCGCATAACCTTCTTCAGGTTTTAAAATATACAGTCGTTGGTACCAGGTTGCCATTGCAATTAGAGTTTTTATTTCATGTACACAACACAATGTCCTTCTGGAAATTGAACCTTGTTTCCCTTTTACTCCAAAACACTGATGTCAATTAGCTTGATCCTAGATCTGGAATAAATGCTACAGTATGCCTTCAATATTTTCAACAATTGATTTGCCCTTCTTGATCCTCAAGTGCACAGTAAATATCTCCTATTCTCCTGACTTTTATGGGATCACATGACTATAGGGACTTTATTATGTCTGAAGTACCTTGTAGCTCCTACGTCCATGTGCCAGCAATCTTTGCAGTCACTCTCAGCTTCATTTACAGTAATGCAGATTATCTATTTTTGTCATAATTACATGAGGACACACTTGCTTTATATTCTGATGCTGTATGTCCTACCTTGTGATACTTGAAGCATGTATACTTTGGCTTTTCTGGGTTTGCAAGATTTGAAAGCAAAATACAATTCTAGGAATTGGCCTCAGTAGTAATGCACATATGAAACTCTATCAGCTTGGCCCATACAATTTCAGTTGATAGTTTGGCAGCACATACAGTAACTCCAAAGCTGATGTCCAGTACAACTAGAAAATAATGCACTGGCATAAGCTTTTGCGGACACCTACTGAGAATGAGACAACATCCTATCTATAACATGTACTGAGGAAAAGTTTTAGGCAGGTATGAAATAATACTGCAAATACGGCAAAGTTAGAATGCTTTAAAAAATAAGTGATAATAGTTTATTTTTTATCAATTAATAAATTGCAAAGTGAATATACAGAAGAGAAATCGAAATTAGATTAATATTTGGTCTGACCAACTTTTGTCTTCAAAATATCATTAGTTCTTCTAGGTATACCTGCACAAAGTCTGGAATGTTATAGGATTATACTGAGTGGGGTATTCAATGTGGGGTCACGGCTGTCGACAGCCATGGCCCTGTCCTGTTCTTGGTCAGCTCGACCGAGAACAAGCAGGCGGGATTCAATGTCCCACCTGCCGCAGGGCGAGAAGGGGGCGTGGCCATGAGAAATGGGCAGGAATCGTCAAGCTGCGGCCAGGAGCTCGTCAATTCCCAGCCATTCTCAGCAGAACGAGCCTGACTGCTTGTCGGGCTCATTCTGCGAGATCCCCTGCTCACTGCTGTCGAGGAAGACAGCTTTGAATAGGGCTCGGCGGCCATCTCCCCCGACGGGTGATACTCGCCGGTGATTGAATATCCCCCTAAGTTGTATGATAAACCAATCATATCAAGAAGCTGCTATCATTTTTATATATAGGTTTAAACACGGTCACTAACTTAAACAGAACAACACGAATAGGAGGCATAAAACTATGTGAGGAACAACCAAACTCTTCTACAAAAGTCATGACTTTAGGTTTAAACACGGTCACTAACTAAAACAGAACAACACGAATAGGAGGCATAAAACTATGTGAGGAACAACCAAACTCTTCTACAAAAGTCATGACTTTGCATTGAACACCTAAATTTTCCTACTGCCTTTCAAATGCATACATTTGGGGTTCAACTGTGTTATTATATCAATCTATGCTTGGATACATACTGTACACTTAACCGTTTAAGTGCCAAGTGGATTTGCCAAACTAGGTATAAAAATTGCCATGCAAACATTTTTATTCATCAAACTGACCTGTTATGATGACCTTATATAGGAAATATAATCTATTTTTACATAACATTTTTTATTTACATTCATATAACAAATGTGAGGGATGCTGGCCTTTTTAGTGGATATGCTGCGCATCTCTCACAGATGTTGGCACTCAAAGGATTAAGAAAAGTATTTATTTGTAATTTCACAGGATGCATTTTGCATTGATTGTCAAGAATTTGCTTTTGAGTTTCTAATGTATGTACTGTAACTGTCTTCTATGTATGTTTACTTATGTGTTTTACAATAATATTATGTGGACGCAAATGTTTCCATATCCATACAGCCAGTGCCAGATTAAGGTCTAAATGGGCCTGGAGCTGAAAATGATCATGGGCCAATTATGCACAATAATACGGGTTGTGGGCAGCACCTAATAATTTGGGGGGCGTGACCAGTGTTTATGTGGTCTGCTCATGGGTGTGTCTCTATTTGTGTAAATACTTTCAACTAATTATATATGCCTGCAAAAAGCAGGGGGCTGGCATAGGAAAAATGCAGGGAGATATATTGGCGGTTGCCCTCCAAAGGTGCACCCGAATAATGCCTATGTCCTAATATACTTGCGGGGTGAGGCGGCACTCCATTCATAAAAAAAAATACTGAAAGCCAAAACTTGGTAGACAACATTTTAGCACCTTTTATGTGGTCACCTAAGTTTACCACACCATATACCCCTTATACAAATCATGCAACACAATAGTAACCCCCTTATACTGTACTTCTTACACATTATGCCACATGGAATGAGCAAAAATTCACACCGACTGAGCCAAAATTCACACTATGGCACACGGATTGAGTCAAAATTCACATTATGCCACACAGATTAAGGCAAAATTCACATTTTGCCACATGTATTGAGCCAAAATACACACTATACCAAACAGATTGAGCAATAATGCACAATATGCTTCATAAACAGGGACATTGCACACCAAAGGCTCGCATTAAAAATGACACCATAATGCCCATTACATGTTAAGCCACATACCATAATGTCCATTACGTATTATGCCAAACACCATAATGCTTATTAAAAAATATGCTACATAAGTGCTGCTTACCTACTGTATATGCTCATTGCCAGGGGTTCCATGCAGGGCCGGATTAACAATGGGCCTGATGGAGCTATAGCTCCAGGTCCACTCTCCTAATATGCACATTTTGTAGCTGATGGGCAGGGCTTTCCAACGAGCCCAGCCCTGCGTCGATAGCCCCCCGGGAAAAAGAGATACCGCCAGGCAAATCTGGACGTTTTCCCCATAGGATAACATGGGACCTGCTAATTCCGACCCCCACCCAGTTCCAACGGCATTACAGAAGCTCAAGGTTGATCTCAGTCTAACACAAATCACTGGGCCTTCAATCTGATACCTCCTGGTAGATATTGAGGGTAAACAGAATTTTTCGTTTCTGAAATGTAATTTTATGGTTGTTCATGTTGTTTGAGGACAGATTTCTCTGGAACCAAACAGCCCAGCTTCACAGGACCAAAATCATTTCAAAATCATTTGAAGCCCACATGTAAATGGCTCTGTTGGTTCCGAAGATATAGCTGTTTAAAGAGAGGGGAGTAGTTTTCTCTCCTCCTCATACCAGAAAATGCAGGGACTAGACTGGTGTAAAAGGGGCCAGCCGGGGTAAATCCCTGCATTTTCTGGTGTGAAAGGGGTATTATTTCAAATAGCCAGGACCTGCATTGCTTTGAATACAGCCGGTCAGCCCCCTGTTCTCTGCCGGCTGTCAATGGCTGTCATTTCTGCCCGGCGGCGGCTGTCTCCCAGTTACTTCAAGCATGTATTCCCCCTTGGCAATGAGCATAAAATCCCACATGGCAATGAGCATGGAACCAGTGCCAGATTAAGGTCTAAATGGGCCTGGAGCTGAAAATTATCATGGGCCAATTATGCACAATAATACGGGTTGTGGGCAGCACCTAATAATTTGGGGGGCGTGACCAGTGTTTATGTGGTCTGCTCATGGGTGTGTCTCTATTTGTGTAAATACTTTCAACTAATTATATATGCCTGTAAAAAGCAGGGGGCTGGCATAGGAAAAATGCAGGGAGATATATTGGCGGTTGCCCTCCAAAGGTGCACCCGAATAATGCCTATGTCCTAATATACTTGCGGGGTGAGGCGGCACTCCATTCATAAAAAAAAATACTGAAAGCCAAAACTTGGTAGACAACATTTCAGCACCTTTTATGTGGTCACCTAAGTTTACCACACCATATACCCCTTATACAAATCATGCAACACAATAGTAACCCCCTTATACTGTACTTCTTACACATTATGCCACATGGAATGAGCAAAAATTCACACAGACTGAGCCAAAATTCACACTATGGCACACGGATTGAGTCAAAATTCACATTATGCCACACAGATTAAGGCAAAATTCACATTTTGCCACATGTATTGAGCCAAAATACACACTATACCAAACAGATTGAGCAATAATGCACAATATGCTTCCTAAACAAGGGCATTGCACACCAAAGGCTCGCATTAAAAATTACACCATAATGCCCATTACATGTTAAGCCACATACCATAATGTCCATTACGTATTATGCCAAACACCATAATGCCTATTAAAAAATATGCTACATAAGTGCTGCTTACCTATATGCTCATTGTCAGGGGTTCCATGCTCATTGCCAGGGGTTCCATGCTCATTGCCATGTGGGATTTCATGCTCATTGCCAAGGGGGAATACATGCTTGCAGTAACTGGGGGACAGCCGCTGCCGGGCAGAAATGACAGCCATTGACAGCCGGCAGAGAACAGGGGGCTGACCGGCTGTATTCAAAGCAATGCAGGTCCTGGCTATTTGAAATAATACCTCTTTCACACCAGAAAATGCAGGGATTTACCCGGGCTGGCCCCTTTTACACCAGTCTAGTCCCTGCATTTTCTGGTATGAGGAGGAGAGAAAACTACCCCCCCTCTCTTTAAACAGCTATATCTTCGGAACCAACAGAGCCATTTACATGTGGGCTTCAAATGATTTTGAAATGATTTTGGTCCTGTGAAGCTGGGCTGTTTGGTTCCAGAGAAATCTGTCCTCAAACAACATGAACAGCCATAAAATTACATTTCAGAAACGAAAAAATCTGTTTACCCTCAATATCTACCAGGTGGTATCAGATTGAAGGCCCAGTGATTTGTGTTAGACTGAGATCAACCTTGAGCTTCTGTAAGCCGTTGGAACTGGGTGGGGGTCGGAATTAGCAGGTCCCATGTTATCCTATGGGGAAAACGTTCCAGATTTGCCTGGCGGTATCTCTGGTTCCCGGGGGGCTATCGACGCAGGGCTGGGCTCGTTGGAAAGCCCTGCCCATCAGCTACAAAATGGGCCTATTTGGAGAGTGGGCCTGGAGCTATAGCTTTATCAGGCCCATTGTTAATCCGGCCCTGCATACAGCCTTCGCCATGGGTGCTATAACCATGCCTTGGGATTTTTATGTCACATGCATGTATTCATCTCTTTTTATGGCTGCTTAGGATGCAAAAGTATTATATTTGAAATGACTACAGTTATCTTTATTGCTTTTGTCAACTCATTCATGATAGATCTTGCAGACACCATCTTTGCTGCTGATATAATGATTGAAGCATCATTCAACACCACAAATACTGTAGCTTTTGCAATCCCAAATTCATAGTTTAAAGGAAACTACATTAGAAAGCAGCAAGTCATGAATGAAGTTGTAATTTAGATTTGTTATATTCCAAGAAAGGGCAGGTTGATGATTGCTTAGTATCACAATCTCTTAACTCTTTTTAACTTGTTTTTTTGGGGGACAGGGGGAAAGGACGATCAGTCGCACAGGTTTATTTACAAATGTATTTCAGACAGGACCCTCATGGAAGTAGAATTATTCCTTTATATTTAGGAAGAGGGTGTGCTACCACTGGACATGGATCGAGGTTCAAGCAAAAAGGAGAAAAGGAAATGTCTTTCTGTGTGGTGCACCTCATGAGAAAAATAGCATAAAATTTAGCTTTTATTAACTTATATTAAAAGACAAAGAGGCGAAATATAGACAAAACAGTGAAACATAAAACACGGACAGTGTATTAAAAAGGATAAGCGAATTTATCCTCACTCAGTGTGGCCCAATTCCCCTGTGGTCCCCTTTAAGAGTTTGCAAACGGTGTTTCTTTTTTAATTAGAACCGTGCTGACAGGCAGTGAGTACAGGTTGAGTATCCCGTATCCGAATATCCCTTATCCGAATTATTCCGAAAACCATACATTCCAGAAAGTGAAATTTTTTTTTTTTTTTTTTGTTAAAAACTCACTGGGGACATTTGTAACAGCATTACTGAGGACATGATATGTAACTGCCACTATATATGTACAAGAACATGATTGCTTGGCATTCAAATTCAATATCTGAGATAGTACACAAACTTTTTTCATGTTCTTGAAACCTTGTTTTTTGAACAAATAAAATATATTTGTGTGCATTTCTTGTGTTTGATGTGTTTATACAACATAAATGCAAGATACTTCAAAATACATCATTGAAATATTAAAATATTCTGAAATACGGAATAATCCGTTATCCAAAATTCTCCTGGTCCCGAGCATTTTGGATACGGGATACTCAACCTGTACTAGTATTGTGGGAGTACAACATGCTTTACTATATGTGCCCTGTCAGATTGGAGTTGTGTCCAGAAATCTGGAAATGCCTATCACCTTAAGCACTATGGCTTGGAAACTGTGTAACCAATATAACAATTAATCCCAGATAGTGTGGTATTAATTAGGGAGTTACAGAGGCCCCTCCAAAAAGCACACCAGTGTCTGAGCAATCACCATACAATTGGGACTGCATGTCCCAATTGTATGGTGATTGCTCAGACACTGGTGTGCTTTTTGGAGGGGCCTCTGTAACTCCCTAATTAATACCACACTATCTGGGATTAATTGTTATATTGGTTACACAGTTTCCAAGCCATAGTGCTTAAGGTGATAGCAGTGTCGGACTGGGGCATGAAGGGCCCACCAGGGAAATGCACTCACAGGGGCCCACCAAGGGGCGTGGCTTTTTTGAAGGGGTGTGGCCACCTGACTAGAGAGGAGTGGCTATACACTATGCGATTTTGGGCCAATTTCATCCGATTTCGGCACTTTGGGCCGATAATCAGGCAAAATCGGGCCAAAATCGCAGGTGTGTAACATCTGATCCGTAAATCCCCCACCCTGATAATAAAGCACATAGGTCCCACACATAATAATACAGCAAATAGCCCCCCAGATATTACAGCACATAGGTCCTCCACACACACAGATGATAGTAGAGCGCGTAGGTCCCCCCACATATAATACAGCACATAGGTCCAGGGCCGTTTCTAGACAATTCAGCTCCCAGGGCGAAGAAATAAAAATGCCGCCCCCCCCCCCAAATACATAACATGGCAGTGAAGAAATTGCGCGCGCCGCAGGCGCGCCAAAATAGGGGGTTTGGCGTAATTCCAAAAGGGGTGTGGCTTAATATAAGGGTGTGGTCTAGCAGGATAACAATTCCCTTACAGCTCACTTTTGCAACCTGCATGACCAGACATTGGGGTAACCACAGGAATTGTCATTGTCCTCCCGCACTTAAGTTGGTGGGCTGAAGGCCCCACAGTGACTTAGTACGCCTCACAGATAAAGACCAAACAATGACAGGCTACTTAAATCATTATACACTGTTTATCCCTGATACCAATTACACATTACGCCGCACACTGTGATGACAATAACACATTACGCCACGCACTGTGATGTCAATTACATATTACGCCGCACACTGTGATGACAATTGCACAATATGTCGCACACATGATGCCCATGACATACTATATAACACTCCGCAATGCCCATGACATACTATATAACACTCCGCAATGCCCATGACATACTATATAACACTCCGCAATGCCCATGACATACTATATAACACTCCGCAATGCCCATGACATACTATATAACACTCCGCAATGCCCATGACATACTATATAACACTCCGCAATGCCCATGACATACTATATAACACACTGCAGTGCCCATGACATACTATATAACACACTGCAATGCCCATGACATACTATATAACACACCACAACGCCCATTACACATTTGACACATAAGTGCCACTTACCTACATGCTCAATGCCAGGGGCTTCATGCTCGATGCCAAGGGGGTCTGAATTTGCTTGTTGCCAAGGTGGACAGAACTGTGCAACGGCCTGCTCCCGGCCGGTATTTTCAATTCAACGCACCGCCGGTGGTGTGCAGCAGGGAGGGAGGATGGTGTGCAGCAGGGAGGGAGGGTGGGAGCGGTGGTGTATGCAGCAGGGAAGGAGGGTGGGAGCGGTGGTGATGTGCAACAGGGAGGGAGGGTGGGAGCGGTGGTGGTGTGCAACAGAGAGGGAGGGTGGTAGCGGTGGTGGTGGACAACAGGGAGGGAGGGTGGGAGCGGTAGTGTGCAGCAGGGAGGGAGCGGTAGTGTGCAGCAGGGAGGGAAGGTGCAGCAGGGAGGGTGGGTTGCAGTCATGTGCAGCAGGGTGGGTGCAGCAGGGTGGGTTGCAGCAGGGTGGGTGGGTGCAGCAGGGTGGGTAGGTGCTGGGTGGGTGCAGCTTGGTGCAGGGTGGGTAGGTGGGTGCAGCTTGGAGCAGGGTGGGTGGGTGCAGGGTGGGTGGGTGCAGCTTGGTGCAGGGTGGGTGGGTGCAGCAGGGTGCAGGGTGCGTAGGTGGGTGCAGCAGGGTGGGTAGGTGGGTGCAGGGTGGGTAGTTGGGTGGGTGCAGGGTGGGTAGGTGGATGGGTGCAGGGTGGGTAGGTGCAGGGTGGGTAGGTGGATGGGTGCAGGGTGGGTAGGTGGGTGCAGAGTGGGTAGGTGCAGGGTGGGTAGGTGGGTGCAGCTTGGAGCAGGGTGGGTGGGTGCAGCTTGCAGCAGGGTGGGTGGGTGCAGCTTGCAGCAGAGTGGGTGGGTGAGCCAGCCGCCGGTTAGCTGCTCACTTCACCTCTCCCCCTGCCTGTGTTGCATGCTGCGTGCTGGGTCCTGAGTCCCCCGCTCCCCGCTGTGTCTGGGAGAGACTCAGTGAGATGTGCTGCTGCTATGTAAAATTCACATCTCCCGCTGGACCGCTAGCCAATAGGCACTCGCGGTCAAGCAGCCACCAGTTGATTGGCTGCTGGACCGCAAGCGCGCATTGGCTAGCGGTCCAGCGTGAGACATGAATTTTACATGGCAGCAGCACGTCTCACTGCCCGCACCCTCCGCCTCCAGCTGCCTGCCCCGCCGCCTCCAGCTGCACGCCCCCCACCCTCCGCCTCCGGCTGCACGCCCCCCACCCTCCGCCTCCAGCTGCCTGCCCCGCCGCCGGGTAAGTCATCCGCTAGCTATTGACTACCCGGCGGCATATCATGTGAAGCGTTAGGCCCCGCCCCACTGTAAAAGTGGGCGGGGTCTTAGATGACAGGGGCCCACTGGGGAATCCCCCGGTTCCCCCCCAGGCCAGTCTGAGCCTGGGTGATAGGCATTTCCAGATTTCTGGACACAACTCCAATCTGACAGGGCACATATAGTAAAGCATGTTGTACTCCCACAATACTAGTACTCACTGCCTGTCAGCACGGTTCTAATTAAAAAATAAACACCGTTTGCAAACTCTTAAAGGGGACCACAGGGGAATTGGGCCACACTGAGTGAGGATAAATTTGCTTATCCTTTTTAATACACTGTCCGTGTTTTATGTTTCACTGTTTTGTCTATATTTCGCCTCTTTGTCTTTTAATATAAGTTAATAAAAGCTAAATTTTATGCTATTTTTCTCATGAGGTGCACCACACAGAAAGACATTTCCTTTTCTCCTTTTTGCTTAACTCTTTTTACCAAAATGTATCCCCCTTTATAATACATTGGCTTGGGGATTTTTTGTCTATATTATTTTTTAGTTTAATATTTTATATTAAAATGTTTATTTGACTTTTTAGATTACATTTAGATGGGTTTTTTTTTGTTCTTTGGTGACATTTTCCTAAACAAAAACAACAAAAATGCTTTAACTCAAAGGCAGATTAGAAAGACCAACAACTTCCCTACAACATTAATTGAGGTGCTCTGGGGGGAATTTACAGTATATGTTATCTTTTAGAAAGTGCTTAATAAATAAGAAGTAGATTCTGATTGGTTGCTCATAGCAACATCCCATGTGAAATAGTACTCCCATCTTAGTAAATTCCCTCCTCTGACTGTTTTCACCCATAACCAATTTGTTATTCATTTGTTATTGTTATTCATCTGATAATGGCACAGAAAATATCTTAAAGCTAACTTATTTACACATTGGTAAACTGCACATTGTAGGTCTCACTTTTCATTTAAAAAGGTTATTTAAACAAGAACCAATTCAACCTAAACTTGGCATTTATCTTTGGTCAATTTCATGGACTTGGAAATATGTATTGAACAGGGGTAGAGTGATATGAAGGCACACTTCAAAAAAGAAGAATGTTACCTACTCTCTTTGAGCAATCAGCAAAAATAGAGCAGCGACATACCAGTTCCAGAGAATAGTAAGAAACTGTAGAAATTAATGCACTCAAACAGAGAATTCTGGAGGACAAATATCATCAACCAACAGATCAGCTGTTATACAGAAGGTGTTTTTTACCTCCTGGAGTGTCTAGGCATCCTAAGGTATAGAGGTCACACAACAAAAAAGTTCAAAATAAAGTTGGTTGAAAAATAACACCAAGAGAGGTTTAAAAACAAAGTGTCTCTAACCATTTTCTAACTGATAAAAACCACAAGGGACTGGAATTTACTGTTAAATGACATATAAGTAAGGTTTTGAGAGTTACAATTTTGTAGAAAAAATATCCAGATCTGAGGCTAAATGGATCTTTTTAAATGAAGATAATGCACCCACATGGACTTTACTTCATTTTGACCTGGAGCCTTTTTGAAAATCTGATCATCGAAACGAGACACATTGTAATATTTTTTTCCTTTTTTATCTGTATTTTAGCTCAAGTAGGAATCCAGAATGTGTAACTGACGAGTCTGCAACAATGTAGCTGGTGATGGAACAAAGTTTACTATAGGTTTGTCAATATCCTATGTATCTATGGGAACACTTATGTTAACATTTTAACCTTTTTCCTTATAAATAATTTAGATTTTGTATATTTTAAACCTTCCGAATGAGCTTTATATTTAAAAGTAATTGTAAATTTTAATGTGAGAAAATAGTTTTTTGAGGAGCCAATCAAGATGGAGACATATAGTTATAAGACTTGTCTTGTAGTAACATCAATCAGTGTGCATTGAAAAATCATTTAGATAAAATGTGCTGGTGACTAGTCACACACTCCACATGTAGGAGCTATCCACCCACCCTGTCAGTAGGGAAATGTAAGGAGAGCGGTTCATCATTGCAGTGGATTGAGGTCTCAGATTACAATTAAGGGGCACAATAAATGCTTGTATATTAGCTGACTTTGTATGAGGAATGGTACACACTGGTTATTTAACATCCAGTGCTTCTATTTCCAATTCATTTTAGCATTTCTATTAAACTTATTTTATTTTGATAATTTATTTTACCTTTCCAATTTATTCATTTATTTCTGTGTACATAAATAGATCAGTTCCATTTCATTTTGTCAGAGGTCTATAGAGGCAATATTTTGTACATGTTAAGTCAGTAATAAATAATGAGATTTATGAACAAAGTTCTTAATCTACCATATGACGGAGACCTCTAGAATGAGTTTTTTAATATTCAACTCTGACGTCTGGTCTTTCCAATCATAATATCTTTGCTAATAATGCTTTAATCTCACTCAGTGGTTTCAGAGTACATAAACTTAGTAACCTGTGCTCCCAACTATTGGCGATTATCCTGCATATTACTTACAGATCCCCACATGGTGCATGGACGAGTAAAGATTTCACATTGCACACTGTTATGGCAAGTAATTACAATCTACTTTTGTATAAAAATAAATGAATTATTTAGATCAAGAGACTTGTCACATCATATTTTGTCAATGTTGTCTTTGCAGTATGAATTTGTCTTTCAGGTCCTGTAAGTGATTTTTGTTGCTGCACAGGAAAGTGTCAAGAGATAGAGGGTTTCAGATGATAACTACAATATAAATACTTTTGGCCACTATGCTAAAAAGATCTCTTTCAAAACACTTACTCTTAAAATAAAGTTAAAAGGGGCTTTGACGGATAGAATTGAGATAAATACATATTACTGTTGAGCTCATGTCGCAATTGCTAAATTTAAGTGGATAGTAGACAGCATGCAATTCATCCTGGGAACATAATAAACCACCTTAAATGATATGTTTAGTGTATTAGATAGTCCAGTATTTCTTTTCATTTTAGGTTTTGATGTAAGTCTGTGTAAGGAACATTCAGCACATTTCCAGGATGTTCCTCAAATAAAACGTAATTTGTAAGTCGCCCAGTGTGTATGGACCTTAAGATTTAGTATGCTTACATTTGAGTCTGCAAAGATGGTGTATTAAGATTATTACTGATATATATATATATTTTTTTACATATTCTATGTAGATATAAGAAAGGAAACAAAACATCTGTTTAGCAAATTTGGTACTTATGTAATATCTGGACTCCCGTTTTTCTTATGAGACCGCGTCCCCTCGCGGGACTCGCTGCGCTCACCACGCTTCGGGCATGGTGGCTCGCTGCGCTCGCCACACTATATAAAATCAACTCCATGCGTAGTTGGATAGTAGGGGTATGAAAAAATGGAGTGCATTTAACATGGGAGTCCAGATAATACATAAGTACCGAAAATTTTAATTGAAAGATTTGGAGATCAATCCAATTGTTTGTGAAGGGTGTGAGTTGCCATTGTGTTTCAGTGCCAGCAATCGCACCTAAACTCAAGGTCAGAATTCAATCTGAACTTGCATAAAATTGCTTGAAGCCCTATTGGGTAGGCTACTGCCGCAATGACTCGGTGGTGTGAGTTCATCACAAACTATTGACACTTTGCCTCATCCTGAATTGGTGTTCAGATGCAAATGCATACTGTATATGAAATGTACAAAAACGTGAAAAATGTGAAAAAAGCAAGTGTGTACAGTAATTTCTAGTGGATGGAAATATGTGCATTATTGCCTACAGTAGTACAAAAAGTACCTATTTATTGTGCAATAGTCTGTTTATGGTTATAGGTATGGCTGCTTTGTGCATACTGCTGTAAATTGCAGTTTTCAGGTGGTATTTGCAACCTGTATTATATATTGGTCATATGACTGAAAGCCATATCATATCACCAGATCATTTAATCACTGTAACCTTAGCAAATACTTTTTTTATGATCATTTAATGGTCAATTCTAAATTGAATGGCGCGGGAGAGAGATAATAAGTATTTGTGCTTTTTAATGTGTCAGATATTTGTGTTGTAATCTTTAACTCCAGTGGATTTTATTTGTCCACATCTGTAAACATCACACAGTAAATAAAGGAAAAATCATGCAGAGTTCCAGGTGCTGCGTCTAGTCTTATGCTGCCTCAGCCTCACTGAGTAAGGACTATTCCCTTAAGTCTCAAACAAATAATAAAAAAAAGGGGTGGTTGGTGAGGGAGATGGCTCTGGCTTTAAAGCTGCATTTGCCCTGAGCTTCAGGGCCAGTTATAGTCTTATTAGCCTTGTCTGTAGTGCTGTACCTTGCCTGTTCCTGCACCTGAGACTTGTCCCTGTACCTGATACTTGTTCCTGTACCTGTTACCTGTACCTGATGCCTGTTACCTGTTCCTGTACCTGATACCTGTTTGCTGATGCTCCAGCATTGTACCTGTACCTGATTTATTTTCCTGATAATACAGTGAGTTAACCTCCATCCTGACTCTGACCTGCCACTACATTACTGATCCCAGTATACCCGCCACTACATTACTGATCCCAATATACCTGCCACTATATTACTGATCCCAGTATACCTGCCACTATATTACTGATCTCAATACAGTATACCCGCCAATACATTACTGATCCCAATATACCTGCCACTATATTACTGATCTCAATATACCCGCCACTACATTACTGATCCCAATATACCCGCCGATATATTACGGCCCTAGCTATACCTGCCCCCACTTTTTTTACCCCTCTACACCCTACAGTACATCACCGACCCCTCTGTACCCAAAACTACATTACTACCCTTCTATACCCACCACTAGATTACTGACCCATCTATACCCTACACTACATGACTGACCCCTCTATACCCTACATTACTAACCCCTCTATACCCACCACTAAATTGCTAATCCCGCTGTATCTAACACTATATTAATGACCCATCTATACCCTACACTACCTTACTAAACCATACACTACATTACATTACTAAACTACATTACTACCTTACTAAACCATACACTACATTACTAAACCCTCTATACCCTACACTATATTACTAAACCCTCTATACCCTACACTATATTAATGACCCCTCCATACCGTACACTACATCACTGACCCCTCTTTACCCAACACTACCTGTATATTAATGACCCATCTATACCCTACATTACTTACCCCTCTATACCCACCACTATATTAATGAACCCTCTAGAACAGGGGTGTCCAACCATTCACCTTCCCTGGGCCACATTAGAAGTTGAAAATTTGGTTTGGGCCGCACATAAAATAAAATAACAGTAACGATACCTGATCATCCAAAAAAACATAGAAAACATAGTTAACATATTAAACTTACTTGGAAATGAAGTTAGTGAGATGTTTGATATTGTTTCTCACCCACCAATGCATCCAGATTTGCTTCGATGGAACTTGTTGCAATTCTCAGCGAGTGCTCAAGGTGCTCATCAGATATTTTGGTTCTAGTTTTATTCTTTGTGTGCTTCATCCTTGAAAATAGCTGCTCACAAATGTAGGTGCTTCCAAATAGCGATGACATGAATAAGGCATGATTGTGAAGTGCAGGATATTTTTCTATATATTCTTTGTGAATTGCTGCACTCATCCCCTGTGTCAACAGCTGTGGTGAGTGATCACTACAGGGGGCATTATGAATATAAGTGGCATTACCAGGGGGCATTATAATATAATGCCCCCTGGTAATGCCACTTATATTCATAATGCCACCTGGTTATGCCACTTATATTCATAATGCCACCTGGTAATGCCACTTATATTCATAATGCCCCCTGGTAATGCCACTTATATTCATAATGCCCCCTGGTAATGCCACTTATATTCATAATGCCACCTGGTAATGCCACTTATATTCATAATGCCACCTGGTAATGCCACT
The DNA here is from genome assembly GCF_055691185.1 of Crinia signifera. Taxonomy (NCBI): domain Eukaryota; kingdom Metazoa; phylum Chordata; class Amphibia; order Anura; family Myobatrachidae; genus Crinia; species Crinia signifera. The sequence continues at coordinate 146,357,497 of NC_139221.1, read as the reverse complement.
TATATTCATAATGCCCCCTGGTAATGCCACTTATATTCATAATGCCCCCTGGTAATGCCACTTATATTCATAATGCCACCTGGTAATGCCACTTATATTCATAATGCCCCCTGGTAATGCCACTTATATTCATAATGCCCCCTGGTAATGCCACTTATATTCATAGTGCCACCTGGTAATGCCACTTATATTCATAATGCCCCCTGGTAATGCCACTTATATTCCTAATGCTCCCTGGTAATGCCACTTATATTCATAATGCCCCCTGGTAATGCCACTTATGAATATAAGTGGCATTACCAGGGGGCATTATGAATATAAGTGGCATTACCAGGGGGCATTAGGAATATAAGTGGCATTACCAGGGGGCATTATGAATATAAGTGGCATTACCAGGGGGCATTATGAATATAAGTGGCATTACCAGGGGGCATTATGAATATAATGCCCCCTGGTAATGCCACTTATATTCATAATGCCCCCTGTAGTGATCACTCACCACAGCTGTTGACACAGGGGATGAGTGCAGCAATTCACAAAGACACTGATGGTAGTGGGGGTATGAGAAGGCACCGCTGGCCTGGCTGCCTGCTCCTGCTGCCGCCACCCATCAGATCATCATCCAGCCCTGCGCGCTGCTGGGATGGATCACGTGGGGGAAGCGCCAGCTCAGACGTCCTTCGGACCGCGGGAGCAGCTGAGTGCACCTGCGCATTCGCACCAGCGCTCCCGCGGCCATTTTAGGTTTGGGAGAACTCGATGCTGGCCGTGGCCATCTTTACTTTGGGCACAGTGCCGCGGCCAGCACGGAGACGCTGCTGCGGGAGGACCAGGTAGTTGCCCTAAGTATATAATACTTAGAATTTCTTAAAATGCACTGGGCCGCATTACTAACCGACCTGGGCCGCATGCGGCCCGCGGGCCGCGGGTTGGACAAGCCTGCTCTAGAAGTTACACTGCACTTTAAAACATCACTTCCACCTCTGTGCATGGGATGGGTGCCGGACGGGTTCCCGACAGTCAGGATCCCGACAGTCATTTACCCGACGTCGGGATCCCAACTGTCAAAATGCCGACAGCCGGGTGCCCGACGGACACCCGCTATTTTCCCTCGTGGGGGTCCACGACCCCCATAGTGGGAGAATAGAATAGGTGGCTCGCGTAGCGAGCCACCGTGCCCGCAGCGTGGCGAGCCCGCAAGGGGCTTTTTTGCGCTCGCCATGCTGTCTGACTCCGGGCAGTCGGGATCCCGACGTCGGAGTCCCATACCACACCCCATGGGATGCGGTCATGTTGCTGATGCCGGAATCTTGACAGCCACCATCCCGGGTTAGGGTCAGGCTGTGGAAGGGTGGGTGAATTAGGTTTAGGCACTAGTGGGTGTCAGGATTATGCTGCGGGAGGGAGGGCAAGGGATTAAGTTTAGGCATTAGTGGGGAGGGACATGGTCAGGTTACAGGGTGATGGTTAGGGTCAGGCTTTTTTTTTGGGGGGGGGGGGGTTAGGCTGCTGTAAAGCAGTGTTAGAGGGTAGGGAGAGAGGGTTAGGATACATACAGAGCCCCTGTCAGGATTCTCCATATAGCGATGTTGGGGTCGGTCTTTTGACTGTAGCATCCCCATCGCTGGGATATTTTATGTATCCCCTGTGCACTACATAAATACACTACTAATAAATAAAACACAGGGTAAAGTACTGACAAAATGGGAGCATCCTCCCCATCTTCAACTGAAAACTCAGTAAAACTCAAATGTATTATACTCCTACTATCAAAACCTTTTACCACCCTGACAGGTCCTACACAGGTGGTCCTACACAGGTACACACACACACACACACACACACTGACACACACACATACACACACTACATGGGCTCATAATCACACCCTACATAGTACATGGGCTGATAATAACACACACTACACAGTACATTGGCTCATAATCCTATAGATTGTAAGCTTGCAGCAGGGCCCTCCTACCTCCAAGTCTGTCTGTTGCTACCCAGTTTGTTTTATCACTGTCTACAATTGTAAAGCGCAACGGAATCTGCTGCGCTATATAAGAAACTGTAAATAAATAAATAATAAAAATTACACACACACACACACACACACACACACACACACACACACACACACACACACACACACACACACACACACACACACACACACACATACATGGGCTCATAAGCACACACACACTACATAATAGTACATGAGCTCATAATCACACACACCATAGTACAGGGGCTCACCATGCGGCCTCAGCTGCGACAGTCTCTGAGTTCCGCACAAAGATTACACCTGTAGCACTGAGTAACTTGGACATCTTTCAGCAGGCACAGCTCATGGGTGTTGAGGCCATGTCCAATGCTCCCAGGATGTGGGACCTGCCTGCTTGCTGCCTTGCTATCTCTCTGTCCCTGCCAGCCCGAATCATTCTGCGCAAACAGCCAGAAAATGCCAGATACCCGAAGCAACTAGACTGGCAGTCCCCGGGCTGCGAGCATGGCTGCAGGAGTGAGGGATTATGGCAGGGGTGGGGAACCTTTTTTGTGCCAAGGGCCATTTGTATGGGGAAAAAATCCTTCGGGGGCCATATGTAAAAATGTATCTTACAAACTGTCCTGCTGCAGCCGTCCCACGCTCCGGCGGCTGCCGCTGAATAGGACTGACAGTCTCCGGCTGCTGTTGATTAAGAGGAATCTCGCTAGAACTACCGACCCCTCGAGAGAATTCCTCCTGTACTTGACTCCCGGCAAAGCCGCCTGGTGGGTGGGAGGGCCACTCAGACCGGCTACGGGGGCCGCATACGGCCCCAGGGCCTGAGGTTCCCCACCCCTGGATTATGGGGTCTGCATGACGCATGGGAGAAAAACGGAGGAGGAAGAGGAGCACTGCTGCTCTGGGTTGAATGAATGCAGGTGCTCCAATGCTGGCAACCACTGTTTTCTAGGAAAACGGCTGCTGAAAGGGTAACGGGGACCGGCCCACCAGCAATTTTCATAGTATCCCTGTGTCCCAATCCGCCCCTGCACAGTACATGTTCATCTGCACACAGCCAGCTTCTTGTGGAATTACAGGATATCAGAAAAAGAAAGTCTGGTATTTCTGCTCTAGTGTATTGTGTTGCAGCTGTCCATCATCATTGATATCTTTAGTGTTCCTAAGAACTAATTGAGACACTTTTTTTGGTCATGACTAATGGGCCTTACTTATGGGTGTGGTATAACACACCGACAGTCGGGATTCCGACTGCACAGCTTAGGGAGCGCAAGAAAGCCCCTTGCGGGCTGCGCTCGCCATGCTGCAGACACAGTGGCTCGTTGCGCTTGCCACCTATTTTAGTCTCCCTCTATGGGGGTCGTGGACCCCCACGAGGGAGCAGTCGGGATTCTGACATTGGGGTAATGACTGTCGGAATCGGTGAGTTGTCCAGCACCCCTACTTACGTAGCCACCAGCTGAGCATTCTGAGTGATGTTAGAACACTCAGCATTATCACTCAGCACACAGCGATGTGCTGAGCAATCTGTCAGGGGCTAGTGTTCACCGGTGAGAACACTGGCCCCGACTGATTAATAACCTGCTTGTGGGTTATTAATTGGTGCCAGATACAAACCCGTGGGCCCGCACATTTACATCACTGTGTAACATACACACACAGCGATATGCTGGCATATTCTCAGCGATTTAGTGAAATCATGTAAAATCGCTCAGAAAATGCCTGCATATCGCTTGTAGGGCCCATAAGGGGTACATTTACTAAGATAGGAGTTCTATCAAAGATGAGATGTTGCCCATAGCAACCAATCAGATTCTACTTCTTATTTATTTTGCACCTTCTAGAAAATAATAGATAGAGGACCAGATTCTCTAAGCTTCAAAAGTGATAAAATGGAGAGTGATAAACAGCCAGCCAATCAGCTCCTACAGTACCTGCCATGTCACAGACTGTGTTTGAAAAATGTCAGACAGGAGCTGATTGGCTGGCTGTTTATCACTCTCCATTTTATCACTTTTGAAGCTTAGAGAATCTGGCCCAGAATCTGATTGGTTGCTTTGGGTAACACCGCATCTTTAATAGAACGCCCATCTTAGTTAATTTACCCCTAAGTACATAATATCCTTTTATTTACATGTCAATGGGTAAAACACTTTTGTAACAACAAGAATTTAAGAATGATATTTGTATTATTTAACTCTATAAAAATAAGTTACACCAGGGAAGGGCATTATAATGGAATTGACATAAAGTCGCTAACAAGACTATCAGAAAAGACATAAAGACAACTGCCCAACTCAGAATTAGGCCCTATGGCAAGTGATCCCAGCCCTTCAACAGATCCCACATCCTCCACAGATCCCTCCTCCATGAGGGCTCCTTTCAGAAATTTCCCAGGCTGGTAATCCATCCCAATCTGACTCTGATTTAGGGTCGATGCAGAGTTAAGTGCATGCCTGTTTGTGGAGCCCATGTTTTGGAAATGGGTACAAAAAAGTATTGGTGATGCACATTGCAATTGTATGTTTATTTACAACTAAAGAGATATGTGTAGGCTGTGTTGTGGTAATCACACATACAGATGGAGCCACTCTCAGTATTGCCAGATCCCCCTAGCTGGTGGAGGGCAGGATGGCAGACAGGGAGGTGCGAGAGACTCACTCGCTCATGCGTCTGACTCAGCAAGGCAGCGGGGACAGGGTGCTTCCCTGCTGATCTCCGCTTCAGGGAGAAAGGCAGGGAGCGGGCAGGCTAGCAGGGGAGATGGGCAGGGTGTGGTGATGGCTGCAGGGCTTCCAACAGAATGGGGCGTGTGAGCGTCTTGTGCATGCGCACCCCATTCTGTCGGACTCTGGCCAAAGGGCGGGTGATGGCGCATAATGATAGAATCACCAGGAGACACTTTAATGAGAGCAGCTCCATCTGTAAGCAGGGTCATCTTAACAGTAATAAACTGGGGCCGCTACTCACCAATTCACAGGAGTATGTTAAAAAATCAGTACATTCCTTTACTGTAGTCCCACACTGTCTCTCCACATGCTAGCATAAAATGACATCCCATCCAACCCAATGCACGGTCCCGTGCACATCGGGTCGGACCCTACAGATTGAACCTGCAGCACAAATGATTTATCGGATCGGATCCATCAGAGGCACATTGTGGGTGCTTCTTAGCATCCGCAATATATTGGGTCAGGGAGCGGACGGAAGAGGTCCAACAGCCAATCAGCAGCGGCCATTCTTCTGACAGGTTTTTTATTTTATTTTTCCTGCCCCTGCTGCAGCTCTCTAGGAGTCTTTACATGCAATAAATCGCATGACATTTTACGGCATGTAAAAAAATGGCACATCAATGCCAAATCATGAGTGAGCCCTCCTGGGGAGCTGCCAGGGGAGTTCAAGGGAACATGGGTCCGACTTGTCTCAGGGGGCCTGAGGACATTCACCAATCAACACACTCACAGCCATAGGTGCCGATTTATGTTTTCGCTGGTTGGTGCTCAAGCCAAAAATATAGGGGAGTGGCTTCATGGGGAAGGGGCGTGGCCACAAAATAATACCAATTTATATTACGCAGCACAGTTGTCTCCAATATTCAAATTAGACTGTGACTGTCAGCGCATGGCCAGGCCCAGGCAGGCACCCCAAGAAAATAGAAGCTGACAAGCCTGACAGGACTGGAGTCAGATGCTGTTGTGAAACTACATGTCCCAGCATGCCCTGTCACAGTTTTAGCAATCCATTATATAAAATCTATGGCAGGGCATGCTGGGACATGTAGTTCCACAACAGGTGGAGGGCTGGGGGCATGAGTTTGACACCAACCACTAATCTAAACACTCCTCCTTTCATTTATTCCCTGGCTGCTGTAATATGAGCTCTGTTTTTTATAAATGGCCTGCCCAGTGCCCTGCTATTAATTTCAATTACATTCTTGATTTTGCACACCATAATGCCAGTTACATGGTACATCACACACATTAATGCCCATTACATGTTACGCCATGCACTGCAATGCCCATTACATGTTATGCCAGGACTGAAGAGGTTTTTTGTAAAGGAGGGAAAACATGGGCAGTGCGTGCCGAGGGCGCTCATCAAAATATTTCATGATGGCGATTACATGTCGCACACCCATTACATAGTATACCACATTCCATAATGCCTATTACATGTTATGCCACACACCGTAATGCCCATTACACGTTATATTAAACACAGTAATGCCCATTACACATTATGCCACACACACACCATAATGCCTGTTATATATGGGATGCTGTCAGCATCCTGGGAGTCAGTAATTTGCAGCAAACATTACATTTGTGTAGCTGAGACAAACACATACTGTACTAAAAAAAAACACTAAATAAAACATTTTTAACTTATTATTACAGTATAGTAATATTGCTGCTGCATGAAGCCCAGCTCACCAGAGAGAAGCTTCAGCAGCCAGCAGGACTTTGTTCTCCAGGCCGGACCCTCAATCTCACAGCAGTCAGCCACTATGGGCTGGAAAGCCAGGCATGTGCGTCCACATCTGTCAGCTGTCCCAGTGATGGTGTGGGCGCCCACCTTCCATGTCAGTGTTCCGGTCTCCTCTGAAAGCAAACAGGAGGCTCCATGCGCTGTTCTCCCCTCGTCCCCTCCAGCACAGCGCAAACCACTCCCCCTTTCCACTAGGCTCAAGTCCTCAGTCTATCCAGCAGCAGCTTATCCCCCCACCCGCCCGGCACAGCAGGACACCCCGCCCCGGCTCCTCAACCACCCGGCAATGCAGGCGGTCGTGCCCTGATTTACAGCAGCGCAGCTGCGGCGGGAAAGCATGACTTAAAAAAAAAAAAACACGCCCATACAAATGAATGGGAAGCCATTCATTGGCTGAGACCTCTTTCAGCCAATCGCTGATTGGCTGAGAGAGGTCTCAGCCAATGAATGGCTTCCCATTCATTTGTATGGGCGTGTTTTTGAAGTCCTGCTCTCCCGCCACAGCTGCGCCGCTGTAAATGAGGGAACCCGGGCGGATCGCCGGGGGGAGGAGTAAACGTACAGACAGACGGACAGACGCGTGGCCCAGCAGCGTGATTCAGGCTGCCCGTGGGTGCTCATGGATTTCTGTGGGTGCTCAAGCCCTTGAGCACCCACAGGATCGGCGCCTATGCTCACAGCCATTTATTGTCTACAGTCTTAGAGCCTGGTGGAGAATGCTGTGTTACTGCTCTGATTGTGTGTAATTCCTTATCTGCCTACCAAGAAGCTACAGATGCACCTGCACCCCAACCTAGTCCTCCCTTGCTTGAATGCTCTTAGAACAGTGCACAGTATGCCCATACGGCACAGGTCAGTAACAGCATGTTAGAGAACCTTCAAGCTATGCAGATCTAGACATAAATGTAATACTTTTAGATTCTTACTTCTTGTACCCATAGATGCACATACTGTATGATGTACAGTAGTAGTAAATCAAGAGTACACTTAGGGGCAGGTGCTCCACATGATTTGTACAACTACATAGTTTTTGCATATTCTCAGATTGGGAGCAAAACAAATTTAGTCAAATAGATTTCTAGAAATTTTAAAATAATAGTATATGGCACACTGGGGCGGATGTATTAAGCCTTAAAAATAGATAAATACGAGGGTGATAAAGAGCGATAAGCATCCAGCTAATGACCTTCTAAGTGCCATGTTATAGGCTGTATTTGAAAAATGGCAGTTGGGAGCTGCCAAATGTTTATCACTCTTTTTCACCCTCAGGATTATCTATTTTTAAGGCATAATACATCTGCACACAGTTTGCAAATACTGTGACACAAGAGATAAACCTATTGAATGTCTTAAAATGGAAAAAGTCAAACATTGATGTTCCAGGGGACCGCAGGGATTTGAATAAGAATGCAACTTAAATTATGTTCAACATAAAATAAGTGCAAGCTCAGTACTTTCCAAAATAAGCCACTTTTGTAACATTTATTGTCATTACGGTGAAAAAAAAGTTTGCGGACATATAAAGTCAGAATGCCACATCCTTTGTATTATTCCACATTTCAGAAATACATATATTAAACGGTTTCATTTTATATTTTATGTAATTCAGAACGTGTAATAGAAAATTATCCTCAAAGTAGCACAGAAGAGAAACACACATTTTTGAACAATCCTGATAGTGCAGCCTGCCAATTTCGCTATATGACCCTACTGGTATTACTTCTATTGAAGGTAGGGAAGTTGTTTTAACGTTTGACATGGAAAAAAGCTTGCGTTGAATTTTCTGCTAAAAGCAAATAGCCGGAGCTGTCTGGATGTCACTTTCCTGTCTTCTATCTAATATTTTATTCCATGCTGAGCAGCTTTTTAAAATTGCTCGGGATGCAACTCCATCTGCTGTGCAAGTGGCTATCCAGTCTATTTTCACACCTTAAACCTAGAAATCCAGCAGTGATAATCTACTATATAAAAGTGAAAATTTGTCCTTCTGTCTGTCTTTCTATACAAATCCACAGTTTACAAGCCAAGATTGTGAAATTTATATACGAGTGTATAAAAACATGACTGAGGCAATTAAAAAAATTCAAAATGTAAATTAATTATGGTTTATTTTTTATTAATTCAAAACCACAATTTTTGTTTTACGTTCATTCCGCTTACCAAGATCACCGATCACACCCACTGATACAAGCCCATCACAACATATGCTCAGTGCTATTCTCACCGATGCACTGATTTCAATCTCTGAACTATCTATCATAGGGGTGAGACACCAGAACACAGCATAACTCTGGAATGGCTAATTTACAACAAACTTAGTACACATAAGACTTCCTATCTGTGAATAAACATTGTGGGGGGTGTAACACACCACTAGCACCCCCATGGCTGAGGCAGCACAGACTATTTCAGTGTACAGCATAACTCTAGAATGACTGGAACAATTTACACCAAACTTAGTACACATATCAATTACAATATGAGAACAAATACTATGTGGGTAAAACACCCCTAGCACCCCTAGGGGTCGGCCAGCAGCAGAGACTTTATCAGGACATGCATGATGACAGGGCTGCATGTGACTGGGACAGTCCTCCATTTTACATCCTCTCTCCCCCAGGACCCAGATAGCAGCATCTTCTACTTCCATTTTACATTATATCCCCTCTCCCCCAGGACACAGATAGCAGCATCTTCTACCTCCATTTTACATTCCTTCTCCCCCAGGACCAGGATAGCAGCATCTACCTTAACACAGCTTCTACCGACCCCCACCGCCCAAGAGGCAATTAAATTACCTTATATATGTGCACTTTTTATAATCTGGGTCTGTCGCTGAGAAATTAGAATCTTTGGGCGAAATGTAATAGGGTGCGATTTTTGGACGAGTTCCAAACTCGCCAGAAATCGCACCTTTAGAAATCGCGGTTTTTTTATGCTAAATCGCATATGTAATGAGATGCGAATTAGCGGCAAAAAATGCGATTGGCCAGAAATCATTCTGAATACAGACGCCAAGGAAGAAACATCTCTGCGCATCTAGAGCAGAGATGTTACTTCCTCGGCGTCTCTAGTTAGAATGATTTCTGGCCAATCAGGAGACGACTTTCTCGGCTCCTGATTGGCCAGAAATCATTCTGACTAGAGACGTCGAGGAGGAAACATCTCTGCGCCTGTCAAAGTCCTGCGAGCCGGGTACCAGATGGGAGCAGCGCTGTCACCGGAGAGGATGCCGAGGTCGTCGCCGGGGACCAGGTGAGTAGGATTTCCTTCCTTAGGTACCCCTGGGGACTACCTCGGATCCCGGACCCCGGATTCTGCAGCCCAGGAGCCCCGGAACCCCAGGACCAGCCCTGGAACCAGGACCAAGGCCCCGGAACTGGACTCTTCTGCCCTGGACCCAGGATCCAGGGACCGACCTACGGGCTCAAGGTAGGTAAGTATCAGTGTGTGTGTGTTTTGTGTGTATTAAACTTTTATTTTACAGTGTGTCAGTGTGTTTTTGTTAACTATTTTTTGTACTGCAGAACTACAAGTGCCAGCGGGCCCTTTAATGCCCCGCATGCTGGGACTTGTGGTTCTCCAAGTACCGACATGCGGGGTAGGCCTGCTGGGACTCATAGTTCGCCAGTACAAAACAATAGTTTTTATTCTTTTTTTTACACAAGCCATCAGCCCGATGCCCACCGCCCAGGGGCATCGGGGACAGCCCCGGACTATCAGCATGGGCTGGTAAGTCCTGGAGGGGGGGACCCCTTCATTTGGGGGGGTCCCCACTTCCCCAGGACCCCTGCCCATGCTGACCAGCCAGGAGGTTAATGCTTTGGCCGCGGGAGCTTATATAATAAGTTTCCCCCGGCTGTGGCATTACCCTGCTGGCTGGTTGTGTCCGGTGCTGGTTCTTAAAATACGGGGGACCCCTAGTCATTTTGTCCCCCGTATTTTGGGAACCAGCGCCGGACCTTGAGCCTGGTGCTGGTTTTATAAAATCCAGGGAACCCCAACTTGATTGTTCCTTTGATTTTATGATACCAGCACCGGCTTTTTGAGCCCGGGGCTGGTTATGCTTAGGGGGGGGGGGGACCGCACGCCATTTTTTTTATTTAATTTTTGTTTTAACTATTTTTTTTACAACAGAAGCATGCACAGATCTCAATGATCTGTGCATGTTTCTGTAAAAATCGCCAGCAAGAAGCTGGTCTATTTTTTTTGCGCTTTTCGGTAAGGTCCCATATGCGACTTTAGAACTCGCATCCTATTACATATGCGAGTTCTATAGTTTCCCATGGGAAAACATCTGGATGCGATTTTCAGTGTGACTGAAAATCGCATCATTTAAATGTGCGAATTCACGGAAAAAAATGCGCTTTTTCCCGCGAATCGCACCCTATTACATGTGGGATTTTTAGAAAAATTGCGATTTTGGCCGTTTTGGACCAAATATCGCAAAAGTCTAAAAATCCCACCCTATTATATTTTGCCCCTTTTGTGCTTAGGTGTGCTTAGGTGTGTGTGTGTGTGTGGGGGGGGGGGGGGGGGGGAGAGCCAACGTGCAAGTGTCCATCAAAGCAGCACACCAGTTTTGACTGGCACTTTGGCTCCACCCAGCATCTCACCTCACTGAGCTCCACCCAGCGGACTCTGCCCTGCCCACCGCTCAACATCACGCAGCACAGCCCCCCAGGCAGCCACAGCACCGAGCACCCACCCCATCATTACTGCAGGCAGGCATTCGCCTGGTGGGCAATGTTCATTTGACAATCGGAGATGACAATCGGCTGTCCTGGCCACCAATGATCACCAAAAGTAAACCAGGCGGCCACCTGGTCGTACCATCCGGTCACTTGGATGCCTAGCCAATCACTTGCAGTAGACAACCAGCTCACCAAACAGCAGGCCGGGCAGTCAGCCTGCCAATCATCTGTAGGCCCATTGTGACATCATAAACTGCCAGAAGGCCAGGTACAGGGGCGGATTTAGGGATAAGGGTGCCCCTAGGCACAACATTTAAGGCTCCCCTGCACCTAAATGTATTATTTTTATTGAGTAGTTATAAGCTCTCATTTGATTACAGACAATTTTTATAACTAAATAAAAAGCCACTGGTACTTTACTTTCACGGCGCCAGCCATACCTTCACTATCCATGTTGGCATGGAGTTGATTTTAATTAGCGTGGCTAGCGTAGCGAGCCACCGAGCCCGCAAGGGGACTCTGATGCGTGGCACCATGCTGGCGCCGTGAATGTACAGAAGTACCAAGCCACTAATGTGATTGAAAAATTTTTTTTTTATTATGTATTCATATTTACTAAGTAGGACAGCTAATAGAGGCTGTAATTTATACTCTGTTCAAGATGAAATATGGTACAGTACAGTGAAAATATTTTGAAGTTACTGGTACATTTTAGGCAGACAGTACCATCACAAGCAAGTGCCGCCCCCAATATGTGCCACCCTAATGTGCCTAAAGGGAAATTCAACACTTACCAGGTGGCCATTATTGCTGCCAGTTGGGGGGGGGGGGCAGCAAGGGGAGGATGTACATCAAGTTTCTCCTGCAGATGGATGTTTTCCTGCGATAGCACCCAAAATCACATTTGAAGTGCAGAAGTGAGATATCATAGCAATTGCTCCAAAAAAATTGCTAAATAGTGTGATCAAGTAGGTATTTCATTTGGTGTACAGCATTATGGTCGACAGTCATTAGGTCGACATCATTAGATTGACATGGGAAAATGTCAACATAGGAAAAGGTCGACATAGTTCTAGGTCAAAAGGTCATTAGTTCGACAGGTTGTTAGTTCGACACGTCATCAGTTCGACAGTGTCTAGGTCAAGTCAAAAGGTTGACATGGGGCTTTTCACTGTTTGTTGAGCCGACATGTGCCGACAGGTGGTATTTCATGCCCTACCATCCACTAGGGCGTGGTGGGAGAATAATGTGCTGAGCATAGCGAGGCCCCGTGCCCGACGCATAGCGAGCACAGCGAGGGGATGCGGTGCACTTTAAATTGTGTCCATGTCAACTGTATTGACATTCAGGTAAAAAAAACAGTGAAAAACCCCATGTCGACCTTTTGACTGTCGACCTTGACATTGTCTAAATAATGACCTGTTGAACTAACGACTTGTCAAACTAATGACCTTTCGACCTAGAACCATGTCGACCTTTTACCATGTCGACCTAGACCCATGTTGACCATTTCCCATGTCGAACTAATGGTGTCGACCTATATACTGTCGACCATCATGTTGTAGAGCAAATGATCCCAACCCATTTCATTGGTGAGTTAGCAGGTTAGTGAGGAAGTAAATCCTGATATTTGGGGAGATTGCAGGGGCCACTACGACATTCAATATAGGCAGGCTTCAGCATATGCAGGTAAACAACATATGATGATTTTAGCTGAAATGTGCCCCAAACAGTCAAACAGGTTCGTATACTGGTAGGGAAAGTAAGGGAGACAAGAAGTAGACACCAAATGATACACTGTATGCCATATTTCCAAACTTTTATGCACAATGTTTCCATCATGTACAGTACAGTAGATATAATTAAATTAGCTAGAAATAAAATTGTAGTTAATAGCAATCAAAGCTAAGCAAACTTAAAAAGTTACATAATTGCTACTTGTTTCAAAAAAGGTATGATATCAATACAAGAAGAATACATAAATCCAACATCCATATCATAACCTTACAAACAATGTATGAGATATACAGGAACAGCATCACTCTAGTCAAATCCAAACATATTTTAGCAGCATAACAATTTGTGCTAAAGAAAATTCTCAAAACAATAACAGTTTCCCAGTGATATAAAAGTAGCAAACTGAAAGAAAATCTGTTCTGCTTGAAAATTGTCTATATTGCTTTTAGAAATGTGAACTAAATAACAGCTTCTCATTCTAACCCCTCGGTTTCAGAGTTTCTAACAAGTAAATCCAGTTTACCTGTGCGCTTTCTGGAACATGGAGGTTCATTCAGACCTGATCGCATTGGCGTGAATTTGCATGGCTGCTGATTATTGATAGACTGCACAATGTACGCATGCACGAGGCTGTCCTGCGCTGTAAGCCTGCTACTTTTTTTGATCACTGGCCGTACACAAGGTGAGTGATTGAAAGTAGGCGTCTGGAGGTGGTAACTGTCAGTTTCATAGGAGTGCCAAGGCAAATGCTGGGTGTGCCAGAAAAATGCTGGGAGTTATAGGGGAAATGCTAGACGTGCCTAAAGGTTCTAGGGGAGGATGTGTGATGTCAGCAACAGGCTCGATATGCCTGTATTGCACATTCATTCGCATCTATCACATTTCAATATAGCAAGGTAGTAACACTTGCCGCTACAAATTTGTGGCTGTGCGATCAGCTCTGAATCATCACCATGGTCAGTGATTATGTTTAAAACTGGATAAGCTTTATTTTCAGCAATATGTCTTGCAAATAGTTGCTCTGAAATCTTCCTTTCAATGCAGCTCTGATTGCTGATCTATGTATTGCATAATGTAGTTGCCTTCCCTCCCCAATTTTAGTTATAAACCTTCTGTTGCCCTGCCCTAATCTCCGGGATTCTTCAGACTCTGCGACGGGTGCCACTAAGGAGATTCTTTGCAAGGACAGTGATTTGCTGCAGCTGCTCAGGAGTCTTTGCTGGTGACTCTCATTATTCACTCTTGTGGAAACCCTTGACAGGATAGAGAGACAGATGTACATGATCACATAGGGTCTTCTTGTCTATGCTGGTGTGTACTCATCTGTAGCATGCTGCTGCTGGCTTTTTGCAAGTCATCTATCTTTAGTTGAATCCATATGTTAAATTAGAGTACCTAGTGTCCATAATGATTTGGCAAATGTGGTAGTGGTATGGAATACAAAACATCCAATACAAGATGTAGTCAATCCAGTGTTCACAATAAAACAACAGCGTGGGAGCCGGGAGGGCAGCAGCAGTACTGTAGCCGTCCTGTGCTGAGTGACAGCAGCATATTGTGATGCAGCTGAACTCTGTGTGATAGCGGGGGTCTGTCAGTGCTTCTCACTGCAGCCGCGCACCTCCCTGGAGCCCCTTTCGTAATATCGGCGCAGGGCCTCGGGTCACCCGCTGCATGCCGCTGCACACCCCACTCTGCTGGCATACCCCAACTACTGATATCAGATGCTCACTGGAGGCACCGACTCCTCCAAGTGAGTGAAGAGGAGACTGGAGCAACCACACACAGAGGAGAAACTGCTGGCCAGACTGGGTAAGTGAGTCTGCACTCCTGGCTGCTGTAGTAGCAGTTTTCATAACTAAGGGTCCCAGGGGGAGGCCGGGTGCCCCCTTTTAGAGGCAGTGCAATATATATTACAGTATGTATAAGCAGGTGTACTGGGGCATTACGTTGTGGCATAATATGTACTGGGCATTATAGTTTGTGGCAGAATATATAATGGGCATTATGGTTTGTGGCATATTTTGGAAATGGCATAATGGTGTGTAGCATAATGGGCATAATGGTTTTGGGCGTAACAGTGTGGCATAATACATAATGGGTATAACTGTGTGTGGCATAATGAGTAATGGGCATATCTGTGTGTGGCATAATCCGTAATGGACACCCCTTCACCAAATGACCATGCCCCTCAGTGGGCATCTGTGGGTGCATTTTCCTGGTGGGCCCTTCATGCCCCAGTCCGACACTGACCAGAGGTGAAAGTATGGTGGTACGGCCTGTAGGGGGTACCGTTAATAAATTGGTAGCTGGTATGCCATACCGCTCGTCCTGCCCGTCCCACAGCTGCATTGAAAACTATAAAATTAATAACCACGACATAACATGCCACTGGATGGCTGAGAATGGCTTTCTGGCCGCTGATTGGTGGAGAATGGCTGTCTTTCAGCCAACCAGCAGCCTGCTACCATGGTAATGGCTGTTGACGAGGTGGGGAAGCAGCGATGTTACCGGCTATGCCTGTCCTCTGCGCCCAGCCCCAGCGTGCTTTCTCTCTACCGCACACTCATATACATGTGGTAAGCAGGCAGCACTAATTAGTGTGCACCTCCCCAGCTCCCCCATTCCTTCTCTGGGCATTGATAGTACAGCGGCGTCATGACCGTGTGTTGGTCTTTGCTGCTACCAGTGAAGAGGGGTATGGATTGTATGGTCGACCTAAAGATGGTCGACAGTCATTAGGTCGACATACTACAATGTCGACATGGGTCAAGGTCGACAGGTCATTAGGTTGACACAAGCATTAGGTCGACATGGTCTAGGTCGACAGTCAAAAGGTTGACATAGGGTTTTTCACTGTGCACTGCTGCAACCATTTTCCTGACCACCATAGTATGCACTCCATTGGCTAGCCTCCAAATTTTCCCCCATATATTGATGTAGCCATCATCCATCCCCATCACCATGCCTCCCCTCCTGCAATGAGCATTCATGTAGCCACGCTCCAACAACACTCTACTGACTCATTCTGCCCCCCTTGTGAGCTGCATGGAGTTTTTACTTTGAACCCTGATCTTCTGCTTATCAAATCAGGTGCAGCAACATACCTCAGCACAACCAGAGTGAAGCAATCTGGGTAAGAATAGGATATTCAATTAGCTGCTGAATTTTTCAACAGTCAAGAAATCTGATCTTTTCACTGAATTTACATTCGACCTATTTCATTAAAGTGCTGATTTTTCAACTGTCTAAAAATCCAGTGTGAGAGCTGCTGGCCATATGTCCCTGTTCCCTCTGTCTCCGGGACTAGAAGTATGTCCACTCTGAGTGACAAAGGAATTCCAACTGCCCCCACTCCACTGCGGCACACTGCTGCCCGCAGATGGGATGTGGGACATTCAAAACAAATATGTTGCATAACATCATTTACTTAGCACCTAATATTCAGTTCTGTTTAGTAGCACAAAAAAGTTAGCATAGATCTGCAATTTATTCGAAAAACTGGAAACAAACCATGCTGCAATGCATGTGATGCAAATACTATATATTATTTTTTTGTATGCAGTATAAATATGGATTGGTTTTGCATGGACAGCTGGATAGTTTTATTTTTATATATTTTGAAAGAAAAAAGATAACTCTCTTTTTAGGGGCACTGACTTGTTCTGTTAAAGTTCTGTAATTTTTATTAGTATATATTAAAAATTATCCAATACACTGTTCAGCACAAATGTAACCTGGGGGCCAAGAGGTACGGAGAAAGAGAAAAGCACAGTAAAGACAGAAAAAGAAGAGGAAAATAAAGTATTATAATAAAATGTGGGTGTGAGAAGGATACCAATGAGTTCCTTTCTTATGTTTACAAAGGCCGCTGGAGGGTGGCAGTTTGGAGCTGGTCCCCCCGCTCCACATCGCTGTCCCCAAGCCGCCCCCTCAACCCGCATCACCTGCCAAGCCCCCCCCCCCCCCCGGGACATCACGGCACCGGACATCCCCCTCCCCGGGGAGAGTCCTGGCAGCCAGAGCCGCATCACACGGCAAGCCCCCCCCCCCCTGGAATGTCACGGCGCCGGACCCCCCTCCCCTCTCTGTGGAGAGAGGCGCGGCGGCCAGCGCCACATCGCACGGCAAGACCCTCCCCGGAATGTCACGGCGCTGTGCGCCGCATTGCTGGACCCAGCAGACGGCCCCCCTGGAGTGGGTGAGTGATTGAGCGCCGGGGTGCCCCCCCTCCTCCCCTGCATGAGGCAGAGCTACAGCCTTGTGGTGAAATTGCATGGTCATATAACAAAATTTGGTGCACACTTCAAAGTGATGATTGTTTCAGCTTTTTATAGTCAATGGTTCCCATATGTGGTCCTTCACAGAACCCCTTGGGTCAATGATCACTCAAGTTGAGTTTTTATTGGTTCCGTGACTGTGAAAAATTACTATATAGAGAGTGTGTTATCAATAATTACAAGTGAAAAATTAAATTCAATGGCGAAAATATCGTTTTTCAGTGGTGTTGGCCACTTAAGGAAGACCCCAATATTATATCCTGTTTATACATTTCATTTTTGTTATGCACATCAAAAACCACATATTTTTATTTGAGCAAGTGAAAGGGCTGAAAAAAGTATGCACCCCTCGAGTCCCAACTGATCCCTAGTTTTATTTTTACACTACAACAGTGGCGTAGCTAGTGTAAGGCAGCCCCCGCTGCCGCTTGGGGGAGCGGGCAGCAGAGGGGGCGCCCGGCGCACTGCGCGGCAATCATCATCTACACTACAGTGAGTATAATGACTTACATGTTGCTGCTGCCGCAGTGTGGGTGCCGCGCGGACTCGGACCCCCCCTTCCCCTCCCCCACCGCAGCCTGCACCCATTCACCAGCCCCTGTCATTAAGGGCCCAAGCGCAGCCACCTACACAGTGGGGCTGCTGCTGACGCCCGCCCGGCAGAGCGCAGAGCATTAGTGGGAGGGGAGGGGACGAGGTCATGCGGCCGAGGCGGAACTACCGGATCTTTTCATGCTTCTGCCGGGGGTTGCACCTGCCAAGGCCAAGATCCTGCTCCTGCCGGCGCCTACAGCGAGACCCTTCTCTGCCCGGAGCCGTGGATGGGACCATGCTTTACGCTACCAGCCGCAGTGGAGCTCCAGGGCTAGGCAGCAGCCAGCAGCAGACATAACAGAAGGCAAAGACAGAGCAGCGCTGCGGTGGGGAGCAGCGTTTACTGACATGGGTGAGTGCTGACTCCAGCTATGTACACAATTGTGTGTACAGTAAATGTATGTATTGGGGGCACAGTTCATGTGTTTGGGGGGACAGTGTGTGTGGGAGCAAAATGTGTTTAAAGTATGTATGAGGGCACAGTGTATGTGTATTGGGGCACAGTGCATATGTATGTGGTCATAGTGTGTGTATTGGGGCACAAGGCATGTGTATAGGGTCATAGTGTGTGTGTGTGTGTGTATTGGGGCACAGGGCATGTGAATAGGGTAACAGTGTGTGTTAATTGGGGCACAGTTCAAGTGTATGGGCTCACTATGTGTATTGGGGCACTGTGTATATATATATTTGTCACAGTGTGTTTATGGGGTTCAGGGGGATGTAGTGTAGTGATGTAGTGTGGGGTATAGGGGGATGTGATGTAGTGTGGGGTATAGGGGGATGTAGTGTGGGGTATAGGGGGATTTAGGGTATAGGGGGATGTAGTGTAGTGATGTAGTGTGGGGTATAGGGGGATGTAGTGTGGGGTATAGGGGGATTTAGGGTATAGGGGGATGTAGTGTAGTGATGTAGTGTGGGGTATAGGGGGATGTAGTGCAGTGATGTAGTTTGCAGGTATAGGGGGATGTAGTGTAGTGTGGGGTATAGGGGGATTAATGTAGTGTGGGGTATAGGGGGATGTAGTTTGCAGGTATAGGGGGATGTAGTGTGGGGTATAGTGGGATGTAGTGCAGCATATGGTAATACATATACATATATCTATAGCAACTTGGAGAAGTGCAGCGTCCAGCAAATACTTCATATACAATTTAATAAAGTACAACGTTTTTTTCAATACACTTGTATCGTCATACGGTACTATTGAAAGGTTGCACGTTGACATTAAAATTTATATGAAGTATTTCATGGCTGTAGTTCTGCACATCTCCAACTTTTTGTTACTGTGGCTGCGTGCGGGCACCAATTGGCATTATTGTGGTCGTGTAGGTAGGGGCCCCACTGCACCTTTTTGCCCAGGGGCTCATAATGCTGTTAAGATGGCCCTGGGAGGACGGTCACCTAGTCCCATGCGTGTAGGTTAGTGGTTTGTGAGGCACTGGCTTGTTGGAGCCAGCGCCAATATGCCACCTGCGTGCCCCCAGTCTACTGTTTCTATTTGGCTCATATTGTACTCTTTTCTGTCATTTTATATATAATATATATATATATATATATATATATATATGTATATATATATATATATATATATATGTAATATTTGTTTGAACAAAAACGAGAGGGGGTGGGGGGGGGGGCGCAAGAATTTTTTTGGCAGGGGGGAGCAAAATTTCTAGTTACGCCACTGCACTACAATTTAGATTTCAATATACCGCAAATCTACTGTAACTACAGTATGTCTGCACATTATAAGTCTGTCCCACTTGCAGTGCAGCATGGTTGTGCCAAGATGATCTTTTTTGCTTTACTCCTAATTCAGTAGCAGCTCTGAAGTGTCATGCAAAATCAATTTTGTGCATTTCAAATTTTAATAATGTGCGACAAATTCACATCTGTCCATTCTGCATCTAACAGGGTTTTCTAGCCACTGTGTCCTTGGCTCACCGTGCCTTTTACATTTGACTAATTTTATGGTCAGGATACTGTAACTCGTTTGCACAGTTTCTCAGCAGCAGTAACCAACAGAAAATACCTGTTATGGTGATAATGTCCCTGTTGTCACAGCCAAGGAGCAGGCGGATACTTACAGTTGCAAGAAACAAGCAAATATGATAATTAAAATGAGAAACATTTAAGCGCAACCATAAATACAGTGATAAAATGAATACAATAAGGCAAGTGTAAACGGATAGGAGGCATTCAGGTATCTGCTGTATGCTGATAAGTTATGGGGCCTACACACGGGGTGATATTAGATCATTTTCTAAGCGTTCTCACTACATAGCTTTGAAAGTGCCCCTATATCGCTCCGTTTGTAGGAGCCATAGCGATGCATGGCCCCGCGCTTGGATATCCGATGGTGATAAATATCCAGCATACTGGATACATCAAGTAATATTGCCGGACAGTGCCAATGTTCTCACAGGAAAACACTGTCCCTTACAGACTGCTTAGCACACAGCGCCATAGGTGCCGATTCTGTGGGTGCTCAAGGGCCCGAGCACCCACGGAAATTGATGAGCACCCACGGGCCCGAGTCCCGCTGCTGGGCCACCATATTAACTTGCAAATTTGCGGCTGAAGCACCCACATCGCCGGACCCGCCACCTGAGAAACAGTATGCCGGGAAGAGTGTATTCTGTCCACGGAGTACCTGCACTGTGTGGGCATTTATGTACCTGCACTGTGGGGGCATTTATGAACCTGCACTTTGGGGGCATTTATGTACCTGCACTGTGAGGGCATTTATGTACCTGCACTGTGGGGGATTTTATGTATGCGGAACTCTGTTGCCGTAATTAGAATATTGGAGACAACAGTGCTCAGTAAGATAAATTGGTATTATTTTGTGGCCACACCTCTTCCCCATGAAGCCACTCCTCTATATTTTTGGCTTGAGCACCCACCAGCAAAAACATAAATTGGCATCTATGCACAGCGCTGTGATATACTGTATATTAGCTGTATGCTGCGCGATCTTGCTGAGCGTCCTGAGAAATCTAACAGCGCTCAGAGCGCTCAGCAAATCTCCCCGAATGTAGGCCCTTTTAGTGTAAATAATGTGTACACAACGCAATTATCTATCTCAATGGCTAATGGGGTTTGCATTATAACTTTTGTTAGGGAAGATTTTTCAGAAATGTTCCCCGTTGACTACAGCAAGGTAAAATATAAAAGCAGGTACATAATCAAGGCATGATGTTCCTGTGCAGTGCTCATTAGTCATTTGGAGGCATAAGATCAGTTTTTTTTAGTATGGCAGCAAATTTCCACAAGGTACATTATGTGCCAGACAATCAATTGTGCAGTAAGAAATAACATTATTCATTGCAAAGTAATTATACTTCACATATTAGCAAAGGTTTGAACACAACATAAATTATTTCAGCATAATAACAAGAATGAACTATTATGAGAAAACAGTTTTGTTAACACCTTCTACTAATTGTATTACTACAATCTATTAAAATTAAACCAAGAACTTATTAAGGTCATGTAGGTAAGGTGTATGCACACTGGGTGATATAATGAATGATATTGCTTATTGTGGCCCTTTTGAGCAAGATCGTTCACAATAATGCCCAGTGTGTACACACTGAGGGCCAGATGCACTAAGCTTCAAAAGTGATAAAATGGAGAGTGATAAACAGCCAGCCAATCAGCTCCTACCTGCTATGTCACAGCCTGTGACATATCAGCCAGGAGCTGGTTGGTTGGTTGTTAGTTGTTTATTGTTTATTATGGGGCAGTATGGATGGTGTAATGGTTAGCATTACTGCCTCACAGCACTGAGGTCATGGGTTCGATTCCCACAATGGCCCGAACTGTGCACAGTATATTCTCCCCGTACTTGCATGGGTTTCCTCCGCGTACTCCGGTTTCCTCACGCAATTCAAAAATATACTGGTAGGTTAATTGGCTCCCAACAAAAATTAACCCTAGAATGTCTGTGTATGCATGTACATGTGGTAGGGATTGTAAGCTCCACTGGGGCAGGGACTGATGTGAATGTTCAAATATTATCTGTAAAGCGCTGCGGAATATGTATGCGGTATATAAGAAACTGTTAATAAATAAAATAAATTAAATTAGTCAGTCCAGCACCTCAATTCTGGTGATAGCTTCATGTTACAAGTATGTTACTGTGTTGTGTGCTCACTATCCCTGATCTGTGTCCTCACACTCTGGTCTGTTGCTTGCTCTAGAACTACTCTCATCTGTTAATCCTGCCTGTGCATTGTCTCTTGCGCCATATATCAAAAGGACACTTAATATTTTTTCTATCATTACTACGTACAGTACATAAATAATGTCATGTTGATAATGCAAGCAAAAAAAAATTGTTAAATTAGCATTTCTTGACCATCTGCATACACTTGGTCAGTTTCATGTTTCTCGAAATAAAATTATTTGTCAACGCTATTTATTTTTGCAAGTGTCTATAATATTTTCAATCAAAGTAAATTAACCCCTTCATGACAGAGCCAGTTTGTGCCTTCATGACAGAGCCCTTTTTTTCAAATCTGACATGTCTCACTTAAGTGGGGATAACTTTTTTTTGCTTTTACTTATCCCAGTGATTTTGAGATTGTTTTCTCGTGACACATTGTACTTCAAGTTAGTGGTAAATTTTGGTCGATACAGTCTGTGTTTTTTTGTGAAAAATACCAAAATATCGTGAAAAAATGGAAAATTTAGCAATATGCAAAATGTCACATTTTCTGCTTGTGAGACAAATAATCATACCACTCAAAATAGTTAATAACTAACAAAGACCATATGTCTACTTTATGTTGCAATCATTATTTCAACCCCCTTTTCATTTTTTTGGACACTAGGAGGCTTCAAATATGACTAGCAAATTCTCAAATTTTCAAGAAAATTTCAAACTCTGATTTTTTTAGGGACCAGGTCAGTTTTGATGTGACTTTGAGGGACTTGTATGTGAGACACCCCCATAAATGATGCCATTTCAAAAACTGTACCCCTCACAGTATTCAAAACAGCATTTTGGAAGTTTGTTAACCCTTTAGGTGTTTCACAGGAATTAAAACAAAGTGTAGGTGAAATTTCAAAATTTCATTTTTTTTGCAGAGTTTCAATTTTAATACATTTTTCTAACAAATACAGTACATTTTACTAGAGAAATGTGACTAAAAATTGATTCCCCCAATTCTTTGGTTTTCATAAATATCCTATATGTGGCCCTAGTGTGCACGGTGACCAAACCACAGGCTTCATAATAGAAGGAGCACCTACTTGATTTTGGAGCCTCCTTTTTATGAGATTATTTTTTAGGCACCATGTAGGTTTCTAGGCACCATAAGATGCTAAAAGTTAGGAACCCCCCCACAAGTGACCCCATTTTGCAAACTACACCCCTCAGGGAATTCATCTAGGGGTATAGAGTACATTTCAAACCCCCCGAGGTTTCACCAATTGTGGTACAACTGGGTAGTGAAAATGAAAAAAATTAATTTTTCATTTTCACAGCTCAGTTGTATCAAAATTGGTGAAACCTCGGGGGGTTTGAAATGTACTCTATACCCCTAGATGAATTCCCTGAGGGGTGTAGTTTGCAAAATGGGGTCACTTGTGGGGGGGTTCCACTGTATGGGTGTTTCGGGGGTCATTCAACCAGAATCTGTGCTGCAAAATCCAAAAATCACTCCTTCCCTTCTGAGTCCTGCCATGCACCCAACTGGTATTTTTTGGTCACATGTGAGGCATTGCCGTACCCGGGAGAAATTGGGGCACAGATTTTGGGGTGCTTTGTCTCCTTCATTCCTTGTGAAAATGAAAAATTTTGAGCCAGATCTGCATTTTTGTGTAAAAAAATTTAATTTTTTACACAAAAATGCAGTTCTGGCTCAAAATTTTTAATTGCCTCACATGTGACCAAAAAATACCAGTTGGGTGCATGGCAGGACTCAGAAGGGAAGGAGTGATTTTTGGTGGTGGAATGAATGGTGGGTGCTATGTCGCATTAGCAAGACCCCCGAAGCACCAATACAGTGGAACCCCCCCACAAGTGACCCCATTTTGGTCACCAGCTTTGGGAGGGGGGCTGGCGCTGCGGCTGGCGGGGGGGTGGGAGGGGTGCTGGCGCTGCGGCAGCCGGGTGGGTGGGAGGGAGGGGGGCTGCCGGGTGGGAGGGGGGGGGGGCTGGCGATCGTTGGTGATCGGTACGGTATACACACACACACACACACACACATATATATATATATGTGTGTGTATATATATATATATATACAGATAGCGCAGGCCTTATGCTTGCTGGCGAATCGCCAGCAGCATGCTGCTGGCGATCCGCCAGCAACACGGCGCGCCATCTGACTGAGACGCGCGTGCGTCCCCCACGCCATCGCCATCCCCTGCAAAGATGAGCCCGGCCCCATCTGTATATATACATATATATACACACACACATATATATATATATATATATATATGTGTGTGTATATATATATATATATATATATATATATATACATATATATATATATATATACATATACATTTGCAAAACTTCTTTTTTATTTAATTTGAACTTTTCTAGCAGCATGATGCTGCTGCTGCTGCTGCTGCTGCTGCGGGGGGGAGGGGGGAGGAGGGCAGCGCTGCGTGCGCACCGGGGGAGCCGGGGGAGCTGCTGCCGCTGCCGGGTGAGTGCCCGGCGGGTGGGAGGGGGGTGCTGCCGCTCGGTGGTGATCGGTGCTGCACCGATCACCACCGTTTTCTGTGTTACCGAGCGGCTTAGCCGCCGGTAACACAGGAAACGCTGTGATTGACTGTTCAGATTTGAACAGCCAATCACAGCGATCGCCGACCGGGGGGGGCACCCCTGCCCCCCCTGGGCGACGAGGGGGGATGTCTGCTGTCAGGGACAGCAGACATCACCTAACTGTCACTGCGTCTCTAGACGCAGTGACAGTTAGAAGTCATGACGTATATATACGTCAACGGTCGGGAAGTACTTCCCGACCATGACGTATATATACGTCAAATGTCGTGAAGGGGTTAAACCATAACAGTATGTGGGACCCATTTTCTCTCATATGTACAGTACTTGCTGAATAACTGTAAGTTACGTGTACATTCAGTTTTCGAATCAGTAGTTATAGAGGGGTTCGACAGAGTCTAGGTGGACAGACAAAAGGTCGACCAATATTGGTTGACAGTCAGAAGGTCGACACATCAAACAGGTTGACATGCATTAGGTCGACATGGTCAAAAGGTTAACACAACCAATAGGTCAACATGAAAAAGTTAAACTTTGGAAAAAATTGACATGAGTTTTTCACTTTTCTTAGTGTATATGTCGGCATAGGTTGACATGGACATGATATAAGTGTAGCGCTTCCCCCTTGCATGGCTTGCTGTGCTTACCATGCTTTGGGCACCCTATTTAATTCTCCCTCTATACCCATTGGGATGTTAAAGTATGAACATGTTGTTTTAATTTTTTTTTTATTAAAAACCCATGTCGACCTTTCTCCATGTCACCCTATTTTATGTTGACCTTTTCCCTTGTGTTGACCTTTTGACCATGATGACCTAATGCATGACTCTCGTTTTAATGACTGTCGACCAATAGTGGTCGACATTTTGACTGTCAACCTATATTCTGTCGACCTAATAACCACATCCCGTTAACGAGCTTGCGCCTTGTGAATGCCCATACACTGGGCAATTTCGAACTGAAAGCAGCTAAGTTTTGCTATTTGAGCTACTTTCAGCTCAACAGCTGCCCAGTGTGTACGGCCGGTCACTCCCGCATCATCGCCGGCCACCGCCGCTCATCTGCATGTATTACCAACAGATGAGCGATGGGGTGGACGGCTTTCCATAGCGTTCTGAGAAAATGCTTAGATGGGTGAAAACTGCTCAGTGTGTATGCACGGAGCGATTTCAGCCTAGTGATTTTCCCTATCATCGCTGTCCATTCGCAAGAACGCCGTGTGTATGTACCTTAAGTTCTGGCACACATATGTTTCTGGCTGACTACATTTTTAATAGATAATAGTATGTGTTTATAGACAAATATATATATAATTTTTAACAAACAACCCTATTGCTGGTTTACTAGATGTACTATTGTTTGTCTTAGATTAATCATTAGCAGCTACCTAAGGCTTACTTTCAGGGCAATATTGTATAATTTTTTTCTGAATTGTTGATTTTTCCTATGTCTACATTCATTTTTAGTTGTTTGTCTCAAAATGCATTTTAGCTTTAACAGATTGTATTTTATGTTGTGAAACTGATACATTGGAATGTTTCTGATAATGTATTTGATAACGTTTCAACATTCTCTGCAACAGGAATATTGTTATGATATTAGTTGTGAAACAAAATAGATTTCTGCAGAACAAATTACTTAATCTTGTAGATAAAAATGTGAAATTTCACATTTACATATGTTGTTAAAAGAGTTTATTGATGAAGATGATTGATGATGTGTATAATGCTGTGTTTAGGCAAAAATATGCACTACTCTGAAATAGGCTTCGGAGATTACAGATTTTGGATTTCAGCAAGTGCACTGCCTTCTAATGGATTGCAGCAAACTCAATGACATAATGCTAGTTCTAGAATCACAGACCTGTTACATAACCCCCGATTTACTTCAACTAGAAGAATAGTATCCATTTTGAGACATTGGGGCCGATTTATTACCATCTGCATCTGATGATCAGGATGTACTTTGACAACATTAGCCAAACTCGCAATGCGATAAGTGCATACATTGCATGCATGTATCCATTATTGCATGCAGGGACAGAGCTTGTGATAAAGCTCTGTCCCTGCGATGGGTCTCTGCAGCATTATTGGGGTATTTTTCACAAAAAATACCCTGATGCTTTACTGCACATCAGAATCAGAATCTTTATTTGTCATAAAATGGCCACACGCAGTGAACAATAAACGAAAATAAAAAAGCATACAGCACATATATACAGCAAAAGCATAAAAAGACAGTGATAACAGACAGCCAAATCGTACATGCCTACATTATTTAACCCTAGGATTTACAATTATTTAAAATCCGAACAGCTATTGGAAAAAAGCTCTCTAAATCTCTTTGTCTTACATAAAACTGATCGATAACGCCTATGAGATGGTAGTAAGGAGAAAAAAATCATTATATGGGTGGGTAAAATCACTCAGAATACATTTTGTCTTCAAAGAAAGAAAGTCGACTCAGAAAGATGTCATGCAGGTTCGGCAGAACAACACCCACTGCCTTACCCGCAGTTGACACAACCCTCTGAAGGGACTTTCGATCCGTAACCGAGCAGGGACCGAACCAGGCCAATAACCCATAAGTGAGGATACTCTCAATTACACAAGAATAAAAATTAATCAGGGTCTTCTCACTCAGACCAGCCAGTCGCAGTTTCCTTAGGAAATACATGCGCTGGTTGGCCTTCTTAATAATGATGTTAATATGGGTATTCCATGAAAGGTCATTAGCAATATTGATACCCAAAAACTTGACAGTATCAACAATCTCCACCGGTTGACCATTTAAAACCAACGGACAACACACAGTCTTTTTATACCTCCTAAAATCTAAAATCATTTCTTTTGTCTTGCTCATGTTAAGGACCAAACAGTTCCCTCTGCTCCAGGACTCTAACTTCGAAACTTCTGATCTGTAAGCCGACTCATCGTCACTGGTGATAAGACCCACAATGGCGATGTCGTCTGCAAATTTAATAAGACGGACAGAATCTGAGCTGGAGAAACAGTCAAACATAAATAATGAATACAATAAGGGACTCAAAACGCACCCTTGAGGGACTCCAGTATTAACTACAAGTGTAGTGGAGACCTGGTCACCTATCTTGACGGCCTGAGGCCTATCAGACAGGAAATCCAGAATCCAACCACAGATGGACCCACTTAGACCTATACTAGAAAGTTTTTTTACCAATAATAATGGCGGCACGGTGTTAAACGCCGAGCTATAATCGACAAACAAAATCCTTGGATTCTAGGTGGGCAGAAAGCTCATGAACTAACATGAGCATTGCATCATCTGTAGATCTATTTGCTTTATAAGCAAACTGAAAGGAGTCGAAGCCAGGGGGAATGCACTCCTTAACATGAGCAAGAACCAATCTCTCAAAACTTTTCATAATCAATGACGTCAAGGCAATTGGTCGAAAGTCATTAAGACTTTCGGTTTTTCCTTTCTTAGGGACAGGTACAATAGTCGTAAATTTAAAACATTTGGGCACGTAACAAGCTCTAAGGAATAAATTAAAAATAAATGTGAAAATTCCTGCAAGCTGGGCAGCGCACTTTTTCAAAACCTTGCCTTGTATCCCATCTGCACCAGCAGCCTTCCCAACCTTAGTGCGGAGAAAACATTTCCTTACTGACTCCTCATCTACTTCAAGGTAGGCCCCTGTGTCCCACTGGCTTGTAGAAGGAGGGGAAAATTAAATTGATTTGTCAAAGCGGGCATAAAAAATATTCAGATCTTCTACCAGTGATGTATCCACGCTAGGTTTTTTATTCGCCTTATAATCAACAATATTCTAAACCCCCCTCCAAAGACACTTTGCATCATTGCTCTGGGAAACCATATGCTCTAATTTAGTTGAATACAACTTTTTAGCTTTCACAATCCCCTTTTTCAAATTCAGCCGGGCAGCCCTAAAAGCAAGTAGATCACCTGATTTAAAGGTCTTGTCCCTCACTGCTAACAGGGAGTGAACCTCACCATTAATCCAAGGTTTATCGTTTGGAAAAGAGCGCACCTGCTTCTTAACAGTCACGCTATCAATGCAGCAGTTTAAATATCCTAACACCATAGATGTCAGGTTATCAACATCGACTAAATTGTTCATGTCAACAGACTCTTCAATAAACAGATTCCAATCGGTAAATTCCAACCTGTCCTGGAGCCTGTCCAGGGCACCCTCAGGCCAAGTAGTTACAATGGATTTGGACACTTTACCACGTTTAGCACAGGAGACGTATGTGGGGATTAAAAGTAGTGACACATGGTCAGAATGGCCAATATTTGCCTCCTTAAAGGAGCGGTAGGCATTTTTAACATTACAATAAACATGGTCGAGAACATTCTCTCCACGAGTAGGGCTTTTTACATATTGAAAAAAACGAGGCAGAACAGACTTCAGCCGCGCCTGATTAAAATCTCCTGTGATCAAGAATATACCGTTAGCAAATTTAGTTTCCAAATTCACAATAACTGAATGAAGGTCATCTAATGCAGACTCCACATGTGCCTGCGGGGGGATATATACAGCAACAATGATTACTATAGGAAATTCCCTCGGTAGATAAAATGGTCGACATTTAACAATCATATATTCTATATCAGGTAAGCAGCATAGATTAATTAAGCTAGCATCGGTACACCATTCATCATTAACATATACACATAGTCCACCTCCCTTGGTTTTCCCAGAACTACTCGTCCTATTAGCTCTAAACAGTGACCTATCTGGGAGCTGAACAGCAGAGTCTAGAACAGAGTCACTTAGCCAGGTCTCGGTTAAAATTATAAGCGAGCAAGATCTAATAAGTTGCTGCCTGGCCAGTCTCACATGGATTTCATCCAGTTTGTTTGGTAGCGATCTGACATTTGCTGTATATACTGTAGGCTGGGTAGAGCCGGTCGAAAGGGGCACAAACTAAGCCGTACCCTAATACCTGCCCTCTTCCCCCTTTTCTGCTTCCGTTCTCTCCTTGGTCTGCGGACCCAACCCGGGGAATGAATCCTCCACTGGAGACCAGTCCCCCTGTCCCCACGAAACTCCTGGCCCCGTCGTGAATAGCCCGACCCTCCTGAATCCCCAGTGCTTCCAATACCTCCAGGCATTCCTCTTGCACGACTCTCCGGCGTCTGGGCTGGCCTGTCACCAGAAGAACAAGCGGGGCCTCCTCCAGCTTTAGGCACCGGAGCAGCGATCCCCATTCCATCATGGAGATCAGCCGTCGGAGCGTTGGTTGCTGACACTGGAGCAGCGTTCCCCACTCCATCATGGAGACCCGCTGCCGAGGCTATACTCCGCGTTATCCGCGTCATCAGCTGTGCGCCAGTCTCAGGGCCGCTGACGCGCAGGCTAGGGGACGCCAGGTCATCAAGTGGCCGTGAAGCATCTCCATGGCTCCGCGGCTGAACACCACCACCCCGACCACCACCACCCAGCGACGGGCGAGGGGGGGGCCAGACCGCGGGAGACATCCAGACGAACATCCAGGCCACGGGCGGAGGGGGGACGGCGAACAGAAGGATCCAGGCGGCGAACAGAAGGATCCAGGCGGGAACAGAAGAGAACTGGGGCCAGGGCGGGCGGCACTCCAAAGGCCAAGCAACTCCAGCCTCCCATACACCACACACTCTCCAGGTAAGCTGCCCAAAAACAACCCCAGTACAAATAGCAGTCTGCCTACACCATAGCTTTCCAGCCTCCGGTATTCTGTGCTGTGCTCAGCCGCAGCATATGCATGCGCCGCCATCTACATGCACCACTGTGTACATCCCCGTTATCGCAGCCGCCAGCACCCCCTCCACATCCTGTTGACCCCTAACCCCTCATTCTCACCTCTCCAGGGTTTGGTAATTACTGCTTTGGTGAGGGATTCCAGTGTCTGGGGCTTCCTTCTCCTGTGACCCCCCCTGTGCTGTAAAATGAGCTGCGGCTTCGCAGCATCAGTACTTATGTAGTAGGCGGGCACCCTATTTGCATACGTAAGGTAATTTAGGAAAACCGCATCGCATGGGCCATTTTAAGGGCCATGCAATGCGATTTTCCTATGTAACATATTCACTGCTCTCTTAGCCCCGGGGGATCGCATTGCATCTCCTGCAAAATCGCATGCGATTTTATAGGGTGTACAATGCCATTACATTAGCTATACAATAATTTAATTGTATGACATACAATGAGGTTTTAGGCACCCCCCCCAAACTTTTCATGCCCCCACTATCCACGTTGGCGTGGAGTTGATTTTATATAGTGTGGTGAGCCCGAAGCATGGCGAGTGGCCGCGGATTACTTTACATGTATTCCGCATCCCCTCGCCACGCTTCCGGCTCGGTGGCTCGCTGCGCTCGCCACACTATATAAAATCAACTCCACGCCGATGTGGATAGTGGGGGTATGAAAAGGTCAGAGGAACCATTCCGCCGCCACTTGCCACACTTCGGGGTATCGTGGATAGTGGGGGGGTGCCTAAAACCTCATTGTATGTCATACAATGATATTATTGTATAGCTAATGTAATAACATTGTACACCCTATAAAATTGCATGCGATCACATGCGATTTTGCGGGAGGTGCGATCGCATGCGATCCTCCAGGGCTAAGAGAGCAGTGAATAAATTGCATAGGAAAATTGCATCGCATGGCCCTTAAAATGGCCCATGCGATGCAATGCGATTTTCCTACGCAGAATAGCCCACTAAGGAAATTACTTAGTGGGCGCCCATCTACTACATAAGTACCGCAGCATCACTTTACTGCACTGGCGTCACAGATCTGCAGGAAGCCCGAACACTGGAATCCCTCACCAAAGCAGTAATTACCAATACCCGGAGAGGTGAGAATGATTCTTTTGTTTTTTTACATAGTGACCTGCCTTAGTCCACCAGTGGGGTAAGGCAGGTCCCGGCAGGTGGCAGTGTAACAATAGCCCATGCAGACCCCCGGCGCCCACTGTTACTCAGCACCTCCCTGCCACCATGGGGTCTGTGGCACTGTTGTTATGCCAATGACCCCCTGTCTTAAGTGATACTGAAACTGATACTGAAATCCACTGAAAAATGGCAGCTGCTGCCGCTAAAAAAATGCCCACCATGCCATTGTTCCAAAGATCTGCACATGCGCAGCAGGGTCTGAGCACTCTAGAGCTCTGACTACTGCAGCATGACACCAGCAGAGGAGGTAGCCCGGACAAAAGAGGCTGCACATGGGCCTCCTCCTCTCTTAAAATACCTCTGACACTACTCCAACCATGGTACCAGTGATACTCTCCCACACTACACCTTCCACTGCTAGATAACAGGAATGAAATTCCACACCATACTATGCCCTCCGTGATAGCTGAAATGTATTTATTTATTAACAGTTTCTTATATAGCGCACACATGTTACGCATCGCTTTCCAGAGCATAGTTATGAGCAAAAACACATACCAAATTACAGTACAAGACAGTTTAGGACAAGTACATGGTTAATATGGATAGTTGCATCAGGGGACAGGACACTGAAACAATCATCAGGGTGGCAGAGGTTTATATATTCTAAGAAAGGCACACACCACATTACTGTCTTCTAGACAGCAGTTGTATGCCCCACAACACACTACCCTCTCTCCAAGGCTGGACTATGACCAGAAATCGGCCCTGGCATTTTGAACACAAAGGCCCACCTGTAGCAGACTGGACTTTGCGCGGCAAAGCCATGCAGTAAAAAGGGGTCGTGGCATCACAAAAAGGAGGCATTACACATTGTGGCACACACCGTAATGCCCATTACAAAATTTGACACAATACATTATGCCCATTACCCATTGCTAGCTGGAGGATTGGTGCAAATTTACCTTGTGGTCTGTGCAGTGAATTCTCACTGAGTCTGCACTGCAGACTGCAGTGCAGGTTGCAGCAGCCACAGGCAGCAGAGATAAGTCAGAGGGAGGTAGGGGCAGGAGGCAGGACAAGACCAGGCCACTTGCTTGCACTGTGGCACAGCAGGCAGGCCAGGACAGATCCAACCAGGTCCACACATGTTGCTCTGCCTCTGCTTAAATAGCATTCCGCCGTGGGGCCATTCAGCTTCTCCCACCCGTGGCTGGCCCCTCAGCTCCCCCACCGGTGCTGCTCAGACTGAAGGGCGGCACCAGCGGCTCAGGCACGCTGTGGCGTCATGACTTCAATATGCAATTGATGCACTGTGCCATGCGGCAGCGTTCAGTATGCACAAAATCAAGCTGCACAAAATCTTCCCACAAGGCCATCGGCCCTTCTGTCATTTGCCAGAAGTGCCAGATGGCCAGTCCGGCCCTGCCTCTCCTAGATAACACTAATACTCCATACCACGCTTCTCTCTTAAACAGCAGTAATGCAACCCCACAAC
Organism: Crinia signifera; assembly: GCF_055691185.1. NCBI lineage: Eukaryota > Metazoa > Chordata > Amphibia > Anura > Myobatrachidae > Crinia > Crinia signifera. Next base: position 146,324,577 of record NC_139221.1, on the reverse strand, counting down.
ACACTACCCCACCTGGATATTAGTAAAGCACCTTCATACCACACTACCCTCCTACTAGATAGCATGAACATAGAAGGGGCAGAAGCTTGTGGAATGTTAATAAGGGGTTGGTGACAGGAGAGAGTTCATTTACAGATGGAGCCACTCTCATTAGAGCGGCTCCTGGTGATTCTATCACCATCTGCCAGGAGGGGCCATGCACGCACGAGCCATGCACACCCCATTCTCCTGGAAGCCCTGTGTCACGTGGCGCCATGGCTTAGCACGTCGGGTACAGTACTCACCCATCCATGTCTGCCGATGGCTGACGTGTGTCCGCTGGGGTCCTGGTCGGATGAGCAGTGATGGTGTTGTGCAGCTGTGAGTGGTGCGCAGAGATTCAAACAAGAGGTCCGGCAGTCTGGCTGTCAGGAGCTTGACACTGAGTGCAGTGTCGCCATCTTGGTTAAGGGCGTAAGCAGTATTGGCCAGGTCAGGACTTTCCCTCCCATTTTGACCAGTTGGCCTATGGTAATCCTTCCCTTGGTATAAAGGGGAGCTGCCTAGGTCCATCTGTGTCAGAACAACTTGTTTCCTGAGCCTGCAAGCAATGGGAAGTTCCTGGCCATCCTAGTGCCTATGCACTGTGCTCCAGCTGGTTGTCCCTGCTGGTCTCTGATCTCCTGGTTGCTGCCTCCGGTGAGCCACACACCTCAGTTGTCTCTCCTTCTGGGATATCCTCGGCTCATCCTCATACCCCGGTGGGTAATCCGCAACCATCTTGTATCCAGTCATCCCATTCTCAAACACCTAATCGTCAACCATTCAATCATACGATCCTTCAATCATTCAATCATCCAATCCATCAATCATCCAATCCTCCAATCATCCAATCTTCCAATTGTCAATCATCCAATCTTCATCCTTTTCAGTCATCAATCATCCAGGTATTCCTATTCATTTATTCAAGTATTTATATCATTGTTTATACAAAGGACTGCATCCAAGTTACCATCTTTCGCAAGATTACCATCTTATTTACTTCTTTCAGTACCAAAGACTGTTATTGTGTTTATTACCATCTACCAGAGACTCTTTGCTATCATTATTATTCCATCTATTCCAAGAAGTATTGATGCCAGTTATATTATACTTTGTATGACTTTGTTTATTAAACCTGCTCGTTTTAACCATACTTCTGCTGGTCCCACCTCTGTTCCTGAGAACTGCACGACTACATCAGAACCCATAATTGTTACACCCTGCAGAAGGGTCTCCCCACTCCATTGAAAAAGCTGCAGTGAAATGCGTTTCACACCCATTGGACCCATTTGTGCTCTACTTCATCATTTTGGTATTCAGGAACTGGAACAGCCCTGCATTTGCTAATTGTGAAGTCTTGCAAACAGCCCTTCACCAGGAGTACACCATCTACCCGGTACCCACCTGGATATATCCCCATGAACATCACCTGGAGGACAGGGGTTTGCTTTCCCCCTGCGGCCACAAATTTGAGGTACCTGGACAATTACCTATTGTGAAGGCACACCAATAGCCTTTTACCATGCAGGAGCGTCTCATTGCTAGATCGTCTGAGACGCTCCAGCGTGTGAAACAGATGGAGCGCCTCTCCGCCGGCGCCAGCATGATCCTCCTGTTACCTACCTGACCAGCCAAAAAACTCCTGTGAATTACATCTGAAAGACAGGGGTATGCCATTCCCCTGGGGTCACAAAGGTAACTGAGGTACCTGGACATTGTTTCACTATATTCAATCACATCTGAAAAGGGCAATATAGGAATGGACCTCTTCATATGAATCTGTTCTCAGTACTCAATGAGGAATCCATGGGTGAATATATCAAAACCACACGTAATACGCGTGTTTATTTTCATGATTAGTTTTCATTTAAATACATTTTTTTGGTACTAACTTGTGTAGTTTCACGGCGGCAGTTACGCCGTCAGCCGTAGCATTCCTGTCAGAATCAGCGTAGTGTTCCCGCGGCCAGCATAGTTAACGTAGTCAGTCAGAAGAAGCGTAGTGTTCCCGTGGCCGCTTAAGCGCCCCTGACTACGTTATCAGCGTAGGCTGCTGCTGTGAAACTACACAAGTAACTACCGTACTGTTGCCGGGAACTGCATCTCTGTCCCCGGTGGCCCTGCAAACCTACTCAGCGCCTCTCTCACACCGCCGGCGCCAGCATGCTCCCCTCTCTTTGGCAGAGAGGGGAGCATGCTGGCACCAGTGGAGAGGCGCTCCATCTATTTGACACGCAGGAGCGTCTCAGACGCTCTAGCAATGAGACGCTCCTGCGTCTGAGTAGCTATTACGGCAGGGTACAGCAACCCTATGACTGTTTTTGAATATATAATGTTGATCTAGGAATTAATTACATCAGTATATACTGCCTCCTACTGATTATAAATATTTTACTATATGATATGACCATTTTTTAATTGATATACATATATTTTTCTATGCTTTGAATGGACCAATTGGGTAACTGTATGAAATGTCAAATGTTTCACTTCCTGTATAGGGGTATATAAACCCTGATCATTCTCATGCCATTATACCTTTGATAAAGTTGCCTGTGGGCAATGAAACGCGTCAGTCAAGGTATTACAGCTCTGACCTTTTTGGGACTCCAGACAGAGACTACCTCACTTGGACCAACTCTCCTCCATTTCCACCCCCCCCAAGCTTTCCCACCTGGGATATTCAAAACTGGACATTGCAAAGGGACACCACCACCTGAGAATCACCGGAGCCTTCTAACCAAGGACTGAGACCAGTATCCCCACAAAAATCAGGATCAGGCTCTACTCTCTCCGGTCAGGTTTATGGACACCTGCCAATCCAGTCCTCCCCACAACCAACTGGGAGCATATTCTTATTTTCATCTGGGAGTTAACCTCTGGAACAAGTGAGAAAAACTGTCTAATGTTTTATTGATACCCCAATTTCATGCAATTTATCAGGCTGTACACCAATTGAATATCAGTGTTTATTGTATTAGGCTGTATTTCAGCCTTATTATTAATGTTATCAATTATATGCAATTGTTTTTTTACGTGAAACATCACAATAATCTTTTTATCAGTAATAAATTAATTTTGAATACCCAATTGGTCATATTTTTCTATTAGAGCGCTCCACCACCCCATATATACTGTTTTGGGTACAGCAACCCTGCCTACAGAGTTAGGGGTTCTGTAGCGCCTTTTCAAACCCCCACTATCCACGGCAGCCCGAGGCGTGGCGAGTGGACATGTTTCTCGTCCTCCTGACCTTTTCGTACCTCCACTATCCATGTCGGCGTGGAGTTGATTTAATATAGTGAGCCCGAAGCGTGGTGAGCGTACGCGGATGACCATACATGTAATCCGCGTCCCCTTGCGGGGCTCGCTGTGTTCGCCATGCTTCAGGCTGGGTGGCTCGCTGCGCTTGCCACACTATATAAAATCAACTCCATGCTGACGTAGATAGTGGGGGTATGAAAAAGTCGGGTGGACGCGTAACGCATGCGCTCGCCGCGTTTCGGGCTGCCGTTGATAGTGGGGGTCTGTAGGCAGGGTTGCTGTACCCTGCCGTAATAGCTACTCAGACGCAGGAGCATCTCATTGCTAGAGCATCTGAGACGCTCCTGCATGTGAAACAGATGGAGCGCCTCCGCCGGCGCCAGCATGATCCCCTTTCCGCCAAAGAGAGGGGATCATGCTGGCGCCGGCGGTGTGAGAGAGGTGCTGAGTAGGCTTGACAGGGACGTCAGGGACAGAGATGCAGTTCCCGGCAACAGTACCGTAGTTACTTGCCGTGAAACTATACAAGTAAGGCAGCCGTTGGGCTACGCTAATAGCGTAGCTTCAAAACGTATTGTAAGCTGCCGCCGTGAAACTACACAAGTACCAATTTTTTTAACAGTGTTTTATATTGAATTTACCATTCATTAAATGTGATTACCGGTACTTATGTAGTATCTGGGCTGCCGATTTCTAAATCGGGTACATCGCATCGCATCGCATGCGACCATCGGATGCGATGCGATGCGATGCGATGCGATGACCCGATTTTTCCATAGGAATCAATGTTAAAATGGACTGAGTCCATTTTAACATGGAAATCAATGGGAAAAAGGGGTCCTTTTCATACCCCTACTATCCAAGTGGGCATGGAGTTGGATATAAACCTGTGGCGAGCGTAGCGAGCCACCGAGCCCGAAGCGTGGCGAGCGTAGCGAGCCCCGCGAGGGGACACAGAATACCGTCCCCTCGCGGGGCTCGCTTCGCTCGCCGCGCTTCGGGCTCGGTGGCTCGCTGCGCTCGCCACAGGTTTATATCCAACTCCATGCCCACTTGGATAGTAGGGGTATGAAAAGGACCCCTTTTTCCCATTGAATTCCATGTTAAAATGGACTCAGTCCATTTTAACATTGATTCCTATGGAAAAATCGGGTCATCGCATCCGATGGTCGCATGCGATGCGATGCGATGCGATGCGATATCGCATCGCATCGCATCTGATTGTATGCCTTAACTTAAGGCATACAATCAAAAAATCGGCAGCCCAGATACTACATAAGTACCTGATTACCTTATAATTACTGGTGTTTAGCATTGTTACCCTCTTTATTGTTTCTTGTATAATGTTTGTTTTTTCACTGGGGGATTTACTACCCCCAGTAATTTGTAATAGCAGCTACTTGACAAAACAACTCGCTGCGGAGCGCCCCCTCCATATCATCTGATATTCACCTTTCTTTCGTCTCATCACTCTGTCTGTTCCCTGCCCATCTCTGTGAAGTGGAGACTGGCAGGGAAGCACCCTGCCGCCCAACCAAGTGGGATGCAGGAGTGAGTGAGACGCTTGTGCGTTACCTGCCCCCATCATCTGCCACCCGCCTGCTCTACCAGAAACATTGCCATGGCGAGCGCCATCTGTATATTGAGAATATTATTCAAATGCAGATTTTTCTAGAAGGTTGACTATGTTGCACTTGAAGGAAAGTCATTGGATTGTTATATGGCCTTCTATAGAACATTTACATGTATTATGTTATTATATTTGCAAGTCATAATATAGGTGAGCAAGAAAGATTATATGCAAACTATTTGTATGCCCTCTGGTTTTTATTTCAATAATTAGATTTTTGTCAAACCATTTGTATGTTGTTGCCCTTTAGACCTTGTTTTTGCAGATCAATTACTCTAAGAATGCATGTGTTTATTGAATAGCAAAAATACATCTGCAATACTTACAGTTACCCACATTTACAGATTTTTTACTATTTTTTTAGATCTCATTAAAAAAACCATACAGTATTAAAAGCCTTGTTATGTGTAGTCCAATAGTCTGCATTCATATGTTAATGTGCTAACATAACATTTTATTAATATTTTATTTTGTGACAATTCTAAAAATATTTGGAATAAAAGTACAATACTTTGCAAAATTATATTTTAATGTTTACAGTATTGGTAAAGAAAGCAGCTGGCTACTGATCTTCTCTGGGGCTGTGCAAATGTTTTATATGGACGTATAAAAGGACATTGCTTTTCATCTTTAAAATCAGAAGAACGTTATTAAAGTAATAGTGCAATATTGTCTGAATGAATTACGGATGAACACTGTTTGATCTCAATCTAAGAGATGTTCAGTTCCAGATAATAAAACCACTTTGTATGTTAGTGAGGAAGCTCCTCTGTGTCCTTTAGCTGAACAGAAGGCTTTTCTAATCATGTTTATGGTTGTAGAAGTTCATGCTATTAACTGGATACAAGTCACCTCTTACACTTGTATTTCTTCTAGCTTTAAATATTTGGCAGCTGAATTTTGTGTTAAGATACAGTAATTTCAAATTAACAGGAATTGTAAAGATACATTTATTTTATGCTTTATGGTAAATATTAAATGTAATACTTAACCCTTTGAGTACCAAGTGACTGTATCAAAATAAGTGTAAACATATGCCAAGCAAACATTTTTATTCATTATAATGACCTGTAATATTAACCTTTTATAGGAAATATAGGGTGCAGAGGCGTAACTAGAACTTTGTGGGCCCCATAGCAAAATGTCTTGAAAGGGCTTTTGTCACTACAATGCCCCTCAGGAGAGAGAGCAAGAGAGGAGGGTCTCAGGGGGAGAGAAATACAGGAGCGAGTTAGAGAGGGACGGAGAATGAAAGAGAGTGTCAGAGAGAGAGCAAGAGAGTGGAAAGTGTTAGGGATAGAGGGAGAAGGAGAGAGCAGAAGAGGCAGAGGCAGGGGCGTAACAAGACCTTTGTGGGCCACATTGCAAGATTTTGAGAGGGCCCCCCGTGACCTGAGAGAGCAATGGGGGTGGTGGTCCGGGGCTTGCTTTTGAGCTGATCAGAACAGCAGAGAGCCAAGGTGGTGTAGCCTGACAGTGGATGGTGGTGTAAATAGCAATAAGGATAAAGGCAGCATTTAGACTACTGTAATTCCTGATACTTTGATGAATTAAATGCACTATCCTTTCACAGAATTACAAACCACATTATGCACCACACAGTAATGCCCATTGCATCACATGCCCCACATAGTAATGCCCATTGTGCCGCATTACACTACATGTAGTAATGCTGATTGCACCAATTTACAACCCACTGGCGCCTCACACAGAATTGGCCAATGTGCCACATTCCACCTTGCACTGTAACTACCATTGTGCCACATTCTGCTTCACACAGTATTGCCCAGTGCCCCACATTACACCAAGCACAGTAATTCCCACTGTGTCATATTACGCACTGTACAGTTATGTCTACTGCACCACATTACACCTTGCACAGTAATGCCCACTGTGCCACATTCCACCCCATACAGTGGGCCTTACTGTGCAAGGTGTAAGGTGCCATATTATGTCCTGCATGGTAATGTCCACTGCACTGCGATTTGCATCACATTACCTCTATAGATGCTGGATCCTCGATGCTGGTCACCTTAGCAGCAAATTACAGCATTCAACTTGTCTTCCAAATATCCAGCTATGGATGATCCAGGGGGCTTGGCTTAGAACACCCCAGAGGTGGGGCTAAGAACAGCCCAGCCCAGGCTGAGGCAGATCTCTTTTTGACCCAGGGAACTCAGCTGTGGACGGACCAGGTCAGAATATGAGTGGGGCTTCAGAGTCACATCTGTGGCCAGATTACTTATCGCTGTCTGAACTAGGCAGGGCTTAGTTTGGAGGCGAAGCTTTAGGCAGTGGGGTTTCTGTGTCCTGTCTGTGGCAGTGCTGCTCCATGCTCTGCCGCAGCAGCATGACTGGGTGCAGGGGGAGCAGCGGGCCCTAGAAACAGCTCGGGTCCCATAGCAACTGCACCCCCTGCACCCTCAGTAGTTACTCCACTGATATGGTGATTTTTAATAGTCTATGATTTTTTTATTTTGGAGAATTTTTTCGCAAAAACGCCAAACTTTTTTCCTAAATCGCCAACTTAATGGGATGCAAATTGCGGCAAAAATCACACTTTTTGCCGTGAATTTGCACATTCAGAAGTGTCGATTTCTCAATTCGCATCCAGATGTTTTGCCATTGAAAAAAATAGAAATCGACAATTTAATGGTGTGCGAATTTGGAAATTGCCCCCCCAAAATGTCTAAAAATCGCCCAAAAAATAGACCAGGTTCTGACTGGTATATACTGTATACTAGCCAGGCTAGTTACGCCCCTGGCTCTTTTCAACCATAAGCCTCACCGTATACATACCATCTATACCAATTATTGCCCTTCCTTTTACATTTTCCACATTTCCATGACTTTGGCCTGTGGATCTTCATTGGTGAGACTAGCCATAAAGGAGGACATATAAAGGTACCATTATGAGAGAACCACAGCAAGTGGATTCTGTTTGTGTCTTGGGACTTTCTCATTTTTATTTTTTTGCTGGTTGTTTATCACTCTCCATTTGATAAATTTTTGAAGCTTGATACATCCGGCCCTTAGAGTGGTGGATATTTCTGTAATATGTACAAGGGAATGACCTACAGTATGTGAAGACTAATGGAAACCTAAAACAGATGCTTGGAACTTTTGTGTAGTGCCAATGAAGAAACATGAAAAAGTTTCTGATTCTCCTCCTCATTTCAGGAATCAACCCTTTGAATACCTATATGGGTATCGATCATCTCTGAAACTTCAGTGATACAAAGAAAATGCAGTGCATAAAGGGGATAGCTCATAGCAATCTGAGGGCTGTGATCTGTGTCAATCTCAGAGTTTGTATAATATCTGGATCTGGGGCCAAAGGGCAGGACTGGCCTTAGTTAGAATGAATGAAAGTGGCTGGAGGTACTAAGCTATCCAATACTGTATGTGCTGTATTTGTAGCAGGAAAAAAAAAGTAAATATGCTTTATATTTAAATAGTATGCTACTTAACTGGGGTAGCAATACTCTTAAATTACAGGCAAGTGGTTAGTGAATATTAGTGGATCAGTCTGGGAACACAATATTACATGTGTATCTAGAGTAGCAACTGAATAACTTGAGCAGTCAGCAGCATAACCCCATAATCATTGATGATTATGAACATTGATGGTTATTGGCCCTCCCTACTCATAGTCCCCCTCCCTCCCCACAGTTGTTGAACATCAAGGTACAATCGGATCTTTACCAGCATGCCGCCGGCATAGCTCTTTGCTTGTGCAGGACTCCCGGTCTCAACCCAGGAATTGATCACAAAGAGCTACCCTTTGCGTTGCTCAATGCATATGTTAGTCATTATACGATGAGCATCATCGCAATGGGCAGCAGAATGTATCACCATCCTGACCATTATCTGGCCAATCATTACTCTCATGTACAGACTTAAACTGGTCACTGATTGCAACAGACAGACAAGACATACAACATATAACATATACACTGTCTTTAGAGGACAGTGTATATGTTATATGTTGTACAGTATGTCTTGTCTGTCTGTTGCATGCTTTTTATATTTATGAATTGTGTATTTTTACATATGAAATTGCTCTATATAATTTTTAATAAAATACATTACTACAGTGCATGTAAAAATACTGTGGATTTATTGTAATTGGAGTGCAGCTGCGCTTTCTTAGTGTCAATCATTGATTGCCTGTGACCTCCTCCTCCCTACACTATGATCCACTACCGGGTGCAGGGAGGAGGAGAGCCCGGCACAGCAGCAGCGCCGGGTAAGGGAGGGAGGGGAGAGCTGCCGAGATCCGATGGGACCCCCTCACTCACCGCAAAGGACAGCTCTTAACGCAAGAGCTGTCCTTTGCCATAATTATCACATATGTTAGAGCATATGCAATAATTATGTATGCGATAGGCGGAGCTGGGGTGCGGATGTTCGAACATCCTGCCCAGTGGGAGAGAATGGCTCACTGGCTTTAACTACATTATTTTTATATGTATTCACAGCAAGATACACCCCTGATCTGTCTGTCAGCTTTGCGAGAAAGGGGGGTGGCTTGCACTGGGGGCCCAAGGTACGAAAAAAGAAAAAAGCACAATAGAAACAGAAAAAGAAGAGGAAAATAGAGTATTACAGTTCAATGTGGGTGTAAAAAAGATACTGATACGTTCCTCTACAGGGACTATCTTATGCTTGCACACACCAACCTATAGTCAGTGCTCTCCTCCACTTTATCAAACGAGGCAGAGCTACAGCTTCGCGGTGGCATTGCGTGATAACATAACAAAATTAGTGCACACTTTAAAGTGATGTTTGTTTCAGCTTTTTGTAGTCAGTGATTCCCATATGTGGTCCTTCACAGAACCCCTTGGGTCAATGATCGCTAAAGCTGAGTTTTTTTGGTTACTTAACTGTGGAGATTTATATCTAATATATAATATAATGTGTTATCAATAATTACAAGTGAGTCGTTATATAAAAAGGAAGTGAATGGCGAAAATATCGTCAGCTTGTCAGCACATCATCTGTGGCTGGGACGATCAGCAGGTCTTTAATCCTAGAGTTCAGAGCAGTGATGGGGCTGCATGTACTTTCACACAAGACACTCATGGCAACCTCGGCAGATGGCAGAATCACAGGAGGAACTGGGTGAGCTGGGGAGAGGTTTGCATGGAGCAGGTGCTGCAAGCAAGAATCTCTGCTGATTTTACCTTCCATGCACCCACCGCTGCAGAGCTTCAAGTTCTTATGAGATGATGACATAACCATGATCTCACGAGTTTCTCCAGCAGGGGGCTTGAGCACAGTCAGTAAGCACGGAGTCCCGGTGATACCGCTCCTCCCTCTCCTAAACATCTATTAAGACTGGCTAAACTATGGATGTACAGTGCAGTGGGGGTGCTTACTGTGCTTTGGGGCCCCTGAAATGGCCAGGCCCCATAGCAGCTGCACCCCCTGCAACCTCCATAGTTACGCCACTGGAAAAAGCATACCCTACTCACAAGGACAAGGGTAGTACTGTGCCTATAAAGGTTTCTTTAAAACTTCTTAAGGATCACCTTGTGAAAAAGATTATAGTACCAAGATTGAATTATCCTCAACAGATACATACCATACTCACACAGCCAAATACTTTGGTCCTCCTATAAAGGTATCTTTGTGGATGGGATATAGCATAAATGAAAGAAAAGTCACTTAAAAAATGGGCTTTTAATAAAAAGTAACACCGATGGCTGATTAAGCTGGAGGTGACATAAATCACCGAAGGGGGATCATGCTGTATTGAAGGTAACAGTTTGTGAGATAGACAGGGCTGCGCCTGGCAGCCAATGGGTGTAGGGGGAGGAGTTAGAAGGGGAGAAGGGTCTTGTGACTAGAGAGTGGCTTCCTCTCTGAAAGTTTTTCCCCACCCTCCCATCCCTATTTTCTGTCTCTATTTTTCTTCAATTGGGCGGCGGTAAAGAACGGTCAATTGATTACATGGAATGTGTGTAGATTAGTGGGTGCGCTCTCCAGGCATCGATTGTCATGAGCCATACTTCTTTGCACGGAAGATGGCTGCCACCACCGACCCGGGTGGTTGGCTGGGAGAGTTGGTCACCAGCGGTGTGTGAATGCTATGGTGATCCTACCCACCCCCTTTTCTTTAATCTGACCATTCTTTAGTGCCGCCACCAATATTATAGTCATTAGTCTGTTGTCAAAATAAATTTGACATTCGTTATTTTGAAACGCCAGCACTTGTTTCCGTGTCGTTATTTTTAGATAAGTTTAGTAAGTTAAGTGTTAAGGGTTGTTAAGCATGAGAGTACCGATGGTGAATTTAAGTGGACATAAAATGCAATATACATTGCAGTGCTATAGCTGCACCCAAAAGGCACCTGGTTGCGGCAATAGTGACCACTAACCCAGATGTCTCACAATGACAGTCAATGGATTATCAGTCAATCACTCCTAACCAATGCGTTTTTACAGCTCCTGCTGTCTTTTTCAAGGCCGTGGAGTGACTTACTCCTGGAGCGAATGTTATAACATTATGATACATTACTTCCGTGTCACGTCAATGGATCATTTCCGGTTTCATCATTTAGTGTGTAACAATAATTTAGCCTAAATAGCTTGTGTTGGTGTAGATAGTATAAATAGGTGACTCCCTTAATTAGTCTGGATATTGACAGTTTAAACGACAGTATATGTGGCAGGTAGACAAAGTATCGGCAAAACAATATCACCATGGGCTGTGACTTTCGTTCTATGGAACTCAAGCTACAGTATGCATTCTGGAAGTCCAGCGGCCATCTTGTGTGACCCATTCAACGTCATAACTTTGTTGTCGTTGCGGGCTGTGACTCACAGGAGAGCAGGCTATGTATTAGGATGGTCAGGAAGCCATCTTTGGCCAAGAGATAGCTGGAGGTTAAGAAAGCATAAAACATGTTGACTACCATTGGAATGCAAATATAAATGGTGGCAATTTTTCATCGGACCATTATAAAGACAGTATACATACCAAAGAATATATATCAAATTTGTAACAGAAAGCAAAACAATATATATAAAAAATAATTTATCTACAAAAACCAGCCATTGAGCTCCTACCTGTAATTTTTCAAAGCCAGCTTATAACATGACAGTTATGGCCCCCATATACTACAGCGATTTGGGCAGATTTCTGAAAGATCGGACCGAGAAATGGGCCCAAATCGGATGTGCATGACATGCCATCGGGTTCGATGAGCAGTACCATGCGCATCAGACCTGATTTAGAGGCAGTACCTGCATACAGGTCCAACCTCCATCTGGAACCCCTCCTGGTGGCGGGGAACAGGGGTCGCATGCGATACATTACATGTGAATGGGCCGAATGCGATGTATTGCATGCGATCTTAACACCCGGAAAGGTCACGATGTAAAAACGGAGAGTGATAAACAACCAGCCAATTAGCTACTAAAGCTAACCATACACTACAGCGATATATTGCAGCAGTGTATATTCATCCGATCCCCCACAAACAATGTATTGCAGCAGTGTATAGTCATTCGATTCTGGGGGATCAGATGACTATACACTGCTGCAATACATTGGAGTAGTTTATGGTTAGCTTTAGTAGCTGATTGGCTGGTTGTTTATCACTCTCCATTTTATTACTTTTTGAAGCTTGGTACATCCAACTACATCATGGCCATGGCTTGTTTAACCTGCTGCCATCAGGCAGACACTACAGGGCTATTCTCACCAGGTCCACCACAAGCCTAAAAAGTTTCTTCCCTCAAGCAGTTTACCTGTTGACACGGGAACTCATGAACACCTCGCTGTCTAGTTGCCCCATAAACCTTTGCACATAATCTAACATGGTGTCCCCTCGGAATAACTCCCTGTATGACTGTACATGTTCCCCCACCTGTTAATATTGTTTATTGTTTATACTGTATGCTGTTTACGTGTTTCCCACCCGGCTGCTGCTGTGCAGCAAACCGAAAACAAATTCCTGTTATACGCAAGTATACCTGGTCAATAAATTTTGATTCTGGCCCAACGTATCTAAGCTGTCCATGAGCTACTGAGATTGACTAAGGGCCCCACAACCTATAATGGGCAGGGGTATAAAAGTAGCATGCCATACATCTCTAGGCTTTACCACCATCTGGCATGCTTGAAAGGAACAGTATATGGCTACATTCCTGCCAGTACAATTTGTGCATTAAACATGGCTTTGTTTTATGGACATTTAAAATTTCCTGCCAAGGGAACCTCATGAGGTACATTGACCAACCCTTTATATATCATCTATATATGTCTAGTGTCCGTGAGTTTACAAAACACTGCCATCTGCAGGAAGAGAGTGAAACTAAATCTTTCTCACACATGCACAACACAGAAGGTAGCAGACCAGCTTTCGTAGCTTTTGCTTTGAACGGGCTTACTAGTATATATAGAATGTAAGTGCTTGGCTTGCGAGATATTGGGAGCTGTAGCGTCTTCATGAATGGGTACTCATGTGTATATACTAGGTGGGTATTTACTGATGATGATACAGATTGGGACTTATACAGTATATGGCAGTTGATGTTCATACTTGGGCATCTATGTAATCATCAGTAAATGCCCGCCCAGTATATACACATGAGTACCCATTCACAAAGATGCTACAGCTCCTGGTATCTCAGCAAGCTGAGCACTTCAGGTTTCTGGCTGCAGACGCTGCAGTGATTACAGCATGCTCCTCTCCTGAATCCTTTGATGTCTCTGCTGCCCACTGGCTTCCCTAAGGAGGGCTCCTCCCTGTATACAGTGCACCCATTGAGTCATACGGTGAGCCTGCACAAGGCGCAGCCATTAAATTACAATCTTTAAGTGCACTTGACGGCCGCTGGTGCTGGCAGTCCCCTGCACAGCAGTACAGCATGGTCAGTATGACGGCTGTTAGAACTTACTGGGCGGGATGTTGTAAAATTTGCCGCCCCCCTTCGCCGGACATCGCATTATTAACAACGGCATATGTTGTAACATATGCTGTTATTAACGCAAGGGAGCTGTCCCTTGCGATGCGGTGCTGGCACTGGACTTCCGGGTCTGTGACCCGGGAGTCTATCTGCGAATGCGCAGACCCCTAACACACATATGCGGCTAGCATCGGGTTGCAGTGACAGAGACCCCCGCGATACCTGTGATGTTGTCTGCGGGGGTCTCCGTCACCTCCCGGCGGCTGCCAGCGTCCCCCTGCGTCTCCTCCTCCCCCCTGAAAAGCCAGATGCCCTGCCGGCTGTGACACCTGGGGGAGGAGGAGATCAAAGGAGGACGGGAGCGCTGACGGCGGATGGCGAGCGGCGAAAGAAGCCCATAGGCTTCTATAGGGTATACCCTACAATGCGTTGACGGGGCGGCGGGGTTTTAATACATAGGGAAATGCAGTAAAATGGGTGTTTTACCGCATTTTCCCATTAGTACATCCTGCCCATTGTCTCCCATTCTCAGCCACAATTGCTGTACCATCATCCTATACAGTATGCATTACATGTTTCCTGACTCCTCTTGAAAGGTCATTGGGCAGTACCTTTACTTACTATATCAATGAATACAGAGACGTATGCCAACCCATTGTGTTTGCAGCTGAGAGATCAGTAGTCTGCGCAAGCATCTAAATTGAACTATGCAATTGCCATGCTGATCATGAGACAGTGGTCACAGAGATTTATTTACAAAGTGTTTGACAGGTACTGTAGGTATCATTTATGGACAACAATGGCATACCTCCTAACTTTGGCATAATTAAAAACAGGACCTGATCCCCAAAAAGGCTGAAAAGAGGGGTAGGTCTACTGAGCAGGTGGTCGTTTCCTTGATCAGGGGGTATGTGGCTTGGTGCCATAACCCCCGTATTCACCCTCAACTCCCTCCCTGCACTGGAGATGCAGGGCAGAGCAACGGAGATCTCCAAATCCCCACCCCCCACCCATGGGACACTGTGACCTGCGGTAGGGACAGTGGGACAGTTACCAATTAGAGTGACTGTCCCCCTGTAATCGGGACAGTTGGTAGGTATGTAATGGGGGGGGGGCACTGACTCAAATACAGGTATGTCACAACCATTTCCATGGCAACTGGCATTCCCTATGCAGAAAACATGGCACCAGCGTTTCAATTCCCATGGCGATTCTGCACAACCACAACCTTACTGAGAACTACGATAATAGACTGATGCAGTGTGTTTGTACAATACAATTCCTGACAGCTGCAGCATTTGTATATTTTCGCTCAGCTGCTGTGTACAAATTCGCAGCCGCCAGCTCTATATTGTACATTTCTGAATCAGGCTCATTGTGTTCAGCTTGTTTGTAGCACAACCCCTTAAATGTACAGCATTGCATATTATGTGTTTAATTTATAAATTAAGGGAAATAGTACTATGAATGCACTTACTGTATAATGCTTTCATTAATCATAGAAAATATATCTTCAACTAATGTAAAATTAGTTATTATACAAAACTACATATTAAATATCACCCAATATATTAATGTGTGAACAGTGTATTTAAATTCCAGTTACTCACATACAGAAAGATTCATGAGTACTAGTGAAATAAAACAGGAACATAAAAAATGTATATATTTGATTGGAAACCACAGGCAATAGCTCATACAAAGACTCTAGATGTAATGCAAAAAAAAATTTTTTTTTTTTTTTTTTTATTGCTATGTAATGACCTCTCACTCATCCATTATGCAGACTTCGGAGTTGGCAGAGACACCCATGAGAGCCCTTATGATGACCACTATAAAATTATTATTTAATATAATTATTTTATACATTTAACATTTCTATACTTTGACTTAAAATATGCATATTTTTGTTTAGTAAAAATGTTAAATATCCTTATTCTACGTTTACTGGCTCTTTCTCTCTCTGTATGTGGGTGTTATATATAGGTACTTATGTAGTATCTGGGCTGCCGATTTCAAAATCGGGTCGGATCGGGAGATCGCATCGCATCGCATGCGACCATGCGATTCGATGCGATGCGATGCGATGCGATGACCCGATTTTTCCATAGGAATCAATGTTAAAATGGACTGAGTCCATTTTAACATGGAATTCAATGGGAAAAATGGGTCCTTTTCATACCCCTACTATCCAAGTGGGCATGGAGTTGGATATAAACCTGTGGCGAGCGTAGCGAGCCACCGAGCCCGAAGCGTGGCGAGCAAAGCGAGCCCCGCGAGGGGACGAATACCGTCCCCTCGCGGGGCTCGCTTCGCTCGCCACGCTTCGGGCTCGGTGGCTCGCTACGCTCGCCACAGGTTTATATCCAACTCCATGCCCACTTGGATAGTAGGGGTATGAAAAGGACCCATTTTTCCATAGGAATCATTTTAACATTGATTCCTATGGAAAAATCGGGTCATCGCATCCGATATCGGATGCGATGCGATGCGATGCGATATCGCATCGCATCTGATTGTATGCCTTAACTTAAGGCATACAATCAAAAAATCGGCAGCCCAGATACTACATAAGTACATATATATATATATATATATATATATATATATATATATATATATATATATATATAAAAAGATTGTATAAATAAACAAAGAATATGTTGTTTTATTACAATTCTTGCAAAAAGAATAACAGTAATTCAGTAATTAATGCTGCTTTCACACTGCCAAACCTACTCTGACCCGGTTTTTCAAAACGTTTCTTTAACCGGGTCAGAGGAAGTTTAACCCCATTCACACTGCATGTTGTAAATGGTATATTACTGGTTAATTACCGTTTTTGTACCTTTCACATTGAACCCGTTGTGAAAGGTACACGGTAATTAACCAGTAATATACCGTGCAGTAGACAGAGCGGGTTCAGGGGGTGACCCGGGGGCGGCAGCCACAGGTGTCGGTAAAGCACCCCCCCCTCCCCCCAGCCAGCACCTACTAACACCCCCTCCCTCCCCTAGTACCTGGCTAAAATACACAGAAGGCTATCATATTTTGTTATTAGGTTCTATTTCTAATGTAAATGTAGTTTGGAGAAAAACTATCTACGATCCTGTCATTTACCATACAGAAGGTAGTGTTTCAGTCTAGGTCAGTGGTAGCCAACCCTAGCTCTTGAGAGCTACCAACAGTGCACATTTTCCAGACAACCTAGCTGCTGCACAGCAGCACTCATTAATCACTGGCACATTTTAAAAGATACACAGATGGAGCTAATTAGCTCACTTGCGATTCTGTGAGGAAACCTGCAAAACATGCACTGTTGGTAGCGCTCGAGGACTAGGGTTGGCTACCCCAGGTCTAGGTGGACAAGGGAGATAGCTGGTATCTGTTGGAGCACTAGATAATGAGCTGCTGTGCCAAGCTGCAGTACAATAAATTGGGGTGTCACTCTCATACAAGGTGATGTAAAAAGAATAGGTGACTGCGCTACAAATGTCTTTGTGACAACGTGTAGAATAAAAACACACAATTTAATATAATATAATAATATGATAAAATGCAATGTGAAGCAAAATAAAGGTTCTAAGTGACTGCACAACTAAGTCTGTTATGTGATGGTATTCACCCATAGGCAGGGCTATTTTTCTGCAGGCTCCAGCAGGAACTGAGGCCCTTATTCTAGTTCACTCTTTCTGACAAAATATTTCTTAGATGGACAAACCCATGTGCACTGCAGGTGAGGCAGGTGTAAAACCCCACCCAAATCTAATTATCTCTGCACAAGTAACACCTGCCTCACCTGCAGTGCACATGGTTTTGTCCATCTAAGAAATATTTTGTCAGAAGCGTGAACTAGAATAAGGGCCTCAGTTCCTGCTGGAGCCTGCTGAAAAATAGCCCTGCCCATAGGTCAATAGACCTGTTGATGGTAAATGTCCGTTCCATCTTGATCATGCTACTCACAGGCAGCAAAAGGGCTCAACAGGCCATTTCCCCTGCAGTACACCACAGGATGGATCCTAAGGCTGTGTGTGTGTGTGTGTGGGGGGAAGACAAGATGTAGGGAGATGGGGGCAGGGCCGGCTACAGGAATCTTGGGGCCTGGTACACTGATATCTCTGGGGCCCCCCTAACCACGTCCACTTGAGCAGAATATTTTTAGTATACTGCATATTGAGGGGTGTCTGGGTAAGTACCCTTACAGGAATCCAGGCGGGTGTCTTTATAAACCATTTATAGGCACTGCACTGACGCAGCTATGCTTACAGCTGTCAGAACTTAGGGGCCCCTCACAAGCTCGGGGCCTGCCCTGATGGGGGGGGAGTAGTCAGATATAATCAGTCAGTGAGGATGTGATGCGGGGCCAGGGGTTGGAGCTTGGGCCCTCCCTAGGCTGAGGTCCAGCGTTGCTGCCCTGATGTATGAACCATACCTTCTTTCCTGGGGCTCATCTCATGGTTGTACCTGAGGGGCTTCCTCCGATACCTTGGCAGAGCACGCTGAGTCATGGCCACATCCTGCGCCGGGGGCATCCTATGTCCTCCCGACCTCACCTCCGGCTGCTCTCTCTGGCCGCACGATGAAGTGCTCCCTCTCTGCTTCTCCGGGGGCCGGAGATCGAGGCTCCGGGGATGGGACCCGGGAGCTCCACGTGCATGCGATCACAAAGGGGTAACCAATTTAAGTAGATACTGTACAAGCTGCCAGCAGGCTGATTTCTTCTCCCACCCTATGGATGTGTAAGTAGAGATCAGTCTCTGATCACAAATCCCACAAACCGCAAGAAGATGTTCCGGCAGCTCTCGCAGATAACTCATTTGTGTTCACACAGATTTCAAACTTGTTAAATTTGTTTTACTTCAGTATGTCTACATGTAAAATCAATGGATTCATTTGAAATTAACATTTAGGTATTTTTCTGCATACACAATGGATGGACATGTCAGTCATGCTTTAAAATTTAGTTTCATTTTTAATATTATTCTTGGAAGAATAGAATTCATTTGTTTTTCAGCACTAGTGGCCTTATGAATAGAAAATATGTAAATTGAATGATAATTTGCAGTGGCATGAAGCATACCTTTGTGCTGCGTCTTGCTCAGATTTCACATGAATGTTTATAAGAAATGATCTTCGATAAGTTTTGCATATTACTTTCTAGATGAATTATTTGTGGTGACAAACTTTTTCTGTATCTTTTTCATCAGTCCATGTGAAATATTTACCACAGCTATTTTGATGAGCCCTTGCAAAGCAATAAGTTTAAATACTCAGGATATGGTCATTGGGTCACCAGCATGCTGGTCGACAGTCATTAGGTCGACATGCATTTAGGTCAACATGAGTCTAGGTCGACATACAGGAAGGTCGACATGAGTCTAGGTCAACATGGGTTAGGTTGACAGGGTCATTAGGTTGACATGGGTTAGGTTGACAGTCAAAAGGTCAACATGGGGTTTTTCACATTTTTTTTATCTGAATTGTGCCAACAGGTTGTATTTCATGCCCTACCACCCACTGGGGCATGGAGGGAGAATAAAATAGTGTGCCAAATCATGGAGAGCGTAGCAAGCCATGCAAGGGGATGCGGTGCTACGTTTCAGTGTCCATGTTGACTGTGTCGACATTTAGGACAAAAAATGCGAAAAACCCCATGTCAAACTTTTGACCCTGTCGACCTAACCCATGTCGACCTAGACTCATGTCAGACTTCCCGCATGTCGACCTAATGACTGTCTACCAACATGCTGGTGACCTAATGATCCACACCCAAATACTCAAGGTGATACACAGTCAATTAGAAAGAGGGGAGAGAATACTTTGTTGCATGATGTTTGTTTCAGGGGCATAACTCCCAGAGGCAATGAGGACTCCTGCCTCCGGGCTCCAAACCCTAAAGAGGTACCTAGTGGTTCACAGTGGTATCTAAGAATTGGACATCATAGAATTGGAAAAAGTCCAAAGAGAGAATTTAAGCTATGAAGATAGGATTGTTTACTCTAGAAAAGAGACGTTTAAGGGGGGACATGCTAAACATGTACAAATATATCAGGGGACAATATAAGGCACTGTCAGATGCCCTTTTTACTGTAAAGAAGGACTCAAGGACACGGGGTCGTGAGTTTGGATTAGAGGAAAGAAGATTCCATTCTATTAGACGGAAAAAAATTTTTTTACAGTCATCCAAACTATGGAACTCTCTTCCTGGGGATGTGGTGTCGGCTGACACAATAAACACATTTAAAATCATGTTGGACAAACATCTATTGGTTAAAAAACATACAGGGGTACAAACAATAATCATAATCTGTCCCTAAACATATCATTCTATACTACGTATAACAAGGGAGGAAGCTAATACAACAAGGTTGAACTGGATGGACGTGAGTCTTTATTCAGCCTTAGCTACTGTGTAACTATGGGCCTTATTCTGATCGGTGCGGATATTCCCGCATGCGGACGGACCGCCGATGTTGATCGTCTGCGCATGTGCAGAGGTCACTCTGCGCATGTGCAGGCGATTTCGCCGCACGGATTCTTTATACGCCGCACAGGGGGCGTAGAGGGGCATGAGGGGCTACTTAGCCTTATTACCCTATGCATACGCCCCGCGTTTCATGGGCGTTCCCATGCAAACGCGGGGCGTATGCATGGTAATGAGGCCGTGACGCGTGGGTACGGGGCGGGCATCTGACATCGCCGGATGTCAGCTGCCCGCCCCCATACATGATTTCACACGGACAAGTGTCCGTGTGGTCTTGTGTTGCGGGACCTGGTGGAGCGTGCGGCCCTGCATTCGATGTTCGGCGACCATCGAATGCAGGGGCTGCTCCCAAGACGGAGGAGGCGTATCCCCGTCCAATTTCATGCGGATCGCCACATATCCGCGTACGGACGGCAGGTGGCGATCCGTATGGAAGGCGGGGATTCGCCTGCACGGTTGCGGCCGCATATTCTGATCGGGCCGCACCGATCAGAATAAGGCCCTATGTAAGTGTGACCATTGCTCTTCAAGTAAAACTTTGTGGTGCACTCACTGCTACATACCGTACTGTAGTTCATTGTTTCTGTCCCAGAAGCCCTGTAAACACCTGCTATAGGGGACAGGAGAGCTCCTGACTGGTATTTCTCAGCCTGCACTGCAGCAAGCAACAGTGCACTCTGCACTGCTGTTGGACTGGACTGCTGAACACTGATACATGCTGCAGATGGTTGAATCTTGTGTGTCTGACCCTGACCCACCATCCATTGTCACAACTTATTTTTAAGGGGAGGGGTACACCAAATTTCAACTTGCCTCCATGCATCTGGGATGAACTTACACCTCTGGTTTGTTTCACCTCAATGGTCCAGCCAGACCAGCTATCTGCTATTGCAGATAATTCAAGAGCCAAAGACACCTCTAATATTTAAAAACATTTTTGGGTTTGTTTTTTAGATACAGTATGTGCACCAGACACATTTCAGGTTTAGGTTTTGGATCTGGATCTCAATACGTGTTTTGGATATGGATTGATTTTGCCTTTGCCAAAACCACTCGTTCGGATTTTCATTTGGATCTGGATTTTTCTTTTTAAAAAATCATAAAAACAGCTAAAATCACAGGATTCTTTTTGTTCCTACAATATTAACCTCAATAGCATTCATTTCCAGTCTATTCTGTGGGCGGCACAAACACGTGGCATCTCTAGGAGTGGCACTGCAGTGGCAGACAAGGGGGGTGTATGCTCTAACATCCACGCCCCCTTACCGCCACACATCGCCGGCTACTGCTAACATACTGTAATTATCGCACATGCTCTAAAATATGCTATAATTATGGCAAAAGGCAGCTCTTGCGTTAAGAGCTGACTTTTGAGGTGAACCGGCGATACGCGGCGGGTCCTGGCGACTCCCCCCTCCCTCCCTTATCTGGCTAATTTTGCTGCTGCTGCAGGGGGGGCGGCTCTTCTCCTCCCTGCACCCAGAAGATGATTTTCAGTGCAGGGAGGAGGAAGTCACAGGTCCAGGCAGCACAGCGCTGTGCTGCCCGGACACAGATGAGGGGGGGTCGACACGAGTCGGCGGTGGTCTGTGCAGGGAGGCGTGGGTTTCATTAAGAAGCCCATAGGCTTCTATGGGGTATCGCCAGTTTTTGCTGGCGATACCCCCCCCCCCCCCAGCGAAAACCCATTGTGCGGGTTTTGATGCATATCAAAATGCGGTAAAAACCGATAACTGGGTTTTTTCCGCATTTCTGTTTTAGAGAGTCTCCCCCAGGATCAGCTTTATAAATGATGTCTAACAATGCTCCAAAGAACACATCATCGCGAGACAAGAGGTGCAAGATGGAATTATCCTCGTGCTTTCTGCCCACCCTATTGTATGAACAAAACATGCACACTTTTACAAACCAATCATTACATTGACAGGGACTACCACATTTGTGGCTGAAATGATTGGTTTGTTTGGGCCTTTACAAAACAAGCCACCAATGATCTTTCCCTGCACTAACTGGCTCTATATAGGCAAGATTCCTCACCCGATCAATGTGTGGGATTATATTGCATACTTTGCAGTACCCCTGGAATTATATGGTACAATTGGTAGCACCCCATGGATTGCATGGCACAATTGGCAGAACTCTATGAATTTTACTGCACAATTGCCAGCAATGTTGGTGTAAAACAAAAATGTTTAAATAAAGGAGCCCCCTTAGTAGTCCCCCATAGTAGTAGTAGTAGTAGCAGTAGTAGTAGCAGTAGTAGTAGTAGCAGCACCACCACCCCATGAATTATACACCACAAATGGCAGCACTCCATGTATTATATGGTACAATTGGCAGCACCCCATGATTTATAAGGAACACTTGGCAGCACCCTATGAGGGAAATTTACTAAGATGGGAGTTCTATTTCACATGGGATGTTGCTGTGGGCAACCAATCAGATGCTATCTCTTATCTTCTAGAAGGTTCTAAAGAAATAGGAAGTAGATTCCATAGAAGTAGAGCCCATAGTAATATCCCATGTGATTTAGAACTCCCATTTTAGTAACTTTCCCCCATGAATTATATAGCACACTTGGCAGAACCGCTTCTGTAACAAAAAAAAAACAACTTTTTTCTTTAAATTGTAATATTCCTTCATTTTTTTAACTAAAGCAGCTCCTTAGATGTTTTAGCAGCCCCACATGAGCCCCTTGTCACACTACCCCTTGTCACACAGCCCCTTGTCACAGCAACCCATTGTCACACTGTCCTTTGTCACAGCAGCCCCCACAACAGCTCCTTGTCAACAGCCCCTTGTCACACTTCCCTTTGTCACACATTCCCTTATCACAGGAGCCCCTTGTTACACTGCCACTGCCACCTGTCACATTGTCCCTTGTCACACAGCCCCTTGTCCCAGCAGTTCCTAGTCAGCAACCACTTGTCATAGCAGCCCCTTGTCCCACTGCCAGGGTGTCTACAGGTCAATGAAACACATACTGTAGTTCCATATATGATTTGTTTATTTGTCAGAAATAGCTAGCCTATGTACAATTGGCCGATGATAAGTAAAGTAGGATACATATTGATGAGCTCGTATGTCCAAATTGCGCATAAATGTGAGATTGAACGAGGTATTGCCGTTGCGTTTTGAGTGGACAAAGCAAGAGGCCGTAATTGCAGAAACGGAAGATGCTCTTTCACCACGATGTGCTGTGGCAGATAAGTCATTTTCTTTACATACTTGAAGCGGAACTCCTTGCACATGGGTGGCAATTTCATTTGTCGCAATTATGCATGCCAGAACCTCTGCATTTGCTCTGTACTCCGTCTCACCAAACGCCTTAAATGTGATCAGTGGTGCACTTGCGCAGTTCAACCTTGTGCCAGAGGCGATAACAGACACTGCACACATGGCCGAAGGATATGTTTAGAAAGAGCTTGGTGGACCGTTTGTGCCAGAGTAGCGCCACTACGCTGCTGGCTTCTTTAGTAACAGCATTGAAGGGCCTGTGTTGGGATCTATTGTGAACAAAGTTGGGTCATGAGTGGTCTCGTCAGCTTCTTCTCGATTTTGCAAATACATACCCGACATCCTTGGTGGTTTTAGTGGCCCTCCCGAGGGACCTGGCTGCGGAGAAGTGGAGCATGCTCCGTTTTCGTTCTACACACTAGTATTTAGAGCCCCATAACTTCATACCTGGTGATCCGATTCTCTTAATTTTTTTCTTCTCTCAATACCTGTGACTCCACTCTGCTGAAGTTAATGTCAGTTTTGTGATGGATTTCTACTCGGATCCTTGCTCTTCTTTCATAGCATGATGCTGTTTCATGAGTTCAAAGCACAGCTGCATCAATAGTCAATCAATAGTTGTTGCAGGAAAGGGAGGGCCCTTTAAGCCCTTTCGAATGAGCAATCACTCGTGTCCGTGGCACTTGTAGTTTTGGAGCAAAGGATCAAAGTGCTACAAATTGTGCCAAAATTTGTCTGAAACGCGATGACTCACCACCTCAAATAATAAGGCGAATGTTATAGTACCATGCAGTTTTAATGTGCAGGTAACCTTGCTCTGTTGATCGGTACACGTGCGCCGTCCGGCATATGAACGGGGACTGAGTGGCTGGGCGCGTAACGGTACGTTTTTTCATGACATGGAGTGCAGCCTGCATTACCCCCGAGAGTGCAGGAAAGACATGTAATCCATGTAAAAAAAATCAGAATAGTTACTTATGCTTTAAATCAGGGGTAGCCAACTCCAGTCCTCGAGAGCTACCAACAGTTAACGTTTTCCATCTCTCCTCACAGAATCACAAGTGAAGTATTTAGCTCCACCTGTGGATTTTTAAAATGTGTTACTCAGTAATGAGTGCACCTGTGTACATAGGTGCCGATTCTGTGGGTGTGGGTTTTGAGGGCCCGAGCACCCACGGAAATTGATGAGCACCCACCCGCTCAGCGAGGCCCACCCGTCCGTGTCCCACTGCACTCCCCCTCCCTCGTCGCTGGCACAGGTACTGTATGGGCATTTATGTACCTGTACTGTGGGGGCATTTATGTATTTGGCACTGTGGGGCATTTATATTGGAGACAACTGTGCTGCGTAATATAAATCAGTATTATTTTGTGGCTATGCCCCTTTCCCATGAAGCCACTCCCCTATATTTTTGGCTTGAGCACCCACCAGCAAAACCATAAATCGGCACCTATGCCTGTGTACCTGCGTGGTGAGCTGGAAAACGTGTACTGTTGGTAGCTCTCGAGGACTGGAGTTGGCTACCCCTGCTTTAAATCAATGGTACAGTATTCTGGTAATTTCTGGTAATTTTTATGACAAGGTTGGAATTATTCCCGCAATTTTAATACTACAGCATACTGTCAGGTCTCTCTTCTTTTCTTTAAGATGTCAAGATTTCTATCTTTGCAAAATGAAGCATTTTCATGTTACTAATTTAGAATAGAGAAGGGATAATGCATCAGGACCTGTTATGGCTTCTAGCAATTTGGAAGCTGTTTCCCCTGGTTCTGTTTTCACAGTTCATTTTTTTCAATTACATTTTTGAGGTGGTGTTACTTCTGAAACTCAGTTTGCAGCTTATGAATAGTAATAAAACTGTTTTGCTAGTAGCAATTTAAGACAAAGCAGAGGAGATGGACATTTATAGTGCTCAGCGAAACAATTTATTGGAAAACCAGTTGCTGTCAAGACCGCAGAACAATGTTCAGCCTAGAATACTAAAAATAGATATAAATGTGACAGTCTGTGTTAATCATGAATTGCAAAGGGAAGGTCATTTTCTTATTAAGTCTATTTATTATCATTGTTGTTAATATTATCTTTATTGTTCATTGTAAGGTACCACAGTGCTTTGCAGCACTGGACAAAACAGAAATGCAAGTCAGACAAAATAAATGCACATAACAATACCAAGGGTTAGTGGGGTGTGGATCATTAGGTTGACAAATATAAGGTCCACGGCAGTGGCGTAGCGCCCATACCCACCCCCTGCCGCCGCCCCGTCGAGCACCCCCCCCGGCCGCCCCGTCGCCCCGCCGCCTATGCTAACCCACTCCCCCACCCCGCAGTCTTACCTATCGCGCTGGTCCCGGCGGCTCCGTCCGTTCATCTGCTGAGGACCACCACAAAATGGCCGCCACCGTACAGCTGACAGTTTCAGAGAACTGTTTGCTATATGGGGCCGGCCATTTTGTTGTGGTCCTCATCGGAAGAACGGAGCCACCGGGACCAGTCTGCGGGGAATTGGGGGGGGGGGGAGGGTAACTATAGCACCGCAGCCCCCACATGCACAGCGCCCCCCCCGCGGTGGCGGGGGCTGCGGTGCTATAGTTACGCCCCTGGTGCACAGTCTATAGGATGACCACTTTTGGTTGACAGGCAGAGGGTTGACACATGAAAAATGTCAACGTGCATTAGGTCGACATGGTCAAAAGGTCTACACAAGCAAAAGGTTGACATGAAAAAAGGTCGGCATGAGTTTTTCAGTTTTTTTGTGGCTATGTCAACATATGTCAACATGGGCATGGTATTAGTGCACCACGTCTCCCCCACATGGCTCACTACCCTTGAAATGCTTCGGCCAGGGTGCGCTAATAAAGTACAGGTGTGTAAATAATATGTTAAAAAGACATTTATTAAGATAATAAGAAAAAATTACTAAAATAGCAATAGAAAGCTTTAAATATGGCATAGGGATACCACTGTATAAGATCCACAGTATATCAATAGTCACCCACACAGTCTGATGACTGAAGCTTATTCAGTGTCTTGATCTAGAGTGGCCCAGTGGACTCCAAGGAAGAATAAAAACAGTTAATGTCTTGGTTCCTCTTTATCCTGGCTGAATTAGAGATGTGTGTTAATATAGAGAATACATTTGTAGAAAGAAAGTATATATGTGATTTAAAATATACACGACCGCTGCCTATCTACTGTATTTCCAAATTGTGTTGGGATATCCTGTCCCTGTATGTTATCGTTGTGTGTCTGGTCCTTCTAAGAAAATAATATCACACTAGTGTGGTTGTAGCTAGTTTAAAAAAGGGCTATTGCAGCCCAAAACATGTTGGTGAGTGGAGGAGCCATAACCTGCTGGGAGTCTTACCTTTTTTCCATCTGGTACCATCCCTATTCCTATCCGGATTTGGAGTGGAGGTGGAAGGTTCGGGCTGTTTATGGTGCTTTTTACATTTTTCCATGGTTTTTAATTTTTACCTGATACATTGTATGTTGTATTCTTCGTGTCAACGTTTTGGGATTAAAACCTGCTTTTTATGGATGGATGCCTCTGAGAAATTTGTAACCCTGACTTGAGAGGAAGTTGAAAGAAACCATTTGGGGAATATAGGGCCTCATATTGAGGTGAGTTATTGCCCCAAGGGGCCGTGATTTGTTGATGTGTTGCACAGAATCATCCTGGGGATTGATCTATACTGTATGTCCTGAGAGGAAAAGAAACCTTTTTATGAATATATCGCCATTTATTAAGGTCAGTATATTAAAGAAAGGCACACACGGTATCTTGATGTTGGAGGAGTCGGGAGAGTGGTTTTCCACTAAAGAAACCTTTGATATGAACATAGGGCCTTGCTAAAAGATCAGTGTGATTGTCTTTTGGAGAGAGCTGAATGAACATCAATGGATTATGGCTTCACCTCCCCCCAATAATTAAATATCCATTTGAAAAGGTCACTGTAATATTAAAGAGACAGCACCGGATGAAATTCTCCATTTCTTAGAAGTAATCTTTGTTGGGTGTGGTAAACCCAGGAGGACTTCATCGGGCAGCAGTCAAGGGGGCGCATTACCCCTTAAACCACCCATTGTTTTTCATTTTCACATTATTTACTGCCATAGTGCTCAAGATTATTTAATCTGAGCTGCTAGATCTATTAGCATAAGCATGTTATTTGTAGTTATTTGGGCAGGGACTATTAGTGTATTGGTTATCAGCCAATGTTCTTTACATACCTCCCAACATGACCCTCTTTAGGAAGTACAGAATACTCTGTTCCTGGACTTCCTTCTTAATTTATGATTGCCTAGTCACCCCTATTTTGGGGAGTCTTTCAAACTAATGTTCTTCTATACATATCAAATTAATTCTGTAGGGTAAATGTTGTGGTAAATCTTTCCATTAAAACCATCCAGGGCAAAGTTCCAGATTCTTGTTACTTCTTTGGGATCAGAGAAATTTCTTGTTTCCAAAATCAAATAACACATTTAAAAGCAAACAAAAAGAGCAGCAATGCAGACACGTTTATCAAGCTTAAAAGGTCTGTCATGTCAAAGCTATCTTTGTCTTTTTCCTGTGCTTTGGTTATTCATAAGGTGTGTACATACTTGGTGTTTCATGGCACCACCTATATTGTTAATGATATCGACGGTTCTCCCAGACAAACAACATAGCTCATACACACAGAACAATATCATTAATAATAGTGATATCACCAGGTCCTCCTTCTGAGAATGCAGTCGGTTCATGATATATCAAATTAAGTGGAATGCACAGATGACAGGGGGGGGGGGGGGAGTTGTTAACGACTTGTGGGAACGCACATCATTTGTCATTCATGCCATACACACTGGGTAATTTAAACGGTACTTGTGTAGTTTAATGGCGCCACTGCCCACGGATCGCATCGCAATGCATGCAAATCGTATTGCGATTTGCATGCGATCCAATGCGATTTAGCACACCCCCACTATCCACGTGAGCCCGAAGCCTGGCGAGCGCAGCAACCCCTGTGAGGAGATGTGGTATTTGTCCTCCCAATCTGTTCATACCCCCACTATACACGTCGGCGTGGAGTTGATTTTATAAAGTGGGTCGAACACAGAATACCACCGAGCCCGAAGTGTGGGGAGCCCAGCGAGGGGACGCGAAAAATTAGCCGAAGCAAGGCGAGCACAGCTCGTGTATTCCACGTCCGCTCGGGGGGCTCGCTGTGCTCTCCAAGCTTCGGCCTTATTTTCCTTGTGCGCTTGCCACACTTTATAAAATCAACTCCACACCGACATGGATAGTGGGGGTATGAACAGGTTGGGAGGACGCGTACCGCATCCGTTCCCCACGCTTCAGGCTGACATGGATAGTGGGGGTGTGCTAAATCGCATTGGATCGCACGCGATTTGCATGCGATTTTTGTGCGATGAGTTGCGATAGGGGGTGTGCTAAATTGAATCGCATGCGATCCGCGGACAGTGGCGCAGTAAAACTGCACAAGTACCATTTAAACAATATCACTCAGAAGGGACAAAATGCGCAATATAATTTAAGAAACTTGTCCTGTGTGTATGCCCTTCAGGGAGCAGTTGGCCAGCAAGCAATAGTAAGTTTCATAAGAAAAAAACTACAATTAGTAATATGGGGCATATATGTAAGGTGCATTACTTTGTGGCATTATGTGCATAGGATTTGCTATTACTGTGTCTGTGAGTAGTACACATGGTGCGAGATTCAGGCATTTTTACTAAATCACTCAGAAAATGCCTGAAAAATGTATATTGCTTTTTGTGTAGCCCACACAGCGAATTAAATGCACAGCCCCGCCATTCTAAATCTGGCAAAGATTCAGAACGGCCGGTACAGGGGGGATAATTCAGTGCAGTTGCTCAGAAGCTCTTGCACATTTCCCGCATGTGTGGCATGGGCAGATGAGCAGGCCCTTCTAAGCGACTGAATATGCAGCAGAACTGCCCTGGGTTGGAACCCCCCCTCCCCCACTCGTGGCACCCCAGACACCCCTTCTCCACCGGTGGCACCCCTCATTGCCCCCCACCCACCCGCGGCACCCCCGACCCCCATCTGCAAAACTCACTTCTCGGCGTCAGTGGTCCAGTTCCCTTCATCCATCGGCGATAGCAGGGAAAGCAAAAAATAAAATTCAAAATGGCCATGGACAGCTAATCACAGCTTGCTGTGTAATTGACTGACCCCTAGAGCTGTATTTGCCAGCTCGAGATAGGGTGCAGGCAGTCCGACGGCGGAGGAGGCGCAGAGAAGAGCTCCTGAAGAAAAAGTCCTGGGAGGCAGCGGTCAATTCAAAAGAGCTGAAAACGCCACTGCCCCCAGGTGAAGAACACAGATGAAGATGCTGAAGTCCTGGGAGACAGCGGCCATGCAAAAGAGCTTAAAAGGCCGCCAATCCCAGGTGAGGACACCGCAGATTCCCTGAGGGGGCTGGGCCCCCCTGGGTTAAGAAAGAAGAATTACATTTAATAAAATTATTTTAAAACCAGTATTTGTGTTTTTATTTTAATATTTCCTTTACAGGGGGCTATAGGTAACAGCAGGCCTTTAATGCTCCACATGCTGTTACCTGTGGTTCTCCCAAGTACCATTATGTGGGGCAGGCTTGCTGGGACCTCTAATCCTACTGTAAAGGACAATATTACTGTTGAAACCAGCTATCAACCCTGCACCCACTGCCCAGAGGTGCAGGGGATAGCCCCGGGCTTTAGCCCAGGCCTGGGGTGCCCCGGAGAGTGGGGACCCATTTATTTGGGGGTCCCCATCTCCCCATAAACTCCTGTCCTGGGTTGACTAGTTAGGGAGAGTAATGCTTAGGCCACGCGACCCTGCTAAGTGTGTCCCCTGGCTATGGCATTACACCCCCTGCTAGTGAAGCCTGGTTCTGGTCCACAAAATACAATTTTTTCCCCCATATTTCCAGAATCAGGACCGGCCCAAGAGCCCAGTGCTGGTTTCTTGAATATAGGGGGACCTTATGTAATTTTTTCCCATGGTATTTGAAAAAGCAGGACTGTCTCAGAAAGCCCACGGCTGGTAATGCTCATGGTGGGGACTCCATTTTTTTACATTATTTTTCTAATATAGACAAAGAAGATGACACCCCAGGCTTTATTCCAACCCATTATTTAAATTTGAAGTCTTTTTTTTTTTATTTCCATGAAGTCGCTAAACAGAAATCTCTCATGCTGAATCTCCCATTATGATTCTCTGGCACAAATCTCTCTGTGGCCCTTATTCAGATATGATTGCAGTACAAAGTTGTTTGAAAAATGGGCAAAACCATGTGCACTTCAGGTGGGGCAGCTGTAACAAGTGCAGAGAGAGTTCAATTTGGGTGGGGTGTGTTGAAACTGAAATCTAAATTGCAGTGTAAAAATAATGCAGCCAGTATTGCTCATGCTCATGCTAATTCTCCCATTATGAATCGCTGGCACAAATCTCTCCGTGTGTAGGGCCCTTAAGAGACATGAAGATGCTAATTAACGTGAGTAGGAGACACTTTTATGTGAAATAAATAGGAAACAACCTCACCTCCGGTCATACTCCCTCCCGCCCCCAACGATTGGCCTCTGACCTTTGCCTCCTCTACCCTGATCACTGCTTTACATACCCCGAGCTCACAAAGCTTAAAATGGTCACTGAAAACCCACCTATTCCTCAAAGCAAACCCTTGCACTGAATAACCTAGTCCTGAGGCTGCTCCTCCAACCCCCTTGACCATCTCTGCTTTGCTTACATCCTGCCTTCAGGCCACCTCCTGCTTGCTTGCACCTCAGTTGTTGCTTGATTCGCCTCTTCCCACTATATTGTTAGCTCCTTAGTGCAGGGCCATTTTTCCTCTTGTTGTCAAAGCCCTCCTCTTCTTACATTTATTTTACAGCTCTCTCCTGCTACTTACATCTAAGGTGTAGTGTGTATTGAATTGTGGCGCTCTTAGTTACCTGTACTTGATTTTTGTTTTTTATTTATTGTAATGTTGAGTTCTTTCTCCTTGTCCTGATCTGTTGTATGCCCTTTGTACAGCACTGCATAACATGTGGCACCTTATAAATAAAATGTAATAATAAAAATACAGTACTGTATATCCATTACAATGTTATCTTTCAACAACAAAAAATTCAGAGGCCCACCTACATTATATTAAGTTTGTCATGCTTCCATGAGTGAAGAGTATTTGACCGCGTAAAAACCTTTTGTGAAGAATGTAACCCCAAAACCTATATTGAGTGAATACTATATCTAACCTCTTAACTCAGTGGTTCCCAAACTGTGTGCCTAGGCTCCCTGGGGTGCCTCAGGACACTTGCAGGGGTGCCTTGGGTTGGTGGACCAAGATCAATTCATATTATTTATGGCCAATGTACCAGGCAAAACCAGTGCTTGTGGCTGCCAATCATAATATATGTGGACAAATCCTGTCTCTCACCAGATAACTGTGACATATAAACACAATGCACTTTAATATTTGTTTTCTGAATTTCTCGATAAGAAGCATTTGGCCTAGGGGTGCCTTGAAAATATTTTGATGCTCTAGGGTGCCGTGATTCAAAAAAGTTTGGGAACCACTGTCTTAACTGGTCTATATGTGCAATAAGGTGTTCCAGAAATCAAAGATATCTCCTTTTCACATCTTGATTTTCTTCATTCAAATAGAGCAAGAGATCGTCTTTTATATGTCATAAATTGCTTGCAGCAGTATAAAATATGAATTCAGTACTTTTTGCCATATAATCACCAATATGTACTGCTATGAAAGTTAAGCCAGAGGGATCTTATCAAAGAAGCTGTGTTTTATTGTAGACACAAAGAACATGAAAAGTATGAATGAATTAAAAACAAACTGCCCTCAGCTTTCCACTTGGCTGGATTTCTAGATATTCTGACTTGCAAAGGAAAAAGTGGCAGATGTACGTAGAAAAAAAAGATCTTGAATAAAATGCCAGTAGCAATCACATAAAAAACCAACATAGATGGGGCTAGTCACTGTTGCATACACATGTCAAACAGTGGGGATTAATTAAACAAACTAAGTTTTTTTATTTTCATATCTATAAAATATGTATAGGATTCTCTAGGTAGACAATTCCCTAAGCCTTAAACTAAGTGAATAAACTTACTGACTCCCTTATCTTTTATTATGTAAAAGCTGAATTTCAGATTTTGGGTTTGATTTGTATTCACCACACATACAACTGCAGCTCAGTCTTCAGCTCACAAAGCTACCAATTTAACAATAGGAAATACAGCCTTTTAGTACTGCAAATGTTTCTGATGTTTTGTCTTGAACTTGTGCAAATGGATTTCATCTCTTTCCTCTCTTTTTCTCTTGCATTGATGTAGAATAGATGCAACTTCAAAAAAAAATGCAGTCCTATTTTCTGCCCTAGTGCTGTTCTGTTGTAAACATGTGCACAGATTTATATACACTTACACTGTCATGTTCACCAGCAAGCAGTGGCGTAGGTTTGCCACAGTTGCCCAGAGGCAAAAAATATTGGTGCCCCCCACACACACCACATTATGGAGGTTATTCTGATCGGTGCGGCCAAACGTGCGTACGTTCACTATTAACGTACGCTATCCGTACGCGGCCGTTGGGGTTAAGTCCACCCACAACTCAGCCGCATACGTACGGCCAGAAACAACGTCAAAGGGGAGTGGCGTACAATTGAGCGTACGCCAACGTACACGGACGGGCCAGCCCTTACACTCCGACAACTGGCGTACAACAGAGCGTACGCCGCCGTTTACGGACGTCTCTCGCCTGTCTTCCCACCGACTTCTTGCGGAGATCTGAGCGTACGCCAGCTTGCACAGTCGGGTCCCTATTGTTTTCAATGGAAAACTCAGCTTATGTCACCGCTCGTGAGAGTGAGCGTACGTCCGTGTACGCTGGCATACCCTTCACATATATGGACCTGCAAATCTTGCCTTTCAACTCGAATTCTGACAATTGATTAATTAATCTATTTGTTATTCAATTATTGTTTTCTATTAACTCAATTGTCTACCTTAATAAAGACCCTAATAAAACAACATTTTAACCCTCATTACATGTATATTTGTTATGTTCTAATGTGGCATTTTAATCACTATCTATGTGTCCCCATATTGCTGTTACTTTTAAATCAAGTTATGTTGGTGTTTCTGTATATGTACTAAATTATGTCCATAATTAGTTTGTCCAAAATGTGTAACATGTATACCTACCCTGATGTTATGTGTGATGTTTTAATCTAACAACATTAAACATTCATGCATTTTCACTATGTGTGATATTACTCAAAAACACACACATTCACACATCAATCATTACCCCTCACCTCAAATTACAAATATAACTTACATTACACATCTGTATGTACCTACCCTTACAAGCCCTCTAACATATTTATTATTAAAAACACAGGCAATTTATAACACAATATAAACTTTTATTTATAACAAACATAATAAGGGGGGGGGGGGGGGGGATAAAAATAAATTAAATGCGGGCCTCCAGTAGGCCAAAAAGAATTTGCAAATAGAGGAGGGTCAGGAAGATCTCCCGAATAAGGGCTGCCACCTCCTCCTGCTGCTGTTCAGTGTCTGTAGTGAAGGGATAAAAAAAAAAAATTATATATAACATACACAAATGTTTGTTGTATTTGTACATAATAAAAAGTTGTGAGTTATGTGTGAAGGCCACATACATTTTTAAACTACATTGAAGATGGGTCTGCTGTAAACACAGTACTAAAAAATAATATGTTAACACACACATACTGTACATAGTAAATAACATTAATTAAATTACTCCTTCTTGGATGAATGTATGCTGTATCCCAATTGGTAGTTTGGTTTTGGGGGACTCTCCTCTAACCTCACAATTAGGCTGTGCTATTTAAGGGTTATGACATTGTTGTGGCTTAAGCAGTCCTTACTATTTTAAATTTAGGACATTGCTGTACAAATTATAGGCCTACAGCTATGTTTGTAAAGCATGCATCCGCATGGCCTCACACACTATTAACAAAACAATCTCTACATTTATGTTGCACATCATGCTGGGAACTGGAGTTACCCAACACCTGGAGCCACATAACTACCACACCACTAATGTCGGATATCTCATTGGATGTACTGTTATGTCAATTATTCAAGGGGTGAGGCATGGCCACACTCAAAAAAACCACCAAGGGGACCCTTGTTCCTGGAGAAGGACAGGACACACCTCATGGTCGCCCTGCAGTGATATGTTGCAACTAATGTTGATGTTGGATACACATATGTGATTGTTGTGATTGTTTATTTGTAGAAATGTGTAGGTAAACATTAGACACATTATTTACTTACGGCTACTTGAGCCATCCTGCTCGCCGCTGGTTGGGTGTGCGGTGGTTGGGGGGGTCAGGAGCAAGGGGGATGGGATTGGAATTTGGATGCTGGTAGTGGGTGTGAGTGGGGATTGGAGAGGTTTGGGGGTGGGTGGTGGAGAGGTGTAGGGGGGTTGGAAATGGGGTGGGGAGGGGGTAGGGGTGTGGGTGGGGGTAGGGGTGGGGGTGGGGGTTGGGGAGGGGGTGGGGGTTGGGGAGGGGGTGGGGGTGGGGGTTGGGGAGGGGGTGGGGGAAGGGGAGGGGGTGGGGGAAGGGGATGGCGAAATTGGGTGGGCCCCAGCTTGACCCATTGTCTCCTCCTCTTCTTCCTCCTCCTCTTCTTCCTCCTCCTCTTCTTCCTCCTCCTCTTCCTCCTCCTCTTCCTCCTCCTCTTCCTCCTGCTCCTGGGCTGCCTGGTCCCGGGCTGCCTGCTCCCGGGCTTCTATGCGGGCTCTTGCCTGTGCTGAAATGTTCATGTTGATGGCATAGAAATCGAAGATTGGGTTTCATAAAAAAGGGGGAAAGAAAAATTCAC
Source organism: Crinia signifera (assembly GCF_055691185.1). Lineage (NCBI taxonomy): Eukaryota > Metazoa > Chordata > Amphibia > Anura > Myobatrachidae > Crinia > Crinia signifera. The sequence goes on along the minus strand of NC_139221.1, from coordinate 146,289,113 downwards.
ATTAGTCATGCTCATAACCTTCCAAATTATCATTGCTGTTATATTTCAGACATTTATCATGCAAACTAATTGATATGCTACACCCAAAAACTGAGCAACTACTTAAACCCCCCCCTATACACCCATATACACCCCCTATACACCCCCTATACACCCCATATACACCCATATACACCCCCTATACACCCCATATACACCCCATATACACCCCCTATACACCCATATACACCCCCTATACACCCCCTATACACCCCATATACACCCATATACACCCCCTATACACCCCCTATACACCCCCTATACACCCCCTATACACCCATATACACCCCATATACACCCCATATACACCCCATATACACCCATATACACCCATATACACCCCATATACACCCACATACTCAGGAACATATTTATAAAAAGTACAGAAAACATTTGCAAAAAAACGCAGACATACTAGTAATAAAAACTTACATCGGGCAATATGGCGGCGAAGTGTGCAAAGCAACACTGGCTGCCGCCGGCGCAGGTCAGACCAGCGCCGCTCAACTTGCCCCAGGCTTCTGCGGACGCCGGTCGTGGAGTATATTAGGCGGCGGGCAGCAGTATACGCCCGCCGCTTGTCCATATTCGAGACATATGGGCCCCTGGGCCCCAGGTGACGGTCCATGACCTCAACCAAGGCCAACAGCTCCTGGGTCGAAAACGGCCTAGCCCTGGTTGAAGTCATAGTGGCAATGGCGCAGTTAATAATTGCAGGTACATATATCACTTTTGGTGCTTGCTGATTGGTCTAAAAAATTGTTTGTTTGGTATTAACTTTATTAATCCTTCTTACATTAACAAACTGGATGCGAATAGAAACTTACGCGGACCGTTCCGATATACACAGACCAAAACCAACAGCATGCATTCAATGTATAGAGAGGAACTGTATATACAGTGTGCGAAAAATAATACACGCAACCGTCTACTAATAAATACGCTGCTTAAAGGGGGCACAATACACCGTTTTCCATGGAGAGACATACTGTATATACAGTGTGCGAAAAATAATACACGCAACCGTCTACTTATAAATACGCTGCTTAAAGGGGCACAATGCAACATATTGGTGTATGACAATTTCATACTCATTACATATGCAAGGAAAGCATTATAACGTGATGTTTTGAAATGTGACTCACAAAGCATACACGAACTCCAACAGATACCAGCTGACAACACTCATCATTGGAATGACAGCTGCACACATTTCACGATGTAGCACACAATGCTCCACAACCTGTGTATGTGCATATACAGGTGATTGATCAGGTGCGTTGAGACCTGCGTAATTTAAGCGGCAATTATCGGCGGGAAATATCGGCGTAAATGAGCAAATACATTGCGGGGAAAAATATACGCCCCCTTGTTCATGGCGGGAGATTAACATATAAATATTCAGTCAGATGCAGGCCACAATTGCTGCAAACATGTCTAGTTCAGACGATTCCGCAGCTGAGGACGCTCTCCAGAGAGCAAGAGCAGAATCCTTGCTTGAAAGGTTGAGGCAGAGGGAGCAGGAGAGGACAAGGAGGACCCAAGACCAAGCGGGCCCCTCAGTAACAGGCCCTGTTCAACCTCCACCAGCTCCACAAGGGCCAAGCAACCAGCCAGAACAAGAGGTTGCATCTCTCCAAACAGGTGTGACCCAGCAGGTGCATGGTGAGAGAACTGGGGCCACCAGAAAACAAGCTGCAACATCGAGGGTGAGGACTGAGCAGGATACCACCACCAGAAAGAGAAACCCTGCATTTGTAGAGGCCAAATTGCGAATTCTAGTGCCCAGGGCACGCAAATGGATAGAATTGGCACCCAGGAAGCCGGGTGCCAGTGCAAGGAGAAACCTTTGGGACAAGATCACAGAGGAAGTGAACCAGGTGTCACCAGTGGTCAGAGATTGGCTAGCGGTGAAGAAAAGGTTAGTGTGTTTGTCAGGGCTATTTTTCAGCAGCCTCCAGCAGGAACTGAGGCCCTTATTCTAGTTCACTCAGACAAAATATTTCTTAGATGGACAAAACCATATGCACTGCAGGTGAGGCAGGTGTTACTTGTGCAGAAATAATCAGATTTGGGTGGGCTTTTACATCTGCATCACCTGCAGTGCACATGGTTTTGTCCATCTAAGAAATATTTGGCCAGAAAGAGTGAACTAGAATAAGGGACTCAGTTCCTACTGGAGCCTGCTGAAAAATAGCCCTGGTGTTTGTCCCCCTGATAATGTCATATGTGTGTACATATGTTACATGTATGTTTTGAGAATAATAGAAAGGTGTGTTTGTAGATAGTGCTACACTTCAATGTCACATGTGAACACAACCATGTCTAATAACCCACATTGATATATGAAACATGCACCATTGGTGTGATGTGAGGTTATGGGCACAGTTCTGCTCATGTTAAGTATGTGATGGGACAAGAGAAAGTGTGTTTTTGAAAGAGTTGTTGTAACATGTTCCATATGATGCTACTGAAACAAGAATGACCAAACTGTGCACATGTAGCTGGTGAGAAACTACACATCCCAGTATGCCATCCCATAGTTAAATTACTCCATAATAAGCACATTGTCAAGCTATGGTGGAATGTGTAGTCAGGGCCGGCAATAGAAATCTTGGGGCCCTGTACACTGTTATTTCTGCCCCCCCCCCCCCCCCAACGTAATCCCAAACCCACACAACCGCCCGGATCCACTGGGGCCTTTCTGACTTCAGTTGGGGACTTGTCTTCTCCAACTGTCCCGTCGTGCTAAGCCTCCATCTCCTGCTGCGACAAGAAGGCACTAGGCAGGGCAGGAGGCAGCCACAGCACAGAGTGCAGAGCAGATTTCACAATGGGGCCGTGCATGCACAGTGCACTGCAGACAGGAGACAGCCGACTCAGCCTCCGAGCGCTGAGCGGCTACTGCCTGCACTGTACGCGCGGACGGTCACGGACACTAGTCTCCAGTCCATACACACTCACACAGCAGCCGGAGAGACCCGGTGGAAGCATACACTTCAGTCTCTTAATATAAGCCTCTGTCACTTAAACAAAAAAATACACACACCTGTCAATAAACACATTCACCTCATATACTTAAACACCCAATATAAATTAAAGACTCCTCCCCGCGCCCCCCATGCCATGGACCACATGCACCACCCATATTGTACAGCACTCACCAGAGCCGGCCCTAGCCAATTTGATGCTCTAGGCAAAATTTTGGCTGGTGCCCCCTAGCACTACCACTAATTCCGCTTCTGATCCAGCACCCCTCTCCCAGCACAGCAACCATCACATATCAGCATAGATCATTGTTTCCGATTCTGTGGGTGCTCAAGGGCCCGAGCACCCACAGGAATTAATGAGCACCCACATGCCCGTAACTCCAGAGTCCCAATGCCGGGCCACTGTATTCGCTTGTTGAGCCTTTCAACAGGCTTGAGCACCCATCAGCAAAAACATAAATCGGCACCTCTGGTACAGATCACAGCAGCAGCCAGCAACACCTACTGGCAAATCTATAAGAGGTGCAAGGTGTGCGGTGGACACAGGGCCCAAACACTGTACACCCATTTTCCAATGAATCACGTATGTGCAATAAAGGTGTCCTCTGGAGCATGGCACCATGTCTCGGAGACCTGTGCATGTGCAGTAGACTCTGGCACAATTCCAGAGTCTACTGCAGTGACGCAGAGGAGGGTGCCCAATCAGAGCTGCACACACCCCCTACTCTCTTAAAGCATCTTTGCTGGAGCAGGAGAATAACCAGGGAGTGTTGGCGCCTGCTTGGGGCAGGTGGCTGATGTCACATGAATTTGGCCATCTCCAGCCAAGATAAAAGTCAGTCTAGACTGACTTTTTATCTGTGAATGGGGAAAAAATGATTTTTTGCTTGTGCGGATGCATGCGAGGAGATGTGTAAGCATAAACATCCCCTCACATGCAAATTCAGGGTTTCGCGTGAGGTGGGGAGGCAGGTGTTCGGCCAGGCGGTGATTACCTGGTTGCTAGGCTGTGAACATACGCAAACAGGTCTGAATCAGACCGTTTGGTTTTAGTGCATCCAGAGAAAAAGACAATAGGCTGCACTCTTCACACTGTATTTGAAGTGCAACAGCGTACTTTGATGTCGACATTACGTTTCAAGGCATGGAAGCCTAAAGAAATTAGGACATGTGGCAAGTGAAGTGTGTAACATAAAAATACAGACAGAGCCTGTGCAAGTGCAGAGAGAAAAAGGTGGTCCCTCACACACACACACTACTCTCTGTTCCCCCAGTCCCTACACATGACAGTGCACACATTACCTTCTGCTCCAGTCAGTGACCTCAGGAGACAGCCACTGGAAAAAGGATCAGCACTGCAGCAGCCAAGACTGACTGCACTCTGTGTCCGGCCCCAGGCAAAGTCGGGGGCGTGGCCTAATCGCGAGCACATGTGGCCACGCCCCTTTTAGAAAAACTACCCTAATGTGTTTGCCTTCTTAAATTAGTGTTCGGAGAGGTATAAGAGCGAGGTGAGCAGGCACAGCCCGGGGTTCCAGTGCTCAGCAGCCTCCCCAACAGGCACAAAGTGAGTGTTCCTGTTCCCCACTCAGGAGGATATCTATATGCCGAGGCGCACTCACACAAATATGCATCACCCGGCCGCTGCACTGGAGGAAAGTGTGTCACTCTGCTTGGGAAGTCCCTGGATTGGAAGGAGCTCCTGCTCCATTCAGCGTGCATATTCAGACTCCGCCCCGCTCTCCCCAGCCCAGCTCTGAGCTCTGTGACTTGACTACTGTCTGTTTAGGATACAGGACGTGTAGTCACACGGGTGGGGGCGGGGCAGCACGCACAGTAGACGGCAGTGGTGTAACACAGCTTATAGACGGGCCCCGGCCAGGGCAGGTCTCTGGGGCCCTTCAGATCGCCGGGGCCCGTCACACATGTCCCCCTTGACCCCCCCCTGTCGCCGGCCCTGTGTGTAGTTTCACAACAGGTGGAGGTGCATAATTTGGCCATGGATGATGTCATTTCTGCATAGTGATGTATGTATGTGCATTTAGTGGCCTAATGAATGAGATGAGACACTGAAATGCCTCCTAATGGAGACATTAATGTGTGTGTGGGACACATATGGCTAAAAAACATAAGATCACCCACACTAGGAAATGTCACGTAGCTAGGGGTACCACCTAGTCCCTTTAATTCCGGACACATATTAATTACACAGGTTCTGTGGCTGGCTGACTTCAAGACTCCACTTCACCTAATTTTAAACTGCCACAGAACCTGTGTAATTAACATGTGTCCGGAATTAAAGGGACTAGGTGGTAACCCTACACGTAGCACAGTGGTGCACATATCTCATGGTGATATTTGTATTTTTAAACTTGTAGGTGGACTGACTTCAAAACGGCAATGAAGAGGAAGATGACTGACCGGTACAACCACAGCATGTCCACCGGGAGAGGGCCTATGCCCGATCATTTGGAGTATACCCCCCTGGAGCAGGACGCCTTGGACGTCATTGATGTGGGCGAGGTCAGCGGGATCTCCAATATGGACAGTGAGCTCCCGGCGGAGGTCTTTGCTGCTGCTTTTGATGGTAAGTCACAGTAATGCATTGTATTTTGAAAGATATTTTTTAGTGCGTATGTGATGGTGACATTGTTTTCAATGATTATCCTAGCAGAAGCAGAAACCCTGGATGCACCGGCAGCATCTTCCTCTGCAGAGCCACAGGTGGAGCAAGTGGTCCAGCCTCCACCAAGACGTCGCCCCCAGCCCCAGCCACAGGAGACATGGGATGAGAGCGTGTTGGTGATGCTGGAGAGGATCGAGCAGCAAGGGGTGGATGCTGCGATCCGTCAACAGCAGGTGGCGGAATTTCTGGCGGAGTGGAAGGCCACAAACAGGCTGCAGTGTGAGGCCTTGAACCGCATTAATGACACTCTGGCGGCTGGCATGCAAAGCATTGGCCAACACCTCAGCCGCCAGAATGAACTTCTTGCGGAGCAGCTGACCACCGCCAGGTCCCTAAGGGACCATCCCCCATCTGCTGGCCCACCATAAGCTGCTCCCCAACCTTCCACCTCTGCTGACCCTCCTGTGTCCACTAGGGGAAGACGCCGCAAGCCAGCTGAGCCAAAGGCCCCTGTCCCCAAGGCCCCATCTAAAAGGGGAAAAAAAGGGCCCAAATAATGAGACCTGGTTCACTTCCTCTGTGGTTGGACCCCAAATGTTTAAATTGCACTGGACATCCACTTCCTGAGTTGGCCATCTATCCATTTGCGTGCCATGGGCATTAAAGTTCGTATTTTGACCTCTACAAATGCAGGATAAATTTTTGGTGGTGTGTATCTTGCTTAGTATTCACCCTGGTTGTTGCAGTACGTATTCTGGTGTCCCCATTTCTTTCACCATTGCATTTGCAGGGTAACACATGTTTGGAGATATGCAACCTCTTGTTCTGGCTGTTTTTTTATTTTTGTGTCTATTTTATTTGTTTATTTGATTTCTGACATTAAAGTGTGAAATAAGCTGTGATGCTGAACAGCAAATAAATTTATTTTACCAATTAAATCAAAATTGTGGTATGTGTAATTTCTTGTGTGAAACAAATACTAGATTTATGTGTACTTACTGACCAGGGTATTTTTGAACATTTGTTGAAGTGTGGTAGAAGTTTCCCATGTGTAACCCTCTCCATGGCCATTCCCATGTTCCTATCCAACTTTTCCCTGCTAATTAGTTTGTGTCAGCACATGTGCAGAGCAACTTAATAGGTGAGAAAGCAGTTTGTGTGCAGGTGAGGTAGCTCCTACAGTAGTAGGTAAAAGCAGGTCCAGAACAATGCTTTCCTCATGGAGTGGGTGAGGCAGACAAACAAGGGTGAAAAGGTAAATTTGTGTAGGAATGCATATGTGTCCTCCCTAAAAAAAGATGTGTGAATGGGCCAAACATGATAAAATTGCTTGTGAACAAACATGTATAACTTTTTAAATATATATGATTTTACAGTGTCATAAGCAGATGTAGGAATCCTTTGTTAGAGAGATGTGAGTGCAATAATGTGATTGGTGGCATCTTACATCCAGAGTGTAGTCAAATCCAATTCATAGCAGATGAGATAGTGGTACAGTTCTGTATTTTGGGTACTATACAAAGATTGTGTGCTAAATAGTAGGCATGGGCTTAAAACATTGCTGAAACATCCTTTGTAGGTGTTAGATGTGGTTTATGTTATTGTATCCTAAATACAAAACCTATGTTTGTATTAGAGTGAACACGTTGACACATGTCGACTTGTGTAGATTGAGTGTGCTACTGTGTAAAGTCTATGAAAGCACGTAGTGAATGTGTCTAACTGTTTAGCAAATACCTACCTTAGCATATATAAGCAGGTCTTAAAAAGATTCTTACCTTAAATTAAACAAACCTTTAAATGTAGAGAAGTATAGAAAGATAAGCTTCCAATGTGTTTGAGTGCTGTGTGTGGCTTGCAGGTAGTGAAATCATGGTTTGGACTTAATAGACTGCAGCATTGCTTATTACATTCAGGTGTATGTGTTAGAGTAGGAATCAGCGTTAATTAGCAAACTCAGGCGCACGCTGGCATGCGGTATCTGTAGGGGTGGTCTGAGCTGGCGGTTGGCGGCCGCCTGTCTGGTGTCCGAAATGAAAGGTGCTTTAGGCGATCGTGCGGTAGTAGCACCGCTCATTTTTGGTGCACACCCCCGTGTACGCCCATATTTACGCCCATTTTCCCTCATTATTTCGGCCGCTCCCCTCAACACGCCCCTATGCCGCCCCCAATACCCGTACACTCGCGTACAGGTTTTTTCGCACGTAGAGACCCGTCCGTAAGCGTTGGTGAGTGTTCGCGCCTGCGCATTAGCGAATCTGCGCATGCGCAGATCATGAAAAACCCCAGAACGTACGCGTACGGCCCGGCCGCACCAACCAGAATAAGGCCCTATATGTATGTAGGGACACAGAAGGTCTATTCAACGTTTTGGATGTCACTCTTGTATCAAGACAAGAATGTTCTTGTCTTGATAAAGCAGTATGATTGGTGCAAGGGGGTGTAAAACCGGTCGTGGGCTGGTCCGTGGGCTGCGGTATAAATGCAATTGTATTCCAAATGGTGGGTGTCCGAATGGAGAGTCACCAACGCGTAACTCTAAAATATCTTTTAATTATGTTTTAATAAACTTTATTTTATTGTTTAGTGACACCTGTTGCATGTGTTTTAGATTTAGCGCAGTTTTACACCCCCTTGCACCAGTTTTCCGTTTTTGGGTTTGACACCCCTACATATTTAACTGCAGTTCAACAATACCACTCCCTCCTATGTGCCTTCACAGGACACCTAGTGTCCTAACCTCTTTTATAAAGCAGTATGATGTCTGTTGCCCTGCAAAGAGGGGGAGTTAGCCACAGAAGCAATATAAAGCAGGGGAGAATAGGTGCCCCTTTGGGAGCAGGAGCCCGGCAGCTGATGACTCCATTGCCTCCCAGAGTTACGCTTTGCCGGCTAGTAATAATGACCATTTCAGTTACAGTATTTGTAAATTATTTCAACAAAATTATATTATTGTATACACAATACTTTGATTTCATCCTGGTTTCTTTGTTGCATGATAAAGTATTAGACTGAGGGCCTGATTCATGTTTGTAAGCAAAGGGGAAAAAAATGAAAAAAAAACACAATTGCGCAAAACCAAAGCAACATGTGTAGGGATATTTTAATTTCAGTGGGTTATATTTTTTGGGTGCATGGTAAATACTGCCTATTTTAGCATGAAGCCCACAAATGTTAGACAGACTTATTTTTACACTCATACCTCCCAACATGACCCTCTCCAGGAGGGACACAATGCTCTGTTTGGAGATGGTCATGTTGGGAGGTATGTAGACTGCAATTTAGATTTCAGTTTGAACACACCCCACCCAAATCTAATGCTCTCTGACCATCTGCCCCACCTGCAGTGCAACATGATTTGCCCAGTTCAACTAGGTCAGTTGTTTCTTTTTGTACTTTGCTTACACACATGAATCAAGCCCTAGGTGAAGAACTTCATGTTTTCTTGAAATACATCTCTAAAGCTGTGTAAGCACAGTGTGATTTTGGCTATGGATGATTTTGACTATGTGATTTCCCTTGAACCCCCCCAGAGCCCATAACCATACAATCTTGATAATCTTCACTTGCAACTTTGACTATGCTTTTTGGCCTATGGACAAATACATAAAAGCAACATAATCAAAATTGCCTTGCCTGCACAGTCTATGTATCTAAGCCAGGGCTGGGCAACAACCCTCCAGATGTTAAGGAACTACACATCCAAGCATGCCTTGCATCAGTTTCAGCATGGCCACATAGCAATACTAATGCAAAGCATCCTGGGATGTGTAGTTCATCAACATCTGGAGGGCCGGTGTTGCCCAGCCCTGATCTAAGCGATACTAACCTCACGGGGCTTCTCATTGCTGTAACAAGAAGGGGAAACACTGTGAGATTTTGGCTAACTTTCTATACCATTTTGACTATATAATCAAAATTGTAAGCCAAAATCACAACATACTTCACCACATACAGTAGGTGATTAGCAAACTGCCTAACCCCACTTCTAAGCACCGTTCTAAGCACTCCAAACATAGGCAACTCCCAATTTTGGAAACCATCTGTGTGCAGTAGCTTTGTGTCTACTGTGCACCATGATTTGCAAATGTAGCTACATGTTTTAATTGCCAGCTTAGGCAATTGGAAAGTATATAATCTATATTTATGTCTAGTGTCAGTGACACACTGCCATCTGCTGGCAGATAGTGGAACTACATCTCTTTCTTACACAAAAACAGAAGGTAGCAGACTAGCTTTCGAAGCTTTTGGTTCAAGCAGACTTACTAGTATGTAATATTTGCAATGATGCACTTTGCTTTGTGGGCCAGTGTAGAAGTGCGATTACACTCCTCTTTAGGCTAAGCATTTGTATGGTATATGCTTAATAAATGTTTAAATAACAAGTACTGTTCTAAGGTGAAGGATGAAAACATAGCCCAGACATATTAGGAAGTTATTTTATTTATTTGTTTTAATATTCAGATTTGTTTGAGAGGGGATCTGAGAAACCCCCAATAAGGAACATGTGTTTTAAGATAATGGAAAGCTTTATAATATTTGTTTTGAATGCGGTATGTTTTGTCAATATTCAGTAAAGGCCCCCATACACCTGAAAGACATTGCACCCAATCATACAATCTTGAGGGCTTGTATGCAGATTGTTTGCACATCGTGCGAACACAATCATACAATGCGCGGTAATGTAGGTTGGTCCTCTGATCAGACGTGCTGCATCAGTTGATCAGTTGGGATTGGGAGCCAATTGCATATGCTTTAAAGCACATGCAATTGGTCATTTGATGGCTCATACAACAAGCATAATTTGTGTGGCAGTTTTCAGACAAGTTAGGGGCATACAATCGATTGTGAGAAGACCAGTCGCATGCAGCAGCTGAATTATATGATGGATTGTACGATGGATTGTGAGCACATTGTGTGTCCAAAAACCACCAAGGACTGCTGGGAAACACAATCATAATAGTAAGCAGGTCTTTCTGGTGTATGGCTACCTTAACTCAGCATTAAAATCTTAACATGCAGCATGTTTGTATTGACGACCGTGCTGACATTAACACTGATGAAATGTCGACAGGCTCATAGGGCCAAATGTAATAGGGTGAGAGTTTCAGAAAGTGAGAGATTTTGGGAGAGTTTTCCCCTTTTTTTAAAGCAGCAATCAATTACACTGCAAAACCAGGTTGATTTTGCCATGTGAATGATTGCTGCTTTAAAAAACATGGGAAAACTCTACCAAAATCTCTCACTTTCTGAAACTCTCACCCTATTACATTTGGCCCATAATGTCTACTAAACAGTTATGCGACAATGATTTACCTTTGATGAGCACTGGCAGTGTCAAGTGACCCCCTCCCCCGCCCCATTCTACCCTTGTGCTGAGATCAGCAGTAGTGCTCAAAGGGGAAATTCACTTCTCCTCTTGCACCAGATTTTCACTACCCCGTTCAGAGCATGCATTTTAGAATGCCATTGGAAGAGACTACTTCTGTACATACTGTACCTGCTCTGATGCTGGAGCAAAGGAGAGAACGGGTATAAACGTATTGTATACATAGAATGGATATCCTCTGAAAACGTAAGGGAATGGAGCAACAGGCATGGTCACATGGAGTGCAACCATGTGAGCAAAAGGTTAGTGGGCTGCAGTCACACCCCAGTTGACCACACCAGGCCGACACTGTTTGATTATGGAGGCTTTGGAAAATGGTGCAGTAGGTAGACATGCATCTTAGAGTACACACAGAGGACCATATACATGCAACTGTGCAAATCGAAAGTGGATGCTGTTAATGTGAAGACTTGCACTTTTGCAGCAATCTTTTATAGACATAAAAGTATACAATAAAGTATACATATCCTATGTCGTAATTATGTTATGGATCATGAGAAAGCAGGCAAATTGTTGTAATTACCAGCATGCTAATCTGCAATTTACTCCAGCTGCATTGTTCATTTTTTACCAGGAGACTTGGAGTCTGGAAGATTTCTGTGTGACCCTATTGGCCTGCCAGCAAATGATCCACTAGACAGATACTGTACACATATATCCTCATACAAGAAACAAAGGGGGTTCGACAGGAGAATGTCTGCGCCTGGGATTGCTGCTGTGTGTATGTTCTGTGGGTCACTATACGCCCACTCCTACAGTACACCAAAACAAAAATGAAAATACACTGTAGCGCTATCCCCTAATCAAATTCTAGTTTGACACAAGTAGGTCTAAAGTGTTGCTTGTAGCCAATTGGATAGTGTGTTCTCTCCAACCAATCTCCAAGGTAACACTCAAAGAACCCTACTGACCTCTATTGGGGTCCCTATGTTCACATAAGGGTATCTTTATATTTCCTCCGACCGACACAGCTCTTCCTAGTTCCGCTGACACCTTGTATTAAATCCTCAATTATTGAAAAATGACCTGTATGCAAGGCCCTATTTGCACGTAAAGGTTTCTTTTACTCCAAACATCCAAAACACTTGACACTCAATTTTGATCAAACATATGGACATCAGAGATCCTATGGACAACCACTCACCTCAAAGTGAGGCCCTATGTTCACCAAAAGGTTTCTTTTGGTCTTTGCCCAGCAACAGAGAATGTCATCAACCAGGATACTCCGTAAAAAAGGTGTTTATTCCAAGTAAAAACAGACAATAAAACAAGCATTAAAAATTACACACAGATGTGTGAGACCCAAAAACCACACTCCCTCCCTGCATCCGGAACAGGGTGAAAGGTGTTGCTTAGATGGAAAAAATGAAGCAATGGTCTCACCATCAGATGTGTCCCCTCCTCCTCCCTACCGACGCGTTTCAGGCTTCCTATTGAGCCCTTTTTCAAGGTGTGAGTGCAGGATTATAATTGGGGGGTTCATATATATAGATAGATATATATATAGATATATATATATCTATATATATATCTATCTATATATATATATACAGTGTAGTAAATCAGCAGCACTCAGGAGGCTTCATACAGCGTTAGGTAAATAAAGACACTGAACTCTGATAGAGTTAAATCGACATTTCGAGAAGTTAATTTTTTTATCAAGACATAAAAAAGGCAAAGACATACTTACATATATAGATGAACAAGTGGAACAACACCCGGTGCACCCATCTCGTGTCCAGCTCCCCGGCGGAGACCCAATGATGTCAATGACGAGACCCAGTGCTGATGCACCCGGCGTCTCCAGGGGGTGTGGTTATCCCTCCGTGTACCATCACCTAGGTGATCAAAATAAACAAATACAATTATGGACTGTAAGGCAGTAGGGCGGCAGCGTTATAGACCAGCGCTGCTCGGATTCTGTATTCATACATAGCCATTGTCTCTTTAAATTTGCGGATTGTTTTGCCTATATATAAAAGACGACAAGGGCATTTAATAATATAGTAAATTATGTATTTGCTGGTACAAGTCAAAGGGAAATTGATTTTGTTTTTAATTCCAGATCCCGGGTGGAAGAAAAAATTGCCAGTCTCAAGGTTGCTGCAAGTCATACATCCCAAACATTTGTAGTTTCCATTCTTGCACCTTGATGATGTTGAATCCAGAGATGTCATTGTGGACAACTTGATCATTTATGTTCTTGCTGCATCTATATGAGGGCAGGATTTTGCTGTATTTTAATGATGGCAAATTTTTATCTGTAGTCACCATTGCCCACATCGATCCTGCAGCTTTCATTAAATGTTCACTGTTTGTAGAGTAATTTTGTGTCCAATTCTATTCTCATTTGTTTTGCAGGAAGTGGACAAAGCAACATTTCTATCCCTACTTAATACTATCTCTTTGGTTTACTTCAACAATTTCCACGGATACCCTCTTGCAAGGATATTTTTTGCCATCATATTGATTTCCTCCTCAGCCTCCTTCTTAGATGAACAAACACGTACAGCTTGAAGGAACTGTGAATAGGGTAAACCCTATTTGAGTGCTGGGGGATGATGGCTACTGACTAGCAGTAGAGTGTTTCTATCCGTTCGCTTATGGTAAACTGAAGTATGTAGGAGATTATCTTCGGTGACCGTTATCAGAACATCCAAAAAGTATATAGATTCATTGCTGGATTGAAATGTAAATTTGAAATCGGGATCCATCAAGTTGATCGAATTCATGATTTCTTTGAATTCCAAACTCGTCCTGTCCCAATGGAGTACGATGTCATCGATGTATCGATAAAAGGCTTTGATTTTATTAGTCACCTTGGGATCTGAAAAGAACATATATCTTTCAACCTCATGCATAAAGATATTGGTGAAGCTGGAGGCCACACAAGACCCCATTGCAACGCCAGAGCATTGTATGTACAATTGACTATTAAATATAAAATTATTTCTTGATAACGCCAGGTCCAACAATTGTATGAAAAGGTGTATATCTGGACCATTGTAGATGCCGCTGGCTGTAACCGCTCTTCTTACTGCTTCAATGCCTCTTTGTAGTGGTATACTGGTATACAGTGATACCCCATCGACTGTACATAATAGGAGCTTTTTTGGAAGTGGTGATAGTGCTTGTAGAGGTAATAAAAGAGAGGTTGTATCTTTAAAATAGGTAACTTGTCTTTGTACAATGTACAGCTGTATAAAACAGGAAGTCTCGAGCAGATATAATCGGCCGACCAGGAGGTTTCACTGCATCTTTTTGAAGTTTGGGCAATGTGTACAAAATCGGGACTTTAGGATGGTCCTTAGATAGGGCCTCCTTGATGTCATTTGCAATAAGGCCACATGCAAGTCCTTCCTCTAGCAGTGTATCCAATTATATTTTAAATTGGGTTGTTGGGTCCATTTGTAAAGGACCATAAACATTAACATCTGCTAGTTGGTGATACATTTCTTGTTTGTAATCCACAATATTTTGAACAACAATACCACCTCCTTTATCCGCAGAGTGGATAGTGATATCCTCATAGGATTTTAAGTTTTGCGAAGCCCGTTGTTCTTCTTTGGACCAATTTTGAACTGTGGTGGTACAAGTCTCTTGAATAATATTTTCCATATAATTTGTGAAGCTCCTGATAGCGCAATTAGTTGAAGGTGGGTCAAATGTTGACTTTTTTGACATTTTAGGCATATTAGATGGATTGGCAGTAGGGCCAAATTGTTCTCTTAAACGCAATCTTCTGCAAAATTTGTACAGATTTACTTGGCTTTTAAATTAATCCGGTGTATGAGTTGGGACAAAAGAGAGGCCCTTATTTAATACACTTATCTCTGCTGTTGTTAAGACTGTTGTGGATAAATTAAAGACTACAGTATGTTCTCTTTGTATATTTGCTCTTTGGTCTCCCTGGCCCACTGGCCTCCACACCTAGTTATTTTTCTTTTGGACGGGCTAGCTTGCCTTGTGTGGTTATCCCTAAAGGGGGTCTTCTGGCACATTACATATGGTATCACTGTATTAGTCTCTAACAAAGTGATTTTTTTCTACTAACCGTGGAGTGATGACTATTTTTTGCCTAGTGCAAAATATGTGTTGTATATTCATATTACCAGCAGGGCACCCGGGACGCTGTTTATAATTCATCCAGAGTGCCATACATACACACATACACACACACACACACACACACACAAACACATACATTCACACGTAGCATGCATCCACATACATAGCATACTCACACCATGTACATACAGAGAAAATGGGTCTAGAGTAGGTAGAGTGGGGTAGTGCCTGTGTGCTGTCTACACAGGCTGCCTACTGGTAGAGGGATGCCGCCCTCAACAGGTTAACAAGAAAAAGAAGAACCATAGGTGCCAGTGTACACAAAAAAACTAACAACACTTTAATGAACAATAAAATTATTTGCATGCATGCAAGAATAACATAAAATATAAAAATTGAACCAATATACATTTATACAGTAAAATTGACCGTCATGAATAATGTGCTTTGATCAATCCTGAATGTTTGCACAATTTAAACAGCTTAGTTGTCAGTCCCAGAAATACGTGTGTGTCCACAAGGTTTTTTTTTTTTTTTTTGTTTTTTTTTTAATGTTTTTATTTGCATATAAAAAAAAAGAAGACATACAAGAACAAACATACAAACACATCACATATTAACATACATAGTATACGACCTTGTAAGGCATTCTCAATTCCTGCTTGATTAGCCGTTATATACAGCACGGCCCTAAATTCATGCATATTAACCGTCCCTTTGCAAACTTCTTTAATATTGATTAGTTTGGTTCCATTTAAATTACCCTACCACACCTTCCAATTTGAAGTCTGATCTACCTCCCCCTTTTTTTTTTTTTTTAATATTAAAAATAAAATTTATTCATGTTAATGTATTGTATTGTCATTCTTAACCCTAGAAGATCAGGTCTATTACTTCATATAAGTTCATTGTTAAGACTCAGCAAAATTCTACCTACTCGTATTTGTGACAGCTCTATATTACATTAGCTTTAAGTGTTAACCATTTGTGCCATATTCTGTTAAATTTAGATAAACAACTTCTACTTTTATACACATATCTCTCGTGCTTTATTGTGAATTTGACTATTGCCCTCCATTCTTCTATTCTTGGACCATTTTTTGCAAGCCAATTTCTGGCTATAATAACTTTGGCCAGTGAACACATATTATTAATAAACATTTTAGTGAATTTATCCATGCCATCACCTTCCCTTATATTCAACAGACAACACTTAGGGGTGAGGGTCTGTCCCTCTATTCCAACTTCAATTAATTCCCTTTTCACCTCTGACCAAAATTCTTGCAAAGTGCGACAATCCCACATCAAATGGATAAAAGTGCCCGGTGCATTACCACATTTAGGGCATATATCCTCCCTCATGGCTCCAAATTTTACAAGCCTCCCAGTCGAATAATATGCCCTGTGCATAATAAATAATTGTATTTGCTGCGTCTTAACTGAACTTGTCGATTTTGGAATTATTGCAAGGGTGCTTCTCCATTCCTCATTAGATATATCCCCCAGATCTTTTTCCCACCCGTCTTTTACTCTGTTTAGACCATTTTTATGTTTTTCCTTTAGAAGAGTGTTATATATCTTTGATATTTTGTTGGCTCTTTCCCCTCCTGACAATATTTCTTTCACAGGTGAGATTCCAAACACCGGGGCCTCGTTTCCATGTTGGGTTAGCAATATATTTTTCAACTGGAGGTATCTAAACGTAAATGCTGAGGGGAGACCATACTCTTCCCTCAGCTGGGGAAATGACTTTAATTTATTATTCTCATATACCTGGTTGAGGAATTTTATTCCATATTTCTCCCAGGCTTTAAACATCTGTATCGTATCTCTTTTAGTTAACATCTTACCACTTATTAATGGGTATTCCATGTCTAGGGCTTTAAAATCATACAACTTATTTATTTCTAACCATATTTTTCTTGCTTGTGTTACCATTGTTAACTCCCTACTTACTTTCCCTCCCAACATTAGATTTTGTACTGGCGTATGGATACCACCACTGTTTCGGACTAAGTCCTTTACCCCCTCGCCGATAGGTGTATCTCCGAGCCAGTCTACCAGTGATCTTACTTGAGAGGCTACGTAATACATCCTATAATCTGGCATAGCCATCCCACCATCATCTTTTTTCCTTGATAGGGTCTGAAAATTTATTTTGGGACGTGAGTTTTTCCAAATAAAAGACCCAGACATGCTATTAATTTTCCTGAAAAAATCCTTAGAGATGTAATGTGGAGACTGTTGTATAATGTATAGTAATTTAGGAAGTGTTATCATTTTTAAGAGACTCACTCTACCCATGCTTGTCAAGGGCAATTTACTCCAATGCTTTATCTTATTGGCCAAGTCATTCGTAAATGGGACAAGATTCAGTTTCTCAAATTCCCCTGTGTTAGATGATATCCAAATTCCCAGATACTTAATTATATCAACTACCTTAAGTGGGGAATTGATACCTATGTCACTTGCTTGAAGCGGAAGAATGCTTGACTTACTCCAGTTAACCTGGAATCCTGCATAATTCCCAAATTCTTCAATTACCTTAAGGGCAGTTGGGACTCCCTTATTACCATCTCTCAAAAACAATAACACGTCATCTGCGTACAATGCCACTACGTCTTTACATTTACCCCTATTAAACCCCTCGCTATGCAGTGTTTCCCTTAAGATACAGGCAAGGGGCTCTATTGCCAGTGCAAACAAGCTTGGGGACAAAGGGCACCCTTGCCTAGTCCCTCTACTGATCGCAAATGGATTGGAAATGTGACCATTTATTGCCACCCTGGCCTCTGGGTTATGATACAATAGCTTCACCCACTGTATGAAATTGGGGCCTATACCTACTCTCTCCAGTACCCCCCACAGAAAGGACCACTCCACCATATCAAATGCTTTCGTAGCATCCAAAGATACTATTACCGGGCAGTGGTCTCCTTCATGGGGGGCCTGGAGATGCATGATATGTCCACAAGGTTTGAGTGTAAATCCTCCCAATAAATTTTGTTAGGCGTTAATAGGTGAATACTCACACAGGCTCCGGACTCTATAATTGAGACAAACAGCACTGTCTAGTGTGTTAGTTGCACTGGTGGCAGTGACCACTGTGTCGGGCCGTCTGTGATAATGTTGTTGGTGAAATGTCCAACACGCCAATTGCTGGATGGGGCTGCTGTCGCTCTCACTTAGCGGTGTCTCTCAGGCTCTGAGTGGCTTGACCAGCCGGCAAACTGGGTAGGAGGCAAAGATCGTCTGTACGCAGCAGGTGCCTTTGCTCCATTGATGTGAGACAGCACACCTCTGCCTGATGTCGCCTGAGTGTGTGGGCTGAATGCGCACTCCTACGTTTTAGCGGTGATGCTGGAATTGCTGTGCTGTGTTAACCAGCTGAACTGGGACCGCTGATGGCAATGGGTAAAGCTGCCTCGTGCAGATGATCATCCAGCAATTGGCGTGTCGGACATTTCACCAATGACAAATAATTTATGATTACCATCACCTGTGAGGAAACACCTTTCTTATTTGTTAACCTGTTGAAAACGGGTGATGTCAATCATATATTCAGAGGGAAGTCCAGAAACAGAGCATTGTGTCCCTCCTGGAAAGGGTCATGTTGAGTGGTATGCTGATACAACACACATGGGGGCACAAAAGGAGTTACATACATTCCAACATGACCCTCTCCGAAATGGACACAATGCTCTGCTCCAGGAATTTTCTCTTAATGTTTGATTGCCATCACCCGTGTTGAACAGGTTAATTGATATGAAACGTGTTTCACCACAGGTGATGACAATCATACATTAAGAGGAAAGTGCAGGAGCAGAGCAATGTGTCCCTCCTGGAAAGGGTCATGTTGGGAGGTATGCACACATACACACAGCATGTACAGAAGACACACATAGCAAACACACACACAACATACATAAACACAGCATATACACTCAAAGCATACATACACAAACATACACAAATGCATACAAGCACACCAGGGCCGGATTAACAATGGGCCTGATGGAGCTACAGCTCAAGGCCCACTCTCTAAATAGGCCCATTTTGTAGCTGAGGGTCAGGGCTTTCCAACGAGCCCAGCCCCGCGTCGCTATCCCCCCGGGAACCAGAGATACCGCCAGGCAAACCTGGAACTTGTTCCCAATAGGATAACATGGGACCCACTAATTCCAACCGCCACCCAGTTCCAATGGCTGCTAGTTCCCCCTCCAGCATCACAGAAGCTAGAGGTTGATCTCAGTCAAACCCAAATCGCTGGGCCTTCAATCTGATACCAGCTACTCCATATGGGTTCATAGGACCAGAGATATTGCGTGTACATCTACAGTATTTTTTTTTTTCATTTCTGAAATGTAATTTCATGGCTGTTCATGTTCTTTGAGGGCAGATTTCTTTGTAATCAAATAGACCAGTTTCACTGGCCCAAAATCATTCGAAGCCCACTCAAAAGTTCTTCTGTATGATACTGGTCTCATGTAAATGGGTAAGTTGCTTACAAAGATACTGTATAGCTGGTTGGTTAAAGGATGGGGGGAGGGGGGGTGGTTTTCTCTCCCCCTCACACCAGAAAATGCAGGGACTACACTGGTGTAAATGGGGCCCTGAATATCCCTGCATGATCCTGGGACCATATTCCCGGGTAAATCTCTGCATTTTCTGATGTAAAAGGGGTATTATTTCAAATAACCAGGACCTGCAGTGCTCTGAATACAGCCGGGAAGCCCCCTGCTCTCTCCCCGGCTGTCATTTCTGCCCAGCGATGGCTGTTACTGTGAGCATGTATTCCCCCTTGGCAATGAGCATGTAACCCCACATGGCAACAAGCATAGAACCCCTGGCAATGAGCATGTACGAAAAAGCACTTATGTAGCATCATTTCTGAAAGGCATTATGATGTTTGGCATAATGCGTAATGGACATTATGGTGTGTGGCTTAACATGTAATGGGCATTATGGTGTACATTTTTTTTTTTTAATTCAGTAATTTTTATTGAAAGTTTTGGCAATACCAATAAACATAAACAAAGCAGCTGGACGCACTGGGTATGACAGTGTGCATATGTGAGAAAGATACATCGTACATTAAAATTACGCATATGAAAACAGATACAGAACAAAAGTGTGCACATAGCAGGATAATCAGTTTACCAAGTTGTATTGCAATACATAAGTAAGGTCAATACCCGAAGGCGCCATTCGGGCAGACAATTACAAGGAGGGTATATAGCAACAAAGTCCCACGTATCACAGTTGGCACATATGACCGTTTTGCAGCCAATATAATTGTAAAGAGATTATCATAGCACAACAAGCACACAATACAGAAGAGTATTAGACATCCAGCCACTATAACCTACCCTCAACTAACAAAACAAAAATCCCAGAAAACCTAAAACAACCCACCCAGAAAACCCCCCACCCTGTACTACCCACCCCCAACTTAGGTTTACTTTATTCCCTGTAACCGTACCCCACTAATCCTACACTAACAATAACCACTGAGGAGAGAAAGTTAGTGGCCCTTAGCTGGCGAAAGCAGCTACTATAGCCCAAAAAAACTAACTTATCCCTCCCACCCTAGGCCCCCCCCACCTATCAACTATCCCACCCATACTATCCCCCCAAACCCTCCCTCCCATCCCCCCCCCACACACACACACATATATATAAAGAGGAGAATACACGGATAAAAACATGGGCAGAAATTGCCAGGATATTTAAACTAGGTTAAACCTGGTCGGCCTAAACAGGCATATAACTGAGATGATCAATCTCACCCAGCATATAGGAGAATATAGAAAAATTATTTCCACAGCAATGGAAGGTAGTAACGTACTTAGTATGTATCAAAAACAAAACAAGATTATGAACGAATATTGTACTATAAGAGACAGTAGTAGTAGGACATCATCATGGGCCTTGGGGACACACTAAGAGCAACACGGATAGCAACTGGGGGATGCTATCCCGGCCAGGCCTGCATGTCGTATATAACTATATATGGTACAGTCCCACCATCGAATGTCCAAATGCGCATATACAGCAAATGGTAGAAGGATAAGAGTTCCAGAGATGACCAATCCATCGAAGGATAAAATGGTGGACACACAAGGAGGGGGTCAGCCATTATGAGTTCAGTTGTTAAAGGTGTATGACGGGGCGTCATGGAGTCCATCACATGGGCTGGAAATTTCGCAGAGATATTAGAGGAATCCTCCATTTGATGGGGTAGCTCTAGTAGAGGTGTCTCTATAACGGGTACTTGTATCTCAGGCACAGGATGGGAGATAGTAGTAGTATTGTCAGAAAAAGCACCAAGGATCATCCACATGTAAGCTGTAACAGCCTCTAGGATTTGTTGTAGAGAGCCAGACATTGCTGACATGTTATACTTAATGCACATTCCAAGGAAGTAGTGGAGGCAAGGTAGTGGTGGCTAGCACACCACCCACCGCCTCAATGTCAGAGTGCACCAGCAAGTGATAGGAAATAAAGCAGATTGAGTAATTCAGAGCCACTGACTGTGGTTCATTAAGTTGCAGAGATCACCGGAGAGGCACCACATACAGATCGGATGTTTCACTGAGCCCAGTATTAATTCAGGAAGGGCAGCCCAGGCGCCGCAGCCCAGGAGGCAGGCAAGTGAGATGGCGCCGGCCCCTCTGTGCGGCCAAAGCAGCGTGCCCCCAGGGGGACAACTCCCGCTCACCCCGCTAGATCCGGAGAGTCACTCGCCGCTCCCACCCGCCGACTCACCCAGCCTGAGACACCAGCGCGGTCGGCTCAGATCAAAAGCAGCAGGAGACCCAATGTCTGTGCGCTGCTCCATGGGAGAGATCACCCAAGATGGCGCCCAAACGAGAGCCGCCGGAGCAGAAGGTTTCAGTGGAGGTAGCCAGCCCCGGTCACTCCCAGCTCCCCCGAGTGCGCCGGTCAGCTCATGAGGTGCAGGGGACTCACAAGGGAGGCACAGAGTGTTTCGAGGGGTGCTCGGGTGAGTGCAAACAGGATTTCATGGTGTACATTTTTAATGCGTGCCTTTGGTGTACAATGCCCCTGTTTATGAAGCATATTGTGCATTATTGCTAAATCTGTTTGGTATAGTGTGAATTTTGCCTTAATCTGTGTGGCAGAACGGGAAATTTTACTCAATCCGTGTGCCATAGTGTGAATTTTGGCTCAGTTGGTGTAAATTTTGGTTCATTACATGTGGCATAATGTGTAAGAGGCAAGTACAGTATAAGGGGTTACTATTGTGTTGCATGATTTGTATAAGGGGTATATGGTGTGGTAAAGGTGCTGAAATGTTGTCTACCAAGTCTACCAAGTTATGACTGGAGTACCGCCTCACCCCGCAAGTACAGTATCTTAGGACGTTGGCGTCCTGTGGGTAGAGACAGGACCATCCATTAGCCCATTTTGTAGCTGAGGAATGGGGCTTTCTAAAGATCCCAGCCCCGTGTCTTTAGCCCCCTGGGAACCGGAGATACTGCCAGGCAAAGCTGGAACGTTTTCCCTATAGGATAACATGGGACCAGCTAATTCCGACCCCCACCCAGTTCAACTGCTGCCAGTTTTCCCTTCGGCATCACTGAAGCTCGAGGTTGATCTCAGTCCAACCCAAATCGCTGGGCCTTCAATCTGATACCAGGCTGGATCCACATGGGCAGATTTCTCTAGAACCAAACAGCCCAGTTTCACGGGACCAAAATCATTCGAAGCCAACTCAAAAGTTCTTCAATATGATACTGGTCTCATGTAAATGGGTCAGTTGGTTCCGAATATATAGCTGGTTGGTTAAAGGGGGGTAGGGAGAGGGGAGTGGTTGTCTCTCCCTTCACACCAGAAAATGTAGGGACTAGGCTGGTGTCTAAGGGGTCAGCCTGGGAATGTCCCTGCATGATCCTGGGACCATATTCCCGGGTAAATCCCTGCATTTTCTGTTGTGAAAGGGGTATTATTTTTTAAACAGCCGTGACCTGCAGTGCTCTGAATACAGCCGGGCAGCCCCCTGCTCTCTGCCCAGCTGTCAATGACTGTCACCCCTGCAGCTTCCGCTCCAGTTCTTCTCCCTGCTTTCACCTCAGCCTGCCCCCCCTTTAATCATGTGGTGCCGGCGCCCGGCGTGCTCCCCCGACATCATGCACAACAGCACAATATTTCAAATATCCACTCGGCTAGAGGGGACACCAGGAGGGGAGTGGGAGCGTGCTCTGCGCTGTGCTGCACTCTTCTCCTCTCCCCATAGAAGCAGCTGCACCGCTTATGTGGCAAATATATAATGGGCATTATGGTTTGTTATATATTATGTAATGGGCATCATGGTGTGTGGCACAATGTGTAATGGGCATTATGGTGTGTGGCCTTATGTGTAATTGGCATTACGGCGTGTGGCTTTATGTGTAATGGGTATTATGGAGTTTGCTAAAATGTGTAATGGGCATTACTGTGTATGGTATAAAGTGTAATACCACACCCCTTGTTGTGATGCCATGCATCCTTCCCATGAGGCCACACCCCCTTTTTGCTGCACGGCTATGCCGCTCAAAGGTCCCCCTGCTATTATTTCTAGATCTGGGACCACCCATTGCCATATTTCTAGATTCGCCTATGGCCCTGGAACACTTGTATGCGCGCCGAAGGTGCACTGGAATTTTTTTTGGAGGGAGGGGGGTCGTGGCCTAATGTAAAGGGCGTGGCTCCCTGCGAGGCCATGCCCCCTTTTTCGTCACTGTGGGAGCATGCCCAGCAGCTTCGGGAGCTGCTGGCTATGCCCCCTGCCCAGGACACTGCCAGCCTTGGGAGGGACGCGTGTACGTCCCAAAAAATGGGATGTTCCCGCGATAAGCGGGACAATTGGGAGGTATGCCTGAACAGACCACCCAAACGGAACACTGGTCACGCCTCCCACATTATTAGGTGCTGGCCACAACCCCTATTATTGCGCATAATAGGCCCTTCATAATTTTCAGCTCCAGGCCCATTTAGACCTTGGCACTGAAGCACACACAGGCCCTTATTCAGATCTGATCGCAGTACACATTTGTTTTTAAAATGGGCAAAACCATGTGCACTGCAGGTAGGGCAGATGTAACATGTATAGA
The DNA here is from genome assembly GCF_055691185.1 of Crinia signifera. Lineage (NCBI taxonomy): Eukaryota > Metazoa > Chordata > Amphibia > Anura > Myobatrachidae > Crinia > Crinia signifera. The sequence goes on along the minus strand of NC_139221.1, from coordinate 146,264,885 downwards.
GAGTATAGATTTGTGTGAGTTATTTTGTTTCTGTGCAGGGTCATACCTCCTAACATGACCCTCTCCAGGAGGGACAAAATGCTCTGCTCCTGGACTTCCCTCTAAATTTATGATTGCCATCACCTGTGGAGAAACAGCTTTCTTATCAATTAACCTATTCATACCAGGTGATGGCAATCATACATTCAGAGGGAAGTCCAGGAGCAGAGCATTATGTCCCTCCTGGAGAGGGTCATGTTGGGAGGTATGCAGGGTAAATATTATTTTTACAGTTACACTGCAGTTTAGATTTCAGTTTCAACACACCCCACTCAAATATGTATATATTTTTTAAAGAGTTTTTAATACAAACAGTGAAGTAAAATTGAACAACAGACCAGAACAGTTTGATCTTTGTAACAATGGTCGTGGGCAAGAATGAGAGTGAAAAATGAAGAAATGACAGTGAGAATTAGCGATAGAATTTTAGACATATTGCGATAACCTTTGCTACTTAGAGGAGAGGTGAGATGAGGGTTTTGAGAGGTTTGGTCTGGTTGGAAGTTGAGTAAGAGAAGGGGGGGGGGGGGGAGTGAGGTAGAGAGGATAGGGTGGGAGAATGAAAGTTAGGATAGATAGGAAGGGTTTTTTTTGGGGGGGGGGTTCAGAGGTTTTAAGAGTGCTGGGTATGCAAGAGTTGGTGGGTCTAAACAGGTTTGAGTAGACATTAAAAGTTAAATATATGTCAAGGGGAGCCTCAGTTTGGAAGTAAGATGTCCATGGGGACCATGTTTTTATGAGGTTGGGTGAGGTATCATGCAAGAAGGACGTGAGTTTTTCTATTCTGTAAGTGGTCCAGATAGCGTTGATCAAGGCGGCTTTAGTTGGTGGTGAGTGGTTCTTCCATTCCTTGGCAATCATACATTTAGCTATGTTGAGGATGTGGTTAATCAGTTTTTGAGAGGTTGGTAGAATGCAGGGAATTGGTCTCATTAGAAGGGAATAGGAAGGTGAGGAGGGTATTTGTATATTTAAGATCTTTTTCATTATTTTGTGGACCATAGTCCAAAAGAATTGTATAATTGGGCAGCTCCACCATATGTGGAAATAAGTACCCTTTTGGCCGCATAGTCTCGAGCATAAGTCAGAGGTGGATGGATAAATAGAGTGCAATCTAGTGGGGATCATGTACCAGCGTTAGTAGATTTCATAAGCGTTTTCTTTGATTCGCGTGGAGATAGAGCTTTTCACAATAGCAAGTCTAATTTTGGACCATGTTTCGGGGCTGAGCTCCTCTTCTAAATCTGATTCCCATGTAGTTTTGTGTTTCTCTTTTTGAGGTTGGTTAAAGGTAGAGAGAATATGGTATATTGTGGAAATTAGTTTTTTTGTGACGTAGGGTTGGCTGCATAAGGATTCAAGGGGCGACTTTTTGAGAGATGGAGTTGCTTGGGGGAAGGATTTACAGAAGAGGCGTAATTGCAGGTATTGGTAGAAGATGGAGTTTGGTAATGAGTATTTGGATTGGAGGGATTCAAAGTCAGGGAAGATCATCGTAGGTGCGATATCCGCGGGGAAGAGTATGTTGTTTTTAGTCCATAATTTGAAGGTGTCGTTGTCTTTTCCAGGGGGAAAAGATGGGTTATTCCATAGCGAGGTTAGTGATGGGTGGTGTGAACAGAGATCGTAAAGTTTTGTGCTAAGATCCCAAATTCGTAATGTATGTCGAGTTGTGGAGAGAAGAGAAGAAGTTGGGGGGCGCTGATGGGGGGATCCATAGTAGGGTATATAGAGAGTGAAATGCGATGGAGGAAGCTTCGATATAGGACCAGATTCTTTGAAGAGGAGAGGTCTGATTTGATTGAGGTAAGAAGTCTGGGGAAGTTGGTTGTGTAGAGGTATGACTTGGTTAAATAGATTCCCAGATATTTAATTTTGCTAGGTTGCCATCGGAGTGGGAATTTTGATTGGAGGAGGGAAAGCTCGGATGGTGTGATGTTAATGTCTAGCGCTTCAGATTTGGAGGTATTTATTTTATAATTAGAAAAAGTACTGTAGTGTTGTATTTCAGAGAAAAGAGATGCAAGCGAAGAGAGAGGGTTGGTGAGAGTAAGTATGACATCATCTGCGTATAGGGCAATTTTATTGTCTAGAGCAGGGGTTCTCAAACTGTGGGTCCTGACCCCAAAGTGGGTCCCGACCTGCTCAGCATGGGGTCGTGAATCCATGTTGCTGACCATCAGGCTGATGACTTTTGTGGAAAATCTGTTGAATTGTCTGTTATTTTAGACTCCTCCAATTGTTTTGAGCCTCTACAATGCTGCTGCGCCATGCATGTCCTGTATGATGCCTACACATGTGATGTGATGACCTTCTGCAGTAACTTGCTGGGGTCCTGTAATAATTTTTATTGTCTGATGGGGTCCCAGAGCAAAATAGTTTGGGGTCCCCTGGTCTAGAGGACCTGATGTGATGCCGTTGATGTTTGGGTTATTGCGGATTAGAGCGGCAAGGGGTTCCATAATTAGGGCGAATAAGAGAGGGGGTAGGGGACATCCCTGGCGTGTGTCATTTTTTTTCGAATGGAGGGGAGACCCCACCCAAATTTAACTCTCTCTGCACATATTACATCTGCCCCACCTTCAGTGCACATGTTTTTTCTCATTTTGAGAACAAATTTGTACTGCGATCAGATCTGAATAAGGGCCACAGCGTATACACATATATCTCCCCTCCATCAACCCTCAATAATTATATAAAATTATCACTACTAATAATAATTACTACAATATTATTTTTCCAATTTATTAACTTTCTGTTACTCTTGCTATGTATCCTACAAAAACAAGATAATGAACCAATAATCATCTGGTTTTATTTACATGTATTTTAAAAAAAGTAGTTGATTTGTAAATGACGTGTGGTGACATATGAGACATTTAATTATCCAGATCCAGCTCTTGTAATCAGAAAATGTGACAATCTTTCAATGGAACAGCCTTTAAACATTCATCAATTTATACCTGTGCCAGAGGAGTAGAGACATGATAGATTGGCATGAAGATAAATACTATGCACTAGATGGAAGGAGGTATAAATAATCTGTTAATGTTTCATGAGGTTCTGATTAAATACTTAGAGCCAGGAACAAGTATATAGATTGTACAGTAGCTATTTATGTTATATCCTGTTTCATATACTTTATGGAAATCTGAATTACCCTTTCATCAACACTACATAAAACAGCTGTTAATTGCATGTTTGTAGACAGGGATTGTTCAATCAGCAAATCAATGAAATGGATGTCATAATGAAAAATGCGCAATCGCTGAGCATGTATGTGTATATATATATATATATATATATATATATATATATATATATATATATATATATATATATATATATATAACCAATCTTAGGGAAGAAGCAGCACTCCAGCCTTTAAACGAACTCGTGTTTAATTAGTCACAGCAAATAACAGCAACGTTTCAATACAAGGGTGTATTTTCCTCAGGCTAGTGAATCACCAAATTTACTGACCTTATATACCAAAGACCGCGTCTCATCGACGGCGTGTACGCCGGGATTCACTGACGCTAACCAGTGACGTCACTCTAAACAGCCGCGCTGCGGCAACATAGTGTACAACGGTTGTCATGGTGTTAAGAAGCTCCATTGTAGAGCTATTTAAATACAAGATAAAGTGCTAGCAGTGCTACATTTAAGACAAAACTACATATGACGATACATACACATAATACATATACACACAGATGAGACTAGAGCCATATCAAATGACTAAATGCGAACTAACGATATATATATAATTATAATTAATACTCCTTGATTTCAATTAATGGCCTTTGAGGACCTTTCCTTAATAATTATAAACATAGAACCTTAACGAAGCCTTATAAAAGGACACCCAAGCCTGATGCTTCATTCAAACCCCGAGGGGACAATGTATCTAACCACATAATCCATTTACTTTCCCTCTGTAACAGCCGTAACCCCCTGTTGCCACCTCTAATGGATTCCTCAACATGATCTATCATGCGGTATTTCAAACTGAGTAGGCTGTGCCCCATTATTGCAAAATGACGGGCTACTGGTTGTGGACTGGTGCCAGCTACCAGTGCTGCCTTAATTGCCGAGCGATGTGCATTCATGCGTTCTTTAAACGCTCGTTCGGTTTTCCCGATATAGCTCTTACCGCACGGACAAATTATTTGATAAATCACAAATTTAGAATTACACGACAAAGTGTATCTGATGTTTATGGGTTTCCCCGACTGGGGATGATTAAACACCGCTCCCGGTATCATAAATTTACATGTTACACATGTGCAACGTATGCACCCCAAAATTCTCCGTTTGGACATGACCTCACTCACTACCGGGGTATAAGTTTTAACCAAAGTGTCTCTGAGATTTCGAGATCTTTTATAACAGGGCAGGAGTTTAGTGTCAGCTATTTTTAGATCAGGATCTGACCTTACAATGTCCCAGTGGTTTTTCATCACCCTGGTGATTTCAGTGCTGGAATTAGTATATGTACTTACCCAGGGAATGAATTTCTGCTGTTGTGGCCCTTCAAGAGGTTTATTTTTGTTTTTAGGGGTAAGTAAGGAGTTTCTATCTAACTGCATTACTTGGTTCTTAGTTTCAGTAAGTAAATCCCTATTGTAACCCCTTTTGACAAATTTTTCCACCATCTCTGACATCTGTTTCTCTGCTGTAGGTGCATCTGAATTGATTCTTTTGACCCTCATCAATTGGGATCTGGGTAGGCTGCACATGGTACTTTTGGGATGACAACTGGATGCATATAGCAGATTATTCCTGTCTGTTTCTTTTGAAAACAGGCAGGTTTTAATTAACCCTTCAACGAGATCAATTTTTACATCCAAAAAGTGTACAGAAGACCTACTCCTCTCAAAAGTGAATTTGATAGGACTGGTACCAGTCCTATCAAATTCACTTTTGAGAGGAGTAGGTCTTCTGTACACTTTTTGGATGTAAAAATTGATCTCGTTGAAGGGTTAATTAAAACCTGCCTGTTTTCAAAAGAAACAGACAGGAATAATCTGCTATATGCATCCAGTTGTCATCCCAAAAGTACCATGTGCAGCCTACCCAGATCCCAATTGATGAGGGTCAAAAGAATCAATTCAGATGCAGCTACAGCAGAGAAACAGATGTCAGAGATGGTGGAAAAATTTGTCAAAAGGGGTTACAATAGGGATTTACTTACTGAAACTAAGAACCAAGTAATGCAGTTAGATAGAAACTCCTTACTTACCCCTAAAAACAAAAATAAACCTCTTGAAGGGCCACAACAGCAGAAATTCATTCCCTGGGTAAGTACATATACTAATTCCAGCACTGAAATCACCAGGGTGATGAAAAACCACTGGGACATTGTAAGGTCAGATCCTGATCTAAAAATAGCTGACACTAAACTCCTGCCCTGTTATAAAAGATCTCGAAATCTCAGAGACACTTTGGTTAAAACTTATACCCCGGTAGTGAGTGAGGTCATGTCCAAACGGAGAATTTTGGGGTGCATACGTTGCACATGTGTAACATGTAAATTTATGATACCGGGAGCGGTGTTTAATCATCCCCAGTCGGGGAAACCCATAAACATCAGATACACTTTGTCGTGTAATTCTAAATTTGTGATTTATCAAATAATTTGTCCGTGCGGTAAGAGCTATATCGGGAAAACCGAACGAGCGTTTAAAGAACGCATGAATGCACATCGCTCGGCAATTAAGGCAGCACTGGTAGCTGGCACCAGTCCACAACCAGTAGCCCGTCATTTTGCAATAATGGGGCACAGCCTACTCAGTTTGAAATACCGCATGATAGATCATGTTGAGGAATCCATTAGAGGTGGCAACAGGGGGTTACGGCTGTTACAGAGGGAAAGTAAATGGATTATGTGGTTAGATACATTGTCCCCTCGGGGTTTGAATGAAGCATCAGGCTTGGGTGTCCTTTTATAAGGCTTCGTTAAGGTTCTATGTTTATAATTATTAAGGAAAGGTCCTCAAAGGCCATTAATTGAAATCAAGGAGTATTAATTATAATTATATATATATCGTTAGTTCGCATTTAGTCATTTGATATGGCTCTAGTCTCATCTGTGTGTATATGTATTATGTGTATGTATCGTCATATGTAGTTTTGTCTTAAATGTAGCACTGCTAGCACTTTATCTTGTATTTAAATAGCTCTACAATGGAGCTTCTTAACACCATGACAACCGTTGTACACTATGTTGCCGCAGCGCGGCTGTTTAGAGTGACGTCACTGGTTAGCGTCAGTGAATCCCGGCGTACACGCCGTCGATGAGACGCGGTCTTTGGTATATAAGGTCAGTAAATTTGGTGATTCACTAGCCTGAGGAAAATACACCCTTGTATTGAAACGTTGCTGTTATTTGCTGTGACTAATTAAACACGAGTTCGTTTAAAGGCTGGAGTGCTGCTTCTTCCCTAAGATTGGTTATATAGCTGGTCTACAGCTGCTAGCGGGCACCCGCCGAGGAATTTAATAAGTGGAGCTGCCGGACCCCCCTCTTTTCTATATATATATATATATATATATATATATAAACTAGGTGCAGGTGAATGGTTTTTATAAAAAATTCCATTTACTATTAGATTAATATAATATACTCCGAACCTGCATATATTATGTCTTCCTAATATCAAGTTACAGGTAATTATAGTTACCCGTACATTAAAGTTATTTAAAAAGAGAAATTTATTTATTAGAGTTTGTAGTTTTTTGATGTCAGGGATGTTAAAGAGCCGGATAGGTGGCAGTGCAGGATATGATTGCTTGTAAGATAACCCCTTTTAGACATACAGATGGGGCTGTCTTCATCTTTGCAGGGCTGGCATTTTAAACACCAGCCCTGCCAGGGGGCGTGTGTGCACGAGACGCTCGCGCGCCCTCTGGGAAACGGAGCCTTCCTCTGGGAAACGGAGCCTTCCTCTGGTCCCCGCCACCTCCCCCGCCGCCGCCGACCGTCGCCCTCGCCGCCCCGAGCACCCCCTAACCCTGCCCGTCTCCCTGAAGCGGAGATGGGCAGGGACACACAGCATCCCCGCCGAGAGACATGAACGCACGTCCCAGTTCAGTGAAGCCCCTGCCGCCGGCGCTCGCCAGCGGAGAGGGTCTGGCGAGCCCCGGCCAAGGATGGCAGGGGCTCCATCTGTACAACCCAGGAATTACCCTGCATTTTGACTGCTGGGTCATTTACCCTTTCACCCATACAGCAGCAAATTACCGGGTGAAGCAGTTCTACCCAGTAATTTGCTGAAAAACCTGGGTTTTTCTTATGTCTGAAGGGGTCAACCCAGGTCTTAACTACCGGGTCAACAACCCAGGTAAAAAACACCTGGGTTGACCCTTTCAGACATACCAATAGCTGCAACATTCCTAAAATCAAGGCATTAAAATTGCTAATGGAAATTTTAGTCACATTACCTAAACGTCATGTAGAAACATAACACTTTATGCTGGTATTGTGATGTCGTGGGTGGGATTTAGTGGGAGGGGATTATAGCCCCCTGGAAAAAGTCACTTGCAGTCGGACTTTAGAATGTCATGTCCCAGCATTTGCACCTGGCAAACCAGGTCAGGGCAGTTGCAATGTGCAGCTTTCATTTCAAGAAATCTGTGCCCTGGTCCATGTCATGGTGCAGGTTTACTCATACATTAGGCCGACTTGTCCTTAGGACAAGTCGGACCCAATTCTCCTGTGAGCCACCTGGGAGCTCCTCGGGAAGCTCACATACAATTTGGCACTTGATGAGCCAAATTTGACATGTGATAAATCGCTTGCGATTTATCACGTCGGGGAGCAGGGGGCGGGCGGTGAGGGGAAGGGGGCAGGTGGTGATCCTCATCAGGGGGAGCAGTGGGGTGGGCAGCAGGTCCCTGAGCGCTGCAGCGCTGCTGATGTCTGTGATCACACCGCCCGGCCAGGTCAGCACTCGCCGGCACCACCAGCTAAGCGCTCAAGGACCCGCTGCCCACCACACTGCTCCCCCGGTTAGTCTGCAGGGCAGACGTGATCTTATGTGCTGACCGTCTGACCTTCCTGATCCGGTCCGATGTGCACGGGACCGCGCATCGGATAGGATTAGATATCATACACCTGCGATATTGGCCCGATTTCACCCGTTTATCGTCCCAAAGTGCCGAAATCGGATGAAATCCTACCAAAATCGCATAGTGTATGGGGGGCCTTTAGGACAGTACTTCATGCAGTAAATGCTGTCAACTCCTGCCATCATTGTCAGATCTTGTTGAATTTCTGTTTTTTTTTGTTTGTTTGTTAGCTCCACTTTGTAGATCCAGTCTTGCATATTTTCTTTCAAAGTGTAGTATTTGTAGGAGTTTTTATTTGACTGTTATCAACTGTGGGGCAGTCTTTTTTGTCCAGTTAATCAAAATACACTTTCTTGCCACCGTTATTGTTGGATTTCTGTTGAGACAGTTTCAGTTGCACTGGATATAAAACCTAATTCGGTCCTGATCGCAGGACGAATTTGTTCTCAAAATGGGCAAAAACAAGCTGCATTGCAGGTAGGGCAAATGTAACATATGCAGAGAGAGTTAGATTTAATCCATTTTACTGTGTCGGGGGCGTGGCCTGGCAGCCATACTGACAAGCAGCACTACTGGTGAGCTCCAGCTCTTTGGCAAATTTACCCCTCTTGCCCGCCCTAAGGTGCAGCTACACACCATTGCACAGACACCTGCGACAACCCGGAGGTGCTGCCCGTGAGCCCAGAGAGCCACCTTCCCCCCTCATGCGACCTGCGGCCTGGGCCACCATGTGAGGCCAGGGACACCTGCAGCTGCCCGTATCCCACTCACCCACTGATGCTGCTGTCCACCGCCTCCTCCTGCCTTTCTGCCGCAGGACCTCCCTTCCACTCCCAGGTACCCCGGGGACGCTCCACAGCCTGCTGCTGTACTCCCACCACTGCCTGCCGTGCAGCAGCACTGTCTGCAGCAGCGCTGTATGAGTAACAACAAAGGAGCCTCACCTGCAGCTTGTCCCCTACTCCCTGCCACCACTTGTGACTAGAGGCCTGCATATTGGACAAAACAACAACTGAGAAAACCAAAGTCTGCTTTGAGTGAGTTAAATTCATTCACACAGCATACTACTCCCGGCTGCTTAATCTGGCTATTCAACCATAATATCATCTTTTTACATCTGCAAACAACTTTTACTATCACTGTTAAAGATTTACTTGCACTGTCAGTTTTGAAAATGACCAGCTGTACCTCTAATGACCTCACCTCTCCTGCTTTTCCATTGATAGTAGGTGTCCCCCAACATTTTATTCTTGGCCCTCTTCTTCTCTTTCTCTATATGTCCTCTCTGGGTGAGCTTATGTGCTCACTCGACTTTCACTATCACATCTATGCTGATAATACTGAAATCTACCTCTCCTCTCCTGATCTCTCTCCCTCTATCCTCACTCATTTCTCCAACTGTCTCTCTGCTATCTACTCTTGGATGACCCAGCACTTTTTAAGACTTAAAATATCAAAGACTAAGCTGACCCCCTTCCCACCCTCCTGCATAAAACCTGACCATCTCTCATCCTAACCTACTGTTTATTCCCACTTCTTTCCCTTCTGTGTCACCCCTGTCTGTCTAACCCTCCCCTTTAGAATGTAAGCTCTCACGAGCAGGGCCCTCTCTCCTCATGTGCCTTTCTTAGAATATATAAACCACTGCCACTCTGATGATTGTTTCAGTGTCCTTTCCCCTGATGCAACTATTCATATTAACCATGTACTTGTCCTAAATTGTCTTGTAATGTAATTCGTTATGTTTTTGCTCATAACTATGCTCTATAAAGCGCTGCGTAATTTGTGTGCGCTATATAAGAATCTTTTAATAAATAAATAATAATAAATATTGTGCTACACCAAATATCCCCCTCCTCATACATCATAGACTGGCTCGTGTTGATGGATGGCTGTGGCCAGAGGAAGCTGAGGTCACCACAATTCAAGTCCTGTCCCTTCTGCAGCCCTCTCACGCTTCTATTACTGCAGTAGCTGTGTGTGACCCTCCAGTACACCCTGCACATAACCACACGTGCCTGCCCCCCACCCGCGGACTCCATCATTTTCTTCACAACACCTTTATACCACATACATTGTTGGGCCCGGCTGTGCCACGGAGCAAGGGTCCGATTCACACGGTCCCACATACTGTGGTCTGACCTCCCCATGAAAACGGTTGTCCTATCACCAAGTGTCCCCCACTGTTTGTCATGGAAAGGTGGTGTATCTAACCGTCGTAGAGATCTCTTGCAGCTGCTCCTCAAATTTAAGTACTACAATATGTAACCTTCTTGGGGTGCTCCCCAGGCCTGGGGATATAGCTTTCTTCCCTTCCACCACTGTCTCCATCTATCACTGCACTCCTTCTGCTGCAATTCTCTCTTCTTAAGACATACTGACAAGGTAGTATCATCACATAGCGTGCTCTGCCATCATGCCTACAGGCCAACACAAGCAGGGTGGCCCAGACCTCTCCCAAAATCTGAAGAAATTTGATTTTTCTACTAATAAAACCCCAGGGGAAACCTCCCCCTCCCGCCAAGGCAACTCTGATTCAGAAGACTCAGACAACTCCCCCCTCACTAGGAAGGACCTTCGCTCTCTATTCCGTGAAGTACAAGAAACACGATGCTCTGTCCAGGCGGTACAAGCAGAGGTTCATGAAGCCATCAGTTCCCTCAAGACAGGGATCAACAATATAGGTGATAGAACTGACCATCTGGATATTAAGATGGATGACGTCATCTCGTCCCAACAAGGTGTTAACTCCTCACTCCTGTTAGCTTCTCACTGACTACCAAGAGGACCAAGAAAACAGAGCTCTGCGTAATAACTTACGCATCAGAGGCATACCTGAGGAAATTGAAACATCTTCACTAGATGACTATCTCAAGCTATTTTCTCACCTATCACCGGCTACACCAGAGGACCACCTATTATTAGACAGGGCCCATAGAGCTCTGCTCCCCGGATCCCAGGACCCTTCTCTACCAAGGGATGTGATCCTGTGATGCCACTACTACATGGCTAAAGAAGTGATTCTTCGTGAGGCCCTATTATTCTTATATCTATTTGTCTGATATGTAGTTGTTCTGTTGTTACAGTAGACTCACCACTTACAGTGCTGCCCTGTTATGCGTTATGTATTACTGGACTTACAGTCCGTGGGTTTTCTGCCCGGTTGCTAATTTAGCCTTGATATTTCTACCCTTTGTTAATTGCACCTTTTTCTATATATATCTACCAGCCCTAACTGGGCCTCATCCCTCACTATATATTTTACCCTGATCAAGCTACCGGTTGCAGGTTTTGAAAAATGCCTGTTATAACTTGTATGTTTTCTCTACTTTTCCATTCACAACTAACCCTGGGCCAGATGAGTATTCTCTGGCCGACTATTTACACTTCTGAGCCGTTCCGGCCATGCCCCCCACAATGGGTTGTACACCCACCTCCATTTTTTGTCACATTGTTTCTTCCACTTCCCTTATCTGGTAACTTAGACCAGATGTTTTCATCACTGGTCTTCCAATTCCCCACCGACCCTTTTTTTACCCCACTTTTTGTCTACACTTTTATTCCTTCTTCCCTCCCTCAGGGTCACATATGTTGTTTTGTAATCTCTGGATTTTTCATTATATCTATATTTCAATTACTGTATATTATCTTAGTGTGTTGCACTGCTGGGGGAGGACCCGAGGCTTATATTTACTACCTGAACGATTACCCTTAGAATATATTCCCAAAATCTTAAAGGTTTGAATGTTCCCTCTAAACGTACTAAACTATATTTGTCCCTAAAACATTCTAGAAGTGATATAGTGTTCTTACAAAAAACCCTCTTCAAAAAACCACTTCACCCGGAATTGAAATCTAAAACGTTTTCCCTCACTTTCCATGCCTGCGACTCCCACCAGAAAAAGAGAGGGGTTTCGATCCTTTTAGCTTCCCACCTTTCATTTGACCAGGAATATGTACATGCAGATAAAGAGGACAGATGGCATATACTTGTAGGGAAACTCAATCCGACACTGTATACCCTGGTAAATATCTACGCCCAAAATCAAAGAAGAAAATACATACCCTACTTGCTAAATTCACCAAAGGTGCCATAATATTGGCTGTAGATATTAGATAATACTATAGACCACTCCTCATTCTAAAATATTAGTTCCCCAAAACCTCTTTCCCCAGTTTTAACGGCCTTATTATCTCTCCTTAAGTGCCACCTACTGTATGATTGCTTTAGACTAATAGATCCCTCAGCGAAGGACTACACATTTTACACCCCAGTACATCTAGGACCTTTTGCCCCAACTTACATCCGCAACCATTCACTCCATGGTCTGGTCAGATCACTGTCCTATATCAGCTGACCTTTCCTCCTTGGTCTCTCGCCCCCCCCCCCCACCTCCTGGAGAATCAATGACTCTCTTCTTCGCAATATGTGAATCAGAAATCACCTGCTAGATTACTTCCAAATTAATGAAAAACCTGACATATCTCTGCTGACACTGTGGGAAGCTCACAAAGCAGTTCTAAGAGGCCATCTTATCAGTATAGCATCTAGACACAGGAAACTATTTAACTCTTTCCTGACCTCCTTAACTTCTAAGCTTCACTCCCTGGAACTTCTCTATCTCTTAATTATCTCCAACTCCCGCCAACTTGGAATTGTTAAACAAGGCCAAAGCGGATCTTTCACTATTCCTCTCAGAACGCACCGCCAAAGCTTTTCAAAAACTAAACTAAACCATCTACGAAAAGGGGGATAAAGCCGTCAGACTTCTGGCTTCTAGGCTTAGAGCCAGGAACTCACGCAATAATATCATAGCAATTAAAACCAGCACAGGTGACATCTCCCACTCACCAACTACCACCAACCAAGAATTTTAATCCTTCTATTCTAATCTATATAATCTAAATAAAGACACCTCAGTTCCCAGGCCTTCTGATGACACGAACAACGAGTTTCTCCGACGCGCTCAACTCCCTTGCTTATCTGAACAGGCATCTATGCAGTTAAACTGAGATTTTACTGATGAGGAAATCTCCGTTTTGAAATCCCAAAAGTCTTCGAAGGCCCCTGGGCCTGACGGCTTTTCAGCTTCCTATTATAAAAAATGTACCCATATTTTAACACCTTATCTTAAATATCTTTTTAATGCGGTACTGCACGTTTCCTATTTCTCCAAATCTATGCTTGAATCGAAAATAATAATTATCCATAAAGAAGGTAAAAATCCCCAGAAGAAGGTAAAAATCCCCAAGAATGTTCTAGCTACCATCCAATCTCGCTACTAAATGTCGACATTAAGATGTATGCCAAGATATTGGCCTCCCACCTAAATGATGTTTTCCCAGGCCTGATCCACTATGATCAAGTGGGTTTATCCCTGGACATCAGGCCAGGGACAACACTAGAAGGACTATAGATTTGATCCAAATTCTTAACCATAGACAATCTCCATCTATTATCCTAGCACTCAATGCTGAAAAAGCATTTGACCACATTTCATGGCCTTTTCTATTCCAAACCCTCCAAATGTATGGTATAAAAGCTGAATTTCTATCAGCTATTTCGGCTTTATGCTCTTCTCCAACTGCCAGAGTCATGACCAATGGCACTCTCTCAGACTCTTTCCCATTCACAAATGGCACGAGACAGGGCTGCCCTCTCTCGCCCTTGGTGTTTGCAAAGGTCATAGAACCTCTTGCCGCTATATTCAGATTATCGGATGAGATACGAGGAGTAAAGGTAGGCAGCCTGAATTTCAAAATTTCTCTGTTTGCAGATGATGTCCTGTTAACCCTAAACCACCCTCATTCCTCCCTTCCTGCATTATATGACATTATCAATGAATACGGCCACTTGTCCAGGTATAAAATTAATTTCAGAAGCCGTACCCCTTTTCGTTCCCCAAGACATGAGGAGCACTCTATCTTCTTCATTTCATTTTAAATGGAAAGCAAGTAGAATTAAATATCTCAGAATATTTATTACTCCCCACTGTGATCAGCTCTACATGGAAAACTGCCCTCAACTACTAAAAAAACTAAAACAAGATTTATCCCTTTGGAAGTCCTATATAATCTCCTGGCTAGGCAGGATCATTGCTATTAAAATGAATATATTACCTCAACTTCTTTATCTTTTCCAATCACTCCCAATTAAAGTTCCAGATACTGTGCTCAGAGATACAGTATTAAAGCCTCCCTCTCTAAGTTTGTTTGGAACAATAAACCACCTAGGTTAGGGGGTTTATTTTAAACCCTCTAGGTTTAAATACACTTAAACTCCCGAGGTCCCCTGGCGGCTGAGGTTTTCCTGATGTGAAACTATACTACTTAGCCAGTCAACTGAGCCAAATAGTCGCTTCTAATTCTCCTTTGGGGTTATCGGCCTGGATAGACCTAGAGACCCACGCTGTGGGAGTCCATTCTCTAACGAACCTCTGGGGACTAGACAATACATAAAGATGTTTCCAGATATACCTACTCCCATCCCTTAAATTCTCCCTCTCACTCTGGGACAATTCCTCACGAAAATATAAACTGACTTCCTCTCCTTACCCCCTCATTCCTATATGGGACAACCCAGCCTTTCCACCTGGTAGCTCCCCTACCCAATTTAAACTATGCTTTAAAGCAGTTATTATATTAGTTTCAGACTTGAATGTTCAGGGAACATGGGCAACTCTAGATGACATCAAGGCCAAATATGCCTTTCTGACCCCCCCCCCCTTCTTTGAGTATTTTAAGATTTGTCACTTTCTTTCTTCGCTTCCCCACTCCAGGTCTGCAATGGCTCCCACCTCCTTGGAACGCATGTGCATTTCCAACCCTCAAGGCAAGGGTAAAATCTCTCTTATATACGCTATACTGGTGGAATCCACTGCTCCTTTACAGACCCGGCATGAGCTGGAGTAGGAAATAGATCTTGGTCCCCTCCCGATGCAACAACTTGGGAGGAGGTGAGGGAAGGAATTGCTAAGAGTTCAATATCAACCCGTATAAAAGAAATTTCCTATAAGCTCTACTATAGATGATATTTTACACCAGATAGATTATCTCGGATTTACACATCTGTATCCTGTGTGCTGGCGCGGTTGCGGTCATAGAGGCACCTTACTACACATATGGTGGAATTGCCCTATTATTTTTTTTTTTATGATACAAAAAAAAACAACATAGCATAAATATACCGACATACATTACATTAAAATCCAGTTTAAATACATTTACAGAAAATATTTCGTTAGTTCATTGCGCCTGTTCCCCGTCACTCCACTTTTTGTCAAAAGAAAGCCGCACTCGCAGCGTCAAGCATGGCAAGCTAGATCAACTGCTATACTTGTGTCCAATCAACCTAACCCTGACTCTAGTTGTTCCAGAGTCTATCTCATGGGTTTAGATATCGACATATTATTTAATGTATCAAGGTATCTATACATATTTTATCCTATTTAGGTACGTTGGGTGTTTGCGTTTTACTACCAGCAAGTTACCTCGGCCCTAACTGATTTAAACCACTAAAGCACACCTATGGTATCAATGATTTATTTGTAAAGCTTGTGGTGCTTGTGAAAAAAAAATATATATATATATATAATAAAGTGAGGTATTCGTACCACGTGAAAGTTCTCATAGAGTAAGTAGTGCATTAAGATTGCAGACAGACATTTTAAAAGGGTTTAGTGATCGGCGGCAAATCAGCACGCCGTTAAACTAGCTGTGTTAAGTGATTATTATACTTAAACAATATATTTCATAGTAAACAGTCCCAACCCCAAGGAGACCCACCTTACCCTAACCCCCCCATTCGGTGCTTAGTGACTCTGTCCCAGACTCAATATACCTTAAGTTAAACATAGTAATATGAGGAATTAATCCACTTGTGCCATATTAATTTAAATTTAAATAACGTGCTCCGGTTAGCATAGAGTGATTGCTCCTGTCTACTGATGTAGTTCACCAGTGCTACCCAGTGATTCAACTCGGGGGCAGTTTTGGCCATCAATTTCTGCCAACTATAACTTTCGCCAAAGCACATAGATTGTTAATGTAGATTTTCTCGTTACAGCTAGTAGTTTCACCCATTACGCCCAATAGGCAGCACTTAACAGATAATATCTCCTCCCTTACCCCTGTGTCTACTATTACATTTTTAACTTCTTCCCAGAACTTTGCAACACTCTGACAGTCCCATATTAAATGCATAAAAGATCCGATAGGGTCGTTGCACTTGGGGCAGGTTGCGGCAGCTCTACCTGGGAATTTGGTTAATGTTTTTACAGTCAGGTAGGATCTATGGAGTATATACAATTGCGTTAATTGGACCCGAAGGGAGTTAGTGGCTTTATTTGCGAATTTCATTGCATTCAACCAGTTATCATCACTAAGTTCACCCACATCTTGTACCCATTTATCACGCAAATCCAACAATTCATCTTTATACAGTTCTTTGCCCATTGTCTTATATATCCTAGAGACTAGTTTTTTTTTATTACTAGACATTAACGTGGTTTTTATTAAGGAATCCCCAAAAATCGGGGCGTCTTTTGGAAAGTGTGACTGGATTACGCTTCTTAATTGTAAGTATCGGTAAAAATGTGTCTGGGGCAGGTTGAATTCTAATTTTAGTTGAGTAAATGATTTAAGGCCCGTTGGGATAAAAATCTGATGTAGTTTGGTAACCTCATGTGAGTGCCAAGCCTCGTTGATCTGTAGATTAGACACTTCTTGATCTGTAAGTTGATCCACAATCCGAAATTCTCTATCTATAAAATCTACACCCATTATTTGGTCTACCTCTTGCCTGATTTTAATGGCCTGTACTGTTAGTGGCGGATCGATACTTTTTAATTCCCCTAATATGATTCTCTGAGCCGGGTTGACTCCAGAGGTTGAGAGGGAGGACAACTTATTGGCATACTCCCAGCCTATTTCCCCCTGTAGGAACCAGGTTCTTAGTTGAACTAACTGGGCGGCCAGATAATAACGCCTCATATCCGGCAAACCCAGTCCTCCTTCACCATTACCCCTCATTAATTTATTTAAGCTAATTTTATGCCGCGCTCCGTTCCAGATAAACGCAGCAATAATACTATTGAGTTTCCGGAATAAAGGTTTCGGAAGATAGGTAGGGGAATGCTGAAAGGCATATAGAAATTTGGGGAGGACTACCATTTTAACTAGGTTTATTCTCCCTGTAACAATCAGGGGAAGTTTGGACCAAGATTTAATTTTATCCTTTAACCAGGCAAATAAAGGCTGAATATTAAGTTGGACATATTCACTAGGATCCCACGATATGTTAATACCGAGGTATTTAAAAGTTGTAACCCATTTCAAAGGTTGGACTGGTAGTGGAGGCTGTCTCAAGGACGAACTAACTGGAAAAATGATAGATTTAGACTTATTTATTCTAAATCCTGTATAATCACCAAAGTTGTCAATCAACTCTAAAACCACCTTAAGGGACTTTCTATGATCCGTTAAGTAAATTAGGAGGTCGTCGGCGTATAATGAGACAATATCACTACTGCCACCCAGCGGAAAACCCATGGTTAATGGATGTTGCCTCAACAAGCAGGCCAGAGACTCAATTGCCAGGGCGAACAGGACAGGGGAGAGGGGACACCCCTGTCTCGTCCCCCGGGCAAGAGCAAAGGCTGGCGAAGTCCAACCATTTACGGTGACCCTCGCCCTCGGACCAGTATACAAAAGTTGAATCCATTTAACGAAATTTGGCCCCAGTCCGAACGCGCGGAGCACCGCCCAAAGATAGGGCCACTCAATAGCATCAAACGCTTTAATTGCGTCGAGCGAGACTATAATTGAGCCACCGTAATCCTCACTAATAGTCTGAAGATGGGTATAGAGATGACGTATGTTAATAGAAGTATCTTTGCCGGGCATGAAACCTGATTGATTATGGTGGATTAATGTAAGAATGTGTTGATTTAATCTGTACGCAAGTATTTTTGCCAATATCTTGGCCTCAGCCGAGATCAAGGATATTGGCCTATATGAATCGAGGTCCCGGGCGGAATTGCCCTATTATAATCTCTTTTTGGGCCCAAGTTTTTAATCTACTAAAGTCCCTCTCCGGCATATAACTTACTTTAGATCCCAGGGTCTTTTTACTAGCTCGACCCTTACAAAACCTAGACCACTTACTAAACAAATTATTCTACCATATACTGGCAGTGGTGAAATCTCTGATAGCCAGAAATTGGAAATCGCTTACTCCTCTTTCTATACCAGCCTTAACTAACTTATTTCTTATGCCTAGATTTAGTCTTCTCTGTTCTTTACTTTTATTTTTATTGCATATAAAGTTCCAGAAAAATTTGAGCTGTTTGATTACTATTTTCTTTTTTTATTGTATTCATCTGCCCAGCTCTACCCTTTTGAATAAATAAAAAGTTTAAAATAAATAACTAAATAAATGTGTCTGCTGCTGTGTGACTAAGCTGGAACAGGGTACTACAAGTCTCACCTCACCTGTGCAGGCCACACGTCAGTGCAAAATAAATCGCAAAATATAATTTTTATTTTAGAATAAAAGGATTAATAAATAATACTGACTTATTACTAATCCTTTAATATTCATCTTTGCTGCTGTGTGTGTAAGCCAGGAGAAGGTTCTACAAGTCTCACCTCACCTTGCAAGGCACACGCAAATTGCAAAATATTATTTTTATTTTACAATAATAAAGGGGTTACTGACTTCTTAAAAATCCTTTTCAATTTTTATGTGTCTGCTGCTGTGTGACTGTTAGCTGGGAGAGGGTACTACAGGTCTCACCTCACCTGTGTGCACACCGGTGCTGCAAAATAATCATTGCTGCAAAATATATATTTTTTTTTTTTTTTCAATAAGGGTTACTGATGTAAATAATTATCCTTTTAAATGTTTCTGTGTCTCTGCTGCTGTGTGGCTGTACTCCAGAAAGATAATGGAGAACCAAAATATTGAGGCTTCAATAGTACAAGAACCAATTCCTCCAAGTGCTGAAGCTGCTGCCACTAGTCGAGACAAGTCAAATAGAACATGATGATGAAATGCCATCAATGTCTTCTGCCAATGCCAAATGTCATCGTCGAGGGCATGTGAAATCAAAAAAGACAAAGTTGAGTACGTTTAAGAAAAAAAATATATGTAAATCCTTGGAGGAGAAATGTAAGCTTGCCAATATGCCATTCACCACACGGAGTGGCAAGGAACAGCTAAGGGCCTGGCCTAAGTTCTTGACTAGTGGTCCTGCTTCACACGATGATCACAGCCCTTCTCCTCATCCTCCTCTTCCCCCCTAGAAATGCAAAGACAGTTAAGCTGTCAACAAAAAGACAGCAAACAACTCTGCCTAAAGACACGGTATTACAAATCCCCAAGGAGAGTCCAAGGGTGTTGGTGGTTGCGAAGCCTGACCTTCCCATCACTGTATGGGAAGAGGTGGCTCCTTCCACCATTTGCAGCATGCCCTCGGCTTATGCTGGAAGGATCACCCACAGTCCAGTTCCTGATTTTGAAGTTGTCGATGTTGTACACCAGGAGGAGGAAATTGATGTAACTGGCACTGAGGAGGAAGTTGATGAGGAGGAGGATGCTTCTGATGTGGTTTCTTACATATGCCATATGTAGCTTATGTAATGCTGGAATAAGCAGGGGTAGGGACGTTAGTCACCTAGGGTCATCCTTGCTTATGCATCACCTGAAGTTAGTTCAAAAGTCACTGTTTAGTTCAGGAACTGTGGCTAGGACTGTAAGCAGTCCAGGGACACCTAAATCCTGTGCTCCAGTTGTATCCAGGTGCCTGCAAACCATTCCAGCAAGTCACTCCTCATCAATTTCCTCCTCCATCCGGATCAGAGGTAGTCCTGCAGGCCATATCACTATCATGACTGACTCCTCTTCCATCAGGGATTCCTCCAGAGGATCCTGCAGTGGTACACCTTCTACTGCTTCCGCTGCTGCTGCTGGGAGTCGGTCATCGTCCCAGAGGGGAAGTCGAAACACTGCTAGGTCTTTTACTAAGGATTTGACCATCCAACAGTCATTTGCCATGAGGATGAAGTACAACAGCAGTCATCCGATGTCAAAGCGGATAACTGCGGCCTTGACAGCTATGTTAAATGTGCGTCCGGTGTCCGCCATCAGTGGAGTGGGATTTAAATGGTTGATGGAGGTATTGTGTCCCCTGTACCAAATCCCGTCTAGATTCCACTTCACTAGGCAAGCAATATCGAGGATGTACAGAGACAGCAGAAAAAGTGTCCTCAGTGCCCTGAAACATGCTGTTGTACCCAATGTCCACTTAACCACGGACATGTGGACAAGTAGTTCAGGGCAAACTAAGCACTATATGACTGTGACAGCACACTGGGTAGATGCATCACCTTCTGCCGCAACAGCAGCAGCAGCATCTCCTGCACATCAGCTCCTTCCAAGGCAGGCTACCCTGTGTATCACCAGTTTTAGTAAGAGGCACAGCGCCGACAACCTTTTAGAGAAACTGATGGAAATCATCTCGTAGTGGCTTACCCCACTTAGACTCTCCCAGGGATTTGTGGTGTTGGACAACGGCAGTAACATTGTGCAGGCATTACATTGGGCAATTTCCAGCATGTGCCATGTTTTGCCCACGCTATAAATTTGGTGGTGCATTATTTCCTAAAAAGTGACAGGAACGTGCAGGAGATGCTTTGGGTGGCCCGCAAAATTGCTGGACACTTTCAGAATTCTGCCACTGCCTGCCGAAGGCTGGAGCAGCAGCAAAAACTCCTCAACCGGCCCTGCCATCACCTCAAACAAGAGATGATAACGCGCTGGAACTCCACCCTCTATATGCTGCAGAGGATGGAGGAGCAGCAAAAGGCCATCCAAGCCTACTTGGTCATCTATGACATAGGCAGAGGAGTTGGGATGCACCTGACTCAAGCGCAGTGGAGGCTGATTTTCGTGTTGTCCAAGATTCTCCAGCCATTTGAACTTGCCACACGTGAAGTCAGCTCCGATACTGCAAGCTTGAGTCAGGTGATTCCCCTGATCAGGCTGTTGCAGAAGCAGCTGGAAAAAGTGAAGGAGGAGCTAAAGCATTGCAATTCCGCAAAGCATGTAGCGCTTGTTGATGAATCCCTCCATACGCTTTGCCAGGGTACGAGGGTGGTCAGTCTGTTAAAGTCAGAGGAATACATTCTGGCCACCGTGCCTCCCTCATTTTCTACCACACGTGTGGCTGCAAGGAAGAAGCTGCAATTTCCCACACAACCCGCTGGCAGTGGTGCAGGGCAGGCAGGAGGGTGTTTGGAGTTGGACATCTGGTCCGGACTAAAGGACCTACCAATGATTGCTGATGTTTCTTCTGTCGCTGCATTGGATGCTGTCACCATTGAAAAATGGTGGAATACTGCTTTGGTGACAGCATCCAAGTAGTCATTTAAGACGGTCCATGCCTGTACTGGCAGGATAAAAAGGCAGTTTGGAGGCCCCTGGAAAAGGGGGGTTAGCTCTTGATCTTACGGCCAGAGATAAACGGGCGCCTGCTGGGGTGTTTGTCAAGCTGCTCCTACTGGGGGGCGTCAACCCCTAAAGGGTAAATGCAACAAACAGAGGGTGGAGCGCTATGAAGTATGGATCAAAATAGTTACTGGTAAAAAAAACAGTTAGTAATTTATTGTACAGTATTTAACAAATAATACGGTATAAAAACATATATATCATGTGTAATTATTAAACTTATATGTTGATTAAAATATTGGAAGTTGTATACTTATTGGTATGGAGTCCAAGGGGGAGTCTCAGTGAAAAATGTAGGAGATAATTTCTTCGTTTGGGCTTGATTTGTAGGGCTGGATAGTTGTTGGGTCCATAAACCTCACTGGATCTTTATTTACGCTGGAGGACGTGGATGATCCCCGGATTGGAGTTTGGGGTGTCCTCTACTATTGCACGTATTTGTAATCCGTAATTGGTAGGTGGTGGAGTCCCAAATGGATGTGAAGGATAATACCTTTCTCAGCTCCTGACCCAGGAATATTGGTGGTAGTGACCGTCTCCAAGAGTAGGGTATCCAATACCAAATAGAAGTATTCACAACAAGATAAAATCAACAGGTGCTCCTGACATGTTTCGCTGTCTGGCTGACAGCTTTCGTAAAGGTATTTTTGGAGGCCCCTGTACAAACTGGCTCTATTTTACCTGAGTTGTCCCCCCTCCAATGTGTACTAAGATGATGTTTATAAAAATGAATTATCAATTCTTTAATGAAGACCAGCATCTGCCTCCAGAAACAACAGACGGTCCTTTGATTATGGAGTCCAGAGGGGATGAATTGATAATCTGTGATGATGAGGAATTACACGCTTAAGGGGGTGAGGAATCAGAGGTGGAGGATGCGGAGGACATCTTGCCTCTATAAAGCCAGTTTGTGCAGGGAGAGGTGACTCTTTTTTTTTTTTGTGGTGGCCCAAACAAACCAATCTTTATAGTCACAGTTGTGTTGCAGACCATGTCGCTGAAATGATTCGTATGTTAAAGTGTAACTTGATGGAAAACACAAAGTTGCTGAATTTCTTTTGGATGCCCCGAGTAGATCACATTGCGGCCCAAATCATCTGCTGCTCCTTGGCTATATGTATTTAAATACCCATCAACCAATTATGTCAAATCAGCTAACATGGCATCCAACAGTGCTAGGTGCAGAGCCAAGCGGTGTAAGACTTCCAGAGCCCGTTTCAGAAAACTCTAGACCCCAACAAAAGGACATCAAAAAGATAAACGCATCTTTTCATATCCACCTGCAGCCAGCACAACTTTCCATGGCGACTCAAGTTCAGTCCCACTGCACCTAAGCTCAGGACTTTCTGGCTCTGTAGATCAAATTGCAGGACCAAGCATAGGCTGAAACTGGTCTATAACAACATACAGTAGTTTGCATCTTCATCCTCAACTGGCCGTTTAATGGCCTGTAGGATACTGTTATGCATACCATGTGGTGCAGGTAGATCAGGCTCTCTCACTTCCCCGGAAGGTTTCCCAGCATCTTCAACGCTCTCTTGTGATATGGTTTTATGTCTATCATTAGCTATGGTATGCCCAAAGAGGATTTTTATTCCAGGCACTTCTTTCTCAGTTGCTAAATCCTTAACTTTTCTTAAAGTGATTGTACGGCTCGCATCAGTACTCATTGGCATGCCCTGAAAGCATCCATTGGTGGTTGTAAATTTGATATTCTTCCCAATGACCTTCATTTGGAAGCTGGTATCAGTTACTACGTCCATGCTAAATGTGTATTATGGGCACAGGACCGAGCACAGCACACACCGCCGACAGCAACTGCAAACAACCGCACCCTCCTAAAGACATTTTATCACAAATCCCCAAGGAGAGTCAAAGGGTGTTGGTGGTAGACTGGAAATTAGTGGAAATGAATGATATTGAGGTTAATAATAACATAGGAGCAAAAAAAAAAAAAAACTAATTCTGCAATTTTAGCCATTTTTATGCTATTTATAAAAAAAATCCGAACCCAAAACACGAAACACAAAACACGAAACACGAAAATAGTGTTGTTTTGGAACAGATCCAGATCCAAAACACTGCCCAAGATATAGACCCAAAACGTGTTTCAAGGAACACGAAAAGTGCCCGGTGCACATACTTAAGTTGAGTATCCCTTATCCAAAATGCTCGGGTAGAATTTTGGATAATGGATTATTCCGTATATTTTAGAATATTGTTATATCTCAATGATGTATCTTGAGGTATCTTGCATTTATGTTGTACAAACGCATCAAACACATGAAATACTCACAAAATATATTTTATTTGTGCATAAAACAAGGTTTCAAAACGTGAAACAAAGTTTGTGTACTATCTCAGATACTGAACTTGAATGCCAATCAATCATTTTCCTGCACATATTTAGTGCCAGTTACATATCATGGATACTCAACCTGTACAATAGGTTAGAATCATACTAGTACTGTACATATATTTTTTGAAACATCTAATATATCTTTGATAATATTTATTGAATTTTCAAAAGATTAATTTAAAATGAAAGACATGGTACAGAAGATAGACAAGGGAGAATAACAATTATCTATACATTGACAATTTACAGAGAGTATAGCATAGATATGATTAGAGAGCAATGGATTTATGGCAACGCAAAGGAAAATAACATTAGACATAGAGTACAGTATCAAAAGTATGCAAGGGAGCAAAGTACATCAAGACCTAGGCAATGTGTAGGCAACCCTAAATAGCAGGTCCTCCCCTTCACCATTGTATACAAATTTGTGCCACAGTTACCATTTAATTAATAATGAGGAGTTAGAAGTGGAAAACAGTACTTTCATTGGACTTTCTGGATGGACTTGAAGTCAAATGTGAAATGGAATGAAAATGAAGACTGACC
Source organism: Crinia signifera (assembly GCF_055691185.1). Lineage (NCBI taxonomy): Eukaryota > Metazoa > Chordata > Amphibia > Anura > Myobatrachidae > Crinia > Crinia signifera. Next base: position 146,240,361 of record NC_139221.1, on the reverse strand, counting down.
TATTCTTGTCATGATCAAGACATGTTCCAATGTATAGCAGATGTAGGTAGGGGTTAATATGGAGTATTGCTAAGGAAGTGGGTGACAATAGCCTGACATTTGTAAGACACCCCCAGAAAATATTAGAAATATCGGTACTTGTGTAATATCTGGACGCCCGATTTTTTCATTTTATTGCATCACATCGCATCACATTGCATGCAATATAGTGGCATACAATTCATGCGATGCAATTTTTTCATTGTAAAGACCAGATTTTTAATTGTATAGTCACCCATGGGTGATTTCATACCCCCGCTATCCAACTACACATGGAGTTTATTTTATATAGTGTGAGCCCGAAGCGTGGCGAGCGGACGCAGAATACATGTAAAGTAATCCGCATCCCCTCGCCACGCTTCGGGCTCGGTGGCACGCTGCGCTCGCCAAACTATTTAAAATCAACTCCATGCGTAGCTGGATAGTGGGGGTATGAAATCACCCATGGGTGACTATACAATTAAAAATCTGATCTTTACAATGAAAAATCGCATTGCATGCCTTAAGTAGTGGCACACAATGAAAAAATTGGGCGCCCAGATAATACACAAGTACCAAAATATCTCCCACAGCCATACATTTTTACTAGCAATCCTTTGATTGAGTAGGACTCATTGCATGCTACCTACATCGATGAAGGTATAACCAATTAAGCATTTTATATTGGGACATTAGGTAAATAGATTACAATTCCTGCTGTGGTTCAGTGCCAGGTGCACATGGTAGTGTGCAAAAGTGTTTTGCTTGACCTTTTGTGTCCCAGTCGGTCTCCATTTCTGTATTTGCCTTGCCCGGTCTCCTGTAGCAGCCTTGTCCACTGGAAAACTGGGGGGGAGGAGGGCATCTGAGTACCGGATGGACCTAATTCACCTGGGAAAGATGGCTGCAATAGGCAAAGATTTACTGCGCAGGAGGCTTTAATGACCCTGTGCAATAGCAACTGTGTCAACCTTGCCTCCAGATGAATCAATAGTAATATATTTGCACAAACCATTTTGAAAATCCTTGTCTTAGCCAACCAAAAAATTCAGTGCCCTGGTGCATACTTTCTTGTATGTCTTGTAATTGTTTGGTTTTCTTTTAATAAGATTATAATCATCAGAAATATTAAAACTACAAACTTAGTTGTTCACACTCACCTACTGCTTTGAGCAATAGGTAATGAATTAGTTGTTGTCTTCCAGTAATATTCCATTATTCTAACAATACTTCTCGATTACAATAGGCTGTATTTCTAATTTAGACATTGCAGAGTGTAACATTCCAGAGCTGGGTGTGTTCTTCCCAACAGTTCAAAGGGTACATCAGTACATTGTAATATTAATACCATTTAGCAATCCTATATTAATCAATTTAGATAAAATTATTGGAATGCAAATTAAACAAGTTTTGTTATCTTTTCCCCACATGCATAAGCGGCACTACACAGAATGTGTCACTATTTATTGATTTTGGGTTATTATGTTCATCATCATCATCATCATCAGTGTAGTTAAAATCTCTATAAGAATCTAGATCTAATGTAGCGCTTATTTACTTCCTCCCCCCCCCGTCAATACTCATCATCGGGGTATCAACTCCGTCCACATTGTAGTTTCTACATATGCACTGAAGATACTTGAAATGTGTGCTGTTCTTTTCACCTTCCCCCATACAGTATATGGCTCTATACCGCAGCCCCGCCACATTGAATACAATTTATTCTGGATTTACACAGTATTTGCATATGCAATGGGGCATTTGGGTAACCCATGACCCCTAACATGATGTTTCTTTTATTTTACAAGCCATTCTGAACAATTGTGTAGGGAATTTTTTTCAGTCACATAGGACCTATAGTTGGGTGGTGTTACATTTGTTTTTACCAGAGCGCCAGGAACTTGATTAATCTCTAGATTCTCCATCATTCAGTAATGTATGTTATATATTAGAATACCTGATTCCAAACTGATTCTAAACTACTATTGATAGGCTTATTATGAATATTATAAGGTCTAGTGATATTTCATAATGCCTGGGTTTGGGTTTAGCAATATAGACTCATCTGTCCCACCTTCCACCATCTACTGAGGTAGCCACAGTGGGCCGGACCTCTAGTGTCTGTCTCCTCCAAGGTGGCAGCCATTTTGGAGGGGTTGCCGCAGACAGAATGTGAGTGTGGCACTGCGGCTGCTGTGGTTTGCAGGCCGGATGCAGCGGTGTTAGACATTAGAGGGTGCTTGGGCGCACCCGAACCCCCCCTGTGCACCCTGTACTTTCTCGACAATCATACAGAGACATTGGGGTCTCCTGAAAAAAGTCCCAATTATAGGGGCCGAAATTCCCACTAATCCAGTATGTATCTTTAGAAGGGCTCCCAATCTAAAATCTTAACTCATCAAAAACATATGCCCCGTATCCCCTAAAAAATCCACAGTAACATCCATAGGATTTTATAGGAGTGGTACATGGGTTGTAAAACTGTTAGAAACAAATTTGGACCCAAAATAACTGAGATACTTATCAATGAGAAAAAACATGTTATCAGGGACTTTTTAACTTGTCATTCAGTTAACATCATTTATGGGATTGAGTGCCAATGCAATCAATTCTACATTGGTAGGACGAGCAGACCATTTAAGGTTAGAATGACCGAACATATTAGGAATATTCGGAAAGGTCTGGAGACGCATGCATTGTCCATGCATTTTAAACTCAAACATCAGTGTAACCCTGATTTTATAAAAAATGTTTATGGCTTGAGGAAAATTAAAGGCGACAGCAGAGGAGGTGATATTGCTGCGTCCTTAGCTAAAAATGAAATGACCATGATTTATAACCATCAAACGCTCGCCCCCAAAGGTCTTAACAAAGATTTCACTTAAATGGTTTATGTAGTCCTCTATTTTAAAGTTAACAGCATAGATTATGTCCTATTCCTGATTTGTATATGATCTGAGTTCCATATATCTAAAAAGAATTTTATCACAATTTTTTAATATTTTATATTTTTCTATGATGATGATTAATACATTTTTATGTATTTGTTTTCCAATATGTATGCTTCAAAACTTTGGAGGATGAAATAATGCACAGGACACCTTAAGAACTGTTCCTTAACAGAAAAATCCCCGACATGACTGATGAATTGCGTCAAAACCAGAGGATAAAGATATGGAACAAAAAAAATATTCCGTCATTTCCGCTTCCGGCCCGGATCGGAAACCGGAAGTGGATGATATAAGAGCTGGTGGAACGCAAACGGGTTTGTCCATCGAACGCAAAAACGTCACTTCCGGTTCCCGGAAGGACCGGAAACCGGAAGTAGAATAGCGGTAAAATGGCAACGATTTTGGACACGTGCACAAAACCACCTGCAAAATGTGGAATTGAAGGGGACATTACTGATATAGGAAAATCCAGGATTAGATAGCTAGGATACTCCAGGTCTGGCAATAGGACTTCCCCAATAGGGGTATAAATATGGGATCAGGCACCTTTCCTCCTCATGCCTTGAGAAAGTAACCTGTTGGTTTCGAAATGCATTGGCCATGTGGAGGATGTTATGGATTTGGGGGTTACCCACCGTTGGAGTCTGGAGACAGGGTCGTGAGGGTGTTGGTGTGGTGCTGCAGGAGGCAGGGAGCTGGAGATCAGGCGTAAGCCCGTAGCTGGGACCGCTGTTTAGGATGGCCACAGCGAAACCTACACTGACTGTTGAGTCCCCCGGGCAGATGGAATACCCCTGCAGAGTGCTAGGCTTCGCCTGTAGCCGCCGCGTTCGAAAGAGCCAGTTATGCCAGCTCTAACCCCGATGCAGCCAGCTGTTATGATGTGACAAAGGGTAAGCGATCGCCAGGGGGTATCACAAGAGGACCGTCTAACTACCGGGCCTAACTGGGGGAGAACCCCTGACTGCCGGCACCTGGCCAAGAGCGGGGAGAAGCGACCCAGTCGCAGACACAATGAGGGAAATAGGGAATCTCGGAATGGAGACACTGAGAGACTATGATTCCCCAAAACCAGGTGCAGTGGGAAAAGGGAACAACCCCTGCCTGACAGAAGCTAGGGTGACAGACAAAAATAAAGCAGAGGAAAAGACAGGTACTTATGTAATAACCAGATAATGGACCCAGAGGGGCGCAGCCATGGCGGGCCTGAGGTGTGACAGCAAATAATAACCAGGCTCCAAAGGAGCACTTACGTGACCCACAGGCAAGGAGGGTAATGGGAACAGGCACAGGGACAGCCTGGGACAAGATGAGAATCCTGCAGACAGAACGGCTAGGGAGCTTGGACAAATAGAGAGAACTCCAGGGACAGGAACCGAAGAGATCCTGGGACCGGGTATGGGCGCTGAATGCTTGGGAAGCAAGAAGCTGAGCTGCAGAGGATATATCCTGGGATCCAAACAGGAGACTGGAACAAGGGACCAGGAAGCGTGGCTGGGAGCAAACAGAAGTTCCCTGCACATGCAGCAGGAACTTAAACAGAAAGCTATTACTGGCACAGTTCCCCAGGAGAGCATGGCTTATAAAGGCCCAGGTGATTGAAACAGCTGGTGGATCTCCAGGCTGCTCCTGATTAACGAGCTAATACCTCACAGCCTGTGAATAATAGCTCAAAGAACACAGGGCTGTAATGGCAACAGACCTACCACTGGAGGCCACCAGTGAGTCAAAAAGCCAAACAGAAACAAAACAGATTGAACCATAAAACCTGGCTCCTGACAGAGGACAAGGTGAACGTCTGACCGACCCAGGTGATCAACTTCCAGGGACGCCTTTTTGTTGCCTTAAACATCTGTTTGTATTGTCTACTTCCCTTTCGTAGACAACATCAGTCGGTGAGAGTCAGTTGTGTTATACCTGGTTTTTAATGTAAATATTTGTTGTAATTAAAAGCGGTACTTCATCATACCAGCTTTTCGCTTTATTTACATGCAAACATCGGAAATTGGAGGAATTCAGGATCTGATGGTGATGTTACTGCTCCCCAAACAAGCGATCTAAGGCTACCTTGAAAAGTAGACTGACTTTAAGGGTACGAGTCACAACCATCTGAGAATAGTTCCGCAGCATTATGTTTTAACGTACTTTACTGTATTGCACTATTATTGTTCTCTCTCTCTTCTTGTTTTTGGGCACATTCAACAAGAACATTAGAGAGCAGTATCTGCACCTAGGACTTGTCCATTTTTTTGGGTTGTATACTTTCCCGACTGTTTTATATACATTTTGATATAAAGGGTAATTTTAAAACTATCAGACATTGGGCCTAATTTAGTTTGGTTAGCAAATTACTGAATATCAGAAAAATATCAGATATTTAAAATTAAGCTGCACTAACCAAAGCTACCATAAAGAATATATGCATTTACAGTATGTTAATGTATTTATAATACAGAATGCTATCTGTTTTATACTACTCCCAAAACTATTCCAGTCTTTACATTCAATACTTGATATTTAAATGTGGTACTTTCAGAAACTGATCATTTTCGATTTATATTTTCTACCACACGTGTGGCTGCAAGGAAGAAGCTGCAATTTCCCACACAACCCGCTGGCAGTGGTGCAGGGCAGGCAGGAGGGTGTTTGGAGTTGGACATCTGGTCCGGACTAAAGGACCTACCAATGATTGCTGATGTTTCTTCTGTCGCTGCATTGGATGCTGTCACCATTGAAAAATGGTGGAAGACTGCTTTGGTGACAGCATCCAAGTAGTCATTTAAGACGGACCATGCCTGTACTGGCAGGATAAAAAGGCAGTTTGGAGGCCCCTGGAAAAGGGGGGTTAGCTCTTGATCTTATGGCCAGAGATAAACGGGCGCCTGCTGGGGTGTTTGTCAAGCTGCTCCTACTGGGGGGCGTCAACCCCTAAAGGGTAAATGCAACAAACAGAGGGTGGAGCGCTATGAAGTATGGATCAAAATGGTTACTGGTAAAAAAAACAGTTAGTAATTTATTGTACAGTATTTAACAAATAATAGGGTATAAAAACATATATATCATGTGTAATTATTAAACTTATATGTTGATTAAAATATTGGAAGTTGTATACTTATTGGTATGGAGTCCAAGGGGGAGTCTCAGTGAAAAATGTAGGAGATAATTTCTTCGTTTGGGCTTGATTTGTAGGGCTGGATAGTTGTTGGGTCCATAAACCTCACTGGATCTTTATTTACGCTGGAGGACGTGGATGAACCCCGGATTGGAGTTTGGGGTGTCCTCTACTATTGCACGTATTTGTAATCCGTAATTGGTAGGTGGTGGAGTCCCAAATGGATGTGAAGGATAATACCTTTCTCAGCTCCTGACCCAGGAATATTGGTGGTAGTGACCGTCTCCAAGAGTAGGGTATCCAATACCAAATAGAAGTATTCACAACAAGATAAAATCAACAGGTGCTCCTGACATGTTTCGCTGTCTGGCTGACAGCTTTCTCAAAGGTATGTTTGGAGGCCCCTGTACAAACTGGCTCTATTTTACCTAAGTTGTCCCCCCTCCAATGTGTACTAAGATGATGTTTATAAAAATGAATTATCAATTCTTTAATGAAGACCAGCATCTGCCTCCAGAAACAACAGACGGTCCTTTGATTATGGAGTCCAGAGGGGATGAATTGATAATCTGTGATGATGAGGAATTACACGCTTAAGGGGGTGAGGAATCAGAGGTGGAGGATGCGGAGGACATCTTGCCTCTATAAAGCCAGTTTGTGCAGGGAGAGGTGACTTTCTTTTTTTTTTTTGTGGTGGCCCAAACAAACCAATCTTTATAGTCACAGTTGTGTTACAGACCATGTCGCTGAAATGATTCGTATGTTAAAGTGTAACTTGATGGAAAACACAAAGTTGCTGAATTTCTTTTGGATGCCCCGAGTAGATCTCATTGCGGCCCAAATCATCTGCTGCTCCTTGGCTATATGTATTTAAATACCCATCAACCAATTATGTCAAATCAGCTAACATGGCATCCAACAGTGCTAGGTGCAGAGCCAAACGGTGTAAGACTTCCAGAGCCCGTTTCAGAAAACTCCAGACCCCAACAAAAGGACATCAAAAAGATAAACGCATCTTTTCATATCCACCTGCAGCCAGCACAACTTTCCATGGCGACTCAAGTTCAGTCCCACTGCACCTAAGCTCAGGACTTTATGGCTCTGTAGATCGAATTGCAGGACCAAGCATAGGCTGAAACTGGTCTATAACAACATACAGTAGTTTGCATCTTCATCCTCAACTGGCCGTTTAATGGCCTGTAGGATACTGTTATGCATCCCATGTGGTGCAGGTAGATCAGGCTCTCTCACTTCCCCGGAAGGTTTCCCAGCATCTTCAACGCTCTCTTGTGATATGGTTTTAAATCTATCATTAGCTATGGTATGCCCAAAGAGGATTTTTATTCCAGGCACTTCTTTCTCAGTTGCTAAATCCTTAACTTTTCTTAAAGTGATTGTACGGCTCGCATCAGTACTCATTGGCATGCCCTGAAAGCATCCATTGGTGGTTGTAAATTTGATATTCTTCCCAATGACCTTCATTTGGAAGCTGGTATCAGTTACTACGTCCATGCTAAATGTGTATTATGGGCACAGGACCGAGCACAGCACACACCGCCGACAGCAACTGCAAACAACCGCACCCTCCTAAAGACATTTTATCACAAATCCCCAAGGAGAGTCAAAGGGTGTTGGTGGTAGACTGGAAATTAGTGGAAATGAATGATATTGAGGTTAATAATAACATAGGAGCAAAAAAAAAAAACCAAACTAATTCTGCAATTTTAGCCATTTTTATAAAAAAAATCAGAACCCAAAACACGAAACACAAAACACGAAACACGAAAATAGTGTTGTTTTGGAACAGATCCAGATCCAAAACACTGCCCAAGATATAGACCCAAAACGTGTTTCAAGGAACACGAAAAGTGCCCGGTGCACATACTTAAGTTGAGTATCCCTTATCCAAAATGCTCGGGTAGAATTTTGGATAATGGATTATTCCGTATATTTTAGAATATTTTTATATCTCAATGATGTATCTTGAGGTATCTTGCATTTATGTTGTACAAACGCATCAAACACATGAAATACTCACAAAATATATTTTATTTGTGCATAAAACAAGGTTTCAAAACGTGAAACAAAGTTTGTGTACTATCTCAGATACTGAACTTGAATGCCAATCAATCATTTTCCTGCACATATTTAGTGCCAGTTACATATCATGGATACTCAACCTGTACAATAGGTTAGAATCATACTAGTACTGTACATATATTTTTTGAAACATCTAATATATCTTTGATAATATTTATTAAATTTTCAAAAGATTAATTTAAAATGAAAGACATGGTACAGAAGATAGACAAGGGAGAATAACAATTATCTATACATTGACAATTTACAGAGAGTATAGCATAGATATGATTAGAGAGCAATGGATTTAAGGCAACGCAAAGGAAAATAACATTAGACATAGAGTACAGTATCAAAAGTATGCAAGGGAGCAAAGTACATCAAGACCTAGGCAATGTGTAAGCAACCCTAAATAGCAGGTCCTCCCCTTCACCATTGTATACAAATTTGTGCCACAGTTACCATTTAATTAATAATGAGGAGTTAGAAGTGGAAAACAGTACTTTCATTGGACTTTCTGGATGGACTTGAAGTCAAATGTGAAATGGAATGAAAATGAAGACTGACCTATTCTTGTCATGATCAAGACATGTTCCAATGTATTGCAAATGTAGGTAGGGGTTAATATGGAGTATTGCTAAGGAAGTGGGTGACAATAGCCTGACATTTGTAAGACACCGCCAGAAAATATTAGAAATATCGGTACTTGTGTAATATCTGGACGCCCGATTTTTTCATTTTATTGCATCACATCGCATCACATTGCATGCAATATAGTGGCATACAATTCATGCAATGCAATTTTTTCATTGTAAAGACCAGATTTTTAATTGTATAGTCACACATGGGTGATTTCATACCCCCACTATCCAACTACACATGGAGTTGATTTTATATAGTGTGGCGAGCGCAGCGAGCCACCGAGCCCGAAGCGTGGCGAGTGGGCACAGAATACATGTAAAGTAATCCGCGTCCCCTCGCCATGCTTCGGGCTCAGTGGCACGCTGCGCTCGCCAAACTATTTAAAATCAACTCCATGCGTAGCTGGATAGTGGGGGTATGAAATCACCCATGGGTGACTATACAATTAAAAATCTGATCTTTACAATGAAAAATCGCATCGCATGCCTTAAGTAGTGGCACACAATGAAAAAATCGGGCGCCCAGATAATACACAAGTACCAAAATATCTCCCACAGCCATACATTTTTGCTAGCAATCCTTTGATTGAGTAGGACTCATTGCATGCTACCTACATGGATCAAGGTATAACCAATTAAGCATTTTATATTGGGACATTAGGTAAATAGATTACAATTCCTGCTGTGGTTCAGTGCCAGGTGCACATGGTAGTGTGCAAAAGTGTTTTGCTTGACCTTTTGTGTCCCAGTCAGTCTCCATTTCTGTATTTGCCTTGCCCGGTCTCCTATAGCAGCCTTGGCCACTGGAAAACTGGGGGGGGGGGGGGGGGGGGGGGGGGGGGGGGGGGGGGAGGGCATCTGAGTACTGGATGGACCTAATTCACCTGGGAAAGATGGCTGCAATAGGCAAAGATTTACTGCGCAGGAGGCTTTAATGACCCTGTGCAATAGCAACTGTGTCAACCTTGCCTCCAGATGAATCAATAGTAATATATTTGCACAAACCATTTTGAAAATCCTTGTCTTAGCCAACCAAAAAATTCAGTGCCCTGGTGCATACTTTCTTGTATGTCTTGCAATTGTTTGATTTTCTTTTAATAAGATTGTAATCATCAGAAATATTAAAACTACAAATTGCCTTTAGTTGTTCACACTCACCTACTGCTTTGAGCAATAGGTAATGAATTAGTTGTTGTCTTCCAGTAATATTCCTTTATTCTAACAATACTTCTCGATTACAATAGGCTGTATTTCTAATTTAGACATTGCAGAGTGTAACATTCCAGAGCTGGGTGTGTTCTTCCCAAAAGTTCAAAGGGTACATCAGTACATTGTAATATTAATACCATTTAGCAATCCTATATTAATCAATTTAGATAAAATTATTGGAATGCAAATTAAACAAGTTTTGTTATCTTTTCCCCACATGCATTAGCGGCACTACACAGAATGTGTCACTATTTATTGCTTTTGGGTTATTATGTTCATCATCATCATCATCATTAGTGTAGTTAAAATCTCTATAAGAATCTAGATCTAATGTAGCGCTTATTTACTTCCTCCCCCCCCCGTCAATACTCATCATCGGGGTATCAACTCCATCCACATTGTAGTTTCTACATATGCACTGAAGATACTTGAAATGTGTGCTGTTCTTTTCACCTTCCCCCATACAGTATATGGCTCTATACCGCAGCCCCGCCACATTGAATACAATTTATTCTGGACTTACACAGTATTTGCATATGCAATGGGGCATTTGGGTAACCCATGACCCCTAACATGATGTTTCTTTTATTTTACAAGCCATTCTGAACAATTGTGTAGGGAATTTTTTTCAGTCGCATAGGACCTATAGTTGGGTGTTGTTACATTTGTTTTTACCAGAGTGCCAGGAACTTGATTAATCTCTAGATTCTCCATCATTCAGTAATGTATGTTATATATTAGAATACCTGATTCGAAACTGATTGTAAACTACTATTGATAGGCTTATCATGAATATTATAAGGTCTAGTGATATTTCATAATCCATGGGTTTGGGTTTAGCAATACAGACTCATCTGTCCCACCTTCCACCATCTACTGAGGTAGCCACAGTGGGCCGGACCTCTAGTGTCTGTCTCCTCCAAGGAGGCAGCCATTTTGGAGGGGTTGCCGCAGACAGAATGTGAGTGTGGCACTGCGGCTGCTGTGGTTTGCAGGCCGGATGCAGCGGTGGTTAGACATTAGAGGGTGCTTAGGCGCACCCGAACCCCCCCTGTGCACCCCTGTGTTGAAAACACTGATGTACTTTCTCGACAATCATACAGAGACATTGTGGACTCCTGAAAAAAAGACCCAATTATAGGGGCCGAAATTCCCACTAATCCAGTATGTATCTTTAGAAGGGCTCCCAATCTAAAATCTTAACTCATCAAAAACATATGCCCCGTATCCCCTAAAAAATCCACAGTAACATCCATAGGATTTTATAGGAGTGGTACATGGGTTGTAAAACTGTTAGAAACAAATTTGGACCCAAAATAACTGAGATATTTATAAATGAGAAAAAACATGTTATCAGGGACTTTTTAACTTGTCATTCAGTTAACATCATTTATGGGATTGAGTGCCAATGCAATCAATTCTACATTGGTAGGACGAGCAGACCATTTAAGGTTAGAATGACCGAACATATTAGGAATATTCGGAAAGGTCTGGAGACGCATGCATTGTCCATGCATTTTAAACTCAAACATCAGTGTAACCCTGATTTTATAAAAAATGTTTATGGCTTGAGGAAAATTAAAGGCGACAGCAGAGGAGGTGATATTGCTGCGTCCTTAGCTAAAAATGAAATGAACATGATTTATAACCATCAAATGCTCGCCCCCAAAGGTCTTAACAAAGATTTCGCTTAAATGGTTTATGTAGTTGTCTATTTTAAAGTTAACACCATAGATTATGTCCTATTCCTGATTTGTATATGATCTGAGTTCCATATACTGTATCTTAAAAGAATTTTATCACAAATTTTTTATATTTTATATTTTTATATGATGATGATTAATACATTTTTATGTATTTGTTTTCCAATATGTATGCTACAAAAATTTGGAGGATGAAATAATGCACAGGACACCTTAAGAACTGTTCCTTAACAGAAAAATCCCCGACATGACTGATGAATTGCGTCAAAACCAGAGGATAAAGATATGGAACAAAAAAAAAATTCCGTCATTTCCGCTTCCGGCCCGGACCGGAAACCGGAAGTGGATGATATAAGAGCTGGTGGAACGCAACTGGGTAGCCCATCGAACGCAAAAACGTCACTTCCGGTTCCGGGAAGGACCGGAAACCGGAAGTAGAATAGCGGTAAAATTGCCATGATTTTGGACACGTGCACAAAACCACCTGCAAAATGTGGAATTGAAGGGGACATTACTGATATCGGAAAATCCAGGATTAGATAGCTAGGATACTCCATGTCTGGCAATAGGACTTCCCCAATAGGGGTATAAATATGGGATCAGGCACCTTTCCTCCTCATGCCTTGAGAAAGTAACCTGTTGGTTTCAAAATGCATTGGCCGTGTGGAGGACAAGGTGAACGTCTGACCGACCCAGGTGATCAACTTCCAGGGACGCCTTTTTGTTGCCTTAAACATCTGCTTGTATTGTCTACTTCCCTTTCGTAGACAACATCACTCGGTGAGAGTCAGTTGTGTTATACCTTGTTTTTAATGTAAATATTTGTTGTAATTAAAAGCAGTACTTCACCATACCAGCTTTTCGCTTTATTTACATGCAAACATCGGAAATTGGAGGAATTCAGGATCTGATGGTGACGTTACCGCTCCCCAAACAAGCGATCTAAGACTACCTTGAAAAGTAGACTGACTTTAAGGGTACGAGTCACAACCATCTGAGAATAGTTCCGCAGCATTATGTTTTAACGTACTTTACTGTATTGCACTATTATTGTCCTCTCTCTCTTCTTGTTTTTTGGGCACATTCAACAAGAACATTAGAGAGCAGTATCTGCACCCAGGACTTGTCCGTTTTTTTTGGTTGTATACTTTCCCGACTGTTTTATATACATTTTGATATAAAGGGTATTATTAATACTATCAGACATTGGGCCTAATTTAGTTTGGTTAGCAGATTACTGAATATCAGAAAAATATCAGATATTTAAAATTAAGCTGCACTAACCAAAGCTACCATAAAGAATATATGCATTTACAGTATGTTAATGTATTTATAATACAGAATGCTATCTGTTTTATACTACTCCCAAAACTATTCCAGTCTTTACATTCAATACTTGATATTTAAATGTGGTACTTTCAGAAACTGATCATTTTCGATTTATTTCTTCACCAAGAAGTAAAGTTCAATATGCCAAGAATTTACAATATTGAGTTTCTGATATGCTTTATGCTTGCTTCATGACTTACACATCATTGCACATACAGCTGTAGCTCATATCACATTGAGTTAGTGTCTGCTAAAAACAGACGGTGCATAAATAGTTATAAGTCCTCATCACTACAACAGGCAGGCAGATGCTGAATTGAGCGTGAAACTTTCCAAGAGTTACAGTACGAAGTACTGAAAAGTTAAAACCATCTACAGCGTGCTAATAACGCCATATAACTCCAGAAGAGGAGCATTTTTATAGTAACAAATGTAGTCTAGAAAAATGGGAGAACAGGTTGCTGCTTTTACTTGATATTATTTATTTATATTTAAGTACAGCAAAATTGTCTTTAATTCCCTGGACAAGGTGGAAACAGTTAAAGCATCACATCAAATATGGTCATACAGTAATTTAGGCTCTCTCATCATTAATTTAAATATTAAAATGTTTTTTTTTTTTTTAAATACTGAAGTTTTGTCTCAATTACGGGCACATTTATATAACCTGATGTTATCTGTGCCAGTATTAAACATTTGTAAACAGCTTACAGTATTATTTAAAGTTAAATAATTCGGTACTTGTTTCCTAGCTTGGTGCCCATCTTATGCCATCTCATACCACTAATTAAGGAATGCGATGGGATGTGATGGGACCCGATTTTCGGGTCCTAAGAGCCACACTGTACAATTTTAATATCGCGTCGCATCGCATGCCATTACAATGGCATGCGATGCGATTTGTAATTGTACAGGCACCCTGATGGGTGATTACTATGTTAAATGCACCCCCATTGTTAATGCCACCCCCACTATCAACGCCAACCCGAAGCATGGCGAGCGCAGCGAGCCCACGAGGGGCGGCGGTACGTGTCCTCCGACCTTTTCATTCCCCCACTATCCATGTCGGCGTGGAGTTGATTTTATATAGTGTGGCGAGCGCAGTGAGCCACCGAGCCCGAAGCGTGGCGAGAGGACGCGGAATATATGTGAAGTAATCCGTGTCCAATCGCAGGGCTCGCTGCACTCGCCACTCTTCTGGCTCGCTGCGCTCGCCACACTTTGGTCGCATGCGATGCGATGTGATGCGATTGATGCGATCAAAACTATGGCATAACATTAAAATCGTGGGCGCCATGCTAGGAAACAAGTACCAATAATTCATACTAAATGAAACAGTTTTAATATGTTAGATTGTTTGTATAAACGGGAGTCTAAGCGAAACACAACTCTTTGGGCTGTATTTACCAAGCCTTTGCGGTACATCCCACCACTAATCACATTAATACTAATTGCGTATATACTAACATATACTAGTATATCAAAAAGAATGAGAAAAGCGCACCATGAGCAAGATGTAAAACAGTTCTTTTACTGAAAATATAAGCTCACATACATAGAGGTTTAAAATGAACAGCTTGCCAGCAAACAGGAGGAACACAGCTTCCGATATCAGTCGTCACAGTGAGAAGACGTCCAGCGCCCGATCACCGTCTGTACCGCGTAGCCGTCAGTAGTTCTCCCAAGTGGTAAGACGTAACACAGCTTTCTCCATAGGCCACGCCCAACGCGTTTCGTCTACGGACTTCGTCAGGGGGGTGTGACACTTGGGAGAACTACTGACGGCTACGCGGTACAGACGGTGATCGGGCGCTGGACGTCTTCTCACTGTGACGACTGATATCGGAAGCTGTGTTCCTCCTGTTTGCTGGCAAGCTGTTCATTTTAAACCTCTATGTATGTGAGCTTATATTTTCAGTAAAAGAACTGTTTTACATCTTGCTCATGGTGCGCTTTTCTCATTCTTTTTGAGATTATCTGTGTGGTCCTGGTCGGGCCGTGTAAAAGCTGCACACGTTTGGAGGTCAATCAAGTGAAGCTGAGGATATATTTGCGCCTGGGTATTGTTTCCTATATACTAGTATATACTAACATATACAATTACTATCATAAAGTACAGCTCTCCTGACAGGGCCGGACTGGGATCAGAAATCGTCCCTGGCATTTTGAGCACACAGGCCCACCTGCAGAAGGCGGGACCCTTGCGCGGCAAAGCCGCGAGGCAAAAAAAGGGTCATGGCCTCATGGAGAGGAGGCATGGCATTACAAAAAGGAGGCCTTACACATTATGGAACACACTGTAATGCCCATTACACATTTTGTAACACACCGTTATGCCCATTACACATTACCGCACACTGTATTGCCCATATTTATATATTTATTTACATATTATGACACCTAAGTAATGCCCATATTATGCCCCCACTAATGCCCCTTACACATAATTCATTGGCCTGGATGGGGGTGGGAGGGGCAATCACTTGTCTGGAAAGGAGGGGGCACTGGTATTGTACTAGCTGTGGGTTAGATTGGGCCAGTGTAATGGCCAGTTGTCCCATTGGGGAGGGAAAGGGGAGGACAAGGTGGCAGGCACTAGGATGGGGAGGGGGAGTGGAAGCAATATAGGGGATTGTTGGATAATGGGACACTGGGTTGGGGATGGGGGATTGCAGCACTGACCTGGCCCAAGCACATTACAGTTCTGGCTGTTGCTGCTTGGAGACTGGTGTCACTTCTGACTCTCCTGCCCTCATTGCTGGCATGGTGCAGCTCGATGTGGAGAAGAGACTCATCTTGCCTGAGAGACTGCTGGATGCGACGGGTCTCGTCTCAGTCTTCGGCTCACGATCAGCGTGCGGGGGGCGGGCGCTGGTGCGGTGTGGGGGAATGCATCTCCACTCTGGCAGTGCCGGGGGTGGGCAGACAGCAGTTCAGTTTACTGCTGCTAGCAGCACAGGGGGTGTTTGGTCTGGCTTACTACCGCCAGCAGTGCTGGCAGCCAGGACTGGAGGCAGCGGGATGGCCTGCGGGCTCAGGAGCAGCGCCGTGTCTTGACGTCATGAAGCTTCAGCATCACTATGCAAATGAGGCAGCGGTGGCCACAGCAATGGACAGGGAGGCAGCGGGGCAGGCTTAGGGACTGGATAATTGCATCCTGCACAAAATTGGCCCTCAAGGCCATTGGCCCTTCTGGCATTTGCCAGAACTGCCATATGGCCAGTCCGGCCCTGTCTCCTGATAAGAACTGCCCTTTGCGATGACCAGTGTGGCCTCAGCCATGGTTGTCCCACTGCCACGATGAATGCTACAAGGGATCTAATTGGACCCCTCTACAGTACGGATGTGAGTGTTGAGTCTATAGCGGTGCTTGTGGTGTTGTTAGACGACACACGTTTTTGGAAGCTCAACCAGGAATGTAGGTTTCTTTGAGTGAACACAGAGTTAACAGTAGTACTGAAATGGTTAACTTTCAGGTATGCAGTATATAGCATGTATAACATCACAGGCAGGGATACACAGGTGTATTCAGGTGTATGGTGCAGGTACTTATCCTTCCAGGGATGGAGCAATGGAGGATGATGGCTATCTCTCAAGCAGAAGTCTGCACAGCAGTGCAGACTGGAAGCTGTGGGTCTTTGAGGGCAGACAGCGGGGCTAGTGCTGCGGTGCTATGTACAGGGAACTCTGGTGGTGATTGACAGCTCCCTCCCAGTGGGTAAAGCTGCTGGTGCTTCAGGACACGCTGCTCAGCTATAGTGGTGTTCTGCCTCACAAAGTGCGGGCTTCCCTCATCAGGCACTATACTACACAGCGCGGGATTTCTCTGACAGGAAGTCATGTTTGTAACTGACTTACAGCGCGTGTGGACACTGAAGGCATGACAGGGCCGTAACTAGGGGGGGGCTGGGGGGTCACGCGCACCGGGCGCTGGAGGTGAGGGGCGCTGTGAGGTCCGGGGACGCTGTAGCAACTGGCGGACCGCGGTCCATCTCCGGACCGCAGAAGCCAGAGCTCCGGACCTCACAGTATTGTAAATATGCCAGGGGAAGTGAGACATGACGTCTCCTTCCCCTGACGAGCCAGCGTCCTATCGCGGCGCCTCACGGGGGCGGGGGCTGACGACGCGGCCAGCGTGATCATGTGGAGACGCCGCGCGCGCCAAGCCCGTCCGCCCGCCCGCCGAGTGAAGGAGCTTCCCGGCCACCCTCCTGCCCGCCCTCCCACCCGCTAAGTGAAGGAGCTGCCTGACGCCGCACCCCACACCTGAGCAGGGGCTGTCGAGCAAGGGCTGTCCCTGGAGAGAGTCCAGACTCCGGAAAGGGGTGCAGGCAGCGGAACCGGGAGGCACTTTTAAGTGCCTCTGCGGGTTGCGGCCTGCCCGTCCCCTAAGTACAGTATGCAGAGTTGGCATTTTTAAAAAGGTGAGCAGAATGTGTCTTCATTGTCCCTGTATTGGCAGCATTGTCCCCGTATTGGCAGCATTGTCCCTGTATTGGCAGCATTGTGCCCGTATTGCCAGCATTGTCATTGTATTGCCAGCATTGTCCCCGTATTGCCAGCATTGTGCCCGTATTGCCAGCATTGTGCCCGTATTGCCAGCATTGTGCCCGTATTGGCAGCATTGTCCTTGTATTGGCAGCATTGTCCCCGTATTGGCAGCATTGTCCCCGTATTGGCAGCATTGTCCCTGTATTGGCAGCATTGTCCCTGTATTGGCAGCATTGTCCCTGTATTGGCAGCATTGTGCCCGTATTGCCAGCATTGTCATTGCATTGCCAGCATTGTGCCCGTATTGCCAGCATTGTGCCCGTATTGCCAGCATTGTCATTGTATAGCGGCAAAATGGGGGCGTGGCCTCGCGGGGGAGCAGCGATTATAGGCCACGCCCCAAATTAGGCCACGCCCCCCGAAAATTTCGACGCGTCTCCCGGCGCAGCAGCGTCATTATGGGGGGGGGGGCACCAAAAGACTGCCTTGCCCCGGGCGCCGGAAACCCTAGTTTCGGCCCTGGGCATGATCACACACTAAGCGTGCTGAAAGACTAACTCCGCACACAGGGGTGAACTAGGGACTGCATACAGCAGGGGGACGGGGAGTGCAAGGGGACACAGTCATGGATGCTGATGCTGCCGCTACAAGGAGTAAGGTGCTGAGAGCACCTCTTCAACAGAAAGAAGCCCATAAGCTACTACTGATTAGTTTTTAGCAACGTATTTATGTCAGCAATTAGACCATGTTGACATTTACAGATCTGCCCTGCTACATGCTACATAATGCAAAAAACAATTATGGACACGCAAGGTGTGCACAAATAAGTCTCTTCCATTTTACAGATAAATGTGAATAAGATAATCCTAAGAGTCCCAGTGAACCCATTAATACCCCTCATTCTGGAACTTGTGGTTCTCCAAGTATCCGCATGCAGGGGAGGCTTGCTAGGACTCATAGATCCACAGTAGAACCAAATAGTTATTGCTTCTATTTTTACACAGTATAATAAGCCTGGTGCCCACCGTCCTGAGGCACCTGGGACAGCCCCAGGCTTCAGCACAGGCAGATTTAATTTTGGAAGGGGGGACCCCTTCATAGAGGGGTCCCCACTCCCCTATGTTCCCTTCCTGGGCTGACCAGCGATAGATATTAATGCTTTGGCCGGGGGAACTTATAGAAATAGTTTCCCCTGGCTGTGGCATTACCCTGCTGGCTGTTCGGGCACAGTGCTTGTTCTAAAAAAAGGGGGGACCCCTAGCCATTTTGTCCTCCATATTTTAGGAACCAGGACCGGCCCTTGAGCCTGATGCTGATTTTAGAAATTCCAGGGATCCCCTATTCAGATGACCCATGCATTTCTACAACCAGGACCAGCTCTTTGACATTTAGCAGTGACCTTCATAAATGATGCTCTCTCTTTATGTGTGTCACACAATAACTTAGGGGGTAATTCTAGTCCATTCTTTCTGACAAAATCCTTCTTAGATGGACAAAACCATGTGCACTGCGGGTGGGGCAGATGTAACTTGTGCAGAGAGAATTAGATTTGGGTGGGGTTTTTCTTCAAAGTGAGATCTATATTGAAGTGTAAAATCATGCAGTCAGTATTTTCCCTGCACAGAAACAAAATAACTCACCCAAATCTAATTCTCTCTGCACATGTTACATCTGCCCCCCTGCAGTGCACATGGTTTTGTCCATCTAAGAAGGATTTTGTCAGAAAGAATGAACTAGAATAAACCCCTTAATTTTCTTTATCACAACAATGCAGGTAACTGTTTAAGCAAATAAATTAGGCAAAATATATTACAAGTTTTTTCACAGCCATGTGGGTGCTTTGGGACACTCCTATTGAAACTATTATATTTATAGATTTTCTATTATAACCATGTTACTTTGCTGTAAGACAATTTATAGTAGGTCTCTTTAGTGTAACCTTTGTGCAAGTTTATCTACTACCAGAAGTGCTGCCGGCAACCAAATCCTTATCCTAAAGCAGTGTTTTTCAACCACTGTGCCGTGGAACACTAGTGCGCCTTGAGCTGTTCTCAAGTGTGCCCCCAGATCTAGAGATGCCCAAACCAGTTTACAGCCACCACCAGTTCAACTGTCATTTGCTGGTCTCTCCTTTTCATGTAAAGGGCCAATATATTTTATTTTTGTTACCTGAGGGGACCAGTGTGATTGTTTTTTATATGGGGGGCCAATAGTTTTTTTTTTTTTCCTGTAGGGGGCAATGTGTTTTGCCCTGTGGGGATCTCATGGTGTGCCTTGGCAATTTAAAAATCTTATTTAGTGTGCCGCAAGGTAAAAAGGTTGAAAATCCCTGTCCTAAAGGAAACATGCCTGTATAGACTAAATACAAACTGAATTGGATATTCCTTTCCAGACAATTTCTGTAGTTAAATGTAATCTTCTCAGTGTGGTTTCAATTTCTTTGTTTACTTCAGTATGTGGACAGTTTGTTGGCACTTTCGTAACATTTTAATATATTCAATTATTGGTAAGTAAAGTGTTTGTAAACCTCTTGTGTTTTAACCTTTTTTACCTTTGAATGGCCTGTGTTATACAAATTATATCTCCCATAACACTAAGCAAATTTACTACAAGCCTGCCAACAAATAACAGATAGCTTTATTACTAGACTTAGACATCAGTACAGTATAAAGCACATGATTTAATTCTACCAAATTTGCACTAAGATGTTTAAATGATACCTATTGTTAAAATGAATTGGGATCTTTTGATTAGTATGGTTAGTCCATTGCATGAACTGCGGGAACAGTACTTTGTAATCTCACATTTGTTATTATAATTATTAATGTCAGTTATTTGTATTTATCTCCACTTTATCTCCAGTTTATCTCTTCTACAGGCTTAATACATCTGCCCCATAGACTGTAAAGCACTATAAAATATGTATGTGCTATATAAATAACTGGTATTAATAGTAATAATAATAATAATAATAATAATAATAATAATAGTGAGATTACAAAGTACTGTTTCCGCAGGTCATGCAAGGGACTAACCTAACATACTAATCAAAAGATCCCATTTAATATTAACAGGTTTAATACATCTGCCCCTATATTTCTTAACACTTGTACTGTGCATATTCACACATGCACACTAGAGTTTGTTATTTTTGATGGGAGACAATTAACCATGCAGTATAATTTTAGATTGTCGGGGAAAACTGGTGCACCAACAGGAATACCACATAAGCATGGGGAGAACATAAATATTCCACATCTATAGCCATGTGGGAGTAAACCTATGACCATACTGCTGTAAAGCAGTAATGCTTACCAACAGACCCTCTGTGGAATTTGGTTTTTATTTCAATCATTTGAAAAGTCTTTCAGTACTTCTATATACATTTAAATTTGCAAGATACATTTCCATTTGTCAAAGACCACAACCACTTCCAGCATGGCAGCTGTAAGCCTAACTGGACCTCTATACATATTTGATATGCCTGATAACACAAAGAGTCCAAGGTATAAGGGGGTTATTTTGGTTCACTCCTTCTGGCAAATGCCTTCTTAGATGTGCACTGCAGGTGGGGTAGATGTTACGTGTGCAGATAGAGTTAGATGTAGGTGAGGTTTTACTTCAAAGGGAGATCTATATTGCAGTGTAAAAATAAAGCAGCCAGTATTTTCCCTGCACAGAAACAAAATAACTCGCCCAAATCTAATTCTCTGTGCACATTTTACATCTGATCCCCCATATTGCACATGGTTTTGTCCATCTTAAGGCCCCCATACACTATGCGATTTGGTCCCAATTTCACCCGATTCAGATGGATCGGGCAGTGAAATCGGGCCAAATAGCATGTCCAGACACCCGGTCCGACCCGATGCGCATCGGATCGGAGTCGGGAGGTCGGACCGGCTGCCCAAAAGATTTGCTAAATCTTATGGGCAGCCGGGCAGGGGACGCCGGAGGAGGGAGCTGTGCTCCAGGAAGGTGAAGGGAGCAGGGTGGTGGGGACGCTGCGGGGCAAATGGCGGGGGACGCTGTTAGTAGGGCAGAGGCAGCGGACGCTGCAGGGGACAGAGGCGGCAGTAACAGAGCGCAGGGCAGGGGAAGCCGGGAGCTGTCAGTGCTGAAAAAAAATACCATACAATGAATGGGCAGCCTGTGATTGGCTGAGCCCTCTCTTAGCCAGTCAGCAGAGCTCTCAGCCAATCACAAGCTGCCCATTCATTGTAGGGGCTTTTTTTCCCCCTCAGCACTGGCAGCTCCCGCCTCCCCCTGCCCGGCTCTCCATTACTGCCGCTTCTGTGTCACTGTGCCCTGCGTGCTGCCTCTGCCCTTCTAGCAGGGCCCCCCACCAGCCACCCCGCAGCGTCCCCGCCGCTCAGTCGTTTTAATAGGATTTTCTCATGCCGCTTCAAGCTACACTGGACGCTGCGGCGAGCGGGAGAATAGTAAAAATCCTATTCAAAAGAATGGCGGCCGCACAGTTTTTGAATAGGATTTTTTTGTATGCTCCCGCCGCTGCTGACTCTCCGTTCCCTGCCCCCTGCCACGGCCCCGGACCCTCTCCTGCAGCCCCCCCAGACCCTGCTGTCCTGCTGCTCCCTGGGTTTACATGTGATGAATCGAGCCGATTTATCACATGTAAAAAATGGCACATCAAGTGGCATATCTTATCAAGCTCTCCCGGGGAGCTGCCGGGAAATCTCAGGGGAAGTCGGGGCCGACTTGTCCTTAGGACAAGTTGGCCAAATGTATGGGGGCCTTAAGAAGGAATTTTCCAGAAAGAGTGAAACAGAATAACCCCCTAAGTCTCTAATTCATTACTAACAAATGGGGTCCATGATCAACCATATATCCCTGATCAATCTGAGCCCAAATCTATCAATCCCTGTCTGTATTTTGAGCAGGCCAATTGAAAGATTGACATTTTGCCTTGATAGACAAACACTAACTAGTATCACTGGCAATCCTCCCTCTCCCTATTTTAGGGTCACTGAGTGTACAGTACACTAGAACTTCCCAAATATGTATTTGACCGCTGTATACCGTCCTACTCACTGCCAGGGCATCATTTCAATACGCAATAGGGGGGGTGGGGGAAGGGGAGTTAGGAGTCCGCACACACTTTTTATTTGAAATGTCCCCTGTATTTTATTTGGGGATTGGCCTTTAAATGCTGTTTGTTAGGCAGCGGGTGCTATCCGGGCAATAGGATTGGAGTACAGGTTCAAGAAGAAAAAGAATTGCACTGTGGATGCACACCTGAAGAAAAGAATATTTCAAAAAGAGTAGAGATATTCTATTTTAGTTTTTAAAATTTTTGACTTTATTGGTTTAATTCAAGGTAAAAAAGGGGAGATGGACCTGTCGGGATTTTTTAACATATAGAATCCGTGTGGTGATCTTCCCTTGGTACTTGTGATATTTTCAAAAAGAGATTAAAATACACATACAAACATACAACACATAGTGTACTGTGCTAATGCACAAAGAAGATAGAAATGGTGAATAAAGGGATTAAAAGAGTTCCCCTTTTGCTGGCTTACAGAAAGATGTTGTGTCTGAGTTAGGTTCTTTTCCTGAGGTACTCAGGTATTTTATATATCACCCTTTTTCGGGGTTTTGTACCTCCTAGGTTTACTAGCCCCCTCTCACAGGGTTTTGTAAATCCTTTTCATAGAATTATGGCCTCCTAGATTCACTGACCCTCTCTCACCGGGTTTTGTGAATACTGGGAGTGATTTTTAAGGTTTTTATGTCACCTTAATCGGAGTATTATTTCCCAGGCAGTTTTATTACTGTATTCCTGGTCTCCTTTTAAGGTGATTGACTACCATCTGATTATATATTATTTAGTATACTGTTTGTTTCCAGAGAGATTTATCTCTGACTTCAAAATGATGCAGATTTTATATCCAATAGTTGCATAGGTCACACAAAGATTCTGTTATTATACGGTAATTTTGTATGCAGGTTTATGTACAGTGCAGCTCTCTCTCACTGAGCTGTATACTGTTTATGTTTTTCTATCTGCGCTATAATGCCCTTAGGAGGGTTATTTTATGTGGATTATGGTGACTCCAATATTTAGCTGTTGTGATGTATCTCACTCACACTGAGTAGCATTCACTAGTATTTGCAATACCGGGGTTGAATTCCCTTAATTGGAGTTGATGTGGTGGTTATATCTCAAAGGTGCTGCTCACTCTCACTGAGTTGCACCTCCCACTGTTCTGATATTGGGGTTAATTCCCTTTTTCTCAGTAGGTCACCACTATGGTGTACTTCTATCGATTTGGTCATATAGTGGTCCAATCTGCAATACCGGGGTTGAATTCCCTTAATTGGAGCTGATGTGGTGGTTCTATCTCAAAGGTGCTGCTCACTCTCACTGAGTTGCACCTCCTATTGTTCTGATATTGGGGTTAATTCCCTTTTTTTTTTTTTTTTTTTTTTTTTTTTTTTTTTTTTTTTTTTTTTTCCTCACAGTAGGTTACCACTATAGTGTACTTTTATCGACTTGGTCATATAGTGGTCCAATCTGAACCAAGTATTGGGGTTAAAATTCCCTTGATTGTTTTTATCTGGTCACACAAATATCCACTTTTTTATATAGAAATAGCACTTTTCTCTGTGCAGGTTTTTGAGTGCAATATAGCTCTCTCTCACTGAGCTTTTTTGCTACTCAAATAACTGCACCCTCTGGGCTGATATGCTCTTATGGCTTATACCTGCTACCGTTTGTAATATTGAGGTTTTAATTCCTCCAATTTGGAATATTTTTACAGTATGACCCTCTCTCACAGAGCCATTACTGTAATATATATGAGATATCAATATTGATCATATGGTATTATTTTGAGTGTAAATACAAGTGCAGGATAGCTCCCTCTCACTGAGCTATTTGCTATTTATATTTAACATATAATCTGGGCTATTGCACCTTTTGATATTCACTTTGTGTGTAGGTGATGGCAGATGAAGTGTTGGCAATATGATTCTCTCTCACTGGGTCAAGAAATTGCCAAGATTATATTTTATTGGTAATGTAGTATAACTCTCTCTCACTGAGTTATAGCTACCAATAATGTGATTCAGTATTTAGAATTTATATTTCTGAGTGCTCCCAGTTGATAATGGCTTATATTTGCCCTGAGTTCAGGATATACAGTTATACTGTTTCACATTAGTTTATACCAATCTATTATAAATGGTTATTTGTTGCCATCTAGTGGTGGTTCTCTGCATTCATTATGCTCTCAGTATACTATGAACTGAATCTCTAACATCAGACACATTTGAATCATAAGTACATTATTGATACATTTAATATGTCATTGTAGCTAATATGTAGCCAGCAAATAGGCTAACACGCGGTTTCACAAGTCTGCTTCCTCAGAGCCACAAGCCGAGTGTCTCCTGCTAGTTATATTTATTGGTATGGGTCAGCCAATCATTTTCATGCTTTCTATCATGTGGTGCTGTCTCTCCAATGGGCATACATCGTTTTTGCCCTTATTCTTAGCACTATTTCCGCCCTTCTTTCGTTTCCCCGTCCATGTGACCTGCGTGTGACGTCATCACGCTGGTCACATGGGGTTTTTCAGCCAATCGCGGCTTTTCCACAGCAAACCCGGAAGTTCGGGGTTTGTATTGTCCGCCCCGGACTCTGTATCTTTAATACAAGCCGGTTTATTTTTGTATTTTATTGATGCATATCCTTATATTTATGAGTCCTTGTTTGCAGTACTTGGAAATCGCTATCTGTACTATCGTTGTGTGTCTTTTTGAGACACTATGCTTGGGGGAATCCTTCTGGCTGGTAGATAGGTTATTATTGTATTCCTATTATTGGGATCCTGGTTTCCCGGAATCTGGATGGGTTATATTTAGCTATCTTCTAAGCATGTATGCTTTCTTATAATAGCCCCGAACTCTGTGTTTCACAGTATGTTCAGATTGATTATAGATCTTCTACTGTGTCACAAGTTTCAGTGTTTAAAATCATTGAATTATAATCCAGTTAGACAATATGGACCTTATGATGAAGAATAATAGTATCTCAAAAATAATATTATTACAATTAAGATTGTGTTTAATTATGATGTGATTCCCTTTTGTGATCTGAGGGCTATGATACTGGTTGTGTGTGTTCTGTGAATATGCTGGAGATTTATAAAGTATTAATAACTCATATTAGTGAGTGCCACTAGTGAAAAGAGTGGTTCTTTGATGAAGTAAAATAAAAATAATAAATATAATAATAATAATAAAAAATATATAAATAATAATAAAAATAAAAATAAAATAAGATGGTGAGAAAAACGGGAGTGAAGAAAATGGGGGTGTGATGAATTCATATGTATGTATTATTGTACATACTGTGCTAATCTTGAGTGAGGATGGTTTAGTGCTCTTTAAGATGGAGATTAAGTCTCCAATATTTAGTAAGTGATTAAGACTTATTTTATTGGATATTTTAATACATTATGAACTCATTTTTAATTGAGTTTACATGTTCTTTTGTCATCCTATTTCTAAGGGATTTCGTGGGTTGCAAGTTGATCGTATTTTTCACTGTATTATTGGATATTTTATTTTCTTCCTTTTATTTCCAGGATATCCCTAGATGTCAGAGTCCGAAGCCGAAAGTTCCAACACTTCATAAGGTAAGTACCTTTTCTTTAGGTTGTATTTTTATGTGAGTTTTCTTTTTTATAGGTAATTTTTTTCAGTTTTGACTTGATGTACTGTTATATATATATTAAATATTAAAATTGGTTCCCGTAAGTTTAATCTCAGGATCTTCTGTCTATGTCGGAGTCTTGTTCCTACCAATTTATTTAGGAGGAATATGGTATGAATTTCACGTAAATTAAGGTGATTTAAATTTTGAGGAGGCTTTTATGTGTATCCAGGTTTTATGCCATATCTCTATTCAATGAAGGTTTTTTCATGTGAGGATTACATCCCCTAAATGTCACAGAGAGGGATGCTATTTTAAAGTTTAAGGGTTGTCTTTATATTCGGTAGGGTGAGTGTCAGTTCTCACAAAAATGGCAGGTAGCTGTTACTCTCATTCAGCCCTTTTGGGGTTAGGCAGTCCATCAAATAAATCATTTTGGTCTCTGTCTTTAGGAGTTCCTTGTCTAGGTCTCCGCCTCTTATTCCTAATTTGACATGGACCATTCCGAAGGCTTTCAGATTTTTCGGGTCGCTGTTGTGGGATTTGAAAAAGTGTTTGGCCACCGGGGTTAGTGTCTTGAATTTACTATGATCCTTGGTGGCATTTCGGATACTGCTGATATGTTCTAATATCCGCACTTTTAGGGTTCTGCTCGTTTTTCCAATATATGACTTTCCGCATGGGCATTTCAGATGGTAAATTACCCCTATGCTTGTGCATGTTATGTGGTCTGTAATGATCCACTTCTTCCCGAATTTATCGGTGTAGTCTTTTGTTGTTTCCATATATTGGCAGGCCTTGCATTTCCCACAACAGTTGAAGCCTTTTCTGGTTGTTGGTGTTTTAGGTTCTGATAAGTGGCTGCGCACTAGGGTATTCCTGATGCTCCTTGATTTTCGCCAACTTATTTGAACTTCACTTGGTAGATTATCTTTGAGATCTTGATCAGTTTCGAGGATTGGCCAGTGTTTTTGGAGAATGGCTTTTACTTGCTTCCAGTTATTGTTGAAAGTTCCAATGAACCTGACCGGATCTTCTTTTGTTTCCCGTTTTTTAGGGGCAAGTAATGATTCCCTCGGGATTTCCTCTACCGATTTTATAGATTTCTTAATTAATCTTTTACTGTATCCTCTTTCTGTGAAACGGTTACTCAATTCTTTTTGCCTGTCATGGAAGGTTTCTGGGTCTGAACAATTGCGTTTAATGCGTATCAGTTCGCCCTTAGGTATCGCTCTGATCGTGCTTGGCAGGTGGGCACTTGTTGCATGTAAGATGGAGTTGGTGGATGTTTCCTTTCTATACACGTCAGTTTGTATCCTCCCTTCTTCGTCAATTGTGATGGTGAGATCCAGAAAGTTGATTTTTCTCTGACTTGCTTCCATTGTCAGTTTCAGATTGAGGTTATTTTGATTTAATTTAAAAATGAACTCGTTCAGATCTTGTTTTTCTCCTTCCCACAGTATGAGTATATCATCGATATATCGTAAAAATATGAGTATATTGGAGGTATACTGTTCATATTTTTCTTGAAAAACTACTTCCCTTTCCCACCACCCCAGGTAGAGGTTGGCGTATGTGGGGGCACATGCCGTCCCCATCGCCGTCCCTCTTACCTGGAGGTAGTGGGCGCCATCACAGGTGAAGTAGTTTTTGGTTAGGATGAAGTTCAGAGATTCCGTCAAGAAATTATTAAAATCGTGGTTTTGGTTCATTTTAAGGAAATATTTGATGGCTGCTATCCCATTCTCATGACTTATGCTGGTATAGAGACTTTCTACGTCACATGTGACCAGCCACGTGCCCTCCGAGACAGAGAGATTTTCTAATTTCTGGAGTACATCCATAGTGTCTCTTAGATGTGAGGGCAGTGCTGTCACATGTTGACGCAGGAACTGGTCCACGTAGATACTAAGTCTTTCTGTGAGACTGCCAATTCCAGATAGGATTGGTCTTCCTGGGGGGGATTTCTCATTCTTATGAATCTTGGGTAACAAGTATAGCGTCGGAGTTTTGGGTTTCTCCATTTTCAGATATTGATAATCGTTTTTACTGATTATTTGGTTTTTGAATGCCTGATCAATCAAGTTGTTGTATTCTGTGGTGAATTTGCCACTAGGATTAAATGTTAGCCTTTTATAACAGCTGGTATCTGTAAGTTGGCGTTTAAGTTCCTGTATGTATTGTTCACGAGGCCACAGCACCACATTTCCGCCTTTGTCTGAAGGCTTAATGATTGTATCTTCCCATTTTTCCATTTCTCTGAGTGCATCCCTTTCTCCTTTGGTTATATTGTCTCCTTTGATATTTGTTTCCTTCAGGAGATTGTCTAGATCTTTAGATACTAGACTTTGAAATATTTGTACCTGAGGGCATATGTTGGGGTCTGGTAAGAACACGGATTTCTTTTTGATCTTTGTTCTGTCGTGTGGTTCTAGGGGGGGAGCTAGACCATCTGAATTTTCCATAGCTAGTTCTTCTAGGATTTGGAGTGCTATCCTATCTTCTTGTTCCATCTCTTCTGAGCTTTGAGATGCTGAAGGTGTAGGTGTATTACTATTGTTAGTTTCTGGGCTAATGCCCGCTGCTGTCAATAGTGCTCTCTCCTCATTCTTTTGACGTGCATGGTTTGCAAAGAATTTTTTCAGGAGTAATTTTCTCGTGAAAAGATTAAGATCTCTCTCCATTTCAAATCTTTGCATATTGGATGTAGGGGAGAATGATAATCCTCTTTTCAGGATGGATTGTTGTTCTTCTGTCAGAATTTTATCAGTGAGATTCACAATTTTGAGGGAGTCAGATGTTATGTTCGATATCATTGTTCTCTGAGTCGTCTCCTCTCCAGATGTTACATTGGGTATCATTATTCTCTGAATCGTCTCCTCTCCCTCGGCTCTTCTCTCCAATCCAAGGACTCTCTTTTTCTCCTGCCTCCCCTTGCCCCTCCTGATCTTTCTCCATATTCTTTGTGTTCTTTGCGGCCTTGCCCTAAAAAATGCCTCCTGTGGTATTGATTGATTCTTGAATCCCCTTCCGATGATTCAGCTTCTGATGTCGAATAGTTAGATACATTGCTATTGGTGTATGTTTGTTTCTGGGGTCGTATATTCCATCTGAAGATCGTATTGTTCGCAAAATCAGTTCGATCTCGTTGGAATTTACGTCTTTTTCTTTCTATTATTTCTTTTTCATAATCTTCGATTTCTTTTTTGTATTTATCGTATCTTTGTTGGAACTGCTCCAGACCCTCAAAATTTTTTAATTTATCTCCTAGTTTGGAGATTTCTTGGTTTAGTCCTGTTAGAACGATCTCATCATGCTTTATCAGTACTTTTATAAGTTCTCTTGAGCATTGTAGTAGTATAGTTTCCCAATTTTTCTTCAGTTCTTCGTTAGCTAGTTCATATGCTGGAAATAATTTGGGCCTAAGGCCTCTTGGGATCAAGTTCTGTTTCAGGTAATTGTCAAATGTAGTTCTATTCCACAGAGTTTTGCTTTGTTTCATAAGGGCAGTTTTTAATACGAAAAGGTCATCTGACCAATTGGTAGTTGTGCATTCCATCCTGTCCGGGTTGTCTGTAAATACTGAATCGATATCATTTCTTAGCTTATCCCGTCTATTTTCCAGATCCTTGGCTAAGCTGAAATTGGACATGATTGCAGGAGTAGTCGGCTTGTTTTATGTTGTTAATATTCTTTTTTAAGAAAAATTATATATAAGTTGGTTTGGGGTATGTGGTGCTGGATGTTCCTTAGGAATCTGTTTTCACAGTATGTCTGATATGCAATAGGGGGGGTGGGGGAAGGGGAGTTAGGAGTCCGCACACACTTTTTATTTGAAATGTCCCCTGTATTTTATTTGGGGATTGGCCTTTAAATGCTGTTTGTTAGGCAGCGGGTGCTATCCGGGCAATAGGATTGGAGTACAGGTTCAAGAAGAAAAAGAATTGCACTGTGGATGCACACCTGAAGAAAAGAATATTTCAAAAAGAGTAGAGATATTCTATTTTAGTTTTTAAAATTTTTGACTTTATTGGTTTAATTCAAGGTAAAAAAGGGGAGATGGACCTGTCGGGATTTTTTAACATATAGAATCCGTGTGGTGATCTTCCCTTGGTACTTGTGATATTTTCAAAAAGAGATTAAAATACACATACAAACATACAACACATAGTGTACTGTGCTAATGCACAAAGAAGATAGAAATGGTGAATAAAGGGATTAAAAGAGTTCCCCTTTTGCTGGCTTACAGAAAGATGTTGTGTCTGAGTTAGGTTCTTTTCCTGAGGTACTCAGGTATTTTATATATCACCCTTTTTCGGGGTTTTGTACCTCCTAGGTTTACTAGCCCCCTCTCACAGGGTTTTGTAAATCCTTTTCATAGAATTATGGCCTCCTAGATTCACTGACCCTCTCTCACCGGGTTTTGTGAATACTGGGAGTGATTTTTAAGGTTTTTATGTCACCTTAATCGGAGTATTATTTCCCAGGCAGTTTTATTACTGTATTCCTGGTCTCCTTTTAAGGTGATTGACTACCATCTGATTATATATTATTTAGTATACTGTTTGTTTCCAGAGAGATTTATCTCTGACTTCAAAATGATGCAGATTTTATATCCAATAGTTGCATAGGTCACACAAAGATTCTGTTATTATACGGTAATTTTGTATGCAGGTTTATGTACAGTGCAGCTCTCTCTCACTGAGCTGTATACTGTTTATGTTTTTCTATCTGCGCTATAATGCCCTTAGGAGGGTTATTTTATGTGGATTATGGTGACTCCAATATTTAGCTGTTGTGATGTATCTCACTCACACTGAGTAGCATTCACTAGTATTTGCAATACCGGGGTTGAATTCCCTTAATTGGAGTTGATGTGGTGGTTATATCTCAAAGGTGCTGCTCACTCTCACTGAGTTGCACCTCCCACTGTTCTGATATTGGGGTTAATTCCCTTTTTCTCAGTAGGTCACCACTATGGTGTACTTCTATCGATTTGGTCATATAGTGGTCCAATCTGCAATACCGGGGTTGAATTCCCTTAATTGGAGCTGATGTGGTGGTTCTATCTCAAAGGTGCTGCTCACTCTCACTGAGTTGCACCTCCTATTGTTCTGATATTGGGGTTAATTCCCTTTTTTTTTTTTTTTTTTTTTTTTTTTTTTTTTTTCCTCACAGTAGGTTACCACTATAGTGTACTTTTATCGACTTGGTCATATAGTGGTCCAATCTGAACCAAGTATTGGGGTTAAAATTCCCTTGATTGTTTTTATCTGGTCACACAAATATCCACTTTTTTATATAGAAATAGCACTTTTCTCTGTGCAGGTTTTTGAGTGCAATATAGCTCTCTCTCACTGAGCTTTTTTGCTACTCAAATAACTGCACCCTCTGGGCTGATATGCTCTTATGGCTTATACCTGCTACCGTTTGTAATATTGAGGTTTTAATTCCTCCAATTTGGAATATTTTTACAGTATGACCCTCTCTCACAGAGCCATTACTGTAATATATATGAGATATCAATATTGATCATATGGTATTATTTTGAGTGTAAATACAAGTGCAGGATAGCTCCCTCTCACTGAGCTATTTGCTATTTATATTTAACATATAATCTGGGCTATTGCACCTTTTGATATTCACTTTGTGTGTAGGTGATGGCAGATGAAGTGTTGGCAATATGATTCTCTCTCACTGGGTCAAGAAATTGCCAAGATTATATTTTATTGGTAATGTAGTATAACTCTCTCTCACTGAGTTATAGCTACCAATAATGTGATTCAGTATTTAGAATTTATATTTCTGAGTGCTCCCAGTTGATAATGGCTTATATTTGCCCTGAGTTCAGGATATACAGTTATACTGTTTCACATTAGTTTATACCAATCTATTATAAATGGTTATTTGTTGCCATCTAGTGGTGGTTCTCTGCATTCATTATGCTCTCAGTATACTATGAACTGAATCTCTAACATCAGACACATTTGAATCATAAGTACATTATTGATACATTTAATATGTCATTGTAGCTAATATGTAGCCAGCAAATAGGCTAACACGCGGTTTCACAAGTCTGCTTCCTCAGAGCCACAAGCCGAGTGTCTCCTGCTAGTTATATTTATTGGTATGGGTCAGCCAATCATTTTCATGCTTTCTATCATGTGGTGCTGTCTCTCCAATGGGCATACATCGTTTTTGCCCTTATTCTTAGCACTATTTCCGCCCTTCTTTCGTTTCCCCGTCCATGTGACCTGCGTGTGACGTCATCACGCTGGTCACATGGGGTTTTTCAGCCAATCGCGGCTTTTCCACAGCAAACCCGGAAGTTCGGGGTTTGTATTGTCCGCCCCGGACTCTGTATCTTTAATACAAGCCGGTTTATTTTTGTATTTTATTGATGCATATCCTTATATTTATGAGTCCTTGTTTGCAGTACTTGGAAATCGCTATCTGTACTATCGTTGTGTGTCTTTTTGAGACACTATGCTTGGGGGAATCCTTCTGGCTGGTAGATAGGTTATTATTGTATTCCTATTATTGGGATCCTGGTTTCCCGGAATCTGGATGGGTTATATTTAGCTATCTTCTAAGCATGTATGCTTTCTTATAATAGCCCCGAACTCTGTGTTTCACAGTATGTTCAGATTGATTATAGATCTTCTACTGTGTCACAAGTTTCAGTGTTTAAAATCATTGAATTATAATCCAGTTAGACAATATGGACCTTATGATGAAGAATAATAGTATCTCAAAAATAATATTATTACAATTAAGATTGTGTTTAATTATGATGTGATTCCCTTTTGTGATCTGAGGGCTATGATACTGGTTGTGTGTGTTCTGTGAATATGCTGGAGATTTATAAAGTATTAATAACTCATATTAGTGAGTGCCACTAGTGAAAAGAGTGGTTCTTTGATGAAGTAAAATAAAAATAATAAATATAATAATAATAATAAAAAATATATAAATAATAATAAAAATAAAAATAAAATAAGATGGTGAGAAAAACGGGAGTGAAGAAAATGGGGGTGTGATGAATTCATATGTATGTATTATTGTACATACTGTGCTAATCTTGAGTGAGGATGGTTTAGTGCTCTTTAAGATGGAGATTAAGTCTCCAATATTTAGTAAGTGATTAAGACTTATTTTATTGGATATTTTAATACATTATGAACTCATTTTTAATTGAGTTTACATGTTCTTTTGTCATCCTATTTCTAAGGGATTTCGTGGGTTGCAAGTTGATCGTATTTTTCACTGTATTATTGGATATTTTATTTTCTTCCTTTTATTTCCAGGATATCCCTAGATGTCAGAGTCCGAAGCCGAAAGTTCCAACACTTCATAAGGTAAGTACCTTTTCTTTAGGTTGTATTTTTATGTGAGTTTTCTTTTTTATAGGTAATTTTTTTCAGTTTTGACTTGATGTACTGTTATATATATATTAAATATTAAAATTGGTTCCCGTAAGTTTAATCTCAGGATCTTCTGTCTATGTCGGAGTCTTGTTCCTACCAATTTATTTAGGAGGAATATGGTATGAATTTCACGTAAATTAAGGTGATTTAAATTTTGAGGAGGCTTTTATGTGTATCCAGGTTTTATGCCATATCTCTATTCAATGAAGGTTTTTTCATGTGAGGATTACATCCCCTAAATGTCACAGAGAGGGATGCTATTTTAAAGTTTAAGGGTTGTCTTTATATTCGGTAGGGTGAGTGTCAGTTCTCACAAAAATGGCAGGTAGCTGTTACTCTCATTCAGCCCTTTTGGGGTTAGGCAGTCCATCAAATAAATCATTTTGGTCTCTGTCTTTAGGAGTTCCTTGTCTAGGTCTCCGCCTCTTATTCCTAATTTGACATGGACCATTCCGAAGGCTTTCAGATTTTTCGGGTCGCTGTTGTGGGATTTGAAAAAGTGTTTGGCCACCGGGGTTAGTGTCTTGAATTTACTATGATCCTTGGTGGCATTTCGGATACTGCTGATATGTTCTAATATCCGCACTTTTAGGGTTCTGCTCGTTTTTCCAATATATGACTTTCCGCATGGGCATTTCAGATGGTAAATTACCCCTATGCTTGTGCATGTTATGTGGTCTGTAATGATCCACTTCTTCCCGAATTTATCGGTGTAGTCTTTTGTTGTTTCCATATATTGGCAGGCCTTGCATTTCCCACAACAGTTGAAGCCTTTTCTGGTTGTTGGTGTTTTAGGTTCTGATAAGTGGCTGCGCACTAGGGTATTCCTGATGCTCCTTGATTTTCGCCAACTTATTTGAACTTCACTTGGTAGATTATCTTTGAGATCTTGATCAGTTTCGAGGATTGGCCAGTGTTTTTGGAGAATGGCTTTTACTTGCTTCCAGTTATTGTTGAAAGTTCCAATGAACCTGACCGGATCTTCTTTTGTTTCCCGTTTTTTAGGGGCAAGTAATGATTCCCTCGGGATTTCCTCTACCGATTTTATAGATTTCTTAATTAATCTTTTACTGTATCCTCTTTCTGTGAAACGGTTACTCAATTCTTTTTGCCTGTCATGGAAGGTTTCTGGGTCTGAACAATTGCGTTTAATGCGTATCAGTTCGCCCTTAGGTATCGCTCTGATCGTGCTTGGCAGGTGGGCACTTGTTGCATGTAAGATGGAGTTGGTGGATGTTTCCTTTCTATACACGTCAGTTTGTATCCTCCCTTCTTCGTCAATTGTGATGGTGAGATCCAGAAAGTTGATTTTTCTCTGACTTGCTTCCATTGTCAGTTTCAGATTGAGGTTATTTTGATTTAATTTAAAAATGAACTCGTTCAGATCTTGTTTTTCTCCTTCCCACAGTATGAGTATATCATCGATATATCGTAAAAATATGAGTATATTGGAGGTATACTGTTCATATTTTTCTTGAAAAACTACTTCCCTTTCCCACCACCCCAGGTAGAGGTTGGCGTATGTGGGGGCACATGCCGTCCCCATCGCCGTCCCTCTTACCTGGAGGTAGTGGGCGCCATCACAGGTGAAGTAGTTTTTGGTTAGGATGAAGTTCAGAGATTCCGTCAAGAAATTATTAAAATCGTGGTTTTGGTTCATTTTAAGGAAATATTTGATGGCTGCTATCCCATTCTCATGACTTATGCTGGTATAGAGACTTTCTACGTCACATGTGACCAGCCACGTGCCCTCCGAGACAGAGAGATTTTCTAATTTCTGGAGTACATCCATAGTGTCTCTTAGATGTGAGGGCAGTGCTGTCACATGTTGACGCAGGAACTGGTCCACGTAGATACTAAGTCTTTCTGTGAGACTGCCAATTCCAGATAGGATTGGTCTTCCTGGGGGGGATTTCTCATTCTTATGAATCTTGGGTAACAAGTATAGCGTCGGAGTTTTGGGTTTCTCCATTTTCAGATATTGATAATCGTTTTTACTGATTATTTGGTTTTTGAATGCCTGATCAATCAAGTTGTTGTATTCTGTGGTGAATTTGCCACTAGGATTAAATGTTAGCCTTTTATAACAGCTGGTATCTGTAAGTTGGCGTTTAAGTTCCTGTATGTATTGTTCACGAGGCCACAGCACCACATTTCCGCCTTTGTCTGAAGGCTTAATGATTGTATCTTCCCATTTTTCCATTTCTCTGAGTGCATCCCTTTCTCCTTTGGTTATATTGTCTCCTTTGATATTTGTTTCCTTCAGGAGATTGTCTAGATCTTTAGATACTAGACTTTGAAATATTTGTACCTGAGGGCATATGTTGGGGTCTGGTAAGAACACGGATTTCTTTTTGATCTTTGTTCTGTCGTGTGGTTCTAGGGGGGGAGCTAGACCATCTGAATTTTCCATAGCTAGTTCTTCTAGGATTTGGAGTGCTATCCTATCTTCTTGTTCCATCTCTTCTGAGCTTTGAGATGCTGAAGGTGTAGGTGTATTACTATTGTTAGTTTCTGGGCTAATGCCCGCTGCTGTCAATAGTGCTCTCTCCTCATTCTTTTGACGTGCATGGTTTGCAAAGAATTTTTTCAGGAGTAATTTTCTCGTGAAAAGATTAAGATCTCTCTCCATTTCAAATCTTTGCATATTGGATGTAGGGGAGAATGATAATCCTCTTTTCAGGATGGATTGTTGTTCTTCTGTCAGAATTTTATCAGTGAGATTCACAATTTTGAGGGAGTCAGATGTTATGTTCGATATCATTGTTCTCTGAGTCGTCTCCTCTCCAGATGTTACATTGGGTATCATTATTCTCTGAATCGTCTCCTCTCCCTCGGCTCTTCTCTCCAATCCAAGGACTCTCTTTTTCTCCTGCCTCCCCTTGCCCCTCCTGATCTTTCTCCATATTCTTTGTGTTCTTTGCGGCCTTGCCCTAAAAAATGCCTCCTGTGGTATTGATTGATTCTTGAATCCCCTTCCGATGATTCAGCTTCTGATGTCGAATAGTTAGATACATTGCTATTGGTGTATGTTTGTTTCTGGGGTCGTATATTCCATCTGAAGATCGTATTGTTCGCAAAATCAGTTCGATCTCGTTGGAATTTACGTCTTTTTCTTTCTATTATTTCTTTTTCATAATCTTCGATTTCTTTTTTGTATTTATCGTATCTTTGTTGGAACTGCTCCAGACCCTCAAAATTTTTTAATTTATCTCCTAGTTTGGAGATTTCTTGGTTTAGTCCTGTTAGAACGATCTCATCATGCTTTATCAGTACTTTTATAAGTTCTCTTGAGCATTGTAGTAGTATAGTTTCCCAATTTTTCTTCAGTTCTTCGTTAGCTAGTTCATATGCTGGAAATAATTTGGGCCTAAGGCCTCTTGGGATCAAGTTCTGTTTCAGGTAATTGTCAAATGTAGTTCTATTCCACAGAGTTTTGCTTTGTTTCATAAGGGCAGTTTTTAATACGAAAAGGTCATCTGACCAATTGGTAGTTGTGCATTCCATCCTGTCCGGGTTGTCTGTAAATACTGAATCGATATCATTTCTTAGCTTATCCCGTCTATTTTCCAGATCCTTGGCTAAGCTGAAATTGGACATGATTGCAGGAGTAGTCGGCTTGTTTTATGTTGTTAATATTCTTTTTTAAGAAAAATTATATATAAGTTGGTTTGGGGTATGTGGTGCTGGATGTTCCTTAGGAATCTGTTTTCACAGTATGTCTGATATGCAATAGGGGGGGTGGGGGAAGGGGAGTTAGGAGTCCGCACACACTTTTTATTTGAAATGTCCCCTGTATTTTATTTGGGGATTGGCCTTTAAATGCTGTTTGTTAGGCAGCGGGTGCTATCCGGGCAATAGGATTGGAGTACAGGTTCAAGAAGAAAAAGAATTGCACTGTGGATGCACACCTGAAGAAAAGAATATTTCAAAAAGAGTAGAGATATTCTATTTTAGTTTTTAAAATTTTTGACTTTATTGGTTTAATTCAAGGTAAAAAAGGGGAGATGGACCTGTCGGGATTTTTTAACATATAGAATCCGTGTGGTGATCTTCCCTTGGTACTTGTGATATTTTCAAAAAGAGATTAAAATACACA
Organism: Crinia signifera; assembly: GCF_055691185.1. Lineage (NCBI taxonomy): Eukaryota > Metazoa > Chordata > Amphibia > Anura > Myobatrachidae > Crinia > Crinia signifera. Next base: position 146,202,622 of record NC_139221.1, on the reverse strand, counting down.
TACAAACATACAACACATAGTGTACTGTGCTAATGCACAAAGAAGATAGAAATGGTGAATAAAGGGATTAAAAGAGTTCCCCTTTTGCTGGCTTACAGAAAGATGTTGTGTCTGAGTTAGGTTCTTTTCCTGAGGTACTCAGGTATTTTATATATCACCCTTTTTCGGGGTTTTGTACCTCCTAGGTTTACTAGCCCCCTCTCACAGGGTTTTGTAAATCCTTTTCATAGAATTATGGCCTCCTAGATTCACTGACCCTCTCTCACCGGGTTTTGTGAATACTGGGAGTGATTTTTAAGGTTTTTATGTCACCTTAATCGGAGTATTATTTCCCAGGCAGTTTTATTACTGTATTCCTGGTCTCCTTTTAAGGTGATTGACTACCATCTGATTATATATTATTTAGTATACTGTTTGTTTCCAGAGAGATTTATCTCTGACTTCAAAATGATGCAGATTTTATATCCAATAGTTGCATAGGTCACACAAAGATTCTGTTATTATACGGTAATTTTGTATGCAGGTTTATGTACAGTGCAGCTCTCTCTCACTGAGCTGTATACTGTTTATGTTTTTCTATCTGCGCTATAATGCCCTTAGGAGGGTTATTTTATGTGGATTATGGTGACTCCAATATTTAGCTGTTGTGATGTATCTCACTCACACTGAGTAGCATTCACTAGTATTTGCAATACCGGGGTTGAATTCCCTTAATTGGAGTTGATGTGGTGGTTATATCTCAAAGGTGCTGCTCACTCTCACTGAGTTGCACCTCCCACTGTTCTGATATTGGGGTTAATTCCCTTTTTCTCAGTAGGTCACCACTATGGTGTACTTCTATCGATTTGGTCATATAGTGGTCCAATCTGCAATACCGGGGTTGAATTCCCTTAATTGGAGCTGATGTGGTGGTTCTATCTCAAAGGTGCTGCTCACTCTCACTGAGTTGCACCTCCTATTGTTCTGATATTGGGGTTAATTCCCTTTTTTTTTTTTTTTTTTTTTTTTTTTTTTTTTTTTTTTTTTTTTCCTCACAGTAGGTTACCACTATAGTGTACTTTTATCGACTTGGTCATATAGTGGTCCAATCTGAACCAAGTATTGGGGTTAAAATTCCCTTGATTGTTTTTATCTGGTCACACAAATATCCACTTTTTTATATAGAAATAGCACTTTTCTCTGTGCAGGTTTTTGAGTGCAATATAGCTCTCTCTCACTGAGCTTTTTTGCTACTCAAATAACTGCACCCTCTGGGCTGATATGCTCTTATGGCTTATACCTGCTACCGTTTGTAATATTGAGGTTTTAATTCCTCCAATTTGGAATATTTTTACAGTATGACCCTCTCTCACAGAGCCATTACTGTAATATATATGAGATATCAATATTGATCATATGGTATTATTTTGAGTGTAAATACAAGTGCAGGATAGCTCCCTCTCACTGAGCTATTTGCTATTTATATTTAACATATAATCTGGGCTATTGCACCTTTTGATATTCACTTTGTGTGTAGGTGATGGCAGATGAAGTGTTGGCAATATGATTCTCTCTCACTGGGTCAAGAAATTGCCAAGATTATATTTTATTGGTAATGTAGTATAACTCTCTCTCACTGAGTTATAGCTACCAATAATGTGATTCAGTATTTAGAATTTATATTTCTGAGTGCTCCCAGTTGATAATGGCTTATATTTGCCCTGAGTTCAGGATATACAGTTATACTGTTTCACATTAGTTTATACCAATCTATTATAAATGGTTATTTGTTGCCATCTAGTGGTGGTTCTCTGCATTCATTATGCTCTCAGTATACTATGAACTGAATCTCTAACATCAGACACATTTGAATCATAAGTACATTATTGATACATTTAATATGTCATTGTAGCTAATATGTAGCCAGCAAATAGGCTAACACGCGGTTTCACAAGTCTGCTTCCTCAGAGCCACAAGCCGAGTGTCTCCTGCTAGTTATATTTATTGGTATGGGTCAGCCAATCATTTTCATGCTTTCTATCATGTGGTGCTGTCTCTCCAATGGGCATACATCGTTTTTGCCCTTATTCTTAGCACTATTTCCGCCCTTCTTTCGTTTCCCCGTCCATGTGACCTGCGTGTGACGTCATCACGCTGGTCACATGGGGTTTTTCAGCCAATCGCGGCTTTTCCACAGCAAACCCGGAAGTTCGGGGTTTGTATTGTCCGCCCCGGACTCTGTATCTTTAATACAAGCCGGTTTATTTTTGTATTTTATTGATGCATATCCTTATATTTATGAGTCCTTGTTTGCAGTACTTGGAAATCGCTATCTGTACTATCGTTGTGTGTCTTTTTGAGACACTATGCTTGGGGGAATCCTTCTGGCTGGTAGATAGGTTATTATTGTATTCCTATTATTGGGATCCTGGTTTCCCGGAATCTGGATGGGTTATATTTAGCTATCTTCTAAGCATGTATGCTTTCTTATAATAGCCCCGAACTCTGTGTTTCACAGTATGTTCAGATTGATTATAGATCTTCTACTGTGTCACAAGTTTCAGTGTTTAAAATCATTGAATTATAATCCAGTTAGACAATATGGACCTTATGATGAAGAATAATAGTATCTCAAAAATAATATTATTACAATTAAGATTGTGTTTAATTATGATGTGATTCCCTTTTGTGATCTGAGGGCTATGATACTGGTTGTGTGTGTTCTGTGAATATGCTGGAGATTTATAAAGTATTAATAACTCATATTAGTGAGTGCCACTAGTGAAAAGAGTGGTTCTTTGATGAAGTAAAATAAAAATAATAAATATAATAATAATAATAAAAAATATATAAATAATAATAAAAATAAAAATAAAATAAGATGGTGAGAAAAACGGGAGTGAAGAAAATGGGGGTGTGATGAATTCATATGTATGTATTATTGTACATACTGTGCTAATCTTGAGTGAGGATGGTTTAGTGCTCTTTAAGATGGAGATTAAGTCTCCAATATTTAGTAAGTGATTAAGACTTATTTTATTGGATATTTTAATACATTATGAACTCATTTTTAATTGAGTTTACATGTTCTTTTGTCATCCTATTTCTAAGGGATTTCGTGGGTTGCAAGTTGATCGTATTTTTCACTGTATTATTGGATATTTTATTTTCTTCCTTTTATTTCCAGGATATCCCTAGATGTCAGAGTCCGAAGCCGAAAGTTCCAACACTTCATAAGGTAAGTACCTTTTCTTTAGGTTGTATTTTTATGTGAGTTTTCTTTTTTATAGGTAATTTTTTTCAGTTTTGACTTGATGTACTGTTATATATATATTAAATATTAAAATTGGTTCCCGTAAGTTTAATCTCAGGATCTTCTGTCTATGTCGGAGTCTTGTTCCTACCAATTTATTTAGGAGGAATATGGTATGAATTTCACGTAAATTAAGGTGATTTAAATTTTGAGGAGGCTTTTATGTGTATCCAGGTTTTATGCCATATCTCTATTCAATGAAGGTTTTTTCATGTGAGGATTACATCCCCTAAATGTCACAGAGAGGGATGCTATTTTAAAGTTTAAGGGTTGTCTTTATATTCGGTAGGGTGAGTGTCAGTTCTCACAAAAATGGCAGGTAGCTGTTACTCTCATTCAGCCCTTTTGGGGTTAGGCAGTCCATCAAATAAATCATTTTGGTCTCTGTCTTTAGGAGTTCCTTGTCTAGGTCTCCGCCTCTTATTCCTAATTTGACATGGACCATTCCGAAGGCTTTCAGATTTTTCGGGTCGCTGTTGTGGGATTTGAAAAAGTGTTTGGCCACCGGGGTTAGTGTCTTGAATTTACTATGATCCTTGGTGGCATTTCGGATACTGCTGATATGTTCTAATATCCGCACTTTTAGGGTTCTGCTCGTTTTTCCAATATATGACTTTCCGCATGGGCATTTCAGATGGTAAATTACCCCTATGCTTGTGCATGTTATGTGGTCTGTAATGATCCACTTCTTCCCGAATTTATCGGTGTAGTCTTTTGTTGTTTCCATATATTGGCAGGCCTTGCATTTCCCACAACAGTTGAAGCCTTTTCTGGTTGTTGGTGTTTTAGGTTCTGATAAGTGGCTGCGCACTAGGGTATTCCTGATGCTCCTTGATTTTCGCCAACTTATTTGAACTTCACTTGGTAGATTATCTTTGAGATCTTGATCAGTTTCGAGGATTGGCCAGTGTTTTTGGAGAATGGCTTTTACTTGCTTCCAGTTATTGTTGAAAGTTCCAATGAACCTGACCGGATCTTCTTTTGTTTCCCGTTTTTTAGGGGCAAGTAATGATTCCCTCGGGATTTCCTCTACCGATTTTATAGATTTCTTAATTAATCTTTTACTGTATCCTCTTTCTGTGAAACGGTTACTCAATTCTTTTTGCCTGTCATGGAAGGTTTCTGGGTCTGAACAATTGCGTTTAATGCGTATCAGTTCGCCCTTAGGTATCGCTCTGATCGTGCTTGGCAGGTGGGCACTTGTTGCATGTAAGATGGAGTTGGTGGATGTTTCCTTTCTATACACGTCAGTTTGTATCCTCCCTTCTTCGTCAATTGTGATGGTGAGATCCAGAAAGTTGATTTTTCTCTGACTTGCTTCCATTGTCAGTTTCAGATTGAGGTTATTTTGATTTAATTTAAAAATGAACTCGTTCAGATCTTGTTTTTCTCCTTCCCACAGTATGAGTATATCATCGATATATCGTAAAAATATGAGTATATTGGAGGTATACTGTTCATATTTTTCTTGAAAAACTACTTCCCTTTCCCACCACCCCAGGTAGAGGTTGGCGTATGTGGGGGCACATGCCGTCCCCATCGCCGTCCCTCTTACCTGGAGGTAGTGGGCGCCATCACAGGTGAAGTAGTTTTTGGTTAGGATGAAGTTCAGAGATTCCGTCAAGAAATTATTAAAATCGTGGTTTTGGTTCATTTTAAGGAAATATTTGATGGCTGCTATCCCATTCTCATGACTTATGCTGGTATAGAGACTTTCTACGTCACATGTGACCAGCCACGTGCCCTCCGAGACAGAGAGATTTTCTAATTTCTGGAGTACATCCATAGTGTCTCTTAGATGTGAGGGCAGTGCTGTCACATGTTGACGCAGGAACTGGTCCACGTAGATACTAAGTCTTTCTGTGAGACTGCCAATTCCAGATAGGATTGGTCTTCCTGGGGGGGATTTCTCATTCTTATGAATCTTGGGTAACAAGTATAGCGTCGGAGTTTTGGGTTTCTCCATTTTCAGATATTGATAATCGTTTTTACTGATTATTTGGTTTTTGAATGCCTGATCAATCAAGTTGTTGTATTCTGTGGTGAATTTGCCACTAGGATTAAATGTTAGCCTTTTATAACAGCTGGTATCTGTAAGTTGGCGTTTAAGTTCCTGTATGTATTGTTCACGAGGCCACAGCACCACATTTCCGCCTTTGTCTGAAGGCTTAATGATTGTATCTTCCCATTTTTCCATTTCTCTGAGTGCATCCCTTTCTCCTTTGGTTATATTGTCTCCTTTGATATTTGTTTCCTTCAGGAGATTGTCTAGATCTTTAGATACTAGACTTTGAAATATTTGTACCTGAGGGCATATGTTGGGGTCTGGTAAGAACACGGATTTCTTTTTGATCTTTGTTCTGTCGTGTGGTTCTAGGGGGGGAGCTAGACCATCTGAATTTTCCATAGCTAGTTCTTCTAGGATTTGGAGTGCTATCCTATCTTCTGAAAGCCTTCGGAATGGTCCATGTCAAATTAGGAATAAGAGGCGGAGACCTAGACAAGGAACTCCTAAAGACAGAGACCAAAATGATTTATTTGATGGACTGCCTAACCCCAAAAGGGCTGAATGAGAGTAACAGCTACCTGCCATTTTTGTGAGAACTGACACTCACCCTACCGAATATAAAGACAACCCTTAAACTTTAAAATAGCATCCCTCTCTGTGACATTTAGGGGATGTAATCCTCACATGAAAAAACCTTCATTGAATAGAGATATGGCATAAAACCTGGATACACATAAAAGCCTCCTCAAAATTTAAATCACCTTAATTTACGTGAAATTCATACCATATTCCTCCTAAATAAATTGGTAGGAACAAGACTCCGACATAGACAGAAGATCCTGAGATTAAACTTACGGGAACCAATTTTAATATTTAATATATATATAACAGTACATCAAGTCAAAACTGAAAAAAATTACCTATAAAAAAGAAAACTCACATAAAAATACAACCTAAAGAAAAGGTACTTACCTTATGAAGTGTTGGAACTTTCGGCTTCGGACTCTGACATCTAGGGATATCCTGGAAATAAAAGGAAGAAAATAAAATATCCAATAATACAGTGAAAAATACGATCAACTTGCAACCCACGAAATCCCTTAGAAATAGGATGACAAAAGAACATGTAAACTCAATTAAAAATGAGTTCATAATGTATTAAAATATCCAATAAAATAAGTCTTAATCACTTACTAAATATTGGAGACTTAATCTCCATCTTAAAGAGCACTAAACCATCCTCACTCAAGATTAGCACAGTATGTACAATAATACATACATATGAATTCATCACACCCCCATTTTCTTCACTCCCGTTTTTCTCACCATCTTATTTTATTTTTATTTTTATTATTATTTATATATTTTTTATTATTATTATTATATTTATTATTTTTATTTTACTTCATCAAAGAACCACTCTTTTCACTAGTGGCACTCACTAATATGAGTTATTAATACTTTATAAATCTCCAGCATATTCACAGAACACACACAACCAGTATCATAGCCCTCAGATCACAAAAGGGAATCACATCATAATTAAACACAATCTTAATTGTAATAATATTATTTTTGAGATACTATTATTCTTCATCATAAGGTCCATATTGTCTAACTGGATTATAATTCAATGATTTTAAACACTGAAACTTGTGACACAGTAGAAGATCTATAATCAATCTGAACATACTGTGAAACACAGAGTTCGGGGCTATTATAAGAAAGCATACATGCTTAGAAGATAGCTAAATATAACCCATCCAGATTCCGGGAAACCAGGATCCCAATAATAGGAATACAATAATAACCTATCTACCAGCCAGAAGGATTCCCCCAAGCATAGTGTCTCAAAAAGACACACAACGATAGTACAGATAGCGATTTCCAAGTACTGCAAACAAGGACTCATAAATATAAGGATATGCATCAATAAAATACAAAAATAAACCGGCTTGTATTAAAGATACAGAGTCCGGGGCGGACAATACAAACCCCGAACTTCCGGGTTTGCTGTGGAAAAGCCGCGATTGGCTGAAAAACCCCATGTGACCAGCGTGATGACGTCACACGCAGGTCACATGGACGGGGAAACGAAAGAAGGGCGGAAATAGTGCTAAGAATAAGGGCAAAAACGATGTATGCCCATTGGAGAGACAGCACCACATGATAGAAAGCATGAAAATGATTGGCTGACCCATACCAATAAATATAACTAGCAGGAGACACTCGGCTTGTGGCTCTGAGGAAGCAGACTTGTGAAACCGCGTGTTAGCCTATTTGCTGGCTACATATTAGCTACAATGACATATTAAATGTATCAATAATGTACTTATGATTCAAATGTGTCTGATGTTAGAGATTCAGTTCATAGTATACTGAGAGCATAATGAATGCAGAGAACCACCACTAGATGGCAACAAATAACCATTTATAATAGATTGGTATAAACTAATGTGAAACAGTATAACTGTATATCCTGAACTCAGGGCAAATATAAGCCATTATCAACTGGGAGCACTCAGAAATATAAATTCTAAATACTGAATCACATTATTGGTAGCTATAACTCAGTGAGAGAGAGTTATACTACATTACCAATAAAATATAATCTTGGCAATTTCTTGACCCAGTGAGAGAGAATCATATTGCCAACACTTCATCTGCCATCACCTACACACAAAGTGAATATCAAAAGGTGCAATAGCCCAGATTATATGTTAAATATAAATAGCAAATAGCTCAGTGAGAGGGAGCTATCCTGCACTTGTATTTACACTCAAAATAATACCATATGATCAATATTGATATCTCATATATATTACAGTAATGGCTCTGTGAGAGAGGGTCATACTGTAAAAATATTCCAAATTGGAGGAATTAAAACCTCAATATTACAAACGGTAGCAGGTATAAGCCATAAGAGCATATCAGCCCAGAGGGTGCAGTTATTTGAGTAGCAAAAAAGCTCAGTGAGAGAGAGCTATATTGCACTCAAAAACCTGCACAGAGAAAAGTGCTATTTCTATATAAAAAAGTGGATATTTGTGTGACCAGATAAAAACAATCAAGGGAATTTTAACCCCAATACTTGGTTCAGATTGGACCACTATATGACCAAGTCGATAAAAGTACACTATAGTGGTAACCTACTGTGAGGAAAAAAAAAAAAAAAAAAAAAAAAAAAAAAAAAAAAAAAAAAAGGGAATTAACCCCAATATCAGAACAATAGGAGGTGCAACTCAGTGAGAGTGAGCAGCACCTTTGAGATAGAACCACCACATCAGCTCCAATTAAGGGAATTCAACCCCGGTATTGCAGATTGGACCACTATATGACCAAATCGATAGAAGTACACCATAGTGGTGACCTACTGAGAAAAAGGGAATTAACCCCAATATCAGAACAGTGGGAGGTGCAACTCAGTGAGAGTGAGCAGCACCTTTGAGATATAACCACCACATCAACTCCAATTAAGGGAATTCAACCCCGGTATTGCAAATACTAGTGAATGCTACTCAGTGTGAGTGAGATACATCACAACAGCTAAATATTGGAGTCACCATAATCCACATAAAATAACCCTCCTAAGGGCATTATAGCGCAGATAGAAAAACATAAACAGTATACAGCTCAGTGAGAGAGAGCTGCACTGTACATAAACCTGCATACAAAATTACCGTATAATAACAGAATCTTTGTGTGACCTATGCAACTATTGGATATAAAATCTGCATCATTTTGAAGTCAGAGATAAATCTCTCTGGAAACAAACAGTATACTAAATAATATATAATCAGATGGTAGTCAATCACCTTAAAAGGAGACCAGGAATACAGTAATAAAACTGCCTGGGAAATAATACTCCGATTAAGGTGACATAAAAACCTTAAAAATCACTCCCAGTATTCACAAAACCCGGTGAGAGAGGGTCAGTGAATCTAGGAGGCCATAATTCTATGAAAAGGATTTACAAAACCCTGTGAGAGGGGGCTAGTAAACCTAGGAGGTACAAAACCCCGAAAAAGGGTGATATATAAAATACCTGAGTACCTCAGGAAAAGAACCTAACTCAGACACAACATCTTTCTGTAAGCCAGCAAAAGGGGAACTCTTTTAATCCCTTTATTCACCATTTCTATCTTCTTTGTGCATTAGCACAGTACACTATGTGTTGTATGTTTGTATGTGTATTTTAATCTCTTTTTGAAAATATCACAAGTACCAAGGGAAGATCACCACACGGATTCTATATGTTAAAAAATCCCGACAGGTCCATCTCCCCTTTTTTACCTTGAATTAAACCAATAAAGTCAAAAATTTTAAAAACTAAAATAGAATATCTCTACTCTTTTTGAAATATTCTTTTCTTCAGGTGTGCATCCACAGTGCAATTCTTTTTCTTCTTGAACCTGTACATCATTTCAATACTGCTGGATTCTGCAACCTACAGAGCTGCTTATTTGTTGTATACCTCTGTCTTAGAACTGTAGTTAAACTGAATTTCTGATCATCCAATCAAGCCAATGATGAAGCAAGAGTAGAGGAAAAGGGTAATGAGGCGGTACTCTGGAAGGCAGTGGGGAAAATGTGCGTTCCCAGTTGGACAATAGGAAAAAAGGGAGTTGAGGTAGAGTCTTCATGTGAAGAACTGGTAGATTCACCAAGATGGCTAAAGCTTATGTAGAAAGGCTTGTGACAGGGACAGGAAACATTTACTTGACAAGGATGTAGAACAACAGGGTTGTGGTTGGAAAGATTGGGCAAGATGGGAAAAGGCAACAGTAGAAAGGTAGGAAAGGAGGAGGGAGGGGATAGGGTCAAGTGGCAAATTAGAAGGGAGTGTATAATTGATGAGGGCCATGACTTCCTCACCAGATACATGGGAGAAGGATTTCAGAGTCAGTAAGAGGGATGGGGAAGGGTGGCAAGAAAAAGGAGATGGCTGTTTGCTGATGGTCTTCTGGTGTTCGATATCCTGATGCATGGAGTAAAGTTTGGATATAAAATATATGGCAAAATCAGAGTAGATATTGAGGAAGGTAGATGAGGAGGTGGGTAGAGGAGGGAGTTGACAGTGGAAAAATTGTGCTGGGGGTTTGAAGAATGGGAAGAGTTGAAGGTATTAGAGTATTTATTTTTAGCGAGGGGAAGGGCAGCACTGAAGGATGAGCTCATAAATGTAAAATGGGATAAAGCATTGTTTCCTCCTCTCTCAATCAGCAATACAGTATGTAAGCACTTTTTCAGATATTTGGTGCATTTGGTTTGCCAGTGTTGATGTATGAGGGTGAGTAGTGGTTGATGGAGTCAATAGTCAAAGTAAAAGGATGCATTTTATAGGAAAGTGGCTTGTTCAGGGCAAGAGAGAAGACGAATGTGGGAGAGATCAAGTAAAGTTAAGGTAGTTTAGAAGCAGGGGAGTTTTTAAGGCATCCGGAGAATATGTAATAAATTGCCATTTTTTTAGACAGCTAAAAAAATCGCACCATATCGCACATGTCAAATGTGCGATTTTTTTATTGAAATTCACACATGTAATAGGGTGAATATTTTTTTTTAGACAAGGTCATGTGATTTATGGTGATTTTTGGTCACGGAAATGTGCAAATTTTTACACATGTGATTTTTTAGACATGGTAATGTGCAGTTCTTGGTCAAGACCCAGCATGTGGACCATCAATATGCCCGCTGGGTCTCGTAGTTCACCTGTAAAATAATTTGTAAATAATTACAAAGACACACCCAGAAAAGTATAACGATAACACACACCCCTTTTACATAGTGCACACTCTCACATACTTACCTGCTTCCAGTGCTGTCCAGTCTCTCACCGCTGCTCACTCAGCAGTAAAAGAGGCACTGACAGCCTAGTGAGCAGGCTTTACTACAGTATAGCGGAGGATATCCTGTGGAGGATACAAGTGAAGTGAGTGAGGGAAAGGTTAGAGGAGGAAAGGTACTATAGATTTAGTTTCAGCAGCATAGAGATGATATTGCAAGTCAAAATCAGAATCAGAAACAAATTTATACTCACGTATACTAGGATTTTTTTGCGGATTTCGGTGCAGCTACAGGCAAGGGAACATAAGGGAAGGTGTGATATACGAATAGAATTACATCAGTTGTGCATACAAACAGTGGTTATTTTATGTTTTAACAGTAAGCAAAGTTAGATGAATTAAGAATTGGGATTAGTAGTAGTTTGTAGTGAATTGTTCTTTTGCTGGATAGCTATCAGAAATTAGATTCTTGCGGTTCTGGAAGACTTGGCAGGGATGGACCTGAAGCGTCTACCCAACAGTAGAATATCAAATACTGTAGCTTATGCCCAGATTGAAACTTGTCTGCCGCAATCTTCTCAGCACACTTCTTGACCTTAACTGAGTACAGTTCTGATACATGGGGAGGTCAGCCCAAATGATCTTCTCTGCTGTCCTTAACACCCATTGCAGTCTATGGTTGTTGGACTCCTGTGCCCCTCTGTACCAGATTGTGATAGAGGAGCATAGTACGGACTCCACTATTGTCATGTAGAAGATATGCATCAGCTCTTGTGCAATGTTGATTTTCTAAAGTTGTTTCTTAAAGAACAGCCGCTGCTGGGCCTTCTTGACGGTGGTGGTTATATTGAGGCCCCATTTCAGGTCATGGGAAATTCTTGTCCCTAAGAATTTGAAGGTTTTGAACCGTGGAACCATGCTGTCAGAGATAAATAGTGGTGCAAAGGTGTTCGGTTTCCTTCTGAAGTCTACCACCATTTCAATTGCCTTGGTGGGGTTCAGGTCAAGGTTGTTCATGTTGCACCATTTTGTTAGCCTCTCCACCTCCCTTCTGTATGCAGACTTGTCCCCTTCCTCAATGAATGTGTTGTCATCTGCAAATTTTATGATTTTTATTGACTGTTAAGCCGAGGAGCATTCTTTGGTGTAGAAGGAGAAGAGCACTGGGGCGTACCAGTGCTTATCATGCGAGCACTGGACGTGAAAGCTCCGGCTGTCACCACTTGTCCCTAGCTGTTAAATAGCTCACCTAAAGAGAATGTACTGTATATAGAGAAAAAAGAGGAACAAAAACATAACCTGGGGGACACCTGCAGTTAGTCGAAGTTAGGGAAGAGGAAGAGCCATGACAGGAGAGGGATGATCAGAGAGATAGGAGGACAGCCAGCATGGGGCAGTATCATATAGACCAAGGAAGTGAAAGATTTGGAGAAGGAGCGGGAGAAGTATTGTAAGTGGAGTAATCTAAGTCCCAGTATTTACTAGGAGATGCAGGGAGTTGGAGATGAACATTTCATGGGTGGGGACCAGTTTGATACAAACAGATCTGGCATTTTAAGGGGCACATAATTGGGTCTGTGAATATGTAGGAGAGACATAAATGAGTTTATCAGGGTTGCTGTAGCATTGACATGAGTTTATTTTGGAATTCAAGGATACAGAGGGTGCAGTGATGGTGCTAGTCACTTAGCTAGGAAGAAAAACGACAAAATTTGGGCATGGAAGGAATTCATTTTAATGATGATTAAAGTGAAGTGACAGGGAAAGAAGGTGAGGTAGTGGGTCTGTAATGGGGCATAAACTAATGACATTATGATACCAGGAGAGGTAGGGGAGGAAAACAGATGGGGTAGAGTTGGTACCACTGGGCAAAGAAAATAATTATAATTAAGTAGAAATAATTTTGCTAAAGCTTTTGACACGGTGCCTCATAATTATTAATAAAACTAGGTAACTTACAGTTAGGAGATACATTTTGTAATTGGATTAAAAGCTGACAATCAGGGACAGAGAGTGGTGGTAAATAGAATACATTCAAGCTGGGGTAAGGTCCCATGGTTCAATATTGGGACCTAACTTGTTTAATACATTCATTAATGATATAGGAAGTGACAGTGAGTAAAATTGCAATATTTGCGGACAACACAAAAGTTATTAAGGAAACTAACTCAGGAGTGGATGTGGATACATGGCAATGTGACTTAAATAAACTGGAAAGGTTGGCGGAAAGGTGGAACATGTAGTTTAACATTGATAAATGTAAAGTAATTAATTATGGAAACAAAAATTAACAAGCTAATTATAGGTTAAATGAAGTTATTATAGGGAATTCTGGTGTAGAGAAGTTCTAGGCACTGCACTTTAAAAATGACATTAATGAATTGGAACAGGTGCAGAGAAGGGTGACTAAGCTAGTAAAAGGTCTCAAATCACTAGAATACAAAGATAGGTTAACCAGGCTGAATATGTTTTCGCTGGAGAAACGGAGGTTGAGAGGAGATATGATCAGCATGTTCAAAGGCAGGATTGGGAAACATATGGAACTGGGAGATGATTTTTTCACTAACATGTCTATATTTATGACACGCGGGCATGTACTGAGGCTCGAGGAAAAGTACTGAATTAAGAAGAGGATTCTTCACCATTTGAGCAGTACAATTTTGGAACTCATTGCCGGTGGGGGTGGTTACATAAACTACTGTTAATGAATTTAAATCAAATCTGGATACATATTTGGCCACTAAGAGAATCCTATAGATATGACTTGTCAGTAGTTACAAGTTAAATAGGTTGAACTCGATAGACTAATGTCTTTTTTCAACCTTAATTACTATGTTACTATGCTACAAGTAGAATTGGGGGGTTGTTGTTTTTATCAGCCAGGACATAGTATGGATGAGGTACAGTATATACAGTATGGTTGGATAAATGAAAATAGGTGTGGTGACTCAATAAGAGTTTAAGCAGTAGAATTTCAGAAATTCTGGAGAGAATACATCATTGGCCGTTATTTTTGTTCAAATAAAGAGTTTAGATAGTAGCAGAAATTGTATTTTAGGTTGAATGTGTTAGCAATGAGAGGACATGAGGGTAGGCAAAAAACAAAAAAGTATGTCAGACTGGATTTGAAAGTTTATAAAGGCCCAATGACTGTTTGGAAATTCTGCAAATATAAATACCAGTAATTGCAAGTGAAAATGAAAGTTTTTGCAGCAACTGATACTGAGAATTTAGCCGTTCAGTGATCCTGATAAGGGGTATGTTCTCCTTTACCATTTTCCTTCAAAAGAACATTGACTTAATATCAAAGTCAATGTATGTTTTGAATTTTAGCAACCCCATGAATTCATGTCCTTAGATTTATTGGGCACAAGCCTCTATCAGTCAAGTCACATATATTGCTCTTTAAATAATTATATCAAACATTAAAAAGAGCTTACATACCAACCATCTAAGACGTAACAAAGAATAATGCCCTTATTTATAAGGGTGATTCATACGTGATCACACGGCTGCAAATTTGCAGTCAAGGCGATAATCGAATAACTGCCCTGCTACTTTATTTTATCACTGGCCAAATGCAAGTTGGTTGCAATGAAGATGGCGTTTGTGGTTGGTAACCACATGTTTTCTGTGAGTGTCAGGAAAAACACAGGTGTACCCAAGCATTGAAGGGAAGTCATGTGACATGATCTCCGGCCTTAATCAGCCTGTTTCTATTGCACCTGCAGATTAAGGGGGTCATGCTTGGTCAATGGTGAGCTAATTTTATGTACATGTACAGCCGCTTGGTGTGAGTGGGCGAGGCGAACTGCTAGTTTGCCATTCTATTTGCACCTAGCAGTGCAGGTGGGGGTGGTTGTGGTGGGGGGCTGCGCCAATGGGAACGCCTAGTGTTTTATGGCCGTCTCCATGAAAATGCTGTCCGTTCCCATGTAACTTTGCCTGTGACGCGGGTGGGACAGCTGATGCCAGTTGATGTCAACTGCCCGCCTGCTTCCCGTACAGGGCACCCGCAGATGTAAGAAACCAGAAGAGGAGGAGCAGCCGTTCGTGCAGGGGGCGTTAAAATGACATGCAAAGCTGTGAATTTTGCAGCTTTCCGTGTTAACCAGAATTAACTCCTAAGTGCACATACTGGAAAAATAATTTGATATTGATTGAGTTGCGAATGGATTCACAGTTATATGCCGATCAGTGTAAAGCAATTTGCTGGCTTTGCACAGCAATTTTCAGGCTTGCACAGAGTTTAATTTCAATCTGGCTAGGTGGTGATTACCCGATTATAGGGCTCTGCAAAACACATCATATCTGAATAGCCCTCATATTCAGGAGATATCAAACATTCCAATTTATCAATAACAACAAATCATATTCATAGGGAATCTATTATCATAGCAGATGCTTTAAGCCTCTGACAATGCCATACCGTTATGGCACTGAGATTGTCTCGCATCCCACCTTGGGCTGGCAGTGTCCTGTGATAGAAAAGGGGGGGGGGGTGCTCTTATGAGCAGAGCAGCAGTGAATAGATGCTGTGCACAGCTGATGATACTGTTTTCACCAATACTGGCCAATGGCTACTGTGATCTTGCTAGGAAAACTAGGAAACTTGGAAAAATGTATGGCAGTTTACAAGAATATAGCACATCTACGAAGCAATGGCAGACAGGAAGCTACGCTACCTACTATATGCTTACATCTTCAACTTGTCCCTCTCGCCAGGTACTTTCCCCTCTGACTTCAGATACTGTATGTGCTCATATTTCCCACATAAGATTTCATATGTACAGCACAGACAGGTAACTATAATAGTTTATGTCAATGGGTCAACGGCGTCTGGATCGGCAATCATGTGTTCAACCACTCTTGGTCGAACTTTTGGGAAAAAAATTGCTTGGCATTGCTTGAAAATTCATGTAGATATGTCCTTTCGTCATGTTAAATGTCTGTATTTTGACCATGTTGATATAAATAAATGTCGGTATATTGACAGTGTCTGTATTTTGACTGTCAGTCAATGGGTGTCAGTATATTTACCATCGGTCATACATCCATCGATAAATTTACTCCATCCTATTCACAACATCACATTTACAGCATCCAACTAAATGGTAACTTATTTGGTCATTGGAATAAAACCGTTTTCATTTAGCTCAAAAGGGACAGTTCTGGGTTGACAGATGGGCTAGCAATGTGTATCTGGCAGGAGCTGCTTAATTGGTTACAGAATGCCAAGTCTACTATGGCTTTGAGCCTGTGTATTAATCAAGTGAAAATAATTGTAATCATTATACTTAGGTTGACTTGAATCTTGTAAACTAAGCTGGAGGCAATGGAAGAACAAATAAAACAAACAACAAACAGAACACTTTTGCTAAGGTTAAAAATAAATCCTAAATAAAATCTGCAAAATCTTGCAGCATGTCACGCCGAATCAGTGTCTTATCAATTGCCTTTGTGTCACTTTAGATATCAGGACTTATTCCTCTGGAGGCCACTTTGTACTTACCTGCAGGATGGCTGTATATGGTCCTCTATCTGTTTGGTACAGATGAATGTATGAGTAACACTGATAATGCTGGTAATACATGTGCTTAGAGAAAGTAGCATACTGGCAGAGGAGATAAGGATACAGAGAGTGCACAAATGAATGTGATAGAGGTATGAGTCTAACTACAGTGATCTCAACTACTTGTGCTAGATATTCCCAATTTTGCCCTGCCAAATGCTTTAACCCCTTCCTGACACAGCCAGTTTTTGCGTTCCTGACAGAGCCATTTTTTTCAAATCTGACATGTTTCACTTAAGTGGGGATAACTTTTTTTTGCTTTTACTTATCCCAGTGATTTTGAGATTGTTTTCTCGTGACACATTGTACTTCAAGTTAGTGGTAAATTTGGGTCGATACAGTCTGTGTTTTTTTGTGAAAAATACCAAAATGTCGTGAAAAAATGGAAAATTTTGCAATTTGCAAAATGTCACATTTTCTGCTTGTGAGACAAATAAACATACCACTCAAAATAGTTAATAACTAACAAAGACCATATGTCTACTTTATGTTGCAATCATTATTTCAACCTCCTTTTCATTTTTTTGGACACTAGGAGGCTTCAAATATGAATAGCAAATTCTCAAATTTTCAAGAAAATTTCAAACACTGATTTTTTTAGGGACCAGTTCAGTTCTGATGTGACTTTGAGGGACTTGTATGTGAGACACCCCCATAAATGATGCCATTTCAAAAACTGCACCCCTCACAGTATTCAAAACAGCATTTTGGAAGTTTGTTAACCCTTTATGTGTTTCACAGGAATTAAAACAAAGTGTAGGTGAAATTTCAAAATTTCTTTTTTTTTGCAGAGTTTCAATTTTAATACATTTTTCTAACGAATACAGTAGATTTTACTAGAGAAATGTGACTAAAAATTGATTCCCCCAATTCTTTTGTTTTCATAAATATCCTATATGTGGCCCTAGTGTGCACGTTGACCAAACCACAGGCTTCATAATAGAAGGAGCACCTACTTGATTTTGGAGCCTCCTTTTTATGAGATTTTTTTTAGGCACCATGTAGGTTTCTAGGCACCATAAGTGCTAAAAGTTAGGAACCTCCCCCACAAGTCACCCCATTTTGCAAACTACACCCTTCAGGGAATTCATTTAGGGGTATAGTGTACATTTCAAACCCCCAGGGGTTTCACCAATTTTGATACAACTGGGCTGTGAAAATGAAAAAAAATAATTTTTCATTTTCACAGCTCAGTTGTATCAAAATTGGTGAAACCCCTGGGGGTTTGAAATGTACACTATACCCCCTGATGAATTCCCTGAAGGGTGTAGTTTGCAAAATGGGGTCACTTGTGGGGGGGTTCCACTGTATGGGTGCTTCAGGGGTCATTCAACCAGAATCTGTGCTGCAAAATAAAAAATCACTCCTTCCCTTCTGAGTCCTGCCATGCACCCAACTGGTATTTTTTGGTCACATGTGAGGCATTGCCATACTCAGGAAAAATTGGGGCACAGATTTTGGGGTGCTTTGTCTCCTTCATTCCTTGTGAAAATGAAAAATTTTGAGCCAGATCTGCATTTTTGTGTAAAAAAATGTAATTTTTTACACAAAAATGCAGTTCTGGCTCAAAATTTTTCATTTTCGCAAGGAATGAAGGAGACAAAGCACCCCAAAATCTGTGCCCCAATTTCTCCCGAGTACGGCAATGCCTCATATGTGACCCAAAAATACCATTTGGGTGCATGGCAGGACTCAGAAGGGAAGGAGTGATTTTTGGTGGTGGAATGAATGGTGGGTGCTATGTCGCATTAGCAAGACCCCCGAAGCACCAATACAGTGGAACCCCCCCACATGTGACCTCATTTTGCTCACCAGCTTTGGGAGGGGGGCTGGCGCTGCGGCTGGTGGGGGGGTGGGAGGGGTGCTGGCGCTGCGGCAGCCGGGTGGGTGGGAGGGGGGCCGCCGGGTGGGAGGGGGGGGGGGGGCTGGCGATCGGTGGTGATCGGTGCTGTACTTAACAGCACCGATCACTGTATATATATATATATATATATATATATATATATATATATATATGTGTGTGTGTGTATATATATATATATATATATATGTGTATATATATATATATACACACATATATATATATATATATATATATATATAGTTCATCTAAATAAATTTACAAATATCAAAGATTTAAGCAGCAGTGCTGCTGCTGGCGGGGGGGTGGGAGGGGGGCTGGCGCTGCGGCTGCTGGCTGGGTGGGAGGGAGGCTGGAGAGAGGCTGCCGGGACGGAGGGCGGGCTGCCGGGCGGGTGGGAGGGCGGTTTGCCGCTCGGTGGTGATCGGTGCTGTACTTAACAGCACCGATCACCACCGATCCCTGTGTTACCGAGCGGCTTAGCCGCCGGTAACACAGAAAACGCTGCAATTGGCTGTTCACTTTTGAACAGCCAATCGCAGCGATCGCCGACCGGGGGGGGCACCCCTGCCCCCCCTGGGCGGCGAGGGGGGATGTCTGCTGTCAGGGACAGCAGACATCTCCAAACTGTCACCGCGTCTATAGACGCGGTGACAGTTAGAAGTCATGACGTATATATACGTCATGTGTCGGGAAGCACATCCCGGCCATGACGTATATATACGTCAAATGTCGGGAAGGGGTTAATGTATATTAAAATAGTATATATGCCACTATGACTGTGACAGATCTGGTTAAACATTCTCTTTTCTATTCTCTGTTATAAGGTCTCCTATATAGGGATTTTGAAACAAGCATTGCTGCATGCAAACAAAAAACAAAATACAAAGAACAATAAGTTTATAATAATAGTAGTGTAACATAGATATTTAATAGTGTGACAGATATATTTTCAACTGGAAACCCCAATAGTTTGTGCATGAATACTTACCAGTGTCAGACTTTACCTGTGACTGGCAGTGACATACTATTGGAAGTGCTACCTACCAGTCACCTGCAGGACAGGCAATCCCATTGATAAGTGTTACCCCTCTCTCGAAATAATGGTTAGATCTGAAATGTACATAGAGTACAGTATGATTCCTAAAGGAAGCCATTCCTGCATAATGGTCTGGTCTATCTGACTTCTAAGGGCAGCAGCCAATTTAGTCCATAGAGTGTTACGCATGTCCTATTGCCACTTCTGTGTCGTTCCAGGCACCTGTCAACTCTATTGTGCAGTAGCATAGACAAGGCCAGTGGCAGGGACTCTCTCCTTTACTGGTCCAGGCAGCACAGCCAGCGGCAAACCCCTTTCTCCGCACAGTTAGGATACCAAGATTGGGGAGGAATCATCATCCATCGAATAAAAAGTAGCTTCTACAAGAGAACTACTGAGGAAAACTAACAATTACACTGACTTCTTCATTAAATTATTAGAACTATCTCTTTTCTTTTTAATAAACATTTTTATTATTTTCAATTAGCGTACAATCAAAAATAAACAATACAGTGAGGGTACCGTTGCACAATAGCAAGAATAGAACAGGGTACAAGTATCACAATTCTGTTTAGTGGACTCTGTGAACGGATCACGGGTCTCATCATGTATAACAACTTTGAAATATGGAGCTTAACCTTAAGCACATATTCCCGATATTTGACCCAGACGGATCACATCAAATAAAAAAATGGAACCGTGGGGTAGTATGGCATGGTAAAACAGAAATACGATCCCACTCTGCTCCATAAACACTATCATATTATATATGTCATATTTAGAGATGTGCAGGTTCTGATTTACTCTGATTTACTCTGATTTCAAAGCAGGATCTTATTGGCCATCCCAAATCACATGAGAGTTGTTGACAGCCAATAAGATCCTGCTTTGAAATCAGAGTAAATCAGAGCCTGCACATCTCCAGTCTTATTACATTATAGCACAAGAAAGAAAGAGTAAGAAAGAAAGTAAGGGACGGGGGGGGACTGGAGTAAGTTAGCACATGTCAGTAGGTCTCTCTAGGTTTCGATCCATTTGCCTTGGTCTGTCCTGGGTCTTAATAGGGTGCATTGAAGAAATAGGGCTGCGCCCCCAAAGAATTATACCTTAGACCAGAAGTGAAGGGTGGGAGAATGCGCTAGTTGAAGGTTGGATTGTGGCATATATCATAGCAACATCACTGACCAGTATAGTTACTCGGCTTCAAGGTCTCTCTGACAAGAGCCCAAGATTGGTGTTCAGTATACATATAAATCTTGGCTTGAGTATCTAAGTGAAGAGTAAGTACCTCCCCCATTTTCTACAAAAACGAGTGTCACCAGCGCGTGGCAGGTCAAATAGATATTTACAGTCATAATACATTTGCTGCGGAGCCATTCTGTGTAAATCACCTAACCTCGGACTGGTTTTGGCTGTCCAGTGCTTCAGTATCAGTTTTTTCGATATCGTAAACATGACAGTAAGCAATGGTACTACCTACCTGTGCTGAGCCATGTCTACCCAGTCTGCAAAATTAATACACAAACAAGCTTTAGGCTGCGGTGTAATATTGATATGAAGCTGGAGGTTTCTAAACACAAATAGCTTATTCCAATACCTTCTGATTTTATAACATTCCCAGAAGCAATGAAACAAAGAAGCTGATAACATTCCATACTTTGGGCAATGTCCCTCTTTATCAGGGACAAAGTGGGCTCTAGCACTGGGAGACATATAGGCTCTATGAAGAATCTTGAAGTGGACTTCTTGTAAATATGCAGAGTGTAACGTCCGCATTGTGGTCAGATAACCCCTCATTAGATCTGGCCCTAACTGGATTCCCTCTACGTCGCGTTGCCACCTGTCTGCCAGCCGAATCATGAATATAGTGGTGGGTATGTTAACTATAAGCATATATATGTGTTTCAGTTTATAAGCCTGGGTTTCCAATCTCCTAAGTACTTTTAGAATCCCATCCGAGGGTTGTAGTTGAGTGTTGGTAAGTTGCAAGGATTGTATGTTATGTCTAGCCTGCAGGTACATATAAAAATTTGAGTTGGGTAACAGATAACGTTCTCTCAAATCATGGAATGGGAGGACAACACCTCCAGGTTAAAAAATTTGGTTTGCCGATGACAGTCCCTTTTCCCTCCATGGGAGAAAGGCGGAATTGTGCATGGAGGGCATAAAAGAGGGGTTACCCCAGAAATGGACATATGGAGTGGTGTCATGGTGTCCCCTGAGTTTTCTGTTGAGTAACACCCAACTCATATACGTGTCATGAAAAAATGGGTGACGTAGAAATTTAGGAGGGATAAGACTTCTCTTGGTGTGCAGCAAAGCGTATGGCAAATATGGTTGAAAGATCTGTGTGTCTAAAGCAAGGTCTGTATAGTTGCTTTGACCCAAGATCCAATCCGCAGCATATCTCATGAGAATGGATAAGGAATATGAGGTCATATCTGGTACTCCTGAGCCCCCTTCCTCTCTGGTCATAGCCAGTTTACAGAAAGCAATTTTAGGCTTCTTCTCCTGCCAAATAAAGCGTACAATGGCTTTCCTCAATTTTTGATTATCTCCTCTGGTTATAATGAAGGGTAGAAGCTGCATGATGTAAAACATTTTTGGGACAGTGATAGTTTTTACAACTGCTATATGCCGCCTTAATTATATTGGAAGGTCGTGCCAACCGTCTAGCTTTGTAACAAGGCTGGATATAATTTTTGTGAAATTTAGTTGATATATGTCAGAGGGGGATTTAGGAATTAAGATCCCAAGATATTTGAAGTGTGTATGAGTGACTTTTAATTGTGTAGTATCGGTTATGGCCGATATATCTCCCTGTGGTACAGGAAGAGGCAGGAGTTCCGACTTGGTAACATTGATCCTATACCCTGCTTTACTCCCCAAAAAAGCAATAAGATGTAAGATATCAGGGATAGAATTTAGAGGGTCTGACACAAACCGGAGCATGTCGTCTGCAAAAAGAGCTATTTTTAGCTCTGTGTCCCCCACTTTCACACCCCTATATGCGGTCGAGGCCCTCAGCATCATTGGCAGGGGTTCTAATGCTATGGCAAACAGTAATGGTGATAGGGGACATTCTTGCCTTGTGCCTTTCTCTATGGTGAAAGGATCCGATAGAAACCCATTACATGCTATACGTGTTTATGGGTTATAATATAGCAAACGTATGATATTAATAAAGCCCACAGGGAATTTGAATTTGCATAAAGTATCTTATAGATGTGACCATTCTATAAGATCAAAGGCCTTCTCGGCGTCTAGCGAAAGCACCGCAGTGTGAACATGAGGGGGAGAGGTCTGGGAGGCCACCAGGGTTGCCAGAACCTTCCTCACATTCACCACCAAATGTCTCCCTGCTATAACCCTGTCTGATCTGGGTGAATTATCTGGGGCATTATAATTTTTAATTGGGTAACAACTATTTTAGCCAGTAACTTGTAGGCCAAATTTAATAGGGATATTGGACGGTATGATCCCGGGTGGGAGAGATCCCTGCCCGGTTTGGGAAGAAGGGTAGCAGAGTTAAAGTGTAGTGGAGAAGTACGGTCAGCAAGCATGGCATTAAATGCCTTAGTAAGTATAGGGATAAGTGTGGGGGCGAGCAGCTTATAAAATTCTCCACTATATCCATCTGGGCCGGGAGCCTTGCCTGGTTTCAGGCTTTTTATTGCAGCTGAGACTTCGGCTTCTGTAATAGGCATTACTAAGGAGTTTCATTTCAGTCATCAGGGCCGGGTATTGTATGGATTTCCATTCTAGGTTAGGAGGAGAGGGGTGCGGTTCCTGAGCTGTTGGAGAGACAGGGTTAGGGTCCGTTGGGACGGAAGAGGAGTACAAGGTTTTGTAAAATTGTTGCATAGTTTGGGCAATCTGAGAGTTGGAGCTGGTCATGGACCCATCCGGTTAGGTAGTGGGTGGTGATGAAACGGGAATTATTATAGACTCCATTTTCCTTAATTATGTGATTCATTTATTCAAATACAGAGAGATAAGATTATATTAGTAAATATTATATTAGACATGCCACATGGGGGGCTGAGCTGATGTGGGCGATCCTCATCGTGTGCTTCTCCGTCTCAGCTAGCAGCTGTTAGCCCTCGGTCAGCCCAGCCCCCTTTCCTCAACTTCAGCTTTTTGTTCTCAGTCACATGGTCCAATATATAGCTCTTAACTTACTAAACTATGGGCACATTCATTGAAGGGGTGTTACATATAAGGAATATGCTATCTCTCTATTTATAACAACTTCATATATGGAAGAATAGCATGTTTAGTAAATCTGATCGTCTCTCTGACGTAAGACATTTTGTAATTAGAGTATACATTTAAGCTATACATTCAATTCACGATCCCTTATATTGACAGCAACAGGTGATGAGGCTTCAGAATAGATTGAGCTGGTAGTCTTTGATTGATGACAACAGGTGATAGTAGCTTGCAGTAGGTTATGTCACATTGATAAGTCCTTGGATACGTATACTGAATATATATATATTGTTTATTAACTTGAAATCTTCAACTTGTGTGGAAATATAACTTTGTCCCATCCCAAC
This sequence comes from Crinia signifera, assembly GCF_055691185.1. Taxonomy (NCBI): domain Eukaryota; kingdom Metazoa; phylum Chordata; class Amphibia; order Anura; family Myobatrachidae; genus Crinia; species Crinia signifera. The sequence continues at coordinate 146,178,508 of NC_139221.1, read as the reverse complement.
AGTGGACTACCGCGGGCTTGTAAGATCCCTTGAGGAGGTTAGATAAAAGGGCACCCACTTTGCTACCAAAGCGGTGAAATTTGTAGTTAACTGCAAAAAGGTATCTATCACCCATATCTGCCAGGTAATCATCAAAATGTGCCTTCGCCAAGAGATATGTCTGTTTAAGCCTGGGGGAGGGAGAGGCCTTGAAGGTTTGAAATGCGTTTGTTAGAGCTGTTTTTAGTTCTATATATTTTTTGGAGTCATTTTTATTGGCAGCTGCCGTAAAGGTCACCACAGACCCCCTTACCACTGACTTCAAAGCCATCCAGAATAGGGAGGGATTGGAGACTGCCATGTCAGCATTGTCTGTGCAATCATTTTGAATCGCTACCTCTTAGGTCTTGGAACTTTTGGGACTTGCAAAACCTGGGGGGAAATCTCCATAGTTTGCTTGCACCAGATTCATCTGTGATTTGAATATGTGTCGTCACCATAGTATGATCCGAGAGAACTATAGGTGCTATTGAGGACCTCGTTGAGAGGGGGAAAATGGTAAGTGACAGAAAAATGTAATCAATGCAGGAAAGGGACCCATGGGCAGAGGAAAAACATGTATAATCCCTATCCAGGGGTGGTGTCAATCACCTGCAGAGAATCTTGTAATAGTGACAGGTCTATTTTAGGAGTAGAGGTGGAGGTGCCTCTGTGTGAAGATCTGTCTAACATTGGAGACATAACAATGTTAAAGTCACCACCTAGAATAAGGTTTTTATTCACATATGGGGATAGTAATGCTAAGATGGAATGGAAAAATAGTTTAGAGTAAGGTGACGGTGCGTAAATGTTGACTAAAGTGTAGTGTTTACAGGCTATGCAGACAGATGCCACCTTGTACCTCCCAGCGACGTCGGTCACAGTCACAGTTATCTCCAGTGAAAGTGAACATCTGGCCAGGATCACCACGCCACGCGCTTTTGAAGTCAAGGGGGATGACGCCACCACCTACCAGCCCAGCATCTGCAGCTTCGGGGTTTCAGAAGAAGTCAGGTGTGTTTCCTGCAAGAGAGCTAGGTCTATATTATTTTTGTTTAAACAAAGTAATAGTTTCCTGCGCTTAATAGGGGAGTTGGTACCTCCCACATTCCACGAGGAAATGGTCAGGTCGGCATGGCTCAGCACAGAGTATATTTAAGAACCCCAGACTGCAACCACTACAGCCGCAGCACAACATTTTCAATACTATATAAACAGACCAACTTGGCATATCGTACGATTGATATAAAACAGACATTGCATGTGGAGAGGGGGGGGGGGGAAGGGGAAAGATAAAAATATAAAACAGACAGATCATAGAACCAAACAACATCGCTCTAGGCGAACTATGATGCACCCTAGGGGCAAGTGCTCTTGGACAGAACTTCCATAAATTAGTAACTGCGCAGCAGCGGTATAGAACTTGTGACCGGCAACTACTTCCGTCCGTCCGCCTCACATAGACTGTGGGGGGTGAGGGAAGGAATGGTGTGAGGGCGAGGAGGGGGTGGGGAGGGTGGGATGTAGCAAAATCAACATAGGTAGCCCGAGTTACTAATGGCAGTTCCAGGGCAACAGTGGGTGATTGTGAAGAGGGGGGGGGGAATGAAGTCACAACATCATGTAATTCCTGCAGTAGAAGGCTTGTGAGAGAAAACATCTTTGCCACGTTATTGGAGAGAGCCGTGGAAACATTTCCCTGGTCAATGGAAGTAAACTCAGGGAGCTCTGTCGTGATATCAGCTGGTGCAGTGGCATGAGACAGTTCTCACAGATATGCTTCAGCATCTTTAGGATTAGAAAAGTCCTTGAATGTGGTGCTGTCATAGATGCGTAATTTAGGGGAATACATAAGGCCAAATCTGCGGCCTTCAGTGGCCATTTTGGAGCAAATCGGTGAGAAGGCTTTCCTCATTTTGGATAACTCCGCAGAGTAGTCCTGAAACACGTGCAATTTATGTCCTTCCCAAACGAGGTCCTTGATCTTCCTAGAAGCTGACCATATCTCGACCTTGTGGAGGTAGTTCATACATTTGAACAGGGGCACGGTCTGGAGGGGGTGGGCAGAGGCCCACTCTGTGTACTCTTTCTACCACCATACTGTATCTTGCATGCTGCCTCTATCTGTAGTAGTGAGGTTAGGGTGACAAAGTGAGCCAAGGCTGTACCTTTGATAGATTCAGGCAGGCCCACCTGCCTGATGTTATGCCTGCGGGATCTGTTCTCCACATCCTCCACTCTGTTCCATAATTGATAGTTTTCAGTGTTCAGCCTCTTAATGTCTCTCTGAATGTCAGAAACTTCATGAGTGAAAGCACCAATCTGTTGTTCATTCACAGACACTCAATGGGAAAGTTGCAGCAGCTGCTGTGGAATGTCTGTCACAGCTTTATTAAGCAAGGCTGCATTAGCCGCATTAATGGCCTCAACAACTTCTCTATATGTTACAGGGGCCTTTAGGTCCTGACTCACATGACTCTTGGGCTGGGTGTCTCCACCGGCCGCCTTCTTCTGAGCGGGGAGGTCTCTATCTCCGTTGTCCGCTGGTGCCATATCCTCTGCCACCCTGTGGCATTCAGGGTGCGGCTGCTGGGCTTGCTGGGACCCATAGTGCGCCGGCGGACCCGTCTAGCTGAGGTAGCACTCTATCTATGCAGGGGGCTTTGCGGGAGGCGAGGGGGTGTCTGTCTGGGAAAAAAAGCCTACAGGAACCCTGTAACGGTGCCGGTATGTGAGGCGGGAGACGGAGCTGCGGGATGGATCTCCCTACTCCATCAAGCTTTAACTGGAAGTCTAGAACTAACACTAAAAACAAAACTACTTTTTATTTGATGGATAATGGTTGTTCCAGCAAATGGGTTGTGCGGTGGGATCATGCGTTGCACTGGCCATTGCCAATGCATACATGTTCCAAGTTGAAAACAAGCTGCTTCTGAATAACCTGGTTTTTACCCCCATGTGCTATGAATCACACATTAGAATCAGAATCAGAATCAACTTTATTGGCCATGTATGCTTGCGCACACTAGGAATTTTTTGTGGATTTACAGTGCAGCATCAAGCAGGGATGAAGGGGGGGTGAAGGCATTACATACATTACATTAAGACATTACATGTGGGGAACACATACCCGCTGAGCTGAACAGCGCCTAGGCAGCCATCAGCGGTGCCACTGGTCGCCGAAACAGCCAGGTAGGTAACAATACAAGCAGAGAGACAGTACAGTTATCACACATGGAACATATTTGGCTGAGCTGCACAGCTCCTAGGCAGCCATCAGCGGCGCCATCTTGATCATGCTGCTCAAAGGCAGCAGTATTAATATTATTTTCATGGCAACTGAAGCATGAGTTCGACCGGATGTAGCACTTTTCTTCCAAAGCTGGCACACCCTGCCAGCTTGTTGTTCAAAGGGTGTGCAACTAGTGATGGTACAGCATACAGGCTTTGCAAACAGTGGTTACGGAGGTACATGGTACAAATCATTGTAAAGAGACAGTAAACAAAGAAAATACATAGCTTTCATCAGCTTAGAGGCTGAGAGAGATGGAAATAAAATGATGCCATGTGCGGGTGTAAGTCCAAATCCAGTCCAAACTCCAGTAAAACTCATGCTTCAGTTGCCATGCTTACGATGCAGGCTAAGATGCAGGCATTATATTGATGACCTCTTCCTACTATGGAATGGTCCACAGAATTGCCTTACAGATGCCATCAAGCAGATCAATACTCAGGATCTCACCATCAAAATAATACACCATGTGAGCAAGGACAGTGTGCACTTTATTGATGTTCATGTATCAATTGAGAATGGTTAAATACGTACCAAGCTGTACAATAATCCATCAGATAGGAACACATACAGATGTAGCCCCTGCCATCCTTGGCCGGGGCTCGCCAGACCCTCCCCGCTGGCGAGCACCGGCGGACAGGGGCTACACTAAACTGGGACGTGCGTGCGTCTCACATGCATGCACGTCCCAGTCTCTTGGCAGGGATGCTGCGTGTCCCTGTCTGTCTCAGCTTCAGGGAGACGGGCAGTAGTAGGGGGGTAGCAGACAAGATGATATTTGTCCAGATATATCATCCCTAATTCAAGCACAACCGTGAAGTGGCAAAAAACCTATAGCCTATGGTAACAACTGCCCCAGATCTGAACTTCTCACAACAATTGACCATCATGCCAAGCTTAGCTATAAGTAAAAATCTAAAAGATTTCCTGTCAAAAATTACATAACTTCTCACAAACAAGCACCCAGTGCCACCTTTCTCACCCGCAAACCTGGATACTGTATGTGCACAGGATGCACTATTTGCAGCTACATGGAAACTGGCAACTCGTTTGTACACCCCCATACAGGCAAAAGATCAAACACATTCTCACATGCTCCAATAAGTTTGTAATATACCTGATAAGATGCCCCTGTGGACTGCTCTACATTGGAAAGACCACCTGTACCTTTAAAGAAAGAATGGCCACACACACAGAATGTCCACCCACCAAGCAATACAAGGATGTGACCAAGAACAGCCCGTAGCAAGGCATTTCAAAGAATAAGTCTACGGTACAAGATCATTGACCATGTACCCACCAACATCAGAGGCGCCAACAGAGGGAAGAAACTCCTCCAATTAGAACTAAATTGGATTGATAAACTCAATACAGTAATCAAAGGTAACAATGAAATGCTATCACTTAGTTGCTTCCTTTAATGGTCCAGCCCTGTTTCCTCCACAGTGACTTTACTTGCTACCACACGTATATGCGACTGACATCGGGCCTCCCTATGTACTTTTCACACATAGTGTATAGCAGACTCTGTTGTATGCTGATACCCCAGTGTAACTGTAGTTTCCCACAGATTATGGCCACCCGGCACCCTGCCTCCTATACTTTATGAGCTTAACCATGCATGCTAAACAATTGCGCACCTTCTCCACCGTCGGCACTATATAGTCCCACGGCATTCAAATACAAATATTACAGTAGTCTATTTTGTTTGCATAGTATTTAGATTGTTACCCATGCTTCTCTTTATTGCTCTTTTGCATTACATGTACTTGACACATTATCATAAATTTGAATACCACAGCTACGTGATTGTCTATATCTTTAGCAGCTAAAACCTGTACTGCACTACTGTCATGTATGTGCATTATGTAATACTTTTTGTTCTCTACCCCCTTCCCTGCTCTCAATATACTGCAATATATCTATGTATTATTATTCTGTAACACTGCACTCCTGTAGCGTCTCCACGGGTTATCACATTGACTGTATTTACATGACCTGTTGCCTAGCAACATCTGACTGGGGTACTTGCACTGTACAGCATGGCACTGTTTGGTAAACTCACTCCCACGAGGCGGGCAACATCTTCACATATCCCTCCAGAATGTCTCTATGGGCTGCTTCAGCTGATTTAGATGCAGCCCATAGTATCTGGGCAGTGCCAGATTAAGGTCTAAATGGGCCTGGAGCTGAAAATTATCAAGGGCCTATTATGCGCAATAATAGGGGTTGTGGCCAGCACCTAATAATGTGGGAGGCTTGACCAGTGTACTGGTTGCGTGGTCTGCTCATGGGTGTGTCTCTATTTGTGGAAATATTTTCAACTTATTATATATGCCTGGAAAAAGCAGGGGGCTGGCATAGGAAAAATGCAGGGAGATATATTGGCGGGTTCCCTCCAAAGGTGCACCCGCAGGTTGCTGATGTCCTAAGATACTTGTGGGGTGAGGCGGCACTCCAGTCATAAAAAAATACTGAAAGCCAAAACTTGGTAGACAACATTTCAGCACCTTTTATGTGGTCACCTAAGTTTACCACATCATATACCCCTTATACAGATAATGCAACACAATAGTAACCCCCTTATATTGTACTTGCCTCTTACACTTTATGCCACATGGAATGAGACAAAATTCACACTATGGCACACAGATTGAGTCAAAATTCACGTTATGCCAAACAGATTAAGGCAAAATTCACATTTTTAGAAGGGAAAAGGGGAAGTGGAAATGGCGACCGGTGCACAGGTTGGGATTTACAGTAAGGTTTAGTAACTAGGTATATACCTTGACCTTAAGGTAGATAGATGTTCCACAATAGAGGATGTGTTGTCGGAAACAACGTTTTCCTTTAATTTGGAGACGTGGAGGTGCACCCAAGAGAGTGGTTATAGTTAGACAAAAGAAAGAAAGAATTCACATTTTGCCACATGGATTGAGCCAAAAAACACACTATACCAAACAGATTGAGCAATAATGCACAATATGCTTCACAAACAGGTGAATTGTGCTCCAAAGGTGCACATTAAAAATTTACACCATAATGCCCATTACATATTAAGCCACACACCATAATGTCCATTACGTATTATGCCAAACACCATAATGCCTATTAAAAATTATGCTACATAAGTGCTGCTTACCTATATGCTCATTGCCAGAGGTTTCATGCTCATTGCCATGTGGGGATAAAGGAAAGCTGTGAACCTTAGGTACAGCTACAGCTGCTGTATAAAGGAGTGTGTAAAGCTCCTTATATGGATAAAGACGAGAGGAAAACAAAGGAATACAGCGCTTGGGTTTCTCGTGAAAAATGATTACCTACAATAGGCTATATAAAGAACATGTATTACATTCAAAGCAATACATACAACAACATTTAGAGAATTCTCTACAAAAATGGTGTAGGTGGGGGGGGGGGGGGTAAAAAAATGAAAAAAAAAAAGGGTAAAAATGAATAAAAATTTGTCATTGTGTGCAAAGTTGCTCCAGTGTGGGAATTAATAGTTCGTGGGTACCCATGTGGTTGGTATAGTTACCAACGGTGACGGTCCATGTGGTTATTGTTGTTACCAACGGTGATGATCAGCTAAACGTCTCCTAATGGAGGGATATAATTCATATGGTCCCGGTTGTATGTAGGATTGCATGCTCATTGCCAAGGGGGAATACATGCTTGCGGTAACTGGGGGACAGCCGCTACATGGCAGACATGACAGCCATTGACAGCTGGGCAGAGAGCAGGGTGCTACCCAGCTGTATTCAGAGCAATGCAGGTCCCGGCTATTTGAAATAATACCCCTTTCACACCAGAACATGCAGGGATTTACCCGGGCTGGCCCCTTTAAAACCAGCTATCTGTCCTCACTACTTATATTTAGGCTGTAATGTGTATTGAACTGTGGCGCTCTTTTTTTGTACTCTATTTTTGTTATTTATTCAATGTTATGCAAAGTTTTGTCTCCCTGTACTGTTCCTTTGTACGGCGTATCTGGGGTGTGCGCATGTGTAGCACCATGGCTGATACTGCACATGCACTGGTGCCTGTCATTTACAGAGTGCAGGTGCTGGGATTGTGATTAAGCTTCTATGGGCCGCTGCGGAAGGCATATAGGATGATACTGCACATGTGCCGGTCCTGTTCCTGTTGAACTAAAGCTTGTTCTGTCAATGTCAACCTAGTCACTGTCGAACATTAGTGGTTGACCTAGTGGGTACTTGTGTATTATCACGGCGCCCGCGAAATCACCCACAAATCGGCCGCAAATCACATGCAAAAATCGGATGCGATTTAGCGGCCGATTTTGCATGACTTTCTGCCAATTTGCATGCTATTCCATCCTTGCACACCCCCACTATCCAAGTTAGCACCGAAGCGTGGCGAGCGCAGTGTGCCCCGTGAGAGGACGCAGTACGCATCCTCCCGACCTGTTCATACCCCCACTATCCATGTCAGCGTGGAGTTAATGTTATAAAGCGTGGCGAGCCCAAAGCATGGCGAGAGGACGCGAAAAAACGATCCCGAAGCGTGGCAAGCAGACGCGGAATACACGTCAAGTAATCCGTGTCCCCTCACAGATTACTTGACGTGTATTCTGCATCGGCTCGCCACGCTTCGGGATCATTTTCCACGGTTGCTCATCACGCTTCGGGCTTGGTGGCTCGCTGCGCTTGTCACACTTTATAAAATCAACTCCACGCCAACGTGGATAGTGGGGGTATGAACAGGTCGGGAGGACGCGTACTGCGTCCGCTCTCCACACTTCAGGTTGACTTTGATATGATGGAATAGCATGCAAATTGGCAGGAAATCACGGATTGAAATGGACGAAAATCTGCCGCTAAATCGTATGCGATATCGTATTCGATTTAGATTAAATCGGGCACCGTGATAATACACAAGTACCACCTAGTGACCTAGACATTGGAGTATATTCAAGGACTTTTGTGAGCTGTGACAGCGAGCAGTGCTGACTGCTTGCTGTTAAGGTGCCCATACACATACCGATTACCCGGTACTTTTTGTGCTAAAATAGCATCGCATGCACAACGATAATATTTTTGCACAAAAAGTACCTGGTAATCAGTACGTGTATGGGCACCTTTACAGTTTGCACGGTCAGTATTCAACTAACCCCCAGCACATGCCATTTCTACATTGCTAGTTTTTTGCAGCAATGTGGAAATGGTGTGTGCGGCCGCTAAAACAGCAAGGCTCATGTTTAAATGTAGCAAGCTCCCTGCATTAGCCGTGATCCTCGCTGATTGGTGGAATCCTTGCCTCAATTTGACAGCTAGAAAACATAGAATAAGGGGCCTTATTCTGATCTGAGCTCAGTACAAATTTGTTCTTAAAATGGGCAAAACCATGTGCACTACAGGTGGGGCAGATGTAACATGTATAGAGAAAGTTAGGTTTGTGTGAGTTATTTTGTTTCTGTGCAGGGTAAATACTGGCTGTATTATTTTTACATTATTCCAGCAGTAGTGATGTTCTTACAAGTGAGTGGCCACAAGGAAGTTGTTATTTGCTGTCTATAGTGAGTCAGCTTGGTATCCAAGAATAGAAGGAGTTACAAAGTAATACAATAGAGAACCAAGGACACTCCTACCACTGGTGGCTTTATCAAAGAGTCTATAGGCAGACAGCATACACTGCATATCAAGCACCCATATATCCTATTGTAGCTTTACACTGAAATCTCAAGATATTCTCCACAATTATTGATTAGATTTATGAAGGATCTAAAATGCATTGTGATAAAATGTAAAAATGACATATCCAAACACCCAATCTTTTTTAGCACAACAAATTTTTATTAAATGAAACTCTGGATTTGTTTCCTTAAAATGCTTCACAAACCCTGTTGGTAGTTTAATAAAAATAAAAAATAAAAAAATAATAATATATATATATATATATATATATATATATATATATATATATATATATATATATATATATATATATATATATATATATATATATATATATATATAAATCTACTGTAGAATCTTGCACCTATCCAGGCTTCTCAGATGTGGTCTTACAGGGAATATTTAGGAAATGAGATATGATATACCTGAAAATCTGGGTTATATTGGGAAGAAACATAAAGCCTAAGGTCATATTTCTTTGAATAGGATATAAAAAGTTATAAAGAATGTGTACATAACAGAAATGCAGCGTGATATAATTCTTGCAGCAGGTTTATATGTACAGAAACTTCTCTATTTTTAAGTATAAAAAGATTTAAAAACTCTCATGCACGTCATGTAAAAAATAACTAAAATTCATGTTTAGGTAAACAAAAGATCTATATAAACTACTGTACAATGCTGAATCAGTACAATGTGGATGGCCTGTAGACCCCAATTCATCTTCTGGTCTCTTCAGATCCTGCGCTTTATTTCATCTTATTGTAGACTACTGAGTTAAATTGGCAGCTAACATCCCAGTTTAAAATCAATTGCCTCATTTTGAAATGATTTGCCATCCATTCCTATAATTTGTAAATAAGCACTTTTCTTTAGATATTTATCACACAGCTCTTGAAATCAGTGTTCTTTGTAGCAGCAAATTTAAACATTCTACAAACATGGTTGATTATGATGGCAAAATAATTGTTTTGCGATGTGTCTGGATACTCAAATCAATGAACCCATTGAATCATCCTGTTAAAGTGTAGTTTGCTGCATTGTACAAATTGCATCTGAACATAGTAGTAATCATTGTATTGGAAAATCGTTTGGACATTTCTTCAAACATGTACAATGTGATCACAGTTTTGGACCCCCCCCCCCCCCCCAAGTACAGTGTTATATAAAGTCACCAGCGTAACAATAATATTATTATTAATAATAATAATAATAATAATAATAATAATAATAATAATAATAATAATAAAAACACTTTGGCAGATTAGAACCACTTGGCCCATCTAGTCTGCCCCTTTGTAACCTTTAGTTAATTCAAGCCTATTTGATCCTTGTTTCTTTGCAAAGTTCTACTTATGCTTATCCAAGCATGTTTCAATTGCTCTACTGTCTTACATTCTACCAACTCTAATGGGAGGTTATTACACTCATTCACCACTTTCAGTAAAGTAACTTATCCTCAAATTTCCCCTGAACCTACCTCCATTTTTAATGCATGTCTTCAAGTTTTAATACCTTTCGTCATTTGAAGAATGTTCCCTGGATCTTGCTAAAACCCTTGATTTTATTGAATGTTTCTATCATGTGCGTCTTTCCCTTCTCTGCTCTAAATTAACATATAGGAAATGTTAGTCTTTATGGGTATATTTTGAGATGTAGGCAATGTGCCATTTTAGTTGTCCCTCTTTAATGCTCTCTAATGTATTTATATCCTCTTGGAGATATGTTCTCCACATTTGAACACAGTATTCCAGGTTTGGCTGTACCAATGACATATAAAATGGCATTGTTAATTATTTTTTCCTGTTACTGATTAATCTCCATATGCAACCAAGCACCTGACTTGCCTTTTACATCACTTTTTTGCTCTTACATCACTGCCTTAAAGTCACTTGAAATAGTGACTCCTGAATCCATTTCCTCCTCCGTACATTTCCTTACAGTGGCATTGATACTATATTTAGCCTTTGGGTTTTAGAAACCCAAGTGTATCATTTTGCATTTTTAGAGATAAACTGTAGTCACCATGTTCTTGATCATTCCTCAAGTCTAAATCATCAATCATTTGCTTAAACCCTCCTGGTGTGTTCACCCTGTTGTATATCTGTGTGTTATCTGCAAAAAGGCATACATTTCCTTTAATACCATTATTAATGTCACCAACTAAGATATTAAAAAGCACTGATCCAAGAACAGGTCCCTGGGACACTCCACTGGTAACATTTACTTCCACAGAATGTACTCCATTTATTGCTTTTAACTATTTCCTATACTGCAACCATGCTCTTATTCATTCAACTGTTGTATAATATATTCCCACACTTTCAAGTTTATATCACAGTCTGTGATGTGGGACTGTGTCAAATGTCTTACTAAAGAATAGATATGCTACATTTATGTCCCCCCCCCCCCATTCTTATTTTAGTCATGGAGTAAAATAAAGTAAATTAAATCTGTTTCGAATAACCAGCTTCAAGTAAAATCATTATTTATGAGTTCCTACAAATTATTGGATTTAAGATATTTATTTTAATAGTGTTTCCATTTTCATTGTATTGATTTTTATTTATTGTATTTATTGGTCTGTACTGTAGTTACTTGCTTCTTCCTTACTTCAACTTTTGTGCAGTGGGACACCAGTTAGTCTTTTCCAGATCACTGGAATTCCTCCTCTAGGCAGTGACTGATTGAATAACTCTGTTAATGGTGCTACCAACACATTTTTAAGCTCTTTTAGTAACAATGGATTTATCCCATCTGGCCTCATGGTTTTATCCACCACATCTACCTTATTGTTATGAAAATCCTTGTAAACTAACTACAGTATATCCATTTTCCCTTCTTCTTATTTAGATTTTCTGCTATTACCTTGTCTCCATCAACTGATTTAGCCAGGATAAATGATCCCTCTCTGTGTTAAGTTACTTATATTTCCATTTGATTTTCTCCTTTCACTTATATACTTAAAAAAATGTGAAACCCCTTTATCTACTGACTGGGACATTTTACCCTCAACTTCTTAACTTCATTTAATCTCACAAGATACACCTCGGTGTAGTTCATTTTTGGATTCTGCTGCTCATATTTCATGAAGGCCATCTTTTTTTCTTTCGCACTCATCGAAACTGGCTTCCTTTTCTGGGTCTTTTTCTAAACTTTTTCAGGTCTGTTTCTGTTAGTATTGTACAGTATTAGTTAGTTGCCACCTTTCCTTTCCACCAAGTTTGTCCAATCCACCAATGGAGTGCTAACACATCTCTGTAGTTTTGCAAAATCAGCCTTCATTTTTTAATTGTTTGGAATAAGTTGAACCCTGTCCCCTGGGACTATCAGCCATATCGCTCGATGGTCCCATGAGTCCATATTCTCATCCACATACAGTATATGTATGATATCCTACACCATTTGTGAGTATTAAATATAATATTATGACTTTGCGAGCAAGCTCTCTCACCAATTGCTTGGGGCATGTTCCCTGTAAAGAATATATAAATATGCCACTAGTAGTTGACCTAGTTACACCCCCCCCCCCCCAATGTACATCAGGTAGATTGAAGTCTAATATGATTATCTTTTTGGGAGTAGGAATCGGTGAATAATCACCAACTCCTGTTTATAGGAGGCGCAGCTATACCCAGGACAATAATCACAGTTTTATGTATTCCAAATACAATAATATTTATTTTCATAAATGTCATAAAAACAACAATTTATCGAAGTGCACTTCTAACACAATAAAATAGACACACAAGACAGACTACAAATAACATACAATTCCCTATACTGTAGATGTATTATGAGGCTATATTTGCTACATCGAGGCTTTTGGTAATTAAGGCTTTTTTGATACAAATGTACATGAGGCAATGGAAAATAGTTACCAGTCCCGCATTAGAGAATTAGTATCTCCTGTGGCCAAACGGATTAATTTAAGGATGTTCTTTCCTGCTGTGATTTTAGGCAGGCTTTTTATATTCCTCAGATCTGAGGAAGCCGCCGATGCACCAGAGGCGGAGAAACGCATATGTAAGCCTCAAGGAAGGTTACCAAATACCGCTGCTAACCGCAAATCATCCTGCACTGAGCCGTTTTTGCTGAGAGACTATTTCTGTCACTGTGGACCTGACTGGTATCTAAGGCCCTTATTCAGATTGAAGCGGTACGGCCCGCATGCGGCCGTACCGCCGATGTTTTCTCTCTGCACATGCGCAGAGGTCACTCTGCGCATGTGCAGGGGAAATCTCCGTTTAAAAAAAATTAGACGCCGCAAAGGGGGCGTATAGGGGCGTGAGGGGCTTCAGTCCCTCATTTCCCTATGTATACGCCCCGCGTTTCATGGGCGTTCCCATGCAAACGCGGGGCGTACGCATGGTAATGAGGGCATGACGCCACTCATGGGGGCGGAAAGCTGACGTCGGCGGATGTCAGCTTTCAGCCCCCATACAAGCTACCACACGGACGATTGTCCGTGTGGTCTCAGCTTGCGGGAGCTGCCGCGGCGTGCGGCCCTGCCTTCGATGGTCGTCGACCATCGAATGCAGGGGGCAGCTCCCACCATGGTGGAGGCGTACGCCTCCACCATTTTCGTGCGGATCGCCAGCCGTCCGTGTACGGACGGCCGTGGCGATCCGTAGCGTGGGCGGGGATTCGTCTGGTGCGGTCGGAGCCGCATATGCGGCTCGACCGCACCAACCAGAATAAGGGCCTAAGCCTGGGAGTGTGGAGTCCAGCTGAAAGCACTCAAAGGGGGCATCTATACCCCATATAAAAAGCCTGCCTAAAATCACACCAGGAAGGAACATCCTTAAATACATCTGTTTGGCCACAGGAGATACTAATTCTCTAATGCGGGACTGGTAACTATTTTCCATTGCCTCATATACATATGTAGCAAAAAAGCCTTAATTACCAAAGCCTCATTGTAGCACATATAGCCTCATAATTCATCTACAGTATAGGGAATTGTATGTTATATGTAGTCTGTCTTGTGTGTCTATTTTATTGTGTTAGAAGTGCACTTAGATAAATTGTTATTTTTATGACATTTATGAAAATAAATATTATTGTATTTTGAATATATAAAACTGTGATTATTGTCCTGGGTATAGCTGCGCCTCCTATAAACAGGAGTTGGTGATTCCTACTCCCAAAAAGTTTCTCTAGAGGCTCACAAAAACCTCTGACTATAGGGGGCGGCAACTTGGACCCGGGTAATAAAAGGATCCCCCCATTTTTAATAAAAATAAAAATATAAATAAAAAATATCAGTGCTCTTGTGTGACTGAATATTGTCAGTCCCCCCGAACTAATATAATTATCACCTCACACTTTAAAGCTATTTGGTCACGTCATGCAATAGATTTCTGCCCCTGACTTCGTGGTCTATAGACTACCCCAGTACGAATGGTGTCATTCTCCCCCATTTCAAAAGGGAATCATTATTTCGTTCTAAAGTAGCTTTTCTCACATACATTGCAACCCCTCTTCAAAGTCTTCCAATGCTATCCTTCCTAAATAAATTGTATCCCGGAATAGAAATGTCCCAGTCATTGCGCCATGACTCTGTGATAGCCACGATATCCAGATCATAACTTGTCAGTTTTGAAATTAACTCTGGTATTTTGCCTCCTAATCTCCTATAATTTCCAAAAATGGCTTTAAGAATTATGTTTGTGCATCACTTATTCCTAGCCATATTCAGACAGTACAGAACAAAATTTGTGAAATTCAGTGTACTAAAAAGTACTTTTTATTTAGGTAATATTTGAGGGTGGGGACCTACAACACCTGACACGTTTCTACCAACCTTTATCTGATAAATCTACAGGATGGTAGCAAAACACATCAGGTATTGGAGGTTCCCACCCTCTAGGACTAACTAATTCAAGTTAATATAGGATCGCTTTGGCAATTGTGCTTCCAATTCACTTGGGCATCTCCTTCAGTGTACCTCCTATTTATCTTGGCACCTATTTTATCTATCACCACAAACTAGAGAGGACACCATCATTAGGCTCTATCTTCAGATTCCTTCAATCCTCCAGCGGCTTAATTCCATCTGCCACAATCATTAGAGAGGAATTAACATTGGATCGATAGGAATATGGCTCCAGATTGATTCCTCCAGCGATGGTATACTATGGTAAAGTGCACTTACCTGCTTAAAACTAGCCTATCCAACATTAACTATGCTCCAACATATTTCTGGTCAATTTCCATTCCATTTCCTGTAGGTGTGGCACCTGGATATTTTTTGTATATGTGTGAAACATTATTCTTTATTTAAGTTAATTTCACTTGTTAATCTTGAATTCAAGCGCTGCTTTTGTTTTTTCTTTTTGGTCTTTGCTGTGGGGACTGACTATCCCCCTTATATTTGAAACAGTCGGACTGCCAGTCTCCTGTGTCATGCTTGCTAAATATAGCCAGCCCAAGGGAGCGGGTCGTTGACTATTGGCTATTTTTATTAAATGATTTGCCTAGGGGACCTGGATGCACACACAAGTCTAACGTGAATATACTGTTGCTTTACCCCGTTCATTTGCATCTGAATACACTGATTTTATTTACCGATTTAGAGGTTTTTTTTTTATTTCTCCATCTGAACACTGGTCTGTGTGTACAGTATACAGCCATGTCGACCTTCAGTGGTCGATCCAATGCATTTTGACCTACAGTAAATAGAGTCAACCTTATGACTGTATAATGCTGCGGGCAGCCCATGAATCAAGTTAGTGGTGTTGATTCATTACCAATTTAAAAGTACAATAAACAGAGGACATTGGAAACCTAAATGCCTTTTAAACGAGACAGGTAATAATGGAGACCATGATGATTACCCAATAAGAGACACCTGTATATGCAAACAGTACAGCTATTTAAGCATGGTATGGAGACTGAGCACCATACTTGGTTGATAAAGCCGCCCAGTGTGCGGCGAAACGCGTCCTACAGAGTATCCAGATCCCCTGCTGAAGGTACCTGCCTACTGCTGCCTTAAAAAACCGGAGAAACCTCCTGTACCAGCCGCCGACTCCTGACTCCAGCAGATACGCTGTGGCAGAGCGTAACACGGAGATAACATCGATTGCGGCAAGGAGACGGTACCGGCCAAATACAACAACCGGCTGCGCGCTCTCATTCAACAGCTGAGCCAGCCGAGAGGCACAAGCAAGCAGGCGCTACAGTGCAGTTGCACTAATCCATCATTGCCGATACCTGCCAGCGCTACAGAGTGGTAAGATCCACTTTAAAAATACAGGACGGACACTGTCACTGCATTCTGTGTGACAGAAGTCCTGTGTTTAAATTGTGACTGCTACTACTCCTATGAGCAGGATATCTGTGCTGCAATAAATAAAAGTGTGCACACTAATTTGCCCAACGCGGTGAATCACCTATGTGAACGGCCTTGTTCCTAAAGGACATTGTACCTTGGAAAATGAATTGGACTTTTACCATCTAAAATCAACCCCCTTTTTATCCTATCATAAGGGGATAGATCGTTTAATGCTTATTTCATTAGTACTTTAGTGACATCTTGTTTTTAATTGTATCATTGTATGTATTGTTGTGGTATATGTTTTTTAAATAAATTGTGAATTCCTTGTCACACCCAAGCGCCCCACGTTCCTTTTTTTCTTGTCTAATTTTAGAGGCTAGCAATCCTCTAATGTGGTGGCTGCAGGGGGACAAGTTACACCCCTCCTGTCCCGAGCGCCAAAGACCACTCCTTGGTTTCTATTACAATACACAGTGCAGCCTGCAGAGCGCCGAGCCTAGGATACAAAGGGGCTTCGCGCTCTGCAGGCTGCACTGTTCAGTGAGTGCTCTGAGCCCCGAGTCCCGGAGGGAAAAGATGCTGCGCCGCCACCACCGCTGGTAAGTAATAGTAATTGGGGGGTTGAGGTGCCAGTGCGTGAGGGTGGGTGTGCCGGCTCGCGAGAGGGGGTGCCGGCGCACGCGAGGGGGGTGCCGCTGGGGCCCGGGCTGAAAAGGTCAATCCTGGGACCCAACATTACTAGTGGTGGCCCTGCAGCACAGTACCACAGGACTGGACTGCACAGGACACCACATGACACCACCACTGCTACCAGGTTATCACCCCACTCCAGCTTCCCAGAGAGACACAGAGACACAACCTCCCTCTACCCTCTCCAATGCCTGAGTGAAGATGGCGGCATGTGGCGGGGAATAATATGAATCTGGATCTCGTGAGAATACGACGTCAGGATGATGACGTTTTGTCCTGCAATCTGAGTCTGGCGGGAAATCCCTAACAGTGCTTGGATCGCGGATCTTATGCGGATGTTCGGAAGCGTCTGGATTTCTGCAATCATTACTACTGTATTTTAAGATATGTGAACGCAAAAGAACACAGGTAACTGTCAGATGAATTTTTATGTGTAAAAGTTTCTTGAACATAGAGATCAAGTACTCCTTTAAATACTAGTTAAATACTTCAGGCATGTCATTTCATGTTTTAGATACACTAAATGGAATGATGGGAGCTAAGGAAAATAATGTTTTAAAATAGATCTTTAATAAAACTTATTTTCTATGTGACTTACATGAAGCAAAAATAAACTTAGATTTATTAATATTTCACACAGTTGCACTCAGAATGCCTTCAGCAAACAGAGTGTTTAGAATCTAGTTCTTTGCTTCAATGCGTATGCACTTAAGTTCTGTGCAAGAGTTAGCTATTATTTCTGCTGAATAGATCATAAATAAGGAAACATTATATCCAGCAAGGGTCTCACTTCAGTCTCACAAATACTAAAGTGAAGCATGATGCAGTTATATTTTTTGAACATAAATACAATAAGGCTGAAAATTGGCAATCTCTTTTACCTTTGAGAAGCTGTTATGTTTGTCTGTAAATCAAAAATGATCATATTACAGTATGTTGAATTCTTGGCTCGAAACTCTTAAACTACTGTCCCTTTCTAGTAGTATTTCAGAGTTGTGCTTGTGATATGATTTATAGTGAAATGCTTACTGTTATGATGCTCTTTTTCCTTTTCTTTCCCTTTTATAGGTAATATACTATTTTTATTAGGAGATTATTCTTCTTAGTTAAATCATTGATTGCAAATTAAGTTTGCTAAGATAAATATAGATGTAAAACCAGTCTTGGTACTCTTTCTCCAGTGTGTGAGCAATCTGAGACAAGGATTCTGTGCATAAGACTGTGGGGGACTGTTGTGTATTATCAATCCTTGAAGACCCCACAATGGTTTTTAGGTGCTGAGCAGCTTGGGGATTATTCTGACTCAATAACCACACTGTAAAGGCCCATACACACTGCGCGACTTTGAGCTGAAAGCAGCTCAAACCAGCAAGTTTGAGCGGCTTTCAGCTCAAAGCCACCCAGTGTGTATGGCCCGGCGATGAGCGGTGAGCACTGCTGAGCGCTCCCACATTATTGTCAGAAAAGCCGCTCATCTTCTGGTAATACAGATGAGTGGCTTTGAGGATGGCTTTGCATAGCTCTGTGCTATGCAAGGCCTTCCTCCCCCTGCTGACCGCACCAGGCAGGGGGAAAGCCGCCCAGTGTGTATGGCCCGGCGATGAGTGCTGCTGCGTACTCCCGCATCATCCATGGGAAAGCCGTTCATCTACTGATAATACCAGCAGATGAGTGGCTTTGAGGACGGCTTTGCGCTGCACTATGCAAACCCGTCCTCCCTCCACTGACAGGCAGGGGGAAAGCCACTCAGTGTGTATGCACTGAGCGGCTTTCCCCCCAGCGATGATAGCGATAATTGCTGTCCATACACAGTGTGCATAATCGCCCAGTGTGTATGGACTGTAAGTGTAAGGTTTCAAAGACAGTGCATGTTGATATTGAACCAGAACTTACACCAGGAGACAGTGTCAACTCATCTGAAGAGGTATGTATGAAGAATCCAAATGAGTGATTATTTCAAGCTGATTTTCTTATAGTAATGCACAAATCAGTAGGTGAAAAGATATTAATTTGCCAGAACTCAACAATAACCAACTGAAGGCTAAAACAATGAGCTAGAAATAGGAAGAAAGGCAGGGACAATGACATCAGAACCTAATGGGCCCCATACATCAGCAATCACAATTAATGGATTTCCAGATCCAGGGATTTTTTGGCCAGATAAATGGATTTTACAATCTATCCCACACATTACAGATTTATTTTAGTGATCGGCAGATTTTTCCATCTGAAGATTGCATCTTCATATCTGGAAATTGCCCAATCGATTGCTTTTCATAATGTAAATAGATGAAGAAGACGAATTGGGAATGCCCACACATACAAAAAAGATCTGCAGATAATACCCGATTATTAAACATGTTTAAAAACCTGATTAAGCAATCGATTGGCGATTTTGATTGGGATTGCCAAAAGGGGGAGCCCACACATCTAAAATTAATTGTGGCAATCATCTCCATATCTGAAAATTGTCACAATTAAATGCTGATGTATGGGGCCCTTAACTACAAGGAATCAGGAGGAACACATTTCACAAGATGGGACATGACATGTGTGCTGGGGGTACTGTGGAGACAATTGTCACTGGCCACCATGTCGCTGTCAGTGCAGCAACAGTGATGAGCCACTGGCATGAGAAGCAGAACCGTGGGAGAGATGTCCCTCCCAAAATGGCCAGTTATTAAGGATGCTAACAGTTGTCTAACTAGAAATTTAGCAAACCCCCCCCCCCCCCCTGCTGAAAAAGTTTCTGGCACCCACCAATCCAAAAATTACTTATAATGTCTTTACCTACATGCTCACTGCGAGAGGTTTCTTACTCATTACATGCTACATGCTGGTTGCCAGTAGGACGTCTATTATCTGCTTCCTCCAAGGTGGGGGACATTTTTGGAGGGCTGTTTTCAGCAAATTCCATGTGGACAGCCAAACTGCATGGAATCTGTAATCAGAGACCCTGCACCCCCATGGTGCCGGCTAGCCACAGATAGCTCTTGGTCTGCAGTGGCGTTATAATGTCACTGGATACTAGAGAAGGCTAATATTTGGGAATTTACAATTTCAATAGTATGAAGGAAGCAGGTGTGAACACAGCAGTGACAATGATTACACCCCCTGACCATGTCCATGTACTATGATGGAGGGAGTGCCAGAATGTTAAAAATTTGCAGTTACTTCAATGTGTAAGCTCTATTATGTGATTACCTAGCACACTTTTCCTGTCCTTGTGTGACATTTGGGAACTTGGCTGTTGTGATTTGATCTCAGTAAAGGTACCCTGGGACTAAGAAAAAGGATGGGTTGCCAGCAATCGCTTGTTGATCTCCACCTCTTAGCATTATGAATACAAGGTCATCAAATGACAATTGGCCAGGCCCTCTGTATATAATGTTTTCAATTGGTAAAATCAGTGGTTCTCTGTCCTCAGGATCCCACACAATTCACATTTTCACATTGGCAGGTGCACAGGTGTACTCATTACTCACTGTCACATTTTAAAAAAGACACAGGTGGAGTTAATTATTTCGCAAGCGATTCGGTGTGCAACCTGAAAAATGTGCACGGTGTGGGGTCTGAGGACCAAGTTTAAGAACCTGTGGGTTAAATCAATGTTACAGCTGCAGACAGCAAGTGTGTCTGTACACAAACCTTAAAAATTAAGTGGACTCTCACACAGAGGTCGAGAGGTGTTGGGCTTCTTTATTAAAAAATAGCAATCATCATGCAAGAAGGATGAATAGAATATACCACACATTTCTTTACAAAGCCACATAGGTAATTTATATAATAAAAAAGTAGTGGGCATTTAAAAAAAAAAGACAAAACTACATAAACATAAATTAATCTATTATTGAATAAAAGTAGGATCCATTAATCAAATCCATCAATATCGTAAAATTATACCTTCATTCCCAGGGCAGCCGAGAGGGTGGGGGGAGCGGGTACTAATTTCCTGGACTCAGGCTTGCTGGAGGGGCCCGGAAGGGGCCATGGTCTGACCCCCCCCCCTTCCCCCTCCGTCCCTCCCGGGCGGCAGCAGCAGCAGCACACAACTCTACAGCATGTTCTGGGCTGACAGCAGGCTCAGCATGAGCATCTCACTGACCGTGTTTAGAGTTTGTAGAGTTTTTTTCACCCCCTCTAAATATTTTGGTGGCATGGCCTAAGTGTAGCCACACCTCCCGCACTTAAGCCATGCCCCAAAATTTTACCGGGGCCCAGCATACCTCTCGGCTGCCCTGTCCGTCCCTTACTCCAGTATGAGCTCTTGCAGCCTGAAAGATTGCCAAAAATACAAATGGATAATACAACAGATATACTAAGCTGCCGTATTCTCCCGATTCATATTTTCCTTGATGGTCAGCCCTGGACAATGTGCATGGGGCAGTGGGACCCCACCAATTAAGGAGTCTCCCCCATGTTTCCCCCGTCCAGTGCTGAAGCCCAGGGGCTCTCCCCGGAACCCCTGGGCTGTAGGTGCCCGGCTGATAGTAATAGTAAAAAAATAGAAAAATGAAAATAATATTGGATGGTTCTGTGGAACTACACGTCACACCATGTCTCCCCCGCATGCAGGGACTTGTAGAACCACAAGTATCAGTATGCAGGGCATTAAAGGGCCCACTGTAGCTCCAAGGCATGACTAATGTTCAAATAAAAACACACACACACACACCCTGAAATGTATAAACTTATTATCATACATGCACACACACAAACAGTAGCGGAACTACTGAGGGTGCAGGGGGTGCAGCTGCTATGAGGCCCGGCAGCTGGGGGGCCCGATAGACAGCAAGCACTCCCCTGCACTGTGCTTAGATATTTTTATTATTTTTTAAGGGAGCCACTGCCGCCGCAACCGCCTGTGTGAGGCTGAGCTGCTTGCCCGAAGGAAAGTAATTAAGAAGCCGAGCGGGGGGTGGGACGCGAGTCCGGAAGAAACTGTGGGAGGAGAGATTGTCTGCTGCTCTGCTGCCTAGCTCTGACACGGTGACGCAGACAGTGGGACTGACAGCGCAGGGCGGCCGAGGGAGGAATCCTGCCTGCCAGTGAAGTATGGTGGTCAGTGGCTGTGTTCAGAGACGCAAAGCCGCTCACCACCCCAGCACCTCCCCAGCCTCCCACCAGCTACTGCCGATACTCTCCCCACCGCTTACACCCACTGCGGCCCCGGCAAAACCCCCCATGCCCCCCACTAGTGAGACAAACTTGTAGTGACAGTGCAGCAGCTTTAAAATCTGCCGCTGTCTGTGAACAAATCACTGCTCACAGATCGGCAGGCTGATTGGCTGCTGATCCGTGGTTTACTTCAGGAGAGCGGCAAATTCAAAATGCTGCAGCACTGCTTGACTCAGAGGCTAGAGCAGACAGTACTAGGAGGGGAGGGGGGGGGGGGGGAGTATCAGCGGTCTCCTGTTGTATCTCCAATACTTCCGTGCCCCCTGCCTTTGGGCATGAGACACCAATCCCACATGTCCACCCTGCACACATGCCCCCCCCACGTCCAGCAGTAAGGTGACGGTGCACAGATCTCTCATACTCCTGCACCTGTGACGCAGAGAGGAGCCGCAGTGCCTGAGGAGCAGTGTGGGACAGAATAAGAAAGAATATTGGTAAGTTTGTAATTGTTGCATAATGTGTAATGGGTTTGCGGTGTGTCGTGTAATGGGAAACGGTCATCTGTCAGATCACACTTAGGTCGACAGTGATTAGGTGGACCCCGGAAGGTCAACTGGTCCCAAGGTCGACAGGGTTAAAGGTCGACATGGGTCAAGGTCGACATTACTTAAGGTCGACATGGGCCAAGGTTCGACATGGTTCTAGGTCGACAGTCATTAGGTTGACATGAGTTTTTCACTGTTTTTTGAGCCGACATGTGCCGACAGGCAGTATTTCATGCCCTACTATCCAGTAGGGCGTGGTGGGAGAATAAAATAGTGTGCCAAGCGTAGCGAGGCACCGTGCCCGAAGCATTGCGATGGAAGCGAGCGATGCGAGGGGCTGCGGTTCAACTCCAACTGTGTCCATGCCGACTGTGTCGACATTCGGGGTAAAAAAACTGTGAAAAACTCATGTCGACCTAATGACTGTCGACCTAGAACCATGTCGACATTGGCCCATGTCGACCTTAAGTCATGTCGACATTGACCCATGTCGACCTTTAACCCTGTCGACCTTGGGGCCAGTTGACCTTCCGGGGTCCACCTAATGACTGTAGACCTAAGTCTGTTCTGACAAATGTACCGATTCCCGTGTAATGTGTAATGGGCATTGTTGTGTGTTACATAATGTGTGATGGGTTTTGCGGTGTGTTACTTAATGTGTATTGGGTGGTGTGTTGCGCAATGGGCATTGCGGTGTGTCGCGTAATCTGTATTGGGCTTTGCAGTGTGTCGCATAATGTAGATTGGGCTTTGCAGTGTGTCGCATAATGTGTAATGGGCTTTGCAGTGTGTCGCATAATGTGTAATGGGCTTTGCAATGTGTCGCATAATGTGTAATGGGCTTTGCGGTGTGTCACATAATGTGTAATGGGCTTCGCAGTTTGTCGCATAATGTGTAATGGGCTTTGCGGTATGTTGCATAATGTGTAATGTGCTTTGTGGTGTGTCGCCTAATGCGTATTGGGCTTTGCGGCGTGTCGCGTAATGTGTATTGGGCTTTGCGGTATGTCACGTAATGTGTATTGGGCTTTGCGGTGTGTCACATAATGTGTAATGGGCTTTGCGATGTGTCATGTAATGTGTAATGAGCATTGCGGTGTGTCGCGAAATATGTAATGGGCTTTGCGGTGTGTCGCTTAATGTGTAATGGGCTTTGCGGTGTGTCGCATAATGTGTAATGGGCTTTGCAATGTGTCGCATAATGTGTAATGGGCTGTGCGGTGTGTCGCATAATGTGTAATGGGCATTGTGGTGTGTCACATAATGTGTAATGGGCTTTGCAGTGTGTTACATAATGTGTTATGGGCTTTGCGGTGTGTCGCATAATGTGTAATGGGCTTTGTGGTGTGTCAAATAATGTGTAATGAGCTTTGCGATGTGTCTCATAATGTGTAATGAGCATTGTGGTGTGTCGCGTAATATGTAATGGGCTTTGCGGTGTGTCGCTTAATGTGTAATGGGCTTTGCGGTGTGTCGCATAATGTGTAATGGGCTTTGCAGTGTGTCGCATAATGTGTAATGGGCTTTGCGGTGTGTTGCATAATGTGTAATGGGCTTTGCAGTGTGTCGCCTAATGTGTAATGGGCTTTGCAGTGTGTCGCATAATGTGTAATGGGCTTTGTGGTGTGTCGCCTAATGTGTATTGGGCTTTGCGGTGTGTCGCCTAATGTGTATTGGGCTTTGCGGTGTGTCACATAATGTGTAATGGGCTTTGCGATGTGTTGCATAATGTGTAATGAGCATTGTGGTGTGTCACGTAATATGTAATGGGCTTTGCGGTGTGTTGCTTAATGTGTAATGAGCATTGTGGTGTGTCACATAATATGTAATTGGCTTTGCATTGTGTCGCTTAATGTGTAATGGGCTTTGCGGTGTTTCACGTAATGTGTATTGGGCTTTGTGGTGTGTCGCGTAATGGGCATTGAGGTGTGTCATGTAATGGGCTTTTTGGTGTGTCGCATAATGTGTGAGGAGCATTACCCTTTGATGTGAGGCCACACACCGTCTTACATAATGTGTGCATTCTGTATTTTTTAAATATCTATTGGAGGGGCACATTTTCACTGTTCCCACTAATGATGGCCACAAACGGTGTGCACTAGTAGAGACCTGAGTTAGGGGGGCCCCATTATAAATTTTGCTATGGGGCCCACAAGTTCTAGTTACGCCCCTGTACACAAACATACATACAGTATACTTACACAAACAAATAGGTAGTGGTCACAGGTGCACTGTCTCTTTCTATTGTTGACAGACATATATCGCCTCCCATTTGATATGTATTCCCAACAGGCAGATCTCATATACCAGTGAATAAACCACTGAGTTTGCTCAGAATTCCATACAACTGACCTGTTTATAAGGCCCTATGTGCACATAAAGGTTTCTGTCATTCGTCAGCTCTCATTAGTTTTAGAGATGAGCGGTCCAGATTCCGTGGAATCCAAACCGCTCCGAACACAGCCAGCCCAATGTCCAGCGAGCTGCGCTTAAGCGTTTCCGGCTGTGTTTGGAAACCCGAGCGCAGCTGAACGAGGGAATCTAGAGTCAGATTCTCACAAGATGCCGAGTCTATAAAAGATCGGCGTCCCGAGAATTTGTCGCCATTTCAAAGTCATGCTTCCAACTGCGCACAGCTCTGCAGTGGGGTCTGGGCATTGTGCAGAGGGGTGTTATCAGTGTGCAGAGGGATGTTGCACAGAGCGGTTCAGTGCAGTCAGTGCAGAGGCAGGGCCGGCGCCACCACTATGCAGCCTTAGGCATTTGCCTAGGGCGCCGGCCTCTGGAGGGCGGCAGTTTGGAGCTTGTCCGATCCGCATCACTCGCCAAGCTCCCCCCCCCCGGAAAGTCACGGCGCCGCTGGACACCCCCCTCTCCTCCCGTCCCTGGGCAGTGGGCAGAGTTGCAGCAGGCAGCGCCGCATCGCACGGGAAGTCCCCCCCCTCCCCCCGGAACGTCACAGCGCTGGACACCCTCCTCTCCCCTCCCTGGGGAGAGTCGCGGTGGCGCACAGCAAGCCCCCGCGAAGGTCACGGCGCCATGCGCCACATCACTGGACCCGGCAGCGTGCCCCCCCTGGAGCGGGTAAGTGTTTGAGCACCGGGGCGCCCACCACCCTACCCGCCTGGGGCACTCCGGTGCCTAGCACCGGCCCTGTGCAGAGGGGTGCTGTGCAGTGCAGAGGGGTGCTGTGCTTGTGCAGTGCAGACTTCAAAAGTATTTGGGCTGTGCAGACTCAGAGGGGTGTTGTACAGTGCAGAGGGGTTTATGTAGTGCAGAGGGCTTTTTGGCAGTGCAGTGCAGAGCACATGGGTTTGTGCTGTGCAGATTGCAGAGGGATTTGTGTGCTGGGGTTTGTGCTGGGTTATCTATTATATACATACTTAGTAATTGTACTGGTTGTGTGTTAGGCAGGCTGTCAGTCAGTTACAGTAGTAGCTTGTCTGGCTGGACCACTCAAGGGCCTCGCTACTTTACACATGGACTCACATAAACATATCATCATTTTTCTATGTATGTCTTTTTTATATGTATTTTTTCACATATTTTTTCTTTTTGACACATCCTTTATCACTATTAGTTGCTTACACATACCCTACATTCTATGACACTTTATACTCTATTACACTTCACAGCTATATTTTATTTATGTGATGCCCTTGGGTGGTTTTGCTGGACTGGCTTGGGGGTGCCCTGCACCACAGGCATGAACCCCATACTGCTAGGGACCTGCTCTAATGAGGAGACCTTAACGTGGTGAGCAGGTAGATATATTTGGCTAAATGTATGCTAACATCCTCATAAATGAATTATAAAAGGAATACATGTTAGCAGTAATGATTGCATAGTGCACCTGCAAACCCCCTCTGTCTTACAGTTATAGTAGTACACAGACAAGCTGTCAATCAGCTTTTCATTTTTCATTTTTTTTTTCATTGTGGTGTCTGGTGTGCTGCACTGCAATCCAATCCACCATATACTACTGTCAGAACAAGTTCTGAGTGTGATTGTTCTGCCTCCACGGTCCATGCAGTGTTAAACAAGCCCTGTCCAAAAAAAAAAATTACAATATAAAAATAAATTTTGCTGTTCTTACTTCTTTTGGTGGTTACTGCACCCCGATAGTATACACCATAAGTTCTGTGTGTTCTCCCCACAGACACCCCCCGCAGACACAATCCCCCCCGCAGACACATCCCCCTTGGTACTCCCCACCCCCCGCAGACACATCCCCCCTTGGTACCTGGGCAGCACTGGGTGGTCTTAGCAGTCAGCGCCGTGGTCCCTGCAGTGTATGGGAAGTTAGCGGCAGGGTCCCGACAGCAGATGGGAACTAGTAGCGGTATTGGCTACTAGCTCCCATCCACTGCAGGGACCCCGCCGCTGACTTCTCATATGCGACAGGGACCCGCTGCCTGTCTGCTCTGTGCCAGCCCGCCGATCCCACTGCCCAAGCACAGGGTGACAGGAGCCAGGTGTGTGGGCCCCTTATATGTGGGGCCCCTGGGGCAACCGCCTTTGTGCTTAATCCGCCACTGGTATACTGTCAGAAGTTCCGTGTGTGATTGTTCGGCCTTCACGCAGCATTATACAAGCTGTGCATTAAAAAAACAAAAACTGTTTTGCTCTTCTTTATTGTTGTGTATGTGTACTGCACCCCAATACACCATACTGATACTGTAAGAAGTTCTGTGTGTTAATAACTAGCCAGCTTGCTGCAGACCTTGGCCTAAATTTAATGAAACCAGCATTGTGAGCTGTAAAGTGGTCAAAATTATCTGGAAAGGGCTGAAAATTAAAGTTATTGAGGTCAATAATACGCTAGGGACAAAAAAACGCAAAAATTATATGATTTAGGCGTTTTTTGTAAAAAATATGAAAAAATCCGGCACTTGTGTATTATCACGGCGCCCAATAAGCAAATTGCGATGCGATTTTCCTATGCAATTTATTCACTGCTCTTTTTTGCGCCCGGGCGGTGCAATGTGATCGCATCCCATCACATGCGTTTTTTGTGTGCAATGCAATTGCATGCGATGCAATTTTCCTATGTCATTTATTCAATTCTCTTTCTTGCCCCAGGGCTGTGCGATCGCATCGCACCGCAAAATCGCATGTGATCGCATGCAATTTTATAATTTCACCGAGCCCGAAGTGTGGCGAGCGGACACGGAATACATGTAACATAATCCGCGTGCGCTCGCTGCACTCGCCACACTATATAAAATCATCTCCATGTCGACGTGGATAGTGGGGGTATGAAAAGGTCAGGAGGACGCGTTCCGCCGCCACTCGCCACGCTTCGGGGTGGCTTGGATAGTGTGTGTGTGTGTGGGGGGGGGTTGCCTCAATCTCATTGCATCTCATAAAAGTGTAAAGTAAAGTAAATGGCATCTCACCCTATAAAATCGCATGCGATCACAAGCGATTTTGCGGTGCAATGCAACATAATATTTAATGGGCAATATGGTTTGTGCATATTATGTCATGGGCATTACGGTGTGTGGAATAATGTCTAATGGGCATTACAGTGTGTGGTACAATGTGTAGTAAGCATTACAGTGTGTGGCATAATGTGTAGTAGCTGCCAGTTCAGAAGTGAGACCGCATTGGGGGCAGCCATTATATGGGACTTCTTGCCACCAATACGCCTTGCCACCAATCCCTCCCGGCTCCACACAACTACAAAGCTTGAGGGAGTGGGTGTGGGGGTAGAAATATCAGTGTATGGGGCCCAAAGATTTCTGTAGCTGGCCCTGGGTGGCGTCTAGCAAATGGAGATTGTAAGAAAGGCCACTTTAAGTCTTTGGGGAACATTCGGGAGATACAGCAACATATATATATATATATATATATATATATATATATATATATATATATATATATATATATATATATATTTATAGCAAAGGCTACATGACACCTGGAGCCAAGCTGAGCAGCACATTGGTAAGGAACAGACTCAAGTCCCTGGACCTGGCACTGTAATTTTGCAGCTAATCTGATTCACTTTTTTTATACTTTTTCCTTTTAATGTGAATAAAGATAAACTAATAACAAAGCAAATACAATAATGACCATTTATTATGTAAAATCAAATCCCCATAATTTATTTTTGCTCTAAAAAAACCTGTTAGATATATCTATCTGTATATTTCAAGACAAATAGGAATAATGAAACAGACCTCCTTAATGTAAGATACAATCATATGTGATACATATAGTATATTTGTCTTTTAGATTTTGCTATATATACAGAATTTTTATAGTATGAATAGATAACATAAACTCTGAGACCTATAAAAAAATCACTGGAGGAGCTGTATTTATATTTGAAAGGATGTTCCCTATTAAAATGAGACACATTTTTCCAGCCAATATTTTTATTGCAATGAACCACTAGGCTCTTAAAGTAAATTTCAAACTCATAATTCATTATTTGCCTGTGGATTTTTTGTAAAAAAAAGTAAAAAACAGAAAGATCCTGCAACTGAACTCTGCAGCTCCTTCAACTTTATAGTGGCTTGCCTTACAACTATATTACTGGTTTGCAATAAAAACATTGTCTATAGACCAATTTGTCGACTTTCTTAAAACTCATATAATAATGAAATGTCAAAAAGGACAGGGTCATAATACGAGAGGGTGAACATTTTTGTTATTAGTTGATTTTTTGTTTTCTCTAAACTTTTGTTCTTGTATCTTGCCATGGAAACGGATATCTAAAGATAGATGATAACTTATCATTGTGTAAAATGTGATTTTAACACTTCTGTGCTTGAACTTTTAGCATTTTGTGTTGTTTCTTATTCAAAATGTCATGTATTGTATACTCACTATTAGGGATGTGCACCGGCCACTTTTCGCATTTTGGGTTTTGATTACCTTCAGGTTTTGGGTTCTAATGGGTTTTGCCAAAATACCCCCTAAACATTTTGGGTTCTGATTTTTGTTTAAAAAGTGTAAAAACTGCTAAAATTGCATAATTAGTTTTTTTTTGCTCCTACGCTATTGTTAACCTAAGTAACATTCATTTCCACTAATTTCCAGTCTATTCTGAACACGTCACACCTCACAATATTGTTTTTAGGCCAAAAGGTTGCACAGAGGTAGCTGGATAACTATGATAAGCCACGCAAGTGTGCGGCACAAACACTGGACTGATATGGAACACTTAGCATCACCCCTGGACTGATACTGAACACTTAGGATCACCCCTGGACTGATATGGAACACTTAGCATCACCCCTGGACTGATACAGCACACTTAACATCACCCCTGGACTAATACAGCACACTTAGCAGGCACTCATGAATTATACGGCAGACTTGGCTCACCCCTGGAATTATACTGCACACATGCGGGCACCTTTGGACTGATACGGGACACATGGGGGCATCCATGGAATCAGGAGCGGATTGGGGACTAAAAGTGGCCCTGGAAAGTTTCTTGAAGTGGCCTCATGTGGGCAGAGGCAATTCAATAATGGGTGAAGCCAGCATAACAGTAGGCGGGATTACTACTTTACTATACTTAAAGACACACTGAGTAACTTTTCCCGGGGGGAGAACGACTTTCCATAGCAGGACGGTATAGAAAGCCATCCATCCCATTACTCATCTGCTGGTAATAGATGAGCGGCTGCTGCCGGCGATGATGCTGGAGCGCTCATCGCTGCCCGTACGCCTGGTGGCTCCTCCCACATTTTATGCAGACCTGCTACTACTGCTGGAATGAGACTGGCACATTGTCAGGGATTAGCAGAAGCAGGCAGCGGAGGTAGGAAAGGTCACAAACAGTTGTGAATTTAGGGGTCAGGCCGCCCCTAGGCACAAAATTTTGTTAAGTTAATATTCATTAAGTTATAAGTCCTAATGCTCCATACACATGAAGCGATTTGGTCATTGAGTGTCCTGTTTTCATCAGCAACCAGCGATGGTCACTGATGAAAATGGAGGCAGTCTCTCCTAAAAAGTGAAAAATGCAGGAGCATCCAGTGGAGTTTAGGGTTAGGCTGAGATAGAGGAGGTTGGTGTTTTTTTTTTTTTAATAAACTTTTTTATTAAGACATTCTGTGCATATTACAAAATATTTCTGTTTTTACAATCAATTACATGTTCTCAGAGTTCACATATATTAATAAACATTTTTTCATTTGCAATTATATACATTTGTGTGGTTTCCATTTCTTTTTGTTATTACTTCCATATTCTGACATGTTGTTATATTTGGTTATCAATGGTCATTCAGTGGTACCGGAGGATCTTGTGCGGCTACTCGGCCTAGGTACCATGTAGTCGACTGTAAGCTGTCATGTATCATCTTCCTGGTATTTAATGGGAGTGTCGGTATATATGAATCCCAAAGCATAAAAAACCTCCCCACCCTTTTGCCTCTATCTACTATGGCTTCCACCCAGTCCATTCTGAATATGAAGTGTAGTTTGGATCGGAATAGAGTAAATTGTGGGGGGCTGGGGTCAATCCAGCCTTGGAGGATTGTTTTCCTGCCAGCTGCACTCAAGGCCAGCAGTAGTGTTTTGCATTCTTTGGTCATGCGAGTGTTTGGGTCAAATATTCCCAGAATTGCCCATTCTGGGGTGAAAGGAACGAAGTTGACTAAGTTTGCTTCTGCATATTGTTTTACCAGTAACCAGAAGTAGCGGATGATGGGACATGCCCACAAACAATGGTAAGTGTCTGCGTTGTCTGAATGACATTTAGGGCAGGTGTGGGTGTCTGAGGTTCCCATATGGAAACGTCTGACAGGGGATAAGTACGAGTTATGATAGGTATTTAGAAATAGTTCGGTATACATACTGGCCTTGAGTGCTTGTCTGGAATATAGGAGGCCCTTTTGTAATTGTGGGATTGAGAGTGTGGGGAAGTGATCCAACCAGGTAGCCATACCACCTTTGATCTTGGTATAGTCCAGGATCTGTCTTAAAAATGTGTAATGGATGGATATGGCTCTTGAAGTCGGAACCGCATAGGTGAGCATTGTATCTATGGTGTTATTCCAGTCCTTATTGGAGAAATGTCCTATCACATGCAGTACATAGAAATTGGTCTGCAGAAAAGCCAATGGATATGGACTGATCATAGGAAATTTGTCGGATAATTCCGAGAAACGTATAGCTCGTTTCTCTTCTTTCACCACTAAGGAGTCAATTGCTTTTATCCCCGTTGCCGCCCATGCGGTGTATGGGTGAGCAGCCATGCCGTCCAGGAATGCTGGGTTCTTAAGAAGGGGTAGGAACAAGGAGTGGTGTTGGTTTAGTCCTGCCTTATGTCTTAGTATATGCCAGATCCTTTTGGTTGACCATAGTAGAGGGTTATTTTTGATTTGTTCAGGTATCTCCTGATTGTGAAGGTGTAGAAAACTGATAAGATTTATGTTGTTTAAGAAGCCCTGTTCTAAGGGTGTGTTTGTGTATACTGTGCTCGAGTGTAGCCAGTCTCTTAGGTGTCTAAATAGGGCTGCGTGGTTGTAGGTTATTATGTCCGGGAAGTTGATGCCTCCATTAAAAACTGGTTGTGTTAGTTTCTTCATGGCGATGCGTGGACGGCCTCCCGCCCATATGAATTTGCGGGTGATATGAGTAATCTGTTGGGTATCTTTCTGGGTTAATAGGATTGGGAGCATTTGTAAAGGGTAAAGTAGTTTTGGGATTGCAACCATTTTTAGTAGGTTAGCCCGACCTAAGTAGGATAGTGAGAGACGTTCCCATTTGGCTATATCATTTGAAAGGGTAGTGATGGCTTTAGTTATGTTTATGGTATATAAAGTGGATGGATTCCGTGGGATTTGAATACCTAGATAGGGGATTTGTGTGGTTTGCCATTTTAATTTGTATTGTTGTGCCCACGAAGGGGGTGTTCTCGGTCCATATAGGGGTAGGGCTGCTGATTTATCCGTGTTTATGCTAAAGCCAGTCACCTTTCCTAGGGAGGATAATTTGTCTAAGATTATGGGTAGGGTGTGTTCAGGGTCGGCTATGTAGAGAAGTATATCATCTGCGAAAGCTGATAATTTTAATTCCTGGTTGCCTATTTTTATTCCTCTGAATTCTGGACAATTTTCTAATGTTCGTAGGATGGGGTCTAGTGCTATATTGAATAGAAGTGGTGATAGGGGGCATCCTTGTCTTGTTCCTTTTTCTAGGTAAAAGCGTGGGCCTTTTGATCCTTTTATTAATAATGAAGCTGAGGGGTTGTGGTATATTGTCCGAATGAGTTTAATGAAATCCGAGTCAAATGCCCTTTTCTCTAGGACATTAAACAAGTGTGGCCAAAGGATCATATCGAATGCCTTGTTCGCATCTAGACTTAGAAGCATGTTTCGGGTGTTGGGTGAATTATGTGATGCTATGACCGCTGCCAGGGCTGCACGCACCGCCCTGACAGAATGTCTATTTCTTACAAAGCCTGTTTGTGAAGAGGTGAGGATGTCCGGAAGGATATTTTGTAGGCGTAGGGCTATTATCTTTGTCAAGATTTTATAATCTACGTTTAGTAGGCTTATGGGTCTATATGAGGACGTTAGGGTAGGGTCTCTGTCTGGTTTGGGGAGGAGTGTAATGAAAGCTTCATTAAAAATAGGGGATGCGATCCCATCTTTATATATTTTTTGGTATAGTTCTAGAAGGGATGGTGTGATGTGGGTTTGAAGTATGCGATAATAGTCTCCCGTAAAGCCATCAGGCCCTGGGGACTTACCATGTGGGAGTTTGGAAATTACTGTGTTGATTTCTTCAGGAGTTATGTTTCCTGTTAGGGCTGATTGTTGCTCTGGGGTAAGTGGGGGTAGAGCTTTGTTCGAAAATGGTGTTTCTTGTGCGGTTATACTTTCAGATGGTGAGGCAAAGAGGTTTTCAAAATATGTTTGAAATTGTGAGGCGATCTCAGTTGATTTTGTTATGTTTGCTTTGGTAATTGGATGCTTTAGCAAGGTAATAATATTGCGTTTTTTAGGAGGTTTTGAGATCATTGCCAGTAATTTTCCAGCCTTGCCTCCCCACCTGTAGTATTTGTGTCTGGTATAGTCTAACGCGTGTTTTGCTTGGGTAGCTAGATATGTCTCGAATAGTTGTCTGGCAGTTTTATATGTTTGGAGGGTGGTGTCTGAGGGGTTAGTGGTATAGGCTTGGAATGCCGCTTTCATAGTATCATTTAATTGGTCATGTTTTAATCTGGCTTCTTTTTTCTTTTTAGAAACATATCCTATGATATGGCCGCGCATTACGGCCTTGGACGCATCCCAAAAGAGTTCTGGTTTGTCCCAGTAGTCAAGGTTTTCGTCTATGTAATTGGTCCAGTTATAGATCAGATATGATTTGAAATCCTCAGAGGCCGATAAGTAGGATGGGAATCGCCATATATAGTCGGTTTGGTGCATAAATGTGTGGTTAAGGGCTATCATGACTGGGGCGTGATCCGATATTAAAATGTCATAAATATCGGCTCTGGTGATCTCAGTCATTAGTTCGTCTGCCACTAGGATTCTGTCTATACGTGATGATGATCTGTGGACCATTGAGAGGTGTGTGTGCGTCCTGTCTGTGGGGTTCAGCAGTCTCCATGGGTCGGTGAGGCCTAAGGTAGCTCTCAGTGACATTAGGTATCTACTCTGGTAGTCAGAGGTTCTAGGTGTGGTGGGAGATCTGTCTATCAGGGGGTCTTCTACCATATTAAAGTCTCCTGCTATTATCAGTGGGTGATTTGTTCTAGCTTGTATTAGAAGTTCCAAGTCTTGGATGTATGTGTGTGTGTTAGTGTTCGGGGCATATATGTTCACTAGTGTGTATTTGGTGTTGTATAGTTCAATGTCCAGGATTATATAGCGGCCTTCAGGATCTATGGTCTCTGAAAGAATGGAAACTGGGAGATTTTTTTGGAATAGTATCGCCACGCCTCTTGTTTTCCTATGGAAGGAGGCTGAGTGGCATTGGCCCAGCCATGGGGCTTTTAAGGTATTTGTTTCATCTGAGGCCCAATGCGTTTCCTGTAGGAATATCACATCTGGGTTGAAGCGTTTGAGCCGCGTTAAGACTCTTTTTCTTTTAACAGGGTTGTGTAATCCGTTTACATTCCAGGAAATTATGGTCAGGGGTTTGGGTGGCAATTTTGGCTGGCAATCAGAGGACGGCATGGCTACTCACCCATTTTGAGGAAATTCTGCTGAGCCTTTCCAAAGCAATACATGTGGTGAAGGACAGATCTCGGGGTCTCTCGTTCGGATACGGAGGACCACACTCACTGAGAACACTACTACAAAAATAGGTAAAAAGATACAGTGTTAGTTTTTCTTTTTGCATTGGTATTAAACTTATATGGTAACTGCAAACTAAATGAACATTAATGCACTTTGAATGTCCTAATTCAACATTTTCAAACATTTTCCAAAACCAATAACATTCAGGTGTGGGTGCCCCCTGTTTATAGGGGCACGCACTTGAATTCTTCCAACAATAATCTAACAACTTAATAACAGTTAGAAGGAACAATGTGTGTAATAACATTATACTATTATGTCATTCCCGCCCGGGAGTGTATCATTATAGTGTTTAAGTGCTTGTGGTAAGCGAATGCGTCATCTATTGGGTGATCTCCTTGGTGAGGTATCAGACATGAAGTGTCTCTTTGCTTCCTCTGGGTCAGTGAAGAATAGTGGAGTGCCGTTCTCCATTACCCGCAATTTGGATGGATATAGGAGTGCGAATCTCACCCCCTGCTTGTGCAGATGGGTGCATACGCTGGAAAACTCTTTTCTCTTTTGTGAGACAGCCACCGAAAAATCTTGAAAAATTAAGATCTTGTTGTCTCCTACCTTTAGCTCCCTGGCTCGTCTATATGCTGCCAGTATGGCCTCTTTTGCTCTATAGTCTAAGTAACGGGCTATGACCGGACGGGCCCGAGTGGGTTGGCCTTCCCTCGCTGCACCTAACCTGTGTGCTCTCTCTATCTGTGGCAATTCAATACTCTCTAAAATACCTAGTGCCCTAGGCAATTCCTCGCTTAGGTAGGTGAGGAGGGTTGCGCCTGTTACAGATTCAGGAATCCCTATAAAGCGGAGGTTATTCCTCCGTGACCTGTTTTCTAATTCTTCAAGTTTTTCCTGTAGTTGTTGGATGGCCCCCTCTTGGGTGGTTTTTTCATCACAACATTTTTGTAATTCGTCCTCTACGTCACTAACCCGAGATTCCAGGGCAACGATACGGGAGGCATTGGCTTCAATTCGTGCCAGTCCTGCGTCTACACTGGATTGTAGACTACTAAACCTCTGGTCGATGAGGGGCATCATAAAATCAGATATGTCTCTGGCCGTCAGGCCAGATGTTTTGTCCTCAATGATCTCAAGGGTATCACCTGCAATGCTGCTAGGAGATGAGGGGCCTGATCTCTGAGACATGGTTTTGTTTTTCCCTGTTTTGGTGGCTGTATTTGCGTTTTTAGGAGGCATGTTTTTCCCAATAAATTTGTCCATGCCCTGTGTGCATGGATTTTATGGGGTTGTGACGCTTGTATCACACTGAATAGAGGTTATTATACAATGTAATTAGTATAGGAGATTAGACAAGCACGATATGAGTTCGGGCTAGAAGAACATTAATATACCATAATCATTTTTGCTTTTTCAGCATTTTAAATTCTGAATAAAAGATGTGTGGGACTCTTAATAAGATCTATTGTATCCTCTTGTTTAACTTACAGGTGATATTAGATCCTGTTATTTCTTAACTAAGAAAAATTATCTTTTGTAATAAACCTTTTCCTCCACTAGATGTCACTCAAGCTTTCTCGTATTATTTAGAGCTGTGTACTATAGTCTAAGAGTGTATGATGTACTTGCTCTAGGCATTCATATGAGAGACAGTGAACCTGAAGGTAATTTAACAGAGATTATCACAAATACAACCTTGCAGCAAAGAAATATGTCACACAATTAGCAACTTTCGTTCAGGTAAAATACAGATATCAAATAGATTTCGTAGAGGGGGTTTATAAACCAAGGCAGTTTTTGGATAGCAGGCTAGATATCCTCAGGATCTTTCTTTGAGCCTGGTGGTTACAGTTGGTTTAAGGGTGTAAAGCCCCAAAAGTGTCACCAGATGGTGGTGTGGGTCACTGAGTTCATGCAACCGCTGGGATACATACAAATGTGTAGCCTCAATATATTCCCTATCAAAGTGAATTAAGGAAACAATAAACTAAGCAAAAGCTTGTGCGTTAAAAAGAGCACAAAAATGATGAGTCACACCCTATTAATGAGTAATTTTGCAGTCAACAGGGTATGGTGTGGATATAAACCAAAGCCATCCAAATAAATGTATAGTAGTCCAGTCCAATGGCCACCAGCGTCCCACAACCAGGGCGATATTGGAGAGCGCACTGAATTTACAGTTTATTTGATAGGTTACAGGAACTTTTGGTATTGGAAAATGAGCCTCCTATGGGGCTCAAAATCTGCCAGAGAGATTAAAGGTGATCAACCTCAGACTATGTGTCCTGTAATAGCCAAGTAGCGCAGCCCGGGCAAAAGGGGGAATAGTCAGTGGGATCAGTAGGTAGCAAACAGGGATAAATCAATCCCAACTGTTCCTTTACGTGGAGTTGTTCCTGGCCGATGGGGTGGGAGGGGGTGGGGGGGGGTACAGATCCGGTAGTTAGGTAGAGTTCTGAGCGGGGTAGAATGCTCCAGGAAAAATAGAGGTGGTTCACCCCAATCAGTTAAGGATAGTCAGGGGTTTAATAGCACATCTAGAGGGTTCAGTCCGTCTTAACAGCTCCGTCCCTCTAATGAGCAGGGGAGCTCCTCAAGTCACTCACCAGCCTTGGAAGATAAATTGGTGGGGGCGCTCCCTTGTGCCCCGGCAGGTCAAGCCGTCACCGGGACACCGCACCATCCAGCGGCGTCAGAAGGGAAGAGGGATGTCCCAGTCTGTCTCCCGCGGTCACCGGCAGCCGCCGGGATGCAGTGTCATCTTCTGCAGGGGGCGTGTGATCCAGGCGTTGAGGCCACGACAGGTAATCAGATGGAGTCTGAGCCGTAGTGCCGCTGGACCGCAGGGGGGGTATCGCAGCAGTACCGGGATTCCCACGTAGCCGGGCACCGCGAGCTGTGTTCTTCAGGTGGCCCAGACTCTCCAGTTCAGGCAGGTGGCGTGAGGGAGAGGGCTCACCCGGGACAAGTAGTTTGTGGCACCTCCGGGCGACAGTAGTCCATTGGCTGGGAGCCGTGGACACTCCAAGTCCAGATCCTGTACAGTGCCGGCAATATGGCGCCGGCTTTCGCGCCTGAGCTCAGGCGGTCATGCGTGCCTTCCTCTTTGAAGGCCAGAATTGTAGGTTGTTGGCTCCAAAATGATAGCACCGCAATCCCCACGATGTAAGGTATGCAATGGGATCAATGTGATTCAAGGATTATGCAATGGGGAAGCGGTGCAGGCAGATTTTTTCGAGGAGGTTGGTGTTTAAGCTGTAGCAGGGAAGGGTTAGGGGGTAGGCTGGGGGGGGGTGATGGTGTATAGGAGGGTTAGAGGTAGGCTTCCAGAGCTGGCTGTTAGAGTTAGGCTGCAGCAGGGAAGGGTTAGGGGGTAGGCTGGGGGGGGGGGGTTTGATGGTGTATAGGAGGGTTAGGGGTAGGCTTCCAGAGCTGGCTGTTAGAGTTAGGTTGCAGCAGGGAAGGATTATGGTAAGACTCTTGGAGGGTAAGGGATAGATTGTAGGATACGATAGTTAGGATTATAGGATTAGATTCAGGGGAGGGTTGGGGTCAGGCTGTGGGTGGGAGATGGTTGGGGATTAGCCTCCTCTGCCTACCCAGCAGTACAGCGTGCCTCCTGTACTCTTTTTCTCTACCCCCTCCCTTGCAGTCACAGAAGAAGCCTCTCTGTCAATCCAGCAGCCTCCTAATCAACCTCCCCTCACCATCACAGCCCAAAGCGCAGTAATGCATCCCACCACTGCAGCCAGCCCATCCCTGCTCCGCTGGGCTGCTTGTTTGTGGCCATGTTGTCGGCGCCTGTAATGTCCCTGCAGCGGTTACCAGTAACGGGGACTGTCCAGAGCTGGCAGTGAAGTGCCTTTGGCGCCGTAGACGGCTCCGGTCACTGTAAAGAAGTTGCCACCTGGAGAGAGGCGAGCAAACCTCACATTACAGGCAGCGAGGTTAGCCTGCCACTCGCAGAGCGGGAGGAGGCGGGCCACTTCAGACTCCTGTCATGCTGCTGCAGCTGCTCTGTATCTCGCAGCTGCAGCAATATCAGATCATCTATATGAAACAGAATTACAAATAAAATAAAAAAATGCCTGAAAATGACGGACAGGGGCTGGCTGCATGCCGCCCGTAATACGAGCCACCTTAGTCGTAAATCCGGCCCTGCCAGGAGCATGCTCGTGTTTCCCTGCCTCCTCCCACCCACTGCATAGAGAGAGCCCATTTGCCTGGCCTCCTCTTCTCCCCATAGTTACACTCACTGAGTTCCCTTCACCCGCACCTTGTATTAGCGCCGCTGTGCCGAGTAGTGCCCCGCTGCTGGAGGCTGCCATGAGCAGGTCCATGTGGCCCCGCCTCCTCTGACTGCACATAGTCTATGTGCAGTCAGAGGAGGTGAGGCCACACGGACCTGTTCTATGCAGTGCACGGGAAGAGGTGGGGCCACATGGGAGGAGGAGAGGCTGCCGAAGTCAATGAATATGAGCATTTGGAGGGGGCTGGGCCGCAACTCGGGGACATGGGCTGCCGCTGAGCCTTATAATAGGCAGCGCCGGCTTAAAGTTACTACACCTGAGGCCCCATCTTTTGGCCTCACTGACATCGGCCTCCCGGGAAACCTCCCGGTAAATATAATGGCCAATCCGCCCCTGCATGGAATTACACCAAACACATGCAGGAACCCCTGGACTGATATGACACACATAGCATCACCCCTGAACTGATACGGCACACTTAGCAACACCCCATGAATTATACAGAAGACTTGGCAGCAACCCATGAATTATATTATGACGGGCAGTATATATATATATATATATATATATATATATATATATATATATATATATATATGTGTGTGTGTGTGTGTGTGTGTGTGTGTGTGTGTGTGTGCGTGTGTGTATGTGTGTATATATTCCCTTCTTGTCCTACAACCATTTATGTTCATATGACAAACACCCACTATATTTCTAAAGATTATATTGTATACCAAAGCAATAATATATACATTTATAGTATATTCCTACCAAGTTATATTACAACCCTTTCTGACATAGAATTGAAATGTCATTATACAACCTGACATAGGGGGAGATTCTCTAAGCTGGAAATGCGGTAAAAACCCGTTATCTGGGTTTTTACCGCATTTTGGTAATTTTAACGCATCGTTAACCCGGCATTTTACCGGGTTAACGCGGCGGGGGGCATCGCCAGAAAAATCTGGCGATGCCCCATAGAAGCCAATGGGCTTCTACCGCATCCCACCGCCGCCCCGCAACGACCCCCCGCCGCCCCGCAAGGACCCCCACCGCCCCGCATCCCCCCCTCCCCCCTCACCTGTGTCTGGGCAGCACAGCGCAGTGCTGCCCCGACCTGTGACCTCCTCCATGCACTGATCCTCTTCCGGGTGCATGGAGGAGAAGAGCCCGGTGCAGCAGCAGCGCCAGGAGTGTGAGGGAGGGGGGAGCCGCTGGGACCTGCTGGGACCCGGCGACTCTCACCGCAAAGGACAGCTCTTAACGCCAGAGCTGTCCTTTGCTATAATTATCGCATATGTTACAGCATATGCGATAATTATAAATGCGATGGGTGGCGAAGGGGGGCAGAGATTCTTAGAGAATCTCCCCCGTAGAATGATTAACTACTGTGTCAGCATAGGTATGTGTATTGAAGCTTGTTTAAATTAAGCTAGTGCAAAAACAAAACAACCTGAGCTCACTCAAATCAGACTAATGAAATATACTGTATATATTTTATATTTTGATCAGTTCTGCTACACTCCACCCTTTATCTCAGGTAGTCTTGCACCACACACCTTCCAAGTTTCTTTTGTGTCAGTTATGATCTAACATTTTATAAAACACAAAATGTAGCTGGGTAAAATGATTGTCCCACGTAGTCATTTTAAATATAATACTGCTTGATTTCCTTGCTCGATCATTTCCATGTTGATGTGCATGCATTTCTTGCACAATTGTCCAAAATAAAATCACTCCCACTGC
Source organism: Crinia signifera (assembly GCF_055691185.1). Classification (NCBI taxonomy): domain Eukaryota; kingdom Metazoa; phylum Chordata; class Amphibia; order Anura; family Myobatrachidae; genus Crinia; species Crinia signifera. Next base: position 146,137,687 of record NC_139221.1, on the reverse strand, counting down.
CAGTAGAGATGATGCCCTGATTGATTCCCAAAGGCCTTGGTCTGGTCTTGGATCCAGCAGATTGAAGAGAGGCATCTTGCAGCTCTAAGCAGAGCCGGCTCTACCACTAGGCAGCTCTAGGCAGCTGCCTAGGGCGCCAGGATATAGGGGGGCGCCACCAAGTCTGCCTATCAAAAAATAAAGGATGTCTGTGAGGATCCTTGTTGTACTTAATGCAGGTCGGTTGCTGTGGAACCTCTACGACCTCACCTCCATACTTTCTCTTGAGGCATACTTCCCTATTTGGCTTCCCTGTCCTCCTGTACTCTGTTGCGGGTGGCAAAAGGGAGGGTGCTGGGGGCCTTCAGAGAAAGCAAGAGTCTTGCCCTCCTACCTGGGGGGCTGGGAGGACCACTCAATTTTGGGAGGCTCTCTGCTATTCCAGAATGTTAATCAATTATGCATCAAGGGGTTGAAAAATGGTTATTGGTGGCAGTATGGGGAGGAAGGTGGCAGTGGGCTGGAGTTTTGCCTAGGGTGCTGAGAAGCCTTACACCGGCCCTGGCTCTAAGTAGTTCTTGGATATAGTCTGTGGGTAGGAAAATATATTAGGTTAGTATCTCCTCTTTCCAACACATAGTAAATACTACCTAACCCTGCAGGCACTTTTTCTCCTTTTATCACGTGATAACATTGTGCAGGCAGTGGTTCTGGGGTCAAAATTTTCTCAAAAGGGTGACATATCTTCCCAGAGAAACCTCATATTCAAACAGCACACAGCCCCTTCAAAAGACTTCTTCCCAACCCCTCAAAGTCTGCATGGGCGTTTCTTCCTAATCCTTCAGGAGTTTATTCACATGTTCAATTAACTTTGTAGTGTCTATAATAGGGAACCTGGTACATCCAGCAACCCCCCCCCCCCCCCCCCCCCTGCTCAGCTGCCCAATATTTGACTTGCTTGCAAGTGTTACATTATATCTTGTGGGGTGACCTCTGTTGTTCTGTATTGCACCAAGGCATCTGCAATTCCATTGCCTTCTAGTCCAGTGTGGGAATTGACATGCCGACAGGTCATTGATAATACTATATATTTCAATTTCCAATTTCGATCTGCAGAAAGGTGCATCCATGTTGTCCACCCTTGGATTACAGTACAGCTGTTGGTGTTGATGATGATGATGGGAGGGCCTTTGGTTTCTTCCAGCAGCATGACTACAGCATGTAGCATTACAGACTGACTTGTTCCTTTTTCACCACCCCCATGTATCAGTTCTTGGGTACTTCCTCTGGAGACCACTGCTGACACCTCTGTGAACTTGATGCAGTGGATTGCTTGGACAGTCTCTTGTCTGGACACTCCACCTCTTTCCAACAAGTACCACGTCCATTCATGCAGCATTTGTTTCTGAGCCATGGCTGAGTGTGTGCCTAGACCATCTTGCCTCATCCACCCTGCCACTGGTAAGTCAGATCGTTTAGTGACAGGCCCTTGCATGGTGATGCTTTCCACATGCTGGAGTGCATTATATGCTGTGAGCAAGATCTTCTCTGAAGGCGAGTACCTTGTCTGTGGGTAAGGAAGCTTCTTGGTCCAAAGTTCATTAGGAGTTTTGAGTTCACTATTATGTGAGCTCTTCTGCCATAGACCCCAAGGAAAACTTTAGTCTGTTACTGTCACTTCCATGAAGAATGGCTCGGTCTCCCTGGATGGGGTCCAGGGCATTATGCTCCTGGATATCTTGGTTTGTAGCTTGAATGGCATCTTCCTATTCAGCTGTCAACACAAATTTAACTTTCTTTCTGGTCACATTGTAGTAGGGGCTGCATGTTTCTCTGAACACCCCCACTTGGATAAGTTCTACCATGATCTGCATTGTTTCTTTATGACCATCATGGATGCAATGTGGCTTCAAGTTCATGTGTTCTGCTGGCAGAGGTATGTAAACTGGATTACCATGCATACCCTCTAGCTATCCGTCTTACTGCAGAAGTTGTGAAGTCTCTTACAGAGTAGACAAACATATAATTGCTGGACAGGCTGTCTATGGACTGTCCCTTCCATTTGTCTGTACCAATTATATTGTCTGGTGACTCATAGACCAACACTTCAGCATGGAACCATGGGCAGTGCCCAATCCGCATTTTGCAGTAAACCTGAGCCACCCACGGCTGTGTAAACTCATCTACCCATCTAGTATACCATGAGGGTAGGTGGGACCTGTAAAATAATGATTCCTCTGCCCCTGTATCTAACAGAGATGTGTGTGTGTAACAGTAGCCCTGTTATCACTGGAAATTACATATATCACATAAGGGCATTTGTCTCGGTTGTAATGTGCATATCTGGTATTTCAAAGGCTGTGTTTTCTGTGCTTGTGCATTCAGAGACTTGCCTTCCTGTCATAAACGCTGTAGTACAATCCACCCTCCCTTTTTCTTGGCATCTGTTGAAGGGCGTATCCCCAGAAATGGGTCTAACTCTGCCCTCACCTCAGCATTGGATGTTGATTAGAAGAAGGGGCTTTGTAGAGGTGCGGTTAGAATTACTTGCTCTGCTAATTCCTCATCCACATCACTCATTGCTATCTGCTTGGTGGGTGTTGAGCCACCACCCTTCCTCTTCATTTCTAACCACATTTTTAAGCAGACATCAGTCCCAACCCTGTATATTTCTTTCCATGGGATACCCGCATTCAATAACTCAAATAACATTTGTTTTCGTGAAAATTTGGGTCCCTGGGGTTCCTTTTGTGTCAGATGTCTCTGTGGCACCCCACTCCAGGGGGTACCCCCTGTATGCCCCTGTGCACAGAGGTGATCTCACAAGTGCAGCCCATGCTGCTTAAAGGACTCCCATCCCCTGTGCAGCTGTTGGACTGCAAGGGGTTAAACAGTAGCTAGGGCCCTGCTCTATCCATCCCAAACTGCATTCCTGAGGGGGGGGGGACGCCAGTAAGTAGTGAGCAACAGACCGTGACAGGAAGAAAGAGGTCAGAGGTGATCTCAGCAGCGTGAAGGGGAGAGATACGGCTGACACGTGCAGGAGCTGAGAGATGCAGTGCAGCCTAAGCCTGGAAGTAGGCTGCAAAGAGAGGAGAGCATTGCAGTGTGAATAGAGAGCAGATATAGAGGTGACTGCTTGTGAGCCGGAGAAGAACTGGCGCTGCAGAGAGGTCCCGGGCAGTGACTGACAGCGTGCAGGGGGAGAGCACAGTCTCGCAGAAGAAGGGAGCCGGCCGGGAGACAGGCACCAGAGCCACAGGTGGGTCGTGACCAAGGAGCTGGCAACTACATCGGATCAACCAGGTACCCAGCCCTGTCGACTGGATGTTCCCCACCAGAGAGTTTACTGTGCCAAGGGGCACATCTGTCGCTCCTGGCACCCTTGCAACCCAAAGGGCAGCTATCACTAGAGGGACTGTTACTCCTGCAAGCACAGCACCTCAGGGTTACCCGGAAAAAGGAAATCCCCAGACCCAGCCAAGTAGTGGCATTTAAGAGGCATCCACTGCCAAGGCCAGCCTTATACTCCAGCAGTCTGTGCTAAGTAACCTACAGGAAGTCACCCCAATAGGGGACTTGCCTGTCCCTCCACTGAGGACCGTTTAACCCTTTTCTGGTTACTACAAGTTAGTGTTCACACTATACTAGTGACGTACCCTTATGTGTTTGAGGACCTGTCATCGTGGGACCATTGTTTTGCACCTGTGACTGTTTATTTAGGACAGTGTACTGTATATTGTTTTGCTAATAACTTGCATTAAGTTTATTGAAGTGTATAGATTCGCTGCAGGGCCAGAGAGTGAAGCTAGCCATAAACTAGTTGAGTGGTGCCACCTGGCAGACGACGCTTACAACCGCCAGAGTCGATGCAGGATTAGAAATCTGAAGTAATGATTGTTTCATTTAATGCTTTACCGTAACAGGTTACTCATTTAAGTTATGTTGATGTAATTTACAAATATCCATTTAAATATCGCAGCGACCAATCCTTGTGTCTTTCAATATATTCTTATCGATGCTAACTGTAGTAGTGTTGCTTTCGTTGGTCCTCCTTGGGTTGTACCATTCCCTGCCACAGGTTCTTCCAGAGACGAGGTCCGAAGCGGTCAAGTTCAGAATCAGGTACGCCATCGCACCACACCGTCACAGGGGCATTGTGACATCTCTGTTGTGGTGCATCTGTCCTTAAATGCCCCAATTTTCCTAACATTTGACTCAACTGCCACACAGTCATACCAGATGAGGTGCCTACTGCTAAATACAGGGGTGCTTTCATGTTGGTGGGAGCTGACTCAACAAACATTTCACATATTTCCTTGTCCAACATACAGAGATCAGGTCCTTCCCACTGTATTAGTCTCACTCCCCCACCTCCTGGATTTGCAAGTTTCACCAAACCTTGAACACACCCTAACACATGTAACTGGTGAATACCCTCTGTAGTAGTGTGCCATGGTGAGGTGGGCATCAGTGTCATGGGTAATTTTGTTACTTCGCAAATAGCTTCTTGGACACTAGTCAATAGTGTCCAGGAACCATCCCTACTGCAAATCCTTTGCAAATCTAAATGCACCCAGGGACCTATTGACAAAGTTCCCATTTGGACCATTTCTGTGGAATTTAACTCAATTAAATCTCCACCCTCCTCCCACAACCGGAGTATCCACTCTATGAGAGATTCATTTGCTCCCTGTCTCGATCTAGGCCATTTTTATCAAATCACTGTGTTTCCCATCCTCTATTGCTATGGGTGCTTTCTCTGTCTCTGAAGCAGTAGCTTCCTTCTCACAAACCCCTTGCATTGTTCCCTGTATAATTACAGGTATAGGGCTTTATTCTGATTGACTTGCAAGGCTTCAAAATTTGCAGCCTTGCAAGTCCATCAGATGCCATACGCAGTGCCGGCTGCCTGCCCCTAGCACGCCGCGCCCCCCCACACGGCTGCGAATCGATGAATTATATAATCATCGATTCGCAGGCAGGGAGAAATCATTTGATGGTCGCCGGCCATCGAATGATTTCTCCCATGCACGCAGTTCAGAGTGACTTATATAGTCGCTCTAAACTGCGGGCGTTCTGTGCAAGGACAGGGCGGACAGCTGACATCCGGTGATGTCCCCGCATGTCCGTCACGGCCTCAATAGCCTGGGAATGACCAGCATTCTCATGGGAATGCCCATGGACCGCTGGTCATTACCATAAGTTAATGGGGCTGCCCGGCGCCCCCCTGTCCTTCTCCGCCCCCTCCATCAGCATGTAGGATGCGTGCACCCGGTGAACTGAAAGTTCCCTATGGGTGCACAAACCCTGTGTCTGCACATGCACAGAAACGCGCCTGCTCAGACACCAAACATCGGTCCTCTGTGCGAAAGCATGGAGGACCGAATAAATCAAAATAAGGCCCATAGTTTCAGGGAACTTTGTATATAGGGAATCTCCTCCTAGTCCCATAAATTGCAACTGCTGGTAACATGGAGGGTTGCTCATCTGAATCCATAGCTATTCCATCTGCTAGGACCTGTTGCTGCTGCTGTCTACACTCTTGTGTGGAAGTGTAAGTAGTATCCCTGACATGATGCAGCTGCCCTGTTACATCTTCTTCAAATTCTACCTCAGAATCACTGTCTAACTGTTCCCAGTTTTGTGAGTTAATCAATGCACGTATCTGTACAGAATCATGTTTGGGCTTTTTACCCAACCGTTTCTTACGGTTCACTTGTTTAACAACATAATATTCAAACTGTGTCTGCAATTTACTGGTGCACTCTTCCTGGGACCTTACACAGGTTCTCAGGACATCATTTAGCTAATCTCGCTCTATCTGCACTTCCTGTACCTGTGAGACCAGCTGACAGACAGCCTGTGATGCGAGATTAAGAATTGCAGCCACAGCCCGACTCTCTTTTTCAGAATACATACTTAAATCCAAATTCCTCTAAAGGAGTTATAGTCATGATTATTTGAATGTATTTACAGCCATTTTCAAATATGGCAGCAGAGGGTCTGGAACTAAACTGGCCACATTGAAAACCTACCTTTTTCTTACTGAATAACCTTTTAAACATTTTTACATAAAGCACTTTTCTGGGGTCCAAACGGGTATCCTGCCAACTACGCCAAATGTTACAGGTGGGTTTAAATTTGAGGAGTACTTTTCAACAAATCATTTTAATAATAAAATATGAATTTATTAAAAAGTATACTTATCAGCGGTTATTATCAGCTGAATTTCAAATACAGCATACACATCAGCAAACTCAGGAGCCCTGTACTATCTATCTATCTATCTATCTATCTATCTATCTATCTGTCTGTCTGTCTGTCTGTCTGTCTGTCTGTCTGTCTGTCTGTCTGTCTGTCTGTCTGTCTATCTATATACATACATACTCTATAAAGTGAGTAGGCTGCCTACCTGTGTCCAACCAGGCTGAGGGCAATTAGCGGCACTAGGTGTGCAGGGTCTGAGAGAGAGAGAGTGTATTCATATGCAGGTGGCATTGCTTGGGACAGAGCTTGGTAGCACACGCACGTAGGGGCAGAGAGGTGGTAGGTGCTGTTGCTTACTGAACGTGACGGTGGGCAGACAGCACATAGGTAGATGGTGGCAGTGCCGCTGTCATTAAAAGTCAGAGAGGGTAAGCCACTCTTCAAACTGTCTCCTGCACTGTGCTGTCATATAGTGAGACAGGCTCAGCGCCGCCAGTTGCAGTAGTGGCGGTGCACAGCATCAGAGTCAGCAGAGCAGGGAGAGAGCGCCACTCCTGCCCGGTGCCTCCCTGCTTTGCAGGCTCTGCTGAGCGGGTAGTGCCAGCCCTGGATAAGTAATTTTACATTGGTTTCTGTATCGGAGAAGCATTGCGCAGAAGAAAGGCTGGGCTTCTTATTTGTACTCCCCAACTTATTAATGATCATGGGTGCAATCATGTCGTCATATACTGTACATATGGACACCATAAGCAATATGTAATTACGGGATGGCTATTTCCATGGTGCATGCACTGGTTATCCGTTCACACAATGGAGGTGTAAATATGGCTTTGGGCATTGTGGTCTTGACTTTGCCAATGTGCTGATTGAACAACACACAAAACATTTCCTTGTGTCTGACTATGCACCCTTTGCAGGGCCGGACCTGCCATCTGGCACTTCTGGCAAATGCCAGAAGGGCCGATGGCCTTGTGGGAAGATTTTGTGCAGCTTGATTTTGTGCATACTGAGCGCCGCCGCATGGCACAGTGCATCAATTGCATATTGATGGCATGATGCCACAGCGTGCCTGAGCCGCCGGTGCCACCATCCAGTCTGAACATCGCCGGTGGGGGGAGCTGAGGGGCCAGCCACGGGGGCGGGAGAAGCTGAATGGCCCCACGGCGGAGTGCTATTTAAGCAGAGGCAGAGCATCACGTATGGACCTGGTCGGATCTGTCCTGGCCTGCCTGCTGTGCCACAGTGCAAGCGAGTGGCCTTCTCTTGTTTTGTCTTGTCCTGCCCCTACTCCTACCTCTCTCTGATTTATCTCTGCTGCCTGTGGCTTCTGCAACCTGCACTGCATTATGCAGTGCAAACTCAGTGAGAATTCACTGCACAGACCACAAGGTAAATTTGGAGTGCTACTAGTAAAAAACAGTAATTAATTGGTTTTGCATCTATTAATCACTGTGGATAATACATTTAGTATTTCATTTTTTGGTACTTGTTTCCTAGAATGGCCACAATCGGGGGTAATCGTGTACCTTAACTTAAGGTACACGATTAACGCGATGGACCCGATTTCCTTTGAAATCAGGTCCATTTTGCCGGCAAAGGCAAAATCGAGTCCATCGCGTCGGTCGCGTGCATTAACATGGCACACGACGTGACCGACGCGATGGACACGATTTTGCCATAGGGTTCAATGTTAAAATATTTTTAACATTGTAATCCCGTTCATCGCGTCGGTCTTGTGCCATTATAATGGCACAAGATGCGATGGCCGTGATTGAGCACATTTTACGTAGCAAAAAATGGGAAATGCCCCAATATGGGCCATTTCTCATTGTATATGCCCCCACCCCCCATTGTGAACGTGACACCACGATTGACGCCAACCCGAAGCATGGCGAGCGCAGCAAGCCCGCGAGGGGAGGCGGTACGTGTCCTCCGACCTTTTCATACCCCTACTATCCACGTCGGCGTGGAGTTGAGAATATAAAGTGTGGCGAGTGCAGCGAGCCACCGAGCCCGAAGCGTGGCGAGCGCAGCGAGCCCCGCTAGGGGACGCATATACCTGTGAAGTTATGCGCGTCCGCTCGCCACGCTTCGGGCTCACCACACTTTATATTCTCAACTCACCACCGACGTGGATAGTAGGGGTATGAAAAGGTCAGAGGACGCGTACCGCCGCCGCTCGCCACGCTTCGGGTTGGCGTCAATCGTGGGGTTAAAATTGGGGTCTGGGGACAATTTTACATTGAATCCAATATAAAATAGGGTCCCAGTCAGAGGCAGAACTCTGGGAGGCAATGGAGTCATCTGCCACCGGGCTCTTGCTCCCAAGGGGGCACGTCTCCTCCCCATGCAAGTATAAATCAGTTATTTAAAAGCCAACAATATTTCTTCTGTGGCTAAGTTCTGATAAATATGTGTTATCCATCTATATTTCTTAACAGAAATATATATTTTATATAAGGTTATATTGCATTGTGTATATGTGTGTGTGTGTGTGTGTGTGTGTGTGTGTGTACAGTACCAATATATATCTTGCCTCGGGGCATCTGGAACGAACTTACACCACTGGTCCCAGGGACCCTATTCACATTTCGATCAAGGTAAAAATCGGGTCCATCACGTCGGTCACATCGCGTGCGATTCGGTCGCATGCGATGCGACCAACGCGATTTTTCCGACCCCATCAACATCGGTGTGGCCGTTCTAGGAAACAAGTACCAATTTTTTTATGCCATCATTCCTTCAGTGAATATTAATAAAGATTAATAACAATATACTATCTTTTGTAATCTATATTACTACATTAATGTCACTAATGAGATATGTGACATACAATATAACATGTTGTACAGGTCACAGAAATGTGACTACTATCCATAATATATTTTGTTAGTGTGCATTATTCATTATATGTATGTTGTTTTCCTGATGGAGACTGATGAGATGACCTATTACAAGAATTTATTATAAATTTACAATTTACAGCCAAATATACACTTAAGGTGCCCATACACGCACTGATTTTGTGTGCTGTGCGTTTTGTACTTCAAGCTACCATGCGATTTTGGCACTTGAAGTGGATGCGATGCGATGTACTGTACTTTGGGGGTGCGATACGATGAGATGCGATTTTAGCCACTTTTTTTTCCTTAAAGTTAATAGGTACTAATGGACATCGCATCGCATGTACTCCTGTACTGATGCAATGAAGCACAAAAAGTACTGCCTGCAGATACTTTTTGTGCTTTACAATATTGTACCTGCGGGGACGCGCAACGCATCCCTGCAGGTACACGGTGCGATTATCGCACATGTGACGTGTTTTGCACTTTAAAAGTACAAAACGCGTGAGATAATCGCAGCATGTAGGGGACATATAGCAGCATCAGTTCTGCATTCAAATATATTCTTCTTCCTTCATTTTTCTGCTTTGTGATTATCTTATCAGCTTTATTTCACAGACTTAACTTTAGATGTATTCTTTTGTTCTCACATAGACTATTGTAGCAGGATTAATTTTTGTGCAGATTTATGAATTATTTAGCTAGTTTAGAATTTAAGGAACTTTGCATATCATATTTGTATTTCATTCGTTATATCTTACAGTTGAGTTATGATTAGGAACTAGAAATAACACATTCTTTGTTCAGCAATATAAAGTTATTTATACTGTTTGCACACTGAACGGATGTGACAAATACAAAGCATATGTGACCCGCATCGACTTAAAAGAAGCTATCTGTAGTCAGTATATTCCCAGTTTCTGAAAGCCTATTGTCTGTTATAAATGCAGCCATGTATTGTAACTAAATGGGATACTTTAAGATATAACAGTTTCTATAGAAAGCATGTATTTTGAGAATTCTTTCAATAGAAAAAAATGCTAGTACTGTACACTGATAAAGAATGGCCTAACAGTCTAAATCAGTGCTTAAAGTGGTCCTGGACAGGGGATGTAATACTATATTGTAGATGCTTTATTAACCTCCCTCCTCCTCTTAACCTCTTTCGCTCCTCCTATCCTGCCTCCCCTACCCCTCCATCTGTACCCATCTGTTCCTACTTATCCTATTGTCTTTTGTTCGTCCACCCACCTCCTTTTAGTATGTTAACTCTTATGAGCAGGGCCCTCCTTCCTCACGTACTCGCCCTACCTCTTTACCTCACCAGTGCTCCTGCCCTGTTCTTCCCTTCCTCTACTTCATCTTCAGTCTCCTCGACAATTTCCACACCTACTTCAGAACTGATGCTGATTTTAGCTCCACCAGCTATACCCCTATTTATGCTGTATTTTATCAACACACCCTGTACGTTACCTTGTAATTAGTTTTTTGTTTGCTATGTACAGCGCTGAGGACACTTTGTGGCGCCTTATAAATAAACAACTCCTACTACTAACCTCTCTACCACCACAATGTTATGTTGCTTAAAAGAAAAAGTGCTTAAGTCTTTTCTTACCTATATGGAGGTTTTCGTCCTCTGTAGGCAATGCCTTGAGCTGGGAATAAGACCAGAAGTTGTTCCTTGATGTCACAGTGTCTTATGCCCAGCTGAGGGGGTGGGCGATGTTACTTTAGATATGGACAGCATGGCACAAAGCAGATTAGATTAGTTAATTTCTAGGTTTACTTGTAAGTAAACCCGGATTACTGTGTATGCTGACACTACTGTGCTCTTTCTGTTCATCTGGTTTGATAGGCCTAGACTCACTGAGCGTGATGCAGAATTAAACACAAATTAACCAAATAAGATCCTATATAATACAGTAATGTGTATATACTGTACATCTGTAAGCAGAAATGCACACACATTGTGGGAAGATAAATTTGGAAGAGCAGGAAGAAGAAAACAAGTTAGCTGGTAATGACAAAAAGTTCACCACCAACACACGCACACATATATTGTTGCACACATGGGGCCTGATTCAGTACCACTCGCTAAGCAAACTGCCGCCCATCCAAACTACCTGCCCCCCAGGCAACAAATCCCCTATGTAACATGCGAGAGGATGTATGCGAACACATCCCAAAGAATGCAGCCAAAGGAAAGAGAATTAATTTGATGGCCACCGACCATGAATGACTTCTCTCCCCTCCAGGAATAAAAGTCAATGTAAACAGAAGGGCTGGAGCAGGAGACTACCTCCCATTCCCACCCTCCCCTACTCACACAGCGAGTCTACACATGCGTAAATACTTGCATGCACCCCCCATGGTACACTGCTTTAAAAAAATGTGTAACCTAAATCTATTATCAAGTTGTTTTGCAAGTCTGATCGCTGCATGTTGAATGACACAATTCAATGGTCAATAACAGACCTCGTGAAAATAACTTTTTGATATTTTTTACATTAAAACCACAGAATCCCTTAAATATTAGTTTATTATTTTAGATTTGAATCTTTCCACTGGACACTATTTTTGCCATGGGTATTATTTTCATTTTTTTTTTAATTATGGTTTTAAGCAGCAGCTAATGGATTAATCTGCCTTATTTTTCATTACAATACCAAGGCATTTCTATGCATTGAGTGCTGTTGGTTGGGGTAAAGGAGCAATATGACTTAGTCTTGCTTCTAAATAATATGCTAATCCCATGGTTTTTAAGGCTCTAAATGCACATTAGGCCCAGCAGGGTAAATTGTTTTATTTAAAGCCATTTAGATTGACAAGCCACTTTTTGACTAGAGTAGCCATACATTAGTGCCTTGGAGTGATAAATATACCTTAGATTTTCATAAAAGGCTTATAATGAGAACAAAGAAAGGGCCATGACACATTTACTTGTACCTGCCCAGCAGAAAAGTGTCCAAAGAAATGGCATTCAAATATTCTACATAATTCAATATTTTTCATTTTTCATTATTTTTGTAACATAGTGTTTTTTTAATGTACAGTATACATGCATTGTAATGTTACTATTCCTTATTAATTTGTAAGCTCTTCTTTTACTTTATATGATATATATTGCTAGGTTACAGGACAGCTTTTAGTGGTTTTGTTGAAATTAATATTGACATGACTGGCCTCTAGAGAGAGCTTGTCACAATCCAGGTATTACAGCAGGCATATTTACCATCCAGATGCCTCCTGTGGCTTCCACACTGCCGCCATTACAGTAGGCCTCAGACCAAGTGCCAAACAAAAAGGTTTCCTGCCTTTTGCAGACATGGGAGCAGCCATGTCTTTCCCTGTCACATGTCCATTTCCAGCCTATCCTGTGAGTTTCCCAGTCTGGCTAATTACCCATCCAAACCACTTCCACTCCTCCCAATATGTATGCTGGGTAAGTAAGGCCAGTTTCCAGTGCTACTGATCTCATCCTGAGTGTATTACCTGCATGGTGTCTCTGTGTCTAAGCTGCTTTCCAGGTTCGCTGTTTCTAAAGATTAAACTGCAAGTTTTTTCCCTTTCTCTCTCTCTGATTATGCAGTGCAGGAGGCATCCTTAAAGGGAAATTACATTACAGACAGACTGATTGCTGTTGTGTGTTAAATAGTCAGAAAAGCGGTGGGTGTCGGCTTGGTCTGTCTAATAAGCCGCCTGGCACATTATACTAAGACTCCTAAGTTTAAAGTAGTACAGGGAAAGATGGAGGAATTGCTGGGAAAATTTGCTAGACTGGCAGCTGGACAGCAGAATATGCGTGAATGACAGCAGTATCTGGCTAAAAGACAGCAAGCTCAGATGCAGATATTTCAGGAGAAATTAAAGGCGCTAAGGAAAAGTGTGCCAGAGTGGGAAAGGCTACTGAAGCTCACCCCAGCTGATGATATAGAGGCATTCCTCTGCACCTTTGCACTGCATGTTTGAGCCAGGGCCGGTGCAAGGCGGTTTGGCACCCTAGGCAAAACTTCTAATAATGCCCCCCCCCGTTTCGTTAGGAATTTATTTATTTATTAACAGTTTCTTATATAGCGCATACAAATTCCGCAGCGCTTTACAGAGCATAGTTATGAGCAAACACAAAACAAATTACATTACAAGACAGTTTAGGACAAGTACATGGTTAATATGGATAGTTGCATCAGGGGACAGGACACTGAAGCAATTATCAGGGTGGCAGAGGTTTATATATTCTAAGAAAGGCACATGAGGAGAGAGGGCCCTGCCCGTGAGAGCTTACATTCTGAAGGGGAGGGTTAGACAGACAGGGGTAACACAGAAGGGGGAGGTGAGCATAAACAGGTTAGGATGAGAGATGGTCAGGTTTTATGCAGGAGGGTCGGAAGAGGTCAGCTTACTGTTTGATATTTTAAGTCTAAAATAGAGCTGGGTCATCAAAGAGTAGATAGCAGAGAGACAGTTGGAGATATGAGTTAGGATGGAAGGAGAGCGATCAGGAAATGAGGGGTAGATTTTAGTATTTTTGGCATAGTGGAAGTCGAGTGAACAAATAAGTTCATCCAGAGAGGACATGTAGAGATAGAGAAGAGGGCCAAGAATAAAATAATCAGGGACACCTACTCTCAATGGAACAGCAAGAGAGGTAAAGTCATTAGAGGTACAGCTGGGCATTTTCAAAACTGACAGTGCAAGTACAAGCATAAAGAGTGATATTCAAAAAGTTTTAGCAGATGGAGAAATGGTGATATCACAGCTGAATAGGCAGATTAAGCAGCCAGGAGTAGTATGATGTGAGAATGAAGTGAGCTCACTCAAAGCAGTCTCTTGGTTTTTCAGGGTTAGGAATATATATATATATATCCCTACTTCCCCACACCCCCCTAACCCTTTTTCATTGTGCGGCGGTGATCCAAAGCAAGGAGATACAATGGACTACAGTGCGGGAAAAAAATCTTGGCCGTTGGTCAGCATGGTGGCTTCAGGTGTATCCCAAGCAGAGGTGTCAGGGTGCTTTGCATCCATGGTGATGTGGAGGAGTGCCCATGTGTCTACTCCTGAAGAAGACGTGTGAACTCCTGAAGAAGACGTGTGAACATGTTGGAACGCGTTGAGCACTCTCTCCACAAGACCCTCTTCCTGCACCTTTGCACAATACCTATTGGCTCATAATCCTGCACTTTATTCCGGACCAGTTCACCTTTTCCAGGATCTCAAACTTTCAGTAGCTCCAGTAGTGTTGTGCAAGGTACATTTGTACCAAAAGGACTGTACTTACTGGGCAATTTTCCGGGACTTGATTGAAATCCATGCAGCCTATCCCATAAGGCAGGTGTGGCCAAACCGGTCCTCGAGATTTACCAACGGTCCATGTTTCCCAGATCACCTCGCTGGTACACAGCTGTAGTCATTACTAACCGTCACATTTTCAAACCTGCTGCATTCATTCCTACTATAGATCCGCAGGTTGCCTGGAAAACATGCACTGTTGGTAGATCTTGAGGACAGGTTTGGCCACCCCTGCCATAAGGAGATTACACTACCCCCCTTTCTCCATTTTGTAACTATGATATGCTGGTGCAGGGAATTATAACAGTGCTAATCTTGCCGGAGTCACCGTATCAGTTTAAGAGATCATATCTCTCAAACCCATGAATTGTTTTTAAACATCATAACAGTAGTTTTTTTTATGTTTGTGAGAATTCTCATTCATAATGTTTATATATATTATAATAATATTTTAATAATAAATGTTATATGAATATTTTCAACAGTGGTAGTGTACATCCTTCAGTTCAAACCCCAGCGCTGTACATACTTTTTCTATGTGCGTCGGGACTGCCCAAAGCAAGGAGATACAATGGACTACAGTGCTGGAAAAAAATCTTGGCCGTTGGTCAGCATGGTGGCTTCAGGTGTATCCCAAGCAGAGTCCTCCCTGTTCCGAGTGCTGGTACAGTTGGAAGGCCTGGAGATCTGGGCACTGGTGGATACCAGTAGTAAAGGTGTCAGGGTGCTGTGCATCCATGGACATGTGGAGGAGTGCCCATGTGTCTACTTACCTCTGACTGTTCAAGGTTGGTCATTAAAGGTGGTAACGGCGGAGACTTCCAGACCACCTTCTCCGCCTAATCCAGGGCTGTGACTTTCCATTGCTTCAGGAGATGCTTGCGTGCCCCATTCCGATGGAGCTCTCTGCTGCCGTCTGCCGCCTCCCTGTCTGCCCTCGCCAGTCCCTACTTCCCCACACCCCCCTAACCCTGACTGTCTACCTGAAGTGGAGATGGGCAGTGTTTCCACCACCCAGTCGCCATGTGTCTGGGATGCGCGTGTATGTGATACGCTTGTGTGCCCCAGTCTGATTGAGTCTATCTCAGCCAGTGCTCGCCAGCGGCGACATTCTGCAGAGTGCAGAGGCTAAATGAGAGGGGCTCCATCTGTAGGCCATATTGCATACACGAATCAAAGCAGGAAGCGGTAAAGCAGGTGGTAGAAGAGATGTTACATCTAGGCGTTGTAGAGTAATTCACCAGTGTGTGGAATAAACTAATTGTATAGTACATAAGCCTTCAGGTGCTTCAAGGTACTGCAATGACTTTGGAAAACTAAATCAAGTGTCCCAGTTTGATTCTTACCCTATGCCCTGAGTTAATAAGTTGGTAGAAAATTTAGCCAATAGTGATCTCCCTACACTTGGTTTGAAATAAGGTTATTCGCAGATTCTGTTAACATAAGCTGCTAAAGCAAAAACAGTCTTCACTACCCCCAGAGGGCTTATTCCAGTAAAAAGTACTCCCCTTTGGATTGCATGGTGCCCCAGCAACCTTCCAGAAAGATATGAATAAGTTGCTGCTTCCCCACAGGGAATATGCAGCTATGTATTTAACCAACATTTTTTTTTCAGCTCTGACTGGGAGTCACACCTACCAAAGCTAGAAGCCATTTTTAAAGTCTACATGGGCACCCGGGTTTACCACCAACCCTAAGAAATGTGCCATTCCTATAGTAGAAGCCAAGTATTGGGCTATATTGTGGGCAGAGGACAGGTCAAACCTCAGCCTAGTGTGGTAGAAGCAGTCCTCACCTGGTTTAAACTTAAATGTAAGTCACAACATAGGACATGTCTCGGTCTAGTGACATATTATCGCAGTTTCATTCAAGATTTCACCACTAGAGCGGCTCCATTAACTGAATGTCTTTAAAATCATCCCCAGAGAAGATACCATGGTCTAGAGCAGTGGAAACTACTTGGCAGGATTTAAAACAAGCTTTGTGTACCAAGCCTGTCTTGCATGCTCCTGACTTTAGAAAACAATTTGTGTTACAGATGAATGCCACTGGGACAGTATTAGGAGCAGTCCTTTCCCAAGAGGTAGATGGAGGAGAAGCCCATCCTCTACCTTAATCATAAATTGCTGCCCAGAGAGTGCAAATACTCAACTGTATATGGGATTGCTTGGCCATTAAATGGGCAATTGAGTTATTAAGGTATTATTTATTGTGACAAGAGTTTTTGTTGGTCACAGATCATGCACTCTTATGGTGGATGCATACAAACAAAGAGGTGAAAGCTCGTGCAACCTGTTGGCTTTTGGCCTTGCAAAACTTTAATAAATAGTGGAGATTTAGTTCATGAATTGATCAATGCATTTAAGCCTTTTGGCCTTGCAAAAACTTTAATAAATAGTGGAGATTTAGTTCATGAATTGATCAATGCATTTAAGCCTGCAGCCCCCTTCTTGGGACCCCACTTTTCTGCAGGTCCTAACACTATTGCTCAAAATGGCTACAATACACATAGCTATCACATTAATGTTTGATTCCAGGCATGCTATCTGGTCTAAAGCTGTGTACACACGGGGGTGATTTCAGCATATATCGCAGGAAATATGGTCGCTGAGCGACCATATTGCCAGTGATTGGAGTGCGCACCGGTGAAATATCGCTGGGTGCGCGCTCCCTTTTTTGGCCCCTTATTACCTCTACGGCTCCCCCAGCAGAGGTTCTCTTTCATCAAAGACCATCTCTGGTTGCTGATGAAAAGGAGACACTGAGCAATATATTGCTCAGCAATATTTTGCTAGCAATATATTGCTGAGCAATATATCGCCCCGTGTGTACACAGCTTAAAGCTCACAGCAGACTATGCTTTTAAATATTTCAATGATGTATATTTAAATTATGTATCTTGAGGTATCTTGCATTTATGTTGTGCATATACATCAAACACATGAAATAAACACAAATATATTTTATTTGTGCATAAAATAAGGTTTCAAAACATGAAACAAAGTTTGTGTACAATCTCAGGCACTGAATTAAAATGCCAAGCAATCATTATCTTGCACATATATAGTGCCAGTTACATATCATTCCCTCAGTAGTGCTGTTAAGGTGCGTACACACGGGGGCGATTTTGTATAATATCGCGGGAAATATAGTCGCTAAGCGACCATATTGCCCACGATGGGAGTGTGCACCGGCGATATATTGCCGGGTGCGCGCTCCCGTTTTTACCTCAGTAGTGATCGCTGGTCGCAGGAACATGCTCCTGCGACCAGCTGATTACCACTGCCGGGCTCCCCCGGCAGTTTCTTTTTCATCAGCGACCATCTCTGGTCGCTGATGAAAAGGAGAAACTGAGCAATATATTGCTCAGCCATATATCTCCCCCGTGTGTACGGGGCTTTACAGATGTCCCCAGTAAGTTTTTAGCAAAAAAAATGTTTTTGTTCACTTTCTGGAATGTATGGTTTTCGGAATAATTCGGATAATGTATATTCGGATACGGGATAATCAACCTGTGTGTGTTTGTGTGTGTGTATATATATATATATATATATATATATATATATTATAAGGGCACGGTAGTGCCCTTATATTAAGGCTGAATCCAACGAACGGATTTTTCCCATAGGGAAATTTTCGGATGGGGGCATGGTGTTTGAGGGACTGCACCTCAAAAGTGACTGGGCGTACTGAGCTGAAATTTGGCATGTACGCGTAGAATCGTCAACCGGTGCTGCGTGCCAAATTTCAGAAATATAAAAAAATGACCAATTGGGAGCGATCTAAACTTCCAGCTGCCAGTTTTTTTCTGACACTTCAGAAATGACACTTTGTCACCCATGTTAGTCTATGAGGTTTTTTTTGGGAAGGCATAACTCGGGGTAGAGGAACAATTGAGACTTGGGGTTTGTATTATTAGGTAGATATTGTCCCAGTGGAGTGCATTTTGGGGTTGAGGATTTTCAAATAGGTACAGTTTTTATTAAATTTAGTGAAACGTCCCCCATTATAAAGATAGGAGCTCCAACTTGTTGCGCATGCGCAGTGCGTCCAATAGGGGGAGTACAGACAGAGGCCTCACTTGGGTGTACCAAGATGGCCGACGGAGATGCGAGGGGCTAGGACCCGCTGCTGCAGCCCCGCAATCCCTCCAAGGGGACACGAGCCAAAAGGGTAAAAACACCCACCCACCCACCCACATGAATAATTGCGCCGCAGACTCGGGAGGGGAAGCTTTCTGGTTTGCCTGTTTAAAACACGCAGCTCCCGGCTGCCGCGCGCATACACACACACTGACATGAGCCCGTGCTGCTGCGGCGCTCATGTCAGTGTGTGTACGCGCGCGGCGGCCGGGAGCTGTGTGTTTACACAGACAAACCAGAAAGCTTCCCCTCCGGAGTCTGCAGCGCCGCGGCTGCAAGTATTCTTGTGGGTGGGTGGGTGGCTTGTTTTGCTTTATTTGTTAGTAAGGCTGGTCCTGGGGTTGGTGGTGGGGGGACCCGCTGTATGTGCCAGTGGTGCAGCGGCGACATGAGAGCCGCAGCTACTGCATGTCAGTGCATGGCCCCCCCTCACTGTCCCCGTGTGTCCCCCGCCCCCTCACTGCCCCCGTGTGTCCCCTGCCCCCCCTCACTGTATACGCTGTGCCCCCCCATGTGTGCGCTGTGCCCCCCCAGTGTGTGCGCTGTGCCCCCCCATGTGTGCGCTGTGCCCCCCCCCAGTGTGTGCGCTGTGCCCCCCCAGTGTGTGCGCTGTGCCCCCCAGTGTGTGCGCTGTGCCCCCCAGTGTGTGCGCTGTGCCCCCCCAGTGTGTGCGCTGTGCCCCCCCAGTGTGTGCGCTGTGCCCCCCCAGTGTGTGCGCTGTGCCCCCCCAGTGTGTGCGCTGTGCCCCCCGTGTGTACGCTGTGCCCCCCCGTGTGTACGCTGTGCCCCCCCCGTGTGTACGCTGTGCCCCCCCGTGTGTACGCTGTGCCCCCCCCGTGTGTACGCTGTGCCCCCCCGTGTGTACGCTGTGCCCCCCCGTGTGTATGCTGTGCCCCCCCGTGTGTACGCTGTGCCCCCCCGTGTGTACGCTGTGCCCCCCCCGTGTGTACGCTGTGCCCCCCTCCGTGTGAACGCTGTGCCCTTTAATTTTATTATTATGTTTCCTGCCCAGACGCTGACCACCCCATGGTACCGCCGGGACTGAGACGCTTCCACAGCCTGCGTACCAGATTGAAGCGCTTCCTTGAGATGCCTCCGCCACCGGGAAGGCAGAAAGAAGCCACCCTGGTCATCAGAGGAGCAGCTGCACCTAGGTAAATCCATCCCCCCCACTGTCCCTGTGTGTTCGCTGTTCAAACCCCAGTGCCCTGTGAGTATGCTGTTCGCCCCCCAGTGCCACCATGTGTGCGCTGTTCGCCCCCCAGTGCCCCCGTGTGTGCTGTTCGCCCCCAGTGCCCCCATGTGTGCGCTGTTCGCCCCCCAGTGCCCCTGTGTGCGCTGTCCGCCCCCCAGTCCCCCCCGTGTCTGCGCTGTCCACCCCCCAGTGTGCCCCTGTGTGTACGCTGTCCGCCCCACCAGTGCCCCCATGTGTACACTGTTCGCCCCCCAGTGCCCCCGTGTGTACGCTGTTCGCCCCCTTGTGTACGCTGTTTGCCCCCGTGTGTACGCTGTCCGCCCCCCAGTGCCCCCGTGTGTATGCTGTCTGCCCCCCCAGTGCCCCCGTGTGTACACTGTCCGCCCCCCCGTGTGTACACTGTCCGCCCCCCTGTGTGTACACTGTCCGCCCCCCCGTGTGTACGTTGTCCGCCCCCCCGTGTGTACGTTGTCCGCCCCCCCGTGTGTACGTTGTCCGCCCCCCAGTGCCCCTGTGTGTACGCTGTCCGCCCCCCAGTGTCCCGTGTGTACGCTGTTCGCCCCCCCAGTGCCCCGTGTGTTCTGTTCGCCCCCCAGTGCCCCCGTGTGTGCTGTTCACCCCCCCAGTGCCCCCGTGTGTGCTGTTCGCCCCCAGTGCCCCCGTGTGTGCTGTCCACCCCCCCAGTGCCCCCGTGTGTACGCTGTCCGCCCCCCCCCCAGTGCCCCCGTGTGTATGCTGTCCGCCCCCCAAGTGCCCTTGTGTGTACGCTGTCCGCCCCCCCAGTGCCCCCGTGTGTACGCTGTCCGCCCCCCCAGTGCCCCCGTGTGTACGCTGTCCGCCCCCCCAGTGCCCCCGTGTGTACGCTGTCCGCCCCCCCAGTGCCCTTGTGTGTACGCTGTCCGCCCCCCCAGTGCCCCCGTGTGTACGCTGTCCGCCCCCCCAGTGCCCCCGTGTGTACGCTGTCCGCCCCCCCCAGTGCCCCCGTGTGTACGCTGTCTGCCCCCAAGTGCCCCCGTGTGTACTCTGTCCGCCCCCCAAGTGCCCCCATGTGTACGCTGTTCGCCCCCCAGTGCCTCCCGTGTGTGTGCTGCCCCCCCAGTGCCCCTGTGTGTGTGCTGCCCCCCCAGTGCCCCTGTGTGTGTGCTGCCCCCCCAGTGCCCCCGTGTGTGTGCTGCCCCCCCAGTGCCCCCGTGTGTATGCTGCCCCCCAGTGCCCCTGTGTGTACGCTGCACCCTGTGCCCCCCGTGTGTATGCTGCCCCCACCATTGCCCCCATGTGTACGCTGTCCCCCCCGTGTGTACCCTGCCCCCCCCATTGCCCCCCGTGTGTACGATGTCCCCCCCAGTGCCCCCCCGTGTGTACGCTGTCGCCCCCCCATAGTGCCCCCCGTGTGTACGCTGTTGTCTCCCCAGTGCCTCCTCCGTGTGTTCGCTCCCCCCCAGTGCCCCCTGTGTGTACGCTGTCCCCCCTAGTGCCCCCCGTGTGTATAATGCCCCCCCCAGTGCCCCTGTGTAAGCTGCCCCTGTGCGTATGCGGCCCCCAAGTGACCCCGTGTGTACGCTGTACCCTGTGCCCCCTTGTGTATGCTGTCCCCCCATGTGTACGCTGTACCCTGTGCCCCCGTGTGTATGCTGTCCCCTCCAGTAGCCCCCGTGTGCACGCTGTCCCCCCCGTGCCCCCGTGTGCACACCGTCGTCGTCCCTGGTGCCCCTTGTGTGTATGCTGTTGCCCCTGTGTGTGTATGCCGTGCCCCCGTGTGTATACGCAGTCCCTCCCCCAGTGCCCCCCCCCATGTGTACGCAGTCCCTCCCCCAGTGCCCCCTCATGTGTATGCAGTCCCTCCCCCAGTGCCCCCCCCATGTGTACGCAGTCCCTCCCCCAGTGCCCCCCCATGTGTACGCAGTCCCTCCCCCAGTGCCCCCCCATGTGTACGCAGTCCCTCCCCCAGTGCCCCCCCCATGTGTACGCAGTCCCTCCCCCAGTCCCCCCCATGTGTACGCAGTCCCTCCCCCAGTGCCCCCCATGTGTACGCAGTCCCTCCCCCAGTGCCCCCCCATGTGTACACAGTCCCCCATGTGTACGCAGTGCCCCCGTGTGTACGCAGTCCCCCCAGTGCCCCCCGTGTGTACGCAGTCCCCCCCAGTGCCCCCCGTGTGTACGCTGTGCCCCCCCCCAGTGCCCCTCGTGCGTAAGCTCTGCCCCCCCTATGTGTACCCCGTATGTACATTGGCCTCCTTCAATGCCCTACAGTAAAGCTTCTACTCTCTGGGTGTCATGCTCATTGCCAGGGGTTTCTTGGGATGGATGTCTTGCCTGTTGACAGGGGTTTCATGCACTGGGACGGGTGTCATACTTAATGCCAGGGGTTTGTTATTCTTGTGGCCAGGGGTAATGCTCATTGCCAGGGGTGTGTTATCATTAAACATTTGAAAAATCTAATTGTATTCTTTCACTGAAATTTAAAATTGAAAAAAAAAAAAAATTGAAAAAAACCTATGAAATTCCAAAGACAAAAAACCTTACGGTTTCACATGTCCCATTAAGGCTTCTTACACATGATCTGGCATTTCTGAAACCTGTTGTAACTCTTCCACTCAAACGCCAAAAAGCAATGAAATTACGATCATTAAGGCTGACGCCTTAATGGACGTGTTCCTTGCGCAATACAGATATGGTACGCCATCACAGCCTGTGGGTAAGTGCAGATTCAGCACTCTCACAGAGTGAGATTGCTGTCACTCACACAATGGTGGAGCTGCTAATTCACAGATTTGTGTGCTCATTGGAATACACACATGCAGTCTATGCAACTGAAGGTCTGAACAGTCATGTGGCGCACTCATCCTAATAAGTACCTGCAATCATCTAAAACGGTCTAGCCCACTGAGTTACTATAGTGTTCATTCTAACACCCGCCATCTTTGAAAACTCATGCAGTTCCTCTTCCCTGCCTGGGGTGTAGCTGTCTGCTGTAGTGCTTCTAGTGTGATCTGTATATCAGCACTGCAAACCAGACCTGTGCTAGAAACACTATAGCAGACAGCAACACCCCAGACAGGGTAGAGGAACTGCATGGGTTTTCAAAGATAACGGGTGCTAGAATAAACACTATTACTAGAACTATCCCACTGAGGGTCCAACATCTTTCACACTCACTACCTATATCCATTTCATTTAGTATTCACATGCAGTTACCAGAAACATCTTTCATAATTGCAAAAACTATAATACTCCCAACTACTATGCATCTACTCTTTCTTCTCCCGTACGCCTTCATGCTGCTCTGTCTTCCCCGATACCTACTGCTGTGTGGATTCCCTCATCCACAACAATGTGTCTATTCCCATCTGCCCTGCCCTGTCTTTCCACACAGATGCCACTGTTTCCTTCTATCTGTGCCACTGGCTTCCCCTCTATCTGTGCCACTGGCTTCCCCTCTATTAGCGATACTCTGTCTCCCCCTCCATCCATGCTGCTCTGCCCGCCTCATCCATGACAGTTTCCTTCCATCTGTACTGCTGTCTCCCCTCTCCATCTACCCTGTTCTGTTTTCCCTTTATCCCCTTTGCTCCGAACCCCCTCCCCCATCAGTGCTGTCTTTCCTCCAACTGCTCCTCTGTTTCCCAACCAATCGCATCACTCTGCCTTACCTTCCCCAATTCGTGCCACAGTTTTCCACCCATCTGCTTTGTTAGTCCCCCATCAGTGCTGCTTAGCCTTCCTACCATCTACGCATTTATATTCCTCCCCATCTGCACCACACTGCCTCCTACCCCAAGCAACACCACTTTTTCCCCATCCTCTTGGCTCTGTTTACTGCTCAGACCTTCAGTTGCATAGAATTAGCAGCTCCACCATTGTGTGAGTGACAGCAATCTCACTCTGTGAGAGTGCTGAATCTGCACTTACCCACAGGCTGTGATGGCGTACCATATCTGTATTGCGCAAGGAACACGTCCATTAAGGCGTCAGCCTTAATGATCGTAATTTCATTGCTTTTTGGCGTTTGAGTGGAAGAGTTACAACAGGTTTCAGAAATGCCAGATCATGTGTAAGAAGCCTTAATGGGACATGTGAAACCGTAAGGTTTTTTGTCTTTGGAATATATATATATATATATTTATATATATATATATATATATATATATATATATTTATATATATATTTATATATATTTATATATATATATATATATATATATATATATGTGTGTGTGTGTGTGTATATATATATATATATATATATATATATATATATATATATATACAACCCAGAACAAATGAGGCGGCACTTGGAGACTTCTTAACGAGTGAAAGCAGTGTATTCAATTACAGCGTGCATCTACGTTTCGGGGAACACACTCCCCGTCATCAGGATAAATACATAACAATAAAGTGCAATTTATATAGTGTGTCTTACCACACGTGCAGGTCATCAGGTCCATAGCGTCGCCGCCCGCAGCCCCGTCGCGTCTGTGACCGGCGTTGGCCTTCCACTTCCGGTTCAGCTGACGTCGGCGCGCCCGGCGGCGTTGCCTAGGGAACCCTGCAATAACAATAACAACAATGTGAAAAACAGTGCAAAAAATACAACGGCCGATCCCCTGTGAAAAAAAGGGACAGAGGAAATAAAGTGCATCATGCATATGAACTTATCATTGCTATTGCAAGATAAACTAGGTACAGTGCTATTTTGGACATACAAAATACATAAAAACATTGCGGATAAAAACTGATAGACTAAAAACCAGGGCTGAATCCCCAGCAACAGACGAATATTTATCTAGGAGGGTCCCCCCTCACTATAATAAAGGGAAAGAAACAACATATTTGATGGGACTAAACCCCTGCTGTGTTCTCTGTCACAACATGACAACTAAAGCATGGCTAGAACTTCATACTATGTATGAAATAAATTTACAAAGCAGATAGTTTACAAAAAATTTTTTACAAAAAATTGATAAGGCCCAGAGACTCGTTTAACCCTCTGGGTCGTAGAGTGTCCAGGCGAAATATCCACCTGGACTCGGCTTGCAGCAGTTTTTTTGCCCTATCCCCCCCTCGGATTGACTTGGGGATATGGTCAATTATTTTGTGCTTCAGGGTGGCCATGGAATGTTTGGCCTCGGCAAAATGCCTGGCCACGGGTTGATCACCTGTACCTGCATTTAAGGCTGTGCGGATCGCTAGGCGATGTTGAGCCATCCTGATTTTAAAGGTGCACTCCGTTTTGCCTATGTAATACAATCCGCAGGGACAAATGATAACATAGATGATGAACTTCGAACTACATGTTAAGGGCCAATTGATGGTATATTTTCTGCCAGAGTGGGGATGACTGATGTAATTTCCCACTGACATGTAATTACATGTGGTGCAACCCAGACATTTGAAGCATCCATTTTTACGGGATAAAAAATTCTTCTTGGGGACCATTTTTTGTTCATTGCTGTTGACTTTTACCAGGTAATCCCTGATGCTCTTACCTCTCGTATAACTCGGGAGGATTTTGGATTTACGTAGTGAGCTTAGATCAGGGTCACTGGAAATCATGGGCCAGAGTTGTCTTGCTCTTTTGGCAGTGGTTGGGCTGTTAGGGTTATAGGCATTGACCCATGGGAACACGGTGTTGGTGGGGCTTTTTATGGCTTGTACCGGGTGTAATAATTCTGCCCTAGGTTTAGATACTGCCCTCTGTTTGGCATCCCTTAAAATGTTATCAGGGTAGCCTCGTGCCCTAAATTTTTCTGTCATGATGGTCAATTGCCTATCTCTCTCCCCCATATCGCTATTGGACCTACACACTCGCAGATATTGCGAATACGGTAGGCTTCTGGTGGTGGCCACTGGATGGAAACTGTTGTATCTCAGCAACGTGTTTCTATCCGTGGGTTTGGAGAAGAGGCACGTGGATATCTGTCCTTCTGTTATACTGATTTTAAGGTCTAAGAAACAAATATCTTTGGTGGAATGGGACAGGGTAAGCTTGATGGGGTGAGCGGACATGTTCTGGATCTCCACTAATTTTTCCAGATCTTGGATGGGATTGGTCCAGACGATGAATAAATCGTCAATGTAGCGATAATACATCGCTATCCCCCTAGCTATAGTGGGATCTAGAAAAAAGAGGTCCTTCTCGGTTTGCCACATGTATGCATTTGCTAGTGATGGAGCAACCGGAGACCCCATCGCACAGCCATTAAGTTGTTTAAAAAACTTGCCGTTGAACAAAAAATAGTTATGTGTAAGAGTAAACTCTAACAACTTGAGGAAGAAATCGATATCGGGGCCAGAATACAGGATATTACCCACTAACAGCTGTTTAACTGCCTCAAGGCCCGCCGAATGCGGTATACATGTATATAGACTGGCCACGTCTAGCGTGGCCAGGGTAGCATCCTGTTGGACCTGAGGCATAGTCGAAAACACTTGTAACAGAGTGGTGGAGTCCTTTAAATGGGTTCTGGTTTTCTGTATGCAGGGCTGCAAGAACGAGTCCAAAAAGATCGCCACAGGTTCGCACAGAGACCCCCTGGCCGAAATAATCGGACGCCCCGGGGGCCTCTGTGCATCCTTATGGATCTTAGGAATGCAATAAAACACCGGTGTTACCGGGTGTTCTGTGTAGAGCATACGGTGAGTCTCAGCAGAAATAATCTGCTCGTCTACCGCTTGTTGTAGAATACGGCCGAGTTCTTTTTGGAACTTGACCGTGGGATCCGTCTGTAGTGAACAGTAGGTGTTAGCATCGTTTAGTTGGCGGTTACACTCACTGATGTAGTCCTGGGTGTCCAATACCACAACCGCGCCACCTTTGTCCGCATTCCGGATGGTGATGTCCTCTCTTTTAGACAAAGCCTTCAATGCGGCAAATTCAGCTTGTGACAGGTTGGGGCGGATCGGAGGGCTAGGAACTTTTCCTGCTCCCTCTAACATCCTGGAGAAGGTCTTTATGGATGGGTTTGTGGACACCGGATCAAACCGTGATTTTTTCTTCAATTTGTTCAGGGTGATGGATGTTGAAGATTGAGATGGTTGAGGCATGGCCTTGTCAAAATGTTCTTTAATCTTAAGGCCTCGATTTAGCTTATACATGTCCACCTTCCATTGAAAATGGTCGGTTCCATGTGTTGGGATGAACGACAGGCCCTTGTTTAAAACCCTCACTTCATCCATGGACAGAGGTGTGGACGATAAATTGAAGGTTAGGTCCTCCTGCTCCTGGGGGGCCTGCCTCCCCTTTTGCCTTTTTGTTTGTCCACCTCGCCTTGTTTGCTTCTGCCGCGGCCGGAGGTGATGGCGCGCGTCGCAACCCCTAAAGGGGTCAACTGTGTGCGAGGGATGGATACATTGCGGCGATTCTCCTCAGATTCACTCGCTGAGGTGCTGGTGTAATACCCTCTGCGTGAACCAGTGTGAGGGCCGCTTCTTTGGTACGGAGCTTTTTGTCCAGGACCTTTCGGGTTGGTATTGAGCCAGTTATAAACAGTATGTTGCGCATAATCCTGCTGTACTCGGATCAACTTGCTCTTTTTAAATTTCAATAATTCGGTTTTGTATAGATCAAGATCATTCTGTAATTTAATCTGTGTAGCAGATGCTGCCGTAAACACCTCATGAGTACCATGCTCGTCCGTGAATTTCTGTATTTTCTCTTGTGTGCTGGCGTGCTCTTTGGTGGACTCTTGGATCACCAGGAGCATCAAGTCCATAGAGCACTTGTTAAGGATCGAAATCCAGTTTTTACAAAATTCAACACTGTGACGGCCAATAGTGGGCATGTTATGTACTCTAAAGCCCCTAGGGATCTGCTTGGCTCTGTAATAGTCCGACAGGGTTCTACTGTGGTATAAGAAGTCGAGTTCCCTCTTGCGGAGCTTGAAGATCTCTTTAAAGATATCCTCATCTGAGGCTGTATAATCTTGGTCAAACGTGGGTTCTTTATGGAGGATATTGTCAGCTTCTATGTCTGAGAAGCTCAGCACCGCTGTGTTGTCACATTGTGCAGAGAATGATGTCAGCGTGGGGTCCTCTGTTGCTGGGGTAGCCATGGTGATAAGAAACCCCCACCGTGATATCGTGGGTGATGGTGAAAAACAGAGTGAGTGACAGTGATGATCCTTGCTGATGGCGAGACAGGTGTAGTGGGGCTAAACAGTCCTTTTCAACGGAGTGTGGGTGCCTTGAGCAGAACTCCAGAAAGAATCTGGGTAGTATGCAAGCGTCGTGTGGGCTCCGGCACTCCCGCTGCCCGCCCCCCGTGGGGGTATCGTGCTCCCGTGCCCTCCTGTGGACCGCAGTCCTAACATACAACCCAGAACAAATGAGGCGGCACTTGGAGACTTCTTAACGAGTGAAAGCAGTGTATTCAATTACAGCGTGCATCTACGTTTCGGGGAACACACTCCCCGTCATCAGGATAATTTTAAAAATTCAGGGCACGAGGCTACCCTGATAACATTTTAAGGGATGCCAAACAGAGGGCAGTATCTAAACCTAGGGCAGAATTATTACACCCGGTACAAGCCATAAAAAGCCCCACCAACACCGTGTTCCCATGGGTCAATGCCTATAACCCTAACAGCCCAACCACTGCCAAAAGAGCAAGACAACTCTGGCCCATGATTTCCAGTGACCCTGATCTAAGCTCACTACGTAAATCCAAAATCCTCCCGAGTTATACGAGAGGTAAGAGCATCAGGGATTACCTGGTAAAAGTCAACAGCAATGAACAAAAAATGGTCCCCAAGAAGAATTTTTTATCCCGTAAAAATGGATGCTTCAAATGTCTGGGTTGCACCACATGTAATTACATGTCAGTGGGAAATTACATCAGTCATCCCCACTCTGGCAGAAAATATACCATCA
The DNA here is from genome assembly GCF_055691185.1 of Crinia signifera. NCBI lineage: Eukaryota > Metazoa > Chordata > Amphibia > Anura > Myobatrachidae > Crinia > Crinia signifera. The sequence goes on along the minus strand of NC_139221.1, from coordinate 146,109,161 downwards.
ATTGGCCCTTAACATGTAGTTCGAAGTTCATCATCTATGTTATCATTTGTCCCTGCGGATTGTATTACATAGGCAAAACGGAGTGCACCTTTAAAATCAGGATGGCTCAACATCGCCTAGCGATCCGCACAGCCTTAAATGCAGGTACAGGTGATCAACCCGTGGCCAGGCATTTTGCCGAGGCCAAACATTCCATGGCCACCCTGAAGCACAAAATAATTGACCATATCCCCAAGTCAATCCGAGGGGGGGATAGGGCAAAAAAACTGCTGCAAGCCGAGTCCAGGTGGATATTTCGCCTGGACACTCTACGACCCAGAGGGTTAAACGAGTCTCTGGGCCTTATCAATTTTTTGTAAAAAATTTTTTGTAAACTATCTGCTTTGTAAATTTATTTCATACATAGTATGAAGTTCTAGCCATGCTTTAGTTGTCATGTTGTGACAGAGAACACAGCAGGGGTTTAGTCCCATCAAATATGTTGTTTCTTTCCCTTTATTATAGTGAGGGGGGACCCTCCTAGATAAATATTCGTCTGTTGCTGGGGATTCAGCCCTGGTTTTTAGTCTATCAGTTTTTATCCGCAATGTTTTTATGTATTTTGTATGTCCAAAATAGCACTGTACCTAGTTTATCTTGCAATAGCAATGATAAGTTCATATGCATGATGCACTTTATTTCCTCTGTCCCTTTTTTTCACAGGGGATCGTCCGTTGTATTTTTTGCACTGTTTTTCACATTGTTGTTATTGTTATTGCAGGGTTCCCTAGGCAACGCCGCCGGGCGCGCCGACGTCAGCTGAACCGGAAGTGGAAGGCCAACGCCGGTCACAGACGCGACGGGGCTGCGGGCGGCGACGCTATGGACCTGATGACCTGCACGTGTGGTAAGACACACTATATAAATTGCACTTTATTGTTATGTATTTATCCTGATGACGGGGAGTGTGTTCCCCGAAACGTAGATGCACGCTGTAATTGAATACACTGCTTTCACTCGTTAAGAAGTCTCCAAGTGCCGCCTCATTTGTTCTGGGTTGTATGTTAGGACTGCGGTCCACAGGAGGGCACGGGAGCACGATACCCCCACGGGGGGCGGGCAGCGGGAGTGCCGGAGCCCACACGACGCTTATATATATATATATATATATATATATCCGAGTGGAGAAATAAGCACTCACAAAATTCTTCCAATAAATGCTGGGGTGTCCAGTCCATGAACTCAGGTGTCACACTTTAGTGGTGTTAGCCATATATATCCAATAAGGTAGAGCGCACTCACCAGACTTTCTCCAGAAAACTTATTAAATCACAAAACTTTATTGGTCCATTTTAAAAGTGGTCGACGTTTCGGGTCCACAGCTGACCCTTTTTCAAGACACTGCAACCAGTTGTACCACGAAAAAAGCATAAAAACACTAGTCTACCTGTGCCAGCTAAATACCCACAGGCAGCCTCCCACAACATGCTAACAGCCAATCGCAATGTTAATTAAAGATTTAATACATCTGTGTAAGCGCGCATTACCTGACAAGCGGGGGTTACTGCAGTGTAGAACTCAGCCTGACACGCCAGACCCGGCTTCCGGAAGTGATGTCGTCACTATCCGGCATTACATGCGTTCCAGCGCTTCTGAAAGTTAGTGGACGCCACTTCCGCATTTGCGGTTCACGTGCGTTCCACTTGCGCTGTCAGGTCCAAGATGCAAGGACCGATTTATACGTATTTTATATTAGCTATGGGGAACATTAGGCAGGAGGGAGCTGTGAAGCAGAGAGCCAGCCCAGGAGACCAGTGAATGTGTACACAAAATACAAATAATTAAATACACACAAAACAATCTAAAACAGTGGGAAATGTCACCCCTCCGGGTAGGGAAAATTAACCCTCCAGGTACAGAGGTACAAGTCCCACTGCCAGAGGCGCATCAGTGAGAAGTGAATTTTTTTTTTGAAAAGTGAAAAAACTTTTTATATCAAAAATCAACATATTGAAAACCATAATATATGCTTAATATTGCCAATGATGAATAGGCTTACAAAAACATTGATAGAGAGTTCATTTCATTAAGCCCTTTTGGTGCTACCGTATCCAAATGGTGGATCCAGAAGGCTTCTTTTTTTATCAACATTAAACCCCGGTCACCTCCACGTATTGGGGGTGCAATCCAATCAAATCGAATCAATGATCATATATCGGAGACATGACACTTGATGTTTTGCAGATAGGAAATGGGCTGCCACCGGCTTATCAGTGTGGCCTGTTTCGAGAGCCAATTTAATTGTAGAGCGATGTTGTGTCATTCTCTCTCGTAGGGTTCGGATAGTCTTCCCTATGTACATAAGGCCACACGCACAAATTAGATAATAAATGATGTGGTCCATCAAACAGTGCAACTTATGTCTTAGAAATATTTTTCTGCCACTGTGCGGATGACAGAAGTAAGTGCCCACCACGAGTTCTCGGCAGGTGGTGCATCCAAGACACTTGTAGCAGCCATTCCTCCTCGACAACCATTGGGTATCAACTGGTGTAGAGTGTTTAATGGATGTGCGGTACAGTTCATCTTTCAAGTTTCTCCCCCTCGAGATGCTGATCAGGGGTGGCTTGTTACGAAGCTTTTTGAAGGCTGGATCAGACGTGATCAAATGCCAATTAGATCTTATCGATTTCTGTTTAACCGCCAATTGTGTGTCACATTTGATGTTTAGCACCATCTGGTCGGTAATTTTGTCTGGTGAGTGGCTCTTGCTTTGGTTAAGCACTTGTTAACTTCATGTCTCTTATAGCCTCTCGAGACATATCGTTCAGCACAGTCTTGGAGTTGTATCTCTGCTAGTGCACCCTGAGGAATTGCGAAACAGGTAAGTTAGACTTTAGTTTGGGCGGGTGGTGGCTAGTGGCCCACAGCAGAGTGTTTCTGTCTGTTTCTTTCCTGAAAAGGGTGTAATTGATACCACTCAGAGTCCGAATTAGCGTGACATCCAAAAAATGGATTTGTACTGGATCGGCTGCTGCTGTAAAACGCACCGGGCTGTCAAGGGCATTCAGGGACTTCACCATTTCATGAAAATACATCATTCCGCCTCGCCATATTACTATCACATCGTCAATGTACCGTTTAAAATAAACAAGGTTATCTTGGTATTTTGATAGAATATGGCGTTTTTCATAGTGAGCCATGTACAGATTGGCATAGCACGGGGCCACATTCAACCCCATTGCTGTGCCAGCCAACTGCACATAGTAACCACCCTCATACATAAAGTGGTTATCACCAAGAACCAATTGCAGCGCAGAGACCAAAAACTCGACAGGTGGGCCTTTGTTCACACGTCTTTTTAATGCTTCCCTGATCACCTCAATCCCCTCAGTGTGGTGTACTAATGGTGTAAAGGGAGCATACATCAAGTGTTCCCAATATGTCCCCTGGCTCCAAAGTGCCTAGTTGGTCGAGGTCACGTAAAAGATGGCCAGTGTCTTTCAAATACGTTGAGGTCTGTATAACCAACGGTTGCAATTGATAATCCAAATATCTCACCAGAGGCTGGAGTACAGAACCTCTGGCCGAGATAATGGGACGTCCTCCTCTATGGTCATCTCAAGGGAAGCCAGTGTAGCGGGGGGGGCTGGGGGCTGTCTATAACAGAAAAAAGAAAAAGACATTTAAAAATAAGTAGCGCATGTGGCACCGCCAAGCAGCGCCGATCGTCCACAAGGCTGCCAACCTCCAGACCCAACGCGGAGGGACTATATGAGTCACCTACTATGTCCGGAACAGAGACAGCAGGTTGCCAAGTAGCCGAGGGCACATACCATAAAGCAACACATACACAACCATACAAGTATATGGGAAACGGTCATCTGTCAGACCAGACTTAGGTCTACAGTCATTAGGTCGACCCCGGAAGGTCGACTGTCCCCAAGGTCGACAGGGTTAAAGGTTGACATGGCTCAAGGTCGACATGACTTAAGGTCGACATGGGCCAAGGTCGACATGGTTTTAGATCGACAGTCATTAGGTCGACATGAGTTTTTCACTGCTTTTTGAAGCAAGGACAGACCTGATATCATAAATTTTGCTGGTGTGTGGATGTTTAAAACTTTTACATGCAAGCATGTGTCTGCATGTCTCGCATGAGAAACAGCTGTAACAGCCTGCAGGTTTTGTGTAGGTGTTAGGTGGCCTAGGGATACCCATCCCTGTGATATCGGATTTCACAAGCCGATCCCTAAGATTGGGACCTCTGCAAAAAGCCGCTAAGTCCAGGCAAATCTCGGTCGGTCTTGACTATGGGCCACAAGGCATTGGTGGCATGTTTAATCCACTGGTCTAACCACCGAGAAGGTGCTAGCCCATGGCAACACTGCAGCAGCATCTTTCTTCTTGGGAATGAACAGCTGTGATCCGGGCATTAGAAGGACTTGCTGTTTCTGTTTTAGTAAATTGGCTAAATTATAGCCTCTGCTCTGAAATTTCTCAATCAAGGCATCCAATCTAGGTTCTACTTCAGTGGGGTTACTGATGATTCTTTTAACCCTAATCAATTGGGAGAAGGGCAGCACCCGTTTAAGCGCTGGGGGATGATGGCTGGACGACATTAAAACAGTATTACGAGCGACGTCTTTAAAAAAGACGTCCGTAATGATGGCATTATTACAAATGGTAACTGCAACGTCCAAAAAATTAATGCTACTGCTACTAAAGGAGGCCGTGTACTTAATAAATGACTCACCCCTATTAATGTCAATAAGTAACTTAGACAACAATTCCTGCCCTCCTGTCCACCAAATGAAAATGGCATCTATATATCTAGTATATAGACGAAGATGACAGTTAATTTCTGGGTTATTAAGAAAAGGTAATTCCTCTTGATTAAACATAAAAATGTTTCCAAATGATGGGGCCACAGCAGACCCCATAGCGCATCCTCTTTGTTGGAGGTAATATGCCCCATCGAAGAGAAAATAATTTCTTTTTAATGTTAACCAAATCAGCTGAATGAACAGATCATGATCGAACAGCATCAGGTCCAAGATATACTGTATATATATATATATATATATATATATATATATATATATATATATATATATATATATATATATATATATATATATATATATATATATATATATATATATATGAAATAAAGGGTGAGAAGGGCGCCTCCTAGTGTAGTATTAAGGATTTTCAATTACCCTTCACCACAGGTAAAGAAAAACGGCACCCCAATGTCAAAAGGTGTACCGTATTAAGTGGCCTTCCACCACTTTTTATGAGCTTATTTCAAATAACTTTCCCAGGATATTATCATGATTTTCTCCCGTTCCACTGTCCCCTTAGGAACTCCACTCCCCAGTGATCCACACCCATGCCAATAGACATATGTTTGGAGGAGAAGAGAGGAAAAACAGACTAGTGTAATACAATTAACACTTTTAATAGTCACCGCAAATGACACAATTAAAAACTCGTACAATATAAAAAAGAATATGAGGCTTATCTGGTGGTGATTTTCTCAACCATTTTCTACAGTCTGGAGTAGATCCCCTCAACGCATTTCATCCTTTCTGGACTTCTTCAGGAGTGGGTTCTAAGAGGGCTACCTCCCCTCTATTTATAGCTAGTAGGCTGGTTCACTAATCAGCCTAGTTTCCCGCCTTTTGGGGGACTTCCTTCTTGTTCCTTTAGCTGGAACGCATGCTATGACCTCATGTGGAACGCATATGGAACGCATATGGAGCGCATGTTATGTAAAGTTGCGAAAGCCTATACATCCTGTGGCCTCTGATACTAGGTGTGCCTCCTGCAGCACCCTTAGGGAAAGCCCGTACTGTGCGTGGCTTCCGGCAAATGAAACACCAGAGTACCTCCTTCCGGAGGTTCGTGACGCTGCGCCACGCTCATAGTGGAACTCACGTGACCTTTTCTCCGTCTGGCCATCTCACCGGACTTCGTGTGTTGTTTCCGGTGTTTGGAATGCTTCTTCCGGTGGTTGGGGACATGCATATTTCTTCCAGACTTCCGACTGCTTCTTCCATGCTAAATACTGTTGTTTTGTTTCCATGGTGACCGATATGCACGTAGTTTCCGGAACTATGTTAAAGTTTCCCTTTCTACCTCCAAGCTGTATGTTATTGCTTGGTTGTCATGGTGACCGCTCTCACTGGTCAACATGATTTTCATTGCACAGAACGAATGGATTACATCTGGGTACGGGATTAGTGGGTTTCCGCGTTCTAGACTTAATTGGTCACAGTGCCAGTCTCGGAACATCGTGTCCCCAACTCCCTTTTCCCAATGTAGAATACCTTCCCTTTAAATTTAGGGAGTTCATTCTAAACACCAATAGAACCAGCGGAGTATTATCTAAATATATTGCCTAGCAGATTAATATTTCTTAGAGGAACATTAAATGTTATGAAGATTATTAAGAAATATAAATATAAAAAATATATATATATATATATATATATATATATATATATATATATATATATATATATATATAAAGGGGGGGATTAGAAAGATTAGTTATAAAAAGATATTTATAAAAACTGTGGGGGGGGGAATGATTTTTCCTTTCAAGGGAATATTCACAGGAAAGGGGCCAATTCATAATTATCATTAAGGCCATAAGGTGTGAGTGCTCCTAGTTTGTGGATCCAGAACATTTCCCTTCTAGATAGGAGATTCTCCCTATCTCCTCCTCTGGGTCCTAGAGTCACATGTTCCAGAACTTTAAATTTGAGACCTTCTTCACTCCCCCCATGGTGCTGTCCAAAATGTCTAGGTATTGGTTGACTTTCCACTTTGTTTTTTATACCCCTAACATGCTCCTGGATCCTAAGCTTCAAAATATGTTTTGTTTTTCCTATGTACTTGAGGCCACAGGAGCACTCAAGCATGTAGATCCCCCAGGCAGTATTGTAATTTACCAAACTTTTAAATTTGAAATCCTTAGTTCCATTGAAATTGCTAAAATTCCTATAGTCAGAATGTGCAAATTTGCAGATATTGCACTTGTTGCATTTATAAAAGCCTTTTGCTTGGTCCCATGGGTTTCTCATCTGGATTTTTTTCTGTGGGAGCATGCTTGGTGCCAAAGTATCTTTCAGATTTCTCGCTTTCTTAAAAACAAGATCTGGTCTCTCCGGCAGTATTTTATTTAAACCGGGGTCTGTATGTAAAATGCACCAATGCTTGTTTAAAATCTTTCTAATATCCTGTTCCTGTGTATTATCAGTTGTCAGTGGCGGATTCAGGCGGAGGGCACCCGGGCACGTGCCCCCCCTGTCATTCATTTTGTAGATGAGGACCAGAGCTTTTCAACGAGCCCAGCCCCATGTCTCTAGCCCCCCGGGAACCGGAGATATCGCCTGGTAAAGCTGTAACATTTTTTCCCCATAGGATAATATGGGACCCGTCAATTCCGACCCCCACCCGGTTCCGATGGCTGCCAGTTCCCCCCCTGGCATCACAGGAGCTTGTGGTTGATGGTTGATGGGCCTTCAATATAATACCAGGATGGTCCATATCGGTCAATCGGTTCCAGAGATATAGCGTGTAAATCGATTTTTTTATTTTTGAAATGTAATTTCATGGCTGTTCATATTCTTTGAGGGCAGATTACTCTGGAACCAAACGTTCCAGTTTCACTGGACCAAAATCATTCAAAGCCCACTCAAAAGTAGCCGGTTAAATGAGATAACTGGTTAAAGTGTGGGAGGGGTGGTTTTCTCTCCCCCTCACACCAGAAAATGCAGGGACTAGGCTGGTGTAAAAGGGGCCAACCTGGGAATGCATTTTCTGGTGGGAAATGGGTATTATTTCAAATAGCTGGGACCTGCAGTGCTCGGAATACAGCCAGGCTCTGCCACTGTCAGTGGCTATCACTTCTGCCTGGCGGCGGCTGTCCCCCATTTACCACGTGCATGTATTCCCCGTTGGCAATGAGCATGTAATCCCACATGGCAACGAGCATGGAACCTCTGGCAATGAGCATGGAACCCTTGGCAATGAGCATGTAGATAAGCAGCACTTACTGTATGTAGCATAATTTTTAATAGGCATTATGGTGTTTGGCATAATACATAATGGATATCATGCCGCGTAACTTAACGTGCAATGGACATTATGGTGTAAATGTTTAATGCGCGCCTTTGGTGGACAATGTCCCTGTTTATGAAGCGTATTGTGAATTTTGTCTTAATCTGTGTGTCATTATGTGAATTCTGGCTCAATCCATGTGGCATTATGTGAATTCTGGCTCAATCCGTGTGGCATTATGTGAATTTTGGCTCAACCCATGTGGCATTATGTGAATTTTGGCTCAATCCATGTGGCATTATGTGAATTTTGGCTCAATCCATATGGCAATTTATGAATTTGGCACAATCCGTGTGGCATTATGTGAATTTTGACACAATCCATGTGGCATTATGTGAATTTTGGCTCAATCCATTTGGCATTATGTGAATTTTGGCTCAATCCATTTGGCATTATGTGAATTTTGGCTCAATCCGTGTGTTATTATGTAAATTTTGGCTCAATCCGTGTGGCATTATGTGAATTTTAACACAATCCATGTGGCATTATGTGAATTTTGGCTCAACCCATTTGGCATTATGTGAATTTTTGCTAAATCCATTTGGCATTATGTGAATTTTGGCTCAATCCATGTGGCATTATGTGAATTTTGGCTCAATCCGTGTGGCATTATGTGAATTTTGGCTCAATCAGTGTGGCTTGATGTGAATTTTGACACAAACCATGTGGCATTATTTTGATTTTGGCTCAATCCGTGTGGCATTATGTGAATTTTGGCTCATTCTATTTGGCATCATGTGTAAGGGGCAAGTATAATGGGGTCTAGTATTTTGTTGCATAATGTGTAGAAGTTGTATATGGTGTTGTACACTACACTCAAGGACATGCCCCCTGTTGAGTGGCCACACCCCCTTTTTCCAGAGCCTTTGAAATCATAAGGCAAACCGAACCTAAAACCGTCACAACATACCGTATTGGCCAACACAACAACCTGAGCCATGGGATGGTAATATATTCATCAGCATAATCTTTACCCTTATACGGGACTGTCGCTATTTATACCTCTAAAAAGAACAAGAGTTACATTTGCAGCTAATTGATTCACACCCATGAGATAATTTCATTAATGTTATTTTATTTTTTATATATGTGTATTTGTATGTATTATATTTTTATATTTCTATCATAATTAAAAATATGTATTTTTAGAGAACCGTGTAAAGAATTATTAAGACAGCAGGCGCTGACACAAAACTATTTCTTTTTATATCTAACCTTTTTGGGTTTGTGACAAAACCCTGTGTCAGCTGCCTTTAATTGCGCAACACACACCAATCTAAAACTTTTTCCTTTTTCCAGAGCGCGCAGAACTACATCCTTCTCTTTTGTTGCCATGGTGAGCCTGCATACTTTAAATGCCAGGGCCTATTTTTAATCCCATTGCCACCCTCTCTCTGCCGCTCTCTTAGCATGTACACTGGCACCACTAACACTGGCCCTCCCCCACCTAAACCCTCTTTTATCATGGTGCCCCTCCTGTCATTTTATCCTGGATCTGCCACCGTCAGTTGTTATAAAGTTCACACAAACTCCTGTATCATTTTTCTGTTTATATTGTAGGACATCACCCCTATCTCTACTTCTTGTTTTCTTTATGGCTTCTTCAAGGATTTCTTCAGGATACTCTCTCTAAGAATCTGTTCTTATAGATTTCTATTTGTTCCTCACAATCCTTTACTTCCGTGCAGTTTCTCTTAATTCTTGAGAGAGTGGGGTATTGGTTTTCCACTGTCTTTTGTGGTTACTCCAATAATGGACATATGAGTTTGAATCCACTGACTTCACAATTTTTTTTGTGGTAACCCTCCCTTCTTTATTTGACAGGATGAGATTAAGGTATTCCACCTCTTTACTGCTGATCTTATATGTGAAGGAGAGATTGTAATCGTTCCGTCATAAGTTATCCATAAAATGTTTAAAATCTTCCTCTGTGCCGTCCCAAACCATTAAAATATCATCTATATATCTGTTAAAAAGTATTATTCGACTTAAAAAGGGGTTGTTCTCGTAAATCACTTTTTGTTCCCAGCTTCCCATGTGTAAATTGGCGAAGCTGGGCGCGAAAACTGTCCCCATAGCTGTTCCGCACGTTTGCAGGTAAAACTACTCTTGGAATTTAAAATAATTATGGGTTAAAATGAATCTAATAAGAGTGCAAATAAAATCTCTATGCCCTGTTTCCAATGTATGATCAGCATTTAAAAATTCCAAAAAGGATTTGATTCCCTTGTTATAGTCGATTGATGTATAGAGGGCTTGCACATATATTGTGACCCATTTGAAGTTCTCCTTCCATCTAAAACCCTCCAGGGTATCTGCTAGCAGAGGAGATTGGATACTGTCATTTTGGACACTTGCCAGCATTTGACATTCTGCATAGCAGCTTTCTTCAGACACCACTATTTTGGGTTCGCCATCTGTTGAGGCGAAGTCTGAGGTGGTGTTCATTACTATTGTGTCCCACCTTTTCCCTAAGTGGGAGGAGCAAACACACAGACCTTCAATGTCATAGTATGCTTTTTTATAATATGAAAAAGACCTGCCATTACTAAAGGAACCCCTCTGAAGGGTAGACTGTTTATTCGGGATTTAAAAAACCTGAGGTCTTTTATATAGTGTGAAGACACTTTCCTTATACCTAATCTTGTATAGATTTTTAAAATAACCCTTTTTTTGCTATACCCCTGACGAAGTCCTGTGTGACGAAACGTGTTGGGTTTTTATGAATAAAGGATCACTAATCCTAAAAGGAGTCTCCTTCTTATTTTGAAAAAAACGGATGAGAAAACTTTCTGATAAGAAAACCAGTGAAATGGACTTATTGTGAACTGGCGAGGTGGTACTCATTATAGCGCACTCCGATAACCCCCTTTCCTAACTTTGTACACCCCTGGTCCTCACTAACAGGAGAACCTTATCGGAGGAGCTGCTTAGTTTCCTTAGGATCAGCGCACTACGGAGGTTAACACTTTGTCTATATATTTTTATATATTTTTTTTACATTTTTTATATTTATATTTCTTAATAATCTTCATAACATTTAATGTTCCTCTAAGCAGTGGCGTAACTACAAATTTTTCTCCCCCTGCCACAAATTGAGGCAGCGCCCCCCCGTACCCTCCGTACCCTCCGCGGCCGGTACCTCCTAGCGCTGGCACTTCTGGCGGGTTCCCTGGCTCTGGCTGCTAATAAAAGTGACACTCGGAAAATGGCTGCCGTGTGTCACTTTCTGTTAGCAGCCGGCAGGACAGAAGCGCCAGCGGCAGAAGGTAACAGCAGGCGGGGTGCGCGTCGCTGGCAGCCGGGAAGCCAGGCAGCCAGTGTGGGGAGCATGTTTAAAAGTAGGAGACGCGTCTCACACCTACCCGGCGGCCGGCAGCAGCAGGGGGAGCGGCCTGGCCACACTGACAGCTAGCCGGAAAACCCAGCACAGGAGTAGCCAGCCGCCCGGCTCCCCGCACCCAGAAGCGCTGGCGGGCGGACACCAGCAGGTAACTATAGCCCTGCAGACCCCCCCCGGCGCCCACACCTTCTTAGCGCTATAGTTACGCCACTGCCTCTAAGAAATATTAATCTGGTAGTCCATATATTTAGAAAATACGCCGCTGGTTCTATAGGTGTTTAGAATTAACTCCCTAAATTACAAGGGAAGGTATTCCACATTGGGAAAAGGGAGTTGGGGAAACGATGTTCCGAGACTGGCACTTTGACCAATTAAGTCTAGAACGCGGAAACCCACTAATCCCGTACCCAGATGTAATCCATTCATTCTGTGCAATGAAAATCATGTTGACCAGTGAGAGCGGTCACCATGACAACCAAGCAATAACATACAGCTTGGAGGTAGAAAGGGAAACTTTAACATAGTTCCGGAAACTACGTGCATATCGATCACCATGGAAACAAAACAACAGTATTTAGCATGGAAGAAGCAGGCGGAAGTTCAGAAGAAATATGCATGTCACCAACCACCGGAAGAAGCGTTCCAAACACCGGAGACAACACACGAAGTGCGGCGAGACGGCCCGACGGAGAAAGGGTCACGTGAGTTCCACTACGAGCGTGGCACGGCATCACGGACCTCCGGAAGGAGGTACTCTGATGTTTCATTTGCCGGAAGCCACGTGCATTACGGGCTTTCCCGCACACCTAGTAGCAGAGCCCACAGGACATATAGGCTTTCACAACTTTATATAACATGCACTCCATATGCGTTCATTATGCTTTCCACATGAGGTCATAGCATGCGTTCCAACTAAAGGAACAGGAAGGAAGTCGCCAAAAAGGCAGGAAACTAGGCTGATTAGTGAACCAGCCTACTAGCTATAAATAGAGGGGATGTAGCCCTCTTAGAACCCACTCCTGAAGAAGTCCAGAAAGGATGAAATGCGTTGAGGGGATCTACTCCAGACTGTAGAAAATGGTTGAGAAAATCACCACCAGATAAGCCTCATATTCTTTTTTATATTGTACGAGTTTTTAATTGTGTCATTTGCGGTGACTATTAAAAGTGTTAATTGTATTACACTAGTCTGTTTTTCCTCTCTTCTCCTCCAAACATATGTCTATTGGCATTGCGGTGTGGATCACTGGGAAGAGAAGTTCCTAAGGGGACAGTGGAACGGGAGAAAATCCTGATAATATCCTGGGAAAGTTATTCGAAATAAGCTAATAAAAAGTGGTGGAAGGCCACTTAATATGGTACACCTTTTGACACTGGGGTGCCGTTTGTCTTTACCTGTGGTGAAGGGTAATTGAAAATCCTTAATACTACACTAGGAGGCACCTTCTCATCCTTTATTTCAGATTCAACACACAGGGTTCCCAGGAACAGGAACCCATAGGAGAAGGAGCAGCCACCCCAGAACAGAGAGGGGGAGTGTTACTTTTAATTTAAACACAGGACAGTGTTCTTTTGAGGACATTTAAATCCACAAAGAACAGCGCTAGTACCACTATAACCTATATATATATATGTTCTTCCTCAGGCAGCGTACAGATTGTCTGTACACTGCCTGAGGAAGAACTTAATAAAGGTTTGAAACGTTGCCAAGCAAGTATGGGTATTTGCCTTTGATTCCAAGTCCGCCGAGTGCCGGTCCCACGTGGATACATTGTATGCTACAGCCCTGACAAGGCACCCCGGCACAAGAACTCGATCAGAGAGAGTGCCTGCTACTCTGAATTATATATATATATATATATATATATATATATATATATATATATATATATATATATATATAGCGAGAGAGAGAAATTGTAGGGGCTCTGCACTCACTAAATTAACTGATATTAATAAATAGTGGAGATTTAGTTCATGAATTGATCTATGCATTTAAGCCTGTAGCCCCCTTCACGGGACCCCACTTTTCTGCAGATCCTAACACTATTTCTCAAAATGGCTACAATACACATAGCTATCACATTTATGTTTGATTCCAGGCATGCTATCTGGTCTAAAACTCACAGCAGACTATGCTTTTAAAGGTGAGCAGTTACCAACACACCTGTCACTAATCATCTAGGGAAAGGGTAACATACTGTAAGCTATGCAATATAGGTTAAAACAGGGTGCATGAGAGAATGTGACCACAATAAGACTAATTAAAAAATTAATCTAATATACAATATATACTAAACATCGGTACTCACCTTTCCTAGTTTTGGGGTGCCCCACAGCTTGTGACCACAATGTTTAAACAGAAATTGTAGGGGCTCTGCACACACTAAATTAACTGATATTAATAAATAGTGGAGATTTAGTTCATAAATTGATCAATGCATTTAACCTTGCAGCCCCCTTCACAGGACCCCACTTTTCTGTAGGTCCTAACACTATTGCTCAAAATGGTTACAATACACATAGCTATCACATTAATGTTGGATTCCAGGCAGGCAGGTCTTTACAATCAAACAAAGTTTAGTGTTCCCAACGTTTCGGGGTTAGCAAACCCCTTTGTCAAGGTGTACATGTACACCTTGATAAAGGGGTTTGCTAACCCTGAAACGTAGGGAACGTCGGGTACATGTACAACTTGACAAAGGGGTTTGCTAACCCCGAAACATTGGAAACACTAAACTTTGTTTGATTGTAAAGACCTCCGGAGTGCCTCTGTCTGCTTTTTGGACTGCCTATATATATATATATATATATATATATATATATATATATATATATATATATATATATATATATATATATATGAAGAAAAGAGGTATAGAGAGCGCTTTTAACCACCAAATAGGATTCCACCAGTTGTTGTCAAATACAAAACAGTACAAGTATTTATAAAACCAGAGTGCTTTTTTATTAAATAATGTTTTCAGAATCACATCTGGGAATTGTGTCCTTTTCGGAGATAAGAGTAACCCTGTAATGGGGTTACTCTTATCTCCGAAAAGGACACAATTCCCAGATGTGATTCTGAAAACATTATTTAATAAAAAGCACTCTGGTTTTATAAATACTTGTACTGTTTTGTATTTGACAACAACTGGTGGAATCCTATTTGGTGGTTAAAAGCGCTCTCTATACCTCTTTTCTTCCTATTTCTAACACCGCCTCCCACTAACAGGGGGGGGGCATAGAGTAGCTGCTCACAACTTAAGGGCGCACGTGGGGTCATTCTTTTGTGATATATATATATATATATATATATATGTCCACGCCAATTCTGGGGGACTGGTGGCGGGAATTATTTTGTATTTATATGCTGTGTGTCATTTGATATGTTGTCTGTCCTTGAAAACGGGGGGGTGTTACCCCGAAACGCCGTTGGAAATAAAGGCTGTCTTAATCTTCATTGGAGTACAAGTCTGTCTGAGTGCCGCCCAACACACTGGTATATATATATATATATATATATATATATATATAAAGAGAGAGAAAGAGAGAGAGAAAGAGAGAGAGAGAGAGAGAGAGAGAGAGAGAGAGAGAGAGGAAGATATATAGGTACATCTTTTTCTTTAATGCGGTTACGATTTCCCCGTTGCATTTTGTTCCTGCCTAACGGACTGGCTGCTCCTCTTTTAAATAAACACTGTGGGGGAGATTTAATAGGATGAGAGATTCAGAAAGTGAGAGATTTGGGAAGAAGTCTCCAGGTTTTTTTAAGTGGCAATCATTTACACTGCAAAATCAATCTTGTTTTGCAGTGTAAATGATTGCCGCTTTAAAAAAACTGGAGATTTCTTACCAAATCTCTCACTTTCTGAATATCTCATCCTATTAAATCACACCCTGTATCCTCCAGGTATTGACACGCTAAAATCAAAAGGAGAGGTGCACTCTACAGTAAATGAATCAATTAAAAAAGATTTTATTCAGACACATAAAAAGGTAAAGGCTTAAAAAACACGTACTATACCACAATGTACAGTTTTAGATAGCTGCAGTATCATACAGAATGATAATAAAGTGCACAGCACAATCCTGTATGGATAAATCATATGCTTGCTCTGTCAGTTCCATCCACTTGCTTCTACGCCAGGGCAGGACCCTACATGTTTTGTAACATGGATGATTGATTTCATATCAGGCATTTTGAGATTATTTTCTGGTTATTGCATAGTCAGTAACTGCAAACTTAGTTGCCAATGAAAAGTTCCTGATCTAAGGAGAGCTTCTCAGTCTGAGATGGCATAGGGTTGCTTGGTCTGCAATAGAATAGGTTTCCTGGTTTTCTATAGTTCAGGTGGCTCCGATTTAATCTTCCACACAACAATACAGTATTTATCCTTGCAAACTGGATGGACCAAAATGCACTTTATAGCATTCGTCACTATGTAAAATTAACCTGCTTACAAGGTAATTGCCAACCGGAGTGGTTGGCAAGTACCTTGTAAGCCGGTTAATGTTACCTCTGCTTCTGTCACATATTTGTGCCCTATTGTAGAGCTCTATGATATATGGTAATTAACATAAATAAATGTTAATAAAGCATGATTAGAAAATTCAGAACACAAAGATACATTTATAAATGTAAGACATACATTAATACAATAATACCTCTAAAATAATCAAATATAAAATGTATACTTTAGATTTTTTTGAGTATTTAGACTTTTCACATTAACATTACAGATATAAGATGATATAATGTAGCTTCTGATTTTAAATAAATACAGTATAATGGATCACCAAATACATTTCCATATTACTATATTATATAGCATATAGCTTTGGATTTATGATTATAGATAAGTAGCTTGTGGGAAATTTGACTTAATGCAGCAATAACATCACTAGGCAGTTTAGCTAACACTGAGTGACAAATGTAGGAGTGATATAATTACAGACTATAAATAATCTACCATTAAATACACTTTGAAGACATGTGACATCACTACTGTATGTCAAGATTGCAATGTAGTTATTTTAATCTTTGTTAAAAAAAAAGTTACACTTCAGTTTGTGAAGGTTAAATGTTGTAGACACAGACGTGATTCAGAGATGGCTGCAGATCACGTGCAGCTGCTATTATTCATGGTGATTATCAAGTGTGAACATATGCAAATTCAGGTTATAAGCATTTCTCTTGTGTACTTCTATTTGATGGACTGAACAAACCCTGCAACATCCTCTTTTCTTACTGTTCAACTGAGAAATGCCTTGTGGAAAATCCATCCCTGCTCACGAACCTCTTATTGAGGTTACTTTAGGTCATCTCCCAGTCTCCACCCTTAATCACTAATGGATTGCAACCACTAACTCAAATAATAAAAGTGTTGACTGCAAATGCGGTCACCATTGCACTGTTTTTAATGTGTGTGCAATCAGCATTTCTTCTGAGTTGTGCATGCACAGTTTACAGATTATTACTCCTACTATTCATTGTTGAATGGCTTGCTGTCACGCTGCCGGGGGTGTGTGATGTACACGTCATGGGGGAATCCCCTGTGCCGTGTGTCGGTGTTGGAGATCTGCCAGCCATGCTCCCAATGACTGTAGGCAATGTGCATACTGTACTGTGAGGGGGACATAAACGGGGATCTGGGGAGAGGTTTGTGGGAGAGGTTTGTGTATGCAGAGTGAACGGGGGTTTGGGAATGTAGCAGAACAGTGTCTGGGAAAGTGCATGCGTGAGGGCTACGTGCACAAGGGAACTCAGTCCGTAGCGGGGTTGGTAAGGAAGATGCATTCTCGGGCTGTTTGAACCTGCATGGCTATTTAAGCAGGATGGTATACAGAACACAATGGTATCACAGCACAGCATTAACTTGACAAATGCATTGAATTACATCCAATATTATCAAATAATCTAGAGAAAAAAAATAAAAAAAAATAAAAAAAACATAAAGAGCATATTGGCAGAATCACATGCACACAGCGGTTCCACATAAAAACAAGAACATGCTGGCGAAACGGATCCGTGATCGCACCTGGTAATAACAACTGTATATGCATACTTAGTAGAGTCCAATTGATGCCAGGTTTTCCACATATACATAGAAATTTGCGCATGGTGGTGCCCTTGAGACATAAGCACTTGTTGGCAAATGAAGCAAAGTGGTTATGACCCAGACCACAAGGATAAAACAAAACCACTGAGAAAATATGCACATGGCGGTGCCAAACCATACTTGTCTATAATGCACGTTATGGCTATGTGTGTGTATGGAATAAAAAAATGAGATAAGCACACTAGCATCCTTACAGAAAAGTAATGCTGCATGCTCTCATTGGTGATTCCAGTTGACTTTTGCCAATATGTGTCTGCCTGATTGGTAGCAGGGCACTGGATCAATCCTTTGGCTCTATTAAGGGAAATGGCCGAGTGGGTATATATGTGCACAAAGCAAGAAAATAGTTGCTAATGAAGTACACTCAGGTACTGTCCATGTTAGGTCTAGATAGAGCAGCCCATTTTGAAGTCCTCGTTTAACCCAAGCAAGCGAGTTTAAACGGTAAATCCATTTTAGCTCGCGTTGGAGCAAAAGTCTCTCATGATCACCACCTCTTCGTAGGGGAGATATATGGTCAATCAGATGACACTTAAGTTTTCCTGTGTTGTGATGCTTCTCCAAGTTATGTCTAGCAACAGATAGGTATTTCAGGTCCAGATTTTCGTTTTTGGGCAATAAGCTTTTTTCAATGGATGATCTGTGTTGACTCAGTTGTTCCTTCAATGTTCTTGTCGTTTTGCCCATATAGACAAGTTTACATGGACAGGTGAGAGCATAGACCACATACCTGCTGTTGCAGTCTAATTTATGACAAAGTGTATAATTTTTCTCCATTTGTTGGATTTCTGAACACATCTCCCGTCACAGGAAATTTACAATTGGTGCACCCAGGGCATCTGTAAACACCATTCTTGCAGGACAGCCAGCTCGCCGGGGTAACTGCATTGTGTGAAGGCCAAAACAAAAATTACAGATTATTCGTGGCGCAATGCTGCCTCTAAATCACAATTCCTGAAGTTACACCTTTACTTCAAAACATTCAACTGGAAAAAAAAATTGGAATATAGAAATAAAGGCGCAGTAGATACTCATAACTTTGTTCCAAATGTCCTTTTTTTTGATGGAGTGTGGTCTTTCTCAAAGTTGTTGGTTTCAATCCGTGGTGTGCAGTAAAACAATAAAAATAAACAAATATCAATTTCAAATTTCTGTGTGTTCCTTATTTCATAACTAAGTTTGTTTGTTTAATGCGGGAGTGGTTTGTTTGCATGAAGCGTACAGAAACTCACGTTAGATTGGATAGTATCAAGCTTGTAGCGGTTTCTTTGATACAGTTCTAAGAAGCTCCACTTCCTAATGAGGGTGAAAGTGATCTGCTTTTCCCATCAATTTTTCAAATTGTGAAAGAGTGTCTCCACATGTGCTCAAAAAAAGGAAAGAAACAACTCATGTGTGGTACATAAGTGCAAAATTTGTGTTATTGGTGAGTGAGGAGCTGAGAAAATACATTTAACAGCATACCTCACTTACCCTTTTACAGGCGATAGAAAACATATAAAAGTTTTCTTATTATAAAGAGCGTACCCGCACTCACAGTGTTATCTGTGGTTTTCAAACCTATAAAGGTTTCTTTATATGTTTGAGGATGACTCCATATGATAGTGGTCAATTAGATATTTGGATGCCCTGTGAACTGGTGGCTCCAGTTTTTCAAAGTGCATAAGAGAATAAAAAATAATTCAATGTGTGATTGAGTATATTCAATGAGAGAGATTCCACCAATAGTAAACTACCATTATTGGCGTACCTTACTCACACCTTCAAATTGGGGGACAACGCCCGTAGCGGTTTCTTTGTCCTCCCTGAGTTTACCACAGGTGAAGGGTTTCCCAGACAAAGTTTGTAAGACCAGGTTTGATAAAAAAAATCACACTAATTTTGATCCAAAAAAATATTGCACATGTCCCACACACACTATGAGGACTGTAACAATTCTTAAAAACCAAAAGAATAAAAAAACACCAGTCATGAATAAAAATAGTCCAATACATACATCCAGGAGAAAGGCAAAACACGTTGATCCTGTCAGAGGAGAGTGAACAGCCCCTTTCTCCTGGATGTATGTATTGGACTATTTTTATTCGTGACTTGTATTTTTATTCTTTTAGTTTTTTAAGAATTGTTAAAGTCGAGTTGAGAAAGACCACACTCCATCAAAAAAGAGGACATTTGGCACAATGTTATGAGTATCTACTGAGCCTTTATTTCTATATTCCAATTTTTTTCCAGCATTGTGTGAATGGTCTGTCACCACAAGCATGTCCTTCAAGTTGGGACCCCTCTAGTATGCAAATCTGGGTGGAGCTTTGAGGACAGATTCAAGTGTAGGGTCACTGGCAATCAGGTGCCAGTGTTCCAATATCTTGTTATTAATGAATTTGGTGGCCACAGTGTAAGTACAGCAGTAGTTAAGCCTGTTGGCCTCTTGTATATTTTTTGGTTCTGTTCTGAGTAGATCACTTCTGTTAAGTTTGGAAACTTTCTCCAATGCCGCATCCACATCATGTTTGGCATAGCCCCTCTCCAAGAAACGTAGGCTCATCTGAGTCAGGGCTTCAGGAAGGGCATCAGGATTTGAATTTACACGACAGACCTGGATCATCTGGGAATAGGGTAACCCTTTCTTCAATGCTTGTGGGTGGAAGCTCTGTAGTAAGGTATTCTTGTTGGTTGCTTTCGATTAGATTTTTGTGGTCAGGGTTTGTTCACTTAATGTAATGGTCACATCTAGAAAGCTGATTAATTGATGGCTGTAGTTGCTAGTAAATCTTATGGTTCCTGGTATTGAATTCAGGTAGTTGACAAAGAGTAGCAAATTTTCTGTGGATTACTTTACATGTATTACGCGTCCGCTCGCCACGCTTCGGGTTTGGTGGCTCGCTGTGCTCCCCACACTTTATAGAATCAACTCCACGCCGACGTGGATAGTGGGGGTATGAAAAGGTCGGGAGGACACGTAACCGCGTCCACTCGCCGCACTTCGGGGATAACATGGATAGTGAGGGTGTGCATGGGTGCATTTAAAATGAAATACCATCACATCTCATGGTATGGGTACTTATACAATGAAAAATCACATCGCATCACATTGCATTGCACAGACAAATTGCATGCAATGCAATTTCACTTCGCAGAATAGCCCACTAAGTAAATAGTTAAGTGGGCGCCGTGCTAGGAAACAAGTACCTTTTCTTGCTTTGTGCACATATATACACACTCTCCCATTTCCCTTAATAGAGCCACAGGATTGATCCAGTGCCCTGCTACCAATCTGGCAGACACATATTAGCAAAAGTCAACTGGCATCACCAATGAGAGCATGCAGCATTACTTTTCTGTAAGGATGCTACTGTGCTTACAGTATCTCATTTTTTAATTCCATACACACACATAGCAATAACATGTGCATTATAGACAAGTATGGTTTGGCACCGCCGTGGGCATATTTCCTCAGTGGTTTTGATTCATCCTTGTGGTCTGGGTCATATAAGGCACCGCTGAGTGCATTGCTTCATTTGCCAACAAGTGTTTATGTCTCAAGGGCACCGCCGTGCGCAAATGACTATGTATATGTGTATGTCTTATACCTACATCAATTGGACTCTACTAAGTAGGCATACACAGTTGTTATTACCGAGTGCGATCATAGATCCGTTTTGTCAGCATGTTCTTGTTTTTATGTGGCACCGCTGTGTGCATGTGATTCTGCCAATATGCTCTTCATGAGAGAGAGAGGGAGATGGGCGCTCTGCCTGGGTTGCCGGCTGCTAAGTCTGGTTTGTCCAAACCTGGGATAAACTTTAAAGATACGGGGGTGACTAGCGCTCTGGCTTTAACCTGTAATAAGGAGTGATGTGGTTTGTATGAGGCTGGGTTTATATTGTACCAATGACGATGTGACAAGTAGATGTGATAAAATAAAAATATTTTATTTGCTGATACACATGGGTGTATATACACCATAAAGGGTGTGGGTGGAGGGGGGGAGGGGGGGGTGGGAACAGGGCAAATGGGGCTCTTTGCGGGGGTGCAGAAGGGCAGGTGGTGGCTGCAATAGCCTGAGTCCGGACTGATGGGATAAGGGAACAGAGCACACCCTGCTTCACCTCCTGCGGTGAACGCAGTCCGTGTGTTCTGGGGGGAATGGAGCTTGGAGGATAAGTGCTGCTAGCGAGAACGCTGTGCTGGTCCTGGATGTTTACAAAGTCTTTCACAGTAGGTCAGTGTAAGTTGCCAGGTGTCGCTCGGGGAAAGAGCGTCCTCTGTGGGATCCCTGGCGGTGCACCTAACACTTACCTGGTGCCCGCTGGAGTCTTCAGTACGTCCGTCCCACGTCGCTTCTCTGTTGCCAGACTGTATCCTGCTGGTGTCTGCACAGCCGTGCAGATCACCAGTGTAGAAACCGTGTCACTACCACAGGAACAGAAGCACTTCCGGGTCCCGCTGGCGTGCGTTTACCGGGTGCTTCCAATTCCAGGAGTAACACGGGCTGCACTCCCGGTGGGGAGAAGACTGCTGGATGATACTTGAACGTGTGAGGGTGTTGTCCAACGCGTTTCAACCCCGCTGGGGTCTTTTTCAAGGATGTCTGGGCTGAGTAGAGGCGTCGCTCTATAAAGGGTGTTCATGGGGCACGCCCCTTGGAGGAGGGTGTCCATTGGTCTGTATAGTTGTCAATCATCTGCTCGGTGTCTGTAGCCGGTATTGAATACTTGATCAAAAAAGGAAGGAGTCACATAAGTTTGAAGGGATGATGTGATGCTATTTGGCATTCTGTTAAGATGGCTCCATGAAGTGGTGCATGTCGACATCTCCATTTCTACTTTGATGCCATGGGTGGTTGACATGAGTTGTGTCGACTGTGTCTCCATGACGACACAAATGAGAGTAATTGGATTGGAATGAGGGTATAGTAACAACCCAGAGGGATATGGTGGGGAGAGGAATGAACAACCCATCTCTATGAAATGGCGTTGATGCCCTGGGGTAGTAATGTAAATGTGGACACATCTCGTGTCGGTTACTGGGTATATCTAATAGTGATGCTGATGCATTCAGTTAGGGGTTTATTTGGATACTGCTCCTAGGTTGAATTCTATATTGAGACCTCTGGGCTTGAGTGTCTTAAGCTGGTAAATCCAGAACATCTCTCTTTTGTCCAGAGTGGCTATAAAGTCGCCCCCCCGCCAATTCCTTTTTGGGGCCTCAATTGCTGTAAACTGTAGTCCTCTGGGGTCACAATTGTGTTTGTCTTTAAAATGTGAGGATACACTATGTTGCTCATATCCTCTTTTTATGTTCCTCACATGCTCGTACATTCTGGTGCCTAGTGTTCTCATGGTTCTACCTACATATTCCATATTGCATGGGCATTTGATGAGGTATATGACCCCTGTGGAGTTGCATGTTAAGTGTTCTCTGAACTTAAATGTTTTATTAATGGTGGTTGAGTGCCACGTGGTGTTCGCCTTAGTGCTGATGTCATGCAAATTCTTACACCCTGCACATCTGCCACAATGGAAAAAACCTGTGCTGTTAGTGAGGGTACTCTGGATGGAAGTTGATGGCTTGATGTGGTTTTTGTCAGTTTTTGTTTTAGGTCAGGGGCTTTTCTATATACTATTTTTGGTTTGTCTTGAATGAGTGGTCTGAGGTCTGTGTCTTTTTGCAGGATGTGCCAATGTTTCTTTAAAATTTTCTTGAGGGTGTGTGCTGACTGGTTATATTGGGTAATGAATAGAGTATTGCTGTTGTCTGTGCTCTCAGTTTTGTCTTTTATGGTCAGTGTGTCTATCCAGTCTGTGTTGAGTATCTCTTGTTTTGCAGTTTCGACTAATGTGAGGTTGTATTGTTTTTCTAGAAATTGTTGTTTGAGCTCATTTGAAACTATGGTGTAGTCTGTGGTTTTGGAACAGTTTCTTCTCAGTCTGCGGAACTGACCTTTCGGAATGTTATCCAACCATGGTCTGTGGTGTCCGCTGTTGTACAGTATGTAACTGTTCACATCAACAGATTTTTTGTATGTTTTGGTTTGGATAGTGTTGTGGTCGATGTATATTTCTAGGTCCAAGAATTGTACTGACTGTTTACTGTAGTTAGTGGTGAATTTAAGGTTGTTATTGTTTGTATTGAGTGTTTGTATGAAGTGTATAGAATCCTCTGGACCTCTCCAGATGAAAACTATATCATCAATATATCTCCGCCACAGGATCATATTGTCGCTCCAGCTATGCTCACCCCAGATATGGTCCTCCTCCCATTTCCCCATAAATAGGTTTGCATAGCTGGGCGCCACTTTTGATCCCATGGCGGTCCCGGTGGTCTGTAAATAAAAGGAATTATTGAACCAAAAATAGTTGTGTAGCAGTATGTAGTCAAGTGATTTTATTAAGAATTCTGTGTGTTCTGATGGTAGTGAGGAAACTGTGTCCAGAAAGTGTTTGGTGCTGTCGAGTCCTTGTTTGTGATTGATAATAGTGTAAAGTGAGGTGACGTCGCTAGTGGCTATCCAATAATCTTCCTTCCAGTCTATGTGTTGTAGTGTATTGAGTATGTCTGTTGTGTCTCGGATGTATGATGGTAAGTTTTTCACTATCCCTTGTAGGAAATTATCTGTGTATTGAGCAAGATTGGCAGATAGTGAGTTTATCCCTGAGATGATGGGTCTGCCGGGTGGTTTTATGGGGTTTTTGTGCAATTTAGGTAGGTAGTAAAAAACTGGTATGATGGGGTGTTCTGTTTTGATAAATGTGTACTCTGCCTTGTTGAGAATCCCAGTGCGTCTTCCCTCTGCTAGGAGGGTGTCCAATTCCTTTTTATATGTGGATGTGGGGTCTTGTTTCAATTGTTGGTATGTCCCGGTGTCTCCTAAAATGTTGTGTGATTCCTGTATGTAGTCGGTGGTGTTAAATTGTGATGAAAATATGCTCAATCCTTAATAAAAAGTTTTATTAAAAAAAAAATTACGATACCCCCCCCCCCCCCTTATCAGCTGGTTTTATGGTGATGTGTTTATTTTTCTCTAGTTCTTTGATGGCCTGGGTTTCTTTTTTAGTGAGGTTTGGTGTTGTGATGTGTGATTTCTTTTGGTAAATGCTTTCCAGATCCCTGGCTACCAATGATTCAAAGGTTTTGATGTGATGACTTTTGAGATATGTGGGGTTAAAGTTAGATTTCGGTCGTAAGTTTGTGTGTTGATATTTTTCATTGGTGTTTTGATGGTTCCTGATGATGGGGTTTGAGTTGAAATATTTTTTCAGACATAATTTTCTAGTGAAGGTGTGTAAGTCACAGAAGACGTCAAATTTATTGGGTTTGTTACTGGGTGCAAATTTAAGTCCTTTGGTGAGTACAATCTCTTGGTCTGGGGTCAATGTGGTGTTGCTGAGGTTGTAGATTGGGGTGATGCTGGTGCTGTTGGTTGTGTGTTTATCTGTTGTTTTTTTGTTGTCCTTAGTACCTCCTCTGCAACCTCGTCTAGTTCTATTTGTCGTTTTTTGGTGTTGGTTCTCGTTGTTTTGTGACTGTCTATCTGGCAGGCCAGTCTGCCTGCCTCTGTCTCTAAAAAATGGTCCCCCCATGATGCCTCAGTGGGGGTTTTTGTGGTACCTCCTGGCTCTGTGTTGGTAATGTTTGTGGTGTTGGGGTCTCTGTTGTTAGCTTGGTATTCTCTGAGTGTGGTCACCCAACCTTCATCAAAGGAGAGTTTTGCTAGATTGTCATATTCTAAATCATCTTCTATTTCATGAATAGAGAATGATGTACTGGAAAGGCTGTCGTTGTTACTATAACCTCATTCCAATCCAATTACTCTCATTTGTGTCGTCATGGAGACACAGTCAACACAACTCATGTCAACCAGCCATGGCATTAAAATAGAAATGGAGATGTCGACATGCACCACTTCATGGAGCCAACTTAACAGAATGCCAAATAGCATCACATCATCCCTGCAAACTTATGTGACTCCTTCCTTTTTTGATCAAGTATTCAATACCGGCTACAGACACCGAGCAGATGATTGACAACTATACAGACCAATGGACACCCTCCTCCAAGGGGCGTGCCCCATGAACACCCTTTATAGAGCGACGCCTCTACTCAGCCCAGACATCCTTGAAAAAGACCCCAGCGGGGTTGAAACGCATTGGACGACACCCTCACACGTTCAAGTATCATCCAGCAGTCTCCTCCCCACCGGGAGTGCAGCCCGTGTTACTCCAGGAATTGGAAGCACCCGGTAAACGCACGCCAGCGGGACCCGGAAGTGCTTCTGTTCCTGTGGTAGTGACACGGTTTCTACACTGGTGATCTGCACGGCTGTGCAGACACCAGCAGGATACAGTCCGGCAACAGAGAAGCGACGTGGGACGGACGTACTGAAGACTCCAGCGGGCACCAGGTAAGTGTTAGGTGCACCGTCAGGGATCCCACAGAGGACGCTCTTTCCCCGAGCGACACCTGGCAACTTACACTGACCTACTGTGAAAGACTTTGTAAACATCCAGGACCAGCACAGCGTTCTCGCTAGCAGCACTTATCCTCCAAGCTCCATTCCCCCCAGAACACACGGACTGCGTTCACCGCAGGAGGTGAAGCAGGGTGTGCTCTGTTCCCTTATCCCATCAGTCCGGACTCAGGATATTGCAGCCACCTCCTGCCCTTCTGCACCCCCGCAGAGAGCCCCATTTGCCCTGTTCCCACCCCCCCTCCACCCACACCCTTTATGGTGTATATACACCCATGTGTATCAGCAAATAAAATATTTTTATTTTATCACATCTACTTGTCACATCGTCACTGGTACAATATAAACCCAGCCTCATACAAACCACATCACTCCTTATTACAGGCTAAAGCCAGAGCGCTAGTCACCCCTGTATCTTTAATATGCTCTTCATGTTTTTTCCATTTTTTTCCCCTTTAGATTATTTGATAATATTGGATGCAATTCAATGCATTTGTCAAGTTAATGCCGTGCTGTGATACCATTGTGTTCTGTATACCATCTTGCTTAAATAGCCATGCAGGTTCAAACAGCCTGAGAATGTATCTCCCATAGCAACCCCGCTACGGACCGAGTTCCCTTGTGCACATAGCCCTCACGCATGCACTTTCCCAGACACTGTTCTGCTACATTCCCAAACCCCCATTCACTCTGCATACACAAACCTCTCCCCAGATCTCAGTTTATGTCCCCCTCAGGCATTGGGAGCACGGCTGGCGGCTCTCTAACAAGGACACACAGCACAGGGGATTCCCCCACATCTCACACCCCTGGCAGCGTGACAGCAAGCTGCTGGCAGCACCAAACGGGGTGCTGATTGACGGATTCAGTATTGAATCCCGGCGGTCGGGATCCCGGCGTTCAGAATCCCGACGCCGGAATCCCGACAGCCGAAATGCCGACAAGGGGGGACGTGGATCGCCCCCCCTTGCGGGCTCGCTGCGCTCGCCACGCAGCGGGCCCGGTGCCTCGCTACGCTCGGCACACTAATTTATTCTCCCTCCAGGGGTGTCGTGGACACCCACGGAGGGAGAAAGTGTCGGCATTTTGGCGGTCGGGATTCCGGCGTCGGGATTCTGAACGCCGGGATCCCGACCGCCGGGATGGTAACTGCATCCCTGATTGACAGCTCCCGACTAGCTCCATTTCTAAGGCTATTTAAATGTGCTTTGTGTTAGTCTGCCTCACCCCTGATGAAAACTGGACAGGATTCCAGTTGAAACGGCTGTTGGGTCAGCCAGTGTGTTCCTTATCATGCTGTAACTTCTAATACAATCTTTTTTGCAACTAAACCTGTGAGTGCTGGTCCATTCCTTTCCCTCAAGGAGGTTGGGTAAGTGCTGCTGAATTGTTATTTATGGACCCTGCACCGCCATTTTTTACATTACCAGTAACTGAGTACCATCATGTATAAATATACTATCTATCTATCTATCTATCTATCTATCTATCTATCTATCCTCAATTGTTGGCTGTGTTTTTGACAGCTTACATTTTCTAGCAGGGGGAGGAGAAGGGCTTAGATCATCATGTGAAGCTGAACCACTAGTCATGAGCATAGGCCAGGGACTTAGCCGTTCCTTGCTACTCCATGTCGTAAATGACATATTGGCCAGCTTACGTTTCTCCTCAAACGATTTACATGAATTTTTTTCTTCAAGTTACTGAACTTTGCCATTTTAGATTTTACAGGCCCTCTATGATGACATTGGGCATTGGCAGACAATGTTGCTGGCATTTCATGTTCTATGTCATGACTAGTGGCAGCAGCTTCAGCACTAGGAAGAAGTGTTTTTTGTTTTTTCACTATTTTATCCTCCACATTTTGGTTCTCCATTTTCTTTCTGTATGTCACTGGACTGGAATTATACAGCAATATCACTGGGCAGGACTTATGTAGCAGTATCACTGGACTTTAACGGCGGTATTACTGGACTTATGCAGCAATACCAATGGACTTTAATGTCAGTGCCACTGGACAGGACTTATGCTGCAATATCCCTATACTTTAATGGCAGTATTACTGGACTTTAACGTCAGTGCCACTGAACGGTCTTATGCAGCAATATCACTGGACTGGACTTATGTAGCAGTATCACCGAACTTTAACGAGAGTATTACTGGACTTATGCAGCAGTACCAATAGATTTTGATGTCAGTACCACTGGACTGGACCTATGCAGCAATATCATTAGACCTGACTATACACACAGTATAACTGGACTGGACTATACACACAGTATCATTGGACTGGACTATACAGCACTTTCACTGGACAGGACTATACAGTAGTATCACTGGCACTGGACTGGACTGGACTATACAGCACTTTCACTGGACTAGACTAGTATATATACAGCAGACACTATTACTGGACAAGACAGCACTGTCACTGGACTGGACAGCGGGACGGAGGGCAGGCGAGCGGGCAGGCAGTCAGGCAGGCAGCCAGGACATGCTGCCTCTTCACTCTCCTAGACTCGAGTGAAGATGGCGTCCGGCCACCCCTTTAAAGGGTCTGGATCTCGCAAGATCCTAAGGCGGGATCTTGCAAGGCCCAGAGACCCGCGCTCTGAGTCTGGGCAGGAATTCCCGAACGGGCTCAGATTGGGGGGTGTCCAGAGGTGTCTGGATTCAAATAATCCAAACTCGCACATCCCTAAATGTAATTAGTTAAAGGTTTGTTTTTAGTTATTTTTAATGAAGAATAAATTAGATGTGAGTTTTGATCTTATACAGTACATCTAAAACACTGCAATTTTCTTGCTACAATGATCTGTTGTATGTATTGGACACCTTCCTAACAGGGAAATCAATTTAATGCAGCCGGTAGGTTGCTCCTATGGGCTTTCGAGCCAGACCCATATTTTGAGACATTCTATTTATATGCAAATAACATTCTTACCTTTATAACAACGCAGTGGTTATTTTTTAGCTGAAGCTTGTTGTTCTCTCAAAGGAAAGATTTAAGTACCATGGTCAGAAGAACATTAATGTCCTTTGAGTTTCAGCAATGATTTTTTATTTGTCTGTGCCAAGTTTATCATTCAGAAAATTAAAAGAAATATAAAGTACATAACAATGCACTAGCAATATAAGTCTTGTACATGATAGTACATTTTGCAACCTGATTGTCTAATACAATATCAAATTTGTTGTTTTAGAAAGAATAACTTTGACTATTATTAGTATTACTATCAAGCAAGACTTTATATTTTGAATTAATATAACTGTCCTTAGAAACAATTTTAATCACAGTCAAAAAGATTCAAGTTACACAATAAAGACAAAACTCCAGTGCAAATCTGAAACATTGATTGAAGGTAATGTATATGACATATCAGTGCACAAATAAATATAGAACTCTGTCCTATTGTACAGTACAAACTATAGTCCTGGCAATACTCTAATTTAGTGTGTGCTTGCTATGGAGCCCATGGTCCCAGGAAGCAACCCTGCTGCACTGTTTTTTTATGGGGATTTTGCATCCCTGTGGGGGAGAAACTTGTGCTCGACAACAGCCCTTAACACCCCATGATGGCAGCAGAGCTTCAATACCCGCTACTCACAACCACTCCTCCCACCTCTCCTGAGTGGCAAGCATGCCAGCAAGAGGCAGCAGCACCAAGTTGCACCATGGAACCGCCAGCAGCCTTGGTACCTCCTTGTAGTGCCCCCCCCCCACTCCTGACAGAAGCACCATAAAGCCCCCTGGTGCTAGCAGCATTTGCAGCATTGCTTTGGCCAGCGTAAGACACAATATGTTGAGGCAGTGTTTGGATGTGTGTATAAATGTATGCCTGTACTGTATGTAGTTATATATGAGGGAGGCAGTGTATGTATGTAACGTGAGCCCCCCTTCACCCCTAATCAGTCTGATTGTATGTCATATGTCTATCTACTATCCCCTGTGGTGTTTTGCCCATACATCTATACCCGCCCCATGTCTGTATGTCTATCCATGCCCCCCATCTGCATGCGCCAACATCTGTTTTTCTGTCTTTACCCCTATACGGTGCTCCATCTGTCCATCCATGCCCCCTGTACATCCTGTTCTGTTGTCAGGTAGTGTGTCCTGCCCTCTTCCAATCCCACTCACTTATCCCTGACAGTTTGTCTCCCTCTCTATCTTCCTAACACTCACTGCTTCTATCCATGACACTATCTCTCAATCTCCCTCTCTCATTGATATTGTTTATCTTAGTCCCTGACATTCTCTCTTTATTTCTCTGGTACTGTCTCTCTCTATCTCTGTCCCTGATACTCTCCTTCTCTCTAATGGTCTAAATCTCTATTGCTCAACTCCAGTTATCTTTCCCTTCCTCCCTGACACACTCTCTCACTCCTTCTTGCATCTCTTTCTCTCTCTTACACCTCACCCTCATTCCATGATGCTTTCTCTCTCCCAATCATTGCTTTCTCTAATTCTCCCTAACACCCCCTTCTCTCTCTCCTGTCTTTAACCATTCCTCTTTTTTCATGAAACTCTCTCTCTTCCCCACCCCCTCCATCTCCCTCTCTTTGTCACTTTTCTATCTCTCTCTTATCCCCTGACACCATCTTTGTCTCTCAGCCCCCCCCCCTTCTCTGATGTCCTCCTAACCGGCAGTATAGTGACAACGGTTTGGGGGAAACTTTCAAGATTTTGCTTTCAGGCCCTCAAAGTTCTAGTTATGCCCCTGTTTGGTAGTAAAATAATATGAAAACATTATTTACTATAATGATCTAAAAACAGGATAGTGAGGATTTGTCTGACAGGAAAGTCAGGGTTACACCACATTGGGCCTGATTAAGTGGATGCAGTTTAGAAAATAAATGTATTCTTAGATAAGAAAAGTGGCCATTGGAAAAGGGTTTGCTTCATCTATCGCACAGAAATACACAAGAGCTATGCATAAACTTGCATTTACATATTTTAACACTTGAGAATCCATAAGTAATCGCAAGTGTGCCTGAACTGCGGCCATCTCTGAATAAGGCCCAATGTCTTAACTTCTCTCTCTTTAGACAAAAAAGAGTTATATTGGAAAAAAATAAAATGAGTGAATAATGGTGTTGGATCTATTCTGCTTACGTTACTACAAGTTGAACATTGCCAACAACATAGCAGCACATACTCCTCATTTAACTATCCATGCTGTTACTTATGTTATTTTAACTTAATGTTTGAGTTAAGACAGCTGGCAAAGACAAAATGTTGGTTTGCAGATGCTTTCATTCCAAATAGCTATATATGCAAATAGAATGCATTATCAGCATATTCACCAGTTTCATTGTCAGCTAAGTAAGTTTTAACATTTGCTGTTTTCTTTAACTACTCTAATGTGGGTGATTTACTGTAGCCTATCATTTATTAGTTTTCTAGATTAGAACACTTGCAGAAATATATAAATCCAGCCCTCTATGTCAATATTTCTCAATAAAATAGCGTGACTCCAATAAAATGATGATCACACAACACAATATACTGTAGAGTTAACTCTAACAGGCAGAAGCACACAATTGCATAGCACAGTATATCATTATTGTTAATAAGTAAATAAATATATATTTTTTTACCTACTTTGATTTATGACATGGGCCCTTGAGGAAAATGCCAGAGACGGCATTGAAACGTCGGGGCCACCAACCCATGTCTGACAATTGAACTGTTTATTTGTACTCTTGAAGTATATGTAATATACCACTTTTGAAAGACTCTTTGAGGGCAGCAGCCTTCTGTATCCTATATATATATAGGATACCTGTGCCAGGCTCTCCCTGCCAGGCTTGTCCCCGCTTGTAGTATTCGGCACGCCGCCTACACTGACCGTGAAATAGGCATGGTTCCGTGTCCCTGCGGCATCTGGATGTTGGTAGGAGTTTTTTCCGGGTATCTCAATATTGAAACTTGTGGTAACCAGCCCACAGTGGTTACCTATGTGGTACGAGTCTTTATTGATCTTACGTGCTGTTAGACCTTTTGCGTTTTATTAAATACAGTTTACACTATGGAGTGCTCCTCTGCCTTTTCCTAACATATATATACTTGCTGCAATTAGGCAGAGTCCATGAGCTCATATATGTAGAAATGCATCCAAGCATTTAGGAAGCCAACAACATCTTAATGGAAAAGTCCAAAATGTATTTGTAGTAGAAAAATAGCATACTGTAAGTGCAATCAGACAAACATTAAAAGAATGAAGGGGCATATACTTAGCATATGAAAGACATAAAAAAGCAGTGATACAGTATGCTGATATAGCCAGTTCCCCTCCGGGCAAGCATACATGGCGCCGACAGCTGTTTTGGTGCGAGTCCCGCACCTTCGTCATGGGCAAATGCTAACCATACACATAGGTCTTAAAAGGCCTCAGGACATAATCAATGGAATGCCACTAACCTGCCACGCTGAAAGCGCCCGGGCACGAACCGCACCATTGGCCCGGAAATGCAAGTAAAGCGTCATAGCAGCCAAATAGTTGCCGGACGTCACGTCGGGCTAGGAACGGAAGCATACATATATATAATTGTATCCAATTAGATATTTGTTATCAAAATGAATTACTTAATAATATACTCCAATGTGAATAAAATTAATTGTTGAATAAATATGGTTACAATAAAGTTGAATTTGTAAGTGTCCTTTATCAATTAGATATACCAAAGTATGCATGTACAGCAGGCATGTCCAAACTGTATCCCTCCAGCTG
The DNA here is from genome assembly GCF_055691185.1 of Crinia signifera. Lineage (NCBI taxonomy): Eukaryota > Metazoa > Chordata > Amphibia > Anura > Myobatrachidae > Crinia > Crinia signifera. The sequence goes on along the minus strand of NC_139221.1, from coordinate 146,076,383 downwards.
TTGTGAAACTACATATCCCAGCATGCCTTGCGTTGGTTTTAGCATTCCCTAATAGCAAAACTGTGGCAAGACATGAATTAGATTTGAGTGGGGTTTTACTTCAAAGTGAGATCTATATTGTAGTGTAAAAAGCAGCCAGTATTTTCCCTGCCAAAACAAAACAAACAAAAACTCACCCAAATTTAAATATATCTGCACATGTTACATCTGCTCCACTTGCAGTGCACATGGTTTTGTCCATTTGAGAAGAAATTTGCCTTTGCGAGTGAACCAGAATAATGGCCATTATAAATAAATATGTATGGCTTGTACCTCTATGTATTAATGTAATAACAGAACATGTCATGAAATATAAGGAATGGGATCAAAACAAGAAATCCATATATATTTTTGCTCTAGATAAACCTGTATCTGATCCACAATAATAAAAATATAAAACAAATGATTTTGTTTAGCAGTGCCCTATAAGTGGATATCAGCACTCCAGGTATAGATATTTAATATATTGATAAAAAGGCTAATACTGTACAATATGCAATATATATATGTCATGCATATTAACTATGTAAACTGTTTATGAAAACACTCTTTGCTCCATGATGTCAAGTTTTCTAAAAGTTCAAATATTTAAAAAGTGAGACTATGGCTAAATGTAAAAATGTTGGTACTGAATTCTTGTTAGTTTTTTTGTCAACTTTGAGATGTTTAAAAATTCAGCTAAATTTAGTATTGATTCTGCTGTTGTTTAATTAAGTATTTTAGTGTTCTGCATCTAGAATTCTGGCTTTCCTTGAATAATTTGTTGGTTTCTAAATTCTAAAAGATGTCTTCCAATATTTATTTATTCGACTTCACAGGATTTTCAAGATAAAAACCGCTTGTAGAGAAACGAGATTCTCTACAAGCGTTTTTTATCTTGATAATCCTGTGAAGTCGTATAAACAAATATTGGAAGACATCTCCGGTTTACTTCATTGGATGTGGATCTTGCAAAGTTGTATTTGGACATTTATAATTTCACTATAGGCGCCAAACCACTATTGGGTAAAAATATTGGGCTTTGTTCATTCCCTATCCCTCAGGGAATTTAGTGGTGAGGCTGCCAAAGTAAAATTGTGAAATAGGCTTTATTGAAAGTAAATTGTAAAATAAGCTTTAGCACGAGTTGGAATATTGGGGATACACACACACACATATATATATATATATATATATATATATATATATATATATATAGAGAGAGCGAAGGGATTGGCACTCAGGACCAATGGAGAAATGCCGGGGTGCCTTCCACGTAGGGGTATACAATACTGGTATCCACCGAGGTTCCCTTACAGGTCCCAGAGCAGAAAAAGAGGCGGCACTCAAAACGGACTTTTCAAATCAAGTGAATCTTTGTATTAAGTCATGAATATAAAAAGCAGTTCGACGATGTTTCAAGACCAAAACAACGGTCTTTTCATCAGGTCCATACAATCATTACATCGTGCAAAATGTGGTCACAAAAGTATCTTACCTCTAGGGAGACTATATAGAGATCAATGTGAAGTAGCGTGCATACAGGACGCTAGCAGCCGGTGCACAGGACTTCCGGTCCGGCGGACCTCTCGGAGCCGCCTCCGATGGGGAGTGACCACTCGGCGTCACTATGACAAAGCTGCCAGCGAAAAAAACTGTGAATGAAAAGCGTGAGAAAACAAATGTCAAAACTTAAACCCGTGCAACGTAACAGGCGTGATGAGTGAGCTACTGTTAGAGAGATAAATGAGTGGGCAGAAAAGGAAGTGGAAAAATAAAAATAGACATACAGATATACAAATATACAATATACAAATAACATTAACGAAAAAACGGCTCAAAATGAAATATATTAATTGAATGATAGATGGCAAGTTCCTTATATCTTAAGAAAACGGGTCTAATCAAAACCGCGTTATTATGTGTATATCGCCTGGAGACTATATTTCCATACGGCAATTAAACCACTGATTTGATCACCTAGGTGCTATAGTAGCTATCTGAAGTATAATCAGACCTGAAGTTATCAGGTACCGATAATGAGCCGATAGGGTATGGAATACAAACACTCGGGGTACGTCCTAATCTCCCAGTTATTGGGTATATCAGTAAATTATAGGGCGCATGTAGACTATAACTACAGTGGGAGTCTAGACACCATTAGAAGTGTCTACTCAGTCGACCCGTGTGGTAACCGTAATATAAGTGTTGGCATCAGGCTCAATGTCAGATGTGTCATTTCATCTCGAGCACAACAGCAAATATTTATGCATTTACATATTTAGTCAATATGATAATGAACAATTCAAGATCAATACCATGATAATACAACCATTACAAGAAAATGTTCCAAGTGAATTTTTCGTTAAGTCCTTTTGGGGACAATGTATTTAACAAGTAAATCCATTTGGATTGACACTGTGACAATTTTTTAAGACGGTCACCACCTCTAGGGAGAGGTGGAATATGGTCGATTATTTTGCAGCGCATGCTTGTGAGGGAGTGTCCAAGCTCCCGAAAATGTTTTGCCACCGGTTGTTCCACACACTTGGCATCTTTACCAGCTATGGCGGCCCGGCTCAAAATGAAATATATTAATTGAATGATAGATGGCAAGTTCCTTATATCTTAAGAAAACGGGTCTAATCAAAACCGCGTTATTATGTGTATGTCGCCTGGAGACTATATTTCCATACGGCAAGTAAACCACTGATTTGATCACCTAGGTGCTATAGTAGCTATCTGAAGTATAATCAGACCTGAAGTTATCAGGTACCGATAATGAGCCGATAGGGTATGGAACACAAACACTCGGGGTACGTCCTAATCTCCCAGTTATTGGGTATATCAGTAAATTATAGGGCGCATGTAGACTATAACTACAGTGGGAGTCTAGACACCATTAGAAGTTTCTACTCAGTCGACCCGTGTGGTAACCGTAATGTACACAATATCAACATCCAAGACACCCCAATAAAATTTACATCTACCATGGATGCTTCATCGATTAATTACTTGGATGTAAGGATATCGCTACAGGATAACAAATTTGACACAGCGGTGTTCCATAAAGACACTGACAGGAACACTTTCCTATTAAACTCCAGCTGTCATCCTCCATTATTGAAAAGGGGTCTGCCGCGATCGCAGATGCTGCGCGCAGCCCGAATTTCCAGCAATAAATCCATCCTGGCGGACACTCTGGATGACATGATTAAAAAATTCGTTGATCGTGGTTACCCTCTCAAAAAATTGCTATAGACAAAAGCTGAGGTTTTGCTATTGGCTCGGGATGACCTACTAAAAACCAGCAACAAGAAATCCGTGGGTGATAGAATACCATTCGTTACTAAATATACCCCCACATGTGAGACGCTTTCTGAATCTATTCAAAATTTGTGGCCTATGATAACAAGTGACCCCGCATTGCCTTGTCTCAAGAACAAACAATTAATGCCAGCATATAGGAGGGGGAGGAGTATCAAGGATATGTTGGTGAAGACGAATTTGACGCCCTAAAACCGAGGAACTTTTTTACCCACTAAGATCCGTGGCAGTGTACGATGCCCTTCTTGCACCACTTGCAACTCAATGGAACCGGGTGCTTTTTTTAATTCATTTTTATTTGAGCTTTTTAAAACAACATATACACATATAAACACAACATATACATTAACATCAGACTTGAATGTACTTTTACCATTCACAAACATAACAAACATTACAATACAATATAATTCTTGCATCCAATACCCCATATCAAATTGATACATCTTTCTAACATTTTTTATTCTTAATCCTCCATTTACTTCCGCTGTTTAGTTACCATCCTATACTTTAAACAGCTGCTTTACTTAGATCCATCTCATATTATACCCTCAATCCTGATATTACTATTCTTCCTACTCTTTTCGGGCTTCATTTACCTCTAGTGATTTATTATTTTTCATGAATTTTTAAGTGAGTTTTACCCTCGTGATTCTCCCCCCCCCCCCGCCCTCACATCATTCTAATATGATATACAACTATGGCACTTATTTTAACGCCCAATTTGTGTTTAATCTTTCGTGCTCTTTCTTTCAATCATTTCTATTAGTGCTTTTCCCCTCAATATAGCCTTACCAAGGCCTTACTAAATACACTACGTGTCATCCTACTACTTATATAACCTCATGAAGTACTCATTTACTCATAATCAAATGGGGAATGTGATACCAAAAAGAAAGAAAAAAAAAAAAAAAAGAAAAAAAAAAAAGGAAAATTAAGGAAAAAAGACACAAAGTATACATAACTTCAATTCTCTTCAATTCTCCTTTCCCCTTTATATACCGGGTGCTTATGTAAAAAATCATTACACCGGCAAAAAGTTCCACATACAACATACGTTGACATGCATTATGCCATTCATCATATACACCATTACGTGTCCGTGTGGACTTAAGTATGTCGGCCAAACGACGTGCAATTTACGTATTAGAATGGCCCAACATCGGGCAGCAATCCGGGCCGCCATAGCTGGTAAAGATGCCAAGTGTGTGGAACAACCGGTGGCAAAACATTTTCGGGAGCTTGGACACTCCCTCACAAGCATGCGCTGCAAAATAATCGACCATATTCCACCTCTCCCTAGAGGTGGTGACCGTCTTAAAAAATTGTCACAGTGTGAATCCAAATGGATTTACTTGTTAAATACATTGTCCCCAAAAGGACTTAACAAAAAATTCATTTGGAACATTTTCTTGTAATGGTTGTATTATCATGGTATTGACCTTGAATTGTTCATTATCATATTGACTAAATATGTAAATGCATAAATATTTGCTGTTGTGCTCGAGATGAAATGACACATCTGACATCGAGCCTGATGCCAACACTTATATTACGGTTACCACACGGGTTGACTGAGTAGACACTTCTAATGGTGTCTAGACTCCCACTGTAGTTATAGTCTACATGCGCCCTATAATTTACTGATATACCCAATAACTGGGAGATTAGGACGTACCCCGAGTGTTTGTATTCCATACCCTATCGGCTCATTATCGGTACCTGATAACTTCAGGTCTGATTATACTTCAGATAGCTACTATAGCACCTAGGTGATCAAATCAGTGGTTTAATTGCCGTATGGAAATATAGTCTCCAGGCGATATACACATAATAACGCGGTTTTGATTAGACCCGTTTTCTTAAGATATAAGGAACTTGCCATCTATCAGTCAATTAATATATTTCATTTTGAGCCGTTTTTTCTTTAATGTTATTTGTATATTGTATATTTGTATATCTGTATGTCTATTTTTATTTTTCCACTTCCTTTTCTGCCCACTCATTTATCTCTCTAACAGTAGCTCACTCATCACGCCTGTTACGTTGCACGGGTTTAAGTTTTGACATTTGTTTTCTCACGCTTTTCATTCACAGTTTTTTTCGCTGGCAGCTTTGTCATAGTGACGCCGAGTGGTCACTCCCCATCGGAGGCGGCTCCGAGAGGTCCGCCGGACCGGAAGTCCTGTGCACCGGCTGCTAGCGTCCTGTATGCACGCTACTTCACATTGATCTCTATATAGTCTCCCTAGAGGTAAGATACTTTTGTGACCACATTTTGCACGATGTAATGATTGTATGGACCTGATGAAAAGACCGTTGTTTTGGTCTTGAAACGTCGTCGACCTGCTTTTTATATTCATGACTTAATACAAAGATTCACTTGATTTGAAAAGTCCGTTTTGAGTGCCGCCTCTTTTTCTGCTCTGGGACCTGTAAGGGAACCTCGGTGGATACCAGTATTATATATATATATATATATATATATATATATATATATATATATATAATTTCACCGACAAGGATGGAGATACAGAACTACACACTATCGGCATCAACCTCCAAACTGTAGCAAAAGCAAAGGAGTAAAAACCCAACAACAGTGCTCCGCCAATCGGAAGGCAAACATTGATAGTTCATATGGCCATCTTACCTCGTTTATAAGATTTATTTTCGAGTGCAGCACCATTGCACAATATATATATATATAATTCTGTAAGTGTATATATTTGTTTCAATTCCGCAAATTGCACGTGGCAACACCTATGAACAATAAAGCTAATATTGTAAGTAGCATATTTATAAAAATCTTGATAATGGATGGCAAATGTTTTAATAGAATAATCTGTGTAATTTATAATACATTTACTAATAATCAGTACACACTTTTACATTAATATTAAACCATCACTCATGATCAATCCATGCCTGGACTAATCTGGATGTATATTTAAAACCACATCCAGGAAAAACCACAGAGGACCATATTGTGGTCCTGATATTGGATCACTAGCAAAAGCAAATTCTTGAATAGACAAAACCATGTGCACTGCAGGTGGGGCAGATGTAACATGTGCAGCGAGAGATAGGTGCTTCTGAGATTAACCTTCTGCATAGGAATATTTGCCCTGCAAACATGTGAGTGTCTGCACAGACAATCAGGATACATAGATTTCTTTTTTCTGAGATAGGACTTCTATTTCAGATGGGATGTTGCTATGGGCAACAATATAGATGATATCTAGTATTCTATTATCTTCTAGAAGGTGTTAAATAAATAAGTAGATTGTGATTGGTTGCCCTTAGCAATATTACATGTAAAATAGAACTCCCATTTTAGTAAATAACCCTATAAAGGTTGATCGAGTAACTGAGAAGTAGCTGAGAGGGCAGCAAAGTAATTGCGCTGCAGTGTGTTTACATCATTCTTCCTTAACAGTTAATAGTTTAAGCTGTTAAATCAAATATTTTTGATGGCAGAACTAAATGAACAAAAATAATGTGGGGGTTTTAGCTATACTACTGTATACTGACCTGGTGGTTTTATTACCTTTTCACAGTCATAAGTGATGTATGGAAAATAATTATGCATTATTTAGGAGTCAATAGAAACAAAGACCGGTAGACCAATTTACGGATATTACATATTGAGGTTGACAAAAGACAAAGGATGCTTAGATTTGATTGTACAGTTGAAGTATTGAATCGACTTGCTTGTAAATGGAAAAACACAATGTGAATGTACTGTGCTATTTGAGAGCTCTCCTAATCATTAGAAAATAAATGCAGAACTTAAAAATATAAATAAATGAACACACTCATTTGTCCAATTTTATTTATCTAAACCAATAACAAACTAAACAGGTTTATCACCTCTATAAGGGACAGAACAAGATGAATCCATTTTGAGTTACAGATGGAGCCACAGTTAATGTTTTGTAACTTAGTTATGCTGTGCCATTCTGTGAAGAAAACATTAAATGTAACCTCATTATCTGGTGATAACCAGTTAGATCATCAATATACATTTAGAGTTTCATTAGTTCCCTGACCGGGACCAATGATGTGATTAACACATATTTTCTCATACAGTATATTGCTCTTTATTTCTGTTTATATTCCATATAATATACAATTGTTTGTTGCTGCGAATCTTAATAAACTGTTCTACAAAATGAGAACCTAGTTTCCTATTAATAAAAAATGTTTCTAAAATACTTTTAGAAAAAAGAGTTACTGTATTTACAACCTACTGTAGTATTTACAATGCAAAAGGTTTATACATAAACTTGGTATAAAGGCCTTTGTAACACTGTAAAATGAAGTGGAGAATTAAAAATTACAATTCATTATGTTAAAGAGTAGACATGGCATAGAGTAGAAAACCAAATTACTAAGTTGTTAGTAATTTAAATTCCGTATAAGACATAAAATGAAATGTATTTTTAAAATGATTGAATATTTAAAATGCAGTGATTGTATGTTTTGTATTTGCAGTATACAAGATGTGAAGGCTTCTTACAGAAATTTAAATATAAGGAAAAAAAATCATAAACAGATGATAAATGTTTTATTTTATGGGGAAACCTACAATTATGTCTTACTCTGTATATTTGAAGCCTTGCCCTGCCTGCAGCCACAGATACTGTATAATGCATTTCCTATCACTGGCATGAAGTAATATATCTACTTTTACAAACGTCTTACAGGTTAAGTATCCCTTATCCAAAATACTCCGGACCAGAAGAATTTTGGATAATGGATTATTCCGTATTTCAGAATATTTTTATATTTCAATGATGTATCTTGAGGTATCTTGCATTTTAGTTGTTTAAACACATCAAACACATACAAATATATTTTATTTGTGCATAAAACAATGTTTCAAAACATGAAACAAAGTTGGTGTAAAATCTCAGGTACTGAATTTGAATGCCAGGCAATCACTTTCTTGCAGATATTCAATTCCAGTTACATATCATGTCTTCAGTAGTGCTTTTAGAAAAAAAATTCCACCTTCACAAACACATCTAGACCCTGTCGACCTATTGCTTGTGTTGACCTATTGACCTGGCGACCTAGACCCATGTCGACCTAACGTTAGGTTGTAGACCTAACACTTTTCAACCATCTTTCCGTAGACCAAACGATCCCAACCCTACACAATATATCCTGTAAACAGATAACCTTGTATAAAGCAGCTCATTTCAAACAAATATATACCAGAGATGTATGTTTTGCAAATTGCCTACTCTCACAGGCACACAGATTAAAGATGCATTTACAGTACATCCATTCTACCCATTAAACCGCCTACAGCTTTCTGCAATAGCAATTGTTGCAGCACCAACCAATGTTTCAGGATCAAATTTGGGTCTCTTCATATGCATCTGAAAAGGGGGCTTAGAATTGGGGTATGGGGTAGTGGTCTTATAGCATTCTCCGATATTTATCACTAGGAATTAAATATAATGCCTGTCATGGCAAAAAGCTGCAACTGAATGCACTAGGATGCAAGGAGATTCTTGCCATGCAGGTAAGTAATACAATCCCGGTCAGTGTAAAGTGCCCAAGTTTCCCTGGATTTCATGCACAATTCCTATGAATTAATGCGATTCCCATGATCATGAGAAATCCAATCACATTATCTGTCTAGAATCTCAGTGACCACATCCATGAGCAGCACAATTCCGATTCAGCAGTCTGATTTACAAGCTGTCCTCCTGCTGCTGTCACTTATTAGAGGGAAAGGGGAGGGACTTTAGCCAGTAGAAAAGGAGTGAGCGATGTGCTTTATTCTCTCTACACTAGCTGACTATTTACAGATAGACTATCACTGTGTCTGCAATAAACAGTAGTAGTGGAGAGAAGAGCGACTGAAGGTTATATTTACTAAGTATCTTTTTTGATGTTCTAAAGTAGATATGTTCTCAGCCAATCAGCAGATAGTTTTATGAGTATCTGAATCGTAGCCAATCAGCATTTAACCATTCTGTTGTGCAGGAAATTACATGGGAAATGTAATTTTGGGTAAAGTATTGTGAATACTGTACAGCAGATTAGGTATAGCTGCAAACCTACAGTCTGTAAAATATAATAATAATAATAATAATAATAATAAGGTGAGTCTAGAAATAATTAAACTTTTTCTTGTGGACTACACAAAGAGGATTCTGGATTGTTGCTTAATAGAAGCAAACTGAAATAAAATATTATTTTAGTATCACCTGAATGTATTAACCACTTCAGTGGTATGCCCGGAAATTACGGGCTCAGCTAAACTGCCACAGCAGGCTGTAATGGAAAATATCTGGGCATACCACCAATATGAAGGTGTGTGCCAGTGTTGCCTACAGCTGTGCACCACTGGTGCATCACCTCTCCGGGCACCGACCACAGTAGTAGCTCCCCCTCCCCTTCTGTCGCTCTCCCTTACCCCTCCACTCTGATGATCGTACACCAGGGCTCCCCTGCTGCTGCCCCCGCTGCCGTTAGATTCAGTGAACTGGCGGCAAGCTTGGGGATGTTCGGCGCGACCTCGGGGGGACTTTGGGCGCCTGAGTCCTCCCGAGCTGCCATGAGCATCCCCGAGCTTGCCACATTACCTGCACACTGTTGTGAATGGCAGCTGGGGCAGCGGCAGGGGAGCTCTCCAGTGTATGATGGCCAGAGTGGAGATGAGGAGGAAGGGACAGGAGGGGTGAGTGACGAGGGAGGGGGATGGGAGCACTACGCTCTGTGGTGGGTTTTGCTGGGGCAGGACAAATCTGCCCCGGTAGCTGTGTCCTGCCACAGAAAAACCCACCACAAAGGGGTTAAAGGACTTTTAGAGCAGTTTTTTGGGGAAAAGCTACTCCAATTTCTTTAATACCTATTTTTTAGTAAGCAGATTGTATTTCCCATATTGATAACGGAAAAATGTACTATAAATAAAAGACTTAATTTACTAAAAAGAAAAAGTGAGCCCTGTGATAACAGTGACCGCTTCTGCACTGCTTTCTCTGCCTCAGGCAGGAATGGGGCCTGTGGGATCAGCTATGTGTGTCTGATGGACAAACAAGCTGATAATTGTGTAAAAACATTTTATTTACTTACCTCCTAGAGTTGATAGAAGGCCATATGAGAAAAAAAATCTGCTTTGCGATCAAGTCTGAATTATGCCCCATGTAAGGGCACACTGACAATGATAAAGCTATGACACCTATAGTTTTTGGTAGGGCAATGTAGTTTCATAGAGACATATAGCATAGCATATGGGTAAACTATTTTCAGTGTATGCAATGCAAGTTTAATTGTGGCCCACTTCTAGTCACCTCTACCCCAACCTCTAACACATCAACATCTGCAAAGGGATACTGCCCATTTTGCATCTTATAATGGAGAGGTTAATTTGTTAAGGGCTTTCCAAACATATTCACCCATAGCCAAAGTCAAGATTTTGTATTTCCAAACAATATTATCTCACTCTAGGGGTCGTTAAATTATGGACCTGTAGTGTCTAAGAATTGTGAGGGCATTTTATGTGAAAAATCACTTCAACCAATGTGGGCCTTAAGTAGTTGCTGTTGCAGCTGGACTGTGGGGTACATTTACTAAGACTGCAGTTATATTTCAGATGGAAAGTTACTTTGGGCAACCAATCAGAATCTACTTCTTATTTATTTAGTGCCTTCTAGAAGATAATAGATAGAATAAGATTGGTTGCCATAGCAACTTCCCATCTGAAATAGAACTCCCATCTTAGTCAATTCCCCCCTGCAAATTGATATTCTCAGGTTCCCACCTCATCAATGTGCTAGGTGAATATTATATATATTATGTTCCCCTGCAATTAAAAAAAAATGTAGATTTTGATTAGACAAACTATAAGGTTCAAATACTTATCAGACATTCACAACAGTTTTCATTAGACTTTTTTTTTTGCATTTTTGCATTATGAGTTTAATTTGAATGCAATTTGTAGCATTGTTAGCATTATTGATAACATTTTCTTATTATATTACCAATGAATAAAAAAAAATTGGGTTTCTTTAAATACCAGTATAAAATTCTCTTTTCATTTGTGTTAATTAGGGACATTAATCAGGGACTTCAAAGATTATTGTATAATATGATATGCTGTTTCTTCTGCAACCAAATAATGATCTAGAAGAATTGCGTAACTCTTTAAAATACTTTACAACTGTAATATTTTTGCTACAATATGTCAAGAAGATTAATTAATGAGGGCAATGTAGTTTTATGCTAATAACCTTTGTAACTTTTGATGTCCCAGTCAACTAAAGAAGATGAAAACACAAATGATGTAAATTTAGCTTTTTTGATCTAATATAGGAGGTTTAAATTTTTCTCTAAATTTAATGAACTTGCCAATATCTATTAAGAAATTCACAAAGCTTTATACAGTAAGCATAATTTGTATTGCAAAATATATCATGTTCAAGATAAAGGAAGCACATACTGTCGTTCTAAAAATAGCACATGGGGCTAATTCAGGTTGTTTTGCTTCTGCAGGTTGATTTAGTGTAATCTTACACTGTCTGTCCTTGGCTTGACTATTCCTGGTAAAAAGGGTCCTTGTCATGGTAACAAAGAGGGCCAGGGGCAGTCAGCATTTTTGGTAATGGAAGCATGCCTCCCTTGTTTTCCAGAAGTGGCCAGGCCAAGAGCAGGCTGTGCAACAGGCAGCCTGAGTAAGGTTAGATTTACTCAGGCTCCATTCGCAGAGGGTCACCGCAATCGATGGCGATGCTTCTCTTGAACTGTGATTGTATCGCAGTTTGATGTGATCGCAAATGCAGGCAGAGAGTGGTATTCATCTCCTCCTGCTTTTTTCATTGCTTTAGGATCGCATACAGGAAGTTGCTAGGACCTTTCATATTCAATCTATGCTGGATCAGGACCAATGTCTATTGTATGACACTTTATTTTATTTTCCATCATACTTTATAGTGTTTGATTACAAAAATAGAACCCAAAAAAGTACACAACTGTGTAAAGTAATTATCGATGGTAAAACATTTTACAGCAGTATCGTGTGCTGTAAGTACAATTAAGATACACATAGATACACAAATCTAATATGTAAGACACAACCCCTTTTCAAGAAAGGGGATAACAAGGGAGTGGAAAGGTCAGGATTAAATGATCAACATGGCCATAGACCTTTCTGAGAATTTTCTTGGTTGGCTTAACGAAACAGCGTGGTGCAGTGAAAGGCTGTGTGGTCACAGTAAAGCTGGGCACACAGAGAGCAATATATTGGCTGTTTAATTGAATGGCCAGTATAGTGCAAAGGGTAGATGGGTGTGTACACCTAGTATATCTATGAGCACTGCTGTTATGGCATGATCCCTGTAGTAAACTGTCTGCGGGAGCTGACATCACAGCTTTGTAGGCAAATTCAAAAGCCCACTCAACTGTTATATGAGGACTGACACATCAAGAGACTGATATGTAAATGTATATTCGGTACTCTTTACTTAGTTGGGCGCCCGTCGCGGGCATCGCGGGTACATTTATGTGTTGTCCCCGATTTCCGCGTCCCCTCGCGGGCTTCACAGGTGTCCGTGGTGACGCAGACACCTGTGAAGCCCGCGAGAGGACGCGTCTACCTGTGAAGGTATCCGCGTCCCCTCGCGGGGCTCGCTGCGCTCGCCACGCTTCGGGCTCGGTGGCTCGCTGCGCTCGCCACACTATTCTATTCTCACTCCACGCCCTAGTGGATAGTAGGGCATGAAAAGGTCGGAGGACGCGTACCGCCGCCCCTCGCGGGCTCGCTGCGCTCGCCACGCTTCGGGTTGGCGTGGATCGTGGGGTGGCGTTAAAAATTGGGGGGGACATTTAAGGGTTAATTGTGCCTATTTGGGCTCTGTGGCCCATTTAACATTGATTCCTATGGCCAAATCGGGTCCATTGAGGCATTTAACAGTAAAATCGCGGTCAATCAGCCTTTTTAACATTGTTCCCTATGGGAAAATCGCGGTCATCGCGGGCATCGCGGCCATCCCGATTTACCCGCGATGACCGCGATGACCGCGATGACCGCGATTTTTACCCCCGACGCCCGCGATTTCAATCGTTGGCGCCCATCTAGGTAAAGAGTACCGTATATTCTTGCCCTAATCGGCCATGCTGGTATGTCTGCTGACATTTTGCTCAGGTGTTTACCTAGCTTAAGGGACCTGTCCTGATGGAGACCTGCCATTTTTATAATCAATTGAAGATCAACCTGTGTGCCTGGAAAAGGCTGGATGCTCCACAAATTTCTCAATGTTTGTCCAGTTGTGCCTGGCTATCTACTCCTGAGAACCACTGAAGCTACCAGTGGGGTATATTTGAAAGGAATTCACTTAAAGGGTCAGTATAGTGAAAAAGACAATCTACAAGTCACACATGAACAAAACGATACAGCTGTGAGAAAGACAGGCTGAGTTGAGAGAGACCATATGAGAGGCTTAAAGATAGGCTATTTTAACAGCAGAAAATAAACAGTGCTAAATTAGATAAGCATTTAATAAAAATATAGATTAAGATTTCTGATGCAGCAATGCTCTCATATTTGACCTAAACAAGGCTGAAAAAGCAGGAGAGTCTAACTTCTCTTTAACATCAATAGTTTTTATTAAACAAGTGTCTAATAAAAATTTCAATGGTACAGATCAAATTTTGTTCAGGGATAAGGTAAATGGGGGTGGGAGTACAGAAAAGAGGATAGAAAAAAGGGAACAGGGGAAAGGGTAGGAGTCACAACACCAAAAACAAAAGGATGAATGTTTCCTTTACTGGCGCCTAGGTGTGTGGGAGAGATACAGTACGTCCCTATATATAGAGTGAAGGTCCTGTTCTCCACTAGATTCCCTGAGCTTCCGCAGGCTGGTGGAGTGGCTCTCCATCTGTATAGCTAATGTTGGGTTGGGAAACAAGGAAAGCTTTAAAACATTATTTATTAGATGAAAAACCGCCCTCCAGAAACTGTGGAGAGCAGAACAGGCCCAGAAAATATAGAAACCAGGACCCATCTCTCCACAGTTCCACCAACAAAATATAGAACAAGCAGCCAACATCTATGTGATCTATATGGGTGTTAAATATAGTATGTGCAGTAATTTAACATGCATTTTAACATGCAATAAGATGAAACATAAACATTCTCCCACTGTGAAATCAAAAGGGAAATGGTGGCCTTAAAGTATGTTCTCCTTACAGTCACAAACAAAGACATTTTAATTATATGGAATCTACTGTTTGGCTAGGAAAGGTCTAACTAACCTATTACCTAAGTCAGTAACCTTATAGATGCAGACTGGCACAAAGTTCATCAACACAGTTAAGATCTGTTGAAAGGCCCAGAAAGCCTTTTCAGATGATAGGGGTTTTCAGTCTGCAAGAAGACTCTTTTCCAAAGAGGACCAATCTGTAGTGGTTTGACTTGAGACCACAGAGGGGCCACCGAGGCTCAAGAAGAGGCTCCTAGAAGACGTGTTACAAGTAGTACAATATCCCCCAACAGGAATCCCTCAGTATGTCATATCCAGGTAACTTGCCACCTTGATCTCTTATGATCAATAGTAACCTGTAGGCAGGTTACTGCAGACAGCTGGCTTTTAAAGATTATAATTAAGGGGATGTCTCTACCAATTTCTGCCCCAGAGGTTCACCTGCCCCAGAAAATGAAGACCTTTACTGAATGATGTATTGTTTCAAGCATTAGCCCTGGGCATGATAGAATTAGCAGACATAACTCTGAAAGATTGATACAGTCACCTCTTCCCAGTGGGAAAACATGTTATCTCCTACAGACCTATTTTGAATGTCAAAACCTTAACCACTAACAGAAGAATTTGTTGTGCTAGTTGGTTCTGACTGAATCCTGATAAAATGGGGGTCCCTATTATAGGACAATGACATCAAAATACAAGACAGCAGCATTGACAATCAACTGGACTAACACTTGGGGATTCAGAAATACAAAAAAAGAATCAACCACAATCAAATCCTTATTTTTTTCATCTGAGGTACATATCCATAATCATGTACTTGTACCATCATGTAACAAAGTCATATGTGCATTTGTTTCATCTCCATTAGACTACTGCAATGCCCTCTACCTTGGTCTCCCAAGGACCACTGTTCTGCTTATACAGTAGCTGATATCAAATGCAGTGGTACTTATGAGTTATCCGGGCGTCCGATTTTTAAATCGGGTCGGATCGGGACATCGCATCGCATCGCATGCGACCATCGGATGCGATGCGATGCGATGCGATGACCCGATTTTTCCATAGGAATCAATGTTAAAATGGACTGAGTCCATTTTAACATGGAATTCAATGGGAAAAAGGGTCCTTTTCATACCCCTACTATCCAAGTGGGCATGGAGTTGGATATAAACCTGTGGCGAGCGTAGCGAGCCACCGAGCCCGAAGCGTGGCGAGCGTAGCGAGCCCCGCGAGGGGACACAGAATACCGTCCCCTCGCGGGGCTCGCTCTGCTCGCCACGCTTCGGGCTCGGTGGCTCGCTACGCTCGCCACAGGTTTATATCCAACTCCATGCCCACTTGGATAGTAGGGGTATGAAAAGGACCCCTTTTTCCATAGGAATCATTTTAACATTGATTCCTATGGAAAAATCGGGTCATCGCATCCGATGGTCGCATGCGATGCGATGCGATATCGCATCGCATCGCATCTGATTGTATGCCTTAACTTAAGGCATACAATCAAAAAATCGGCAGCCCGGATAACTCACAAGTACCGCAGTTGCTAGGCCAGAACCAGTGAGCCCCATTCAAGTTACATAAAACCCATTCCCTACTTCCTCCACTCGCTGTCTGTAAGATGATGAATGATCAGTAAGACTTTCAAAGTCCTTCATGACCAGAGCCCAAGGTACCTAAAAAAAAGCATCTGATTCCATACAGCCGTGCTCTGCTAGTGTGATCTGTAGGTTAAGTTCTTTCAGAAGTCACTAGAATCTCTTGTAATTCATCTTGGGGCTCAAGCTTTTAGCAACGTGGCTCTGACTCTATGGAACTCTTTGGAAGACTAAAGTGAGTTAAAATAGGTGGGCTATTCTTACACTCCTGTCTGGACCTGCAGATATTTGTCTTCGGGTCCATCATGTCTACCCCCAGTGTTCCTCCGAAAATGGCCATAGGGATGCTAGACAAAGTGACAACCATTTTGGGAGAGACATATTTATTGGGCACAAGTGTGACAGACTTGTAGTGAAAGCTACCATAGGGAGGGAATCCCTTGACAATGAGCAGGTTCTAAGGTGGAATGAGGAATGTTGGCAGTGGTGTCTCAAACTTTTTGTGTGTGTGTGTGTGTGTGTGTGTGTGTGTGTGTGTGTGGGGAGGGTGCCTATTGTATAGTTATGCCTCTGATGTGTCATCAGCTTTTCTGCTTTATCTTCCACTATCTGAGGATGGATAGTTACCATTATAAAGCTCTTGTGAACCTCTCTTTCCAAGATCATTCCATTTCTGGTTCTGTGGACACTTCTACTATGGCCAAAGGCTTACCACTGCAATCTGTAATTTTGGAATTGCATTAATCTTCCAGCTGTACCTTTGTTAAGCACTTCTTTAAACCTTGTGATTTCTCAGAGGATCAAATTTATTAGAACAATCAAGCAGTAGTCAGCCCACCAGCTGTTGCTAGGTGGCACGCCTCCCAACATGGAAACCATCACCTACATACTTTCTTTGTTCTAGGGAACAGGATTGTAACAGCTCCCACCCAAGGTTTCTCTATCTGGGTGCTAAATTTGGGGTGTGGTATAACTCTTCGACAGTCGGGATCCCGAAATCATTATCCTGACGTCGGGATCCCGACTGCCTGGCCTCAGACAGCGTGGCCAGTGCAACAAAGCCCCTTGCGGGCTCGCTGCGCTAGCCACGCTGCGGGTGCGGTGGCGAGCTATGCTCGCCACCTATACTATTCTCCCTCTATGGGGGTCGTGGACCCCCACGAGGGAAAATAGCCGGCGGCCGTCCTTCGGGAATTTAACAGTCGGGATCCCGACGTCGGGTTAATGACTGTCGGGATCCCGACTGTCGGGACCCCGTCCGGCACCCCTAAATTTGATTCCATATTTTTAGGCACATGAACCATCCATAAGAGACATTACTTGAATTCTCAAGTTATCAGGGCTACCTGTCATTATTCATCATGAATTTCTTAGGGGCAAATTACTAATGGTTTTAAAAAGGAAAAATATACAGTAGAAACCAATCAGATTCTATCTATAATTTTTTAGGATGTAATGTGTAATTACCAACAAGCTATAAAATAGAAATTGTTAAAGGTTACAAACTTTCTAGTACAAATGTATGAACTCTTTATTTTGCTAATATTCTGACACTATTGCACTATTGCATTTTGTACTGTTTGCATGTGTGTGGAGGTGGGGTAAATTGTCTAGTAGCAATCTGAAAGAAAATCTGAGTTTTAGGGCCTTATTCTGGTCGATGCGTAATTTTCCGAATTGTTTCGGATGGCGTTTTTTAGCCATCTGCGCATGTGTGGGCAACGCTATGCGCATGTGCCACGCACGGTCTCCGTACTCATTCTCACTAATACCGTACAGAAAAGTGCACCGCATTCACTCGGGAAATATGGGCGTAATATGGGCGTCATTCGGAAGTGCACAGGGGCGTACTTTCAAAGTGGGCTAAACTGGGCGTAAACATGGGGGTACACGAGGGAGTGCACTAATTCTGGTAGGTGTGCATTCGGACTGAACACCGACTGCAAACGAACCAAAAGGCAGAAAATATGCAGTCTCCATAAGCAAGTATTGCTTTGCGGACACCACTCGGTCATGCGCTAGGCATTCGGAACGCCCAATTAGTACGCCCGCACCTGAACCAATGTCAGCTGAACACAATACAATCCACTCCTCTACTCATTACTCATTAATTACACTATTGTCATTGCTTCAATTGGAAACATTGCAGCTTAAATGGACCATTACAAAACACACAAATCTATGCTGAAAGCACAGCAGCATTTTTTACACACATTTACACTGCAAGCAATGGACAGAACTTGCTATCACTAATATAAATATCCATGTCACTTTTACATTCACCAATAACAGCACACATTTGGGGATCAAATGAAAAATGTATTACAGTTAGGGAAAACATAAAATTTTAAGAGCATGTTATTTGGCCCATGCCAGTTCAGATAATAGTCGTGAGTTTTGCGTTAATACACAGCATCGGTGCGTATGGGCAGGTTCCTGTCCGTTCTGACGCTGTAAGACCGTGCAGACGATGTAAGACCGTGCAGAATATGTGTGTGTCCACCGCACACGCAAGGTTTTGATGTCGTCCGTAAACACGCCCTCTTCGTAAAGTGTGAGTCCGTCCGAATGCGGAGGACCAGTGGGCGTTTCTTCGTACGATGTCCGCACAGATTGGCGTGCGGTCCGCTCCGAAATAATTGGTAAATTTACGCACCAACCAGAATAACCTCCTTAGTTTGAGGTGGGAAGAATAAATGTTTAACATACATTACTGATGTACATGTCACTAAGGAAAACTAACTGTTTTTAAATATTCATATTTAATAGAACTCATTCAATGCAGATCTGTGGCATGAAATATTTGGGACATACCACATGTTCCCAAAATATGTTTCTTGTACAATGCAATGTTCTGAAAAATATCACCTGTCGAAAATATAATATCTTTGTCTTTCTATCAACTGCTGAGCAGAACAAAGTTGCTAAGAGAGTAGGTGACAGATTTAAGCTGATGTGCTGCAGAGAAGCAGTTTTGATTTTTAAGTACACTGGCGCCCTAGGTTTCAATGATATGGAGAAACTGAATAATGTATAAACCCATAACATATTATGTACAGTACATGCTGTCTTTCAACTTAGTCTTAAAGTAATGCTGCTTTCCCACTGCAGAAATGGGTAAAGACCCGGTATTGTTAAATGGGACTTTAAAACGGGTCTGAGCCTGAAACCCCTTTAACACCGCATGTTGTAAATGGTATATTACTGGTTAATTACCATTTTTGTACCTTTCACATTGAACCCATTTTGAAAGGTACAAAAACGGTAATTCACCAGTAATATACCACCTCTCCCCTGGTACCTGTCCTGCCCCCCCCATGTACCTTGCAGCTGGTATCCTCGTCCCATCCCCCCTCCCCTGGTACCTTGCAGCTGGTACCCCCCCCCCCCTCGGGTTCCTTGCAGCTGGTACCCCCATCCCCCACCCTCCCCTGGTACCCCTGCTCTCCCCCCTTCCCTGGTACCTGGCAGCGATCCAGGCAGCATGGTAGGCAGAGTAGGCAGCAGGCATGCCAGGGCTGCTAGGAGGCAGGTCCCTGACTGATGCATGAAAGCATCATGTAGGAAAAGGCTGCAGCTGGTGCACAGACAGTGGGGGCGCTGGGGATCCGGGCAGCGCAGTAGGCAGAGTAGGAAGCGGGTGTTAGGAACAGGGAGATCTCGCCTACCCTAACTCCGTTGTCACCCCCTGGAATTGGCGGATGCGTGCTAAGCTAACCTTCACCAATAATAGCCGCGTTCGTGGGAGCCCGTTAGTCAGGCTCCCACCCCGATGCCACCTGGTCTTACTAGAGACAACGCAGCCGCCAAGGCCGGAGGTAAACAAGGGGAAATCTACCTAAGAAACCAAGGAGGCGAGAACCACCCTGCCCCACAGAGGGGGGTGTCAGTGGATAGCGGACTGGGCTGGGACCCGCGGTGCTAATGCTGTGGGCAGCAGGCCAGACAAAGTACCGTGGCCAAACTGACTGGTATCTCAATACACAAGGTGTACCCCGGTGCTGAGCACACGGTACGCTGACACAATCCAAGATGCTGACGGGTGTAACAATACACAATATGTAGACACAATAAGAACTGCTGCTGGGTGTAACAATACACAATATGCTGACACAATAAGAACTGCTGACGGGTGTAACAATACACAATAAGCTGACACAATAAGAACTGCTGACGGGTGTAACAATACACAATTAGCTGACACAATAAGAACTGCTGACGGGTGTAACAATACACAATAAGCTGACACAATAAGAACTGACAATAAGGGAGGTAAGGAGTGAGAGTCTCCCAACTTATCTGACACCAAGATATCAGCAGGCAGACGCAAGCAAGGTTTTCTGGAGGCAGCCAGGAACAGGGACTGGAAACCAGGAACCACGGGTGAGCAGGAGCCTGGAACCGGAAACACTCAGGACGCCAAATCAGGAGCTATAGCCGGCGTCTGAGTGTCCCAGTGTCCAAGTTTAAATAGCGCGCCAAGCGCTACGCTGACGCTGCGTGCGGCGTCATGCACACCCCTTCCTCCCTGCGGCCGCCAGGCGTCCTCCGTCGCCTTGGCAACCGCTGCGGCAGGGGAGGAAGGGGTTGTACGCCGGCAGCCTGACCGTCTGCCGGAAGCTCCCGGCTGATGACGCGACGGCGTCGCGGTAACCCGGCAACCGCCGGAAGAACAGAGGAGACTGCTGGGCGAGCGGAGGCGCTGCCCGTGCAGCTCCTAACAGTACCCCCCCCTTGAGGAGGGGTCACCGAACCCTTACAACCAGGTTTGAATGGGAAGGTCTTAAAGAACTCTGCTTTGAGCCTGGGTGCATGTAACAATCGCTCAGGCACCCAAGACCTCTCCTCCTCTCCGAACCCCTTCCAATGGACCAAAAATTTCAGTTGACCCCGAACAACCTTGGAGTCCAATATCTGTTCTACTATGAATTCTTTGTGCCCTTGAATGAGGACTGGTTCGCGGTTGGAAGCAGGCCCTGATTGGGAAGCCATCGAGGCTGGTTTAAGAAGAGAGCAATGAAAGACATTATTGATCCGCAGTGCTCTGGGGAGCTGCAACCTAAATGCCACCGGATTGACTTGAGCAGTGATCAAAAATGGACCGATGAACCTGGGCCCTAATTTGGGACATCTCTGGCGAAGCTTAATGTGGCGAGTAGACAACCACACCTTTTGCCCCACTTGGAAAAAACATGGTCTCCTATGTTTGTCAAAAAAATTTTTTGAACGTGCTGAAGATTGCCTCAGGGCCAAATGAACCTTTTGCCACGACTTCCTAAGGAAGGACACTGTGGAGAAGGGCGGCCGAGAGGAATCCCTTGGAACAAAGAAGGAGTTGCACTTGGGATGGAACCCGAAATTACACAAAAAAGGCGAGCTTTTGGAGGCCGCATGATACGAGTTGTTATAAGCAAATTCTGCTAAAGGTACCAGTTCGGCCCAATTGCTCTGACATTTGGAGACGAAACAGCGTAAATATTGCTCCAATGCTTGGTTGACCCTTTCGGTCTGCCCGTTGGACTGTGGGTGATGCCCGGAGGAAAGACTGACCTGTATACCTAAACCGGAACAAAAACTTCTCCAGAACCTGGCCACAAACTGAGATCCCCTGTCAGAAACAATATCCAAGGGAAGGCCATGGAGTCTGAAAATATGCGAGATAAAGAGTTGTGCCAACTCTTTAGCAGTGGGAAGTTTACGCAAGGGAATGAAATGTGCCATTTTGCTAAAGCGGTCGACCGTGACCCAAATGGTGGTAAAACGAGAAGAAGAAGGAAGGTCGACAATGAAGTCCATAGAAATATGGGACCATGGCCTTTCGGGAATGAACAATGGCAGAAGAGTACCCACTGGTGATGACCTGGGAGATTTATGTCGAGCACATACCGGACAAGAAGAGATAAACAGAGCAACATCCTGTTTTATGGTGGGCCACCAAACCGCCCTAGACAAGTGCTCAAGGGTCTTGGTAACGCCAGGGTGTCCAGTGACCCTACTGGAATGAAAATCCTTGAGGACCAAATTTCTGAGGTGTTTGGGAATAAACAGTCTATTATGTGGAGTCCCCTGAGGAGCAGAAGGCTGAGAAGCCAGGACACGGGAGGCCAAGTCCTGAGTCAGACCCGCAAAAATGACAGAAGACGGGACAATGGGCGTATCTTTGAGTCCAGTGCTCTGACAAGTCTGGAAACTACGAGATAAAGCATCAGCTTTGACATTTTTGGGGCCGGGTCTGAACGTAATGATAAATTGAAACCTGGTAAAGAACAATGCCCACCGGGCTTGTCGTGGGTTTAATCGCTTAGCAGATTCGATGTAGGCTAAGTTTTTATGGTCGGTAATCACAGTGATGATGTGTTTGGCCCCTTCTAACCAATGACGCCACTCCTCAAAGGCCCACTTAATGGCCAACAATTCACGATTCCCGACATCATAATTCCTTTCAGCTGAGGAGAACTTACGGGAGAAGAAGGCGCAAGGATGAATCTTCTGATCACGAATGTCCTTCTGAGAAAGGACAGCTCCAGCCCCTACATCCGAGGCGTCAACCTCCACAATAAAAGGAATTCTGGGATCAGGGTGATGTTAGACAGGAGCTGAGCAGAAGGCCTTCTTTAATTGATGAAAGGACTCAACGGCCTGTGGGGACCAAATTTCAGGATTGGCTCCCTTGCGAGTCAATTCCACAATGGGGGCAACAATGTCAGAAAAGGACCGGATGAATCTCCGATAATAATTGGAGAATACTAAGAATCTTTGGATGGCCTTGAGATTGTTAGGAAGAGCCCAGGACATGATGGCTTAAACCTTGCTGGGGTCCATGGAAAAACCCTTGGGAGAGATGACATAACCCAGAAAAGAGACTTGAGCAATTTCGAATTCACACTTTTCGAGTTTGGCATATAATTGATTTTCCCGCAATTTCTGAAGAATCAGGCGGACGTGTTGCCGATGTTCAGAAAGTGACTTAGAAAAAATCAAAATGTCGTCTAAGTAAACCACAGCAAATACTCCCAGGAACGGTCGGAGTACTTCATTGATGAAATCCTGAAAAACTGCAGGAGCGTTGGCCAAGCCGAACGGCATCACAAGATATTCGTAGTGACCTGAATGTGTGTTAAAGGCTGTCTTCCACTCATCTCCCTTTCTAATCCTGATGAGGTTATATGCTCCTCTAAGATCAATCTTGGAAAACACCACCGCTTCCCGGATTTGATCAAACAAAACAGAGATGAGTGGTAACGGATAGGAATTTTTTACAGTAATTTTGTTCAAGGCCCTATAGTCTATGCAGGGACGCAAAGATCCATCTTTCTTTTCAACAAAAAAAAACCCTGCACCTACAGGAGATTTAGAAGGACGGATGAATCCCTTCTCGAGACTCTCTTTTATGTATGAATCCATGGCCTGGGATTCAGGTTCTGAGAGGGCATATAGACGTCCCTTGGGCAATCTGGCATTGGGAACTAAGTCTATAGTACAATCAAAGGGACGGTGAGGGGGCAACGTATCAGCTTCCTTCTTGGAAAACACATCGGCAAAGTCTCTGTAGGGTATGGGTAAAGAAGAAAAAACGGGAAGGACAAGACGAAGAGGAAGAGAGAGACAGTGATCAGAACAGGAAGAGCCCCAACGTACAATTTCTCCTGTGGTCCAGTCGATACTGGGATTGTGCTTCCTAAGCCATGGTAACCCTAGGACGAGTGGCGTGAGCGGACAGTGAAACAACAAAAAAGAAATCTCTTCGGAATGAAGAGCCCCCACCGAAAGCTGGAGAGAAGGGGTGCACGCGGTAACACTGCCGTTGGCGAGTGGCTGACCATCCAGGCCACAAACCGACAACGAATTGACCAGGGAAATGGGTCTGAGCCCCAAAGAACAAACCAACCCCCTGTCAATAAAATTGCCGGCTGCACCGCAATCAACAAAGGCAGTGGTAGCGACAGTGCAGTTATTATAAGTGACAGAAACCTGAATAATGATCGAGTCTAGGGGAGAAAAACAAGATAGGCCCAAGTGAGTTTCCCCAACCCCACCTAGGCCCTGTCTTTTCCCACCTTCAACGGACAGACCACTGCACGGTGACCCTGACCACCACAATACAGACAGAGACCCTTCAGCCTCCTACGATTCTTTTCTGCGGCAGACAAACGTGTGGCCCCAATTTGCATGGGTTCGTCATCGACAACCTCCGAGATCTCCCCCAGTGATGTGGAGGGATATACCCCGGAAACCCTCTCCCTCTGGCGTTCCCGGAACCTCCGATCTACCTTTATGGCTAACTCCATAATTTCATCCAGGGAGGTCGGAGTAGGGTACTGGACCAAAGCATCTTTTAACGTCTCAGATAACCCAATGCGAAATTGGCTATGGAGTGCTGGGTCATTCCAACCAGAATCAATGGCCCACCTCCTGAATTGGGTACAATAAGCCTCTGCGTTACTCTGACCCTGCCGTAGTGCCCTCAGGTTGGCTTCGGCTGAGGCAGCACGGTCTGGGTCGTCGTAAAGCAACCCCATGGCCGAAAAAAAAGCATTCACAGAGGTAAGGGCCTCGGACCCTGCGGGAAGGCCAAACGCCCAGGTCTGGGGGTCTCCTTGTAGCAGGGAGATGACCATTCCCACACGCTGGGATTCCACGCCGGAGGAGGCCGGGCGGAGTTTGAAATAAAGTTTACACGACTCTCTAAAGTTAAAAAACTGGGAACGTTCCCCGGAAAACCGGTCCGGGAGACTCAGCTTGGGTTCGGGGTTTCTAGATGAGGATAAGACCCCTTGTACCCGTTCCTCTTGTGAGTTTACCCGGAGGGTCAATTTCTGAAGCTCTTGAGTAAGAGTATGCATCTGCCCTGCCAGAGCGTGATTAGCAGCCTGCTGGGCCGGATCCATAATGGCTGACTGGAGGTTCAGGTGAAGTACTGGCCGGCTATAATGTTAGGAACAGGGAGATCTCGCCTACCCTAACTCCGTTGTCACCCCCTGGAATTGGCGGATGCGTGCTAAGCTAACCTTCACCAATAATAGCCGCGTTCGTGGGAGCCCGTTAGTCAGGCTCCCACCCCGATGCCACCTGGTCTTACTAGACGCAGCCGCCAAGGCCGGAGGTAAACAAGGGGAAATCTACCTAAGAAACCAAGGAGGCGAGAACCACCCTGCCCCACAGAGGGGGGTGTCAGTGGATAGCGGACTGGGCTGGGACCCGCGGTGCTAATGCTGTGGGCAGCAGGCCAGACAAAGTACCGTGGCCAAACTGACTGGTATCTCAATACACAAGGTGTACCCCGGTGCTGAGCACACGGTACGCTGACACAATCCAAGATGCTGACGGGTGTAACAATACACAATATGTAGACACAATAAGAACTGCTGCTGGGTGTAACAATACACAATATGCTGACACAATAAGAACTGCTGACGGGTGTAACAATACACAATAAGCTGACACAATAAGAACTGCTGACGGGTGTAACAATACACAATTAGCTGACACAATAAGAACTGCTGACGGGTGTAACAATACACAATAAGCTGACACAATAAGAACTGACAATAAGGGAGGTAAGGAGTGAGAGTCTCCCAACTTATCTGACACCAAGATATCAGCAGGCAGACGCAAGCAAGGTTTTCTGGAGGCAGCCAGGAACAGGGACTGGAAACCAGGAACCACGGGTGAGCAGGAGCCTGGAACCGGAAACACTCAGGACGCCAAATCAGGAGCTATAGCCGGCGTCTGAGTGTCCCAGTGTCCAAGTTTAAATAGCGCGCCAAGCGCTACGCTGACGCTGCGTGCGGCGTCATGCACACCCCTTCCTCCCTGCGGCCGCCTGTTTTCCCTCCAGGAAAGGGTCATGCATACTGTAGGTGCTACTTTGGGTTGTTCTGCATAGATGCTTTTGCAGTGATTTCCAGATGTGGATGAAAATGTGCGGAGAAGTGACCCAGTTTGATGAATTTTAATTAATATTGCCATAGCAAGTGATCTAGCAAGATTGCACACTATTGCTGGCATTGAGACCTGGGAATTATAGAAGCACAGCTTGACATCCTAAGTAAGTTAATATGCACACATCCTTGTGCACTGAAATGTATGCAACATATCTTTGTGCTTTATACATGAATCTGTACTGTACATAATGTAGTGAATATCATTAATAAAGCATGTGGAAATGTTATAATAACTGATTCTGATAATGGCTGTCAGGGTTGACATCAGAAATTGTGGGACCTGGGTCTGACAAAATAGTCAGGGCTCCCCTTCCCTTTCTCAAACACCTAGAATGCTTGCTGAGACCTGCATCTGCAGCACTGGCTGCACTACTCTACATCTACATCTACAATGCTTCAAGGGAAATGTGAACTTTGTTTAAGACAAATTATACTTTCAAAACTTCAGTCCTGGGCCCCATTTCAGTCTGGGCCCAGGACTGGAGTCCCCGCTGTCCCCTGTGATGGCTGCCCTGATGACTGTGGTCTCTAATACTAACATATTAGTTGTTTATGCTGTTGAACGTTCACTATACTTTTATTATCTGTCATTTATTTTGATGTATGAAGGAATAATGTCTTGTGTCAATTCCACAATATTCCAAGTAATCAACCAAGTAATATGGTCATCAACATATATATACAAATTGACAGCCCATTTTATTGCACAAATGCTTTTAGTTTGTTCCCCGTTTCTGTGTAATTAGGCTACTCTTGTAACTTATTTTTGTTTTCTAATATGTTGTCCATAATTATCCTGCTCTGAGGTAACAAGCCTTAAAACCAAAACTGGATATCCCTCCACAACTCCAGGAACCCTTAATGGACTTTTACCAAAAGCCAAAAAAAAAAAAAGCCCTCATCAGATAAAACACAACATAGTGATGGGGCTTGAAAATACCTAGGTTAGAAACTTTTGGCAAATATAACTTCTGTCAAGCATTATTCCAAGGTTATTGTTATGGTGATTGTAAAGGTTTGGATAGGAGAGGGGATGGTTTGTTTATTTTCATATCTAATTAGGTTTGCAATTTTTACTTTCTTTACCATTCGCTGTCATTTGTGTTTTTATTGCATGGAACTTTTGGGTTCAACTTCAGTTTAACTGCATATCTGTAATCCATTGTCAGCAGTGGAACTGGGATATATGATTGGCTCGTCAAGGGGTGACTTCTCTTCATGCATGCATTCATGCTTCAGCAGGTGTCAGTCACTGACAGATAGATATCTACAGTACTGTCCATGGATGTTTATGTGTTCACAGACATGTTCTGTGCATGTCAGTGTGAATGCATTCAACATACATTTTCCAAATGTTATAGTTCTCACTCAGTTTAAGTTTCTATGTATGAATACTGCACAATGACATTTACAATCCAGAATGTCAATATGTTATTTTTTAGATTTCTTAATCATTTTTAAACAAAATCATGCTGACTAGGAAGTAAGATTATATTTCTTTAGGTATTAAACTGATACTAACATTTGAAATGGTCTTTACAAAAAATAATTAAATTTCTTAAAATAAATTTCATTGTGTATAATTTAATGCACGATTGTTAACAGAATGTTTCATTGTTGACCTTTCTATATAATTAAATCTCTTGAATTAACATATTGTAATTGGAAAATACTCACAAACGGAGCCAGCTTCTTTTAAACCATATAATACAGTAAAATTTCTTCCAAGAATGTAAAATGTTCGTTTGATGATGTAAAGGCTGTAATTGCCAGATTTTATATTCATCTGTTCTAAATTTTTCATTTTACCCCAAATGTTGAAACCATTCTTCTGAGTATTAAATCTATTTTACTGATATAGTTGTATTATTTCTTAAATAAAGAAAAATCAGTGAAAACAAATATATGTACCGTAAAGTGGTATAAAAACAACATTCTGGCTAAATTACATATAAACAAAAATTCTAAATGATCACTGAGGTATCATATATTTGTCATGAAAAGAATCCTACAATGCCAAGTTTACCACTCAAGATAACATTAAAAAATTACATTTTCCCTATTTAATCTTTGAAATTGTTTGAATGAATTTTTTTTCAAATCATATCATTGTTTTTTTAGTTATAAAGAAAATTAGGTATTTTATATAAAAGCCAGTATATTATTTTGTATGTGTGTCATGACTTCTAATATTACTCTAAAGCTGCATATATAGCAGAAGTCTGTATTATTATTATTATTATTATTATTATTATTATTATTATTAATATTATGATTATTGTTATGAATCATTTGAAGTAAAATACAATATTTCAATTATCAAAGTAAAAAAATGTGTTATACTGTAATTGCTACATAAAAATTGAAGAATCAGTATTAAAGCACATGCTGTATTCATCATTGTATAGACACCAGGGGGGTGGGGAGGGCGGTATTGTATTTATTAAAGGTCAAATTTAGGTTGATTTGTGTTTTTTTGTGTGAAAAAGGCATTGTTCTGCAAATTGCCTAATTACTAAGGGTTAATCTGCAAGCAAATCTGACTTTGTACTTGAGAGTCACATCAATTCCCAACTGGAGCAGTAATGGGGCAAAAAAAAAAATTGTATTATTGCAGAATGCTCCAATGATACCAATGATGCTTCAATTTTTTTTAAATCTCTCCAATTCACACCAAAATCACGGAAAAGTTGAACCTTAATGCATTTAATCAATGGACTGATTTTTTTGGGGACATGTTTACATAGAACAACCTTAAATTTTGCTTAAAACCCATTAAAATCACTAACAAAATTAAAAAAAAAAACTTGCACATCCAATGTACCACTACCAAAAAAGCACAAATACAATCAAATCTAGTAGCCTGGATGCAGACTGTAATTTAATGTTATTTGTACCAGCGGCGTGAAAGGCTTAGAAGAAACAGAATAGAGTAACCAGCAGGTATGGGTACGTTCTTCTGTAAGCAACTGGACCTAAGCGCAATGCCTGATGCTGATGGCTACAGATGTTCTGCTTCAATGAAAACAATGTAATGTATCTGTATGACCTTTGACAAAACATACCTTGATCCAGATACTGCCAGGTCACACGCCTTAGCAGGCCTACACAAACTGCTGGCTGTTCTGCACTTCTTGGCTACTAGTTGCTTTCAGTGAGTCACATGGAGGGTGGTATGGAACCCCCAACCCAACTTCTTACTGGGCCAAATCTTTGCCACAATCAAAACCACCTGCAGATCCTGTATTTGCTTGCCTAGCAAATATATATTTATACATCTAGACCATTTAATCTGTTATAGAGAATGCAAGTGCCTTTTAAAATCTTGGTTGGTGGGCTTGATAGTTTTGGATGGACTTAAGTGTATAGTATTGATAAGATCTGTCACTTAGGGGGTATTTCTGTTGATTTGCAAGGCTGCAAATTTGCAGCCTTGCAAGTCAACCAGACTCAGCCCAGTGAATGCCGGGCCACCTGCCCCCCCTCGCACTGCAGATTTGCCTGGCTGTGAAAGGATAAACATCCATTTGCAGGCTAGGGGGAGCCACCCACATCATTTGATGGTCACCAACCATCGAATGATGTCGAAGGTGCACACAAGTCACTCTCAGGTCACTTAGATTTACGTGCACCCTCGGCAGGAAGTGAGAGGGCAGCTGACATCCGGTGATGCCCCTGCATCACCGGGCAATTTGCATGGGAATGCCCAGCATTCTCATGGGAACTCCATGAAACACTGGGCGTTCCCATTGGGAAATCACCCAGCCCACCGCCGAATGCCCCCCACCTGCAATCATGAGTGCGTGCTCTTGGCGAACATCATTTTTGTCATGGCCACACGCACCCTGCATCTGCACATGCACAGAAATGCATCTGCGCATGTGCAGATGCACACTTTCAGTTCCTCTTGCGAACATACAGGGTATCCAAATGGACCTGAATAAGGTCCTTAGTGTGATTCTGCTGTGAGTTGCATAATCTATGACTAAATCAACCACCTCCATTATTATGCAGCACACACACAGAGCAGGCAGTGGGACTTAGTCAAACTTGAGGAATGGGAAGAGAAATGGAGAATGAGTTTCAATGTTGCTAAATGTAAGGTCATGTCTCTTGAAAAACATAACCAATGTGCTAACTACAAGCTAAATGGGGTAAAATTAGAAAAAAAATGAAAAGGAAAAAGACCTAGAAGTACAAATTGACAATAAGCTTGGGTGCAGTGCTCAGTGCTAAGGAACAGCAAACAAAGCCAATAGGATACTAGCCTGTATAAAAAGAGGAATGGAAACAAGGGACAACACTGTATTTATGTCCCTCTATAAGGCACTGGTTAGGCCTCATCTAGAAATCGGAGTACAATTCTGCCCCACACTACAAAAAAAGACATTGTACAGTTGGAAAAGGTTCAGCAACTAAACTAATTAAAGGGATGGAGTACAAGTGTTAGGAAGAGAGACTAGCCAAACTAGGAATGTTTACGCTTGAAAAAGACATTTAAGAGGTGACATGGATAACATGTTGAAATATATCAGGGGACAATGTAAAGAATTATAAAGCACCCTCTTTACCTTAAGATCAGTGACCAGGACACACGGCATCCACTTAGACTGGAGAAAAGGAAGTTTTGTGTACTCAGAAGGAAGGGGTTCTTTATAGTGAGGGCAGTAAAGGTGCAGAACTCACTGGCAGAGGAGGTGTTGATGGCGGCCACAATAAATACATTTAAGAAAAAGATAGACAAGTACTTCATGGGTAATAATAATCAGGGCTTTAATTAACACCATACAGAATAGTGGACAAAATAAGGCCAACACAACTAAATAGTTAATCCAAATATTGATTCAAAGTGTATAATCCTTGGGCAGGATTGTCTGACCTAAAATGTACTCCTTAATGAGTCTTGTTAGAAAAGTTTGAACCATTACTCAACCATACTTATTATGTTACCACTATGTTACTATGAATAATTTACTTAGCATCAGGTGTAAAGCATGTAGTTCTACCTGAAATGTGTGTTCAATGCTGATGAGCACTTCACTTAGGCCCTGATTCAGGTTGGCTCAGTAAGCAGCGAATGCTCACTGCTTTCCGGGCCATTAGTCGCTGCCTGCTGACCAGCCGAATATCCGCCCCCCTGCTGCTGGGCAAATTTATGTTCAGCCATGCAAATGGATGTGTGCGCTCACTCATCCTTTCGTATGCGGCGCATGGGGCAAAATCATTTGATGGTCGCTGACCATCGGATGATTTTTCCCTTGTGCAAATTATAGTCTTGACTGATTCTTATTTGCTTCATGCAGCTCCGAGAACGGGGCTGGCGCTGACATCATGTGATGTTAGCTGCCCACCCCGTGCAGGCTTCAAAACACCTGCATTCATATGGGGGCAACCAGCATTTTCCTGGGCACACCCACTGTTTTTGTGGGCACACCCAGGAAATGCTGGGTTTCCACATGCAACTGCCCCCGAACCTCCTCCTCTATCCCACCCCCTTTGTTTGAATGCTTTTACGAATAATAGTCGCTGAAGGTGTTCGCACAGCGGCCCTGCACATTCGTATTTTCATGTATACGCATGTGCAGAGAAACACCATTGGCTGGAATACGGAACACGCATTCGGCCCAGCCAACCATCGGTTTTCACTGATATGTCAGTGGTATTACACATTTGTAACCCATACAAAGTACACCAAATCAATTAACATTTAATTTAATGACTTCCGGCTCCGCCCCCACATGCTGAGGTAGTGGGAGACAGGAGCTCCTCCGCCCGGGCACTCCACGCCGCAATTAACGCGGCTCTGAACCGTGTAAAAACCCGCCCGCCACCCTCTCTTACCTCCCTGGACCCCCTGGTGCATGAAACGCCACCTCACCCCGATGCCCAGCGCTGCAAACCGCCCGAAAAGGGACAGGGAAAGGCCGATCCCGGGATCCAAGATGGCGCCGGACGCCGGGACTCGGACGGCTCTCCCTGCTTCCCCGCTCTCCAAACAGAAGGAGACCTTCATCTGCAGCAATCCGGGCTCACCAGACACTGAAAAGGAAGCCCAGCACAGTGAGTACAGCGCTCCTGACACCCCGCTGCCCCCCGCTGACAGCTCCAGTGACATATGGGGATATGGTAGCTGCCATAAGGGCTGCCATAGGTCCCTTATTAAAAGAAGTCACAGCAGACATCAGTGGGCAGATTACACAATTGCAACACAGAATACAAGCCACAGAACAGACTGCTGCAGAAAATTTTAATGACATACTGTAGCTGAACTGAAAGAGGCAGCAAGGCAATCCCAGAAGGAAATAGCCTACCTGCACAATAAAGTTCAAGATTTGGAAAATCGCTCTCGCAGGTGCAACTTGCGCAAAATAGGCCTGCCTGAATCAGTCCACGGTCAAGAACTTTTTGATTTTATAAGAGTGACTCTCCCTGAACTTTTAAAAATTGCTGACAGATGTGAGGACCTCATTATTGAACGAGCCCATAGACTAGGCTCACTTCGGCCACAAGATGGCACCAAACCACGTGCTGTGATATTCAAACCCTTGAATTTCCTGCATAAGGAGCTAATATGGACAGCATCGAGGAAACAAAGGGACATTACTTGGCAGGATCATAAAATCCTGATTTTTCAGGACTTTTCGGCCGAATTGTCTAAAGCACGCAGAGACTTCGCCCCCACATGCGCAAAACTAATCAGGGATGGAGTAAAATTTGCCATGCTTTATCCAGCGAGACTTCGCATATTTAAAGACAACTCATATAAAGACTTCACATCCCATCTGGACGCTGAGGCTTTCCTTACAGACCAAGAAGAAGAATCCAGACCGCACCATACCTGGGCTGATGAAAATTCGTGATGGAATCAATTGGGATAACCCCCATATGCAGCATTATCCCGCAAAGAAAGAGCTCCCTCAACTAAACACCTACCCATTCCGCCCCCTCCTTACGTCCCATGAACCCTCAGATCTACCTGCTCTCTGTATTACCCCTCATCCCCCCCTTAACCTCCCACCCCCCCACCTTCCCTCCCCCTGGTCACATAGCTATTGCAATGAGACGAATAGGTGGGATATACTACTGAGGTGCACTGCCTGAACTGCCTAATCTACCCCCTATACTCTCACCCCCTCCCCATCCACTCCCCCATTACCATCTACACCCTTCCTTCACAACCAAGACGAACAGTCTGACCCGATACCCCAGAAGGAATTCACTTGAGAGATCGACACCCCAGTCAGACACCTGGCTACCAAGAGAGTTCATCAGAGACATCTGAATCTACATCTTCATGTGACACTCTGGGACCCCCCCCCCCAATGTTATCATACCCCCACCCTATTGTCCTATCCTAACATGCTATATTCCCCTCCCCCCCCCTCCCCCCCCCCCTCCTTCCCTGTTACACACGCCTGTGGCGGGCGACAAGTTTGAAAATTATTCATTTGAATGAATACCCTTTAGAGCTAGTTATTGTTTTCCAAGTTGTTTAGCGTGGAGGTTGCGCCTTGGTGGGGGTGCTGCCTTAACGCCCCTCTACCGCGAACCTGAGCCTCCTATGCGAGAAGAGGACGCTCGGTCACCTACTATGGAAGTCTATTTCATAAGGTCTTCCCTCTCCCCCTCCTTCCTCCCCCTGTTCCTTCCCTTCCCCCAGTTATGGTGTAGTTATACTGTCTCCAATTTGAATGCATGTTTGACTAAAAATGTGATACCTATGTTAGGCTTGACCCCATCCACACCCGGCCCCCACAAATGTCTACTTTGACGGTGGGTAGCTGGACTGTGGGTGGGATCAACTCTCCTCAAAAGAGGAAAAGACTACTAATGTACCTTAATAAAATCCATGTCGATGTTATGTGCCTGCAGGAAACCCACCTTACACAACCCGAAACAGCCAAGCTCCGGATGCTCAACTGGCAGGTTCTCTCCTCAGCTTCATACAACTCCAAATCCAGAGGGGTGGTAATCCTGGCGAAAAAACAACTCCCGATCACAGCTGAAACTCTACTCACTGACCCAGAAGGTAGATACACCCTTTGTCGTATTACCATGGCCCAATCCCAATATCACATATTTAATATTTACGCCCCTAACGCCTACTCCAAACAGTTTTTCCTAAATATAATTAAGATCCTGACCCCATACATTCACTTACCAATTATTTTCTGCGGTGACCTAAACCTCATATCTGACCCTGATCTAGATAAACAAATTCCGACTCACAGACCTGTACCTAAACTAGGAGTTCCAGCACTGGCTGAGAGTCTGCAACTGATGGACATCTGGAGGGTGTTTCACCCTACAGAGAGAGACTTTACATGCCTCTCCGCCTCTGCTGGATCCCTATCGCGAATAGATTATATTCTCCTCTCTACCTCCATATTCCCAGCGGTAATTACCTCATTCATTGAACCCATCGCCTTATCCGACCATGCAGTTATATGGCTCAAATTGTGCCTAACCCCGGAAAAGAGGGAAGTCATTACCTGGAGGTGTCCGTCCCATCTTATGGTATCCTCCTCTCTAAAAGAGGTGGTGCATAACGCCTGGGATGATGTTGCCTCTCACAACCAACCCACTGCATCAACCAATCCGGCTCTGTTCTGGCAGGCCTCCAAGGCCACAGTGAGAGGTGCAATCATATACCATACCTCCTTCCAGAAGAAAACTATTGCCCAAGAATTTGCTAAAGCCCAATCAGAATTATCACTTGCATATGTGACATATAAAAACACACCATCACCATGCACCAAAACGGAATATCAAAAAGCTAAATCGACCTTTGAAGGCTTATTCATAAAATCAGAATCCCTACATACCTTTGCTTCTAATGCTCGTTTTTATAAATTTGGCAACAAACCGAGCAAGCTCCTCTCCAACCTCTTAAAAGGTCACCAAGCCCCATCGGTAATACACCCATTAAAACGCCCTGATGGCACTATGACCACCTCCAACAAACAAATTGCCCAAACCTTGACTTCCTTTTATTCCGATTTATACGCGGCCCCCCACCCAGACTCTGACCAAGCCAAACGTTTCTGGGAAGATCTCCATATACCACATCTAACCCCTCACGAGGCTAACTCCCTGTCCAACCCCTTTACTCTTGAGGAAGTTCAAAAATCCATTGCAGGACTACATTCTGGAAAAGCCCCAGGCCCAGACGGCTACACCCCCGACTACTATAAATTATTATCTCCAAAAATATCCCCCATATTAACGGACGTGTTCAACCAAATCATGCTTACCAACAACGCGCCCCCTCATTTTAATCTAGCCACTATCAAAGTCCTCCCGAAAGCAGGCCGTGACCTGACTGACCCGGGTTCCTATAGACCCATATCCCTCCTGGATATTGATTACAAAATTTTAACCAAAATTCTAGCCGAAAGGCTGAAGCTCCTAATGCCTTCACTGATCCACCCAGACCAGACCGGCTTTATATCTGGCCGTAACCCAGCGACAAACATCAGGAAGGTATTATCAGCTCTACACAAGGCCCGGGGACCCATGTCGGACGCCTCTCTAGCCATACTGTCCCTGGACGCGGAGAAGGCGTTCGACATGGTCCTGTGGGACCACCTATTCGACACCTTAAGCAAATTCTCTATCCCTGATAAATTTATCAGCCTGATTCGCGCTCTCTACACTAACTCCTCCTCCCGAATAATGTGCAATGGCTTTCTCTCAGACCCTTTCCCCATATATCGCGGAACCAGACAAGGTTGCCCATTGTCACCCCTACTTTTTGCTTTAGCACTAGAACCCCTTGCCACTGCACTACGCCAAGCCCCCACATTCGGAGGCATTCAAATAGGAAATGTCGACCTACGTATCGCACTATTTGCTGATGACATGCTCCTCTTCTTGCTCACGTCCCCTGAACACTCCCTACCCGAGGCCCTTAAATTAATCCGAAACTTTAGCTCCTTTTCAGGCTACAAAATCAATATAACAAAATCTGAACTTCTAATGTTAAAAGGCCCCCCCCCCCCGCTCTTCCCAGCAGATTCGGACCTATATAAGATTAAACACCAGTCCACACAGATAAAATATCTAGGAATCCAAATTCCAGATCGGCTGGACAAACTATATTCCTGCAACTTCGACCCCCTGATATTACAAATGACGAGCACCATGGAAACATGGGCGAACTTGCCTCTGTCTCTGCTGGGAAGAGCGGAGGTCATCAAATCAATAATAATTCCTAGGCTCCTATACGTCCTCCAAATGATCCCCATGAAAATAACCAACACTGATGTTAAAAAGATCAACTCTAAAATAACAAAATTCTTGTGGAATGGGAAACGAGCCAAAATAGCCTTACACAAACTTCACACCCCCAAACACTTAGGAGGCCTAAACATCCCAGACCTCAAACTTTACTCTAAATCCCTTCTATGTAGATTCGCACTGGGATGGCTAACAGAAACAGGAACCTACTCAGACTATGATCTAGACTGTGCCCTCTTTGCACCCTTCTCTCCAAATGCTCTGCTACACATCCCTAAAACCAAACTACCCAAACAGATATCCCAAAATAAGCTTTTCATTGATATACACTCCGCCTGGTGGTCTACCACAAAAGCCCTAGACTTCTCCCCACTAATCACACCCTGGATGTCCCTATGGGGCAATCCTATGTTCCCACCCAGCCTGGACTGCACAGGCTTTAAACGCTTAATCCACAAAGGGTTAAAAAGCATCTCCCAGGTGTTCGACCCAGGAGGGCACCCCCACACTATCCCTGAGCTACAAAGATTATTCAATCTCCCACACTCCTCGACATTCCCTCTTCTACAACTCAGTCATTACATCCGATCTCTCCCCCCACTTAAACAAGCTGAGCCTGCCACGTTGATAGTATCCGGAGCTGTGGCCAAATTCCAAAAGGGTAAGTTCAAATCCAAACTATTCTATGACCCCATTGTGGCCCTCCCAGAAGCCAAGCACCATAAACAAATAACCGACTCATGGCTGAAAGATAATATTTTATTAACAGATTTAAGTTTGATATTCTCACATCACCAGCAAACGCTGAAGATACTGAAGTCATCCGTGCTTCAGGAAGTCCATATAAAATTTATACATAGAGCATATGTGTCTCAACACCAACGGAGCTTTTACGTAGAGGACGAAGATGGATCATGTTTGAAATGCCGCTCCCCAAAAGCCTCGCTTATTCACAACTTTTGGTCCTGCAGGCACATAACGAGATTTTGGAATAAGGTGGTAACGTATATAAGATGTAACTTTCACTTTGAGGCAACCCTTGACCCCCCATCTCTACTGTTTGCCAATTTTGAAGCATGGCCGATACCCTCCCCCACAAGTAGACTTATACCTATTCTCACCCTCTTGGTCACAGTGGCCAAAAAGGCCGTTCTTAATTCATGGATAACTTCTCACATACCGACAGTGACGGAGGTAGAAACCTTACTCCTTAAATACCTATACTATGACAAATATGACCTCCTGAGAAACTCCTCCCCTACTTCCCATGTAAAGTTCTGTTTGACCTGGGCCCCCTTTATCAACAGTCGCCCTCTAGCTCAGAAAAGAGAAAACTGCAAACTTCTAGAACTACCTGAAGCCGCACTATAACCTCCTCTGTGAGGATAACCCCATGAAGAGTTGGATAAGAGACTAACTAACTACACTCCCCCCTCCCCCCCCCTTTTCTCCCCTCTGTCTTTCCTACCCTCCCCTCAACCTTATAGAGATTGTTCCAATGTTATGTTCATGTTCCACCAGTTCGAAAATAAGATGGAAAAAAGTTAGGACAAGGGCATGATATGCTATACCTCATTGCCACTCTGGAGTAGCATATTACATATGTAACGCCTAGGCCACGGAGAGAGATATGTGAATACCCCCAACATTGTATGTTCAGCTTTTTTAGACAATTGTGGCCCATTGCGTTAATTTAATGTTAAACTCAGACCTGGTGATAGGCTCATCTGTGATGGCCCCACCATGTTCATATGTGAATCTCTAGATGTTTACTTTGTTGTACTACTCATACCTTGTTCTAAATAAACATAATTTAAAAAAAAAAAAAAAACATTTATTTTAATGTACATGAGAAAAGACTTCAACATCATAAAAAATTGTATGCAAACTTAAATCTAATTTACAATAGCTTGCATTTGTTTAACACCACCATATAATGTTATTCAATTTACATTAGCCCCTTTAGTGCTATGCTGCTGGCATAAAGTGCCTTCAGTGGTGCACAATCTGGCAGCACCACCCTCACGGCCTCCCCCATTGCCCCCCCTCATCATCGCTCACCCCACCAACACTCCACCCATCCCCCACCAATCGCCCGGGTGCCCGATCACCTGGGCAACAAAGCGCACGAACACCCAAATGCATGAAAGCACCCAACAGATACAGTAGCAGCAAGGGAGAGGTGGAAGCCTTCAGTAGTGCACCATCAAACAGCCCAACCCGCATGGCCTCACCCATTGCTCCAACTCATCGTAACTCACCCTGCCATGGCTCCCCAACCCCACCCGCTGATTGCCCGAGTGCCTGATCATCAGGGGCAACCAAGCGTATAAACACCCAAATGCGTCCGAATGCCAACAAGCACACTTATAGACACAGTAGCGGCAAGGAAGAAGTGGAAGCCCCAGGGGCGTAGTGGCAGCCCCACAGTGGTGAGTATTTCTGGGGCAGAAAAAACTCACCCTGCGAGGTGTGTCATGCCCCACAGAAACTCATCACTGAAGGGGTTAAAGTGTTTTTTATGTATGTAAATTAAGGGATAATTTTTTGTTGGCTCTTGCTTGAACCAAACAAACAATAATTAAAGCAGGGCCGAAACTAGAATTTTTGGTGCCCCTCCCAACAAAAAAACCTTACAAAAACCATAAAGTTACAATAGCTACCACTTTGAAGCAAGGCAGATGCAACATTAAAAAACCTGGCTTATCACAAAGTGGGCTGCTATGTAAGTTTTTTTTTGTATAGCACCTGCCTTACAGTACCTCAAGGTGTGCTGCTACTGTAAGTTTTTAATACATTAAAAATCTTACAATAGCAGCCCACTAATTCAAATTCACTAGCAATGCAGCCTGCATTCATTTTATACGTTTTACAGTTTTTTAAGTCAGAGTAAGGCCGGAAGGCAGCAAAGAGTAAATTAAATATCTTGTAGACCCAAGACCGGACACCGTGGTGCCCACACGCAGCCAGCATGGCATCTCTCTTGCATTAAAGGTCGACCATCCATGCTGCAGCTCCAAGCTCTCGCCTCTGACCTTTTCTGCACTGTGGCTGTCTGAACCTCAGCCCACCAGCCTCTCCCCCCCTCCACACATCAGACACACAGCATCACTGACAGTCTGGGAGAAAGTTAAGACACGTGGCCAGTGGCGACATATTGGGCCTTGTCATCGGCTGGCTGCTACTGCACCCTGGTTACATGACCCCCTAACCCCCTCATAGTTACAGCCCTAATTAAACATAGGAATGTGACCAGCTGAACAAACAACAAAGAAAGCTTATTTCAGCATTAAGATACATTAATAATACACATAGAAATACTAACAAAAAATATATTAATCTGCAAAAATCACGCCAACATAGCCTTATATGCTTTAAACTTACTATCATTTTATATATTCATATATCATTTTATATATTTTACACAATACTTTGTTTGTAGCTTTGTTTCTGGACACCAGAACAATTTTTTTAAAGACTAAAAAATAAATAAAATTGAAGCAAATTAATGTTAACATGTTTTTTTTTATAGCAATCATAGTAATGTAATTGTGTAGGGGGTAGGGCAGGCTGATGGGTGGCAAGGACTAGTACTACCACCTCTAATATGGTCACCATGCCTTGGTGGCATTGGCGCAGGAGAGGGGTGGGCACTACTAGTGAGCAACTTAAATGCCTCAGTAAGGCGATCAACATTTTGCTGTGCTAACGTTGTCAAATATTCATCTCTCAAAGTAGATTGTTTTGGCTTTCAATAAGATAAAAAACATTTTGTTGGAATATTTGAAGTTGTATGCGCCTCTAAGCTTTTGGATATTACAGCAAAACTCTCAGTCAAATTGGTGTTAAGCTGGCTGACATTTTAATTCACAGTACAAACATTTTCATTTAAAAGCATGAAATTTACATTCATTTGTGAAAGACTACTGTCACATTTTCTCAACGGAGCCTAACAGTGGCAAATGCAGTTTATGTAGTGAAGCCAAGGAGGACAGGTAGTCAACACCTGCTTGTGTTGTTGGCTCCTGTAATTCTGGGCTGGTTGAACTCAGAGTTTGGAAATTTTTGTCATTTCAAGCCTAACACAAAACAGACATCACTAGTAGTAAAGCACTATACAGATTTTGTGTAAAATGCAGATTATTTTCCAAGCCACATTTGCAAACACATAGCATAATAAAAGAATATAAGAAAGTTTGGCATTCACATATCACTCACCCTGCTTTTGTCGGGCATCTGTCTAATGAATATAGAGAGCCTGAATCACTTCTGGGGGAATTATGGTCTGCAGTGGCTTTTCATACTCCAGCCTTTCCTGCTGAAAGGGGTGATCAGCATCACTCTGATTATTCAGTCAGGACTCTGTTGATATCTTCATTTGGTGTTTTATGTTGTTGAAGCACTTTTTGGCCACCTTGACCATGGGCTTCAGTGTACTGGAGCAGTTGATCTCCACGTGATCCGGAGTCACAGAATAGACATCTTACAGCTATATGTCCTATAGGAGTAATGGCAATAGAGATAGTTAGAATGGTACATGACTCCCTTGACCATGGCCACATTCTCCTCATATGTAAAGCACAAATTGCACCCACTCTTTGTCTTAATCACAGTCACAGATACCTCATCATCATCCTCATACGCCTCTTCCTCCCCTACACCAACCACACTCCACCAAAGAATGTCATAATTTATGCAGCTGCACACTTGGTTCTGAGTCTTGAGTCATATAATTCACCTGAGAATTAATATGCAGCAAATGTACTCTCGGTCTCCACA
Organism: Crinia signifera; assembly: GCF_055691185.1. Lineage (NCBI taxonomy): Eukaryota > Metazoa > Chordata > Amphibia > Anura > Myobatrachidae > Crinia > Crinia signifera. The sequence goes on along the minus strand of NC_139221.1, from coordinate 146,035,259 downwards.
AGCACAACAACCCTCTAGGTTAAACCACATGGCTGCTCATTTTTAGAGATAAGTGAAGCTGAAATCTGTTTGGGACATCAATGAATCAGCACTGACACTAGTAAGTACATGCAGTGACTACCTGTCTACTGCACAACTGTTGGAAGCAAATATAATTTTTAACCATCTGCAGCACAGACATTAAACGGTGTGACTCCCTACAAGTCATTTGTTCAATCTGTGCACACGGTACCCCACTATAACTTGGTTCACAAAGGCATCACCACTCCCTGTGTGAGTAGTCATTTGCCTAAAGTGTTTTAAAAATTGGTCTTTTTGTTTGTACAACATGATTTCACCCTACCCCCTTGTGACTTTGCATACATAAATATAAGTAGTGTTACTCCATAAAGTGTGAGTTTTCATTTGTGAAAAAGTTAAACAATTGTAATTATGTTGTATGTACAACTTGTGTGCACTGAGAATTTGTTCACATAGTGGGACTCTGCAATGTCAAAAATAGTTCTTGTTTTTGTACAATTTGTGTGGGTTGCACTTCACTGCATTTTTGTTCATATAAACATAAGGGGTGTGGTATGAGTGGCCGATGGTCAGATTCCCAATGGTCAGTATACCAACATTGGAATCCTGATCCCCACAAGGGAGAATAGCCCCTATTGGTCAGGATCCCAACTGTCGGGCAGTTGAACAGTTGGGATTTTGACATTGGTATACTGATCATTGGGATCCCAACCATTATCCAGTCACCTGGCACCCAACATAAGTGGTGTAACTCCCCACAGTGTGAGATATCATTTGCTAAATAAATTAAGTGTTTTGTTTTTTTAAACATTGTTCTTTTCTTTGTACAACTGTCCTTTCATTAATACGGACATCTATTATAGGTGGTCCAAGGAGCAAAAAATTCATCAAAGGGCACCTGCAATTGAAATGTTTCACAAAGGGCACCTTTCACAAAGTTAAAAATAAGTAGAGGAGTCACCTTAAGCAGCAACAAATCAGTGCCCTCAAAAAATTAAAATCAAGGCTCAAATTGTGTGTGCAAAAGAAGAGAGCCAAGGGATGTCCCCTTTAGATATGTGAGCCTATTTTGCCTAATATCTGCACCATATGCACATTTAGGGAGCAGTATAAAGCCCTTATTCAGATTGACTTGCACTGATACAACTTTGAGAGAGCGTTTTTTGCCTACTGCGCACATGTACCGTACGCTATGTGCATGAGCAAGGGCTGGCCACCACGCTTGCACAGGATGTGGCAAACAGAAATTCCCCTCTAAACACGGCTGGCCAGTGTGGGCACAATGTGGGTGTATTGAAGGGAATGGTTACAAAAGTGGGCAAAACTGGGCGGCAACCTGGGTGTATACGTGGATGGTGACCAAAAGTGCTGGGCGGTGGCCTCGCTTGACTGAGCGAGCGTTCCGGGCCGCTAGACCTCACAAACATTCGGCAAAAAAGTAGGTTTTATGCCTCGCAGCCCAGCCAGCTTTGCTGATCCACATTCGCTTGGACAATCCACACTCACCATAGCGAAAACACTTTTACAATACTAACCTATTCAATGCGCAATTTGCTCTCATTAAACAATTAAGCAACTGCAAGTGACACACACCTTAAACACACATTTTTACACTTGTTTGCATTGTTAGCTGTCATTGGCTTAATTGTTTTTGTGTCCATGTACAGGAAAATTCTTAACTGCTAATGATGTTCCAGTTCTAAATCTACAACCTTATTCAACAAGTGTGCCTGTCATTTTAAGACCACAATACACACAATTTAAAAAAGTTGACATTTGTCAACTCATACGCTTATGCAAACATAACCAGCATGTAAAAATAATAGAAAACCATTACTTCTTTACACTACAAACCTTACCAAATTATGCCTCTGACCCACACTTAATATTAGAAAATGTATGTGTAAACCTCCCTTTGAAACATTACAAATGAAACACATGTTTTTGGGGAAACATAATTTATTTTTTGGTGTTCAGTGTCACGCCTGACATAATGTTAATGTAAAAATAAATAACTAAAAAAATAAACAAAAACTGCAGGAACAGATATGGCATCATCAAAACCATCTGGCCCACAAGCTGGCAGCCAGCATCAAAAACACAAATCCAAGAAATGCCATTTACAGAGAAGGTACTTTCAATCTTGGTACCCTTCGCACGGGAATAGATTGAGTGGGGCCCAAAGAAGATGAGCCCCTCACAAAAGGAGAAAAATAGGGGAGAAACAATGGAGGAACTCAATAAGGTGGCACCACATTAACTTTTGCGGGCTCATTTTTCCATGGTGGGCACCTTAGTTTGGGCTGCGGGTCTTCGGCCAATGTGGTGAGGCCCCCCAAGGCCAGCTGCTGCTGAGGATGGTGGTAGAGCTTCTCTTTTGCCAGCATGGGATGTGGCAGGTGGGATAGCAGCAGGAATGGCTGACAAGTGTGCCCTGTTGGTGCTGATCAGTTCTGCCACAAGGTCATTGTGGTGGATGGCCTGCTGCGCCAAGGTCTAATGCACAGCAGACATCTCACCCAGCTAGTACCCTCTCCTGCCACTCTGCCACTTCTATGCCCTGCTGGTGAATTTGCAACAGTAGCTGCTTTGTCGTTCCCCCCCTTGTCCTTTGTGGCCAACGGATGTTGGGCCACTGCTGCTCTAGCTGTTGGTGGGGATAGTGGAGGCACAACCAGTTCTGTTAATGAAAAAACATTAGTTGCATTTTATATATGCCACACACAGCATTTCATATCACAAAATTTTAGGAAAGACAATAATGGGAAATAGTGTTTTTTAAGTATTTTAAGTGTAGTAATGCATAAGTTAATCACATAATGGGTACAGCACATTAACATTTGTAGACATGGACACATTCTGGGATGACCATCATTTTTTAGCCATAAATTCTTAAAAAAACAAACAAAAAATGAGTGACACATAGATTGGCAGCTACTTAGAAAAGTGGGACATTGTGAACACAAGAAATACACATGTAGTAAGGGTTGATCTTTATTCCAATTGGGGAAGGCAATTAGTTAATTGTAAACAATTAAAAACACTTAAAAAAATAAACTTTGTGTAATTTATAATAGTTTGAGCATTACTTCCATGCGGATTGGTGATTTAGCTTTGACAAACAGCAGAAGAGCCTGTTCGCTCGGTCGTCTGTCCGTTCGTACCCTGGAAGTCCGAGCGGACAATGAAAGATCTTTACGCACATGGTAACGTATGGCCATCATGCACACCACTCCCCTATGTGTGTTGATCCAAATGAATGACTTCAGTGGCCTTATAGGCTTTGCTTCATTCACCGTGTGCATGTGCGTTCCTTTCTCTGGGATCCAAACGAATGTGTATTCCAATGAATGAACCTGAAAAAGGCCCTATGTAAATATGGTACGGGGCAGTACGGATGGTGTAATGGTTAGTATTACTGCCTCACAGCACTGAGGTCATGTGATCGATTCCCACCATGTCCCTAACTGTGTGAAGTTTGTGTATTCTCCCCGTATTTGCGTGGGTTTACTCCGGGTGCTCCGATTTCCTCCCACAATCCAAAAATATAGTGGTAGGTTAATTGGGTTCTAACAAAATTAACCCTAGAATGTCTGTGTCTGCATGTATATGTGGTAGGGAATATAGATTGTAAGCTCCACTGGGGCAGGGACTGGTGTGAATGTTCGAATATTTTCTGTAAAGCGCTGCAGAATATGTGTGCGCTGTATAAGAAATTGTTAATAAGTAAATAAATAAAATATGGTGATAAGGACATAATATAAATCGAGTATGCTAATGTGGAAGTGGAACAGGATTAAGGAAATATTTGGGAACTATCTGATACAAAAGAAGATGTTGATTATGTTTTTGTGTAAGTCGGCCACAAGTGGCCACAGTTTTTGCCCATGAGAAAAAGAGTGTAGGATTTTTTTAGACCAAAATTCAGACAACAATTATGAATGCATCTGCTCCATTTGTGAGGCCAAAATTTGCAGATTAAAGATGTCAACCATCTTGACTAACTTGTCTATTTTTAGTACTTATTCAGTTTATGTTTCATACAGTATGTGTGGTTTATATGCCTTTTTAACAGTATTTACTGTGGAATATTACTACAGTATGTGTTTGTTTTTTCAATTGTATTATATTGTTAAATTATTTGAATGATCCCTATTCTGTACAAATTTATATAGATACATCTGTGTGATGGGGAAACACCACCATACATCGGGCTTATTTGTACTACTTAACATTTATTCTTGTTGTGTTCTCAAATGTTCAAAACTATGTGCACTAAGTAAGATATGCAGAGCAAGTTAGATTTGGGTGGGGTGAGTTCAAACTGAAATCTAAATTGCATTGCAAAAATAAAGCAGATAGTATTCACTGTGCACATAAATGAAAGAGCTCACATAAATCGGGACTAGAGGAGTAAATTCATCCCAGATACCTGGAGACAAGTTTAAATTAAAAAAAAATGTGCGACAATGGTCAGTGGGTCATGGTCAGATCCACACGATTCTGCTCGCTGCAGCATGTATCAGCGTTCACCGGTGGGCCCAATCTCCCAATCTAACAGCAGTGGAGGGTTCACCATTGCATGCTGCAACACATGCTGAGCAATACCAGATAGGCAGGGCTTCTGGGACAGAACCGATTAACTATTCAGGGGCATTGAGTGCACCGCAAAGCTCCATTGGAAGAGCTACGGTCACACTTGGAAACCACTGTAAACCAGCAGGTGCCCCTCTAGTTCTTGGAGTCTGGAGGCAGGAGTCTCTATTGCCTCTGGGAATTACAGTATGTCCCTGCATGGGTCGATTTTTGCATATTTTCTAAGCAATCTGACTAGATTGCTTAGAATATAAGCACACATTGCCCCATAGCGATGGTCACGCACATTGTCATCGCACTCTCAGATATTTAGTGCATGTACTAAATTTCTAGTCACATCCCCAATGCTAGATCACTTAGCATAGATGGCTAAGCACACAATCTCCCTGTGTGTATGTGGCTTGACTCTCACTATACATGCTACATCTGTCCCACCTGCAGTGCACCACAAAGCTCCATTGGAAGAGCTACGGTCACACGTGGATACCACTGTTAACCAGCAGGTGCCCCTTTAGTTCTTGGAGTGGAACAACCTCCCACCACCCATCAGGCTTTCTGATTCCCTTACCTCCTTCAAGCGCTCCCTCAAAACCCACTTTTTTCGACTAGCCTATCCCTCCTCCTAACCACTTTTTATCCTCCTATCCTGCCTCCGTTCCCATCCGTTCCTACTTTCCTATTGTTTTTCGTTCGTCCACCCACCTCCTTTTAGTATGTTAACTCTTATGAGTAAGGTCCTCCTTCCTCACGTACTCACCCTACCTCTTTACCTCACCTGTGCTCCTGTCCTGTTCTTCCCTTCCTCTACTTCATCCTCAGTCTCCTCGACAATTTTGACACCTGCTTCTGAACTGATGCTGATTTTAGTTCTACCAGCTATACCCCTATTTATGCTGTATTTTTCAACACACCCTGTACGTTACCTTGTAATTTGTTTTTTGTTTGCTATGTACGGCGCTGCGGACACTTTGTGGCGCCTTATAAATAAACGTACTACTACTACTACTTGGAGTCTGGAGGCAGGAGTCTCCATTGCCTCTGGAAGTTACAGTATGTCCCTGCAAATTACCATCTGAGAAAGATTTTGCCTTTGCGATCAACTCTGAATCAGGCCCAAAGATTGCAACAGCAATGGCAGTGGCGGGCTTTGTCGGGGGGCAGGGTGCCAGGTGCCCCCAGTGCCAGTAGATTTATGCAGCATTAGGGCCGTGTGTGGCAAGGAAGGATTACCTGGCAGACGGGATGTATCTTCTTCCTGCCTCCCTGGCTGTGTCAAGCAGCGGCTCAGTAATTGCTGTGACCAACCACTTAAGAACCTCCAAGAAGGGGCAGGGCTAATGGGGCTCTGTGAAGGGATGGGGCTTAGCAGGGCTCCATGAGGAGGAGGCGATTAATGAGGCTTCAAGAGGGGGTGGGGATCACACTAAAGCTGAGCTCCAATTAGGGAGCTCTGCATGTAGCCAGCAGATGAGAACAGGCAGTGGGGGTAGCAGTGGAGCAGTGGCACGTTGGTCGCTGGAAGAATGAAGACCAGCAACACACTTCCTGGATGGACTCCAGCTGCTCTGGCTGTGCTATAACTACAGATGTGGCCAGACAGCTCCACTCCCATGAGCTAATCATTATGACCTGACGTCAGGCTGCGCACCACTGTGCAGGGGAGCAAGCTGCTGTCAAGGAAAATCTGCAGAACGGGGGTCCAGTATAAAAAAGCAGGTAATCTTTCTGACTGTGGAGAGAGAGGGAGCTGCAAGGTGGACACAAAGGGGAGGGGGCTGCAAGCTGGATATGAGGGGGGCTGCGAGGTGGACATAAGGGGAGGATTGCAAGGTGGACATGAGGGGGGCTACATGTACATGAGGGTGCTAGAGGGGCTGTGTGCTGCATATGAGGGGGTGTGAGGTGGATATGATGGGGGCTATGAGGTTGACATGAGGAGATGACTGGGTAGTGGACATGAAGGTGGGAGTGTGAGAAGAACATGATGAGGGGACATGAGCATGGTGGATTCAGGGGGCTCAGCTACATTTTGTAGCTGAGGATCGGAGCTTTCCAACGAGCCCAGCCCCGTGTATCTAGCCACCCGGGAACCATAGATATCACCTGGCAAAGCTGGAACTTTTCCCCATAGGATAACATGGGACCCATTAATTCTGAACCCTACCTGGTTTTGACGGCTGCCAGTTTCCCCTATAATCACAGAAGTTCTCATTTGAACCAAAATCGCTGGGCTTTCAATCTGATATCAGGCTGGTCCGTATGGGTCAATTGGTTCTGGAGATATTGTGGGTAAACTGATTTTTTTCATTTTTAAAATGTAATCATGGCTGTTCATGTTCTTTGAGGACAGATTACTCTGACACCAAATGGCCCAAGTTTCACGAGACCAAAATCATTCTAAGCCCACTCAAAAGTTCTTCAATATGATACTGTAAATGTAAATGGGTCATTTGGTTCCGAAGATATAGCCAGTTAAATGAGATAGCCTGTTAAACGGGGGGAAGGGCGTGTTTTCTCTGTACTTTCTCGTACGCAAACGTAGTGAAATCGCATCACATGCCGTTATGGTTTGGCATGCGATGCGATGCGATTTTGACGCTGATAATGGCATTTAATGTACTATAGCATTAAATGACATATAATGTCATTTATTAAGGCCCCCCCACAGTATCGACGTGATCCCAAAGCGTGGCGAGCGGTGGCGGTATGCGCCCGACCGACCTTTTCATACCCCCACTATCCACGTCGGCGTGGAGTTGATTTTATATAGTGTGGCGAGCACAGCGAGCCACCGAGCCCAAAGCGTGGTGAGTGCAGCGGGCCCCGCGAGGGGATGTGTATTATGTGATATGTATTATGCGTTCCCTTGCGGGGCTCGCTGCGCTCGCCACACTATGTAACATCGACTCCACGCCGACGTGGATAGTGGGGGTATGAAAAGGTCGGTCGGACGCGTACCGCCGCCGCTCGCCACGCTTTGGGATGACGTGTATAGTGAAGGGGTGGGGGGCAAAATAAATGAAATTATATGTCATTTTACCATTAAATGGCATTATTCTAGGTTCCATCAAGACCGATATCTCATCGCATCGCATGCCATACAATAATGGCATGCGATGCAATTTTTTTTGCATCCTTTCTTTTTAATGGATTCACTGACACAGAGCAGTGAATACATTAGATTGGAAAATCGCATCACATACCATACAATATGGCATGCAATGCGATGCAATGCGATTTCACTATCGTGAATGCCCTCTACGCAAATGGAGTAGTGGGCGCCATGATAATACACAAGTACCATTTTCTCTCCCGCTCACACCAGTAAATGCTGATGTACATAGGCTGATGTAAAAGGAGCCAAAATGGTAATACATTTTCTGGCGTGAAAGGGGTATTATTTTAAATAGCCGGGACCTGCAGTACTCAGGATACAGCCGGGCAGCCTCCCGCTCTCTGCCTAGCTGTCAATGGCTGTCACTTCTGCCTGGTGGCAGCTGTCCCCCAGTTACCACAAGCATGTATTCCCCCTTAGCAATGAGCATGTAATCCTACATGGCAATGAGCATGGAACCCCTGGCAATGAGCATGGAACCCTTGGCAATGAGCATGTAGGTAAGCAGCACTTATGTAGCATAATTTTTAATATGCATTAAGGTGTAATAGATATTATGATGTGTGACTTAACACGTAATGGAAATTATGGTGTAAATTTTTAATGTCCCTGTTTATGATGCATATTGAGAATTTTGGTTTAATCTCTGCGGCATTATGTGAATTTTGGCTCTATTCGTTAGGTATTATGTTTTGGCTCAATAAGTGTGGCATTATATGAGTTTTGGCTCAGTACGTGGGGCAAAATGTGAATTTTGACACAATTCATGTGGCATTAAGTGAATTTTGGCTCAATCCATTTGGCATCATGTGTAAGGGGCAAGCATAATGGGGTCTAGTAATTTGTTGCATAATGTGTAGAAGTTGTATATGGTTTTGTACACTACACTCAAGGACATGCCCCCTTTTAAATGACCACATCCCTTTTTCTTTGGTGCGTACACAACTACATACTTCACTTTTGTCGCCAAGGTGAGCCTGTGCACTTTAAATGCCAGGGCATATTTTTTTAATCCAATTCCTGCCCTCTCTCTGCTCTCCTCTCTCTCGCCTCTCTCTTTGAATGTATGCTGGCACCACTAACACCCCCTCCCCCTTCCAAACCCTCTCTTATCATGGTGCCCCCCTGTAATTTTCTCCTGGATCTGCCCCTGGACATGAGGGGTGGACTGCCAGGTAGACATGAGAGGGGGCTGCCATGTGAACATGAGGGGGGACTGCCAGGTGGACATGGGAGGGGGGGAGGCTGCCATGTGGACATGACGGGGACTGCAAAGAGAACATGAGGGGGGGACTGTGAGGTGGATACCTGAGTGGGACTGCGGGGTGGACATGAGAGGGGACTGTGAGAAAGACATGAGGGGGTGCACATCAGCAAGCACTCCCTCTTTTATAAAGTATGGGAGGGCACAAATTTATAGTGTGCAGGGTTGCGCCAAACACCCTAACACTGGTCCGGAACAGACAGATATGTGCTCTAGAAGAAAATCCAGGGCCACTTGCTATTGTTTGCCTCCCAGGCAAGTAGCCAGCCAGCCTCTGGGCAATAGCAATTGAACTCATTGCACAGCAACTAAACTGAGAAAGTTTTCCTGTCAATCTTGTGTCCTAATGTAATATTCCACTTTGCAGTGCCCTTATTTATTTAGAAATATGCAACTTCATATCTCTGATTAAATTATTACGTCAGAGGTTGGGAACACAGATGATCTAAAGTAGCCATTAGTAACTCATGTATGCATGCCAGAGGGCATATGATTATGCATGTAAAACATTCTATATAAAAATATCTAAACTTAATCTAGTAAATCAAATGAAACAAGACAACACAGACACAAAAAATATTATTTTGCCATTCTGTGCAGATCATCAAACCTCTGGTATTTTCCTTTGGAATGTTAAAAAATAAACAAAGACCACATTTATTATCCTAACCGAGGTGTTTTATACTTTTGTCCCTTGACAAAGAAAAATACAGTATGTTAATTTAGAATACAGTATTGTCCTAAATATTGTACTTGCTTCTGAACACCTCATGTCAGTTCTCACTAATAAAGTAATCAAGATTAATGGATTCATTTACCAGATGGTTACAATGTTATTAAAATGCAAATTGATGTTTTGTGTTAATTGTTCAATATTGTATTCAGTCAATCGTTTTTTATGCACTTGTAACAGGCTTGGAAATCATTTGAAAACACAAAAGGAAAACAAAAGGTTTAATTATATCTACTGTATGTATACTAGTTTATGGGTCTTAAAGTACTGTATATGTTGTTATTCTTTTACCATTGATTCTTTATATTTACTTATGTCAGGGTTGCCGACCCTCCCGGAATTACCGGGAGTCTCCCGAAAATCGGGTCCCCCTCCCGGCCCCCCGGAAGGGTGGACAACCCTCCCGGATTCAGGGGGGACCCCCGCTGCGCCCACGATTGCGGCATTTAAATGCCGCAATCCGCGGGTCTCAGAGGAGGGGGCGGAGCTAAAATGACAAAATTGCGTCATTTTAGCCCCGCCCCCTCCACGGAGATCCGTGAATGCAACTGTTTACCACAATGGGGGCGGGGCTTAGTGACGTCGCGCTCAAGCCCCGCCCCCCAAACAGCTGCTGAAACTCTCCTCTCCGGGCTTCTCCCGGAGAGGAGAATATTAAAGTCGGCAACCCTTATTTATGTCAATCCACACAGCAGCATGTTGTCTTTATTTCAGATTGTATTTAATAATGAGCAATTTTTAATTTATGATATTAAGATGAGAGTGTACTGTGTTCTTTTATTAACTGCAAACATAAGACTACAGTATGGGCCAGATTCTCTAAGCCTCAAAAGTGATAAAATTATAGTTAGCCAGCCAATCAGCTCCTACCTGCCATGTCACAGGCTGGGTTTAAAAAATGTCAGGCAGGAGCTGATTGGCTGGCTGTTTATCACTCTCCATTTTATCACTTTTGAAGCTTAGAGAATCTGGCCCTATGTTTGAAAAAACAAAAAGACTGCATTTTGGGCATAATTCATGTTTGTACACAACTGCATTGGCAATTGTGATTTTTTTTTTTAGGCTACATAGTTGCTTATGTTAGCAAATGAAGCTACCAACTAGAATAGAAAAGAGATGCCCACTGTGTAGCCCTTGAAAACTCTTTTACATTTGCATACACATTCACCTCATGTATAAAATAATGAGGGACATGGGGTCTACGGGTTGTTCTACGGATATGCCAACTGGACACAGCAATAGCGCCATGTTTTTACATGTGCAAGCTCTCAGCTGATGGCAGGTACAGGTCCTGAAAATGACTATGAAATGCCTAAATTTTTTAAACCACTCTCCAAAATCGCCCTGTTTCCATGTTTAAATGGTCACTTCCTGTCAATCATTTACATAGAATCCTCATTGTGAGCGTAATGGTTTTGGCACCTTGGCACATGCACATTATGATTGCAACACATGTGCATACTGCTGATAATTTCTCACTTGCATACAAACATGAATTAGTCCCTTTAACACATACACTATTTTATTTGTATAGGTTATAATGCACAAAATTAACCAAAAAGGAGTCGCACAATATTGTATATACAGTAGATTCTGGGGAAAATGAACATTAGAAGGGATGAAAATGTAGCTTCAGTACAGTATATTTGTCATTGTGTTAGTTTTTTATTGCTCTTACTGATGCCAACTTCATTCATGTTTCAGATTCCTGAATCTGGAATTGATCCCAAGAATTAATTTCATCCTGCTGCTGTACATGAACTTGCTTCATGTTCTGAACTTTGCTTCCTTATTGTCTCTTCTGATACCAATCTTTGCTTCTCTATTTTCTTTACTTTGATGAAATGGAGTCTATTTTTTATTGCACTAATGTCAATCCCAGTATACCAGCTAATGGTATCCTTCCATCTAGTAATCAGGTCAAAATAACATCTTCAAAAAATCTGCCAGAACTATGAAAGGACCGACAGTTTTATCATTATCATATCATTTATCATTATGGCAAATTCTACAAATTAGCCAATCCCAGCATCCTAAAGTGCAGACTGCCTTGTACACTCCTGTTTAAGCAATTATGCATCACATTTGTAGACAAAAGTGGCCTTTTTGCTGAACCTTATACAGAGATAAATGTACAGAGGTAAAGTAGAAGTAATCAGCTCCTAACTGCCATGTTACAGCCTGCTGGGGCATTTATTGGGATAGAAAACAGTTCAGGAAATTTATGGAAGCAGCCCTATTGGAGGCGAGATCTGTTGAGAGGGTGGGGTTTGTTAAGAGTGTTTTGGACCCCTCTTCATAGGGCCTGATTCGGAATTGAATGCATTTGAAGTCTTCCTTGCATCTTCTGCTGTAGTTTAAATAGCAACTTTAGCTTAATGTAGCTAATGTGTCTACAGATGCTGCGTCCATGCTATATGTTTCTTTCAATGCCATATTTATTTGCTCCATTGGCCCTTTTACCAGCTCTAAGCTAGGTGCACATCATTTATGTGAGTATTGCCTCCAATGTGAGCAAGTAAGCATCTCTATATACTGTACAGCCACTTTCAGAAACATGCCAATACTAGGTTACATCTACATCTGATTAGTCAACCCCCTGTAACCACCTAGGGATGCCCAGCACATTGCTAGCACACTTCTTCATCCATGGTCTGAATCACAAACGGCTACTCTAAATTAACACCGAACACCGTCAGGACACATGAACAGTACAATTCAGATGCATGCACAAATGAAAAACTTTGCACAAGGAAAAAACATTGTCCCCCACAGGAATAACAACAAGTACATCAGCCACAATAGGTAAAGCAGATTGCTCCTAAACAGGACAACAAAGGAGGTAAAATATTGCATGAAAAAATAAGCTAGTGTGACAAGGATCACAAACATGGGGACTCAGATGAAGACGTTGTTGTTTATTTGGAACAGCAGGTCACGGCATAACAGGTTTAATCCATACACAGTCAGTATTACAGGCAATAGCATAGCAGACATTTGAAAGGCTCCAATGGTCCCTACAATAACCCACACACACCCAGCCTATCACATAAACAGCTATTCCACCATCAAGAGCAAGGTGACTCTGCCCTGGAAACCCTTACAGTATATCAGGAAATCCTAGGTGCTGCTGATTACCCACCTAGGATTCTGCTGCTGCTTCCAAAACCTGGTCTGGATCCTCCACATCACCCTCATGTGGGCAAATACTTTTTGGAAAGACCCTTCCACGTCTCCAGACATGAGTGAAGGTCACATGTGATGCTCGCATTACAACCCCAAAATCTTCTATTGTTCACAGTCATATCAACAAGCGGTCAGTGAACCTTCATGGAACATTCCCATATTTCCAATTCCACCTAGATCAGATTCTTTGTGATTCTTTTGATACATTCAAAGAAGTGCATTGGGACTGCATAATACGACAATAAATCCACTTTGGCCATCATATTCCCAAAATGCATTAACATTATATATTTCTCAATGGAACCTTAGAGAGCATTCATTATACATACAACTACAGACTTTGTCTACGTCTAATAAAAGTTTTTTATTTACCCATGGCATCCCATGTCATGCAACTAAAAGGTTATCTTGGCATGTTTAGTGATCTCAGTACAATTAACAAAGCATAAATCATATATAGATATAATGTAATTATACTACTACTACAACATATAGACATATACTTGAAGTGAGACCATGAGCAACCATAGGGTTTGGGTTCAGTGGCAGGCTAGGCAGGGGGCATGGTGCCATCTGTCCCCCCAGGCCAGTATGGTGCAGCTGTTTGAGGCCAAAGGCACGCTGCACTTGCTCATAGCTTGTGGCCAGAAGGCATTCTCTCTCGGACACTCTGAAGCTCTGATCGCCTTGCTCAGCATGTCTTTGGAGGCAGAGGTTCAGGGCTGGAGCAGTCAGGTCAGAGTCACTGTTCCCTGATCTACACAGCTGCTGATCATGATTAATAGAACCAGTCACCAATGATCTGAGCTCAGTTACAGGCTGGCCCCCTCCTCTCCTGTCTCCTGACTTCCTCCCTTCTACAGCACTTGTCTCCTCCTAGCCAGCATCCACCCAGCCTCCTTACAGCACTGTCCTTTTAGAAAACAGGCAAGTGCATCGCATTGGGGGAATAATTATATGTTCCGGTGTGGTACAAATTTGTGTGTATGGTATGTGGGAGTTGTTGTTTTGTTTTTATTTGTATTTATGGACTGTGTTTGTTTGTGAGTGTATGGACAATATGTTTGGGGCACATGTGTGTATGGGGGTTGGGGGCTAAGTGTATATGTATGTGAACACACTGCTCCTTTTTTTCAATGGAGAGCCCATAGATTTGTTAAATATATTTCCAAAAGAACCAGCATATCCAAAGTATTCATGCAAACTAAGGCTTTATCAAAAACATGTACAACGTTTAGCAGCAATACCTAAAGTTCATGTACTGTATAATCCAGCATCTAGAGACTCACATTCTGGCAAACTTGGTGTGCTGTGCCAGTGGTGCAATTTTATACACAGCTGTGTCTAGCCTTAGCCCATTGCATTTCCTATGGAGAATTTTGTATATTAGCCACTACTAGGGATCTCAGTGGTAAAGCTGAGTGTTGCTACATCTGTACATTGGACCTTATTCCGGTTGACTCGCAAGGCTGTGTTTTCACATGTTCATGTACATGGGCGGAATCACTGGTGAGTCCCTGAGCACCCATACATGTGTGTTTAGCAGTATTACAAGGGGGATTACATGTGTATCAGACTAGAGCACCCAGAACCTTTAATCAACCTTGGCAACACAACTATATTATTAAATGCATGTTTTAATTTCCATAATAGACAATAAACATTCATATTTTATTGCTGTAAATATGTTTTTTTCAATGTGACTAATGATTCATGTACCTTTGTTTTCCCTTTTTTTAATGAAAGACTAAGCTTTCTTGAAAAATACAGATTAAGAAGTGCTCATTTCTCAAGATGTGCTAGTCCCATGAAACATTTCTCATTATTGTCGCACGTAAAAGTAGTTTAAGAGACAGGTGACATTTGGGCAGAGATTTCTATTTTCCCATATACCTGTTCAGCATGCATTTATAAAAAAAATTCAATATTCCAACCTTTATGTTAAATTCTCAGATAGAAAATAGTTTAAGTGATTGATATTTGTATTACCTTCTAAAAAAATGTTATGCTTTATTTAAGTAGAATAAACAAATAATAAGAATAATATAAAGAATTATTTCAGCATAACTTTAGTTGTTTTCCTGCTGTCATGTAGACCAGTCAGCCTTACATCCATTGTGGGTATAATATTGGAAGGAATAATAAGAGATCTTAGAACAGGAGAAGGTTGTAAGTAAGGCTCAGCATGGGTTAGTCAAAAATAGATGATGTCAGACTAATTTAATTAGCTTCTCTGAGGAGGTCAGTAGGGGGGTGGACTTAGGGACTTATGTTGATGCCATTCACTGCCGCAGTGGCGTAAGTCCGTCCGAGACGCCCGGAGGCAAGATGAATGTTGGTGCCCCCCTAACACCTCTCACTAGCCACCTCAGTGCACTCTTTGACCCCACCCTGAAGAACTCATTCTTCTTTCACTAAAGCCACATACACACTAGGCAAGGGGCTTCTGAGAAAGTTCAAAATATTGTCTAGTGTGTACACTTAATACAATAAACGTTGTTGTTGTATAACAACCATTGATGCCTTCTTGACATCCAGGTCTATTTGGCTACAGTATATAGCCAAATGACCTGCATGTTTAGCAGGCCCTAGCGATATCATTCCGTATGTACTCACAATGTAGGCAGCCCTCAGCAGTGGCTGATATGGTTAACTGTATCGGCCGTGGCCAGTGTCAGCTAGTGAATATGGCGCTTTACTCATCCCTTACTGTCACTATCCTCTTCACTCACTCCCCCGCTCACTTAACCTCCACCCCTCCCCCCCCCCAGTCCATCTCAGATAATTCTATACTCCCATATCTGTCAACAACACAGTTCTCCCCTCTCCTTTACTGTCCTTCTCATTCTCTCCAGCCCCATCAATGACCACCCCACAGCATTACCCCATCCCATTCCCCATAGCACTTCACCATCACTTTCAATCTCCATTTCACAGCACTTCCTCCCAATAACCCATATACAGTTACATTTAGAGCACTCACCTTCCAACATCAACCCTTCACTATCCCCCCACCACCTTTAATGTCCATTTTTCACTAACCCCCCTCAATCAGCACCTTCAAAGTCCACACTTAACCCCTTCATGACAGAGCCTTTTAAGGTAATTTTTTTTTTTTTTTTCCTCCTTGCGTTCAAATAAGCGTAACTTTTTTAATTTTCCAGCTATATAGACACATGAGGGCTTTTTTTTTGCGGGACAAGTTGTACTTTTTAATGGTACCATTTACTATACCGTATAATATTCTGGGGAATCAGGAAATAATTCAATGTGGGGTAAAAAGAAAAAAAAACGCAATTCCACAATTTTGCGCTGGTTACGGTTTTTTTGGAGTTCATAGTTCGTTTAAAATGATGGGTTATCTTTATTCTATGGGTCGTTACGATTCCGGTGATACCAAACTTATATAGTTTTCGTTACGTTTTACGACTAAAAAAAAAAATAGAAAATGTTACGGTTTTTCGAATTTGCGTCGCGTCGCCATGTTCTGCGGCTTATAACTTTTTTATTTTTCCACCTACGGACCTGGGTGAGGGCTCATTT
Source organism: Crinia signifera (assembly GCF_055691185.1). Classification (NCBI taxonomy): domain Eukaryota; kingdom Metazoa; phylum Chordata; class Amphibia; order Anura; family Myobatrachidae; genus Crinia; species Crinia signifera. The sequence goes on along the minus strand of NC_139221.1, from coordinate 146,018,801 downwards.
TTTGCGGGCTGAAGTGTACTTTTTAATTAATACCATTATGGGATATGGGCGACTTTCTGATCTCTTTTAGCTATTTTTTTTTGGGTAGGCGATGCGACCAAAAAACGTAGTTTTGGCGTTGGGGATTATTTTCCGTTTACGCCTTTAACCGTGCGGGATAACTAATGTTATATTTTAATAGATCGGACTTTTAGGAACGCGGCGATACCAAATATGTTTATTTTATTTATTTTTTATTTATTTTTATTTGTGAAATGGGGAAAGGGGGGTGATTTGAACTTTTAATATTTTATTATTTTTTTTTTATTTTTAAACTTTATTTTTTTTTTTTTTTTACTTTTACTACAAGGCCCCCTAGTGTACTTGACCACTAGGGGGCGCGATCGCCTGTACTAGGTTCAGCCATAGAGCTCTATGGCTGAACGTAGTGATTTTATGCACTTCCTATTACATCCTGCCTGAGGCAGGATGTAATAGGTATGCATACACGGACAGCACAGGGGTCTACATTAGACCCCTGGCTACCATGGCAACCGATCGGCACCCTCCGATCGCACTGCGGGGGGCCCCGATCGGCGCCGGAGGGGGGCGCCCCCCCTCCGATCAGCTATTTAAGCACTGCGGGCGCTTTGCCCGCGGTGCTTAAAGGGTTAAACGGCCGCGATCGGCGAACTCGCCGCTCGTGGCCGCGAGAGCAGGGACATGGCTGTAATATACAGCCATTACCTGCTCTCTATCAAGCCAGCTCACTCCGTGAGCTGGCTTGATTCCCCCCCAACCGACATATGACGTATATATACGTCATATGTCGTGAAGGGGTTAATAAACCCCCAGCACCTTAAATGCTCACCCCTTGGTAGCAAAATAACTTGTTGATTTCTTTTGTTTGGTCCTCTGCTGCTGTTCCTATGTGGCTTTACTTGAATGAGAGCAGCTTTCTCCCCTGCGGTGCAGCATGCAGCCAAACTCTCATACTGTATCTCACTGCTACAGCAGCTGGTGGTGGCTCCGATTGTAAAGTAAATAGAGAGCAGCAGCTGCTGTAACTTCTGACTGCTTCCTGCCCTCAGCTGTAGTTCTTCCTGTCCCTGCAGAGTGCAGCCAGTCCCACTCTAGTCTCCACAGCCACACGGATCCTTCATCCCCTTAGCCAGCCACTTATATAGGCAGGACCTGGCCCTGTTCCACTTAAAAGTGCAAAGGCTGCCACTGCTGCCCCTTCCCTCTCACCCTGTGGGGATAGCAGGGACCTACATGGGTGTGTTGTGCTACTGTATGTGCGCACATACACCTGCTTCTTCTGCAGGACTCGGCCTCCTCCCGATCTCTGACTTCCATGCTGCTGCATTTGGTTTGCAGGCTGACATGGCTGGAGTGAAAGCCGCGCAGGGGACCAGACTGGAGCATGCACGCAGGTGGGCTCAGCTGACAGGGAGGAGGGAACAAGAAAAAACTAGGGGAAGAAAGGGATCCTTCCCCTCCGTCACATCTGGCTTCTGTGGGGCAGGGGAGGACGCAGATATATCGAACACCCACTCCCACCACACGTGTGTGAGGTGATGCTGCTTCAGCTGACGTTAACCCCCCTCTCCTCCGCATGTAACAGGTTCTGCTGCTGTATATAACTTTAGGACAGGGAATGCCCCCCCAGCAGCCTCCCTGGTTGTATGCACTGGAGCATTGGGACGCCGCTGTAATGTAGATGCAGCCAGACAGGAGGAGAGACGTGTGCGCAGTGCGCACTGCTGGGGGCTGCTATAAACGACGAGCCGTGTGTGTCTCCCCCTGGCTCATTTACAGCAGCAATGTGGAGTACAATGGAGTCAGCGCCCCCTTCTGGCCAGGAGCCCGGCGGCAAATGACTCCATTGCCTCCTGGAGTTCCGCCACTGCACTGCCGTGAGCACCCCAATCTCCTGGAAGCCCTGCAGCGCTGTCCCCGCTACCTGCCCATCTCCCTGCTCGCTGCCCGCTGTCTCCCCGCTCACTGCCCACTCCCTGCAAATCTCCATGATGCAGAGTCGAGCAGAGAAGCATACTGTCCCCGCTCCCTGTTGCCCAGCTGAGTGGGTCACATGAGCGAGTGAGACAAAATTGAGTAAGAAAATTAACTCAGGAGAGAATTTGGAAACACTACAAAGTGACTTACTGTAAATAAACTGGAAAGGTGGGCGTAGAGGTGGAAATGCAGTTTAAAGTTGATAAATTTAAAATAATTAATTATGTAAACAAAAATTAACAAGCTACTTATAGGCTAAATGGAGTTATTATAGGGAATTCTACTGTTGAGAAGGACTTGGGGGTCATCATAAATTGGGTAATAGTGCACACTGCTCAAGTGCAGCAGCAAAAGCAAACAGGACACTGGCATGCATTAAAAGGGGAATGGATTTAAGGGATGCCGATGTGATAGTGTCTGTTTACAAGGCATTGGTGAGACCACATTTGGAATACTGTGTTCAGTTCTGGGCACCGCACCTTAAAAAGGACATATATGAATTGGAACAGGTACAGAGAAGGGCGACTAAGCTAGTAAAATGTCTCAAATCACTAGAATACAAAGATAGGTTAACCAGGCTGAATGTGTTTTCACTGGAGAAACGTAGATTGAGAGGTGATATGATTATCTTGCTCAAATACAGAAATGGGAATCATATGGAACTGGGAGATGATTTGTTCAGTAACAGGTCTATACGCGGGCATGTACTGAGGCTCAAGGAAAATACATTTTGTACTGAATTAAAAAGAGGATTCTTCACCATTAGAGCAGTAAAATACTGTAACTCATTGCCAATGGGGGCGGTTACAGCAACTTCTGTAAATTAATTTAATCAAACCTGGATACATTTTTGGCCACTAAGGGAATCCTATAGATATGACTTACTCAAGTCAGTAGTTACAAGTCAAATAGGTTGAACTCGGACTAACATCTTTTTTCAACCTTAATTACTTTGTTACTATGTTACCATATACTTGAGAGTTAGCATTTTATGAAAAACTTATATGATCAGTCACAAAAGCATTGGCAAATGTCAAATAACAAGTTGGTACTCTGCATTTGATGACTTTTGCTAAGCTGTTAACATTTTGAGTGGCAACATCTCTATGAGAGATGTTGAAAATATCTGCTAAAAATTCCAGTGCCACTCACATTTGTTGTAAAAATGTGGTGTAAAAAAAGATGATATTTCCTATATAAGGTAAACATTACAGGTCATTATGATGAATACAGATGTTTGCTTGCCAATATTCACATCTATTTTGGCAAATGCACTTGGCACTGAAAGGGTTAAACTGTATTGGATGTATTTTACCATAATTTCAAACAATGGGGGCTATTCAAACCGGATCGCTGTTGTCCAAATTCACATGCCGATTGATTACTGAATGACTGTGACAAAAACAATCAATTTGCAGAGCAGGATCCATTAGCAACTCATTCATAAACTTGAGTGGAGTGGGATATCACTCTCTCTCTTTCTCTCTGGGCAGGTGCTATCACAGACCTCTGCAACTTTGCACACAAGCTATCAGATCTGAATCAGGCCCAATGTGCATAGCTACTGCCTACTTTTGAATGGCAACAATAAAAAGGCGGAGGAGACCCTGACCACACTAGGTGGGTCTGGGTGCAGGTGCGCCTAGCTGGAGCTGTGTTTCCCTAGCTGCTGCTCTGTGACAGGATAGTTAGTCCTGTACTAGGTAAACAAGAAAAAAGGTGGAAGGTGATGAGCTGCGCTTGATAAAGTGAAAGAAAATAAAAAATCCTGTAAATTAGGATGGAATAAAAAATGATGGATTGGTTGATCTAGTACAAAAGGAATTTATTATCTAAAATAGCATATAGCCAAAATACATTACTATTCTAAAATGCAATACATATAAAATTATATATCTCACCAGACCAAACTGGGGGGTGTATATAGCCCGGAAAGTCCCATAAGTCCTGTACAGGGCTGTGATAGTAAACGTCCTGTATGGAGCCAAGGTGGTGTACCCAATTGGGACAGTAGGGAGGGAGGACCGCAGGTGTAGAATAGGAGTGACTCGAGCTGACACGATTTGCCGACTCCCTCCGCTAGGTGTACTGAAGCGGGATGTGGCCCTCAACCTCTACCTTTCTGTAAGAATTTGTAATCCAGGTTATGCCAGTTGGGGGCTGTAGCACCAGACTGTGATCGGTAGGTGGCCCGAAGGGACCCACAGGTCCTGGTGGAACTTGCTTTGTGTCCCTGGTAGGGCAGATGGTGGGGAGGACTAGATGGTATTAGTCAGGAGCGGCCCAGATTGGCACAAATAACCGTCTCCCTCCGCTGGATGTAGTAGAGCGGGATGTAGTCCTCGACCTCAACCTTGTTGCTGGAACTTGGTGGTCCAAATGGACATGGGATGGTAAATGGGTGCACAATTTAGCACTTCCGGGTTCTTTAGAGGTACCAGTTTGGAATTCTGGATATGGATAGAAGCCTGAGTCCTGACCGGTTTCGCTGCTCCAGGCAGCTTTGTCAGAGGAAGCTGACAAAGCTGCCATATCCAGAATTCCAGAATTCCATATCCAGAATTCCAAACTGGTACCTCTAAAGAACCCGGAAGTGCTAAATTGTGCACCCATTTACCATCCCATGTCCATTTGGACCACCAAGTTCCAGCAACAAGGTTGAGGTCGAGGACTACATCCCGCTCTACTACATCCAGCGGAGGGAGACGGTTATTTGTGCCAATCTGGGCCGCTCCTGACTAATACCATCAAGTCCTCCCCACCATCTGCCCTACCAGGGACACAAAGCAAGTTCCACCAGGACCTGTGGGTCCCTTCGGGCCACCTACCGATCACAGTCTGGTGCTACAGCCCCCAACTGGCATAACCTGGATTACAAATTCTTACAGAAAGGTAGAGGTTGAGGGCCACATCCCGCTTCAGTACACCTAGCGGAGGGAGTCGGCAAATCGTGTCAGCTCGAGCCACTCCTATTCTACACCTGCGGTCCTCCCTCCCTACTGTCCCAATTGGGTACACCACCTCGGCTCCATACAGGACGTTTACTATCACAGCCCTGTACAGGACTTATGGGACTTTCCGGGCTATATACACCCCCCAGTTTGGTCTGGTGAGATATATAATTTTATATGTATTGCATTTTAGAATAGTAATGTATTTTGGCTATATGCTATTTTAGATAATAAATTCCTTTTGTACTAGATCAACCATTCCATCATTTTTTATTCCATCCTAATTTACAGGATTTTTTATTTTCTTTCACTTTATCAAGCGCAGCTCATCACCTTCCACCTTTTTTCTACTTTTGAATGGCACCAGCACAGTGATATTGTGCTTCAATGGTCTTTGAGAAATAAAATCTTTAAAACTGCTGTACTCCTTTACTGCCTTTAGTTTCAAATAAACTTTTCAAGTTTTTTCCCCCTAAGACTGTTCAATTTAGCAAAAAAAAAAAAATCTTATATTATTCATTCAGTGACTCCTATGGGAAAAAAAAGAGAAGGAAGCAGTGCACATAAAATACTCTACCAAGTGAATCAATTGGGTTTTTAGTATTTACTGAATGAAGAGACAAAAAACAATAATAATAAAACAATTTCAATTAAAATATGCAGATCTAGTGCTAATTATAGTGTGCCCAGTTGTAAAACATGTAAGTAACCTGCACTGTACCAATGGCAGAGGTCCCAAGTGGATGGAGTCCCAACGATGGTGAGTGTCCTGGGTGTCGCTAGAGGGATCGGTCCTAGGTGGAATGGTGGACCAATCTGGACACCAACTTGAATATGCGACCAATTCCTCCAGGATAATAAGCCAAGGACATCCAAGGTGTGGGCACCGGATTGTAAAACTGTGTGCAGGATAAAGTCCAACTGGGGTAGCACTGATCCTCAGTTTAACACCAACACGTTTCACTGGTCTAAGTGCCAGCTTTATCAGACATTGATAAAGCTGCCACTTAGACCAGCAAAATGCATTGGTATTAAACTGCGGATCAGTGCTCCCTAGTTGGACTTCATCCTGCTCACAGTTTTACCATCCGTCTCCACACTTTGGATGTCCTTGGCTAAATTAATTTTAGTATTGATTGTTGTAGTTCCTTAACACTAGACTTATGAACCACACAATGGAAATTACATTTGAATGCATCACCGCCCAGAGTTCTACAGAATTAGGTTTCACAGTATTTCTTTATTACTGCACCCTGGAGATGGAGCGATATTTCTGCACAAATTTACAGATATTGTTGATGGGCAAGTCTGGAGCATCAAAGATGGCAGGTCTTTGGGGATTTCAATGCATGGGTCGAATATGAGCTCGTATGCCTTGGCCAAGACCTCATGTGCACATTAAATGCTTTTGGGCCTCACATAAGTCTTTCCCTCTGCTACACATAAAAGTGGTCACACTCTTGATCTTGTCTCAGATCTAAAAATAAACCAACTCGCATGGTCAGATCACCACTGAATTTGGTTCTGCAACCCCAAGAAATAGAATGTTGCCCATGCAATTGACCGGGTATCATCCAAGGAGGGGTATGAATCCCCAGGTTCTTAAAACAAACCTGGACCTATCTACGGTATTGGCATCCTGTGAAGATCATTCTTCCCTAGTCCGTTACTAAAAATCTCCTCCATCTGGGCTGGAATACCACCAAATAATTGCCAATCTCCCAACTTTGACAAAATGGATGGAAAATACATAGCTGAAATTACAGGACACTACCAACCAAGATTTTAATAGGGTGTATAGACATACAATAATTGGCCCTGTTTTAGCAGTTCATTGCTCTTTACAGAAAGGCATATTTCCTGATCCATTAAATGAAGGAATTGTCAGATCACTTCTCAAAAATCATAATTTAGACCCCGACTGCATGACCAAATACAGACCAGTTTCAAACCTTCCTTTACTATAAAAAATATTGAAAAAGTGCTCTTGGTATATATTATCCATTCCAGTCCGGAGTCAGGAGAAGACATAATGTAGCACCAGAACAGCTCTAATATTTGTGTTTAATGAGGTGACTGTTTAATCTTAATTTTTCTGGATCTCTCCACAGTATTTGACACCATGGACCATGGGATTCTAATTGAACTCCAGAATTTTTCTGAACTGGATGGTACAGTCCTTGGCTTGTTTGAATCTCTTCTCACCAGCAGGTCACAGAGAGTTTCTTCTTGAGTATACAGTACAGTACTCATCATCACTAGTGCCAATGCCATCTGTTGTCCCACTGGATTATATACTATCTCTCATGTTTTTTTATTTATTTTTGCTACCACTGGGTAAAATATTGTAAGCAGATGGCATAGCCTGTTTTACCCTACTATGCAGATGACACACAACTGCACCTGTCTTTTTCTTTAGATGTTGCGATTCCAATAACAGCCCTAAATGGCTCTCTTGCTGAGCTCCTGGAGTGAATGAGTGAAAGTTGGCTGCAGCTAAACCCTGAAAAACAGAAATCCTTATGAATTGCCAGAAAACTCCAGCTAACACCTGAAGATTTAAAACTACAAAACATGGAACACTCCATATAAGAATTGGGAAAATAATATACCAGAAACTGGTGAATACTGACTCTCAAAAATGGAAATTTTCATTCAGTAAGCCACTCAATATGCCTCATGACTAGGGATTATTGCACTTTTGCCTCATTAATTCAAGGTATTTTTTTAATTATTGAATTGAATTATTGTGTCAACACAGTTTAATGGAATGTACTCTTTTATATATACATTTAATTGCATTTTTATTGCACTGGTTGAGCAGCGCTTCTCCTTTTTTGGCAAGTCTTGTCTGATAAAATTTGGTTCAAATTCTAAAGTGTTTTTTCATCCCAACTGCCAAACGCAATACTATTAATACTTTTGACAAATTCATAACCAAGACTTTCCTAGACCAGCTTGAATTTTTGATAAAACGTGTAACTCTTCCCCCACAACATCCTTACAGTAGTGCTTTAGAATTGTTTCCTGGAGCTCCAAACTGCATTTGTTCACACCTATTGATTTATGTGCATGAGCTGGTCATTCTTAAAAAATGCATCAAGGACAATTTAGTCTATGCTTTCAACAGATGCTCTTATATTTTATGTATTAATAAGCAATTGGTGGATTTTCACCTTATATTGATTATAGGGTCCTAAATGCATTCACCTTGCAAAATCTAATAACTCTACTTTTAATTGCTGAACTATTTGAAAGATGAAGATCGTCCAGAAATTTAAACTTTTTACTTCTGGTACCATTACAAGGACTGGTGAACAAGCCTGCATATTGTGGCGAAACGTACGTCCAGTTAGGTGGTATGGAGACCACTGAAGGGACCCGCTGATGCACCCTACACATTTGAGCGAGGATTGGGAGGATAAGTAGCATTTTTGAAAAAAATCTTTTTGAAAAAACTTTTTTGACAGATTTGTCCAAACAATTGTGTTTGTGGATTTCCCCAGTAATACAAAGGTTTTTTTTTTCTTGTCAAATATTGTAATAGCTACTATCCGTGTATAGAACATAGAGGAAAATTAAGTACAGTATATTATAAAAGTACAGGATTGATACGTATTTTCATATACCGCTATCCCTTTTCCTCCTTATTTAAGGGACTCTCATTGCGCTTTAGCCAAGAGTGACCTCCTGCACTGGATTACCACCAGGGGTGATCCAGGAGCTGGAGCGCAACAGCAGATCCCAGTTTACTTTCTTCCATTTGATCCCATATTGGCAGCCCCTTATTCTGTACCTCACTGCCTTGAGGCACACGGACGAGTGAGAGGCAGTAGGGACACCAAGGGGCACAAATTGTTTTTTCCGTCACTATACTAGCTCATGTGTAGTAACTATAAGAGTGCATGATATTATTGAAGCTAATTTGCAAATTTCATTGATTAATATTTGGGCATCCTATAAGTGGTCGATACCACCTGAACATAAATATTTTCGCCATATTATTATTATTACCTTTTATGAGTTTTCACTGTATATATCACTCATTAAATTCAGCTCATTTTTATTGATGACCCAAGTGATTTTGCGGAGGATCACAAGTGGTGTACATCACATTATATAAGCTGATACACTTTATCATTTAATCACCTAAGCATTAAAAAATCGAAAAAAATCGGTGCAACAATATTATTTCTATGTGCGGCTGTGCATACTGCCTGTGTTCAGCAGCAATTTTTCATGATTTATTTATTTGTTTTCACTATTTCTCTCAAGTGGAGAGGTGAGAGTATGAGTATTAATAACATGTAACTATTCTTAAAGAGACAGTAACCTTCATTAATTGTATAATTGAAGTACAATCCATATCCCTCAGTGTACACTAGATGGTACATTTAGTTCTTAAAGGGACCATTATTATGACTAAAACCTTTGAGATACATGCTTAATATATGAATTACCATCTTTATTCTACATCGACTATTAACATACTCTCCAAACAATAAATATCCACTTGAAGTGTGTTTATCCTGTTTATTCCTGTTTATTTCCTTCTTCTTCGCCTCCTCCTCATTCTTTCCCCCTCTCAATTTAACTCTTTAACGTCCTTCTGTATCCACTAGTCTTTTGGTGAGATTCTTGTTGCATCTTGTATTGTCTTCTTCCATTTATGTGTTTATTGTAAATTAACATTACAGCTAAAGTCAGTGCCCCTAAAAAGAGAGTTATCTTTTTTCTTTTTTCTTATTTATGGTTACCCATAACTCTAGGGAGCACCACCAACAAGTTTATATATAATATCTATATTTTCATTTTGGAAATAGTTGGTTCTAAAATTGATTCTATATTATAGTCAGTGCAAGCCATTCCTTTCTCTTTGAATACCATTACAAAGACTACAAATACAGGTCCTTATTCTGGTTGACTTGCAAGGCTGCGAATTCGCAGCCTTACATGTCCACCAAACCCTGTCCGGTGAATGCCTGGCCGCCTGCCCCCCCTCGCAGCGAGGGGCCCCCACGCACAGGCTGCGAATGGATGTTTAGCATAAACATCCATTTATAGGCTGCGGGGAAAACCCACATCTTCTGATGGTCACCAACATATCAATTACAAAATTTATGAACAAATACTGTGGGGGTAACACAAAACTAGCACCCCGAGGGGAGGGGCAACAGCACAGACTATATCAGGAAAGATGAGGCAAATGTTTAGCCAATCAATTACACTGTCTTATACTAAGTATATACTAGTCCGGTATGCCTTTATTAATTATGCACCAATGACCACAACTTCAAACACAGGTATTTGCAATTGCAAGCATATAAAAAAACAAAGAAAAAACTGCGCTAGAAAGATTTGTACATTAATTATGTTAATTTATTAATTAGTCACTGGCCAGTGTGGCATAAAATATAAACACTAAAAAAATAATTATTATAAAAATAGTTAGACGGTGCACTTAGCACTAAACATGGACAGACAACATTTAACATAAAGGGTCCCAATAGTATTAGTAGGGTGGATAACAAAACCCCAGGGTATGTTGTGTTAGGAGTCTATTATTAAAAATGAAAAAAGGTCACTGTTATTAAAGTTCCTTTAGATATCCTTCCATTTATGTTAGACCATGTCTGGCCAGACTTAAAAACGGTTGTTAGATACCTGCACTTGTCAGTTTCCCCGTCTGCTCCCAGATGCTGGTACTTATCCAATCAAGCATATCAGTAAAATAGAAAGTACAAAGTGTTTGCATATAGTTCCCATACAGCGTGCAGATTGCAGGGTGAGGTACAGTATATAAACATACATTCAGCATACAGTAAATACTGTATGCAGGGTTCAGATAAAAAATAAGTAGATTATAGGGTGAGATATGAATCTATCATGGGGAGAAGTGGAGCCTGAGGTAATGGACAGCAAGATAGCAATTCTTCTGTGCTGCTGCTGCGTGTCAAAAATGTGTATTTTTCAATAAAATCTTTATTGTCGATAATTTCGAGAGTGAGAGTGTCTGTCTAAGTTGATAAAGTTATATGTGCATGCAGATCACGTGATAGCAGCACGTACTGTATGCACATGCATTCTCACACTATATAGCGTTGGGAATAGTGTGCACATGCACTACAGTACCTATCCATTGAGTTTACTGGTAGCAGGCTGCAATACAGACGTAAGGGGCATGCCGTGATACATACTCCTCACGATTCCGCTACAGTAATCAGCTACATGCAGCAAAGCTGGGGCGTTTTTAGAGAGGAGAAGGCCCATATGCAGCCACCTCTGGCTGGGCCGACATATATAAAGCAGCAGAGTCCGGCGGCACTTAGGTCAGAAGAAACTCACAGCAGAAAGCCTGTTGCTTGTCAATGTTTTCATCAGGACGAGATGAAATTCCTGATGAAAATAAGTAAACCTTATTGAGGCTGTGACCTGAGTGCTGCCGGACTCTGCTGCTATGTGGGGACTACATGACTGCATATCTCCTATTTACAGAAGGCAACAGGTAAGAGTATTACGGTGTAGTGAGTGCCAGCAGGGCCGGCGCCACCACTAGGCAGCTGTAGGCATTTGCCTAGGGCGCCCCTCACCCCCAGCATGGAGGGTTAGCGAACTGTGTAAAAAACTTGCGGCGCCGGCGTCCCTGCAGTGCTGGAGCGGGCAGGGGTGTCCGTGCTGCGGGGGTACCTGCGGCGCTGTCATTGTGTACAAAGCTGATGGCCGCCGACGGGGTCCCTGCAGTGAATAGAAAATAACTAGCGCTATGTGCACGGCGGCGCGGGAAGCGCTAGTTATTTTCTATTCACTGCAGGGACCCCGCCGGCCGCCGCCAGCTTTATACACAATGATAGCGCCGCAGGTACCCCCGCGGCACGGACACCCCTGCCCGCTCCAGCACTGCAGGGACGCCGGTGCCGCAAGTTTTTTACACAGGTACCCCCACCACCAACCCCCCCACCCCCCCCCTCCCGGCACCGGGGCGACCCCACCCCGACTCGCCTGGGGCGCTCCGGTGCCTGGCACCGGCCCTGAGTGCCAGAACCCATGGATGTACAATAAACATACATCTTAATAAAGCAACCATTTTAGAGAAGAGAATGCAGACACCTCTGGCTGGGCCCACGTGTATGTATATATATATATATATATATATATATATATATATATATATATATATATATATATATATATATATATATCAAATAAACATATATCTTAATACAGCAATTATAGAAAGACAGTGTCACCACTTTGCATGTATTATTCCTACTGTATTTCTTGCACATATAGCAGAACATGTATCAACCAATTACTTTGTTTTGAAAGAGCAAACAGAACTGTGTGGATTTCAAACATAAAAAGTGACAAATGGAAATTGTTTATTTCAAATAATGAAAACAAATATATACCAGCTTACCACAACAGTAAATTTAGATTTTCTTCAAGTCTGCCTTTTCTGGCAGCTCAAGAGCAAAGGTACATTTTGATTAATCCTATTTATTTTCATTGTATTATGATTCAAAGCTGTTGTTTGTTTGGAAAATTCATGTTAGGCTTGGAGTGAATAACAAGGGCATAAAACATATCTCTTTCATAAGAACGAAATGCCTTACTTTATCTTTGTCTTATAAAATTATTGTAATTGCTGATACCTTGCAGCATACCATTACTATCATCATCAATCATTTGGTAATTTCATGCAAATGGAACACATGGAAAACATGAATATGGAATTATGGAATTGGATATTAAGATCCAAGGCTATGCTTCATTTTATTTATGGCGTAATGATTCCACTGACACTTGCAGGTGCAAAACAAACACCAACGATACACAGTAAATACAATGAGAGTGGGATTAAAAGTTTCCACAAGGACATGACTATACAGTATACATTGTTTTAGGTGGTACTATACTACATCACCTGCCCTACACAGGCATAAACAACCAAATTCCAAGATAACTTTACATCTAAGACACAATACACAATCAGAGAATTCACAACCTGTAGGGTTACCTAGTGGAAAGTCCCTGCAGCAGACAATGGGCCTGATTCAGTCGTGATTGCTGGGCTGCAAATGTCCGGAGCCGAGTAATCAGGTAAACGCCGCCCCTCTATGGTGTCTCCTCGCCCCTGTGCATGGCTGCGAATATGTTCCTAGTTGTGCTCACAGGCGAAAACCCATTCGTAATCACTCACCATCTGATGAATTTCCCCCTGTTCGTAGCCACCAACAGACCTACTTGGCGTTGCACAGGTATAAGGGGGAAAGGAGGCGGCTGCTGATGTCAGTGGCCCTCCCTCCCTATGGCTGGGCAACACATGTGTTTTTTCGGGGGAAATTGCAGAAAATTCTGGAATTTCACCGGAACATCATTTAATAATTGCTCGTGCTGCAAATTCACAGCCGTGTAAATTGGTCTGCATTGGGCACTTTAGTGGTTATTCTGGTTGACTCCCAAGGCTGCGTATTTGAAAGGGTCTGGCGAATAAACTATTCGGCCATGGCCGCTCGTACACAGCAGCTGCGCATAAATAACTATTTACATGCGCAGCCACAAAGAATTGGTCCCCCTTGCGAGTAGAAACATTTGCATGCTTAATACTAAAACCATGGATCACAACAAAGAAAAGGCCTAGAGAAGAAGTGTGTAACACACCTTTACAATTCACAACAACTCCAATCCCATAGGCATCAAAATACCCTATAAATAGAAGAATTAAAGAGGCTATATACCCTGAATACCATGATTACAGACTCAATATCGATAATAAGATTAACACAATCATTATGACTACACCCCTCCTGGCAGTGGGGAACAGAGGTCGCATACGAAATATCACATATGAAAGTACCACATGCGATACATCGCATGCGATCCTGCACACCCAGGAAGGTCCCGGGTGGGTTGCGGAGATCGGATGGCCATACACTGCTGCAATATATCGTAGTATTGTATGGTCATGGTTATTCTTTGTTGTGCTTATTTAAGTAAATTCCGTTATGTGTTCTCTTAAACATGTTCTTTCTATTTTAATGCAAACAACATACCATAATCATCCTATGCAATATACAGTATGTGACGGTAATAACCAGGTACAATTATATTTATGTTTGTTTGTAAACTCTTGGATTCAATAGTTATTCAATAGTTATTCCAAAACGGTCTATGTCCAAGAAAACTTTGGAAAAAAGTACTTTATGTAATGATTTAACAGGAGCAGAAAGAAAAGCCAGCTGGTGCCTCAGTATTCACAGATTGCAATGAGCAATTTCACAGAACCAAGGAAAACATCCTCAACCTGTGCTTTGAAATTGACTTTTATAAGCCAGCTATGAACAGACCATGATCTTATGCCAGTGGATAAATGTCCAGCTGTATGATAGAGACATTAGCTGAACATGATGATTGACATACAGTACAATAAAAAAAAATGTCGACAGAGTGTAAGATACATTTAATGGTAAAAAAATAAATAAATGGAAGAGCTTTGAAAGAACAGACATTTTTTAGGCAATAGTAACAGTTAACTTGCTGATTTATTGACCAGATTGGCAATGCTGTTGTTGACAAACGTTAACTATCTTCAGCCAGAACAAAACTAAGATTACATTAACTATAAATCTCTAACTTGGCAATTTTTTTTCAGTTGTTGTACAATACTTGGAATGTAATCATATGGCTATGTACTAATGTGAAATGGTCTGTACAGTATACACGGTATTAATGCAAAGCCCGAAAATCCCCAGTACAGGTATATGGTATTATATAGTACAGCAAAATACATTATTTAGAATATGCTGCAAATGGGCTGTGAAAAGCTCTATTTATACATCCTAAACAGAGTGAACAATATTACGATTTGTTATTGATAGTAGAGATGAGCTTACCTAATCCGAGGCCAGATCCGAGGGGTTCGCCGGGTCCCTCCATCTTTCCGAGTCCAAAACGAGGCCAAAACGTCATCATCCCGCGTCGGATTCTCGCGAGACTTGATCGCTATATAAGTCCCGGCTCCGTCTTCATTCGGCAAGTGAATGTCAGACAGCTTGGATGTCTCCATGCTGTCTGCAGAGGGGGTTGACACACATGGGGACTGCAAGGGTGGGGGGGGGGGAGGGTGATACACTAAAAGGGGGACTAAACAGGCTAAAGGACCTGCTGGAGGGAGGACAAACTAAAGGGAGAAATACTGAGCAGCCAGGGTCCAATTATTAAGGGGGATCTACTGAGTGGCCAGGTACAGCTACTAAGGGGGAACCACTGAGCAGCCAGGGAACAACTACTAGGGAGAAGTACTGTGAAATGAACTAAGGGGGGGAATTCTAATGGTACTATTCTGTGGCACTATAAGCAGGGCTGCTATATGGGACTACTGTGGGGGACAAGAGGCTCTCTGAAAAAAAAAAAGATTTTTAATTTTACTGCAGGGCTGCCCAGTGTCCAGTTTCAGTCCAGGGGTGCCCGCATGTGTCCCGTATCAGTCCATGGGTACCCCCGTGTGTCCTGTATCAGTCCTGGGGTGCCCGCATTTGTGCTGTATCAGTCCTGGGGTGCCCGCATGTGTTCCGTATCAGACCTGGGGAGCTGCCCTTTTTTAATGAAAATAAAAATAAGTTTTTTTTTTTTTTTACTGCAAGGGCTTTTAAATGCGCTGTAGTCCAGGGGTGAGCCAAGAGTGCTGTATAATTCACGGGGTGTTGCTAACTCTGCCATATAATTCCAGGTGTGCTGCTCTTTTTTTTATTAAAAGAATACACATTTTTCTTTTTACTGCAGGAATATGTCTGCCATATAATTCCATGCCTGCCGCCATGTGTGCCGTATCAGTCCAGGGGTGCCGCCATTTTTGCCGTATAATTCCATGTCTGCTGTATCAGGTCAGAGATGCCCATATGTGTAATGCATAATTCCTGGGGTGAGCCAAGTGTGTCATATAATTCATGGGTTGCTGCCAAGTCTTCTGTATAATTCATGGGGTGCTGCTAAGTGGGCTGTATCAGTCCAGGGGTGATGCTGTGTGTCGTATCAGTCCACGTGTGCCTGCATGTGTGCGGTGTAATTCCATGGGTGCCCCCATGTGTCCTGTATCAGTCCAAGGGTGCCTGCATGTATGTCATATAATTCCAGTGGTGAGCCAAGTCTGCCGTATAATTCATGGGGTGCTGCCGAGTGTGCTGCATTAGTCCTGGCTTGATGCTAAGTGTTCCGTATCAGTCCAGGGGTGATCCTAAGGGTTCAGTATCAGTCCAGGGGTGATGCTAAGTGTTTGTGTATTATAGTCAGCAAGCTACCTTGGTGTAACATTTTGGCCTAAAAATAATATTGTGAGGTGTTCAGAAAAGAGGTTATAGAATAGAGGTACTGAGGTTAATAATAGCGTAGGAGCAAAAAAAAAAGTATGCGATTTTAGTGGGTTTTATGCTTTTTAAAAAAAAAAAAAAAAAATTAGAACCCAAAACCTTGAGGGGGTGTTTTGACAAAACCTATTAAAACCCAAAACCTGAAGGTAATTAAAACCAAAAACCGAAAATGCGAAAAGTGGCCGGTGCACATCCCTAATTAATAGTATGTTCTGTAAACCTATTCTGATATATAATAACTTGTGTACAGTCAGATCTCTCAGAACATTGTGTCCTGAGACTGTCTGTTGTCTGAACAATAAACAACCCTTTCTTTATCCAGACTTTACAGTTTTGAGCTAAAAATATTGTTTGTAATACAAACATTTCTGAAGGTCTGCTCTGAGATTGTTTTCATTGTCGAGATATAAATAGGGATGGACTTGTAACAGTCATGCTGAATGACATAGCCATGCTGAGAAAGTGTTTCTCCTACTTATATTCAGCATTTCTATAGCCCTTTGTCTGATTTTATATACTCGTTGTTAATACTGTACCTCTGTACAAAATTCTGTTAAAAGGTAAGATTGTTAATGACATCTGAATTGGGTAAGATCTTAGCCAGGACTAGGACCTAGAGCCCCCCCCCCCCCCCCCACACACACACACACACTTGCAAACTACATTATAAGGCTTTTTTTTTTAGAAATACTGTACAAGGCCAAAGTGGAGGTTGAACTAGTTCCACTTTACCATTACAGGTGGTGGAATTCAAATATACCCCAATCCCCCCTATTTTAATCCTTGATATTTACTGAAGGTCTATTTTGGTCTACTTTGGTCAATGTTGGTTGATTTGGGGACTGATAAAGTTAAATTTCTAATCTGTCATGATCGATGTTGGACTCGTTGGGAAAAAAAAAACATATTTACTAACATTTAAAAATAAAAATCTGACAGTAAATGTGTGTTTTAGCCATAAAACAACAACAGCGATTAAGATTGACTGATTCATTCAATCAACATAAACACAAAAGGCAAAAAACAATGACCTTTAGTAAATATACTTTTTAAGCTGGGTACAGACTATCTGATCTGCATGACTGATATGCATGATGACAATATTATTAATAATATCATTGTGCATATTGTTCAGTGTGTACCCACTATGTTATTAATGATGCGTGCTCCAGCGGATATTTGATGATATGCCCGATTGCCTGAACATTCAGTCTAATTTGACCATATTGGCAGTGACTGCATGTTAGGTGGTGGTCCCGTGACAACACTGAATCACTCTGCACTCCAAACCCATGTTTTCCCCAACAATCTAAGTCCTATGATTAACTAGTATAGAGCCACATGATAATGGCTCTTACTTAAATTTACCTAAACTAAGAGCAGCATACCTAGAACAACCCCATAGCTCTCCATATGGCATGCCAGGACCAGCATCTTGTTCGATGCTATTATAGGACTCAGATTGGGGATAACATAGGTTTTGGGGTGCAGTGCCCCTGGATTGGTGCGGCTGGGTGCATCTGAGGTGGCACATTATTACATTCTATTTAACACTATTCTCTAACTAATAAGCATGAACACTATTCCTTTAGTATTTTAATTATATTTCTTCACATCTGTATCACTTCTTGTACATAGCTCTGTCTTCGTAACACTTAATAACACTTAGGAGCACTTTAGTTTTTTTGCTGGTGTGCTGCTCTAAACTTCTGCAGCCAACACCTCACATACCCCTGTATCCAGCGCCCAAAACACAGACCTCCATGGTGACATCATGCACTGTGCAAGGTGCAGGGCGTGATAGTAGTGATAGGAGTTATTGAGATGTTTGTGTCCCCTCTTTTAAATAAGAAAGGGATTTGATGGAGGGACTGGTGGTTAAAAGGAGTAGTTCGTAAGAGATGCAGTGGAGAGGAGGGGGTTTTGCAGTGAGAAGTGATGGCGTTGAAAGGGAATAGGGTACTTAAAGAGTAGCGGGGAGTGAGAGTTGTAGGGTGTAATTAGAGGAGAGAGACACAGGTGATCAGACACAAAGGAGAGAATATGGGGAGTAAGAGGGTTACCTAAATGATTAGGGTGGGTTTGATTCATATTTCCATACCTTCACCTCTAAGTTCCCACTTTGAGCACTGGTAATGTAAATTTCTCATGAATCAGTCTATAGAAGAACATGAGCATCTCAGCATTAGCACTGTACTTCTTCAACATCTACTTTCATTAAATGTCAAGGGTTAAGAAGGTGCAAAAATGGGGATTCCAAATCTAAACAACATTTGACAATGTTTTTTTTTAATCTACTAAGTGAAAAAATACTGCAGAGAAATGTAAAACTGTCAACATGCCATATATCACATGCAGTGGAAAGGAAAGTCTCAGATCATGACAGTTTTGTAAGTAAAACTGCTACTGCATTTCATGCACTAGAATGCTTATTCTTAAAGACAGGGAAAAAAACACAGTTTGCCATCTCTTGTAACCTCACATGAACCATCCAGATGTGTCCCCTCTGAAACTGGCAAATTGGTGAACAAAAGAACACTGTGACTGAGCAACAAATTCTGAGAAAAGTCTAGGGTGGTCCATGAGTTCTCCTTTATGTGTTCCTGATATTTCTGGTTCTAACATTGTAATGCTTCTTCCACCATTTATAAACACACTGCTAATGTTAGAATGAGTATTAGTAAAAAAAATAATAATGATAATTGCTAAAAAGAAATTGTGGATGCTACTGTTGTTGTAAATGTGCAACAGATTGAGGGGTCTAATTGTGTTTAAGGAACTTTTCTAAAGGTGGATTCCAGTGGAATGAGCTAATAATGTGTGATT
Source organism: Crinia signifera (assembly GCF_055691185.1). Classification (NCBI taxonomy): domain Eukaryota; kingdom Metazoa; phylum Chordata; class Amphibia; order Anura; family Myobatrachidae; genus Crinia; species Crinia signifera. The sequence continues at coordinate 145,999,660 of NC_139221.1, read as the reverse complement.
CTGATATTAGCAACAGTAATGAGGGTAATGATGAGGATGATGACATTTATCAACTGTGGTAATAACATTATATAAGTCTTAGGTCAATTGGTAGTTTAGGTTAACCAAACTACATAGCTGTTATAATGTGTTGGACCTAAACAAACCAAGCACTTCAGCCACTAAAGCAGCAGTCCCTTTTTGAAGTGCTTGGTTTTGGAAACTGTGCATGTTGTTTTTAACATACAACATTTTTAGGGGATTTTTACATTATGTTCAATTTTAATTATGTGCCTTGCCAAAATTGTGTGTCTGTCAATGGCAGCATATATTACTGTACGTCACTTAGATTTTGGCTATGAACTAATATTATATACACAAATCAGAATTATGAAAGCTTGAAGACAAGGTTAGAAGTCTCCATGCAATTATCACAACTATGTTACCACACAATGTTAATAACAACAGTATATGGGACATATTAACAGCACCCTCTGGTAATTTTACTGCCCAAATTGACTATGTTAAGTACATATCATCCAAATAGCTCATTTGACCTTTTCCTCCTTCAGTAAATTTTGAAGTATTAGCTTCAACTTCTAAACTGCCTTCTAGAAGTCATGGTAACAACATTCATCTAGTTATGTACAGCCATTTGTCACAGACATTGATATTCTAAAGTCTTGCCTCTAGCATCTTGCATGTTAATGGTTTGATTTAATTGGGTCTGTGATTTGCTGCTTGGATTTTTTCATTAATGTATAAATTTTGACTTTCTTTATTTTAAAATGACCAATATCTATTATCCTGAGGAATGTGATATGCTGGTTGGATTACTGTGTTTATTGAATCCCATTTGGAGTTTTGTTTTTAGTTTTCTCCATGCAACTAAATATACTTAGAATTCCATCTCCAATCACTCTTCTTGGCTTGGGGCCTATGATTTGCTAGTTGAATTCAGTGTATTTGTAACATCACATTTGGGATGATTGTAGTTTTAATAGTTTTTTATATAAACTTAAAATGTACTAAAACAAAGCAGATCTTGCACAGAGACTTTAATTTGCCCATACAGTAGTTAGCTTTTCAAAAACAAACATGTATACAGTTTCTTAATATATTGGGGGAATGGTAGCATACAGTATCTGGTTAGTGGTGCTCTGTAGAGTCAAAATTCAGAATTACTAAAGAAGACAAAAGAAGACTTTTCCTGAGGCACTCTTATTTGTAATTGTATATGTATATTAAAACATAACTTTTAATAAAGACTATAAAATATTGAGCCTTAGATTATAATTTTAGCAACCCTTAAAACTCCTGAAAATATAAATTAGATATGTAATATTACAATACAGCTTAAATATGTGTGTATATATATATATATATATATATATGTGCAGGACGACTGGCACTCCGTTGAGAAAGGAACTCCTAGGTGCCTTGGTGCGCTGAAACCCTGGTCTCCCAGGTAATGCAGTAAGCAATGTAGAGCAGGCACTCGTCGGATTTAATAATATATATATATATATATATATATATGCAGCGTGTGTAGCCGGCACTCCCAAACTTGAGGTCCAACACGGTACTGACCCGGTGCCTTCTACTGTGGGCCCGCAGGTCCAGGTACAGGATGCAGAAAAGAAGCGGCACTCTCGGATTTGCAAAAAAAGTGAAACGTGCTATTTATTGTCCGACATGTTTCGGGCAGGTGCTGCCCGTCCTCAGGGATCCCTGAGGACGGGCAGCACCTGCCCGAAACATGTCGGACAATAAATAGCACGTTTCACGTTTTTTTGCAAATCCGAGAGTGCCGCTTCTTTTCTGCATCATATATATATATATATATATATATATATATATATATATATATAGCAACAAATTTGCAGATGGCACTCACAAGATTATACGAAGTCTGCACGGCGGCAGCAATTGTAGAACAAAAAAGAATCAACACAGGCTTGTTAGACACAAGCCTGTGTTGATTCTTTTTTGTTCTACAATTGCTGCCGCCGTGCAGACTTCGTATAATCTTGTGAGTGCCATCTGCAAATTTGTTGCTACATCTTTCCGTTGGGAATTGAGAGGCACCGCAAGTATTTGTACCCTCTAGACGAGTGCCAGGACCCCCTTTCCCTATATATATATATATATATATATATATATATATATATATATATATATATATATATATATACAGTCCCAGTAAACCGGCACTCACGGGGTTAACCAATATCCTTGTTTGTTACCTTGCTCAGGTGCCTTCTCTTCAAAGCAGTACTCGGTCAGACCCAGCAGCATATACATACAGTGGTAGGAAGCGGCACTCGGAGACTTGTAATTAGCGTGAAAAAACTGTGGTTTATTAAGTGACGTTTCGGGGCTCGCACCCCTTTCTCAAGCCACACACTTGTGTGTGGCTTGAGAAAGGGGTGCGAGCCCCGAAACGTCGCTTAATAAACCACAGTTTTTTCACGCTAATTACAAGTCTCCGAGTGCCGCTCCCTACCACTGTATGTATATATATATATATATATATATATATATATATATATATAGATATATATATAGATATAGATATATATATGGCTTTGTGTATGGGTGGCGATCTTTGTAAAAAAAACCACTCTTCAAATGGCCAAAAAGATCAACGTTTCAAAGCTTTTAATTAGCGCTTCTTCATCAGGAATGTTGTGAAGAAGAAGCGCTAATTAAAAACTTCGACACGTTGACCTTTATGCCCATTTTTTTTACAAAGAGTGCCATACACAAATCTATATTGGATCCCCAGTGGGGGTATACCAGGGAAGGTACCTCGGCAGCAATTACTTTGAGGAGTGCTACTCTTACTGTATCTGCATATATATATATATATATATATATATATATATATATATATATATATATATATATATAACTGTTTGTTATATCCGGCACTCAAACAAAGTCTTTCAAAATGTCCACCCCAATATAGCAGACAGTTCTCTGAAACTGTCTGCTGTATGGGGGCGGACATTTTGTGATGGTCCATTCTTCATATCATCAGAATGAAGCCAGGAAGGGAGCCGGGACCACCGCAGCGCTGACAGGCATCCCAGCTCCCAACCCCATGATGACATCCCGGCTCCCACCCGCATCGCTGACAGCCGGACTCCAGAGTATGTAAGTGTATATGTGGTGGGTGGCGGGTGGCGGCACCAGAAACCTTTGGCGGGGGGGCGCAGTATTTGAAGTTATGCCACTGGTGTAATTCTAGTTTAGCTAGATTAAGTGATGAGGATGTAACAATATAAAGGACAATGCTCCAGATAATATAAACATAAAATGCAGACATGCTCTAGATTAGTGCTACAGTATTTCCCCTTTGTAATACTCACCTTTATTGAATAATTTTGAGGTATATACATTAGTATTTATATGTGCTTATTTACACTGTGCACTAATCACATATGATAGTATAAAACTGTTAATATTATAATTTAATACGTGTTTATAATAATTATTTAATGATCATGGAATTGGATGCACTTTCAAATGTCAATCACTAAAGAGTTATGTTAAATTACTTTTTATATGTTAATATTATTCACTAGATGTGGTAGATTATACCAATATATACAATATTATCACTTATAGCCAGATTATTTGTGAAGGAGGAACTTATTTAAATTAATTGTCTGGACTGAGTGTCCTTATGGTATATCCATTAATTATGCCTGTATGTACAACTAATGGTATAATCTACAGTATGGACTACAATGATATGGAAAATGAAATGTGAAGTCATGTGTAATTAAATACTGTAATAACTTTCTGCATATGTATTGATGACCGTTCTTGTTTAATGTATGTATTGTAATGTATGTGATGTATGTGAAATTTAAACAATAATAATATGTGGAAATTTAAACAATAATAAAAAGTATTGAATTAAAAGAAAAAGAAAATATTATGGATTGCTGTAAGGTGTGTTGGGCTGTGAATAGTGTGTGACTGATTTATGGCCACACCATCTTTACCACAATGCAAATAAAGAGAGTATCTAGATAGATAATATGGGATACCATATAATTCTAATATTAACAATTTAAATCAGCATTGGCAAATTAGCTGGCATCATATGAGAGTTACTATAGATTAAAAAGCAAATAATCTTCTACAATTAATGTAAAAATTGCATATAATGTTATAAGCATAACATTAGATCTGCATTAAGATGCATCAGGTATAACGTAGCATGAAGGACACAATATTTTCAAACCTTTTATGAAAAGTTATGTTTTAATAAACATGCACATTTACAAAAATAGTCGTCTTTTTTCTGATATTGTTTACATGGCCCTTGGCAGTTTCAAATATGATACCAGTACTAAGTGGAGTGCCACAGAGTTCGGTTCTTTTGTTTAACATTGTTATTAATGATATTGGGATGGGGTTACTCAGCAGTGTATCCATCTTTGCGGACGATACAAAACTGAGCAGAGTTATTAAATCATCAGAAGATGTCACCACGCTTCAAAATGATCTTGACAATCTAGACGAGTGGGCAAAAAAGTTGAAGATGAGGTTCAATGTGGACAAATGTAAGGTCTTGCACCTTGGGAGACATAACCACTGTGCTAGTTATAACCTAAGCGGGGATGAATTGGGTAAGTCAGTACCTGAAAAGGATCTAGGAGTCCAAATAGACAACAAACTAGGGTGTAGTGCTCAATGTAATATAGCAACTAAAAAGGCCAATAAAACTCTAGCATGTATTAAAATGGGCATGGAAACTAGGGATTCAAAAGTAATTATGCCTCTGTACAAATCATTGGCTAGACCGCACCTCGAATACGGAGTACAATTCTGGGCCCCACACTATAAAAAGGACATCATAGAATTAGAAAAAATCCAAAGAAGAGCAACTAAGCTTATTAGGGGAATGGAGACTTTAAGCTACGAGGAGAGATTAAGCAAGCTGGGACTATTTACACTAGAGAAGAGACATTTAAGGGGGGACATGCTCAACATGTACAAATATATCAGGGGCCAATATAAGGAACTGTCAAGCATCCTTTTTTCTGCTAGACAGGAATCTAGGACGAGAGGGCACGAGTTTAGATTAGAAGAAAAAATATTTTGTTCATCTAGAAGAAAAAAATTCCTTACACTTAGAACAGTCAAACTTTGGAACTCTCTTCCTGAAGAAGTGGTGTCGGCATACACTATAAATACGGGTATGAATAAGTAACAATCTGTCTTTAAAATATCAGCACATACTATACAACAAGGGATTAGCTACTATAAACATAGGTTGAACTAGATGGACGCAAGTCTTTATTCAGCCTCACCTACTATGTAACTATACTATACTATACTTATGGGGCCTAAACATGTAGAGATTTTGCTGAGCGATCTGAGCGATGCTAGATTGCTCAGCAAGATTGACAGCACACAGTGCAGCACAACGATGTGTCAGTGATGTGTGCTGATCGATCTGTCACTGGAGAACACTGTCCCTGACCGGTGATCTAACTAGATAAATCCAACATGCTGGATCTTAATCCTTTGGCGATACTGACGAGTAGCCCACACATAGCTATCCCTAGGGTGCCTACACAAAGAGTGATGTAGGGGCATTTTCTAAGTGATATACTGTAGTCAAATGTCAGTCCACTTAGAAAATGCCCTGAAATAGCACCATGTGTAGGCCCCATTAATACTTTACTTTCACTTACTTATTGGCCTGATGTCTGTGACTTGATGTTTACAGTTGTGGTTATGTAATATTTATGAGGTTTTCTTCTATTTACTTTACCATCATTAGTTCTTCAGTAATAAAAATAATATGAGGGTCATAAACTGTGATGTTGGTGTTTCCGTTCTGAGACCAGTACGAAGTGATGCCAGTCAGGGATGTGCTTGAAACCAGAGGTTTTTTTAATGAAATTCCTCTGAAAAGAATAAGAACAGTGGGGTAGTTGCTAGATAATATTAGTGGATACAATTAGTGCTGGGTTGTGGAGCAGTACAAGCTACAAAATACACACATAATGTGCTGGGTTTCATTGCAGTATTAACTATACAGAATTTGACAAGTAAGCTGGGATAAAGAGTAGTACCAGCTATTTAGGAGACCCAGGATAAGCTGTGGTGCAAAGTAGAACCAGATTTTCAAGACACACAGGTTAAGCTGGAATGTGAAAAAGAGAGATGTCAATACAGCTTACCTGGAGATCAGTAAATAATGCTCACACAGAGTTGTGATTTGAACCACTGACTACTTGATGGTGGCGTTTTGCCCTCTTAGCACCTAAACTGGATGGCAGATGGTGGACAGTGGTCATCTGGTCTCTTGGTCAGCTTGGGATTGGTCACTCTCCAATCATGTGGCAACATGGCTACACCAGAAGAAAAAAGTCCATTACAAAACCATATTGAAGAACATTACCTGTATGCATCTCCAGATGCTACCAGAGTGGAGGAATCTTAGACAGTCCCCAGTATAGAGGAAACACCTTTGGCTGGGAAGCTCCTAAAGACTCTCTGGGGAGCACGTCTTTAACCTGGTCACAGCCACGGCAATAAGGCATGTGGTCTCGATCCGGTATTATTTTTAGATGTTGTGACAAGTTTTTAACTGTAATCCTGTCTACTATTCATGTGCCACTATGTTTCATAGATGGTGGTATATTCTTCTTTTTTTTTTTTAAATATCATTATTTGAAATGCATGTAATAATTATACACAATAAGGTAAAAATGGGATAGAATGGAGAAAACAGGAGGCGAAAGATAAGGGTAAATCTCAGGGCAGGTGAGAAGTAGAGACAAATTCCCAGGGAGGCCAGAGAATGCCCCATAAAGTAGTATTGGAAACAGAAGACCAAGGTCAAGGAGCACAGAACCGAAACAAAATAGAAAACAAAACTGACAACAAAGTAGAAACAGAACATGAGTGACCAAGTGTCTAAATTATCAGTATTTCGCACTGAATCATACCATATACAGAAAGAACACTAATGCAAAAAGAAACATGAGAGACAAAAGAGCCAGAAAATCAACCAAAATAACTGTAAACTGGACTGCTGGACTGCAAGCCAATAGGAGCTTGCGGTATGGCAGCCAATCAGGACCGGCAACCAATACCACCAATGCCGCTCCTGATTGGCTGATGGCTGCGTGCTCCTGTCTCGTGGTCCAGCGGGAGTATTGAATGAAGATATATACAGGGATGGAGCTGCTGCTTTGCTTAGAAGTTAGACATTGACTATACAGCCGGGAAGCGTACAGTCATTTTTCTGCCATTTTTTCTGCCCAGCTGTCATGTCTCTATAAATTGTGTGTGCCGGGTACACCTTGGCAATGAGCAATACCCACCCTCTTGGCAACAAGCAATTCCATCCCCTTGGCAATGAGCAATACCCTCCCCCTTGGCAACGAGCAATACCCCCCCCCTGGCAATGAGCAATTCCCTCCCCCTTAGCAATGAGCAATTCCCACCCCCACCCCTTGTCAATGAGCAATTTCACTCCCCTCTGGCAATGAGCAATCCCCCTCCCCCTTGGCAAAGAGCAACCCCCCCCCCAAACGAGCAAATTCACTCCCCTTTTGCAATGAGCATCTAGGCTAGTAACAATTCGCTCCCTATTGGCAACAAGCATGTGTTCCCCATTAGCAAAGAGCAATCCCCACTCCCCCTTTGCAATGACCATTTAACAACTCTCTCTTGGCAACAAGCATATATTCTCCCTTGGCAATGAGCATGAATCCCCCTTGGCCCCCTTGGGAAAAAAAAATCTTTTTATTTTTTCCTTTTTTTTATTTGATTGTCTGGACAGACAGTGGACAATGAGAACTGATTTCCATATGTCTCAGTGTCCTCAAAATGGTTGACACAATATCAACAGTTATCAACAGTTACTAATAAAAAAACCTTTGGATTCAAATCACCTCATGGAGGCTGCCTATCAATGGAATTATTATTATTTTTTTTTAGTAATTAATGTGTAAAAAACTTTAATATTTGTTGTTTTAAATATCAGGTGTCACTGGCCAGTGCGATATTTGTGTATAATAAATCTTTTAACACACACACATTGTTTCCAGCGCGTTTATATATATCTTTTTCTGCATCTCATTACATATGCGAATTCGATTTTTAAAGGTGCGATTTTTAAACATGACCAAAAATCGCCACTTATTACATTTTACCCCAGGTGTCCTTTTTGCCGAAACATATGAAAAAATATAGAAAATAGAAATAACTTCTGTTAAAGGTGATTTAGGAACATTACTAAAAAAATCTGTCTAATAAAAATGTATTTAGGGTGTCCCAAAATAACAGGTCTGGGAAATAATACAATGCTCAAAAAAATAAAGGGAACACTAACATAACACATCCTAGATCTGAATGAAATATTCGTATTAAATACTTTGTTCATTACATAGTTGAATGTGCTGACAACAAAATCACACAAAAATTATCAATGGAAATCAAATTTATTAACCCATGGAGGTCTGGATTTGGAGTCACCCTCAAAATTAAAGTGGAAAAACACACTACAGGCTGATCCAACTTTGATCTAATGTCCTTAAAACAAGTCAAAATGAGGCTCAATAGTGTGTGTGTGTGTGGCCTCCACGTGCCTGTATGACCTCCCTACAATGACTGAGAATGCTCCTAATGAGGTGGCGGATGGTCTCCTGAGGGATCTCCTCCCAGACTTGGACTAAAGCATCCGCCAAGTCCTGGACAGTCTGTGGTGAAATATGGCGTTGGTGGATGGAGAGAGACATGATGTCCTAGATGTGCTCAATTGGATTCAGGTCTGGGGAACAGGTGGGCCAATCCATAGCAACAATGCCTTCATCTTGCAGGAACTGCTGACACACTCCAGCCACATGAGGTCTAGAATTGTTTGCATTAGAAGGAACCCAGGGCCAACCGCACCAGCATATGGTCTCACAAGGGGTCTGAGGATCTCATCTCGGTACCTAATGGCAGCCAGGATACATGGAGGGCTGTGCAGCCCCCCAAAGAAATGCCACGCCACACCATTACTGACCCACTGCCAAACCGGCTACACAATCTGGCCCGGGAAGAATCGTGAAGCAGCCGGGGGGGGGGGTGCACACACTACTCTGGGAGATGGGGGGTGCGCTACTGCCCAGGAGGGCAATGTTACTCAACAGGCTGAAGGTGGCTTACAGGTGACGTCACTAAGCAGCCGCAGCCTGGTCATAAAGAAGGGCAGGATAGCCCAAAACAAATATGGCTGCCATACCGCAGGGCTGATAGCACCCAGTCAGATGGAAATCTGGACCGGCCCACCGGGGAATGGCCAATCCGCCCCTGTATTTATTCTAAACATTAAAAATATGAATGCTTAAGAGTATTTGCATGTGAAAATACAGTACAGTAAATTCATGCAAGACATTTAATTTGTGGGAAAGTATTTGAGGGGAAACGGAAGACTGTCGATGTGCAGCTCATTTGTTTAACTGGACTGACCCTTGTGCTATAAAAGGAATGGTAAACCCACGCTCCAAACAAAGGGTGCATCTCTAATAAAAAAATAGTTGTATTTTACAGTATTAAACAGTATTAAATAACAAAAAATGTCAGACAAAAGTGCTCACACTTGGGATATGTGTACCACAATTTAAATATGTTGTCCCACTGTTGATCATAGTATTCAACTTCTGGCAGACCTCATATACCTCAAAGAAAACATGAACAACGACCTTCTCATAGTGCAGACATTCTGATGAGAATATATCCAATAGTGTGAATGAACAATGTATGTACTTCTTACCGAAATAGGGCCCTAACTAAGGCCACAAGATAAATCTGGTAAATTCCTTGTCACGTCTGAGGGGTGACTTTGGACTGGAGCTGGAGTATAATGGAAGCTTGGTTCTTTGAAAAGCATAGACTGCATATGGGATAACTAGAGAGACAGTGGAGGAACTCCACAAAGGAGTAATGAAGAAGTTACTGAAGAGGAGGACCCAGGGGATAACTGGTAAGTATGGAATGACTCTGACTAATGCTGACCACCAATGGAGACTGCTTTAAGAAGTCACAGCAGGTAAGTATGCTCTGGTAAATATCACTAGTGTAGTCACTGGAAAGGTTCACAGATGATGATGATAATGGCAACAGCAGATATCTGCCTATTTTGGAAGTATTAATGTTTTCTCTCTGAATGGTGACTAGTAACTGTAGTGAGAACGAGGAGCAGACAGAAACTGATTGCAGGCAGATCAATCAGCAGGCAGATCATCAGGCACACTGTAATGGAGGATACAATATTCTTATCTGGACACTGGAGGGAGTCAGGCTGCAGCAGAGTAGAAAGCCACAGATGCTTGAGAATAGCAGAAGTTCTCAGAGAGAAGAATGCTGCCTCTCTAAGGACAACTTTGCACTGACTGACTTCTGGATTCAGCCTCTGTACCTATATAGGCAAAGCTCACAGATGATTGGCTACAGTGGAATGATGTCAGAGATGGCTGACAGGGATTGGCTTGAGAGAAGCATGTGTATGGATCCAAGATGGCAGCGCCCATGACGTCGACTGGTGTCCACATGGATACTGGAGCAGGGAGCCAGCACCAGATGCCTCACTGACCAGGCTGCAGAGGCAATCCAGCCACACCTACTGAGATGATATCATGGAGTGCGCTGGTCGTGCGCACCGGCTGCTGGTCAGGGACTGGGGCGCTGAAGGTGACAGTCTCTGCGCAAGCTTGGTAAAGCATCTGGATGGTAGATAAGTGTTTCTCAACCCTTGAGTCCACAATGGATGTCACAATGATCCTCAAATACCACGGACAAGATAGGAGATACTCTGCATAGTGTAAAACTTTATTTTTATTTCAACAATTTTAAATAATCCTAATAAACCAGTAGTAAGGGGCATAGTACCATCTGGGGAATCAAGGCGATGTGACGGTGTTATAAGTTCCAATAGAGATCCCAGGTCTCCAGAAAAACAGTCAAAATTTCAGGCGCAATTCACGGCAAAATGTCCCCCACAAGTCCACCAACATGTTTCAGCTTGGATGAGCCTTCCTCAGGGTGTGTATTGAATCTCCTATAATGCGTGTTTCTATATCCCTTATGGAATAACCCCTCCCACTTGCGCAGCATTGTGGGATTTTTTTCATAATTCAAATCTTATAGAGCCGAACATAGAGTAAATTTGTCTATCAATAAATATATTCACATCAACTATAAAGCAGGTTACAAAAACATAAAAAAAAAGTGTAGAAGAGAGTCCACAGTTTACAAAGTGCATATGAGACCGGAAATACTGTGACACATGAGACCAGAAGTCCCGGAGTTATTTATTTCTTTACAGTTTCTTATATAGTGCAGCAGACTCCTTTGCACTTTAAAACTGTAGACAGTGATAGAACAAACTGGGTAACAATCTCAATCATGTAAATGTAAAATGTTTTGGCCTTGGTAACTCCTTATAATGGAGCAAAAATCCTATCTTTATTTTCTTCACATCATGTTTCCAATCTTTTGGAAAAGATGTTATTAAACTTCATCATGCATCAACAGCTGAAGCCACAGTATCTATTCTGGATCACTCAGCATAGACACTGAGTAATGCAGACAGTTATCTGTACAGCCAATTAACCTTCTACTAATCTGGAATTTGCTGGCACATTTTGGGAAATAAATATCTTACAGCCAGAAATCTTATATGAACTTTACCCCATTGTGACTTTTATGGCTTTTCCATAGCATTCACTGACATAACTCAGAACATACTGTAGTGATTGTTGTTTTATTATACTGTCTTTCACATTGTCTAGAACACTATACTATTGCATTGGCATCTGACAGTTGTTTGCTGATAGCCTTGAAACAGTAGAGGCATTTTTAGAAGAAACTTCAACTCCAATCATCATATATATGGATCATCAGAATATTGAGCATATTAAATCAGACAAATGACTGAATGCTCAGAAAGCTTGGTACCATAGGCCTTATTATTTACTTGCTTTCTTTAATCTTATAGTCCTATTTCCCAAAATAGTAAAACTGATGCGCACTCTAAATAATTTGAGAAAGATCAAGGTTAGTCTCAATCAGATCTGCCTATTCTGACATCCAGTGGCAGAACTTGTGAGTGGTTGGACCAGGTGCAAAAATATCATTTCCAACCCCCTCCACCCTAACCCAAGTTCATAATATGGAACTAGGCAGTTTGTGAAAGGTAGAGGCAGAGGGTGACAGGGAGAGGTAGGAGGAAGCAGGGTGTGACATGGAAAATAGTGGGTGACAGGATGAGGGTGACAGGGGCAGCAGTGGGCCCCTCAGTTATCAGGTGCCCCGGTACACTGCTCCTGGTGAACCAATGATAGTTCTGCCCCTCTGCTACCATTACATAAAGTGCTGTTAGTTCTCAGACTTCGAAAAAATTGATTGCGGTGTCGACTTTAAGGATAAAAGTCTAAGGCAACAATAAATTATTGGATTCAGTACAATCTGTCTCAACCAAAACCACCCAGAATAACACATCTACAGAACTGTTTCCACATTTGTTAGCCTGAATTCCTACTTTCTGTTAAACCGTATGTCAAAGACTCATTTACCAATGCCTTTGCAGTGAATGGATAGCTATTTCCTTAGATGTTACTATGGACTTCTGCCATCTAAGGGGGTTTACCGCCATATAAAGGACCCCATACACTACAATGAAATGTCTGACCCTGTGACTCTCTCCACCCTGCACTGTATCCCCTTTCGGGTGCAGGGAGGAGGAGGAGAGACCAAAAGCATGAAGAGCAGCAGCCCCAGGTAATGGAGGGAGGGGGAAGCCGCCGGGACCCGCAGCACATCACCGGCAAGATCGCAAAGGACAGCTCTTAATGCAAGAGCTGTCCTTTGCCATAATTATCGCATATGTTAGAGCATATGCGATAATTAGGTCTGCGGCTGCTGGTGATGTGCGGCTTTAAGGGGGCGCGGATGTTAGAGCATACCCCCCTCTGACATGTAAAAAACTAAAATAGCCAAGTTCCCCAAAAAGGCGTTTTTATAGATATTTCAGGTATGACACATTTTTTTCTTTGAAAAAGGTTCTTATTTTCCAATAATCCACTTTATAAAATAAGAAAAAGCGGTACTTGTTTCCTATCTGGGCGCCCACGATTTTAATCGCGGGCATCGGGGGTAAAATCGGGGCCATCGCGGGCATCGCGGCCGATAAAAAATCGGGTGCGATGGGCCAGACGCGATGCCCGCGATTTTCCCATAGGGAACAATGTTAAATGCCTCAATTTACCCACGATGACCGCGATTTACCATAGGAAACAATGTTAAATGGATCAATTTCCCCAAATTATCATAGGGAACAATGGGAAATGTGGCAAAAACACCCCTGAACATAAAAATGTCCCCCCAAAAGTAGTTGACGCCACCCCGCCATCAACGTGAACCCGAAGCGTGGCGAGCGCAGCGAGCCCGCGAGGGGCGGCGGTACGCGTCCTCCGACCTTTTCATGCCCTACTATCCACTAGGGCGTGGAGTGAGAATAGAATAGTGTGGCGAGCGCAGCGAGCCACCGAGCCCGAAGCGTGGCGAGCGCAGCGTGCCCCGCGAGGGGACGCGGATACCTTCACAGGTAAACGCGTCCCTTCGCGGGCTTCCCAGGTGTCCGCGACGCCATGGACACCTGGGAAGCCCGCGAGGGGACGCGTATAACTGTGAAGGTATCCACGTCCCCTCGCGGGGCTCGCTGCGCTCGCCACGCTTCGGGCTCGGTGGCTCGCTGCGCTCGCCACACTATTCTATTCTCACTCCACGCCCTAGTGGATAGTAGGGCATGAAAAGGTCGGAGGACGCGTACCGCCGCCCCTCGCGGGCTCGCTGCGCTCACCACGCTTCGGGTTCACGTTGATGGCGGGGTGGCGTCAACTACTTTTGGGGGGACATTTTTATGTTCAGGGGTGTTTTTGCCACATTTAACATTGTTCCCTATGATAATTTGGGGAAATTGATCCATTTAACATTGTTTCCTATGGTAAATCGCGGTCATCGCGGGTAAATTGAGGCATTTTACATTGTTCCCTATGGGAAAATCGCGGGCATCGCGTCTGGCCCATCGCATGTCATTATAATGACATGCGATGTACCCGCGATGCCCGCGATGGGCGCCCAGATAGGAAACAAGTACCGAAAAAGCTTAAAATATTCACTTGAAATTAAAATTCATTTCTTTCACATTTTTTGATATTTGTAGAAAAAAATATGGCATCCCAAGAACACCTACAGTACCATTTTAAAAGCTAATCAACCTAATGCATTATTTACATTTTTCTTTGATGCAAGATGAGGTATAAATAAGTCAATATGGAGCACTATTTCTGGTGGTTTTTTTTAGATCACAGACATTAACTACTAAGGAGCACATCATTTGAAATAGGAGACTCACTATTTCAAGACAGGGTGCCCCATGTGTACAGATGTAGCAGGCTACTGGGACACGCATGCGTGTGAGATGCATGCTCATCCCAGACCCTATCATCGTCGCTCGCTAGTGAAAGGGATCTGTAGCCTGCTACATCTGTATTTGAGCCAGTGTTTAGGTAAAATATGGCTGCATACCTTTACACATTCAGGGTCCTTTTGTTCTTGTCTGGACAAAGAATGTGAACCTCCGGTGTTGCTAAAGCTGCTGTATCGGGAGGGTGTAAAGCTCCCAAAGGGTTACAAGAGCAAGAAAAAAGTGTATATGTATAGTCCTTTTGTTCATGTGCAGTACAGGTCTGCAACAATAGATGCAGATTGGCATAGAACATTAGGCCATTTGGGGCAGGGAAGGGTTGGGGTGACGGAAGGGGACCCGACAGTCGGGATCCTAACAGGCATTTACTGGACGTTGGGATCCCGACTGTCAAAAGACCGACAGCCTGGTTCCCGACGGCCACCGGCTATTTTCCCTCGTGGGGGTCCGTGACCCCCATAGAGGGAGACTAGAATAGGTGGCTTGCTTAGCGAGCTACTGTGCCCGCAGCGTGGCGAGCGCAGCAAGCCTGCAAAGGGGCTTAGTTGCACTCACCATGCTGTCTGGGTCCAGCCAGTCAGGATCCCCACGTCGGGCTAATGACTGTTAGGATCCCTACTGTCGGACCCCTGTACCACACCCAAGATTGAGGCATGTCACCTCTATTTTTGGGGGAGTGTTGAGGTCAGGATCTCTGTTGGTAGCTGCGGATTTCCTCACCTTCTTGTTTTATCTGTGGCCGCTGGCTTGCATAACCCAATGATTCACACAGCTGGCTAATGGTGTTGCATGTGAGGTTATAATATGTCCTAGGATGCAGCAGAAATCCCTAATACAAGAGGAACTAATTGCTGTCTCTTCACTGTAAGCAGCATCAACAGAACATCTGAATCAGGTCCAATGTGCCCTTCACCCATAAATAACTGTAACACTTACCAGACAATAGTTGTTGAGTGGTTAAAACATGGTAATGAAAGAATCCCATCTTTATATATGAGTGCACCACATTTACAGGTGTAATTTCTTCACTACTGTACATGCAGAAACTAATTTTTTTCCAGAATGTTACATTGTACAGTGCTAATGTGTGATCATTAGGCAATAATTTGTAGATATTGAGATCATTAATTTAGCAAACCACATATTTTATTATTGGTTTTAGAGTTAAACCATTGAGACTATTAGAAACTGTCACAAAATCTATTGCAAATTGAGAACCAAGTCAATACAAAAAATAATCTTCCTCAGGCAGATCAGTGTAAAAACAGAACTCCAGAGATCAATAGGATCTGTGCAGACTTTTATGCAAATAATGGGGCCCATACAGTACATCTGCGATAAATTGTGACAATCCTCCATTGTCACAATTAATCATTAATGTGTGGGTTCCCCCTACTGGCAATTCCAAGGGGGAATCAGATTTTTAAACAAGTTTAAAATACTGTTTTTATCAGAGGTCCATTTTTGTATGTGTGGGTGTTCCCGGTGCATTCTGCCAATGGATAATGCTTGTACAGTATTTGGGCTGGGCCTCTTAGAGGGGGAGGAGAAGTACCTTTTTTTTGTAGCACCGATACTGATCCTGACATTGTACTATAATTATGATATTCATTTAATTATTTTTTTATAGTTGTGGAGTGGGGCAGTAGAGGATGCTCTGTTGCCCCATATCTGTGTCCGTGGCTGGTTCCATGGGCCCTTTTTTCCCTTTATTGGAGTGGTCCTTGGCACAGCTTCGGGGCTCTCCATTTTCCCCCAATGGCAGTGTCTGTGGTGTTAGGACTCCTGATGGCCCTTTTTTCCTCCATCCGCAGCATCTCTAAGTGGGTGTGGCAGCGAAGCTCCGGGGGTACCACTATTGGCAGTGTCAGTTGTGGTGGGTCTTCTGTGCTTCTCATTCCCCCATTGATGATGGGACTCCTGAGCTCCTCCTTTCCCCATCAGTGGCGGAGGTGTGCGGCGATGGGGCACCAGGTGGCCTGCAAATTTCCCAGTTGCCATGTCTGTGAGTGGGGTTCAGAGGCGGAACTCAGGGGGCACTTCTAGTTTCCCCCAGCAGCAGCATGGGTGTGGCGATGAGGGGCCAGGCAGCTGCAGGACTACTGAACTCCTCCTTTCCCCCATTGGCAGCAGGGCTCTGGGTGTCCTGCAATCTGCAGTATCTGTGAGGAGGGTGCGGCAGCGGGGCTTCAGAAGTCCTTCATTTGTCCCATCTGTAGCATCTGTGATGGGGGTTTGTGGCGGCGGCGGGCTCCAGGTGTCAATCATTAATATGGCAGCTAACTTTTTTTGTTTACACTTTTCAAAAATGGCCCAGCCATTAGGCTCTTGCCGGATCATAACTATTCCCCCTGGCTGATGTTTAAATACATCAGAGCGAGGCATGAGCAGGAAGTCCAGTAGGATTAAGGGAGCTGACAAGTGCTCCAGAAGGGAGCGAGGGAGCTGACAAGTGCTCCATCCTGGGTTGGAGTGAATAATATTATTTCAGTTATCAACTCTGCACCCTGTACACAGGAGAGGGAGGGCCCCTCTATTTGAGGGGGTTCCCACCTCCCCAGGAATCCCTGGCATTGGGATGACTAGTTAGGGAGTCTGAATGTTTTAGTCATGGGACCAATGACATGTGTCTCTGAATGTGGCATTACCTCCCTGGATAGTGTAGCCTGGTACTGGTCACTTAATCATTTTGACCCCCATATTTTGGGAACTAGTGCCAGCTCCAAAAGCTTGGTGCTGGTTCCCAAAACATGGAGGACCACTAGTCATTCTGTCCCCCGTATTTTGGGAACTTGCAGCCCAGTGTTGGTTTCCACTTTTGGGGTTAATTAGAAGGAGACAGTACTTGCGCATGTAAGTCCTGGTAGATGTAAACAAAAGTTGTTCCTGTCTTAGGCCCCCTACACACGGGGCGACTGTGCTGAGTGATCTGAGCGATGCTAGATTAATCAGATCGCTCAGCACACAGGGCTGTACAGCGATGTGTCATGGATGTGTGCGGAGTAATCTATCAGGGCCAGTGTTCTCCAGCAAGAACATGATCCTAACTGGT
This sequence comes from Crinia signifera, assembly GCF_055691185.1. NCBI lineage: Eukaryota > Metazoa > Chordata > Amphibia > Anura > Myobatrachidae > Crinia > Crinia signifera. The sequence continues at coordinate 145,982,120 of NC_139221.1, read as the reverse complement.
GATCTGACTAGATTTATCCTGCATGCAGAATCTTGATCACCTGGGGATAGGAACACTCAGAACCATGAAGCCCTATCACTATGGCCTCTACACACAGAGCAATGTAGGGTAATTTCTATGCAATCTAGTCAGATCGCTTAGAAAATGGACTGAAATCTCACCATTAGTAGGCCCCACTCCTTTACACATGTTGTTCCAACACAGGGTGTACCTTGCCACAATCAGCCACTATAACTGATGTCACTGCTAGTACACAAAGGCTTATACAGTAGATTTAGTTTAAATCAAAAGAATCTTAAATCGATTGAGGATGGACGTGATGCATTAATATCTAATCATTGTGGTACTCCTTACATACGCACAGTACGTATTCACCAAAGTATTAGAATATGATCATCCATACTTTATTGTTTGGTATTATTGAAACCACCGTCACCGACGCAAGTTCATTAAACTAATAGCAAATCAAATGAATACACAACTCCAGAGAGATATATATCTACACGTTTCAATAGCTTCAAACAAAGGACAAAGAGCCGTAAATGTAGCTGGTTTGAACCAGCTATAACCTATGACTAGGAAGGACTCCAAATGACATCTGAAACCTAAGGAATAAGAAACCAATGAAAAGATGCCTGGTCTCCTTGTCTCACCCAATGATCATCAAGACTGACCATCCAGCCCTTTTCCTATAAAAAGAGCTACATGTGATCTTTTAGAGCACATTCCCAGGATCCTGGGGGAGTGCGTGCGATTGCATCTCTGCGTCTGTGATGGTAATTGATATCCTTATATGTGTGTTTGTTGCTGTACCTGCATTTTTTAAAATCATTTATGTAATACATATTCATTGTATATTTTGCATTGTAGAATTGTTTCAAAGTATTGTTTGTTACCCTCTTATCACCTTTGTCCATTAAGGACGGAAATATACTAGGACACAGGATTAGATCCATGATCCCACCATAACTTATTGTCTTTGCGTATTAATTCCTTTATAAGTATATAGCATTTGTGACGCTTAAAAAGGTTTTCACAATTGAGGTGATGATAAGTAAATATGTAAAGTATTACTCAAAGGTGATCTAAGAGGTGAAGCGTATTGCACTCATATTTTATATTCCTATCAGACTAGTTATACGAGCGGCTGTGTATAAAGCTGATCAAAGGTTGTGGTTGCTAAGGGTAACTACTGATCGATTGTAAGGTAATGGAAGCAGCGTAACTATTTCATTGTCAACTGGTTTCATTAAAAATCAGATGTTTATAGTTCATGGGAGTGCTGGTGATTTTCTGCTTGATGATTAGGGGGCTTGGCAGTGGTGCATCTCTGAGTTGTGATTGTGGATACGGGGGAGGTGTTCAGGTAGGGTGTGGGTAGGACACTTGGGGTCTGATAACAAATTGGTGGGTTTGTCTTGTGTGCTGCTATCAGTGGTAGGTCATGGTGGAGGGGAAGTTGCTGGATGATCGCAGGGGTGTGGTATTGCTGGGTTGCACAAACAGGTGGTGTTCCTGCTGCTGTTAGTGGTGGTTGCAAGGGTTGCGGGTTGCTGGATTATCATGGTGGATGTTTGCTGAGTATGCTGCTGTCAGTGGTGGTCAAATGGTGCATGTGCTGCTGTCAGTGGTGATCATGGGGGTGTTGCTTTTGTACTGCCATCATTGGTAGTTGCACAAGGGTTTTTTTTCCTGGGCATTCACTTGTGGGGGGAACAGTGTCGGGTGTGCAATGATCCTCTCCTCTTACTCACAGAAACGACTAAGATACTGTAGAATAGAATATAGGCAGACACTGCCAGTCAGTGTCCATCTAATTATCATTCATTCCAGTACACCTGAACTGCTAGTGGGAGAAAATCAATCATATTTTATTTTCCCAAATAAAATTGGGCTGACCATTTCCTGCCATTTTTCACACTGCCTGTAAGTCTTTGGCTGGTTGAAATAATGGGTGCCCGATGATTGACCAGTCATTACACCGACGGCTAAAATACAGACAGATGGGCAGCGGCTATTCTCCCTCTATGGAGGTAAATGACCCACCAATAGAATAGGTTGCGAGTGCAGCGAGCCACTGTGCCCGCAGTGTGGTGAGCGCAGGGAGCTTTGTTGTGCTCACCCCGCTGTCTGAGTCCCCGCAGTCAGGATTCCGACATCGGGCTAATGACTGTCGGAATCCCGACTGTCGTTGTGTTATACCACACCAAAAATAATATAGGCCTGGTATAAGGCCAACTTCAGGTTTAGTTATATAAGGTGGTCTGCATTTATGCTTATGATTGTCTATGTTTTATGACTGAAAGTCACTAGCATTGGAGTTGCTTATCAATTTGACCATATATAATTTAATTTGGTTCTGAACCTGCAACCCAATGCACCAACTCAAAAGCCTTGAGTACCTGGGTACATAGGTACATAGTTTGGGAACAGCTGAATAACAGTACAAAATAAAATAATATACTATTTAACACCAGGATTAACTGTAGATTAAATAGTTTCAGTTCAAAATGCCTTTAATTATTTTGGACAAAAAAACCCCACTTTATTTATTATTATTATTTTTAATATTATTATTATTATTATTATTTTTGTCCTTCTTATTCTCCTTATTATTAGTAGTAGTAGTATTAATATTTCTTATTGAATTCTGTTATTGAATTTAACATAAGTAATACAAATCAAATTATAGTTTACATGGAAGTGTTAAAAAAAATCAAGTTATAGAGAAATCTGAATTGTTTAAGGTTTTTGGTCTTTTGAATCGACAAACATAAAAAATACTGTACTGTATGTCAAGAATCCATAACAAAGAAAATAACTTAAAGCATAAACATATACCAATATATTAAAACATTTTCAAGCCACTAGTTTCCAAGAATGAAGTTTAGTCTGTTAATAAGAAAAAACAGAGTAAGCAAGTTATATGTCATATCTAGCTCCACTACCATACAACATTTTAAACTGTGCCCTTCAAGAATATATTGCTGAAGAGTATCTTGTAGCATTTATTGCCCCAGTTGCCTGTTTCAGTATTCTTGTGATTGAGATTTATTGCCTTCCTCTTGCTTTGTGTGCAATTTATCACTTCTGTTAACCAGGTAATATAGAACCAACAAGAGTACATCTGAAGGCTGCAATATTTCAGTTATTGGAAGAATCAATGCAGGTTAAATGTGTTCACGTTGTTAGCAAATTTCCTTCCAAGATTATTACTTCTAGAACACGGATTTCTTTTTACAATAGATATGATTTATGATCAAATGGCTTTAATACCTAGAGTATGAATAATCATATTTACCTTCTGCAAAGAATGGATAAAAGACGAAGTGAATGACATAAAAATTATGATTTGTCAGCAATGCATTATTTGTAAGATATGTTATTTTACATTTGTAGCCAGAAACACGTGCAATGATTTTTTTATCCTGCTTATGAATTCTTGCAAGTATTATTTTCTTTTATCAGTCAAATAATTTTTATAACTAGCATTGTTATCTCATACCAATACATACATATCAAGTGCACCTTTATCTTACATTTTTCCATTTACTCAATGTGAGGATAAGGATAATGCATTGAGGACATTTTAGATAATTAATAATTGCATAAGACATGATAAAATAAAATAGAAAATTAAGTTTTAAGCAGGTCTAATATGCAAAACTGTATATTTGTTGATATGACGATTACATTTTTAGATCAATAGTAAGGTTTCAAAACTGTTGATTATTTTAATTGCAGCAATTTAAACAAAAGGCGAATATAGTTTATCCAAATCTAGAAACATTCCCCAATACATGTCAACATACCACCCTACACACTGTAGGACCAGAACTTGTTAAAAAAAGGGATGGGCTCTTGTGGCACTTGGCTGAGCAATTACAACACCCTTATTCTTATCACTGTGGGGGCATGCCTGGGCTGCCCCAGGTGCTTCCTGCAATGTGAATACAGAAGATGCTATACACATGCAAGTAACATCTATTGCATCACTAGGGGGTGCGGGAGGTGTGGCCTGCATCAGGGTGCAACCCATCAGTGGGGTGACACCAAAAAGAGCAGCATGCACACACCCACCAGCAAAGTCCACATCCCCTATGTTGCCTGCCACAGTCTTCTGCCGCCCAGCTTGCAGTCTCATAGGGTATGAGATCATAGTGCATGCTTCTTCCATCCCTCTGGTGGCCAATTGAAATAGGGTGTCGTGCCTGAGCTGGCACATTATTTTATATGGCCAACAGAGGGGTGGGAGAAGCTTTGTGAATGTGGACCGGTGGTGAGTCCTACTGGGGGAATTATTTATAGGTAGCACCACAGGGGCCATTGGGCTACATGTATGAAGCAGTGATAAGGAAGGAGAAATGAGCCAGAGGAGAAGTGGCCCATGGCAACCAGTCCACAATGAAGTAACCTATAATTTGCATAGTATAAAATCATCCAGAGCAGCTGATAGGTTGCCATTGGCCACTTCTCCTCTGGCTCCCTTCTCCTCCCTTGTCTGTTTCATACAGTACATCTGCCCTATTATATCTATATGCAACAACACGGGGTGCATTATATATATATATATATATATATATATATATATATATATATATATATATATAAGTGGTACCAAGGAGGGCTTTATATGTATAAGCAGCACCGCAGTAGGTCATTATATGTATAAACTGGATCACTGAGACATTATATGTATACGCGGGCATTATACAGTATGTATAAGCAGCACCACAGGGGGCATTATATATATATATATATATATATATATATATATATATATATATATAAACGGGACCACGGTGGGCATTATATGTATATGTGGCAGCAAAGCAGGCATTATATGTATAAGGGGCAGCAAAGCAGGCATTATATGTTTAAGCAGCACCTCAGGAGGCATTATATGTATAAACGGGACGACAAAGGCATTATATGTATATGAGAACACATTCCCTCGCAAGTGAAGTGAAATTGTCAAATTATTTCTCACCCCTCGAAAATTAAAACTCAGTCTAAACTGACTTTTATTACCACCGCTAATTGCCAAAGATGGGGCGGGCTGTGGTGTCAGCGTGCCGTCAGCCGCTCTCCCAGAACAGGCAATGACACATCTGAATTCCCAGGGGAACACCCAGCATTTTTATGGGGATGCTCATAAAATTAGGGGGTTTCCCTAATGCCGTCCCCTGCCTGCGCCCTCCCTCCTATGCCTGTGTGATACTCGCCGTAGGCATTCGCACTGGAGGTCTGCACATGCGCATATACGTGCATACGCAGACAGTCATCATTAGAAACTGAGCCAAATTCAGCCCCAAAGTTTGTACTACAATATTTCATATTTTTTTAAATATGTTTTAATAAACATTATAATGTATATTGTATAAATAACTACAATATATCACCAAGGTGTTTGCCTGATCGATCAAGTTGGAGTAAAACCCATCACCTTGCCAGAAAATGCATTGATACTTGCTGGTTGTTACCCACTGTCAAATGAACTGGTTGTACTGAATACCACATTTTCCAATTCCACATTTTCCATAAAATTAATTATATAAATATATTAAATAATAATAACTTGTAAAATAAATTATATTTTAAGATTTAGTAGTTATTCAAAACTAAATTGTTGTACTCATGATACTCATTTTATATATGTAAATATACCAATATGCAGTTATCAGACAAACACTCTTAAATTGCATAAGGGATTTTGATAATATCATTAATGTTATTTTTCCCCATATACAGTAGTAGAATGGTATAATGAGCTTACAAGTGATAGTAAAATAAATGCATTCTGTTTTATTAGCAGAGAGAGACATTTTTATGGTGTAAGCATACAATATGTGACTATTTGCTTGTAACAGAGCTATGATATTTCTTCTTTTTTGTTATAAGGATGGTCTATATGTAGTGTGGAGTAATAGAAGTAAGCCATTTGAATAATCCCTTACTGAAATTAATATTATTCCTCACACATTTAAACTTTCCTATACTGAAGGAGGAAATTAAGACAATCAACAGAGCAGTTTGCTTTTTTTATTTTTGTGAAGCTGCATTTAAGAACTTCTTATTATGAGTGGGTAGTTTTCAACCTAGAAGCATTATTAACCCCTTCACGACAGAGCCAGTTTGTGCCTTCATGACAGAGCCCTTTTTTTCAAATCTGACATGTCTCACTTAAGTGGGGATAACTTTTTTTTGCTTTTACTTATCCCAGTGATTTTGAGATTGTTTTCTCGTGACACATTGTACTTCAAGTTAGTGGTAAATTTTGGTCGATACAGTCTGTGTTTTTTTGTGAAAAATACCAAAATATCGTGAACAAATGGAAAATTTAGCAATATGCAAAATGTCACATTTTCTGCTTGTGAGACAAATAATCATACCACTCAAAATAGTTAATAACTAACAAAGACCATATGTCTACTTTATGTTGCAATCATTATTTCAACCTCCTTTTCATTTTTTTGGACACTAGGAGGCTTCAAATATGACTAGCAAATTCTCAAATTTTCAAGAAAATTTCAAACACTGATTTTTTTAGGGACCAGTTCAGTTCTGATGTGACTTTGAGGGACTTGTATGTGAGACACCCCCATAAATGATACCATTTGAAAAACTGCACCCCTCACAGTATTCAAAACAGCATTTTGGAAGTTTGTTAACCCTTTAGGTGTTTCACAGGAATTAAAACAGAGTGTAGGTGAAATTTCAAAATTTCTTTTTTTTTGCAGAGTTTCAATTTTAATACATTTTTCTAACGAATACAGTAGATTTTACTAGAGAAATGTGACTAAAAATTGATTCCCCCAATTCTTTTGTTTTCAAAAATATCCTATATGTGGCCCTAGTGTGCACGATGACTAAACCACAGGCTTCATAATAGAAGGAGCACCTACTTGATTTTGGAGCCTCCTTTTTATGAGATTTTTTTTTAGGCACCATGTAGGTTTCTAGGCACCATAAGTGCTAAAAGTTAGGAACCTCCCCCACAAGTCACCCCATTTTGCAATCTACACCCCTCAGGGAAATCATCTAGGGGTATAGTGTACATTTCAAACCCCCAGGGGTTTCACCAATTTTGGTACAACTGGGATGTGAAAATGGAAAATTACATTTTTTTACACAAACATGCAGTTCTGGCTCAACATTTTTCATTTTCACAAGGAATGAAGGAGACAAAGCACCCCAAAATCTGTGCCCCAATTTCTCCCGAGTACGGCAATGCCTCACATGTGACCAAAAAATACCAGTTGGGTGCATGGCAGGACTCAGAAGGGAAGGAGTGATTTTTGGATTTTGCAGCACAGATTTTGGTGGAATGAATGGTGGGTGCTATGTTGCACCAATACAGTGGAACCCCCCCACAAGTCACCCCATTTTGCAAAGTACACCCCTCAGGGAATTCATCTAGGGGTATAGTGTACATTTCAAACCCCCAGGGGTTTCACCAATTTTGATACAACTGGGCAGTGAAAATGAAAAATTACATTTTTTTACACAAAAATGCAGTTCTGGCTCAAAATTTTTCATTTTCACAAGGAATGAAGGAGACAAAGCACCCCAAAATCTGTGCCCCAATTTCTCCCGAGTACGGCAATGCCTCACATGTGACCAAAAAATACCAGTTGGGTGCATGGCAGGACTCAGAAGGGAAGGAGTGATTTTTGGATTTTGCAGCTCAGATTCTGGTGGAATGAATGGTGGGTGCTATGTTGCATTAGCAAGACTCCCAAAGCACCAATACAGTGGAACCCCCCCACAAGTCACCCCATTTTGCAAAGTACACCCCTCAGGGAATTCATCTAGGGGTATAGTGTACATTTCAAACCCCCAGGGGTTTCACCAATTTTGGTACAACTGGGCTGTGAAAATGAAAAATTACATTTTTTTACACAAACATGCACTTCTGGCTCAAGATTTTTCATTTTCACAAGGAATGAAGGAGACAAAGCACCCCAAAGTCTGTGCCCCAATTTCTCCCGAGTACGGCAATGCCTCACATGTGACCAAAAAATACCAGTTGGGCGCATGGCAGGACTCAGAAGGAAAGGAGTGATTTTTGGATTTTGCAGCTCAGATTCTGGTGGAATGAATGGTGGGTGCTATGTTGCATTAGCAAGACTCCCAAAGCACCAATACAGTGGAACCCCCCCCACAAGTCACCCCATTTTGCAAAGTACACCCCTCAGGGAATTCATCTAGGGGTATAGTGTACATTTCAAACCCCCAGGGGTTTCACCAATTTTGGTACAACTGGGCTGTGAAAATGAAAAATTACATTTTTTTACACAAACATGCAATTCTGGCTCAAGATTTTTCATTTTCACAAGGAATGAAGGAGACAAAGCACCCCAAAGTCTGTGCCCCAATTTCTCCCGAGTACGGCAATGCCTCACATGTGACCAAAAAATACCAGTTGGGCGCATGGCAGGACTCAGAAGGGAAGGAGTGATTTTTGGATTTTGCAGCACAGATTTTGGTGGAATGAATGGTGGGTGCCATGTTGCATTAGCAAGACTCCCAAAGCACCAATACAGTGGAACCCCCCCACAAGTCACCCCATTTTGCAAAGTACACCCCTCAGGGAATTCATCTAGGGGTATAGTGTACATTTCAAACCCCAAGGGGTTTCACCAATTTTGGTACAACTGGGCTGTGAAAATGAAAAATTACATTTTTTTACACAAACATGCACTTCTGGCTCAAGATTTTTCATTTTCACAAGGAATGAAGGAGACAAAGCACCCCAAAGTCTGTGCCCCAATTTCTCCAGAGTACGGCAATGCCTCACATGTGACCAAAAAATACCAGTTGGGCGCATGGCAGGACTCAGAAGGGAAGGAGTGATTTTTGGATTTTGCAGCACAGATTTTGGTGGAATTAATGGTGGGTGCCATGTTGCATTAGCAAGACTCCCAAAGCACCAATACAGTGGAACCCCCCCACAAGTCACCCCATTTTGCAAAGTACACCCCTCAGGGAATTCATCTAGGGGTATAGTGTACATTTCAAACCCCCAGGGGTTTCACCAATTTTGGTACAACTGGGCTGTGAAAATGAAAAATTACATTTTTTTACACAAACATGCACTTCTGGCTCAAGATTTTTCATTTTCACAAGGAATGAAGGAGACAAAGCACCCCAAAGTCTGTGCCCCAATTTCTCCAGAGTACGGCAATGCCTCAGATGTGACCAAAAAATACCAGTTGGGCGCATGGCAGGACTCAGAAGGGAAGGAGTGATTTTTGGATTTTGCAGCACAGATTTTGGTGGAATGAATGGTGGGTGCCATGTTGCATTAGCAAGACTCCCAAAGCACCAATACAGTGGAACCCCCCCACAAGTCACCCCATTTTGCAAAGTACACCCCTCAGGGAATTCATCTAGGGGTATAGTGTACATTTCAAACCCCCAGGGGTTTCACCAATTTTGGTACAACTGGGCTGTGAAAATGAAAAATTACATTTTTTTACACAAACATGCACTTCTGGCTCAAGATTTTTCATTTTCACAAGGAATGAAGGAGACAAAGCACCCCAAAGTCTCTGCCCCAATTTCTCCAGAGTACGGCAATGCCTCACATGTGACCAAAAAATACCAGTTGGGCGCATGGCAGGACTCAGAAGGGAAGGAGTGATTTTTGGATTTTGCAGCACAGATTTTGGTGGAATGAATGGTGGGTGCCATGTTGCATTAGCAAGACTCCCAAAGCACCAATACAGTGGAACCCCCCCACAAGTCACCCCATTTTGCAAAGTACACCCCTCAGGGAATTCATCTAGGGGTATAGTGTACATTTCAAACCCCCAGGGGTTTCACCAATTTTGGTACAACTGGGCTGTGAAAATGAAAAATTACATTTTTTTACACAAAAATGTACTTCTGGCTCAAAATTTTTCATTTTCACAAGGAATGAAGGAGACAAAGCACCCCAATATCTGTGCCCCCATTTCTTCAGAGTACGGCAATGCCTCACATGTGACAAAAAAATACCAGTTGGGTGCATGGCAGGACTTAGAAGGGAAGGAGTGATTTTTGAAATTTGGAGCACAGATTTTGGTGGAATGAATGGTGGGTGCTATGTTGCATTACCAATACAGTGGAACCCCCCCACAAGTGACCCCATTTTGCAAACTACACCCCTCAGGGAATTCATCTAGGGCTATAGTGTACATTTCAAACCCCCAGGGGTTTCACCAATTTTGGTACAACTGGGCTGTGAAAATGAAAAATTACATTTTTTTACACAAAAATGTAATTCTGGCTCAACATTTTAAATTTTCACAAGGAATGAAGGAGACAAAGCACCCCAAAATCTGTGCCCCCATTTCTCCAGAGTACGGCAATGCCTCACATGTGACCAAAAAATACCAGTTGGGTGCATGGCAGGACTTAGAAGGGAAGGAGTGATTTTTGGATTTTGGAGCACAGATTTTGGTGGAATGAATGGTGGGTGCTATGTTGCATTACCAATACAGTGGAACCCCCCCACAAGTGACCCCATTTTGCAAACTACACACCTCAGGGAATTCATCTAGGGGTATAGTGTACATTTCAAACCCCCAGGGGTTTCACCAATTTTGGTACAACTGGGCTGTGAAAATGAAAAATTACATTTTTTTACACAAAAATGTACTTCTGGCTCAAAATTTTTCATTTTCACAAGGAATGAAGGAGACAAAGCACCCCAAAATCTGTGCCCCATTTCTCCAGAGTACGGCAATGCCTCACATGTGACCAAAAAATACCAGTTGGGTGCATGGCAGGACTCAGAAGGGAAGGAGTGATTTTTGGATTTTGCAGCTCAGATTCTGGTGGAATGAATGGTGGGTGCTATGTGGCATTAGCAAGACCCCCAAAGCACGGTGAAATGATGAACCTAATAATCCATAGATGTGTGGTATATTTTGAAACACTCCTTTATACATAGGCCGGGTTTGTCGGGGCAAGTTTCACAGTGGAAAATAGTTTCCTTTCTTATTCCCTTTTTATAGCAAACTTTGCACCTTTTTTGTGTCCTGCCCTTTCTTGCAGTGGAGGGGATTTCGTTGGGAAAATGCTGCCCTGGTACAATACGGGGGCCAGTACTAGAAGTATTGGGGCCCTCTGCCTGCTGGTTCCCAAATATTAGGCCCTTTATGACTTCCTCTTGAAAGTGCATAAATGTCCCCCTCTGGCCGGTAGAACGGAATAGCACGTAAGCGTTATACAGTGCCATCTGGATGATATACACGGCCAGCTTCTTGTACCAGATATTTGTTTTCCGCAGGGCACTGTACGGCTTCAGTACCTGATCTGAAAGATCCACTCCGCCCATGTACTTATTGTAATCTAGGATACAATTTGGTTTTGAGGTGTGGGTACTGGTACCTCGTACAGGGATGGAGGTGGTACTGTCTCCATGAATTGTTGTCAGTATAAGGACATCCCTCTTGTCCTTATATTTGACCAACAACATATTTTCGGTGCATATTCCCCTGCTTTCACCCCTTCTTAGTACTTGGGCAATGTGCGTATTGGGGAGGCCTCTTTGGTTCTTGCGCACAGTACCGCAAGCTGCTGTACCTCTTGAACCAAGGGCCTTAAACAGGGGGATGCTGGTGTAAAAGTTATCCACATAGAGGTGATAACCTTTATCCAGGAAGGGGTGCACTAAATCCCAGACAATTTTTCCACTAACACCTACGAGGGAGGGGGGGCATTCTGGCGGTTCAATTCTTGAATCCTTCCCTTCATATACCCTAAACTTGTGGGTGTACCCTGTGGTGCTTTCACACAGCTTATACATTTTTATGCCATACCTTGCCCTCTTACTGGGAAGGTACTGGCGGAATTTAACCCTTCCTTTAAAATGTATAAGGGACTCGTCGATACTAATACATTTATCAGGGATGTATAGCTCTGCAAATTTGGCACTGAAATGATCAATGACCGGCCTGACTTTGAATAGCCTGTCAAAGGTGGGATCATCTCTGGGTGGGCACTGTGCATTATCGGTGTAATGTATAAATTTATGGATTGCCTCAAAACGAGCCCGAGTCATGGCCATACGGTAAAATGGGGTGCTGTACAGAACATCTGTACTCCAATATTGCCTAATTTGTGGCTTTTTTACTATGCCCATATGAAACACCAGACCCCAAAACGTCATCATCTCTACTGCATCTACAGGGGTCCACCTAGCAAATGATGACGTGGGGTTTTGAGCAATAAACTGCTGGGCATATAAATTAGTTTGGTCCACCATTAAATTTATAAAATCATCAGAGAAAAATAATTTGAAAAAGTCAATTTCTCTGAGACCTGTGGAATCAAATTGGATTCCTGGCATGGCCAAAAACTCAGGAACCTGGGGCTCAAAATTGTCTAGTGGTGGGGTCCATACGAGATCAATTATTGGGGGGGGTCTCAGCTGCTCTACGGGGGCGTCTTTGAGGGGGTCCCTCATCACCAGAGGAGGAAGAGGAGCTTAAGACGAATCCTTCAAATTCCCCGCTTGCCTCACTGGCTGTGTCAGAGTCAGAGGCAAGCATGGCATATGCCTCCTCCACTGAATACATTCTTCTGGATGACTGGGATGACATTTGGGATGACATTTGGGATGCCATTTTTATTTTTGTGTTACTGGTAGTGAAATGTTTCAACACGTGTATAGTGTAGGGGGGGGGGTACAAACTTTATTTCAACCCGGGGGGTATGTAGTGTGTAGTGTGTATGTAGTGCAGAAAAAAAAAATACAAAAAAATAAAAAAAAAAATAATTGAAGGGTTAAAAAAAAAAATTGAAGGGGTTAAAAAAAAAAAAATTGAGCACAGATGTTGGTCAGTAACGTCCGTCACTGAACAGCGCTCAAAGGCAACAGGAATTTGATCAAAAAAAAAATAGATCAACCCTGTGCCGAAAAAGATGATCAGTGATGTACGTCACTGATCAGCGCACAGTGGCCACAGGACACCCACAAAATCACAGTGTGTGTAAAAAAAAAATTAAAAAAAGACCCCACAGCACCCACAAAAAAAAAAAGGTGATCAGTGATGCGACACTGATTACCAGTGAGGGGCAGCCGGTGCACAACCTTTGGTGCAACTGACAGTGCAACTGGCAGGTATATATATAAAAAAAAAAAAAAACTCTGCACCCCCAAAAAGTTGCTGATCACCTCAGATATAGTGATCAGCACAAAAGGCGGGGGCAGCAGACACAAAATTTAGCACTCTCTATCACTCTCTGTCACTATCTCTCTCTATCTCTCTATCTCTCACTATCTATCACTCTATGACACTGCAGCAGCAGCACTGACAGTTATATATATGAAAAATAACCCCTGCACCCCCAAAAAGTTGCTGGGGGTGCACAAAAGGGGGGCAGCAGACACAAAATATAGCAGTCTCTATCACGCTCTGTCACTATCTCTCTCTATCTCTCTATCTCTCTATCTCTCTATCTCTCACTATCTATCACTCTATGACACTGCAGCAGCAGCACTGACAGGTATATATATATATATATAAAAAAACCTGCGCCCCCAAAAAGTTGCTGATCAGTTAATTTATACTGATCAGCACAAAAGGGGGGGCAGCAGTCAGTTATATAAAAAATATATAGCACAATCTGTCACTATCTCTCTATCTCTCTCTCTCTATCTCTCTCTATCTCTCTATCTATAACTCTATTACACTGCAGCAGCACAAAATATAGCACTCTCTGTCACTAGGCCTCTCTATCTCTCTCTATCTCTCTCTCTCTAACTCGATGACACTGCAGCAGCACAACACAGCACAACACAGCACAGGATGTCACAAGATGAAGCAAGATCCCAAGCAGTGATCAGGTAAGTATTGAGCAAGGTTCTGGTCAGTATATGGCGGCAGCTGGGCACGGTGACCGCACTGCACGCTATTCCAGACCGGAATGGCGTCTGCAGTGCAGTCACCGTTAGTTTAAACCCCCCTCCATGGCTGTGATTGGTCCGTCGGTCCGACGAACCAATCACGGCCTTTGGGGGCGGGCGGGGTGAGGTGGGGTGACACCAGTGTCACCCTTACACCCTGCGGTGATTGGTGCTGTACTTTACAGCACCAATCACCTCCGATCCCGTGTCACCGGCGAACGTTATTCGCCGGTGACACAGAAAACGCTGTGAATGGCTGTTCACACTGAACAGCCAATCACAGCGATTGCCGACGGGGGGGGGGGGGGGGGGGGCATCGCAGCCCCCCCTGGGCATGCAGGGACATGTCTGCTGTCAGGGACAGCAGACATCGTCCCTCTGTCACTGCGTCTCTGAAGTCATGACGTATATATACGTCATGTGTCGGGAAGTACTTCCCGGCCATGACGTATATATACGTCAAATGTCGTGAAGGGGTTAATAATTTACCTAAAGGCCAGCTGATACCAGGGATAAAAATTAACTTAATACCTCAAATCTGTCAGATAAATTAGTGAACAGTGGATATAATAAAAGGATAAAGTTAGGAAAATAAAGTTGTTGGTAGTTTGCATTTAAAGGGTAAAGAAAAAAAAGAATAAAGCTAGGGTAGGATAAATTCAGGGTAACTTTGAAAGTTTAAAAGGATAATTAATCATTAGTGGTATATTTTGTAGACTTGTAAGAAATTTGGGGCCTCATTCAGAGTGGATGGCTGATGTGTGAATCTGTTTGATTATCGAATGACTGCTCATGTGTACAGATTATAGTGTAATGCATGAACCAAAATAGCATCATATAATGAAAATATCTAATCACAATCCCCAAGCAATATGACAGTCAGGAAGTTGGCGTTTTTAAACTAACATTTTCTGGAGTGTCCAAAAAAAATGCAGGCAAGCCCACGCATTTTAAGGAATTGATTTTTATCCAAAAATATATATTTCTTCTTTTATAACAAGAAATATATATTTTTGGATAAATATCCAAATTTACACGCATTTACATATATTCATGCTTTATATTAACCATAGGGTCCCATCTAATAATATACAAGTCCTATAAAGACTGGACCGCATGTGAAATCTTGAATATGTTAACAAATTGAGAAGCTACTGTATACTCAGCACTTCCAGTAGAACTTCTATAAAGACTACTTAAGCATAGGCGAATCTAGAATTATGGTAATGAGTGGTCCCAAATGTAGACATAACAGTAGGGGGACCTTTGCGCGGCATAGCCGCGTGGCAAAAAGGGGGCGTGGCCTCATGGGGAGAAGGCGCGGCATCACAAAAAGGGGTGTGGTATTACACTTTAGACTATACACAGTAATGCCCATTACACATTTTAGCAAACTCCGTAATACCCATTACACATAAAGCCACACGCCGTAATGCCAATTACACATAAGGCCACACACCATAATGCCCCTTACACATTGTGCCACACATCATGATGCCCATTACATACTATATAACAAACCGTAATGCCCATTACACATTTGCCACATAAGTGCTGCTTACCTACGTGCTCATTGCCAGGGGGTTCTTGCTTTATGGCACCATAGTACCCATTACACATGATGCCGCACACCATAGTACCCATTACACATGATGCCGCGCACCATATTACCCATTAAACATGATGCTGCACACATAATGTCCCTTACACATGATGCTGCACACATAATGCCCCTTACACATGATGCTGCACACATAATGCCCCTTACACATGATGCTGCACACCGTAATGCCCCTTACACATTAAGCTACACATTATGCGTAATGCACCCACATACAGCCACTTGTAGCGTCCCTTAAACAATGAGCCTTCGCTGCTGCTGCAGGGAGAGATGGAGAGCGGTGCAGCTGCTTCTATGGTGAGAGGAGCAGAGTGCAGCGCAGAGCACGCTCCAACTCCCCTCCTGGTGACCCATATGGATCCAGCCAGGTATCAGATTGAAGGCCTAGCGATTTGGGTTCGACTGAGATCAACCTCGAGCTTCAGTGATGCCGAAGGGGGAACTGGCAGCCGTTGAACTGGGTGGGGGTCGGAATTAGCGGGTCCCATGTTATCCTATAGGGAAAATGTTCCAGCTTTGCCTAGCAGTATCTCTTGTTCCCAGGGGGCTAGAGACACGGGGCTGGGCTCGTTGGAAAGCCTCCTCAGCTACAAAATCGGCTAATGGGTGGTCTGGTGCACCCCCGGACCACCCCCTAGATTTGCCTATGTACTTAAGGTATAGTACATGCCCTCTACTAATATTATTACCTCTTGCACGGTGAAAAAAATCTCTATTTTCATTATAAATGGAAGATGATACGTTTCTTGACACTATAAGTTGAATTTCACATGATATATTATTGGTCTGTTTTTTTCATCTGTTCTCTATCCTCAATGACTGAGCTCATTGTAATATTTATGTATACAAATTGTCTTTCCTGTATACCATTTTTATGACAAGAAAAAGATGGTTATATAATTGTTTTTAGAAATGTTTTACATATAAGAACTAAATAATTGACTTGTGTATGGACAAACAAACACACATGTATGCGTATGAAAAGTATACACTCATGCAGTACATAAAACTTGTTTGGGTTTTTTGTGTTGCTGTTCCTCTGGATTGTGAAATTTCAATGTAGGCAGCACTCTTCATCCTCTGCACGCTACTGAGATCACTCACATGCAGAGCCCAGGCAGCAGGTGGGGGAATATGCAGGGCCTTCCTCTTCCTTCTCAAACCGTTGGCATCACTTGTGTAGACCTCCATTGTCTGCAGCACTGGCTGCAGTACTCTACCTTTCTTTGAACTTTTTTTTATGACAAATTATACTTGTAGACTCCAGAGTACAGTAGATCCACCTCTCTGTTGGTTTAGGACTAGGGTCCTGGTATCCCCCTCCAGATAGTTGTCCTGACCTACCCCCTCCTTTCTGTATCCACCACTCCCCATACATTTTGTTAACTTTTCCCTTATTTCTGGAGAGGAAGTAATGGCCCCATAATGTTCTTCCCTCCACTCCCTAATAGGCTCTACCCCTCCAGCCTCTTCTACTACCTCTCTCCTTCTGACAGCTGCCATAATGGTTACCTGTTTAATTTCTCTCTCTCTCATCAGGCACTGTCCCCTCTGCCTTCAAGCATGCTCTTGCCTCCCCTATTTCTGCTTTTCTTTCCTCCCACTTCCTGCTTGACCCATTTCAGTCTGGCTTCCCACTCCACTGAAACTGCCCTCATGAAAGTCTACAATGACCTCCATACTGCCAAATCTAAGTGCCCTAACTCTTTGCTTACTCTTCATTACTTTTCTGCTGCTTTTGACAAAATGACCACCCTCTCCTTCTCCAAATCTTTTACTCCCTTGGTCTGCATAGGCATGCGCAGCCCATTTTCTTAGGGGGTGCACCATTGGAGGGGCGTGTCCATCACCGCCTACTGGGCATGTTCATCATTGCTTATTATTAAACATAATGGCACACACTGTAATGCCCATTAGACATAATGCCACACACAATAATGCCCATCACACATGCCCCCTATGCACACACAGGTATATACATACAGAGCCCCCACACACATAGTATACACAGCCCCCTACAGTATGCTCACACATATACACACATACACCCCCTCTATGCATGCACATGCACACACACACATTATACATACAGGCACAGCATGCACACACATACACACACACAGATGTATTGTGGTATACACAGAGTCCCCTCCCACACACCCACATACAGTATACACAGCCCCTCTATGCAGACACACATGCAGTATACATACAAAAACTGATACATACACACACACCTTTTTGACATAATAAAAAGCAGGCAGCATGATTAAAGACAAATATAAAAATAACTTTTTATACACCCCCCCCCATAAAACAAAGCCATAGACTGCCCAAATAATATACAGATCCCCCTGTTACAGCACCTCCCGAGTCCCGATAAGTTGAGCACACCTGCAGCAAATTTCAATCAGCAGGCAGGAAGTCCTCACTCCTCCGTCCCTCCTCACCCAGGCAGCGAAGCTGTGCACGTCAGCTCCCCCTAGAGGCAGCCAGGGGCGTCACTAGATACAAATAGTACTGTAGTATCCTGCTGCAGCAGCCTCGGCCACATCTGTCACACACTGCAGCCGGCCCGAGCTTGCTCCCCGACGTCGGTTCTGGCTGCAATTGTGAGGGGGGTGCCCATCATTAGGAGGTGCCTGTGCACCCCTGGCACCCCCTGTGTGCACGCCTATGTTGGTCTGTATGATTCTACTATCACCTGACTATCTGACTTCCTTCCTTGCTGCTCCTTCTCTGTCTTCTCTTTTGTTTCCATCTCCCCTCCACTAATAGTGGGAGTGCCCCAAGGCTCTGTTCTTGGACCACTGATTTTCTCAATATGTGAGCTCATTAGCTTATTCAACTTTCAATATCACACCTATGCCAATGATATTCAAATGTACCTCTCCTCTCCTGATCTCTCTCTTTCTTTACACAGTTAAATAGTTACTTTTTTGTCAATCAAATTCAACTTTTGACCTAGATTTGTCATCCCCTCTTTGAAATATATACTTTGTTTTAAAATTGACTAAATAGTGGTTGTAGTTTGTACCACTGAATGCTTTTTTTTTCCAAAAAATATTTGTCCAACCTTATTTTAAATGTGCTAAATGTGTCTGCCTTTACCACCTCTTCTGCAAGAGAATTCCATAACTTTTCTGACGTAAAAAAAAAACTTTCCATTTAATGGTACAGAATCTTCTCTTCTCTGTTCTTAACATATGCACATTGTTCCTAGTCTTCAACATGTAAACAATGTCTCCTCTTAATTTTCTGTTTTCTAGCATAAACATTCCTAATTTGGCCAATCTTTCATTTAGTTTAAATACTACATCCCTTTTATTAACTTGGTTGCCCTTCTCTGAACTTTTTCCAGTTCTACAATGTCCTTTTTGTTATGTAGATCCCAGAATTGCAGTGCCTTGTAGATTGATCCTAGTTTCCAAAACCCTTTTATACATACTAGTATTCTGTTGGCCTTCCTGGATGCTCCATGACACTGTGGGGTAGATTTATTAAGCTCGGTGAAGTGATAGTGTCAGGTTTTATCACGTTATTCAGCTCCTCCCTGTCATTTTTCAAACCAAGCCTGTAACTTCACAGTTAGGAGCTGATTGGCCGGTGATAAAAACCAGATACTTTATCACTTCACCGAGCTTAATAAATCTGCCCCTGTGTACTGTACCCATTTGTTATCAGTTAGGACTCCTAGGTCCTTTTTTAGTTCTGATTTCTCTCATTCTACCCCAATAAGGTTATAATTTGCCCCCAGGTTATGCCTCCCAAGATGAATAACCTTACAGTTATCTATATTGAACCTCATTTTCTATTTGTCTGCCCACTGATCTAATTTATTAAAATCCATCTGTAGCATGAAGACATCCTTGTCCATACCAATCACCCTACATAGTTTTGTGTAATCCGGAAAGATGGATACTCTTCTTAGTATTCCATCCTCTATGTCATTAATTCATATGTTTAACATAAAAGGCCCTAGCACCGAGCCGTTTGTTACCCCACTTAGTATTGGTATCCAGTTTGAGATTGGGCCATTTACAACCACTCTCCATTCTCTATTCTGCAGCCAGTTTCTTACCCAGCTACACATTTATTCTCACTTCTTCCAGTTTAGAAATCAGTCTCTTATGAGGCGTAGTTTCAAACTCCCTCAAATAATTTCCCCATGACAGATGTTAAGCTCACTGTTCTGAAGTTCGCAGGGTCATGGTCATCCATCTTACCTTTTTAAAATATCAGTATAACTTCCACAGTTCCCCTGTCCTTAGGTACTATACCAGAATAATTAGTTTTCCTAATTTGTAATGCATAGGCTTTGCTACCTTCTGCCTTAATCCCATTACAACACTAGGATGGATCCCATCTAGACCTGGTGATTTATTTGTTTTCATTTTGCAAAGCCTCTTGACGATCTCCTCTGAAGTCAATTCTATGTTTAATTCTAGTGGGCTCATCCCTTTGTTATGCCCGTAGATTCTACATAGTAAGTACAGTGCAGATGAGAAAATGTGTTTAACAATTCAGTTTTTTCCTTATCTTCAGTAATACTATTACTGAAGAATACTATTTCTGTTAAGGTTTGTTAATGTGCCTATGTTCTCTTTTAATAATCGTTTGTTATTGCTATATTTAAAAAAAAACTTTTTGGTATTTATTTTGTATTCATTAAGTAGAAGTTTGCTTTGTAATATAAAAATATGTTGCCTCTATTTATACAATGTACACTTAGGGTAGGAGGTAATTCTGAATCTGTCATGCATTGCTGTCTTTTGGCACCTGTTGATGCTGTGTATTTTCTTAAGCACTTTGAAAGCCTCGATACTTCTTATTTTGTATGCTAACTTATAAAGGGTTCTGTTGTTGTGACTAGTCAGTCTATTATATAAAGCTTCTCTTATACACAGTAAAGAAAAATCTTGAAATGGCAAAGGTCTTGAAATCTTAGCAAAGGTTGCTTACTGACATCACCTAGACTGGAACCATCACAGTATGCTTATTACATGCAAATACCCTTTTTGGTATTGTAACTGATTAATGCTATCATAGTAAAGCTTTCCATTAGATCTTGGAATATGACTTTACGAATTTCAGCAAAAGAGCATGTGTGAGGTCAGACACTGTTGTTACAGGTAATACCTGATTAAAAGCAAGAAGTCAATTCATCCAAAAGATATTAAGTGGTGCGGAGGTCAGGGTTCTGTGCACCAAACTCAGCAAATCATTTTTGACCACCTGCTCTCACACTGCTTCATCCACCTCCCTTGGCTCCTTCAGACTCTCCCAGCACCAAGCAACCATTCCAGTGGATGCACAAGAGAGGGAAACTGTTAAGCTCTCTTTACTTGAATCCTATATTGTAAACTGTTGCATCTACATGTGGCCTAACTGAGCAGTACATGTTGGCAAACAGCGCACATGTAGTCATGGCATGCTGGCTATATGACCATTTGGTAATACTGGTACCAGGCAAGGCACTGACGCATTTCTCCACCTTTTTAGAAAAAAGATTTCTGAGGCTTCCCCACAGCGCTGGGCCCTTGGAATCAGTATAACCAGGATGATTCTTGTTTCTAAAAGTAAATGCAGTCCACTGCTCCTTAAAAGTTGAAAAAAAAATATAAAAAAAACCATGAAAAACTCCACATCAAAAATGGCTTCCATATACCATACTGTAAAACATATATATATATAAAATATAGCAGAAAAATATATAAAACAGTTCTTTTGCACAACACGTTCACTGCCTCCTAAGGAAATTGGTGATTTTGGATGTACAGTAACAAACCAGACCTTTTCAGGGAAACTTGTGATTTTGCAGAAAAAAAGCAAATAACTCATAGGGAAAGCTGTTATTCCCGGGTGTCTCCTATGGGGCTTTTCAACACAGTCTCACAGTCACCTCTCCAAGGCTTGGAGCAAAGAATAGGGTGAAAAAAAGGCCACTCTCACCCTTCCCCTGTATAAACTGTTAGGAACTTCTCCTTGGATTGGGGACGTCACGGCCACCCACGCTGCCACTGCGGTTGCCCGTGTGACCCCTTTCCTCTGGATGCCGTCTACTCAGGGAAGATGTTATTCTCAGAGACTGCTCTGCCACTGCAGTCTCTGGATTCTCCTGCCTTCCAGTATAACTGACTCCACTTGCGGTAAATGAATGAAGGAGCTGGAAATAATACCAGTCCGTCTCTCACTCTGGTGCGCTAGGTCTCATCAGCTGTGCGCCTCCTGCTTCCCCCGCATCTGGTAGTCAGGTTACTTGCGGATGGGTGGTCTATGCGGGACTGTCCATGCACCTGTCCGACCTCAGTCTCACAAGCGCCGCTCAGCTCACCGCTTACAAGTGCTCTTTTTCTCCTCTCCCGCTGACACCTTAGATCCTTATCTGCGATTGCAGTAAACCGATCAGGAAACTCCAAGCTGCTGCCGCCAGTGCCACACTGCTCATTGAGGAAGCCGCCAACCGTGAGAGGCAGAGAAACACATCAGAGCCTTGCCTGGTACCAGTAATGGCCTAATCTACTAGTGGCACACTCATCTATAGATGGATACTACATCTGCAGATGGCGCATGTTTACAAAGACGCTGGGGACCATCAGTAAAGAAATGCTGCTGTTGGGGTGAGAACATCCCCCCCCCCCGGTGGAGTGGTAAATATACCCGTGCTGACTGTTTAAAGTGCCAGTACTGTGCATATGCTTCACTAACCAGTAGAACTCATACTAACAAAACACTTAATTAATCTGCCTGCTAACCATTGATGGACTTGTTTCTTTTCATGCTCATATCCATCCTCAGCTACTAAACTGACCATCTCATCAATCATTCCATCCTTCATCTGTTATCCCCTATATCTTAAAGTACAGCTATATACAATTTTTCGAAAAGGATAAAAGAAGGGGCCTACTTAAGATTTGTTACTGTTCAAAGGAATGTCAATACAGTTACTGTCATAGTGTTCATATATTCTTAAATTTGTGGATCCACAGTGAATTTTAGCAATATCGTTGCAACATATTTGTCTATGAGTGTATATGTATTTTTATCCTCTTTTTATTGTTTATTCTCATTTTTATAAAATGTACTATTATTTTTAGTGCAGTCTGTTGTTTTTATTGACTTAAAAAATCAGCATGCCTATTCTGTGAGGTTTGTTCCTTACAATTTTGCAGTACTATACTGTATAACTATTTTTACTGCTAATTTTTGATTAGGAAGAATAAATGTCTATATAATCACCTAGAACACTTGTTACATTATTTTGCACATCTAGTTTTTATCCATCTACATGTACATTATACAGTGGTGCAAGTAGAAAAAATGTTTTAGTAGTACTGTGCCACGCGCTGAAAAATGGGCATGATCCTGGTGTGGTCATGGGCGTGGCCATATGACATATGGTCATGAGGAGTGGCTACATGACCAAAGGGTTTTTTCATGTGAGCACACAGAGAGAGACAGGCAGCTCAGTAGAGTGCAATAGGTGACTCCTGCCTTGTTTAACCAAATGTAAAAATAACAATGTACTGTACACACGGGATATGTATAAAATGTTATACTTAAAATAAGCTTCATTACAAGAAGTATTTGTGTGTTATGCTTGTAACAAGTGATGGATGTACATTAAAAGCCTGCTTGTACATTCTTCATTAATTATAAAAGAAGCACATGGCACCTTTGTGAAGTAATGTCTCCTTAAATACCCCATCTGTTACCCTGTAAGGTTAGAATGACAGCAGACAGGATGCTTTTCATACCACACAAATTGGATCTACAGTATATAGAGCACAAGGGCTCACCCTGCCTAGGAGCAGTATATATGTCAGAGATTTGGCCACAGGAGGTCTCTGTGCCCTAAACTTCAAAGTGAAGGAAAGAATTGGATTTTTTTTAATGAATCAACTATGACAAAAGAAAAACATAATGCATCTTTATTTTTCTTGTACATCCACTCAAATTGCTTGCCCTGTTCTTTTCTATTGGAAGTGAGTTAAGTTCTGGACAACAAAACTCATTGGGATGTCTATGGAACACAAGATTTTTTTTTTTTTACACAGTGCGCTGGATGGAAGTCAGCAGCCAACACTAAAATAGAAGAGGTCTGACAAAACTCTTCCACACAGATACAGACAATATAGAATTTGATAGTGTTTCAGGCGCTCAACCAAGAGCTTAGAGTGACACTTACAATAAATTGCAAAATGTCCTTTATGTCCAAGTACTAGTAAGGAACAATATAAATAAATGTTCGGTACTTGTCTATTATCGGGGCGCCCAATTTTTTTATCAGGCCGATAAAATCGTGTCAATTGAATCGCATGCAACCAAATTGCATGCGATGCGATGCGATCAACGCATAGGAATCAATGTTAAATGTCCCTGAGACCATTAGGGTCAATGTGAAATGCCCCCAGGCCCCCTCATTGTTTGTATAACCCCTCATTGTTTATGCCACCCCACCATCAACGCCAACCCGAAGTGTTGCGAGCGCAGCAGTACTCGTCCTCCGACCTTTTCATACCCCCACTATCCACGTTGGCATGGAGTTGATTTTATATAGCGTGGCGAGCGCAGCAAGCCCCGCGAGGGGACGCGCATTACTTCGCTGCTATTACGCGTCCGCTCGCCGCGCTTCGGGCTCGGTGGCTTACTGCACTCACCACACTATGTAAAATCAACACCACGCCGACGTGGATAGTGGGGGTATGAAAAGGTCGGAGGACGCGTACCGCCGCCCCTCGCAGGCTCGCTGCGCTCGCCACGCTTCGGGTTGGCGTTGATGGTGGGGTGGCGTTAACAATGAGGGGGCATACAAACAATGGGGGGGGGCCTGGGGGGCATTTCACATTGACCCTAATGGTCTCAGGGACCATTTGGGACCATTTAACATTGATTCCTATGGAAAATCGCGGGGGCATGGGTGAACGGGGGGGCCCCCTGATGTGTGGGGGCCCCGTGGCAACCGCCCCTGCTTTAATCCGCCACGGGGTTGAGCGCCTGAAACACTATCAAATTCTGTATCATCTGGATGTCTAGATACAAATATGTCACAATGATAACAGGGAGCAGCTCTTTGGAGCCAAAGATAGGAAAATGGTTCTCCTGCCCAAGGTAAGTACTGTAGTCTGTAGCTCTGTGCTTATGTTAATAACTCAAATAAATTTTTATCAAACTTGCAGCCATGGAAAGTGTTGGGAAAGAGTAATAAATGTCCCGCTGGTGCCGTCTCATCCTCTGCAGCCACTGAAAACGTTGGGAAAGAGCAGAAAATGTCCTGCTGGCACCACCTAGTCCTCTACAGAACTCGCATGATAGGAACGCGGCACCATGACATCATGATGTCACACACATGCGCAGTGAGCGGTTTTGGGGATTTTTTTAGGGTGGTACCGGGTTCCAGCACAATATGTTTTAGCGTATGCCGTACCACCCCGTACTGCCACACTTGCACCAAAATGACAGTATATAACAATTAGAGCTGCCATATTCCTAAATGTATCTACAGGGAAAGGGCTGTTTCTCGGAGGAAAGCTGGATGGAGGCTGTGGAAGGGAAGTCAAAAGATTTCTCTCCTTCTACTATGCCTCCATAAGCAATTAAGAAATTTGCTTTTTGGGGTTTAGTACATAAAACAGATCAAAACCCCTTTTGATAAAAATGGTGACTGTGATATTTAGTGCTAATTAGCATTCAGCAGGTGATTTCTGTGAATCTCCTGTATTATGCTATCAGTACATAGATACAAACTATAAAAGTATGCAGAAACATCAGCTTCTAAATGATTTTATAGAATAAAAGCTTGATAAATAGACCCAGAAGAATTTTTAATATATAGGTCACACATACGGTCCAGGAGAGCCCAGCACTCTAGGTACTGTAACAAATAGGACTGGTGCCCATCCAAAAAGCAATGTATATAAATCCAACGGGATGTCACTCAGAAATAAAGACGCTCACAAGGTCACACATACAATTTATTATTATACAGGATTCAAATATGAGTTGTCAGTTCTGGTTTGATTTGTTTACCTGGACTGGAGTCTACAGTAAGAGCTGGGATATATGCTCTGGCCCTCCTTCTGGTTGACTCAGTAAGCTGCGAAGCTCGCAGATTACCGAGTCCCAGAGGGCCGGCCCCTCCGCCCCTCCAAATCACCGCCCCCCAACATTGCTGCATCCCCTTGCAACCATGTGAGGGGATGCGGCACGAAGATACATCCCCTTAAATGTCCGACTTGTGGAGAACTCATTCGAGTGGAGACTGACTTATATTTGTGCCTTCCTGCTGAAGACAGGGTGAGCGGATGAGAGGTCAGCCACTTACCCCTAGCACCCACATAATGCCACCATATGCATAGGAACACCGAGCATTTTCATGAAGATGCACTTGAAACACTCGGCATTACCATGGGTGACTTCCATCCCGGCCACCCCAGCCCCATTCCACTGCTCTATGCGAACGACCTGGCGACATTGTAAATCTCCATGGTTGTTCGCACAGTGGACCTGCACATGCGCACAAAACCAACCATCTGAACAGGGCCGAATTTGGCCCCGTCCGAATGTACTAGATTGACCCCCTATATGTAGAAGTTCCTGCTTATGGAAGTTGAACATGAATAGTAAGAATAATGCAGAAGTTTGCACTGAAGAGTAACAAAGGAACAGGAGAACTACAGTATAGAATATGAATAACTAAGGGCCTAAGTAATTAAGATAAAACAGGCTTTGACCGGTAACATGTAGGTCTGAAACAGGGCTGGAAATAACTATGATCTTTTCTGGAACTGTGCTGGGTCCTGTAATACATCTCTGGAACTTGTTGGGACCCTTAAAATGTAATACTGGAAAAGAGCTGGAATCAATGTATCGTAAATTCTATGACGCTGGAAACTTGTCTGGAACTGGAGGACATGCTAACTGGACTGGAACTAAGTATCTTATTAACCAGACTGGAATTTCTGATGCTAGAGACTGGACTAGGGTCAGTGGACTTACTAACAGGACAGAAACTTGGAACTGGTGATGCTGAAGACCAGACTTGAACATGTGGATCTGTTAACTGGCCTGGAACTGGTGATGTTGGAGACAAGACTGGAACTGGTCCCTATAAATAGTTGCTGATTGGTCATATGGGTCAGGTTTTTGGGGAACTTCATTTCACCGTTGGAGCAGTAGTCACTTGACTGTACTGAACATGGTTGTTCTAGAGACTAGAACTGGCTGGAGTGGCATCTTGATAGACACCAGAGCAACCTGCAACATTGCAATGCAGGCACAAGTAGAAAGCAGCCCTGGAGTTACAGGCAGAGGTCAGATACCAGTGGACCCCCAGAGATCCCAACAGAAGCTAAAAAAGAACCAGGAGAGGTAAGTAAGACGCTTGGCTGGGATACTGTATAAGTTTAGTTGTACAATTGGACTTCAAAATATGGCAATCTTAACATAGGTAAATTGCATGACTGGGCAACATCTCAACCATGGATTATGTGTGTTATTGTTCAATGGTGTTGCTAACCATGGAGGTTATTCAGACCTGATTGCTGCTCTGCTACATTACAGAACCCAGCGATCAGATATACACCACCCTCTCAGTGTGAAATCCTGCCCCATGCAAACCTGTGATTTGCTTAGCACGGCTTGCGTAAATCAGCTGGATTGACGACAAGCTGCAAATCCGTTTGCAAGCATCTCATCATCAAATCATTTTCCAGTGTGTACAGCCTGTGCACCGCCCAGGACCTAATCATCAGCTGTGATAGTAACAGTTGGATCGTATCTGGTGCTGACATCACACGCCTTCCCTTCAAATGCCTAGGCATGCCTGCGTTTTCCCTGACACTCCCACTAGCGATAAATAATTAATAGGGTTATATTGCAGGACAGCCTCGTGCTTGCATGATAAAATCTGTACGCATGGGTATTCTATCAATAATTGCTTGGCCTGCGAAATCGCAGCCATGCAGTCAGTTCTAAATAAGCCCCAATGTCTGCTTGTTTGATAAACAAGAGAAATCTGCTGCATTTAAATACAAATGACTATTTTAAGAAATGTACTCCATACTGTATGGTGATCTATTATATATAGTATATTACTTCTTATAATTATTTTTTGGGGAAAACAACAAATTGTTGCTTACTTGATTTTTTCCCCAGTATCTATGCTTATGTTTGTAATAGCAAAATTGCTTTAAGTTTAAAAAAAAAAAAAGACATACTGTATAAAAATGTAATACCTATAAGGAAAATTTCCTAGAGTTGCTGAGAGGTACTGTACTAGATTCAGATGTACACAATGTATTTTTAATTATTCCAAGATACTAATGTACAATATCTCTCATCTTCTTCCTATGCAAAAAGAACAATGACAAAACTTTAGTATAAATTTCAATAAATCGCACCTTTAGAATACAAAGCAACAAGGTTATACTTGAAGAATGGAATAACCTTGAAAGAGTTTTGTGAAAGCCATACAATAATATTGATTTGATTTCTTGATAAGTTTATAAATAGATGTATTGTGAAAGCACTTAGAAGCCATTGTCTCTTTAGAATGATTTAGAATATAACAGCTTTCAGGAAATAACTATGAGTTTTTGAAATGCATGAACACACTTTATTGCTATTTTATATTAATAGGAATATAACATTCTGGTAAAACCAAGCTCAGGGGACACTGTTGACCTCTCTGCTTGAAAAACCAAGCTTCCGAGTTCTGTCTCATTACACCAGGAGCTGGGACTGTTCCAGTGGAGAACAATGGGTCAGATTTAAAACACCAACGACTTTGTAAATGCAGGAGTTTATGTGAATGATTTATTTTAGTTATCAAGTTGTGTTTTTGTATGAGCAGTATTCTATCATTCAAAATAGTTTGTCTAGCTAAACTTTGCTCATTTGAGACTGGTAAAGGTCCATACACACTGGGCGACTATGCCCAGCATGTATGGACAGCGATAATGTCAATCACCGGTACGGGGAAAGCCCGGCGCCGATGGAGGGGGAGGACGGCGTTGCATAGCACTGAGCTATGCAAAGCCGTCCTCAACGCCACTCATCTGCTGGTAAAACAAGCAGATGAACGGCTTTCCCGGCGATGATTTGGGAGCGCACAGTAGCGCTCACCGCTCATCGATGGGGCATACACACTGGGTGGCTTTGAGCTGAAAGCTGCTCAAACAGGCTGTTTTGAGCGACTTTCAGCTCAAAGTCACCCAGTGTGTATGGGCCTTAAGTAGCATTTGACAATTACTAAACCTAGTTTTACCTAAACAATAATAAGTAAAATGATTTATTCTATCTACTGCTATAATTTTGTTAAAAACAGATTACAATTAAGATGACAAATTATTATTTAAATTATACTCTATAAGACTCAGAAGTTTAGATGACAGCATATTATGGGGCATACTGTACAGATCGATCTGTCTTCCTCTAAGCTGTGATGAGTTTGCATGTACGCACACATAGTGGCAGTGACTATAAGCGCAAATGCACAGTGGGCCTTATTCAGATTAAGTTGTTCGGACACACATTCACATGCAGCCGAGCGAATGGCAGCCACTCACACATGGCCAGTGAAGGCACGCCTCTAAGCCACGCAAACCTGTTCATTCGCATCTAAACATGAAGGGGAGTGGCATACCACTACACGTATGCTAAAGTGTTTGCACGTAATTCTGCCTCTTCGCTCGGACATCCAGTGGCCGGCCGAGTAAACATGCTCTGCAGGTGTTTCACACACCACAGCATGAATTCGCTTGCAAGTAATTTTCAACCCATTAACCAATTACCCCCCTTTCATGGTGTTTATTGGTTTCAATAAAATAATAGCCTTCCCAAATTAAACTAGTAATTAACCATTATTAGCTGTCTATTTCTTTTATTGTTAATATTTCACTTTCCAAACTAAATGGCACTAAATTCCCACAAATGTGTTGAAAATGAATGTGTCACTCTACTAATTTTGTATATTTATTTATAATTGTTGTGGCTAAACCATGATGCTGATACTGGAATTTTGGGCCGATAAGCGGCTGGCCAGTGAGGCATGAGACTTGCTTTTACCAAGCCATTGATTTTGAGCTCGATCAGTCCGAGCACTCGCACAGTGGAGCGAAGCCACCGCCCAGCACTTTTAGTCACCACCCCATTATACGCCTCGGTTTCTGCACAGCTTTGCCCAGTTTTTTGGCAACACCCATCCATACACCCACATTATGCCTACTGTGCACGAGCTCATTCGCTAGCGTATTTCTATTCGTAAGGTCGGGAGCATGCACTGTTGCCCAAACCTGCACATGCGCCTTGAGAACGGTACGCATGCGTTCGCAGGCTAAGATACGCTCTGCAAACAAATTTGTGTCAAAGCAAGGAAATCAGAATAAGGCCCAATGTATTCCCAATGGATCGAGAGTGTTTTTTTGCATGCACCCATAAATAGGGTAAGAATAGTCATGATGAGGACGGACTTACAATATCTGTACAGGGTGAAAGGACTGACAGCACATAATGGCATTGAAACATTGGGGTGAATTCAATTGTTAATGTTGGCAGCTGTTTCTTCTGTTCATCCGATGGAGCTATTCAATTGTTGCTCATGTAGAAGGTCAGCTACTGGGTTAGCATTGCACCTCAATGTGCAAAAAGTAATCCGTTAGAGTATGCACATATGTGAAGTGTGAAAACATGCACCAATCGAATTCCTACTTATGGATAAACCACATAATACACTGTATAAAATGCATCAGCAGAGGCAAACATTTAAAATGAAATAGGGCGGGTAAGTGGACAATACTGTATATTACCATTTTGTGGCTTGAACATTATCCAAAAAAAAAATAGTTTGCACAATATAAATACGATAAATACAAAACGAATTACCAATACTGTTATCTCAATAAACAGCACCATGTAGTACAAATACAGGTTAAACATATCATAGCAGCTAGGGGAATCACTCAGCCTGATGACACTTGGAGCGGCTGGTTACAAAAAGGGCATGACCATGTGTGAGCGGTTGTGGCTTTGCAGGAGAGGGTGTGGCCTTGTGACTCAAACAGACCATTTTAAGCACTCTGAGGGTATGGGAGATGAGCACTGTCCCCAAACACTGCAATGGCCGCAGTGTTGACTCCTACACAGTTGCAGGAGCTGGGTGCTGCATTTAATAATAGTGGGACTCAAACTACTACTCCTCATCCCAAACCACATCAAAGAACCCACTGGAACAATAACAAAAATGCCACTTCAAACAGCAATAGTGACTTTGCGTTCCACGATTCTGATGAGCCATCTATATCAGCCCCTTTAGGACGCACCACAAGGGCACAAACAGATGGGTCCATGCCAGACCCACCCACGGTGGGGGACAAATGAAAAGGCTCCACAAAACTGCCAAACAACAAAGCGAAAAACTGATATTTAATCTGTCTAAAACACCTCTTAATGCCATTGAAGAAAAGGTCCTAGTGCGCAGTCTCTCTTTTGTGCCAACCAATAACCACAAATATTTCAACTGGAAGGTTAATTTATATAAATTAAACTGCAAACTTTGAGTCAAAGAGTTCTTTAAAAAAAAACTACGCCAGGTATGTTGGATATTCATAACTCATTTTTGATAAAACATGGCAAATCATCATTTGATCTGGTGTCACATAACAGCTCCTTAAAAACTTTTGGTTGTCTACTGGACGATTCCATCACGAAATCGCATGCTGTCCTATTTCTCGCCATAACAATTTATCCAGAGAGGAAACTCGAGCATTACAAAATTTAGCCAAATGACAGGACATCATCATCTGCCCCTTCAACAAAGACAGGTGCATAGTTATACAGGACATCAATACATCCACAATTTGTACAAGTTGCTGTCAGATGATCTCATTTATGGCAATATGAGTGGTGATCCCAATCCTAAATTCAAACAACAGCTCAACTCTATCCTCAAGAAAGCACTACAAGATGGACAAATTTCAACAAAAGTATATAAAACATTGACCACTGCTTTTCCAATTATGCCAGTAATCTACTCCATCCCTAAAATTCACAATGATGTCTCAAATCCCCCGGGCAGACCAATCATTTCTGCCTGGGGTTAACTTTTCCAACCTGTAGCCCAGTTTCTGGATTCCATGATTCAATAATTCATCACCACTCAACCGTTTTTTTTAAGGATACCACACAAATTCTCATAGAACTTCAAACATTAAAGAACATCCCAACACATGCTCGATTATGTACAATGGACGTACAAAATTAGTATTCTGTTATCCCACATGAGGAGGGCCTAACAGCAAGGACTGAAGGACTTTCTGCTAAAAGTGAACTTTGATCTACTGGACATTTCGCTATTTTTGTCATTATTAAAATTGACTTTGGTCAATAACTATTTCATACATAATGGTGAATTTATCAAACAGTGCATGGGATGCGCAATGGGGTCAAATGTGGCCATTTTGCTGGCTAACATCAACATGTTTGTCCAGGAAAACAGGTTCTTCTTTGCAGACCCGCCTATCAGCAAAAATATTCTCTTTTACTGTCGATACTGTACATCGACGATCTTCTGATGGTCTGGGTGGGCTCAGAAACTGACCTTACTATATTGATAGACATTATCAATAAAATTAATAATTCCATGAAATTAACACACCAAAGTGATCTTACATCCATTAATTACTTAGATTATTATTTATTTATTAAAAGTTTCATATATACTGTAGCGCACACATATTCCGCAGCACTTTACAGAGAGTATTTGAACACTCACATCAGTCCCTGCCCCAGTGGAGCTTATAATCTATATTCCCTACCACATGTACACACATACACATTCATTCTAGGGTTAATTTTGTTAGGAGCCAATTGACCTACCAGTATATCTTTGGATTGTGGGAGGAAACCAGAGTACCCGGAGGAAACCCACGCAAGCACGGGGAGAATATACAGACTCCGCACAGTTAGGGCCATGGTGGGAATCGAACCCATGACCTCAGCGCTGTGAGGCAGTAATGCTAACCATTACACCATCTGTACTGCCCCAATTTAGATGTAAACATCCATTGTGACTATGTAGTCAAAAGCAATATTACTCCAGCAGTCCCCCCTGGCACTCAATTTAAAGCACCAGGGTGCTATAAATGTATATCTTGCACTACTTGCAGATATCTAGACACTGGTTCCTTTTTTCGCCATCCCAGAACAGGGCATAAGTATAACATCAGACAAGTAGTCACTTGTACGACATCTTTTGTGATTTACGTAATTAAATGTCCCTGTGGATTGTACTACGTGGGTCAAACCAGTAGAAAATTAGGCGAACGTATGGTGATGCACAGATCTGCAATAAAAGCTTGCCTTTTGGGAAAGGAGATAGACCAACCAGTACCTTATCATTTTAAGGAGAGACACCATCCTTTGACAAGCCTCAAATACCAGATTATTGAAAATATTCCTGTTCCAGCCAGAGATGGTGACAGACAAAAATCCTTGCTCCATAGAGAAGCATTTTGAAAATATATACCCTCGACACGATGTCCCCCAGGGGCTTAAATGACAAAACACCTCTAAACATGTTTCTTTAAAACGTACAGTATGTTTTCTAAAATGCCATGTCAATCCATGAGGTAGGAACACACTATCGCACATCCACTCATTTTATTTCGGCTAGCTTGCCCCTTATTATCTGGGTTAGTAGGCTCCATAAGCGATGCTAAATATCTGTTATGTTGCTGCTCTTTTTTTGTTTGATCGTGGCATTTTTGATGCAATTTGTGCAGTAATATGATAATTATAACCAATATATATAACATTTCTGTCTTTTTCTCACAGAATTGGAATGTTCTTTTTTTAATCATGTCTTTTTTTATATGTCCTTTCACATTTGCACTATTATATGCATTTATTATCATATTTTTATACTATTAACATTGTACCAAGGTAAATCTTATTATATGTATACACTGTTGCACTTTCTCTGGCTTCAGGTCATATAACGGTTCGTCAGTTGCTGCTAGTGATTGTGCAGGAACGTTTCCTACATCCAGGGCATCTGCCCCAGTGGATCACACTACATATTATCGCAGCTCTCTGCCCAACACTTGGGTTATACAGTGTGATGTTGCTAACATAACGACTCAGCTTCCTATAGTTGCCGGTATCACCAGAGACGCCCGCTGGCTTCCAGCAGGACGCCGTTGGGTTACCATGGGAACATCAGTGAAGTCATCACAGACGCCTCGCCGTTTCCCATGCCGAGAGCCTCTCACTAGTAAGTACAGTTAGGTATTTAAATGTGATCTGTGTCACAATTCTGTTTGCGTTGCTAAGTTTATCTTCACGTTGGCTGTCCTGATGAAGGGAAATAAGCCCTGAAACTGTTGACCACCATGATAACTACCTAATTTATTTTGTTTGATATTTTGAATACACATTTCATTTAACACCAGTGAGTGCCACCTCCTGTTTCCTTTTTTTTCCAAAGGGATGCTTCCTACGGTATATTAACCATTGTTTGGAAGGCACCTGATACATCATGTAATTACCATAGAGTGCCAGACTTTAATTTATATATATATATATATATATATATATATATATATATATATATATATATATATATATATATATATATATATATATATATATAATGGGGTTCTTAAGAAACAGCGGCACTCCACAGGATTTATCAAAAATGCAATATTTCCAAAGCAGGAAAAAGTGATCTGCACACCTCACATTAAATGATCAAGAAAAGTTTATCCTTTGCATGGATGCAAAAAGCAGGTAGCTAACAAGCTCATGGAAGCATATTGGTAAAATACAAAAGGTACAGGGTTACTTATCGTCAATCCTCTCTGCACAATGGTTAGAAAAGGTGCCTGTAGCCAGCCAAAAATCCCAAATTGCCCAACAGCCTGTTTCGGTGTCTCTACCTTTGTCAAGAGCATAGAAGATAATGACACATGCTGCCCATATGCTGCCCATTATATGGAGCTCTCCCAGAAGAGAGTAGAGATTTGCATGTATCCCAAATTTTAAGAAAGGATTTGGAGGATTTACTGATAATACTGGTCATAAATTCCATACGATAGACATGTCACATACGAGATATTATAGACTGTAGTGATGGTGGGTAATTTTGTTTCAAGTCCACAGCTATTTGACAAGTGGTGGCTGAAATCACATAATTTATTTTGATGCCTAGATAAAGAAGGTACGCTTAGAGAAATTAAAATGTATTTGGGGTAATGCAGAATGCAAGTATTCAACAAATTTGAGGCAAATGCAATAACTTATTTCCTGAGGTCATTTAACTTAGGGCAAGACCACCAAATATGAAAAAAGAAAGCTTTACAATAACAGCCTCTCCAATATCTATCAGAGGTACCAAGATACATTTTGCTAAGTCTAGTGGGGAGATAATATCATCTATAAGTACAGCTAAACAAACCAAGAACTTCGGCATGGAGAATACCATGTTTGTGACTGAAGTTCTTGGTTTGTTTGCCATTTAGTAGTGGGGACACACAACCTCAATATACTGTATAAACCCTTAAGCATTAATGGCAGTTACTGTATGCATATCTAATACTAGCATAGCCATCATAGCATCTGTAATCTGCAGTGCAGCTGGGTGACAGCTGCCATGCTTGCTTGCTCATCTAAAGGATTGTTTAAATGCCAATTATTTGAAACTACTAGTATTCTTCTTGATCCTTTTTTGGTATGAAAATTCACAGAAATCAGCAACAGGCCTATCACTGAAGGATTTTTCTGAGGAATCGTAGATCGGGAGGAGTCACCTAGCCTAGTCACACCCCACCTGTAAATATTGACTTCAGTGATACATTGGTAAAAGATTCTGATTTCTCCAAACACTTTCTATGAACTTACAGGTCTGTGGCTTTACACTACAGATGGCAAGATTTGGTAAAAAAAAATCCACACATAAGATGTGGATATTTTGGTTTTACAGTATGTCTGGGCATTACATAGTTACATAGTAGGTAAGGCTGAATAAAGACTTGCGTCCATCTAGTTCAACCTAGGTTTATAATAGCTTATCCCTTGTTGTATAGTATGTTCTGATATTTTAAAGACAGATTATATTTCTTATGTGTACCCAAGGAAGTTTTTAACCAATAAATGTTTATCCAGCCTTATTTTAAACATATTTATCGTGTCTGCCGACACCACTTCTCCAGGAAGAGAGTTCCAAAGTTTGACTGCTCTGATCATAAAGAATTTTTGGTACTTGTTTCCTAGCACGGTATGCGATGCGATGTTACGCGATGGCAGCCTTTGTTCTACAATTTAAAATTTTATACCATCGCATTGTATGCCATTATATGCCATATACAATGGTATACGATTTAAAATTGTATAAGCACCCTAATGGGTGTTTTCAATGTTAAATGTGCCCCCTAAAAGAAAATAATTATATAAGTACCGTAATGGGTGCTTACAATGTTAAAAGCACCCCCACGCCACCCCCACTATCAAATGCACCCATGCCACCCCCACTATCAATACTATACCGAAGCGTGGCAAGTGCAGCTAGCCCACGAGGGGCGGTGGTACGCGCCCTCCAAAAAAGTCGGAGGACGCGTACCGCCGACCTTTGCGGGCTCGCAGCGCTCGCCACGCTTCGGGTTAGTATTGATAGTGGGGGTGGCATGGGGTGCATTTAACATTGTAAGCGCCCATTAGGGTGCTTATACAATTAAAAATCCTATAGGGGCTTATACAATTTAAAATCGCTTTGCATGTGGGCATATGGCATGCGATGCAATGTCATACAACTTAATATCGTGGGCGCCGTGCTAGGAAACAAGTACCAATTTTTTTTCTTCCAGATGAACAAAATCTTTTTTCTTCTAATCTAAACTTGTGCCCTCATGTCCTAGACTCCTTTCTAGCAGAAAAAAAGGGTGTTTGACAGTTCCTTATATTGGCCGCTGATATATATGTACATGTTGAGCATGCCCCCCCTTAAACATTTCTTCACTAGTGTAAATAGTCCCAAATTGCTTAATCTCTTCTCCTAGCTTAAATTCTCCATTCCCCTAATAAGCTTTGTTGCTCTTCTTGGATTTATCCACATTGAATCTCATCTTCCACTTTTTTGCCCACTCATCTAGATCAGGGGTCCTCAAGCTATTTGGATCTGGGACCCTATCAGACAATAAAAATAAAGACAGGGCCCCAGCAAGTTACTGCAGAAGGTCATCACATCACATGTGTAATCAGCAGATACATGGCAGCATTGTAGAGGCACAAAATTATGTGAGAAGTCTAAAATAACAGACAATTCAGACAGCTTTTACAGAGTCCTTGAATCACTGACTGAGATTAGAAAAGTCATCAGCCTGATGGTCAGCATCATAAAGTCGCGACCCCATGCTGAGAAGGTCGGGACCCACAGTTTGAAAACCGCTAATCTAGTTTGTCAAGATAATTTTGAAGCGTGGTGACATCTTCTGATGATTTAATAACTCTGCTCAGTTTTGTGTCATCTGCAAAGATGGATACATTGCTGAGTAACCCCATCCCAATATCATTAATAAAAATGTTAAATAAAATGGGCCCTAGAACCGAACCCTGTGGCACTCCACTTAGTACTGGTATCATATTTGAAACTGCACTGTTCACAACCCCTCTTTGTTCTCTATTACACAGCCAGTTCCCTACCCATCTACAGATGTTTGCCCCTAATCCCAGGTCCTCCATTTTATTTATCAACCTCTTGTGTGGTACTGTATCAAAAGCTTTAGCAAAATCTAGGAAAATCACATCTACAGCGTTTCCATTATCAAGGTTTTTGCTGACATCCTCATAGAAACCTAGTAAATTAGTTTGGCATGAACGATTTTTTCACGAACCTATGCTGGTTATATGCATTTAATGGGAAAGGATTGTACCCCACTAGTGCCTAGTTTACACAAACAAAATTTTTATCCTCATCATAATCATCATCCTCATTAGCCCTGTCATGTCAAATAACCCCCTCACCATGTTACACTTCCACAATGGCATCCTCAATTTCAATATCACCAGCTATACTTCTACTGCTCATGGTGGAAGGAGGTTTCTCCTTTTATGATTATGTATCAGAAAGGATGTACTCACACATAACACTAATGGACACATTTAGACTCTTCTTCCATAATGCTAATTTTCTGCACTAATTTCATGGTTATCATTTATTGTGACAGCTCTTTTACAATCTGGGCGAACAGGGCTAGCATCACCGTAAGATGCAGAATAAATTGGTATGTCTTCATGCAGTAACCTTTACATTTTTTTAGAGGTTTTATATATATATATATTTATATATATATATATATATATATATACAGGCTTATGGTCCGGCACTCCACGTGACAACAAGATACTTGACCCGGTGCCTTCACAATAGCAGACGCGTAATATAGGACAGGGGTGCGGCACTCGGGTACATCAAACACAGGAGACGAATCGTCAGGCAACGTTTCAGTTTATAACTGTTTTCAAGCAAAGACATACAAGAATATCATACACTTAAATACCTGTATCAGCGCCGCCTCTCACCGTGGGGATGCTGGCTTCCGCTCAGTGACGTCCCGGTGGACGCTGTCGCGCTGCCGATGACGTCACCTCGTTAGCGTGCTTCTCACCTCGGGAGGCGCACTGTAGTTGCTATGCAACGCATAACAAACTCCCGGACATGCTGAAAAAAACATATACAAAAAGTTAAAACACCGTGCAAAAAAATTGTGTATACCTGCACCCAGATATATAAAAGACATAACAAACATATATAGCAGCTAGTTCATACAGAAAACTTAATCAATATAATACTGTATATCGTGTGGAAGAGAGACTGTAAACTTAATTAAAACAGCTATATGCAATATACTCATTAAGCCCTTTAGGTTGGATCACGTCCAGCCGGGCTATCCACCGGTTTTCACATTGTATGAGCTTCAGCCCACGATTCCCTCCTCTGATGGAGGGCAAGATGGTATCGATCATGCGATATCGCAGGGTGTTGAGGGGATGGGCCGCATTAACAAAGTGCCGGGCCACGGGCTGATCGCTATGGCCGGCTACTAATGCGTTGCGGATGGCAGACCTATGGGCAGTCATGCGGATTTTAAATTTATTCTCGGTTTTTCCGATGTATACCAGACCACATGGACATATGATCTGGTATACAACGAACGTCGAATCGCAATTTAAGCGGTGCCGGATTTTATAAGTGTGGCCAGAGTGTGGATGTTGGAAAGTGTCCCCGGCCAGTAAAAACTGGCAGGTGACACATCCACATCTGCTGCAACCTAATTTAGGTGGAGGCAAAAATGACATGGAAATGTCCGGAATTTTCTCAGGTTTGAGATTGGCTATGTCAGTCTTGACCAGCCATGATCTCAAGTTCCTGCCTCGAGAATAACAAGGCATCAGTCTTTGATCCATTGCTCCCGTAGAGGGATCAGAGGAAACCAAAGGCCAATGCTTTTTGGCAATATTTTGAATACTGGGTGATGA
Source organism: Crinia signifera (assembly GCF_055691185.1). Taxonomy (NCBI): domain Eukaryota; kingdom Metazoa; phylum Chordata; class Amphibia; order Anura; family Myobatrachidae; genus Crinia; species Crinia signifera. Next base: position 145,943,070 of record NC_139221.1, on the reverse strand, counting down.
AGTATTATATTTATTAACCCATGGTAGTACGTTTGTTTTTTGATTCTTGACCCCTTTAGGAGACAAGAGAGTGTTTCTGTCTAGATCCATGGCTTTGCTTTTGGCTTCTTCAAGAATTTTATTACTATACCCTCTAGCTTTGAGTCTAGTAATGAGATTATCTATTTGTTGCAAGGCCGCCTCCCTATTGCTATTTATACGCATGATGCGGACCATTTGTGAAAATGGGAGCCCGCGAATCAATGATTTGGGATGGCAGCTGGATGCCTGCAATAGAAGATTGCGGTCCGTAGGCTTGGAATAAACAGTGGTAGAAAGTGCATTTGATATAATATCGATATGCACATCCAAAAAATTCATGGAAGTTTGGTCCATGGCATAGGTGAAAGCAATGGGACCACCAAGCTGGTGGTATTCCTGTAAGGTGTTTTCAAATGCCTGTTTGGGGCCCATCCACACTACGAATAAATCGTCGATGTATCGACTGAACGATAGTGTGTTGTCCCTCATGGCAGCATTCCCATAAAACAGTTGGTCCTCAATTGAGAACATCACTATATTGGCGTAACACGGAGCTGCGCTAGATCCCATCGCGCAGCCCCGTGTTTGCAAAAAGAATTTGTTGTTATAAATAAAGAAGTTATTAAACAGAATAAGTTTAAGTAATTTTATGATTACACCAATTTGAGCCTCAGGGAAAGCTTTTTTCTTTGTCAAGAAACTGGTTACTGCCTTTAACCCAAATTCATGGGGAATCGACGTGTACAAACTAACCACATCTATCCCTATTAACCAGCAGTTATCGGGCACCAACCCTATCTCATTCAATTTAGACAAAAATTGTCCCGTATCTCTCAAAAAGCTGGGTTCTTGGACAATCCAGGGCTGTAATAGGGAGTCCAAGAGAATGGCCACCGGCTGGAACAACGAACCCCGGGCTGCGATGATGGGGCGCCCGGGAGGAGATTCAATGCTTTTGTGCATTTTAGGTATGGTATAAAAGAGGAGGACCAAAGGGTGTTCAGGAATCAAAGCAGACAACCAAGAGTCCTCTATGAGCCCAGTGTCCACTGCTTCTTTCAGCAGAGTTGTAAGTAATTTCTTACACTGGGTAGTGGGGTCCTTGCTGAGAGGCTTGTACACGTTGGTGTCAGATAATTGACGTTCTGCTTCGGCTTTATAGTCATTAAGGTCCTGGAGCACTATGCCCCCACCCTTATCGGCCGGGCGTATAATCAGGCTTTTATTTTGGGATAGCGATTTGAGAGCTTGTCTTTCAAGCGGTGTGAGGTTGTGGTGCTGTTCAATAGTAGTCTGCTGTAGTTCCTTGACCTCTTTGTCTAGCATTCTTGAAAATGTCTTGATGCTAGGATTATTTGACAGTGGGTCAAAACTGGAAGGGGGCACAAAGGGTTTGAGTTTCTCCGGTAAAGGTCTAGCTGAGGCATTGGTGGTCACATTAGAAATATTGATTTCTGGGGGTCGTGAGTGAAAAAATTCTTTCAACCGTAGCTTACGATTCAGGGCATGCTGTTCGATATCCCACTGTAAATTCTCAAACCCGTTAGACGGGACAAATGACAGTCCTTTGTTCAAGAGCTTCAACTCACTGGGAGACAGCTCGTATGATGACAGGTTATACACTGTGCTCAATGTTGCTTGGGCGGTCTTCCCACTCTGCCTCTGCCTTTTCCTTTGGCCGCCGCGCCTCGTGGCCCTCCTCTTGGGCCTCCAATTGCGGCACGGGTGGTCACCCCTAAAGAGGCCGCAGCAGTAGAGGGGTTTTCTCTTTCAGAGTTAGAGCTTCCTGTCTCATGTGAAGAATCCGATTCAAATCTCGACATGGGTTTCCTGTTACGTCTGAAGAATGGGACTCGACGTTGGTCAGACCCACTTGGGTCAGAAAGCCATTTATAGACCGTATGTCTTTCGTAATCCATAGTTACCTTTTGTAATTTTTCTTTTTTAAATTTTATAAGATCTTTTTTGTATTGGGTAATTTGTGCCTGCATCTCAGTCTGCCAATTGGTCTCCTTATCAGCAATCAGGGTAGGTAAATGCGAGTCCTCAAATGTGGATAATTTGTCTTTAATCTTCTCCAATTCCTTGGAGGATTGGTCTATAACAAGCACCATTAAATCAAACGCACACTTATTAACGATGGCAATCCATCTTTTACAGAATGCTGGATCGTGGCGGCCGATAGTGGGGCAATTTTTGACTCGAAATCCCCTTGGGATATATTTGAGCTTATAATAGTCACTGAGAGAGAGGCAGTGTAGATGAAAATCTACCTCTTTCTTTTTAAGCCTTATCCAGTCACGAAAGATGGTGTCGCTGGTGCTGGCTTCTATTTCATCATTAATCCCCCTGGTGCAAACAATTTTCTCCACCTCTGATTCTGAATAGGAGAAGGTATCCCCCACTTGCTGCAAAAGATGGCTGATGTGGGCTGTGGGGTCCTCTGTCGACATGTTGACACTTTTGAGAGTGCAAATATGTCGCTCTGGACTTCCGCTGAACTACTCAGAGCTGCTGTAGTATATGCCTGTCACCAAGCCCTACCAGGGCTGACACGCACCGTGCAGACACCAATGAGGATAAAAACAGCAGGAAGGATATCTCACTTCCTGAAAGTCCGCTTGAGTATGCTTTGCTAAGCAGCTTCCAGTACTGAATGTGCTGGGTGCCCGGGGACTGGATGCTTACACTTGTAGATAGTGTCAACTCCTTAAATACAGGCTTATGGTCCGGCACTCCACGTGACAACAAGATACTTGACCCGGTGCCTTCACAATAGCAGACGCGTAATATAGGACAGGGGTGCGGCACTCGGGTACATCAAACACAGGAGACGAATCGTCAGGCAACGTTTCAGTTTATAACTGTTGCTTGAAAACAGTTATAAACTGAAACGTTGCCTGACGATTCGTCTCCTGTGTTTGATGTACCCGAGTGCCGCACCCCTGTCCTATATTACGCGTCTGCTATTGTGAAGGCACCGGGTCAAGTATCTTGTTGTCACGTGGAGTGCCGGACCATAAGCCTGTATTTAAGGAGTTGACACTATCTACAAGTGTAAGCATCCAGTCCCCGGGCACCCAGCACATTCAGTACTGGAAGCTGCTTAGCAAAGCAGACTCAAGCGGACTTTCAGGAAGTGAGATATCCTTCCTGCTGTTTTTATCCTCATTGGTGTCTGCACGGTGCGTGTCAGCCCTGGTAGGGCTTGGTGACAGGCATATACTACAGCAGCTCTGAGTAGTTCAGCGGAAGTCCAGAGCGACATATTTGCACTCTCAAAAGTGTCAACATGTCGACAGAGGACCCCACAGCCCACATCAGCCATCTTTTGCAGCAAGTGGGGGATACCTTCTCCTATTCAGAATCAGAGGTGGAGAAAATTGTTTGCACCAGGGGGATTAATGATGAAATAGAAGCCAGCACCAGCGACACCATCTTTCGTGACTGGATAAGGCTTAAAAAGAAAGAGGTAGATTTTCATCTACACTGCCTCTCTCTCAGTGACTATTATAAGCTCAAATATATCCCAAGGGGATTTCGAGTCAAAAATTGCCCCACTATCGGCCGCCACGATCCAGCATTCTGTAAAAGATGGATTGCCATCGTTAATAAGTGTGCGTTTGATTTAATGGTGCTTGTTATAGACCAATCCTCCAAGGAATTGGAGAAGATTAAAGACAAATTATCCACATTTGAGGACTTGCATTTACCTACCCTGATTGCTGATAAGGAGACCAATTGGCAGACTGAGATGCAGGCACAAATTACCCAATACAAAAAAGATCTTATAAAATTTAAAAAAGAAAAATTACAAAAGGTAACTATGGATTACGAAAGACATACGGTCTATAAATGGCTTTCTGACCCAAGTGGGTCTGACCAACGTCGAGTCCCATTCTTCAGACGTAACAGGAAACCCATGTCGAGATTTGAATCGGATTCTTCACATGAGACAGGAAGCTCTAACTCTGAAAGAGAAAACCCCTCTACTGCTGCGGCCCCTTTAGGGGTGACCACCCGTGCCGCAATTGGAGGCCCAAGAGGAGGGCCACGAGGCGCGGCGGCCAAAGGAAAAGGCAGAGGCAGAGTGGGCAGACCGCCCAAGCAACATTGAGCACAGTGTATAACCTGTCATCATACGAGCTGTCTCCCAGTGAGTTGAAGCTCTTGAACAAAGGACTGTCATTTGTCCCGTCTAACGGGTTTGAGAATTTACAGTGGGATATCGAACAGCATGCCCTGAATCGTAAGCTACGGTTGAAAGAATTTTTTCACTCACGACCCCCAGAAATCAATATTTCTAATGTGACCACCAATGCCTCAGCTAGACCTTTACCGGAGAAACTCAAACCCTTTGTGCCCCCTTCCAGTTTTGACCCACTGTCAAATAATCCTAGCATCAAGACATTTTCAAGAATGCTAGACAAAGAGGTCAAGGAACTACAGCAGACTACTATTGAACAGCACCACAACCTCACACCGCTTGAAAGACAAGCTCTCAAATCGCTATCCCAAAATAAAAGCCTGATTATACGCCCGGCCGATAAGGGTGGGGGCATAGTGCTCCAGGACCTTAATGACTATAAAGCCGAAGCAGAACGTCAATTATCTGACACCAACGTGTACAAGCCTCTCAGCAAGGACCCCACTACCCAGTGTAAGAAATTACTTACAACTCTGCTGAAAGAAGCAGTGGACACTGGGCTCATAGAGGACTCTTGGTTGTCTGCTTTGATTCCTGAACACCCTTTGGTCCCCCTCTTTTATACCATACCTAAAATGCACAAAAGCATTGAATCTCCTCCCGGGCGCCCCATCATCGCAGCCCGGGGTTCGTTGTTCCAGCCGGTGGCCATTCTCTTGGACTCCCTATTACAGCCCTGGATTGTCCAAGAACCCAGCTTTTTGAGAGATACGGGACAATTTTTGTCTAAATTGAATGAGATAGGGTTGGTGCCCGATAACTGCTGGTTAATAGGGATAGATGTGGTTAGTTTGTACACGTCGATTCCCCATGAATTTGGGTTAAAGGCAGTAACCAGTTTCTTGACAAAGAAAAAAGCTTTCCCTGAGGCTCAAATTGGTGTAATCATAAAATTACTTAAACTTATTCTGTTTAATAACTTCTTTATTTATAACAACAAATTCTTTTTGCAAACACGGGGCTGCGCGATGGGATCTAGCGCAGCTCCGTGTTACGCCAATATAGTGATGTTCTCAATTGAGGACCAACTGTTTTATGGGAATGCTGCCATGAGGGACAACACACTATCGTTCAGTCGATACATCGACGATTTATTCGTAGTGTGGAAGGGCCCCAAACAGGCATTTGAAAACACCTTACAGGAATACCACCAGATTGGTGGTCCCATTGCTTTCACCTATGCCATGGACCAAACTTCCATGAATTTTTTGGATGTGCATATCGATATTATATCAAATGCACTTTCTACCACTGTTTATTCCAAGCCTACGGACCGCAATCTTCTATTGCAGGCATCCAGCTGCCATCCCAAATCATTGATTCGCGGGCTCCCATTTTCACAAATGGTCCGCATCATGCGTAGAAATAGCAATAGGGAGGCGGCCTTGCAACAAATAGATAATCTCATTACTAGACTCAAAGCTAGAGGGTATAGTAATAAAATTCTTGAAGAAGCCAAAAGCAAAGCCATGGATCTAGACAGAAACACTCTCTTGTCTCCTAAAGGGGTCAAGAATCAAAAAACAAACGTACTACCATGGGTTAATAAATATAATACTTCATCACCCAGTATTCAAAATATTGCCAAAAAGCATTGGCCTTTGGTTTCCTCTGATCCCTCTACGGGAGCAATGGATCAAAGACTGATGCCTTGTTATTCTCGAGGCAGGAACTTGAGATCATGGCTGGTCAAGACTGACATAGCCAATCTCAAACCTGAGAAAATTCCGGACATTTCCATGTCATTTTTGCCTCCACCTAAATTAGGTTGCAGCAGATGTGGATGTGTCACCTGCCAGTTTTTACTGGCCGGGGACACTTTCCAACATCCACACTCTGGCCACACTTATAAAATCCGGCACCGCTTAAATTGCGATTCGACGTTCGTTGTATACCAGATCATATGTCCATGTGGTCTGGTATACATCGGAAAAACCGAGAATAAATTTAAAATCCGCATGACTGCCCATAGGTCTGCCATCCGCAACGCATTAGTAGCCGGCCATAGCGATCAGCCTGTGGCCCGGCACTTTGTTAATGCGGCCCATCCCCTCAACACCCTGCGATATCGCATGATCGATACCATCTTGCCCTCCATCAGAGGAGGGAATCGTGGGCTGAAGCTCATACAATGTGAAAACCGGTGGATAGCCCGGCTGGACGTGATCCAACCTAAAGGGCTTAATGAGTATATTGCATATAGCTGTTTTAATTAAGTTTACAGTCTCTCTTCCACACGATATACAGTATTATATTGATTAAGTTTTCTGTATGAACTAGCTGCTATATATGTTTGTTATGTCTTTTATATATCTGGGTGCAGGTATACACAATTTTTTTGCACGGTGTTTTAACTTTTTGTATATGTTTTTTTCAGCATGTCCGGGAGTTTGTTATGCGTTGCATAGCAACTACAGTGCGCCTCCCGAGGTGAGAAGCACGCTAACGAGGTGACGTCATCGGCAGCGCGACAGCGTCCACCGGGACGTCACTGAGCGGAAGCCAGCATCCCCACGGTGAGAGGCGGCGCTGATACAGGTATTTAAGTGTATGATATTCTTGTATGTCTTTGCTTGAAAACAGTTATAAACTGAAACGTTGCCTGACGATTCGTCTCCTGTGTTTGATGTACCCGAGTGCCGCACCCCTGTCCTATATATATATATATATATATATATATATATATATATATAACAAAAATATACAGTCTCCTTAGTGATCCGGTACTCCTGCTGACTGAAAAACAACTTGTGGGTGCAGTGGATGACCTCTATGCAAACTTCTGTGCATGTAACCATGCGCTCTCGGCACTCTTCACTATTCCAAAAAAGACGACCAAACTGCGGGTCTTAGGTCTGACCTAAGACCCGCAGTTTGGTCGTCTTTTTTGGGATAGTGGAGAGTGCCGGGAGCGCATGGTTACATGCACAGAAGGTTATATATATATATAATCGACGACCTTCTGATACTGTGGAGAGGGTCCAAGCAATCATTAATTGATCTTTTTGTTCAACATAATCTTTCCAATGGTCCAGTAAAATTCACATATGTCATCAATGACAGTATGGTTAATTTCTTAGACGTTAACATAAAATTGAATAATAACAAACTATCTACTATGTTATATGTTAAAGAGACAAAATACCATACTTAGACATGAAAGTTGCCACTCTTTACCCCTCCGTGATGGCCTCCCCTACTCTCAAATGCTAAGGGTGAAGCGCATCACAAGTGACCCAGACCAAACTCTAAAAGATCTCAACCTAATGCAAGCGAGATTTGAAGAACGAGGTTACAGACGTAGAGATCTTGAAAGAGTTAAAAACAGAGTGATAAACATCCCTAGAGAACAAGCATTAAACCCGGCAATAAAAGAAGATACATCTGCCCATAAGTTACCTTGGGTTAACCAATTCTCTAATAAACAGTTGTGGCCCATAATTACAACAGATAAAGACCTCCCCGGTTTGAATAGATTACAGCTGATGCCAGCATATAAACGGGGGAAAAACTTAGGTGATTTACTGGTAAAATTGGATGTTAGTAATCTAACTAAGAAATCTGCTCCTAAACATTTTCTGACTCGTCCAGCTGGATGTTTCAGATGTATAGGATGCACTACACGTCGTTCCATGTTAGTGGGTGTCTTCTGAAAAGGTGCTGGAGGAATCACACGTGCATATTCTATTCTGGTATTATATCCTTCACTTCTTCATGAGTGCCCTGCCTCTTTTATAAGGGCCTTCAATAAAGGTTCTTCACCATCGGATATTTCCGATATTTTTAAATAAAAAAAGAAATTCTGTTTCTGGTCTTAGACCTAGCATACCGCCCACTCCTGTGTACCCCTGAGGAAGTCTCTTCGGAGACGAAACGCGTCGGGTCTATCCATGCGGTCTCAAAGATCATAATGTGTCAATGTTTTATACTTATTTTAATAAATGTTAATAAGAACGTTTGATTGTCTATCTGCCTAAATTTTGAGCACTTGACAAGGTGGTGGAAATCATATCAGCGCCCTCCATATTTCACTGTCTGGTTTCTGTTCTCATCTCCCACTAGCAGGGGAGATTTTGTGGAGGTAGTCGCTTTGTATAATTGGAAGCGCTTTCAGGGTCAAACCCCCATTGCACATATATATATATATATATATATATATATATATATGTATAATATTTATTTATTTTAGATGCCAGGCTTAAACCATCTGGCTTTAGTAGATGACATTGACGCACTTGGATCATCAGGGGCGTAGCTAAGGGTTCATGGGCCCTGGTGCGAAAGGTCAGCTTGGGGCCCCCCTACATACAACAAAATTAAAATCTGTATATGTATATGTGCTCGATTTTATTTATATATATATATATATATATATATATATATATATATAGGATGCAGGTTGTTCGGCACTCACTTTATGCGTGGCAACTGCGAGCTGGTGCCTTCCACTGAAGACAATATGCAGACAATATCCTTGTCACCCCGGTCATGTACTCCATCCCTAAAATCCATAAAGATCCCCTTAACCCACCCGGACGCCCTATTATTTCTGCTCGCAACTCCCTTTTTCAACCTGTCTCCCGTTTTTTGGACTCTTTATTACAACCTCACATTATGGCACAGCGTACTTTTCTGAAAGATACCACACAATTCCTCAACAAATTGAACGACGTGAACAACTTACCAACAGAAGCAGTATTATGCACGATGGACGTAAAAAACCTATACACGGTTATCCCGCATGGACAAGCCGTGGCAGCCATGCGATCATTTTTGCATCGAGTCCACTTTTCATCTTTGGATATTGTTCTGTTTTTGGATCTTTTGGAATTAACCCTTACCCGTAATTATTTTTTGCATCACGGTTCATATTATTTACAGCTCACTGGGTGCTCAATGGGTTCTAATGTCTCTCCATCATTAGCAAATGTTTTTATGTTTGAACAAGAAAACAATTTTTTCTTTACAGATTCCTTTATCAGTTCCCGAATCATCATGTACACTAGATACATTGATGATTTGTTTTTAATCTGGGAAGGCACCATGGAAGATCTGGAGGACATCATATGTAACATCAATTTGCTAGACAGCCCTATCAAACTAACCCACACGATGAGTAAATCCAGTATTAATTATTTGGATGTCACTGTATCTTTAAATAATCAATCCATAACTACATGTGTTTTTAACAAAGAGACAGACAGGAATACTCTGTTGAAAAATAGTAGTTATCATGCTCCATCATTAAAAAGGGCACTGCCTAAATCGCAGATGATCCGGGTGGCCAGGATCACTAGCGACCCCACTGCTCTGGGTGAGGCTCTAGATAACCAGGTTATGAAATTCATTGAGAGGGGATATGACCCCGGTACATTAAAACTACAAAAATCCGAAGTGATGTTAATACCCAGGGATCAATTGCTCAAGCCACGCCCCCCAAAACAAACCGCAGCTCAAAGAATCCCCTTTGTGACTACGTACACACCCGCCAGCATGGCCCTTCCGAGAGCCACTAAAGCGGTATGGCCTCTGGTAACAACAGATAAATCTCTGCCTTACTTTAAAAATAAAACCATTATGCCCAGCTATAAACGCGGAAAAAATCTACGTGATATGCTGGTGAAAACCAATATCCCGTCCAAAACTGAGGTACCCATTTTTAATGTACAGAGAAAAAAAACAGGGTGCTACAAATGCCCCAAATGCACCACATGCAGTACTATGATAGCGGGATCAGAATTCAATCACCCCAACACGGGTCAAAAATATAAGATTAACCATGTGGTGTCTTGTAAATCCCAATTTATTATATACATAATTATATGTCCCTGCGGCAAATATTATGTGGGGCAAACCATTCGGACGTTTAGGGACCGCATGGCACTGCACCGCTCGGCTATAAAATCTTGCCTCAGTGGTGAAAAAATTGAGCAACCGGTGGCCAAGCACTTTAAACAGTGTGGCCACAGTGTGGAAAGTTTAAAAAGCATGATTATAGATCATATTCCCCCACTCCCACGGGGAGGAGATCGACAGAAACTGCTGACACAACGAGAGTCGGCTTGGATATTCCGACTCAACGCACTAGCCCCCCAGGGTCTAAATGAAAAAATCGCTTGGAATTCATTTATCTAGAATCCCACTGACAGCAGCCTTTCATATTCCTTATTTTTAATTGACAAACATCCTGATTCGCCTAACCCTTTGATATAGATAGCATCCTCAGCAAAACATACATGCCAACGGGCATAAGACAGACAATATGTGCGATTGTTTTGAGTATAGACTGTTTTTCACAGACATTTCTATATAAAACTGGCAATGTATGTTATTATGATACCATGTAAGAAAAATGCAGAGGTTGCTTGATGCCCGCTACCACAATGAGCGCGGACTATGACACCCGCTCACATCTCTGTGCACATATGTTATGCACACATGCCCAGTTCATTTAAAAGGTTCCTAATATATATATATATCTATTATTCTGTAGCCATTGCTTTCTCAATATGCTGCATTCACCTGTTTTTTATGGTTTAATTTTATGCACGTTTTGCACTTTTCCAGCAGACACGCTGGTCTTACAGAGAAAGCCTTCCCCAAAGCTGATGTACGGAGATAGGCAGCGTCCATAGGTGTTATGGCAACGGCCATGACAGAGAGGCGGAGCCGCACACCCGGAAGCTGTCAGTCGGGTCCAGACAGCGGGGATCGCAATCTCTACCCCACACGCAGCACATTTAAGGTAAGAGAGCTTACGAGCTCTGTTTTCCTGCTTTTATTGCACAATGCACCCTGCACTTTTCTAAGCGCACGTCTTGAAGACGAGACTGATGTAGTCTCGAAACGTTACGGTTAACGCATGTACTTTAATCTGTAATACCCGATAAAATCCTATTGCACAAGTCGACTGAGTGCCGCCTCATTTCCCTGGGTTTACCTGCACAAGGTTTCCAAGGATATTGTCTGCATATATATATATATATATATATATATATATATATATATATATATATATATATATATATAGGGAAGGAGCTGGTGCGGCACTCAGTAATAAATAATTGAAGCAAATAAATAAACTCACGGAGCCATCAGATTAAGGACAACGTTTCAGTTGTATTAAACAACTTTTGTCAAGTCTTACATAGTTCAAACAGTGCACAAAATCTTAAGCAGAAATTGACATTCTCTGATGTAAGCCCTAAAGTAAATCAACCAGCACATTGGCTTGTTAAGCAACCTGGCTCGTATAAATGCTCAGGTTGTGTCAACTGCCAACACATCCTCAAGGCCGATAAGTTCGAACACCCCAACACAGGCAAGGAATACTCAATTAAGCACTGCATGAACTGCGAATCGAAATATGTGGTTTACCTAATTAAATGTCCCTGTAGGAGAATTTATATTGGGAAAACCATCCGTATGCTCAAGGAGCGGATTGGTATGCACCGGTCGTCCATCAACAAAGCGTATAACAAGATTGAGCCGACCACTCCGCCAGTAGCAAGGCATTTTGTCCAAGCAGGACATTCCATCAAAGACTTTTCGTTCATGCCGATAGATCATGTACCCCCCATGAGGCGTGGTGGGGACAGGCACAAAAGTTTATTGAAGAAAGAAAATTTCTGGATTTATGAACTCAGTGCCCTGCAGCCCAATGGGCTTAATGAAGAATTTACCATGGTACCATTCATCTAATACTGCTGCGCTGTGTGATATTTGCTAGTGTGATATTTGCTAGTATTTGTTATCACTGATGGTGCACTGCATTGATGTTTGTCTGTCTGTCTGTATGTTTGTCTTCTATTGTTATGGTTTGAGCTAATTGATGCGATGATCCAGTTAGTATTGAGCTAACAGCATCTGGCTTGGAGTTCTAATTATGGAGGCCATTGATGCTGTCTCAATATCTTTTGATCATCATCTATATTTGTTTGCAGCGGCTGCTGCACTAAATAGCATCTACTTGGCAACATTTTTATATCTCGTATTTATGTTTTTCCTCTTTTTATCGCTGCGGTCATTATTAATGATTGCATTGCACTGTTTTGTTGTTGTTGCACGCATATATGGAATTATGACTAAGATCTGGCACTGTAATATTGGCTTGATGCATTTATAATGTGTTTACAGACGTGGCACGTAATCCTTATGCACTGAGAGTGTATTTGCAAACGGGTAACCGTGGCAACGTGCACGCTGTTGTAATGACAGCTTCCGGCGCCTGGGAACCACTCTGCTGCCCCCTTCTCCTGGCTCTGAAGCTTTTGGTTCCGTCTGCCGGGATGAACTTCCGGTATGACGTCACCAGGCGGGGAGTGAATGGAGTTGGACGGCTGAGTGCACAGCGCGGCTGCCGCAATCAGTAATGAACGCAACAGGTGAGTTGGCGTGGTGTAACCCTATGTAAGGCATCTCTGAGCTGCCATTAGGTTGCTGACCCCTCTTGACAAAGGTGCTTGGGCACCGAAACGGCCGTCGAGGATCGTTAAGATGACTGCTTAATTGATGAGTATTCGCCTGTTTGGGTGTCATGTTACTATGTTATGCATTTGAGCATTGAGATGTCCTAGCTAGGACCAATAAATCTGCTTTAAAATTCTTACATGGACTGGTGCTGGTGTTCTCTGTCATCGACAGGGATGTGCTGAATATATATATATATATATATATATATATATATATATATATATATATATATATAGGGAAGGAGCTGGTGCGGCACTCAGTAATAAATAATTGAAGCAAATAAATAAACTCACGGAGCCATCAGATTAAGGACAACGTTTCAGTTGTATTAAACAACTTTTGTCAAGTCTTACATAGTTCAAACAGTGCAGAAAACATACCTTTATAGTGACATGAATAACCCCATGTGAACAGTGATGGACGGCGCCGGGCAGGACACTGCGTCAATCCGGAAGCCGCCACTAGAGATGACGTCATGGCGCATCAGCGTCACGCACATCAGAGCTGTGTACCCTGTCACCAAGGCAACTGTGGAGGGAAACAGAACACAGCGTAAGGACCGGCATAGAGTACAAAATGCCTGTAACGAACTGACATAAGAGCGGCATGCACAACAATAAAGACATAATATTAACAAGTAACATGCGCAGTCCGTAATTAAATGTAAAAATACAACAGTAAACATGGTAGGGCTAAACAAGGCAATGATAGGTAAAAAATGAAGATAGAAAATTTACCTAAAACATGCATACGAAATCATTTCATTTAAGACTTTGGGGGCAATTACATCAAGTTCATGTATCCATCTGGCCTCGCACTGGATAAGTTTGAGGGAGCGGTTACCGCCTCTGATGGACCATGGTATGGTATCAATAATCCGATAGCGTAGTGATGATAACGGGTGCTTAGCACTGATGAAGTGGCGAGCCACTGGTTGCTCGCTAGAGCCGGACAGTAACGCTTTGCGGATGGCAGAACGGTGTGCTGCCATCCGTTCTTTAAATTTACATTCAGTTTTCCCGATGTAGGACAAACCACACGGGCATAGAATTTGATACACAACGAAAGAGGTGTCGCAATTGACATGATGCTTGATTGGGATACTTTTCCCAGTATGGGGATGGGGAAAAGATTTACCTGCCAACATGAATTGGCAGGTAACGCAGCCACACCGTGTGCAGGGTTTGCTGAGCGGCTAGCGCCGGCCTATTATAGTGGCGGGGGTTGGGCCCCCCTGGCTCAGGGGCCCGGTCGCAGGTGCGACCGCTGCGACCCCTGTAGCTACGCCACTGTGGATCATCATGAACTCAACACACAGAAGTTATAGATGCATATAAAAAAATTACACCACTTTTATTTATTATCACAATAAAGGTGGAGTGTAATAGAGCTTGACAGCTGCTGGAAAATTATCTTCCAGCAATTGCCCACTTTTCATTTGTAACTTGTCACATCAGATGTGACCATGTCAGCGAAAGCCCAGCTTGGTGTGGTTACAATGAGGTGTCCACACTAGGCATGTGTTTAAATAACACAACATATTCTGTACTCTACCTGAACATTTGATCAGAATGCCTGATCCTTCATCAGTATTCTGATTCTGCTAAGCATGTAGGTGATGCAATACAACAATGTTGATTGACTTGCGTGGTTAGAGAAAGGCAAATTACACCATAATGACTGAAGCAGAAAGTACAGTATGTATAATTTTGGAATAGCTGAATCAAAGTCCTGATTTTATTCTGTTAAAATGTTATGACATTATTTTAAATAAACAATAGGTTTAACAATTGTGATCCATTAAAACATATTTAAAAGAAAAGGCTAAAGTACTTAAAAGTATATGTGTGGGTTTTGTTCAACAGTTATAAGAAGCACTTGATTGAAGTAATTACTGCAATTGGTGATCCTAACATTTATGAATTATAAGGATTGATGTAACATTTTTCACAAATAAAATCCATGTATATAAGGGTTTAACTAGAGATCAGAAAAGAAGTGATAAAGAAAATGTTAAGGGAAGCAGACTCTCTTCTTAATGGTTTACTAATAGTGGAGTAAAAACAGAATTAAATCTGTGCTCTGCTCAGTATTGCATCATCTTTTGCAAAGTTTGTAAAATGTCTCAGTATAATTATCCAATATAGTATTTTACTTAATAAGACATTATTTTCTTTTTTCATGAATGGAAATATCAAACCTGACAATCGTTGTATGTTAAAATAACAGATTGATGAAAAAGCCATAGTGGTTTCAACCATATATGCAGCCATTTGTTAGCTTATTGTGTGTGACCTGCCTTAAACTTTATGCCTTAGTTTGGTTATTGGCATTATTAGTTCCTGCAGATAACCAAGAAAAAATAATAATGTGTCATTGTGCTTGACTCAGCTAAGATGGTATTTGGGAACAATGGGGCAGATGTATTAAGCTTTAAAAAGAGATAAACATGAGGGTGATAAGGCCTGATGCGAGCAATGTTACGTAACTGGAACCGGCAAGAATGGGCCAGGGCTTGGATGTGGGGTGCAAAGGAGAGGGAGGAGTCGAGAGTGACACCCAGGCAGCGGAATTGGGGAACGGGGGAGATGATGGTGTTGTTAACAGTGATAGAGGTATTAGTAGGGGGCATAGTTCTGGGTGGGGGAAAGATAATAAGTTCAGTTTTGTCCATATTCAGCTTCAGAAATTGCTCAGACATCCAGGAGGAGATGGCAGAGAGGCAGTGGGGGACCGATCAGGAGAGGAGAGGTAGATTTGGGTGTCATAAGCATAGAGTTAATATTGGAAGCCAAAGGGGTTAATGAGTGCACCCAGAGAAGAGCAGTACGGGGAAAACAGAAGGGGCCAAGGACGGAACCCTGAGGGACCCCGACATGAAGGATGGAAGGTGGTGAGGTGGAGCCAGAGACTTAGAAGGAACGGTTGGAGAGGTAAGTGGAAAACCAGTTGAAGACCGTGCCAGATAGGCCAATGTTTTGGAGTGTGAGGAGTAGGAGTGTAAATGCAGCAAGCAGATGGGTGGCACTCCAAAAAACAACTCAGAAGCCAAGTATGGTGGACCGACTTTCCAAATGTATTGTCACATTTTCCTCAGGGTGAAATGTGATGAATGATGAAAAATGTGATAATACACTTGAAACATCGGTCCACCATACTTGGCTGCTGAGTTGTTGTTTTTGGAGTGTCACAATCTGCATGCTGTTATATTGGAGTCAGTTTTCACCTCCTGGGAGGGCACCCAGTCCATTACCATTTGTCAGCGGAGTGCCGGCCATACCAACATATATATATATATATATATATATATATATATATATATATATATATATATATATATATCCCTCCAGGAGGCAGTCAGGTGCTAATCTGTCTTGATAACTTTGCTACCAATACAATGCTGAGTAGTTGTCCCTCTCCTTTTATTGTCTGATTTTTAATCTTGTACTTTTTGATTAAGATGTTGCTGGCTTTCTAAGATACATTTGTGTATACCAACATTATATGAGCTACAGCACTCTATCTTGTATATATACAGTGGGTGCAGCCTGAAATGTTGACTTCACAAAAGGCTCTGTCTGCATCTGTCGTTTATGCTGCGGTCACCTCTGAGTCACATTCTAAATTTTAGATATACATAGCTGGATTTGTAGCTGGATAAATTGTTCATAAACAAAATTTCAAATGTATTATTTAATATGCAATTACATTTTCTTCTAATGAAGTATGCATTATAAAAGACTTAATAAGAAACTAATAATAATTTATATTAGCAAAAATAGAACAACAAATATGTACAATACAAATTTTTATGAATATGCCAGGGATTAACAAAAGTGCTCAGCAATCTATTCAACCCAATTCAGATAATAAAAAGTAAACAAGAGGTGAATAGAGTCAACAAAACATGTTTGTTTTATTGTATTGGATTTAATATTAAGTTAGCGAAGTTCTTCAAAACAATACAGTATGTACTGTGTTACCAGCAGTGTTCCAGTTCATATTAACAAATCCCAGTATATTACATTATTGGTTTTAGAAGTAGCTTCATAAAAATAAGCCACATATTTTAGTAAGTAAAGGTTGTGCACAAGGTAAAAAATAACCCACTGCAGTTCCATCACTAAATTGTATGATATTGCTGTAAACTTTTTTTTTTTTTTTTAGAAAACTAACAAAGTTATTTCTATTTATCAGAAAGCTTTGTCTTTTTTGGTTTATGTTTTTTTCTCCATTATATACAATACAGCAGATGATAACACAGAATTTTAGAAAAATATGATACAGAATAATTATATAAGATTAACCCTTTGAGTGACTGTCAAAATAGGTGTGAAAATTGGCCAGCAAACATTTGTATTTATCATGACCTGTACTTTTTACCTTATATAATGAATATAATCTTTTTTTACAAAATATTTTTTATTTGAACTTATAGAACAAATGTGAGCAACGCTAGCAGTTTTTGTGGATATTTTGAGCATCTATCATAGAGATGTTGGTACTCAAAGGGTTAAACAATATCAATATGTAAGGCTATACTGTTAGCTATTGTAAATCATGAACCAACATCTAATACTCATTCTAAAATGTATAATTTTTATAATTTATCTATCTTCTACATATGTGGCTGGATTTATGCAGATGTTTTGCAAGATTGACTCATAATATGGATTGTGGTAAAATTCTAAATTTATATAATAAATGCTACTGTGTGATAGGTAGCAAAGTGCTATAAGACCCCAGGTGACTTTTGGGGGGGATAATTTGACTCTTTGTTAAAATGTTCAAACACATTTATTAATCGACCCTAATTCTAATTTCCTTTTTTAATTTTTGCTTTGAAGTCAACACTTGCAGTAAATCGATTACATTAGAGGTTCACCATTTGTGTTTGAGATTAGTTTATTAACACTGGTGTTTTTTTTTTCTAATTAGTTGTAAACACTACTTAAATATTATTTTGAAACAATAAAATAATTTTAACATACTATTGCACTTTTGTTGGCGGCCACAGCCCAAAATGTCCCCGGCTCTCCCCCCTCCCTCCTGCTATTGATTGACAGTCCATCTGCTAGCAGGGAGAGCAGCAAGGATGACATTGATTTAAACTATGCAGAGAGGGCTGTAATAAGGCTGTGGGGCTTCATCCTTCTCTCTGGTCATAATTGGGGCTAAGAAAGGTCAGAAAGGACTGCGAGAAGGACTGAGTGCAGCATTCTGCTGGATCTCCACGAACTGAAACTGCAGGTAAGCCCACACACACTGCTTAATGAATTACTAGCACTGTTTTGGGCAATTGTGGTCTGTTGCTCTGGGTATAAACTCTGGACTATCTCTGTCATGGAAGGGCCCCCGTTTGTTTTTCACAATAGCATTGATCTAAATTCTATGGAATGAGCTGGTGCATAAATAAAACACAGTCAAAGTGTGTGTGGTGAAGAGCAGTACAGCACAGTTACTTGTTTGGGGACAGAGTGGATATATCTACTAACAAGTCTCAACTTGGCAGTACGGATGGTGTAATGGTTAGCATTACTGCCTCACAGCACTGATCTCATGTGGCCCTAACTGTGTGGAGTTTGTATATTCTTCCAGTACTTGCGTGGGTTTCCTCCGGGGACACCGGTGTCCTCCCACAATCCAAAAATATACTGGTAGGCTAATTGGCTCCAAACAAAATTAACCCTAGAATGTCTGTGTGTGCATGTACATGTGGAAGGGTATATAGAGTGTAAGCTCCACTGGGACAGGGACTGAATGTACAAAATATATTCTGTAAAACGCTGCGGAATATGCATGCGCTCTATAAGAAACTGTAAATAAATACAATAAATAACTTACATGGACTCTGTCCTTGAAACCAATTGGTCCCTAATGATGAATATAATGGAACAACTGCTACTAAAAGTTATTATTTGGGGTGGTTTACTCAGCGAAAGACCACATTCCAACTCGGGCCTTGAGTCCCAGGGAGAGATATATTACACCCCTACAACGTGTCTACAGGTGGACGGTAACCCAATTTCGTTTACTGCATTTTTGCACTTTATGACTTTATTTCCAGGCGTAATATGAACGGACAGTCCCCCACTGCCAATCATTCCCCAGGACCTACCCCTTGTGTTTTACCAGCTTATTTTGGTCTCACCATATAATAAATTGTATTTCTTTTAAACTGTACAATCAGTCCAATCTGCACTGTTTTTATGTTATTTTAATTAATTATATCTATTGTAACCAGCGCTGCTACCCCCCCCTTTTTCTTGATTATTGTATAGTTCGGGCTTGACAACCCCGACATAAACCAGCAGCTGCTAGTGACTCAACACAGGTCACAGCGCCACCCACCCCGTACCCCTCTCCTGTGGAGAAGTACAACACTTTCTACGTTTGTCTGAACAAATTAATAAAGTTCAATAAGCATTATGTTGCAGAGGGATGATGTGAGTATCAGAGGTGGAAAATCGTGTCTCGTGATTGAGGAAGCAGTTGGTCCACTTCAGTTGCAAGTCAATTCTATGTCTGGAAAATTTTCAGATATGCAATACAAAATATCTAATATGGAAGAGCGGATACATCGCAACAATATCCACTTTATTGGGTTTACAGAAAGAGTGGAGGGTAGCTCCCCATAGAAATTCCTTGAAGAATGGCTAAAGCAAAAATTTGGAAATTAAGCCTTTTCCCTTTTCTTTTCAGTTGAGAGGCCACATCGTGTACCAACAAGACCGCCAATCCCTGGGGGTCTCCCGTGTACTTTAATTGCAAAGATTTTGCACTATAGAGATCGGGCCAATATCCTGAGGTTGGCATGGGATATGACGGACTTTAGCAATAATGGTAGTATAATTTCACTGTGTGGAAATTAACTCAGGACATTTGTTTTTTTTCCTTGTTACCAATATGATTAGTAATTGTATTGACGTATAATAAAATAAATCAGTCACAAAACATATTTACACTGCTAAGTAGTTCTAGGGAAAATTTACTCTATATAGTTAATGATAGGGGGTAACGCTAGAAGATTTACACTCTGCACTCTGCATTTTAAAAAATCTAAATATATAGTAAGTCAGTATAACAATATATAAGTATAGAAAAAATGTACATCTATAGAAATGATTAGTTTAGATAAGAAGTCACAACTTCACTCATTTGTTGGTTAAGTTACATACATATGACCAAACTTCATTAATATTATGTGGAGATCTAAACCTAATATGTTCCTACTTTATGGACTTCTCCCCTCCCCCAAAACATGCTTTATCACTCCCAATAATAGGTGTTTCGTACCTAATACAAAGGGGGAAATTTACTAAAGGAAATTTGTAAAAAAATAGGTGTATTTGTATCCAGAAATACACTTATTGCTGACATTTACTATCCCGAAAACACGGCAATTCGTATTAGTATTGATGTGCTATCAATATAAATAGGAATTGCCGTATTTTCGGTATAGTAAATGTCAAAAATAAGTGTATTTCTGGATACAAATACACCTATATTTTACAAATTTCCTTTAGTAAATTTCCCCCAAAGTCTTAATCTGATAGATACTTGGAGGGCTCTTAATCCTCTGGAAAAAGACTTTACCTGCCTATCGTTAACGCATAAGACCTGGTCTAGGATAGATTACAACCTTCTTGCTGAACCCCTTTTTCCGAAACTTGTCTCAGCAACTATCTGCCCCCCGTTATTATCGGATTATGGGTTAATATCTATTAATATTGTATTACAAGATAAGGAAAAAGCAACACCATAGTGGATTTCCTTCTCATCTTTCTTAGTCTACGCGACAGGCTTCACTTGCTTTGGACTCAATACCTTTCTAATAATAGAAAAAAGACAAAAAAAATATATACTAGTGCTATAAAAAAATTCCCTTTACAATCAATCAAATTTCCTCAGATCATTCAAGAGGATGCCGCTGATACCGGAAAGGAGGCGGAAAAATGCGTCATCGTATCGTGGAACACTTTGATTAAACATCCATCTGGAATACAAGGAGGCTCTCATAAGTACCTGGCTAAACACTAAAGAAGCTATTCACAGCCTGTCCCCCCAAGCCTGCAAAGCAGTCCTGTGCAGTTTGCACCTGAATACATCAAACAGGGGAATGCTAATAAACAGGACCTGGGAGAGGGAACTTATTTTGTCTGGCCAGACACATCAGGACTGGTAACGTTACACATTCTTTTTAACCCTTTTTTTAACATGCTAACTCCTTCTAATATGCATGCTTTTTACTAAAAACAAAGTAAAAAGAAAAGGACTACTAACACCTAATAATAAGGAACTTTAACACCACAGCTGCAAACTATTGCAAAGTATTGATTATTGGGGTTTTTTTGTCAATTTTTTTCTTTTTTTGTATATGTCTATGTATCACTACTAATAATAATTTTTAAATGTTCACTGGCCAGTGATAAATATTAATTATTTTTTAATTATTTAAAGGTTGTCCTCAGTGCAGTTTTTATATGTTGTTTGTTATACTTTCTAATAATAGGGCCTATGAGTCTCAAAATCCAATTGTTTTATGGCAAGCAGCAAAAGCTGTACTCTGCGGGGAAGTTGTCGTGTATGTCTCGAGGATGAAGAAACTGCAGAATCGTTAGTATAAGGAATTACAGTTGAACTTGACAAGTGCTTTCCATATATTTTAAATATACGGTACCCTACACCAGAGAATAGGATCCTTTACCAGTCAACTAAGACATGTTATAATGAATATATTCAATTACAAGGAGATAAATATTTATTTAATGTCAAATCAAAGGTTTATACATTTGGAAATAGAGTGGGGAAGCTCTTTATGAATCTCTTGCAAGAATTTAGGTTACAGAACACTATACAACTTGTACTGAAAATTGATGTTTCCCTTACTGAATCACAAATTCACAAATAGTCGCTATTTTTAAAAATGATTATGAAACAATACAGGGGAAATTTACTAAAGGAAATTTGTAAAAAAATAGGTGTATTTGTATCCAGAAATACACTTTTTTTTTACATTTACTATCCCGAAAATACGGCAATTCGTAGTCGTATTGATGTGCTATCACTACGAATACGAATTGCCGTATTTTCAGGATAGTAAATGTCAAAAATAAGTGTATTTCTGGATACAAATACACCTATTTTTTACAAATTTCCTTTAGTAAATTTCACCCTACATCTCCCAGATCATCTCTGAATGACTCTTTAAGTGACCATAACTTACCTTTTGAACATGCCTTAACTCCTTCTCATTCCTCTTGGGATTCCTTACCTATGCCTCAGGTACCTACACCCATTGCATCTACTCTAATAGCCCCAATCACTTTAACTGAAGTCACTTGGGCCATCTGGCAAATAAAGTTAGCCAGGGCACCTGGCCCAGACTGATTCTCAAATTAGTTTTTTAAGTCTCTGGATCAGCAGATTGCAAAAGCTTTGTCAGCATGCTTTAATACCATACTTAGAGAAGGCATACTGCCAGACCATTTCTCGGATGCTGTAATTCAAGTGTTGCCCAAATCAGGCCGAAATCTAAATCTGTCAGGGTCATACAGGCCGATACCCCTACTTCATGTAGATTATAAATTATTTACAAAAAAATTGGCAGAAAGGTTGAAACCTGTACTACCTTGCATAATACATAAAGACCAAACCAGGTTTATTACAGGATGGCACTCGGTGATGAATGTTAGGAGAGTATTGGCTGCTATACAACATTTTATTGCTGACTCCATGCCTGCATCTAACATGGTGCTGACATTGTGCAGAGAAAGCTTTTGATATGGTATTGTGGCCTCACCTTTTTTAAAACATTGGCCAATTTTGGATTCCCCTCCCAGTTTATAGCCATAATTAAGACACTTTACTCGTGTCCAGGTTCTTCTAGAGCCTGTATTGGTATATTATCCTCTCCCTTCAAACTAGGTAGAGGCACTTGAAAAGGTTGTCCTCTATCCCCCCTTTTATTTGCTGTGGTGATCCAACCACTTGCCATAGCAGTGCGGTCTTCCCCTCTTACACATGGCATTACGATTGGCCCAGAATAATTGAAAATTGCATTATTTGCAGATGATACTTTAATATTTATCTCCAATCTCACTCACTCCTTAGCAGCTTTGTAGCATCTTATTGACTCATTCGGAGAGCTATCGGGTTATAAAGTAAATTTAACAAAATCAGAAATACTGCTACTAGGGAAGACTAATCCAGATTCTTTTAAGTCCCTTAATATTCTATTCACTATAAACCCCTCCTATTTTAAATATCTGGGAATCTAAATAACTGCTAATCTATCTAAACTGTACGCATAAAATTTTACACCTGTTATCTCCCAAGTTATCACCTCTCTTATTAATGGGTATATTGACAATTATACAGCCTATTATATTCCTGAAAATATTTTACTGCATGAAGATGTTCCCAATAGCTCTTTAAAAGTGGAATATTACTAGATTGGACTCTCTATTTCCAAATTTATTTGGCAGAATAAGCCTCCCAGGATAGCTAGACATAAGCTTAAAAAAAGAAGAGGGTGGCTTGGGTTACCTGGATATGAAGACTTATTCTTCAGCAGTATTCTTTAGGTATGTGAGTGATTGGATTTTGGATAAATCCATATACACTGATAACAAACTTGATCAAGCCATTTTTGCCCCTTTTGCTCCCGGAGCCTTGATTCAATCTAAACATGCTAATATTCCTCAGTAAAATTAGACTCCACATATTTTTTTAAAGACACCTATGAAACCTGGTTATATATAAATAGGATAAGTAAAAGAAACCCTTTTCTTTCTCAGTTTATTCCGTTATGGGTTAATCCCTCTTTACTTCCTTCTCTTTCAAATCCCATGTTTCTTAGATTGAAAGAAGAAGGGCCAGATATGTCTAACAAAGTCTTTGACACAGGAGGAATTATTATCATTTGAATATTTAGCACATCAATATATGTTACCCCAATGTCATATGTTTATGTTCTTCCAAATTAGACATTATTATTTAGATTATTATTTCAAATCGTATTATTTTGTCTCAGGTAACAAATATAGATATGATTCTAAATGATATCCTAGATGGCCCAGCCGCTGCGTCCTGCAGCTCCAGCGCTGTCAGTGACAGCAGCGCTGCCGGATCCCGCAGAACCATGGCGGCGCCTAACAGTACTGTTAACATTATATTGGATGACCCATGTAAAAGGGGGCTCTCTTTTGTTGTAATTCTGATCTATCCCTAGCACATGCTTGTTGGTGTGCTTTTAATAAATCCTGTGTCAGATACCCACATTGTTGGAATTTTTTGGTTATGGCATCTAATTGCTGTTCTCTCTCTGTAGTCTCACTGATTGTTCGACACACACAAATACATTTGGACATGGGCAGTCCCTTCACCGTCACTCCTGGATGAAAACTCTCATGCCTGAACATCGTATTGCGATCGGTGGGTTTAGTGTAAAGACAGTTTGACAACCTGTTGTCCTTCATTTTAATGTCAAGAAAGCAGATTTCCTGTTTATCATGAGACATGGTGAGACATGAATCTTAATCAACATAATCATTATCATAATTTTATTTATGTTGCACTTTTCTCAAGCATGACTCAAAAGTTGCTTCATAGATGCACATTTTACAAAGTATTTTTTTTATTAACGCAGGTATTAAAACACACACACACACACACACACAAAACCTAACAGCACGGATGGTGTAATGGTTAGCATTACTGCCTCACAGCGCTGAGGTCATGGGTTCGATCCCCACCATGGCTCTAACTGTGCGGAGTTTGTATATTCTCCCCGTGCTTGCGTGGGTTTACTCCGGGTACTCCGGTTTCCTCCCACAATCCAAAAATATACAAATAGGTTAATTGGCTTCCAACACAAAAAAAAAAAAATTAACCCTAGAATGTCTGTGTGTGCTTGTACATGTGGTAGGGAATATAGATTGTAAGCTCCACTGGGGCAGGGACTGATGTGAATGTTCAAATATTCTCTGTAAAGCGCTGCGTAATATGTATGCGCTATATATATAAACTGTTAATAATAAATATAATAACACAATAGCATAATGCAGGGTTGATGCATGAATTGTGAGAAATAAACTTCACTGGTTATATATTCCACCCATGAAATGTACCAGGTGAGACCGCTATCTTGGATGCACTATGTATTATTATCCTGAGAGGACTAGGTCTTGACTAGAGTAATTTGCAAAAAATTGGTTGCAGTGCCCTAATGCTCATAGTAGGGTCCTCACATAACAGTAAGGACCATTTTTTTCTATCCCATCCACAAGCATACCAGGTCAAAGAGCCATGTTGGGTGGACTACAAAAGTTACACTTTGGGAGATAATGCATTCAAGGACACAAGTCATATATGGGGGAAACAAATACATTACACTGGATACTACTCAGATTGGGATGCTTTTTACTTATAATAGCTCTTTGGAACAGTATGTCATAAACATGTTGACAATTGCAATGTCAACATTCAAAATGTTAACAGGTTAAGGATGTTGAAATAAATGTTATGCCATCGTTCAACATATCAATGTTCAGAATTGTAGAATGTTAATGTCAATGTTATGGATCTATTTAATTAGAAACAAGGTTACAATTACTCTTGTAATGCCGTGGAAACATCACCAATGGACTCGCAACTCACCAACCCCCCTCATGGCCTGGGCTCATGTATTTATTTTTACATCCCTATGGAGCTGCTCTTCAGAATCTGTGAACCAGGCATGACTAATTGGATTAAACAGTACAAATGTCAGTAAAATTAACATATTAGGATTAGGAGTTCGGGTAAAGATTAGGCTCTGGTTTGGTTTAGGGTTCTTTCATACACCGAGTATTTTTATGTTGTGACATGCTAGTAGAAGAGCCTGTATACTGTAACTCCTGTTTTCTCACAATTCAAAAGTTTTCATTCCTAACCTGCATAAAAGGCCTGTCTACTGTGTTGATATTCTCATTTTATTAATACAATAACTTACTTACTTTTGTTATAAAAATTGTTTAATTGTGGATTACAGTATATACATTTAAAAAAAAAAATTAAGATGATCTTTTGTTTATGGGTCATATTATTACAATGTAATATTTAAATGCAGAATATCTATGAAAAGTGTCTAAAAGTAAAAATATATACTTTTCAGTGGAACTGTGCACCTTGAGTTTAAAATACAAATAATTGCTTTCCTTTATCTTCATCAAATATAATAAAAAATGTAATACATTTTGCTGGATTAAGAATATGTATTGAGGAATATTTAAACTAATCTTAATAAAAGTTACATTTTAATACAGATCAGAGACACCTTAATTAAACAATCTGCTTTTCTGCTTCTTCCTAGAGCTAACTTCACTAAGCAGCTTTTTCCAAATATTTCACTTAATCAGAGGTTTTAACTCATGGATTTAAAAGGACAATTACATTTATTACATAAATACAGGTTATCCCTTATCCAAAATGCTTGGGACCAGAAGCATTTTGGATACCTGATTATTCCGTATTTTGAAATATTTTTTTCTTTAAATGAGGTATCTTGAGGTATTTTGCATTTATGTTGTTAAAGCACATCACTCACATGAAATACATACAATTATATTTTATTTGTGCATGAAACAAGGTTATAAAACATTAAACAATTTTTTTTTACTATCTCAGGCACTGACCTGACACTGCCAAGCAATCATTTTATTGCACATATTTAGTGCCATTTACATATCATACCCCCAGTAGTGCCAGTTACAGATGTCCCCAGTAGTGCCAGTTACAGATGTCCCCAGTAGTGCCAGTTACATATCATGTCCCTAATAGTGCTATTTACAGATGTCCCCAGTTGTGCCAGTTACATATCATGTCCCCAGTAGTGTGAGGTACGATGTGTAATGTTGTTAACCTAGTAAATTAACACATCATTGTGTTATTTGTTTAATATATGTAAATAGCAACACATTAATACTTTTAAAGTACAGTAATGAGATCTGGTATATTAACAAGAACATGTTTGTACCACACACAAACAAGGTAATTTATCATCACTTTCATGTGGAATGTTGCTAGTGGCTAAGCAAGCTTCAAAAGGTGTAAATTAAAGGTGAATAATGTGAGTATTCACATTGGTTGCCCTTAGCAACATTACATTTGAAAAATAGGGGACATGTACATGATTTAAAGCAATAGTCACTACATAATAACACCACTACTGGTGTTTTGAGTAGTTTTTTTCATATTAAGCATTTTCGGCCATAGATAGAGGCAAACACATGATTTTTTTTTTTAAATGTACCTACCAAGTAGCTAGCCCTCGGGCATGGTGTGCTGCTGGAAGTGGGACCAAAGGCCAGAGTGGTGCAAGATATAGGCATCATGGTTCCTGGGGTAGCCAGCAACCACACTGACAATGTTCAGGTTGGCATCACATACCACCTGCACATTGAGGGATTGATGCCCATGTCTATTGACATAGATGTACCTCCTCACGTGTGGTGCCCAAATGTGGTTGCAGTCTATGGCTCCCAGCACATTAGGGAATGCTGAGAGCTGATAGAATGCCACCAGCAGGTCCTGCCACTTGGACTCATAATGTGGGAATGTGATATATATATACACCTGAGTTAAATGCTTAGAGAAAGTGACTTGTGATACCCCCAATGACCATGAGCTCACAGACTGAGCCTGTGGCAAAGAAGTAGAGGGCACACATTACATTTTCCAGCCCAGACATCCCATAGTTGGCAAGCCCAAAAGGCTCCAAATAATTTCTTACCTGCATATTTAAGTTCAACAGGTTATTGCGGTTCAGCCTAAACATCCTCACCATCTGTTGATCAGAGAGGGAGTCCAGGTACACCCTTGCATGCATAGGTGTGCGCACATTGAGTGTTATGGGGTGCACAGGCACCCCCTAATGCTGTGCCTACCTTATGAAAACCTCCCTGCCGCTAGCAATATCTGCAATACAGTTTACCAAAGACTTTTTAGAACTGTATTCCATTAAATGAAGTGCCCATCAATCAATTACATGTTTTGCATTGTTATTTGTACTAGACCATTGTCATATCACTACATACCTGCATCATCCATATATGTTTTTGACTTTATTTGCCTTTACTGTTACACAGAATAATTCGATTAAAACTGTAATAGGAGGATATTATGTTGTGGCTGAGAGATATTTTATATTGTAGTTAGTGCCAATAAATGATGGTAGACATGCCTGATTAACACACAATGGACAGTAATAGACATGCACAACAGGGGGTGCCACACACACCTGTCTGATAGTGCACCCCCTAATAAAATGTGCTGCACATGCCTATGCTTGTATGGTATCTATGTGAAGCATGAAGTACTCAGGGGACCTGGATCTGGTACGCAACTTGCTCCCTCCTCCTGCGCAGCTCTTCCAAATGGGCAATATCCCAAATGACCAGCTCCGCTCCAGACGACAACAAAAACTCCATATATCAAACCCTCTTAGGTGCCCTTGATGATGTTGGGGTATATGTATGGGAGTTTCTGATTATAGTAGGGGACACCTGTGTAAAAATAAACTATTTCCATTTTTTTTAAGTTGGTCTGTTTCAAAACCACCCATCAGAACATGGTCTGTTCATGCGGTGATTTTTAGTCAAAATTCAGAGGTGAATTCTGAATTTGCATTGTATTAAATCTGTATACTTTATAATGGGAAAACACCTGGATGCGAATTGAAGTGCGGATTAAAGCTGACAGGAAACCATGAACAAATTGCCGGGGAAAAAATGCGATATTAAGCATAATTGGCATCCTATTAAATTGGCTAATTCACACAAAAAAAGTCATCCCATTTAATGTCACACAAATTGTGAAAACAGTTAACAATAAAATATGCTTATGTTTTAGGTTTTGTTGACTGTAGGGCATAATACATTTATTATCATTGTTAGATTCTTCATTATGATCTATCCCATTTATGGTTCTATGATATTTTTTATCAAATGAATGACCTTTCTGGTGGGCTTCTTGGGTTTGATATGCAAACAATTACCTTGTTATTATGAATTCACACTGTACATTTATTTACAGTAACAAAAGTAAACATTGATCAGACATACCGTAACATCAAGTGAATGATGTAACCTACTGTAAATAATTGTTCTCATTATAAATATCCCTTTCAAGTGGTGGAGTATATTGGGCAGAAAGTGAACACACAGATCTTAAAGTTGATTTTTAGAAGCAAAAAAAATGGTCAATCATAATTGACTTTGATAGCGTCCAAATTTATATAGATGGATGACTGGGCAGGTCTTGTTGGGTGATCTTGGTGAGCCGTTTGAACCTACCAAAAGTGGTCCAAAAAAAGGACAATCAATGAAATGACAGGATCTTGGGTGCCCAAAGCTTATTGATGCTAGCTTGGTCCTCCTATTGCACAGGAGAGCTACTGTAGAACAATTTGCTGAAAATGTTAATACAGTACCTGAACACATATCAATATCAGAAAATACTAAACACCCCATTATATACTTTCATAGATTATTGCTGTTCACAGGGGTGCAGCCTTAACAAACATTACACATGCAAACATACAGAAGTGATAAGGTTTGTGTTTAGTAGATACACAAACAAAATATAATTTTTAATATATTCTATTTAAAAACATTTTTCCTTTATTGTTGGAAAAAAGGGAGCGATAAACAGTGAAATATAGAGATTAAAAACAATGAAACATGCACACATATGCTGTGCACTAAAAATAAAGGGTGACATTTAATGAGATGTGAAAATGAGATTTGTGCAACTTCTAGGTAAAAAACGTCCGAAATCACACTTTTTCCCGAATTTGCATATTAAATGAGATGTGAAGAATGGCAATCGCACATTTAATAACGCTGGAACTCGCATCCAGATGCTTTTGCATTGAAAAGTATACAAATCGTATATTTAATGAGATGCGAATTCTGGAAAATGTGTCTAAAAATCACCACACATGCAGACGAGCTTCTGACAGGAAAATTGTCCAGAACCCTGCACAGATCATTGAGATCTATGCATGGTCCTGTCTTAAAAAAGGTTTAAAGGTTTAGGGGTCCCCCGTGCTTCTGAAACCAGCCCCAGACTCTTGGACCGGTCCTGGTCCCAAAAATACGGGGGACAAAAAATCTGGGGGTCCCCCGCTTATTGAAACCAGCACTGGGCTCCAACAGCCCGCGGTGTCATGCCACAGCCGGGGGACACTTTTTACATAAGGTCCCCTGGCCAAAACATGAGCACCGTGGCTGGTCAGCCTTGGACGGGGTACCTGGAGGAGTGGGGACCCCCTCAATAAAGGGGTCCCTCCAGGCTTCACCCTTCCAGCGCTGAAGCCCGGACTGTCACTGGCATCCCAGGGCATTGGACGCCCGTCTGATAGGGTTAAACCAGTCATTCCTAACATGAAAAACTTTTTTGCCTTTTAAAGCACCAGCAATGAGCACTCTGTGCCAGACGGCTAGATATAAATGTGTGTTTGATCAGTTATTGTGCACATGGGTATAGATATATTCATCTGTCAATGAATATTATACTTACAACAAACTCTAAATATCCAGCAGGTGACACCGACACCGGATAGTTAAGTAACGGCCGATGCAAATAGTGTAACCTATGAGACGGACTGGGACCCGATCAATACAGTCCAGGTTACACCAATATTGTACTAAATGTGTATGCACCAACAAATATATTGAGAACTGTCAGCCCTGCCCGTGGGGTAATATCTATGTGTCATTGCCGTGGTGTTTCGAAATAAACGAGTATGTACAAATAAATACACTGCAGTGAATTTGGTTTCACCCAGGGAGCAACAGTAGTAGATATATACGCTGGCACCACAGAATAAAGCAGATACATACAGTTAATATATTAGCTGATCATCAGGAGCATCGGTCCAGATGCACTGCAAAAAAGTACATCAGCAAATGAATGCTAATAATGTATGAATAGCTAACTAACTGTAGAGACAATTGGGGCAACCCCAAAAGGACAAAGACTTGACCATACAGTCCAAGGGATAACAACATTGTGACAATGTACGCATGATAAAGTATACACCAGTCCCCTTACGTGCTTTATTAGATGACAGATAGCATTTGTGCAGACAATAAACCCACCAAGTTGCACTGTGTGACCTCTATGCAAGTAACTGCTCGCTTCTTACACGAATCATTACCTGTTAATTACACAGACACTCCAGTGAAATAGGAGTTTGATCTGTGACCGGATATCCAGTAGGAACCGGGCACCGAGCCAGTACATCTTGTGAAACTACAAGTGTTGCATTTAAAAGAGCAACAGTAACAAAGCTCAGAATCTCTGGCTAGCTATAACATTAATTAAGTATCTAAATCTACTAAGTATGTGCTGGAAATATACAGGTACATACCCAATTGCATTATAAGATAATAATAGGAAATTAATAGAGACACACACATTTAGCCGATCTGGACACAGTTTATTTTAATGAAAAAAAAAATGTTTTCTTCTCTTACACTTTATCTATGAATAGTTTTTAATATTTTGCTGTGGCAAAGGATCACAATTTTATTATGAACTAATAAAAGTTACATTTTAAACATTTATCCCTACTTTCAGAGCGCCACAAACAGACTCTTTCATTCTCTTCCCTCCTACTACTAACTCAACAGTCTGAGGCTGCACGCTCTGTAAAAAAATATAATAAATTATATTAACAAATAAAAACTAGGGGTTGACCTAAAGAAAAAGGATAAATATACTTAGAATTAGTCCTGGTGCTGGTGTCCTTGTCCCACAACGTTCCTGAAAGATAAACTCTCCACCACTATGCCAGACATTTGTAACCCCCAGCATGATAACCCTTTTCTCCAAACATATAAGAAGTTTATGTACACTCAATCCTACTTCAGACTGTTCTTTATGTCTTAAAGTTTTTCCTTGTGACCTAACAGTTTTTTCCATATTCATGATGAAGCTTACATACGAACCAATGGACTAATTATCTGAAAAAATGTTTTTATATACCTCTTCTCTTTATTTATTTATTGCTAAACTTTATTAAGGTTTATAATGTTTATACCTAGCTCCTACTAAGATGTCCACCTTCTTTACTTGATCCTCAGCCCACTCTTGGATATCCCAGTGAATTTTGCCATTAACTCCCACTAGCGTTCTCCTTACTGTATGTACAGTTTATAGGTTGAAGATAATAGTATAGATTGGAAGCACCCCGTTATGCTCTGTTTTTTTTTTTTCTGGTACATTACAGGTGGCCATGTTGTGGCTATTCAGTTTTAACAGTTTTTATGTCTTCAATAAGCAGTTAGTCTATGGTTGTCCTAAGGACCTTGGTGCATTGATAGCACTACACACAATTGTTTATTTGTTCCATATGTCTTGTCTTCTTGTGTTTCTCTCCTCCCCCTTGCCTCCCTCTTGTTTCTCCCATACTAGATACCTCAAAAACTATGTTCTGAAATTGCTGATACCTACGTTGAACAAGAAAACGACATCACACTCAGATTTCCATGACTGAACTAAGGTTTGGCTCCTTTAATGTAGGTGCCTTTCATTCACCTATAAAATGACAAAAAATTATGCTTTATCTCCAAAAAACTGCTATAGATATAGTCTGTTTTCAAGAAACCCATTTACTGCCCTCAGAGCTCTTGAAGCTTCAAATGAGCAACTGGAGACTAATTGCATCAGCCCCTATAACAGCATAGCAAGGGGAATTGCAATCCTAGCATTGAAACACATACCAGTAGAAACTATATCTACTCAGATTGATTGTGAAGGAGGGTATTTGATAGCCTTACTAACTATAAATAACAAACCTTGTATTCTTGCTCATTATATGCTCCAAATGCATACTCCAGATCATTTTTCAAACATATAAACACTCTTCTAACCCCACAAATGTCATCTCCCATGATTCTATGCGGAGGCTTCAACTTGATTTCTCACCCGATACTAGATATGTCCTCAAACCCATCACAAACCAGACACCTCCCCAAAATAGGTATCCTTTCTCTGGGATTAATAGACACGTGGTGAGCTCTAAACCCAACCCAGCATGAATATACTGTTTATCAGCCGCTCATGGCACTTTCTCTAGAATAGACTATTTGTGTACATCAATATGATTGTTATGATGTCGTTCAGTCAATTAGAGGGTTGTATAAGTCCTAGGAATCTGAGTGGTAATATAGTATTTATTGGGGTGTAGTAGTGGGAATTCCCCTGTGGATTTTTTTTTTTGTAAAACTTAGATTTTATTAAATCTTTATAAAATAACTCTATACATTACACACACATACATAAGGACACACAAAACATATAATATTTACACTTCTTAAAAGAACACCTTTCAGGTTATGAATTTATGTCCCCTTGCTTGGGTAGGATAAAATGTATAAGCTTAATCATCAGAATAGAGTTCAGTAGAAAAATCTAGTGCACATATTTGTGACACAGAGCAAAAAAGAAAAAGAAACATGTAGTAAATTTGGTCAATGATACTATGTATTCAAATGATCTATTAGAGATACATACTGTAGGTTGCCAGCACCTCTTTTATCAGCTGGTATCTGTCATTGCTCTAATGACTAATGACACAGATTGTTTACAATGGTTGATTAGTACTAATTTGTACTTGTTATTGTAGTTGTCAGCTCCAGTGAGCTGACTAAAGGTAAGTTCACCAATTATAAAACAATCTTTCTAAATTAAACAACATTACTGTGAGAAAATTCTGTATCCAGTGGCGTAACTATGGAGGGTGCAGGGGGTGCAACTGCTATGGGGCCCGGGGCTTGGGGGAGGGGCCCGAGAGCCCAGCAGGCAATCCCCTGCACCCTTTTTAATTAAAATACTTTTTTTTTTAATTGATAAAGTAGCCGCGGCACAGAGTTCGGGGCGGGTAGGGAACTAGGCAGAATATAGACAGGTCGGCACTCAACAGTGCCGCAGCTGCCTTTTCTGTTTTCTATTTGTTGGGGCTTGTGCAGTCAGCCCTGTACAGTCCCGGGACCCAAGCGCAGCGCCAGCGATGTACCCACTTGAAGACTGAAAAAGATAAACATTGCAGCGAGTCCTACGGCTGCCTGAACAGGTAGAGGGAGGTGGGCGGTGGCGAGAGCCGGTTTAGCCACATGCCGAATTCAAAGCAGCGGCATGTGGATCACACAGGCTGCTTCCCTCAGCTGCTGATGGCCCCCTTCTCCCGCTCTCCAGCTTGCATTTTAACATGTTTAGCATTATGATCATGTGGGTATTTCAATTGTCTGCATTATGTACCTGTCGCGATTTTAACCATCGGTATATTCTGCTGGTACAACAATGTCGGCCAAGTGAGTGTTGGTATTTCAATTGTTGTTTTATGATACTAAACCCAACGTGCCACTGAGCAATTTTGAGCTGAAAGCCGCTCAAAACACCAAGTTTGAGTGGCTTTCAGCTCAATTACGCCCAGTGTGTATGGGCCGGCAATGAGCGGTCAGCAGTGATGCTTGCTCCCGCATCATCGCCGTGAAAGACGATCATCTGCTTGTATTACCAGCAGATGAGCGGCTTTTTGTAGGGCCTTGCATAGCGCTGCGCTATGCAAAGCCATCTGCCACCCACTGACAGCGCTGGACAGGTTGAAAGTGGCTCAGTGTGTATGCACTGAGTGGCTTTCTCCCCAGCAATGACAGTGGTCATAACTGTCCATACATGTTCAGCATAATTGCCCAGTGTGTATGGAACTTTAGATGCAGAAACATGATAACCATGCACATGAAAAATCGGCTTGAGATCCCCCCATGAGCCGCTCCTAGTTTCCCCAATACAGGAAAGAAAAATTGTTGGGGTTCCCCTGTAGTTAAGAAACCAGCACTGGGCTCTTTGGCTCTTTGACCTGTCCTGGTTCCAGAAATATGGGGGACAAAAACTGTACAGGTCCCCCATGTTTTGGAACCAGCACCGGGCTCCAACAACCAGAAAGGTAATAGCTGAGGGACAGCTGGTCAGCTGTCCCTGGCACCTCTGGGTTGTGGGCGCCAAGTTGATTTTTTTTGGGTGTAAAAAGTAGATTTAAAAAACCCATGGGGTAGAACAACAAGTCCCAGCAAGCCTTCCCCACATGCAGGGACTTGAAGAACCTCATTGTAGAATATTTGTACCCCAATGGCATGAAATGATATGGGATGGGTCCCTCCAACATCCAGACCAATTTCTACAGCATTTCCTCTACTTGTGGCTATACTGGAAGCTACCCGCAACTTTTGACAGAACCGCTTCTGCCGTAAGTGGCATATGGAATGCATGCAGCTTTTGGTATAGCTGTAAATAGATGAAATGCCTGCGAAGATTGGTCTTGATGTGGGAGGATTCCACCTTATATAATTTCCTGCCTTTGGACTACAAACTTTGAGTAGAGGGAGACTATAATAGTGTGCTGAGTGCAGCAAGGCACCATGCCAAAAGCATGGCAAGTGCAGCTGTGCAATAATACGGTGTCGTCCATGTAGGATGATTTTTGTCTGCTTTTTAACATGTGACGCACTATGATCATGATGGTATCTTGAACGTTGGCATTTCAATTGTCGGCATTATGTACCTGTCAGGGTTGCAACTTGCTGGTATAACTATGTCGGCCAAGTGATTGTCAGTATTTCAATTATCGGTAAAACATACTGAACCTGATGTGCCTTTAAACTGGAGATACATGATAACACTATACACTTCAATGTGTGACCCGCCATCTTACAACTGATTTTGAGAAAGTATATGAGAATCAGTCTATTGACCAGCAAGGACAGCTGTGGTCTACATGCTATCGAATGGCAGGAAATTAGAATGAATTAGAGAACATTACATACGGGAGAGGTCTTGTTACCTTTTTAATGAATGAACCTCATATCTCAAAAAAGTTCCACTTTTGTATATTTGTGATTGCTGCTGAAGCTATTGTAGTATTTTAGCTGTTTTTTGTTGTTATTTTTAACTGGGTAAGTAAGAAATAAAGGGTAATGTAACCATTAACAGTAATTAAATTGTTGCTCTCATTTTTCTTGTTCAAAATGAAATGAACCATCTGGTTGATACAATATGAATTATAGCACCCTGTTCAAAATTAGATACAGAATACACTAGATTTCGTAAAAGTCTGCTATCATTTATTATCATTTCTGAGGAAACGTTGAAGAACTCTATTGAGACAGCACTACTCAATTTCTTATGAAACTATAGTGATATTTAAAAGTTGCAGCTCTGTCACGTTGATGCTCTAATAAATTCTTTATTGCTGAAAATTCAATTTTAAGACTTATTTATTAATAAAATAATTAAGCATTTAAATTATTCATTTATAATTTTGATTCCATTACCCAGCTAAAAGAATGAATTTCTGAATACTATAAACTTCACCTTTCTTCAGGCTTACTCCACAAATCTGCAGTATGTAGATTATTTATGTGCAATATAAATTGTTCAGCATTGCAATGTCTTTAATCAGAGAGTAAATCATTTTTTTTCCAAATCTGAATTTATAAGCAATGTCATCAGATGATAAGATCAAAGTTTTCTGCAGTTTTACGTCCTAATATAAACTGTATACAATATTAAACCTTGTGTATGAGATTTCTGCAATGCTGCATACCATAACTTTATTCCTGAGGAATTTTTGGTACTGTTATATGTTATATGTATATGTTAGTTGGGCGCCCACTATAGTTAGTATGCTCATACCCCCACTATCCATGTCGGCATGGAGTTAATTTCTATAGTGTGGTGAGCGCAGCGAGCCATGGAGCCGTAGCGTGGAAAGCATAGCGAGCCCCGCGAGGGGACAGGGAAAACTAAGCAAATAGCTTAGTGGGTGCCCAACTAACATATAAGTACCATTTTTTTTTAACTAACCCCTTTGACTTAGATTCAATTATGTATTGGTACATATCATCCATACTATAGTCTATTGTTTCCTGTACAGTGGGTGGGATGTACCAAGCAGCTACATATGTGATGAGCCACAAAAAGGGCAGCTCTACTGATAAGAGTTGCCCTTTGTTGCACACATAAGCAAGGTTTCTCTGAGCAACCTTACATATGTGTGTACGCTCAGGGGAAAGTGGCTGGGCAGCTGACATCTGTTGATGTCAGCTGCCATCCCCACGCATGGCTGTCACTGCCGCATTAGCATGAGAATGCCCAGTATTCTCATGGGAATGCCCATGAAACTTTGGGTTTTCCCATATGCTAATGGAACAGCCTTCCTTCCCACGCCCCCTGCGCTCCTCCTGCAAGGATTGGGTGCGTGCAACCAATGAGCAGGTTGTTTGCCGTGGCTGCACACAGAAATGCACATGAGCAGAAATGCGCAAAGCGCAGACATCAGCCAGCCCCGTGTGATCGCATGCGGACCAATGAACGGACCTGAATTAGGGATTCAAGTGCAACTACTGCAAATGACACTAAAGTGGTCGCAGCAGAGTGCAACTCTGAATCAGCCTCTCAATGTTTTTTTTTACATTTGTTTAACTTTTTCAGTTGTTACCAGCCATGTGGACTCCTATTGGGAACATTAAAGTGTGCCAACATTTGGTGTCGACCTAGATTTTGCCGACCTAATGTACCATTCTCCAACATAAAACACTTATAAGGTAAAGAAATAGAATTTCAGCACGACAGCTTTGTTTCGTTTTTATTCTGTGGTAATGATGCTGATTTAACTGAGTGACAGACAGATTTTCAGAGGTAAAAAAGATCAAATTATTATAGATAAAAAGATCTCTGAAATGTCAGTAAAGCAATTTTCAGACTTCTGAAAAATGTGTCATTCATAGCCTAGTTTCCAGGTGTTTGTTAAAATGTAATGTCAAATGATTTGTTTTATAAGAATGCAATAAGTTGTCCACATACTAATTGCATATTAACTGCAAAAAGGATCCAATCATTCTAAATCATACATCAGTTACTGCTGCAGGTTTCTTATTACTATTATTTTTTTTTAAATAAGTATAGTTCTGTCAGACTGTATTTGTTATCAGTGACTCAATAACACGGAAATGAAAAAGCCTTTCCCAGTTTACTGTTACCTGTATTTTTTTATTGGTTTAATGGGGAGTTTATTAAATCTTATAGAGAAATAGGATCTTATTCAGGTCCACTCGCTGCCCCACATGTTCAAACAGGAGTGCAATGTTTTGTTAATGTGCAATGCAATTTTTTCGCATGTGCATACGTTGGGTGCAAACGGGCAATACTAACTGCAAATTTGCCATCACGTTCACACCCACAAGTGCGGGGTGGCGGCAATGGGACGTGCCCATGGGAACACTGAGCGTTTCTTGGGTTTTCCCATAAAAACACTGGGCATTCATATGGAAATAAAGCAGTGACACAGCTGCCGGGGGCTGGTAGCTGGCATCACCGGATGTCAGCTGCCCGCCCTTTTCCCGTACAGGGAACACGCAAAATGAAGAAACCTGAGAGTCTCTTAGTTTTGCATGCTCGTTCCAAATCATTTGATGGTTGGCGACCATTGAATGATTTGGTGCCCTCACCCAAGGCTGCAAATTCTCAGCCGTGCAGGGACCTAGCCAAGCAAGTTTTATTCGCGCAGCATTGCAAGTGGCGGGCAGTGTTAAAACCACATGCAGTGCTGTAAAATTCACAGCACTGCATGCGGATTAGAATAACCTCCATAGAGCCTAACTCAGACTTGATCACACCTCTTTTCTCAAATGGACAAAAACATGTTTCTCTGCAGATGGGGCAAATGTAACATGTGCAGAGAGATTTACAGTAGATTTGGGTGAGTTATTTTGTTTCTGTGCAGGATATATACTTTCTGTTTTATTTTTACACTGTAGTTTAGATTTCAGTTTAAACACACCAAACCCAGATCTAAGGGTGATATTTATTACTTTTTCCCGAATTCGCATATTTATTGAGATGCGAAAAACTGCAAAAAATTCAGATTTTGCCTCGAAATTGCACATTCTGAAAGTCTCAACTTTTAGTCACGCCAGAACTCGCATTCAGATTTTTTCCCATTGAAAAGTATACAATTTGCATATTTAATGAGATGCGAATGCGGGAAAATGTGTCTAAAAATCGCCAAACATGTAGAACAGGTTCTGATATGCGAATTGGCTAGAACCCTGCACAGATCATTGAGATCTGTGCATGGTCCTATGAAAAAAAATGTATGAAAGTTTGTTTTTTTTATAAACGGCGTGAGGTCCCTCCTCCTGAGCATAACCAGCCCTGGGTTCATTGAGCCGGACCTGGTTCCAAAAATACGGGGGACCAAAAGCATAGGGGTCCCCAGTATTTCTGAAACCAGACCCGGACTCTTGGACTGGTCCTGGTTCCAAAAATCTGGGGGTCCCCTGTATTTTGAAACCAGCACCGGGCTCCAACAGCCCGCAGTGTCATGCCACATTAGGGGGACACTTTTTATATAAGGTCCCCGTCCAAAACATGAGCACCATGGCTGGTTAGCCTTGGACAGGGTACCTGGAGGAGTGGGGACCCCCCAATGAAAGGGTCCCCCCTAGCTTCACCCATCCAGGGCTGAAGCCCAGGGCTGTCACCGGCGTCCATGGCCAGTGGACTGATCACATACCAAACATTGCTTTATGCAGGAGAACTACAAGTGCCAGCAGACCTCCCCTGCATTCTGGGACTTGGAGTACCACAAATCCCAGCATGCGGGGCATTAATGGAACTAGTCCACCTGTAAAAAGAATGTTAAAATAAAACACACACACACACACAGAAAAGTATAACTTTATTTCACACACAAACACACACCTCACTTTTACACCAATATACTTACCAATCCAGGATCCAGCGCTGGTCTGTCACATTTCCAATGTGTGAACTTGGGATTTTGGTACCCTTTGCATGGGAACAGAAATAGTTTTGAACAGGAAAGGACAAGATTTGGGACAAAACCACAGACAATTTCAGTAAGGTGGCACCACATAATTTATTTATTTTTTGCTCTTGGGTGGTGGGGACTTCGGGGCGGCTGGACCGTGGGCTGAGGAGGCTCAGCTGCTGAGGAAGGGTGGTGGGTCCCTTCTGGCAGCACGGGGTGGATTGGCTGCCTGGGCTGCTACAAGTGCCCTGGTCTGCTGGTCTGCTGCACCAGATTGGTAAGTGCAGCAGCCACCTTGTCCAGCACCACCACTTGGCGCACCCCATGCTGCCTAATGTCCTTCAGCAGCTGGGTTCTGATGTCCTCCTTGGTCTGTGTGGTGCGCTGCTCTTCCTGTGGCCCTGAATTGGAAACTACTGGTGACAGTGGAGGCTCCTCCTCAGCTGTGAAAAGAAAAAAACATTGTCACTATCACATCAATAAACAATGTATATGAAAAAGAACAAGGCATTTGCCACATTTACCTACTAGCTCTGCAGTTAAAACCTCCACCGGGAACTCACTATCCATGTTCAGTACCCCCCTGATATGAACCTCATCAATGACGTTTTGCATATGCGGATCCAGGGGGGTCATCTCCAGGTGTGCTGGTAAAGGTCCACTCCCGGTGGTCTGGCTGTGCCTCCACTAGTCAGTAAGCTTCCTCTTAAGGGCACACTTGAAGTCCTGCCACCTTAAAATTACAA
This sequence comes from Crinia signifera, assembly GCF_055691185.1. Classification (NCBI taxonomy): domain Eukaryota; kingdom Metazoa; phylum Chordata; class Amphibia; order Anura; family Myobatrachidae; genus Crinia; species Crinia signifera. The sequence continues at coordinate 145,902,746 of NC_139221.1, read as the reverse complement.
AATAAAAACATGTAAATCATCCACTCCCCTACCTACATCCACTCCCCTACCCACACCCACTCCTCTACCCCCATCCACTACCCTGCCCCCATCCACTCCTCTACCCAATCCACTACCCTACCCACACCCACTCCTCTACGCCCATCCACTCCCCTACCCACACTTTTGTGAGCCCGAGAGCATTCATTGTGCATTCATTAAGGACTACATGACTGTGACGGCCCACCGCCAACAGCAGCAGCATCTTACAAACACCAACTAATTCCTAGGCAGGCTATCCTGGGTAGCACCAGATTCAGATGATAAAGTTAAGACACTCTTAGAAAAACTGAGGGACATCATTGCACAATCACTAACCCCACTCCTGGTGATATGTGATTTTTATTTATTTTTATTCATTACCACTTATTTATATACCTCCCACACATATTCAGCAGTGCTTTCCAAAGAAAATGTATACATTCACTTCAGTCACTGCCCCAGTTGAACTTATTATCCACATTCCCTTACCACCTGTATTCTACGCAAACACATTCATTTTAGGGATAATTTATGTTGGGAGCCAAGTAATTGCCTAGTATATTTTTGGACTGTGGTATAAAACCTGGAGTACCTGGAGGAAACCCTTTGCGAGCATGAAGAGAATATACAAACAACGCATAGATAGACCATGATGGGTATCAAACCCATGTCCTCAGTGCAGTGAGGCAGAAATGCTAACTATTGCACAGTCCTTGTCGGCCTATCTGACAATGCCACCTGTGTTGTATGAGCATTACAAATTATAAATTCCTGTAAGTCCCATGTCTTGATGACATAATTAATTTGGTAGTGGTGCAGAATTTTTTTTTAAATTACAGGGGCGTGTAGGAGATGGTTGCCTTAAAAGCGAGGTCTATTTGTTCAAATGTTTTGTCTTGTTCTGGGATCCGAGTCTCGGGGGGTAATAACCCAAGCCAGGCTCGGATCCTGTCTCAGATTGTGAAGTTCAACGTGGTTTTAATCTCATACTGTATATTCGAACCTGATCATCCCTAGTGCTCACTGGTAAAAAAAGGAGATGCAATGTGACAACACATATATAAATGTAAAATCAACTCTTTCAAAAGTGGACAGAGACAGCCGATGAAGAAACATGAAAGAGGGAAGCCTTTTTTGCAGCAAATCCTCACAATCCAGTATGCAAACCAAGGTTAGTAACATAGCAAAACTCCACAAGGGTAACACTGAAAGAGCCACAGAGCTGGCAGAAGATACAAGTAACAGTGGAATTTTAGGCCAAAATGAACAGCAGGGTTACACAGGGATCCAGGTAGATACACACCAAGGGGGTTATTCTGGATCACTCGCAAAGGCACAATCACTCTATAATGGACAAAACCATGTGCACTGCAGGTGGGGCTGATGTAACATATGCAGAGAGTTAGACTGGGTGTTATTTTGTTTCTGTGCAGGGTAAATACTGGCTGCTTTATTTTTACACTGCAATGTAGATATCAGTTTGAAGTATACCCCCACTCAATTCTAACTCTCTCTGCACATGTTACATCAGCCCCACCTTTAGTCTACATGGTTTTGTTCATTAGAGAGTTAATATGCAAGTGAACTAGAATAACCCCCCCAAGAGTAGTCATAAGCACATAAAAGTAGTACATAGGATCATGCTTGCACATTAGGAGAATTAACCAATGATTACAATGCTCTGAGAAAGCAATGTTTACTATCATGCCAGGCTGTTGTTAGGGCATACCAACATCCTTTCCAAGTGATTTTTAAGCATGAACACTGTACCAAATATAAATGTTATGTCAAGAGCAAGTACAGTATGCAGTGCGTACTCCCAGTAAGGTGCACACATTCAATTCAACAGACCTGAAATTGAGCTGCAAGTGAAACAATAAACCATACGTGCCTACTTTTGGAAACTAGTTTCAGGGAGATTCTAGAGGGTGTGAGAGTTTGCATGGCATGCGGATGGAGGAGCATGTCATGTACGAATGGATTGAGGCCAAGTTACACACACACAAAAGAGGCTTGTGTTAGCCAGTGGTGCAAGTACTGTAGGATTTTTTTTCTCAATGGTACTGGTAGTGCACGCCACAGGCATGGTCCCATGTCATGAGGGGGTGTGGTTACATGAAACTAGGGGAGTTGCTACATGACAATAATGGCATGGCCACATTATGTGACACACCGTAATGGCCATTACACATTATGCCACACTCCGTAATGTTTATTGTACAGTATGCCATACATAATGTGTGTGTGTAGCATAATGTTTATTATGCTACACACACACACACATTGTAATGACCGTGGGGTGTTGTCATGCCTATATATGATGGAATTGTCAGTGTCAGGTATAATAACGTTCATTAACCAGTCACAATGCTGGTTTGCCATAAATGTAAAAAAACAAACCAATAAATAGAAAAATAACATCAGGATGTACAATATAATTAAAACAATGCACACTATATGGTATTGTGTAGTGAACAATAGATCTGTGAATATCACAACACTATGAATCTACAAATAGGACACAAAGCTGATTATGGACAAATCATAATAAGTATAACAATATGTGTGATCAGAAAACTTTGTGAGCTGCTAGGGGCCGGCACACTTGCCTCCCCCAGACACTGTGGTGGTGGGGGGAAAATGTGGTGCAGTGGGGTTACTTGTTGGACCCACCGATCCCTGAAATTGCAGTGCCCCATCAAGTGTTCCTCCTGTACGCTCTATAGGTACCCCACTACACATAGGTCATCTATAGACACATACAAGTGTCAGTGCAAGGGGATAGTGTCAGCCTACACACATACAAAAGGGGTCTGAGCCAGCTTACACTGACACACAGAGATATCACCTATAGACCCACACATTGGTCTGTCAATGCCAAGGGATAGTGTCAGCCAATAAACACACACCCAAATACAAAGACCACTTTACACAGACACAAGCAGGTCAGTGCTATCCTGTACAATTACAGGGGTCACCTATAGTCTCACATTGGGGATCAGTCCTCCCCAGCCTCTTCTCTGACCCCCCAGCTGGCCCCGGCTGTCAGTCTACCTACCAGCAGCTCTCCGCGCTAGCTCCTTGTTACTCCTCCCTCCTGGATGCCTCCAACGTGCAGCAGGGGTGGATGGGAGATGGAGTCCATCACTGCTGCTGCCACCACGAGGGAGAGCCGTGCTGTCTGGTCTCCCTGCTAGCCTGGGCGGCTCAGTCACGCTGCAGTAGTAATGCTGTCCCGTGGTAATTGCCTGGTCTATTATCGTGCCAAGCTGCACCCCCATTCGGCCGGACTCACGCATGCGCGGTCTGGATTTTAGTATGGGGGCTTGGATATTCTGTGGGATTGAAAGGACTTTGCGGGGCAACGGGAGATGGGTGCTTGAAACGGAAGGCTCCCTCAGAATGCGTAAGTGTAGTCAAGTGTGCAATAAGCATAGCAGGGAAGTATGGGCGAACTAAATATAATAAATTAGAATATAAAACAAATACATGAAGGTATCCATGTAAGCTGCCAATCATGCATCATGGAACTCCTGACTACACGGCACAAGAACAGCCCAGAAAGGGAAAAAGTAATAACAAGTACTGTATTTTCCACTGCAAAGTAAAATAAGCAAAAGCACAGCAGCAGGGAGTAATACATGGGGTGCAGTTTGGGATCCATTTTATTTGACATTGAAACAAGTAGCATAGTTAAATACAGATGTATGCAGCTCTATCGTTGTTACCCATCAGCATTTTTTTTTTTACAGTTTGCAACATTTAACAGCTGTTTGTTACAAATGTGATTGTTTTTTGGCAGTTTAACTCTATTTCATTGCCAGCACCTTGGGTGATATTTTTAAATTTAAATAAATATGTTCTATATTCTGTTTTTTATGTTAATTAGTGGGTTATGCATTCATTCATCATTACAACCCCTGATGAACCAGACCTACACCAGCCTTAACATTTGGTCAGAAAAGGGCGTGTAGCCAAAAGAAAAAAAAAACTAAATCAATTTTTACTGTCAATCCTTATTTGCATAAATGAAATGACAAGGCAATCTAGTAGCTCCAGTATAATTAGTTAAAAATGAGTATGATATTTAAGTCACATATAACATATTATAGAGAACAATTTGGAAAAAAGGGGAGACATGATTGACTAGGATCTGAAGTGATGACCTCAGGTTATAGTGTAGTTGTCGGCGCACCCTGAAACAACAGACTGGCAGGTGTATTGGCGCAAGAGAAGAGATAGGACTTATAAAGATAACTCTTTCCAATGTTTATAAATGTTTAAAATAAATGAGTTGTTTAACACTCCAAGCAAGAGATTTCAATAGGAACCGTCATTATAATATTCATATTCATAACTTGTGAGTTATCAGGGATAGTGTTATTTATGTGCACCTGTACACTCAGTTAGATCATGCTGTATTTAAAAAACACTTTATTCAGTATGTGACGCAGAGGACTTGAACTCCACCTTATGCAATACAGTCAGATACTTACCACATAACATATTTTCTCCTGTATTGAAATCCTACAAATTCTAACCATAATAAGTTAGATGTATTTTTCATCTTAAACCATTGCAGCTAAACATATATACAGCATGCAGTGTGCAGACTTACACTACAGAGCAGAGGCGGAACTACCATTGGTGCAGCAGGTGCATTGCACCGGGGCCCCTAAGGACTAAGGGGCACATTGCTGTCTAGACCAGCAGCTTGTACCCCTGTCAACCACTGGTGTGGGGCCTAAATTATTCTTTTGCACCTGGGCCCACCACTCACAAGTTCCACCACTGCTACAGAGATCTGCTTAACTGAAGTGGTTTAAACTGATGAATGCAAATAGTTTCTTACACTTAGAATCGCAAAACTTGCAACTGAGAAGCAAGTAGCTCATGTGTTAATTGTCTGACTGTAGTAAATGAGGTTGAGAATTTGAGTACCATTTATGTCATGTTAAGCAATGTGAGTTTTAAACTCAGGGGGTTTTAAGTGAAGAAGTGCAAACCTCCTATATGAAGGGAGCCCAATAAAAGAGCTTTCCTGTCTGTGCCCCCCAATACATTAGTAGAATATCTTTATAAATAACTTAAGAAAACATTGGAACCTCAACATTAAAGGGTTAGGGTCATGAACCATCAGAACCAAACCCTTTAAGGTTGCATCAAAGCATTTTTCAAATCCTATCCCTACACTAGAGCCCCTCCTTGTGGCAAAATCGAGTGGGTGGTCCTCCATGCCAACATAGATATGGCATCATTGTTCTCACAAGGGAGAAGAAAGAGAAAAAAGAGAAAAAAATTAGGCCAAAAAGGGAAAAGGGGAGAAAAGAATTCTGAAAAGGAGATAGGTGGATAAGTAGAGGGAAAAAAAGAGAAACAGTACCAAAGACAAAATCAGGTGAACATATCCCTCTGCTCAATACTCTGTAGAAGTCCTAAAGAAATATGGTATCAGGAATTAAAGATAAACCTGTGTGAGTGTTTGCCCAGGGAAAATAGAAAGAATTCATACAGTATCTGTTAAGCAAGCAGGTTTCAATGGATCTCAGCTGCAGCCAGCAGCTTGATAAACATTTCCAAACTGACGGATGACATAAGGACCAAAGTGCTAGTCCATCTGGAATGTGCTAGTCAGGCACCAACAGACAAAGAAACATCACCTTCAGGGAAGAGAAACAGCAAGGAACCATGACGAATACAAATCTAAGTAAGACTCATGGTGCAGCACTTTTTTATATTAATTCCTTGCACTTAACTACATATGACTGGATAAGCAGATACTAGTCATTGCTTATGCACAGTCCACTTATGAATGATATTCTCTGTCTACACCAGCAGCATGGATAAATTGAGCTTGTTTAGCATTTTTTTATTCAAACATACCAGTCAAAGCTGTCCAATATAGACAGATTGGTCAAGCCACCGGTTGGTAAATTTATACCTAGAACTTTGATATGACTAATATGTGTTATAATAGTTTTCAATATGAATACAATACAAGGCAGATACATCGCAAAAATGTATACATGTTATAGTATAATAGAAAATATTCAAAGAACGGTCAGAATGTTTGGGTTACACGGCCAAATGTAATAGGGTGTGAGAATAAGAAAGTGAGAGACTTTTGAAGAGCTTTTCCATTTTTTTAAAGTGGCAATCACTTACTATACACTGACAAACCAGTTTGATTTTGCCATGTAATTGATTGCTACTTTAAAAAAGGGGAAAACTCTCCCAAAATATCTCCCTTTCTGATTCTCACACCCTATTACATTTGACTCACAAACTTGGTTTCGTATTGGGTATTCTGTCAGTACTATACTGCAAGTTATGGGCACAATTGAAAGATAAAAAACAGTGAATAAACAGGAAATGATAGATGGTTTCCAGATATTTTGGAAGAGTGAGCTATCTCCAGAGCAATGCGATAATTACATTGATTTTTTTGAATTGTTGGCCAGTTTTATTCAAAAGAAAAAATATAAGCCACTCATGTAGAATGTAAGTGTAAGTTGGGTATGGTATAGCGGAATTCCGATGGTCATAAACCGTTATTTTATTTCCTGACTGATGGTACTCCGACAGCGGGCTTGCTGCACTTGCCATGCTGTAGGCTCGGTCATAGACCCTCATGAGGGAAAATAGCCCCTGTAAACCAGAATCCTGACAGTTGGGATTCTGATGTCGGTCTACTAACTGTTGGAATCCAGACTGTCCGAAAGTCATCCGGCACCTGTGTACATTAGAGGTGTGAGGAATAAGTGTACTTTACAGATGGGGAGGGAAAATTCAAGGGAGTTCAAAACAAAGAATAAATAAGTAAATTTGGGTGACAAAAGAACTTAAATGAATATGGAAAATACTCATATATTTGAAATGTGTGTTAATATACATAGATAGTACTGTATGTGTGAGTATTGCAAGAGTATGTAACAATTTTTTCCTCCACAGAGCCACAGTTTGAAATTTTACATATTTATGACACATGCAGCAATATATTTTATTTTATTATATACATGTGTTAAGTATATAGTCTTATTTCATTTTAACTTTTTCTTTGACTAATGAGTTGTCACTTCCAGGTCCTTAATAGACAGGCAGTTTAAATAGAGGACCTGATACAAAACCCCTCTTATATACCCTAAGGAAGATCTTATTTGATCAAAACGCGTTAGGTATAGAAGGGAGTTTTATTTTTTTATTTTTTTTAGTTTTATTTTTCCATCAATTTCTTCCAGCTTTAGGATGTGTACATTGTACATCCAATGGGCTGATCTGGAGTTCCAGACCTCTATATCAAGTTATAGAGTATATCTCAATTTTCCCACCACAACTAAAAGTTTTTTTGTGCTCCCCCCTTTTTTCCATGTGTATTGGTTTGTCTCATATAAACCCATGTTTGAACTTTTATTGATATTCCTTGAGTTCTAATTTTGTGAACTTTTTTTATTGTGTGGAATAAAATACTTTTTGTCATCACCTTTCGCTAATATTCTGTTTATGATACACTGTGACAAGGAGAAATGGAAACCTTTATGTATATTCTGACACTATATTTATATAAGTAATGGTATGCCCCTAACAGGGCTGCCACCAGAAATCGTGGTGCCCAGGACTGCTAAAATAGGCAGTGTCCCCCCCCCCCCCCCCATCATTGTCACAAAAAAATTTTTTTTAGCCAGGCTTAAGCAGCAAGGATGTAACAAATATTAAGTGACTACCTGAAAAAAAAAAGGTGAACTACTGTAAATAATGTTTTGTTTTTGTTTTACGGGCTCACTTAATATTTGTAATAGCCTTGCTGCTTTAGCCTGCAGTCTGCACACACATACAAACAGCAGCAGCAGCAGAGAGCTACCCTCTCCCCCTCCCTGTCCCTGGTGTGTTACCGTACCTTAAGCTGAAATCAACCCTCTCTCCTTCCTAGTCTCTGGTGTGTGTGACCGTACCATAAGCACAGGGCAGCGGCCACATGCTGTCCACAGTTTCCTGCTACACCACATATGGCGGTGCCGGCTCCTCACATGGCACACATGGTAACGTTGCATGGTTGGGGCTCCCAGGTGGCGTGCTGCTGTACTGTCTGCAGACAGCAGGCTCCGGTTCCAGCTAGGGGTCTGTGTTGGGGTGGCAACTAGCGGGTGCCGCTGTGTAGCAATGTAGGGGGGTGTGTGGCGGCTGCGGCTAGTGGGCGCCGCTGTGTAGTGAAGGAGGGTGGGTGCTGGGGCCATGGGGGACAGCCCGGGCCCTACCCTGTGTCAGAGCAGCGGGGCCCAGGACAGTCCCCGTAGCACCCCCCTGATGGAGGCCCTGGCCCCTAAGGATCATCCACATTTAAAGTAAACTTGATAGGTACATCTATGTTGAATTGTGAGTCAGGTACGCCAGGCCGCATCAACCAAAGTATGAAATTTAATCTCTTCTAAGCATTCAACTTTGTGAACCTTCTGTACTTTCCATTTGGTGGCAGGGTCTCAATCAACACTCCTACTTGATTGAAAGTATCACAACTTTGGGACTCATTTAGTACATTTTATTTCAACTGTATGTCTTACTAGTTATACAATTCCTACATTTATTTTTGTCATTTTATGTGTGTGTGCTACATGTGTTATACATTTTTTAATTTATTAAAAATATTCATCCATTTTGTGATGACTCATCTTGCTACCTATTTGCATGTCCTTTTTATTGTGTCTGACCATCACGTACTTGAGAGCCCAGCATCCAGATTAAATTTGACACTTATTTTAGGATAGCTTGGTCTTCAAATTTTGTCTTTCCTAATATAAAGTCAGTCTGTCAGAGTTGTCATTGAAGATGCCGGACAAATTATGATATCAAATGATTTGGATAGATCAGGTGTATGGTAATAGGTAACAATTTATTATCAAAACATGATTATATATAAAAGAAAAACAAAGTGACACTCAGATTCATAATCACCCTTTGGTTATACTAAAGAAGTGGGCTCTGCAGCCTACTTGCACTATAATAGTGCACATTACATCCCCTGGAAAAAGGGGACACCAAAAGGACAATTTCTTCACCTTTTTAGAAACTGTACAGATATAAATATGTTTGAGAAACAAGCAAATGAGATGATGGTCTCCTTTGAATCTCGAGGATAACCGAAACCCTTACTCGATAAAGCATACAAGGAAGTAAGATATTTATATAGAAGATTCTTGAAAATAAACAAAATCCTCCCCCTTGTCAGCTAATAAAAACTTTTCCAATAAACAACCAACAAAATAAATATCAAATGGCATTTGTGTCAACCTATAATAATCATTCCTCTAAAATACAAAAAATTGTGAGAAAAAATTACAATATACTCAAACAAGACCCTCTCTTAACAGATTTATTACCGGAAAAACAAGTATTTGTTTTTCGAAGGAAAAAAACTCTAAAAAAACTCCCTAGCAATACAAGATGTATAACTTGTTCATACATTCCACATAAATCGAATTTACAAGTAACTGACAATGAAGGGACTTTACATCCAATTAAGAATTTTATTAATTGTAATTGAGACTTCACTATATATATATAAGTTGATATGCCCATTTGGCCTTAGGTACATTGGTAGAACAACCAGAAAATTAAAGATCAGATTCTGTGAACATAGACGTAATATTCTTAAACAAATATCTACACATAGTGTCTCTAGACACTTTGCCGAAAAACATCAAGGCAATCCAAGAGGAATCACTCTAATAGGCATAGAAAATATCCCCCAAACCATCAGGAGTGGTGATCGTTTAAAAAAACTATGCAAACAAGAAGTTTACTGGATGTTTAAAATACAGCGGGTACATCCTGAGGGTCTAAATGAAGCCATTGAGCTTAATATGATTATCTGAATAAATGTAGTTCTCTCATAAATCAAAGTTCTGAACTATTGCTTCTTTATAGGAATTTAGTACATATAGCAAAAAAAACAGTCTATAATATCCTTGTCTTTATACATAGACAAGAGCCAGCTATATGATATCTATATATATGCTTTTCTCATAACCATACTAGCTTCCTCTTACTAATATGTCCTTTAAATAATATGCTTTCTTACCATAATTGATTATCTAGGACAGACGATAAACTCTTTTTCTTTCCATTATGTGATATCTATAAGTATTATTATTATTAATTCTATCATCATTTTTATATTTATTATTTTTCTATTTTTGTTCTTATATTTATATTTATTTTTATATTTATTTTTATTATTTGATATTTCTTATTATCTATAATGATTTTTTTGGAAATATACATCCCTTTTCATAAATACTGTAGAACTTCTATATATGTATGAAATAAATTTAGACCTGTTGATATGGGGATAATACATCGCTTATTTAATTTTAGCCTTTAGTTCTGTATAAACTGCATGATGCGTGTCATGATATAGGAAGTATCTATGCGTGTCAATATGCAGGAAGTCTTAAATTATGCATGCCATACACAGGGTACCCACTTAAACGCGCCCCAGAAGCTGAGTTTCTGATGTCTCATAGTGACGTTTGACGATGTGTCATAGAACGTTATATCCCGCCAGCGCTCCTCACTTTGTGGGTCCTAACTTGCATCACCAAGGTACATTCTACTCCCTATTGAGAAAAATCCCCCCTCGGACCAAGTCAATTGGCCTTTCACTTTTGTCCTGAGGTACAAGACTGCTCTGGAGACCTACTTCCCCCAGAAAATGCAGTACCATCTGTAGAGAAATTTACACTAACATCTTAGCCCCCATACCCTAACAACAGATTACAAACCTAACCTTGTGTATCCACAACAATTTCTTTAGGAGAATCTTATAAGAATTAACATTTTGGAAACCAAAGGGTGACTATGAATCTGAGTGTCACTTTGTTTTTCTTTTATATATAATAATATTTTAATAATAAATTGTTACCTATTACCATACACCTGACCTATCCAAATCATTTGATATCATAATTTGTCCGGTACTAGCGCAATCAACCACGTCTTCCTGTTTTTTCTATATTGTATTGGGGTTGACTCCCCCTTTTTTAGATTGCTGCTTACTAGCCAAGCACACTCATACTGAAGCGCCTTTAGTGGATATTTTTATATGCCCTGTTTTTTGTCATTGAAGATGTAGCAGAACTTGTTCTAGAGGCTGTCTCTTCACTCCCTCCCTCACTCTATTCAATCTGGGATTCTGACTATTGGAACATGCCAACAGTTAGAATCCCAGAAATGTAACAAGTGGAATTGAGTGTTCCATCTGTTGAGTGTTGAAAGGTGGATGTGTCAGTGAAAATAGCGGTGGATTTTCGAATAATTAATTTGACAATCCGCAGCTGTATCCCATAAAACAGACCCGGCTTGTTTCAGAGTCTGATTCTTTGTCGGAATCCACCTTCAATTATGTTGGAAATGGCAGCATTGAAAAGCTGGTGGGCACTATTTCCCCTGGTGGAAATAGCAGCAAAGATTGAATACCCCCTTAGTGTGCATGGGGCCAATGTGGCTTTTTCCAACACAACAAGTCAGGGGCGTGTCTGTATATACCAGATGGGATTCAGACTTTGGCTCCATGTTCATTAGGTTGACAGTCAATAGATTGACCACTACTAGCCTTAGATCGGCATAGACAATAGGTAAACACAAGCAAAAGGTTGACGCGGCAATGGTCAACACAAGCAGGTTGACATGAATTTTTCACTATTTTAACTTATTCATACTTTACAATCTATGTGAACCACAATTGTCAATGGCAAAGTGTGCAGAGCACAGCAGTAGCAGAGCCTGGAACATGTCTTACAGCACAGTGAGTGAAGCAAGCTATGCAAGGGTACAGGGTACACTAATTTGAGTCCATGTGCTCAAATCTACAAATTAAAAGCTTATGACAACCTTTCATGTTTTAACCATTTCCGTGTTGACCTTTTGCTTGTGTCAACCTTTTTCTGATGTCAACATTGTGCCTATATGTGCAGAAGGCACATGTAAGAAGCTCATTAATGTGGAGCCTTTCCACTTCCTAGTTAGTGCTGCCTATTGCAGTAAACAGATGCAGCTGGGACTGCACCTCCAACATGTTTGAACATTTAGATTGGGTTCTGTCAGTGGCTGACAGTTGCAGTCAGTTATATGTTTCAGTGGTCACACTATGCCTCCCCTAGAGCATGGTGCCAATATGTGGCCACTTACATTAAGTGACCCTTGAGCTTGCATTGGGTGACCATTGTGTGGTGTGTGTGTGTGTGTGTCTTCCTTGACCCAGGGACCCATGTTCGTTACAAACCCAGCACTCATTATAGATAAAGTAAGCCACTGCCACAGCATGCAAGTAAGCTTGTTAGGATTAGAGATGTGCAGGCTCTAATTTACTCTGATTTCAAAGCAGGATCTTATTGGCTATCCCAAATCACATTACAGTTGTTGACAGTTGATAGCTTTGAAATCAGGGTAAATCAGAGTAACTCAGAGCCTGCACATCTCTAGATACTGTAGGATAGCTTGCCTTTTGACTTAGTAAACTACAGTAGTTCAGCATTATGGCTGATGATGTGTCATTATGTCTTACAGTCTTTATTGTGTTGTAAACTTTTTTCAAAATATTATTATGATTAGGCTACTGCAATGCCCTCTACATTGGTCTCCCATCAAATTAATTGCACCCCTTGCAGATTGTACAAAATGTAGCTGCCAGGCTATTAACCAACCATACTTGGGTGTATGGATAACTTCAAATATGCATAACTATGTAGCACTAAATGTGGAACCAATTACCAAAAATTTACCAATCACTGTCACAGGACGTATTAATTAGAGATGTGCGGTTTGGATTTGGTTTGGATTTGCTCGGATTTACTCGGATTTCAAAGCGATATTTTATTGGCTATCCACAACACGTGACAGCAGATAGCGAATAAGATTTGGATTTGAGATCAAAGTAAATCCAATCAAATTCGAACCGCACATCTCTAGTATTAATATGTTTAAGATGATTGTACAGCCAAATTACCTGTTCATCTGGCAAAACTCACCTGTATATATTCCTAAAGCAGTATTCACAGCCATGGGAAAATTGATAACATTGTTTATATGGAAAGATAAACAGGCATAGGTGGCAATTAAAACTTTATATAAGCCATGGGAAAAGGGAGGACTTGCCATTCCAAACCTTAGACGTTACAATGCAGCCTCATGTTTGGCATTTGCACAAGGATGGGTTAATAATGAACTAGATCCAACAACACAAGATCTCCTAAATTAACAGGTGGGTCTATGGCAGTCTCCAGTAATCTATTTGCTATCCAGGTACCCTTTAAGTGGGATCCACCCAATGCTTCGGCAACTAGCACTGATCTGAAGGCATGTGCATACGATTTGGGAATGGACAGAATTGAAAATTGAATCCTCTATATGGTTTAATAAGAAATATAATAAACTGGAGAAGCTGTCTACATATAATAAATGGCAAAAAAAGTATAATCGAGACAGGGCATCTATATAACAATGGGCAGCTTAAGTCATTCAGTCAACTACAAAGTGAATTCAATATACCAAATAATCACTTTTTTAGATACTTACATTTGAGGCATGCCATACATAAACAATTTGGAGGGTCTACTCTAGAGATCTCCACATCACCTATTAAAATAATGCTACGAAATATGAGCAAGAGAGGACAGGTGTCGAAATTCTACACTAATATTAATAGAAACCAATACCCTAAATTGCTAGATCAGCTAAAAATCAAATGGGAAGTGGATATAGGTCCGCTATCAAGGGAAAATTGGAAAATTATACTAGGTTTAACAAGACATGCTACATCCTGCATCAGATATCAGCAGAACCATTTCTATGTTCTTCACAGGGTATACCGCACCCCAATGTTACTCCACAAGGCTGACATAAGGGATAATACTAGATGTCTAAACTGTGCAGAGGAGGGGTGGGGTTTTGGCATCTAATATAGCAGTGCCCTTGGGTATGAAGGTTCTGGGAGGAAGTATGGAATGATGTCAGGACTACTGTCCCAAATATTGTGCAAGTGGGCCTAGGGCATGTTTATTTGGGCTAGAGCTAGGAGGAGATAATTCAGTACAATTATACCAATATATTATCAGTTTGATGACTATAGCCAAAGTGGTTATACAGTAACACGCACTTGGTTCTCGGCAAATCAACCAGAAAGAATCAAATGGAGAGTATTAGTGAGAGATGTGATCAAACATGAGAAATATATGTTCTGTACAAGAGACACAATGGCTAAGTTCCCCTATAAATGGGACAGACGGTGCAATACCAGTCTCTATAACATAATTGAAGCAGAGGAAGACCTAGTGAATGGGGGGCAGTAGTCCAGTCGGCATAATTATAATATCATTTATTAATTAAAAGGGAAAAAAATGTATGCATACACATAAAACAGGTGATAGACTTGAAGATTCCAAAATATTTAGGAAGTAATGATGGGATATGTAAATAATGAATTCACTTGATCACAACTATATACTAATGGCTAATTAACCCCTTACCGCCGCAGCCTGTTTTATCCTTCCTGACAGAGCCCTTTTTTTTTCAAATCTGACATGTATCACTTTATGTGGGGATAACTTTTTATTGCTTTTACTTATCCCAGTGATTTTGAGATTGTTTTCTCGTGACACATTGTACTTTAAGTTAGTGGTAAATTTTGGTCGATACAGTCTGTTTTTTTGTGTGAAAAATACCAAAATGTCGTAAAAAAATTGAACATTTTGCAATTTGCAAAATGTTAAATTTTCTGCTTGTGAGACAAATAATCATACCACTCAAAATAGTTAATAACTAACATAGACCATATGTATACTTTATGTTTTAATCATTATTTCAACCTCCTTTTATTTTTTTTGGACACTAGGGGGCAGCAGAGTCAAAATTATACACATAACACAGTAAACGCTGCAATTGGCTGTTCACATTTGAACAGCCAATCGCAGTGATCGCCGATGGGGGGGGCATCGCTGCCCCCCCTGGGCAATGAGGGAAGATGTCTGCTGTCAGGGACAGCAGACATCGTCCCTCTGTCACCGCGTCTATAGACGCGGTGACAGTTTAAACTCATGACGTACATTTATGCCATGTGTCGGGAAGTACATCCCGACCATGACGTAAATGTACGTCAAATGTCGGGAAGGGGTTAAAGCACTGTATAATGCACAAATTAAATGGAAATAAATAAATAGTGGAAAAAAGTAAAATAAATATAAGAAAGCTCACATGAGAGTAGTTAAATGGGTGAGGATGTTAACTTTACCTTGTGGCTTATATACAGGGGAAATGCACGTACATAGAAAATCTGTATGAATCACAAAATAATATATTTTGATTTCTAAACAGTTCATCCCAGAGGACACGAACTAAAGGACTGCACAGCTTAATAGCGCACTGTGATTTAGACATGGCACAATACATATAGTAAATAAATACTGTTATTCATGGGTAGTATAATTTAGATATAAGCAATGCGTTGACTGGACTGATGCTCTTCAAAGTTAGTTAGCTAGAAATGTATATGTGTATGAATTATTGAAATACAATACTATTATATAGTATTGTATTTCAATAATTCATACACATAGCGATGCTATTAGCGATGCTATTGTACAACCAGTACCATGCAAGTAGCGATGCTATTGTACAACCAGTATAAAAATGGACTGGATCAAACTGTTGTAAAAGCTTGAGTATATTGACCTGTAAATGTTTTTTTTAATGTATGTTTGTTATGTAATTGTACTTGTCTTTTTGTTTTTTTTTATACAAAATCAAAATAAAGTTTATTTGATAAAAAAAAAAAACCATTTCACCCACATAACACCTATTATCTATCCCCTTCACTGGCTACATGTGAGATGCTGATTTTTTTTCAAGATTGGCTAACTGGCTTTCAAAGCACTTCATAACCAGGGCCCAAGGAAGTTTAAGCAGATTCTGATTCCTCACTTTCCCACTTAATTGCTGCAGTTTAAAGTCCTATTAAGAGAAAACTGCTATATAAATAACATTATTATTATTATTATTATTATTATTATTATTATTATTATCATCATCTTATCATTATCATCAGATTATTATTATCATTATTATTATAAATAATATTATCTATCACATTAAACGTAACAAATGGGCCTTCGTTATATGAACCATTCACTAAAGAATATATCTATGCTAATGTTACACTAAACTAAGTTAACCTTGGTGAAATTGAGTCATTTATTTCCACATTTCAGATATCATATACTCTGGAAATGACTCAATTGTCCTTTGTCTATTGTCCTTTGTGAGATAGCCAAACTTGTCTGTGATTCAGATCATGCAATGCAGTGCATTTAAGTTTTCATAAGAATATTGCAGTATTGCAGTATTTACCAAAGATTCAGCAGTTATCCATATGCTAATTTATCTATACATCTATCTATATTTCAAAGTCTGCTGTCTTTCTTTTTCACAATTTTAACTGTAACCGGGGATAATATATGCCATTTCTTATATATTTTCTGCATATGTTTCTGACGTGTCTGTGTGACAGAGGGACTCCCAACTGTCCCCCCTACCATGGGACACTGCTGGCTATGCATGGGACACTGAACAGTCCCAAAAAAATGGAACTATCGCACAAAAATTGGGAGTAAGTCTGTTTCTTTATTTTATTAATCAGATTCTCTCTTTTGCTCATTCATCTTTGTTACAGTGCCACCAAACAGCCGTGTGAGAACGTTCTAGGGTCAAGCATTGTTTTTGCTTTTTTTTTTACTAAAAAGTAATTCACTTTTTAATAATTCACACCACTATGTGACTAATATGTACAAGAAGACTGTGCTGATTAATTTGAATGACACTTGTATATCTGTGTGTGACTGAGTCTCTTATGGTGTGTATGCACGGGCCGATATGGCTTCCGATGTTGCCGATATAGTGAACATTGGAAGCCATATCGCATGCGCGGCAGCCAAAAAGAGAGGACTGGCAAGACTAGATAGTGAAGATCTGCACTATATAGTCAAAATTGTGCCTCTGCAGCATGCCATCCGAGTTCCGATACGATATGATCGTGTGTACGTGTGTACAGACCATTAATCTCTATATGAACTACTAAAATGTAGCAGTTGCAGCTTTTTCAGACTCAATCACACACAAAATACAGTACAACTGTCAATATCAAATTAATCAGTACAGTCTTCTTGTGTGTCATAGTCACATTGCATTGTGACTAAGATGCCTTTTTTGGCAAAGACATTCAATGTGTAGCTGTGTAGGACCTGGCAGATCAGTCACTGCAGGTATTTGTCACTGTATGGCATAATGAGTCTAGATGATTATCTCCTGTAACCATCTAACTACCTTCTCTTCAAGCTCACCATTTCATTAAGGAGACAATATAAGTGATACCAAAGAGACACCTTGGAATTACACATCTGTAAATTCTCTGGTATGCTTAATTAGGACAGTCCCTGGTACTTGTGTATTATCACGGCGCCCACTACTCCATTTGCGTAGAGGGCTATTCAGGGTAGTGAAATAGCATTGCTTCGCATTGCATGCCATATTGTATGGCATGCGATGCCATTTTCCTATGTAATGTATTCACTGCTCTGTGTCAGTGAATCCATTAAAGAGATAGGATGCAATAAAAATCGCATTGCATCGCATGCCATTATTGCATGGCATGTGATGCGATGAGATATTGGTTCTGATGGAACCTAGAATAATGCCATATAATGTAATTTATTTTGCCGCCCCCCCCCCCCCCCACTATCCACATCATCCCGAAGTGGACCTTTTCATACCCCTACTATCCACGTCGGTGTGGAGTTGACTCTATATAGTGTGGCGAGCGCAGCGAGCCACCGAGCCCGAAGCGTGGTGAGCGCAGCGTGCCCCACGAGGGGACATGTAATACATGTAACATAATACACGTCCCCTCGCGGGGCTTGCTGCCCTCGCCACGCTTTGGGCTCGGTGGCTCGCTGCGCTCGCCACACTATATAACATCAACTCCACACCGACGTGGATAGTGGGGGTATGAAAAGGTCAGTCAGACACGTACCGCCGCCCCTCGTGGGACTTGCTGCGCTTGCCACGCTTCGGGATCACGTAGATACTGGGGGGGGCATTAATAAATGACATTATATGTCATTTAATGCTATAGCACATTAAATGCCATTATAAGCGTCAAAATCGCATCGCATCACATGCCAGACCATAACGGCCAGATTTATAAGGAAAAAAATTGCTACAATTGTAGACCCTAAGATCTAATCTTTATCACAAAGTCTTGGCTTGGTAAAAATGCAGTACCTATCTTGACAGCTGCTGTTATAACAAATTATTCACAACCCCAGACAGAACCACAGAGGAGGTATAGTGGCCATCTGCTTTAAAAAGGCAATTAAGCGTATGGTCTACACAATGGGTTTTCCTCGAGTGGTTCACTGCCTAGAGTGCTACAGAATGAAATACTCATTTACTGCCCCCCGGAGATGAAAATATATTTCTACAAGAATTTGCAGATATTGTTGCTAGCCTTCTGGATCATCAAAGATAACCAATCCCTGGGGTTATGAATACATGGGCTGATGATGATTGTGCTTGCCTTGGCCAAGACCTTCTGTACAGAATTAATGCTCTAGGCCTCACACAAGTCATAGTCTCTGCTACACATAAAATTGGACCCACTCTTGATCTTGTGTTCTAGATTGGATTAAGTAGTTAACCTAAAAAAAAAACACATGGTCATAATACCACCCAATACAATTCTCAATCGTAACCCCATAAAATAAAACCTTATTCATGGAATTGACAGGTATCATCCAATGAAGGGTATAATTCGACAAATTCTTGAAGCAAACATGGACCTCTCTGCAGTGATGGGAGCCAGTGAAGATATTTGTTCCCTAGTCCAATAGTAAAACAGAGATGTGACAGCTGCAATGGATATTATAACATCTGTGCATATATGATGCTGCAAACCATACCATCAAGCCCCTAAATATGACAACAGTGTTACTGAACATAATAAATGGGAACTGTACACTTAAAAGATGATGGAAGGATACAAAATGGGTAGATAATAAGATAAAGCTAATCAAACATATTCAAAAATATCAATCAACAATTACCAGCAAGAAAACAGATTCATGGAGATCATTGCAGCAAACAACAGACCAGCTTAGGTGTTCTGTATAGTAGAAATGTTTTGCCAACCAGCATGCTTGCAGCCTTATGAGAAACTCTCCCAGTCAAGATACAATTCATTTTCTAAATTATTTGCAGATAAAGTATCCTTCATCCAGGTTACAATCACTACACTGCCACCAAAGGAGAAACAAACTGCCAAGCCTGCCAATGAAAGCCACTTGTCTTAAATTGAAAAGATATAGCTGAAATTACCCAAATGCTGCATCGCTAGAATTTCCCTGAACTCTTCTATGGGTCGAGCTTTCAGCTTTGTAATGTCAACTCTATGGAACTAACTTCACTCTACAGTTAAAGAGGCCTTCCCTCTATAATCCATCAAAAATTTGACTCAAGACTTACCTATGTACTCAAGCATTTCACTAATATCCACTATCAAGCTTTTTTTGTATTGTGTGCTGTAAAGAACTTTGAGTCCTATTAGGAGAAGTACTATAGAAGTATTATTATTATTATTATTATTATTATTATTATTATTATTATTAGTAAGCTTCCAATATTTTCACTTTGGTAGTAGATTATCTCACTGCATTGATTATTAAAGTGTCAGAAACACAGAACAGCACTAGGCAGCAGAGTGGCAGGTATTATGTATTGCATTTATGTATTGCATTCAGCAGAGTGTACACTGAAATACTAGAGTGCTATAACTCAGATTAGCATATAAGTAGCAACGTGCCAGGAACTCGAGATTGTGGATGGATATATGATTGGCCAGACATGGTAGAGTATAAGGATTTAATGAAGGCATTTGTGTAGAAACATCTTGGATTTGAGGAATTTTTTTAGGGATATTACAGTTAAAGGTACTCATAAAAAACATTTATATAGCAGTACAGAATGTACAGAAATCAGCATATTTGTAGCTGAGTGCAAATAATTTATCATTGAACATTGGTAGCAGGGTGTCAAAGTTTCCACAATGAACATTTATAGAAAGTTGTAGAGAGCTTGTCTTCAGACATAAATGCAGACCATGATAAGGTCTCATTTATAATGGTTTTTGAAGAGCAGGAATATGCAAATATGTGTGTAGGTATGGACATTACTTGACCTGCGACACCCACTTTGCATGGAATACAATCGGTTGGACGCCTTGAAGATGGTCGACAGTCATTAAGTTGACCCCACTAGGTCGACATACTGCAAGGTCAACAGGGGTCTAGGTTGACATGGCACAAGGTCCACAGGTCATTAGGTTGACACAAGCATTAGGTACACATTGTCTAGGTGGACAGTCAAAAGGTTGACATGGGGCTTTTCACTGTTTTTTTGAGCTGACATGTGCCGACAGGCGGTACTTCATGCCCTATCATCCACTAGGGCATGGTGGGAGAATAAAATAGTGTGCCCAAATCAAAGCCCACCCTGCCCAAAGCATAGCGAGCGAAGGGAGGGTGCACTTAAAACTGTGTCGACATTCAGGTAAAAAACTGTGAAAAACCCCATGTCAACCTTTTGACTGTTGACCTAGACCATGTAGACCTAATGCTTGTGTCGACCTAATGACTTGTCGACCTTGTGCCATGTTGAACTATACCACTGTTGACCTTGCATTATGTCGACCTAGTAGTGTTATCCTAATGACTGTTGACCATCTTTATGTTGACCATACAATCCATATCCCTTTGCATATGGTAAGAAATGTTCAAATGCACTTGTGGATTTAATGTTTTCACCATTGATGCACCGGACACAACATCAACATCTTGCGCAACCCCCTTTCTGGTGGTGTGTCTCTCTCTCTTATAACTTCCATAAGATATGGCCATTGTTGCTGCAATCCTGTGAAATAGATTAAAACTGCATGCTGAAACATGCCCATGACATTCCCATAACATGCCAATGACACTTCCTCTTGCTATTACTTTAGTGCAGCTTCCAATATCAACCCTAAAAGCACAGCAATCTCAGGTAATAGCCCTCTTCTCTCACAATTTATTTACAATTCTCACTTTTACAAATGGCACCTTATAAATAAAATGTAAGAAATACTAGGGAATTCCTCTGTGCATGGGCAGTTTCACTATTATTCTTTTGATTGCGTCACCTGAGAAAATCAGAATTGCACACAGACAGTAAAGGCACCAAACTAAAGATAGCTCATTGGCAGCATATACACAGGTAATCAGAATTGGGATTGCAAACTGATAGCACTGTTATACCCCTTTCACATTGCAGCTGTAACACAGTATATTGCCGTTTTTTTAGTGCTTTAAAACGGTTCCAACTGCAATGTTAAAGCTACATTGTCAATTTATCGGTTACAGAAAACCGGTATTTTGACACGTGTTAAAAGCAGGATCCTACACATTTCTGAGCCGTTTTCCCTGCAGTCTGAACAGCTCAGAAACGGTATTTGCTACAAATGATAACCACACTTGATCATCTCCCACAAGCAGGAATTTTTTTTTTTAAATGACATTGTATGGCTTTCTATGGGTGAAACGGGTTGAATCTGAAAGGTACAAAACGGTATTTAAACTGCAATATACCTTTACATCATGCAATATGAAAGGGGTTTAACTGGCTTTTGACCAGTTTTAAGACACGTTTAGAAAATCGGGTTGAAAGCAGGTTTTTGCTATGTGAAAGGGGTATTACATTCAGGGGTGGATTGGAAACTGAAAGTGGCCCTGGTAAATGTTGTAGAATTAGCCTGACATGGGCAGCACCAAATGGATTACAAGAATTGTAGCCATGGCAGCATCAATGAATGGCAGAATTTTTGTACTGCAGAGGTGGAATAACAGAACACATGCCAGCAAACTAACCTGTCCTTGGCGGTACAATGTCCCACCAGGAATTTTCCCTTTGATTTGAATATGATATTGCAATTACCAAGTCCACCTTCAGGGGAACCAGAGTTTCAAATCCTTGAAAAAAATAGAGTGCAATCTTAGGATAAATAAGTGGACAAAATGTATTCAATATTTGGCTTTCAAATAATTTAATAATTTTTACTTTTCAATATTCGAACTATGTATAAGTATGTTGTTTCTGCATAATTCTAATTTTCTTTTTACAATTAAGTAAAACTGAGTTTATTAATAGATTTAATAACTATTTATTTTATAATGATGTACTGTCGCTCACACTAAGAAATTTGACTATGGACAGTATATATTTTCTATGTTGTACAATCTGCATTTTAAATTATTAACTCAACCAGCTTAATCTGAATTACGCTATTGCTAAACAACCTTGTGTTTTTAATATAGACATTGATTTTGTTGTAATTAATTAAATGTAGTGATGAGATGAGCAAAATGTTTTGGCACATTTCAGTTTGTTTTCACTCTTGGCAAATCGGTACACGAAGGCGGGAGTTGAAATCAATGAAATGTACAATTCTACATTTGTTAATTCATAATTTAGCTTTGCATTGATACTGTATGTCAATTATTTTTTCTAGTGGACTTCCCACTTTAGATTAGATATGTCCATACAGTAGTAATATTATAGCAATAATTTAATAGCAGTTTCTATCCCATCCTGCACAATTAAATATAACAACCAAATGTAATAATGTGACCAATACATGCTACTTTTTTTTTTTTTTCAATTCTTTTCATTATCTTATCTATAGACAATCTTTATCTTGAGAAAGCTTGGAGCAGTGATACAAAGTTAACTTTTACTATCTTCTGGGAAAAGAATGAGTATCATTTAATTTGCATACTGATTAACAATCTATTGTGTCTTTCTAATTTTCTAAATTCCCTCTAATTACAAGCTCTGTTTCCATAGTAACAATTTATATGCTCATTTCATAGTGGATTTCTTGCCATTTATTCTGTCCATTTCATTTATCTGCTTTATTTGCCACATCAATAACACACAAACTTCAGGGGAGCCTTTCTTTTTACAGCCTCTTTGAAAAAATAAAAGAGAAAGATTAAAGTGTTTAGTATGCAGTCAGTTCAATTACTAAGAAATATCATTTTAAACTTCCTTCCTTATATTGATGATGAAGGTCCTTGAAGCAAATGTGTGCATGGAATCAGCTAATTTATCCTGACAACATCCTGCTATATATAAAAGGCAACTGTTTAGCATCATCATCACTTTAACTAACAGCCATAATGTTTACAACAAACACTAGCAATAGATCAGAGGAAAATACATTTCTGCAAAAATGAAACTGTGGTCCCTGCTGTTGAATATTTAAATTAACATTTTAATTACATTTTATTAGAAAGTAGTTTTTCTATTTAATTCTTATTTCTTAATTTGTTGTTGTATGCATTTACATGTTATATCTGTTCAGAAAAAAATATTGAGTCAACTAAGGTAAGCTGTTGTGGCTATTAATATACAATCTATGAAAATAACTTTGGTCTATAGTAAACACACAGTATCCATATATTTAACCCTTTGTGCACTAACATCTCTGTCCGCTAAAAATGCCAGCGTCACTCACATTTGTTTATGCTTACATTTTTTAAAATTTATAAGGCAAACATTACAGGTGATTTTGATGAATAAAAATGTTTGCCTGACAAATTTCACACCAACTCTGACAAATTCACTTGGCACTCAAAGGGTTCATCTTTAATTGTATGCACTTATTGTTTTATACAGTCAAGTCAGTGTCTCTACATGGAATGTCCAACACATTACCGCAGGTCTTTGACAATGCCTCATGCTTGACCATAAAAAAATAATAACAGTATTCTATATTTCTCATTTTCTTGTACTGTAAATTTAATGTAGCTTGCAGCCTCTGCAGCCAAAGCAACATTAAAGAGATAGGAACAGACTTATAATTATGATGCCTGGTAGTAATTATATTATATTTAGAGCCAATTCGGGAAATTAAAATGTAATAGATGGCAGGAAGAGACAGGAGACATGTCTACAGCTTGGTGAAAATGCTACAATTACAGTATAACATATTGATTCATTGATTTCCAAAATGTTGAAGCAAAGTGTTGAGTAATCAAGAAATCCAAAGTATATGCATGTAAATATTGTCAATAAAGGCGTTAATGTATGAAATCAGTGTTTTGGTGGTCATTACCATGCATCATGTAATTTAACATAATAAAATAATGTTGGTCTAAAATATTCAACCCATAAAAGAAAGGAACAAAAAGAAAAATGACAATCATGATTATTTGTCCGTGCCTGACTCTCCTCCTACCCCATCAAGACAAGAAAACATTTCATAGGGCAATAGGTAGGTCTGCTGTTAGAATTTGTGCCATATACCATATATGACTGGTAAAAGAGTTATGGATTTGCGTATGTACTAGAGCTGACAGTAGAGATGTAACATTCTCAAATTTCTAGATAATGTTGTACTTTTTTATCCCTCTGCAATACTACTCCCATCCACTCCATACAGAAAAGGTATCATATTTAGCATTAAATAATTGTAATGATGGTGATTCTGGTTTCACCCATACTCTTATGTGCTTCTGTACTAATACCAAGCAATAATTTCCTGGTGCCTCTAGTCACAGTTAGATTATTCGGGAGATTTCCAAAGTCATCCATTCTGGAGTTAAAGACAGATAGTTTACCAGATTTTCAATTGCATAATTTCATATTTTAACCGAAAAGTGTCTAAGAGGCATTACCATAAACAATGGTAAAGGTCAGCTAGTTGATATCCAAATTTCAAGCAATTGTTATTATTTGAGAATCCTGTTAAAAACCATCTGTGGGGGTTAGATATGTTCTATGTAATATATTAAAACATTACATTAAAACATTTCCTGATACTTTGAAGAGGAATAAATTTAGCATGTTTTAACGTGTGATTTTAAAAGATCACTAATCTCCAGAGATGGAAACTACTTGAAAAAAATTATAGGCAATGGAGATAGTTTTGAAGACTAAGAGCTCTTCCTGAAGTTTCTTATCAACAGGATTGAGACAGTCATTATGAGAAAGGAGTCTCGCGAGAGATCTAATATAATGCTGGGCCAACAGAAAATCTATCGGATAAGAACCCACAATTGGAAATTTCGCTGTTGCCTCTTGGAATGTATGCAGCCCTTGATTATGATGGTCAACCAAATCACCAACATTTAAGAAACCCTCCACATATGAACTAGGACTGGGGTAGACAACCCTAGTCAGAGCCAGATTAAGGTCTAAATGGGCCTGGAGCTGAAAATGATCAAGGGCCTATTATGCGCAATAATAGGGGTTGTGGCCAACACCTAATAATGTGGGTGGCGTGACCAGTGTTCTGGTTGGGTGGTCTGCTCATGGGTGTGTCTGTATTTGTGTAAATACTTTTAAACTAATTATATATTCCTGGAAAAGGCAGGGGGCTGACATAGGAAAATGCAGGGAGATATATTGGCGGGTGCCCTCCAAAGGTGCACCCGCAGGATGACGATATCCTAAGATACTTGCGGGGTGAGGCGGCACTCCAGTCATTAAAAAAATACTGAAAACCGAAACTTGGTAGACAATATGTCAGCACCTTTTATGTGGTAACCTAAGTTTACCACACCATATACCCCTTATACAAATCATGCAACACAATAGTAACCCCTTATACTGTCCTTGCTTCTTACATATTATGCCACATGGAATTCACACTATGGCACACAGATTGAGTCAAAATTTACGTTATAACACACAGATTAAGGCAAAATTCACGTTTTGCAAAATGGATTGAGCCAAAATACACACTATACTAGGCATGTCCAAACAGTGGCCCTCCAGCTGTTGTGAAACTACATGTCCCAGCAAGCCTTGACATAGTTTTAGCATTCCCTTATTGCAAAACTGTGGCAATGCATGATGGGACTTGTAGTTTCACAGCTGGAGGGCCATAGTTTGGACATGCCTGCACTATACCAAACAGATTGAGCAATAATGCACAATATGGCGCACATTAAAAATTTACACCATAATGCCAATTACATGTTAAGCCTCACACCATAATCTCCATTACGTATTATGCCAAACACCATAATGCCTATTAAAAATTATACTACATAAGTGTTGCTTACCTACATGTTCATTGCCAGGGGTTCCATGCTCATTGCCAGGGGTTCCATGCTCATTGCCAGGGGTTCCATGCTCAATGCCATGTGGGATTACATGCTCATTCCCAAGGGGGGGATACATGCTTGCAATAACTGGGGGACAGTCGCCGCCGGGCAGAAATGACAGCCATTAACAGCCGGGCAGAGATCAGGGGTCTGCCCGGCTGTATTCAGAGCACTGCATGTCCCAGGTATTTGAAATAATACCCCTTTCATACCAGAAAATGCAGGGAATAGGGTCCCAGGATCATGCAGGGACATTCTCGGACTGGCCCCTTTTACACCAGCCTAGTCCCTGTATTTTCTGGTGTGAGGGGGAGAGAAAACCACCCCTGCACCCCTAAACAACCAGCTATATCTTCGGAACCAACTGACCCATTTACATGTAGCCTTCGAATGATTTTGGTCCCGTGAAACTGGGCCGTTTGGTTCTAGAGAAATCTGTCCTCAAACAACATGAAATTACATTTCAGAAATGAAAAAAAAAAAATAGTTTTACCTGCAATATCTCTAGAACCAATGAACCCATATGGGCCAGGTATCAGATTGAAGGCCCAGCGATTTGGGTTCGACTGAGATCAACCTCGAGTTTCTGTGATGCTGTAGGGGGAACTGGCAGCCGTTGGAACCGGGTGGAGGTCGGAATAAGCGGGTCCCATGTTATCCTATGGGGAAAATGTTCCAGGTTTGCCTGGCGGTATCTCCGGTTCCCGGGGGGCTAGCGACGCAGGGCTGGTCTCGTTGGAAAGCCCTGACCCTCAGCTACAAAATGGGCCTATTTGGAGAGTGGGTCTGGAGCTATAGCTCCATCAGGCCCATTGTTATTCCGGCTCTGACCCTAGTCCTCGAGAGCTACCAACAGTGCATGTTTTGCAGGTCTCCTCACAGAATATCAAGTGAGCTAATTAGCTCCATCTGTGTATCTTTTAAAATGTGTCAGTGATTAATGAGTGAAGCTGTGCAGCAGCTAGGTTGTCGGGAAAATGTGAACTGTTGGTAGCTTTCGAGGGCTAGGGTTGGCTACCACTGAACTAGGAGATATACTTGACCCTCTTGAAAATCAAGGTTAATTATTAATGTGAGAAATAAGGCTTTATATGGGTTATTCTGGTTCACTCGCAAAAGCAAATTTACTCCCTAATGGACAAACCATATGTACTGCAGGTGGGGCAGGTTTAACAGGTGCAGAGAGAGTTATATTTTGGTGGGGGGTGTACTTCAAACTGATATCTATATTTCAGTATAAAAATAAAGCAGCCAGTATTTAGCCTGCACAGAAACAAAATAACACCAAAATGTAACTTTCTCTGTACATGTTACATCTGCTTCACCTGCAGTGCACATGGTTTTGTCCATTTAATATATTAGAGAAGAAAGCCATAGAAGAGCAGGTTATCTGTCATGCTGGAACTAATGATGACCATAACAAATAAAGGATATGCTGTAAGTGATGATACAGATATCTCCAGCAGTGGAGTACTGTAGGTGCTTTTTAAATGCCAAGTCAGAATCAGTTTGTCTGCACAGTGTTTAATATTGTGTAATTTGTTTTAATGTATAATTTTCATACTTAAAGAATACATATCAAGTGCACCTACACTAATCTGCAGTCTATAAAATTATTGTCAGTGCACAATATATAATCAGTTCATATTGCATAAAGTTCTATGAATAGCCATTATGAAGAAAAGTCATGCTCCTCCAATCCATGATGTCTCCAATATAGAGTATGCTTCACTACATATAAATAAATTAGTGTCACAGCTCCAACAAATAAATTAGAAAAAGGAGCATGCCAGAGCATAATACAATCACAAATGTGAAAGAAAAAATGCAGATGCACTCTCTATAGTACCAACCAAGCCAATTTAGAAAACATATTGTAAACTCTGCAGTAGAGCAAAGATTGATGTGCTTGACATAATTTATGGCAAAAACCTCATGACCTCATCTGCTGGGACCTTAACACCAAACTTCAAGTCCAGAGCTAGGGACTCTATCAAGTAAGCACAGGCCAGCTGCCTCATGATACCACACTAGTAATAGTATATATAATAAAGATGCATTTATACAAGTTTTCAGTTTTATAGATAAGTTTAAGGAGCAGAGCTCCCTGGATTCACTACTTTTTTAGCACTTACCTACCTATGGCCCTTATTCTGGTTAGTGCGGTAATATCCGTGTGCGTTCGTGCCGCTGATGTTTTGTGTCTGCGCATGTGCAGAGGCTTCTCTGCGCATGTGCGAACGGGACGCACGGCCAAATTCCGCATGAAATGAGTACACTACGAACAGGGGGTGGAGAGGGGCGTGAAGGGCTCTTTGGGCTCATTACCATATGTTTACACCCCGCGTTTCATGGGCGTTCCCATGAAAACGTTGGGCGTACGTATGGTAATGCGGCCGTGACGCACATGTAGGGGGCGGACAAATGACATTGACAGATGTCAGCTGCCCGCCCAGATCCCTGCTTTTGCACAGAGAAATGCCCGTGTGGTCTGAGGTTGCAGGAGCTGCCTGGCCACTCGGTCGCAGACCATCGAATGATGGGGGAAGTTCCCTGAGATGGAGGAGGTGTATTCATGAGAAATACACGTGCGGTCCGTTCGGACAGCTTCTTACCGCGTTCGGACGGAGTTGCCGATCCGTATGGAAGGCGGGGTTTAGGACGCACGGTCCTGGCCGCACCGATCAGAATAAGGGCCTATGTAACACTCCTTGGGCCTCACAACTTATGCTGACTTTCATATACAGAACTTAACACTTTACCCTCTCACTAGTATGGGGCCTTGGTGCAGCTGGCCTGTGTTGACTTGGTGAGATTCTGCACCCCAATAGCCACATTTTCACAACAAAAGACTTCACCAATCTCTCTGAATTCATTATCCTAAACCAATAACCAGCTACTGTAATACACCAACAATTTGTTGGAATAATTTGGGGCATGTTAAAAAAGGTTTTATGACAAATCTTGCATGTGGTTATTTAAGGAAGCTAGGGAGGTTATGGCAATTTCTATCAGATTAGCACTTCAATTTGACTGTGGATTCTAGCAAAATGGAAAATGTACTATGGACATTGCCCAACATGTTCTAGTTCTAGTGATACTCAGATCTGATGGTAAATAATGTATCTAGAATGGCATTTAGCATCATAACTTTTTCAAGTTATTCAGTAAATTATTTCTATATATATTGTTGTTTTTCTTTTGTTTTGATAAATATCCACAAACCACAGATCTGCAGGACTAATTTGCAGCTACAATACCACTGCCACTTTAAGTTTTTTGATAAAAGTTTTGGGTACTTGTTTAGTTTCATGACGGCAGCCTGGCCGCACGTCTGAGTCCCCTTGCAGGGCTCGCTGCACTCGCCCATGCTACGGGCTCGGTGGCTCACTACACTCGCCACACTATCTAAAATCAACTCCATGCCAACTTGGATAGTGGGGGTATGAACTATCCACGTTGACATGGAGTTTATTTAGTTTATTTTAAAAAGTTTGGCGAGCGCCGAACCCAGAAGTAGCACGCGGCCATGCTTCTGCCGTGAAACTAAACAAGTACCAAGTTTTGTCTTTTTAAACTAGTCTATTTTGAGGGCCTACTTTTATCTTTTTTTCAAATTGGCATCACTTAGTTTTGACAACAGACTAAACAACAAGACAACTGACTAAAGGCTCAAACACAATGGGCGATTTTGAGCTAATAGCAGTTTTATCATTTGAGCTGATTTCAGCTCAACAGCTGCCCAGTTTGTACCGAATCCCTGCATCATGCCTGGCGGCCGCTGCCCTCCAGAAGATGAGCAATGAGGTGGGCGGCTTGTCCAATGGGGGAAAATTGCTCAGAAAGGTGAAAATCGCTGTGCGTATGCACTGAGTGATTTTCAGCCCAGCGGTTTTCCCCATTATTGTTGACCATACATACTGGGAAAAATCACCCAATGTATATATACCTTAAATAATTAATAGAGGGAGAAGCAACAAAAATGTTTACTTTAACAAAATGTGCCACACTTTAATGCACAAACTAGTACTGGAGATCAATATACTATAATATATTTTATTATATTATAAAATTTTGCAAGTCTAAGCATGTAGTTTAAGCATCATTTGTCGAGAAAGGGAGAAGGCACATTTACTTAATGCAGCCATGTTGGTATTCTCTGAATTGGAATGATGCTGTCTGTCTACATCACAACTGCTGACCTCCTGTATATATTCCATTTATAGGTAAGGTGATATATTCCACCACATTCTCCTTTGTTTTTTAAACTGCTATCAAATGTCAGTGTAAATGAATATATTACGGTATAACAATATAATTTTCCACTTTAGTTGACCTACTGAATAAATACATTTGTTGTAACTAACTTTAGTTCTTAGTATTTTAATTCTGTTTGACACCATTAATACAAAATTGGATTCAGTTACAGTATGCTGCAGTAGACATACCGTAGAATATTCTTTGCACATTTACTATTTTAGTATTAACTCCAAAATGTAGTATAGTAGGTGCTAAGATATTGCAATAGCAGGAAATTAAAGCACATATACTGTATAACAGAACTAGAGGTATAAGCTCAATTTTTTTTCAGTTTTATATTAGATTCTCTGACTTTTCTCTCTATATAAGATAATTTGAACTGCATTACAATAATACTTTAATATGTCTATTCCTGAAAATAGAAGTGTTTTTATATTTGACTTTTCTGTGTGAAATTCTTAACATACAGTATTTCCGGGCAATGATTTAATCTTTTTGTTCTGTTTAATCAGCTCTCGTGGTTTAGAATATATTGTACTGTATGCTGATCAGATCCCATCAAATTCTTAACACTTGTTTAAAGATTAAAAAAAAAATGTTTTTTGTTAAATAAAGTGTCTGTGAATTTAATTAACACTGTAAACAGCTAAATATTTGCTTCAGGTGAAGGACTCTGAATTAGCCATGTACAATTAGCATTATTGAGACTGAGTAATTTGTTTTCTGCACCAATTAGGTGAATTAGTATTAAGGCATGGTGCAATTCTTATTCTCCCAGTTATACATTATACTGTATATAATTTTAAGACAAGCAGTAGGAACTCTTGTTATTCTGTTATATTTTTAAAAATTAATTTCACCTGAATACACTATTGCGATTATGTTTTATAATGTTTATTTCTAATGAAATATTAAATTTTATTGCACATCTTTGTTTCCTTTTATTTACAATTTTTTTTTTCTTATGCTTATTGAGTTTAAAACAAACAAAATGATCACAAGACAAAAGACCATAATCAGCAAAGTGTGATCCAGAACAAGTACATGTGTTCAGATACAGAATCAACATATATGATTACATCTAATTAAGAAGTGTGGAGTTTAATGAGATACAGAAAAAAAGAAGCTTAGCACATGTAAAAATACAAAATCATAGAGATGGGAAATTAAAAAAGAGCAGGGGGTATACATAGTGTGTCTAGATCTTGACAGAAAGGAGATATTTGAACTCAAGCCAAGAGCTCAATATAAAACAAAATGTATTATGTTTCTCCACACAGAGATGCAGATCCCCCATATACATATATAAATAAATGCTTTAAAACACTTCCTTCAAAGAGGGTGGGGCCACTATTGAAGAATTTGAGAAAATACTCTTTTGTTAGTCACTAGGAGGTCAGGGTACAGTACTAAGAGACAAAAGGATGTGTCCGAGAGGACTACACAACACAGTACAGTTACAGAAATCATACCTCCCAACTTGACCCTCTATAGGAGCGACACAATGCTCTGATCCTGGACTTCCCTGGTAATGTATGATTGCCAACACCTGTGTTGAAAAGGTTAATTGATAAGAAAGGTTGCTTCAATGCAAGTGATGTCAATCATACATTAAGAGGGAAGTGCAGGAGCAGAGCAATGTGTCCCTCCTGGAGAGGGTCATGTTGGGAGGTATGGTGGAAATAGTAAATTTGTTCTCCACAAAAAGGGCACTCTCGCCAAATGTTTAAATGTGAGCCTTTCAATATTATAACAGTAAAATTATTTCCACAAAAACATTGGGGACACCGATACCAATGAGAAATCACTTTTTATTGAGTTTCTATGAATGAATATCTGAGCTAGCGAAGGAGTAAACAAAAACCTGAAGGATTAAAAGAGACCTGCAAGTCATGTTCCCATTCACCCAGAAACTTACTGTAGGAGGTTCAAAGTAGGAATGTTTATCTGTAATTTATAGCATGTTTAACGGAAATGTGATGGGCAAGTAGATGTCAGGCACATGCTCTCAAAAGAGAAATTGGTCTGCTGCAATGTTTAAAGCGATAAATACTATCAAATCTCAGCATTAGATAATGCCTATTTGGCACCCTCCCATAATCAACCAGCTAGACAACTTGTAAAATACCCCGCTGTATCTAAGTGTGAAATTGAAGGTGAGAGGTACTTAGTGGAAGTCAGGCTTGTCAATGAGG
Organism: Crinia signifera; assembly: GCF_055691185.1. Taxonomy (NCBI): domain Eukaryota; kingdom Metazoa; phylum Chordata; class Amphibia; order Anura; family Myobatrachidae; genus Crinia; species Crinia signifera. The sequence goes on along the minus strand of NC_139221.1, from coordinate 145,870,033 downwards.
TGGGTCATAGGAGAAAAAGGAAATGAGAGGCAGGCAATTTATTATGTGCATCTTCAATTTATTCCATATAACTATTAACTTCTTCATGACACCAACTCATTGGCAGTATACTGTAGTTCTTATACTGTATATCTAGAGGGAAATTATAAAGAGATTGTACAAACTGTAATATTTTAAAAGAAGAATTTTCAGTATCCTTACAGATGACAAATCGTCTTGAGTGATCTTTTTCATACAGAAACACACACCAAAAATTGCACTTAATAATCAAAAAAGCCATGAAAGAATATATATTGTTACCCATTTTTGTCCAGCTTTTCTAAAGTTTGACAATTTATATCTATGTATATTGTATGACATCTGAATCCAAATAGTGTCAGGCACCATCCTGGTGGGGATCTACACAACCTTTAGGAGGGTTTTATTGGTCATTACCTCTCTCACCATCTCCAACTATCATACATTGTACTTTAAACTGTATCAATAGGGCCCATAACGGCCCTAATTCTGCACTCACCACCAAAAACTGGGCTGCACTCAACACATCTAATATGTATTACCATTTATTTTACAACAATCAATTGCTTCTCTGCTTTGTGGGATTGTATATTTGTATGTTGTAGAGCAGGGGTGTCAAACTCAAATTCATTGGGGGCCGCATCAGCAGTTTGGTCACCCTCAAAGGGACGGTCCCCCAAAAAGTACAAATGACAGAAAACTTGTACAAGGTGTACTTTAAAGCAGTATGAAACAGGACATGCATATAACAATAATGCGATAACAAAAATGGTGGGCCATCAAACACAGAGCTATGCTGCAGAAATTTAATTCCACATCCAGTACTAATTATATTGAGGTGCAGGGTTCAGTGGTAGACAGGGACAGAAGGTACAGAGCTGCCTTAGGGATGCTAGAGGAGGTGACACCATTTTGGGAAAGATATTTTAATGTGGGCTAGCAAGATAGACACGCAGTGACTAGAGGAGAGCATGGCCTGGTGTGTAAATGTCACCCTCAGTGACAGAGATTCCCACGTACAGCGACCAGCCCGAGCTATACACTACTAACCTATTTCAGTCAGCCGCCTCGCACACACGGTTACCGCTACTACCAGCAGTCCAGCACGGATCGCCAGCTGCGTGACGTCCCAGTCCCAGCAACCAACCCCGCAGCTCCGGCGAGCGAGCGAGTGCGCACGGGGTAGGGGTTGGGGGGGAGGAGGTGGCCTAGGCAGGAGCTGGGACACACTGCCCCTGCGTGCTATCTCCTCGCGCAGGCCACATGACGAGGTCTGGCGGACCGGATTTGGCCCGTGGGCCTTGTGTTTGACACCCGTGTTGTAGAGTGTGCTCTACATTTACTATATAAATAACTTAGAACAAAATATTATATAAATAGTAAAGACAGCTAAGTCACACTCTTTCCTACAGTACATCTAATTTTATTTTAAGTGTATATATTGTTCGTATTGTTTTGTTATATTTTGCAGCATCCTAAAATTTAAATCCTCAATGTGAATGGCAAAATATATAGGTGTTTGAATCAAGTACCATGTACTGTTACACCATACACTTACTGTGGAAGAATAGGATGGGGGATCAGAGGAAGTCAAAAAAGGGACCCGACATTTTTTTTATTCCCAGCCCTGAGGGTGTTATTTGGAAATGCAAAGAAATGTATGCAGTAGTATGTAGATGGACTACGGACCTAATTCAGGTTGGCTCATTAAGAAGTGGTTGTTCGCTGCCTAGCAAGCCCTTTACCCCCCCGTGCATGTGAACACTTCCCCTCTTATGTGGTCAAAGGGGAGAGAGATCATTTGAAGAGGGGGTGTGCGCTGACATCATGTGACGTCAGTCACCCACCCTAAGAAGGCATCCGCCTGCATGCATTCCCAGTGGAACGCCCAGCATGTATATGGGGAAGCCCAGAAAACACTGTCCCAGTGGAGCTTCCAATCTATATTCCCTTCCACATATACATGTACATACTGTATACATGCACACACATTTATTCTAGGGTTATTTTTTGTTGGGAACCAATTAAATTATCTGTATAATTTTGGAGTGTGTGAGGAAACCCACGCATGCATGGGTAAATGTACAAACTCCAGTTGGTGGTAATCAAACCCATGCTGTGAGGCAGTAATGCTAACCATTACACCATCAGTAATGCTAACCATTACAGCACCTGTTCTGTTTTATCATTTGTCTTTGAGGGCAAGGACAGTGTTGGATTTCAAGATTATCTCATTAAAATAATAATGCTGCGTCTGACTGTGCTACACTTCAAAGAAGAGAAGAGCTCTATTCCTGTTACAAGTAATTGCAAAGAAAGTTTTTATTTTCTACTGTTTAAAACAACCCTAAAATTTATTCTAATTCAATGTGAATTGGTTTTTCAAGCATGTTTGTTTTGAGACATACTGTATATTAGTATATCTATCTGTTCTTTCTGTGAACATAGAAACATAGAATTTGCAGATAAGAACTTTTGGCCGATCAAATCTGCTCCTTTTTAAACATACAGAAAAAACACACAATATGGTCTAGGGAATTGCGCTAAGGTTGGTCTTTCGACCAACTGCAACCCTGGGATGACTCTCCTGTTATTGAGAGACAGTACAATAGATGCAAAAAAAGGGGGGTGTCCAGAGTGCGCTCTTATACTACCACCTAGCCATAAACTTGTAGTATTGATTCGGCGTGGTCCAAACACCACTTGTATCCACTCCAAAAGAGAATTCAGAGATTTGGAAATGACACCGTAGACCTCGATTATAAAAGCAATTCTTTATTAGAAGCCCAACGCGTTTCATCTATACGACTTCATCAGGGGCATAGCATGGCCAAACTAAGCCTGATATCCAGATACTGACAATAATGGTAATATACAATATTTCATGGATTGAACAATCAGTTAAAATCAGTAAGAGTACAGATGAGAGATTATGCCAATATAATAAAATAGGAATATATTTCCTTCAAAGTGGGATGAAAAGGAACATATAGCCATAAAAGTAAAATCTAAATAGTCTGCATAATAGCCCACAATCGTGGGAAACCTCTTCTCTCGCACTTAGTGGAAAGAAAGAAAGCATGAGATCCACAATAGGGGAATGTAGATGCTCACTCCACTGCAGACCGAATGTCTGTGGAGTGAGCATCTACATTCCCCTATTGTGGATCTCATGCTTTCTTTCTTTCCACTAAGTGCGAGAGAAGAGGTTTCCCACGATTGTGGGTTATTATGCAGACTATTTAGATTTTACTTTTACGGCTATATGTTCCTTTTCGTCCAACTTTTGAAGGAAAAATATTCCTATTTTATTATATTGGCATAATCTCTCATCTGTACTCTTACTGATTTTAACTGATCGTTCAATCCATGAAATATTGTATATTACCATTATTGTCAGTATCTGGATATCAGGCTTAGTTTGGCCATGCTATGCCCCTGATGAAGTCGTGTAGACGAAACGCGTTGGGGTTCTAATAAAGAATTGCTTTTATAATCGAGGTCTTCGGTGTCATTTCCAAATCTCTGAATTCTCTTTTGGAGTGGATACAAGTGGTGTTTGGACCACGTCGAATCAATACTACAAGTTTACGGCTAGGTGGTACTATAAGAGCGCACTCTGGACACCCCCCTTCCTTTTTTTGCATCCTTTTTAAACATATTAAGATCTTTTCGTCTTTCCGGGTAAGTTATGTGATGTACTGTAGGCCATGCACCATTTTAGTTGCCCTTCTTTGTACAGTCTCTAATGCATTTATATCATTCTGGAGATATGGCCTCCAGAACTGAACACAGTACTCTAGATGAGGTCGTACCATGACCTATACATTAGCATTATTACGTCTTTCTTTCTACTGCTTATTTCTCTCCCTATGCAACCAAGCATCTGACTTGCCATCTTCATTGCTTTGTTTCATTGCCTACCGGCCTTTAAGTCACCAGAAATAGTGACACCTAGATCCCTTTCCTTCTCAGTAGTTTCCATTATAGTGCCTTTTGTACTATATTTAGTTTTGGGGTTTTGAGACCCAAGTGCATTCTTTTGCATTTTTGGGCAATAAACTGTAGTTGCCATGCTGTTGACCATTCCTCTAATCTACCTAGATCATCCATCATTTGTTTTACCCCTCCTGGTGTGTCAACCCTGTTGCATACCTTTGTGTCATCTGCAAAAAGACATATTTTACACTAAATTCCATTTACAATGTCACCAATAAATATATTAAATAGCACTGGTCCAAGTACAGATACCTTGGGTACTCCAGTGGTAACCTTTCCCTCCTGTGACTGCATTCCATGTACTACATCTCTGTTTCTGTCCTCCAACCAACATCTTCGAATCCAATCCCAAGCTTTCGAGTTGTCAGTGTCAGAAGACTTACTAAGGTCTAGATAAGCTACAGTCCTCCTTGATCTAATACTTTACTCACCCAGTCAAAAAAGTCAATAAAATTTGTTTGACATGATCTAACCCAGTAAACCCATGCTGTATAGGATCCAGTAAATTGCTAGTTTTGAGATATTATACAACTTTTTTTTGTTTCAACTTCCCTACTACTGATGTAAGGCTCACTGGTCTGTAGGGGCTTACCTCTTCAGTGCTTCTACTTTTGTGCAGTGGGACTACATTCACTATTTTCCAATCCTCTGGGATTAATCCAGTAGCTGGTGACTGGTTGAATAATTATGTTAATGGTTTTACCAGCTCCCCTTTAAGCTTTTTAGCTCTTTTAGTATCCTGGCCCCATTAATTTATCCACTTTCAGTTTTGAGAGTTCTGTTAGGACTTTCTCCTCTGTAAATGTACTTGTCTCCTCCACATTATTTTGAATATACTTGCAATTTAACTGTGGCAACTTCCCCTCTCTTTCAGCAGTGAATTCTTCCCTCAAGACTTCCACTCTCTGTCTTTAGTCCTGTGCTTTTGCACATCTGATTAACTTCTTAGCCTCCTTCTGTCTAACAAGATACACCACTTTGTCTTCATTATTCTGTGTCTGCTTATACGATATTTCCTAAAAGCCAACTTTTTGCTTTCACAATACTTGCTACTTCTTTCGAAACCCCACTGGCTTCCTTATCATTGTGTTTTTTTTCCTAAGTCTTTTGACACAAAGTTCTGTTGCTTTTAGTATTGCACTTTTAATTTTTTCCCACTTCTGCACTCCTTCCAAGTCCCTTCAATCTTTCAAAGAATCACTTACGGAGTTTCCCATCTCTACAAAATCAACCTTCCCAGTTTTCCATCTCTTCAAATTAAGCCTTCCTAAAATCTAACACCTTCTATGTTCTATGTTCCTGAGATGTAAAAAAGCAGGACAGTCTTTTATAATCAAATGTAAAAATTTGCAGTCTGATTTTTAGATGCAACATACATTGCTATTATTTCTGGGTGTGGTGGTATCCCTGTCATATTTATTTTCAAATACGTTTTACAAATAAGTATTTTTAATTTTCTGGTATTAGCCAATAATTTATAATCAAATGTAAAATATACAGTATATACTGTGTTTTTGAGATGCAGCATGTATTACTGTTCTTATTACTTTGTGTTGCATGTGTCCCCATTAGCTGCACCACAAAAATCATGAGAAAAAATCTATTATTTTGTTGTCATCAACATTTTCCAGTCTTTGAGTAACCCTTTGGTCAAAAGAGGTGTGAAAATTGATAAGCAAACATTTGTATTGGTTAACATCCATACCTGTACTCACTTTGTTGTCAGGAAGGGTACAGATCCCTTTACAATTTTTTTTAAAAGTTGGGTAAATATATTTAACCCTTTGTGTGCCAATGTTGCTGTAAGAAATTCTCAAAATAACCACTAAAAATGACAGTGTCGCTCACAGCGACTGTTCTTTTTGTATAAATAAATAAAAATACAGCCAAGTCAATTAGTTAAGGTTGATTTAATTGATTGAATTGCACCCAAAAAAAGAACAGTCACTGGGAATGAAACTGGTATTTTTAGTGGATATTTTGAGGATCTCTTACAGAATATTGGCACTCGAAAGTTTAAACATGGAAGATGTTGTTCTCTGGATGTCCTGACAATTGTGACCTGGCAGTGAATACCCCCATAGTATATATTTTCTAATTTAATATATTCAATTAATGCTTAACAACTGGCATGATGTGCATCATATATTTCCATCATAATATAAAACCATGGCTGCATATTATTAGTCAAAAGTAGTTAAGAGTCAAATCAGTCGAATTATAATATCTCATTGATCATGTGATAAAATACAAGACTTACTGGCAGAACAAATTAGTTCTACTGACAGGGTAACAAATGGGTAGTAACAAATTTCTAAGACATGACTGTTTCTCGAAACACTGCTATAGTAACTTTCATAGAATAATATCTAACATTAAATAAAACTGACACTTTGGGAACTGTACTAATGAAGATAATTTATAGTCAGTAAAGTGAAAGTTCTTCAGCTATAAATCAAAGAAAATTAATTTTATTGGGAAATTAACAGATAATGAATACTGATAGCGGAAAAATTCAATTGCATTTTGTTTCTTTGTTGCTTTCTACCATACTGAACAATGTGTGTCAATAGTTATTGTGACTTTAATATAAGGTAAAAAATATTTATGTTGAAGTTTACTGTAGTTCAATAATGATATTTCTATACCGGAGAGATAGTCCTTTTCATAGTTACTTTTAGAAAGTTTTTACGCTTATTCAGAAACTCGGTTACTAATGCTTAGTTGAGTTTTAAGACTGTTTAATTAGGTTCTATGGATTCATTGCCAGATACCACATGTACTACTGTACTGTAGCTGTAGATAGAAAAGGAATGTTCTGCCCTATTTTTACTGCTCATTTATAGTTACAGAAAAAGATAAAAAAATATATACAATAGTCCATTATTACAAATAGAGGATCTGTTCATTAATAGGGTAAATCTAAGTTAAAGTACTTAAAATAACATATTTAAGTTTGTATATATTTTTAATTTTATAGACATAATAAATTGACGTATAATTTTCAGAAATGTATGTTGGTATAATCTGAAATAATATTTGAGACAAAAATAAAAATTGTTTCAGCATAGATAGCAATGGAATACCCAGCTGATAAAATGACAGCAATTGCTGTATGCCTAAACTGGAAATATATGACACATTGTATTTTTTCTACTCTTTCAGAATGGACTTGGGTGATTTGGGACATCATTAACTTCCCAGTATGTTTTAACATCTGACAGAATGATGCAGACACTTGTCTAACTATGACAATAGTAGCACATTTGGTTTTAGATAGATATAATGCATTATAATGCATTCTAAGAAACACAAATCCGTGATTATGAAATATGGGTCTTTACAATGTTTTATGTTCATTAATTAAAAGTTGTGTCTCGATTCATTTATTTTCCCTTCTAAAGTTAAAATTTAAAAGGTTTTCTTTGTATTAATTATGTAAATGAAGAAATTGAAAACAGTTGTATATCTTTAGGATTGAAATAAATAATATGTAATTGAAAGGAAGTTGGTATGTTCTCCATACTTTGGCTGTTTATTCTAAATTCAGTTATTTGAAACAAGTTATGAAATCCCAGGGCAATAAGATAGGGAAATGAATAAACTTTAACAAAACAGTAAAGCTTTGGCTTACACTATTTAATGTTAATATTTAATTATATATCTTAAGTACTACTTACTTAAAGTAATATTACATATTGTTTAAGTTAGCACTTATATGCTATTACATGATATTAGTGACAAGTGAATATAAATTAGTTTAATGTTATGTATGGGAGACTTTGGTTCCTCGGTTTGTTCTTGAAATCTAAAAAAATATTGTTACCTACAGCTTGCCTGCTGATCCATCTATGACACTCAGATAACAATCAACAGTATCTGACCAAACTCTTAAACTATATTAGCATGAATTTTAAAGAACCTCAATATTTAAAATTAAGTTTTGTCTTTGTTTTCCAGTTTTCGTAAAACCACCTTCGAGTGTTTAAGTTTTAGTTTTGAATTTGGATTTTTTAAAAGATATTTGCTAAAAACAGCTCTAATATGAAATTAGGGCCTTTTTTTGTTTGTACCTTAGTATTAACCTCAATAACATTAATTTCCACTCATTTACAATCAATTTAACCATCTCATAGCTAACAACATTGTTAAACAATATTGGCCAAAGGCTGGATGGCTAAACAAAGAAACAGAACTGCGTCACAAACACACACAGCAGTTTGAAAAAAATATAGCCCATTTAGAGAATTAAACAGTGGCACAGCAGTAGCAGATAGGATGATAGTTAAATATGTATGCAGTAGAAGGATTGACGGCATCCCCGATGGTGTAATGGTTAGCATTGCTGCCTCACAGTGCTGACATCATGAATTTGATTCCCACCATGGCCCTAGCTGTGTGGAGTTTGTATATTCTCCCTGTGCTTGTGTGGGTTTCCCCTAGGTACTCCAGGTTTCTCCCACAATCCAAAAATATTCTGGTTATGTTAATTGGATCTCAACAAAAATTAACCCTAGAATGAATGTGTGTGTGTACATGTGGTAGGGAATATAGATTGTAAGCTCCACTGGGGCAGGGACTGTTCAAATATTCTCTGTAAAGCACTGAAAAATATGTGTGTGCTACAGTAAATCGAGATAGACAATCATGTGGTTGACCACTTATGGTTGAACATGTCTAGTTAAACACCTTAAGATAGTCGACAGTGTCTAGATTGACAGTAATCGAAGATAGACTCAAGCGGGAATGAGATCAACAGTCATAACCATTTAATAAACTGTACAACCTAATACAAAGAAGGTTTACTAAAGAAGAGGCAATAGGGACATACATTCAATTGAAGATAAGGTATGAAGTGAAAAACAGGTAAAGCATTGATTGATTAATCAATTAATTAATTAAAATGAATTAATTTAGAAAATGTATTTATTTGTAAAAGATAAAATAATTTAAATGAATATAATATTAATAGGCAATGGTTAAAAAGATGCAAACTCCAAATCAGCCTATCTTACACTAACAAATATTAGAAAGCTGACAAGTTGGCCATACTCCCTCGTCCTTTCTAATTTTAATACACCCCTGTAGTACATTTATAAGGTGGACCAGAGAGTCTTAGTATAAGGGACAGCATCATGTTTTTTTTAATGTTCAGTCTTGTCCACAATTTATGCATGATGGAATTGTATTTTTATCCTACCACACATCGCTTATGTTGTATATTAAAAAGGACCTACGCAAGTTAACAAACCAATCATTACATCAATACGGACTGTCACTTTTGTTTCTATACTAATTGGTTTGTTTTGGCCCCTACAAACCAAATTTGGTACTTGTGTATTATCTGGGCGCCCACTGCATCGCATACCACTAATTAAGGTATGCGATGAGATGCGATGGGACCCGAATTCCGGGTCCACAGACCCGCACTGTGTGATAAAATATTGCATCGCATGCCATTACAAATGGCATGGAATGCGATATTTAATTGTACAGGCACCCTGATGGGTGACTACTATGTTAAATGCACCCCCATTGTTAACGATATTTAGGAAATCCATGTTCAAAACTAACCAAAAACACTTTTCACATTCATGTTCAACAGCAGATTTATTGTGGGATTACTGCACAATAGTAGAGCATTGCACTTTGCAACTCAGCACACAGGACCAGGAATTGTAGATGTACTGTACTATATACAGTAATCCAGGAGAATCCTGGAGTATTTCCAGAGAATATTCCAGTATTTTCAGTGTATAGTAGTATAGTCATAACAACCTACCTATAAACTAAACTACAAGGTCAGCAATTAGACTATCATTATCAGGAAAATGTATTTATTAACCTGTAGCCCGACACTTTAAAGAATTCAGACACTGGCTTTCAACATTATCTTACAAGATCATAGACCATGTCCCCCTTAATAAGATGGGAGGTGACTGCAAGAAGAAACTGCTTCAAACAGAGTCCTATTGGATCCATTATCTTAATGCAATAACTCTCTTTGGTCAAAATGAGGCAAATCAGTTTTCGTGATTTCTTTAAAGTCTGATTTGGGCCAAATATAGTGTTATTTATTGTATCATTATCCTTATTTGTTAATTAGCTATTATATTTACATGACAATTATATTTGAATGCCAGATTTATAGCTTGTAATTTAAATGTTTTTCAGACTGTTCATCTGGATATATGCAAAACATAGTAATCCTTGTTTTCTTGTGTACTCTTAGATTCAGGGCCGGCAGAACCCGCTCAGCGAGGGATGCAAAACAGGGAGGCGCCGGCCAGTAGAGGTGCTCTCCCTCCCTACTCTGCACCCTGCTCCTGCTGGCTGCCGCTGCCTGTCGTAATTTATGACAGACAGTGGCACCAGCAACATGAGGCACTTACCCACCACTGATGTCTTGCATGCAGGAAAGGGTGAGGGTCGGGGGAGGCAGAGATGTGATGAGATCTGCAGAGGATGGCTCCGGAGTTACTGCTGACTGCAGTACTGCCAGGAGCCACTAGATGCCCCCTGCTGATCCCACTGTGGAGCTCCGCCCTTATCAGTGGCGAGAGACAGCCCGGGACCCGGCTGGAGAGAAACTGGCTGATGTGAGTTTGTTTTTGTCTGTCTGTCTATATCTCTGTCTGTTTATATCTGTACCTCGGTCAGTCTATATCTATATCTCCCTGTCTGTCTGAATATCTCTCTCTGTCTATATCTATCTCTGTCTGTATATATCTATATCTCACTCTGTCTGTCTATAGCTCTCTCTGTCTATATATTTCTATGTCTATATCTATTTACCTCTGTCTGTCTGTCTGTCTGTGTCTCTCTCTCTCTCTCCCTCTCTCTCGCTCTCTCGCGCTCACGCTCTCTCTCACTCTCTCTATCTATATATATATCTATCTGTCTGTCTGTCTATATCTGGGGGTAGATATACTTATAGGGGGGCTCAGCCTCTTCATAGTAAATTGCAATTTTTACTCCAAAATACTGACACAAACACTTATCAACCATTAAAAATCCTGGGAAAGGGATACTGTAACAAAAAAAATCGTTACTCTTTACCTAGAACGGCGCCCATCGCGACCATCGTATGCACTAAAAAACGGGTGCGATGCCCGCGATTTCCCATAGGGATCAATGTTAAAAGTCAAATTGGACGCGATTTTAGTGTTCAATGCCTCAATGCCCGCGATTTTTCCATAGGAAACAATGTTAAATGGGCCACAGAGCCCAAATAGTCACCCTAAAGTCTGAAATGGCCCCCACAATTGTTAACGCCACCCCACGATCAACGTGAACCCGAAGCGTGGCGAGCGCAGCGAGCCCGCGAGGGGCGGCGGTACGTGTCCTCCGACCTTTTCATACCCCCACTATCCACGTCGGCGTGGAGTTGAGAATAGAATAGTGTGGCGAGCGCAGCGAGCCACCGAGCCCGAAGCGTGGCGAGCGCAGCGAGCCCCGCGAGGGGAAGCGGATACCTTCACAGGTAAACGCGTCCCTTCGCGGGCTTCACAGGTATCCGCGTCCCCACGCGGGGCTCGCTGCGCTCGCCACGCTTCGGGCTCGCCACACTATTCTATTCTCAACTCCACGCCAACGTGGATAGTAGGGGTATGAAAAGGTCGGAGGACGCGTACCACCGCCCCTCGCGGGCTCGCTGCGCTCGCCACGCTTCGGGTTCACGTTGATCGTGGGGTGGCGTTAAAAATTGTGGGGGCCATTTAAGACTTCAGGGGGACTATTAGGGCTCTGTGGCCCATTTAACATTGTTTCCTATGTAAAAATCACGGGCATTGAGGCATTTAACACTAAAATCGCGTCCAATCTGACTTTTAACATTGATCCCTATGGGAAAATCGCGGGCATCGCGGGCATCGCGTCGCACCCGTTTTTTATGTGCATACGATTACCGCGATGCCCGCGATTTTTTACCCCTGACGCCCGCGATGCCAATCACGGGCGCCGTTCTAGGTAAAGAGAACCAAAAAATCAAATGGGAAGAGCTACTCTAACAAAATGTTTTTTTTTTTTTTTGTAGCACAAGTTATCCCTTTATGGGCAATGGACGAAAGGGCGCAAAATTTCAGTTTGCAGGAGGGCGCCAGACACCCTAGCACCGGCCCTGCTTAGATTTATATTATTTATTTATATATTTTTTATATTTGTTTTTTGTTTTTCACAGCTTTTTTTGTGTCATGTTTTATGATTTATAAACTATGCAATGTTAGCACAGTGTCCAATTTGATAGTCCACGCTATATTCTGTATTTCTGCACAGCATCATGCTTATCTTTGTTATTGTGGATGTATTGCCTAGGAAACTTGGATACTTTGCAGCCTGCACGGATCTGACTGCTCCTTGCAGGCTGACAACTAGTATTGATATTTAGCAGCCATATATATATGACAGCTAAATACGAATATGGATGCTGCAGAATATGAATGCTTACACCATCGGACAAATACGAATTTGTAAATATGGCAGATTATTACATCTGCCCTTATTGTCTCTTAAAGTGGCAGACTAATATTTTCTGGTTGGAAAACCAATCATTGGTGACGCTGCTCGGTCTGGTGCATGTCCCTTTTTAATGTATACCCTATCCTTTGTAGTTACAGTATTTAACTAAAGAAACATTACTTTAAAAAAAAAAAAAAAAAAAACTTTTTCTATCACTACAAAATTCCCAGAACTGTATACCCAACAAGAGGCCATCCAATTGGTGCTGGAGGATTTACAGAAGCACCTCCTGGATACTGCCAACACTGTTGTGTACCTGCACACTCTTTTCGATTGATTTAATTATTTTTTGTTTACTTTTGTTATAAATAAATGTGTTGAATTGTTTAAAATGTGCATGTGTTTTTTTGAAAATGTAGCACATAATGTGGTATGGTCATTGTAAATGTTTATGTGTATACATGTGTGTTAGTATTTATGTTTGTGCATGAAAGTGCTTGTTAATGAGAGCATGTTGGTGTATTATATGTGTGTGTTGATGGCTTTTTTTTGGTGGCCACATAAATGCATATTAGTGTAAATGCATGAATGTTTTTTAGTGTGATTGTGTAGAATTACTTACAAGATATTAGTAGCTTAGTGTGTGACAGTGGCGTAACTATAGCTCCGCAGCCCCCGCGGTGGCCGGGGGGGGGCGCAGAGAAATTGGGGGCGCCTGCGGTCTGCTTCTCGCCCGGCTCTCTGTCGGGACCTTCCTGACATCACGGTCCCGGCCGGCTCCTGCTGCAATGGAAACTGACAATTAGAAAATGGCTGCCCCCATACTGCAGACAGTTTTCTGTCTGCAGCATAGGGGCAGCCATTTTCTAAGAGTCCGTTTTCATTGTAGCAGCAGGAGCCGGCCGGGACCGTGATGTCAGGAAGGTCCCGACAGAGAGCCGGGCGAGAAGCAGACCGCGGGTACGAAGGGGGGGCAGGTTAGGTGTGTGTGGGGGGGGCGCCGAATAAACGTGCGGCGGGGGAGCGCTAAATAGTTAGTTATGCCCCTGGTGTGTGATGTGCCCAAATAAAGGCATAGTGGATACTGATTTATTGTAAAATTGTTACTGACATACACAGGTTAAAGGTGCCCATACACTTTGCGATATTGGGCCGATTTCATCCGATTTTGGTACTTTGGGCCAATAAATCAGGGGAAATCTGCAAAAAATCTCATGTGTGGGAAATACTATCCAATCTGCGGTCCTGTGCACATCGGAAGGGATCAGGATGTTGGATGGGCTGCACATAAGATATATTGGAATCTGACCGAGCATGGGCACATCGCGAGTGCTTTTGAGCCCATGATGTATCGGATCAAATATGTCTATGTGGGAATGTGGAAAGCCTCCTCTCACCCCCACCGTGCACAGGACCAGAACACGGAAGCACCGCAGCATCCTGTCCAGAAGAAGGAAGCACCACAGCGTCAGTGTCCTGCATACAGTACACAGTCACACAGGCACATCCTAAAGAGAGTATTCCTCCATTGCTGCCAGCAGGGGGCTCACAAATGCGGGGCTAATACCTTAGCTACCTTTACCCCACATACCTGGGAAGGGGGGGCAGTTAAACAAATGGAGGGGGTTGACTGGGTGGGTGGTCTGGTGACCCTAAAGTGAGCAGAGGTGTTGGGGGTCTCATGTGTACTCCAGCTACATTACTGGGGGGGCTACATCATGCAGACAGTCAACAGTTTAGAAGCAGCCCTGCCGGGGCAGTGTGTGTGTGTGTGTGTGTGGGGGGGGGTATGAGGAAACATTTGAGGTCAACTTTAAATAATTATATTGTTAAAAATATTAGTAAATAAATATAATATTTAATAACTATTTTTTTTTTTTTAATAATTAATTGTACTTCCTCATCTTTGTGGCCACTGCTTATACTACGGAACTTACATACTGCATGATGTGCACCCTGGGTCCACGCCACCATCTATTACCTTTAGTAAAGTTGTGGCAAGCGAAGCGGAGTAGAGTAGCTATCAAGCCCAAAGTGTGATGAGTGGACGATGATGTTTTGCAGCACAATTCTCCCCTCGCTGGCCCACAATCCTTATTTAGCAGTTAAGTAGCGGCTGACGTATGATGAAGTACCTAATTAATCATTAATAATAATAGTTAAATAAATAAAAACTATAAAAAAATAGAAATTGTCTCCAGGTCTACCGGAACAGGGGACGCAGGCTCATAGGGACAGTCTGGGCTTGCCAGCAACCTTCCTGCCTGGTTCTAGGCAGTGTGTGGTATGGGAAGTGTTGCTGCTACTTGTGGTGTTAGTACAGCATTTCTATAGTATGTTAATTAGCACACTGCCCTACTGAAAAGTTTATATATGTATCCTATATGTATTTACTTTGGGGACCGTGTCCATCCATCTGTTTCACAGCCTTATGGGTCCTACACATGGGGTGGTATTCAGGCATTTTCTGAGAGATTTCACACATCGATTTAAATGTGCAGCCCTGTTCCTCTGAATCTGGCGTTGATTAATAACCTGCTCGCAGGTTATTAATAGGTCGGGCCAGTGTTGTCAATGGAGAGCACTGCCTCTGACACCTCGATGTGCAGCGCTGTGTGCTGAAGAGACTGTAATGTTCTGAGCGATGCAGCTTTGGTATATTTGGTACAACAGCTGACAGATTATACAGACCCTGTGGCCTGGTAATTACTGGTCATAGAGCAGGATCAGGCCAGAGGCCCCTTATAGCATGGGGCAGGAGTCTGACTGAACAGGTCAACAGTGTCTAGGTATGTCAACACCAAAAAGTTAAACATGCACTAGGTCGACATTGACAAATGGTTGACACAAACAAAACGTTGACATGGGAAAAGGTCAACATATACCCCGCTGTGCAGACAAGTCCTCCAATCTAGGCCAGCCATTACACAGGAAACATTTTGTGTTTTTCTTTTTAAATTCAAATAAATATTTGGATATTAGTTTGACTATTGTTCGACATGCATTAGGTGACATGGTCAACTGGTCTAAAATGATTTTTTTTAAATACTTGCAGTTTTTAAAATGTATTTGATTGGCAATGGTACTGGAAATGCTGGTTCTGCTCTGTGGTGGATAATTATATGGTCTCCTGTTGTATCTTGAATTCCTGCATCTATATATGAACGGGAAGGGAAAATTAGGAAAATATACCTTTATATGAGGAGCTGAAGGTACACCAGCCATATTTCCCATTAAAAGATAACGTTATATGTTTTCTTCCACATTTTGATGTGTAAGTATGCGCCTTTAAGTAGACGTACTTAACCAATCAAGCTTCAGGCTGTTTTTAGCAGGTTCGCACATACTGTAGGGGGAAATTTACTAAGAATACGAATACGGAAAATCATATTCATATTCTTAATACGAATGGATATGACTGCATATGGCTGTTTTAGCCTTATGCAAATTTGTATTCCAGAGGAAAATGTACGAATCAGTCGTATTTGACTGATTCGTATTTTCCAATGTCGTAACTATTCCTATTTTTTTCCAATACGAATTTGTATTTTAAATACAAATTCATATTTTTAAATACAAAGTCATATTTTAACATACAAATTTGTATTGGCAGATCTGTGCAGGCTGCAGTGTAAAATAAAATAGAAAAATAAATAAATAATAAAAAAAATGGTGTGCCACCATACACCCCCCTCACAGCTATAACCAGCACCAGGTTCACAGAGCCGGTCCTGGTTGTAAAAAATCTGGTAAAAATGTTACTAGGGTTCCCCTGATTTTTTACAACTAGCACCAGGCCCCAGGGACAGTCCTGGTTCCCAAAATACGGGGGGACAAAACGAGTAGGGGTCCCCTGTATTTTAAGAACCAGCCCTAGGCCCAACAAACCAGAATGGTAATGCCACAGCCAGAGTCACATATTATATAAGGTCCCGTGGCCAAAGCATTCATCCCTACTGACCAGTCAGCCTGGGAAAGAGTCCTGGGGACCCCCCAATGAAGGGGTCACCCCCTCCAGAAGTTACCTGCCCAGGTTGAAGCCGGGTGCTGTCCCCGGTACCCCTGGGCTGTGGGTACCGGGCTGATCATTGGGTTGTGCTGTTGACCTATGAGTCCCAGCAAGCCTCCCCCACATACTGGAACTTGGAGAACCAAAAGTCCCAGCATGTAGGGCATTCCACAGCAGAACCAATAGCCAAATAATCACCCACACACACGCAAGAAATGTAGAACTTTATTACACTCCCACACTCACACCACATGCATACTGATAGTTACATTTCCATTGCGTGGATCAGATTCTGTCCGTAGTAGTCCACGTACTTGGCAAAATAAAAAAGCGATCACCCGGCACAATCGCATACTGAGAGAAGTGCTGAATGTTCATATTCTGCACTTCTAGCTTTGAATGGCGCTATTGGCTGCCTTGTGGCCAATCAGGAGCTGAGTTTCTACTATATACAATATTTGTATCAATATTAATATAATGATAAGGTGGACTCTCATTGCTGATTCCAAGGAATGGTAAATCTTCAATAACAATACAACTAATTGAGCATTTTATTGTATAAGGATGCCATCAGATCACCACTATCCTTTTGTATTTTAAAGTCAGGAACACTTGTGTCAACTAGACTTTTACTATTTACTTTCTCACTATGGGGTAGATTTATTATTAGGCAATCAGGGGAATATGCGCTATCCCCATGCTTTATGGCAGGGGATAGCACTTCCCCTGATCTATGACACCCGCTGAGCAGGTGTCTAGCGTATGGCGCTGTGGGGCAGGAGGCATAGCGCAGCTACGATATTTCATAGTGCTCGGCTGCCTCCTGCCTAATTTATGAACGGTCAGCATCGCTGAACGTTCCGCCGCCTGCAGCTATCGACTTCGTCTGCTGCAGGCAATGATGCCCTATGCCTACAGCAGGGACAGTGCTGTCTCTGCTGCTGGCTCTGAGCTGCGCTGGGGATCTCGCGTAAGTAGCGAGATCCCGCGCATGCGCAGTCCAGCCTGCCGGGGAGAAGCAGACAGCGCGTCAGTGTTTTGAGTCTTCATTTACACACTTCATAAAAAATGAAGTGCTGCAGTTCATCAATTATATATGTGTTAGACAGTTTGCTGCACTTATGCACCCTACATGGTGGTACCCATATACTATATATACCATAAGATTCTAGGTAAACAAAGTTTCCCTTTTGATAAAGCTCTTGCTTTTGAGAAGAGAGCATCCTTCCCTGTCAACAGACCCAGTCTCTCAGCAGACCCTGCCCTCAGAAGACTCCGCCTCTCAGTAGACCCCTCACCTATTAGGGCTGCTTCCAAAAATTTCCCAGGCTAGTTTTCTATCCCAAACCACCCCTGAGTTTATTAAAAATATTTTAAAAACTTTGAGCAAAATAATAATGTGATCATGCAGCCCAGGAAACTGTCGGTCAGTTCAAGGAAATTGTTATGTGACTTCTCCCTCTGAGAAGTCACATACATATATGGGCAGTGGCAAAAGCAGGATTTTCAGAAGGGGGTTTCCAGAGGGACGGAGCAAAGCACGGAGATGGACACTTAGGTGACCCAGTATATGCCGGGTCAGTTAAAGTATTATAGATAGACCAAATGTATATAAATAATAAGAAAATTAATATTAATAGCTTGAAAAAGGTCATTAAAGACCGAAACGTTGCACGGACCGCTGTGTCTGTCTCTTCCTTTACAAGACCCTGGAGTGCCTCCATCCCTCCTTTCCTATATATATATATATATATATATATATATATATATATATATATATATATATATATATATATATTACATACAGGGGCCAGGGGCATCAACAGCAGTGTAGGCCTAACTACATTGTTGGGCCTAACAATGTATTGGGGCCCCTACTGATCCTCCAGCGGTAGGGGTGGGGAAAGCTTTGATGTCCCACAGGTGGTAGGAGGTATTATATCAACTGCTCAGCATGTAGGGCCTGGATTAGTAATTTCCACTAGTTACCCCTTTACTGCACCACAGATGGTGGGAGAAGAGGGCATAGGGCTGAATGAATGGGCCCTGATACATAACTTCCAGGGTGGTAGAGGATGTTTAATATGCAGAGGAGGGGTGTATAGTGGAATGGGCTTATTATTCATAATTTTCTGGTGGGAGGACAGCTTGCTTGACTTCAGATATCTCCAGTTCCCGGTAATAGATTTCTTAGATTTTAATGGAATTAAAAACAAGAGAATCCCACCTACCAAATGTTATTGAGGACTAGGGGATGAGAGTTCAGGAGGCAGAGCAATCTGCCAACGAGCATATAAAACTACATACCAGGTGTGTGGAGCTAGAGCAGTAACCAGCTGCTGGAAGGCTAATATCTCTGGTTCTGGGAACTCTAGAGACAAGCTACTTATGTCCATCAAAGGGGGAGAGTCCCAGCTTTTGGAAAAACTCTAAGTCAGACAGAACCTGTAATATCTGACTCGGAAAAGCAATTAACAGGCTTGGATGGGGACCACTGCTTTGAAGTTAGATATCTCTGGTTCCCAAGGGCAGATTTTTAAAATTCTTGTACCTATGGAAAGAGGGGACCCTTAGCTTCCAGCCTAAGTACATTAGGCTCCTGGGGGGGTTTCTGGGTACTCATAACCCCCCCCCTGCGTGCGCTACTGATTGGGGCCTTTGGATTCAGCTTCTGCAGCTGCTGTACAGTCTCAGTCTGTTCACTGCTCAGATGATGACTGCAGGTGAAGACATTTGACTGAGGAAATGCAGTCTGGCCTGGTTCAGTCCCTCTGCAGCAGGGTCCAGGACACATGTCCTGGTTGTCACTGTCTCATTGGGGGTTATTTTGGTTCACTCTTTCTGACAAATTCCTTCTTAGATGGACATAACCATGTGCACTGCAGGTGGGGCAGATGTTACTAGTGCAGAGAGAATAACATTTGGGTTGAGTTTTACTAGCAAAGTGAGATCTATATTGCAGTGTAAAAATAAAGCAGTCAGTATTTACCCTGCACAGAAACAAAATAACTCACCCAAATCTAATTCTCTCTGCACATTTTACATCTGCCCCCCTGTAGTGCACATGGTTTTGTCCATCTAAGAAGAATTTTCTCAGAAAGAGTGAACTAGAATAAGTCCCACTATGCCCTTGTTAACAGTGCAAGAAACAAAGCGAAAGGAAGGGAGGATAACTGCAGCAAACAAAGAAAGTATTTATCTTATTTTGTTTCAATATAAATCTAATCATGTTTATTTATTTGTTCACAGGTTTATAAATCTTGCAGATTAAAGTGGAAAATATAAATTTTGGGTTATTTCTGAAAATAATAGTCGCCTATAAATGATTTTTCATTTAACAGAAGAAATCATAAAATGAAAGAGAACTGTACATGGCCAATGTCAGAACCATTGCATTTATATGCATTAGAGTAGCAGAATTATCTGCACACATTCATCATTATCTTCAGAGACATTACTGAAATGCAATTTACTAACCCCGGATTTGTCATATATAGCAAATAAAATTTGATTTAACTTTCTATTGTGCTAACATTTTATATCAATATGCTTTGGTCCTAAATTATTTGACAGCGGCACAAGAGAGAATGTGGCAAGTATTAAGACCTGCTTGCTGTCAGTTTGAAAGTGAGAATGCAACAGACAGTATCAAGGAACACATAAAAAATATATACAAATAAATAATTAATTCAGGGATGCTCATAGACATGATGATTCATTATATCTTCTTAATTTGTTTTTTGTTAAGTAGTTTGTGGAATATTGCATTCTTTGTTACATGTTACTATTGTTATAATAAGGGGGTATTCAATCCACTGCCACTATTTCTGGCGGGGGAAATTGACATGCCTATTCAATGCTGTCTTTCCCAACAGCATTGAACAGGCATCTCGGCAAAATGAGCCTGACTTTAAAAGCAGTCGAGTTTGTTTTGGCAAGAACGGCTTTGGATTGTTGAGCTCACGGCTGGATCTTGCCGAACCGCATCCCTTTCTCGCAAAAACACACACTCTTTGGCACTTGACAGGCAGGACAATGAATCCCGCCTGCCGAGATGCAGTCAAGCGGGCCGACAATGAAATGGGTCATGACTGTTAGGTCGGCCCGACAGACGTGACCCGGGATTGAATATCGCCCTAAGACTGTATTATATAATATATAGAGTTAAAATTGCTACAGTTTATCATTTTCAGAGAAATGTTGTAATTGCACAGTAGTGACATTGCCTTTAAAGTAAACAGAGATTTATGTGAACATTGTGTAAAAATTATAGGGTGGAATGTCCTGATAACATAAATTATTTCTTCCTTACAAGACCAGCTTTGCTGAAAAGGCCTGGATTGGAGAATGAGGGTCGACAAACACTCTCTGCTCTGCTTCATATCATATTACTGACCAAGCTATTTATGCTACAGTTGCAAGAAAAAGTATGCAAACCCTTTGGAATGACCTGGATTTTTGCACAAATTGGTTACAAAATTTGTTCTGATCTTCATCTAAGGCACAACAACAGAGAAACACAGTCTACCTAAAATAATGCATGGTTTTATTGAACAACACCATGTAAACATTCAGAGCGCAGAGTAGATAAAGTGGTTAAGATTTAAAAGGATGAGAGATTCAGAAAGTGAGAGATTAGGTATGAAATCTCCAGTTTTTTGTAAAGTGGCAATCATTTACACTGCAAAACCAGTGTGATATTGAAGTGTAAATGATTGCCGCTTTAAAAAAACTGGAGATTTCTCCCCAAATCTCACTTTCTGAATCTCTTATCCTATTAAATCTCACCCAGTATGTGAATCCCTAGGCTAGTGACTTCTCCAAGAGGTAATTGAAATCAGGAGTCAGCCAACCTGGAGTCCAATCAATGAGATGCGATTGGACGTGTTGGTTAAAGCTTCCCTATAAAAAAACACACACTAGTTGTGGGTTTGCAATTCTCAAGAAGCATTGCTTGATGTGAACTATGTGAACTATCTTGATGTGAACTATGTGAACTATCTTCTGAGAACAAAAGAGTTTTCAGAAGACCTACGACTAAGAATTGTTGACTTGCATAGAGCTGAAATGGAGTAAGTATCTTTAAAAGCCTTGTTGTTCATTAGTCCATGGTAAGACAAATTGTCTATAAATGGAGAAATTTCAGCACTGTTGGTACTCTCCCTAGGAGTGGCCATACTGTAAAGATGACTGCAAGAACACAGCGCAGAATGCTCAATGAGGTAAAATTATTCTAGTGTCAGCTAAAATCTTACAGATATCTCTGGCAGATGCATAACATCTCTGTTGATGAATCTACAATAAGTAAAACACTAAACAAGAATGGAGTTCATGGGAGAACACCATGGAGGAATCCACTGCTGTCCACCATAAACATCGCTGCATTTTGAAGGTGGCAAAAGAGCACCTGGATGTTCCACAGCACTACTGGCAAAATATTCTGTGAACAGATGAAACCAAAGTTGAGTTGTTTGAAAGAACACACAAACCTATGTGTGGAGAAAAAAAGGCACAGCACACCAACATCAAAATCTCATCCCAAAAAATGTATGGTTATAATCACAAATGAAGTAATAACATTACTTGTATAATGTACATCAATACCACAATTGGTGAGGCGAAAATGATTTGCGGGGTGATATCCAGATATTTAATCTATTACCATACATTTTTTGGGGGGAATTTGGCGTATTTTAATGTGTGTAATAAAAGTAAAATTTTACTCTCACTCATTACTTTCATTGTTTCACCTATTATTCTTTATAAGTGTGCCTCAAAACCCCCTGTGTTCTGCCTCTGTCCACTCCGGACACATACATCTATTCAGTTGTTTTGCTGAACTTCTTTGGGAGCTCCACCAACCCAGTTCCTAGCTAGACTTTAATAGCGTAAAATGGCCATATGTTGGTTTTTGCTATCATTATCTTTATCTGCTGAAATCATTGTACCTGTGCCAATCCTATCCCGTTTGAAAAAAATTCCAAGAATATTGCTGAACTGAAACAGTTTTGTAAAGGGGAATGGTCCAAAATTCCTCCTGATCATTGTGCAGGTCTGATATGCAACTATAGGAAACCAGAGATCAGATCAGATCAGAAGATCAGATCAGAATCTTTATTTGTCATAAAATGGCCACATGCAGTGTACATTAAACGAAAATAAAAGAGCATACAGCACATAAATACAGCAAAGGCATAAAAAAAAGACAGTGATAACAGACAACTAATCGTACATGCCTACATTATTTATTATTATTATAGGAAACCAGAGATGGTCGCTGATGAAAAAGAAACTGCCGGGGTAGCCCGGCAGTGGTAATCAGCTGGTTGCAGGAGCATGTTCCTGCGACCAGCGATCACTACAGGGGTAAAAACGGGAGTGCGCACCTGGCGATATATCGCCGGTGCACACTCCCATCATGGGCAATATGGTCGCTTAGCGACCATATTTCCCGCGATATTATACAAAATTGCCCCCGTGTGTACGCACCTTTCCTCACAGGGCATGCACCAATATTCTGTCTGTGACCAACCTGATTATTGATTTTACACACAGTCAAGGAAATTGAAAGTCACAAGAGGATATTTGCAATATTGGAGTAGTACATTAACCAAAAAGTATATATTTTCGCAAAACTCAAAAAGTTAATTTATCTGTCAGTTGCTCCAAAACCGCCCAATATTTATAAAAAGTGGCGATTATAATTTTTGTTTCATGTATTTGTATGTCACTGTATATGTGTTGTAAGTTAATTGTATTCTTTATCTAAGATATAATTAAAAGTTACATTTTAAAGAAATTCTGAATAAGTTGTGCCCCCAAAACCAGAGAGTACTGTTCTGTCTGTCCTTGTAATGCTTGTATATGTTTAAAAGTCTTTTGCTGATTGGACACCAACATCTACTGCCCAGTATAAGAGGTTTCTACAAAAGCTATTTACTAATAATATATTCACAAATGTAAAAATTCAGATGTACACATGGGCCATGTGTATTATTATTTTTTGTTTGTTTGTTTTATTAATTATTAAACGGTTAGTTGAGTACATACACATAATAATAACAGCTACATATTGTGCAGTGCTGGCTAGGATAAAAAAAAAAATCTGCATAACATACAGTACAGTACAGTTGATACATTTAATGATTTACTGTACTTAGCTGACATAATTCATCTTTAATAGCACATTGGCTTTCTTTATTATACATGTTGAAATGACTACCAGGAATATTGCAATCTAAATCAGCAACTGTAAATTAGCTAAGGAGTTAGTACTTTAAATCTCGTCAATAGATAAAACTAATCAGTCTACTTCTTAGACATTCATATGTTGAAGCTATTTATAACACTGAATTTCTATTTATGCGACTATTAAAGTGATGAAAGCAGGAATCATTTCTTTTTATTATGTGTTTTGGTGTGTTAACGCAATCTATACATAAACCTGGCTGTGTATCTTTAGTGTTATATGACACAAAATATAAAATATTACTGTAATCTAAGTGAGATTTGTGTTTCATGTGGTCTAGCTATATAAAAAAATAAAAATCAGTATTTCAAGTAGAAAGAAGGCCAACTGCTGGTTAATTCCCAAGAGCTTCCATTTTAAATGTCTGCTATAGTTAGTTTGATATTTATAAGCTGCAAGGAAATTGGGTATAATTAATACCTGGATCTTATTTTGGCCCATGCTTGTAATTCTTAAATGAGCTACTATTTTACTGTTACACATGATTAAGTACTGCTACTGGGAATTTGGTACTCTACGATTTCATGCCTAAACCTTTAAGGATCATGTAAATTAGAGAAGTCCTAATTAGGCATATGAATGGCATAATTAAACAGAATAAGTCTGATACATAAAGTTCTGTTGTAAAGTTTCTGCAAAATGTAATTTTTTTTTATTCATGAGAACATATCATTTCAACATTTAATATGGAAGGCAATTTTCAAATGATTTTAGAAACTGCACAACGATTACTGTAACTGTGACCTCCAAGTAAAGTGATACATTACATGGGGAGGCTGAGCCGTCAACCTGCTGTTGATGTCTGGTGGGTTATGAAGCCACAGATTTGTACCAGTCTGTATTTTCCCAGTATGTTTGATTAAACAAAACTTTGGTGGGGATTATTCTGCCATGAGGGGTGATTCAGACTGTATTCACTCCCAATGGCGATGTTTTTGGTTTGCACATGTAATACGATGTACGTGTCCAAACCCACAGAGCGAACGCCTTGAGAGATTTTCACAGTCGCTGAAGCATTCACTCCAGGATGGGCGGGCCGGAGGCAGGCATAGGGCGGAAGCAGGGGTGCCCATGCCTGCTTGGGCCTGGCAGCTGACATCAATTGACATCAGGGTGCGTCCCAAATTCGCCAGAAAGCATAAGTGAAAAGTTAGTCCAGGCTAACTTTTCTTTGCAAACAGTGGAGAAATCATTTGATGTTGAGCGACCATTGTATGATTTCCTCCAGTTTGGGCGCATGCAAGCAGATGTGTATGCGAATGCCTCCACTTGCATGCTAGGGAGAGGATTCAGGTGACGAGGCGAGAGCTGAAGTTCGGCAGAGCTAATACACTCAGCCTAGCGAACAGGTCTGAATCACCCCTATGGTGCCATACAGACCTACAGTACATCTCTCAGTATAAGAATGTTATTCCTAGGGAACCTAGGCCTGGAAAAAATGCATAAGATTACATATACCAACATGCCCTGGCAACAAGACCTGCTGACAAGTGTTGTGCACCTGTAAAGAAAATATTTAAATAAATAAAAGACCCAGATATTGTAGCAAAACTCTTGATTTGATTCTAGATTTAGATTAGAACCTGTTTCTGAGAATTATTTTTTCTTTCCCTTGACTAAGTTTAAATATATGTTTATTACTAACATTTTTTGGACATGAAGCAATGAACATATACAGTAAGATATCATAAAATGAGACTACTGTACATAATTAAACATCTAGATCTGGGTAAGGGCATTACCATTTCCAAAGTAATGTTGTATTAATTTACTTTCATTTTATGATATCTTACTTTATATGTTCAGTAATTTGTTTCATGCCAAAAAAAATTCAGTAATATATATCTTTTTAACATTTTTGTTCTGAGCTTCTATGGCCTACACACCCATGTGTGCCTTTGCGGCATCATGGCTATGAGTTGATATTATGAGGGATTTATTGAATGCTGTATTTAGTAAATTTTGGGAGCCTCTATTCCGTGATTGGTTCATCATGTCTACTTCCTGTAAGTGGGGGTATAAATGTCTGCCCAGGGGCCAGTCTAAACTAGGTCTCTGGTGGAGAAGGATCTAATGTCTATTTGGCCTGCTGTCTTGAAAAAGGTCTGAAGAAATGCAGACCGTAATGTTGACCAAGTTCAATATTTTAATGGATTAAATAAAGCTGTAAGTTTTTATCTGCGAAAAGGTGAGTGCCCTCCTTCAAAGATAGTATATATATATATATATATATATATATATATATGTCGGTAGTTGGATGGCGGCACTCCCAAATTTTAAATGACATGGCTGGACGCACAAGTTACCAACGTTTCAATTGTATTCTTTCACATTTTTTGTCAGGGTGTAATATAACAATGCAAAAACAGCTAATTTATACCTTACCAGTGAATTAGCTCAGCCCTCCGGTCCCGCTGTTCCCAGATGTGTGCGTCAGGGACATGAGCACGTTGACACTGACGGCACAACGTCAGCGGTAACGGCACCCCGTTCATACAAATGCAGCTGTACGGCCTCACAGGTTGCCATGATGATTCACGGAGCATTGGGTGTGCTACATAATATTTTTATAGCACTACAGAAAAAATGGAGAAGGAAAACTTGGAGGATAAAATAGGGAAAAATCAAGAACCATTTCCTCCTAGTGCTGAAGCTGCTACCACTAGTCATGACAGAGATGATGAAATGCCATCAATGCCGTCTGCCAAGGCTGATGCCCAATGTCTTAGAGGGCTAGTCAAATCCAGAAAACGAAAGTTCAGTAAAATTACCCCAAAAAATGTATTTGAAATAGTCTGAAGAGAAACTTAGACTTGCCAATATGCCATTTATGACAAGGAGTGGCAATGAACAACATAAGGCCCTGGCCTAAATTTATGAGTAGTGGTTCAGCTTCACATGACAATCTAATCTCTCCTCCTCCCGCTAGAAATATCAAAAGAGTTAAGCTGGCAAAAGCACATCAAAGAACTGTGCATTCTAAGATGGTACCGCAAATCCCCAAGGAGAGTCCAAGTTGTAGGTGGTTGCAATGCCTGACCTTCCCAACAGGAAGATATGGCTCCTTCTAGCATTTGCAAACCCTCTGAAAGTACTGGAAGAAGCACCTAGAATCCAGTTTCTAATATTCAAATTGAATATTTCACTGTTGAAGTACACCAGGATGAGTATAAGGGTGGGGCTGGCACTTTTAATTATGGGCAGAAGACTAAAAGATACACATCATGTGTTATGATTCGGGTGTTAACCCAAATCTATGACTGCTATTTAGGGCGGCCACTGCAAACCCTACTCTGCCTCGGTTGACTCTTTTCAATAGATGATTGGCACCTGAAGAACTAAACCTTCACCAAAACTAGCCATGTTTGGAAGGACAAATTAAGTCCTTCCCAACTCCGGTGCCACCAGGTCTTTACAGGGACAAACTGCCAGCGATCTTTAGGAAAGTGACAAAAGGTGAAACTAACTAAAGGAACCTAACAAAACCAGGATATACTACCAACAGCAACCCACCATAAACAAGGAAGAAAGCGAATAAATGGAATGAGTGATCTAGTTGCAAACAACTGGCAACCTAGTCACATACATAAGAATAAAACACCACATAAAAAACATTATAACACACAACACAAAAACACAAAACCACACAAGAGAATACAAAATAATTCTGTTTAGGGGTAACTACCCAAACAGAGCAAGAATAAAGAAAGACACAATTCTGCAATTAAATCTGGAAAACCAAGGGGAGTTTAAACAAGCATGGAGGGCTGTATCCAAAAGAGCGCACGGTCCACCAATACTAGATGTCAAAGGTAAGAAACTAAAAGGAAACCAAGTCTCCAGAAAAAAATTACTTACAATTTACCAGAACCGAGCTTTATTGTAATGCACAAAACAATCTGACCCTCTCCTTCAGGGAGAAAATGCTGTTCCTGGACTTCCCTGGTACCAGGGCACATTAAAGCACATTCAAAGCGGTGGAACGCAAAAACCCGGAACTTCCGGGTATTTGGAATGCACCGCCATTTTGGAAACGTAAGGTGCACAATCAAACAGCGGCAGGTGCCGCTTATGGACAGCAATCAACAGGCACATAAATAGTGGCCTGTAGACATCCTGGGATACGCCATTGAGAAAGGTTTATCCGAAACGCGTTTGGCACTTACCAGGACTTGTGCACCCTAAGCCTGACTGACTGGAAGTTCCCCCTGTTTCCGGAGTCTGACCTTTCCAGAGGGTCAGTGAAATTAACATCTTTTCCTCCAGGGACGGATTGGTGACACCCAGTTCCAGTGTTTGCCTTTGGGATACCATATACGCTTTTTATCTTGTCTTCTATATGTGAGTGTAATTGTGAAATTGCTGATTTGCCAGTGGGATATCTCTGAATGCTATTATATATACAGCTGGCTTGTGAGTGCTTTTAAAATCTATAAAATACTCCAATTGCCAAAACCATCTGCACTAAATTGTGGTGTATCTCCCCTTGGCAATATGCTTGCTGGATGGGCTGCATAAAGCCAAGGCTTTCTTTACAGTACCTACAGTATACGTCGTTTTGAGAGCTGAAAATCTCCTAAAAGGGACAGTATTTTTTATTGTATTCTTCACATGGTGTGTTTGGGGAGCGCTTTACTGACTTTGTACTTGTATGTATGTATTTTTGAAGTGGTTGGATGTCACTTTATGTACTGAGTCTTAAGCTGCACTCCAATCACCTGTGCGTACTCAATACTATTCTCTTGAATTCTACCATAGTCATCCAGCTACCTATGTTCAAACTTTTGGCCTACAAACAATATTGTGAGGCGTTAGGTGTTCATAATAGACTGGAAATGAGTGTAAGTGAATGTTATTGAGATTAATATTAGTGTAGGAACATAAAAACACCCAAATGCTGTGATTTTAGCCGTTTTCATGTTTTATATTTCTTTTTAAAAAATACAGTTCCAGATCCAAAACCAATCGAGTTGGTTTTGGCAAAAGGGTGGCAAAAGGGTGGTTTAGTCAAAACCAATCGAAGGGTGAGATTTAATGGATGCGATTTTTAGTAAGGTTCCAAAATTGCACCTTATCACTTTATGTTGCTTAATAATTATATCTGTCATAAGCATGCAAACAGAAGCTACACCTATACTGATGTTTGTCAGGCTGATAATGCTAATAATTACACCATATGGAAAGTTTTCTATAGAATTGCCAGTAGAGTGAACAATTTTTAGAAAGTTACATTAGATCCAGGTGACAGTCCAAAACCAGATGAGGTACAGTATAGAGAGACATGAAGACAATTGGATTCAGTGTTGAGCAACACTTGTACTCTTGAAAATATAAATGGGAACGTGTCAAATAAAGACACATACACAGCACTGTGGGCAAAATATCTGAGGATCTTATTTTATGTGAATGCAGCAGTACAGTATGAGTGGCTATGTTGACAAAATGATGTTTAAATATCATCAAATTATGTTTATATCTCTTTAATGTAAATCTTAAGTTTGACTATTTGTGGCATTTTAAGTTAACAAATGGCAGTCAGAGCACAGCTACTGTACTTTTAAGAACACATTCCATGAGAATCAAATATGAGCGTACTGCATTACACAGAGTGAGAAGCTCAGAAAGCATAGAGTAACAGCTACTTGTCAATTAAATAAAAAGAAATGCAATAGTAAACATTAGTTGGCCTTGTGTATCACAGATAGCAACAGAAAACATTTTTGGTACAGAATAGCCAATGCCATCGTGGCTTCGATACTGCCGCATGGGCTCATCTGGTGTGCCTAGTTTCTCCTTTGAATCAGCTCTGTGGGCTGTGATTATCTTTGTACAAAGCAATCTTGATGGCTGCGGGTGCGATTAAGATGCCTGTGCATGCTGGCATGCATCGTGTCAAATGAGTCACAACTGTGCCTAGTCACAGCCATGATGGGCATAGTTAGATCTGTATATCAATTATAGCACTACAAGGCATTAAAGCTGTAAATAAAATGTGGTTCATCAAGTTAACTGTATGTGATCTTGTCCCAATGAAAAGAACTGGAATTAATGTTACAGCTACAAAACTTGAAAGAACGAAAGCCAAAGATTTAAGACATGTTTTATGTACCAGACAATTGGAACAAATCTTATAGTCATCATTGTCCTAGAGCAAAGAGACAACAGAGCTAATTACACTAACGGAAAGTGCAGTATGCGGAAAAGGAAAAGGACTACAGCCAAAGCCATCAATTCATTCTTGTTGCACAGCACTGTTATGTGATAATGTAACTGAGCTACAATCACTAGATTTCTGTCACAGAAGATTTGGTCAACTTGTACTGTATATGAGAGTATTCAAAGGTTAATGAACAGGATGATCCCATACATATCAGTAACTAATATAGTGAATCCCATATGTGAAAGCTGTATATCTGAAAAACAAATCCAAAAACACTTTCAAATTCAGTAAGAACTCCTAATGATAATGGCATAGCTACCATCTATGTAGGGAAGATGGTAGAAGCACTACAGTAGGGCATAATATGAATAATGTGACATAATGCAAACTAGTTACAGGAAAAAGAAGTATGATTGAAGAATGCGCAAATACAACCACAGTGCTGCTACACCACAGATACACAGAGTAGAATTACACCTCGTAACTACTCCAAAAGGTAGACATATAGTGGAAAAAGAAGTGAATCTGGAAAGTAGCGCTCAGTGATTACTAGGTTCAAGATAAGGTAATTAGCCTTATAATACAAATAAATGATACAAAACCAAATACTCCGTAATCACACTAGAATGGTTTTCAGATGGTAAACCAAAAGCTCCGTTTTCACAATGGAGTGGTTGTTATGGTGAATTTTCAACACGATCTCCCCTAATATACATACAGGGGAGACATAATAGAACAAGGCATAGTGCAGACCGTTAAGGTAAAAAGGTTTTTAATCTAAAAGTTGCACTTACAAAGTGTAGAAGATAAAATGGCACAAAACAATGGTTTCCAGGCAATACAGCAGGCAGGATGGTAGCGGGTCCTTCTCTGTTCTGGGTCCCTTGGTCCGGTACCAAGGGGGGCTCAGTCCAGGGTCCTCTTTAACTGCTGCACTGAAGTCCGGTCACCAATGTCCAAAATGTCTCTAGCACACGCTTAACGCGTTTCGGAACGCAAGTTCCTTCCTCAGAAGCGTATAGTCCTTGTTCAACAGAGAGGCATATATATACCCCTCTTCCCTAAAAGCATAATACACAACATGTGCCGCTAATCGGCATACAGCATCCGTCTTCCGTGTGAATCCAACATGGCGGTGCGTTCCACTGAGCGGAACTACGTCACCCCATGCGTACCATTCACCGGAAGTTATCACCGCCGGTAATAGAAGCGCTCCCTGCGTGTCAACGGAGCAGCGTTTTGCGTTCCACTTGATATATGATCGCCGGGATGGGTGGTTTGTCACCAGGAAGTCGGATACTGTTTACAGACAATACAATAAAATGCACTCTGTAAGAAAAGAGAAAGAAGTGAAAGTATTAATACACAATAAAATGCAATAATATGCCTGCACCACATATATGGAAAATAGAGCAATTTATATATAAAAAAGCACCCTCTTTAAAAGATCATTTGGTGCACAGTTTTATTCAGGAAAAACCACGCCAAGCGATAAGGACCATTGGGTTCCATCGCTGTGGCTCTTGTTTGGCATGTAGGACTGTAAAAAGTAAAGAAAGAAAAATCGAACATCTTTTAGTGAATGGTATAAAAATTTCCATCAAACAGTTTCTAACATGCCATTCTAGAAACGTTGTGTACGTACTCCAATGCAGTTGTAACCTGGCATATATAGGAAAAACTAGCAGACAATTGAAGGCAAGAACTGCTGAACATATATATAATATCAGGAAAAAACTTCAAACACATACTGTATCTGAACACTTCAGGGCTGTACACGACGCAAAAGAATGTCAAATTACTAACTTCTGTGCCATTGAACAAATTATGCCAAAAAACCGCACTAATGATATGTCCAATCGCCTATCAAAAACGGAGATGCGTTGGATACATAAATTGGGGACATTAGTGCCGAAAGGACTCAATGGCGAATTTGAATTGAAACCCTTTTTAGGTTGATTTCTTTTTCACCTTGGTGCTCTATTTTCCATATATGTGGTGCAGGCATATTATTGCATTTTATTGTGTATTAATACTTTCACATCTTTCTCTTTTCTTACAGAGTGCATTTTATTGTATTGTCTGTAAACAGTATCCGACTTCCTGGTGACAAACCACCCATCCCGGCGATCATATATCAAGTGGAACGCAAAACGCTGCTCCGTTGACACGCAGGGAGCGCTTCTATTACCGGCGGTGATAACTTCCGGTGAATGGTACGCATGGGGTGACCTAGTTCCGCTCAGTGGAACGCACCGCCATGTTGGATTCACACGGAAGACGGATGCTGTATGCCGATTAGCGGCACATGTTGTGTATTATGCTTTTAGGGAAGAGGGGTATATATATGCCTCTCTGTTGAACAAGGACTATACGCTTCTGAGGAAGGAACTTGCGTTCCGAAACGCGTTAAGCGTGTGCTAGAGACATTTTGGACATTGGTGACCGGACTTCAGCGCAGCAGTTAAAGAGGACCCTGGACTGAGCCCCCCTTGGTACCGGACTAAGGGACCCAGAACAGAGAAGGACCCGCTACCATCCTGCCTGCTGTATTGCCTGGAAACCATTGTTTTGTGCCATTTTATCTTCTACACTTTGTAAGTGCAACTTTTAGATTAAAAACCTTTTTACCTTAACGGTCTGCACTATGCCTTGTTCTATTATGTCTCCCCTGTATGTATATTAGGGGAGATCATGTTGAAAATTCACCATAACAACCACTCCATTGTGAAAACTGAGCTTTTGGTTTACCATCTGAAAACCATTCCAGTGTGATTACGGAGTATTTGGTTTTGTATCATTTATTTGTATTATAAGGCTAATTACCTTATCTTGAACCTAGTAATCACTGAGCGCTACTTTCCAGATTCACTTCTTTTTCCACTATAATGCAAAGTAGGTCAATACTGTGGTTCATAATATAAATTAGAAAACTAAAATGGGGCATTTAATTAAAAACTTCTACAGAGAAGTGTCTCTCTACAGCATGGGTCCTCAAACTGCGGCCCTCCAGATGTTGTGAAACTACAAATCCCAGCATGCCTTGCCACAGTTTTAACACTCCCTTATAGCAAAACTGTGGCAAGGCATGCTGGGATTTGTAGTTTCACAACATCTGGAGGGCCGCCGTTTGAGGACCCATGCTCTACAGGAATTAGGATATTCTATATGGTAATCAAAGGAATCAAACTATCCTGGCACTACTAGAGTCAGTAAACATTAGTGCTTAGAGTGGAAATGGGGGCGAGTATCAGTTCTCTTTAACTGGGCCTCTTGGGGGATGGCCACAACTCCCTACACTGACTATGCTGCCTGCCATTATCTGAGCCGGCCACAGCTGTCAGAGCCATTGTCTGTAAATACAGATGTATGTGGTCCAATGAAAGTTGAATCAATAGGTGGGTGCAGATACAGATGTGTCATTTTCCATTGTCGCCATGGATGTGATTGAATCCCTGTGATCACTATTGATCCATCATGTTAGTGACATTGGTACTTCTGTGAATCCATAAATGTTAGTACAACTGTACAGTATCTTCACACTTCTAAACAATGAACCACCTCATTATTAAAGTGTTGGGCTGTCCTTTGTCTCAAGGAATTTGTTTTGGTGGATTTCAGTTTTTGTCATTCCAACCTTTTTTTTTAAATATTTTTATTTTGCAACTGATGGGATTAGGACAATTGGCAACAATCTCTGATCCAGAAGGAGGTACAGTGGGGTGAGGTTTTAGGCTGCTTTGGTAGTCTCGAGGCATCCGGACTGGCCCCAAAATTAAGTAATAATTTCCCTAAGGGCAGCATTAGCCCTAAATCTGCCCCTGGGTATCCATATTTGTGGACATTCACTCTGCCATGCCACCACTACTTGAACACAAATATTTTACTAACATGTTGTTATAAAGGTTCTGATTTTGTCCTAGAATAGATTTGCTTCAAAAATAATAATAATAATAATAAAAATAATAATATTAATAATAATAATAATCATTCCAAACATTTGCAAAGTATACTCCAATATTTCTTTTACAATACTTGTTTTTAATTAAGCTGAAATATAAATATGTAAAAACTGCAAATACTAATATCTCTGCTGTAAGCAAGTTATGCATGGTAAGGTTTGGAGCTACATGTACAGAACCTCTTGCATATTGAAACATATTGCAGTCTGTTATAGGTATTTTGTTTCTGCTAAATTCACTAGTGGTGCCAGTTAAATTGGATTTTTTTATGTTTTGGCTCATTACATTTTCCTTTGCAGGTGGTGGGAAGTGTTTGTTGTTTCACAAGTGAAATGAAAGTTCTTGATTTAGTTTTTTTATTGATTTGCTCTTCATTTTTTCCAAGCCTTCCATATTGTTGAAAAAATAGAAAGCAATTGATTTTTTAAATTCCTTTTCCATCCGACACACTAGTAAAAAAAATGGCCAGTATTTTCAGTATGGTAGAAAAATTCTAAATGATAACAAATTGCAGAAAAATAAGTACATATTTATTTGCCTTAAAAACATTTACATTACATTCTGTTCTATATAAAGATTATTGACTTTTCAGAATATTTTTTTAACCCAGAGTCGGACAGTAATGACAGATTTTCATTTGAGCACTCAATATGATTACTGTATGTGTCAGTGGTGCTTAAACTAATGTGTCTGGAAACTATTACATTGGACAAATAACATCAATGGTGTACTATAAATTGGCTTAATCTTACTACTTAATACTTTGCAAAAAAGCATAAAGTGGAACATAGTCAAATATTTTATATATATATATATATATATATATATATATATTATAATGGTACAAACAGAATATGGTGTATACTGTATGTTAAAATAAAGAAATATATCACATCCCGGGTGTTTGCAGAACAGGGCATAGTTGTTCAGATGCCCTGGGCCAAAGTGACCTGGGTTTAGGACTGGACTAAGGGCCAGATGTTTCAAGCTTCAAAAGTGATAAAATGGAGAGTGATAAACAGCCAGCCAATCAGCTCCTACCTGCCATGTCACAGGCTGGGTTTGAAAAATAACAGGTGAGAGCTGATTGGCTGGTTGTTTATCACTCTCCATTTTATCACTTTTTCCTTTCTCACAGCACCTTGCACCTTCTTTAAAGCGTCCTGAGGAAAAGACTAACCAGTCTTGAAACGTTGAATTACGTTACAAGGGAGATACCTGTCTGCATTTCGGATCTTCTCATTATTTTCTCTGTGCTTATGGGTAGAAGTCATGTGGGATTGATTTATATAAATTCTCGAGGTAAACAGAACGGAATATCTGCAGAGCATTACATCTCATGTGTGGGATTGATTTATATAAATTGTCGGGTAAACAGAACTGAATATCTGAATTGTATAGTCACAAAAGTACCTTCCAAGTTATCTGGCAGATCTACTCTGGCCTGTGTGTGGGGAGGGATAGGGCAGCAGAGTATTACACCTCAGGTGCTGGATGTGTTTAAGTTCTTTCGTAAATTGATCATTCTGCACACTGCTTTAGATATTAGGAATGTGTTATTGACAAATTTTATTTTGCAAGTTAAATAGTAAATCGCTGTGAAGGGAGGAACATCTTATAACCATTAATGATACATGGTATCTTGAAATGCATGGGTGTTTATGTAAGACTCTTTTATTACCATTCATTGTAGGGGGGTTGGGGATTGGGTGGAAAGAGTCCAATTAATGAGTACACATGCATTTAAAGATCACTATATAGGCTGTGAGCCGTATAGGTTGTGTGCATGGTGTAGCTGTATGCATAATAGTTTTGAAGTGCATCATTTTTAAAGTGCGGCATAATTGAAACATAACTACAGCATTATACTGGCGTTACACTGAAGTGAAACAGAAAGACAGAAAACAACTCAGAAAACCAAAGGACTGCTTTGAGTGAGCTCACTCTATCCTCACAGCCATACTACCCCTGGCTGCTTAATCTGGCTATTCAACCATAATATCACCATTTTTACATCTGCAAACAACTTTTACTATCGCTGTTAATGCTTGTATGTGCACTGTCAGTTTTGAAAATGCACAGCTGTACCTCTAATGACTTCACCTCTCCTGCACTTCCATTAATAGTAGGTGTCCCCCAACATTTTATTCTTGGTCCTCTTCTTCTCTATCTCTACATGTCCTTTCTGGGTGACCTCATTTGCTTACTCGACTTCCACTATCACATCTATGCTGATAATATTGAAATCTACCGCTACTCTCCTGATCCCTCTCCCTCTATCCACACTCATATCTACAACTGTCTCTGTGATATCTACTCTTGGATGACCCAGCTCTTTTTTAGACTTAAATATCAAAGACTAAGCTGACCTCTTCCCACCCTCCTGCATAAAACCCAACCATCTCATCCTAACCTTCTGTTTATGCCCACTTCTACCCCGTCTGTGTCACCCCTGTCTGTCTAACCCTCCCCTTTAGAATGTAAGCTCTCACGAGCAGGGCCCTCTCTCCTCATGTGCCTTTCTTAGAATATATAAACCTCTGCCACCCTGATGATTGCTTCAGTGTCCTGTCCCCTGATGCAACTGTCCATATTTACCATGTATTTGTCCTAAACTGTCTTGTGATGTAATTTGTTATGTGTATTTGCTCATAACTATTCTCTGTAAAGCGCTGCAGAATTATGTGCAAATACAACATAAGAACCTGTTAATAAATAAATAAAGGCAAACAGTGAACTTGGATGGAAGAATAATGTTTGCCTGAAGCAGCCATTAATCTCCCATATGACTGTGCAAAGTATTGTAGCTCAAAGTATAAGGACTGTGTCAATAAATTTGTAAAACAGATTCCAACATCTCCTAAAGATTTCCCTGTAAGGTGAATCTGCTTTCATTATCTGAATTGGGTTCTGAATTGTGGTCTCAGACAGTATTTTAATGTTTTTTTATGGTTAAAGGCTGTCTTCCATAATTAACAGCAATCAGTAGACGTGACATGTTTACAATAACATAACATGACTTTTTATTGTAGCAGACTCCTAGACATTCTGACCAAAGATGCTGAATAATATATGCTACAAACATTGTGGATTTTGCAACACATAGAAACTCCATTTCCAAGTTCTGCGGAAAGCAAGTATAGATTTACTTATTTCTGTGTATCACATTGCCTGAAACCTGTATATTTGTTTTGCAAATATTTTCTATCTCTCTGTTACAAACTAACTGCACTAGAAATCGCCCTATTAAGAGCTTTTACTGGTAGGCTTAAAGATATGCGTTGGAGTCTGTACACCAGTACCTAAAAAATGAGAATGAGATTAGGAGCCATGGGAAAACACATAGGGCTTGATGCACTAAGCTTCAAAAGTGATAAAGTGGAGAGTGATCAATAACCAATCAATCAGCTCCTGCCTGACATTTTTCAAACACAGTCTGTGACATGGAAGTTAGGATCTGATTGGTTGGTTGTTTATCACTCTCCATTTTGTCAGTTTTGAAGCTTAGTGCATATGGCCCATAGTCTGACCTGGCTTCTAAACTATTCTTATGCCGATTGTCAAGTCAATCGATTCAAAGGTTTGGTCATGATTGAGCCTCAAACATAAAACATTTAGTTTTTCTATATTGGAAGCTATTTTTGTTCATATAGCTATCTCGTGTTATTTTAGGAGTGTAAATTCTCACTTCTTGTAAGTAAATAAAATCTATAATCTGACCACTATAGGTCACTGGAAAGTACGAACAAGCACAATGGATTACAGCAATAGTAAATTATATTAAATAAAGATAATCTGTAAAGATCTGTGGATATAGATTTTCTAGATATTAAAAAATAACTGTTATTGTTACATCTCATACACTATAAATAGCATAAGCAAGTTAAAAAGTGATCATTCCACAGTTCAATAAGTGCAATAAAAGTCCTGATGATAACATGTAGAAATTAAGAGAACATACATACAGTATAGATTTTTTTCAGTGTATCTAAAAACCTTTTTTTAGTGTTTCTTTTTTATACAGACAAGCTCCAGGTCATGATGTAAAGAAGGACATTTTTGAGTGGGTCTCTGATGTCAGCTATGACCACTTCCAGCCTGATTATTGAGCAGCTGAGTCAAAGTCCTAGAGTGGCGCAAATGGAAAAAACGTTTGATCATTTTCTGTGAATGAATTTGCAAATACATAGCTAATTTCGAAGCATTCACAATTTTGCAAGGGGCTTTTTTGCTTTCTGTCTTTTCTGCTCACAGTCTACTGAGTTTTCTCTAATTGGCAATCCATCCTGAATTGGGCCCAATGTTAGATGATATTTTATATCTTTTGTAAATAAGTGACACAGTAGGGGACACAGTTGGGGGGTATCTTTAGAAAGTCATACAATATATGTATTTCTGATTACAAAATAAAAATAGTTTACTAATTACATGCATTCACATGGGCAGTGCAGTAAAGTGGGAGGCATGTCAGGCTGAACTAATCAGAGAGCATTTTTCAAGTAAGTATCCTTAACACCAAGACCATTTTTACATTTCAATCGTGTTTTCACCTTATATTCCTCAGTTTATTATGACGCAATATAATGTGGGCATTAGTTTAGCATTCATATTTGCAAATAAATAGGAGTGTTTAAAGCTGTGGAGAATGGGGTCCTCCTGTGCCCTCAGTTTGAGCAACACAACACTTTTTGTCTCCATCTTGGTGGTGTTCTTTTTCCTCTGGATGGACCTACTAACAATTTTTTTTTGTCATATAAAAATATAGTATGCTGAAATGTTACTTTCATTTTCTATTTGATTCCACTTCCTCATTTGCAATTTCCATTTGCCTTGTGCAGATTCTGTGTATTTCTGTGAGAGGTGCTGTGAAATGTAAAAATAAAAAAAAAACACATTCACGTCGACAAATTACTTAATATACAGGGGTTTATTCATGTAGCAATGAAAAGAAGTAAGCTATGGCAACCAATCAGCA
The DNA here is from genome assembly GCF_055691185.1 of Crinia signifera. NCBI lineage: Eukaryota > Metazoa > Chordata > Amphibia > Anura > Myobatrachidae > Crinia > Crinia signifera. The sequence goes on along the minus strand of NC_139221.1, from coordinate 145,831,204 downwards.
GCTATGTAAAATTGACAAATGTTACTTCATAGCTGATTGGTTGCCATGGACAACTCCTCCAGTGACTGACTTCTCCAATCTTTTCACTGCTTCATGAATAGACCCCATAATATGTTTATTTCAAATGTATTATTCAAAATAAGATTTAATGCACAAAGATGTTGTGGCATAGCAGGGAGCAAGCAATCACATCAGAGGTATTCGTAGGCTCCATGGCAAAAGTTTGTAAGGGCCCCCTATTTAGCAACCAATAAATGTGATAAATGTATGTAAAATATATTAGTTAGACAGCAAAGATGGGCCCCCTTTGCTCTGGGCCCCATAGCAGCTGCACCCCCTTGCAGCTATGGTAGTAAAACCCTTGAATCACATGCTCCCACTATTCCACTGAAGTTAAAGGGGCCCAGCATGCACATGCAGCTACATCCCATTTACTTCACTGCTATAATTCTTTCAGTGGGACCTCGCTGTGATGCGAAAAATTCATCAGGGCAGTAATCTTCTATACGCAGCAACAATGTAGCAGGACAAACAATATCTGTTTATAAAGATACTATTGCAAAAGTTTTTTTTTTTTTACAAATTAAATTTTTTTTTTATAAAAAACTCAACAAGCAAGTGCTGTTGTATACTTCTCAGCATGTCCAATAGCATTAAAAGACCTGCATAAATACTAATGCAACTGCAAAAACAAACACATTTAATCAATGGCAGATGCTGCTTATGTCTGGCAGGGGGGGCTTTTGCTACCCCTGTGCCTGGAGAGAAGACAGCCACCAGCACAAGGGTCCAGCACCTACTTAATGTATCCGGCAGGTTCCATGACTAGTTCATGCACAGTTTCTGTGCACATGCTCAAATCCCTGGCTTCTATGGACTGCACCAACTGTAGTCCATAGTATCTGGATTTAGCAGAGTAATAAGACAGGGAGTGACTTATTTTTTACTTATCTTAGACTGGAATGGCCGTCCCAGAAAGAGGGGACCTCTTAGTTGTATTGTTCCTCTGACCTGGACATCCTCAATATCCATGCACTAATAATAAACACAGAAAAATAAGGACAAACACAAACTTCCATTACCACCACACACAAAAACCCCACTCTGAACCCCTATCACTAAATGCTTGTGGGTTTACTTAGTTTGGTGCATATTTAAATGCATGAGTCAGAGATTGAGTGCCACCATTGAAATCACAAATCATCAATGAAATCACAATCAGAAGTAACTACATTGTTAGCCTCAAACAAAAGATGAGAAATCAAGAATCCATACAAATCCATACACCATTTAATTGTGGAAAAGATGAATCCTAGTCAATTTATATGTTTTATACTCAGCCAAAACATGATTCCTAGTAAATTTACCCCATAAAAAGGTGTATCTGTTAAATGATTAGCAGAATGGTAGATAAATTATTATTATGATTATGTAAATATCTTGGGCAGACTTTGGTGGTTATAGTGATGAATAAATGACTTTGCAATACTCAAGATTCACGGTAACAGAGAATCATCCATTTAACTGACTGCTTCTGCCACCCACTAAAATAATAAGCGCATTTCCATAATCTGGGACCTGTTTCTGATATACATGTGCTGTACCTCTAACCAACACAAAATCTTACTCATATGAATAAAATCACTTATTCAATAAATGTATGATGGCATGCTTCTTAATGTTCTGCTATTTTATATAAAAAGGAAAGCCACGCACTTGGCAATGTATTAAAGCTTTGTATTATACAGTAATGTGTAAGGCTACAATGCCGGACTTGTGGATAATACAGTTTTCCAAAATTGCTTTAAGGAGATCCAGTCTCGTTAGACAACAAGAAAAACGACTGCCCTAAACGGCTGTATAGGATGTCATTTAGCACTTGTAGTTGAGGTTTTATTTAGAGCTTACTTTCAAATTGATAAAAAGAATAAACAAGAGAAAATCCTAAGGATGCACAAATGGTGTAAGTAGTATAAGGAGTTTTATACTTCTTACCTATATATCTTAATGGAAATAAAATGTGCAGCTCAAGGGAAAGAAGATAAATTGGGAACATGATTAAAACTTAAAATATATTAGGGATTACAGTGTGATTTATGAGGAAAGAATATTGCAAAATAGGTTAATTTTGTAAGCTTGCATGTTTCTAATAATGATTGATTTAGTGTAGAAGCTGGAGTCGAGTGTATCTGAAAGTTAGCAGTACTGAAATGTACTGTATAAACATTCTGAAACATTATGCTGTGGGTGAGTGCTGGATGTTAATTTGCCTACGTGTGTTTTATGAACAAGAGCTTATTTTACTGCAGTGTGATAAAAGTGATTGAAGGATTTGAGAATAAAGTATTTACAAATATTACACATACAGTATCTTGTCCTAGACCCAGCTACTGTTTGGTAGTTAAAGCATGGTAATTTGTAGTTGACATTTTGAGCATTTGTAAAAGGGAGTTTTTTTATATGTGCTTTGAATATCTATCTATCGATCTATCTGTCTGTCTGTCTGTCTATCTAAATGCAGAAGAAGCAGCAATCAATAATAAAAAGACATAAACTTAATACTGTAGTAATGTTTCAATGTTTTAACATTGTCATCAGGCAACCTACTTCAAGTTTAAAAAGCATCTAGTGTCCAATCCCAGCATGTGGGGCACAGCAGGATCTCTAATTAGAGTTTACCTACATGTCCTGGATCCTGCTGTGCCCAGTGATTGGACACTAGACGCTTTTTAAACTAGAGGGAGTGTTTGTCCACACTATGCTGAAAAATGGAGCCTTGAGAAAGACCCTAGCAGAGGGTTGGAACGCGTGGGTATAGAACAGTTGATTAGAGGTACAGCGCTATTACCACAGAAAAGAGATACTCACACAAGGTGGGTGAAGCAGCGCTTAAATCAATGAAGGATACCAGTAAATGAAAAGGTATAACAATTTTACTGATTCTGTTAAAATCACAATAATAAAAATACAGTAATAAAACAATGACAATAAATAAATTACAATAATGGTATAAGATGGTGGGGGGGGGGAATAAACGTAAATTGGAATGAATATCAAAAATGGTAAATAATAAGAATAGGCCCCGCCTCAATGGACAGTCAGAGTAAGCTGTGTTGACACTAATATGGAGGAAACAGGTAAGTGCACTTTACCAATAATAAACGGTGGATCCTTTGAATATGAAGTATGCTGGGAGTCCTCACGATGTATGCGGCTGGAATGCTTGCCGCTGGAGGTGGTAAATATCGCTTGATGTAAACAGACCATATGTTGGTGCGAGACTGGTGAATGTTGACTCAGTATACCAGAACCTGTCTGCAGCGATCCCAGATGAATAATTTCAGCGATAGAAGACAGATGTGGCTTCCGTGCCTAGTAGCAGCCCACACTGGTGTAGATGGTGATGACCAGTGGTAGTTTGCACGGTGTCCGCCAATAGGAACAAATTGTCCAAGTGAAAATTATGAAAGGAGATGATGTCCAAATGAAACAAAGGTGTCACAGCTGTGTCCAGAGGTGGGGGGCAGTCAACTAACGCGTTTCACTGCGTCCTGCAGCTTTATCAAAGCGCTATTACCAGAGGACAGTAAGGACTTGGAGTGGCTTTTCCACCAGTTTGATTCATAACCAAGCTCTTATGAACTGGAGATTGCTTCAGTTCCTATCTCTCTGATAATTCCTGCTGCTATTTTCCTACCCAAACACGGACGTGTGGACTATTTGCCTAATACATGCCATGTTTTATTTGTATTGTATTTTAAGTGTGATGTGATAAAATTTTACTTTACAAATACAAGGTGTAATAGTCCCAAGGCGCATAGCCAGAATCCTGCAGCCTCACAGTGGAAAATGAGGGTCACCAACGAAGCCTGTTGTGGGTAGTCTATCACATGAAAGAAACAGAGATCTAGAGGCACTGGGTTCTTGTTTGTCCAATTGTGTTTCAGATGTAATAATCTCACATGAGGATTTCATACAAAGAATAAAAGGAAAAAAGGATGTGTTAGAATAAAGATAGCTATTTCAAGGGAAAAGGAAGGTATTTCCCAAATAGGATATCGTACCCTCACTCACAGAAAGTGAAATGTGTACAGGCTCATCAAGGTGTCTTTATAAAATTTGGACCACCTCAGTGTCTTTAAGCAATAGAGTGGGTGATAGTCAATGCGTACCGTACTCACATGTGTACAGTCAAGGATACTCCTATAAAGGTATCTTTGTTACTCAGATCCTGGTGATGTCCATAGGATCGAGGGTTGACTCCCCAATGTAGTGGTGAATAACAAAAAGAGGAAAAAATACATTTCTTAATATATAAAAACATGGGTAAAAGATGGTCACAATACCTGAGAGAGCGGTGTATGGTCATCCACTGCTAGGCCATGCAGTCACTAGATGCAACAAACAGGTACTGTAGCACAGTCCCTCTCCACCGACGCGTTTCGACAGACTAGCTGTCTTTTTCAAGGCTAGAGAGTGACTGTGGTAAGTAGAGGCATTTGGGGTTTATTCTGTTTGGTACGGTGGGACCGTATACGGGTGGATCAGAGATTTTTTTCATCTGTGCATGCGTATCTTTCGCAATGCGCATGTGCGGCCACCGCACATCGCTCACGGATGGGTCTCTCCGTGCGAAAAAACTTGTCTGCAAGAACACGGTCGTTGTGGGCGGCAGGTGGGCGTTTTTATGGGAGCGGCCGGAATAATGAGGTAAACTGGGAGTAAACATGGGCGTACATGGGGGTGTGCACACAAAATGCACGGTGCCACAACTGCCTCGATCGGCGAACGCACTGTGCATTTTGGACCAAAACCAGGCGGACGCTAAAGATAGCTCCAGACCACCCCTAGCGATACCGTATGAGAGCGGACGCCTGGGTCTGCTAATTGATGCTGATTACTACTTAAACACATACACCTGATAAGCAATGCTGCAGGCTATTAAATGAAAACCATTATTTCACTACCTGCAAGCCACACACAGCACTCAAACACATTGGAAGCTTATCTTTCAACACTTCTCAACATGTAAAGGTTGGTTTAATTTTAGGTAATATTCCTTCTAAGACCTGCTTATATATGTCAAGGTAGTTATTTTATAACCATCTACACCCAATCAGAAAGTGTTTTTGTATCCTTTAAAAAGCAGGACACTCAATTCACAGACGTCGACATGTGTCAACGTTTTCACTGTAACACAAACATACCAGTTTTTTATTATGAAAAAGACACATAAACCACGTCTAAGAGCAACAATGATGTTTTTTGACTCAATTTCTACTTGCAATGTGGCGTACGCTCAGATATACGGAAGGTGTCAGTGGGAAAACGGACGAGATCCGTCCGTGCACTTTGGCGTGACCAGTTCATCATCCCTCTGACATCCCTCTACAAAATCATCTGGATACAAAGGGGGAAATTTACTAAAGGAAATTTGTAAAAAAATAGGTGTATTTGTATCCAGAAATACACTTATTTTTGACATTTACTATCCTGAAAATACGGCAATTCGTATTCGTATTGATGTGCTATCAACACGAATACGAATTGCCATATTTTCGGGATAGTAAATGTAAAAAAAGTGTATTTCTGGATACAAATACACCTATTTTTTACAAATTTCCTTTAGTAAATTTCCCCCAAAATCTTGTGGGTTACCTGCATTAGCCCTAATTTTAATCCAAGAAAAGAGGAAGACTGTCAAATGGTAGTCCTGAGCCTTTGCAAACATAAGGAAACCTAGAACTACAAAACTCACAGAGACCTGGACGTATACACACCAGAACAATTGGATGGTAATTTATATTACACCTGTCAGCTTCAAACTCTGTCCCCTGAGACGGGTGCATGCATATATAGTCATAATTTATATGACACACCTCAAAAATGATTTGTTAGCATTTGTAAATATTTGTATTTATATGTAATAATATATGTTTTATATATTAAAATAATTTCTTCTTTTTAGAGAACCATGTAATTATTGAGATAGCCAGTGCTAGCACACACATTGGTACTTGTGTATTATAGCGGCGCAATGTTTTTATCAAATAGCATCGCATGCCATGCACCTGATGGCATGCGATGCGATTTTTGCCCCCTATGCGATGAAACATTGTATAAGCACCCTAAAGGGTGCTTTTAAGCACCCAAATGGGTGCTTACAATGTTAAATGCACCCCCACGACACCCCCCCACTATAAACGTGAACCCGAAGCGTGGCGAGCGAAGCGAGCCCGCGAGGGGCGGTGGTATGCGTCCTCCGACCTTTTCATACCCCCACTATCCACGTCGGCGTGGAGTTGAGAATAGAAAGTGTGGCGAGCGCAAAGCATGGTGAGCACAGCCGGATACCTGTGAAGCCCACGAGGGGACGCCGATACCTGTGAAGGTATCCGCATCCGCTCGCCACGCTTCGGGCTCGGTGGCTCGCTGCGCTTGCCGCACTTTCTATTCTCAACTCCACGCCAACGTGGATAGTGGGGGTATGAAAAGGTCGGATGACACGTACTGCCGCCCCTCGCGGGCTCGCTACGCTCGCCACGCTTGCCACGCTTCGGGTTCACGTTTATAGTGGGGGGGTGGCGTGGGGGTGCATTTCACATTGTAAGCACCCATTAGGCTGCTTATACAATTTTTAATCACATTGCATCGCATTGTATGGCATTGTATGCCATACACAATGTCATACAATTTTAGAATTGTATTACATTGTACAATATTGCGCGATATCGCATTGCATCGCATGCCTTATGGTATGCGATGTGATGGGCACCGCTATAATACACAAGTACCCACACATTTCTATTTCTGTACACATTTCCCTTTGTGTGAGTGAGGATACGATATCATATTTGGGAAATCCCTTCCTTTTCCTTTGAAATAGCTACCTTTATTCTAACACATCCTTTTATTCTTTATATTAAAATCCTCATGTGAGATTATTACATCTGAAACAAAATTGGACGAACAAGAAACCATCACATTTATATCACTGGATTTTCACTATCTACACTTTTTTATCTTTTGTTGCCATAATTGGAAAATGGCATTGTGAAAAAGAACAAATCAGCACTCGTTAAGTCAAATTTATCTGTTTTTATTTTGTGGTGTTTTAGGGTGAAGGGTTAAGGAACCCTTTTAGTGATTTTTCAACTATATATCAGATCACAGTTTTCATTATACAATTTGATCATTGACAATTTTGAAATGTGGAAGATGCACGAAGAGAGAAATGAAAGCATCAGGTAAAGTTAATAAGAGAATTACTGTACCTACTGGCAGTGCGGCCTCCCCAGCATAATTGGAGGGTCATCTATTATGTCTACATTTGCAGATGTTAGGAGCTGTAGTCCTTGATTGCTCCTGACCCCTTTACATGTCTGCCACTGTTATGTGAATATTTTCTAAATGAAGGAAACCTTTTGGATAGTTTTTATTTAAGATCTTTGAACATATATTCCTGAGTTGGGGTTACTCTGAACCCTATACAGTATGATCACTGATACAATAAAATATTCGGAAATGAACCCAAGGCAGTTGCAATAAAAATATTTATCATTTTATTTTTAATTCTTTATATAATCTTTTATATGGATATACTAGATGTGGGAGGTCAGAAAGGGAGATCAATTAATGTAGATAAAAACATTTATGCTGTCATATTACTAAGCATGCATTCTCTGCAAGCAGACATGCTTTCCACACATCACTGCGTTGGGACATTTAGAACTCCCAGCATATTTTAATTTTGTAAAGCAGATATGTATTTTATCTTATACAGAATATAATATATACTTAATTTAGTCTATGTAAAATACAGTACTGTATGCTCCAACATTTATTTCTTAAATAAGATTAAAAGTTCAACATTTTCTACAATTTTCTAAATTTTCAAAGTTCCCATTATCCCTCATGGAAAAAGAACATCCCCAATGGACAATTATTACGCATAAAAAGGAACTGCTCCAATCCGATTACATTTTTGACACAAGCTACCACACTGATAGATTCCTTTTAACAACGTAGTTGTACTAAACATATTCTCAAGAAAGTGCTAGCTGAGACCTCCAAACTAGATGTTTAACAAAACAGAGATACATTTGGAGAAATATCTTTTAGTTCTAATTATAATGATTATTACCCCAAAATAAAATAAAAAACATTGTGACAAAAACTAAAATATTCTTAAGGGTGACCACCTCTTATATGACTCCATTCTGGATAAACCCAGATTTATTTTTAAGAAGAACCAATCCTTAAAAAACATGCTATCTCCCACCTCTAGAGACTCATTTGCCAATACGTGAAAAGGAAAACGTCAGAACTCTATCTGGATGGGAAAGACAAAGTATTTAGTATCAAGTATTTTATTAATTGCAACTCTCGATTTGTAAATTATATTCTGACCTGCAAATGTAACGTTCATTACATAGGGCCTTATTCTAATTCACTCTTTCTGACAAAATCCTTCTTAAATGGACAAAACCATGTACACTGCAGGTGGGGCAGATGTTACTTGTGAAGAGAGAATTGATTTGTTGGGGTTTTACTTCAAAGTGAGATCTATATTGCAGTGTAAAAAATAAGTAGTCAGTATTTACCCTGCACAGAAACTAAATAACTCATCCAAATCGAATTCTCTCTGCACATTTTACATCTGCCCCCCCCCCCCCCCCCTGCAGTGCACATGGTTTTCTGAAAAAAGTTCAGAAAGAGTGAACATGAATAAGGCCCATAGGGAGGACCACTAGCCCCTTGAAACAAATGTTTTAGGAACACCGAAGAAATATTGTGAATGGTGTCCATGCCCACAATGTCTCTAGACATTTTGCTTGAACAACACAATAATAATCCGAAATCTCTCAATCTAATAGGGGTAGGATCTACCTCTGAAACAAAACTGGGTGGTAACCACTTTAAGAGACTCTGTAGACAGGAGGTAGATTGAATGAACAAAATGGATTCCATCTTTGCAAAAGGGCTAAACTAAGCAGTTAAATAGTGTGATCTAACCACAAATGATATACGGGTGCCTGTTTTATTCTATCCCCTTATATATATATTCCACTGTACCTTTATATATTGATTTATTCTTTATTTATTTTCATTTCCAACACTCTTCTATCACCTTTTAATCCAACACTATCTTACATTAATGTATTTTATTATTTTATTGTTTTTCTTTCTTGTTACTTTTCTCATTTATTATTATCAATTATTATCATTATTATTATAATAATTATTATTACTATATATTTTTTGTTTATTTTCATTATTCATCTAGGTTATTTGTACTTTATGGTTAATTGTCAGGTTATATCTACATAGGGATATTATAATTCTGTTGATTATGTATATCTGGAAACCATAATGTAATTTCTTTATAAGGAATCAATTAGGTAAAACTATCATTTATTTATGTTTATATATATCTTTTTTATATTTCTTTGTCTGCCTATTATTATTTAACAAAAAATATTATCATATTTTTTATTTCTTATTGGTACTCTAAATTTACGCCGCCCTAATTATTCCATTATAAATTCCAGAGTATAGACTTACTCTATTCATACTGTTGTCTATTGACCACTTGTAATTTAGTCTGAATATATTATATCTCCCAGTGTGAGGCTTGGTATGCACATTGGATAATGTGGCCACACACCAGTAACTTAACCAGAAGCCTGCCACCTGCCTTTATTGTAATACCAGTGGATCACAATTGTGCCAAATTCTCACATAATCACAATGCACATGGGGCCAGATGCACTAAGCTCAAAAGTGATAAAATGGAGATTGATAAACAACCAACCAATATGCTCCTGTCTGACATTTTTCAAACACAGTCTGTGACATGGCAGGTAGGAGCTGATTGGCTGGCTGTTTATCACTCTTCAATGTATCTCTTTTGAAGCTTAGTGCATCTGCCCACTATGAGGATCATTACTGCATTGCTATCTGAACAGGATTAAATCCTATAGCGCAATGGTAACTATCTGTGGGAACACTCATACCATCTGAGTTCGTACCCAATCCACCATCTTATTGCTCAAAATACCATCCATCTTTGGCAGCAAAATAGGAATGTTGTTGCAGGTCCACTTTGCTCACAGCATCTTATCATTGTCAATTCCTTTGCTTTTATTGCTACATCTTATACAATGTATATATGGTTTTATAATATTAAAATGTATTAAAAGTTATTATTTTTCTACTTTTTAATTTTTTTTCTGCTGTTCAGGTTTTCCACACGTCGCTGCAGTGGGATGTTTCGAACTCCCAGTATATTTTAATATTGTAAAACAGTAAAGTATTTTATCTTATACAGAATACAGAATATATTATATGCTTCCTTTAGTCTATGTAAAATAGAGTACAGTATGCTCCATGATTCTTTTCCTGAATAAGATTAAAATGGCTGTTACTAAAATGTATTAGCCTATATCCATGATTCTGCAGGGATTTCAACCATTTCTATTATTCAGAGACGGATTAAGGTTCCAGGAGGCTCAGGGTACTTAAGACAAGGGGGCCATAAGGATTAAATAAAAAGAAAAGCAATCTGTGCTATAAGTGCAGCCACGCATGGGCTCTTTAAAGTTAAACGGCTGCTGTCTTTGTGGGCGCATGTTTGATTAACCTTTTTTCTTAGAAAGCATACATACTGTACATGAAATTCACACACACACACCCCATATGTACACCCAACATACATAGATACACAGCATACATACTGTACATACATACATACCTAAATACATACATACTACATACATACATACATACATTACATACACACAGACACAAACAAACATATGTGTTGGAGAACTTATCCCAGAGTGTAAACATAGGGTATCAGGGAATGGGACAGTATACCTATGCACTAGTACCCACCAAGAAAATGATTTTAAGAGTCAGAGTGAATATTTATGTGTTGTCCACAATTTATGATGCAATGTGCCTTGACACAAAATAACACAGTGTGGAGGTGCTCCCCTGAGAGTAAGATAAGATCAAGAAAGAAAAAAGAGAAAGTACTCTCTTTGTTTGGGGGAACGCTTAATTAAAACTTAACGTTTAATTATTTCAAATAATTTTATAGTAAGTTCGGACATAACATTAGACATACATGACATACAAAACATGTACACACAATTCCTTATGTTTGTAAACTACCGTCTACGATTGGCAGTGTTTTATGCAGATTTTGAGACAATTTATTTAGTCAGTATAAGCAGGACTGCCTATCTAGCGGTAGTAATATAATTGGTAATAATAAAGAATTGTTTAGAGGACACCTCTATTAGGTGAGTGGATTGCAAATTTCCTTTACTATATTATCAATATTGAAAAAAGACATTAAAAAGACATTGAAAAAAGACAGAGTACCCCTGGTGTAAGGGAAAACAATGGGAGAAAAACTTTTTTCAGCAAACGCACAGTATCATTATCTCTGTAATTATATTACCGTCTGGTGGTCTCAAGAAATATACTGCTCTATATCACATATTATACATAGGAGAGGGAGAAATAATCCACAGTAGAGACAAATAGTAAGAACTGGAAAGTAGATATTGATTAGATAAAGATGTGTTAGTATATCCCTGCAAGGTGGTTTTTGCACGGGAACTGCTGCTGATTGTCGTTAATGGATTGGTTTAACCAATCCCCACAATTGAGCGGGTTTTATCCGTGCGTCAGTTGCAGATATGGATAAGAAAAAAGTGGGTTACTTCTATCCACGTTAGGGAAGGGACCCCCCTGGTTGGCCAATGCCCTTGCAGGGAGTTGTCCCTTCGATCGTGAATGAGTGCGCCCAGAAAGTGATGATAGAGTAGTGGTTAAATTGGTAACACATATGGACTACCCCATATGCTGCTTTCTACCATATGCTCTTGGCATTGGTGGGTGATGAGCGATGTGTCTCGTCTTTTGTGACCTAGGAATTAGAGGTGATTCATATATAACAATCCTATGCAATAGTTTTTAGTGAGCAGCAGGAGCAATCTTTATATAAAATTATTTTTATATTGAATACATTTCACAATCTATTCACCCCAAAACTATTTATACACCTTTCACATAATAAATTAACATAGAAATTTAAGAAAGCACATAGGGTTGAGCTTATTCGAACACCTATAATGAGTAACATAATAAAAGTAACTAAAACACGAATGGCTACAATTCAAAAATCCCCACCACCCCCCTCCCTTCCCCCTCAATTACATCACTGTTAAGTTATTACTATAACTTGCACCAAGATAAATCCCCCAAAAAAGGCATTACTCATCCGGTTTGTTACCACATAGATAACTAACTAACCACAAATATTATGCCGCCCCATGATAATAACATCAATAAGGGACAAATAACATATATTTACATCCACGCTGCGAGGTTTCCATGACAACCAACACGCAAATGCAGGAATGGTTGCACAAACCGCATCATTTGTGTGGACAACCTGACACACGTGACCGTATAATTACATGATAATTACCTATGGTTACTAGCGAGGGCGTGACCATCCGGATGACTAGAACACACTAGGTGTAGTGACACAATATGCTTATACATCTCAAAAGGAAGTCCAAGAGAGATCTGTGCAGGTACATAGATAGAGGGTGTATAGACACACCAGTACAGAGACTGCCTGTGACGGCGATCAGCTGTTATGGGAACAGCGTCGCCGGGTCTCCATAGCAACGGGCGCGCAGGCGCAGGTGGGAGCATACCATCCATACGTAACGGAGCCTCTGCCCTGGACGTCCACACGGAGGTCACATGATCACGCACATGACCACACATGTGACGAGACACGTGACTAGATCTCAGCTAATCACCATGCCTCAAAAACGGGTTGCCAGGGAACAAGACATATATGCAACTCCCTTTGAAATGCCCAATGCTCTCATTGGACAACTAAGCACATACCTTCGCTTAGGGATTGGCTAACCCACGTATATGACTGGTCACAGGCCAGACAATTATTGGGACACTTGAGGAAGCGGGATCACCGCGAAACGGCCGTTTGTCCATCGACATATCTATAAGTCAGAGAGGAGATACCAGTCCCACCTGACTTTTGAGACCCCTGAGGGAATTTCAGCTTCAACACTTTTTAAACCTGAAAAAGGATCCTGTGACAGCACCGAGTGATCCATTTGGGTGGTGGCAATATCCCCTTTAAGGGGAACTAACATATTGCTGCTCATAAAACCACACTATCTAGCACTTGCTACTATAGTAACAGGAAGTTTCTATGCAGAAATAGTTAACGTGGGAGACCACAATAAATAAGTCCTGTTTTGTGATATAGAGATTGCTCCTGCTGCTCACTAAAAACTATTGCATAGGATGGTTATATATAAATCACCTCTAATTCCTGGGACACAAAAGACGAGACACATCACTCATCACCCACCAATGCCAAGAGCACATGGGAGAAAGCAGCATGTGGGGTAGTCCATATGTGTTACCAATTTAACCACTACTCTATCATCACTTTCTGGGCACACTCATTCACGATCGAAGGGACAACTCCCTGCAAGGGCATTGGCCAACCAGGGGGGTCCCTTCCCTAACGTGGATAGAAGTAACCCACTTTTTTTCTTATCCATATCTGCAACTGACACACGGATAAAACCCGCTCAATTGTGGGGATTGGTTAAACCAATCCATTAACGACAATCAGCAGTAGTTCCCGTGCAAAAACCACCTTGCAGGGATATACTAACACATCTTTATCTAATCAATATCTACTTTCCAGTTCTTACTATTTGTCTCCACTGTGGATTATTTCTCCCTCTCCTATGTATAATATGTGATATAGAGCAGTATATTTCTTGAGACCACCAGACGGTAATATAATTACAGAGATAATGATACTGTGCGTTTGCTGAAAAAAGTTTTTATCCCATTGTTTTCCCTTACACCAGGGGTACTCTGTCTTTTTTCAATGTCTTTTTAATGTCTTTTTTCAATATTGATAATATAGTAAAGGAAATTCGCAATCCACTCACCTAATAGAGGTGTCCTCTAAACAATTCTTTATTATTACCAATTATATTACTACCGCTAGATAGGCAGTCCTGCTTATACTGACTAAATAAATTGTCTCAAAATCTGCATAAAACACTGCCAATCGTAGACGGTAGTTTACAAACATAAGGAATTGTGTGTACATGTTTTGTATGTCATGTATGTTTAATGTTATGTCCGAATTTACTATAAAATTATTTTAAATGATTAAATATTTAAACGTTAAGTTTTAATTAAGCGTGCCCCCAAACAAAGGGCCGTATTTTGGTTCACTCTTTCTGACAAAATCCTTCTTAGATGGACAAAACCATGTGCACTGCAGGGGGGCAGATTTAAAATGTGCAGAGTGAGTTAGATTTGGGTGGGGTTTTACTTCAAAGTGAGATCTATATTGAAGTTTAAAAATAAAGCAGCCAGTATTTTCCCTGCACAGAAACAAAATTACTCACACAAATCTAATTCTCTCTGCACATGTTACATCTGCCCTCCTGCAGTGCACATGGTTTTGTCCATCTAAGAAGTATTTTGTCAGAAAGAGTGAACCAAAATAAGGCCCAAAGAGAGTACTTTCTCTTTTTTCTTTCTTGAACTTATCCCAGAGCAAGCCTCGTGGACGAGATCCTGCTGTTAGTAAAGTAAAACAAAGCTACCCCCACAAAAGGATTCAGTATGAAATCCCAGCGGTCGGGATCCCGGCGTTCAAAATCCAGACGCCGGAATTCCGAAAGCCGAAATCCCGACAAGGGGGGGTCGTGGATCGCCCCCCCTTGCGGGCCCTGTGCCTCGCTACGCTCTGCACGCTAATGTATTCTCCCTCCAGGGGTGTCATGGACACCCAAGGAGGGAGAAAGTGTCGGGATTTCGGCGGTCGGGATTCCGGCGTCAGGATTCTGAACGCCGGGATCCCGACCGCCGGGATTTTAACTGCATCCAACACAAACTACCTATATAACACATGGGAATGTACTAAGACTGTCTGCCCCAAAAATGCCCATTACTACTAAAAGTGCCTAAACATTGAATTTATCATTATTTTATTATGTTTGTTTGGTATTGCTAGCATAAACATAACACTGTTATTATACACCCAAGAACAACATAAGCTTTTTTGGTACTTATGTAATACCTGGGCTCCCGTTTTTCTTATGAGACCGCGTCCCCTCGCCACGCTTCGGGCGCGGTGGCTCGCTGCGCTCGCCACACTATATAAAATCAACTCCATGCGTAGTTGGATAGTAGGGGTATGAAAAATGGGGTACATTTAACATAGGAGCCCAGATAATACATAAGTACAGCTCTCTATTTATCTATACATACTAGAGATGTGCGGCGGCCACTTTTTCGGGTTTTTGGTTTTGGATATGGATCTCCCTTCGTGTTTTGGATCTGGATTGGTTTTGGCAAAACCACCCTTGTGGGTTTTGGTTTTGGTTTTGGATCTGGATTTTTATGAAAAAATGCTAAAAATGGCTAAAATAACAGAATTTGGGCCTGTTTTTGCCCCTAAAGTATTATTAACCTCAATAACATTAGTTTCCACTCATTTCTAGTCAATTTTGATCACTTAACAGCTTACAAAATTGTTTTCATTTACTGTAGTTGGGCCAAAAGGGTATACCGAGGTAGCTGGATGACTAAGCTAAGCGACAGCAGTCGGCATCACATACATGTGGACCTTACACTTCCAACCTGGCAGAGCGGCACTGCAGGGGCAGACAGGGTGGCAGTTTAATAAACTATCCCAAAAAAAAGAGAAATGTTCCAAACAGCAAATACAAAGAGGTATCGGCCTTGTCATGACTGGTGGTAGCAGCTTCAGCACTCCCACTATGTCCTCCTCCATCATCCTCCAAAAATGTGTTTTTATTTTATTTATTACTTTTATTTATTTTTCTTACTTTACACTGGACACAGCCTGTCCCACTGGACACAGCCCCTTGGACACTGGACACTGCCCCTGGACACAGCCCCTGGACACTGCCCCTGGACACTGGACACAGCCTGTCACCCTGGACACAGCCCCTGGACAATGGACACAGCCTCTGGACACAGCTCCTGTACACTAGACACAGCCGTCACACTGGACACAGCCCCTGGACAATGGACACAGCCGTCACACTGGACACAGCCTCTGGACACCGCCCCTGGACACAGCTCCTGTACACTGGACAATGGATATATGTCACGCTGGACACTGGATATATGCCGTCACACAATGGTTAGATGTCACACTGGCCACTGGATATATGTCGTCACACTGGAGACTGGATATATGTCGTCACACTGGACACAGGATATGTCGTCAGTCATCACACAGGACAGGACACAGGATATATGTCGTGAGTGACTCGTGACACTGGACAATGGATAAGATATAGGCCGTCACACTGGACACAGCCCCTTAATGCTGCCCCTGTACACAGTGTACTACTCAGCAGCACTGGAGCCCCTGCGTGTGAGCACTGCAGCACTGAGTTAGTTAGTTAAATCACAAAAAAAACACAGGGTTCAGGGCTAAATAAAATAAATCACAACACAGGGCTTAGGGCTAAATAAATCACAACAGGGCACGGGCCACAGGACAGCCCCTGGACAGTGGACACTGCAGCCCCTGCGTGTGAGCACTACAGCACCTAGTTAGTTAAATCACACTACAGGGCTCAGGCCACAAGTCTACAACACAGGGCAGTGAGGGCAGGTCACAGAGCAAAGCACAGCACAGAGCACATGGCACGGAGCACAGCACAGGGCAGTGAGGGCAGGTCACGGAGCACAGCACAGCACAGAGCACATGGCACGGAGCACAGCACAGGGCAGTGAGGGCACAGGTCAGGTCACGGAGCACATGGCACAGAGCACAGCACGGAGCACACGGAGCTTCCCAACCACCCTCTTCCCTCTCCAAGATTGGAGTGAAGATGGCGGGCGCGCGTGCGTCTTTTATAAGATCACGCTCCTGCGAGAATCCGACAGCGCGATGATGACGTTCGGCCTCGTTATTGGTCCGGAATTCAGGCGGGAGCTCCCGAGCCGGCTCGGATCTGGCCCGGATCCCGGTATTCGGATCTGTCGGATCTCGGGAATCCGGACCCGCTCATCTCTAATACATACACAATATATACACACAGTATACATACAAAAGACACGCACAATATATACACAAGACACATACCCTACATATATACATACATACACAACATACATACATACAAACACACAGCATGCATACATAACACACATGCAACCTACTGACAGAGCATACATACATACAGGGGCATAACTTTGCGCCCCCCCCCCCCGCCACACGTTTTTTCGGCGCCCCCCCACCCCCGCACACACCAAACCTGCCCCCCCCCCTTCTTACCCGTACCTGCATCCGCGGTCTGCGTCCCGCCCGGCTCTCTGCCGGGACCTGCCTGACCGTCACGGTCCCGGCCGGGTCCTGCTGCTACAATGAAAACTGACTCTTAGAAAATGGCTGCCCCCATACTGCAGACAGAAAACTGTCTGCAGTATGGGAGCAGCCATTTTCTAATTGTCAGTTTTCATTGCAGCAGGAGCCAGCTGGGACCGTGACGGTCAGGCAGGTCCCGGCAGAGAGCCGGGCGAGACGCAGACCGCGGATAACTATAGCCCCGCAGCCCCCCGGCGGCGACCCCAATTTCTCTGCGCCCCCCCCGCCACCGCGGGGGCTGCGGAGCTATAGTTACGCCACTGCATACATACACAAACACACAACATACATAGATACATATACAGCACACATACATACACATATAAACACACAGCATACAAATATACATAGACAAACACATATGCAAGCGATAAAAAAATATACCAGTCCCAAGGTGCAAACACTCTTCTTCAGCCAAGTACTGAAAATAGGGATCACTACTCAATCCCTGTGTCTGTCGATTTTTGGAGGAAATGGACCAAGGGTTAACGGATGTGAGAGTTATGTATGTGGATCCAACTCTTCATCGCCCTTGGACTAAACACATATGCAAAGCACTAACCAGGAGAGGAGCACAGGAGGAGATCTGGAGTCTGTAGCTGGTGCTACTCAGGCTGCTCAGGAGCTCCCTCTGCTACTTCCTCTGTAATGAACTCACTGCAGAGAGGAGCAGCAGCCGTTCTCTTGCGTGTTGTGCAAGTCTTCATCTCTGAAAATGGAGCTGACACTTCTTGTGATGCATGGAGGGCCCTAAGAGACAGGAGGCATGGGGTAACATACCCCCTGGGTACCCCCTTCATCAGGCTCTGCTATTATTGAGTTAATAAAAACCATATTTTTAAAAACATATATACTACATGTCTCTTGAGTGGAGCAACATTTTCTGCTGGATACGGTCGGTTGGTCAACCTAAAAATAGTCGACATCACTAGGTCGACATACTGCAAGGTAGACAGGGGTCTAGGTCGACATGGGACAATGTCGACAGGTCATTAGGTCGACACAAACATTAGGTCGACATGGTCTAAGTCAACAGTCAAAAGGTCAACATGGGGTTTTTCACTGTCTTTTCAGCCAAGTGCCGACAGGCAGTATTTCATGCCCTACCATCCACTAGGGCATGGTGGGAGAATAAAATAGTGTACCAAGTGCAGCGGGCCATATGAGGGGATAAGGTGCACGTAAAACTGTGTCCATGTGGACTGTGTCGACATTCAGGTCAAAAACAGTTAAAAAAAACCTCATGTTTACCTTGACCTAATGCTTGTGTCGACCTAATGACCTGTCAACCTTATCCCATGTTGACCTAGACCTCTGTCAACCTTGCAGCATGTCAACCTAGTGGTGTTGACCTAATGACTGTCGACCATCTTTAGGTCGACCATAAAATCCATACCCTTTTCTGCAGATCTCACTAAAGGCCCCCATACACTAGCGCGATTCACATGCAATTTGTGGTGATCAATTACATGAAAAAAAAATTGGTACATTCCACCAAAGCTTGCGAGTCGCATCTGATTGCTTCTGAGATAGGCAGGTTTGGCCGGGATCGCAGGTGATACACAGTACATTGCATAAAAAATAAAAGCATTTGGTATATCGTGCCACCCGGAAGGTGTTGGGTGGCTGAAGGGGGGATTGCTGGCAACTTCTCCGATGGGAGAAGTCATCATAGTGTATGCATGCCCAACTTTACTGTTGGTAAAACTACTGTATCTGCACTGTAATAAGTATTATTTGTCACCTTGCTAAAATGTTGTAGGTTTCCTTAAACTGTTTTGCTCTAGGACCCCGACCCCTAACAAACTACCTGCACCTACTATATTTACATCAAACTGCAATTTGAGACCACTGGTCTAGGTCATTTGAAAATAGCGATCACTATATATGAAAAATTACATTTGAACTTATCTTCTCTCATGCATAATGGTTTTAAAATCATCAGGTTCACAGTTACCTATGGGTTTTAAATATTTAATAAATTGTGCCAGTTGAGGGCAGGCTATTTATTCTCTATATGAGGATTCATGTAACCCCAGTGAATTTGCAGTAATTATACCCCTTTCAGACATACGCGAAAATCCCAGGTTTTTTCACATGAACGCGCCCAAACCCGGGACTAGCGTATGTCTGAAAGGGTATACCCGGGACTTCACTCCCGGATACTGAGCACCTGCAATTGACCAGGGTTTTTCCCGGTATTTAACTCCCGGGTATAATACCCGGCTTATGTCTGAATGGGTTTACCCGGGTTTTTCAGTTTTACACGTGACAATGCTTTTTTTTGCCCGGGCGTCTTCTGATGAGGTCATCAGCTGCAACTGCGGAAATGATACCTTCTTCTCTGCATCTCACACTGTGCAACAATGAACAGCATGTGTAGCTTAATCCAAGCATCACAGCCTGCAAACACAGCAAATCCACAAGAGCATACAAACTCTCCATCCTCCACATGTTCTCAGCAGCCATAACAGCAATGTATTGTGGGAACTCCCGACAGGCCCTTCTGTAGTCAGCCCCACCTTTGCATGATGCCATTTGCATGATGTCCCCCTTCTGTTCTCTCTGTACACCTCCACTCTGGGTGCACTCATTAACTCCTTTGGCTTCCAATATCACCTCTATGCGGATGACACCCAAATCTACCTCTCCTCTCCTGATCTGTCCCCCACTGTTTTCTTTCAAGTTTCTAACTGCCTCTCTGCCATCTCCACCTGGATGTCTGAGCGATTTCTGAAGCTGAATATGGACAAAACCGAACTTATTATCTTTCCCCCACCCAGAGCTATGCCCCCTACTAATATCTCTATCACTGTTAACAACACCATCATCTCCCCCGTTCCCCAACTCCGCTGCCTGGGTGTCACTCTTGACTCCTCCCTCTCCAAGCCCTGGCCCATTCTTGCCGGTTCCAGTTACGCAACATTGCTCGCATCAGGCCCTTTCTCTCACAGAGTGCAACTAAGCTGATCATCCACTCATTGGTCATCTCACGGCTCGACTACTGCAATGTTCTCCTCACTGGCCTCGCTCAATCCCAACTGGCTCCTCTCCAATCTGTCCTCAATGCTGCAGCCAGGCTTATCTTCCTCTCCTGCCACTCTAATTCTGCCACTCCCCTTCAACAAAATCTGCACTGGCTGCCATTCCCCTACAGAATCCTCTTCACTCACATACAGGGCCATCTCTAATTCCATTGCTCCATATATATCTAACCTCATCTCCATTCATACATCCTCCCGCCCTCTATGGTCGGCTGATGACTGTCCTCTCTCCTCCACCCTGATCACTGCTTCCCATGCTAGAGTACAGGACTTTGCCCGTGCTGCACCCCTTCAGTGGAACGCACTCCCTCGCTCCATTAGACTCTCCCCGACCTTGAAAAGCTTCAAACGGGCACTGAAAACTCACCAATTCATCAAAGCATACCCTTCCACTGCATAAACCAGATTGTTCTCCGACCCCTTGCCTGTTTACATCCTGGTATCTAACCACCACCCACTTGCTTGCACCTCTTGTAATCTGTCTGTCTCCCCTTCCTACTAGATTGTAAGCTCCTCCGAGTAGGGCCCTCTTCCCTCCTGTTGTCAAAGCTCTCTTCTCTTCACATGTCACTCACAGCTCTTCTATACTCCAACACTCAGTGACCATCTTAGTCCGCATACTCATCTCCATCATTGGCATCTAGCCTCTAGTTCTATGTTCATTGAGTCCTCACTACTTACATTTAAGCTCTAATGTGTATTGATCTGTGGCGCTCTTTATTTGTACTGTATTTTTGTTATTTATTCAATGTTATGCCAAGCTTTGTCTCCCTGTATTGTTCCTTTGTTCGGCACTGCGAAACACTTGTGGCACCTTATAAATGAAATTATAATAATAATAATAATAATAATAATAATAATAATAATAATAATAATGTCATTCTTGTGAACCAGCAAAGTGTCCCATTTTAATGATGAAACACTAAAATGCTTGAAAAGCCTGGCTTATGTGTGAAAGGGCTATACCCAGGTTTTTCCTGGGTCTGAGGTGTAGTGTGAAAGGGGGTCTGTTACTAAAATCCCGGGAGTGACCTGGGTTGAAAATCCCGGGTAAACCTGGCCAAAATCCCGGGTAGTATGTCTAAAAGGGGTATTAGTGGCCGTGGTTGAGAACAAACTTAGATGTTGTTTAATACAAATATAGGTCAGAAACAAATTATGGGTTGCATTTTAGTGGAGTAGTTGCAATTCTCAATGATATTAGGCAGCAGCAAACTTAAAGTTTACTGAGACTGGCTGTAGGATCCAATCTAAAGGTGCCCATACACTTGCCTGATTTGGGCTGATTTGATGGATCAGGCAGAATAATCAGTTCCGACCCGATGTGCAGTCCCGTGCATATTGGGCCACAGTTAATGGGTAGGACAGGCTGCACAATAAATTTATCGGATTGGACCCATCACTGGCACATTGCAGGTGCTAAAATGTGCCAGTGTTGGGTCTGATCATGATGTGTTGGGTCCGATCCCAGGTGTGCGTCAGCAGTGAAGCATCATTGGTACACACCTATATGTAGCGATGGAGTCCGTGGGCCGGGCAGCAGGCTCCTTGCATCAAGGGGCAGACAGCAGGTCGGCGAGGTGACTGGGGAGTCAGCGGGGTCAGTGCAGCACTGGGGAGTCAGCAGGGTGCCTGTGGCTCTCGGGAGGCAGTGGGGTCCCTGTGGGGCTGGGCAGTCAGTGGGGTCCCTGGGTCAGCTGGGAAATAGTAGCGCTATTTGCTGGGTACTGGGGCGGGAAGCGGCTGCTGATTGTGAAACCATATTTTGAAAAGACTGGCTGGCCAATTATTGGCTGAGAGAATTCTCTCAGCCAATCAGCAGCCTCCCATCAGATTGGCTGAGAGAAGCCCGGCAAATTCTGGTGCTGATAGTTACCAGCCACCACAGGTAGCCACTGACTGCCCCACACTGCAGGGACCCCAAACTGCACGTACCCCGCTGCCCACCCCTGCCAGCTCCCCGGGGATAGATATGCAATAAATCGCATGCAATTTATTACATGTAAATTTGACACATCAAGTGCCAAATCATAAGCTCCCTTGGACTCTCAAGGGCAAAGTGGTCCAAATTGTCCTTAGGACAAGTAGACTAGTGTATGGGGGCCTTTAGATGTCTATGTCCCAGGTTGCAGAACCCAAACCCATCACTCTTTCAATATTGGGGAGACAAGCTCCTGAATTGAAGACTAGCGCCATGTGCTACCCTGCTTTTCCCCCTAAATGTCCAGCAATTCAATCATGCTAAAGCTGACAGGGGGCTGTGAGCTCCTTCACAGAGCCCCAACAGTCATATTTGTAAGCAAATCATTGGGGCAGTGGGCTGGGGATGCGCCCATGGAAATGCCAAGCGTTTCATGGGTGTTCCCATGGGTGTTCCTATGAAAAAGCTGGGCGTTCCCATGGAAATTGACGTGTTTGCCAGGGATGGGCAGCTGATCAAATGTCCGCGCAGATATAAGGTTACCTCAGAGTATTCTTTAATGTTAGTGGGCCTTCAACATCATTCGGCGACCATCAAATAATGTGGGTATTCCCCCACTGCCTGCAAATGAATGTTTATGTAAACCATCCATTTGCAGCCTCTGCTAACGAACCTAAGCACCGTGCGAGGGAAGGTGCACATCATCTTTTGCAGGATGGAATCTGGTGGACTCGCAAGGCTGCAAAATCGCAGCCTTGTGAGTCGACCAGAATAACCCCCTATGTCCCAATCTCATTAAAATTCTGTATTGCTCCTGTGTTGTACAGTACATAACATAATTATTATAAGATTTCTTAAAACACTGTATGTGAATCATTGCCAGAGGGGGGAGTTTGCGCTCCCCCACTTCAGCAGACAAGAGGTTTATACATCTTGTCAATGTCCCTTCCTGCTTCGCCTTGTTAATGAGGCGTATCAGGAAGTATTATAGCGGCACACTATGGGCCTTATTCTGGTTGGTGCGGCCGGGCCGTACGCGTACGTCCCGGGATTTTTTATGATCTGCGCATGCGTACATTCGCTAATGCGCAGGCGCGAACACTCCACAACGCTTACGGACGGGTCTCTACGTGCGAAAAAACCTATACGCGAGTGTACGGGCATTGGGGGCGGCATAGGGGCGTGATGAGGGGAGCGGCCGAAATAATGAGGGAAAATGGGCGTAAATATGGGCGTACACGGGGGTGTGCACCAAAAATGAGCGGTGCTACTACCGCACGATCGACTAAAGCACCGTTCATTTCGGACACAAAACAGGCGGCCGCCAACCGCCATCTCAAACCACCCCTACAGATACCGCATGCCAGCGTGCGCCTGGGTTTGCTAATTTACGCTGATTACTACTCAAACCCATACACCTGAATGTAATAAGCAATGCTGCAGTCTATTGAGTCCAAACCATGATTTCACTACCTGCAAGCCACACACAGCACTCAAACACCTTGGAAGCTTATCTTTCTATACTTCTCTACATTTAAAGGTTTGTTTAATTTAAGGTAAGAATCTTTTTAAGACCTGCTTATATATGCTAAGGTAGGTATTTGCTAAACAGTTAGACACATTCACTACGTGCTTTCATAGACTTTACACAGTAGCACACTCAATCTACACAAGTCGACATGTGTCAACGTGTTCACTCTAATACAAACATAGGTTTTGTATTTATGATACAATAACATAAACCACATCTAACACCTACAAAGGATGTTTCAGCAATGTTTTAAGCCCATGCCCACTATTTTGCACATTAATTAATTCAATCAATTAATTAATTTTCATAATTCTAGTTGAAAGGCAAGATTTGCAGGTCCATATATGTGAAGGGTATGCCAGCGTACACGGACGTACGCTCACTCTCACGAGCGGTGACATAAGCTGAGTTTTCCATTGAAAACAATAGGGACCCGTCCGTGCAAGCTGGCGTACGCTCAGATTTCCGCAAGAAGTCGGCGGGAAGACGGACGAGAGACGTCCGTAAACGGTGGCGTACGCTCAGTTGTACGCCAGTTGTCGGAGTGTAAGGGCTGGCCCGTCCGTGTACGTTGGCGTACGCTCAATTGTACGCCACTCCCCTTTGACGTTGTTTCTGGCCGACTTAACCCCAACGGCCGTGTACGGATAGCGTACGTTAATAGCGAACGTACGCACGTTTGGCCGCTCCGATCAGAATAACCTCCTAAGTACCGCTATATTACAGCTGCCCCAATATGCTGTATTTTGTGCAATTCGTATTACAGTGATAACTTCTAAAGTAAAAATTGATTGTTGTATGTATTGATAGACTAATGACTAAAAACAATGTTCTTTCAATAGTGGTTTCCATGGTTAATACAGCTTTAATGTAAGTTTATAATTAATAACATATTGTTAACAGGTTCTATTTTGTGTATGAATGGTAAACTTTTATTTTAGCTTTTATTGCAACCACCACTGTAAAGCCACATTGCTGGCATAAGCCAATAGCTTTGATTCTGAAATACAGATGCGTAACTCTTGGAGGCAATGGAGTCATCTTCCACTGGGCTACAGCTTCCAAGAGGGAACCTCTCCTCCCCTGCAAGTTTGATGCAGTTAATTAAAAACTATCGATATCGCTTCGAAGGCTATATTTCCCTCCTAGCAGGATAATAGATGTCACACTCTTTTTATTATACACATATTTGTAACACCCTATATAAGAACCCATGACCTGTTCCACTAGAAGCAGATAGCTTACTGATGGACGCATAGGAAGCATGCAGATTCTAGCTATATAAAGTTATTACACTACATACAATAGCTCTAACTAATAGTGATGGTTTAATGAACAATTACACATAATCAGAACCTGCTTACTTACTGTGCAGGAGCAAATAGCTTTATCAGTAAGGTGACTGCCTCTAGTGAGACAGGTCACAGGTTCTAATCCTGGGAATGACCAGGGCCGAAACTAGGTGTTTCAGCGCCCGGGTCGGCAGTCACTTGGTCGCCCCCCTCCCCCCCCCCCACTGGAGAAGGTTAACTCCGGCTCCTAGCGCTGCCGGGCGGTGGGCGGGAAGCAGATTTTGAAAAGACTTGCCGGACGCTGATTGGCTGAATTCAACCAATCAGCGTCCGTCAATTCTTTTCAAAATCATCAGCGCTTCCCGCCGCCAGGCAAATAGCGAGCAGCTGTGTATGTGAAAGCTGCCGCTACACCAGTCCCTGGACCCCCGCTGCCAACATACATGTGTGCAGCCAGCAGGGGTAGGCAGCGTCCAGGGGTCCAGGGACTTGTGTAGCGGCAGCCTTCACTCACTTCATATCCTAGCGCTATCTGCCTGGCGGCAGGAAGCGCCGATGACTTTGAAAAGACTTGCCGTACACTGATTGGCTGAATTCAGCCAAACAGCGTCCAGCAAGTCTTTTCAAAACCTGCTTCCCGCCCACCGCCCGGCAGCGCTAGTAGGAGCCGGAGTTAACCCACCAGTCCCCGGACCACCGCTGCCCGTCCCCGGGATCCCGGTAGGAGCCAGCGTTAACCCACCAGTCCCTGGACCCCCGCTGCCCATCCCCGGGACCTCACACTAGCGCCCCCACCCTCCAGCGCCCGGTGCGCGTGACCCCCTAGCCCCCCCCTAGTTACGGCCCTGGTATGACTGCTTACCAATGTGTTTGTTTAAAATAAATTATAATGTAAAGAAATGTAGTGCGATGTTACACAATTTAAAGAATATTTGCTGGATTTTTATTTTACTTATATAAGATGGCGTGTGTGCATGTGGGGATGGACAACCAATATTTTATCCTGCCTCCAGGCAACTGGGACAAACTTATGCCCATGCTGAAACATGTTAAGTACTTGGGTCAATGGCTACAGACATTAAAAGCTGGGTATACGCTATAAGATATTTGTAAACAATATGCACAATAACGATATCAATAACGGTATTATCATGCATATATTTTAGTGTCTACCCACTATATCATTAATGATCCCTCCTGTCATCTATCATATCATCAGCGATTGCATGTTCGGCGGGGGTCTGCCTGATTTCCCTGAACAATATTGTTAAAAATATTATGAAGTGTTAATGCACTAGATCGGTCGATCGCTGTGCCGGGAGGTCAGCGCCGGGGAGATCAGCATTGATCTCCCCAGCCCCGTGCGGCTGCTCCCTCCCTCCTCCGTTCAAAGTGACAGCAGCAGCGTCTGCTGCTGCTGCGCTCCCCCTACGCCCCGTAGCAGTGTCTCCTTTTCATCGCTGATGAAAAGGAGACACTGAGCAATATGGTTGCTGGGGATATATTGCTAGCAATATATCCCCAGCAATCATATTTTCCCGTGTGTACACAGCATAACTTAGTGAAGCAGTTTTTATAATATTTAGCAGTGACAAACTCTACTACAAGAATAATGAACAATTGTCAACAGACAGAATCATTCATTTGGAAAATGCTGTGTTCACATTAAAGATTAAAATCACCACGTTAAAAAAAAGAACAGTAAACTCTGGATAATAATAGTAAATTTCTGCAGAAAAATGCCATGTGTGCTACTAAGAAGCCAAACTCAAAATAATTAAAATGCATGTACTTTTCAGAGAAGCAAAATAAATCCTAATTTTTGTCTTTGTCACCTGATATACTCCATATGGTTGCAATTATATATTATACTAGTTTAGTCATTTGGAGAGTCAGCTGTTTCTCTAATTTCACCCTCCAGAGATAGAAAGACATATGGCTAAATAAGAAAAGTAGTTGTTATAACATTGGCTAAGTGCTCTGTGCTTCACGTAGCAATGTAATTCTTGATATTTTAAAGTTATAGAGGTGAAAAAAAAACATACTTCCCAAATAACATATTCCATAAAGGGAATTCTATACATTTTATACTGGTATTCCCAGGGGCGGATTGGGAATTCAAAGCAGCCCGGGAAATATTTTGAAGCAGCCCAATGCCGGGGCGGGGGAGCTGTTTTTTTGGGGGTGTGGCCTAGCGATATGGGGTGTGGCCTATTTCAAGGAGGCCACACCCCATTTTGCCGCTTTGGGGGGCATGGCTAGTGGCTCTCTGAGCTGCTGGCTATGTCCCCAGCCCCTCAGGCTGCAAAATAGGTGCATGGGAGGGGGGACACAGGGTGGTGTAGAATGCTGGAAGGGGAGAAGCAGGGTGGCTGAGGACGAAGGGAGGGAGGACGTACACAGGGTGGCACAGGATGCAGAGTGACAGAGGGGAGACGCAGAGTGTATGGGTAGAGATAGACTGCGGGAGTGTATGTATGGTTAGAGCTAGGCTGCGGGGAGTGTGTGTATGGGTAGAGTAAGGCTGTGTGTGTGGAGGGGGGGTGTGTTTGGTTAGTTTTAGGCTATAGGGGGTGGTATGGTTAGGATTAGGCTGCCTGGGTGGGGTGTATGGTTAGGATGTGGGGTATATGGTTTGAGCTGTCAGGGGCGATGTAGTGTAGTGCAGTGTAGTGTACTAACCTTGCCCTTTGCACCTGCTTGAGTTTCATCATGTGGCAGGGAGTCACTTACAGCAGATGCGCTAATCTGTCCCGCATATCCATGTATGCACACACTTCTCCCAGTAACATCCGTGGGCGGACAGCATGGCAGACATGGACATGGCGGCGGAAGACAAGGAAGCCTGGAGACACAGCACAGAAAAAATAGTGAGCTGGGCACTTCTGCTTAGCGTTCCCCACACACAGACATACTGTATATACTGTACACCAACCACCCCATCTGACCCACACACACACATACTATATACACACATGCACATACCCCCACAAATATATGTTTATGCACACATCCCTCCCACACATATACTGTATATGAACACCACACACACACACACACACACACTGTATACGCACACATCCCCCCACACACATACTGTATATGAAAACAACCACACACTGTATATGCACACATCCCCCCAACACACATACTATATACACACATATATACTGTATATGAACACATACACACACACACTAAACGCACACATCCCCCACACACACATACTATATACACACATATATACTGTATATAAACACACACACTGTAAACGCACACATCCCTCACACACACATACTATATACACACACATATATACTGTATATAAACACACACACTGTATACCCACACATCCCCCACACACACACACACATATATACTGTATATAAACACACACACTGTATACGCACACATCCCCCACACACACACATACTATATACACACATATATACTGTATATGAACACCCACACACTGTATATGCACACATCCCCCGCACACACACTGTATATGAACACCCCTCCAGACACTGAATATGCACACATTCCCCCCACACATACACACACACACTGTATATGGCAGTATATGCACACATATAACCCCCCC
Source organism: Crinia signifera (assembly GCF_055691185.1). Lineage (NCBI taxonomy): Eukaryota > Metazoa > Chordata > Amphibia > Anura > Myobatrachidae > Crinia > Crinia signifera. Next base: position 145,802,312 of record NC_139221.1, on the reverse strand, counting down.
ACACGCACACATATACCCCCCCACACACACACTGCATATGAACCCCCCATAAACGCACACATACTGTAGGCACCTGCTGTGCTTGCTGGCTGCCGTGCTCCTGCTGCCGCAGCCGCCACCCATCGGATCCAGCCCAACGCGTGTAATAGTCCTGCGCGCTGCTGCTGGGATCCTCACGTGGGCAGCGCAGGCAGCCATCCTTTCGCCGGACCGCGGGAGCAGCTGTGTGCGCCCACGCATGCGCACAAGCCCTCCCGCGGCCATATTAATTATGGGACCTGTTGAGGCTGGCCGCGGCCATCTTCAAATAGGGCACAGTGCCGCAGCCAAGCATAGCAGAGATGCTGCGGCGGCCGGCGGCCCTGTTAGGAAGCGTGGGCAGCTGCTTCTACTGTAAAATGTGCCGGCCCACCGGGAAACGGCCCGGTTTCCCGGTGGGCCAATCCGCCCCTGGGTATTCCCTCAGCACAAAATCATGAACAATGACGGTATGTGTGTACAGTATGTATGAGATTAGCTATATGTCTTTATATCTATTTTATCTGATCTATCTATCTATCTATCCATCCATCTTGTGTACTGTATCCCCTGGCTTTTGGCAGGGCCAGCAGGAAGAAGGGGGCACTCATGGATTTAGAAAAATAGTCTTGTTATATCTTCAAGGTGGTACAAGTGGCATCATTATGGCATCATCAACATTTCAAGGCGTGTGTGCCTTTTTCATCAGGATGCGCCTAAAGTGCAAATAGTGCTAGTGCATGAAAGTAAACCGAGCTGGTAGCTCTCTTACCTTTAAGTAGCATGTCAGTGTGTAGCTGCCTCGCTACTTTGGCGTCTGCGGGGCCTGCTTCCGAGTGCTGGGGCTCTGCCCACAATAACAGCCAGTTTACAAGGGAAAAACATCAACCAACCTGTCGCCCGTCATTTCAAAACCAGTAAACACAAACTGTCTGATTTAAAATGCAAAATCATTGATCATATCCCATTACCCAGTAGGGGAGAAGAGAGACAGGAATTATTAACTCAAAGAGAATCACAGTGGACTTTTAGGCTCAATACGCTGGCTCAGGGGGACAAATATTTAAGGTGCCATTGCACCACAAATATGTTGTATTTCCATATACAGCAATAACATTGGTGGAGTAAATGTAGGGACATTAAACCATTTAAAGCTAAAAATATATAGGATAATAATACATGAAAAAGAAAGATGCAAATAGTATAAAACAGTAAAATAATGTGTACTATTTTGTGCTGCCAATTTTTTTTTAAACAGTAGACACAATAGAAAGGGGTTTGAAGACATTCCAGCCAGACAGGCATAACCAGGATCCTGTATTTATTGTGGTAAATAGTCTCAGTACATCTGTATTCAGTTACAGTATGTACACAAGCAGTGGAAATAGAGCAGAGAATACAGCAAGCCACTGTTGGACTAGGGCTTAAAGGGTCCAATGAGGGAATGCAGGTGTAAGGGCCCAGGCATATGGGTGTGGTCAGTTAATGCAGAGGCTTAGCTAACCATTAGTGTATGATATGGGCACCTACATAAATATGTTCTGTGCTTGATATTTACCAGATGAATACACTGTAGAGAATATACTATAGTCTTTGCAGTATAATGTTATATATGTATTATTTAAGTGTGCAGTCTGGAATTTGATAGTTCCTCCAGTGACATTGTATGGTGCATAGGTATTTTTTAAGGAAATTTGGTGTACCAAGGTTGGATTTTGTAGTGGTGAATGTGAGAGAATAGATGGGGCCAGCAGAGTCCACAGTGGAGGTGATGGTGAGGTTGTTGAATTCTGCCTGGTTGGGACAGGTCAGGGAGAATAGAGGGAAAAAAATTTATCAAGCAATCTAGATTGTATCTAGTGATGGTAGATATGAGTTTAGAAGGTGAGTTGAGATGTTGGTCAGAGAGTGCGAAGAGAGAGTTGAAGAATCAGAAATAGTGCATAGATCGAAGATGAAAAGATCAAGATAGTGTCTAACAGCCCCATTAAGACTTGAATGCTGAGCTGCGAAATATAAGAGCCCAGTGATCAAGTAAATGCCCCCCTGCTGCTGCATATGCATTGCACTCACCCATGTGCACAGCTGAGAATGTCTTCATGTTCTTTGAAATGTAGGCTATTAGATGCGAGAAATTAGCAAGAAACTGAACATTTCCTAAAACGATGTGTACTACTCCCTTCAGAGAACAGCACACACAAGCTTTAACCAGAGTAGAAAGAGAAGTGGGAGGCAACTGTGCAAGAAGACAAGTACACTAGAGACTCTAATTTAGAAATAGATTCCTCACAACACGCTTGTGCATCTATTGTAGAGAATGGGGTGTGAAAGCATCTCGTGTGCATGTGCCCCATCTGGCATACGGCGTGGGACAGCAGATCGTGGACAGTGCGATGGAAGCCTCTCTGATGAGAGTGACTCCATCTGTAGCTTCATTAAATGGTACCCACAAAACACCCGTGTCAACATCTACAGTGAAGAGGGGCTCCAGGATGCTGGCCTTCTAGGCAGAGCTGCAAAGAAAAAGCCATATCTGAGACTGACCAATAAAAGGAAAGATTAATATACGCAAAAGAACACAAACATTGGAAAGAGAAAGATTGAAAAAAAGTGTTATGGACAGACAAATCGAAGTTTGGGATATTTGGATCATAAAGAAGAACATGTGTGAGATGCAGAATAAGTGAAAATATGCTGGGAGAGTGCCTGATGCCATCAGTCAAGCATAGTGAAGGTAATGTGATGGTCTGGGGCTGTTTTGGTGCCAGAAAGGTTGGATATTTGTACAAGGTAAAAGGGATTTTAAATAGGAAAGGCTATCACTCCATTGTGCAATGCCATGCCATACTCTGTGGACCTTGCTTGATTGGAGTCCAACAGGACAATGACCCAAAGCACAACTCCAAATTATGCAAGACCTATGTAAGAAGCAGGCAGCTGGTATTTTGTCAGTAATGGAGTGGCCAGCGCAGTCACCTGAACTCAACACCATTCAGCTGTTGTAGGAGCAGCTTAACCATATGGCACAAAAGAAGTGCCCATCAAGCCAATCCAACTTGTGGGAAGTACTTCAGGAAGCGTGGGTTGAAATTTCATCAGAAAAACTCAAAAAATTAACAGCCAGGATGTCAAACATATGCAATGCTGTAAAGCAAAAGTTTGAAGGACAAAATTATTATTTAAAATAAAAACTATTATTTCTAACTTTGCCAATCATTTAGCGGTTGATAAATATAAGTCAGTTTTCATGTACAGTAATACACAAACTTTTCTGGGTGACCCCAAACTTTGAAACGATAGTGTATAGTTTAATGAACCACTAGACAATCTGCCAGTGCAGTATAAATATCTTTCCTAGATGCACCATGTTTGATGTTAAAATGTCACATATTTATACCACCTCATAATGTATAGCACAGTGGCTGACTATGGATAATTAATGGTCATAACTGCAGCATCTAGTCAGAAATGTCTGTGGTAACAGACAAGGGACACTGGCTCCTATTACATCCACATTCAATGCATTAGGTACCCAGGGCCGGAATAACAATGGGCCTGATGGAGCTACAGCTCCAGGCCCACTCTCCAGATAGTCCCATGTTGTAGCTAAGGGTCAGGCTTTTCCAACGAGCCTGGCCCCGCATCTCTAGACCCCCAGGAACCGGAGATACCACCAGGCAAACCTGGAACGTTTTCCCCATCGTATAACATGGGACCCGCTAAACACCGACCCCCACCCGGTTCCGATTGCTGCCAATTCCCCCACCAGCATCACAGAAGCTTGAGGCCCTGATTCAGATCTGATTGCAGTACAAATTTGTTTGGAAAATGGGCAAAACCATGTGCACTGCAGGTGGGGCAGATGTAACATGTGCTGAGAGAGTTCAATTTGGGTGGGGTGTGTTGAAACTGAAATATAAATTGCAGTGTAAAATAATGCAGCCAGTATTTACCCTGCACAGAAACAAAATAACTCACACAAATCTAAAGGTGCCCATACACTAGTAAGATTTATCTTCAGATCTGGCTGGTTGGAACAAAAGCATGGTTATGGATGAGTGACAGTTTGTCAGTTTTCCAGCATTTCCAAGCAAATGGTCAACTGTCATTTGCTCTCATCCATAACCATGTTTTTGTTCCAACCAGACAGATCTGCAGAAAAATCTGCTTGTGTATGGCCACCTTTACTCTCTCTGCATATGTTACATCTGCCCCACCTGCAGTGCACATGGTTTTTCCCATTTTCCAAACAAATTTGTACTGCGATCAGATCTGAATACAGGCCAAAAGGTGCTGAAATGTTGTCTACCAAGTTTCAGCTTTCAGTATTTTTTATGACTGGAGGTCCGCCTCACCCCACAAGTATCTTAGGACATCGGCATCCTGCGGGTGAATGTTTGGAGGGCATCCGCCAATATTTATCCCTGCATTTTTCCTATGCCAGCCCCTTGCCTTTTCCAGGCATATATAATTAGTTAAAAGTATTTACACAAATAGAGACACACCCATGAGCAGACCACCCAACCAGAACACTGGTCACGACCCCCACATTATTAGGTGCTGGCCACAACCCCTTGATAATTTTCAGCTCCAGGCCCATTTAGACCTTAATCTGGCACTGTAGGTACCAGACACATATCTAGCAGGTATGCACAGCATTCTTTAGCTTTCATAAGATATGGAAGCAGAAGATGCACCTGTGAACACCATGACACCAGACACAGTAAACAGCAAACACAGTAACCTTTGGCTTCTTTTGCTATGCTTGGTAGGATCTTTTCCTTTGATTCCTTGCCCTGAAACTTTGCTAACATATCAAATTTTCTTCTTGGTGAGTAAATGATGAGTGTAATGATAACTTATATTTGAAGTCTGTGTAACTATAAAAACACTCAGCACATAAATACATTTTTAATTAGTTTATTGGAATTTTAAAAAGTTCAAACTTTAAATGTTATCTAAAACATATTTAATGCAAATTGAATATGAAAACTTCAGATTTGTTTTCTGTGATATATTTTAGTCATGATACAGTGTATAGTCTAGCTTCACACTCCTTGCTTTCTGTTGTATCATGTTTCTTTGCAGATTTATTTTTCTCTTTTGGTGTCTATTTTGTCAGCAAACAGCACATTTCATTTCTGGTACATTTTTGTAAGTAAAATTTCTTACAATTTCATTGAATATGGGGTGGTTTAAAACACCCATTATACCACCCATCATAAGATTTTAGTCAACCACAACTTGTGGTTTGATGTGATTGTGTGCACTTTTTCTATTTCCGCACATATCATCATTTCAATTTACATATGTGTTCCATTTTCAGCTTTTATTGTGTCTTTAGAGCATTGGATATCTTTCCTGCTCATCATTTAGGGTGAAATAGGTTGGTGGTATGCGTCATTAGTAATATTTTCCATTTGCGTTATGTAAAAAATATTAGGCATTGAGGTATATGTAGCAATCATTCATAACCCCTTTATAATGCCTTTTCATTACTGTAACATTTATTTAGCATTTTATCCATAGTACAAAATAAAGGTGGCAAGGTTGATCAATTTATTGGGCAGCATTTTTGTAAACCATATAATGGAATAAGTTGCTTAATAAATGTATGTCAGAGAAACATATGCAAATAACATTACAAGGCTCAATAAATGTTCTGTGCTTTTTTAATCTGTAATAAAATGACAAGTTCAATGCGCATAACCACAAAAAAATTATTCTGTTCGTTTTTAAATCCAAATATCTTGCTCTGGTGTAAATGTGATGTTACATGGCTCCACACAGTAAGGATCAAGTAAAAACTGTTTGTAGACCCAGAAAATTAGTTTTTGGGACAATATATAGGGAAACAAATGATCATACAATGGGTGAGATAACAAACAATTTAGAACAACAGAGAGCACAGCAGTCAAGATAAAATATGAACTCTACAATTCTAAGCATGTGTGAACTTATGATGGGAAATAAAAACATTGAAATCTGTATTAACTTTGTTTTCTTTTTATCCTACAAAATTTGGACAAAATGGACATCATTTTTTTTTCTACAAAAGTTCCTATAAAATATATATTATAAAATGATTTATAATGTTAGCAATTATAAGTTTATTAATACTGTATATAGTAAATAATTGTATTTTATTCTGGTGCACAATATTGCCTGGAATCATATCAGGTAAATGATATCCTCAAAGCTTGACAAAAATGTTTTTTTTTTTTTTTACATTCATATTTGTGTGGTATAAATTGTGTTTATTTCCCAATACTCAATGTGACTTAAAAGTCTCGCTACAGATTTATGCACAAACTACTATGATTTCCCTGAAGCTAAAGGTCTTAAAAAAATGTTTTTTATCAATTCACATTACCTACACTAGAGATTATAACCCACATTACTAATTAGGTTTAAGCATAATTATATAATTATCTATTGCAATACATTATTGTCTAATTAGTTTCCAAAGGAAATATATGTTTCTAATCCAAATTTTCTGTCCATCATTTAACTCCAGAATTTGGCATTGTTAGTATTCTTATGTAAATAATATAAAAATTATACAATACAGTGTATATATTTGTTTTTCTTTGCAAATAAAGATAACCTTCTGTGTTAGCTTTCCTTTTTATGCAACATAAATTTGTTAGTGAACCTAAATTACATGTTTAAAATACTTTGTCATATGCAATAACCTACTTAGATGGAAGATATATAATTAATACAGTAAACGGCGAAGTAAATTGTTATCTAACAAAAAGATTACTTAAACACAAAATTGTTATTTAAACATTATTTTTTTTACATTGAATTATGCAGACATTTTTGGTATAAAATATACCAATCGACATATACATAATATTTGAATAATTGGCATATTTAAGACCAACAAAACATTAAAGATGCTTATATTACCTTTTCAAAATATATTCGATCATTTCAATTTATTCTTCATAACTCATTTCCTGTACCTAATCCCAAGAAATGAACTGCTTCAGTAAAAAAATGTAAATCTCATTATTGTAACTTCCTGTATGCTGCATCATGATGAACTAACATACTGTAAGTGCAGACTTTTTTCCTCTATTTCTCTTTATTGTTAATGAGGAGAAATGAGGTTCGGCCAATGTGTTTCGATTGAAAATCTTTGTCAAGGCCTCTTTACGAGCTTTATATATGCACACTTTTTGTGAGCGTGGTACGTCCTACCCTTGTCTCATATGTTTTTCAAACAAATTTTATAGTCCTACACATTCAATCCTTCTCTTTGCTCCACATATACACCATCTGTGAGAAAGGGAGAAGGAGAAAATTCAGACACAGACAGCGCTTGGGATATATCCTTATTTATTTCTGTATCTTACTGTTTTACTTGTTTTGGTTGAACAAGTTTTTGGTTATATCGAGCTGCTCCTCTGACCTTGCACCAAGGAAACCTCCAGTGTTTTATATTCTAAACCTTAATACATTGTTAGGCCATCTATAATGATTAGCAAAACATGAAGATAACCAACATTAAAGACTAATATAGTGATAAATAGAGTCTTCCATTTCCCCTGAAAGCTCATGCACATGCATGGGAAACTGATATGTTAATTGGCTCCCAACAAAAAAGTATCCCTTAGTTATAAATGTGTGCATGTACTGTACATAGGGGATGATTCTGGTTGGTTTGCAAAAAGTAAACTCCTTCTTTTGTGAACAAAACCCTGTGCACTGCAGGTGGGGCTGATGTAATATGTGCAGAGAGAATTACATTTGGGTGGGATGTGTTCAAACTGGATTCTAATTGCAGTGTAAGAATAAAAAAGCTAGTGTTTACTCTGCACATAAACAAAATAACTCACCCAAATGTTTTTGTCCATTAAAGAAGGAGTTTGCTTTTGCAAACCAACCAGAATGAGGCCCATAGAAGCCTAGATGGGCCAAATGGTTCTCGTCTATCATAAAATTATAATTTTTAAATTTGTATCCATCTCAAAGTATGAAAAGTTTTCTTTCTGCAAGGAAACCAACAATACAAATATACTGGAAGGAATAAAAACAAATGGCTTTTTAATGCCACAGTATCACCTTATTAACAATTTAGATGTAGTTTGGAAGCATACAACTGCTGATAGTAGTGCTCTCTGACATTGACAAGGCTTCATCATAGCAAATAAGTAAATTACTATGTACAAACAATTAGACTTAATGGTTTATAAACCGATTCTATATGCCAGGAGCAATCATACTAAATGTAAGTTCATTCATATTGTATTTCTCGGAAAGTGCAAACATTGTTTTCATACATAATGAAATAGATGCATTTTTACCATTACATTTCACTACATAGTGAGACAGGTATATTAAATTATGAGACTATATTTTTATAGCAGGAACATAGTTTTCAGTCCTTATTCTACAGATGGAGCTGCCGTAATCAGAGCAGCTCCTAAAATGCCATCTGCCATGCGACACCCTGAGCCAGGATGGGGCACATGCATGCCGAGGTGCTTTCGCACCCCATTCTCGGCAATTGTTTGTGAGCATGTGAGACACTTGTGCGTCCATGTCCTGTCACCTGCAGCCAGAACACCATCCACTGCCCCATCTGTATGTTAGAGCTGTAAGTACTATCCCAATGTTAATGGTTTAAATTTGTAAGTGAATATCTAAAGACATTTGAATGCAAAATCATTTTTCAGAATGATTGTAACTAAAAACTAGTGATGATACTAAATTCCATTAAAAAAAATAAACATCCTATTGTTAGGTGCCAGCTTCACATCGCCGCTCTCTTACTGTGTCCCCGAGCTCCAGTGGTGGTGATGGGGCTGGAGGCTCGGGGGGGGGAGGGAGAGACGGTGGCCATCTTCTTCCAGCTTCAGCCGGACAGAGTGGACGGAGGCATGAAGGACATTGCTTAGCAAAGCCCTTAACTTCCATCCTCCATTCAGCAGTGGGGAGCGCAGGCAGCAGCTGCAGATTACGTAGCCCATGCCAGTGAGCAGGGGCAACTTGAATATTAGGCGGTTTCTCCTCCAGTATGGCACCGGATATTCCCTGTCAGTGTCATGTGCAGCCAAAGATCTGTGTCCCTGCAGTTCATCACCTATTTCCTCGGCAGAATGGTCCAGTTTTTGTCCAACCTCCTGATACCGGCTTCTGGGTTACCTGACCCACACCAGTATTGAGATAAGTTCCCTTTTTTATCCAGGCATCAGTCCTTTCTGGTTATTGCAGTTTTCAGGATACTTTGTGTGGAGTTATATGGTCTCTCTTTTGCACCTGCACCAAGTAATAGTACTGCTGAGGTAGTCAGTTCTGTGTTCATCTCCCTGTACTATTGCATATATTGGTCTAGTTTTCTTGGTATTGAGTGCTGTTTTATATCTTCATGCATTGTTGCATTTATGGTAGTTTGGTAGGATGCTGCATCACTGTACCCTACTCCACTACCCCTCAAATGGATCTATTCAGGGATTACTAGTATTTCTCATGTACATTGGACTGCTGGAGGATTTTCCCCAATGGAGGACAGTTGTGCCACATTCTGTTTTGCTTCACATTTTTACAGGTTTTAGTTAGCTTTCCTCTTGTCTGTTCTGGAGTTGGTGAGCACCTTTTTCCTCGCGGAGTACTGGTGGCATCCGAGTTGGGGTGGACCTAATTCGCCCCTTAAAATGTGCCTAGTACAGGTGAAGCCTTAGCTCTGCAGGTGTTCCTCTTCTCTGGGGGTATTAACAGAGTCAGGGCTGGGATTGTGGCCTGTCCTTATCCCAGGGGTACTCACAGAGTCTTAACACCTATTTAGGCTGACCTATAGTAACCATTAAAAATGTACTATTGCTATCATGCAAGATTATTATACTGTACAGGAATTGTGCACACATACTGTACAGTATGTTTCTAGACAATATGTACAGCATTCATTCACAACAGTTTTTGCCCCAGTGGAAATCTAGGGATTAATTTGATCAGAATCACGTGCTTTTTAAACAAGACACAGGAATTCACTATGTTGCAATGTTTTGGTTAATAGTGTTTTCCAATATTTCTGTGGTTGGCTGCCATGTTTGCCGTAAATGTAGTCTGCACAGATCAGTTATATGCATAAGGACAACTCTGTGTAAATGTCTGAAAAAGTGTAAACATAAATACATCCCCACACCCAACCACACCCATACACCCATAAGCATAGCCTGGCCCGGGACCAAAGTAAGTGTGTCTCCTGGCTTTTGCATAACCTTCCTGGCTAACGAAGCCCATTGAAGGTCTCAAAAGGGGACCACTTATTGGCAATTTTTTTTCCTAGATATTTTTGGAACCAGTATTGGTGCAAGAGCCCGGAGCGGGTTCATAAAATAAAGGGGGACATCATGCATTTTGTAATTTTAGAACTAAGACAAGATCAAAGAGCTATGGTTATGATTATGGGGTCGGGTTCTACTTTTTAGAAATGTCATCACATTTAAATAGAGAAGCTCTGCACATATCTGACTAATTTGTGCAGACTTCTCTAAACATACTGCTGAGGCATCAATTTGAAAAGTGCATTTTGATTTGCATTTTATCATTTCATGGGTGTGTTTGCAGAAATAATTCTAGTTAAATGTTCATGTCTGATTTTAGCCAATGGTTTAACATTTTTAGTATTGACTGCCCCAAAAATATATAAAATATGAGCGGGAAACTATTAACGGCCAGGGTACAACTACTAAGGGTGAACTACTTTGGGGGAAACTATACTAAGAGGGAACTACTGGAGGTACAACTAATTAGGGGGCATTATACATAATACTATTATTGGGGCACTACTAATGGGGGCTGCTATATGGGACTGCTGTGGGGGACAACAAAGGGGCTCACCGAAAAAAAAATGTTTTTTATTTTTACTGCAGTGTTGCCTGGTATCAGATCAGCTGTGCTGTCCTGTGTTCCGTATCAGTCCAGCTGTGCTACCCAGTGTGCTGTATCAGTCCAGCTGTGTTGCCCAGTGTCCCGTATCAGTCCAGGCCACCTTTTTTATTAAAAAATAAAAAAAATATTTTTTTTTACTGCAAGGGCTGTTAAGTGTGCAGTATCAGTCCAGGGGTACCGTATAAGTCCAGGGGTGAGAAAAGTGTGCCATATAATTCATGGGGTGCTGCTAAGTCTGCTGTATCAATCCAGGAGTGCTGCCATTTTTTTTAAAAAAGAATAAAAACATTTTTTTTACTTTTTACTGTAGGAGTGTCACCATGCATGGGCGGATTTTGGGGTGGGCACCCAGGCACATGCCCCCTGTCATTTATGCCTTTCTTTTTAATAATCTGTGGTGCGGGTAGTGACAGCGATGATGCTGTCCCTGATCCCAGTATTGTTAAGAGAAAAAGAGTATATACTGCGCTTGATGAGCAGCTCATTAAGTATAGGTAATTCAAGTAAAAAGAGAAATGAGTGCTTGTATATGTGTGTATAAAGTTTAAAATATAAAATTCAACACGTAGCATGCCATAAAAATGTATGAAAAGAAATATTTAAAAAAATATCACCTTGAATGAAATGTTTACAACTCCTTTGTGGATAATTTGGTGGGGTTAGTTGAGATGTTATTGGGGTCTTTTGTCACTGACAGTGTTGCTGCTTGGAGGTATAATCCCTAACTGTCCCTAACTGTTACCTTCCTTTGCAGTTTTCTTGTCAGAGTGCCTGGCTCTCCGTGCCGGAGCACTCGCTCGTTACCAGAAGTTCGGGTTGGCGCTTCCGGTCAGCGGCTTCAGCGTGTTGTCGGCTTCTGGCAGCATTCTCTGTTCTGTCCCCTGTTTCATCCAATGCGTTTCGAAACTCAAAGCTTCTTTGTCAAGGATGGGTGGTTACTTCCAGAGTCTTCCTTTATACTGATTAGGAATTTTTTTCTTTCAAAAACTTTATTCAAAAAATGGAAGTTGAGCACATTTTTGGTGGCATGCACATGTTACTATTCTGTGTATTGGTTTCTTTAAGATATTTGAGGGGGTTTTTTGTAAGTGAAAATAGCTTTACCTCACCAGTGCTACTGCCCGGTTCTTCTCTTCCTCTACTTCATCTTCAGTCTCCTCAACAATTTAAACACCTACTTCCGAACTAATGCTGATTTTAGTTCTACCAGCTATACCCCTATTTATGCTGTATTTTACCAACACACCCTGTACGTTACCTTGTAATTTTTTTTTTTTTGTTTGCTATGTACGGCGCTGCAGACACTTTGTGGCGCCTTATAAATAAACAAACGACTACTACTACTACAATCTCTGTTTGCTTTTTGGGTGCCCTTATTGGAATTGGCTCAAAGACTTTCCCAACCCTGGGTCCACAGCTGAAAACTACCATTTTGGGACACCACCACCTGCCGATTGTGGATTATAAACATCGCAATATCGTTGAGGACGCCTCTCCACTTGAGGACTGCAAAACAAACTCCAGCGCTCTTTACAAAATTCTGCAAGGTTAATGGACTCCCACATGTACTATAATCACACACTGGACCCATCCTGGGGAAACTGAACATTACTAACCACCAATTGAGCTTTCCAAAGGGACACAATCGCGATCCAACCTATAAGTATACTACCTTTTGATACTACCCTATTTTTATTTTTTACATTGAATACTACAGTGTATATGTTTATCTTTTAATAATTTAAATAACTGTCTACATTTTTATACCCATGCATGAAGTATATTTTATACTAATTAAGAAATACTGTGTAATATTAGCACCCAATTGATCCATTTCTAGCGCTCCACCTTTTTGTTTTTCAAGAGTGTCAACTTCATGCTTTCCATGGAACAACCAAATTATGTTAAGTAATTGATGCAAGGCTGCATCCTAGGACACAGCTCAGATCACTGCTGCAGCTGGAGCATTGGCTTGTAATAGAGGCCTCTAGCTGCATTGCTATACATCATGCCTCTCCCATTTATTCTGTAGAAACAAACTAAACAGAAATCTTAAAGGACAGGAATGAAAATGTTTTATTTTGATATTTTATTGAAAATGTATTTACATGTATTGTTTTTAGAAATCTATACAATTTGTAACTTGAAATCATTTTAAATTATTATCTAGAAATGTCAAGCACTGCCAAGCTCATCACTGATTTGTCATGATGTTCAGAGCTGTTAATAGTGAGAGAAGGTAGCTAAAAAGTGCTAGAGGGAAGATATTTTCTCTCAGAATGCTGTCATGTGTATAATAAGCTCCAGAGAAAAGTATCTTTCTGTTATTTCTTTGTATCATAGCTTTCACAAAAGTGTTTAAAATGATTGAAAGCATACAGTACTTGACCACTTTCCCTGAATGCCAAAAAGACTTCCTGAAACAATGGTGATCTTTCTGACTCCCTGAAAAGACCAGGGCACGTTGTGGCACCATCGTGATGATGTCATTACTGCCCACTTACCATTCAGGAAACACTGGGGAGAATATGAATAAGGAGTGCTAATAGATAGTCGCAATTTGAAGTTACCTTTTATCTGTGAACCAATTATGGCTTACGGTCAGCAATTTAGTCAGAGCTACATATTCTGCAGCAAATTGTTGGCTACATGAGCAGCTGTGTGCCAAGGATAGTGATGAAAAACAGGTGATTTGTGCTGATTTCATGGAGATGTGTACTCCAATAGAGGACATGAACAGGATGCACTTAAGGTAAAAATGCGGTAAAAAAATGTAGGGGTTAATTTCCAAATGCACTAAAACCCATACCTTGAGGCTTCGGTGTGGAGGTTAATGCCAGCAAAAACTGCTGTCACCCTATAGAAGCAAATGGGCTTCATTCCACAGCACTGTTTGATTGATCCACACAGATCCCTTCCAGCATCCCCTGCGGCTGCTGGCATCATTCTGTGCATTCTCAGATGGATTCCTGGGTTATAAACTCTGAAGTCCAATAACGGGCGAGCATTACAAAGAACAGCTCTTATTTGTAGAGTTGTCCTTTGCGGTACTAATCGCATATGTTAGTGTCAATTCTTTGCCCATGCAATGTGAGGCTGGATGCACCAACGAGTTTATTGCATCCTGTCACAAGTCTTTTGTATGAAAGGGCATGTGATTCTCGCAGTTCTGACTTGTAAGAAGAAGAGCAGCGCTAAGCATATTTAGATTCAAATAAAAAAATTCAGAAACAATGAGAAAAAAGAGAATGGATGGACTATTCCAAATTTGTAATTGTTAAAATACATGGTAGAGTATAAAAACAGATATGTGCAGTCGCCGTATGACTCCTGGTTCAAGCGGTGGCTGCGAGTGCGGTGCATAGTAGGAGAACTCATTCAATAGTAAGTAACTCTGTGCGCTGCATGCAAATGGATGTGTACGTGTATACATCTTTTCTCATTCCTATACAGGAATTCGCAAGGTGGGGAGGGGGGTGTGTGCATTTGGCAGGGCGGCGCTAACCTGCTTGATAGGCTGTGAAAAAAGTAGCCTAGCCAGCAGGTCTGAATAAGGCCTTTATTTGTGTTTCACAATCAGTGTAACATTATTTGCTATGTTCATACAGTTGCATGTAATAATATTTTGTGTGTAATCTAATCTGCATAATAAATAATGTTACACTGTGGATATGAAACACTTTTTATGCAGATACCATAAACTGAGCAGCCAAAAGCAGGTCTATTTAAGAAATATAGTTGGAGCTGAATTCATGGCAGAGTTTTACTGATGAATTATAGTCAAAACCAGTGTTGTTGTGGGTGCCTATGGAAAGTACCACTGAGCTTAGCCAATGGTCCATTGTTTCATACCTGTGTGTTCTACCGTAAATTTTCATTCATACTGTATTTCAGCAAACTCTGCTGATTTTGGTGCTTTTTAAATTTCGGACATAGGATTCCAGGAAAACATTTCCTTATTTGTAACAAATTAATTGTAGTAAATGTATACCTTTTTATCTACCTAGCATGTGTTACCATGTATATATTATTTATATCTATATTATAGTAACTTTTATTAAATGATTTAATACGTTTCAGTTGTACATTGCCTACATAATCCCCTCCTTCCACTATTACCCCATTCCTTTGGCTGAGAGCGTTCTCCAGTGTTATCATACTGTTATCTTCTGCCATAGTACAGCATAATACTCCACACTTGCCTTGCTTTAGAGCTGTAGATCCATTATGTAAGTCAGTCAGTCAATCAGTTGTACAACCCCTCCAAATTCACTTTTCTACATCCAGAGGCGTCTGGAGGTAAGTTGTAGTTTGCTGCATCCCCCACCCATATAAAATGAGTAAACATAAGCTGTCAACATCACTTATGTAGCTGACTCCCCCTCCTAACATCATTTTTACACATGTCACCCTGTATTACTGGAGACAGACACCTTAATGATTGAGCTATTGGGGGGGGGGGGGGGGGGGGGAACGGGACACAGATATTTATCTTGCCTCCAGGGAAACTGGGACAAACTTATGCCATTGATGTGTTTGCATAATAAAACGCACATGATTTACAGAACACTAAAGCCAGCACTCTACAAGGACCGGAAATAGCAGTGAATTGACAGGTCTCTAGATATGCTGTGTGATAAGGGTCCAGATGGTCAGGATCATACTCAAGAAATTCAGCTGTCTGGAGTATGCAGATTAAGTTTTTGCTAGTGCATGCAACCCTTGGTTGCTGCAGAGTCTCCTATTGCAGATGTAAAGAGGGCTCCAGTGATAGAGTCAAATAACTGCAGCAGCAGTCAGTGTGTTGCAGAGCTCCATTGGAAGAGCAGCAGTCACTACTGCATCCCACTGTGAACCACACAGGTGCCGCTGTATATGTAGGTGAACCTTCAGGGCTTGGATCCCATCCATTGCTTCTGGTAGTTACACTACTGCCTACATAAGCTTAGTTGCCTTTCAGATCTAAGTGTGAATGTAATTAAAAAGTGTACGACTCTAAATAACCTGTACTTGCACTCAGGATTGGTACATACACAGTATGAAAACACTCAAGATACAGGCATACAGTACATTGAACTCTATAGCAGCCCCATACAGGTATATTAAGACCATAAAGTTAAATATTAATTAGTTGTAAAATGATACAGTTTATATTAACTGAAAGACACAAATAAGAAATTCAAAATCCAGCTTACAGAACTTGACTTAAAAATCAATATTGTTTTTTCCCCCGAAGGAACATATTGCCTGTCATCTATTTGTTTTTTTGTGATTTATGGACACTTTAAGGGGTTTTTACCATCTGAAGCTATACTATGTAACAGCATATTTCTTACTCCTTATAGCTCAAAGAATGAATTCCACATCTGACTGTAAAACATTGTCTTTCAACTAAAAGGAAAATTGTACTGGAAATGTCTTTGTAGCTGCTATTGTTGTTTTTATATAAAACGAAACTTCATAAAACTTTAGACAAGCTCTATTTTTCTTTCTGCCAATTTTGACTAGAGTTGAAAAACTGAAATACCATGGAAATTGAAACTAACACAGAACAGGTTATTGAGAAACAAGTCCAGTTACTCAAAATCACAGCACTCTCTGAAAACATTGAAGCAATATACAGGCATAGGTTGAAATGTAATAGGATGAGAGATTCAGAAAGTGAGAGATTTGGTAAGAAATCTCCAGTTTTTTTAAAGCGGCAATCATTTACAATATTCAAAATCACAATGGTTTTGCAGTGTAAACGATTGCTGCTTTATAAAAAAAAACCTGGTGCTTGGGGCTAATGAGATTTATGTAATTTGGAACATCATGCTCTAATTCTAATGAGAAAAATATAAAAATGAACTATCATTGCCTTTAATAAATCATAAGCATAATGTAAAAAATATTTAGTGCAGTGTTTCCCAAACTGTGTTCTGTGGCACTCTGGGGTGTCTTGGGACACTTGCATTGGTGGCTTGGGTTGGAGGTCCAGGTGCAATTCAATTAATTTATGAATCTAATAGAGAAAGCCAGTGTTGGTGGCTGCCAATCATAAAAAAAAATGTGTACAGGCCACATATCTCAACAAACGGAAGACATATAAACACAATCTACTTAATTTGGTACTCTTTACCTAGAATGGCGCCCGCGATTGGAATCGCGGGCGTCGGGGGTAAAAAATCGCGGTCATCGCGGGCATCGCGGGTAAATCGCGGGTACATAAAAATCGGGTGCCCGCGATGACCGCGATTTTAATGTAAAATGCCTCAATGCCCGCGATTTGGACATAGGAATCAATGTTAAATGGGCAAATAGGCACAATTAACCCTTAAATGTCCCCCCAAATTTTTAACGCCACCCCACGATCCACGCCAACCCGAAGCGTGGCGAGCGCAGCGAGCCCGCGAGGGGCGGCGGTACGCGTCCTCCGACCTTTTCATGCCCTACTATCCACGTCGGCGTGGAGTTGAGAATAGAATAGTGTGGCGAGCGCAGCAAGCCACCGAGGCCCGAAGCGTGGCGAGCGCAGCGAGCACAGCGAGCCCCGCGAGGGGACGCGGATACCTTCACAGGTAAACGCGTCCATTCGCGGACTTCACAGGTGGACTTCACGGACACCTTCACGGACACCTTCACGGACACCTGTGACTTCACGGACACCTTCACGGACACCTGTGAAGCCCGCGAGGGGACGGGTATAACTGTGAAGGTATCCGCGTCCCCTCGCGGGGCTCGCTGCGCTCGCCACGCTTCGGGCCTCGGTGTCTCGCTGCGCTCGCCAAACTATTCTATTCTCAACTCCACGACGACGTGGATAGTAGGGCATGAAAAGGTCGGAGGACGCGTACCGCCGCCCCTCGCGGGTTCGCTGCGCTCGCCACGCTTCGGGTTGGCGTGGATCGTGGGGTGGCGTTAAAAATTTGGGGGGACATTTAAGGGTTAATTGTGCCTATTTGGGCTCTGTAGCCCATTTAACATTGATTCCTATGGCCAAATCGCGGCCATTGAAGCATTGAATGGAAAATCGCGGTCAGCACTAAATTTAACATTGAACCCTATGGGAAATCGCGGTGATCGCGGGTGCCGTTAATGTACTACCCGCGATGCCCGCGATCACCGCGATGGGAGCCCTTCTAGGTAAAGAGTACCCTTAATTTTATATTTTTGTTTTAGAAATTTATTTTGGTCTACAGGTGCTTGAAAAATTCTGATACTCTAGAGTACCTATATTCAAAAACGTTTGGGAACCAATGATTTAGTGTTGTTGAGTTGAATTATGCTTATTTACAGTACTAAGCTTGTATTTCATTTTTAAATCTCTGCATGCTTTAGAACTGATAGAGCACATGTACTGCCAGTGTAGGTTTGTATCTATTTTTACAACTGAGAAGTAAATATTCTGTAATTGAAAAGACACTCAAAGGGAAATGGCAGGGAGATGCTTTTGATGCTACTATGGTGGGCAAAGTTCATGTCAACTTAAACATTTCCAAAGACATAATTTTAAGTTTATTACTTTTTTACGACCTTATTTAAAATGTGAGATAAATTAATATTGTATTTCAATAAACTATTTCTCTTAGTAAAGAACTACATGGAACTTTTATATGATATTCATGGTGATGAAGATGTTGGGCCAAATAAAATAGTCTGTGTTACTGTATGTGGGAGCCAGCCTGAACAATTATGGTGAGATAATGTATTTTTTAGATTCAAAGTGACAATTAATTAACTGCTGCTTTCCAGGTAATGTAGTTATCATCTCTCTAAAACTGCAATGGCTATCACAAATTTTGACCTACAGTATTAAATGTACAGATAGAGCCCCTCTCATTCAATGCCAGTGCTTGCCAGAATGTCCCCTCTAGCTGAGAGGGACTACATTAGACTGGGACGCTTGAGCAACTCACACACACGTGAATTCCAGTCACTCGTTGGCTGGGTGGTAGGACCCTGCCCGTCTCCACTTCAGGGAGATGGGCAGGGTTAGATGGGTGTGGCAGGGGGGTGGCGGTGTCCAACATGGACTGTCGGCGAGGCAGCATGGACTGACTGGGAGCTCCGTGGGCCTGGTGATTCTATCGCCTGCCCCTGCAAGCATGAGGTCGGCTCCATCTGTAGCACTTGTAGCCTGATATTGAGTTACATGCAAATATGCAGTCACGCTTCTGGAGTTTATGCAAATGGGCTGTAAACTATTTCCTTTGTGCACATCCATTTGGTCAAATGTGCAAGGACTGAGATGCCTATGTTAGCAAATGTGCATATTGTAATATTGATTGGTACATCCTTATATACTACTATTGATTGTCCCATAAAATCATGCACCAACCCTATGGCAGGTACAATTCTCCATCTGACCACTTCCTCTTATAATTGCATCGGCGTGTCTGGGAACACAGATGATTGCATTGCCACAACCGCATCCCACTTCCATAATACACCCATTGAATGGACCATTTTTGTGTGCATGTGAACAAGTAGCCATCTTTCAAACACCTCCCAGGAATGCCCATCCTCCACTTTTCTGATACTGCCTGTATCGATTGTAACAGCACCTTTGTGCTTACACTCTGTAAAGCCAGTGCTGTATGAGTTTTCTGAAATTTTCATGCATGCTCTTTTGTAAAAAAAACACCTGCATAATTATGTGAAAATTAACATTGCATGTTGATTGCATGTGATTTTTTTTTAAATAAAACTTAGTGTTTTTTGAATTTTGGATACTGCATAAAACATAAAAATATTCAAACACTAGAAAAATGCAAAACAACCAGTCTCACAATGCTTTTACATATCCTGTAAAGTATATACAGGTACACTTCCTAATTTCTATATTGAGGTTAAATATTATAGTTGGGCATTTAATAAAAACCCGTTGTGATTTCCATAGATATTCACAAGCAAGTTTAAAATTCCTTTGAGGATAGCCACCAGAAAAAAAAAAATTATTTGTTTTCTTGTTATAATTAAAGTCAATGGAAATCATACAGTTGAACGCATCAGTATTCAAAAATCACAATGTATTATATTTTATTAATTTAATGAACACCATCTGTGCTGTACTAATGTGATGGCACAGAGACAGGGAATGCATGCTTTAAGACAATGGCAAAGTGTCTGTGGACATTGATAAAAGAGCATTAATGCATTTGTAATGTACTCTAGTTAGCAGCTTTCTCCTAATTAATGTTTGTCTGTGCACATTTCCTATTGTATGGAGGTACCTTGTTGATTCTTCAATTGAACCATTAGAATTGATTGCATATTGATTAATTATATACAGTGCTGTGTAAGCTACACTACCAGAAAGCAGATTGAGTATTCTATTGTAAGGCCACAGTTTCTAGACAAAAACAAGCTGTATTGTTCGGAAGCATATATTTAGACTACAAAGTAGAAAAAATAAATGCCATCCCTTTTCTAATGTTATGCTGTATTTGAGAAATAAATAAGTTTATAAAATAATATTAGTTTGTCTAAACAAAATATACAAATCTCATTACTTTGTTCTTTGTAAATAAAAACATTTTTTTAGGCTGGCATAATAACTGTCATTCTCTTATGGAATTACTCTTATACCGGTAAATATTTGTATAACTCTCATATACACATAGTGCTGCTTTTCTGCTGTGATGTTTTTTGAGGATGGCAAAGGACTGAGCCATATCCATGGTTTAACACTTCGAGTGCCAAGTGAATTTGTCAAAAATGGGTGTTAAAAATGCCAAGCAAACATTTTAATTCATCATAATTACATGTAATGTTTACCTTACGTAGGAAATATAATCTTTTTCAAAAACAACATTGTTTGATTTGATTTTGATTTGATTTTATATAATAAATGCGAGTGATGCTGGCAATGTTAGTGGATATTTTGAAAATTTTTCACAGATATGTTGGCACTCAAAGGATTAATTAAATACATATAAGCTTAATAAATTACTTGTGTTTTATAGAAAAAAAAAATCCCAAACAACCATAGAGTGCTTCTGAAAGTACTATATTAACAAGGAATCAATTTTGAACTTAGTGATTTTGTACAAAAGCTGAGGAATTAGAAAGTCTGATGCAAAGTAAGGCACAGTTAAATCCTTTATTATTAACAATATCAAGTCAGATATTTTCAGTAAAAAAATAAAAAAAAAATTATTCCATATAAAAATTTCTGGGGAAACAGAGCTTTGGCTTATACCCTTACATGGCTATTGTGCACTGGAGGTCAACACTGCATTCACCAAGCAAAAAAAAATTAAGGCTAAAGCCCCGTACACACGGAGGAGATATATTGCTCAGCAATATATTGCTAGCAATACATTGCTGAGCAATATATTGCCCAGTGTCTCCTTTTCATCAGCGACCAGAGATGGTAGCTGATGAAAGGGAACCTCTGCCGGGCGGTGCCACAGAGGTGATCAGCTGGTCGCAGGAGCAAGGCAATATGGTCCCCAGCGACCATATTTCCAGCGATTTCAGCCCCTATCGCCCCCGTGTGTACACAGCTTAACTCTTTCAGTCCCAACCTGGACTACTGATGATGAGGACCAAAGCAGTCAAAGGGGCTAGCCTTTGGCGCTCCCTCAGCATCCAGCACTGCACACTAACCTGTTAATGTAGAATCAGCAGATCCCCCTCCCGCTCCATATAAACTGCTTCTGTTGAATGAAGACTCAAAAGGTTTATCTGAACTTTTTTTGTTGAGGATAAATCTCACCAGAGAACAGGCAATCTATAGCCAGGGATATACAGCCAATTTGTTTTGTGTTCTTGATCATGAATATGCAATGATTATTTTTCAATTTTGAGCTATGCCTTTAATATTTATGAAAACATATATTAAAAATATTAAAATATTTTTTTTTTATTCTGACTAAATTGGATTGGTAAAATATTATTAAAAAGCACAGGGTATTTATATATCTAAGTTTTAAGAAGCTATGAGAACTGCTTCTGGTAGGATTTTCTTTTGCCAAACGTCCTGCAAGGTGTTTAAGCACAACCTCCACCTGTGGACGTCGGGCCCTCATTCCACCCTCATAGAATCTGTTTCTAACTGCTTGAGTAGACCTGCTGGGTGTCATTTTCCAGGGCCCTGGCAGTGCTTCTCCTGTTCCTCCTTGCACAAAGGCAGAGGTAACAGTCCTGCTGCTGGGTTGATTACATCATACGGCCACCTCCTTGTCTCCTGATGTACTGGCCTGTATCCTGGTAGCGCCTCCATGCTCTGGACACTACGCTGACACAGCAACCCTTCTTGCCACAGCTTGCATTGATGTGCCATCCTGGATGAGTTGCACTACCTAAGCCACTTGTGTGGGTTGTAGACTCCGTCTCATGCTACCACTAGAGAGAAAGCACCGCTAACTTTCAAAAGTGACCAAAACATCATCCAGAAAACATAGGAGTTGAGAAGTGGTCTGTGGTCAACACCTGCAGAACTTCTTTATTGGGGGCATCTTGATAATTGCCTATAATTTCCACCTGTTGACTATTCCCTTTGCACAACAGCAGGCAACATTGATTGTCAATCAGCGTTGCTTCCTAAGCGGACAGTGTGATTGAACAGAAGTGTGATTGACTTGGAGTTACATTGTGTTGCTTAAGTGTTCCCTTTATTTTTTTGAGCAGTGTATAATCAGCCATCATGTAATGATCCCACCTTCCTTGATATCTTTCTTTTATTACCTGAATATCCCGGTGGAGCTGTTCACATTGTTCTCCGCTTAAATCTCCTAGATTAGACAGGAAGTGATCTAAATGGCTGTACAAAAATTTACTTTAATACTCATGTTGACCCCTACATTGTCAAACAATTTTAGCAAGTTGTGGGCTAATTGCTGATAGTTGTCTACCATGTGATTGGTAAAAAAAAAAATGTAAGCAGTCACAAGGCAGACAACTATCAGGAATTTGCTTTTGCTTTTACAAATTGTGTCATTAAAACCATTTTAATATGTAGAGGTGGCAGTATAATTTTTTTCCCGTCAAGGATGTATGAATGATGTTGGCCTTTCCTACAATTATAACTTCTCTTAAAGGCCATAAGGGTTCCTGTCAGTGCTTTTAATTTGCACGACTAGCATATGTGACAGGAATACTTAATATATCCACTTTGCTGCCAAGAAAGAAGGTTTACTATTTTTTAATTGACTCAAACAGACCACTGCATTATACTATTGTATAATGCACCTGGGCACGTGTGAAATGCATTGTATATGTTTTTATCATGATTGTATTAAGAATGTATGTGAATTTCTTCATTGTAAATAGTGTACTATGGATGTTTTAGTTATGGCCCAAGTAATGTGTCATTAGGAACCGTTATAAAAACCGGGTAGGAACATGTAGCCTCCACACCTTGAAAAAGGGCTCATTTGCAGCCCGAAACATGTTGGTTGGAGGAAAAGGGACACCTAGGAGGCTTGTGGACTGGTGCTGTGTGTCATCTTCAGCTATTGGGGGATCCTTCCATCCAGATAGGGAGGTAACCCAGACCACCAATTGCCCAAGGAGTCTCTTCCTGTTTTAGATTTTGTTTTTATGGAATTTTGCTGTTGGAAATAAATTCACGTTTTATACAAGTAACCGGAGTGAGCGAGTCACCTATGTCCTGTGAGGAGGAGGGACAGAGCTAAAGAAACCTTTCAGTGAACATAGGGCACCTGATCTTGGTGACTGTGCATTCCAATGGTTACCTGTCGATGTCCCATGATTGGTTTCGTTTCACCTGTATGCTGAAATAGAGAAGATTTAAAGGAATTGCTACGTGTACATAGGGCACTTATCCCAGGTCAGTTCATAGTGGTGAATAGGAATGACCAGACAGAAGAAGTGCAAGCACTGAGGAGTCCAGTACATTGTCTATCTGTGACTCATCTGATTGTCTAATAGAGGGGATTACAGCACCCAAGGATCACCATTTGTTTTGAATGCTACATTTTTCCCTATATGTTATTTCTAAGAATTACAGTTATCTAGCATTATCATATATTAAAATTGTTGGCATTTTGGTGATATTGCAAGCATACTTTTTTGTTATGCATGCAGTTTATAGGCAGTTCACAGTATGTTTTCATTATGCATTTTTTAAGGATTATATTGATGTTATATACAGTATAATCACCATCTCATATTGAAATACAAGCATTAATATTATTTAAAGGGTCTAATATGAGAAAGATATGGCACTTACAGGTTTTTCTTCTGTTGAAAAAACATTTTTTTATGTAGTATTGGGTGATATCACCTGAGAATCACAGGTTCTACATAATTTGAAAGAGGGTAAGCTCCTCTATTAAGTTAGCCTGCCCCCGAAATTTATTGAAGCATAAACTAGCGAGCTCTTGGACTTATTCCTGATTTGTAGAGATGTGCGGGCTCGGATTCCCCACATCCTAGCCTGCATGAACGATAGCAATCTGAGCGGCGCTCGGAGCTTCCCACCTGACTCGGATCCGGATGTGCGGGCAAAACGTCATTGCCCGGCGCCGGATTCTCGTGAGATCTGGAGTGCTATATAAATAGCGAGCGTCCGGTGCGATTTGTCACTCGTGAGTTAGGAGGGTTAGGGTGTGCTTAGTACTGTGCAGAGCTTTGTTAGGTTAGGTAGGTTTAGTACTAAAGCTGTGTTTTTTTTGCTGCTGGGTCAACTGCCAGTGCCTACTAGTGCCACTGTCTGCTCTGCTCTCTGGTGGTGTGTGCTCTGCACTGCCAGTGGCTGGCTGCCAGCTCAGTCAGTAGTACCTCTACCTGGCCAATTCAATCAGACATATGTTTATGAAACTTATTAACCACTTGTATACCAGTCTGCTTGTGCATCTGCTGTATTTTTTGTGCTGTATTGTATTGTGCTAGTGTATTTTTTACAGCCTTATATAACTAGTAAACATATTCTCTGCTGGTGCATCTACTGTACTGAGTTTATTATAAATAAATATTAATAAATTAACAGTGTACTGGTGCATCTACTAAATAAAATAATATCTCTGCTGGTGCATATTAATTAGACTGCCGTATGTATAATATCTCTTTGCTGGTGCCTAATTAATTTATTGCCATATATATAATATCTCTCTGGTGGGCATAATTAATTTACTGCAATATATATAACATCTCTCTGGTGGGGCATAATTAATTCACTGCCGTATATATATATATATATATATATATAACATCTCTCTGGTGGGGCATAATTAATTCACTGCCGTATATATATATATAACATCTCTCTGGTGGGGCATAATTACTTTACTGCCGTATATAAAACTGCCATATATATAATATCTCTCTGGTGAGGCCTAATTATTTTACTGCCGTATATATAATATCTCTCTGTTGGTGCATAATAATTTACTGTCGTATATACTGTATAATACCTCTCTGGTGGGGCATAATTAATTTACTGCCTTATATATAATATCTCTCTGGTGGGGCATAATTAATTTACTGCCATATATAATACCTCTCTATTGGTGCATCTACTGCCATATATACTTGCATTCCAGTGGTACTGTCCTGTGGTTTAATATATTGCACAACTCCACAAAAATAATGGAGATCCAAAATATGGAGAATCAAATAGGGAAAGATGAAGGGCCGCTTCCTGTTACTTCTGAATCTGCAGCAAATGCAAGTAGTAATGATGACATAGATGATGATATGCCATCAACATCATCTGCCAAGGCTGATGTCCAGTCAGTGTCAAAGTATGGGGCAAGTAAAATTCACATGCCAAAGTTGAGTAAAAGGAGAACCAAAAAAATTAATTTAAATCATTGGAGGAGAAACGTCAAATTTGCAATGTGCCATTTATGACACGGGGTGGCAAGGACCGGTTAAGGCCCTGGCCTGTATTCATGACTAGTAATTCAACTACACATGACTATGCAAGCCCTCCTACTCCTCCCTTTAGAAATTTGAAGAGATTTCAGCTGTCATCAAAAACACAGAAAACATCTCTGCCAACTAAAGAAAACATGTTATCACAAACCCCCAAGGAGAGTCCAAGGGTGTTGGTGGTTGCAATGCCTGACATTCCCATTGCTGTATGGGAAGAGGTGGCTCCTTCCACCATTTTCAGCACTCCCTCTGCATATGCTGGAAGGATCACCCACATTGCAGTTCCTGATTTAGAAAATGAAGGTGTCAATGTTGTAGACCAAGAGGAGGATATTGATGTAGCTGGCGCTGAGGAGGAAGTTGACTAGGAGGATGCTCAGGTTGTTTGCTTAAATGAGGCACCAGGGGGAAACAGTTGTTGTCCATGGGATGAAAAAGCCCATCGTCATGCCTGGGCAGAGGACCAGTAAATCCACCTCTACGATTTGGAATTATTTTTATCTGAATCCGGACAACAAATGTATTGCCATATGTAGCTTATGTAAAGTTCCAATAAGCAGGGGTAAGGATCTTGCCCACCTAGGGACATCCTCCCTTATACATCACTTGAATATGCTTCATAAATCAGTGTTTAGTTCAGGAACTGTGGCTAGCAGTCCAGGGCCACATAAATCCCTTGGTCCTCCTGTTGGAGCCAAGCACCTGAAAAACACACCACCATCTCCCTAATCGTCAAATTCCTACTTGATCCAGATAGGGGGGAGTCCTGCAGGCCATGTCATTAGAATTACTGACTCCTCTTCTATCCAAGATTCCTCCAGAGGATCCTGCAGCTACTACTGCCGCTGTGGCTGTTGCTGCTGCTGGGAGTCATAAAACCGCTACGTCTTTCATTAAGCAATAGACCATCCAACAGTTGTTTGCCATGAGGACAAAGTACGACAGCAGTAATCCTATGGCAAAGCGGATAACGGCAGCCTTGACAGCTATGTAGGTGTTAGACATGTGTCCCGTGTCCGCCGCCAGTGGAGTGGGATTTAGACGGTTGATGAAGGTCTTGTGTTCCCGGTACCAAATCCCATCTAGATTCCACTTCACTAGGTACAGGGACGTCAGAAAAAGTGTCCTCAGTGCCCTGAAAAATGCAGCTGTACCCACTGTCCACTTAACTACGGACATGTGGACAAGTGGATCAGGGCAAACTAAGGACTATATGACTGTGACAGCCCACTGGGTAGATGCATCGCCTTCCGCAGCAGCAGCAGCATCTTCTGCATGCCAGCTCCTTCCAAGGCAGGCTACGCTGTGTATCACTGGTTTCAGGAAGAGGCACAATGCCGACACCCTCTTAGAGAAACTGGGGATTAGTGGTGTCGGACAATGCCAGTAACATTGTGCAATTTCCAGCATGTGCCTTGTTTTGCCCACCCAATAAATTTGGTGGTGCAGCATTTAATCAGAAGTGACAGAAGTGTGCAGGAGATGCTTGCGGTGGCCTGCAAAATTTGCAGACACTTTCGGCATTCTGCCATTACCCCCCCAAAGGCTGGAGCGGCAGCAAAAACTCCTCAACCTGCCCTGCCATCGGCTTAAACAAGAGGTGGTGAAGTGCTGGAACTCCACCCTCTATATGCTTCAGAGGAAGGAGGAGCACCAAAAGGCCATTGAAGCCTACACGGCCACCTACTACATAAGCAGAGGAGCAGGGCTGCACCTCACTCAAGCGCTGTGGATGCTGATTTCTTTGTTGTGTGAGGTTCTCCAGCCATTTCAACTAGCCACACGTGAACTCAATTCTGACACTGCCAGCTTGAAGTGATTCCCCTGATCAGGCTGTTGCAGAAGCAGCTGGAGAAAGTGAAGGAGGAGTTGTGATTCTGCAAAGCATGTCGCTGTTGTGGATGAAGCCCTCCATACGCTTTGCCAGGATACGAGGGTGGTCAGTCTGTTAAAGTCAGAGGAATACATTCTGGCCACCGTGCTTGATCCTAGGTTTAAAGTGTATGTTGTGTCTCTGTTTCTGGCAGACACAAATCTACAAAGGTGCAAATATCTGCTGGTCAGGAGATTGTCATCTGAAGGGGACTGTGACATGGCCACAGCTCCTCCTTCATCTTCTCCCACACCTGTGGCTGCGAGGAAATGCAGGGCAGGCAGGAGGAAGTTTGGACATCAGGTCCGGACTAAAGTACCTGCCAACGATTGCTGACATGTCTACTGTCGCTGCATTGGATGCTGTCACCATTGAAGAAATGGTGGAGGATTACTTTGGTGACAGCATCCAAGTAGACATGTCAGACAGTCCTTACCTGTACTGTCAGGAAAAAAAGGCAGTTTGGAAGCCCCTGTACAAACTGGCTCTATTTTACCTGAGATGTCCCCCCTCCAGTGTGTACTCCAAAAGAGTTTTTAGTGCATCAGGGAACCTGGTCAGTGAACAGTGAAGGAGGTTGCTTCCACAAAATGTGGAGAAGATGATGTTTATAGAAATTAATTATCAATTATTCAATGAAGACCAAGAATTGCCTCCAGAGATTATAACGGGATCTGTGATTTTGGAGTCCAGCAGGGATGAATTGATAATCTGTGAGGATGAGGAAGTACACACTGAAGGGGGTGAGGAATCAGAGGAGGCTGATGAGTGATGAGTGACAAAAAATCTTGTCTCTGTAGACCCAGTTTATACAGGGAGATATTATTTTTTTTGTGTGGGGGCCCAAACAAACCAATCTTTTCAGCCACAGTTTTGTAGGCCCTGTTGCTGAAATGTTTGGTTTGTTAAAGTGAGCATTTCCTATTTCTGCAACAAAAGGGTGGGTGGGAGGGCCCAAGGACAATTCCATCTTGCATCACCATTCATTAATCCCACTGCTGAGAGTCATTGCTATGTGAGATGCTGGTGCATCTACTGCCTTAGATAGGGTGTTACAGGTGTCTCCGGGAAGCCATTCTGTAGTGTTGTTAATGTAGGCACTGTCCCTTAAGCACAGATAACAGGTACATGACTGTGTCACATTCACAGACACTGTAATGCAGATGAGGATATTCCCTATATTATTCCGGGAGTGTGCCACTGCTGCTCTAACCCTGCATCACACAACCAGATGCTGTCGGAAGACGGCCTAAGTGACAGGAGCGTTTCTGCCACTGCCTGCAGAAGGCTGCCGAATCGCCCACTGCTCCTCGGCTGTGGTAAACATGATAAAGAAGGGTTTGGGGGGTCAATTGCACAGGACTCATAGAGGTATCATCAAAATTACCAGGATTTTTAGTAAGAGGGTGGCCCCCTGTTGGGTACGGATGGTAAGTATTAATACTATTGAATAGCAGGGGTGAGCTACCTTGGACAAAAAGTCATTTAGAGACAAAAAAGGGGGGATAGACTAGGTTTGTCACTATTAGGTGCACTAAAGGAGAGTATTAATTGAATACAATAAAAAATAACATTTATTATGATTTTTTTAAATTGCGAAATAGGACAAACTACATATAACATAAAACACTTAAATTAAAATTGCACATACTGTATACGGAGTCTCCATGTGTGTATGTCCATCCTAATAAATTATCAATTCATTGATTGTGTAGAGTCATCTCATTTAATATCCTCTAGGCACATGGCTGTACAAATTATTCCGGTGCTGGGAAAGAGGTATACTCAAATAGCCCGTGTGTATGCCTAACAGAAAAATGTATTAGTTATGCAAAGAATCATACAAGGGGACGCAGTACACTTTGATGGTGTCCTTGTTGACATTAGTGACAAAAAAGTGAAAAATTCATGTTGAACATTTTGATTGCCGACCTTCACTTTGTTGAGTTAATGGTTGTGTCAACCTTCCAACCCAGTCGACATTATCCATGTTTATCTATTTCAGGTATTGACCTAAGACCTGTTGACCCTAAATAGGGAAGACCCAATGATCCATACCCGTATGAGTCTAACAGAACTGTCAGTTGATGATTGTGAAGATTGTAAGTAAGAAATGCAAAAAATACAAACATTATACAGCTACAATACAATGCAATGAATAGAGAATAATCATATGGGGAGTGCAGTTATCATTATCCAGAAAAACATGTCAGAAGCGTCTTGGATTTGATTGTCAACATCGTTATAAGATCATAATTTCCATCATACACCAGAAATGATGAGACATATGTCTTCTTTTTTACTATTGACAAGATGTGTTCACATCCCTGCAACAACTACACATACATACTGTAGGTGAGAATTGGTGCACCTGAGATAGCACAATGCAGTTTGATAATAATGCTAAACAAGTCACACTTGCAAAGTGTCATGGGTGTGATGAAGTTGAGTATGTCTGTATATGCCATTCTCTCATACTGCTTCGCTAAGTATATTCTGTACAGTACTTGTAAGTGATCTCATATGCATATGGACAAAGCTGTTGTGTATAAATGCACATTAGGATGATGCTTACTTTACATAAAGGACACTAATGAACAAATCTATATGAGCCCTGTAGTCTCAATCTTATTGAGTTTTAAATATTCAAAGTTTTAAAACAGAATTAATAATTAAGGTCTTCTGTGCACAATCAATCCTGCTCCTACAGTATGCAGAATTAAAAAGACAGCAAATGTGCTCTCATAGATAACTTAAGTCTACAGTATGTGAATATTTCATAAGGAGTATATTTCATTTATGTTCAATGATGCAGGATAGTCATACTATTGATATAATTGTTATCAATATTTGACTTTATTTTTACTGTCAGCAGGAATCATACAGTATCTGAAAATATGTCTTTCTTTCCCTATTATTGAAGGCTGTGGCCTTAAAGGTCCAGGTTGGGCTGTAAGAACTAAACAAAGATTTGTAAGCCTGCATTCGTTTTAGCATCTGATTTCATTCACCTGCTTCAGTAAGTCAAATATACACATGAATAATTGGTACTTGTTTCCTAGAAAGGCGCCCAGATTTTCTACGTACGGCATGGTAGGGAAATCGCATTACATGCGCCATCATAGCGGCATGCGATGCGATGCGATTTTTTCATGTAATTTTTTTCCCTCATTGTACCCCACTATATCGCATTGCATCGCATGTCCTGCAAAATCGCATTTTTTTATACGGTGTGCAATGCCATGACATTAGGTATACAATAATATGACTGTATGTCCCAAAAATAGATTTAACGCACCCCCCCACTATCCACTCAACCCCGACGCGTGGTGAGCACAGAGAGCCCTGCGAGGGGCATCGGAACCCGTCCTCAGAGTTTTTCATTACCCCACTATCCACGTCGGCGTGGAGTTGATTTTATATAGTGTGGCGAGCGCATCAAGCCACCAAGCCCGAAGCGTGGCGAGCGGCCGCGGATTACTTTACATGTATTCCGCGTCCCCTAGCCACGCTTCGGGGTGGTGTGGATAGTGGGGGGTGCGTTAAACCTATTTTTGGGAGATACAATCATATTATTGTATACCTAATGTTATGGCATCGCACACCCTATAAAACCGCATGCAATTTTGCGACAGATGCATTGGCCTGGGGCTGAGAGAGAAGTGAAAAAATTACATAGGAAAATCGCATTGCACATCGCATGGTCCTAAAATGGCCTATGCAATGCGATGCTATGCAATTTCCCTATGCAGAATAGCCCACTAAGCAAATTGCTTAGTGGGCACCGTTCTAGGAAACAAGTACCGAATAATCTGTAAATAGTTTATTCAAATAAAACAAACAGTAATATAAGGTGGCCACCTTCATAAGTAAAAGTAATCTTATATCAGACATGTATACTTAACCATTTGATTGACTAAGTTGCTGTGGGAGAACCTTAAAAAATATCTGTTAAAATTGCCGGCGTCACTCACAGTGACTGTTTTTTTTTATTTATTTATATTGAAAGAAGGGTTTTGTGAGCGATGCTGGCATTTTTTGTGGATATTCTGAGTATCCCTCACAGCAATGTTAGCACCCAAATGGTTATAAAAGAAATACATAAACTCAATGATAAATATATAATAAATGATAAAGAACCACACCATAAAATGGAGCCCTTGAGAATTATACAGAGTTTGGAAGCATGATGGCTGAAGACACTACTACAGTATCAATTTAGCTTTTTATAGATGAACTAGCGGATACAGTCACATCCTAAATCAGCTTCTGTGAGGACTTATGTGTACCAACCAAGCAAATCCGATCCCTCAACAACAAGCCATGGTTCGGTAGCCAGCTCAGAAAACTCAGCTGAGCCAAGGAGCCCAACCACAGTCTGAAACCAGCCATGAACTTGCAGAAGACCTGAACAAGTTCTACTGCGGATTTGAGTAGGCCATACCTCTCCCACTCCATCACAAAGACCACCACTCCCAGGCCCTTCCCATGGACCAAGGTGAGGTAGAAGCAGTACTCAAAAGAATAAAACCTAAGAAGGCTGCAGGACCGGATGGTGTGTCGCCTTCCAGCCTTAGGACCTGTGCAGCTCAGCTCGCCCCTATCTTCACAATGATATTCAACTCCTCCCTGGACTTGTGCAAGAATCCTGCCTGCTTCAAACACTCTATTGTTGTCCCGGTCCCCAAGAAAACACCCGCAAAAGACCTAAATGACTTCAGGCCAATTTCACTAACTTCAATGGCCATAAAAGCATTCGAAAGACTAGTACGGAAGCACCTGAGAGAAGAGACCAACTCTCACCTTGACCCAATGCAGTTCGCCTACCGAGCGAACAGAAGTGTAGAGGATGCGGTCAACCTCCGCTGCACCATATTTTTCAACACCTCAACCACCCAGGCACCTATGCGAGAGTCCTATTTGTGGACTTGATCTCAGCATTTAACACTATCATCCCCGACATCCTGCAGCCAAAACTCCTCTCCTTAGGAGTCCCAGGATTAACATGCTCATGGATAATGGACTTTCTAACGGCAAGGGAACAGGTGGTCAAAGGCAGCGACTTCTCTTTCAGCACACGAACAATCAGTACTAGAGACCCCCAAGGATGTGTTATCTCCCCTCTGCTTTTCTCTCTCTGCATGAATGACTGCACCTCAGCTGAGCAGTCAGTGAAATTCATAAAATTTGAATCCTTCAAATTCCTAGGAACAACCATGTCCAGCGACCTAAGATGGGGATTAAACATAACCACAAATATCAAAAAGGCCCAACATCCCCTGTTCTTCCTGAGGCAACTCTGGAAATTCAACACCCCACAGGAGCTGCTGTGCGTATTCTACACTGCCATTGTGGAGTCTGTCTTATGTTCCTCAATCACAATCTGGTACAGTGGCACATGCAAGAATGACAACAAAAACTGCAGAGGGTAGTGAAGACTGCGGAAAGGATCATAGTGACCAACCTCCCCCAGATAAGGGATCTGTTCTCATCCAGGGTAAGGAAACGCGCTGAGAAGATCACAAAGGACAAGCTGCATCCCCGTCACAACCTGTTCAACATCCTACCATCCGGAAGACGGTTCAGGTCTGTCCCCGCCAAAATGTCCAGATCCGTAAGAAGCTTCTTTCCGTTAGCCATCCATCACCTGAACAATCCAATCCAATCAAAGCGAATGCAATCCCAATATCAACAGCCAAACAACATGACCCTACTTGGCGACCTGACCACCATAGTCGTAGCTAGAAATGGAATGCATGTAATGTCTTAATGTAATGTATGTAATATCTCCCCCCCCCCTTACGCCTGTTTGATGCTGCACTGTAATCCACAAAAAAATTCTAATGTGCGCAAGCATACATGGCCAATAAAGTTGATTCTATTCTATCCACCTGGGCCCCTTCAGTTTCTGTCACTACTACAGCATATACATTTCCTCTTTATCTTTCACACCTTTTTGAATGGTCATGTTCCTTCCCTATTAATCACATAATGATGTCAAAGTAATGCAACAAAGTCAAGACTGTTTGGTGCAAATTCAAATATCTGCAGCAAATTGATAGCTCTACATGAGGAATAAATCACTTAGCATTTTTTGCTTTCATGATTTCCACTGAGTTAATGTACGCTAACCCAATGATCCTGCATAAAGGGCCTTATTCTGATCACTTCACTTCCAGTGTTCCGATGTTGTGTGCATATGCAAGTGCAGAACCATTTTTGCGCATGTTTATATGCAGGGAGCAAGCTCCTGGGCTTCCAAACAGGGGGGTGGACCTGATCAGGATCATTACCATATGCACACGCCCTGCATTTCATGGGCATTCCCATGAAAATGTAGGGCGTGCGTATGGAAATGCGGTTGTGACGTGCGTGCGGGGGGGGGGGGGGACAGCTGACTTAACCGGATGTCGTCTGCCCACACATATCACTGCTTTTCAGCGACCATTGAATGATGAAGGAGGTTCCCAAAGGCATTCGAATGGATGTCCGCATCAAACTCCATTTGCATGCCAAGCGGCTGAATTCGGGGTGCAAAAGGGTAGGAAAGATGATCCATTCGCTAGGCGGGGTTTGGTACATTTCATTTGCTTCAGCCCATGCATGCGTCCAAGCAAAGCATAAGACCCAAAGTGTAGAATCTAATTTTGTTTTGCAAATATTTACTTACAACTCCTAAGGTTGAAAGAAAAATCCTGCCTCTGGTTGCAGCTGAATAAATTGGGAAGTATAATCTCTATGGCTAACTGAATATGCCTCTTTGTGCCATACACAAATATAGCATTTATTTAAGCCCTTCAGTGCTAAAATGGATGTGTCTAAAAATGTTTTGGTACTTGTTTCCTAGCACGGCGCCCGTTGCAGGTGATCGCATACCTTAACTTAACGCGATTTCAGGGCTATTTTTATGCGATTTTACATAGGGAATAATGTTAAATGGGCCAATTTTTAATTGTATACCCACCCTTATGGGTATTTTACATGTGAAATGCCCCCCTATTGTTAACGCCACCCCACGATGAACGCCAGCCCGAAGCATGGCGAGCGCAGCGAGCCCGCGAGGGGCAGCGGATCGCGCCCTCCGACCTTTTCATACCCCCACTATCCACGTCGGAGTGGAGTTCATTCTATATAGTGTGGCGAGCACAGCGAGCCACCGAGCCCGAAGCGTGGTGAGCGCAGCGTAATACCTGTGAAGTAATGCGCGTCCCCTTGCGGGGCTCGCTGCGCTCGCCGCGCTTCAGGCTCGGTGGCTCGCTGCGCTCGCCACACTATATAAAGTCAACTCCACGCTGACGTGAATAGTGGGGGTATGAAAAATTCGGAGGACGCGTACCGCCGCCCCTCGCGGGCTCGCTGAGATCGTCACACTTCGGGTTGGCGTTCATCGTGGGGTGGCATTAACAATGGGGGGGGGCATTTGACCCATCAGGGTGGGTATACAATAAAAATTGGGGTCTGGGGGGCATTTAACATTGGGCCCAATGTATAATCGGGTCTCAGGGACCATTTTACATTGTACCAAATGTCTCCATGGAGACGCGTTTCTAATGGTTTCAGATTCTGACTACTTTCTTTATTGGGACTTGAATTACTACAATACACAAATTAATTTGTGATGCGTCTCCATGGAGACGCATCAGCCAATCACGCTATCAGCCTCTGTAGTGCCATTAATGCCCCGCATGCGGAGACTTGTGGTTCTCCAATTCCCAGCATGCGGGGGAGGTCTGCTGGTACTTGTAGTTCTCTTGCATAAAGCAATGTTAGGAATGTGAGAATTAACCCTATCAGGCCAGCGTCCACTGGCCATGGATGCCGGTGACAGCCCCGGGCTTCAGCCCTGGACAGGTGAAGCTTGGGGGGGGGACCCTTTTATTGTTATGCTTTTTGTCCCCCGTATTTTTGGAACCAGGCCTGGCTCAATGAGCCCAGGGCTGGTTATGCTCATTAGGGGGGACCCCACGTCATTTGTTTTAAAAAAAAAAACACTTTTACACATTTTTTTACACAGGACCATGCACAGATCTCAATGATCGGTGTATGGTTCTGTCAAATTCGCCTGTCAGAACCTGCTTTATTTTTTTTGGCTATTTTTGGTAACATTTACCAAAAATCGAACCCTATTACATTTGCAAGTTGTATACTTTATAATGGGAAAACATCTGGATGCGAATTGAAGTGTGACTAAGAATCACCATTTCAAAATGTGTGAATTTGCTGCAAAAAGTGCGATATTTTACCGCGAATCGCACCCTATTACATGTGCAATTTTTGTAAACCGTGCGATTTTGGCCGTTTTTTTACCAAAAATCGCACATTTCTAAAAAATCGCACCCTATTACATTTCGCCCACTATGTCCACCTCCCCTCTCTTACAAGCCATAAACTGGCTCCCCTTTCCCTTCACAATACAATTCAAGCTCCTTCACAAAACCATTATCCATTCCTCTTCCAACTACATATCTGACCTGGTCTCTCTTCACACTCCCACCTGCCCTCTTCCGCTCCACAAATGCACATCTCCTACAAACTGGTTTCTTCCTCCCATTCCCACCTCCAGGATTTGGGCCATTGTGCTCCATATCTCTGGAATTTTCTACCCCTCCCTATCAGACTTGCAACCTTACTACAAAACTTTAAATGGGCTCTCAAGACCCACTTCTTTATTAAATCTAACCATTTCTCATCCTAGCCCTCTCTGTATGCTCACTTCTTTCCCTGCTGTGTCACCCCAATTTGTCTGCCCCTTCCCTTTAGAATGTAAGCTTTAACGAGCAGGGCCCTCTCCCCTCATGTGCTTTTCTAAGAATATGTCTCGCCATCTTGGCCACTGTTCTAATTGTGTCAGTGTCCATTGCTGCAACTGTTTTATTTACATGTACTTGTCCTAATTTGCATTTGTACTGTAAATCACTATTGTCTTGTTTTTGTTCTTTTGCTCATCTATGTATTTTCAGGCCCTGCTGATCCCTTGTTGCACCATATAAATAAATAAATAAATAATAATAATAATAATAATAATAATAATAATAATAATAATAATAATAATAATAATAATAAATCTATCAATCTATGTCTCTGATATGAAGATTTCAGTTTTGCACATAACTTATCCAGGAGTCGGCTTGACCAAACATTAGGGGCAATGGTGCAAATCTCAATTTGTTTTGTAAATCCAATTTATTGTGTTTATGTCTATATTGACAAACAAGTACATAGATGCTCTATCTCCTATTCTTTCTCCTGCAAAAAATAAAAATCATTCCTAAAGACATGCTAAATACTAAATACAAATCCAATTCTTCATGAATCTAATGATGGGTGCATGTTTTAATGCATTTAGGAACTTTTAAAGAGGTATTCTACTTGATTCAACATAGAGTGTGTTATATTACTATCATTTTTCAGCTCTTCAGGGGAAAGTAATAACTACTGAGCCCTGAACTCTCATTTCCACATTTAACGAAACATGCAAAGCAATTTCCAGCCAAAGCATTTTTCACTTATTTAAGGTAAATGATGTGATTGCAAATGTAAAGCGAGGAATACATTTTCTGTGATGTTATTGAGCCAAAGAAATACTGTAGGATTGTTTTCAGTTGTATCTAAAATGCCTGTATAAATGAAGACTGCGAGAATGAAAAGTATTGTCATTTGCTAGACATTCTACCAAAGATAGGAAAGTGTAAGATGTTTTGTATTTGCAATATCATATATTCATTACTTTGTCATCAAAGTACGGTTGTTAAATATAAAGTAAACTATGCAAAATAAAATGAATTTTGCGGTCTGTTTCATTATAACAAATAGGCATGGTTTGATTAATGTTAAATGCCTTGATATAGCTTTTGCTGGATTGTGTATTTTACATTACATTGTAAGATTGCCAGTAATACTATCTATTAGGAAATGAGCACAATTTTGAAATCAAGAAAAAAGCAACTGACACATTTTTTGTGGTACTGTGAAATTTTTATGCAATGCATTGCTTTTTATTTATATATTACCTCTTCAACAAGATGGATTACATTTTTTAAAATATATTTTGCTATGGAACAATGACTCCGTACACATGGTGCAATATATTGCTCAGTGTCCTGTTTTCATCAGAACACTGATGGCTAAAGTCCAGTACATGTGCGATTTAGCAATCACAAATTTGCATTTCTTGTAAATACAGTAAGTAGGTGCAGTTATTATTGATATTATTATTTATTATTATCATTTATTTATCTGGCGCCACAAGGATTCCGCAGAACCTAACAATATATAAACTACACAGCTGAAGGGATTTATTACTACTTTGCTGTGATTTATCATCTGCAGCAATCCATTGGATGGTCCCCAGGAAATGTAGTTTAAACCCAATATTAAAATGTAGGTCAAAGAACAATGGAAGAGAGGTCACAAAACAAGGATACAATGATAATTGGAGTGTTTATGCTCCTTCCCTTCCCTTTTTTAACCCTGGTTTATAACACT
This sequence comes from Crinia signifera, assembly GCF_055691185.1. Classification (NCBI taxonomy): domain Eukaryota; kingdom Metazoa; phylum Chordata; class Amphibia; order Anura; family Myobatrachidae; genus Crinia; species Crinia signifera. The sequence continues at coordinate 145,764,208 of NC_139221.1, read as the reverse complement.
GACATCAGCTGTATGAGTTGCACTAAAGAATCTAAATACAGGTTGAGTATCCTTATCCAAATATCCGTTATCCAAATTATTCAGAAAACCATCATTTCCAAAATGTACTTTTGTGCCTGAGATAGTACACAAACTTTGGGCCTTATTTTGGTTCATTCTTTCTGTCAAAATCCTTCTTAGATGGACAAAACCATGTGCACTGCAGGGGGGGCAGATGTAATATGTGCAGAGAGAATTAGATTTGGGTGAGTAATTTTGTTTCTGTGCAGGGAAAATACTGACTGCTTTATTTTTACACTGCAATATAGATCTCACTTTGAAGTAAAACCCCACCCAAATCTAATTCTCTCTGCACATGTTACATCTGCCCCACCTGCAGTGCACATGGTTTTGCCCATCTAAGAAGGATTTTGTCAGAAAGAATGAACCAAAATAAGGCCCTTTGTTTCATGGTGTGAAACCTTTGTTTTATGCACAAATAAAATATACTTGTATGTGTTTGATGTGATTATACAACATAAATAAAAAATACCTCAAGATACCTCATTCAAATATAAAAATATTCCAAAATACGGTATAATGCATTATCAAAAAATCTTCTGGTCCTGAACATTTTGGATAAGGGATGCGCAACATGTACAAGCTATTTTAAATGTAATTATAGTTTATTGTAGCAAAAACACTCAGTACAAATGTGTATGGTACAGGTAAGAATTAACCCCTTCCCGACATTTGACGTACATTTACGTCATGGCCGGGATGTACTTCCCGACACATGGCATAAATGTACGTCATGCCATTTAACTGTCACCGCGTCTATATACGCGGTGACAGTTTAAACATGTCTGCTGTCCCTGACAGCAGACATGTCCCTGCATGCCCAGGGGGGGTGGCGATGCCTCCCCCCCCGTCAGCGATCGCTGTGATTGGCTGTTCAAATGTGAACAGCCAATTACAGCGTTTTCTGTGTACCGGCGAATAACGTTCGCCGGTGACACAGGGATCGGTGGTGATTGGTGCTGTAAAGTACAGCACCAATCACCACGGGGTGTAAGGGTGACACTGGTGTCACCCCACCTCACCCCACCCGCCCCCAAAGGCCGTGATTGGTTCGCCGGACCGACGGACTAATCACAGCCATGGAGGGTGATTTAAACTAACGGTGACTGCACTGCAGACGCCATTCCGGTCTGGAATTGCGTGCAGTGTGGTCACCATACCTATCTGCCGTGATATACTGACCTGATCCTTGCAAAATACTTACCTGATCACCTGATCACTGCTTGTAGCGTGCTGGATGCTTCCTGGATCTGACTTCTTGTGACTTCCTGCTGCTGCTGCAGTGTGATAGAGAGATAGAGAGAGATAGAGAGAGATAGAGAGAGATAGTGACAGAGAGTGCTATATTTTGTGTCTGCTACCCCCCCTTTTTGGGGGTGCAGGTTTTTTTTATATATATCACTGTCAGTGCTGCTGCTGCAGTGTCATAGAGTGATAGATAGTGATAGATAGTGAGAGATAGAGAGATAGAGAGAGATAGTGACAGAGAGTGATAGAGAGTGCTATATTTTGTGTCTGCTACCCCCCTTTTGTGCTGATCAGTATATCTGTGCTGATCAGCAACTTTTTGGGGGTGCAGGGTTTTTTTTTTATATATACCTGTCAGTTGCTGCCAGTTGCACTGTCAGTTGCACCAAAGGTTGTGCACCTGCTGCCCCTCACTGGTAATCAGTGTCGCATCACTGATCACCTTTTTTAATTTTTTGTTTTGCACACACTGTGATTTTGTGGGTGTCCTGTGGCCACTGTGCGCTGATCAGTGACGTACATCACTGATCAGCTTTTTCGGCACAGGGTTGATCTATTTTTTTTTTTTTTGATCAAATTCCTGTTGCCTTTGAGCGCTGTTCAGTGACGGACGTTACTGACCAACATCTGTGCTCAATTTTTGGCGCAGGACCTTTTTTTTTTTTTTTTTAACCCCTTCAATTTTTTTTTTTTATTGGGATCAAATTCCTGTATAAAGCATTTTTTTTTCTGCACTACATACACACTACACACTACATACCCCCCGTGTTGAAATAAAGTTTGTACCCCCCCTACACTATACACGTGTTGAAACATTTCACTACCAGAAACACAAAAATAAAAATGTCATCCCAAATGTCATCCCAAATGTCATCCCAGTCATCCAGAAGAATGTATTCAGCGGAGGAGGCATATGCCATGCTTGCCTCTGACTCTGACACAGCCAGTTAGGCAAGCGGAGAATTTGAAGGATTCATCTTAAGCTCCTCTTCCTCCTCTAGTGATGAGGGACCCCCTCAAAGACGCCCCCGTAGAGCAGCTGAGACCCCCCCCAATAATTGATCTCGTATGGACCCCACCACCAAACAATTTTGAGCCCCAGGTTCCTGAGTTTTTGGCCATCCCAGGAATCCAATTTGATTCCACAGGTCTCAGAGAAATTGACTTTTTCAAATTATTTTTCTCTGATGATTTTATAAATTTAATGGTGGACCAAACTAATTTATATGCCCAGCAGTTTATTGCTCAAAACCCCACGTCATCATTTGCTAGGTGGACCCCTGTAGATGCAGTAGAGATGATGACGTTTTGGGGTCTGGTGTTTCATATGGGCATAGAAAAAAAGCCAGAAATTAGGCAATATTGGAGTACAGATGTTCTGTACAGCACCCCACTTTACCGTATGGCCATGACCCGGACTCGTTTTGAGTTAATCCTTAAATTTTTGCATTACAACGATAAAGTACAGTGCCCACCCAGAGATGATCCCACCTTTGACCGGCTATTTAAAGTCAGGCCGGTCATTGATCATTTCAGCGCCAAATTTGCTGAGATGTACATCCCAGATAAATTCATTTGCATAGACGAGTCCCTTATACATTTTAAAGGAAGGGTTAAATTCCGCCAGTACCTTCCCAGTAAGAGGGCAAGGTATGGCATAAAAATGTATAAGCTGTGTGAAAGCACCTCAGGGTACACCCACAGGTTTAGAATTGAACCGCCAGAATGCCCCCCCTCCCTCGTAGGTGTTAGTGGAAAAATTGTCTGGGATTTAGTGCACCCCTTCCTGGATAAAGGTTATCACCTCTATGTGGATAACTTTTACACTAGCATCCCCCAGTTTAAGGCCCTTGGTTCAAGAGGTACAGCAGCTTGCGGTACTGTGCGCAAGAACCAAAGAGGCCTCCCAAAAATGGACATTGCCCAAGTAATGAGAAGGGGTGAAAGCAGGGGAATATGCACCGAAAATATGTTGTTGGTCAAATATAAGGACAAGAGGGATGTCCTTATACTGACAACAATTCATGGAGACAGTACCACCTCCATCCCTGTACGAGGTACCAGTACCCACACCTCAAAACCTAATTGTATCCTAGATTACAATAGGTACATGGGCGGAGTGGATCTTTCAGATCAGGTACTGAAGCCGTACAGTGCCCTGCGGAAAACAAAAATCTGGTACAAGAAGCTGGCCGTGTATATCATCCAGATGGCACTGTATAACGCTTACGTGCTATTCCGTTCTACCAGCCAGAGGGGGACATTTATGCACTTTCAAGAGGAAGTCATAAAGGGCCTAATATTTGGGAACCAGCAGGCAGAGGGCCCCAGTACTTCTAGTACTGGCCCCCGTATTGTACCAAGGCAGCATTTTCCTGATGAAATCCCCTCCACTGGAAAAAAGGGCAGGACACAAAAAAGGTGCAAAGTTTGCTATAAAAAGGGAATAAGAAAGCAAACTATATTCCAGTGTGACACTTGCCCCGACAAACCCGGCCTAAGTATAAAGGAGTGTTTTAAAATATACCACACATCTATTTATTATTAGGTTCATCATTTCACCGTGCTTCGGGGGTCTTGCTAATGCCACATAGCACCCACCATTCATTCCACCAGAATCTGAGCCGCAAAATCCAAAAATCACTCCTTCCCTTCTGAGTCCTGCCATGCACCCAACTGGTTTTTTTTTTAGTCACATGTGAGGCATTGCCATACTTGGGAGAAATTGGGGCACAGATTTTGGGGTGCTTTTTCTCCTTCATACCTTCTGAAAATGAAAAATTTTCAGCCAGAACTGCATTTTTGTGTAAAAAAATGTAATTTTTCATTTTCACTGCCCAGTTGTATCAAAATTGGTGAAACCCCTGGGGGTTTGAAATGTACACTATACCCCTAGATGAATTCCCTGAGGGGTGTAGTTTGCAAAATGGGGTCACTTGTGGGGGGTTCCACTGTATTGGTGCTTGGGGGGTCTTGCTAATGCGACATAGCACCCACCAACATTCCACCAGAATCTGTGCTGCAAAATCCAAATATCACTACTTCCCTTCTGAGTCCTGCCACTTTTTGGTCACACATGAGGCATTGCCGTACTCGGGAGAAATTGGGGCACAGATTTTGGGGTGCTTTTTCTCCTTCATACCTTCTGAAAATGAAAAATTTTGAGCCAGAACTGCATTTTTGTGTAAAAAAATGTAATTTTTTATTTTCACTGCCCAGTTGTATCAAAATTGGTGAAACCCCTGGGGGTTTGAAATGTACACTATACCCCTAGATGAATTCCCTGAGGGGTGTAGTTTGCAAAATGGGGTCACTTGTGGGGGGGTTCCACTGTATTGGTGCTTGGGGGGTCTTGCTAATGCGACATAGCACCCTCCAACATTCCACCAGAATCTGAGCTGCAAAATCCAAAAATCACTCCTTCCCTTCTGAGTCCTGCCATGCACCCAAATGGTATTTTTTGGTCACATGTGAGGCATTGCCGTACTCGGGAGAAATTGGGGCACAGATTTTGGGGTGCTTTGTCTCCTTCATTCCTTGTGAAAATGAAAAATTTTGAGCCAGAACTGCATTTTTGTGTAAAAAATTTAATTTTTCATTTGCACAGCCCAGTTGTATCAAAATTGGTGAAACCCCTGGGGGTTTGAAATGTACACTATACCCCTAGATGAATTCCCTGAGGGGTGTAGTTTGCAAAATGGGGTCACTTGTGGGGGGGTTCCACTGTATTGGTGCTTAGGGGGTCTTGCTAATGCGACATAGCACCCACCAACATTCCACCAGAATCTGAGCTGCAAAATCCAAAAATCACTCCTTCCCTTCTGAGTCCTGCCATGCACCCAAATGGTATTTTTTGGTCACATGTGAGGCATTGCCATACTCGGGAGAAATTGGGGCACAGATTTTGGGGTGCTTTGTCTCCTTCATTCCTTGTGAAAATGAAAAATTTTGAGCCAGAACTGCATTTTTGTGTAAAAAATTTAATTTTTCATTTGCACAGCCCAGTTGTATCAAAATTGGTGAAACCCCTGGGGGTTTGAAATGTACACTATACCCCTAGATGAATTCCCTGAGGGGTGTAGTTTGCAAAATGGGGTCACTTGTGGGGGGGTTCCACTGTATTGGTGCTTGGGGGGTCTTGCTAATGCGACATAGCACCCACCAACATTCCACCAGAATCTGAGCTGCAAAATCCAAAAATCACTCCTTCCCTTCTGAGTCCTGCCATGCACCCAAATGGTATTTTTTGGTCACATGTGAGGCATTGCCGTACTCGGGAGAAATTGGGGCACAGATTTTGGGGTGCTTTTTCTCCTTCATACCTTCTGAAAATGAAAAATTTTGAGCCAGAACTGCATTTTTGTGTAAAAAAAATGTAATTTTTCATTTTCACTGCCCAGTTGTATCAAAATTGGTGAACCCCTGGGGGTTTGAAATGTACACTATACCCCTAGATGAATTCCCTTAGGGGTGTAGTTTGCAAAATGGGGTCACTTGTGGGGGGGTTCCACTGTATTGGTGCTTGGGGGGTCTTGCTAATGCAACATAGCACCCACCAACATTCCACCAGAATCTGAGCTGCAAAATCCAAAAATCACTCCTTCCCTTCTGAGTCCTGCCATGCACCCAAATGGTATTTTTTGGTCACATGTGAGGCATTGCCGTACTCGGGAGAAATTGGGGCACAGATTTTGGGGTGCTTTGTCTCCTTCATTCCTTGTGAAAATGAAAATTTTTGAGCCAGAACTGCATTTTTGTGTAAAAAATTTAATTTTTCATTTGCACAGCCCAGTTGTATCAAAATTGGTGAAACCCCTGGGGGTTTGAAATGTACACTATACCCCTAGATGAATTCCCTGAGGGGCGTAGTTTGCAAAATGGGGTCACTTGTGGGGGGGTTCCACTGTATTGGTGCTTGGGGGGTCTTGCTAATGCGACATAGCACCCACCAACATTCCACCAGAATCTGAGCTGCAAAATCCAAAAATCACTCCTTCCCTTCTGAGTCCTGCCATGCACCCAAATGGTATTTTTTGGTCACATGTGAGACATTGCCGTACTCGGGAGAAATTGGGGCACAGATTTTGGGGTGCTTTGTCTCCTTCATTCCTTGTGAAAATGAAAAATTTTGAGCCAGAACTGCATTTTTGTGTAAAAAATTAAATTTTTTTATTTTCACTGCCCAGTTGTACCACAATTGGTGAAACCCCTGGGGGTTTGAAATGTACACTATACCCCTAGATGAATTCCCTGAGGGGTGTAGTTTGCAAAATGGGGTCACTTGTGGGGGGGTTCCTAAATTTTAGCATCTTATGGTGCCTAGAAACCTACATGGTGCCTAAAAAATAATCTCATAAAAAGGAGGCTCCAAAATCAAGTAGGTGCTCCTTCTATTATGAAGCCTGTGGTTTGGTCAACGTGCACACTAGGGCCACATATAGGATAGGTACAGCTGTGTATCATCTGCATAGCAGTGGTAGACTAGGCCATGATGTCTGATTATGTCACCCAGTGGAAGCATGTATACTGCAAAAAGCATGGGAGATAGTATAGAACCCTGTGGGACACCACAAGACAACAGCAATGGTGGCAAAGAGTATACTCCTAATAAAACTCTCTGTGACCTGCCAGCGAGAAATAATTTGAACCAGCTAAGGACTGTGCCACACAGAACACAGAAAATCTTCAGGCGCTCAATTAGAATCTCATGGTCAATGGTGTCCAATGCTGCAGAGAGGTCCAGAAGGATTAGGATTGAACAGTCTCCTCTATCCCTTGCATTTAAAATATCATTGAGCACACATACCAGAGCTGTTTCTGTGCTATGTCTTCTCCTGAATCCTGAGTGGAATGGATCATAAATGTCATGGGTTGACAGGTGGGTCTCTAGTTGAGTTGCAATTACTTTCTCAATAACCTTTCCTAGAAAAGGAAGCTTTGATACTGGCCTGTAGTTGGTCATGTAACTAGCACAGGCGCAGAAGGCAGAACACCCGCCGTGGCAGGCAGAGCTCGAGAAAGTCCAAGAATCGCCTCAAAGAAATTAACCTGATTGTTAACCTCTCCAACTACCATCTTTCTGAGACAGAAATCAAACTTCTAAACAAAGGACTCTCTTTTGTGCTAATCACTAATCACTTTAGAGAGTTTGATTGGAAAGTGGATCTTAGCCGACATCACCGCAACTTAAAATTAAAAAATTTTTTTTTCAAATTCATCTAACACCAATGACATGCCATTAGCACATCCCTTTAAGAAAAAAATCTTCATTTGAGCCACAAAGCTTTACTCCATCAATCAAGTGCTACAACCGTTTACTAGATACCAAGGTCATGGAGGACGTACAACATCACCAGAAACATGTCAATTCCATCAACAATTTAAATAAACTGGAAATGGAGTCTCTGAAAGGTTTAAGTTCCAATCGTGAAATCACCATAAGGACAGTTGACAAAGGGGGTGCGATTGTCCTGCAAAACACATCAACCTACATCGCAGAACTTGACCGATAATTGAGTGATCCAGCAGTGTATGAGAAAATTGGGCACAACCCCTCAGCTTCTTACAAACATGAAATTGACAACATCCTGAGAAAAGCACTAACTGATGGTATCATAGACAAAAGAACCCATGATGCATTGATAGTTGATCACCCAGTTGTCCCTTTGTTGTACAGCTTACCAAAAATACACAAAAACTTGGAAGCTCCTCCCGGCCGCCCGATAATTTTGTCCCATGACTCAATCTACAGCATTATAGCCAAGTATGTGGATCATTGGCATCAGCCTGTCATTCAGGCAGAGGAGACCTACCTAAAGGATACCACAGATCTGCTGCTGAAATTAGAAGCTTTGGGTACAATCCCAGAAAATTGCCTTTTGTGCTGCATTGACGTTATCAGCCTTTACACAAATATACCACATCAAGAAGGCCTAAGATCAGTGGAGACCATTCTACCAAACAATGTGGCTTACAAGGGACCAGCGATCAACTTTCTGCTAACATTACTTGAAAAAACATTGACACGTAACTGTTTTTTTTTAATGGGGAATATTATCTCCAGAAAATGGCTTGTGCTATGGGGAGGAACGCAGCCCCTGCGTTCGCGAATGCGCACATATTTGCGGTTGAAAGAAAACTCTTCCTGAATAACCACCTTATTGAAAAACATATAATCTTTTTCACAAGGTTCATTGACGATATCCTCCTGCTTTGGACCAGCACAGAACAGGAATTCAAAGACCAAATGTTAGTGATGAATCAGATGGACTCAAACATCAAGTTCACATTTGAATGTACTGTAGTAACAAAACAGGTACATTTTTTGGATGTTCTGATCACCATTGAATCAAATCATCTTACCACAGATGTCTACAACAAACCGACTGACATGAACACTTTTCTCCATTCCAGTAGTCATCAACCCATCTCAATGAAGAAGGGTATTAAATACGCTCAATTTCTACGAATCCGTAGGATCACCAGCAATGATGCAAAAGCTGAAATACAGATGGAGTCCCTACTGGAAAAATTCATCCAGAGAGGTTATAACAGAACAGAATTGACAACAGCCAAACAAAAGGCATTGGCCAAAAGTCAACATGAGTGCTTAAAACCTAAACCCAAGAAGGATCAAACCGTTCTTCCATTTGTAACCACCTTCACTACTGTCAGTCCATCAATCTCGAAACATTCCAGGCAATTGTGGCCAATCATATTGAGTGATCCAAACTTGAAAACATTGAAGAGCACCCGTTTATTAAACTGCCAAAAACGTGGAAGTAACCTGAAAGACTGGCTTGTGAAAAACGATGTGACCAAAGATTCCAACATCCAAAAAGACCATTTTCTTTCTAGACGGCCCAGCTGTTACAAGTGTGTCGGCTGTGCCACTTGCCGACACATGGAAACAGGCCCTTTTTTCACACATCCCCACTCTGGTGCAAAAATCCAAATCAAACAAGTTTTATCTTGTCTTAGCAGATACGTCATTTATATCATCAAGTGTCCTTGTGGACTGGCCTATATTGGCAAAACTACATGTACCTTTAGGGAGAGAGCTGGGCAACACAGATCAAGCATTCGGCATGCATGTGAAGGCAAAGAGACTGACCAACCTGTGGCCAGACACTTTCAAATGGCCAGACATTCTATAGTTCATTGATCAAGTTGAACCTTTAGGGAGAGGAGGCGATTGTTCCAGATTGTTACTACAATGAGAAGCCCGCTGGATCGCAAAATTGGACACTGTAGCTCCATGCGGACTGAATGAACAATTAACCTTTACATCATTCTTCTAGCAAGATGTCTCCTAGAATTCCACACTCATGCAAAACCTCTGCCGATACCCTAATTTGGCTTTTTGAAACATTTTTCTGAATAAAAATCTAAAAAATCTTTTTTGTCTTTTTTCTAAAATAGATTGTCTTTCTTCAGATTTTTTCAAAGAACTCTTTGCTTTATATTTACCATTTTTCTTTGTGCTCCAGATTCCCTTATGAGCTTAGGTATCTTTTAAATGAATGGAGCCATTTACTGTGAGAACTTGTGACTTTGTCTACTACTGTGTGCATTTGGTTGACATGTGACACTTAGTTGACACAGAAGTTGCAAGTGTTTTTTTATTTTTTTATTGATATGGCTATTTGACATGTGTTGTATACATAACAGTGCTCATTCATGTTTATATTTATTATCTTATTTTGGTGATGGCATATTAGATTGTCACAATACAATTTTTTTCCTTTTGTGCAGTGGCAGCGGAAGGCAAATGCTCAAGTACAATACACACAGCACTGGTGTGAGTCACCATGGTAACCAGGACCTCAGCGCTGCTTTCCACATGTCAGTGCGACTGGCCTGATGTGTTCCAGGGACAGGAAGCATCATGCGCTGATGATGTCATCAGAAAGAGACCTGCCCCACGCCGCCGACGGAGGATGATTCTCACTGGTGTTCTCTGCTATATAAGGTAAATGTTTAACATTTTCTTGTTATCCCTGATGAAAAATCCAGTAAATTTTGAAACAATGGTAACATCTGACAGCCTTTTTTTAAATAATCTTTTTTATTAAAGAATTTTTGTACATACAAGGTGATTAAAACAGAAATACACAGATATTCACAGGGAATTTGCACCAATGTGTGTCAATTATCATAGGGCAATTCACAGTGTTAAAAATCAGGTGCATAACATAGTACTTTGATAGCATCAGGGGATTAGGTAAAAATTATTATATTCAACCTCACATACTAACTACATATGTTTTGTTGTATAGTTCCGTTGACTTGATCATTTCCCAGCTAACATTTATTCCCTTTCCCTTTCTAATTCAGGAGGGTCCTAGAACCACACCAGATTTTGAATCATTATACAGAATTTACAGCCACTTCTCTGTGTCTAAAGCACAACAAAAGCAATACAAAGACAAAGACAAAACAAAAGACAATGGACTAGACACATAAGGGCAATTAGGATAGGATTGTTGAGATTAAGGAATAACTCTAGAAGAAGGGGAGAGAAAGAATCGGGGGAGGGGGAATGGAAATGCTTATTTATATCTATGTTTTGTGATGTTCAGAATGCTGTAATAAATCATTTGAACCATCTATAAGGTGTCAGTGTCTATACTTTCCCAATTTAGATTTAGGTAATACAGTACACCTACACCAGACTGTCATTTATAGGCACCATACCTCATTACCTCAAAGCATTGATACAACTTAAAAGGATCTAACTTGAATTCCAAATCACATTTGTTTACCCAAAACGTTATACCTTTGGCTTGGCTGTTTACTAAAATAAATAACATGGGTGTACATTGACCCATCAGACCCTTAACTCAAGCATTTTCAAATATTGACAGAATATGGGTCTTTGTGTTTCCATCTAGCGTATCTGTGAATGGACACCATTTCTTTAAAAATTTATCAGTGCCATTTGGAAGTTCCAGCTTTGCATATTTTCTGTCAAAGTATAGAATTTGCGTTCATTTCTGTTGAAGTGTTGCCAGTTGAGGAGCTGATTTCTTCATCCAAAATATTAGAATGCATTTCTTTGCTACTGCAAGTATCACAATGAGCAACAATGTCTTATTTGTATCGAGATTATCCATTGGCCAATGTTTGAAAGATATTCCCATTAGTGCCATAGGTTCCATCGTGAATCTGACCTGAAATATCTTGAATAGAAAGTTCAATATCTTCCACCAGAACTTTCTGATTTTATAAAATGACCACATACAATGTTCAAAATCAGCTATAGCAGTTCCACACTTAAGACAATTCCCTTGCTCTTCTTGTACCATAAATTTACCCCGATCAGGAGTTATATATGCCCTATGAATGGTGCGCATAAAAACCTCTTGTAGGTATACAGATTTTAAAACCTTTAATGATTGAGTTTGTAAACCAACCTACGATTTCATCTATTAGAGATAAATAGAGATTATCAGAAATCCACTTATTTAGTAATACTTGCCATTGTGCATTCTTTTTAGTAATTTTGTTAATGAGAAGCTTATACAGATATTTAATTGTATACATCTTATACTGTATAATAAGTAATTGAATAGTAAATCTATAGAGTAACCTGAGATATAGTTAGTGGGCCCATCATGGTTACACAGGGAACTTTTATAGTATTAAGGAAATGTCTTATCTGGAAATATGTTAATAAGTGTGACTGAGGAAGGTTACATGTTTGGGAAAGGTATGAGAATGTAAGCATGGTTCCCCCTCAGTCGAAAACCTTGCTAGACAAGTCTAGACCTTTATCACCCCACTCATTATAAACCAAGCTGATCATAGATGGAATAAAGGAAGGGTTGCCCAACATTGCATAAACTGAGATAAATAAGGATTACTAGTAGCTCTTTTATTAATTGTCATCCACATGGTATAGGTATCTCTGAATAGTATATTTAATTTGATTTTCATTGGGACATCTGAAATTTTGGATTGAATTAAGGCTCCCGGAGCATATGGATGGAAGACAGCACGGTCCAACTCAGGATTCGTATAGGTAGCCTTATTTAGAATCTGAAATATAGTGAAAAAATATTGCCATAGAATAGATGTTTAGGTCAGGAAGTCCGAAACGTCCTTCTTCCCTTGGAGTCTTAGTTTCAGTTTGGCTACTCTAGGGCATTTTCCTTGCCAGATAAATCTAGAAAACATAGATTCAAGGCGAGTAATATCCAACTGAGTCAACCTCAGAGGTATCATTTGCATAGCATAACATTTTTTGGGGAATATAATACGACTTTATAATCGCTATCTTCCCTAGCAGAGATACAGGGATATCCTTCAAGGTGGTCAATTTTGTTGCTATGGAGTTAATAATTTGTGAAAAATTCAGATTATATAGTTTAGATAAGTCTGTGATGATCTGGATGCCCAGGTACTTAAAGTGAGATTTAGTGAAGGCAAAAGGAATATGTAAGTGTTTTAAGGAAGATGGCTCTGCTCCTCCCAGCAGCATTATTTCTGACTTAGACAAGTTTACCTTGTATCCGGAAATCTCCCCGAACTAACCAATCAGGTGTAAAAGTGCTGGGATAGAATGGGATGGCTTTGATTAAAAAATTAAGGTATCACCAGCAAATAGCGCAACCTTTAGTTCTTCTGAGTGTATTTTTATTCCGTGTATGAATGGCGAGAGTCTAATTGCTATCGCCAGAGGCTCAATCGCAATTGCGAAGAGCAATGGCAATAATGGACAGCCTTGGCGAGTACCTCTAGCGAGTTGGATATAATCTGACAGTAGGCCATTGCAGGCTATTGCAGATTTTGGGGCTGAGTATATTGCCTTAATTGTTGATATAAAGTTGGAGGGGAATCCAAATTGCTCTAAGGTTCGATTCAGATGAGACCACAGCACTAAGTCGAATGCTTTTTCGGCGTCGACTGTAAATACCATATGGGGGAGCTACTTTTATCACCAAGATTGTTTGAATGATAAATAGCTGACAGAACCCTACATACATTTGTAGTGGAATTTTGGCCTGGGCGTATGATCGGTTCCAATCTCTCTGCTTAAATTTTTGTATATATTTTATAGTCTGCATTCGGCAGAGAGATTGGACGGTAAGACCCTGCTAATTTCAAATCTCTACCTGCTTTGGGCAGAACTTTGATTATTGCATCCGAAAAGTATAGGGGAAGTTCTCCTCCATTCCCAATATGATTGAAACAGGCCATCAGAGTCTGAGCAATATACGGTTCCATAACCTTATAGAATTCATTCGAGTAGCCATCTGGGCCTTGAGCTTTGGCCAGTTTCAAATATTTACTAGCTCTCAACACCTCTTCTACACTAATCGGAGCTTCCAAGGACACCATAGCTTGTTCTGATATTTGAGGGAAGGGTAAAGAATCTCAATAGGCGATACGTGTTTGTGGTGGAAAGGATATATCTGAAGTGGGACTATTAACTGAGTCACTCTGGGAGATCTCCGGGGGTGAATAAAGCTGCCTATAGAAATTTCTCAAAACTTCTGCCATCTGCTCATCAGAGGTTGAAATAGAGCCATCATCCCTCAACAACGGGTGAACTACCGTTTTCTGCCTAGAGCCTCACAGTAAATTTGTAAGAATGGATCCCACCTTGTTTCCGAATCTATAAAATTTGGAGAGCACATTAAAAAAGATATTTATCACCTTGAATTCTTAGGTATTCCTCAAATTGTGTTTTAGCTGTCTGATATGCCTGGTTAGTACCTGAGTCGGAGTGTCGTTTAAAAGCCTGAAAAGTCTCTGTAAGAGAGTTCTGAAGCTCTAGATATTTGGACTTGTGCTGCCTTCTCATCCCAGAGACATATGCAATCATTTCTCCCCTGATCACCGCTTTGGCTGTTTGCCAGTAGATTGCGGGATTCGGGTTGTTATTACCATCTAGGGCATTCTCACTAACAAACCTATGCCACGTGGATATCAATCTATCCATTAAACATTTTGTTTGGGTCAAGTGGGATGGTACCTCCAAGTACCCTTGGTAGAGTGTGGATTAGACAGAACTATCTTTATTATGATTAAACCATGATCCGAAAGTACTGGTGGGTATATGTCTGCCGACTTGGTATTGGGAAAGAGAAGTTCAGCTAGAAAAATGAAATCTATTCTTGACCATGTGTCGTGGGTCAGAGACATACATGTGAATTCTTTGTCAGTTGGATAAAGAGAGCACCATACGTCTACCAGATTAAGTGTCTTTATAAAGTATGGATTACCTATTTTCGGAAGAGCAGTGGGGTGCCTTTAGGGGGAGGGAACCTATCCAGAATTTGGGAAGATAACAGATTGAAGTCTTCACAGACAATTAATGTGGTGGGGTCAATCACATGAAGAATGGCTAGTAATTTTACAAAGAATACCTTTTTATACTGAGTTGGTGCATATATATTATATATTACAGATATGAAATATGTTACCATCAATATCTATCTTGGTGATTAAGTACCTTCCTTGAGAGTCTGCAGTTGTTGAGTCTACCTGAATTCCCAATGCACATTTAGCTAACGTCACTACGCCTCTTGACTTTGAGTTAAAGTGGGCTGATCCAAGCACAACCCAATCCAACATTTGACATTTTTTAACTTCATCAGATAATAAATGGTTTTCTTGTCTCACTCATATGCTTTGATAAAGGAGCGAGAGCTCCGAAACATCAGCTTGCATCACCATTACACTTTTTGAAAAGACCTCCGGGTGCCGATGTTTATTCCGCCGTACATCCATCCACACTGAGGGCACCGGGGCAGCTGAATTGGAGAGGAGAGTGCCTGGCCGCACCCCCAAACTATATATATATATATATATGTATATATATTTATTTATTTTCCCAATAGTGGTATGGTGCCTAGGGTATTAATGTAAATGTCCAAATACAGTCTGTAGAATCCACATCCAATGAAGCAAACAGGAGATATCTTCCAATATTTATTTATTCGTCTTCACAGGATTTAAAAACGCTTGTAGAGAAACCCAACGCTTTTCGTCTCACAGAGACTTCATCAGGGGGAATATAACAGTCTTTTGGTTAATGTTTGACGTGTGAATAAAGTTGGAAACGTCCTTTCTTGTAGCAGTGTCATTGAATTCTTATACACGGGATATAGTGATTCTTTAGCCCTATGTGTTTATTCTACCCATTTCTATTGGTTAATTAGTGATCTGAAGCAGTATACTGCCTATAATATTATTAGTTCTGGTATTTCAGTTGGCCTCCTCTATTGTGGGGTTAGTAACTGGACCTAAAATATGGATGGCAGTCCTTCATCCGGCAAAAAAATACAATCTCCAACGGGACTTCTGGTTGCTCCAGAGAAGGCCAGCAGAATGCAGAATATATCTATCGGGCTATCTATCTACCAGAGTGATGTCTCTCATTCAACGCTGCATTATAGGGGACTCAGGTCTTCCAGGATGGGCACCTGGGCCAAAACGTCTTTACCTGTTTATCAACACAGGTGGTGCCAGACCCCTCTCTCTCTCTCTCTCTCTCTCTCTCTCTCTCTCTCTCTCTCTCTCACTCTCTCTCTATAAATATATATATATATATATATATATATATATCTATCCAGGGAGTAGGTAGCACTCGCTAATCCAAAGTGTTCTTGCTGGGGTGTATACACTCAAGAATCCATTTTGTGGATACTAATAGACGTGGGTACATAAAGAGGCCACTCTCCAGACTGTTGATAGTTTTAGAACTGCATTTTATTTTTCAATAATGCTGCCACATTTTCGGGTCAACGTTTTGGCTCACATCAGAGCCTTTTTCAAGACTTGCAGACAGCTTAATACATGTAAAGTACGCGCCGTAAACACCTCATGACATCCAAAATGAAGTGCACGCCATCCTGCCTAATGGTGTAGTGTATCCTGATGAAGGGGATCAAACCCCGAAAGCTTGTTTCCTAATACACGCTTTTCTTTTGCTTATACCTGCCTCCGGAGTGCCATTGATTTTGGACATTGTATTATTTCTTACTATTGGGCACCGGGGCCCGCTGTACCTGCAAATTTACATTGAGTGCTGGCAGACTTGGAGTTGTTATATATATATATATATATATATATATATATATATATATATATATATATATATATAAAGTCTTATTTAGAGAGCACTCACCAGACTTCCAAATATGATGCAAATAGAACTTTTTATACATCACCAGAGTCTTCATAACAATGTCGACGTTTCGAGCCACGCCGGGCCCTTTGTCAAGACTAAGATATGGGTGGGTCACAGCCCCAGAAGATATCTCACCATAGTCAAATACAACACTTAAATACACTGGAGGCAGGAAGTGCCCCCCGCAGATCCCCAATTAGTCAACTAGCCTCATACGGCTCTTCAATATACCCATACAACATCATTCTAGCCTAGGAGGGAATAATACCAAATAGTTAGACTTACTTAATCATCTGAATTGTGTGGATAAGCTGTTCAAAATGATGCTTTCTATGTGTCAACTCTGGCGTGCGTTCGATTCCTTCGGAACGCACAACCCGGAAGTGTCAGCCTCCAGTCCTACACGCTGCGTGGTACTCAGCGGGCGCTCTGCCGGAAACTGTCATATGCCCTCTACTACATTTCCCGGAACGCACAGCCATGCCTGCTTGATCACAATAGCTATTAGTCGGTACACTCCCCTAGACAACTCGAACCAATCTGCTTGTGCATTCCACGGCAAAGCCTGGAACGCACCGCCATTGTTGTCTCTATCACTTGATCATGTGTGGAACTCTAGCCACATAAGTAGATAACCTAAGTCTCTATTAGCGATCTGCAAGTAACACCCTATGCCGCCAGTTAACATATAAGCATTAGGAATGTATCAAAAGAAGACAAACAACACATATCACTCGTTTAATACAATGATAAGTCTATTGGGCAGACAATTCAGGATAAGACATCCCTGCAGGGCACCCCAGTAGACTTCTAAAGCATGACATTAAAATCTTAAAGTCTCGAGTCCTGGTATAACGCTATACTCATAATGTTGCTCAATAATCTTGTCAACACATATAATCATAGACCAAGGTTACAAGAAAATAATCATATGGGTCTTCTCGTTCAGACTCCTTGGGGAGACCGTATCCAAACGGTGTATCCATTGGGCTTCTTTTTTCAGAAGCAAAAGTCCCCTATCCCGCATCTGGGTTGGGGTGGGATCCAGTCTATCGCCATGTAGCGTAATGTGGCCAGTTGGTGTTTTTTCTCTTAAAAAGTGTGCGGCAATGGGTTTGTCAGAGCTGCCCGTAGAGTATGCTAAGTGAATCGAGGATCGGTGTTGATTTATCCTTTCTCGTAGGGTCCGTATAGTTTTTCCTACATACATTAGTCCGCACAGGCAGATAAGGTAATATACCACATATTCCAATTGGCAGTATATCCGGTGTTTCAAGTAAATTTTAGTGCCACTGTGAGGGTGGCAGAAGAAGGTACCTGTGATGAGTGCCCGACATGTGGCACATCCAAGACATTTGTAGCATCCATTCTTTTTAGTTAACCACAATTCCTTATTGAACTTTTCTGGTTTCATATTAGGTCTAAGGAGGTGGTCCTGAAGATTGGGCCCCCTGGTTACACTCAGTAGCGGTGGAGCTGCGCCCATTTTTTTGAACACTTGAGATATATATATATATATATATATATATATATATATATATATATATACCACAATAACGAGAACTCCCTTGATGTCAGCAAACATGATTTTTGTACCCGGTGCCCCCTTCCAGGAACTGGTCCTCATGTAGATAAAGTATGGGCAATGAAGGTAGCAATCTCGGATTTAGTAAAGTGACAAATGTAAATTTATTGTGAATACAAGTCCTCCGACATGTTTCGGGCACAGTCCCTGAGGACAGGCGGTCTGTGCCCGAAACATGTCAGAAGACTTGTATTTGCAATAAATTTGCATTTGTCACTTTACTAAATCCGAGAGTGCTACCTTCATTGCCCACACTGTATCTCGGCTGCAAATTTGCATCCTTGCCAATCATCCAAACCCTGCCTTGCGAATGGTCGTCTGTGGAATAAGTGGAAGGTGCACGCATATGTAAGGTTGCTCTGAGCAACCTTACATATCCATGCACGCTGAGGAGTAAATGGGTGGGCAGCTGACATCTGGTGATGTCAGCTGCCTGCCCCCAGCCTGTCCGTCATGCCCACATTAGCATGAGAATGCCCAGGGTTCTCATGGGAACGTCCATAAAACACTGAGTGTTTCCATATGCTAATGGTCCGATAACCATAATAAATTTAGCAATTGTAAATATCATTAAAATTATTGCAAATTATTGTATATAGTATAAAGTATATAGCAATATAGTAAACAAAATAATATAGACCAGTGGTCTTCAATTGCGGTCCTCAAGGCACACCAACAGTCCAGGTTTTATGGCTATTCAGGCTTAGGCACAGGTGACTTTATTTGTACCTCAGTAAACATGATTATATCTGTGAATAAGCAGGGATACCCATAATCAGGGCTATTTTTGTGCAGGCTCCAGCAGGAACTGTGGCCCTTATTCTAGTTCACTCTTTCTGACAAAATATTTCTTAGATGGTTTTGTCCATGTGCACTGCAGGTGTGGCAGGTGGAAAACCCCACCCTAATCTAATTATCTCTGCACAAGTAACACCTGCCTCACCTGCAGTGCACATGGTTTTGTCCATCTGAGGAATATTTTGTCAGAAAGAGTGTACTAGAATAAGGGCCACAGTTCCTGCTGGAGCCTGCACAAAAATAGCCCTGCCCATAATACCTAACTTGATGGTGTGCCTTGGGGGAGTTAAAGACCACAGATATAGACTTTGAGTTTTATTTAGCATCAGTTTTAGTTTTGCGAAGATTCACAAAACTAAACCTGTGTCACTAGCATTTGGGAGGGCAGTCATCATGGCAGGTCCCTCCCCTCAATGCGATAGCAAGATATTACAATTGTTTGTACAGTGAAGCACTCAAATGTAGGTTCTAACCCTTGTGCGATGGGAAGGAGACTTTAGCTTTAGGCTGACCAGATGGCACTGTAGCACAATGTACACAAAGTAATGGTTCCATCAGTAAGTTATATTGGCACAGCCATCTTGCAGTCTCCTTTAGAATTTACCTCCACAGTACATCAGGATGGGTGATAGTTTAGAAATATGGAATAAATTAATCTTTAACTGTATTCCTCAACTGTCAACTGCAAGCCGCCCCCCCCCCCCCCTTTAGATTACCAATAACTGCCTAATAATATTTTTCGGTAATCTACAACCCATCCTGAATTAGGCCCTATATGACATGTATCAATTAAACAAAAAATAATAATATACTTTTCTTCTATCCATATAATTTGTATCTTTATATTTACATTTTGTAGATTATGAATAGTAAAATAATCAAGTTCTTAATGTTAAAAAGCAATTTTCAAGTTACATAATAAAATAATTTTGAAATTAAAAGCCAGTTAATAATTTAATAGCACTGGGCTTTATCTCTATACATATTGAAAAAAGTTTAACATAATTGAACCAGACTTCAGAGGAATCCCTAAAAGAATGTTCTTTAGCTCAAATTTTGTCTTTCTTCTGCTCACAAGTAATAATTAACCTTGACATTTAAAAATAAACTTGAATTTCTGTTCTCACATATTGTTAACAGGGAAGCTTAGTTTAATCATCACTGGGACTTATGCAGCTCAGTGCTTATTTGAAGACTAATAGAAGCTCTTTACACTTATTATTCCATTGCTGATTTGATACCAGCATAAATTCCATAATCTTCATAATAGCAGCAATAAGCCAGATGGAAAGGGCTTAAAATATTTTTTTCATAATATACAGTTGCTGACATAAGGTCCCTTGATGATGATGTTGTTTACAGCATAAGTTTCATTTCTTTAAATATACATATAATGTGTGGGTAGATAATCTCAGATTTGAACATTCGAATCTTTAAACAGACAGTGGAATAATAAGAGGTATGTAACCAGCGAGGCAAATAATTTTAATTGTAAATAAAACTTCGTTTGTCCTGTGTTTTGTAATGCACTAATTAGATTTAACTATGTTATGACAATTTATATAACTGCAGGCGGTTTATCCCCCACTTTTTTCAAATGCACAGTGAAAAAAAATCCTTGATGTCAACTGTTTAAACTATAATAATAAAATAAACATACTTTTTAATATTCAAGTAGGTTTACAGCATGTAAAATTTTAATGAAGGATAATAAGGCAAGTTATCATCTACTTATATAAGCAAAAAAAAAGGCTTTATCCCATCTAAATGTTCTTGTTCAAGTTGTAACATTTAAAATTCACCTTTGTACTGCTGTGCTTTATGGATGAATTTGAGCCTCAAAAAAAAAAAAAAAAACCACTCACACGGGAATCGAATAATGTTAAATTAAAGAATTGCGTTAAAATATATTTTCTTTTGTGATGCTGTGTTTTTGTGCTAATCTGTCAGGATTCTGTATTTTCAAAGGGCAGCTAAAATTCTATGTTTTCTTATCAGATGATCTGAAAAACAATGTTATTAATGAAGACTAGCTAGTTGCAATATGGAATTTGTTATTTTGTTGAAATATCAAGAAAATGCTTTTTGGTATGTGTTACCATTCTCTAAAAAAACATTTTAGCTACTCATACAGCTTTCATAATGCAAATTCTATGTCGCAACCGGAAATAGAACACAGGATCCTCCCAGGAATGACCCGGAATTCGCGGTTTTAACTCTCTGTGAGCAACATGGGGGCACTGTAAATGGGACCTGGGTCGATCGACCAGGGTTACCCGTTCACACTGCACCTTGACCAAGATCAGAGCCCTGTACAACCCTAGTTGTGATCTGGGTTGAAATCCTGGGTTGCATGACCTGAGGTGACCTTTTCACACCACAGCTCAACCCGGGTTGGTGACGTAACGACCCAGCAATAACACTGGTTGAGAGTGGGGTCTGAAAGGGGTTAATTAATTAATGGCAACACAGAAAAGCAAGATTTTTGGCAGTCGCACAGGAAAATTATATTAATTTCTTGTTAGTGGACCCCCATATTTGAGGCTCTTCAATTAATATTTATCTGAGGCCATGAAGGTGTGCTACCATAGACACGGAATAATGTAGGATTTGGAAGACAGATAAGAGTGTCTGCAGCTGGTGCACCTAAAGAGTTAACTAGTAAAATATAACTTTTATTAAGTTTATTTAAAACGTTGTAAAATAAAACCACAAAACATACATATATGAACACACTTAATTGAAAAGGATAAAAATCCTCACTCAGCATCAATTTATGCTACTATTACAATAATCGGTTCATTCCAACTCTGGGATGTACATAATTTCCTTGAGAGATGCAAGAATGATAATGAAGTTTAATATGTCACTACAATATTTTCAACTTAATACTTATAATATAATTTCTTAATCCTGGCCCTTTCCCAGCACCGTAACTACACAACGTGTCACTTACACTCACCCCACAGGTGAGACATCATCCACTTTGTATATTCATCACTGATATCACCTTAATCACATCCTTGTCATGATATTCACTAAGATAGTCCTCATGTAGGTTTTTAGATGGATCACTAAATCATATTGTTTCCACACTTGGGCCCTTATTCTGATCTGTGCGGAAATTCCCGCATTCTTACGGAGCGGTCCGCACGCCACGGTGTTTTTCCGCATGC
Source organism: Crinia signifera (assembly GCF_055691185.1). Classification (NCBI taxonomy): domain Eukaryota; kingdom Metazoa; phylum Chordata; class Amphibia; order Anura; family Myobatrachidae; genus Crinia; species Crinia signifera. Next base: position 145,742,202 of record NC_139221.1, on the reverse strand, counting down.
GGCCATCGTCCGTAGAAACGCCCACGTGTCCTCCGCATTCGGACGGACTCACTCTTTAAGAACAGGGCGTGTTTACGGACGACATACAAACCATGCGTGTGCGGGAGAAACACTCCGATTCGGCACGGTATTACAGAGTATTACAGAGTATGCTCGGGAATACCGCATCCGACCGGGAGCCAAGCGGTGCTACCGCACGTAAGCGGAGGATTTACGCCAAACAACCCACTATTATGTATCTTCTGCAAGACATCACATGACCCACTTATTCAATTACCTATCCTCATAAAAAACTGCTTATTTGGAATTGGAATCAATTAGATTCCAATATATCCTTACAAGCATGCCTAACACATGCATAGCACACATTAACCCTTACAGCAATGTAAGTGCAATGGTTTCAATTAAAGCACTGACAAGCGTCCTATTAGTGAGTAATGAGTAAAGGAGTAGATTGTATTGGGTTCAGGTGTTAATGGTTGTAGTCATTAGGCGTACGTTCGCCTACCGCATGAACGAGTGGTGTCCGCAAAGCAATAGTACACTTGTGGACACCGCACATTTCAGCCCTTTTTGCTCGCGTGCATTCGGAGTGGTTTCCGAATGTACGCCCCCCAACATAAGTGTACTCCCCCGTGTCCGCCCATGTTTCCGCCCCGTTTTGCCCACTTTGAAACTACGCCCATGTGTCATTCCGCATGACGCCCATAATACGCCCCTATTTCCCGACTGATTGCGATGACCAGTTTTGGACGGGCTTTGTCCGAACTGGTACCGAGTCAAGGCGTGGCACATGCGCGTAGCGTTCTCCACGCATGCGCAGACGCCGTAAAGACGCTATCCGTAAGAACGCGGTAAAGTCCGCATCAATCAGAATAAGGGCCTTGGTTAAATCACCTTTTGATTTTGTTTGTGTTATCACTTAATATGCACATCTACAATCCTCACCCAACCAGTATTCACCTATATAATCTTATCACCTGATACACTTAGTACTCCCCGGATTCCCTATATTAATATAATACATCTTCACCGATGTTCACCAATATTCAGACAAGAAATCTGTTCTATCACACACTATGTATGCAACAACTCAATATAATTTATTAGTACCCTTCACGATCACATATATCTCTGCATATAAGCATATCCGGGTGCCCCACTAAATATTAGAATACCGTAGTCACTCAGCCCTATGCCAACTGGATATTTATTTATCCAGCAGCATCTTATGTGTATATGTGTCACTTTATTCATACATCGATATTCCTCCACAGGTTCTTATGCACGCATAACAATGTATGTGCCCCATTTTATTAAAGGCACTTAGTCCAGTATAATATATAAATATTAGCCATTTTACGGGTACTTCCCCCACACATTGTGCAATTCCCTCAACTTTTGCCTTCTATATTACTCTCCATTATGATATTCCAACTATTTAGCATTTCGCAAACAAAGAAACTCTTATCCATTGACACATTTAACAAATGTGTCATTGATTTTAAATGTGTACTGTACAGATAGCCAGGAGCGATCCCATTATTGAATATACGTATGCAAATCAAGATACGCCTCCTGGACATACCATACCCTCTAGTTGACACCTCATGAATATGCATGGGAAGTTGGTACTTAATGAGCTTCCGGACGCCCACCGGGTGGTCCTAACAAAGTTTTTTGCAAAGCGTATGCCGGCCGACCTTACACTCAGTGTGCTAATTCCAGTACCCTTCCACCCATATTTTGATCTGTACTAGATAGTTGTGCGCCCCGAGTCTCCGCTTAACATGGATTTCCGAACCAAGTGACGCGGTGCCTGACGTCGGTTTCTGCATCCCATTACTGCTGGCAATCCCACTAATCGAGGTGGTGTATTCTGACTCCCCTTGCACCATCCTCTGTAGCTGCAGTCTGGTGATAGGAGTCTGGATCAGTCCCAGCAATGGTCGGCCTAGGTGAGACGGGAAGTCTACCCGTACCCAGCGACAGCCGTGTGCACCGCGTACTTTACGAGTTATTCCTTACCTCCTTATCCATGGGGGGGGGGGGTACGAAAACTCACCAGCCTGCACTTTAAGTTAATTACTGCAAGTGTCTTGCCAGCTTGATGTGCAACAACAATATTTACCTACAATAATACAGTACTTACAATCCTAATTTTAGGCGACCCCTAGGGATATTATCTCTTGAGAAAAGAGCTACATTGTATTGTCAACAATTGTTAATAAATTCTTACCTGCAGTTATTACACATACACACCAGGGGATTTGACAAACTTTTAGATCAACCAATCTATAAATAAAGGGAACTTTTGAGCTGGGGTCCCACTGAGTGAGTATTTTTATCCTTTTTAATTCACTTCAAGTGTGTTCATATATGTATGTTTTGTGGTTTTATTTTGCAATGTTTTAAATAAACTTAATAAAAGTTATATTTTACCAGTTAACTCTTTAGGTGGACCACCTGCATATGCTCTTATCTGTCTTCCAAATCCTTAATTAATGAATGACCTTGTGACTTATTAAGAAACATGTGAGGCTCAAACAAGCATCCTTATTTGAAACATTAATTTAAAAAGTTTTAAATAGGGGGTGGAACAGTAAACAATAGAGAATCATATTGAGAAATTGCATGTGACCCATCCATTTTACTTAAAACAAGCAGTATTTAATGAGACACAAATCAAGATTAAGCTGCACAAATTCACAAGGAGGTATCAGTGTTACATGTGCCCTTGCTCACTATGCTGGCTATGCTTTGGGCATGGTGCCTCGCTGCGCTCAGATTACTATTTTATTATTCCTTTATGCCCACTGGAATGGTAAAATATGAACAAGCCGGTTTTAAAAAAATTATGAAAAAACACGTCAACTTTTTTCCCCGTCAACCGTTTTGAACATGTTGACATTTTTCATATGTGGACCATTAGTGGTCAACTTTTTGACTGTTGACCTGGCAGAAAGCTCACCACAATAAATGATGACAATAATGATACTATGTACTCTAGAGTCAGAGTTGACATTTGGGTCTGAGAGCTGTTTCAGTAGCCTTCAGGACTTGCAGCTTATTTCTTTGACCATACCTACAATGTAGGTAGAACACACCACACCACATAAACACAATTTTACTGTAGCAACAACTTTTGTTGTAATAAATAATACATTATATATTATATTAAATTATTCATCCATACATTACCATGAAGACAAACCAAAACAGTTTACAGTACTTGGTATGTGGTAACTTTACAAGTAACATCTTATATACTGTACAAAATTCAAAACACAATTTAGAGTAGAATACCTACTAATAAATGTAAGCAATATTATTAGCATTATTCTTAAATACTTAATACAATAAATAAGTAAATAAGTAATAATGATCTTACAACATTTTGAAGACTAACCATTGTTTAGTAGATTCACATTTCTTATATAAGTCTTTTAGGTACTTATGTAGTATCTGGGCTGCCGATTTTCTGATTGTATGCCTTACCTTAAGGCATACAATCAGATGCGATTCGGCAAAATCGCATTGAATCGCATCCGATATCGCATGCGATGCGATACGATTTTGCATAGGATTCAATGTTAACAAGGTCCTGTTCATTTCCCCACTATCCAAGTGGGCATAGAGTTGATTTTATAAAGCGTGGCGAGCGCAGCGGAAAACATTTTACGTAATCCGCGGCCGCTCCCGGGGCTCGCTGCGCTCACCACGCTTCAGGCTCGGTGGCTCGCTGCGCTCGCCGCGCTTTATAAAATCAACTCTATCCCACTTGGATAGTGGGGAAATGAACAGGACTATGTTAACATTGAATCCTATGGAAAATCGCATCAGATCTGATGCGATATCACATGCGATTCAATGAGATTTTTCTGACCCGATTTTAAAATCGGGCGCCCAGATACTACATAAGTAACGTCTTTTATTTTTCACTGCCATAGAAGATACGAAGAATAGATGTCTCTCAGAAGACTGCTCACTTTTATTGTATCTAGGTCAAACCTCTGCCCAGAATACTGCTTGCTGGGTGGAGATATCTTGGTCTAGGTGAGCTGACAAAATACCCACCAATCATGCAGCATAATTTAGTTATGCTAACCAGACTACAAGTGCAACAAGTGGTATCAAGGCATTTCTGGAGAACTCACCAGTTGCCAGTGAAACATCACTTCCTAGCGCTTTACCCAAGCTCCTTATCAATCTGGTCAATTCCTGTTTTTACTGTGCAGTGCTACTGGTCCAAGCCAGCCAGCAAGGTTAGTTCCAGCCAGTATTCAGTGGAACTAGTTGTTCCAGACAACTGCAAAGGCTAGTTCCAGCCAGGGACCTGTAGTTCTACTGGCTCTAGCCAGTTAGACAAGTACATATCCAGTCATGACTGCAGGCCTACAGGTCCCAGTCAGCTAGAACATACTAGTTCCAACCAGGAATCTTACTGGTCCCAGCCAGTTAACCTAGTCCAGTTCCAAACAGGACTATGCAACACTAATGATTCCAGACAGCTCACAAAGGCCAGTTCACATTGTCCTTTTGGTTACAGTTTCTGCAGTCCTTCTGGTTCTAGCCAGTCGACGAAGTCCAGTTTCAGCCAGGACTCTGCAGTGCTATTGGTCCCAGCCAATAAAATTTAACTTGCCCCAGTACTAAGCATAACCTGTCCAGGCCCAGTAGCTAACTTAACCTGTCCCAGCTCAGATCTCAGCACAACAGGTCTCAGCCTGGTAAAAAGTTTAGACAATCCCAGCCCATCATTCGGGATAACCAATCCTAGGCTAACTGTTAATTCAATTTTTCATCAGATTCCATAGCAGCTATTACTCTGGGATAGTATATTCCACTATATTTAGTCATATTTTTAGTCCAAAATACAGCTCACCAGGAATATAAAGCCCAGCTCCTACTCTTCACTCTAGTCTTTTAAGTGTCTCGTGTTACCTATTTCTTGGAAAAAAACAATTCAATTATGGTATTTTATAGGCTGCCATGGAGTATCTTGAAGAAATGCAAGGTACTTGTGAGTTATCCGGGCGCCCGATGTGGTCATCGCATGCCATTATAATAAGCATACGATACGACGCGATGCGACGCGATTTTCCATCGCGTCGTATCTCGTCGCATCGTATGCTTATTGTATGGTATACAATTGGATGCGATGCGACGCGACGCGATGTTTATACTTCCCGCCCATTTTTAAACCCGCCCTCTGGCACATCTGGCAGAAAATCATTGTGAGGTAGTTTCCAGAGGAGAGAGCAAGTGTTTGAGTGAGAGAAATTGATTTTCAGCATTGTTGCATATTACTGAGGTGAATTATTGGACATTTACCCCAATATTGCCCCATTTGGCCCTTTACACCTGCCCCATTTCACCCCTTACACTATTATTGCCAAAATGGCTGTGGTTGATGGCATCTTCAGCCTCCCAAAAACAGAGGAAGAGACAGTCACATTCCTGCAGGAGAAAGGGCTGCTCCCATTGACTGCCACATGCCCAAATGGCCACCCTATGCGCCTGTCCCTGAAAGAGCGCAAATGGCGCTGCTATATTAAAAGCTGCAGCAAAAAGCAGAGTCTGCGGGCCTCCCTATTCTATCCTGGGTGCAGGCTCCCCTTCATGACGATCCTGCGCTTTATCTGGTGCTGGTGTGAGGAAATGACATCAATTGAATTCTGTGTCAAAAATTTGAAACTCTGCAATAAAAGCACCATTTTCTACAATGCCCTGATGCGGGAGGCCTGCCAATGTGATTTAATGGCACAGCCACAGCAGCAGATTGGAGGCCCAGGGAAAATGGTGGAGGTTGATGAAACCCTCTTTGTAAAACGCAAGGCCAATGTTGGCAGAGTACTCCCACAGCAGTGGGTGTTCGGAGGAGTGTGCCGGGAGACAGGGGACTGTTTTATGGTTGCAGTTCCGAAAAGAGATGCACCCACTCTCATTGGTGCAATTGTGCAGCACGTGGCACCTGGCAGCACCATTGTAAGTGACTGCTGGCGTGCCTACCAAACCAGTGAACTGGAGCGGGCTGGTTACAGCCACTTGCGGGTAAATCACCGCTTCAACTTCGTCGACCCAGAGACTGGTGCACACACACAGAACATTGAGCGACTTTGGGGGTGTGCAAAATGGCGCAACAAACGCCAGCGGGGAACAGCACGCCATCATTTAGATTCCTATATGCAGGAGTTCGTGTGGCGAAAATGCCTGGCAAGAGACAATGCATTTGAGCGTATTCTGCATGCGCTCACGTTAGTTGATAAATCATGATGTTGATTGAGATTATTGTGTGCTTTATGATTATTTGTTATTCTAATTTATTTCATTCTTATGTTAATTACACAGTTATTACCTTTAATTCAGTTGTCCTTAATGTGTCAGATATGCATGATATGGATGAATGATATTGGATGCTCACAGCCACTCCACTATCAACGTGAACCCGAAGCGTGGCGAGCGCAGCGAGCCCGCGAGGGGCGGCGGTACGCGTCCTACGACCTTTTCATGCCCTACTATCCACTAGGGCGTGGAGTGAGAATATAATAGTGTGGCGAGCGCAGCGAGCCACCGAGCCCGAAGCGTGGCGAGCGCAGCGAGCCCCGCGAGGGGACACGGATACCTTCACAGGTAAGCGCGTCCCTTCGCGGGCTTCACAGGTGTCCACGTCGCCATGGACACCTGTGAAGCCCGCGAAGGGACGCGCTTACCTGTGAAGGTATCCGTGTCCCCTTGCGGGGCTCGCTGCGCTCGCCACGCTTCGGGCTCGGTGGCTCGCTGCGCTCGCCACACTATTATATTCTCACTCCACGCCCTAGTGGATAGTAGGGCATGAAAAGGTCGTAGGACGCGTACCGCCGCCCCTCGCGGGCTCGCTGCGCTCGCCACGCTTCGGGTTCACGTTGATAGTGGAGTGGTGTTAACAATGGGGATGGGACTGACATTGTGTCACTTTTTGGGACACTTTCTTAGGGGTTTTACACTGCAAAAATCGGGTGGTATCGCATCGCATCGCATCGCATGCCATGTGGTTAACATGCGATGCGACGTGATCACTTTACATAGTACCCGATGTAAAATCGGGTTTGGGTGGTCATCTCGTCGCGTCGCATCGCATGCCATTTGGTTAACATACGATGCCATGCGATGCGACGCGATGCGCATACGACCAAAAATCGGGCGCCCGGATAACTCACAAGTACCAAATGCAATTATCAGTAATAATTACTTATTTATTCTATTTTCCTCCATAGCAACCAATTCTCTGGAGATGTACCAAAACAAAATACAATTAGGGCTAACTATTCAAGACTATAAGCTACAGTATACTGTACCTATACAAGTGCAATGTATCATTAAACTACCCTTTAAAGAACTTAACTTTCAAGGGAGCATTCATCATATTTTAAGAATATTGATTCAATAATATACAGTACTGTATGAAAGAAAAAAACAGCTGTTGTGCCACAGATGTCCTTACTGAACTAAGCCTTCTTGACCTTTTGATGTCAATATTTCCTGTCAAAAGAACTTCTGGTACCTCATGCCCTTTTTGTGTAATAAAAGGTGTTGCCCGGTAATCTTTAGGTTAATTAAATAGGGATGATGTTTTAATTTTTCAAATTAAAATTCATATGAGATAGACCATAGAGTTTGCAATTCAACCACTATCTTATCTGGGGTAATTATAACTAAGAATACCCTGCAAGTACTTAAATTGACTGATGATGGTATCAGTGCATTCCAGGGCCGGCGCCACCACTAGGCAGGTTTAGGCATTTGCCTAGGGCGCCAGCCACTGGAGGGCGGTAGTGAGCTGCAGGCCAGCAGCAGGAAAGCTACCACATAGGAGAGCTGGAGTAAGGAGAAGCTGCAGCAGCATCGATCTGCCAAGCAGGTGAGTGATACTCCCCTCTCACCCGCCAGAGCCCCACGTGTAAAACTTGCTGCCTCTGCCTGGTTGTCAGCAGCCAGGCCAGCGGCAGTGTTCGGCGACAGGCGGGCGGCGGCCACCAAAGCCCCCGCCAGCTAGTCAGCACTCAGCTGCCTACAACCCCCCCTCCCCCCCCCGGCTGGACAGCACCCGAAGTCCCCCCCTCCCCCCCGGCTGGACAGCGCCCGCAGTCCCCCCTCCACTGTAGCAGACATTCAGCTGCCGGCAACTCCCCCTCCCCCCAGCTGGACAGCGCCCTCAGTCCCCCCCTCCCCCTCATCTGGACAGCGCCCGCAGTCCCCCCTCCACTGTAGCGGACACTCAGCTGCCGGCAACTCCCCCTCCCCCCGGCTGGACAGTACCCGCAGTCTCCCCCCCCCCCCGAGCTAGACTAGCGGCAATCCGCTGCCCCCCCCAGGCGATCGGTGCCCGTTGGGGAGATAGGGGGGGTGGGTCGCCTTGGGCGCTAACAGGGCATGCACCGGCCCTGGTGCATTCAATATGCATTTTTGAGATCCAAAGGGATATACAGTAAATGATAAAATTTGATGACAATTTTCTTCTTGGTTTGACAGAATATTACATCAAAGCCATCTTCTGCTGTTGATAACACTAGACATTTCATAAAGCCATCGTGCAGGAACTGCCAAACTTGTGAAACTTTTGTGTTCATAACATTACGGTTAGAACCTGTCCAGGAAATAAAGTTTTCCAGATTCAATATTACACTTACAGTACAAGGAGGCTATTTTTCTTGCCTATATAATGAGTTGAGTTATTTAATGAAACAGTCCTGTTTGTTTTAACAATTTCTTCTCAAACTCCATACCAGTAAATTAAACTTGGTAGACTTGCATGGGGCAATGGTCTCTACTACAATAGATTCAATCTAATTGGTAATAATGTCCTTGGCTTTTTTATTGGCATTTCTGGAGTGGACAAGAATCCTGCTCTTTTCCTCCAATAAGGTAGTATTGATATTACCTCCACATACTATTAGATTTTCTCCAGCTTACTAGTTATCATAGGAAATGATGAGGACACATAATCCATATAAAAATATCTACCTTAGTAAGAACAAGTATATGCTCTGTGTCTCTGGCATATGATACAGTATTTGGAGATAAAGCAAATCAGCCTTATAATTTAGGCATGTTAATAACATACCTATGTCTGCTTACATAGTCAAATGTAATATTTTCTCTACCATGGAGTGCTGAGAATGAAATTGGGGTGCTTTCTACCCATATTACTATGTTTGTCACATTTATTCTTGAGCAGCTGGCATGTGGTACTGCCCTGTTGGTCAAGTAGGTCACCACTGCCTAGTTGTTTGAGAACACTAAAATCCTTCACCTGAGAGAGTTTAGAATTCTTGAACTGCCTTCTAAAGTGACAATTGTTTACAGCTGTAGTTGATTCCTTGAATTGTATCTGGTTCTCATGGGATACCATCTCCAGTACATCTTAGCTGTGAGTGATGTCATATATCATGCTGTATTGAGTTGGATCTCTTATAGTATTAACTAAAAGGCTCTCCTTTCATCACTGACTAGTATTATATTTTGCATTGTGAACTTGACCATTAATTTCTTGTTTACTTAACTGTTCTCCTTCTCTTGTCATAGTCTAATAGGTAAGTGGAATAGGGTCCACATTGGTTTAGCAACTTGGGGATCATTCCCTGGTACCTTACCTTGGTTTTACCTGGCAACATCCCGGGTGAGCTTCGCTGCAAACAGGTAATCCAGGTCATTCATCCTGGCATACATTTATAGGATGGAGATAGCTTTTCTCATTTTGATAGTATATGGTATCATCTCCAGTGCCATCACTGCACCAGTTGCATTGTGAATAGAGCCCATCAGGGAGAAACCTGGATTGGCACCGCAGCGGAAATAGGGCTGTCCTAAGTCTGACCAGGTTTGGAACTGTGTTTCAAATCTCAGATCATAGAAACAAATTAGCTTTTACAAGAAAGCTGTCTACTTGGGGTGACAGACAATTATGTCTTCTCCAATTACTTAAATCCATTTGGGTACTTGTGTATTTTGGCGGCGCCCGATTTCAGCATCGTACGATGAACGTATCGCATCGCATCGCATGCCATGTACCCGATGGCATGCGATGCGATGCGATTTTGACCCCCTGTACGATGAAAAATCGTATAAGCACCCTAATGGGTGCTTACAATGTTAAATGCACCCCCACGCCACCCCCCCACGCCACCCCCCCACTATAAACGTGAACCCGAAGCGTGGCGAGGGCAGCGAGCCCACGAGGGGCGGCGGTATGCGTCCTACGACCTTTTCATACCCCCACTATCCACATCGGCGTGGAGTTGAGAATAGATTAGTGTGCCGAGCGCAGCGAGCCACCGAGCCCGAAGCGTGGTGAGCGCAGCGAGCCCAAAGCGTGGCGAGCGCAGCGAGCTCCGCGCGGGGACGCGAATACCTTCACAGGTAAACGCGTCCCTTCACGGGCTTCACAGGTATCCGCGTCCCCTAGCGGGGCACGCTGCGCTCGCCACGCTTCGGGCTCGGTGGCTAGCTGCGCTCGCCACACTAATCTATTCTCAACTCCACGCCGACGTGGATAGTGGGGGTATGAAAAGGTCGTAGGACGCGTACCGCCGCCCCTCGCGGGCTCGCTGCGCTCGCCACGCTTCGGGTTCACGTTTATAGTGGGGGGGTGGAGTGGGGGTGCATTTAACATTGTAAGCACCCATTAGGGTGCTTAACATTGTATAAGCACCCATTAGGGTGCTTATACAATGTTTAATCCCATCGCATCGCATCGTATGGCATTGTATGCCATGTACAATGGCATACAATTTGAAAATTGTATGCCATCGTACACTAACCAACGAAATCGCGTTGCATCGCATACCATCGCATGCGTTACGGTATGCGATGCGATGGGCGCCGCCAAAATACACAAGTACCTCCATTTGCAAGGTAAACACCCAGGGGGAAATATACTAAGATCGCATAGGTACAAATGCATACATTCGTACCCATTGATCTGTTATACAGTCATGAACGCCACATCAAATTATTTACTATCACCTAAATATAGCTGAGGGGCCATGTCCCTTCCTACCACAGGCCTTTCTTTGTCCCCCCTGGTTCCTTCCTACCACAGGCCTCTCTTTGTCGGCCGACCCCAGGAAGGGCGGAGCTACATGCCAGGTGGGTGTGGCCTTGGGGAGAGGGCATGACCTAGCACTGTGACCCCCTGTTTCTGTCATTCCTAGCAGGTGGGCAGCCCTCGGCTCTCTGCCTGCACTACCTCTGTTCCTGCACTGAAGAGATGCCACACCCAGTACACACACCCATCCCATATTACACCCCATACACACAGTACCATATCACATTATATACAGCCGCCCCTCTCCCATATTACGCACAGCACCATATTTTAATCAGCCCAATTCAGACCTGCATGCATGACTGCTAATTTTCATAGCGGATGATTATCAATGAACTGCATATGCGTATGGTTTACAGTACTGTATGCATGCACGAGGCCATGCTGCAATAAAATCCTGCCATTATTTTTGTTGGCTGCCGTTTGTAAGGTAATTGTCATTGAGTGGGCATGTGAGGGTGGACAACAACCATTTTTTGGGAGTCCACGAAAAACACTGTCTGTCCCTGAGAAAATGCTGGGAGTGACAGGGAAAACGCTAGGCGTGCCAAAGCCTGTTAGGGGAGGGTGTGTGACATCCAGGCCAGATACCGTATGCTTGTTTTCATCACAGCCAAAGAGTAAGTCCTGGGCTATGTGGCGGCTGCAATCACTTGTGCCCAGTGTAAATATAATTAGATTGTGAGCAGCATCTGATGGGATTTGTAAATATCCGGTCGGGTGCAAAACGGATGTGCAGCCTTACAAAACCACATGGGGCACATTGATTTGCAAGGCAGGATTTCACTGGAGAGGGGCGGAGACAAAACTGATCAACAGGTCTGAATCTGGCCCAATGTACACAGCCCTATCATATTATACACAACCCCCATATATTACATTATACACAGCCCACCCCATAATACATTATACACAGCACCCTTATATTACATTATACACAGCCCCCCTATATTACATTATACACAGCCCTCCTATATTACATTATGCACAGCCCACCCCATATTACATTATACACAGCACCCCTATATTACATTATACACAGCCCTCCCCATATTACATTATACACAACCCTCCCCATTTTACATTATACACAGCCCTCCTCATATTACATTATACACAGCCCCCTATATTACATTATATACAGCACATTCCACATTATAAAAAGCCCCTCCACACACTAAAGTACAAATTCCCATCATATAACAGAGTAGACCCCACTCCCCCAGTACACAGAGCACCACAGTAATACAAGTGCCACATTACGGTACAGTAAACACAGCCCCTCACTCTCCCACTACAACACTCACCTGGCTTGCCCATTCCTTGGAGGTGCAGGGAGCTGGCAGTGTGGTGAGTGTGCAGGGCCAGCATCAGGGCAGCAGCAGCAGCCGGTTACAGGAGCACTGAGCAGGGAGAGCAAGGCTGTGGCCTAATGCACGCCCAGAGCCCATCAGTATGGTGGGCGGGGCCAGCATCAGGGCAGCCGGTCACAGGAGCAGGGAGAGCAGGGCTGGGGCCTGCTGTATGGAGCCCATCAGTGTGGTGGGCGGGGCCAGCATCAGGGAAGCCCTGACTGACAGCTCTCCTGCACTTCAAGCTGCACAGACTTTCTCTTACAATGTACAGCGCGGTGGCCGGCTGTGTAATTTATATTCATGAGCAGGCCCCCTCCGGACTGAGGACTGCTCAGCTTCCCGGCTCTTCTGTCTGGCCTCTCTGTGTGGGAGCTGGCGCCCAGACAGCCTCCACTTCCCCAAGCAGTGGCGGGGGCTGCCTTACACAAGCTACGCCATTGAATATGACTATATGCGGCCATAATGTTCTATGGCAGGGGTGTCAAACACAAGGCCCGCGGGCCAAATCCGGCCCGCCAGACCTCTTCATGTGGCCCCAGCCTTCACCTTTTATTCTCGTTTTTTTTTAAACAAGAAAGCCGCCTCTTCAGCGCATGAGCAGCAGCCTACAAGCTAGAGAACGTCTTCCCTCTAGCGCAGTGCCGCCGGTCGTCAACCCCTCCTCCACTCCCACCTGCTGTATAGGAGCCAGAGAGAGGAAAGAGCAGGTCCGTCATGGTGAATGGTGCTGCTGCTGCTGTGCGCTCCAGGTCACTTACTGCTGAGTGTGCAGTGCACAGTGACCGGGAGCACGCTGCCCCCCACTCCTGGATAGATAGTGCGAGGAGCGCTACTCACAAGAGGGAGGGGGAAATGCGCCTGTGTGAGAGCGCAGCTGTGTCCTTGGTGGTGGAGCAGCTCAGACTGGAGTGGACGCATCAGAGCGGGTAAGTGTCAAACTCTCTGCCTATGTGTGTGTGTGTGCACTGGCACATTGCAGCCCATCATTAATTGCTGTGTCCCATGATAATAAGCAGGACATATGCCCTAAGACTGAGTGCTGCCCCCCTGTGCAGGCAGCATGTGCCCTAATGCACTGCAGTTCACAGCAATAGCAGGAGGGAAATGCTACTGCTGAGTTACAGTGGTATTATTTGGGACATACTTGTATGAAGGACACTATTATGATAATAAAGAGTGGACACTAAGTCCTACAGATACAACCGGCCCTTTGAGGGTGACCAAACTGCTGATGCGGCCCCCGATGAATTTGAGTTTGACACCCCTGTTCTATGGCATCTGCAAATTTTGGGATCCAGGACCGGCCCATGAGCAAATATGGGAACCCTAATTTTTTGTCCCCCTGAATTTCTAAAACCAAACCGGTTCAATGAGCCCAAGGCTAGTTATAGTCACCCATTATTTATTTATTTATTTTGTTACACAGGGTAGCATTGCACTGATCTGACTGATCCGTGCAATGCTACCACTTTATACGTATTTGACGGACAAAAATACGGTGCCAAATTTGAATAGGAATGTATCTGAATACGAATGACTATGACATCAAATGAGGAGAAAGCGACAGCTTAGTAATTTTGTCTTTTTCTTCAGTTATATAATCAAGTCATATACGGCCAATCCCATTCATAGCCGTTCATATGGGGATCTGCCATATACAGCCGTCTTAGTAAATCCCTACCCCCCTATCAGAAAGGCAGGGAAAGAATAAACACAGGCATATTATAACTAAGAGGCATTGTTGGTATATAATTTGAGGTCACTGCTGTGTGGAATTTTATAGTATTGGGACAAAGATGTCTGTCGAAATATGAATTGGGCACTACTATTAAGAATAGTATTAACTGAGGACTCTGTGTAGGTGCCGAGCAGAAGGCCTCTTTTAGTCTATCAAAGGCGACTATGGCTTGAGTGGACCAATTCTGAGGGTCGGCCCCTTTCTTTGTTAATTCCACAATAGGAGCCACAATATCGGAAAAGGAGCGAATGAAGTGGCTATAGTAATTCGCAAAGCCTATGAATCTCTGAACCGCTTTCAGACTGGTAGGGCGAGTCTAAACCTTCTTTGGGTCCATGGAGAACCCCTTTGGGCAAATGATGTACCCCAAGAACGAAATTTGGTCCGCCTCGAACTCACACTTTTCGAATTTGGCATATTTGGCATTCTCGTGAAGTTTTTGAAGGACCAATTTAACATGAGAGCCAGAAAAGGCTCTTGGAATAGATCAGAATATCATCGAGGTAAACCACGGTGAACCACGGTGAAGATTCCCAGATATTTTCGAAGAACCTCCTAAATGAGGTCTTGAAATACTGCAGGGGCATTGGATAGCCCGAACGGCATCATGAGATACTGACCAGTATGAGTGTTGAAGGCCGTTTTCCACTCACCCCCTTCGCGAAAACTTATAAGATTGTACGCTCCCCTTAAGTCGATTTTTAAAAAAATTACTGCCTCTCAGACTTTATCAAACAGGACAGAAATTAATGGCAAAGGGTAGGAGTTTTTCATGGTAATCTTATTTAAGGCCCAATAATCGATACAAGGGCACAGGGTACCATCTTTTTTCTCCACAAAAGAGAACCCTGCCCCTACCGGAGACTTGGACGGGTGAATGAAACCCTTGGCAAGATTTTCTTGTATATAAGAATCCATGGCCTGAGTCTCAGGAATAGAGAGAGCATACAACCGACCCTTGGGTAAAGGGCCACAAGGAATTAAATCACTTGCACAATCGAACGGACGGTGCAGAGGTCACGTGTCCGCCTCTTTTTTGGAGAACACGTCGGCAAACTCCTGATACTGAGGTGGCAAGAAAAGAAGATGAGGTTGAGTGATGCGAAGAGGTAAAGAGAGGCACGCTTTATGGCAACTGGACCCCCATTCCATTATCTCCTCTGTTCCCCAATTTATGTTGGGGTTATGTCTTCTCATCCAAGGTAATCCCAACACTAGCGGTGCCATGGGGCAATGAAAGAGAAAAAAGAAATATCCTCGGAGTGAAGTGCCCCCACTGAAAGATTCAGAAGAGGAGTTTGTTGGGTAATGGTACCGTTGGTCAAGGGGTATCAATCCAGACCACACACGGAAATGGGAGATTCTAAGGGCAAGAATGGTATACCCAGTGTAGTGGCAAGGCCTGAATCCATGAAATTTCCAGTGGCACCGCTATCTAAGAAGGCTGTGACTTCAGTGGTAACCCCAGAAAAAACTATCTTGGTGAAAACTAATAAGGAATTCAAAGGGGCGAAACTTGCTTAACCTAAGTGAAACTCACCGACCTCACTTAGGCTTTGTCTTTTACTGGTTTGTGGGGACATGCCAAATCCCGATGACCCTGACCCCCACAATAGAGGCATAACCCCTTGCTTCTCTGACGGTTCTTTTCAGCAAGAGTAAGCCGTGCTGCCCCCAGCTGCATGAGTTCCTCATCTGACTCGAGAGTACTCTCCTCCTGAGGTTTGGAGGACCACCCTCCCGAAGCCTTTTCCCTTTGCAGTTTCCGGAGCCGCCGATCCACCCTAATAGGGAGTTTCATTAACTCATCCAGGGATTCAGGTACAGGATATTGCACTAGCCAATCCTTGATACGTTCGGACAGGCCTACCTGGAACTGGCTACGAAGCGCTGGATCATTCCACCCTGAATCAACTGCCCACCTTCTGAATTCTGTGCAGTACAACTCGGCAGGACCCCTACCCTGTCTCAGGGAGCGCAGGCTATCTTCTGCTGAAGCAGTGCGGTCTGGATCATCATAAACAAGGCCCATGGCAGAAAAGAAATTATTCACCGAGGTGAGAGCCTCTGCACCCGAGGAGAGCCCAAAGGCCCACATCTGGGGATCCCCTTGGAGAAGGGAAATCACTATTCCCTCCTTTTGCATCTCCGTGCCCGAGGATACTGGATGCAATTTGAAGTAAAGTTTACATGCCTCCCGGAAGTTAAAGAACTGGGAACGGTCTTCTGAGAACCGATCCGGGAGGTTTATTTTGGGTTCCACTGGGTGGGGAGTTGAAAGAGTATGCGCTACCCTTTTGTCTTGTGCATTAACCCGGAAGGGTCAGGTCCTGAAGTCTCTGTGTCAGGTTATGTACCTGGCCGACAAGAATTTGGGCTGGGGTTTGCTGAGTAGAGTCCATCTTATCTGTAGGTAGCGTCTGAATTTTAGGCCAATTATAATGTTAGGATCTGGGGGCGTCCTCGGCTGCCCTACCTCCGTTTCCTCAGACTAGGGTTGGCGGACGCGTGCAGAGCTAGGCTTCGCCTATAATAGCCGCGTTCGAAGGAGCCAGTTAGTCAAGCTCCAACCCCGATGCCAACAGGTCTTAATAGAGACAACGTGCCCACCAAGGCCAGGAGAGAGCAAGGGGACCAACTACCTAGTACCCACACGAGGCGAGGGGCCCCTGGACCCCCAAGGGGGTGACTACACAGGGAGATGGATAAATAGGGAATGCTCCCACAAGTGATCAGACAAGGTAATCTACAGCTGGACGCAACAATGCATGATGGTGGTATATAATGATAATTAAAGGTACAACGCCCAAAAGGTGATATGTAGTTATACTCAATGGCAACAATGCTCAGAAGATGGTATGCAATAATTATCAATGGCAACAATGCTCAGAAGATGGTATGCAATAATTATCAATGGCAACAATGTTCAGAAGATGGTATGCAATAATTATCAATGGCAGATATAAACATACCCGTAAAGATACCCGTATAGCAGAACACAGCAGATATTAACAGCTAGCAACAGGTATAGCCAGTAAAAAGGCAGTGGGGAAAAACCCCAACTTATCTGCGTGGTGGAAAGCCGCAGGAGAGCAGAGACACCGCTATGCTGGCAGGAAAGGCAGGATCAAGACAGGGACACTGGATGCTGAAGGGTTCTCTCTAGATACTTGCAGCACCAAGGTGACAGACTGAAGCAAGCCCCAGGGACTGGGAACACTCTGGACTCAGGGACACAGAACTATAACCAGCGTCTGACCGGTGTTCTGAGGGCGTTTAAATACAAGAGACAACCAATGACTTCCCACCTGCTGATAGCTAGTGGACGCAGCTGCACGCTATACCCCTTCCTCCCCGAGGCCGGCTGGCATCCCCCGTCACCTAGGCAACTGCTGCGGCAGAGGAGGAAGAGTCAGCGTGACGCTATCTGCTCGATCAGCCCTGCCCGCCGGCGCCGCGTCACAGCGACATCCTGGCTGCCTAGCAACAGCCAGGGCGCACTGTTCAGAGGCCGATGGGTGGCAGCGGAAGCCGTTTGTGCGGCTACTGACATAACCTGCAACCACATTCCCGCATATGCGACAACTCACAGGCTATTGTATAATCCCCATAGAATGACATTTGTTTGTACATGAAAATGTTATCTTTAACGATCAAGCAGTAGTAAAAATTCACACAAAGACGAAGGTTTTAGTTAAATGAAAATTATTTTATGTGAATCTATTATGGTGTGAAAATGAATATATAGAGGACAGGGACAATTGACTAAAATAAAAATGAAGCACTATTCAAACAAATAGTCTAGTAAACCAATTGAAACATTAACATACTTATATGAAGCTGAGAGAGGGATATTATTATGCCATTTATGTCTCTAGTAAAATTTTGTTGTGAATACTGTGTGCATTTCTAAATTGTTAATACAATGGTGCATTGACTACAATAGTGGTTCTCAAATTCAGTCCTCAAGTACCCTCAACAGTGCATGTTTTCCATGTCTCCATACAAAATCACAAGTGAAATAAGTAGCTCCACCTGTCAATATTTTAAAATGTGTAATTGAGTAATGAATGCACCTGTGCACCTGCTGGGTGACCTAGAAAATGTGAACTGTTGGGGGAACTTGAGGACCGAGGTTGAGAACCACTGGACTACAACACAAAACTCTTAGTGATAACACACAAAACTCTTAGTGATACAATAAAGCTTAGCAAAACTCCAAAATTCAAACTCCAAAATACTAAATCTGGTGCTGTATGTATTAAAAAACAAAAACATATATAAAATAATTAAATGCAATCCATAAATTGTCAATTCAATTAATGTAAAAATTCCTGTCTTGTCTGCAGCTCAAATTAGATTTCAGAACTTAAAATAAATGCTGCAGAATGCAAAAGAACACAATTTGTCATCTTTTGTAGTCCACTAAAATGAAAATATTAAAATGATTTGGCTACAATTAAGGAGTCCATTTTGACATTATTAACAGAATCCATCATCCAGCTTTTCCATTATATTTGACATTTGAAAACAAAACCTCAAACTTAAGGTCCATACACACGGCAACTATGCCCAGCTTGTAGGGACAGAGATGATAGCATTCATCGCTGCGGGGAAAGCTGCTCAGTGCATACACACTGAGCGGCTTTCCCCCTGCCCCCCACCGATGGAGGGAGGGAGGACAGAGTTGCATAGCGGCTTTGAGCTGAAAGTTGAAACCTGCTGTTTTGAGCGACTTTCAGCTCAAAGTCGCCCAGTGTGAATGGGCCTTTACTTTCAACTTACAGTATGGTAGAAGTTAATTTATTTAAAATACTTTTATAATATTCTGTGAAGGGGAGAGAAAAATAAAGACCAAATGGCTTATTTGGCCATCAATACCAGTCAGAAAAAGTTGATATGAAATGACAAATAGAACAATAAAAGTATATATACCCCAAAAAGTTTCCCCTTTTCATCTGTAAGATGCAATAAGGCATATTAACTATGCCTCATCTAATTTAGCTTGATTTAAATTAGATTTACTTGGCTAAGTAGCTGCCACAGAGTTAGTTTTCTGCGTTTGATAGCTTCCATAAAAATGCATCTTTGATTTGCATATACATCGATAGCTGCTGCTTTCAAAAGCAAAGTAAAACATTTTATACTGTGTAAATGCCTGATTTTGAAATACATAATGATTTCAAAATTTTGCAAAATAACAGTGTATGAAGTTTAGAGTAATTATTTTAAATGATCTCTGTTACAGAAATATTGTAAGTACAAGACTATAACATTATACCAGATATATGTTTTTTTCTTTATGGTATGTTAAATTTACATTCCCATAAAGGATTTTAATTGAATAACATTAAAGTGTAAAAGTAAATCTCCAAAAAGATAAACTGGCAGCTAATTTGTTTATATAACCACAGCATGCTAATGACCAGATGTGATATCTCATTTTTATAAATAAAAATAAATTGAGATTTGAAAGAATTTTACGTACATTTTAATTTTAAAGCTCATTTATATTGATATTTCTAATTTCTAACAAAAGTCAGCAATTGTAATGCTCAGCGATATTTTTGAAGCAAAAAAAAATATTAAAAAATATACAGTAGATTTCCAGACCCAATTTATTCCATGTCAGTCTGTGATTATAGGAAGTCACACAAATCATGGCCATTGTGTTCCTAGTTTTGCAGTCTGAAGCAATGTTAATAAAAAAAAAAATAATAATTACATTTTTTTTGATTACGTAAAAATGATTTGAAAAGAAGAGTTACCTGCAGGCATTCAGAGGACGAGAAAATCATCCAAAAAGTATGATATGATGATACACAGAAATGGAGAATAGCTGCAGTGATTCCCACAAACATAGGACTGAAACACAGACTAATGTGACACAGGAAAATTGCTCTGAGAAAGAGGAAATCCTACAGTATCTCAGATAAACTCCAGTAGTTGATCAAGAGGTCATACCAACCATGGGGTGAGCTGAAGGTACAGTAATTTTTGTTAAAAATCAGATGGCCAGTCTTGGTATTGAAGGGTATGTTTGCTGGGAAGCGTGAACTGTGATTTCACACTGAAGTATGTGATGAATGGGAGCATATGCATTTAGGTGTTGATTTTTAGTCAAATGCAGCATTGAGAGTTTTGTCTCTGCATGGGTCTAAGTTACACTGTGCATGTTTGCCAATTTGGAACATAGGGTTTATTTAACAAGATGGGTATCACATTTCCGATTCAATATTACTATAGGCAACCAATCAGATGTTATCTTCTAGAAACTGCTTAATAAAGCTGCTTAATAAATGGTTTTGATTGGTTGCCCATAGCAGCATCCCATCTGAAATATAACTCCAATGTTAGATAATAAACTCCAAAGAGTAACAGTTTAGCTTTCTATTCATGGTAATAGAATTGTGAAAGGTAGTGTTGTAAAGTGACTTGGAGGTAATGGGTTTGGTTCAAATTACACAGAGATGTTGTGTTTTGTGGAAGGTACATAGCACATTATTGGTGTGTTGGTGAAAGTGTTTGCATACAAAGACATTGACTTGCTCACATAGGAGGCCGTACACAGATAGAGAAACTGCTCCTGCTATAGGACTGGTTTCTGTTTTTGATCTAAAGATGTACCAAGTGGTATTTCCAGGGCTCTGCAGAGATGCTTCCAATTCCCTACCAAATGTACAGTACAGTACACAAACACTTCCAATCTGGATACATTTTGTTTTACCAAAATACAATTAACTTACCAGTGTGTAAACGATTTGTGGGATGAAAGAACTGGAGTATTGCAAAAAAATAAAATAAAAAAACACAGTGAGAACATACTATCTTAACATAGATTCACTTAGGTGGAAGTGAATGTAATACTGTATCTCAGTGTTATTCTGTAGTATTGTTAACCACTCAACCAATTTGCATCCTACAGTATGTTGACATGATCTATTATCTTGAGCAACCTTTGTGCTCCAATGATTGTTGCAGTTATGGAACAGTGTTGCCTATAAGTAGCATTGTTCCAATTCATGGATTGATGCAAACAAGATTTGCCAGAGCTGGTGTTGTACTGTACTACACAAAGTAGATAGGTCATATAATTTGGTGGACATGTATGTTATGTGGAAATATAAAGTTAGTTGAACAAACTATGGGTTCCAATTATGATGACTGCCACTGGTTTTAGGAAGTCATTCTAGTTCCCCCCGTGTGTGTTCGAATGAGGACCAATGGTGAAGCACATGTGCATATTGAATTGTGCACATGGAAAGGGCTTCTATGCGGGAACCTTCGGAGACTTGCATAGTCTCCATGGCACTGAGGGGGATGGGGGGGGGGCGTGGAAGAGGCATGCTGGGGGTGTTTTCATGCATACACCCTGCATTTCCTGGGCATACACACCAAAACGCTGGGTGCACTCAGGGAAATGCTGGGCATCCCCATGAAAACATGGGTGGGCACCTGGCTTCCAAGGGCAGCTGGCTGATGTAACGAGACATAAGATGCTCGCCCAGTTCTTGGAGCTGGTTGCCAATAATCTAAGTTAGCAGAGACTGATGAAGATTTGTGAGCACTACAGAAATCATTCGATGGTCCGTGAACATCAAATGATTGTGGGCCCGCATGCTACCCTGCGAATGGTTGTTTATGCAAAACTTCCATTAGTAGCGTGGTGGGTATATTTGCCGTAAAGCGAGGGGCAGGCATTCCCACTCCAGGTGGGCAGCATTACAAGGCTTGCAAAGCAGCGAACTACTGCTGCTTTGCGAGTCAACCAGAATGACCTCTTTAATCCAGTAGTATTCATAACTGGGAGAAAAATTGTGTAAACAGTCTTCTTACCATTATCATAACACATGTACAGTATTATGTTTCACCAATCAAGGAAATTCCTTGACACTGATTCAATTTTGTTAAAAGAAGTCATAGTTACCTGATCAATTCATATATACTGTAGTAGAACATATACACATTTGTAGAACACTGCAATAAAATTAATTTGGACACAAATCCTCTTTATATTGAATTTGTGCAAATCCTCTTTATATTGAATTTCTTTATTGTGAATTTGTCAGAGCCACGTTTTATTCAGGTACAATACCCCTGTTTATTAAACCTTTCTATATACTGCCATACCCAGGATTCAAATCCTTATACTTCTGCATACTTGATAAACTCATTGAGATATTTGATCCTGCATAACATATATGAGATTTCTAACTATATGAAGCTACTTGTACTTCGTAAAAAAATAATCAGCATTGCAATTTAACATATCTATGAAGTGTGCAGCCACACATCCAAACCCATGCAGCCACACATCACATAGATCTGCTCAGCTGCAACACTGATCATTTTTAAATAGTTAGAATGTGTGTAGCCTTCTATGTAATTTAGCAATAGACCAAAAGAACAAAGTAAAAAAATATAAGGGTATAATGACAATAATACATTTTATCTCTTTCATTATGCTTCTGTGGAATAATATAATATAATGTGCCTAATGAACAATACTACAGTATGTAAGGTCAGAATAGCATGATAAAGTGCCTCTTATAATATCAGCTGAGGTGAAAGCCATGTGTTCTGTTATACTAAAACAAGACAAAACAATTTGCATTGGCCTCTTTTTCAGTGTTTTGAACTAGCTTAAGTTTCTGTTTTAAGGTTAACAGCTCATCTGCTTTTCTTTACAGTTCATCATTAGAATGTGAATTACAATGTACTTGAATTGGAATTTCAATGACTCCATTAGATTTAGCTCTGAATTATTTGTCTTCTCAAAATAATTTGATAAAATGCTAGCGCAGCATTTCAATAACTTTATAACACAATTCAGGTTATGTGAGTATTAAATAATACATCATGAATACATATAACTAATATGAAATACAGCAAGATTAACAATAAATTGTGCTCTTTTATCAGTTAGCTGAATCTGATTATTTCCTCATTCCTTTGACTAAAAAAATAAATAATCACAATTATAGCTAAAACATTGTAAATATATGGGCCAGGGAATTCAAATTAAACATAATAGAACAGCTGACATTTGACTGCACAAATTTATATGATTTTATCCAAACTTTAAAGGCCCATACAGACACTACGATGTGTCACATCTTAACTACCATCGTTCATTTTCATCCTTGAAGTGAAAATGAAAGACCTCAGCATTGCAGTGATCACTGGTGCACGACGGATGACAAACGACCACAAACGATGCAGGTCCTTTTTCTATTGAAAAAACAAACAATGTTAACGACCATAGCCAAATTGACCTGCATGCATGGATGATGGCTATGGTCTTTAACGACCCACGGGTACGCGCATCGTTGGTAGTCGTCCGTCGTTCACAGCATAAACACTAGACGATGTTGAAAGATTCACCTCCTGAACGACCCTGAACAAAGTCGTTCTGAGTTGTTCAGGAGGTGATTTATAATGGGGTTGTTCATCATCATTAAGGCATCATCGTAGTGTCTGTATGGGCCTTAACTCTATTGACTTCTTCAAACCACACAAGTTCCTTTTTGCAGTTCTGCCATTTCCTGCCATTTCCAGTATCCTAGTAAGACCCTCATTTACTCCATGGTCATCTGCCAAATGGCCTCCCTGATTACTGCCTCTTTGTACATCCTCTATGCTGCTATTCAGCTCATCTTCCTCCAAAATGTACTGTCTGCCTCTCCTGTCCTACAAATACTAAATGGACTCCCCTTTCCATTCAGAAATCAATTACTGCTTTTCACACTCACTTACAAAGCCATCACCAATTGCTGTCCCAATTACATCTCAGACCTCATCTCCCTTCACACTCTAACCAAGGCATGTCCAAACTGTGGCCCTCAGCTGTTGTGAAACTACACATCCCAACATGCCTTGCCACAGTTTTAGCATTCCCTTATCGTAAAACTGTGTCAATGCATGATGGGACTTGTAGCTGGAGGGCCATAGTATGGACATGCATGCTCTAACCTATCCTCTTCAATCCACATTTCAATTCCACCTCCCTTGCCAACTAATTACTTCATCCCACTCCTGCCTCCAAGATTTTACCCTATACCTCTGGAATTATCTTTCTGTCAGACTCTATATCTACAAAACTTAAAATGGATTCTTAAGTCATCTGCTTTATCAAACTCAGCCATCGCTCATCTCAACCATCTGCGTCACCACTTGTCTAATTACCCCTCCCATTTAGCTATCACAAATAGGGCCCTCTTTCTTGCTTTGGCTTCCTTTATTTATGCTCTCATCTACTTCATACTCCTTGCAACAGCACCTAACCTTTTTGTTTCTGCCACTCTGCTGTTAATTGAATGCTATGACCACTGATGCAGCAATGGGTATAAACAATGTACTGTACTTGTTTTGCATTATATAATATAAATCACAGTTTTCTGGGTGCTTTGGAATCCTTTATAACTAAATAATGATGATTATAACAACATTAAAGATATTTTGTATATTTTCTTCCATTACTATCAATCCCTCTATGCACAAGACACAATAGAGGTTGACCATAATTGTTCATTTTTAAATTTCCTTACCCTCCCTCAGGTTGCATATACTCATGCAGAGGCCCTTTTGGTCCAAATTTCCTGATGTGGCACAAGCCATAGTATCCTAACAATGTATGAAAAGTCCTGATGATCTTAGTGGTGATTTATTTCAAATCCTACTGTACAGTATGTCATCGTAGACCCCCTTTGTTGTTTTCTCTAGTAAACTTTCCCTCACTTTAGCTCTACCAAAATCAGGTAAGTATTCTCTTCTTCCAACCTCCTACAGAAATATGTATCTATTTATTGTAAATGATAAAATATTCACATTAATTCATGCTGAACGGTTGAAGATGATTCTTCCGTCAATTATACACTCAGATCAAGTGAACTTCATTTGGGGTTCAACATTAGAAAGTTGCTTACAGTGATGCAGTCCTTAGACACCTCTACAACAGTGGCTGCCAGGTATCTTTTATCTTTTGAATCTAAAAAAGCATTCTGGTTACCTAAGACCAGGGGTGTCCAAACTTTTTGTGACGAGGGCCAGATTTGGTGAGGTGAAAATGTGTGGGGGCCGACCATTCAGCTTGACATTCTTTGAATCATTAATCACATCAGAATGGTCCCCCACTCTGCCCCAATTAACTTTATGCCCCCAGCATGCCCCAATTCATTGTATGTCCCCCATTCACTGTATGTCCCCAGCCTGCCCCTTCACTGTATATTCCCCTGCCTGCCCCCATTCACTGTATGTCCACCACTCTGCTCCCTTCACATTATATTCCCCTGCCTTCTCCTACTTCACTGTATGCCCCCCATTCACTGTATGTTCCCCACTCTGCACCCATTCACTCTGTCCCGTAGCTTGCCACCAATTCACTGAATGTCCAGGGGTTGGACGCAAACTCACCCGAAAGCCACCAAACACATCTCACTGTGGCAGCAAGCACCTCCTCACTGCTGCAGACAGCAAGGTAAAGGCACGCTCGCCACGTCTCCACCTTTAATGTCCTGTGCATCCTGCATCTGATGCTCCGCCCGCTTCTGGCTGGAGGCTGCGGGCCACTTGAAATGATGGAACGGGCCGCAATTGCCCCCCCGGGCCAGACTTTGGACATGCCTGGCTAAGACTATCTGTTCATGATGCTTAAACTTTGGCTTTTGAAGGAGTCTAGGTTTTAAAAGAGGGTTGAGGGATTTATAAAAATCTATATAGAGAGCAATTTTCAAATAATGGCAGATGGGCTATATTTGGAATAAGACCGAATATAGCCCATTCTGTTGCAAAAAAAATATGGACATGTTTTTTTTTTATAAACTGTATTAATGGACTGGTTTAAAGTATCAACCCATAGAGCCAAGTATCATGTAAGATATTCTAAAACTTGGGGTAAATTCATAAAATTGTATTCCACCAAAATCAGGGGAGGATCAGTGACTGTTTTTCAGTAATTTAGTGGAATATATGTGATATGGAATCTAAGGCAAAAAAAAACAAAAAACATATTACACTTGTTATGTATTGTTTTTCTCTTCTTTCTTAAGCCAATACGCACATGTATTTGTATGCGATGATAGAGCAAACACCCTGGAGGAAAGATGGGTTCTTGACATACCATGTAATATTGAGGTTAGCTTAGCAATAACTCTTAAACATAAGTTTCATAATGTAACTTAGTGTATAATACTCAGAAACAGATTTTGAGTGTACCAGGAATATGTTTGTGATTTTCATAGACCCAATGAATAAAGGAAACTGATGATATTACTATTTGGTTAGACTAAAGTAATTGTCTCCCAGGTCCAACATTCAGTGGGGTTAACCATCTATTTCTTTTTTTGCCACTGCAGAAGTAGGCTCCTACTGTAGAATTAATTTAAAGATACACTATAGAAGTTATATTACTTCAGGCAAAAGGAAGAATTTATGTGAGTGTGATTTGGCCGATTGTCTAGAGCAGTGGTAGCCAACCCTAGCCCTCGAGAGCTACCAACAGTTCACATTTTCCAGACAACCTAGCTGCTGCACAGCTGCACTCATTAATCACTGACACATTTTAAAAGATCCACAGATGGAGCTAATTAGCTCACTTGTGATTCTGTGAGGAGACCTGCAAAACATGCACTGTTGGTAGCTCTCTTGGACTAGGGTCGGCTACCCCAAGTCTAGAGTGTTGCAAGAATTATGGTATGACATCCCATAATTTCTGGCAATGAAGAAATATATTTCTTGATCAACTGCACACTGTTTCAGAGAGTCCCCAAAATAGCAGAGGTCCTTCGTTTTGAAGACTTTTCTTCTTGGTTCCAAATGCATCATGTGGACCATATATACATATATGTCCACATACATTACAATTATCCTCAATGACGTTTCTTTACATATAACTTGTGAGCTCCGTTTGACTCTGTAGCACTGAGCATTTTTATGTGCAATATTTTCAAATTAAAATGTGTCTTATTTATGAATTGGATACAGGATACACAACCAGCTTCTGCTTATTACAAATATATGCAGTGTGCCTATACTCTGTATGTGTCTGTGGCTGTATATTTTACTTAGCATTTCCTATGCAGAAACTGCTATAGTCGTACACATAATATATAAGAATCCCGTTCACTCCATTTTGCGAATAAGTAAAATTTGAATGAAAAAAAAAAAAACACCTGTTGCTGTCAAGTCATGTAATTGCATGATGCAACTAGAAAGGCTATCTAACAAAAAAAAAAAAAGATGCTAGATGTATGTGGGCACATCTCGGCCTATAGCCACTGGCATCGCCTAGCACTTTGTGGGTGCAACTTGCTGTGTCAAATTGGCACTAGCAACTGCATTGCAGCAACAAAGGCATGGCTACCTGAACCTTAAGGAGTTTTTATCTGAGCATAGGATTTGTTGATTCTTTCTTACAATATACTTTTCCCATGTTGTCTGTTATTTTCTTGTCTCCTGCTTACATTTTATGACATCTGAAGAGATGTGGCTGCTAGTGCCCATTTGGCACAAACATTTCCATTACTTGGAAATTAAAGATAGGGCAGCATACATATATGTACTATCAGGTTATCTCAATGCTTACTAACAGATCAAACAGATGAGCCCATTCTTTAAGGGCTGTATACCATCCTGACTGCCCATCAGGCTTAGAACCTGCTTTCCAGATTATGTTCCATTTTGCTGTTATTCGATGAGGTGCACCAATGTATCCTACTAGCATAAGGCATTCATGAGAAGTATTGGATAAAAAAAAGGGAGATATAAAGTGGAGACATAGCCCACAACAACCAATCATAAATTGACATCCTGGGTGACATTTAATAGGTTGCGTCTTCTGTTTTTTTGGCGATTTTGTGGTGTGAAAATGGTAAAATCTGCTGTTTTTTAGAAATCGCCAATTTAGTAGGGATCGATTTCCAGCTTAACTCGCACGTTTTGGTGTCTCATTTGCACATGTTGGAAATGCAAGTTCATATCGCATTTTTTATCGCATCCAGATGTTTTCGCATTGAAAAGTATACAATTCGCAAATTTAATGGGTGGCGATTTTGGAAATCGCCATCAAAATGCAAATTGTTATCGGGAAAAAAACAGACCAGGTAGAGGCTGGCGATTTCAGATTAAAAAAGTGGAAAAAAATTCATAAATGGTTAAAACCTTCCCAGGTGGTTCACATTGCAATCATAACCTCCCCTACATATACCCCCACAAGATTATGGACACCTGTGAGGGTGTTTGTGATGGAGTTTCTGCAGAGTGAAGTGGAACTGCTAGTGTGTGAGCTGGGACGTTTGGAGGAGCTACACAGGAGGAGGGATTATGCTGGCCACCAGATCCAGGTACCCCGACCACTTTGTGCTTCTCGTAGGTACCGTACTAGGGTGTACCTGGACTCCCTCTCAGATCAACAGGTGGTGGAGATGTTTAGGCTGAACCACAATAACCTGTTGAACTTATATGAGCAGGTGAGAGATGATTTAGACCCTTTTGGGGGTGCCAACTATGTGTGCCCTCTACTTCTTGGCCACAGGTTCATCCCAGTCTGTGAGCTCATGGTCATTGGGGGTGTCACAAGCCAATTTCTCAAAACATTTTTCTCAGGTGTTAAATGCTTTAAAGAAGCTGTGGCGCACATATATCACATTCCCACATTGTGAGTCCGAGTGGCAGGACCTGAAAGTGGCATTCTATTGGCTCTCAGCATTCCCAAATGTGCTGGGAGCCATAGACTGCACCCACATTGGGATATGGGCTCTGCACGCGAGGGAGCATGTGTATGTTAATCGCCGGGGCCACCACTCCCTCAATGTTCAGGTGGTATGCAATGCCAACCTCAAAATTCTCAGTGTGGTTGCAGGCTACCCCAGGAACTGCCATGATGCCTATATCTTGTGTCACGCAGCTCTCTGGGACCGCTTCCAGGCCCACACCATGCCGGAGGGCTAGCTAATAGGTAAGTCAGATATCAGTGTTTTATTATTGTCATTTGCTAAATACCCACATGATATGTGCCCAACAAAACACATTATGATTTTATTTGTAAGTGACTAATGATATGGGTGTCTACCATGGCTCATGACACCTCTGCAGAACCCACAAAGCCCTGCACAGCACCACTAAAATGCTGCACATATTGCCACACGCAATGTAGTGGAACGCACCTTTGGGGTGCTGAAAAGCAGATTCAGGTGTTTGGACAGATCAGCAGGTACACTGCTTTAACAGAAAAGGAGCAGTGTATTATTGATGAAAAATAGTTCCCACCAGAATACACAGAACCCGGCACTCAATAAAAAATTATTAAATGAATATTTATTTATTTGAATCCACCAGAGAGTAGTGTGAATTAATCATGTATTCTCTGGCCAGCTGCTGCAAACATCAAGGGAGTTAACCTAAACTCACAAAAAGAGGAAGACAGAAAAAATACAATTGGATGATGTTGCGCTGCTGGGAGAGTGAGTGCTGATTGTATCTGCCCAGAAGAAATGAGTATTGGACACACTGCTGAAAATATAACAATTTTATAGTAATAAAAAACACAGAAAATTACAATACATACATTTTTTAAAAGAAAAAATCTAGAATATAGATCACAATAAATGAGGCAGCCAATAAATGGATATAAATATCTGGATGGTTATACCATATAGTTAGGGATATCAATTCAGTGGGGGTCTCCTGTTATTAGTTATGCACTAAAAGAAGTTATTGTGTTTGTAGCAAATAGGTTTAAGCAATTCAGTAGGAATAAAGTCAAAGTCCAAGCATATAGTGAAAAATGGGGTGCAATCAGCCCGTCTTTCTTAGCATGTATGCAGACAAGCAGATCTTCAGTATTTTGAAAGGGGGCTAATAGCACCAACCGTAAATAGATATGTTGAATTTTGGACAGTGTCCACATTAGCAATGTCAATGAGCTCACCTACTGAATGCTTGAGTCCGGTCCTTGGTGAGCGGGATAAGGTGTACGGTGCGTCGGCTATTTATATTGATGAAAAAGCCGGTAAATGCTTGTTAGTTTAAATGCTCGTTTGTATGAGGCATCGCTCTCCTGTCCCAGATGCCAGGTAATGAAACACTCTTATGCCGCTTGTAGAAGGGGCTTAGGAGCACTTCAAATTGAGCGCTCTGTGGGTAGCGTGATCCGGCAGAGCTTGCCCAAGTGCCGGGCAATCGGACACTCCTGTGCCGCTTGTATCAAATATTCAGGGGTGCTTCTGAGTGAATGCTCTGGAAATAGCGTGGTCCGGCAGAGCTTGTTCTGGTAGACAGGGGAACCCACACTGAACAGGGATTGCGTCAGCGCGTTTCGTAACCCTTTGTGTACGGGAAACTTTCTCAAGACAGATACCTCCTCTAGGTCTGGGGGCTATTTAAAGGCTGAAATAGCACACATGATTCTAATTCCTCCAATTATTAGCTTAAGTATAAATAAAGAGAAATAAGCACATACAGTATACAAATAAGTGTAAAAAGCAGTGTGTCCAATAATTGTAATCCAACATATTAATAGAATTTTTATACAATTTGGCAATTTCATTATAAGTAGTAAAGTAGCGTGGCACATGTTTTAGTATAATACTAGTATAAATACCACCTAATCAGTACACCTGATTCTCATCAATAGGTTCATTTGTTGTTAGGGCAGCAAGACATTTAAAACGCAGAGAGACTTACATCACATCAAAGGGATATAAATGTACAATAATGGTGGAAGTGTGTTTGTATAATTAATTAGAGTATATTCAGTTCAAGTTTGAATATTAATGGATGAACTCCGTTTTAGGATCTCCTAATAAGAAGCATTTTGTAACAAAAAAGAGAACAAAGAAGAAAAATAATAATAAAGATTTTTTTTTATAAAAATAATAGAAATAATACTACTAATAATAAAATAAATATAAATAGAATGAAAAAATGTAAAGAATAAATAAATAAAGGAAAAAAATAATAAAAAAATTAATTAAATAAAAAGAAAAAGAAAAAATAAATAAGTCAAAAAATATATAAAAATATATATACATATGAGAAAAAGTTGTATAAAAAAATATATATAATATATATATGAAAAATACAAATCTATAGATTTCAGTCAGAGTAAATATATAAAAAATGTGTATACATAAATAATTATAATAGAGTATATTGTACATATGTAGATACTAAAGAGAGATACTATAGTTATATATTGCTAATATGATTTGAATATTTTAATGCATAATTATATGGATACAAATATTGCTAAATCAATGCATAGCTAAATATGAAAAATAATAATAATATAAAATTATTAGAAAACTATACAGTGAACATAAAAAAAATTCAATTATTTTAACCCATAGAGAGTCCATAATAATACATGAAAATATTTTATTTTATATTATAGGCAAAATCATACGCATACAGAAGTATGACATATAAAAGTGCAAGTAACTAAACAACACCTTATTTTTATGTAATTCTATATAATAGCTAAAAGTTGGGTTTAGGTAGTCCAGGGAGCTAAGTTGATTTTTTTTGTTTTGTTTTAAAGTTCATCTATTGGGGATTTCATAGGAGATGGAAGAGGAGGGGACTGCAAACCATCAGTGTCGCTTAGGAGCGCACAGATGGTAGAACCCAATTCCACCAGCCCGCATGGAGCCTTGAGACACTCCTCTAGGGTCTCTAAGGATGAACCAAAAAAGGCCAAATGCTTATCCATGCCTACAAAGTCCAGAGCCTCATTTAGTCCCTGAGGTTTAAGGGTTTCCAAGTAAAAAATCCAAGATGATTCAGCTAGACACAGTTTTCTGAAGCGATCCCCTCCTCTTTTTGTATTAGTAATATGTTCTACTGATTGAAAGATTGATAGGATCCCCGTTATGTTTCTCACAGAAATGACGGGGGATGCTATGATTTTGAGCTTTTTTTATTATATTATTCCTATGTTCTCTAAACCTCATTTTAATAGTACATATTGTACGTCCCACATATTGTAATTTACATGGACACTCCAAGACATATATGCAATATGATATATCACAGTTAATCAATTGTTTTATAGGAAAACATTTATTATTAGTTGTTGAAACCATTGTATTTATTTTATTAGTAATATGTTTACAAGTTAGACATATATTTTTATTACATCTGAAGCTCCCTTTTGGTTTAGTTGGAATCCATGTGGATTGCAGTAAGCTAGGTGAAACATAGTCTTTAATGTTTCTATTTCTCCTAAATGTGACTCTAGGTTTGATGAGATGGCTTTGAAGGATTTTGTCATGATGGAGAATTTCAAAATTGTCTAGTACAATTCTTTTGCTTTGATTAGATTTTGTGTTGAATTTGGAAACAAAATTCATTGTGTCTTCATTCGCTAGAGTACTTCCCTCAGATGGTTTTTTTGAGGTTAATAGGCTTATTCTTTGGATTTTTTTCACATCATTTAATGCTTCAGTTAAGATGGGTTCCGGATAATTACGTCTTCTAAGCTGCGATTGGGCCTGATATTCTGAGTCCAATGCACAGTTTCTACGTAATCTTATATACAAAAAATATTGGGGAGTACAGCGCTCTACTGGGGATAAAATAAAATAAAAGCAATGGGGTGTGGTGTTATATTACCAAACCGGAATCCTGGATAATGTCCGTTCTCTTATAACTTCGTGTGGTTTACATGAAAAACACAAAACAGATATGCAACATGTGTAGTAGTCCACAAATAAATATAGTTCCACAAATGTCAAAGGGAATCTTGGAGCTAGATGAATATGGTAAATTCCTCTATGTCCCTTGTGTGTTGGTAGACTGGGGGATTTCTCCTTTTATAGGGTCACCTCGTGCTGGGATCTATGGATCGCTTACACTTTTCTTACATAAAAAGGGTTCACACCCCGTATATAGCAGTTTCTTTATGCAATCAACGAATGGTGCTTACTTATAGCTTACATATATCAAGATGGTGGAACTCTCATCAAGGTTTCTTTATGTAAATAACATCTCCAAATCCATATTGAATAAAAAAACTTTGTCTTCTTTTATTTATAAAACAATAATAAAAAAACCGGTGCCAGATGGACTCCAAAAACCAGTGAACACAAAAGCGGCCAGATGGAAACCCGGGAAGCACACTCACGGTTTTACTGGTATGGGGCGGCAACTCAGTCATACATATAAACAGGAACTTCAGTGGTAGTGGCACCCCAGGTGGGGTGCCACTACCACTGAAGTTCCTGTTTATATGTATGACTGAGTTGCCGCCCCATACCAGTAAAACCGTGAGTGTGCTTCCCGGGTTTCCATCTGGCCGCTTTTGTGTTCACTGGTTTTTGGAGTCCATCTGGCACCGGTTTTTTTATTATTGTTTTATAAATAAAAGAAGACAAAGTTTTTTTATTCAATATGGATTTGGAGATGTTATTTACATAAAGAAACCTTGATGAGAGTTCCACCATCTTGATTTATGTAAGCTATAAGTAAGCACCATTCGTTGATTGCATAAAGAAACTGCTATATACGGGGTGTGAACCCTTTTTATGTAAGAAAAGTGTAAGCGATCCATAGATCCCAGCACGAGGTGACCCTATAAAAGGAGAAATCCCCCAGTCTACCAACACACAAGGGACATAGAGGAATTTACCATATTCATCTAGCTCCAAGATTCCCTTTGACATTTGTGGAACTATATTTATTTGTGGACTACTACACATGTTGCATATCTGTTTTGTGTTTTTCATGTAAACCACACGAAGTTATAAGAGAACGGACATTATCCAGGATTCCGGTTTGGTAATATAACACCACACCCCATTGCTTTTATTTTATTTTATCCCCAGTAGAGCGCTGTACTCCCCAATATTTTTTGTATATGATAGTTGTATACCAGTTCCTGATAACACTGGTTTAGGAGATCAGCTGCACTTTTATTTGCGCAACAGAATTTCGAACATTTTTGTTTTGTACATCTACGTAATCTTAGTAGCTGATTTTTTGGTATATTTTTGATCCATGGTTTATAATGACCACTATTGGAATGCAGATAATTATTTGTGCCCACTGGCTTCAAATAATTAGAAGTAACTAGTATGTCATTTTGAATGAAGAATGCAATATCCAGGAAGTTGATAGTGTTGTAACTAAAAGTGTGAGTGAAAGTGAGGTTAAAGGTGTTGGAATTTAAATAATTAACAAACTCCAAGGCCAGTTCCTGACCCCCTCTCCATATAATGAAGAGGTCATCAATGAAACAGCCATAGAGGACCAGATTCTCTCTATACGGGCCGCCCCATATAAGTTGTTCTTCTAGGAGGCCCATATAGAGGTTCGCAAAACTAGGTGCAAATCTGGTCCCCATGGCCATCCCAAGGCGCTGCAGGAAGTGGGTGTCTTCAAAAAGAAAATAATTGTGAGTATAAAAAATATGGAGTCCAAAATAAAGTGTTTTAGAGGTGAGGAAATGTCACCATCCGTATCCAAATAGTGGTTAATGGCCTCTAATCCTTGTTTATGTGGGATGTTTGTATATAACGCTTGGACATCCAGGGTAAGGAAACCCCACCCCTCAGTCCAAGTCAGATCTAGTGTTTTATTTAAAATATGTGTCGTGTCTTTAATATGTGAAGGGAGTGAAATGACAAATTTTTGGAGGTGTGAATCAACTAAATGTGACAAATTTGAAGTGAGGGACCCCACACCAGAAATAATTGGTCTCCCGGGAGGTATTGTGAGGTTCTTGTGTATTTTAGGTAGAAAATAAAAAGTGGGTGTGACCGGGTGATAAGGAAACAGAAATTGGGATTCCTCCCTGGATATTGCATTCTCCATCATTGCTTTGACCAATAGCTGTCTAAATAGAGTCTGGATGGAAGTCTAATATAATATTTCTCATCGTTAAGTTGTTTAAATGCTTCAGTGAGGTAAGCTTCTCTATTAATTAAAACAACCCCACCGCCTTTATCCGCCTGTTTCACAACTATTGATAGATCATTCTTGAGCTTTTTTAATTCTGTACGTTCATTTTTAGTCAGATTATCTGTTTTTGCAAAATACTTTTTCGTTTTGTCAGATTGAGAACACAATTTCTTAAAATCTTCCAGAGTTTTATTGTAAAAAATAGTGATAGCTGGACTTTTATGGTCTAAAGGAAAGAAATTTGATTTCTTCTTAAAAAGAGGTTTAGATTTGGAGTGGTTTGTGGCATTAATATCAAATAGTTCCAGTTCCATTGGGATTTTCTCATCCATTAGGGATTCTAGAGTCGAAAGACATAACTGGTCTTCATTTTCTACATAGATCCCTTGTGAATTTATTTAAGTTGACAAAAATCTCAAAGATATTAGGATCCTGTTTAGGGGCAAAGTTAAGGCCCTTACAGAGTAAAGTCTTTTGGGGTTCGGTCAATGAGTGTGAAGTTAAATTAAAAATACCTGTTTCGTCTATTTTAATCTGGGTTTTACATAGAATTTGACGGCAGATAAGAACCACTTGGCCCATCTAGTCTGCCCCTTTTTTAAACATGTTACCTCAAACCATATTTGATCCTTATTTTTTCGTAAGGATATCAATATGCCTATCCCAAGCATGTTTAAATTGTACTACTGTATTTGCCTCTACCACCTCTGATGGGAGGCTATTCCACTACTACTCTTTCTGTGAAGTAATTCTTCCTCAAATTTCCCCTGAATCTTCCTCCCTCTAGTTTCAGTGCATGTCCTCGTGTTCTGCTGCTCCTCTTCCTGTGAAGAACGTCTCCCACCTGTACCTTGTTAAAACCCTTGATATATTTGAAAGTTTCTATCATGTCCCCCCTTTCCCTTCTCTGCTCTAAAGTATACATATTAAGATATTTTAGTCTTTCCTGGTACGTTTTGTGATATAGGCCATGCACCATTTTAGTTGCCCTTCTTTGTACAGTCTCTAATGTATTTATATCCTTCTGGAGATATGGCCTCCAGAACTGAACACAATACTCTAGATGAGGTCGTACCAATGACCTATACAGTGGCATTATTACTTCTTTCTTTCTACTGCTGATACCTCTCCCTATGCAACCAAGCATCTGACTTGCCTTCTTCATTGCTTTGTTACATTGCCTACCTGCCTTTAAGTCCCCTGAAATAGTGACACCTAGATCCCTCTCTTCCTCAGTAGTTTCCATTATAGTGCCATTTATACTATATTTAGTCTTTGGATTTTTGCAACCCAAGTGCATGATTTTGCATTTTTTGGCATTAAACTGTAGTTGCCATGCTCTTGACCATTCCTCTAATCTACCTAGATCATCAATCATTTGTTTTACCCCTCCTAGTGTGTCTACCCTGTTGCATACCTTTGTGTCATCTGCAAAAAGGCACATTTTACCCTCAATTCCATTTGCAAAATCACCAATAAAGATATTAAAAAGCACTGGTCCAAGTACAGATCCCTGGGGTACTCCACTTGTAACCTTTCCCTCCTTTGACTGTACTCCGTTTACTACAACTCTCTGTTTTCTGTCCTGCAACCATGCTCTTATCCATTCAACTATCTTAGAATCCAATCCCAAGCTTTCAAGTTTATTTAACAGTCTGCGATGTGGGACAGTGTCAAAAGCCTTACTAAAGTCTAGATAAGCTACATCTACAGCCCCACCTTGATCTATTACTTTAGTCACCCAGTCAAAAAAGTCAATAAGATTTGTTTGACATGATCTTCCCCCAGTAAACCCATGCTGTTTTGGATCCTGTAAATTGCTGGTTTTGAGATATTCTACAACTCTTTCTTTTAAGAGTGTTTCCATCAATTTCCCTACTACTGATGTAAGGCTCACTGGTCGATAGTTGCTTACATCTTCTTTGCTTCCATTTTTGTGCAGTGGGACTACATTCGCTGTTTTCCAGTCCTCTGGGATTACTCCAGTAGCTAGTGACTGGTTGAATAATTCTGTTATTGGTTTTACCAGCTCCCCTTTGAGCTCTTTTAGTACCCCTTTGTTCTCTTCCTACCTTCTCTTCTCCCTCTCCTTCTCGATATCTTTTGGGAGTATGATGGGATAGGCTTGAATAAGGATTGTGGTCTTGCCACGTTTTTGGTTGAAAAACCTGATCTCTTTTTTGTCTAGCCACAGGTGTTGATACTGTTTGTGAGTATACAGGGGATCTTCTGTCTCTGTCATAATGGTTATTATGATAATATTACGATCATTATAGCTTCGAAATTAGCCCATTTCTAATCAGCAGATATTAAATCAGCAAAAATTAAGACACAATTGAAAATAATAATTATATATGAAAAAAGAGAAGAGCTGCTCAGGTTTAGGTAATTGTTGAATAGAGAAGGAGCAGTGTATTATTGATGAAAAATTGTTCCCACCAGAATACACAGAACCTGGCGCTCAATAAAAAAATGATTAAATGAATATTTATTTATTTGAATCCACCAGAGAGTAATCTGAATTAATCATGTTTTCTCTGGCCAGCTGCTGCAAACATCCAGTGAGTTAACCTAAACTCACAAAAAGAGGAAGACAGAAAAAATACAATTGGATGGTGTTGCGCTGCTGGGAGAGTGAGTGCTGATTGTATCTGCCCAAAAGAAATGAGTATTGGACACACTGCTGGAAATATAACAATTTTATAGTAATAAAAAACACAGAAAATTACAAAATTACAATACATACATTTTTAAAAGAAAAAATCTATAATATAGATCACAATAAATGAGGCAATATCTGGATGGTTATACCGTATAGTTAGGGATATCAATTCAGTGGGGGTCTCCTGTTATTAGTTATGCACTAAAAGAAGTGCTTGTGTTTGTAGCAAATAGGTTTAGGCAATTCAGTAGGAATAAAGTCAAAGTCCAAGCATATAGTGAAAAATGGGGTGCAATCAGCCCGTCCTTCTTAGCATGTATGCAGACACGTAGATCTTCAGTATTTTGAAAGAGGGTTAATAGCACCAACCGTAAATAGATATGTTGAATTTTGGACGGAGTGTCCACATTAGCAATGTCAATGCGCTCACGTACTGAATGCTTGAGTCCCTCACAGGCTTCCATAGTGAACTTTGTGCTTACTAGTCAACATGTTGAAGGGTATCACTTCTGATGACGTCATCTCAGGCCGCGACACCGCGCTTGCAGCGGTGCTTGGCATCCAGCTACATGGGTGAAGCACAGTATATAGGTAGTGTATTGTATTTTATTAACTGTTATCCTGACGAAAGATGTAAAATCTGAAACATTGATCACTATCCGTGACCCTGTGTGGTTTGTTCAAACCGTCCGTTAGTGCCGCCAATCCGGTATCTGTGTGTATATATATAGTCCAGGGGTGAGGAACCTTTTTTGTGCCAAGGGCCGTTTGTATGGGGAAAAAATCCTTCGGGGGCCATATGTAAAAATTTCTCTTACAAATTGTCCTGATGCAGCCGTTTTACGCTCTGGCGGCTGGCGCTGAATAGGACTGACAGTCTGTGGCTGCTGTTAATTAAGAGGAATCTCGCAAGAACTACCAACTTTTGCGAGAATTCCCCTGTACTTGACTCCTGGCAAAGGGTGGGAGGGCCACTCAAACTGGCTACGGGGGCCGCATACGGCCCCAGGGCCTGAGGTTCCCCACCCCTGATATAGTCCATGGTACTGGCACTCACATCAACATGAATATCTTGCTGGGGTGACAATCCAGGGTAGGGAACTTGCTAGCAGGTCACTACTTTGTATAGTAATACAGAATGGAGTCACTCACCAGTCTCAAGCAAATCAAGGTTGATTTATTCAGGCAGCATGGCAATATTAGTGGGCATCGACGTTTCGGTCCGCCTCTGGGACCTTTTTCAAGATACAATACAGGGGCTAATGCCTCACTATTTATGCAGCTTATGACCCGGAAGTGCTTCATCACAATCAATTAATCAATAAGTAACAAAAAATGATAAAAAATACATGTACCTCAGTATTATATATATCTCTAGTGTTATGACACTTAAATGTATTAGCGCAGAGTCCAAATGTAAAGTGCAAGTGCTTGTATTCAAACTTTAAGGTGCTTAAAACAATGTGCAGAGACTAAACATACCTGTGGCCCGCATGTGGAACGCACTCCACCGGACCCGGAAGTGACGTGCGCGTGATGACCCTGCCGGCTCGCGCGATGCATAGCACCAGCGTCTCCGGCTTGTTCTAAGTGTGCGGTGTGTACTGTGTGGTCCGCATGCGTGAAACGCACGTTGCCGGACCCGGAAGTAGCGGGGAAATTGTGTGACTGGTTCGCGCTGTACGTGGTATCAGCGTCACCAGTTACTATGGAAACAATGTCTGTGAGGCTGTGTGTCGCGCCTCATAGATTACAATAGTGATGCTTATATCAATAGTGTTATGCGTTAAGTGTATTACTAGTGTTTGTGTGGTGTGTAGTCTAAAAACTTGAGAAAATAGGTTAATAAAAATCTGAGCTCTGAGAAAAATACCAACAGTGTCATATGG
Organism: Crinia signifera; assembly: GCF_055691185.1. Taxonomy (NCBI): domain Eukaryota; kingdom Metazoa; phylum Chordata; class Amphibia; order Anura; family Myobatrachidae; genus Crinia; species Crinia signifera. The sequence continues at coordinate 145,702,577 of NC_139221.1, read as the reverse complement.
TATCCATGTATTGTGTATTCGCAACTACAGGGTCAAAGGCTGGCACAAATATTACATTCATGTGAACCATATTTGATTACCTACATAATTACATGTGTTAAAAAAGAAAGAAAAAGGAAACTTATCAAACATGTGAAAAAAAGGAAACTTACCAAATAAATAATGACTAATAAATCTACATAGTATAAAAATATACTTCTAATGCCATCATGCATAGGGATGCATATGATGCGATATTTTGATCTACACTCACTTGTGTGAGCGGTGTGTACATATCCTATTTTATTTTATTTATGACATTGTCATCCATATATATATATGTATATCGCATTTATGCCACAAGTTGTATCGTTAAGAAAAAAGGGGACAAAAAAATATGCTTTTTGTGTATAGTCATCATAGTGACTCTTGAGCTTCTGCAGGGGTTCATGCCATAGAGTAGTTACTCATTGCAGTCCATGTCAGTCCTCAAGGAAAATGCTGTAATGAATTGACTCATTGAGGCCTCTTGGCCATATGGTGTCTAATTTGTGGATCCACATGGCTTCACTGCGTAGAAGGGTCTTTGCCCTATCTCCCCCACGACTTAGGGGTGGGATTCTATCAATTATCATACATCGAAGGGCAGATAATGGGTGCTTAGCCTCCATGAAATGTTTGGCAACCGGTTTGTCAGTAGAGCCAGTGAGGAGTGCTGAAGTGATAGATGATCTGTGGTTTGCCATTCGCTGTTTGAACGTGCAAATGGTTTTTCCCACATAAACCAGTGAGCATGGGCATTTTAGGATATATATCACATGATCAGATGTACATGTGAGCCGGTGTAATATGTTTATCTTCCGTCCTGTATAAGGGTGGTGGAAGAAGGCACCTGGCATCATACTTCTGCACGTTGTGCATCCGGTGCAGCGGTGGCATCCCTTCTTCGGTGTTGCTAGCCACGTCTCGGTATTCGGCCTGGAAGGCATTTGAGGCCTCATTAGCTGGTCTTTTAATTTTAGCCCATGTTTGTAGCTTATCAGCGGCTTTTTTGGTAGCCTGTTTTTGAGGATTGGATCGCTCGCTACAATGTGCCAATGCTGCCTGATGCTTTTTTGTATTGCCCCACTTGCTGTATTGAAAGTAGTTGGAATGACAAATAAATTATCATTCTTGGTGGTATTTCTTATTGCCTTCGATGTGTGGATGTTACGGGCCTTTAGGAGACACTTCTGAATGATTGAGTTATTGTAGCCTCTGGCTTGGAAGCGTTGACACATTTCCTGCAATTGCATTTCCGCTACTGCTTCTTCTGAGTTGTTGCGGAGGACTCTTAAAAATTGTGAAATCGGTAGATTTCTTTTTAGTCCCACCGGATGGAAGCTCTCCGTTCTCAACAATGTGTTGCGATCGGTTGGCTTACGATACAACTTGTGGCCATAGCCACCATCAGTCACATAAACAGTTACATCTAGGAATTCAATAGATTCACTCTGTACATTGGTAGTGAATCTAATTGGGGAGTCAAGAGAATTGAGCACTGTGAACATCTGTAGCAATTGCTCATGTGAGTCTTTCCACACTAGAAATACATCGTCAATGAAGCGATGGTAAGCCGTAAGTTTATCTCTAAACTGCGGGGCGACATGGGTCCTCTCGTATGCATCCATAAATAGGTTTGCATACGAAGGCGCGATGTTACTTCCCATGGCCGTCCCCGCAGTCTGGAGGTTTAAGTTGCCATCATACTTAAAATAGTTACAGGTAAGTGTTAACTCAAGTAATGATATTAGGAATTCCACTGGTGGGGTGGTTTGACCACTCAGGGTAAGTGCCTCTCTCACCGTCTGGAGCCCCAATTTGTGCGGTATTACAGTGTACAGTGACGACACATCCATCGTCACTAGGAGGTGGTCCTCACTGTACACAACCTTTTTCAATTTTTCTATAAAGTCGGATGTATCTTTAATATAGCTGCCAGTTCTCTGCACCAAAGGTTGCAAGAAACTGTCCAGGTATATTGCAATATTAGAAAAAAGTGAGTGCCTGGCGGAAATAATTGGCCGCCCAGGCGGGTTCTGCAACGTTTTGTGTATTTTTGGGGTTAAATACAGTATAGGACAAATAGGGTAATCGACCAGTAAAAACCGGCTGACATCCTGATCTATCCATCGGTGAGTAAGGGCTTCTGAAATGAGTTGTTTGGTTTTATTTTGAAACCCAACAGTGGGGTCACTTTCTAGCAATCTATACGTGCTGGAGTCATTTAACTGGCGAAGGGCTTCTGTATGGTAATCTATAGTGTTCATTACCACCACAGCACCCCCTTTGTCTGCCGGCCTGATAGTTATTTTATCATTTGCTTTTAGGTCTTTTAGGGCCTGTCTCTCAACTTGTGGCAAGTTGTGTTTCATATGGCTGGGGGGTGATGTGGTGGCCACATTGCTAGGTATATCACGATCTAGCAGCATATTGAATGTTTTAATGCTTGAATTAAATGACTGAGGGTCATAGGTGCTCTTTCTCTTGAATGAGGGCCTAGTATGTTGATCAGTAATGTTGTTAAATCTTTCAGCCAGGCGTAATTTCCTTGACATCTTATATTTGTCAATAGTCCACTGGAAGTGGTTAAACGGTACAGTTGGTATAAAGGATAAACCCCTGGCCAAAAGATTAGTTTCTGCTGTAGTCAGCATTTCTGAGGATAAATTGATTACCGTGTTTTGCCCGACCTCGGTCCCCTTCTCTTGTCGGTTTTTGTAGCGGCCCCGCCTCGGGTGGGGCCGCCTTCGCCTAAAGGGGGGGGATTTAACTGTGACCGGGTAAATGTGCGCTGTAAAGGAGGACGTTCTTTGGTGCGTCCAGATTGCTCAGTTTCCGAGGAAGATGCAGATGTACCACTATCAAAATGATATGTCTTGTGTTGCTGTCTGTATGGTCTAGGTCTGAAGGAGGTGGTATCTGTACCAACTAGCCAGCCATATACACGGTGTTCCTGGTAATCTCTTTTTACCTTTTCTAGTTTCGTTCTTTTAAATGATATAAGGTCTTTACGATAACGATCGACTTGGTCCTTTAGTTTATCCAACCAAGGTTCAGTAGAGTCAGTTTGTAACTGCTGAACGGCTGTGGATCTCACTGTGGACAGTTCCACTCTTACTTTTTTTAGCTCGGCTCCTACCTCCTCGACCACTAATAAAAGTAGGTCGAAGGAGCATTTATTAAGGACTGAGCACCATCGGCTGCAAAATGTAGGATTGTTCCTACCGATGGTAGGAATATTTTTCAGGCGAAAGCCCCTAGGTATCTGTTTTTTACGGTGGTAATCTGATAGGAACTGTCCATGTAGTATGAGATCCACTTCCTTCTTTTCTAATTGTAACAGTTTATGATACAAATCAATCGTGTTATCTGCAGGTAAAGACCCAAATTCATTCGTGTCAAATAATACTCTGTCTGCATCTTCATCAGTTAAAGCCAATAAGTCATGTTCAGCTCTGTGTAGCAATTCAGAGCTGACTAGATTCTCCATTAAATGGAGCAACAAGTACAGGATCTATGGTCACAATAATGTCAAAATGTATATAAATAAATACAACACAACCCAGGTATATACAAATTGAGACTAAAGTCGGACAAACATCGGCTACAAATGTGAACTGATGGTGGCGTATTCAATGCATCCAAATGTTAGATCTCATCACAAGCATTTATATGACAAAAAACTCAAAAAAGTGAAGAGGGGTTTTATTTGTAACTTGCTCGTTACTATTAGATGTTGAGAAACATCTTCATCTTTGGAAAACATGAATAAGGTGAGGTTGAAAATAGTCCATGCAATTTCAGGTCAGCTTGTAATAGGTTTTAAGCGACTATTGGTATATCCATCAATAATACTTTTATGGGTGCCCAGTGTTGCAGAGTTGGGGGGGGTTAGTCCTCAATCCTTACATACATAGTCCATGGTACTAGCACTCACATCAACATGAATATCTTGCTGGGGTGACAATCCAGGGTAGGGAACTTGCTAGCAGGTCACTACTTTGTATAGTAATATAGAATGGAGTCACTCACCAGTCTCAGGCAAATCAAGGTTGATTTATTCAGGCAGCATGGCAATATTAGTGGGCATCGACGTTTCGGTCCGCCTCTGGGACCTTTTTCAAGATACAATACAGGGGCTAATGCCTCACTATTTATGCAGCTTATGACCCGGAAGTGCTTCATCACAATCAATTAATCAATAAGTAACAAAAAATGATAAAAAATACATGTACCTCAGTATTATATATATCTCTAGTGTTATGACACTTAAATGTATTAGCGCAGAGTCCAAATGTAAAGTGCAAGTGCTTGTATTCAAACTTTAAGGTGCTTAAAACAATGTGCAGACACTAAACATACCTGTGGCCCGCATGTGGAACGCACGCCACCGGACCCGGAAGTGACGTGCGCGTGATGACCCTGCCGGCTCGCGCGATGCATAGCACCAGCGTCTCCGGCTTGTCCTAAGTGTGCGGTGTGTACTGTGTGGTCCGCATGCGTGAAACGCATGCTGCCGGACCCGGAAGTAGCGGGGAAATTGTGTGACTGGTTCGCGCTGTACGTGGTATCAGCGTCACCAGTTACTATGGAAACAATGTCTGTGAGGCTGTGTGTCGCGCCTCATAGATTACAATAGTGATGCTTATATCAATAGTGTTATGCGTTAAGTGTATTACTAGTGCTTGTGTGGTGTGTAGTCTAAAAACTTGAGAAAATAGGTTAATAAAAATCTGAGCTCTGAGAAAAATACCAACAGTGTCATATGGTATCCATATATTGTGTATTCGCAACTACAGGGTTAAAGGCTGGCACAAATATTACATTCATGTGAACCATATTTGATTACCTACATAATTACATGTGTTAAAAATATTTTTTATATCCGTGACCTTGTGTAGTTTGTTCAAACCGTCCGTTAGTGCCGCCAATCCGGTATCTGTGTGTATATATATATATATATATATATATATTTTTTTTAGGAAAAGGGGGTGAGAAACAGTGCTCTCTAGTGTAATATTTTAGTGTCCACACACTGAAATAAAATATATTGTGCGTACCGTGTGTAAGTGAATAACGTGCTCATCAAATAATCTTTCTGGCTTTGATCTTGTGATTACCAGGTTCCTACCCAGATAATGTAGTGTGGACTCCTCATTGATGTATCCCACAAGTTTCAAAGGCAATCAGGGACATGTGCCCAACAGTGCATTCAAGTAAAGAAGAAAAAAACTCCCATTAAAATTAATGGTGTTTATTTAAAGTGCAACAAAGTGAAAAATAAAATAAAAACAAAAGCTTACATGAATAATAAGGTGCTGGAGTAGATAACAGGTTGCTCTCAACGCGTTTCGTCTCTTAAGCCATATGCAAATGGCTGGACTTCATCAGGAGAGTTGAAAATATATCAATACTTATCAGCCTGTCCAGTGCATTATAACTGGGGATGCGTGACATACTGTAGTATAGTTCAGCACCTGGCCATAGAGAGAAGACATACTGTATAGTGCACTGTGATGTCATCAGATGGTAGACCAATTGGAAGATGGAACAGTAGACCTTTTTGGGCCTGGAGGAGGTGTGACCGTGATATCCCAGTCCATCAACAATTTAATTCCGACATCCAGTGAGGAAATGGTGAAAGAGCATTCTTCATATGACATGATAAACATCACTGGAAAGCCCCAGTGGTAGGCAATGCCCTTGGCCTGCAGGGCAGTTGTTATCAGGGAAAATGACCGTCGCTTGGCAACTGTGAGGGAAGATAATTCTGGGAAGATTTCTAGACCACCCAGTGTGGCTGAGTCCCCAGTTGCTCATGCAGCCTGTAAAATACGTTTTTTACTCTTTAAGAAATGCACTCGGAGCAGGGTATCCCTTGGTAGGGAGGATGCGACTAGTATTTAAACCCTGCTAGGTTGGTGAGGGATAGGCTTCACACTTTATTGGTGGTCTTGAAAAAGGTCCCTGTGTGGACCGAAACGTCGACAACTGCACTAAGTGTGAATAAAACTATTTGCCTTGGATGATTTAACAGCCTGGTGAGTGCTCTCTACAAAATTGGATTGTATGTGGAAGTGGTCATATGGACTAATCTTTCTGAGACTGACACCCCAGCATGAACTTGGATGTGTTTATGTGTTGTGCCGCTTACATCTGGACTAGATAGATAGATATGAGGATATATCTATCTGTGTATATATATATATATATATATATATATATATACACAATGTCTGATGCCAGGCACTCAGCCCCTCCGTGGGGTATCTTGCTCTGTTGCCCTCTTCCCAGGCTGTAGGCCCAATGTACTCAGTCGAAGAAGATACAGCGGCACTCAGAGACTCAGTATCAGTGAATAAAACGTGAAGTTTACTGGTCAACAGTTTCGGGGATTACACCCCCAGTTCATATCCATTCCTGCTGGGGTGTTCACTCACAATATCCTTTTGTTTGAAAAGAATATTCAATATAAACATGGGTACAGAAGGTGGCCACTCTCCAGACTGAAGATCATAAAATGCTTTTTATTTAATTACGCTGCCACATCACGGGTCAACGTTTCGGCTCTTAGTCAGAGCCTTTGTCAAGACTTAATGACAGCCAGATTTTACAACCAATGAGAAGACACCTCACAGTGCCAAACTCCGTACCTCGCCATATTGCACGTGCAAAACGCTGCGCTGTACCCACGTTTATATATATATATATATATATATATATATATGGGGGATGGCGGCCTGGCACTCTCCCGGCAGCGTTCTCAGTACCCCGGTGCCCTTGAAGAACAAGTTTGTAGGCTTAGGAAAAAATCACGGCACTCTAGGGAAGTTTTTCAAAACGTGTAATAAAAAGAATCACACCAACGTTTCGGAGCTTGCTGCTCCTTTTTCAAGGTGAAAACAGTGTAACAGTGATAAAAAAATAAGCACATACCTTAAATACAGTGACTCAGAGGCTCTCTCCCCTCCCTCGTGCTTTGGACGCCGGCTGGGACGCTGCATTCCGTTCGCCGGAAGTTACTCACCCCCGGAAGTGACATCATCCGGGTCTCAGTGTGAAGCGCTGTTGGAGCGCAAGCTGAACAGTGGTCATGGTAACTGGCCACTGTTGATAATTGCGCTCGTCCCTGCCTTGGTCCGCCGCAGTCTGGGATAGAAAAAAGTTACAAAAGACAAGTGAAAATACAGACTTTTAAAATACAGACTGTTTGCGCAAAACAAGTGTCACATATGTACGTGAATGGACCTGTGTCCAGTGCAATGATCAGCTATTTTGTGCTGCCTTTGCTTCAGTGAATATGACCCAGACTGAGTGATTGGGTCTATTTGAATAAAGAAACAACAAACCGTTGCTTATGAGTGAAATCGTTATGTTGTGTTAAGTGTGACAAGACTTGAATCGAGCAAGTGAATAATGGAAGAAAAATATAAAAATATAAAAAATGTGCACACTAGTAACAGCTCTTAGATACATTCTCACTGGTTACAGATTTAAAGTGTGTTAGATCTATTGAATGCTGCTGTGTGGGTGTCGACGCATCTCTGATGGATCGTCACCCGCACCGCAGGATGTATTTGAATACTCTGGGTCCCTCTCCTCTAGTTCAACTAATGATACAATTGCGTGTACCCGGGATGCAGTGGTCACCCGGTCAGCATAGTCAACAACATTATACACACCGACCTCTACTCCAAACCGACGGATAAAAACACAATCTTGAAGTACAACAGCTTCCATTCACGTCCTCTCAAAGAAGCCCTACCCCGCTCCCAAATGATCAGAGCGGCACGGATCATCAGTGACCCAAACAAATTACCTAAAGCACTCGACACCATGGCAGGAAAATTCGAAGAGAGGGGATATGAACCCAAGAGACTGTCACAAACCAAAGAAGAAGTACTGAAACTGGACCGGAAGATCTTACTGAACCCCCACTCCCAAGACCGAGGAAAGAGGGAGCAAGACAGATTACCATTTGTAACAAGACTCAGCACAGCCAGCCCAATCCTCCCCAGGGCAACCAAGGCCTTATGGCCAATAGTAAAAACAGACAAAAATCTACCAGGCCTGAGGGACAAAAGACCAATGCTCTGCTATACCAAGGGCAGAAGCATCAGGGACACCATTGTCCATAACGACATTACGGGTTTTGGCGAGAGCATTCAGAGACCATCAAATTTTTTAACAAAACAAGCGGGCTGCTATAAGTGTGTAAAGTGCACCACCTGTCAGGATATGATAACCGGGCCCAGTTTCATCCATCCAGCCAACGGGCGGGCATTTCCCATCAAGCACACACTTAGTTGTCTCTCTACACATATAGTATATGTTATTAAGTGCCCCTGTGACCTACTTTACGTAGGAAAGACCATCCGATCTATGAGGGAACGCATGGCCCTCCACAGATCGGCCATCCAACAAGCACTCACTGGAAAAAAATAAGAAGAATGCCCCGGATCAACCAGTGGCCAAGCACTTCTTGGAGGCCCAACACAAGCTCACGGACCTCAAGCATATGGCGGTCGACCATATCCCCCTATCCATCCGTGGAGGTGACAGGAATGGCAACCTCCTCAAACTAGAAACGAGATGGATACACAAACTTAACTCATCCAGCCCGGCCGGACTGAATGAGAGACTGCCATTGTCGGTTTTTCTTTAGTGAAATAAAACAAAACAAAACTTCACCTGGTCGACACTAGAGAAGGGACACAGAAGATACTATAATGCCCACCAGACCGGGAAAACCCCTGCAGTATACAGGGAGTACCCGGATAGGAATTGCATCAGCAACCACTAGGGTGACCACTGCATCCCGGGTCCACGCAATTGTATTATATAATATATAATATATAATATGTATATAATTAGTTGCACTAGAGGAGAGGGACCCAGAGTATTCAAATACGTCCTGCGGGGCGGGTGACGATCCATCAGAGATGCGTCGACACCCACACAGCAGCATTCAATAGATCTAACACACTTTAAATCTGGAACCAGTGAGAATGTATCCCTGGAGTGCCGTGATTTTATCCTAAGCCTATATATATATATATATATATATATATATATATATATATATATATACATATCTATCAAAGAGTCCAAACCATGCCCTTTCTGATAGTTAGCAAAATCTTATTGGTGTTTGGTCACACCCCCTTTGGTTACTGGCTACACTCAGATGAATGGGCCCCTACCATTTCCCAGTGTGTGATTGCGCTGGGGTTCGGTAGGATTTAGTTAGGATAAATTCATTTAAAAAAGGTCAGGTGTGTACAGAAAAAAGTTTTAATCATACAACATTCTGAATTACATAAAAAAACATAAAATAAAAAATAATAAAATTGTAAATATAAAATATGAAAAGTAACATTAAGATCAATAGTCACCCATATATTTTAAAGAAAGCCAGTAGGTGGAATTTTCCAGAGAAAATTGTTTAGAACCACAATTAGAATCCAGGTGTTTTAGGAAGGCTGGTACTCAGGTAGTACTTGATCTTCAACCCCAAAATTGTAGCCGGGCCTTTAGGAGGTGGATTACCCCTAAATAAATATTGTGCCATGGTGTACGGTGGGTGGACCAGTTGGTGAATCCTGAGAGTTTGAAAGTCACAAACACAGGGTGGATTGAAATTCCTCTGTGGGCCTCTGTTTGTTCCACTTTGTTGGAGAGTGGTAAATGCAGCTGGCAATGGGTGTAGGAAGGATCTGAGGTCACTTGTAGTGCACCTACGCGTTTCGCTGCCCTCAGCAGCTTTTGTTGTATATTGTATTGGGGCAGCCCCCTTTTTTAGATTGCTGCTCCAGCCAAGCACACTCACACCAAAGCGCCTTTAGTAGATATATTCATACAGTATATCTCTTTTCTTTCTAATTTCCCAGTGGGCTCTTTATGCCAAGTCCCAAGACACTGGACTGTTCCACATTATTATTATATTTTTTTTTTTTTTTTTTTTAACATATTTTATATAATGTTAGCATATACTGAAATAATGAAAGTTGCCTATAGGAGAAAATTATTTTTCTCTACATACTGTATACTGCATGTTTCATAGTTTAATGTGTAGTAAGCATCTTAAGGTTTTCAGCATAATTATGCAAATTATTCTGCACATTCCATTTTATTAATATGGGTATGAGATACTGTGCTGTTTCTATGGCTGGAGAAAAATGATAACGCATCTGTGGAACATTACCCCCAGTAGCCATATAATGATGGAAAGTGGTACTTTGCCATGCAATGACTTTTATAGCAAACATCTCTGGCATGTAAGAAACCTGTTGTTTTATTCAGTAGATTAGCTTAGTACAAATAGATCTCTCCATGCTAAGCAGTATTGTTTATGTCTAATTCATGTAAAAACTATTGCAGAAATTAAAAATCTAAATATTTTCAATTTTGTTCACATGTTTACTAGGTAATTATAGACCCAACTAAGTGTCATAATGAGATCATTTTACACAAAATTAAACAATTCTGTGCATTATTAAAAACCCTATGAAATTTCTTACTATGCTAAACTTAGAATGCACACTTTCTTCTATTGCTTTACACTTTCATTGTATCTAATAAAATCTATACCCCTTTAGATTTGACGCCAAATGGCAGGAGTTGTAGTTTTATAATTTTTTTGCCACTTAATTGCAAGGTAAAACATTTAGCTATTTATTTTTAGTTGGATTTCTACCATTATAAAGATCAATATTTAATTTTAGTCAACATGAAAGTGGTCAATTCAAACCGTTTTAGGTCCAGCTGCTGTACTTTGAGCCTAATTCAGGTTGGCTCGCAAAAGAAAAAACTCTGTCTAATGGGCATAAACATGTGCACTGCAGGTGTGCCGAGAGAGTTAAGCTGGCCATACATCAGAAAGATCGATCTTAAGATCGATTGCGCTCATGATTGTGTACAATTTCTCTTGAAATCCCCGGCAGTCCTTGGTGGTTTTTGGACACACAATCTACACACAATCGATCATACAATCAATCATACAATCCATCTACTGCATGATTGTGTACACAAGATGTGCACACAATCTGCATACAATCCATCTTACAATCAGTCATACAATCCATCTGCTGATTGATTGTATGATTATGTACATAAGATGTGCACACAATCTGCATACAATCCATCTTACAATCAGTTGAGATTGTATGATTGGGTACAATATCTTTCTGATGTATGGCCACCTTTAGATTTAGGTGGGGTGTATTCAAACTGAAATGTAAGTTGCAGTGTAAAAAAACAGAAGCAAAATAATTCACCCAAATGTAACTTTCTCTGCACATGTTACATTAGCCCCACCTGCAGTGTACATGGTTTTGTCCATTAAAGGATTTCTCTTATGCAAACTAACTTGAATCACCCCCTATGTTTTTACTTGTTCCAGAATCGAGATTAGTGATTGTATATCCCATAGTCTGTCTTATAATAAAATGTGTATATGTACCATAGAGAAAAGTCTTTTAAGGTTAAGGGAGAGATAAGAAAGAGAAGCGAAATAGAAAGCAAACACCTTTTTGCAAGAGCACTCGGAGGATCAGATTATTTGTTTTTGGTAGTAAAAACAGAGTTTATGCACCTGGTAGGGATTAGAAGTTTTGAGTAGTTGAGCCAATTTAGAAGATGCAGTAGGAGTTACTGTACAGTATGTACATCTAGGTGCATGCAGCAGTGCCCCCACTATGTGTTATGAAGTCTCACCGCTATTGGATTTATCAGAATATACAATTAATGATAGGGTTCTGTACATTATCTGAACTATGTTTAAAGTATTTTACATGTATATGGCTGATAGTGATGGAAGTCTTGGCGAGTGGATTTTATGACCAATCTTCTTTTAAATATAGAATTGTAATTTATACGGAATGGGGTTATTTGTCAGACTGCATTTAGGTCTACAAGCATTAGGTCTACACCATTAGGTCGACTTGCATTTAGGTCGAACTGACTGAAGGTCAACATGGGTTAAGTCGACAGGGTCATTAGGTCGACAGGGTCAGTAGGTAGACATGTGTTAGGTTGACAGGTATAAGGTCGTCAGGGTCATGGTATTTTTTTTTTATTCATTTTTTCAAGCGTCGACACAGTCAACATAGCATCGCTGCGCTCGCCATGCTTCAGGCACGGTGCCTCACTATGCTGCGCTCGCCATGCTTCGGGCACGGTGCTTCGCTATGCTCGGCACACTATTTTATTCTCCCACCATGCCCTAGTGCAGGGGTCCTCAAACTATTTTGCTCTGGGACCCCATCAGACAATAAAAATAATTATGGGACCCCAGAAAGTTACTGCAGAAGATCACATAACATGTATAGTCATCAGAGAGCACCTGCATGGCAGCATTGTGGAGGCATAAAATGATGGGAGGAGTCTAAAATAAACAATTCAACAGATTTTTGAATAGTTGCAACCCCATACTGAGAAGGTCGGGACCCACTCGGGGGTCAGGACCCACAGTTTGAGAACCGCTGCCCTAGTGGATGGTAGGGCATGAAATACCGCCTGTCGGCACATGTCGACTCATAAAACAGTCAAATGACCCAATGTCGACCTTTTGCCTGTCGACCTTCCCCATGTTGACCTAATGACCCTGTCGACCTTATAAAAGTCGACCTAATGACCCTGTCGACCTAATGACCCTGTCGACCTAAGTCATGTCGACCTTCAGTCATGTCGACCTAAATGCATGTCGACCTAAATGCATGTCTACCTAAATGCAGGTCGACCTTAATGCAGGTCGACCTTAATGCAGGTCGAGCTAGTGGTGTAGACCTAAATGCTGTAGACAATATGATCGTATCCCATTTAAACAAGGTGCATTAGAGAATAGCAGTCTGACAAAAGTTGCACAATCTACAATAGTGTACAACAGGTTCTTAAAATACATAGAACTTGACCTGTTTGGATCAAATATATATTTCAACACCTGGGCTTACAGAAAACCAAACAACTAAACAAATCTGCTAAGAAATATAATGGGTATCATTGATCAATAAGACATTTTGGGCTAGCATTGTGTAATCAATAGACAGTACAGTAAGTTATCTATCTTCTTAAGTCTTCTTAAATTTCAGCATCCTGCTACATCCTGTATGTGGTTTCATTCTACTTCCACAAAATATAACCTCTGCTGTGAAACAATATACTTTATTTCTGTAAAGTGCTTTGAAACAGCAAAATGATGACCTCTGCGGATATTATGTTTGCATTTATTAGGTAGTTAGTTGCAAGGCAACAAACTCATAAACCACAATTTTAAATACAACATTCCAGAATGTTATTGTGTAGTAATATTTGTCTTTATGATGCTACTGAATGACAATAAATTTATCAGCAAAGAATATTATACATAGTCATCGTATTCAAATAAAACTATGAGATGATTTGAATTTCAGACAATATGATGGCAGGTTAAACAAATATATATAAAATAAAATGCAGCCTAAATATAGAGGTGAAAACTTTTTTAAGAACATTGTCAATGAATAATGTTGGCGTATTTCAATATTTTTTTATATATTTCCATGAAGCAAAAAGCATTTCCCTATGGATTTGACATAAATGAAAAGCACTTAGGGACCTGTCTTACTGATTGGCAATGAGTCAATATGGAATATATTTTGGCAATTTTTTTTAATGCAAATTCAATTCTAAAGCCTGTAAAATTGTAGCCGAAGACAGTGGCAAAATGTAACAGGCGGCAGTGTGTCCGAGCAGTGTTCCTCTGCAATCATGACCTTGAGAGAGTAAGAAAGAATGGAAGAAACATGTTAAAATGGTAAAGACTGATCTACACATAAAGGATTACTCAGTGGTGCATGACTTAAAGATATCTGTAATTGTGCATAAATATTGGATTTACAGGGATTAAGAATTATTCTGGAATTACCACATCAACAGATTACACAACAATTTATTATAGAGAAATAGCAACAAACAAAGTATTAAATGAAAACATTACAGCTTTAAAAGAATGCAATCGTTGTTAACATTCACTCTATTCATAAAAGCTTACACTGCAGAATGAAGTATATATATATATATATATATATATATATATATATATATATATACACACAGATGGAGCATGCTCTATCTTTGCAGGGGCTGGCAATTTGCACACCCCAATCTGATGGAGTCCCTCTCCGTCAGGTCTCTCACCAGCGGGGACAGTCTGCTGAGAGCCAAGAAAAGAAGAGGGGGCTCCATCTGTATGTCTAGTGTCTGAGTGTGTTTCTGAAACAATGTCATCTGTTGGCAGAAAGTGAAATTAATCAGTGCCATGTGGTGGTGGCTGCATACAGAAACACATTGTCACAGCCACCAACCCCCATCCGGCTACTGCCGATACCCCCCCCCCCCACGGTAATTTTTTTTATATAGTACTAACCAAGCACACCACAGGAAAGTGGGAGAGCTGGATAAAAGCAGCACTTCTAGAAGCTTTATTGAAATGGGTTGCTGTGGCGGGACAGCAGCTGTATCTGCTGTCCAATCACCGCAACCACAGCCAATGAAGCACTTCTAGAAGTTGGGCTTTTGTAGCCCATGGCTTAGACTACACCCCCCCCCCCCCCCCCCAGTGCTTCTTTCCCTCCACTTATCAGTGGGAGGCACTGCTTATCAGGTTCTCCCAAAGTACTTTAAATGTTATAAATTACTAATATAATATAAAGAAAATACTCATTACATAAAAAATGTGTCATAGGTATATTCTTTGTACCATTTTAAAAAAATTACAGGGGAACCAATATCTCCCCTCACTGCATGTCCCTGCAGTGTAAAACATTATTATTATTAAAAATATATTTGCTTCTGACAGCTACAGTAACTAAGGATTATTGAATAAGGTTGATTGAAAATACACATATTTATAATACAATTAGAGGATCAGGATTTTTGTGGGGTTATTGCAGTATTAGGAACAGAGAATCATCTATTTATGTGTTGTTGGCAGCAAGAGAAACGACATATCTTGCTCTCTCTCAGAGCGGCAATCACAAGGTAGCTGTACTCACCAGGTTATTTGAAAAATAACCCCTGCATTTTATGTAAACATTTCTTGGAATTTATATGCAGCAACATTTTCTCTGTAACCTGCTGCATAAAACTACTCCAAACACTATAACTAAATAATTAATTAGGTACAAAAATTTGCTTGCAAACAATACAGTTGTTACTAAAAGTGTGATTCACTTTACTAGCTTTCAAAGCATTTGCTTCGAGTGGGCTTACTAGTAGAGATGGGGTTGGTACTAAATCCCGGCGGTCGGAATCCTAGCGTTCAAAATCCCAACGACGGAATCCCGACTGCTGAAATCTCGACAAGGGGGACGTGGATCACCCCCCTTGCGGGCTCACTGCTCTCACCACGCAGCAGGCCCGCTGCCTCGCTACTCTCGGCACACTAATTTATTCTCCCTCTATGGGTGTCGTGGACACCCATAGAGGGAGAAAGTGTCGGGATTTGAGCAGTCGGAATTCCGGGGTCCGGAATTTGAACACCGGGATTCCGACCGACGGGATTCTAACTGCACCCCGTAGAGATATATGTGCACAAAAAGTCAGTCTGCTTAGAGAACCAATGGCTGTGTCCTTAAGGTCTTACATGATGCATTGCTGTGTCTGCTTTGCGTGATTCCAACATTTTAGGTAATATTGTAAATGTCACAGTGCAACAAAAGCTGTATGATGTTATCCACTCTATTTTCTCAATTCAATTTTATAATGTACCACAAACTACACTATACAGTTCTAAAAGTTTGTTACTTTTTCTTAGACATGCAAATTAGCTATCACCACAGAAAGTCTTCTCAATAAACTATTAGTTTTAATGAGCTGCCACATCTTATTATTATTTTCCTCGTATTGCTGCAATATATTACTAATGTTATCTTTGCAGAAACAAGCCAAGTGTTCTTATGATGGCAGTTTTAACCCCACAGCCTTTAGCCGTGATCATTAATGAAAAACTCTAGTGACGTGGACACATTCATTGTCTAGTTTACTGATTATAACAGTGAATAAAATAGTTTTACTGGATCACATATCCTGCAACAACATTTTTCTCTTTTTAGTTCAAAATTCTGAATTAGAAAAAAATACAGTTCTTTGTTTTCTACATACATTTTATTAAACAATAAAAGTCATTTTGAAAGCAAAAACAGATTGAAAGTTCCTGGTATAGGTATGTACTAACTTTTGACGTTTTCTTGAAGATTTGTTCTAGGTCATTAGTTGCATGGTAGAATTATTATTCTAGGTACAGATGTAGCCATGCTTATTGTGGCTGCTATGCATAAATAGTACGCCTAGTCACACCCGCGACTCAGCATGCCATGCCATGGGCGCGAAAAAGGAGCATGCATCATGGCATATGTGTCACATCTGCACCTCATCAGAGCCACAATGAGACTGGCTACATCTGTACTAAAAAAATACATACACAAAAACAGCACTTTTGGAGGTGACGTAATTTAATTTTAAAAAAGTAATTAACATACATATATTTAGTAAACACAATTACATAAAATAAAAAATAAAGATAAGAAGCAATTATATATATATATATATATATATATATATATATATATATATATATATATATATATATATATATATATATATATATACACAGGTCGAGTATCCCGTATCCGAATATCCGTTATCCGAATTATTCCGAAATACGGACATTCCAGAAAGTGAAAAAAAAAAATTTTTTTGCTAGAAACTCACTGGGGACATTTGTAACAGCATCACTGGGGACATGATATGTAACTGGCACTATATATGTGCAAGACAATGATTGCTTGGCATTCAAATTCAGTGCTGAGATAGTACACACATTTTTTTTCACGTTTTGAAACCTTGTTTTTTGAACAATTAAAATATATTTGTGTGTATTTTATGTGGTAATAAAATATATTTGTGTGTATATTATGTGTTTATACAGCATAAATGCAAGATACTTCAAAATACATCATTGAAATATTAAAATATTCCGAAATACGGAATAATCCGTTATCCAAAATTCTCCTGGTCCCGAGCATTTTGGATACGGGATACTCAACCTGTATATATATATATATATATATATATATATATATATATATATATATATATAAACCGGCCGGTCTATACACAACTATGAAAATTTTATAACTGTCACTTTTAATAACTGCATGAAACTATTTCTCGCATATTAGTAATTTATAGTGGAGAAAATGTCAAATATTTTATATATTATGTCTTGCTGTTAAGACTTTCCTGTAGTTGAAGAGATTTTGTGTAAATTAAATTTTCTTCCCAGCTCTCTCACTGCTGAGGGTTCAGTCACAGCTTGTGTACTTTTCACTTGTTCATGAGACATGAAATAGTTGTACTGTACCTTAAGGCTGAAGTAGATGTTTAGAGAATTTTGGTTCATATAAACCGGAATGGTTATTAAGGGCCAGATGTATCAAGCTTCACAAAGTGATAAAATGGAGAGTGATAAACAGCCATCCTATGAGCTCCTACCTTTCATGATACAGCCTGGGTTTAAAAAATGACCGGTAGGAGCTGATTGGTTGCTGGTTTATTGCTCTCCATTTCATCACTCTTTCAAGCTTGATAAATTCAACCCTTAGTGTTTCAGTGCCCTGTATCAATCAGACATAATACTTAGGATGTGTTTGCATGCAGAAAAAAATATATAAACTTTTAAAAAAATGTATAGACTATACTTATTTGGTGGAGCTCCACGTGTAGTCTTTTTGCCTTTCACCCTGTGTTTTGCATCCTCGGCTGCTGGTGCATCTGATAGGGCAGCCTTTTCTGGAGTGTCAAACCCGGTCAATGATGGATAAACCTCTGGATTAACGCATTTTCCCGCCTCTACTGTACATCAGCGGCTTCCTCAGATTTCTTAGTATGACTATATATATATATATATATATATATATATATATATATAGAATAGTAGTATTTATGACTATATTGAACTACTGTATTACTGTATTTAAGGGAATTCAGATGTCAACCAAAAACAAGAGGGGAAGTAAAGATAAAGGGTGATATTCTATGGGATGTGATAAATGCGCATGTTATTTTAGCGCACCACATCGCCGCTATTCGCCCTTTTTCAAATCGCATTTTTTAGTAATAATTCGCATATTTAATGTGATGCGCTTTGGAGGCTGAAAAGTGCGAAGTGGTGTGATTTGCGGCGAAGTGGTGCGATTTTAAGTAACAAAAAAAGTGCGGATTCTTCCGCCGGTCATGTGCGAGTTTTGGACCAACCGGAGTGCGAATTACAAAACTGTCTCCGCATGACTAAGAACCCCCAAACTATTGGCCCACCTCTGTCCCCTCCATTATGCATCACACCCCCTATATAAAGGGGCATTGGCGCCATTTCACTCTTTGATAGGAAGTAAGGAGCATGGAGAGGAGCAGTGGCAGTGTGAGTAGAGGAAGAGGTGTTGGTGGCAGAGTGAGGAGTGGCAGAGGGAGCAGTGGCAGAGTGAGGAGTGGCAGAGGAAGCAGTGGCAGAGGGAGCAATGGCAGAGGGAGCAGTGGCAGCAGCCAGCCAAGTGGGAGAGCCAGCAGTGTGGCAGGCAGCATGGCCACAGCAAGTCCAGCCCCAGACCAGGCCCTGGGCGTCCAGCCCCAGCAGGAGGAGGTGGAGGATCCGCTGGCATCCCCATCCTATAGCCAAGACCTTGACCATACCCCACAGCAGCTGCAGGAGGGCCACATGTCAGAGGTGGAGGAAGATGGAGGTGAGGAGGATTAAGACACTGGCATGGAGGAGGAGGGGTACATGGCTGGAGTAGAAAATGAGAAGGAGGAGGTGGAAGCTGGCCGCACAAAAAGTGGCTGAAAGGTCCGATTCTCATATGAGGAAAATGCTGCACTTGTCCGGGCTATCATGCCTGTGTTTGACCGTTTACTTGGCAAATCTCACCACAAGACCACTGCACAGCGCAAAAAGGCTATGTGGAAGGACATCACCCAGGCTGTGAACGCTGTCAGTCAGCACAAGCGCCTGGTCCGAAATGTAAAGAAGAGATTCAACGAAATCAAAAGGCAGTTGAAAAGTAAAATGGCCATGGAGTTGGAGGAGGCCACCAAGACTGGCGGAGGAAGCCCCACCACTGTGTGCTACACATCGTATGAGGTGAAGTTGAAGCGCATCATACCCCCTGAGGTCCTGCCTGGCATGCACGTGGCGGATACCGATAGGCCGCAAACGCCATCCAGAGCTGGTAAGTGTGACCACATGCAAACTTAAACATACATGGCAATGCTTTCTAACTGTAATGTTCACTTGAATTGTTATGCTAAGTAAAGTGCTGCTGTGGAACTACATAGCCCAGCAAGGTCATGCACAAGAAATTGCCTGCTCCTACTTTCAAATTGCTCATAATGCTGGCCCTTGTAGTTCCACAACTGCTCATATTGATCAACACTGTAACATTCTTTCTAGCAGCCTAACATGTACAGTATGTGGCCAAAAACACAGAGGTGTACTGGTGGTTTACCTGCCATGACTACATACCACAGATTATCCAATAGTTGTCATGTGTCCACTAATTTAATAATAAATTAACAAAATAATATTGTGAAAAAAAAAAAAATTGTGGTGAATAAATAATGTAGTCCTTATCCAAAGGAAGTATTGTCCATTATTGTCATTTGAATGCATGGTTTTTGGAAATGCTTATCCATTGTAAGGTCCATAATGGCTGGCCATCTTTCCTTGCACAGATTGTCCATGTGGCATCCAAGAAAAGAAGGCCCGTTGCTGCAGAATCTGTGGAAACTGGTAAATGATCAAAAAACACGCCATTACACATACAGTACACACACCCATGTCACATCAACAATATCTCACACTACATTCATCTCCTGCGGCTACATTGCAACGGAAATGACTGTAATCTGAGCTAGGCATGTGAATTATTATTAATGTCAATGTTACATGCTGTATCGGGGTACATGTGTAAGTACATAACACCCCTAGGTATGTGCGTCCAGCATCTCAAGCCCTTTCTAAAACAGTATAGACAACAGTCTGGCCTATATATGCATCAGTACTTACCTCTTCATCTGTATCCACAGGTACTATACAACTAGGGACAGACCAAACCGATTCTTCAATAATGGTGTTAGATGAAATGGACATCATTCTTGAACCAGTCGAGACCTTTGCGGCAGAGGAAGAAATACAGACCTCATCACAGAGTGATCTTCCCCCAAATGGGGTGTCTCCCAACCCACCCCCACCCACAAACACACCCCATACAGCAGCTTCTGCTTCCCAAGTAGCTAACTCCTTGGTCAATTTCAAGGACAAACAGATAGAATTCATGGCCTCCCAAAGCCTGCAAATAGGTAACATCCAGGGGTACATGCGTGACACGTTTCTTCAATTACGCAAAATTGCACGTAGTGTACGGGTTGGTGTAGGCAATCATGTGACACCCGTTTTGCTGATTTAACTTCTGCTGTAAGGGAACAGAATAGCCATATTGGCAGCCTTGCGCAAAGTATAGCTGCACTAAGCCAATCATGCACAGCGCAGACCAATGCCTTAATAGGTATGCAGGCCCAACTACAGCAGCTGGAAGCCAATGTCGGAGGTGGCGCAGCATCAACCCTCAGCAGTGTATCCAGCACCCCAATAAGTGGCTCCCCCACTTCCCCACCCCGTCAGAGTATTAGGACCCGTGGTGGGCTTGGTGCAGGTTCTAGAAGTGGTGTAGGGTTGCCTGATGCTGGGAGAAGGTAGCTCATATGTTTGATCGTTCTGTAATATCCAATACATCTTGTATCATGCCCCCACAGTTTTTATGTTTCACCTGCAAAAATGCAGATTGCGTCTGACAAAGTAGCCTGAAGTAAAAATGTCTAACCGCATACCATTGTGTTTGTGTATTATTTTTAAACCAATTATTGTGTGAATTATAACATATTGTAATGGTATATGACAATGGGATTGCACTAAAGTAGTGTGGGGTAACTCCTGGCCCGTGAAAGGTTGTGGAACTACATATTCCAGCAAGCTCTGACACTCATGGTTTGGACTGTAATGGTTATAGTGTGTCAGGGCATGCTGGCACGTGTAGTTCCACAACACCAGTGAGCCATGTTTTACTGCAAACTTCATTCATACATGTATCAAATGTACTTACAAGCTTGATACCAGCAAGGGATAGGTCAGCACCATCAGCTGCATCCGTTGGGCTCTGTGTATTAGGCTAAATGTGGGTGGAAACAGATGGTATTGGTCACAAATTTGTTTATGATTACACTTACAGCACAGGTACATTTTGGAGTACAGGGCACATGTGCTTACCAGAAAAGTAACGGCTGATGATGTGTGTGCGCACCAGATTCCCCCTCTGCGTACCCCTCACTACCCGAGGTGTGGTAGGTTGGGCTTCCTGCACGACTGCTGCATGTTCCTCCGCCACATAGGCAGGTTGGGACAGGGCTATGTTGTGCAGCATGCAGCAAGCCTGGATGATCATCACTACTTTGGCAGGGTGGTAAAGCAGCGTACCCGACAGCCTGTCCAAACACCGGAATCGACTCTTCAAAACGCCAAATGTGCGCTCCACCACATTGCGGGTTGCAATGTGGGCTTCATTATACCGGTGCTGTGCAGGGCCCTCTGGGGAGCGCAAAGGTGTCATGAGCCAGGAAACACAACCATATCCTGAGTCACCTAAAACACAGATAGGAAGTGATTGCCTTATATGGTAAGGTATGTGTTTCTTTCAAACAGGACACACTGTTAGAAGAGCAATATGCTTGTGAAACAGGAAACACACACATTAGAGCAGATACAAATAAGGACAGACAGGGTAATATGAAAAAGGTACTTACCCTCTGGTATTTGGTGGTCGGTAAATCTGTTCCAGAGGGCTGAGTGTCTCAGAATATAGGCGTCATGGCAGTTCCCAGGAAAGCCTGCGACAACACTCAGGATTTTCAAGGGAGCATTGGATACAACCTGCACGTTCAGGGAGTGCCACCCACGCCTATTGACGTAGACGTGGCCCCGCACGTGCGGTGCCCTAATCCCAATGTGTGTGCAGTCTATAGCTCCCAGCACGTGAGGGAATGCTGAGAGTCTATAGAAAGCCAACTTGTGGTCCTGCCACTCCAGCTCAGAACTGGGGAATCTGATGTATGTGCGCCACAACTTCTTTTAAGCAAGTAACACTTGAGTAAAATGCTTAGAGAAAGTGGCCTGTGATACCCCCAAGGCCCATGAGGTCACAGACTGAGTGGAGCCTGTGGCCAAATTGTAGAGGGCACACATTAATTTCTGCAGCCCAGACACTGCATAGTTGCCTCCCCCAAAAGGGTCCAAATCATCTCTCACCTGCTCATATAAGTCCAACAGGTTAATGCAGTTCAGCCTAAACATCCCCACAACCTGTTGATCCGAGAGGGAGTCCAGGTACAGGCGAGCACGATACATACGTGGGGTACGTAGTAGTCGGGGGGCTACCTGGATCTGGCGCGCAGCTTCCTCCCTCCTGCGCAGCTCCTCCAAATGGGCCACATCACAGATAAGCAACTCCAAACCACTCTGCAAAATCTCCATGTCTGAAACCCTCACAGGTGTCCTTAATGATGTTGGGGTTTATGTAGGGGTGTTTGTGAGTGAAAATGAGGGCACCTGTGGTGAAATTAACCATGTGTGCACTTGACCAAAATGAGTTCTGGGCCAAATCGCCAAACAGAACCTGGTCTGAAATAAGTGCGATTATTAGACACCTAAAAAGTGCGATTTGCGAAAACGCATTGCATTAAATAAGCGATTTGTATTCTTTTCTGTACGAAAACATCTGGATGCGATATAAATGCGATTTAATCTCGCACTTTTGGTCCGCATGCCTTAACGCACATAATATGCGATTTCAGTCCCTTAGCGCATCCTGTTAAATAGGCGATTTGACGGAAAAATGCAATGTCGCCATTTTGTTTACTAATTAACGCCAAAAAACGCAAATCTCATCCCATAGAATGTCACCCAAAATGTCTAGGTAGACAGTCAAATAGGCTGACACCATATGGTCATCATGCACAAAGTCGACATCACAAAGTCAACCTGGCAATGGTTGAAAATAGATTTTTGCATTTCTTTCTTGTTCATTTTTTTATTTTATTTTTAGCATCCATGTGGACTACAGTTGGGAACAGCAAAGTGTGCTGAGCTCAACATTAACAGAGTGAGGCACCTGCTACAAAGCATTTACAAGTGGAACGACCCTTGCTATGATATGCGGTATAGCATTATGGGTCCACAAGCTCAGGTGTCGACATTGACAACCAAAGAAAACATGAAATACTCATGTTGACATTTTCACATGTTGACCTTTTGCTTGTATCAGTCTTTTGCTAGTGTTGACCTTGGGCATATCGACCTTTTGGTGTCAAACATTTGACTGTTGGCCTTTACACTGTCAACTCTATATTCCCAATCAGGCATTGTTGTTTTAAAATTCAAATGTTAACATTGGTTGTAGTAATTTGCTATCATTATCATTGTAATTCCTTTTTAACTCTTAATTATATTTTATGCATGTTACATTTTAAGAGGGATATACACTTTGAGGCAACTCTAGAGGTGCCCATAGACGCTTCAATTTTGGCATGCATTTTGTGCTAAATAGCATCGCATTGCATTGCATGTGTTGTGCATGCGATGCGATCAAAAGACAGTACAAAGAGTATGTGCAGCACATACTTTTTGTACTGTGCGATGAGATGGCACGGGAGTGCGCATCTCATAGCACACATCGCACTGGGAACTTCCCCGTGTGTATATGGGCACCGAAACTCAGTCTTGGAAATAAGTTCAAATACAGGTTGAGTATCCGGTATCCGGACATCCCTTATCCGAATTATTCCAAAAACCGTGGTTTTTGGAATCATTCGAATTTTATTTTATTTTTTTAACCCCCCCCTAACCCTCTTTTCATACTTACCAAGTCCCCGGGCATCCACAGCAGGCCTCCGGCATCTTCTCCAGGGTCTCCAGCGGTCCCAGGAATGCATTGCGCGAGTGTGCGCGCGCGCTGGTGACGTCACCGGTGCGCGCGCACACTCGCGCAATGCATTCCTGGGACCGCTGGAGACCCGGAGAAGATGCCGGAGGTCTGCTGTGGACGCCCAGGGACTGTGTGGACGCCGAGGGACCACCGGACACCATCAGGGGACAGGTAAGTATGCTTTTAAAAAAAATATTTCAAAAACCGCAAAATTCCCCTATCCGGAATGCTCGTGGTCCCGAGCATTTTGGATAGGGGATACTCAACCTGTATAGGGATTTTGGTACTGTGCTAATGAAACTCAAGTCTTTTAAGTAGTGGTTAGAATGGTGAGAATGTCAAATGTCACTAAAACCCAGGGTTAAAATGCATACACCAAGTGAATACTGAACGGCTATTTACAGGAAATAAGATTAGCAAGCATAATGGGGTTTATTCTAGTTCATTCTTTCTGACAAAATCCTTCTTAGATGGACAAAACCATGTGCACTGCAGGGGGGCAGATGTAACATGTGCAGAGAGAATTAGATTTGGGTGAGTTATTTTGTTTCTGTGCAGGGAAAATACTGACTGCATGATTTTACACTGCAATATAGATCTCACTTTGAAGAAAAACCCCACCCAAATCTAATTCTCTCTGCACAAGTTACATCTGCCCCACCCGCAGTGCACATGGTTTTGTCCATCTAAGAAGGATTTTGTCAGAAAGAATGAACTAGAATAACCCCCAATGTGCTGTTTGTTGCAAGGATCAGGCAATTCTACTACAAATTTCCCATTCAGCACTATTCATTGAGCCATAATCGCAAAACATATTTAGTTAGCCGAAGTACTTAGAAGTCAAACAGAACAGAACAATGAATTGTCCACTATACTGTGACTTTTATAAAACATAAAATAGAATTGTAGTGGGCCAGTAGATCAATGTTATTTCAGACACTGCACCAATGGCCAACATTTAAGGCCATCGATTGGTATTTTATAAATGTGTTTACAAACCAGATCAGGTCAGCATTAAAATATATACAGTAGCTTGAAATACATTATAGACATTTTGTTGTAGCTTAGCTACTTGTCCCTCTACAGCAGTGGAGCACTTAGTAAGGACAGTGCTCACAGATGTGCACTGCCTAGGGTTATTGAGCACTGCAGGTAGGCTCTATTGATGGCTGTAATAATAGTTTGATGAGCTACTGAGCTTACAAATCAGAAAACCACTGTAAAATTATATGTACTATTTATTTGTGCATTAATATGTGACAATACTTTATTAGAATACGTTTGTCCAGGGCTGTTGAGCCTGACTAGACATTGGACCTGAAAGGGTTAAAAAAGTACCCGTTAGCCATCAAAGTTATTCCGTAGATGTTATATGCTGACTTATTTGAAATTTTGAAAGGATTTATTGTATTACATTACTATCCATACTAGCATAATTACTGTGGACACTGTGGTGTCACTATAAATTTGAGATACTGTACTGTACATGATGAACTTTTGTATCGTAAAAAATTTCAACATCAAAGAATGTTGAGTGCCAAGACAAAAAGTAGATCACTTTGAAACTATTACCAAAAATAATCACAGTATATATTTAGGAATATGAAATTTATTTGAAATTGTATACACTTTTTTTGTCATAATAAAGTACTTATGTACAGTAGTTTATTTATTTTTCTATATGACATCATTTTCATATTTCACAGTCTTTTTTAATATACACAAACTATGTTTTATTTGTTAACTGTTTCTTACGTGTGCCCATAAAGAATAATAATTTAAAGATCTGAACTCACATATCCAAAAGTAACTTTGCATCAGAAGTTTGAGAGTTAGCTCTTATACACATATACCCTTATCCAGTTAGTAGAAAACAACAAGTTTTTTCCATTTTTCCTGATTTTTTGAATTTTTTTTTTCCATCCACTCCTATTAAGATGATCAGAAAAAAATAATAACTTGCACAATCACAATTTCATTAAAAGGTGTGTTTCCGTGGTTGCAGTCTTGTTTTTGAATTTTTTGCCTGCCAGACGACCTTTAGCGGATAATTAGATAGCCCTGAGGGACTAGGCACAATCGCTCTCTAATGGACAAAACCATGTGCGCTGCAGGTGGGGCTAATGTAACATGTGCAGAGAGAGTTACATTTGGTTGGGGGGGTACATCAAATCGGATATGGTCATTGGGTCACCAGCAAGTTGTTAGACAGTCATTAGGTCAGCACCATTAGGTCAACATGCATTTAGGTCGACATGTGTCTAGGTCGACAGGTCGACATGGGTTAGGTCAACAGGGTCAATAGGTCAACAGGGTTATCAAGTTGAGATTATTTAGGTCGACAGTCAAAAGGTCGACATGGGTTTTTTCAGTTTTTTACCCGAATTTCAACACAGTCAACATGGACACAGGTTAAAGTGCACCTGACTGTCTAACAACTTGCTGGTGACCAACTGATACACACCCCTTCACACTGATATCTATATTGCAGTGTAAAAATAAAGCAGCAAGTATTTACCTTGCACAGAAACAATAAAACACCCAAATCTAACTCTCTTTGCACATGTTACATCAGCCCCACCTGCAGTGCATATGGTTTTGTCCATTAGAGAGTGAATGTGCCTTTGCGAGTGAACCAGAATAACCCCCTTAGTCACAAGAAAATGTTGTGTCTAATTGGATACCACCAATGTAGATTTAATAATTAGCGAACGAACACTCATCACTTTCATAAGAAAATGCAAAAATCTTTTTTCAATCTTTGTAATAGTACAAAAAGTTTTATATACAGTAGCATGTACCACAGCCACTTATGGGAGGAAACTTGGTGGAATCAATACAAATATGTACCATAAAACTATCTCCCTGGTGTGACAGGATATGTGGCCATAGCTATTCATTATTCTCATTCATATGTACCCATTACGTACAACAGTACCATGCATCTCCTCCAAATGGCGCCAAGTTGATTTAAGTGACAATGATATCGCTTATCGTGCAGTACGGATGGTGTAATGGTTAGCATTACTGTCTCACAGTGCTGAGGTCATGGGTTCAATTCCCACCATGGCTCTAACTGTGTGGAGTTTGTATATTCTCTCCGTACTTGCGTGGGTTTCCTCCGGGTGCTCCAGTTTCCTCCCACAATCCAAAAATATACTGGTAGGCTAATTGGCTCCAAACAAAAATTAACCCTAGAATGTCTGTGTGTGCATGTATATGTGGTAGGGAATATACATTGTAAGCTCCAATGGGGCAGGGACTGATGTGAATGTTTAAATATTCTCTGTAAAACGCTGTGGAATATGTATGCGCTATATAAGAAACTGTTATTATTAATAATAATAATAATAATAATATCTTAAAGCCATCAATATTATCACATATTTGTTTGCAGTAGGCCATGTGTTTAGTAACATCATCGTGTCATTTGAAATCTATTCACATTTAGAATGTGGCAACAGTGTTCGAGATTTGAAGCATGTTATGTCAGAAAATGTCCAAACAGAAAAGAAACTTGCTATTTTATTTGTAGTAAAATATTACACAACACTATTAGAATTATGAAAGATAAGCATTTATCTTTAGTGTTGGGTAAGAATATTGGAATATAGACATTATACATGAGTATTTTTTTTTTTTATACTTGTGTAGTTTCATGGCGGCTGGCTACGCTACATTGTCAGTATAGCCGGTGCCGTGAAACTACAGGAGGCAGCACTGGGAGCAGGGTGGTAGGTGTTGTGGTTTATACTTAACCTCCTCCTGGCGGAAATCCCTGATCACTCCCCAGCAGCAGCGGCGGTCGCTCCTGGGCGGCAGTGATTACTCCTCCTCCTACGGCATTCGCTGTGGACGTTGTACGTAGTGCCGCTGGCAGTGCATCACATGGTATTCCTGCTTCCTCAGCGGCACTACGCTAATTGCGTACAGCGTCCGCCACGAATGCCGGAGGAAGGGGACTGAATGCTGCCACCGGGGAGTGACCGTGGATCACAGAACAATTCAGTGGGGATGCAGTGCCTGTGGATTACAGCCTGAAGTCAGCGGGGATCGACGGAGGAGGGTAAGTATGGACCTGCCATTTCACCCGCACTACCCCCACTATCCACGTCTTATCCTCACTATCCATATCATACCCCCACTATCCACTTCGGCGTGGAGTTGATTGTATAAAGTGTGGCGAGCGCAGCAAGCCACCGAGCCCAAAGTGTGGTGAGCGCAGCGAGCCCTGAGAGGCTCTTCGGGCTCGGTGGCTCGCGGCACTCGCCTCACTTTATAAAATCAACTCCACGCCAACGTGGATACTGGGGGTATGACGTGGATTGTAAGGATATTAAGCATTGTGTATTTTCAGGTCTCCAGAGCCACTTACGTAGTTTACGTAGCCAGCATAGTGCTGTATTGGTATTCTCAATACACCGCTAGGTAAACTATGTAACTGCCGCCGTGAAACTACACAAGTACCTTTTTTTTATTACTACCATCATTTTTATATTGCACCTCTGAATGTGTAGTGCTTTCCAGCACTATAATAAAAAAAATACCAAGATGAGGAGATAACAAAAGTACAGTCCCCATAGAGTGTCCACATACCAATATTAAGCCTTAACTCAGCATTTATCATGTAGGCCTTTATACTTGAAATTAATATTGCTGGATATAATTATAAACATGCAATGGTAGAAATCCCATGGCGCACACACAAGTTTTGTGACCCAAAGAAAATTCCAGTGGCTTAACCAGTAGTTTTTTTTATTGAGAAGTGAAAGTACAGTTGTACTTACTGTTATACTGACTGAGACATGAGGTGGAGAGATGTGACAGATTACCAGCTGGTGGTTATCCAATGGAAAGGCGATATATTCAGGTAATATAAAGCAGTCTCTTGGGGGGTTATTCTAGTTCACTCTTTCTGACAAAATCCTTCTTAGATGGACAAAACCATGTGCACTGCAGGTGGGGCAGATGTAACATGTGCAGAGAGAATTAGATTTGGGTGGGGTTTTACTTCAAAGTGAGATCTATATTGCAGTGAAAACATAATGCAGCCAGTATTTACCCTGCACAGAAACAAAATAACTCACCCAAATCTAATTCTCTTTGCACATTTTATATCTGCCCCCCCTGCAGTGCATATGGTTTTGTCCATCTAAGAAGGATTTTGTCAGAAAGAGTGAAGTAGAATAAGGCCCTTGGAGCTAAAGGAAAGACATCTATATATTACTAGTCCACTCTACACAGCATAGGTGTCACTCTACACAGTAACAAGAGGCTCTGTGCTTGCACAGTAGTAACTCTGGCTAGGGAATCAAGCATCCCCAGGGGAGGAATAATTAAATATTTGTACTCTTCTGTTCTAAGAAATATGATTTCAGATATTTCAAACAGTCCACAAAAATAATAATTAAGTGTTTCAGTATAATGTACTGAAATATATGGTTACTGAATTAAGTATTTGCATGCCTGAACCCACTGTTGGTTACTCTCAATGAAAAATATACATAAACCAGTTTCCAATGGCACAGTTTGAATGGCTTAACTGTCAGAAAGTGGGATCTAATTAACAGAAAATGGGCTGCCAGACATGGTAGTTACCAATATGAAAAGGTTTAACAGTAGCTATCACTTTATATTGGATGCATTGTTTATATCTTATTGATGGGAGATTAAACCTAGGCAGAGGAGGATAGACTAATGCACTGGTGGTTTTTGACAAGGACTGTCAGCAAGCAGATTTAGGCTATGCTCCTTCTAGTATGAAGGTCACCACCCTTTATTTAGGTTTTCCATTGCACAGTGTGACATGTTGCTAAAAAGTAGTGGGATTCCACAGGCCCCAAATGTGTGGTCAGGCAGGTAAGAAACTGAAGAAGGTCAGAAGTCTAGAATGCTGGAGAAAAGGCACAGAAGTGAAGCTTAATACTCTGGCACTACCTAATTGACAGATTGGAGCTATTTAGGGGGCAGAATTCAAACTTTGCATTGAGTGTCACTTTAACAAACATTTGACTACCCCTTAAAATCCTGCAAAGAGCTGTACTCCTGTTTCGATGGTGTCCTGCTAGCAGACATTGATTGGTGAGCTGGAACAGAGGAACCAGTAGATACAGTATATGGAGCTGAAAGGATTCAGAGCTAGACATGTTGGACACTGCCACCCCTGAACCAGTAAGATGTACCTTAGCTGCAGCAGAGTTGGACAATTAGGCTATAATCCTACCAATTCTAATTGTAACACACTGGCAGTGCTGTGGCTGTTAGGTTTCTTTGACTCTACCTTAAATCAGATGAAGAATAACATAATTCATACAGTAAGAAAAAATCTTGACTGTGAGAAGCAGTCCCATTATTCTTTCTTTTAGCTTTAATTACTGACATGTGTCTTAATATCAGTTTCTGCCATGTTTGAAAATTGTGTTCATACTAATTAACAACTGGAAATCTGAGATATGAATAAACATGACTTTATCTGGAAAACATGGCTTTTGGAGCGAATCAGTTTACTATTTTATAAAAAAACTATTTTTTTTTTATAAAGTCAGGTTGGATAGTGTTATAGTAACATTTTTATATACATAGTTACATCAATATACCAGTCATGTATTAGGAGGTAATAATATTTATGCCAGTTATTTCATTGTAGTACTTTTTGCAAAATATCCCTGAAGTTTCAACAAGCACTTATACTGTGTGTATATATATATAATATATATATATATATATATATATATATATATACTTCCACTTGTGCCTGGCACTCCGCTGCGGGCAATAGATTACCACCTGGTGCCTTCCTTTCTGGACTGGATAGTCACTGTACAATGTAGAACGATCAGACGGCACTCAAGGAATTTTTCAAATGCAAAAATTGTTTTTATTCCTCCGACATGTTTTGGGCAACTGCCCGTCCTCAGTGATCCCAGTAGACCATGTACCAGTACCTTCTAGGGGTGGCAACAGAAAAAGAATACTCTTACAGTTGGAGGCAAGGTGGATCCACCTCTTAGATACGCTCTCTCCCCGGGGTTTAAATGAACAGCATGGAATGTACCACTTTTTGTAGTAATGTAACAGACATGTTTTGACCTTATTATAACACCATAGGAGTACAATACAGAATGTAATGGAATGCTGTTTCATTTTCTCACCTGACACTATGCACAGTAGTGACTGACGGACAGGGGTGATCCATAGGTTAATAACAGAATTTGTCCTTATAATGATGATACAATTTGTGAATTATTAGGATCAACTGCACATGAGCACTATGAAGCAGAAATGTCACACTGCAAGTTTTTAACTTTACATTTTCAGTAATCACGCTTCATTTGTATCACTAGTCTGGCGACTTAATCGCCACTTATATGGCTGATTACAGCCTCTCAAATCACTGTTTTTAGATGTGTGTAGTTTTAAAATGCATATTCATGTGTTTTTATTAGGTACCTCCAGGTGTCATGGCAACGGCCCTCCCTGCAGAATGCAGAGTGAGGCTTGGCTTTCAGCCTGGACCGCAGCGTGAAGAGACGCCCGCTGACGCCAAGGGGAGTGTCCGGGAACTGGGCAGAGTGATGGCCTCCCCAATGGCGCCAAGTAGTGTGATGCACGCTGTGAAGGGGCGGAAGCGGGGACTGACAATGGAGGACGCAGGTAAGAGGGGCGGGCGGCCACATAGCTTGGGGAGAGGGTTTCTTTTGAGGTTTTGTATTTATACCACATATGTTTGTATCACTATTGATCCCTGAGGACGGGCTAACCATGCCCGAAACATGTCGGACAATAAATTGATTTTTCACTTCACTATCAAATCCGAGAGTGCCGCCTGATTTCCATACGCTGCATTGGGGCCTGAGGGTCCACGCTGAAAGGCACCGGGTCAGCAATTGATTGGACCTACCGCTGGGAGTGCCGGCCTACACACAGGCATATATATATGTTTTTAATATTTGTTGTATTGTCTTCTGTTTACAGCGGAGAATGATCGGCGGGGGGTTGCTAAACAGGTGAGCGCTATTTATTTTAATGATGTTTGATCTGTGTTATAAATGTTTGCCCAGTTTGTTTGATCATGTTTGCATGTCCCTGAAGATGGGGGAAATTGTCCCAGAAATGCCGTTGGGCGCAATAAAGGATTTTTAATTAGACAGTGGAGTGCCGCTTTTGCATATATATAGTATAAGGGACAAGATGGTTCAGATCTCTGGGATCCGAGCCCCGTGAAATTCCATATACGAGGTGGGATCCATATCCAGCTTGGGTTTTCCCACCTGACTTGCATCCCAGAATAAGAAAAATTGTAATCATCCCATTCTCAGATTCTCAGAGGGATCAGCGCCATATTCACTCCAGCCTTGTAGAGGGTAGAGGATGGACCTCTGTCTTTCTCTGTCTGTGGTTATCATTAGATGGGTGCTGGGTACTTTCTTGGAGTGCAGCACTGGGGTGCTCTCCTGTGTGCTGTAAAAATAAAAGGTGCTGTCCTGAAAAATAAAGTGGTGCTGTCGTGTGTGCTGATTAAATAAAGGACAGCTGACCTGTGTGCTGTAAAAACCAAGCAGAGCTGTCCTATGTGCTGTAAAAATAAAGTGGCACTGCCCTGTCCTGAAAAAATAAAGTGGCATTTCCCTGTGTGCTGAGTAAATAAAGGGGCATTGCATTGTGCACAGTAAACATAAAGGGGTGCTGCCCTGTCCTGAAAAAATAAATTGGCACTGCCCTGTGTGCCAAATAAATAAAGGGAAGCTGCACTGTGTGCTGTAAAAACCAAGAGGAGCTGTCCTATGTGCTGTAAAAATAAAGGGGCACTACTCTGTCCTGAAAAAATAAAGTGGCATTGCCCTGTGTGCTGAGTAAATAAAGGGGCACTGCCTTGTGTGCTGTAAAAATAAAGGGGCACTGCCCTGTCCTAAAAAATGAAGTGGTGCTGCCCTGTGTGCTGAGTAAATAAAGATGCACTGTCCTGTGCTGTAAATGAGTACTGTCCTGTGTTGTTAGGGAAGCTGCTGTCATGTGCTGTTAGGAGCACTGTAAGACCAGTGGTGCTCCCCTGTACTGCCATATAAGTGCAGCGGTGGTGCTTTTTTATACTGAAGTGGAGGCGGAGGACATAAAATTTAAAGATCAGGAACCTCTTCCTAATGTTGAAGCTGCTGCCATTAGTTATGACATTGACAATGCAATTCTATCAACATCATCTCCTAAGTCCTATGCCCAATGTCATAGAGGGCATGTAAAATCCAAAAAGCTAAAATGAATAACCCAACATTTCTTTTACTATCTGAAAAAAATGGCAATATGCCATTCATGATACGAAGTGGCAAGAAAAAGCTAAGGCCTTGGCCTATGCTCATGACTGGTGGTTCATCTTATATGAAGATGGAAGCCCTCCTCCCTTTAAAAAAATGTAAAAAATTAAACTGGTTTAAGCACAGATACAGTATCACAATTCTCCAAGGAGAGTCCAAGTGTGTCCGTGGTTGTCTAGGCCAGACCTTCCCAACACTGTATGGGAAAAGAAAGATCATTCCACTATTTGCACACCCTCTGCAAGTGCTGGAAAGAACACCACTTGTTGCTGATATTGAGTTTGAGGATGTCACTTTAGAAGAAATCCAGGATGAGGACAATATTGGTGTATCTGTCGCTGAGGAGGAAGTTGACTATAAGGCTACTGAGGGTGATGTGGTTTGTTTGCATCAAGCATCAGTGGACATGTTGTTGGCTATTAACCTATTGTTATGCCTGGACAAAAGACAAAAAAATCCACCTTTTCAGTCTGGAATAATTTCTATCTATATCCATACAACTATCTCACCATAAGTAGTATTTGTAAAAGAGTAATGAGTAGGATGCTAACCACCTAGGAACATTCTCCCTTATACGTCACCTGCAGCGTATTCATCATAAGTCATTGTCAAGTTCTGAAACTTTGGCTAAGTGTGTATGCTGTTCAGTGACACCCACTGTACATTTTTTCCTGTTGTATCCAAGCACCTGCAATCCACATCACCAACTCCCTAATCATCAATTTCCTCCTTGATCAGGATCATAAGTAGTCCTCCAGGCCATGTCACCACCATAAAATATAGGACCACGATTGGTGGGCTAGTATTTCTTGGTCAACAAATATTCCAAGACCCTCGATTAGATATATATACATATATACAGGGCTATTTATGTGCAGGCTCCAGCAGGAACTGAGGCCCTTATTCTAGTTCACTCTTTCAGACAAAATATTTCTTAGATGGACAAACCCATGTGCACTGCAGGTGAGGCAGGTGTTACTTGTGCAGAGATAATTAGATTTGGTGGGGTTTTACACCTGCCTCACCTGCAGTGCACATGGTTTTGTCCATCTAAGAAATATTTTGTCAGAAAGAGTGAACTAGAATAATGGCCTCAGTTCCTGCTGGAGCCTGCACAAAAATAGCCCTGCATATATATATATATATATATATATATATATATATATATATATATATATATATTAAAGAAAAAGGTACCCAGACCGCGCTAACGTTTGCTAGTGGCAGCAACTCTGAGGGATCCTCTGTTAGACAGGAACCAAAGTAATAGAAATGAGATAGAAGGGAGTTCAGAGTGCGCCTCAAATTACAATCACAAATAATACTTCAATGAGTTACAATAAAATGTTTTTAAAAAAACAACTTTTATTCAAAAGTGTCTTCTGCAAGATGTCGGTAGCCCAACGCGTTTCGTCAAAAACTTGACTTCCTCAGGGGCATTATAGCAGATTTGTACAGACAGATTTCACACTGTGAATCATAATAAAATCAGTGTGATTTTACACATACATAAAATGAATACAATACAAAAATGTTTATATATATATAAAACGAGAAGAGCATGATGAAGGGAAGGAGAAAAAAATCAAGGACGAGGAGGATGAAGGAGAGGTCATTAAATAAGAATAATTTTTCTTAGGAGAGGTCTAATCAATATGACCACCAATACATAAACTGTAGTGCATAGAAAAAGGACCTTATTCAGGAAAAAAGGTGATTAAAACCAGTAGTGTTGCCATTCAATAATTAATGGAGGAAAAAGAAAGAATAAGAACCCAGTGAGGAGTAATTAATTTGGATTATTAATCATACCGAAAGCAAATTTCGTGGATAGGATTCTTGCAATTAAGGGACCAGATTTCCCAAATGAAGAATCAACTCGCAATCCTAAGCAGAAAAATGATAGCCTTGCTGTAAAGGTGCATTGTAAACCTCAATTTTGACCGAGACAGGTGTTGGTAATTACATACCCCTGATGATCAGGTATAGCAATAAATACTGGCTGTACAGTGTATTCCAAGTCAGGTGAGTTGGTTTTAGGGGGAATTGATTACCCCAAGTTTCCACAAAACAGGGTAACAGGAAAATCAGGCTATAAAATGAAAAACATATTGTCCCCTTTCAATACATGCATAGAAGATTTTAAAATATGTGACAGTATTCGAATTCATAATGATAGCAGGCACTTACCAAGCAGGAGCTAAACCGGATGTGGATACCAGGATTCCAAAGTGCTGAATGAAATCCTGAACTCCTCTCAGGTTATTTATGGGGCTAGCATGATTACATCACTTCCTGTGTGTGCAATTATCCTAAGTCTCAAAAAATGCTATAAAGCCACCCTTTGAGATGTGGAACTTAATTGGAGACATGAACCTCCTACTTATATTTATATCAGGAGTGTGAAACCGTGAAAAAAATAAAAAAATACATAAATAAATAATAAATAAAAAATACAAAAATACAAAAATAAATAAAAGAAAATGAAAAAAATAAATAAATAAATAATAATAAAGAAAATAATAAAAAAATAAAATAAAAAAATAAAAATAAATAAATAAATAAAATGAAAAACAAAAAACAAAATTTAAAATCCTTAATTACGTTATGGAACGCATGGGGATCGCGCCCTGTGTTCCAAATGGCGGCCATACTGTTTCCTTTAAGTTTTTTAGATACCACCGATAAATGACCTTAGCATATAAATTCAATCCGGCACTTACTAGCAATATCAATATCTGGATCATGCTAAACGAGATATTTATTAAAAGAGACTAAATTGTACAGTGCGTTGTCCGCACTGTAGGTACGGTGCACTTCCGGGATTGCAATCCTGGAAGTGCACCGTACCTACAGTGCGGACAACGCACTGTACAATTTAGTCTCTTTTAATAAATATCTCGTTTAGCATGATCCAGATATTGATATTGCTAGTAAGTGCCGGATTGAATTTATATGCTAAGGTCATTTATCGGTGGTATCTAAAAAACTTAAAGGAAACAGTATGGCCGCCATTTGGAACACAGGGTGCGATCCCCATGCGTTCCATAACGTAATTAAGGATTTTAAATTTTTTTTTATTTTTTTTTTTTATTATTTTATTTATTTATTTATTTTTATTTTTTTATTTTATTTTTTTATTATTTTCTTTATTATTATTTATTTATTTATTTTTTCATTTTCTTTTATTTATTTTTTTTTTATTATTTTTTATTTATTATTTATTTATGTATTTTTTTTTTTTTTCACGGTTTCACACTCCTGATATAAATATAAGTAGGAGGTTCATGTCTCCAATTAAGTTCCACATCTCAAAGGGTGGCTTTATAGCATTTTTTGAGACTTAGGATAATTGCACACACAGGAAGCGATGTAATCATGCTAGCCCCATAAATAACCTGAGAGGAGTTCAGGATTTCATTCAGCACTTTGGAATCCTGGTATCCACATCCGGTTTAGCTCCTGCTTGGTAAGTGCCTGCTATCATTATGAATTCGAATACTGTCACATATTTTAAAATCTTCTATGCATGTATTGAAAGGGGACAATATGTTTTTCATTTTATAGCCTGATTTTCCTGTTACCCTGTTTTGTGGAAACTTGGGGTAATCAATTCCCCCTAAAACCAACTCACCTGACTTGGAATACACTGAACAGCCAGTATTTATTGCTATACCTGATCATCAGGGGTATGTAATTACCAACACCTGTCTCGGTCAAAATTGAGGTTTACAATGCACCTTTACAGCAAGGCTATCATTTTTCTGCTTAGGATTGCGAGTTGATTCTTCATTTGGGAAATCTGGTCCCTTAATTGCAAGAATCCTATCCACGAAATTTGCTTTCGGTATGATTAATAATCCAAATTAATTACTCCTCACTGGGTTCTTATTCTTTCTTTTTCCTCCATTAATTATTGAATGGCAACACTACTGGTTTTAATCACCTTTTTTCCTGAATAAGGTCCTTTTTCTATGCACTACAGTTTATGTATTGGTGGTCATAATGATTAGACCTCTCCTAAGAAAAATTATTCTTATTTAATGACCTCTCCTTCATCCTCCTCGTCCTTGATTTTTTTCTCCTTCCCTTCATCATGCTCTTCTCGTTTTATATATATATAAACATTTTTGTATTGCATTCATTTTATGTATGTGTAAAATCACACTGATTTTATTATGATTCACAGTGTGAAATCTGTCTGTACAAATCTGCTATAATGCCCCTGAGGAAGTCAAGTTTTTGACGAAACGCGTTGGGCTACCGACATCTTGCAGAAGACACTCTTGAATAAAAGTTGTTTTTTTTAAAACATTTTATTGTAACTCATTGAAGTATTATTTGTGATTGTAATTTGAGGCGCACTCTGAACTCCCTTCTATCTCATATATATATATATATATATATATATATATATATATATATATATATATATATATATATATATATATATATATGGGAAAAATAATAGGAGTGCGCCCTAAAATCAGTTTAACACCACAGAACATGTACACAGTTAAAATATCTGTATTTATTACAGCAATTGGTACATAAAAGACAGTTTTTACATAAAATTTGATCGGTAGATCCAACAAAGTGATCCCAGAACAAAAAAACGACCCTACGCGTTTCGTCCGTTAGGACTTCTTCAGGGGTGATCTGGATCCAATTGAATCTTATGAATCGAAAAGGTACGATTGTTTTCCCGCATAAGACGATAAATGGGGGAAAGAGCCGTTAATGAAAGGTCTACAAGGGTTTTAAACTTCGATTCTTGGGCGTAGTATCACAAAGGCTCCATAATAACCAAAAGTTTTGCACTTAGATGTTGAGCGAAGATGCAGATGAACATAGGCGACAGTGAGCAATCGATATGGAGTGAATAATTTCCAGTTCAATTTTCACATAATATACTTCAGAGAGCCAGAAGCTATGTGTATTCTCAATGGAAGTACCGCATACCAGGTGGTATGCGGTACTTCCATTGAGAATACACATAGCTTCTGGCTCTCTGAAGTATATTATGTGAAAATTGAACTGGAAATTATTCACTCCATATCGATTGCTCACTGTCGCCTATGTTCATCTGCATCTTCGCTCAACATCTAAGTGCAAAACTTTTGGTTATTATGGAGCCTTTGTGATACTACGCCCAAGAATCGAAGTTTAAAACCCTTGTAGACCGTTCATTAACGGCTCTTTCCCCCATTTATCGTCTTATGCGGGAAAACAATCGTACCTTTTCGATTCATAAGATTCAATTGGATCCAGATCACCCCTGAAGAAGTCCTAACGGACGAAACGCGTAGGGTCGTTTTTTTGTTCTGGGATCACTTTGTTGGATCTACCGATCAAATTTTATGTAAAAACTGTCTTTTATGTACCAATTGCTGTAATAAATACAGATATTTTAACTGTGTACATGTTCTGTGGTGTTAAACTGATTTTAGGGCGCACTCCTATTATTTTTCCCATTTCTATTTGTATCCATCATGCCTTTATTAACAGCAAGGCATTATAGAAGTGCTGCCCCCATATTAGCGCAGAAAAAGGGCCACTATCCCCCTGTTTTCGATATATATATATATATATATTAGATAGCAGAGCTTAATATTATGGAGTGTGCATAAGCACTGCATGTCCTTCTTTGTAGAACTACAAGTACCAGCATTATAGCACCTTGTGATACATGTATGCTATTAGGGTGTGTATTTTAAGTCCCTGGCATGATTGACTCCTCTCCTGTCAGGGATTGCTCTGGCAGGTCCTTGAGTGCTACGCCTACTGCTGCTGTTTCTGCTGGGAGATGATTTTCATCCCAGAAATTAAGCCAGAAGACCTGCCCAAAAGTTCTTTGCAAGGAAGATCAAGTATGAGAGCAGTCACCCTGCTGCAAAACAGATTACTGAGGCCATAACAACTATGCTGGCGTTAGAAATGTATCCACTATCCACCATCAGTGCAGTGGAATTTTGACAGAAGATGGACGTACTGTGTCAAAAATGCTGTTGTACCCACTGTCCACTTAAGCACAGACATGTGGGCAAGTTGAACAGGGCAAACCAAGGAATACATGACAGTGACAGTCCACTGGGTAGATACTGTAAATTGCCTTACACAGCAACAACAGCAGCACCAGTAGCAGCAACAACAAACACCAACTTATTCCTAGGCAGCTTACTCTATGCTTTATGCTGTGTATCACCAGTTTCCATAAGAGGCACACCACTGAGAAACTGAGGGACCATCGCCCAATGGCTTACCCTGCTTAGACTCTCCTGGGTATTTGTGATATTTGACAATTCCACCAACATTGTTCGAGCATTACATCTGGAAAAATTACAGCACTTCCCATGTTATGCTCATACAATTAATTTGATG
Source organism: Crinia signifera (assembly GCF_055691185.1). Lineage (NCBI taxonomy): Eukaryota > Metazoa > Chordata > Amphibia > Anura > Myobatrachidae > Crinia > Crinia signifera. The sequence continues at coordinate 145,662,802 of NC_139221.1, read as the reverse complement.
GTGCAGAATTTTCTGAAAAAATATAGGGGCATGCAGGAGATGCTATAGGTGGCCCAAAAATATGTCAGGCCACTTTTGACATTTTGCCATAGACTGGAGCACCAGCAAACCCTCTTGAACCTGCCCTGCCATCACCTGAAGCAAGAAGTAGTAACAAGATGGAATTCTACCCTCTATATGCTTCAGAGGATGGAGAAGCAGCAAAATGCCATTCAAACCTATACATCCACCTTTGACATAGGCAAATAAGGGTGATTGCACCTGATTAAAGGAGAATGATTTCTGTGTTGTGCAACATTACCCAACCCTTTGAACTTGCCACACGTAAAGTCAGTTCAGACACTGCCAGCTTGAGTCAGGTCATTCTGCTCATCAAGCTTTTGCAGAAGCAGCTGGAGAAAGAGAAGGAGGAGCTAAAATGGAGTGATTCCACTAAGTGTTTGAAATTTGTTTATGGAGCCCTTCATTCTCTTTGCAAGGATTCAATGGTGGTCACTCTGCTAAAATCAGAAGACTACATTTTGGGCACCGTGCTTGATCCTAGGTTTTAAGCCTAATTACTCTCTTTCTAGCAGACACAATTCTGCAGAGGTGCAAAGACCTTCTGGTAATAATATGGTAAGCTGAAGTGGAACATGATGCAGTGACATCTCCTTCTTCATTTTCTCCTGCAACTGGGGATGCAAGGAAAAAATGCTAATTCATAGCAGAATCGCAGGTGTTTATGCAGGGCAGTCAGGAGCAAGTTTGGACATATAGTCAGGACTGAAGGAGCTGCTACAATTACTGACATGATAAATAGAGTGTGTAAGGTCCAGAACACATTTTTCCTACAATTACTGACATGTCTACTGTCAGTGCATATGATGCTGTCACCATTGAAAGAATGGTGGAGGATTAAATCAGTATAGCATTCAAGTAGGACAAAAAGATACAATTGATAGTGAGCACTGGTTAAAATATTCTGCACTGCAGCTGCACCAAAAGGGGAAATTACCAAACCCCTTAAAATGGACCAAGCAAAAGAAAAAAGAAATATGGTACATCGCTGTGTTGAATAATATATACATTTATTAAAAATAACAATTTTATGGACAACAATAGACAGACAAGACTTACAACATATATAAAAACTTTGTTAGTCCATTCCCATCTCAACCAACTGGTTTTTAGTGATTCATTAGATGCATGCAGAAAAATACTCTGTTAATCAATAGCCTAGGCTTGGGGTTAGTTAGGAATCAAGAGTCAATACTTGATGTGCACATGCAAGATTTGAGTTAGAGTATACTTATGTTAGCCTTAAGTCTTGAGGCAGGGATGGGGCATTCCTTAGGGCTTTATAGATACCACAGTGTTGTCTCCGACCGTTGGTGCAATTCCTCTTACACGGTCATATCCAAGAACAATCGGTTGGTGTCTGTATTGTTGCCAAATGGTGTCCCCTCTGACCTCTCTACGCGTTTCTCCGCCTCGAAAAATGTATCAGCGGCTTCCTCAGGAGTGGTGTATTCACAATCAGTGACTTCCGCCTTTTTATGGCGGATTTTTGGCCGTCTGCGCATGTGCCCGCTTGGAGGGTCAAGCCTCTGTTTCGTTTACTACACCTTGGTGCCGTGTGATTTCCGGCTGTAACATCGCGGCAGCTGCTGATAGCGTGGCACGCCTCTCTTCCGCCCGGCTTCCTTACAGTCCTGCCGGTTGCCACGGTAATGGATTTGTTTGTATTCCACTGCACAGTCGTCTCAAGTGGGTGCGTTGTCCATTTTGTTTATGTGGAGATACAGAGCACAGACGTATTACCATTTGAATCACCAATCAGTCATATCGTGATGGGGAATATAAAATATATAACACGTAACACATAACAAATATTAAAAGGCATGGTAAGTTAGACGTTATTACAACTTTTTTAAATAATAGAGCGAGATATAGCTGTTATCGATATATTTTAATCCAATAGGCATCTTATGAAAATTGTTTTACCTCCATGGAGCTTATCTATATAGATTACTTCCTCCAACTACATACACATAAATGTATATGTTTACAGAATAATATCCATATCGATGTTTTTAAAGGAGTACATATTTTCTTATATCTCAGGATCAGTTTTCCATATATATAAAATATATCAGCTGACAATTACACACAATAAAAATTGCATTTTTCTATAATATACAAAAATTATATATAGAGACTACACATTTAAATAATCCTAAAAACTAAAATAAGGGAGCATTTCACCTATACATGGTCTATATGGACATGCATATTCTAATTATCCCTCCCACCCACCCTTCCCACCGCCCAACCCCATTGGCATACAATAGCCCCCACCTTCCTAACCCACCACCTGCCCCGCAGAAAGAATAGAGAAACAGCAGATGTTTTAAATATTATTTAACTCAATTGTGTCATTGAGCCCTTTAGGTACCATGGTACCGAGGCGAAAGATCCAATAGACTTCTCTGCTACATAGCCTATTGAATCTGTCGCCCCCCCCCCCCTACTGGTGCTCACCACCTGTTCAATGGCCTTCACCTCAACATTTTTCAATGACATTCCTTGGCAATTGAGGACATGTCTAGATAAAGGATGGTTTTTAAGGCCACCCAAGATGTTCAAGATACTTAACATGCAAGCAGCGTATGGTGCGGCCTACATATTGCAGGCCGCACCCACATTCAATTACATATATAACAAATGTTGTTTTACAATTCAAAAAACTCTTAATCTGAAACACTTCACCCGTGGTAAACGATTTCAAATCCACGTTTTTCTTTTGCTTCAATCCCAAACATGTCATACATTTAGGGTTACCACATTTGTGGAAACCGAGTGGTTTCTCTGGGATCCAATTACCAGGGTTGCTTTTCAGGCTGGTCTCTTGGCATCTGTTATCAAAATGGCTCTGGACCAATTGATTTTTTAGGTTTTGGCCCTTCCTAAAAATAATTCCCCCATTTGGTTCAATAATATCTTTTAGGAATTCGTCCTGTAACAATAGTGTTGTATTTCTTTTTATTATATTTTTAATTTCTCTAGAGCATTCATTGAATTGTGTTACAAACTGAGTTGTTCTATTCTTTTTATTCTGTTTGGTATTTTTGGGCTTGGTCGCTATCTCTAGTAAATCTGTTCTTTCTATTTTTTCAACCTTTTCTGCTGCTTTTTGGATTATTTCGGGAGGGTATTTCTGTTCTTCAAAGGAGGAAATAATTCCCTTGGCCTGCCTCTGATATGACTCATTTGTGGAGCAATTTCTTTTTATGCAGATAAGTTGCCCCTTAGGGATGTTATCCTTCCAGATTTTGTTGTGGGCACTTTCATAGTCCAAATATCTATTTTGGTCTACCGGTTTTTGATACGTCTCCGTCTCTAATCTGCCATTCTTGACAGATAGCGCTATGTCCAAAAAATTCAATTGTGTATAACTGTGAGTGCTCGTGAATTTTAAACCAAAGTTATTATTTAAACTATCAGTGAATAATTTTAAACTACTGGTGTCCCCTTTCCAAATAATAAATAAATTATCAATAAATCTGCCATAGAGGACCAGGTCTGCCCGAACTCCCCCCCCCACACACATGTTGGTCCTCAAAGGACCCCACGTATAGGTTGGCAAAGCTCGGAGCGAACCTGGTCCCCATGGCAGTCCCACGTGTCTGTAAATAATAACGTGAATTAAACAAAAAATAATTGTGTTTTAAAATAAAATTAATAGCTTGAGATATTAAGCCACGCAGTGATTCCGAGAGATAGTTGTTTCTTTTCAAATATTGTTCCATAACTTTCATTCCCAGATCTTGTGGGATGTTTGAGTAGAGTGCTTCAACATCGCACGTGAGGAGGATGTAATCATCCCTCCATTCCACTTGATTTACCATATTTAGAAAGTGTTTGGTGTCACGAATATATGATCTCAGTTTCACTACGTGGCTTTGTAAATAGTGGTCAAAGAAAAGTGATAAATTATTAGTGAGGGAACCTACACCAGAAATAATGGGTCGCCCAGGTGGATTGTGAAGTGTCTTGTGAATTTTTGGAAGAAAATAAAACGTGGGGGTGATTGGATGTGCAATATAGAGAAAATTAAAAATGTTCTTGGAGATAGCGCCATCCTCCATGGCCTGCTCAAGCATTGCTTTGAGTTCCTTTTGGTACAGGGCGGTGGGGTTGCCATCAAGGACACCGTAAAACTCTCTGTCATTTAACTGTCTGTATGATTCTTTGATATAGTTAACAGTGTCCATGATGACAACGCCACCGCCCTTATCAGTCGGTTTTATTGTTACACTTTTATCATTATATAGACATCGTGGGGCTTTCCTCTCTCCTCCTTTTAGATTATCCTTCCAGATTCTATCTTTTCTTTTTTCATTTTTTTCACACATGGATTTGAACTGTTCTAGTGTTGATTTATAGAAGCATTCAACATGGGGTCCCTTATACTGAAGTGGGTAAAATTCTGATTTTTTTCCCTTTGTATATCAAATAATTTAAGTTGATCACTATTGGAGGATTCTTCCTCTAGTGATTTGAGGATTTCAATCATATCCTCATCCTCTTTATTCAGTATAATGGAGTCTGCTACCAGTTGTTCATTTTTTAGGGCCTTCATTGCAAAAAATCTCTTCCTACTTAGGGTTCTAACGTACCTATTTAAATCAACAAACAGTTTAAAAAGATCTGGTTTGGATTTTGGGGCAAAGTTAAGACCTCTTTCCAATAATTTCAATTCGTTCTCAGTTAAGGTTTTGGATGAAATGTTAAAGATGCCCTTCCCTACGGATTTTTTCTCATGCAGCGATTTTTTGCGAATCTGTACTCTACTTCCTCCTCTACTTCCTCTCTTTCTTTTCCTCTTGGTCTTTTTTGGGGTGTTTTTCTTGGGGACCTTGGGCCAGTTGCCCCCCCTAAAAAAATGAGAATTTCCGCGATGTTACAGCCGGAAATCACACGGCACCAAGGTGTAGTAAACGAAACAGAGGCTTGACCCGCAAAGCGGACAAATGCGCAGATGGCCAAAAATCCGCCATAAAAAGGCGGAAGTCACTGATTGTGAATACACCACTCCTGAGGAAGCCGCTGATACGTTTTTCGAGGCGGAGAAACGCGTAGAGAGGTCAGAGGGGACACCATTTGGCGACAATACGGACACCAACCGATTGTTCTTGGATATGACCGTGTAAGAGGAATTGCACCAACGGTCGGAGACAACACTGTGGTATCTATAAAGCCCTAAGGAATGCCCCATCCCTGCCTCAAGACTGGAGACTAACATAAGTATACTCTAACTCAAATCTTACATGTGCACATCAAGTATTGACTCTTGATTCCTAACTAACCCCAAGCCTAGGCTATTGATTAACAGAGTATTTTTCTGCATGCATCTAATGAATCACTAAAAACCAGTTGGTTGAGATGGGAATGGACTAACAAAGTTTTTATATATGTTGTAAGTCTTGTCTGTCTATTGTTGCCCATAAAATTTTTATTTTTAATAAATGTATATATTATTCAACACAGCGCTGTACCATATTTCTTTTTTCTTTAGCATTCAAGTAGGCATGTCAGACAGTCCGTATCTATACTGGCAGGAAAAAAGGTAATTTGGAGGCCCTTGCACAAACTGTCTTTATATTACCTAAGTTGCCCCACCTCCAGTGTGTACTCCAAAATAATTTTTATTGCAGCCGGTAACCTTGTCTGCTATCAACGTAGGAGGATGCTTCCACAAAATCTGAAGAATAAAATTTTCATCAAAATGAATTATATATTCCCCCAGGAAAACCTGCAATTGCCTCAATAAAGTACAGAGGGACCTGTGATGGTGGATTTCAGCAGGGACGAATTAATACTCTGTGAGGATAAGGCTGTACACACTGAAGGGAGTGAGGAATCGGAGGATGAAGAGGACATCTTGTCTATGTAGAGACAGTTTGTGCAAAGATAGATAGGTTAAATGATTCTGTTTAATGGGGGCCCAAACAAACCAATCATTTTACCCACACCATTATCTTTTGAGTGGGCTCACAATTGATGTGAATACTGATGACTTATTTATCATGTTTTTATAATATATGTATTTTATGCCTAAAACTGTTATTAAATACCATTTTCATTCATTCACCTATTAGGTAATGTTTAGCGCTGCTTATCTTTTCTCCTTAAATGCAATTGGTCCCTAATGATGCTGCAGTGTTACACATACCTATATAAGATGCAACCTAGCCTTAGCACATCAAAACTAAAGCTCAGTCACTGGGCCTGACATGCAGCTATGTATTTATGGCCTGATGCAGTATGAATCGCATATGCTGCATTCAGCAGATTAGCATATGCGGTGCTTAACAATGCAATTGCGGGAGGTGGTGCAGCCTGCGTAAGTCTATCCTTACTCAGGCTAAACAGGAAGGTACTTATATGTTAGTTGGGTGCCCACTAAGCTCTTTGCTTAGTTTTCCGCCTCCCCTCATGGGGCTCGCTATGCTCGTCACGCTTCGGGCTTGGTGGCTCGCTGCGCTCGCCACACTATATAAAATCAACTCCATGCCGACATGGATAGTGGGGTTATGAGCGTACTTCCTATAGTGGGTGACCAACTAACATATAAGTACCAACAGGAAAAAGGGAGAAAACTGTGCAGAGTTGAAATACTTTTAAAGCAATATAGGTTTATTACCAAAAATATAAAAACAATTTATATAATAGACCGTATAGCTAATAGATGACCAAGCTATTATAAAAACATAGAACAAAACAGCAAAGTATTAAAACAACATTTATAGTATAAAATATTTGATAAAGAGCCCTTAAAGCAGGTGGTTCTTATATGGCAATTGGTGCCGTGGGAATGTCCTGTGATTTAGTAACTTGAATTAGCTGGTTAGTTATTTTTAGATCACCAGGAATGTTTTTAGGCAGTTCTGTAAATCACAGGGATATAGCACATATCCTTATGTAATTTGTTAGGATTAGTAAGTTAAGGCATGTAGAATTTTAATAATAAGCCAAATTACCTTGCTGTGTTCATTTTAAATTCACGTCTGGGCAAACAGAGAATACATGGTACCTTGCATTAAAAGATGCAGATGTTCTTGTGTGCCTCCCAGTTGCTGACGCTGAATGTCCTTTGTGGCATCTTTATCCAGAGTATAACAACAATAAAATTCCTGAATTTCTGCAGGGTACAAGATGGAAGTCCTATAATGCATATAGGAGATGGATGGGTATGTCTCTAACGTGTTTCCCTGCCTGCTGTTAGCCTCATCGCTTCTTCAGAGAAATGTTTGTTTAGTGCAAGAAGCACTTACTGCCATTTTGCATGTATATATAGTATATGTGCACTGGTACAGCTGCCCTTACTCAGGCTGCCTGACGCAGGGTAGCTGTCAATCAGGCCGAGGTGAGTGCACTTTTATGCAGTTTCCCAACCATATTGAAACTATGTTGTGGATTGCATAAGTGATACCTAGTGAATGAGGGCCTTTCCCCACATCATGTGACCAATTGCAATTGTAGCATTTGTCCCCTCCTTCTTTGGACATACAATATCAATGGTGGAAAAGGCACCTCCACAAACAACAGGATCCTCCTTCCCCAGTTTGAAGTAGCATTGTCCTAAACCAGTTGGGTCCAGGGTACAAGAGGTAATTTGAAAAACAGTGGTCCAATGTTAAAAAGGGTCAAAGCCAAATGCTCTACCCTGTGTTTGGCAAGACACTCCATCTGCTCCAATTATACTGTATATTGGCCACTAGATTTATGTAGCATTGTTCCGAAGATTAGAATGTATAGTAATAATTTGTATCTGTCATCTTTCATGGGGACATTGACACAAAGCACACAGCCAAGATATCCAAACAAGTGGCTTCAGGACAACATTGTGAATGTCCTTGAGTGGCCCAACCTGAGCCTAGACTTGAATCTAATTGAACATCTCTGGAAAGATCTGAAAATGACTGTGCTACACATCCAACCTGACGGAGCTTGAGAAGTGCCGCAAAGAGGAATGGCAAGACTGCCAGAGATATGTGTATCAAGCTTGTAAGTGACATAATATTCAAAAATACTTGAGGCTGTAATTGCTACAAAGGCTGCATGAACAAAGTATTGTGCAAAAGCTGTGAATACTTATGTACATGTGATTTCTTAGTTTTTTTATTTTTAAATGTGCACTTTTTTTATCTTGTCATTATGAGATATTGTGTGTAGATTTTTGAGTGGAATAAATAATTTATTCCATTTTGGAATAAGGCTGTAATATAACAAAATGTGAAAAAAGAGATGTTCTGTGAATACTTTCCGAATTCACTGTTTATCCTCCAAAGCTCTCTACTGTGCAAAACAACTTTGAAAATCTTTTGAGCAAAATATTATGTTTATACAGTATTTACTGAGTTTGTCATTACCTAAAAAAACATTTTATAGTCCAATAAATATAATTTAGTCTGTTCTTAAATGAGGAAATCTAAAAAAAACTATACAGTATACTGTATGCATACAGATTTTATTGCCAACTATGTTCGAGTATCCTAAAGTCACTCTATTAACAGTAAACAGAAAATATACTATAGTATTTCATCTAAAACTACCACAAAAGATTTTATTTGCTAGTTCAAGAGCAGATGTTTTCTCTTTCTGGTGGCAGCTAATCATACGAAGATATAACAAATCGTTTGGTGTAGTTATCTCAACACACTTGACTCCCTGGTGATATTGATCTCATATAGCCTCAAGGAACATGCTTCTTAATTGACTACTGCAATAAATGTTTCAGGGAAAGTAATTTTTTGTAGATCTTGTGAAATCGACACATAAAATAATGATCAGCTCGAAACCATTACTCATTCCATAATAAATGGAATAAAAATGTGCTTCTTTAACAGAATTTCAGTGGTCATAAAATGAATTAGTTTGTTGTGCTGCAAGGCCTTGGAGAACTCATTGCATTCTTATATAAGTTATTTTTCAAAGTAAAGATTTGCAATCAGAAATTCTTTAACTTAAATCCCATATAATTTAAGATTCCAGAGGTTGCTTTATGAAATAATGAGAGATTTATTTCAGTGCATATGGAGTGCATATGGAGTTGCAGACATCATTATACTTTTATTCACTTATGTTTAGTTCTTAATGTGTCAACCTAGTGTCAGATTACTACTAGACTATTCTGTCCCTTGAGGAAGCGAGGTATACAGTATGCCAGTGATTTATCTGCCCAAGATTGTAAAACTGCAGAAAGAAATCTATGCATCTATTCTTTACAGATACCACAATAACAGAAACAGTGACGTGCGGTGAGGTTAGTGACAGGTGAGGCAGGTGCTTTTGCGAAATGGGAAAGAGTACCGCCAGTGCCCTAACTAGACATTTTGGTGCCCTGCACCGGAAAGGGAATTGGTGCCCCCCCATAGTGAAAACAATTTAAGTGTGTGGCTTCATGGGGAAGGGACGTAGCCACATAATTGTAATGTAATGCCCCTAACACATTATGCCGCACCCTGTAATGCCCATATCACATTATGCCACACACCGTAATGCCCCTATCACATTATGCCACACACCGTAATGCCCCTATCACATTATGCCACACACCGTAATGCCTATATCACATTATGCCACACACCGTAATGCCTATATCACATTATGCCACACCGTAATGCCCATATCACATTATGATTTACCATTTTTAGGCTTGAATGTGGCTGGACCTGTTCCTCCAGATGTGTGGTTTCCTGGCATCAGCACTCCTCACAAGGTGATGTGTAGAGGTAGGTTAGGTAGTCAGCCGGGGACAGCAATGCAGTAATGCCGGGTCAGCTCCTCACCTGCCTACAACAGCCATGACAGGAGCTGCAGGTGCACTGAACCCCATCACCCTGGCTTCCAGTGCTTTAGAGTGAGCCATAGCTTGGTAAGAGTCCCTTAAGCAGGGACCAAAGGAGGCACTGCAGGGTTACCCAGCGGGGAGGGAGGGGAAGGACGGGCACTGCAGGCTTCTCCAGTGGGGCTAGAGGGGAAGGACAGCAGGGTTCCCCAGCGAGGAGGGAGGGGGAGGAAGGCCGCTGCAGGTTTCCCCAGCGGGGAGGGAGCTGAAGGACGGGAACTGTAGGGTTCCCCAGCGGTGATAGAGGGAGGGGAAGGACGGCCGCTGTATAGTTCCCCAGCGCTGCTGTCTGTCATAGCTTGACAGAAGCAGCGGCGGCCGCCAGCACACAAACACGTACAAGCAGGGGAGGGAGGGGAATGGCGGCGCTGCAGGGTTCCCATCGCTGCCACCACCAGCATTACATTCATTAAGCAGGGATAACCGTAGAGGGAGGGAGGGCAAGGGCAGGCACTGCAGGGTTCTGCCAGCACCACACGTTCCCAAACTGCACTCAGTGACTGCGGATACAGGCTGTCAGTGTGTGACAGCCTAATCCGCTGTCCTATCACATCTGCCTCATTGACTTACCTGTCACTGAGGCAGATGTGTAGATGCCGCTTCCCCATTGATTTTCAATGGGCTTTGTAGCTACTTTTTCTCCCGATGGCTTAGCCTTGCCCCCTGCTGCTGACAGTTTTCAATGGTCAGCGTGAGGCACAGCTCCCGCTGCCTTACAGCCCCCCCACACAGTGTCTCACCTCATAATTTATTGCAAAAAATACAAATAAGATATTTATTACACAGTATATGTGTTATAAATATCTTTTTATGTTTTTTTTAATCAATTATTCCCCTGACTGCACGTCCCTGAACAGAAAATAGATGCAGCAATTTCCATTGTAAAACATTTGTATTTTAATCTGTTTATTAAGACTATTATCATCTTATTATTTACACAGTAAATAAGATATTTTATTTTATAAGATACAATAATCACTATAGTTTACAATTAATTTACTACTTAACAAACAATAATATACTAGTACTTTGGGAAGTAAGCCCCTCCCCTATTCATGGGCATAACTATAGTGGGAGCAAGGGGTGCAATTGCTATCTTAATCAGGGGCTTAGGGGTCCTGAACACAGGTTATAAAGTTGCTTACAAATTTCCAAGATTTTCCTGCTAAGAAATTGGTTCTGATCCATTGGCCAGTCTTAACTGTGTGACACAACATTTTCAGTGAAAGGAGTACTGGATGTTAAAATGGTAAGGAGGCACTCTAATGTGTCATAATAAGAAATGGAGGTACAATAATGTGGTATAATATGAGCCAGGAAACTGTAATGTTGCATAATATGAAGTAGTGTGGCACAGTATGAACAGGGCACACTGCAATGTGGCATGAAATAAACTTGTGAAACTGTATGTCAAAAATGGAAATTGGTTATACTGCATGCCATAATATATACTGACAGCCCTACAATGTGACATTGCGTGCACAATATGCCGCACACTGTAATGCCCATTACATGTTATGCCACACAGTTATTCCCATTACACAATATGCCCCTGACACCATTTTATGTCCCATCCACAATAATGTTCCATACAAATTATGCCCCACAATAAGGCTTCTAATTAATTTTGAATTGCTGGTTGTTGTCATGTGGATCATGCTCTTGCCATGGGTTTCATGTTCTGGGTTTTATGCTCATTGCCAGTGTTTTGATGCTCTGGGTTCCCTGCTTGTTGTCATCAGTTTTATGTTCAAGATTCCATGGTCATTGCCAGGGGTTCATGCTCTTGGTTCCATGCTCATCGACAGGCGTTTCATGCTCATGGTCAGAGGTTTCATGGCAGAAGATGCAGCATTCTCAGCACTTCCAGGTATCCTATTTGCACCTTGTTTCCCTGACAGACACTAGACATGAAATAGGACCTCTAGAATCTGGATGACAGACATTTTTTTGAGGTACATTTTCAGCAAATTTCCATGCAGACAGTTAAACCGACTTCTCCAATGACACTGAAAAAAGTCCAGAGAAGATCAACCAAGCTAATAAAAACATGGTAGAAAGCAGCACTACTGAAAGTAATAATTTATTATTTCATCATATTAAATAATTGGAAAATGGCTTGTGAATAAGATGGATAGCACTCAAGATAGCTATATTCAAAGATTGGTCAAACCTCAGGCAATAATACCAAACCACATACAGCTTGAATACTGGATGGTCATGTTTGGTACACACAGGTCCCTTTTTCCTCACCTATTAAACAAGCAGGGGAGACACAATAGAGCAGGACATAGTGCAGGTGATTATTGCCTGAGGTTTGACCAATCTTTGAATATAGCTATCTTGAGCGCTATCCATCTTATTCACAAGCCATTTTCCAATTGTTTGTACTGTTCTGGTAGTTTCTGGTGTTTCTACCGTTGTGAATTTGGGTGTAGCTGCACTTGGTTTTATTGCGCATCCACCTTTCAAATACCTTTTCTTGTATTATCTGTATCATATTAAATAGTAAAAATGATTGAAAATTAGCAGCACAATATTTTAATAATTCACAGATACCTGCCGGTATTAAACGGGTCTAAAATATATTAATATATAGCTCTCTCTCAGCCTAAAACAAGTATACGTTCAATTACTTTGATAAACTTAATAAGCCAACATTATTTTTCCAATCCCAGATAAATACTGGTTAGTTGTGATGCTTCAGACTTCAACTCTCTCATAGTTCTCACAATTTGATAAGCTTAGTAAGCCAACATCATTTTCCAATCAAAGATGATTAACAGGTTAATTGTAAGGCTTCAAAACTCTCTCACAGAATTTCAACTGACTCACACACTCAGAGTGCACATGAATAAATTACCCATGGGGGGAGTCTGAGTGCTGGCATACCGAATTATATATATATATATATATAGAAAGAGATATAGGCCGCGCTAGTCCTTCCAATATTTTCAATATGTTTTCAAACTGTACGGTGCAGCTTCTCCGATGGCCGGTCCCACGGCACAATACAGTACATGCGAAGAAATAGGAGATGCGCACAATGAGCAATAAATTCAATTCCTTTATGTAATAAAACAATAGCTCACGTACAGATAGGTTTTTAGTGATCAGCTTGCCAGCATAGATAGTAGCATAGGTGCAGTCTCTCCCACGTTGAGTTTGACAAAGAGAAAGAAGAATGTCCTGGTGTGGTGCACCTTAAAGAAGTTTCAAACTAATAAAAATTAACTTTTATTGATAATATTAAGAGAGCGAAATATAAAAAAACACAGACAGAACATAAAGGTGTTTAAAAAACGGCGGCTCTCCGTCTCCACACTGTTTTCGACTGTGTATCAAAATGTAAAGGTTAATAACTTTTTTACAGGTATTAATAGCCGGCACTCTTAACCGTAATAGGTTTTATTTTAATATCCTGGTGCCTAGTTGGCTGAGTATTCCCATGCGTGAGTACCCCAAACCTGACAAGGGTGTGGTGGTTAGTGTGATTGACACCTTATATGTATACACTGTATTGGCAGGCCAATATTGAAACCCAAGTGTGGTGTTCCAATAATTATCTGGGTGTCTGCCAAAAAGAGTGATAAATTTCTTTACATGTATGAGATTCTTAGATTGAGTTGACACTGATGTCGACCTAAATTACTGGTTTCTCACCAGTTTAATATATTACTGGCTATCTTTGTTACCAGGGTCATATATCTCAATATCAAATTACCAGAAATCTACACATTCATGAAAGTCGGTGAAGATACACACAACATCAACACGGATGTCGATCAAATACGTCGACAGATGCCGATACACGTACAGAATGCCTAATAGTATCAGGTGTAAGTTAGCTCTTATTGGTTGAGACTACACAAACGTCTTACATACATGTATCAACTCCACAGCTACCTATTGCAGCTAGTATATTTTGCTGCAAAAAAGTAGTCTTTTTGTCATGTCGACTACTGTGTCAATCGTTGCTATCACTAATGTCGGCGGTTTGCTCACTAGGATATTGTTAAAACAAGGTCACTTTATATAGTGTGCACACTTTTATTAGTAATTATCTCTTATTTGTTAGCTCAATACATATGATTCAAGCAGAAGGGTTAAGTGACAATACTGCTAGGTGTAATGGCCGCCAAAGAGTACATAGTAACCTTTATGGTCTGATGAATAGATGGATACATGCGGCAATTGGCAGTAAAAAACACCCTTCCCTGCTTGTATTTAGTGTGTATAATAACACAATCCCAAGTAATACTAGATGGTATTTTGGGCTTTTAAATAGTGACCATAGGGTTTGAGCAATGTCACTGGATAAGAGTGATATGTTCCAGTGTGCCCCCTCGTAGGGTTGGTTATAGTAAGCAGGTAAATATCGCCGTGCGTATCCACCACACTAGGTCAGGTGTTAGCACTTTATCGCATCAATGGGGTTCCTGTAAATAAAGAATACAGCTCAAAATGCTTCCTAGTCAAAGTGTGAGTCAGGGAGCGTCACCGCTAGCCGGCGCACGCTTCGCAATAGCTTTTTCAAGGCCAACCCGACTGGCCGAACTGAGGCTACTAAAATACCATCCCCTATGTTGGACGTCATGGTTCTGAGGTTGATTGATGGTTGCCGCGTCCAATCTTCCGCTCGCTCCATATCAAGTGCGGCGTTGGATTGGTCAGTGGGCGCGGCTAGTTCACAAGCGCTATCCTTCTTGGATAACGATCTCATTTGAAAGTAACTCCCGCCCCGGCTGGTGGGTGTGTCTGGCTCCCCCCTGCGACATCAACCACCTCATCCAATAGTAGCCGTGCCGCCATGGTACCGCTATGCTGATTGGTCGCTGTGTGTATCGCAGGGAGATGTGTTTGTTTACATCACAAATGTCACGGTGCCGCTGTTCTGATTGGTCGCTGTGTGTATCACAGGGAGATACGTTTGTTTACATCATAAATGCTATGGTATATGGGTCTATGACCATCCATTAATAGGTAAGTATCACGCATCGTTGTGTCACATATCATCTGTGTCAGCATCCATTTACCATCACAGAACATAACATTGACGTTCACTCTACAGTTTCTTCAAGTAGAATATAATCTCATCAAGACCTGTCCATCTCCCTTTTTTCCCCTCGCTCATTTGCCTTCTCAGTTTACTTAGAACACCACACTCTCGTCCAATGGTACTGAGTACACGGTGATCCCGGAATTCTTTGAGAATCAGACAGAGAACCATCAATACACTCATGCCACAGGAGTTATACACAGTCCCTCCTATATCTTCAATTAGGGATTTTGTCCGCACGATCTACGTATAGAGTAAATGGATGCTGACACAGATGATATGTGACACAACGATGCGTGATACTTACCTATTAATGGATGGTCATAGACCCATATACCATAGCATTTATGATGTAAACAAACGTATCTCCCTGTGATACACACAGCGACCAATCAGAACAGCGGCACCGTGACATTTGTGATGTAAACAAACACATCTCCCTGCGATACACACAGCGACCAATCAGCATAGCGGTACCATGGCGGCACGGCTACTATTGGATGAGGTGGTTGATGTCGCAGGGGGGAGCCAGACACACCCACCAGCCGGGGCGGGAGTTACTTTCAAATGAGATCGTTATCCAAGAAGGATAGCGCTTGTGAACTAGCCGCGCCCACTGACCAATCCAACGCCGCACTTGATATGGAGCGAGCGGAAGATTGGACGCGGCAACCATCAATCAACCTCAGAACCATGACGTCCAACATAGGGGATGGTATTTTAGTAGCCTCAGTTCGGCCAGTCGGGTTGGCCTTGAAAAAGCTATTGCGAAGCGTGCGCCGGCTAGCGGTGACGCTCCCTGACTCACACTTTGACTAGGAAGCATTTTGAGCTGTATTCTTTATTTACAGGAACCCCATTGATGCGATAAAGTGCTAACACCTGACCTAGTGTGGTGGATACGCACGGCGATATTTACCTGCTTACTATAACCAACCCTACGAGGGGGCACACTGGAACATATCACTCTTATCCAGTGACATTGCTCAAACCCTATGGTCACTATTTAAAAGCCCAAAATACCATCTAGTATTACTTGGGATTGTGTTATTATACACACTAAATACAAGCAGGGAAGGGTGTTTTTTACTGCCAATTGCCGCATGTATCCATCTATTCATCAGACCATAAAGGTTACTATGTACTCTTTGGCGGCCATTACACCTAGCAGTATTGTCACTTAACCCTTCTGCTTGAATCATATGTATTGAGCTAACAAATAAGAGATAATTACTAATAAAAGTGTGCACACTATATAAAGTGACCTTGTTTTAACAATATCCTAGTGAGCAAACCGCCGACATTAGTGATAGCAATGATTGACACAGTAGTCGACATGACAAAAAGACTACTTTTTTGCAGCAAAATATACTAGCTGCAATAGGTAGCTGTGGAGTTGATACATGTATGTAAGATGTTTGTGTAGTCTCAACCAATAAGAGCTAACTTACACCTGATACTATTAGGCATTCTGTACGTGTATCGGCATCTGTCGACGTATTTGATCGACATCCGTGTTGATGTTGTGTGTATCTTCACCGACTTTCATGAATGTGTAGATTTCTGGTAATTTGATATTGAGATATATGACCCTGGTAACAAAGATAGCCAGTAATATATTAAAGTGGTGAGAAACCAGTAATTTAGGTCGACATCAGTGTCAACTCAATCTAAGAATCTCACACATGTAAAGAAATTTATCACTCTTTTTGGCAGACACCCAGATAATTATTGGAACACCACACTTGGGTTTCAATATTGGCCTGCCAATACAGTGTACACATATAAGGTGTCAATCACACTAACCACCACACCCTTGTCAGGTTTGGGGTACTCACGCATGGGAATACTTAGCCAACTAGGCACCAGGATATTAAAATAAAACCTATTACGGTTAAGAGTGCCGGCTATTAATACCTGTAAAAAAGTTATTAACCTTTACATTTTGATACACAGTCGAAAACAGTGTGGAGACGGAGAGCCGCCGTTTTTTAAACACCTTTATGTTCTGTCTGTGTTTTTTTATATTTCGCTCTCTTAATATTATCAATAAAAGTTAATTTTTATTAGTTTGAAACTTCTTTAAGGTGCACCACACCAGGACATTCTTCTTTCTCTTTGTCAAATTGTGCATTTTGTGTCCAGTGGTAGCACACCCCTGACTAACTTCAAGTAGAAATACTTACAATATACATTACCTGGGGGTCCATCCATCGTCCTCAACATTTATGAGGGTCCTGTGCGAGTAGCAACCTTCTCTCTCTCTCCCACGTTGAGTCAAAGCCGCAAGGCTCTTGATCCACCGTCGATAGGACCACCCACGTAAACGTCACTGGACACGCCTCTACGCGTTTCGTCACTTGATTGGACTTCGTCAGGAGGTGTGGTGTCAATGCTGGGCTTGTGCTTTAAATACCCGATCATTAATTAGGAATACGGATCAGCTGTTCATAATCATTCATTTAAACCAAAATTGGCTGTGTCAGCTGCATTACTTTACGTGAACAGACAAATACAATGTCACAAGCTTCACATATATATGTATATACAAAGTTACGCAAAAGAATAATACAAATCAATTTTTACACTACATTTTACATATACAATTTATAAAAAAGACATATAATTCCTACAACAATTTAATATTAAAAATATATATATATAAAAAAAATTTTTTATATAAAGGACGCATAAATGCATAAATACAATTCTACATATATACATCTTTAGCATGTTACTATAAAATTCAATAACCTTTTAAAAAACCTTTTTAAGAGTACTTAAAAAATGGAATCGAGGAGGGAGGCAAAAAAAGAGAGAAAAAAGAAAGAATTGATCAGTTCACATAAATGACAATCATTTCAATATATAAGGTCATTCTGTTGGTATATATCTATCATGAGTATATATACAATTATATCAACTCTATGCGATACCGCAAAATACCGGGGCCATACACACTCCGCCAATCCAGAGGAGCAGCGCTCAACAACACTGGATGGCAGTATATGTCTACCCACGTATCCGCAATTACCGCAGAAAGGAGGTGAAGTCATAATTTTCATTTAGACCGCCCGGAGCCAGAGTTTGGAGCGTGTATATCCAATACGTCTCCCTCTGACTCAGTTTTTTAAGGAGGTCTCCTCCTCTTTCATTTAACGTTACATGTTCAATTGCTTTGAACGACAGGGCACTGATGTCTGAATTACAACAAGATGCAAAGTGCCTCGACACAGAATGCAAGAGATTTTTATTTTTCACATTTCTGATGTGCTCAAGAATACGGATTTTTAATACTCTCTTAGTCTTTCCAACATATCTTTTTTTGCACTTGCACTCAAGTAAGTATATGACATGAGTCGACATACATGTCATTCTACTTTTGATATCCCAGGAACATTTATTTTCATTATCCCATATTTTTTGTCTATCTTTGCATGCGTGTCGACACACTTTGCAACGTCCACATGGGTAAAATCCCAGAATAGGTACAATATTACCGACTGTTTTTTCTATTTTTAGATTACTAGGGGCTAGTCTAGACTTCAGGGTGTTAGCCTTCCGAAAGATGATCTGCGGTTTTGGGGGAATGATCATTCGTAAAATAGGGTCCAACAGCAGGACATCCCAATGTTTAGATATAATATTTTGAATTTTTCAATTATCAGTACTATATTTTGTAATGAATGGAATTAGTTTATTGTAAGAGTTTTTAGGTTTATATTCTAGATACTGTTTTCTGTCTGCTGTACGTGCCCGATCTCTACATTTTTTAATGGTCTCAATGGGGTAATTTTTGTCTACAAAACGTTGGCTGTAGACATCTGCTTGTTCATCAAACTTTTCTTCTCTTTCACAATTGCGTCTAATTCTGACGAACTGCGAATAGGGTATGTTATTAAGCCATTTGTTCAAGTGGCAACTTTTATAATCGACATAGCTGTTGCTATCTACTGTTTTTATATGTGTATATGTGTCGATTTTTTGTCCTTCTGTCCAATTGCTTGTATCAAGGACTAAGTCTAAAAATTCAATTTTGTCTTGATTTATATTAGACGTAAATTTAAGGTTATATGAGTTGGTGTTTATATCAACCATAAATGTGTTGAACAAGCAGATGTCTCCATGCCAGATGATCAAGATATCATCTATATACCTTTTAAAACATTTTATGTTTTCTTTATATGTATAGTTAATTTCAATATTATTTTCTTCCCATTGCCCAAGGTATAAGTTTGCTAGGCTGGGCGCATAGGGCGTACCCATAGCAACTCCGCGTTGCTGTAGGAAGTATTTCCCCTGGAATGTAAAATAATTGTTTTTCAACACCATTTCGATGCATAACAGGATAAAGTCACAGAAACTATCATTAATATTTACATCTTTGTCTAGATAGTATTTAACAGCAGCTAAACCACCTTCGTGTGGAATACAAGTGTACAATGACTCAACGTCAATTGTACACCACAGATACTCGTTATTCCATTCAAAATCATTAAGAAACTTCAATATGTGTGTGGAGTCTTTTACAAAGGAGTTCAGATTTGTTACATAGTTACAAATTTTAGAATCAACGAATTCCGACAGGGCTGCAGTAGCCGAGCCGATGCCGGCAATAATTGGTCGGCCAGGCGGCTTTACAAGCCGTTTATGTATCTTCGGCAAGTAATAAAAAATTGCCACCGTTGGACATTGGTTATTAATATATTTATACACATCATGATTTATATGTCCATTTTTTAAACCATCCTCTGCTAGTTTTCTTATATCTTCCACTACTTTCTCTGTGGGATTCTGTTGTAATCTATTATAAGTTTCTGGATCATTTAGGATCCTATAGGCTTCCTCTAAATAATCATTTTTATTTAAAATTACGAGCCCTCCCCCTTTGTCCGCATTCTTAATTATTATATTGTTATTTTTCTCCAGATTTTTTATAGCCATTCTTTCGAATGAGCTTAGATTGTCATTATTTTTATTTTTATTTGATTCTGTATTTTTGCATAGATCATCAAAGTCTTTTTTGATCAGACCAAAGAATGTATCTAACTGACTGCCCCTAGACTCTACAGGGTAGAAGGTAGATTTTAATTTTAGTTTATTTTCAGTGTCGGTAATTTCTTTTAGTTCATCTGGAGTATTCTCATTTTTATTTTTAAAAAAGTGCCTTTTTAAAGTGAGCGATCTAATGAATTTATTGCTGTCTATAAACAGATCAAACCCCTTTGATTTATTGTCGGGTGCGAATGACAACCCTTTTGAAAGTAATTTAATTTCTTCAGTTTTTAAGGTGTAATCAGATAAATTAAAAATACCGCATTCTAGTGCAGACTTGGTCTCTTTGTTCTGTTTCCGCCTTCCTCCTCTTTTCCCTCTCCTAACGTATCTTGTTTTCTCTTTATTTGAAAATTTGGACTGTCTCTTATATTTTGTTGTGAAAATCTCTTGTTCCTCCAAGCTGGTCTCTCTTGCAATAAAAGTCAAAAAATTTAAGAGAGATCTGTATGATTATAGCAAAGGCAATGTGAGAAACTGGCCTCAAAACACATACAATAGGGAGGAGAAAAACAGGCCCCCCAATGTAGAAAACAAGTGGAGCAAAGTTCCCATGAGAAACAAATATAAAAGAACAAACTACACCGATGATCGACATGATATTCAGGTGTCAAATAGATACGAACAATTAAGAACGCCCACTAATACACAGTCAGAGAATTTTTTAGAGAGACCAGCTTGGAGGAACAAGAGATTTTCACAACAAAATATAAGAGACAGTCCAAATTTTCAAATAAAGAGAAAACAAGATACGTTAGGAGAGGGAAAAGAGGAGGAAGGCGGAAACAGAACAAAGAGACCAAGTCTGCACTAGAATGCGGTATTTTTAATTTATCTGATTACACCTTAAAAACTGAAGAAATTAAATTACTTTCAAAAGGGTTGTCATTCGCACCCGACAATAAATCAAAGGGGTTTGATCTGTTTATAGACAGCAATAAATTCATTAGATCGCTCACTTTAAAAAGGCACTTTTTTAAAAATAAAAATGAGAATACTCCAGATGAACTAAAAGAAATTACCGACACTGAAAATAAACTAAAATTAAAATCTACCTTCTACCCTGTAGAGTCTAGGGGCAGTCAGTTAGATACATTCTTTGGTCTGATCAAAAAAGACTTTGATGATCTATGCAAAAATACAGAATCAAATAAAAATAAAAATAATGACAATCTAAGCTCATTCGAAAGAATGGCTATAAAAAATCTGGAGAAAAATAACAATATAATAATTAAGAATGCGGACAAAGGGGGAGGGCTCGTAATTTTAAATAAAAATGATTATTTAGAGGAAGCCTATAGGATCCTAAATGATCCAGAAACTTATAATAGATTACAACAGAATCCCACAGAGAAAGTAGTGGAAGATATAAGAAAACTAGCAGAGGATGGTTTAAAAAATGGACATATAAATCATGATGTGTATAAATATATTAATAACCAATGTCCAACGGTGGCAATTTTTTATTACTTGCCGAAGATACATAAACGGCTTGTAAAGCCGCCTGGCCGACCAATTATTGCCGGCATCGGCTCGGCTACTGCAGCCCTGTCGGAATTCGTTGATTCTAAAATTTGTAACTATGTAACAAATCTGAACTCCTTTGTAAAAGACTCCACACACATATTGAAGTTTCTTAATGATTTTGAATGGAATAACGAGTATCTGTGGTGTACAATTGACGTTGAGTCATTGTACACTTGTATTCCACACGAAGGTGGTTTAGCTGCTGTTAAATACTATCTAGACAAAGATGTAAATATTAATGATAGTTTCTGTGACTTTATCCTGTTATGCATCGAAATGGTGTTGAAAAACAATTATTTTACATTCCAGGGGAAATACTTCCTACAGCAACGCGGAGTTGCTATGGGTACGCCCTATGCGCCCAGCCTAGCAAACTTATACCTTGGGCAATGGGAAGAAAATAATATTGAAATTAACTATACATATAAAGAAAACATAAAATGTTTTAAAAGGTATATAGATGATATCTTGATCATCTGGCATGGAGACATCTGCTTGTTCAACACATTTATGGTTGATATAAACACCAACTCATATAACCTTAAATTTACGTCTAATATAAATCAAGACAAAATTGAATTTTTAGACTTAGTCCTTGATACAAGCAATTGGACAGAAGGACAAAAAATCGACACATATACACATATAAAAACAGTAGATAGCAACAGCTATGTCGATTATAAAAGTTGCCACTTGAACAAATGGCTTAATAACATACCCTATTCGCAGTTCGTCAGAATTAGACGCAATTGTGAAAGAGAAGAAAAGTTTGATGAACAAGCAGATGTCTACAGCCAACGTTTTGTAGACAAAAATTACCCCATTGAGACCATTAAAAAATGTAGAGATCGGGCACGTACAGCAGACAAAAAACAGTATCTAGAATATAAACCTAAAAACTCTTACAATAAACTAATTCCATTCATTACAAAATATAGTACTGATAATAGAAAAATTCAAAATATTATATCTAAACATTGGGATGTCCTGCTGTTGGACCCTATTTTACGAATGATCATTCCCCCAAAACCGCAGATCATCTTTCGGAAGGCTAACACCCTGAAGTCTAGACTAGCCCCTAGTAATCTAAAAATAGAAAAAACAGTCGGTAATATTGTACCTATTCTGGGATTTTACCCATGTGGACGTTGCAAAGTGTGTCGACACGCATGCAAAGATAGACAAAAAATATGGGATAATGAAAATAAATGTTCCTGGGATATCAAAAGTAGAATGACATGTATGTCGACTCATGTCATATACTTACTTGAGTGCAAGTGCAAAAAAAGATATGTTGGAAAGACTAAGAGAGTATTAAAAATCCGTATTCTTGAGCACATCAGAAATGTGAAAAATAAAAATCTCTTGCATTCTGTGTCGAGGCACTTTGCATCTTGTTGTAATTCAGACATCAGTGCCCTGTCGTTCAAAGCAATTGAACATGTAACGTTAAATGAAAGAGGAGGAGACCTCCTTAAAAAACTGAGTCAGAGGGAGACGTATTGGATATACACGCTCCAAACTCTGGCTCCGGGCGGTCTAAATGAAAATTATGACTTCACCTCCTTTCTGCGGTAATTGCGGATACGTGGGTAGACATATACTGCCATCCAGTGTTGTTGAGCGCTGCTCCTCTGGATTGGCGGAGTGTGTATGGCCCCGGTATTTTGCGGTATCGCATAGAGTTGATATAATTGTATATATACTCATGATAGATATATACCAACAGAATGACCTTATATATTGAAATGATTGTCATTTATGTGCACTAATCAATTCTTTCTTTTTTCTCTCTTTTTTTGCCTCCCTCCTCGATTCCATTTTTTAAGTACTCTTAAAAAGGTTTTTTAAAAGGTTATTGAATTTTATAGTAACATGCTAAAGATGTATATATGTAGAATTGTATTTATGCATTTATGCGTCCTTTATATAAATTTTTTTTTTTATATATATATATTTTTAATATTAAATTGTTGTAGGAATTATATGTCTTTTTTATAAATTGTATATGTAAAATGTAGTGTAAAAATTGATTTGTATTATTCTTTTGCGTAACTTTGTATATACATATATATGTGAAGCTTGTGACATTGTATTTGTCTGTTCACGTAAAGTAATGCAGCTGACACAGCCAATTTTGGTTTAAATGAATGATTATGAACAGCTGATCCGTATTCCTAATTAATGATCGGGTATTTAAAGCACAAGCCCAGCATTGACACCACACCTCCTGACGAAGTCCAATCAAGTGACGAAACGCGTAGAGGCGTGTCCAGTGACGTTTACGTGGGTGGTCCTATCGACGGTGGATCAAGAGCCTTGCGGCTTTGACTCAACGTGGGAGAGACTGCACCTATGCTACTATCTATGCTGGCAAGCTGATCACTAAAAACCTATCTGTACGTGAGCTATTGTTTTATTACATAAAGGAATTGAATTTATTGCTCATTGTGCGCATGTCCTATTTCTTCGCATATATATATATATATATATATATATATATATATAATGGAGAAGGTGCAAGTGGAAATCTAACAAGAAACCACTGCCGACAGACTGGTGCTCCACACACCTCATAGAAGGTACTTGGAAAATATTACCTCCTGTTCTTCTGCCGAATTTTCTGGTCTTAAATTATTTTATCAAAACGGATGCTGTGCACCTGCACATATCACCAGGATCCATAGAAGATCCCACACTTGTCGTCATATATTGGACACTATTACACACAATTTACGCATCCAGTGTCTCAACTATAGATTGAAATTGTTGCCCCTGAGGAAGTCACTTGTTGACGAAACGCGTTGGGTGTTTTCTGTCTTGTAAAAAAAATAAGGGCGATACTTCGGTCAAACGAAATCAACAAATCACAAGAATGTTTTAAATCATTGTTTTTATATGTGATTTTGTATTAAATTGTCAAAATTGTACAATGAGTCTGTAATGATTACAGTAATTTTTGGTGGTGCTGATTTGTAATAGTGGCGCACTCTATTTCTAATCTTTCCATTTCCATTCCTTTCCTCCACTAACAGGGGGGACTAATTGAGTTGCTGCCTAAAAACTTATTATAGTAGCGCATTGAAGGGGTATTCCATTGTTATATATATATATATATATATATGCGTGTATATATACACGCATAGGAGAAAATTGCGTCACTCCAGGGTCTTGATTAAAGGTTGATGGAATGTTACATAATTCCATCAATCATGTGCGGCTATCGGCCGACATTTCAATGCCGCTAGGGCACTTTTTTCAAGGCTGCTGGCACATGAAACAAGAAAAGACAAACACCCACTGTGCTGCTGGAACATGTATTTATACTTACGATCCTGCAGAGCAATGTCGGGCAGTCAGGTGTGGTTCGGTACTCTACTTCCGCAAACGGTCGTGTCCCCGTCCACTGATGTCATCTCTGGTTGACTGGAATCATCCGTCAGTCTGCGTTGTTGCCATGGTGACCAAAGCCTCCCGGCCCCTGACGCCGTTGCCATGGTGAACCTCCGTCCCTTCCAAAGAGCATCCCCGGCCACCTTCAATCGCTCAAAGCACTTTTCTATGGAGACAAAAAACATTACTATATAAGGACATTACTTAATAAAGATAAAGGTAACACTCTTAATTAAGTTTGCTAAGTGGGCGCATGCATAAGCAGTAAGATGATACAGTACAGTGGGCTACTATCTGGATCACAGACATATTGTCCAGTTCAAGCGTTCGTTCAGTCCACCTGGGAACTTAGTATGTAAGCGATATATCCATTTACTTTCAAGTTTTAACAGTGCTCCTGCTCGATCCCCCCCCCCGCTGGAAAGGTGGGACATGATCGATTAAAATAAACTGAGATCCATCAATGTATGTTTCGAGTCCATAAAATAAAATGCCGGGCCAATGGTTGATCAGCTTTGCCCGTTGTTAAGGCTGCCTTGATGGTGGATCGGTGCAGGGCCATCTGATCCCAGATGATCCTAATAGTTTTGCCCACGCAAGAAAGAATGAAATGAAAGTGAAAATTAATAAATGAGCTGCGCACCCGGAAGTAGCGTGTAATTTGCCTGATGTGACGCACGAGTTGAGGAATGGCAGTACGTTCCACTACAAAGGAGCGCACGCCACTTCCGGGTGCGCGGCTCGTTTATTCATTTTCTCTTTCATTTCATTTTTTCTTGCATATGTACTCTTATGGTATAATTCTGCCATGGCCAGTATGAGTTTGGGGCATCGTGAGATTGATTTAAGGCTCTTTAAAAGATTATTACCACTGTTTTAACATTGGCTTTTTTTCTGCATCCTGATTGGTCCATATGTGAGCTTCCAGTCTGTCAGGGTATATAAGACAGACCCTGGGCCATTTGGAGTTAGGTCTCTGATGGAGTTGGATATATATATAATAGAAAAAGCAGGAGACACTCACTTGAAGTAGATTTGCTGGTGCAGGGTCCATACAAGCTGATAGGATCACACTCACCCCTTCCATGTTTGATGATGGAGAAGCAAAAGGGTGCCAGCACACAGGATTGGTGAAGAAATGGATATGTATTCAAAATAAGTACATAGCAGTATAATTCACATGTTAAACAGCCAACCCGACAGCTGTTTAAACCAACCTCTGCTGGTTTTCTCTCCGGTAAAGGATAGGAATGCTCCATTCCTCTATTAAAAAGGCTTTATCTAACATTGATGGCACCACACACCCCCTGTCCAGACATTTTGCCACTCATGAACATTATCTTAAAGATTTCCAATTTTTGGTGGATTAACAAAGATCAGAAGTTGATTAATAACAAGGTCATCAGTTTATGTGTGGCCTCACTGTCTGGTATTGTTAGAAGGATCTTTGCCATTCTGCCTGAAGTGTGTTCCTACAGGAACTTTGAGAAAAGAGGAGTTAGGGTACAGCAAAACAACTGTGTCTTTCACAGGATTTTTAGATTAAAAGTCTAACACCAGGAATACAGATTATTTAGGTATATGATGTTCAAAATGATTCGTCAACAGATGGAAGGATGGAGACTCTCAGATGAAATGTTCAGGGAAATGAATGCATGAAAGAAATAACAACAAATACACAATATCAAGATGTATGTCCACAGAAAGTCTTTCTATGGTATCTACACCAGTGCAGATATATTCAGGGAATGTGGGGGGTTCTGCTTCCACCGGAAAAAGGTAACAGAACTCGTACCCAACTCACATCAACACTTATATGATGAAACCTATGAAGGTATCTTTTTAAGGGAATCGTACCCCAACTCACAGTGTATACCGGATGCTCTTTCCTATAAAGGTATCTTTAGGGATCACCACAGGGAAAAGGTGTAAAGGGTGCATACCCCAACTCACTGATAAAGGCAATGTTATCCTCTCATATAGGTTTCTTTTTATGAAGAAAAATCTTATCCATTTTACAGCATAAAAAATGTAAAAAAAAAACACATAAAAATGGAGGGAATTCCAAAACTTCCCAACTTTGAAACAGGGAAGATGTACAAAAAAAGTCTACAAACTGGGTGAGATACGGAATAACATCCCAGGAAGTATAAGATGGTGTGCCTCAGTCTTTAGGTCAGGAAAGTCCAGGTCCTCCTCCTCTGCTCACAGACGTGTTTTGGTCCCTCCTGTTATCTTTTTCAAAGTGTGCAGGATGATGTCCAGATCGGCTTTATATACCTAATACACCGGAAGTACCTGTACTTCCGGATTTCGTATTATACAATTACATATATACGTGTATAGAGTTAAAAACATGGTAGGTCATATACATACAACAATATTATTCTTTGTATGTGGTACACGCCCTAAAGTTGAATGGCAGCGATTGAAAATAATGGACAAGAAGCCCTTTAGACTAAATACACGCGTTGTCAGAAGTGCGGTGTGCGTTTCACCGCAACAGCTTCCTCGTGTCACCACTATCGCAGTTATGTTTCCCAGACAGAAAAAACGGAAGTGCGTGTGCGTGTCACCTGCCGTGCACTTTCACATATTTTCCCTCTAATGCATTCCGAAACCCGGATCCTGGGCACAGTATATGGACAAATGCCACAAGTTTAATATGCATTATATAGAAAAAGGGCAGCTGTGCCTGATGTTGTATGGTGCCTAATGTTTAAAAATATTATGAAACTGTAGGGTGTGACCATTAATATCATATACATATTTAACACAATATGTAAAAACACATGCAATATGTGACATTTGTTTAAACATACAGAAATACAATAAAAATCTATTACAGGTACATGCATATAAAATGTTTAACAATGAAACAATAGTATAATGAATTCTTGATGCTCCCGTAATTTAATCTACAGAAATGGAAATAAGGGGAAAAAAAACTTTTGCAGTTCATGTAGTGACAGTATATATATAGGCTCATATGGTACAATTCCTTACAAGAACCACTTCAATTTAAAGTCGTTGTTGTGTCCACCTGGGGACAACGTTTTAAACTCGAAGATGTATTGCATCTCAGCTTTTGCCAATTTACTATCAATATTTCTGTCTATCACATCTGGCAAAATGGTTTTAAGCCAAAAAAAAAGGGTAACATGCGATGCTAGGCAGTGGTGCTTATTTTTTAAATGGGTTGACAATGCATGCATCTCTACTCCATTCTTTATATTCCAAAAATGTTCTGCAATCCGGGTTTTTAAAGCCCGCAATGTTCTGCCTATATAAAATTTGTTGCAAGAACATCTAATGGCGTATATAACATTTTGACTGTTACATGTAATAAAATTGTTGATTTTTGCCATTCTACCATTTATATCTAATTCTGTGATTTTTTTGTTTTGTTTAAGTCACCTTTAATTTGTCTGTAAGGTAGGCATGAACCACATCTATAAAAACTGATGGATCTTATGCTTCCAGGCCATCCCTCTGGTTTTAATATGCTGGATGTTAGCTTTGATTTTAAATTGGGTGCCCTTCTATAAATACATACTATTTTTTTCCATAATTAGATCCTTTTATATTGGGTCTTTCCTAAGGAGTGACCAATGTTTTCTAATGGCTTTCTCAACCTCTTTGTATCTTGAATTATAACCTGTTACAAAAGCTAGGACGAATCTCTTCCCCCCTGTGACTACTGGTTTGTTATTGGGATCTAATAATGTCCTTCTGTCTAAGTTCTTAATGTCTTGCATAGCTGAATTTAAATGGTCTATTTCATAACCACAGGCTTAGAATCTTTCTTGCATCTCATTCACTTGCTTTTCAAAGATTTCTTGTTCCATACAATTTATTTTTAGCCTTTTAAATTGACCATTTGTTATAGATCTTAGCCAATTTTTGTGATGACAGCTATTTACTTGCATATAGGTACCTGAATCTGTTCATGTATTTGTGCTGGTCTCTTGTGGATTGACATCTCAATAACAAATCCTTGATTGCATATCAGCCATTTTCATATGTGAATCAGTTTTAATTTATCTATCCTTTTTAAACTATATATGTTTTCTTCAGTTTTTTGTGTGTTATAAAGATTTAATTTAATTTTTATTTTCATACTTACTAGCACTTCTGTGGCTTTTCAATATTACTGTATATCTAGTGTTTTATAAGATGTCACTGAGACAAGGAGTAAAACACTTATGGCAAAGTTTCAGAAGTAAAAGGTACTTAACTGTTGGGTTTTGTTTTACAGTACAGGTTGAGTATCCCTTATCCAAAATGCTCGGGACCAGGAGAATTTTGGATAACGGATTATTCCGTATTTCGGAATATTTTAATATTTCAATTATGTATTTTGAAGTATCTTGCATTTATGCTGTATAAACACATAATATACACACAGATATATTTTATTACCACATAAAATACACACAAATATATTTTATTTGTTCAAAAAACAAGGTTTCAAAACGTGAAACAAAATTTGTGTACTATCTCAGCACTGAATTTGAATGCCAAGCAATCATTGTCTTGCACATATATAGTGCCAGTTACATATCATGTCCCCAGTGATGCTGTTACAAATGTCTCCAGTGAGTTTTTTAGCAAAAAAAAAAATGTTTTTCACTTTCTGGAATGTATGGTTTTCTGAATAATTCGGATAACGGATATTCGGAGACGGGATACTCGACCTGTACTTTATTGAATAGTGCTAAATAGTATTATGACTTGATTTATAACATTAAGTGATTGTCCTATCTTTGTAGATATCACAGCAGAATGCATTTTTATGTGCATTAGACACATGCACAATGCGATGGGATTGCGCCAATCACCATGTGGCATGTGTCTATGTGCACAGCAATAATGAGTGTGGCTACATCGCATGGCTACATCTGTAGCTTATACATAGCTTCTATAAAATTGTGAAAAGTTTTAAATGATTATAAAAGTAACATATACTAATGAATAATAAACCTTGTAATGGATAGTATTAAGAATATCAGATTCATAGATTTTCTTCCAATAAAATAACACAAATTATATTAGTCTGGAGAAAAGTTTACACTGGTAGCTTAATACAAAAAAAATGGAATGTACTAAGAATTTTTTTAAATGGCTTTGAAAATTATATATGATGATATTTAAAAAAGAAGAGGTTACAATCGTTATTATTGGTAAATATACCAACATTTGTAATGTATGCAGGCATTGTAATGTCATTATATGGTACTATTTTTAGTACACTAAAATAAATTGGCCACTGCAACCAGTATTTCCTTTTCAATTATCCCATTTAATTTCTTATTAAATTGAGCAGTTATAGAAAAACCAGCAGCTAGTTAAAATGCCACACTCATTTGCCTACAGCAAATTGTTTGAAACGTATTGTTATCGTAGTACAGAAGCATGATTCAATTAAATATATCACTCTTATTATAAATCATGATTTAATAGATGCTCAGGAGGACATTGTATGTATATATATTTTTAGATTTTTAATGCTTACTTCCTTTACATTTTTCAGTAGCCACTTGGCATAATGATGAAATTACTATAAACATATATTTCTTTTACTTGCACTGTTGAGGTCAAGACACAGTTTATTTGGCATCACAAGCATTATCCAAGCTCTTCAAGCTTGGTTAATGTTAGTAATGGTTCCGCAACATTGTTCCGCAAAACTGCCATTGCATGCAGTTGATGTGATTGCAAATGTAGGGAGAGGGTGGTATGCACCTCCTACTGCATTTGCATTACTTAAGGATAGCATGTGATAAGCTACTGCGAGCAGTATAGCAGTAGGGCATCATGGACAGTGTAATGCCTCACAGAGCTGAGGTCATGGGTTTCTTACCCACCATTACCCCAATTGTGTGGAGTTTGTATATTCACTCCGTGTTTGCAAGGATTTACTCCAAGTACTCCACAAGTTCCTCCCACAATCCAAAAATATACTGGTAGGTCAATTGGCTGTGTGTGCATGCATATGTGATAGAGAATATAGATTGTAAGCTCTACTGGGGCATGGACTGATGTGAATGTTCAACTATACTATCTTAAATGCTGCGGAAAATGTATGCGCTATAAAAGAAACTGTTACTAAATAAATATAAATATCTGAGTTGAAACAGGTCCTATATATACATTTTTAGATTTCTTGAATTTATTATAAAAGAACATATCATATTTGTTTATCAAATGTACAATATACTATATATGTGACATTGTAATAGTATGTTTCCTTGTAGTGATATTTTAAATTACA
This sequence comes from Crinia signifera, assembly GCF_055691185.1. Classification (NCBI taxonomy): domain Eukaryota; kingdom Metazoa; phylum Chordata; class Amphibia; order Anura; family Myobatrachidae; genus Crinia; species Crinia signifera. The sequence continues at coordinate 145,631,599 of NC_139221.1, read as the reverse complement.
TATACTGTATATTTTAATGTTGTGCTCTTTTGTTTAAGTTCAGTTACATATTCTAGAACTTGACCAAACCTCTTTCACAGTTTCATAACGACATAATAAATGTTTAAGTGCCATGCATCTGGATTGCATTTAATAAAATGTATAATTGTTTTAAATGTACTATTTGATCCCAATAGGTAAACAGAAGATGACGTGTAAATTTAGTATAAATTCTAATGAAACATTTAAATACTTTTTTTGGGGGGTGGGGGGTTGGATATAGAAAAAATATTTATCATCTTTCTACAGTTTTTAGCTGTCTCAAGTATTGGTAAGTCTGAAGATATTGCATGCAAAAATTGTGCACCTTAGTCAGTGCAACCCATAAGAATGATGGGCCCTCTGAGGAATTTGGTCTTAGCAACACTTTTCTTTAAAATCTCACAATCTAATTGTACATTATTAATCACTAAAATGCAGAAAGTTAATTTAACTTTACTTTACATTCAACTCCCTTCCCCCAATCATGCTTACTAAATCAAGAAATTTCTATAAATTACTCCTCCCTCTGATTCTCAATACAAATTTAGTATATTATACAGAGTGAACTGAACAACAGGCACCAAGAAGCAGCCCTCTGTGCACCTCTAAGCATCATTTGAATGCTGAGTCCGTGTTGTTATCATGAAGACATCAGTGACATGAAAGCTCAGTGTCTCATGTTTTGAAACCTTGTTTTATGTGCAAATAGTGTCAAATATTAAAATATATTTGTGTGTCTTTCATGTGTTTATACAACATAAATACAATATACCTCAAGATACCTCATTGAAATATAAAAATATTCCAAAATACGGAATAATCTGTTTTTCAAAATGCTTCTGGTGCCGAGCATTTTGGATAAGGGATACTCAGCCTGTACCACTATAGGTTAGACAGAATGGTAGTGGCTGTGGCATAATTCCAATACGTGATGCTCAAGGCTGCAGCCTGATGGTTGATCAGGTACTTATTTTATAGTAGAGGGCCAAATTACTTTCATAATCCTCAACAAAAATATAAAACAGTTGTAAATCTTGTTACCACCTCATCCCTCTGTGTGTGATGTCAACATGTTAAGTGGTAGCATGAGCCTTGAAGCTTGCATTTGGTACAGAGATGTGTGCAGAAGACCCACACCTTTGCTTCAAAAAACTCATCGGTAACCTCAGTTTATAATTACTAAACTCACTACTTTTAAAATACTATGATTTGTAGGGCAACCACATTATTCCTACATACAGTAAATGCAAATTTTGATGTGAAAACCTGTGTATAAAATCCTGCTATTTCCTGCTTCAGAAAAAAAATAAACAGATTTGTTTTTAGTTCATGTTCTGGCAATTTAAACAAAAAAAAAAAACATTTCGGCATTTTGCATTAGAAGATGTAAAACTAATGATATTTTCCTAAAATGCAAATTATTACTAATAAAAAGAGTAAAGATAAACAGAGTTTCAAGGAAACATCAAACAAAATCAGGGCAGAGTGACTTTATTTCAGTGCGTGGGCTGCAAATATTTTGTACATACAGTACAGTACTTATTACTTGCATTGTGTAGGAAAACATAGTGACAGAATCATTGCATTGTGCCTGAATGCCTTATTACTAACATACTGTACCAATAGGTTCTAATATATGTAATTAAATAAGCCTTAATGATTTGTGCAAGATACTTAAAAAATAATTAAAATTTAAAACTTAATATTTCATTATAACTAAAGCTACTCAGTAATTCTAAATCTACAGTTCGAGAAAGTTTATTCATAATTTAAAAAAAAACTAAAACTTTTCTTTAAATGTATTAGAGCAACTTATAAATTATGTTTATGACATCTGACTACATTTCTGATTTAAATTAAGCATGAGCTACAGTAATAGGACATTTGTACTAATGTTAAGGAATAACAGTAATGCTAACCTTGCAAACTTTACTTATTAGCATAATCAGAAGGAATCTACAATTAGCAATTTAACAGACTAGATCAAAATATCAGTTATTAAAACTTCACATAATAAATCAACATCTTTGTATATAGATCATAATAATACATTAACTAATAATATAATTTTAACTAAGTGTATTTATATCTTGTCTGACATTTGTCATAAAGAACCATTGAGTTAACATGATTACTCCTGTGCTTTTCCCCTATTCCAAGTGAAATTAAATCTGAATTTCTGACAACGAAATACATACTTGATCTTGGTTACTCTAACAAGCTCTTTGTAAATATATAAAATAACCATTTTAAAGGTTGAAGCGAAAGCTATACCTACAGAAATACGCTGATATAAACACTATTATACGCAGAATGGAGGAATCACATTCTTAATGCACAGTAACTATAAGGTAAGGACACAGTGATGTTACAGTAGACAGAGAAGACTAATAAGACTGAGGAGAGGAAGTAGTCAAAAAATGGAAGAATAGTGGCTAGGTCTGAGCACAAATCCAAAGTGGCTTATCAGGCTGACAGACCAGCGGTCAAAACTAAAATATCATTCAAAGGCACACAGATTAACATATATGTACTTAAAAACAGTAAAAGAAGGCTGAAAATTACCTAGACCTTATCTCCTTCACAATGCCTAGTGAGGGTTAAAAAATTAGTATTGTGGCAGGATGTATCCATTTTCACAATTATTTTGCAGTTAATCCCACCCCTACTTCCAGCATTCTGGCATTTTATACAATCAGTATGCAGGTACAGTACACTTGCAGGGAGAATGCTTCTTATAGAGAGCTGAGGCCCCCATACAATACGCAATTTGGGCCCGATTTCACCAGATTTTGGAGGATCGGCCGAGAAGTCAGGTGAAATTGCCCAAATTGCATAGTGTATGACATGCAATCTGATCCGATTGCGCTGTCCCATGTGCATCTGATCAGATCCGGAGGTCGGCCGGTCTGCAAATAAGATAAATCTTATGTGCGGCAGGGAGTAAGGTCTGAGGGAGTGGGGACCGGAGTGCAGGGTCCGGTCTGGGAGAGCTGCCGGTTGGGTAGCTGCAGGAGGTGAGCAGGGAAAGCAAAGCAGAGTCCGGAGTTGCTGTGAGCGGCAGGATAATAGAAACCTCTAAATCCTATTCTAAAGAGTGGGCGGCCTCTGATTTCAGGAGAATAGAAAACATCTAAATCCTATTCTAAAGAGTTGGCGGCTGCTGATTTGAGCTTTCAGCCAACTAGTGGCTACCCAGTCTTTTGAGTAGAATTTTTTCTATTTTCCTGCCACTCGCCGCGGGGACCAGACTGTGCTCTCTGGTATCTGCTCCCCACATGCCTCTACCAGGGACCCTGCCCACAACCTCTCCTACTGTTTCCTCACCTGCAGCTCCCCGGACCCTGCTCTCCTGCAGCTTCCCCAGGTTTACATGTAATAAATCACATCCGATTTATCACATGTAAAAAATGGCACATCAAGTGCACATCGGGCTGATTTATCCTTAGGACAAGTATGCCTAATGTATGGGGGCCCTATTGAGGTAAAATATGATAAGACTTCCAGACATAAGACTTGGGAATCTTAATGTTCATGCTATTGGTGTTCATATATAAAAGTTGCAGGGAATGAAGGTGGATTCTTCAAAACCATCATTTTTGAATTTTTGTAAATACAAATGTGATATCCTGATTAAGTAATGGTACAGATGGTGTATAGTAGATTCAAGATGGAGTTACATGTCTGATTGATCTACCTTCTGTCATGATTGAGTGTTGGATTTGGCTTGGATAGGCATGTGAGTGTGGTGGTGGAGCCATTAGAGCTGCTGGAGGATGGAGTCTTGGTCCAGCTCCTATTCATTGGATTTTGGGTAAGAATATTGGCAGTAGGAAATGTAGGTGAGTTGGGTGGTGCTAAAGGTAGTGGCTGGCATAAAGATCTGAATGAGAAAAGATCATACTTTTCTCATTCTTTGCTTTGAATTCCTAGCAAACAGTGATGACTAGAAGCAGGAACAAGCTAGGGTTACTAGAACAGTAAATGGATAGATTGGATTCAGTTAGATGGCTGGAATGGATTTGAAAACTTATGTAACTAATTCTTGCATAACAACTAGAATGGAGAAGTTGTGGAAAACTACTGGAACTGGCTAGGCAACTGAACTGGATCTAGGATGGCAACTGAATTTGAATTGGAAAAGTCTGAGGTGGGCACTGAACCAGTAATAGGTATATAGATACCAGAATTGGACCAGATAGATGAACAGACTGGTCCCGGATAGGCAACCAGTATGAGATCAAACAGATGGCTGGACTGGAGTCAGAAAGGCAACAGGACTGGAGCAGAGAAGGCAACTGGGTACTTATGTAATATCTGGACTCCCATTTTTCTTATGAGACTGCGTCCCCTCGCGGGGCTCGCTGTGCTCACCACGCTTCGGGCACGGTGGCTCGCTGCGCTTGCCACACTATATAAAATCAACTCCATGCGTAGTTGGATAGTAGGGGTATGGAAAAATGGGGTGCATTTAACATGGGAGTCCAGATAATACATAAGTACCGGCAACTGGTTTAAAACCAGGCTGATGTTAAGGTTCTGAGTCTCTTTATCAACAAGTCTAGAACTGGGGAGCAATAAAGAAAAGAGACAAACTAAACTAGAACTAGATTTGATGGGCTGGAACCATACTGACACTGTAGTATCAGGGCTTTCAGTACAGAACTGCAGTCACTGAAGAATCAACATTATACTGGCAATTTGGGAGTGAACAGTAAGCTCCATATATAGGTATAAATGTCCTCCAATTGGACACTGTGGTTAGACTAAGAACAGTGCTCATAATGGCTGAGAACAATTAGATGATGGTTGCCAACATAGCTGCTCCCATTTCTAGGATTTGGATGGACGGAGAAGATATGAATGCTGGGAAGGCGGAGAATGAGCAGAGCACCGTGCCAAAAAAATAGAGTTTAATCGGAAGAAATAAGTATAACTATATGTCGAAGCTAAGGGATATCCAATTAGCCATTATCTGAATCATAGTCCATGATAACTGCCAGGTTAATTGTGCTATTTGGATAGCCCCAGGAAAATCCATTAGCTATGAGAATTATATTTACTGATAAAAAAATATCCAGTATAGGGAGAATCCATAAAATTCCAGGCTTTACTGGAAAGGACATGGGGGGTTATTCAGTTTTGTTTGTTCCCCTGTGACAATGCATGGGGGAGCGATGTTTGGCATCTGCGCATGCGCATTTATGTGCATGTGCAGATGCTTGGTTTGAGTGGGCATGGTCAACTGCTGGTTCATCATCCCATTCGCACCTAGCAGGGCGTGGGGCAGCAGTAAAGGGCTGTGTCCATGGGAACGCCCAGCGCTCCCATGCTAATGCTCCTGTGATGCACATGTGGGGGTGGGCAGCTGACATCAGACAGGGCATTCAGGCCTGTACAGGGTGCCCACAGAGCTTTGCAAAATCATTCATTGGTCGGCGAGTATCAAATGATTTTGTCCCTGCGATGTTTATGTAAAACCTCCATTCGCATGTGTGCAGGGGAACACGGCGTGTGAGGGGTGGGCAGGCGGCCTTGCAGGCAATGGGCAACATTTGGTGGACTTGCAAAGCTCGGAAATTTGCAGCTTTGCGAATCAACCAGAATAAGGTCCATAATCTTTACTTATTAGGAGGCAGGAAATAGAAGAAAAGCTGAGAACATAAATTCCACAGTGACCCTTAGTGACCCATCAGTGAATCCCCTATTAGTATAATTTCTTCCACATGATGGGCTAATGAAATGTGTGGAGGCACCTTATTTGTCCTTCCCTCCTTAGGAAGCATATATTATTTACACAGTATTGGTTATAAATAATTAATATACCTGTATACACACAAACACACATTTAACCACATCTTAATATGTCAATCTATAAATATCTCAAAATTGCAAATGTGTGAGTTAATTGAAATAGCTTCAAATGATCCCCCAAATTACTTTATGTACAGTACAGTATATCACCCATGTATGTTTGGAAACTGTATTGTTATTAAGTACTATATGTAACATCAAGAGAATTAGTATACATACGATAAGGCGAAAGTAGGTATCTTCCTAAAATTCCTGAGTTTTAAATGAATATTGCACCTTTATATTATCTCTGGCCTGGCCAACACATGGGTATCCAGATTTTGTGAAACTAATACTTCCAGCATTCCCTGAAAGAGTTTTAGCATTTAATAATAGCAAAACTGTAGCAGAGGATGCTGGGACTTGCAGTTTCATAAGCTGGAGAGCTAGAGGCTGGCCAGGCAGTGTGGTATAGATAGCTTATTGTTTTGTGTTACGTCTCATTTCCTAGAACACACACTAGTGTTCATTTTGTTAGAAGGAATGTTACTATAAATACATTTTTAGACTGTGGGAGGGTTCTGCCATATGCACTCATTTAAAATTAACTTCTCTAAATAATAAATGTTATTATTACAACTATGGGGAGTATTCAATGATATAATTCTCCATGTGCAGCGAATCCTGTTTAGGGTTCGCCGCACATTCGCAGGGTTGCCAGCCCTCCCTGTCACCCTATTCAATTCTCAAATGGAGAAAAGCATGTGCACTACAAGAGGAGCAGATGTGTAGAGAGAGTTAGATTTTAGTGAGTTATTTTGTTTCTCTGCAGGGAAAATACTAACTGCTTTATTTTTAAATGAAGTAAAACCCCACCCAAATCTAATTCTCTCTGCACAAGTTACACCAATGCACATGGAGGATTATTCACTCGGAAAGGCACAGTCACTCTTTAATGGACAAAACTATATGCACTGCAGGTGGGGCTAATGTAAAATGTGCAGAGAATTAGATTTGGGTGTTTTATTGTTTCTGTGCAGGGTAATACTGGCTGCTTTATTTTTACACTGCAATATAGATAGTTTGAAGTACACCCCCCACCCAAAGGTAACTCTCACTGCACATGTTACATCAGCCCCACCTGCAGTGCATATGGTTTTGTCCATTAGAGAGTGTTTGTGCCTTTCCGAGTGAATCAGATTAACCTTCATGGTTTTGTCCATTTGAGAACGAATTTGCCTTTGCAAGTGAACCAGAATAAGGGCATTAATTCATTGTCTCCAAAAATTATTCTAAGAAACATATATATGCCAAAAAACACTTTGGTGTCTCAGATCATGAATAAAATCCATTCAAATAAAATGCTGTTATTCTGTTGCCTGGGAGGTGGCACTGGGGTATATTATTAGTGATTTACAAATGTTACAAAACTTTTGTGAAGACTCATGCTGTCTCAAATAATTTTCTTTAAATTGTTTATACTGTACAGTAAATAATGCAGGAACAATGCAAAATAAAATAGCATAGTACATTTTTTTCTAGTGTAGTTATTATAGTCATCAAATAACACACATTTATAAAAGAATAAAGTACTGTATACAAAGAATCAAATGTCATGCAAATAAAATATAAAATGAAACAAAAGATTGTCAGGCATATCTTGTCACAACATCCACAAAATTTTAAAATACAGAATTTCACTATGCAGATGATGTACTCCTCGTATGCGGATGATGTACTCCTCTTCTTGACGGAACCTAAAGATACTCTGTCAGAAGTGTTATATATTTTAGATAAATATTCAGAAGTCTCTTATTATAAACTAAATAGAAGTAAGTCCGAAGCTCTCCCGATAAATATTGATATTACAGATCCGATGCATTTAAAAGCGGAGTTTAAATTTAGATGGAAGGAGAATGCATTGCAATACCTAGGGATCCAGCTTGTAGTAAATGAGAATAACTTGATAGATTTCAACTATGGCCCCCTGCTCCATCATTTAAATATGAAAGTTAATGATGGAGTCGGAAGCAACCTTGATGGGCAGAAATGCAGTAGTTAAAATGTTCTTATTGCCAAAAATCTTGTATCTCTTTTGGGCAATTCCAAGATTGCTCCCTAAATTCTGGTTACACAGATTTAACTCTGTATTAAATAGATATATATATATATGGGGCAGTAACAAGGCCAGAATAGTGAAAAAATACTTGATGCTCACTAAAACTAGAGGTGGGTTTGATTTTCCCAACTCTAGAACTTACAAGTCAGGTATTGGCTACAATCCAATATTTATGTCTCAAGAGAAATAGGAATGCTAACAAAGGAGATGCTGAATCAACTCTCGGGGCCTGGAAGGATTACCTACTGGTATAAGATCTTGATACAAGAGAAAGAGGAAGTTAAAACTAGGTGGCAACAAGTGGGAATATGAGTTAAATTTTGCTTCAGAAGTAACACCATGGGCCCAATTGTTTAGGATGATTCACCAGATGTCTAAATCTACCACACATATTGAAAGACACCTACAATTTTTTTTTTATCAGATGTATTATACACCAGCAAAGATTCATAAAAATTTTCAATAACAACCAGACTTATGTTGGAGGTGTTGAAAAGAAAGGGGAGACTTAATACATATTTTTTGGGCTTGCAAAAGATTAGAAGGATTTTGGTTGGAAATAGAAACTTTTCTCTCTTTAATTATGGAGACTAGAATACAACTGGCATCACAGATGGTTATATTGCATATAGTACCTGTTAGTCTTAATAATTCAAAGATATATCTGTTAAATCAAATCCTTAGTGCAATTGGAACAGTTACTGCCCAATTGTGGAAACAAGAACAGATCCCAATCTTTCAGAAAGTGCTAAATAAAATAAATTTCAATTTTAATATGGAAACCCTATAAACCTGGAAACTCTAAGGGGGGTATTCAATGTCAGGGGCATGGCTGTCGAGCTAGCGCGACAGCCATGCCCCTGTCCCGTTTTCCTTTTGTTCGACTGGAGCTCGGCAGTCAGGATTCAATGTCCCAGCCGCCGAGCGGCGAGAAGGGGGCGTGGCCGCGAGCTGAGGACGGAAATAGACAAGCTCCAGCCGGGAGCTCGCCTATTTCTGGCTTTTCTCGGCAGAACAAACCCGACAGCATGTGATGTCGGGCTTGTTCTGTCGAGAACCCCTCAGACTCGTTTTGAGAAATGTTTACAATACTGGGTATACAGAAGGTTTGCAATGTGAAAGCAGTATTAATAGTCCAAATTCCAGTTCATAAAGAGGTCATTATTTATTATTTAACACAATAACTTATCACTAAATACTTTGAGTAGATGCTTTCAGGGCTATGCCAAAAACAGAATAGGATGTTATTACCTTTATAATAGGTATTATAATGTTGAATTAAAATGAAATATAATTAAGAAAAAATAAAAATAAAAGGTTATTAAGAGTCCAAATATGTACTATATGTATAGAGACACAATCTGTGGCTCATCCTGCTATGGTTGCCTTCAGAGCCAAACTAAAGACTCTGGAGAAGAAGACAAGCTGTGAACTGTACAGTGACTGGCCAGTTGCAGAATTGGCATCTATGAGGCTGCATCATAAGGGCGCAATGATGATGATTACCTGGTTTATAATTAAGTTCTTGGTAGACGAAACCACAAGTATGTAATGTAATTTGCATCACCAGTTTTCTTTACAGAAAAATATATGCAACTGATGCATTGTTTAAAACACTAAACGATTAAATTATGTTGTTTTAGCGGTTCATTATTTTACAAGTACGTGAATACTCAAAAAATTCGGAGAAAAGTTCAGAAAGTTAAATAAACAAATGTACCTAGCTTAATTTATAATATTAAAAATAGAACACATGCAGGCTTATCTCCCAACACAATGTGAATCCCACATAGACTAATATTTCACTACCAAGTACTCTGTCCTTGATTTGGTCTACTCTGAGTCTTCCTGCCCTTTTGGATTATACTTACAACAACAGTTCATAATTAATTAAATTACATTTTTTTCTTTAAATACTTATAAGTACAGTGGTGTAGCTAGGTGCTATAGAGATATATAAAGAGAGAGGTGAGATGAAGGGGAAGGTATAGAGTGCTAAGAGAGAGGGGGCAGGAGGAAGAGCGAGTAGGGAAAAGAGGAGTTAGAGAGAGCAGGGGAAGAGAAATAGCAGAGAGACAGAGGGAGATTGACAAAGGAGTGCAGTTTCAGGCCTCCACATACTGTAAAAATAGATGTCCAGATGCATAGTTGGCCATTCAGCCAGCCATTAAGCATATATATTTAAAATCTATTTTTATTTACCTTTCATATTTAGGCGTGTTAGAGACAGTGAGGGAACAGGGGCTGGGTTGGCTGGTGAATGCAGTCATCGGCGGGCGGGTGTGCGGGCATACCGGGATTGGAGACACATAGGCCCGATTGGATGATTTTAACCAATAAATGTTTATCCAACCTTATTTTAAACGTATTTATACTGTCTGCCGACATCACTTCTTCAGGATGAGAGTTCCAAAGTTTGACTGTTCTGACTGTAAAGAAGTTTTTTCTTCTAGATGAACAAAATCTTTTTTCTTCTAATCTAAACTCGTGCCCTCTTGTCCTAGATTCCTGTCTAGCAGAAATAAGGGTGCTTGACAGTTCCTTATATTGGCCCCTGATATATTTGTACATGTTGAGCATGTCCCCCTTAAACGTCTCTTCTCTAGTGTAAATAGTCCCAGCTTGCTTAATCTCTCCTCGTAGCTTAAAGTCTCCATTCCCCTAATAAGCTTAGTTGCTCTTCTTTGGATTTTTTCCATTCTATGATGTCCTTTTTATAGTGTGGGGCCCAGAATTTTACTCCGTATTCGAGGTGCGGTCTACCCAATGATTTGTACAGAGGCATAATTACTTTTGAATCCCTAGTTTCCATGCCACTTTTAATACATGCTAAAGTTTTATTGGCCTTTTTAGTTGCTATATTACATTGAGCACTACACCCTAGTTTGTTGTCTATTTGGACTCCTAGATCCTTTTTGAGTACTGAATTACCCAATTCATTCTGCTTAGGTTATAACTAGCACACTGGTTATGTCTCCCAAGGTGCATGACCTTGCATTTGTCCACATTGAACCTCATCTTCCACTTTTTTGCCCACTCGTCTAGATTGTCAAGATCATTTTGAATTTTCTGATGATTTAATAACTCTGCTCAGTTTTGTATTGTCCGCAAAGATGGATAAATTGCTGAGTAACCATATCCCAATATCGTTAATAAAAATGTTAAACAAAATGGGCCCTAGAACCGAACCCTGTGGCACTCCACATATTTAAAACTGCACTGTTCACAACCACTCTTTGTTCTCTATTACACAGCCAGTTTCCTACCCATCTGCAGATATTTGCCCCTAATCCCAGGTCCTCCATTTTATTTATCAACCTCTTGTGTGGTACGGTGTTGAAGGCTTTAGCAAAATCTAGGAAAATCACATCTACAGCATTTCCATTATCAAGGTTTTTGCTAACCTCTTCATAGAAACCAAGTAGATTAGTTTGGCATGAACGATTTTTCACGAACCCATGCTGGTTATAACTGAGTAAACTATGAAGGTCTAAATATTCCTGGATCCCATCTCTTAAAAATCCTTCAAATAGTTTACCCACTATTGGTGTTAAACCAGCAGGTCTGTAATTAGCGGGATCCTCCTTTTTTCCTTTTTTGAATAATGGCACTACCTCTGCTATTCTCCAGTCTTTTGGTACCTTTCCTGATGATAGTGAATTATTGAAGATATAATGTAGAGGGGAAGCTAATTCCTCCCTTAATTCCATTAGTACCCTAGGATGAATCCCATCTGGCCCAGGTGACTTATTGGTTTTGATTTTGCTGAGCCTCAATATTATTTCCTCAGTAGAGAAATCAATATTGAGGTCTGGCTTGTTCATCCCATTTGTGGTATGTGTGCGTTCCACAGTTTGCTCTCCCCTAGTAAACACTGATGAGAAGAACTCATTTAACAGTTCTGCTTTTCCCTTATCCTCCGTAAAACTTTTTCCAGTGATATCGGTTATTGGGCCTATATGTTTACTATTTATGTATTTTAAAAACTTTTTGGGTTTAGTTTTGCTTTCAGTGTCTATGCGCTCTTCATAATCCCTTTTAGCTACTTTGATTGCCCCTTTGCAAATTTTGTTTGATTCTTTGTAATTGGTGAACACCTCCTCATTTAAGTTATGTTTATAGAATTTAAATGCTCTTGTTTTATTGTTGATTGCTGACCTAACTTTTTTGTCCAACCATGGTGGCTTTTTTTTTTCAATTGAATTTACCCTTATTTACTTTAGGAATGTATTTAATAGTTAATGATTCGAGTACATTTTTTAGAGTATCTCACATTTCCTCAGCATTTTTCCCCTCAAAAATAGTTTCCCACACAATTCTTTTTAGGGCTTCTCTGAATATTTCAAAGTTAGCTTTTCTAAAGTTTAGTATTTTTGCCGATCCTTTATGATGTAATTTACTGTAGTTGATTTCCAGTGAAACCATATTGTGGTCACTGTTCCCTAGATGTTCAATTACTTTTGTGTTTGAGAGTAGATCTATGTTATTTGTTAATACCAAATCCAATAATGCCTTATTACGAGTTGGAGCTTCTACCGTTTGTGTGATAAACTGGTCTTTAAGTAAGCTTAGGAACCCACTGCTTCTTGCCGTTTTACATGTTGTGTTTTTCCAATCAATATCAGGTAAATTAAAATCCCCCATAATTAATACCTGACCCTAATTTGATGATTGTTTGATTTGTTTTAAAAGAAGAGACTCGTCCCTTTCGTTTATGTTCGGAGGTCTATAGCATACCTCTATTAAGATTTTATTAGTTTTTTTGTTATTGTCGGTTATCTCTGCCCACACGGCCTCAGTGTAATCTTCCTCTGTACCTGTGCTCATTTCTTTCTCACACAATGTTAATTTATTTTTTACATATAGGCACACACCCCCGCCCTTTCTATTTTCCCTATCTTTTCTTTAGAGTGTATATCCCTCCATGCTTAATGCCCAGTTGTGCGACTCGTTACACAATGTTTCTGTAATACCATGTTGATTTGGAGATACACCTCTTCTTAGCAAGACAATGTCCCCTTTTTGGGCAAGTGCCTTTGGCATGCACCCTTTCTATTGAGAATATTGGGAGTGCCAATGCTATTTACAGTATGTACACAGAGCATTAAAATGTGTAGTTATGCCTCTGCTTTGTTATGCTCAGATGTTGTCTACTCAGTGTTTAGCACCACTGCCCTGAACAATTCCTACAGTGAACACTTTCCAGAACCCAGTGGGTCTATTGATGTTGGTATCATGACACTGACTTGGTATTATGTTTGGAAAAGTGAAATTATTGTTTAAAGATGGCTTCTGGTTTCAACTGCTATGAAGTACAGCATGTCCCTAGCCATGTTGGTGGCTGTGTTACTAGGCCTGTGTGACTCCCAGTGGAGGGTTTTGGTCTCATATAGACAGCCGGTATCACAGCAGTCAAGGTTCTGCCATGTGGCCTTCCTCTCCAACAGGGTGACCTGACTCAGTGGTCTGTGAGTAAAGTGGTCAATGTTGTGGCACAAGCCATCAGCAGATAATGGCAGTAGAAAAATGTGTCTGTATAGAACCATGGCTATGATCTATGGCTCTGTAGTACTTCTTAATCTGAAGCTTTGGGTTATTTGGGTTCTCTCACAATTACAGTCAATGCTCACTACTAAATTTAAGTTCATTTAACACCCCACTGCATTTTCATCTGTAGGTCCTGCTCCCTTTATAGCAGGCTAACTAATCACCAATGTCCAAAACTTTAACTTACATTTTAGCAAAATGGCAGTCTTTGGCTCATTGCTTAATATGCATTAAGATGATCCTCTTCCCTTGGTTACTATAACTTGGTTCATATTTTGTATGTCACTTATACAACTTCAGCCCTGGGATACTTGTAACTGTTGTATCTGGGTGAATGGTAGGCCTCGTATATCTATCAACCTATCCTAGCTAAACCAGTACCTGAGGGAGGCATTTTTCTCCTGATATTTTACTCTTTTTTTTCATGCAGCAGAACTAAATCATATCATATCATGGCATTCTGGCACAGGTTGTCATCGATGGGTGAAACAAGGGATTATGAAAATGCTATGTTCCAGATTGACAGGGAGAATGGGATGATTTTGTTAAGTAACATAGACCAGCTTCAGCTTATGCAATCATGACTGTTTAGATCACTAATACCCCTGTCTAACTGTCAGGTCATAGTGATCTGTGAAATGCTGCTACCAAAGCTGCCTGCCACACAGGGGTGTAACTATAGCACCGCAGTCCCTGTGATCACGAAGGGGGATGGGGTGCTGTGCATGTGGGGGCGCCAGGGGGCTGCGGTGCTATAGTAATGCCCCCACCCCCCATGTCCCGCAGGCTTACCTGTCTACGCGTCCCGGCTCCCCTCCTGGCTTTAGTCATTTCTATGGAGACGGACCACGATAAAATGGCCGCCCCATAAAGCAGAACTGTTCTCTGAAACTGTCTGCAGTATGGGGGCGGCCATTTTATCGTGGTCCGTCTGCATAAAATTAATTGAAGCCAGGAGGGGAGCTGGGACGCGCAGACAGGTAAGCCTGGGGCGATGGGGGGGGGGGGGGCGCACGAGCGGCCGGGGGGGAGGCTGGCGGTAAGGGGGGAGGCACCCCCCCATTAATGGTGCCCCAAACAGGTCACATGTTTTGGTAGTTTAGGCTTCATTTCTGCATTGGTTTTTCATTGGTTTAAAAAATAAAACATTTAGTAAATCTCAGGTTTATATACAGATGTGTCCCTGTTCATCTTAGATGCAATGCATACACATTGTGTCTAAGACTGGTACTGGTATAGCCGATCGATGGGGTCTAGATTGACAATGATGTGGTCGAACACGGTTGGTCTAATGTGTCTAGTTAGATGCCTAAAGATATTCAACAGTATTTAGATTGACTGTAATGAAAGTTAGATGCAAGCTATAGATTGACAGGGACTCTCAACTTGCTTCAGGCACTATTATAATCTAACTTTAATCCCACTTGGATGGTAAAGTATTAATCAAAACAAAAAAAAAAACATGAAAAACTGTGATTGACCTTCTGATTGTTAATCACATTCCCGTCAATCTAACGCTTGCATCTATCTTGCGTTACTGGCAGGGCTATTTTTCAGGGCTATTTTTCAGCAGGCTCCAGCAGGAACTGAGGCCCTTATTCTAGTTCACTCTTTCTGACAAAATATTTCTTAGATGGACAAAACCATGTGCATTGCAGGTGAGGCAGGTGTTACCTGTGCAGAGATAATTAGATTTGGGTGGGGTTTTACACCTGCCTCACCTGCAGTGCACATGGTTTTGTCCATCTAAGAAATATTTTGTCAGAGAGAGTGAACTAGAATAAGGGCCTCAGTTCCTGCTGGAGCCTGCAGAAAAATAGCCCTGGTTACTGGTGATCTAGACACTTTTGACTATCTTTAGGCATCTATCTAAACATGTTTGTCTGAGTGGTTTACCACATCATTGTCAATCTAGACACCGTCAAAATAACTAGCAGTGCTATACTGTGACTAGTCACACCTGCTACTCATCCTCTTTAATCAAATATCCCCTGGGAGCGTGCATATGCATTCTCCTGTTTATGGACACAGTTGTGGGGTCTATCTTTTCATGATGCATATAGTATTCAATGTGTTTTTAGATGACCACAGACACATCTTTAGTAAAAATACTGATGTTGGTCCAATTTTCTGTTTTGGCTTATTTTCCACCAGTTTTCATTTATTAAAGCTTTATTTACAAAATTAATTAAAATATCAACCAAAAAAGACAAAATAGGCTCTTATTAAAAATAACCTCTTTTTTTTTTTTTCAGTCATTCTTTCTTTCCATTCCACTTACTGTCAGTCTGTTGGCATTGCATCTCTTATTTCAGACCAATTTCATGTCACACCACACCACAGAAAGCCATTACTTGACGATGCAAATAGCTAAACACTTTGAGGTATGATTTACTGAATCTTTGACACCTTAATATAATTTCTACTTGCCATCTCTAGAACAGCTTTAACATTAACAGTGTAACAGTTACTCTCTGTCTGTCATTAGTCACCATATATTATACTGTTATGTTCAAAGCATCACAGTACACACTAATCATGGAACAAACAAAAAAATTGATGCTACAACATTTGTTTTAAAACAAAGCATATTTGGTGGTCGTATTGCTGATATTTTTTGGATACAGATTTGGCATTGTATCTGAATCAAATTGTGTTGTTGCACAGTTAAACAAAATGAATAAAGGAACATTCTTTAATGTTTTAAAAGGTACAACAATGGCCTGAAGAAAAGAATGCCAACAAAATAGAAATGACATATATATGGACAAAACTACTGTAATCTACTTGCCAGATGCCTGCGAAGTGCAGTAGGGGTTTAGTGAAGAGAAAATGAAATAATTACTATAATAAATATGTTGTAGCTGCATGTGTACAACACTGAGACAAAATCACTCTAAAACAGCAGAATTTAGGCATAAAAATCTAAAATAAATTACTGGAGCCACAGGAAGTTATGCTTCAAGCTGTTACTATGAACCACAGGCTGTCACGTTTTTATTATTCACTGAAAAGCACCAATAACACTGTGAGTTATCAGGACTTAATATCTCATTAAATCCTAATAACAGTGTAACATGCAATTTTAATTATGTAGAAACTAAAGAAAATAAGGGGTACATTTACTAATATTTTGTGTTTCTGCCATGTTTGACTGAGATCAATTGATCAATCAGCATTTATCAACCATTATAATGTCTGTTTTTTTGCTTCAGATTCAGCATTTTACCATATATTCTAATGGTAAAGTCATTTTTATTCCACAACTGTGTTTGCCGCCTGCCTTTGCCAAACATGAACATGGCCGAATTTGACTTCTGTTAATATTTTACCTGTCCATCCACATTCAGACAATTACGACCAATCCTGGAAGTAACTTCTGACCGGGCGTGATAGATACAAAGAGGGTTATTCAATGCTGTGACGGCGATCTCTGACAGTGAGCAGTGCCAATAGCTCACCATCAGAGTATTTAACTCTCTCCCCCTCACTCACTGTTGGCCATAAAAATGATGGGCACACCACAAAATGCAGCGGACTATGGGTTTGACAGCAAGGATGGCTTTTCCTAGCTGAAAAAAGCCATCCTTGCCAGAGAAACCCCCTCACCGTAGCATTGAATATCACCCAAAGTGTCAATGGGTGTGTCTCTATTTGTGTAAATACTTTCAACTAATTATATATGCCTGGAAATGGCAGGGGGCTGGCATAGGAAAAATGCAGGGAGATGTATATCCAAAGGTGCACCCCCAGGATGCCGATGTCCTAAAATACTTGCGGGGTGAGGCGGCACTCGTCATAAAAAAAATACTGAAAGCTGAAACTTAGTTTACCACTCTATATATCCCTTATACAAATCATGCAACAAAATAATAACCCCCTTATACTGTACTTGCCTCTTAAACATTATGCCACATGGATTGAGCCAAAATACACACTATACCAAACAGATTGAGCAATAATGCACAATATGCTTCATAAACAGGGGCATTGTGTGCCAAAGGAGCGCATTAAAAATTTACACCATAATGCATATTACATGTTAAGCCACACAAGATAATGTCCATTACGTATTATGCCAAACACCATAATGAATATTAAAAAATGATGCTACATACAGTAAGTGCTGCTTACCTACATTCTCTTTGCCAGGGGTTCCATGCTCATTGCCATGCGGGATTACATGCTCATTACCAAGGGGGAATACATGCTCACGGTAACTGGGGGACAGCCGCCGCCAGGCAGAAATGACAGCCGGGCAGAGAGCAGGGGGCTGGCCAGCTGTATTCAGAGCACTGCAGGTCCCGGCTATTTGAAATAATACCCCTTTCACACAGAAAATGCAGGGACTTACCCGGAAATATGGTCCCTGGACCATGCAGGGACATTCTCAGGCTGGCCCTTTATACTGCATTTTCTGGTGTGAGGGGGAAAGAAAAGAACCCCCCCCCCCGCCCCTTTAAACAACCAGCTGTATCCATTGAACCAACTGACCCATTTACATGTGGACTTTAAATGATTTTGGTCCCTTGAAACTGGGCTGGTTGGTTCCAGAGAAATCTGTCCTCCAGCAACATGAATAGCCATGAAATTACATTTTTAGAAATGATAAAATCGGTTTACCTACAATATCTCTAGAACCAATGAACCCATATGGACCAGCCTGGTATCAAATTGAAGGCAAAGGATTTAGGTTCGTTTGAGCTTCTGTGATGCCGGAGGCTGGAATTGGCAGCCATTGGAACTGGGTGGGGGTCGGAATTAGCGGGTCCCATGTTATCCTATAGGGAAAATGTTCCAGCTTTGCCTGACTCGAAAAGACTCGAAACGTGTTGGTCAACAGGATTGCTTTTACAAGGACCCTATCCAGTGCAGACTCGTGGAGCCAACAGGGTGTCCCCTTTTTGTCATCTGGAACACCCTGTTACACCATCCTATAGGCTCCATCTTTATCACTGGGTAAGGGAGGATATTTAATATCTCTCTTTTTTATTGTTTTGTTTTACAATCTGTTTTTATGGAATAAATGTGTCTACTACTATTTGCGCCCAAAGTGTCTCTTACCTACGTGTTCTAACACCAGTGTGCAGATGCACCAAGACTCCATTTTCAGATATATACTGCACAAGTGTGATACACTTAGCCAAAATGCAATTAAACAATCTAGATGTTTTGTACTATAAACTGTTTACATCAAAACTACTGTAGCTCGACAATAAAAGTAAGGCACATTAGGGTGCCGATACCCATCAAACAATGTACTCTCCTGCACTTTTAATCTTAGTGATTTTGTGGTCTGAATGCTAGAGATGGGTTAAAGTGTGCGGGGGGATGGGGTAAAACTGAGTCCACAATCTGTAATGATAGAGGGAACTAGTTCCTCCTCCACCACAGCAAATCCTGTAACAGAGATTTAATTTTCTGTCATGGTGAATGTGATGTTATGCAGTTGGCACCATTGAATTGAAAAGCCACTGGAGAAGCAGACTATGTGCATGCATAAGACAATGTGAGAGGGGGCTTGAGGGATACATAGAAGTGGGGAAGCTGCTAGAGGTACATGAGCAGTGAGCTGCTTAAGTGACAGAGACAGATATGTGTATAAGGTGCACTACTGTGGGCATTATTTGTAAGGAGCATTTGATGTGGACATTTAGTGTAATGGGCACTAACTGTGGACATTTTGTGTGGTATGCTGTAGCCCGGGACAGAAGCAGTATGTCCAGATTTCAAACTATGGGGGGGGCGCTGACTGCCTGTAAGAGATTACCTTATGCGGGTCACTTGTGCATGTCACTAGAAGGAAGTGACATTGATGAATGGTCAGTGGACTATGGATAGCAGGATTTTTTAACACAGCGAGTAGAAACACCAGAAATGGATTGTAGTAGTAATGTATGTATGTATGTGTATTGTGTAATTGAAATATTGTTACCAGTATGAAATTGTTTAAAAACTATAAAATATCATCCTGAAAGTCCCCTCTCAACGCGTTTCTCCTTCTACGTCCTTCAGCGGCTTCCTCAGGAGAAGCCGCTGAAGGACATAGGCCGAGAAACGCGTTGAGAGGGGACTTTCAGGCTGATATTTTATCCAGCAATCGGATTGATCTCGGATATGACCGCAGTGTGGGTGGTCGGAGAAATTCATTGCTGAAGCTACAAGCCACTGATACCCCTGGATTACAATAAGTATTACCACAATACCAATGTGCACATGTTTGTGGGGACTTGAACTCTGACCTATTTAAACCTACTAACTGGCTCTGCTAATGAGCAATGAAAGTCTGCAATTGCATGCATAACAAAAGTAACCAGTTCTAATACCAAGGGGGGAGTTCCTGTTATATGTTTGTGTGTCTTGTGTGTCTATATTGGCCAAATAATGTATTTTTAATGTGTAAATTTTATTAAATATTTCATATATTCGGTACAGCGCTGTTCCTATCTTTCTTTTTCTGGTTCTGTGAATTAAAAGGGGTTTTGGTAATCCCCCTACAGGCTCAGCAGCAGTACCGAATATACAATTAGCGCTCAGTATCATTGTGTGGGGTTTTATACACACCCAGAGCTAGAGGAGGAATAGCTCCTCCTCCTGAATTACACCCTTGGGTATATATATATCCCAAGAGGACATGTATCCAGTGGCGTAACTATAAATTTTGCTCCCCCCTGCCAAAAAACTTTCTGGCGCCCCCCCCCCCCCCCCTCCTAATGCATCTTACATTATATGCCACTCACCGTAGGACCCCTTTCACAATATGACACAATGTAACGACACATCACACACACACACACATATATATATATATAGGGATCGTTTTTTAAAGTGCTGTTATGAAATATACCACTGAACTTTTTATGGTCTGATTCAACCACCACTATAGTGTGGAACCAAAGACTTTTTAATAAATTTATATGAATTTTGGACTTTACCTACTTGCTTGTGTTTTGGAATTATAACTAAAGGCTGTACAGATCTAATTATTGAAGGTCACACAAAGGGGCGCCAACCCACAACTGCTATCCATATATATATATATATATATATATATATATATATATATATATCACAGTGTGTGTGTAAATTGTGTTTACCTGCCATAATTCTTGTTTCTGTTGGTCACTTTTAATGGCAGCCACCAGCCATGGATGGGGGAGGCGCAGGCACACATGAGGATGAGGAGGTAGCAGATGTATAGATGAGGAAGGAAGATCGGGGAGTGGGGTGCCTAGAGGAACAAATGGAGATTGTGGCAGAGGTAAATAAAAGAAAGAGGCATGGCTATAGAAAGTACCAAAGAGTATATAGGGAAAATCTTGCATGCTCATCAACTTCTCCTCCACACACACACACCCTGCCTATTAAATTTTCCTTCATGCCCCAGTGGCAACGTTGAGCCTGTGGGGGCAAATTAAATCAAGTGGCCCAGCTTTTCTACCAGTGCAAGGACAAAATGCAGCAGCATTTCGGTACCACCTCTTTGCTAAGAGACCTGGGCAACCTTTCTCACAACAACCCATCTGTCCTCCCACGCCAACAAACACACCTTTACTATGGACGGCTTTAGCTGCAGTCACATATACGTGCAGGGGTGTAATTAGAACTATGTGGGCCCCATAGCAAAATTGTGATGGGGAACCCTACCCCATTGTCTTTACAACCATTGTCTTTACAATGTCTGTTAAGGGAGCAAGACAGAAAAAGAAAGTGAGGAGAGTGAGAGACACAGAGGGTGAGAGAGAAGGGTGAGAAAAATATGGAGAAGTGGTCAGGGAGGAAGGAAAGAGAAGATTTTATGGAAAAATAGGAAATGAGAGAAAAAGGGGTACAGGGAGAAAGGGATGAGAATGGGGGGGGGGCAAGAGAGAAAAAGGGAGGGAAACGAGAGCGTCAGGTAGATACAAAGAGGGTGTCAGGGAGAGAGTCAATCAGAAAGAGACAGTGTCAGGGAGAGAACAAGAGGTAGAGACAGTGTAAGAAAAATAGGGTGGCTGCTACCATCTCCCACACCACAACACACACACAGATATATTGCACAGGGACTAGGGGTAACCACCAGAGTTGGCCCTTACCAATTTGATGCCCATGCAAAACCTTGACTGCTGCCCCTATCGTGTGTGTGTGTGTATAATATGCGAATACACAGATGTAGCTATCTCCGATCGCCACCATTTCCCTCCGTTTGTTGCTCCTAATTTGCCCACCTGGTCGAAATTTCAACACAGGTGATATCACCACTCTATTGTCAGGGGAGTCGATAGATAGATAGATGTAGCCACGCTCATCCATATATCTATATCTTATAAACACACTTGTTTAAGAACATTATAAAATCATGCTCTATACCCACCACTACACTACTGAACCCTCTATACCCACCGCTACACTACTGACCCCTCTATACCCGCCACTATACTGCTGACCCTTCTATACCAAGCACTACATTACTGACCCCTCTATATATCCACTATTACACTCCTGACCCCTCTATACCCACCACTACACTACTGACCCCTCTATACCCACCACTACACTACTGACCCCTCTATACTCACCACTACACTACTGACCCCTCATTACCCACCACTACACTACTGACCCCTCTATACCCACCACTACACTACTGACCCCTCTATAACCACCACTACACTACTGACCCCTCTATACTCACCACTACACTACTGACCCCTCTATACCCACCGCTACACTACTGACCCCTCTATACCCGCCACTACACTGCTGACCCTTCTATACCAAGCACTATATTACTGACCCCTCTATATATCCACCATTACACTCCTGACCCCTCTTTATCCCACAGTGAACCCTCAGACTAATAAATCTCCCTATACAGTATATCATTATCCTCCCAGTTCCCTATAGACAATCCCCTCCCCTCTTCACCATTTCTGTGTGAAGACACCTGAAGGCCTGTAACTCACCTTAAGCAGCTGAACCCTCATCGGCTCCTCGGTCTTCTGGTCTTCTCTGCTTCCTGCATGTCCTCCCAGTGTCCTAACTCTATTTTCCAGACAGCGCTGCAGCGTCGCCGACATTTAGAGGTGCGGGATGCCAGGCAGCAAGCAGCAGCTGCAGGGCTCACCCATGAGATCACTAAGATCCTTATGGTGCTAATGAAATAAAGTGGTGACACCCCCTGGATCATGAAATAGCAGCAGGGGGGGATGGAGCAGCGAGTCGGGGGGGGGGGGTGGGGCTGGGCCGCCAGGATCGAGAACCAGGGTCTGCTATGGCAGCCCAGAGGCAGCGGCTGAAAGAAAAATTTACGAAAGGGAGGTGGACCTGGCAGAGATTAGGTGAGGAGAGGAGGAAAAGTGCACAGCTACGGGAGACACCAGTTGGACTGTATGGCCCCTTTCTGCACCAGCTCTTGCTGTGGGCAAAGGCCAGCTTTCTGAGCTGCCCTGCGGACGGCTACCCATAGAGCGGCATACTAATAAATTACAGCCAGGCAAGAAATAAATTGCATATGAGCAGGGCTGGGGGAATGCGCAGCACCGCAGCAGCCCTCAATCTGTCATTACACTTCATGTTGCTGCCTGCCTGATCACAGCTTCCTGTTGCTGCTGTTCGGCCAAGCAAGGGGCAGTGTGAGCCGGCCAGGTGTTCCAATGCTCCAGTAACTTGCTGACATAAATGAGCCGGCCCTGCCGCCCTAGGCTTGGGGTGGACGCCCCTTGGCATTCCAAATGCCCTAGGCATTTGCCTAGTTTGCCTATGCCTAGGGCCGGCTCTGGTACCCAAGCACCAGGGGCACACTGACACACAAGCACATACATTGTACATGGACCATGGATACACTGACACACACACATATACATTCTATAGGGACCAGGGGCACATTGACACAAACACACACAAACATTATATATGGGTTAGAGCAGGGTTGCCTACTTTTGAAAAATAATTTCAGGGAGAAAAGTAGGGCCAGTGGCCGGGCCTGGCGTTGCCAGGGGGCGGGCCTTGCGTCACCAGGGGACCAGGTAACTATGAAAAAAATATATGAAAAACTCCCTTATACAAAATGCTTGTAATCCTGTATAATTATCTGCACTCCTTTCACATGCCAAAACTCCCTTGCCCTTAGGACAATGGTTCCCAAATTTTGTGCTCAGGCTCCTTAGGCTGGCTCTGATGGCACTTACAGGCATACAGAATACCTGGGAGGCTCCTGAAAAATCAGATCCCCCTCATAGCAAACCTCCCGCATTTGCCTGATACAGTAAATAGCTAATGTTTTATGGGGGAACTGGCTGGCTACATGTTTGGTACATACTTTACCATAAACCCACAGGTGGCAACCCACCTGGACAATGCATGGGACATCACTGTAGGTTGCATGGCATATGCATACAGTAGCTCTTCTGCGTGTCACATACCTGCCAGCACGCAGGAAGCAGCCACCGCCCAGCAGCCCGCACCAGGCAGAAAGCAGCCTTCAGCCCCACAGCCATTGTACCTGAGTCAGAGTCACTGGGAAGCGCTACCTGGTCTCCATGGTGACAGCTGAGGACCTCGATCTCTGCAGGAGAATGTCACTCGCCACTTTCCGTTCCCTTTCATTCTGCCTCCATCGCATCGCGCCGGGCGGCGTTATCTGCCTCAGTCATCACGTCCGGTACCTAGAGAGTACACACGCGGAAGCTGCGCTGCTGCGGGAGAAAGAGGTCCTCTTCTGGGAGTCCGTGAGACGTCCCTGGATTCCGGGAGTCTCACGGACATTCCGGGAGGGTCGGGAACCCTGGGTTAGAGGCACACTGACACCAGTACACATTGTATAGGGACCAGGGGTGACACACACACACACACACAAACATATCTATTGTATAGGGACCAATCCAGGGGCACACTAACACAAACTGTACACATATACTTTGCATATAAAGTTCAGTTATATGCAATACCTCCCCTCCTCCACGATGAGTACCTCTGTGCTGGGCTGCAAGACTTGTGTCTCCTGACGAGTAGCAGGCAGATTCTGCAGTGGGACTTGCAAATAGCGTTCACAGGCGCCGGGCAGGAGGGGGGCACTGCTCATCAAGCAGCAGCTGTTCTCTCCGCGGCACTGGCACTGGCAGCCCAAGGAGCAAAGAGGGAGCAGCCTCAGCACACCACAGCAGGCCTCTCTGTCTGTGGCTGTGCTGCAATACAATCGGAAGCTGCAGCTTGTAGCTCCGCCTCCCTAAGCTTCTTCCTTCCTCACACAGCAGCCTTCTCTTCCGCAGCGGTGCGGCCATTCAGCCGCATGTGCTGCTGTTACATACTGTAGATTCATCTGTGAGGAAGAATCTCAGGGAGGCGGAGCTGCAGCCTCCGACTGTATTGTAGCACAGCCACAGACAGAGCGGCCGGCGTTCTATCTTCAATTACTGTTTGCGACTGCGGCCCTGGAGACCTAAATATGTAGTGGCCCCGGGAGCATGTGGCACCCTGCCCCCCAGCCCAGTCTGGCGCCCCCGCTGCCGCCCGCTCCCCCAAGCGGCAGCAGGGGCTGCCTTACGATAGCTACGCCACTGCATGTATCCAGTACACCCTGAGGATGGATGGTGACGTCAGAAACACTTTGGTGTACAGGGATGCTGGATACAGGAGAGACCGGTATCAACCCATACCATCAGGGCATCACAATACACTCAGACTCATTCCGGGTGAGAAGGACAATATTTGTGTTATTGGTCTTTTCCTGTAAAAAGCTCCCATTTTTTACTTCATTTTTTATTGTGTATTTGACTTGTTTGGGAATAAATACCTTTTGGAGAAAATATTGCCATCACCCATATCTTGATTCAAGGAGGATTGAAGAGTTAAAGGAAACGCTACGGGAACATAGGGACCTTTATACAGGTCAGTCGGTTTCCTTTTGTGAATGGTGTGTACCATCTGTTGGTGTTGGGATATATTGGAAGATACAATCAACTCAAAGATACATTTACATTAATTTAGGGACTAATCCCCAGGTCAGTTATGTCATTAAATACCCTGTACGTGGATTTATTGGTGAAGTAGGAGAGATTATATAAATAAAACGTGTACATAGGGACCCACACTCAGGTCAGTGTGGTCCAATAAGAAACCCTCTAGAATTCTAGTAAATCCTATGGGAAGAGATCCAAAGAGGATACCTATTCATAATACCACAAACCACTATTCGAATCAGCGCCGGGTTCTGTCCATATTTCTTTCATTTTGTGTAAGTGGTTCTTCGGCTTTGGGCATTATGTGCATAAGCAGCAATACTACTATGTGTGAAATTGTAAATAAGGGGCACTACTTTGTGGTGTAATATGAATCAGGGGCACTATGTGTGGTGTAATGTGACTATGATTGTGCTACTGTGTGGCATCATTTGAATTAGAGGTACTATTGTGAGACCCTTTATAAAGTATGGGAAGAGGGTACAAATGTATAGTTCTTATGCTGGCCTCATATCAGACCAACTTTCCACCAACCATCCAACTAGTTGGTTGGTTGGACTGAAAATCTGGTACTGTATGGGGGCAAATGCCAATACGCAATTTGCTCACAAACCTAGGTAAATGGACAAAAACATTCAGTGAAATTGTTTAAATCAAATAGGTCCAACTACAGTACATTGTCTGAGTGACAGTTGTTGTCCATTTTCCGATTTGGTAAATACATGACTTAATTATAAATTACATTTGCTCCTATCCAGTACCAGGTTTTTATTCCATCCAACTAACTAGTTGCATGGTTGGAGGAATGTTGGTCTGATGTGTGGCCAGAATTAGGGTTTGCCACAAACCCTGGCACTGTTCCACCACCTTTCCATAACCACATTAAGCCATGATGCTAGATATCCACTTAACACCTCTGGCTGTCCTGCTTAAAATTGCAGCCACATCGCCTTGGGACTAACAAAAATAAAATGTACTTTGGTCAAAATATCTAACATGCCCTAGAATGATGTTACTTTCTTTCTTTCTATTTTATTTCACCTGCTTTGCTGTTTTTGAGCACATTTTTTTTAAATAAATCCTTGAAGTGCTCCGTGTTGGTGAACTTTTCTCAACCATTTTATTTTGAGCCATATGTTTTTGTAGGACTCAAAAGCTGCCTGGCATACCTACTAAATTTGGTAGATGTCCAATGAAGGGTAGACCATGCACTAGTGATGTCAAAAGACTGTTTTTATATTACCTAATGGGGTCCATTTACTAAGATTGTGTTTTTGTTGCGTTTAAATTATGCTGGTTACAAACATACATGCATGTATTTTTCTTTAAAAAATGTTCCAAGTTCCCTTTTGCTGGATACATATTTTCCAAAGGTGTATGCACTGCCAAAAATATAGCCTAAATGAAACAGTTAGATCTGTGCAGTGCTTCTTTGTGTAAAAGCTAATTAAAGAGTTAAGTATATAAAAATAAATAAACTGCTTGGGGTCCTGCCTCCTAAGCATAACCAGCCCTGGGCTTTGTAAGCTTTCCTGGTTCTAAAATACAGGGGAACATTGTGTGAGGTCCCACTGTATTTAAAGAACCAGCACTTAACTCTTGGCCTGGTTCCAAAAATACAGGAGGAAGAAATGTAGGGGTATGCAGTGTTTTTTACACTGGCACCAGACTCCACTAACCAAGTAGGTCATGCCACAGTCAGATGACACATTTGTACTGGTCCTTGCAGCCATAGCATTACCCCCTAACTAGTCAGCCCTGTCTGGGGTTTCTTGGGGAGTCGAGAACTCCCAATACAGGGTTTCCTCACCCTCCAAGGCACACAAGGTCCACGGCTGAAACCCAGGCCAATGACAGCCACCCATAGGTTGTGGTTGGTGATCTCATAGCAATTAAGTGTAAAGGAAAGATTTAATATTCAAATGTCTTTTCTTTTGCTAAAATCATGTTTAAAATATTTTTTTATATAGATAGTGTCTTGTGATGTCTAAATGTTTGTACTGGAGCGAAGCAGTCATGTCAATCCTAAAACAAAAGTTAAGTTGGCATGTCGACACTGATAAGGTCCACAGTCAATATGTCGATGGCTGTTGGGCGACATGTCATACATTTTCTTTAATGTTTCTGACCACTACTTCTCCAGCCTTACTACAAGGAAACTGACAGCCTCTAAATGGTGCCCAGAAGCTCACCCTCTATATTCTGTATGAAGAAAAAATAAGAAAGATTTGCACTTTGGATGCACTCCTGGAGAGAAATAAATTTTGATTATATAAAAAGTGTGAGGTTCCCAGACCTAATAAATAATAATCAATGCACCTATCCAGTGGACAAATAATTAATCACTAATAGAGATAGAGTTTGTACTGTAGGGGAAATAAAGCCTCACTACACACATGAATGAGAAGCTGCCAACTACTCACTAAACGCCAGTAGATTCTCACAATTTTAATTTTTGACGATATTGTGAAAAACAGCATTAGAACATAAACTGAACCTTGAACCACACACCTGTACTGTAGACTTTGATCTAAAAAACCAAGATCTCACACAGGGAGAAATGACAGCAGAATAACTACACCCAGTAATAATAAAATAAACTACTGTACTTAAAGTGTAGGTCAACTGGACTGAATAACCCAATCTAAACTTGTATGAGGACAATACAATAGATACTCCTCTGGGTTAATTGTTGTCAATTAATAACAGTGTATTATCTAACAAATACACTATAATTACGCTGCTGGGCTCCAAACCAGACATCTACTCTACAGAGAAATAAAAGGGTGTGAGAAATTGTGTAATTGAAAGTGAGACGGAAACCACAAGGGCATTATAAAAGGAGTACCAACGGATATGATACTCAGGGTTACCAACTCATCCCTTTAATCCGGGACACATATTAATTATTCTGTGGCAGTTAAAACCAGGTGAAATGGAGTCTTGAGGTGTGGTAGCCTAAAACCAGGTGAAAGCCAGACACAGAACCTGTGTAATTAATATGTGTCCCGGATTAAAGGGATGAGTTGGTCACCCTAATAATACTCAAATACCCTAACATAAGTGTGATCCAAACACCCAGAGTAACCTTAAATACAAATAATCCCTGCAGAATATTTGATAACTAATTAGAACTAGACTTATTATGTAAGCAAATTTATTTATCTCCAGGAGTGCATCCAAAGTGCAAATCTTTCTTCATATATTGTACCCAGTGCAAAAGTGCAAAATTTACAAAGTGCAAAATTTTTACAAAGTGCAACCTTTTTTTTTCATATATTGTACCCAATTTGCCCAGAGCACCCCCGCCACATGAAAACAGGTGGCTTTTCAGAATCCCCCAAATAAGTGGGATCTAAACCAATTTGTGTGTGGATTACCAACTCCCCTCTCCCTACTCCCCCTTTGAGATATTCTGTATGACGCCTGACGAATGTTCTAAGAGAGTTAGCAAGTCTGATTTATTAACACATATATTATTTTGGCAATTGAATTGATATGGGCAAACAAACATGAGTCTTTTGTTGTCACTTTTTTATCCAGGTGTACTGTATGCATTGTTTTTTCTATGTTCTGTAATATATGCATTTATATGTAAAAGATATGTAAATGTCGGTAGAATTTTAATTTACATTTTAACTTAGGAATAGTCCTCATTTGGATTTTGTCAGTATTAAGTAGTCAGTTGCACTAAGCGTCTTAACTTAATTAGTTTTTGCAATGACTTTCACATTAGGATGTCCTTGTGCATGTTTAAAATGTGAATCATATTGGGTAATTTGCTAGAAATACTACCATATTAGACATCACCTTTCTTACATTAAAAACTTTTTGACAAATATATGTTGCATATTAAACAATGGCCTGCAGTCTTGGATTCTTATCTCAAAATGTGTTTGACTGAAGATTTATATTATTTTTGTTCAGATAAAAGGAAAAGATCTTTAAAGTTATTTAAAAATACTTTAATAAAAGATAAATACATAGGGGTCAATACAATTAGGTGTGAGTTGGGTCCTGCAAGTTGTTCAATCGGCAAACTCGTTTTGCAAATTTCACTTTCATTCCAGTGCTAAATTTACCCAGCACATTGTTTTGTATATACATAGTGAATTTTTTGTTATAAAGTATAAATGTCAGGATGTAATGCAGATGCTCTAAGACACGCCACCATAGGGTTAATCAGAAATTTGTTTATCAAGTGATCTGTGAGCCATGTTTGTCCTCCAGCATTGCGATTAAAAAACCAACATTGGGTATCTAAAAATGTAGGCAGCTGCAATATTCATATTGTTGCACAGCTGCTGCATACAGATTTGCAGCTTCAAATGCATTAGTGTAAATCTCAAAATCATGGCCCTTGTCAAAACTTGTAAAATGTGGATGGGCAGATTTGAAAGGAACAAAATGGTTTAGAAGTAAAAGGGGTGCAGTCAGGGCCAGGCTGGGACCAGAAATCGGCCCTGGCATTTTTGAGCACACAGGCCAACCTGCAGTAGGCGGGACCCTTGCGCGGCGAAGCCGCATGGTGAAAAAGGGGGAGTGACCTCACAGAAAGAAGGTGTGGCATCACAAAAAGGAGCATTACACATTATGGAACACCTGTAATGCCCATTACACATTATGGAATACAACGTTATGCCCTTTACACATTATGGAACACACCATAATGCCCATTACACATTGCCGCACACTGTATTGCCCAATTCATATTATGGCAGTACTGTATATGCTAGTGCTCAAGAAACAGCTATTGATCATAGGGGCTACCGGGCGAGAGTGGTCCAGGCTCATAGATGCAATAGAGAAAATAGAGTGGCTCTGCGCTCTCCTTCTGGGGTGCTGAATATTGGGTGAACCCGTGTGCCATCCCGTAAGATGTATAAATCAATAACCCAGGATGGATTTAATGATTCACTAATGAAATCTAAACAGTGGTCTGACTGTTAGGAACTGAAAATGTACAATTGTTGGTGTATCAAGGATGATTTATTCTAGGTGAACAATACTGAAATAAATCAATTGATAGGTGAGGGGTGTGATATGAGGGTGGGGGAGGGAGGAGAAATGTCCCAGCAATTGTATAAGAGCCTTGCAGCTTCCACTCTGTCTGAGTGGTGTCAACTGCTGGCTAATGCTGTGTGACAGGGTGAGGGGGTAAGGAATCAGGGTAGGGAATAAAACTCCACTCTGTGGTTGGCAATGCACAGGGGAGGATTCCACAGTCTAGGTGAAGGTGTATCACTCCACTCTGTACATGGGCAAAGTACAGGGGAGGATGAGTCAGTCATTGTGCAGGTGCTGGTTGTAACGGGGCAGAGTCCAACTGGTCAAGGCAGGTGTGAGGATGGCACCAGAGGCTGGTGTCCCTCACATCCGGGGTGGTGCTAACTACACCTACCTGATACCCTTTGTATTGGATCTCGATGGACCCTCGCCGCATAGATGGTGATGCGGTGGCCGGCGTATGTGATGCAGGCAGGGATGTGATGCAGTATGTGATGCAGGCAGGGATGCCTGTTGATGAACCACGCTGCTGAATCAACGTGCCCCCGAATTCCGGCTTGCGCTTGCTGGCGTGTTCCCGGAGTGAGACACGGATGCAGGGTCATGTGCTCCACTCCTGCTTGAGGAGGAGACTTGTGGCAGCGGGTCGGGCTCAGGAGCGGCCGCGTCAATATGCTAATGACACACAGGGGGGGGGCACGGTGTGGTGCACAGTAAATGAAGCCCAGCTGCTCAGGACTTGACAAAATCTGCCCAAATGCCAGAAGTGCCAGATGGCCAGTCCGGCCCTTGGTGCAGTATTTATGCTCTATGCAAAAAAATACCTGGGAATCCAGTCTCTTGTAAGGATCTCCATAATCTTGTTTATGGACACTAATAATTTTCTGTATGGTGATGCTGTCGGGAGGAGTAGCTAGGTGACATAGTGGCCAGATCAGTGGCATGTTTTGACACCTCCTCCCCCTCCTAGTTATTTTTCCTTTTCTAGTAATTTTTTCATTTTCCTAAATGTCATATTATGTAATGATCATTACACATTTATGCACATAATCCATAACGTCCATTATACATTATGCCACACAATCCCTAGTGCCTATTACAGATTATACCACACAAATCGTTATGCCCATTACACATTATGCCACACACCTTAATGCTGTTACACATTATTTCACAAACCGTAATGCTTATTTAACTTTATGTCATATGCCATTACACATGCTGCACACCATAATGCTTAATTTATTTTATGCCACACACTGTAATGCTCATTACACATTATAAAAGAACAAAGGGTTAGGTGGACGCCGTGTTAGGATGTCCACCAAGGGGTGCTCAATAGTAGCGGTTACCTCACAGCTGCTGCACTGTCGGGTTTATTTGTACCCGATGGGGAACTGTAAGGAAAAAATGAACACAAGGTTCTGTGGCAGCGCTAGATAAAGATTAAATAAACTCTAAATGAGTGGAGTAAAAAGGATGATTGGATGATCTAGTACAATAGATATTTTATTACACTATAGAAATTATGTACTGAAGTGAAGGTTAAAATACATTCCATATAAATTGAACATGATAAATTATACACCAATGGATACATTCCACATGTTGGACCTATTTCTACAATCTTGAAATGGGACAATTGTTGAAATTGGGACAGTTAGTGAAGCATGAGCATAGTTACCACTCCATGAGCTGTGCTTTTTGAGGAGTCAATGAAGGGGAGTCCTCCTGCCAGTTGGCTGGATGGATGTTGTGTACCAATTGTATCCACAAAGGAAGTTTCTCCAAGATGTTTTGCGGAGATGGATACTTGAGCCCAGTCGGCAAGGAGGAAATGTAGCTCACAAGTGCTGGATCCTCTCTAGTGAATGACCTGGGATGGAGTAGCTGTGGTTGTCCATGGTCAGTGGAGGTTTTCCAATAGGCTTCCCACAAGGAGCTGTATAGTGGTGGAGTGGTATGTCCAAAAGGATTGTATCCAAATGTTATTGGAGTGATGTCCAACAAGGTGGCGATGGGGGTAGGAATGGGTTAAAAACTATTAAAATCATGTAAAATGTAATTGATCAATCAGACAGGGATTCAACATGATCCAATTTTTCCCAAGATACAATGATACCCGACACGTTTCGTCATAAATGACTTCATCAGGAGATATATTATCTAAACCATTGGAGGTTTAGAATTTGAAAGTAGTATATCCACTTACTGAAGTTCTTTATGTGTATGGAAAAACTCTTTTTTTTCCAACGAAATAAGTGAACCTCAAGTGAGATATATAGATAAAGGTTTTTTCCAATGAGTACTGGGTGACAATGACAATGATACCTGAATCAGTAATCTGACTTCCTTTATCTACACCACACACAGGTTATACTGGCTGCCTGGTCATCATACTACAGCTTGGCCCCTCCCCTAATCTCTTGCTTCAGCTGGCTTGAGTATGCTGCAAGTAGTGTCTGTACACAAGGCTGCTGGCTTCACTGATGCCACTCACCACTGCCTGGACTATATCCTCACCAGCCCTTCTTCACTTTATGGCCATTACAGCATCCATGGAAGAAAGGCTAGCACAGAGACTGCTGCTGCTGCCAAGTTAAGGTAAGATCCTCTATGGGTCCTCTACTGTATTACTAACTCCTCCCACTGCCGAAAAAAACACTCTGCTGACAGGCCCTGATCTGGCTGCCACTCACTGCCCCCATCTCTTCTCTAGTTACATCACAGCTCCTTTACTAGCAGTGCAGGTAGCTCCTGGGATGTCAGTACTGTCAGGGGAAATTGTGTTTTTCTTCTAACGGATCCCATATAAGACTGAGGGAGCCGCCGATCCCAAAAAGGTGATCCATCGTTCTTTTACTTTCAGTTTCGTGTTTCATTACAATGCATTTGTCTGATCTCAGCACTGCCACCTGCTGTGATGTACTAACTCTGGAGACTGAGTTCAGTGCTGCTACTGCAAGTAAAAGAAAGAATAATAAGGTTGCTGCTGCTGCTAGGGATGGCCATCGGTGCAGATGCCATCGATGGTTGCCATCGATGGCGATTCTGCACCCAGCCATCAGTGTTTTACTCGCTTATGTATGTTCTTATTTGTTCAGCTCACTGTTTTTTTTTTTTTTAAAAGTAAAAAAAAACTGGCAATAAATGACTGTAAAACAAATTATGCTGGATCCCAGCTCTCGATAGTGACCCGTTTTGACCATCACTACTTCTAACTGTCACTATAAGATGCTTTTATATTCTTCCCTAGGACTGTCACGTGACCCCCCCAGGCTGGCGTCATGTGACTCCCTTGTCACTATGCATGAGGTGGCTCTGTAAGTTTCCATGAGTCCTTTCCTTGCCAGCCATGTGTACATACATGAAATACATGAAAATGTGTAAATATATGCAATTAACAGGGGCGGATTGGGAATTAAATCCAGCCCCGGAAATATCCTAAAGCAGCCCTAATGGGGGGTTGGCCTATTTCAATGAGGCCACGCCCCATTCTCGGCGCTGTGGGGGCATGGCTAGTGGCTCTCTGAGCTGCTGGCTATGTCCCCAGACCCTCAGGCGGCAGATAGGTGCATGCGCACAGTGTCTATTCTGCAGCCTGTGGCGCTGGAGAGATAAAGACAAGGGGTGACAGGGGGACTACCAACTCCCCCCCTCCGGTCGTGGGACATTGCCGGTCTTGGGCGGGACACAGGAACATCCCCCAAAAAATGGGATGTTCCCGCGAAAAGCGGGACAGTTGGGAGGTATACATATGAAGCAGGACTACCTGCAGGAGAAGGGACCCAGGCAAACACTTTACTAGAAGGGGAGTGCTGGACATAAAAAGGTTGTATATATATATATATATATATATATATATATATATATAAAAAATGGATTTCGACTTGCACCTTGACAAAGGGGTGATTAAGACCCCGAAACATTGGTCCTATTTTTGCCACAATACACTTTTGAAAAATCCCATTTGAGTGCCGCCTCTTCCATTCCTCTATATATATATATATATATATATATATATATATATATATATATATATATATATATATATATATAGCTGTGTGGGTTACTGCGGCACAAAGCAGAGACTGGCAGTTGCTTAGAAAAGTTAATTTATTGTGGAACAACACGCATCTCGGTGTCCAACGTTTCGGGGTCCTGTGTGCCCCGTTTTCACGGAAACGGGGCACACGGGACCCCGAAACGTTGGACGCCAAGATGCGTGTTGTTCCACAATAAATTAACTTTTCTAAGCAACTGCCTGTCTCCGCTTTGTGTCGCAGTAACCCACACAGCTTCTATTCAAAACTAGCTGCAGGCACCGGAGCACAACGCATACACAGCAGAGTATCGGACCACCCCCACCAAGCCACACACACACAATATACATATACACACACAAAATACATATACACACACTGTGTCTATATATATATATATATATATATATATATACATACATATACACACATACATATATCTCCTCCTACCAGTACATTTCAGCTGGACCCTGCATGCTCTTCTGTGCAGCCTGCTTGTCACTCCAGTCACAGGGCCGCAGGCTGCACTCATCACAGCCATAGTGCAGCTGTGAGTATGTGACTGATGCTGAGACCTTTCAGAGAGTGGGTTCCGGGGTCGGGCATACTGACTCCTGGAGCCCTTATTCTGACTCAGGGCAGCAAAGCGCTCTTATTAAAGATGGCCGCGGCCATCCTCGGCTGTGCCCAAAGTTAATATGGCCGCGAGAGGACTGGTGCGCTTGCGAAGGCGCACACAGCTCCTCTCGCGGCCATTTTAACTTTGGGCACAGCCGCGGCCAGCCGCGGCCATCTTTAATAAGAGCGTTTTGCTGCGCCCGGTATCCACGGAGATGGTGCCGCGGCCCGCCAGCCTCCAAAATGTGCCGGCCCACCGGGAAACAGCCCGGTTTCCCGGTGGGCCAATCCGCCCATGGCAATTAAATAAGTATATACTGTATATCATACATTAATTATGTTCCATCAATAAAAATGACTTCTACAATATATAAATACACCTCCTTATGAACAGATTACTTTTTAAATCCTAACCTGTGCCTATGAAATATGTATTTATAGGTAAATATTTTTCACGGATATTACTATATTTACATAAATGTATGCCTATCTGTTAGCATCTCTTATAATGATATGCCTATTCAGAGCACAGAGTTTAGTTTGTAAATAGGGCGCTACACTTAGAGTGCGATTAGGATTTCAGTTTGAACACACTCCACAAAATCTAACTCTCTCTGCACAGGTTTCATTTGCCCCACCTGCAGTGCACCATGGTTTTGTCGATCTGCAAAAATTACAGCCTTGCTAACAGCTCTGAATTAGGCCCGATGTTGGCGAGTTTCAGGATGCAAACTCAATTTTGCAAATTTGTAGCTAATATAATTAACCACATTTATTTCAGATAACAAAAACTGGCAAAACAAATGTAGCATATACATATATAAAAATGTAGCATGTACTGTATAATGCAGCAATTAAAATTGAGAAAGTTAATCTGGGCTAGAGACCATTTTAACATATTTGGTGTAATTGCCCTGTAAAATCAGCATGTGGCCTAACTTGCAACAAAAGTAAAAAATCCCAACAATAGACAACCATCTAAGTGCAACCTGTATGTAAAGTTTAGTGAGCTTTACTCTGGATTATTAAATTAGTGTGACACTGCGCTCATAATAAAGTGAAGTCTGATATATAGAAACTACACCATGTAAAATAATAACATTTATTTATGTTAATATAGCAACTGGTTGATTGCCACACATATAATACTCAGATTTTATGCACGAGACCAACATATACCTCTACTTCATCCAGGTATCAAGTGAATGCAAAATTTGGTCACCTTAGTATACGTGGCACTGTATTTACTAATACAGAGTAGTACTCCTTTGTATTAGTACCATTTCAAATTTCACTTACAGAATATTAAGGTGACCAACTTTTTTACAATGAAAAGGACACAAATCAATTATCTCTGACTTGACAGTCTGGGGCCCAGCTGGAAACGAAGCAGCAGTACTGTAAAAGGTCCATGTTAGCAGCAATGTTATTAAGGGCAATACCAAAAAGGAGGACATAAGGGAGGACAGAACTTACAAAAGTAGGACTGTCCTCCCTAAAGGAGAACAGTTGGTCACCTTACTTTACCATTTTAATTTCTTCTGACTGTAACGCGAAATACGGACATCAATATTCTAGCTGTTGAGTGTCAGAAAGTCCGTGGATCGGTGTTTCCGACAATACAGACTCACCTCCATAGGGACTCGCCATCCCAGCCGGGACTCATCTGGTACAGACCCGCCTCCCTCTGCCGATATTTCTGACCACTGTCAGAAATATCGGCAGAGATTGTATATCCACCTATGTGTTCCACCAGCAGACAATAGTGGTGTTTGTTTGTGGTTGCAGCCAGTAGATATTATTGTTGCCTTCACTGATGTGTGAATATTAATACAGGTATTTTTGTCATGTAGTCTCCAGGGACATACACATAGATTTATCCTCATCCAGCCCTTTCATTGGATTAAGTGAGTCATAGCTGTCGGACTTAATACTATGTTAATCCCCTATTGTATTATTCTATGTATTGTATTTAAGATGAGAACAATGGCTCACCATGGCTATCCAGAGAACGCTAGTTGAAGAAGGCTCCATCTGTATACAAATGTTCATTAACACATATTCCTATTTAGAGTGAGCATTTTAAAAGAGATCCAGAGATAATAACATGTAATATCAATGTGGGATCTGAATCAAGTATTTGGTATGAATCACCACAAAGTAAGTGATGGTGATACATACTGTGCAATATTCTTGGTTCAGGTCCCGTTTTGAACTTGATGCTATTTTAACCCTTTGCAGGGCTGATTTATTAAGCTCAGTGAAGTGATAAAGTGTCTTGTTTTTATCACTGGCCAATCAGCTCCTACTTGCCATTTTTCAAACCTAGCCTGTAACTTCACAGGCTTGGTTTGAAAAATGACAAGTAGGAGCTGATTGGCCAGTGATAAAAAACAGACACTTCACAGACCTTAATAATTCTACCAAGAGTGCCAAGAGAATTCGTTAAAATAGGTGTGAAATTCACCAAGCAAACATTTTCATTCATCATAATGACCTGTAATATTAACCTTATGTACAGTAGGAAATATTGGGATTAGACTGCGCATTCGCAGTCTAATGCTGGGCAACATCTGAGCTGGTGCTCAGACGCTGGCCGGCTTCTCCCATCCTGGGCAGTGCGGCTTTGCGCATCGTGACGACGTCAGAGGTCATGCCGCGCAGGCCACACAACAGCCTGACAGTCTGACTCCTGTGCGCAGTGCACACCGCGCTGACCTCCCGCTGCACTGACCTCCTGCCTCCTCCGAGACCGCCCACCCACCGAGGCTGACCCCCGTACCATCGCCAGATGTCCACCCACCCAGGCTGCATTATCCCACCTACACGCCCAGGCTGCATCTGCCTGGCCGCACCGCACCTGTAAGTAAATATGCGGGCGGCCGGGGTGGAATGTTGCATTAGGGAAGCCAATCCCGAATTCAGGGATTGAAAAAAATGCCCCGGGATTGGCATCCCTATTTTATTCCGAAAAAATATGATATATCTTTAACTGCCAAACATTCAACAGTTTCATTGTGTTTAGGTACACCATAGCCAGGATGTTTTTGATGTGTCAAGTGGGCTGCCTTTAGCGATAGGTTATGGGTAACTCTTTCCATCATCTTGGGACAATAATATATAACAAAAATTATATTATAATACAAAATAATAATATTGGTAATCTTTATTATAATGTAGTTTTATTGTACTAGTACTAAGGTTTATACTTGACATTTCTGAGTTTTGAATTTTATGCATTGTTAAATATCTTTTTATTTGTACACTTCTTGTGCAGCCTGGCAATTACTTATGCCTTCTATGTAGAGAGAGAACACTAATTACCTTAATGAAATATAAGTCTAATACAGAAAAAATATATATTTTACTTCCATGTGTTATAATATAATGGAACGCATGTTGCATATTTGTGGGTGCTCTAATGTTTAGCAACAGCCAGCTGGCATGCTTTAGATTGGTAGGGGATTTCCAGAAGACAGACCAGGGCCATCTTAACAGCAGTGTGGGCCCCTGGGCAAATCAATGAACTGGGGCCCTAACCCATTCTCCCCTCCTGGGGGTGGGGGGTGCTTTCAGCTGCAGCTTTGATGTCACACGGGTGGCAGGGAGTGCTCTATCTTCTTTTCAACATGTAGGACCTGGAGCAGTAACTTCTGCTAATTACTCCTTTACTGCACAGGTGGTGGGAGGGTGAACACTAACGTGTGTAAGGGGGCACTGAGCTGAATGAAGGGTCCCTTGTAAATGACTTCCAAGGAGGTAGGGGTTGTTTAATATGCAGGGGATTGTTGAATAATGGAGTGGGCTTAATATTCGTCATTTTCCGGTGGAAGGGCAGTTTGTTTGACTGCAGATATCGCCATTATCTGGAAATAGATTTCTTAGCCTTCAATAGTATAAACCTAGAGTCCCAACTTTCAGGAGGTGCTGGTAACTTGGGGATCATAGATCAGGAGCCAGAGCAATACATTGACAAACATATAAAACTGGACACCAGACGTTTGGAGGTTGAGCAGGGACCAGCTGCTGGAAGGCTGATATCTCTGGTTCTGGGCAAGATAGAGACAAGCCGCTAGTGTTAACAGAAAGGGAAGAGTCCTAACTTTTGGAATATGCTCTCAGAAAAACTCTGAGAAAAAGTCAGAGAGAACCTGAGAAATATGACTGGGAATTGCAATTAACAGGTTGGATGTGGACTACTGCTTTGAAGTTAGATATCTCCAGTTCCCCAGGGCCGATTTTAAAATTTATGGAATGCCTGGAAAAAGGGGATCCTCAGCTATCAGTATAGGGCCCTGGGCAACTGCCCATTAAGCCCATACGAAAAGATGGCCCTGAGACAGACTGGTCTGTGCATGAGTGGACAGACTGGTCTGTGGATATATATATATATATATATATATATACCATCGGAAATAAGCGGCACTCAGGAGAATTTCAGATGCGGTGAAATAACACTTTCTTTATTGGAAATCCAACATGTTTCGGGTGTTACCCATCGTCAGGGAAAACATTGTCCACTTTGTCCCTGACGACGGGTAACACTCGAAACATGTTGGATTTCCAATAAAGAAAGTGTTATTTCACCGCATCTGAAAGTGCCTCTTGTTTCCGATGGTATATTTGGTATATTTGGTCCTGCACAGACCTAAGATAGCTTGTTATAGATTAGATTAATTGTATATATACAACCCAATAGTGAGCTGGCGCCTATAACTCTCAATTAACATCAACAGTTTTAATAGGATTGTTCGTAATCTCCAACACAGTTTAAGAAGAGGCGTTGTTCATCCACAAGATGCTTTTTATTAAAAGGTTTTCCAGATGTCAACAGAATACAAAAAAGATACCAATGCGTTTCTTCAACCAAGTGACTTCATCAGGGGGATATTAATAAGTCTAAGAACATAAATATTGTAATCAATATCTTATCATGGTACAATTTAAATACTGTACAGAGTATACAATACAAGGATACATTATTACATATTAGATAAATAGCTGATAGGATTATAGTAATAAGAGCACAAAGAAGACAGGGTGGTGGTGTGGGTACAAGGTAGTGATAAGTTCATTATTGGAGGTGAACATATAAAAAATATAGAAATAATTATATGATAATATACCTTCCAGAAAATATGTTTTTTGTTCAAATTACTGTGGATTATCCATTGAACAGGAAGGTGTTCCTATAATACAATTTTATAAGCTACGTGAACAATAATCTTGTGCACATTAAGAATATATATAAGTAATTGTGATGGGATGACATACCCTTAGATATAACTGTGGGATTTTTATTAGTGCAAGGATTATTCCTTTATTTAGTTGTTGATCTAGGAAATATATAAATTGATTATATAATTAACATACAGTTAAAGTGATACTCATATAGTTGAATTATATTGGTGTGCACATACCTATATAATTAGGTTATGGTAATGCTCCATATTTCCATAGAAGTTTTGAGGTATTAAAGATCCTTTCAAATGTTTAAAAACTCATATAATCACCTAATTAAGGTGAAAAATACTATTAGTTAAAAAATATTCCTCTAATTATAATTTAATATGGACATAAATTAAAACACATACCAATAAATGATAAAAACGATGCAATTCCAGCTGTGCAGCTTCAGCACAAATAAGCTATTCCTACTGCCTTACATGATTAATATCCATCATATAAGAATGGTCTCAATGCCTAATTACTATAGTTATAACACAAGTGGAGTAATAATATCAGCCTAATATCCATGACCTTAGTAATTTTTATTAAGAAATCTGACCAATTAGCTAGGAGAGGATATGAGGTCATCAGCCCACACCCTATAAATAGGGAAAACTGTCTAAGACCCAGCATTCAGACCACCAGCACTGCAGGAAACAGAGCTCCAGTCTACAGGTAACAATGCTTAATTACCAATTATCATTTGACTAGGACATGTGTGTGATTGCTGTTTTTCACTATGTTGGAAATTTTAAACTTCTAAAAACTATGATGTAAAAACAGGTTTATATTTTTGAATAGGCTTATTTGTTCTGAAGCCGCACAGCTGGGATTGCATAATTTTTATCATTTATTGGTATGTGTTTTCATTTATGTCCATATTAAATTATAATTAGAGGAATATGTTTTAACTAATAGTATTTTTCACCTTAATTAGGTGATTATATGAGTTTTTAAACATTTGAAAGGATCTTTAATACCTCCAAACTTCTATGGAAATATGGAGCATTACCATAACCTAATTATATAGGTATGTGCACACCAATATAATTCAACTATATGAGTATCACTTTAACTGTATGTTAATTATATAATCACTTTATATATTTCCTAGATCAACAACTAAATAAAGGAATAATCCTTGTACTAATAAAAATCCCACAGTTATATCTAAGGGTATGTCATCCCATCACAATTACTTATATATATTCTTAATGTGCACAAGATTATTGTTCACGTAGCTTATAAAATTGTATTATAGGAACACCTTCCTGTTCAATGGATAATCCACAGTAATTTGAACAAAAAACATCTTTTCTGGAAGGTATATTATCTGGAAATTATTTCTATATTTTTGTTGTTTATGTAATAATGTATCCTTGTGTTGTATACTCTTTTCAGTATTTAAATTGTACCATGATAAGATATTGATTACAATATTTATGTTCTTAGACTTATTAATATCCCCCTGATGAAGTCACTTGGTTGACGAAACGCGTTGGGTT
The DNA here is from genome assembly GCF_055691185.1 of Crinia signifera. Classification (NCBI taxonomy): domain Eukaryota; kingdom Metazoa; phylum Chordata; class Amphibia; order Anura; family Myobatrachidae; genus Crinia; species Crinia signifera. The sequence goes on along the minus strand of NC_139221.1, from coordinate 145,589,778 downwards.
CTTTTTTGTGTTCTGTTGACATCTGGAAAACCTTTTAATAAAAAGCATCTTGTGGATGAACAACGCCTCTTCTTAAACTGTGTTGGAGATTACGAACAATCCCGTTAAAACTGTTGATGTTGATTGAGAGTTATAGGCGCCAGATCACTATTGGGTTGTATATTTGCATGTTAATTCCCTAACCCTCAGGGAATTTACTGATTGGGCTGCCACATTTTGTATTTACATTTGTATAACAAAAATAGCGGGTAGTGGAATTTTGGTGTACAATTTTGTTGACTGAGGGTAATTCTACCACGCTGCTAAATAATGCCGTTATTTAGAGATAGAACTAGCCGTTCCCTTAAATTTAAATAAATTTTCAGTGAGGATGCACAATCGATGGAACAAGGTGGTGAGGATGATTACTGTATCATCCTAAATAGTATGGAAAAACTCACAACTAAAGAGTTGAAATGTTGGTATGACCTAACCACTCTCGAGAAGTACCTCGAAGTGAGTAGGGTCCCAAGGGGTTTACGTATTAACAAAACCCCCACCTTATCAACACAAAGTGAGGAGTTTACCTCCAATTGGAATAAAGTGTTGGATGAATGTGGTTCACACCTAGTAAGCTTGATCGTTAATGAAAGGAAGAAAGAGCTTAAAAACCTAGAAGAACAGATAAACCAGATAGAGGAATCCCTATCTAAATTTGAGAATAGAGAAGAATTTCGTAGTGACGTCAATGATCTCCAGAGCAAACTGGACAAACTGGAAGATGATATAATCTATCGTAAACAAAAGAAATTCATTAGAGATAAAAATGATTATCTAAATGGCAAAATCCATGATTGGTCAATAAATAATTCACAACGTTTTGAACACAGAGAATACAATAAATCTCATTACAAAGACAGACCAATTAGAAAATACGATAATGATGTCTTCACAAGGGCCCAACAATCTGTTTATGGAAATGATCGAGAATATTTCCCTCAGAGAGGTCGTAAGTACAGACAGTCTCCGGTCCGTTATGGAAGGAGACCAGCATTTAATAATGATTATTCCCCCCTAATAGAAGACACCAACCAACATATTATGGAAGAAGATTCTCCTCTAATGGGGGTTATGATTCCCCTCCAAATAGTAGATACCAGCACGCACAACCCAGATGATTTAGATCTCCATCACCTCCACAAGAACGTCCCTCTTTTTTAGAGGTGAAGAAGGTAGGCTTTCGAAATATTCAAGAAAGAGACCAATTGCATTTGAGGCTGGATTCTCCACAAGGAATCAAAAGGAACATCAGAGAAGAGGCTGCAGAGGAGGGAGAAAAATCACCAAAAAAGATAAAACCCAACTACACAAAAAGGGAACAGACAGAACATGCATCCTCAACATTTCCCAGAAGGAATTTTCTGAACCACAAACAACATTATTAAGTAAGGATCTCAAGTTGGCGCCGGACCAGCATGTAGACAAGTTCGATCTATTTGTGGACTTAAATAAATATATAAGAAGTCTAACACTAAAAAGACACTTCTTAAAAACCCACAACCGAATCCTGTGGAAACTGGACGAAAAAAACCTTTAGTAGCACCTCCATCAAAATACTACCCAATTGAATCACGTGGAAGCCATATTGAGATCTTCTTTGAATCTGTCAAGGAAGATTTTAGGAACTTGAAACCGCATAAAACCCTTACATGGAAATTTAAACCCTCAGGAGACAGAAGCACTGAAACAGTTGAAAAAAGATAAGGACATCACCATTAAGATGGCGGATAAAGGGGGAGCAGTGGTAATCCAAGATACATCTAAATATATTGGTGAAGCCTACAATATGATTAGAGATAAAGATACATATATCAAACTGGATTTTGACCCAACTCCCAACTATAATGCTGAGCTATTAGGCTTGTTGAATATTGCACATAATGAGAGAATCATTTGTAAAGAAGAACTGCAATATATTTTCACCACAAAACCCAAAGTACCGGTGTTCTACCATCTACCGAAGATTCAAAAAACCAAGACGGGCACCACCGGGTAGACCTATCATGGCAGGAATTAATTCCCTGTCCTCAAACCTGTCACATTTTCTGGACCTGAAAATCCAGCCATATGTTATCCAACAATGTTCACATCTGAAAGACTCCACCCAGCTGTTAAGAGATATGAAGAATATACAATGGTACACCTCTTATCGTTGGCTCACAGTAGACGTCCAAGCGTTATATACTTGCATTCCACATCTGAGTGGACAAGAAGCTGTATGTCATGTTCTATCACAGGATACTGGAATATAAGTGGAAGAAAGAAAATTCCTTGTGGACAGCATTGGATTCAACTTATGTCACAATTATTTTGAATTCAATGGCGAATATTTTGTACAACAATGTGGGACTGCAATGGGGACCAAATTTGCACCTGCATATGCCAACATCTACATGGATAGATGGGAGAATGAATTTCTGTATAGCGATAGCTGTTACAAATTCAGAAATATAATCTACTATAAGCGCTATATAGATGACCTAATCTTCATTTGGGATGGAGACCTTACCAGCTTAGAGAATTTCACAGCAGAAATCCAAATCAACTCTTTCAACTTGGCCTTCACATATAAACAGAACCACCATGAAATAGATTATCTGGATGTGCTTCTAAAGGCAGAAGAAAATGGCACTGTGTCCTCCAAAACCTTTTTAAACCAACAGATGCAAATAGCTTCATACCATCTAACAGTTGCCATCTCTCTAAATGAAAATCTACGGTCCCATACTCTCAGTTTGTAAGACTGCGAAAAAACTGCAGTTCCACAGAGGATTATTGGGAACAGTCGTCCTCATTAGCGAGAAAATTAATTGAGAGTGGATATAACCAGATTCAGATAGAGGAGGATCAAGTCAAGGCCTCCGACTTGGAAAGAGATGAATTACTGACAGAAAGAAAACCAACTAAACCATCCCCATTTTTGGGTTCCAAACCTTTTATCACCAAGTTTAATCAGGAACATCACAAAATTAGAAAGTGTTTGGATGCCCATTGGCACCTTCTTATGAAAGACCACAAGGCAAACAATTTAAAAAATATGTTGACCCCAAGCAGGCTTAAACTGCAAGAAACCCCTGCTACTACAGAACAACAATTTTTGGGAAAACACGTTGGCCTCTACCCGTGCAATAGATGTATCTGTTGTAAGCATATTGACAGGAAACACTATGGATGGTTATCAACATTTTTTGAAAGACTCCCTAACTGCAATGACCTACTCAGCTGTGACTCCACCTATGTCATCTATATGCTGAGATTTAGTTGTGGTTTGGTTTATGTCGGAAAGACCAAAATAAATTTAAAACTTAGAATACAGGAGCACTTACGCAATATAAAAAATAACATCCAAAACCATAGTGTCCCGAGACATTTTCAAAAGAGACATAACTCCAATCCTAATGATTTAACCTTCATCGCATTAGAACAAGTGAAAAATGATATAAGGGGAGGGGATAGAGTTATAGCACTTTCCAGACGTGAGTCTTATTGGATATATGCCCTGAATTGTCAACTACCGTTAGGGCTAAATGAAAGTATTGAAATGACAGCATTTCTGTGAAGGACAATATAAAAACCTGATTCAATATATAATTGTATGATATCTCCATCAAGTTTGATCAATTAGAAATAAAAATATTTTTATGTCCATATCCTTGTACTCTATGTGAGGTTAAAATGATAATTGGTAATGGGTAATTGAGAACCCAATATTATAATGATATTCAAAAATTATAATTTAGAATTCACAATGAAGGGATAATTAGCCACCACTATAAAAGTTACATGGATACCTAAGTATCATTATTATAGGTTGACAAATGATTATAAAATACCCATCAATATAGTTGTCAATTTTATAATTGGTAATGGAATAAAATACCCCCTAGCTCGAATGCAGGTGTAAAACCCTATAGTCATTTAATAAAATGCCCATGGTAAGATATAAAAGTATCCGTAAGAATTAATCTGAGGACTCTCTATGTCACACATCCCACAATAGGTTAAGAACGCTGGTCCAAACAATAGGGAAGAATAGCTTTGCACCTTTATTATTGAATACCCAGTGGACCGCATATTAACACACAAATCTGGCATAGAGATGGAACGCAAGTCGGTAGCGATGTCATGTAGATACAATAGACGTTGCTGCTAGATATCGCAGACACCGGACACATATCTGAAAGCTAGATGGACCGCAGACTAGCTTAAACTTCAGGCAGAGCGATGAGACGCAAGCTGAAAATAATATTATGTTTGATATACCCGACGGTACTACTAGGCATCACAGACACCAGACATATATCCGGTAGTGAGGTGGAACGCAAACAGGAAGTAGCATTTCCGGACACATGGAGAATGTAGATATCAATCTACATAAATTGGCCGGGTTTAGAATCCTCCACTACTGAAAAGGAACCTAATAGTATGTTTATATAAAGCCTCCCACAGTCAGAAACCCATTTTGGGATGTATAAGGATAATAATGCATTATGGGTAACCCCGTGGAAACATGGAGAATTTTTTTTTTAAAATAATAATAATAATACTATTCTTACTGCCTTACAAGATTAATATCCATCATATAAGAATGGTCTCAATGCCTAATTACTATAGTTATAACACAAGTGGAGTAATAATATCAGCCTAATATCCATGAACTTAGTAATTTTTATTAAGAAATCTGACCAATTAGCTAGTAGAGGATATGAGGTCATCAGCCCACACCCTATAAATAGGGAAAACTGTCCAAGACCCAGATCATCAGCACTGCAGGAAACAGAGCTCCAGTCTACAGGTAACAATGCTTAATTACCAATTATCATTTGACTAGGACATGTGTGTGATTGCTGTTTTTCACTATGTTGGAAATTTTAAACTTCTAAAAACTATGATGTAAAAACAGGTTTATATTTTTGAATAGGCTTATTTGTTCTGAAGCCGCACAGCTGGAATTGCATAATTTTTATCATTTATTGGTATGTGTTTTCATTTATGTCCATATTAAATTATAATTAGAGGAATATGTTTTAACTAATAGTATTTTTCACCTTAATTAGGTGATTATATGAGTTTTTAAACATTTGAAAGGATCTTTAATACCTCCAAACTTCTATGGAAATATGGAGCATTACCATAACCTAATTATATAGGTATGTGCACACCAATATAATTCAACTATATGAGTATCACTTTAACTGTATGTTAATTATATAATCACTTTATATATTTCCTAGATCAACAACTAAATAAAGGAATAATCCTTGCACTAATAAAAATCCCACAGTTATATCTAAGGGTATGTCATCCCATCACAATTACTTATATATATTCTTAATGTGCACAAGATTATTGTTCACGTAGCTTATAAAATTGTATTATAGGAACACCTTCCTGTTCAATGGATAATCCACAGTAATTTGAACAAAAAGCATCTTTTCTGGAAGGTATATTATCTGTAAATTATTTCTATATTTTTGTTGTTTATGCAATAATGTATCCTTGTATTGTATACTCTGTATAGTATTTAAATTGTACCATGATAAGATATTGATTACAATATTTATGTTCTTAGACTTATTAATATCCCCCTGATGAAGTCACTTGGTTGATGAAACGCGTTGGGTTCTTTTTTGTATTCTGTTGACATCTGGAAAACCTTTTAATAAAAAGCATCTTGTGGATGAACAACGCCTCTTCTTAAACTGTGTTGGAGATTACGAACAATCCTGTTAAAACTGTTGATGTTAATTGAGATTTATAGGCGCCAGATCACTATTGGGTTGTATATTTGCATGTTAATTCCCTAACCCTCAGGGAATTTAGTGATTGGGCTGCCACATTTTGTATTTACATTTGTATAACAAAAATAGCGCGTAGTGGAATTTTGGTGTACTATATATATATATATATATATATGGGCTGCAAGCTTAAATGCATTGATCAATTCATGAACTAAAACCCCATTATTTTTTTATTGATTATTTGAATGTTAAGGTGAGTTAGTTTGTTGTAGTGAGTGCTGGGCCCCCTGTGTTTGTATTTACTAGAGTGTGTGGTCACAGGCCACCGCACCCCACCCTGGGATGTGGGTGCAGTTTGCACCCCATTCCTAGGAATGGCGAGTGTGTTGGTACTTCTGTATCTATATATATATATATATATATATATATATATATATATATATATATGGATATAGATGCAGAGATATACTGTAGGTCAAAGTTTCAAATCAGTTTATTCGTATTCAGGATAACAATGACAGAACAACCATATTTTATATATATATTTATATATAAAAAGGATAGTGGCCCCAATATTGCGCTTAGAAGAGCAGCACCTCTATAGTACCTTGCTGTTAATAAAGGTACAGGTAGGCAAAAAATGGCATTTTTTAGTTTTTCTGTGTATATGTTTTTCGGATTATATTCTTTATAAATGCACGTGTAGTATAAATTTTAGTATATGTATGTAACGGCATGTTTTACCACTCACATAGATTGATTCATTGCCCCTGATGAAGTCCTAAGGGACGAAACGCGTTGGGCCGCGGATCTTCATTGTATGTGGCACTTGTCTGAAAAATCCCGAAACAGTGAAATTAATTCTTACTGCTGGATGAACCGCCGATAAATGTTTACCTGTTTTTTATAAAATAATTTTTTATTGATTTATTGCATGTACAGCCACTAAGTGGTACACTTAGCGCACCCCTATTCTCTTTTCATATATATATATATATATATATATATATATATATATATATATATATATATATATATATATATATATAGGACTTACCCAAGCCTCCGTGAAGGAAAGGAATGGACCAGCACTCACAATTTGATGAAAGAAGATAGTTTGTATTAAGCAGTTACAACATGGTGTACAAGCAGGCTGACCCAACAGCCGTTTCAACTGGATGCCTTTCCAGTTTTCATCAGGGCTACATCAATGCATTAACAGAAACGTTTATATAACATGAAATAGGGCGCCAAACCCGCCCTGCTCTATTCAATTGGGGAGCTGTCAATCAGCACCACGCTACTGAGCATCCAGCGCCTGTCAGATGACGCTGCTAGGGGGGTGTGAGGTGCGCGTCAGAGGGGAGTCCCTGTGACGTGTGCCTGCAATACAGGATTGCCCAAGTGTACAGAAAACCAATGTAGAATCTAGCATTACAAAGAATGTGTGATCTAAGACCTCGTAGCAATGTGGGGACAAGGAGCCAGCACCGTGAGGGGATGGATAAGTAAGTGGAGGAATCCGTAAATGTGGAAATGACAGTGTCATAAAATACGTGAGCGGCAATAGGACATAGACGCCGCGCTGAAGCAGTACAAGTCAGCCCGAGTGGATAGATAAATGCACGGAGGCATATGAAACAGCAGCCCATCGGAGTAAGCAAAACATACACATATAGCATAATTGCACGGCGGCAAACATTAACAGCTATGCACTATAGACAAGCAGCACGGCGGCCACAGATCATATAGCAAAATTAATCTCCTCCCATTACAGACATAAACGGCATAGGGCGACACTTTGCTGTGTCGACTGGGAGCGGAAGACAGAATAGTACATAGCGTCCTGAAATGTCATTGTGCCATGATCAGATGATAGTAACAGAGACAATCGCACATAGTCCAGTGGTTGGCAGGTCGACACAACACTGTGTTAGCCTAAATAAAGAAGGCAATTTAATTAGGAGTGGCCATTATATACGGTGGTCAAACCCCTCATCTAAGATAAAGCGGAAATGTTACAGCAATATTGCGTGTGGATGCCATTAAAAAACAGTTGACAGCGGAATGCAACAATGAGCCAAGAGATCACTCATGGCAACCACTGACATTGTTACTAATGATTATGCGCCTGTATGTGTCTGCTGGATGGAGAGCAGAGTATTAAGCCCATCCTGTGGCTTACATAAGGGGCTGGGCATATGTATGTACATCAGAAAGAAAGAAAAATAAAAAATAAACATAAGGATAACAGAAGACCATAAAAAATAGAGAGCATGTTGGGGGACAAAGAGATACACTCAGGTACCGTCCGTGGCTTAAATAAAGCATCCCATTTTAAAGTCTTCATTCAGACCAGATGGGGCCAAGGATTTTAAGCGATAAATCCATCTCAGCTCTCTCTGGAGCAGTAACTTTTCACGGTCGCCCCCTCTTCGTAGGGGGGGTATGTGGTCAATAAGAAAACATCTCAGCTGACCGATGGTATGTCTTTTCTCTAGGAAATGTCGAGCAACAGGTAGGTTTTTGAGGTCCAGACTTTCTGTCGTTGGTAGCAGACTTTTTTTAATTGACGATCTGTGTTGACCAATTCGTTCCTTGGCAGTCCTGATCGTCTTGCCCACATAGATCATTTGGCAAGGGCATAGGAGGGCGTAAATCAGATATCTACTGTTGCAGTCCAGTTTATGTCTAATGGTGAACTTTTCTCCATTGGTTGGGTTGGTGAATGTGTCACCTGTCATGAGGAACGGGCAATTAACACATCCTGAGCATCTGTAAACACCATTCTTGCGGGAAAGCCAGCTGGTCGGCTTAGCTATATTACAAGATGGGTCCGTCACCACCAGCATGTCCTTGAGGTTTGGGCCTCTTCTATAGGCAAACCTAGGCGGAGTGTGCAATGTTGGTTGTAGTACCGGGTCACTTGCCACAAGGTGCCAGTGCTTAAGGATAGTTTTTTTCACAAACTTTGAAGCCACCGTGAATGTACTGCAGAAATTGAGTCTGTCTGTTTTAACCGAGTTGGCAGATTTGACCTTAAGTAGTTCATCCCTCTTTAGTAGGGACACCCTGGACATCGCTTCTTCAACATCATGCTTGGTGTAGCCCCTTTCCAGAAAGCGATCACGCATCTGTGTCAGAGCCTCTGGGAGGGTATCTGGGTCTGAGTTAACCCTACACACTCTTAGTAGTTGTGAGTAAGGTAGACCTTTTTTCAGCGCATGTGGATGAAAGCTGTCTGCATGTAATAAGGAATTCTTGTCGGTTGTTTTTGTAAAAAATTTTGTGGATAGACTGCCGTTGTTTAGGGTGATCATGACATCCAGATAACTGATTGATTGGTGACTGAAACTGTTTGTGAAGCGTATCGTGCCTGGTAGAGCATTAAGGTAGTTAATGAACAATAGCAGTTCTGATTCGCCTCCTGTCCATAGGAAGAATAGGTCGTCGATGTACCTTACGTACATTTTGATAAATTTGTTAAAACGTTGATTGCCACTGATATGCTGTTTCTCGAAAGTAGCCATAAAAAGGTTGGCGTAGGATGGGGCCATGTTAGACCCCATCGCCGTCCCTTGGCGCTGCAGGTAAAACCGATTTTGAAATAAAAAATATTTTTTATTCAGGATGATTCCCATCAGTAGAGAGATGTATTCCACTGGTGGTCCACAATAGTGTGTGCTGTTGATAATCATGTCTTTGCTTGCTTGTATCCCTAGTTCATGTGGGATGCTAGTATAGAGACTAGAGACATCCAATGTTACCAGCAGGGTATCGGATGGTAGGTCTCTGACGTCATTCAGTTTGCGCAGAAAGTCGGATGTGTCCTGAATAAAACTTTCTGTGTTCTGTACCACGGGCTGTAGATGAAAGTCAACTAGCTGCGAGAGGGGTTGGCACAGAGAACCCCTGGCTGAGATGATGGGCCGGCCAGGGGGTTCCACCAAGGATTTGTGCACCTTGGGGAGTGTATAGAGAATGGGGATAATCGGGTGTGTTTGGGTCAAGAAGACAGCAGTTTCCTTACTGATGTAGAGATTTGTCACGCCAAGCTGGATTATGCCGTCAATTTCTCTTTTAAAACCCCAAGTCGGGTCACGGTCAAGGGGTATATAGCAGGCAGAGTCAGACAATTGATTGAGTGCTTCCTTTGTGTAGTACGTATAGTCCAGTAGCACAATGCCTCCCCCCTTGTCAGCTGCCCTTATAATGAGGTCTTTGTCTTGCTGGAGAGTTTTAATGGCTTCCTTCTCTGGTTTGCTTATATTGTGGTAGGAGATCTTTTGATTATTCATATAGGGGCATGTATCCCTTTTGAGCACCCGCATAAAGGTATTGATTGAGGCATTTAAGGTAGGTGGATCGAAGGTACTGCGACTCTTCAGAGTGCTGGTCGTGCCTTCCATTCTCTGGCTAGGCTGGGTCGGGAATCTCTGAAAGTGGTCTTTTAACCTTAATTGCCTGCCTAATTTGTATAAATCTACCTGCCACCCAAAACTGTCCTTGGTTAGAGTAGGCACAAAAGAAAGTCCTTTATTGAGCAAGGTGATTTCAGCTGGGGAGAGTTGATGTTTCGATAGATTGTAAATTACAGATCCTGTTAGTTTTTGCCCCTCCTTTTTTCTCTTTCTGCAACAGTAGATATCTGATTTACGCCCTCCTATGCCCTTGCCAAATGATCTATGTGGGCAAGACGATCAGGACTGCCAAGGAACGAATTGGTCAACACAGATCGTCAATTAAAAAAAGTCTGCTACCAACGACAGAAAGTCTGGACCTCAAAAACCTACCTGTTGCTCGACATTTCCTAGAGAAAAGACATACCATCGGTCAGCTGAGATGTTTTCTCATTGACCACATACCCCCCCTACGAAGAGGGGGCGACCGTGAAAAGTTACTGCTCCAGAGAGAGCTGAGATGGATTTATCGCTTAAAATCCTTGGCCCCATCTGGTCTGAATGAAGACTTTAAAATGGGATGCTTTATTTAAGCCACGGACGGTACCTGAGTGTATCTCTTTGTCCCCCAACATGCTCTCTATTTTTTATGGTCTTCTGTTATCCTTATGTTTATTTTTTATTTTTCTTTCTTTCTGATGTACATACATATGCCCAGCCCCTTATGTAAGCCACAGGATGGGCTTAATACTCTGCTCTCCATCCAGCAGACACATACAGGCGCATAATCATTAGTAACAATGTCAGTGGTTGCCATGAGTGATCTCTTGGCTCATTGTTGCATTCCGCTGTCAACTGTTTTTTAATGGCATCCACACGCAATATTGCTGTAACATTTCCGCTTTATCTTAGATGAGGGGTTTGACCACCGTATATAATGGCCACTCCCAATTAAATTGCCTTCTTTATTTAGGCTAACACAGTGTTGTGTCGACCTGCCAACCACTGGACTATGTGCGATTGTCTCTGTTACTATCATCTGATCATGGCACAATGACATTTCAGGACGCTATGTACTATTCTGTCTTCCGCTCCCAGTCGACACAGCAAAGTGTCGCCCTATGCCGTTTATGTCTGTAATGGGAGGAGATTAATTTTGCTATATGATCTGTGGCCGCCGTGCTGCTTGTCTATAGTGCATAGCTGTTAATGTTTGCCGCCGTGCAATTATGCTATATGTGTATGTTTTGCTTACTCCGATGGGCTGCTGTTTCATATGCCTCCGTGCATTTATCTATCCACTCGGGCTGACTTGTACTGCTTCAGCGCGGCGTCTATGTCCTATTGCCGCTCACGTATTTTATGACACTGTCATTTCCACATTTACGGATTCCTCCACTTACTTATCCATCCCCTCACGGTGCTGGCTCCTTGTCCACACATTGCTACGAGGTCTTAGATCACACATTCTTTGTAATGCTAGTTTCTACATTGGTTTTCTGTACACTTGGGCAATCCTGTATTGCAGGCACACGTCACAGGGACTCCCCTCTGACGTGCACCTCACACCCCCCTAGCAGCGTCATCTGACAGGCGCAGGATGCTCAGTAGCGTGGTGCTGATTGACAGCTCCCCAATTGAATAGAGCAGGGCGGGTTTGGCGCCCTATTTCATGTTATATAAACGTGTCTGTTAATGCATTGATGTAGCCCTGATGAAAACTGGAAAGGCATCCAGTTGAAACGGCTGTTGGGTCAGCCTGCTTGTACACCATGTTGTAACTGCTTAATACAAACTATCTTCTTTCATCAAATTGTGAGTGCTGGTCCATTCCTTTCCTTCACGGAGGCTTGGGTAAGTCCTGTCTTAATTAACCTTAAGGACCCTGCACCCCCCATAACTTCTATGCTTCACTGAGTGCCATCCTGCATTTGCTTATATATATATATATATATATATATATATATATATATATATATATATATATATACAGAACGCATCCCCAAATGAAACACACACTTCCAGTCAGCTACAACTACGAGAGTATGTTCACACCGGGTAATCATCACAGGATCAGACACCAGCAGCAATGCAAAATACAAATGACAACACATAAAGTGAAAAACTAACACATCGATCACATAAAAATATAAAAATATATAAAAATATATATACAGAGAGGTACTTCACTGGGAAGGACTGCATTCGGCACTCGGTGGGCTTGTAAACAGATGGTGATGTTTATTTAGTCATATCGACGTTTCAAGACATGAAAATAAAAACAAAAGTGATTACCTATATAGTGCAATCTCTAGTAACAGCAAGGTGCAGCAGTGTGGACAGCAGGTGGGAGGCGCTGGGGGATGATGTCATAGTGCCCAGAATTCAATGTTGTCTAAAATTCTGTTGTCTGCGGGTGTAATATCTCCATTATAAATTTTGTTTTGGGTTGACAGTCATGCGCCCCTTTGCCACTATCACCTTATGAACATAGTTTACATATGCTACATACAGTGATGCATACAATACATACAGGAGCACAGTTAAAAAGTAATTGCTCCAATTAAAGTGACAGTGCATAAAAAATAACATGAAAAACTGTGATCAAATCTAAACTGTACAATAAAAATCAAAGGTGTATACATGTAGTGAACACGTACAACCTTTATGCACTTGTTTTGCACGATACTGGGATCACTGTTTAAGTTTTTGCACCTTTTTCTGACACTACTGCACTTTATTGAAATCAGTGGCAACACCAGCTGCACCACAGCTAAATACTGGAACTGGACCCTCTGGAGCCACACGATTTTGCATTCGGTGACTTGGATCTCCCCGAAGGGGAAACATTCAGCTACACTGAAGCTGAAATTGGAAACATTATTTTTCAAACAGAAAGTTCCTTGTCCCAACAAGGGAGCTCTGTGGAAGATGTATACCAGCAGTTACATAAATGGAAAAGAAGAGAAATGTACTATTTATTGCATGCAAGCACTTTATCTGACTATTACAGGGCCAAGATGATTCCGAGGGGCTTTCGGATAAAGAACTGCCCCACCATTGGCTGCAATAGTGCTGACTTTTGCCGTCGCTGGGTCGGAGTTTTAAATAAATGTAGCTTCAACCTCATGATCTTAGTTGTTGAAGAATCGGGCAAAGAACTAATTAAAGTAAAACTAAATATTGCAGAAATCAAAGCAACCCATGCAACTACTATGTCAGATGCTACACGCCAAGCGGCATGGACCAAGTTACAAGTGCAATGCGATTAATATAAAAAGGATCTTCTGAAATATAAAAGGAACAAGTGGACCACTGTGTCCATGGATTGTGAGGACAAAAGAGTTCGCAGGAACAGAACCTCCCATACCTACCACCAAAAGAATGAGTTGGAGACAGTGTAAACGAAATCTGTAAAAGACTCAGCCACATCACAAAGTGACAGTGATTTTCAGATAGATGATTCAGATGTTCCAGCCTCTCTGTGGTCTGCCCCTTTAGGGGCAACAACACTGGGCAAAACAGACCGCCCCTCGTAAAACCAACAAGATGTGGTGGTCAAACGAAGAGGTTATGCAAGAAACAGCAAGAAGAAACCCTAATCTATAATCTCTCCAAGAGACCGATTACTACAACAGAGAGAAAGGTGTTAAATAAAGGATTGTCATTTATACCTACAAATGCACATAACGATTTTGATTGGAAGGTGGAAAATCACAGATTGGAAAGGAACCTGCGAATTAAAGAGTTTTTATCAAGACAAACCCAGCACTTGGAGCACAAAAGACTGCCACAGCACCTTAAAGCACCTAGCACTTTTGACTCCTTTTCTACCAATCCCTCCATCAAGCCATTCTCATGATTATTGGACAAATCAGTGGACCGATTCGGCAAGGCACAAAAGAAAATCTACCAAATATAATGCCAGCAGAACAAAGAGCATTAAAAAACCTGTCACAAGATACATAGATTGAAATCCGCCCCACCGAGGGGCATTGTAATCCAAGATCTGTTACAATACAAAGCTGAAATTGTGAAACAACTACAGGACACTGACACCCATGAAAAACTGAACTCCTGTCCAACTGAAACATACAAACAGGATTTGGATACAATGGGGCAGATGTATTAAGCTTTAAAAGAGATAAATTCAATGGTGATAAAGAGAGATAACGTCCAGCCAATCATATCCTAACTGCCATGTTTCAGGCTGTGTTTGAAAAAAGTCAGTACGGAACTGATTGGTTGGATGTTTATCTCTCTTTATCACCCTTTATCACCCTTGCATTTACCTCTTGTTAAGGTTCAATACATCTGCCCCAATATTACAACAGGCAGCTAATAATCACCTTTAAGTAAAAAATAAGTGGATACTTTAACACGACCATGGCCTATTACCCCAGTACACAATACTGAAAATACATAAAGATCAGGAAAATCCACTGGGGCATCCTCTTCATTTATCCAATTGGAGTGCCGCCATTTCTGTGCTGGTATATATATATATATATATATATATATATATGCCTTGACGAAAGTGCCGCTACATTAAACTGGGCACTGAAACGTTGCCGTGGAGTGCTGCTGAGACGCATGTGTGTGTGTGTGTATATATATATATATATATATATATATATATATATATATATTATGTAATGCAGAACAGGCACTCGTAGGACTTTGTATTCCAAGAAAAAACTGGACACAGGGGTCTAACAGCAGTTAGCAACGTTTCAAGCTTTACTCGCTTTTCGTCAGGCTTAAATGTTACAAAAAAAGACAGCGTTTAAAACACCTTACCTCCACCGTGCTCCCCTGGCTGCCGTGCAAGCCGCCTGTCCAGTTCCGGGTCCATCCCCAATGACGTCACCACGCCTTCGACGCACATTGGCTTTGTCACCTGGCTCGGCGGGTGGTTGCCCAGCAACCTGTAAACAAATATACGTGTGTAAATACATCAAATCAGAACACACAAGGAATGAACAAACAATACTGTGCCACAGCCGCGCACATGTATGAGATACTGTAAAATCAGCAAGCTGAAAATCTACCACAATTAAGGCATAAATGCTCATGTACAAAAAAGGGACAAGGAAACAGACAAAGTCCCAAGCGGGCAGAGTCTGAGCTGGAATCAGGATACACCTACAACATATAGGTGATCACTGAGGCCCATGCAGACACCAGTCGACATATCATGTCGACCAATGCATGAACATGATACATTTATAAAAAGCAATGGAAGCTGCAATACTCGTTAAGGCCCGCTGGGAACACCGTGTTAAGACGGTGAATCCAGCGGGTCTCACACTGTAGGAGGAGTTTATCACGGTCTCCCCCTCTTTGGTTGGCTGGGATTTGGTCAATGATCTTGTACCTCAGGGCTGAAAAATTGTGTCCCAATTCCCTAAAATGCCTAGGAACAGACTGTTCATTGGCCGTTTTCCCTCCAGGGATTGCCTGATCGTGGATCTATGTGTACCCATGCGTTATTTGAAGGTCCTTGTGGTCTTCCCCACATAGAGGAGACCACAAGGACATCTGATAATATATACAACATGGGTACTAGTATATGAGAGGACCTGACGTATGGGAATTTTGACCCCTGAGTGGGGATGCAGAAAAAAATTGCCTGTTTCCAGGTAGCCACAGGTGGTACAACCTACACACCTGTAGCATCCTGTTTTTTTGGTCAGGAAATTGGTTTTACACTGTATGTCAAACCCCGTGGTATCATTCCTCACCAGCCAATCCTTTAAATTCCGCTGTCTTTGAAAACTGGGTGACAATGAACTGTTCTTAAATGTCTTGAGACCCATGTCCCTTTGCACCAGGGGCCATAGATCTCGTGCTTTTTTGACAATGTCGGTACTGATGTTGGAAAATTTTTGAAAAATGGAATTCTGGTATCTCTTAATTGGGGCATAATAGCTTTAGGAGCCAATGTGGCACTCCGAGGAGTAGCTAATGCTTTGGTCTTAGCTCTCAACAGTTCACTGTATTTGTACCCCCTGACAAGAAATTTCTTTATCATGAGGTCCATCTCCCCCTCAGCCTCCACCGGGTTTTCGCAGATGCGTCTAGCCCGGAGGAACTGTGAGTAGGGGAGTCCTCTGACGGTGCTAATGGGATGCTGACTGGAACAATGGAGCAATGTGTTCCGATCAGTGAGCTTTTTAAACAGGCCTGTGTCAAAGTGACATTCAGATAGTGTACCGAGACAGGACTGATCTCGAAGGTAAATTAGATGGTGCAATCAAGTGTGTTAATATGCCCAATGAGATCTTCAAATTCCTGTTTGCTCCCTGTCCAGATACATAGCAAATCATCTATGTACCTGGTCAGGAAAAAGATGTTGTTAGAAACCTTAACGTCTGTGAAAAATAGATCTTAAAGACCGCCTCATAGTAAAGTTTTTTCTCACGCAAGCCCCGGAGTGACGCCTCATTTGTTTGTACTACATATGGTAGAGTGTATCTACTTTGGAAGGCACCCGGGCAGTACCAACCTGAATGCGAGGAGTGCCAGACATCCCACTGGTTTATATATATATATATATATAGGTAAGTAGGTGTATCGGGTTTGCACTCGTGGCTTCAATAAAAATCCGGTGCCAGGAACATAATAGAGCAATAAGAGACACTTACCCCCTCAGAGAAAGGATGGATCCGGCACACGGTAGTATAGGTGAAGAAAAAGAGGTTTATTAAGAGTGAAACATTGCACTAAGTGACAGCTGCTGACCTGACAGCCGTTTCAACTGCTGGTGAAAACTGCACCCAGCAGACCTCTGATGAAAACTGCACCCAGCAGTTGAAACGGCTGTCAGGTCAGCAGCTGTCACTTAGTGCAATGTTGCACTCTTAATAAACCTCTTTTTCTTCACCTATACTACCGTGTGCCAGATCCACCCTTTCTCTGAGGGGGTAAGTGTCTCATATATATATATATATATATATATATATATATATATATATTAGGTGATTAATTGTGCCCTACAGGTGCTCTTCACACCTTCGCCGCCCCCTTAACCCATGAATGGCTTTGTTGTGTGGGTGAGGGTGGGGTGCATGGGTGCCATGGGCGGGGGAGGGTATACTGTGGGTGATGGAGTTGCTGGTGCAGGGGTGAGTCGTGTGGGTTGGTAATGTGCAGGGGTGCAGTGGTTGAGGGGCAGTCATGTGGGTGCTGTGTGAGTCTCACTTGGCAAGTTTTTGTTTGTTGTGTTCCCTATATCGGAAGGTGCAGAGGTGGCAGCAGGAGGATAGCAAAGAGCCCTGAGAGAGGCGGGTGGGGGAAAGTGAGCGTGGCTGTGGTGTTGAAGGTGTGGAGGGTAGGGGAGAGTGAGCATGGCGGTGAAGGGGAGGAGAGTGGGGCTTGCCTGCGGGGAGAGTGAGTGTGTCCGCGGTGAAGAAGAGAAGGGTGAGGGAGTCAGCGTGGATGCGGAGGTGAGGATGGGCGGCAGTGTGGGGCTGGTCCCACTGGCAGAGAAGGGTGCCTGACCGGAGCGAGTGTGCGGCTCCTCCCATTGGGCAGAGTTTCAGCAGAACAGTGTACTGTAAGTGTCTGTCCAGAGCACCCAGGCAAGTGCAATGCATGTGTGTGTGTGTGTGTGTGTGTGTGTGTGTGTGTGGGCTGTGGGGACGTGTTGTTGTATGTGTTTGGGCTGTGGGGACATGTTGGGGCATGCAGCGAGTGCGGCAAGAGTTAATTTTTTAATGTGCTGTTACTGTGAGTGGTGGTATGGTCCGGTATTGTCCCAGTCTGCGAGTATGTGTATGACTCCAGGCAAACTCCACCCAGCGTTATACACACACTCACAGATTGACAGTTCTGGGCTAGTATATAAGAAATATATGTCCAATGATCCCCGGCACTCTGGTGTAGCCCCTTCAAACTGGGAATCTTGCTCCAGCTGAACTTCCCAGAGGTATGAGCCTCATAAAAACACTTGAACAAATAAAGATGGAAACGGGAGACAAAGAATGGTGCAAAAAGAAAAAATAGAAAAAATTGTGAGCTAAACAGCTCATTTACATTTTAAAGGATCTGTGGTGCATGCTGCAAAGTAGCGATGTTCTTTACTTTGTGCATGCGCCAGAACCATACTGCATATAGGCAGTATGATCTGTGGTGGCGTATGCAGGCCAGTTTCTTAAAACCGAGTTGTGATGTTGGTGTTACAGAGAGAAAAGGCCATGGTATTTGCAAGAGGATGGAGAATTCAGGACATATGTTTAGGAAATGCAGCAGCCAGCTTGCTCAAGCCCATGGGTGGTGTCTGAGATAATCTGATACTGCTACTTAGTACGCATTTTGGATCAGTAATGCATGCAGTAGGCATGACATCTCCTACTTCATTACCCAGTTAGAGGTATTGCTTCTACCTCTATGTAAGCAGCAGTGATAGCAACTCTAACCACATCTGCATGGGGACCACTAGTTACTACAATACATATGTACATATAAATTCACTTACCGATACAGTATTTGTAACTGCTATTCCTTTGGACAAAAGTACATTTCCAAGTTCTTTACAATATTGTTATGTTTTTATTTATTTTTACTGCATTATTAAATTTTCTATTTTTTCCTAGAACTGAAATATCACAATGATTCTACCATTCATCATAAATCCACAGAATACCTGTAGAAAATGTAATAAAAAATACGCACCCTACCTTTTCAAAGAGATATATATAGGTCATATAAAGTATTTCAAATTCTAAAACAGATTAATGTCCAATCCAATCTGTCAAAGTGATTCATGGAAGGTATTTATTAGGTACAGAGAAAAGTTAAAATAGTTAAGGGTCCTTAAATTGCAGCACCATAGTTTACAAGTGTCACATCCATTAACAGTAAAATAAATTACAATACATCCCTGGAGATTCCTGCCGTTTATGAATACGTGTGGAATTTTTTTATCTATAGAGATATAATAACTTAGTAAAATATCCATCACTGTGGTTCCATCCGCTTTTTTTACAGGTTATAAGGTTATACACCAAAGCCTTATACATAAGACTATTTATTCCGAGTTCTCTGATCTTTTCCATGCTCTCTTTTTTTTAAGATTACTCTCAAAAGAAACAAACAATATCTCAATGTATTAGAAAAGAGACTTTTCTTCCTGCCTGGACAGATCAAACAGATTAAATATATCCCCTTCACTCATAGAAGATGAATAATTTATAACTTTAAAGAAAATTTAATACTAGATAGATTTAGGTGGAATTATGAAACTAGTATGCAACAAAAGACTATTTAAAAAAAAAAGTTTATGAATGTTTTACTTGAAAGGCATCAGACTTCATTAGTTACTCAGTGAGTTATATTCATTATTATAGTATATTTTTGTGTTCTGAAAAATTCACAGAAGAGCAGCTGTTGTTTTGTTTAGATGTAATTGTGTTTCTGAATAGAAATGTAAAATGTAAAATCTTACATAAAAGTGTAAAAATGTAAAAGAAAAAATATCACATTTTCTCTTTTTAACAAAAAAACTAAAATTTAATAAATGTATTGCATATTTTAGACATTAAAAAATAAATCTGCTATTTTGATAATCAATTCTTGGTTGAAAATTACAACATTTGTATGCATATGTTCAGAAAGACATCTGCCAATCTCACTCAACAAATTGATTACTATGCAATATATTTAAATGCCCATTCTGGAAGTATATTAAATTAAAAGTAAGCTTATATTTCATATGCTAATGGAGCCTCTGAAACTTTTTTTTTACATTTTATTATCATATATTATAAATCAATTGATTTTGAAATCTATATTTGTATTTTGCATTATAATGAGATGTGTTCTGAACCAGTGGTGTTTTTTGTATCTAATCAATGTTTATGAGTTGCTCTGTGAGAGATAGCATGTAACAGGGGAAATGGAAGAATACCTAAGCACAGGTTCCACGAAGTATAAGAGCAATTTATGAAAATGACAATAGAGTAATAATAGGTCAACAATTACTTAGTCAGATACCATAATATCGATAGCTAAGGGGGAAGTGCTCCCCTGAGAGTAAAATGCAGTTCAAATTGGAAAGAGAAAAAGTACTGTCTTTTGTTGGGGGCACTCTTGATTGTATGTCGAAGTGAGATTAAAATAACTTTTATTAATATTTGTGATATAAAAAAATGATTTAGATGAACCAGACAGACAGCAAACAACAAATAACAATAAAATATCACAAAAGGTGATGGATTTGTGACAGATAGTAGATCCCCTAGTAGCATCCGGACTGTTAATTGTCACCTAAAAACGTATGGGGTAAAGGCATACGTCACAATGTATACCGTATTTCCTATATTTTGCATGCTTAAAATAACTGTGTACTCTTGTACACAATTATTTTAGGCATGCAAAATATAAGAAATACAGTATAGATGCCACAGGAGAGGTGGCCCAATATCCTGTGGGTGCAAAACACACCTCATTTCATCCTAGAGAAATGCTTTAGAGCCAGTGTTACAGTGTTTCTTTGAATAATGAGAGCATATCAAGTGTAGTTAGTTATAATATATTAAGTATATGGTTGTAGCGGTAACCTGTTAAGTAGATGTTACTACAGGAGACATAGAGACTCCACAAATGTAAGACCAAAATTGCTGCTGCTAGCTGTCAGAATCATCCAGATAAGTATTGAGCAGGTTTAAATGGTTAATTTGTATGTATGGAGTAACATAAGAGAAGTCCTGGGCATCTGCTGTATTGGCCAGTGGACTTGACACCCAGATTAGCCCTGAAGGTCTGTGCAGGATTGTCTATGTCCAAGGCTCAATATCAGAGTGCCCCAGTAAATGTAAGAGAGAGAGTAGAAGTGTCAGTAGCTGGCGGATTCATGTGCTACTGTTCCCCATGTGCTGGAGGATCAGTGAGGAATGAGCAGAATGGGCCGTCAATGGGTGCTGAAATATAGAAAACTGGGCAAGATGCTATGGGCAGCCTCAGCAAACAGGCAGGGTTACCACTAGTTACCTTTCCTGAATATTAATAAAGGAAGAGTGTGTTTGAGCTTCGGTGTGTAGTGGCCATTGTACTGCCACTAAGTGCTGCATTGTTTTGACAGACAGCCAATTCACAAAGAGGCTTCATGAGTCAACAGGCCACCCAAGTGCTAGGATTAAAGCACTGGGTCTATACCTGGCACCCCTGGGCAGTGTGTGCTGGGTTAATACTCCATAAATTGTAAATTTAAATATTGGGTTTGGCAGTGGAACCAAAAGTGCCAGCATGCCTCCTTCACATGCAGGTACTTGGATAACCACAAGTACGAGCAGGTGGAGACTTAAAGGTCCATGATAGTAACATTTTATTACCCCACACATGCGCTCACACATACATGTGCAGGGCCGCCGACAAGGGGGTGCCAGGGGTACAACTGTCCCGGGCCCCCAGCCTCTGGAGGGGCCCAGGCAGCTGCCCACAGTGGCACGGCATGGTACCACCCCCCCTCTCTCCCCGCACCCACACAAATGCCCCCACCCAGGGGGGGGGGTGCCAGCACATGCGAGGGGGGGGTGACACTGGGGGTCCGGGCTGAAGGTCAGTCCTGGGCCTCAACATTACTAGTGGCGGCCCTGCATGCCAACACACATTTACTTACCTATGTTGTCACATGGAGTCAGTCCTCCTGTCCAGTGGAAATCCATAGGTACCTCTGGGGAAAAATTCTCCCCTTTCTCCAGTGTAAATTTGTCCTCTTCAGCCCAGAGTAAGCATCAAAGGGGTAAAAAAAAAGCAAACCGCATTACCTGCCTGGGATTGGCTGGCCTCATTCCATAGAAGTCAATGATATGAAAAAAACATTGACTCCTATGATGGGAACCAACACTTCAGCCTGACCGCAAAGTTAATTGAAGGTTTCCACAAGGGTGGCCCCTATTAACCTTTGGTACTCCTTCAATTAACTTTGCATTCAGGCTTAAGATCCGTTTCCCACTTGGACTTCGGAGTAGCATGTGTTAACAAATGCTGCTCCTATTCATAACTGACAGGGATTTCACTGATCTTTAGCTATGGGAATACCCTAGGCAATCACCTGAGAGCTCCAGAGAAGTCAATGTTCTTTTCAAAACATTGACTTCTCTGGAGTTTGAAGGTGATTGGAGGAGGGGATTTCCATTGCCATACATCAGGATTCCCTGTCAGTTATTTGGAGAAGCAGGATGTGTTAACGCATGCTGCTCCTTAGTCCAGGTGGAACGGGTAATGCAGACCGAACTGCTATGGAGCTTTCGGATGATTGGCTGAGTGGATTCCCATTGTCAGTTAACACATTAACACATGCTGCTCCTCAGTCCAAGTGGAACGGGTAATGCAGACTGATCTAAATTGGATTTAGGTGAGCTTTTTCCAACACAGGTATCTATGGTTTTCTACTGGACACGCTCCATGTGTGTGTGTGTGATTGTATCTATGATAAAAAATATGTTTACAGGTTGAGTATCCCGTATCCAAAATGCTCGGGACCAGGAGAATTTTGGATAACGGATTATTCCGTATTTTGGAATATTTTAATATTTCAATTATGTATTTTGAAGTATATTGCATGTTTGCTGTATAAACACATAAAATACACACAAATTTATTTTATTACCACATAAAATACACACAAATATATTTTATTTGTTCAAAAAACAAGGTTTCAAAACATGAAACAAAATTTGTGTACTATCTCAAATATTGAATTTGAATGTCAAGCAATCATTGTCTTGCACATATATAGTGCCAGTTACATATCATGTCCCCAGTAGTGCTGTTACAGATGTCCCCAGTGAGTTTTTAGCAAAAAAAAATATTTTTTTTTTCACTTTCTGGAATGTATGGTTTTCGGAATAATTCGGATAACGGATACTCGGATACGGGATACTCAACCTGTACTACCACAGTGTGTGTGTGTTTTATTTTACTGTTGGTTTATTTGTGGAACTACAAGTCCAGTGCTGGCTTCGGTACTCTTTACCTAGAAGGGCGCCCATCGCGGCCATCACGGGCATCGCATGCACTAAAAATTGCATGCGATGCGACCGACGCAATGCCCGCGATTTCCCATAGGGAACAATGTTAAATGTCCCAATTGACCCGATTTTCCTGTTCAATGTCTCAATTGACCCGATTTTCCATAGGAAACAATGTTAAATGGCCCACAGAGCCCAAATAGGCACCCTGAAGTGTGAAATGGCCCCCACAATTGTTAAAGCCACCCCACGATCAACGTCAAGCGTGGCGAGCGGCGGCGGTACGCGTCCTACGACCTTTTCATACCCCAACTATCCACGTCGGCGTGGAGTTGAGAATAGAAAGTGTAGCGAGCGCAGCGAGCCACCGAGCCCGAAGCGTGGCGAGCGGACGCGTACACCTTCACAGGTATACGCGTCCCCTCGCGGGCTTCACAGCTGTCCGCGTCCCCTCGCCACGCTTCGGGCTCGGTGGCTCGCTGCGCTCGCCACACTTTCTATTCTCAACTCCACGCCGACGTGGATAGTGGGGGTATGAAAAGGTCGTAGGACGCGTACCGCCGCCCCTCGCGGGCTCGCTGCGCTCGCCACGCTTCGGGTTCACATTGATCGTGGGGTGGTGTTAACAATTGTGGGGGCCATTTCACACTTCAGGGTGCCTATTTGGCCTCTGTGGGCCATTTAACATTGTTTCCTATGGAAAATCGGGTCAATTGAGACATTGAACAGGAAAATCTGGTCAATTGGGACATTTAACATTGTTGCCTATGGGAAATCGCGGGCATTGCGTCGGTCGCATCGCATGCGATTTTTTTGGTCGCATGCGATGCGACCGACGCAATTTTTTTTTACTAACGATGCCCACGATCAAAATCGTGGGCGCCCTTCTAGGTAAAGAGTACCCTGGCTTCAAAAATAGAAAATATGGGTGACCCCAACTTATTTTGTTCTCTGTATTTTTGGAACCAACAACGGTCCAAGAACCCAGTGCTGGCTTTAAAAATACAGGGAACCCTACCAAGTTTTCCCTGTATTTTTGGAACCAGGACCAGCTCAGAGCCCATGGCTGGTTATGCTTTTGTAACTTTACTTGATCTCACTTGTTCAGGCTTCTGCAAACAAGAATGGCAAATGATGGTCTATTTGTCATTTGTATTTTGTGCCGAATTTGTGGTGGAACTTGCTCATTTAAATGATAGTAAATTTGCCAATGTGTCCGGCGACTATGGTCTATTGATTCATACATGTGTTTCTGGACGTAATATCGATTCATAAAACTGCAAAATCGGCCGAATTTAGCTGTTTCCTAAATTTGTCAATGTGCAGGTCTCGGACGAGAATGGGATTGAATGGGTACAAACAGATACAGTCTTACCCATTTGATTTTAGCTCAGAGCCCATGGCTGGTTATGCTTTTGTAACTTTACTTGATCTCACTTGTTCAGGCTTCTGCAAACAAGAATGGCAAATGATGGTCTATTTGCCATTTGTATTTTGTGCCGAATTTGTGGTGGAACTTGCTCATTTGAATGATAGTAAATTTGCCAATGTGTCCGGCGACTATGGTCTATTGATTCATACATGTGTTTCTGGACGTAATATCGATTCATAAAACTGCAAAATCGCCCGAATTTAGCTGTTTCCTAAATTTGTCAATGTGCAGGTCTCGGACGAGAATGGGATTGAATGGGTACAAACAGATACAGTCTTACCCATTTGATTTTAATAAATTTCCCTATATGTGTTAATAGTCAATAGAGCTAAGAAACAAATTAAGCAGTGGAACATAGAAGTTATGGCAAGAGACTCACCAGTAGTAGTACGTTTATTTATAAGGCGCCACAAAGTGTCCGCAGCGCCGTACATAGCAAACAAAAAACAAATTACAAGGTAACCTACAGGGTGTAACCAGTACCTGTTGTGAATATGCAGTACCTTAGGTGCTGGTTCACTTCTCCATGGGCCATTGTCACAACAGCTTGGGGTATGGCTGAGACCTTCTGTTTATGTCCAGAGGTTAACCCATACTGTATGTTGACCTATTTGATCTGCATGTGTATGAGCACCTTAATGCACATAAAGCTCTCTTTGCCAATTCTAATAAAAAGTAGACACAAAACTATGCCTTATAATGTCATACATTATACTACATTAACAGGCCATATATTATTTTGACAAAGCTAAAAAACAGAATTCAATTGTTACAATCATGCAATTTGAAGATAACTGAAGCATTTAATAGACTAAGAGGTATTTAGTTTGGCTACGGAAGAAAACTGCTTCCTAAAAAGGGGGAATATAATAGCTCACAGTAATTTTAACTTTGAAAAAACATCCTTTTTCATGATTTGTTTGCCAAATGATTTTTTCTGGATATTCAATTAAAGGCTGTTTTTTGGCATTAGATTTACCTGCTATCATGCAAAAAAACACAGACATCCAAGAACTTACTTGTATTGGAACCCAACCCCCCCCCCCCACCTGATGTTTTTCTTCACACATTAGCATACCTCATTCACTCCATATGATTAACCTTAATGTTGTAATATATCTAGATAATCTATATAGTACTCAAAAAGTTATAGAGCTATAAGGCTGTTTTTTTTTTTTTTGTTTGCAGTAAATTTGAAATTCAAAAACAGAGCAATACAGGAATTTATAACAGATCTCTGTATTTTCACTCTATGGAAGATGCAAACAACTTGCAGATTTTGTTTCTCCTTTTTTTGGGCAGGTGAAAAAAAATCCCGAATAGTACCGCTATTAGGGATAAATGAATTATCACCAGGGGATCAACTACCAGAAAAATGTCATGTACAGTAGCTACAGTAATAGAATTGCCTCCTTATTGTTTTCATGCACACACAGCACATTCCTATACCACATTCACCCTATATTGTGGACCTTCATTTTGAACACCTCCTGTAAAGCAATGTATTATCTGGAGATTATCTGTAGAGTGCTCAGCATTTGATAGAGCTAAAAGAAAAAGTCTACATTGCAATATTGAATTTTGTACTTCAGTTGTCATCTTCTTCAGTCTATGGTACATAACCAGGCTTTATGTGAGCTCTGGTTATGGGTCTTTGTAAAAATATCATTTGGAGAAGAAAATTGTTATATTAAATGTACAATTGTATTGTGTGCCTTTCAATAGAACACCAAAATAACTTGCTGCTAGTTGTAAGAGAAGAATGGACATAGTGTACCCGAGCGACTGAAACGTAATGATAGCAGGCTACACATACAGTAATGAGATTTAGTCAGCCAGATCTCTATATTGCTACATGTGTTGTGTCACATTTTATCCATTATTGTTGCCCTAGGCAGTGTAAGAAAATTTGCCCTAATTAAGAATTGTGACCCCACATGATCATGTCATTTCATACAATTCCATTATTTTCTGGGAAGGAACAGAAAAAAATACAAAGAAAAAGCATTGATGTCATAAGAATATATTCTGTTTCGTATAAATGAATACAACTCTGTACAGCTACTCTGTACAACTCAGCCTACATCAAAATCTGAGCTGGCCATGCAATTGTAGTGACTAATGAGCACACTAGCACATATATATTATTAATTTACAGTACATACTGTAGGGAAAAAAATCTATTACTATAATAGTGATTTGTCCTAACTGTAATTAGATAATGTTTATATTAATATGTTGTTGTTATTATTATTTTCCACATCACCATACATAGTACATGAAAAACCAGAAATTTAGGTTGCCCACACATGTGCGTTTTAGGCTTGCATTGCTAAGGGGACTGGAGTGGACTGAGAGGTCAGATCAGCACTGGACAGTTAGAAAGACCAATGCAGTACTGCAGTGGATGGACACTGTATAGAAAAGTCAGCGCAGCAGCACTAGATTATATGGACACTGGCCAGATACTGTATGTCAGCTCAGAAGAATTGGAGTGGATGGTCGCTGGATAGATTAGTCAGCTCAGCAGCACCAGACAGGACAGGCAGTTCAGTTCAGCCCCTGGAGTTGAGTCAGCACAGATGATCAGCAAACACAACTTTCTAGTGGTCCTTTGTTAAGTGACACCCAAATTGCTGTGTGTGTGTGTGTGTGGGGGGCTTATATTGAATCCAAAACCCATAAGAATGTGATGACAGGATGATGACATGTTGTCTCAATTTGGAATTTTAGCTGGCACACAGATTCCCTTGCATCCTGGAAGTTCCGGTGTGCTTGGTTTTCTGAAAAAATATGAGCCCACTCATCTTTAGTATAAAATAGTGCAAGTTATAGAAGAGAAAGCACATGAAGGGAGGGGGCTCTGCTCTTGAAAGCTTACTTTCGAAAGGAATATATGTATGTTAAGCTTCAAAATGTTACTCTAACAGTTGCCTCTTAAATATTTATTTCCTTACCATAAAAGTTTGTACAGCATAATATGTGTTTCATGTAGGGAGAGCGCTTTCGGATTCAAACTTACCTGATCCGAAGCGTTTACGAGCGGCTCACTTCCGTCCCACCAATAATCTGAGTCGAAAATGAGGCCAACCTCCATCTTCCTGCTCTCGAGACCTGGACTCTATAATAGTCCAGGAGATTGGCACCATCTACAAACCACGTGTGAAATTCAGACAGTATGGATGTGTCTGTGTTGTGTTCAGAGAGGGCAAAGCTATGAAGGCCGCAGGGAGAAAATCTAACTAATGGGGGAAAAACTAATGGGAGAAAAACTAATGGGGTAACTAAAAGGCTACCTAACATAATGAAGTATGCTTAAGATGGACAACTACTGATGGGGAAACTAAATGGTATATCTACTAATGGGGAACTACTGAGCAGGAAACTAGGCGGAACTACTGGTGGAGGAACTGTGTAGAGATGGGCAAAACAGGGTCACTAAGACGAGCCAGGATCCAGCAGATCACTCCGCGAAAAGATCCAGATTTTTTAGACGGGTCCTCGGCTCACTTTGACAAAAGGGCTAATTTGATAATAAAGAAGCATAATATGTTTTACAATCATTTATTGCCATTTTTTTGTAACTTTTTTTTAAAAAAAACCAGAGAGCTGAACAAATAAGAACATCAATGACTGAGTAAAACACTGATAGATGGCTGGGTGCAGAATCGCTATCGATGGCAACCATCGATGGCGTCTGCACCAATGGCCATCCCTAGCAGCAGCAGCCTTGTTATTCTTTCTTTTTACTTGCAGTCTCAGCACTGTACTCAATCTCCAGAGTTACACAGGTGGCAGTGCTGGGCTCAGGCAAATGCATTGTAATGAAAAACTAAACTGAAGGTAAAAGAAGGGCGGTTCACCTTTTTGGGATCGGCGACTCACTCATTCTTTTATTGGATCCGTCCAAAAGATGCGCTTCATTCGCAAACCGCCCATCACTAGAACTGTGTACGACTACTAAGGGGGAACTACTGTGTGGGAAACTATACTAAGTGGGAACTACTTAAGGTACAAATACTAAGGGGGCATTACTAACGTTACTATTATTGGGGCACTACTAAGGCGGGCTGTTATATGGGATTGCTGTGGTGGACAACTAAGGGGCTTTTTTAATTTTTACTACAGGGCTGCCCCATATCAGAATAGCTATGCTGCACAATGTCCCATATCAGTCCAGCTGTGCTTTCCAGTGTCCCGAATCAATCCAGTGGGGCTGCCCCCTCATTTTTTAATTAAAATGAAAAAAAAAAATTCTGTTAAGTGTGCCTTATCAAACCAAGCAGAGGTGTAACTAGAACTCTGTGGGCCCCATAGCAAAATCTTGAACAGCTTCCCCCCTACTGTTGTCATAAAAATGTCATTACAGTGCCGCGTGCACACAGGACTCAGTTCCGGTGAATTCGACTGAGCGCCGTGTGTAGCAAGTACATTATCAAGTACATCTAATGACAACAGTATGGGGGGCCCCGTTCAAGATTTTGCTATGGGGCCTACAGAGGTCTAGATGTTAAGCCATCAGAGAGATGGCTAACTACATCCTGCTAGCCACGAGAGCCAAAGCCAAATACATAGGGGGAAATTTACTAAAGGAAATTTGTAAAAAATAGGTGTATTTGTATCCAGAAATACACTTATTTTTGACATTTACTGTCCCGAAAATGCGGCAATTCGTATTCGTATTGATAGCACATCAATACGAATACGAATTGCTGTATTTTCGTAAATTTTAGTAAATTTCCCCCATAGTAAAGAAAAAAAGAAAAAATATTCTTGCCTACACTGTCTATTTGGCCGGGCGATAGCGATGCTGCTGAGCCACACATCACTATCACCCATTGTGTACATATGGGTTGATTCATGCAAATCTTCCAAGCGATTTTGACAATGTAGTCAAAAATCGCTTGGAAGAAACACCCAGCGTGTTTTAGGGTTGGGGAATTGTAGTGAGGCGCAAGATAGAGAAAGAGAGGTGTGAGAGAGAGAATGGCAGGGATAGAGGGGAGCAAGAGAGTGAGAGGATGTAAGGGGGAGACAAGGGCCAGAATGTAATGTCGCCCAAGTTCAGTGACAGTGCGGGATGCCGGCCTTTTAAAGAGTGCATGGGACTGAGAAAAAGAGAAAAGAGGGGGGAGGGTAAAGACACGGGAGAGTGAGAGAAGGGTAGACAGAGCGAGAGAGCGAGAGAGCGAGCGTGAGAGAGCGAGCGAGAGAGCGAGCGTGAGAGAGCGAGCGAGAGAGCGAGCGAGAGAGCGAGCGAGCAAAAGAGAGCGCGAGAGAGCGAGAGAGATAGCGAGAAAGACAGAGACAGAGGGAGGAGATATACAGAGAGAGAGAGAGAGTGGAGATGGAACGGAGAGAGAGAGAGATGGAGGAGACGGAGAGAGAGCAGACGGAGAGAGAGAGGAGACGGAGAGAGAGAGAGGAGACGGAGAGAGAGAGAGGAGACGGAGACAGAGTCAGAGAGAGAGGGAGGAGACGGAGAGACAGAGGGAGGAGATAGACAGAGAGAGAGAGAGTGGAGAGGGAGCAGAGAGAGAGAGAGATGGAGGAGACGGAGAGAGAGAGGAGACGGAGAGAGAGAGGAGACGGAGAGAGAGAGAGGAGATGGAGAGAGAGACAGAGACAGAGAGAGAGGGAGGAGACAGAGAGAGAGAGGGAGGAGACTGACAGAGAAAGGGAGGAGACTGACAGAGAGAGGAGATGGGGAGAGAGAGAGGGGGGGTGGAGATGGAGAGAGAGGGGGGGGGAGACGGAGAGAGAGGGAGGAGACAGAGAGAGAGAGAGAGAGAGAGAGAGAGAGAAAGAGGAGAAAGAGAGAGAGGGGGGAGACATAGAGAGAGAGAGAGGGAGGAGACAGAGAGAGAGAGGGAGGGAGGAGACAGAGAGAGAGAGGGAGGGAGGAGACAGA
Source organism: Crinia signifera (assembly GCF_055691185.1). Classification (NCBI taxonomy): domain Eukaryota; kingdom Metazoa; phylum Chordata; class Amphibia; order Anura; family Myobatrachidae; genus Crinia; species Crinia signifera. The sequence continues at coordinate 145,559,281 of NC_139221.1, read as the reverse complement.
GAGAGTGAGAGGGAGGAGACGGAGAGAGAAAGAGAGAGAGGGAGGAGACAGGGAGAGAGAGTAGGCAGAGAGAGAGGGAGGAGACAGAGAGAGAGAGAGAGAGGAGGAGAGAGAGGGGGGAGATGGAGAGAGAGAGGGGGAGGAGACGGAGAGAGAGAGGGGGAGGAGAGAGAGATAGAGGGAGGAGAGAGAGAGGAGCCAGAGAGAGAGAGAGAGAGATGGATGAGACGGAGAGAGAGGGATGAGACAGAGAGGGAGAGACAGAGAGAGAGAGAGAGAGAGACAGAGAGACAGAGGAGAGGGAGGGCTTTGAAAGGATTGTGACAGTGGCAATAATCCCATACCCCATGTTCCAGAAATGAAAGGAGGGGAGAGGGAGAGGGGTATCCCTTATACCTTGCTCCCTCCCCTCCCCTTTTCCACTTTCCCTTTAGTAAAGTTTGGTTACCTCCAGCTGCGCCGGGTCTCCAGGGACAGGTCTACCGCTGGGTATCCAGTGCCAGCCAGGCCTCCCCTTCCACTGGATCTCCAGACGGCCTCCCACCAGGTCTACATGTGCCGTGCCTCCTGCCCGCCGTGCCCTGGCTCCAGCGGCTAGCTTCCCTGCAGATGTGCTGAATAGTTGCATTGGTGTGCCTCAGCGTCACAGCACGCTGCTGCTCTCGCAGCAGTTGGGTTTAATTTACACGCCTGAGTTGGTCACTAGGTTGTGACATAGAGCCCTGGTACCAGTGCCACCAGAGAGGGAGTAGGAAAGGGGAGGGGAGAGACTGGATCAACTGGCCCTCCTCCCCCTTTATTGTGCAACCCGCCACCGCCGCTGCGCTGTCCAGCCCAGGTCAGTACAAATTCAAGAGGGTGCAGGGGGTTTGCTGGGCCCTCGGGCCCCTCCAACCCGCCGGGCCCCATAGTAGCTGCAACCCCTATAGTTACGCCACTGATACCAAGGGTGCTGTATCAGTCCAGGGGTAAGCCAAGTATGCTATATTATTTATGGGTTGCTGCTTAGTCTGCTGTATTGTGCCATATCAGTCCATCTGTGCTATGGCACAAAAAAAAGTCTGGTAAGTGTACCACATAATTCCAGGGGTGCTGTTCAGTCCAGGGATAAGCCAAGTGTGCTGTATAATTTATGGGGTGTCAGTGTCAAATGCAGGATTTTTAAAGGGGGATTTACAAATGTAATCCAAAATCTCCAACTGTTCAGAGTACGGGAGGCTTGGAGTTTTAACAGCCCTGTAAATTGATCTTTTTATACACTGGGTACTGAATGGAATACAGTTTTATTATGTAAAACTACTGCTGTTCTCTACTATAGGCTGTTTCTAACATTTAAATAAGATAAGTGTCAGGAAAAGGTTAAACATATAATACATAAATACACAAACATAATAGAATCAGTGCTGCACATTCTAAACTCACTTCATGGTAAGGCTCCTGTCTCTTCCTCCTGGCAGCTACTCTCTGGTCCATTGAGATGTGAGGGCTCAAATCCACACTTGCAGTATGTGGTAGAAGAAGCTGGTACACTGGGGTTGTGCAGTTTACATGTGTTGGCAGTCCTAGTAATCATATTATATATCAGTGCCAATTTAAGGCACTTGCCAAGAGGAGGGGCAACCAGAACACCCCCAACCCACCCCCCCTTCACACACACACCCCGTGCGCATTCGCCTATGTCTACCATATCGGTCCTGGGGAGCTGCCATTTTTAACAGCTTTTTTAAAGTGCTGTTAAGTGTGCTGTATCAGTCCAGGGGTGAGCCAAGTGTGCTGTATAATTCTTGGGATAAGCCAAGTGTGTCATATAATTTCTGGGGTAAGCCAAGTATGTCATATAATTTCTAGGGTGAGCCAAGTGTGTCATATATTTTCTGGGGTGAGCCAAGTGTGTCATATAATTTCCTCTACCTCCCCTATGGCAGCCATGACCTATGGGTTCCTCCCCTCTGGGTAGTGATTCGAAAAGGGAAAAAAAGACACCAGCCCCCATAAGAAGGCACCTCCTCCTGTATCCAGTGTCTTTTTGCCCCTTTCCGGGTAGTGTAAGAGAATGGCTTACCCTGTGAAGAGCTGCCTTTGGATAAAACCCTCTACCACAGCCCCGGCTTCCCGGCAGGAGTGGAGGGTATGCCGGCCCTCTTAGAGGCAGAATGAGGTCTCCTTGGTGTATGTGGACCCCCCCCAGGGGCAGCTACAAGCAGCGGCATCCACAGGCATGTATGCAGGAGGCGTCGCAGGATAGCGTTTGCCGCAGCACGCCCGGCCTGCATTCATCTGTAGCGAAAGCAGGCGGGTGTCAGCAGCGGTGCGCAACGCCGGCTCATGACGTCTTCCGGCCAGGGAATGGCGGAAGTGAGCCGGCGTCTGTATACTAAGTACAGGTGGCCGGAGATTCGTAGGCTGCATCTGAAGCCGAAAAACGTGAACGCAGTTTTTCTAGGAATATTTGTTAAGGTTTTTTCCTGAATCATGCATATTTTTATCAGTGCGCACCGCTGTCTAAATGGAGGAGGAAATTGTCAGGCAGTGAAAAAGTCAGGGTAATTTGTGTATCTTTAGGTGATGGTTTGTCACTCTGGTGGTGTATATACATTTTAGTAAAGCTCTGTGTTTGGGCCATTGTACAGGTCAGAAACCAGCAAGGAGACAAGCACAAGAGAGCACATGCGTCCAAGTGTACTCTATGCAATAAAGTACTGCCGGATAAACATGTGGGCAACCTGTGTGATGTGTGTAAGACCCCTCAGCAAATACGATTGGCACAAATGAGCAATCTGGTGGATATGCTTAAAACGGCAGTGGCTGATACTTTCGGCACTAAGGAGGACCTAGGACAATCAAATGGTGGATGCATTGAGCAGGACGAGATGTCTTCCAGGCGAGTGACCCACAGGCAGAACAGGTGGATGCACTGACAGCAACATGGACCATGCCAAGGGCGTATGTTTTCCCTCCAATCCCTATTATTCCACGATTGTTAAGGAAGATACAAAGGGAGAAAGCGGAAGTCATTATAATACTCCCTTACTGGCCGAGGCGAGCCTGGTTCATCATGGTGATGCAGATGGCAGTGGATACTGCCTTCAATGCCGATCTCCTAGTCCAATGCCAAGTACGTCAGCCACAGCCGCCAACATGGAAACTGATGACCAACAATGCTGAAGGCCAAAGGGTTTAAAGACATTGGGTACTTGTGTATTTTGGCGGCGCCCACATTTGCTACGTACGTAAGCGTAGTGAAATCGCGTCGCATCGCGTCGCGTACGATCGTATCTATGCCATGCGACGCTATGCGATGCGACGCGACGAGATTTACCCATTCCCGCTCTCTATGTCCCCCGCAAGTAGGCCCATCTGTACAAATGGGCAATATTTACCCACATAACAAAACATCTGCACAGCAACTGAGTTTTGATACGGCCACAGATAATGTGGTCATATCAAGTGTGCACAGTAACAGACTTTTGATTTGACCACAGATATGTGTCAATATTTATATTTTTTCTCTGGCAACCCTGCCCCTTCTCACATCTGTCCTGCAATTTCTTTGTGGGTTAGTTGTTGACGGAGAAGGTGTTGTTTGAGAGTTACTGAGAGCTGGATTGATTTTTGGATTATATTTGCTGCTGTTTCGGATTATATTTGCTGCTGTTTCTGCATTTGCCGGTGTTTCTATATTTGCTGCTGATTTGCTGACACTGGTTTGCTGACTGGTACAAGACTGCTGATACTTCTACAGGATGGCAGAATCGGCTGTACCTTCCCCCCCAAGCATCTATAACCTCCCTAAGGATGATGAGGAGGCTATTCCATTCCTGCAGGTGCATAACCTCCTACCGCAGACGCGGACGTGCAAGAATGGGCACCCTATGCGGCTGGCAGTGAAGGAGGGAATGTGGCGGTGCCATATCAAGTCCTGCAGAGCCAAGGTGAGCGTCAGAGAGGGGACTTTCTTCTCTGGATGTCGACTCCCTTTGTACACCATTGTGAGGTTCACCTACTTCTGGTCCCAGGAGCTGACCTCCATAGCATTTTCCGACAAGGAACTGAAGCTGTCCAACAAGACTGTTGTGCAGTACAACAGGTGGATGCGAGAGGCCTGTACTGCAGACTTGTTACGCCAGCCGCAGCGGCGCATTGGTGGCCCTGGACTCATTGTTGAGGTCGACGAGACACTTTACGTGAAACGTAAATATAATGTTGGCCGTATACTTCCCCAGCAATGGGTCTTCGGAGGGATATGCCGCGAAAGTGGAATGTGCTTTCTTGCACAAGTGGCTACCCGGGATGCAGTTACTCTAATGGCTGTGATTAGAGACAATGTGGAGCCAGGCACAACTATAATGTCAGACTGTTGGAGAGGGTACAGCACGGCACAACTTGAGGAGGCTGGGTACACACATGCCCGTGTGAACCATCACTTCAATTTTGTGGACCCTGAAACTGGCGCACATACGCAGACGATTGAACGTCTTTGGGGAGCTGCTAAATGGCGTAACAAGCGCCACAGGGGGACTGCACGCCAACATCTGCAGTCATATTTAGAAGAATTTATGTGGAGGAAATGTTTGGCAAGAGACAAGCCGTTTGAGCGCATTCTGCAGGCACTGACTTTAATTTAAATATAGACTTTCTACTTATTCATTCATGCATGTTTTCAATTCAGTTTTTTATTGTCATTCAAATGTTCTTTATTCATTATGTTCCAATTTTACTAAATTTATACCGTTTACCGTTCAAATTTTTTGTGGTTACTGTGTCAGAAGAATGATATGTAAGCTGTGAATGTGGGGTTGATGTGGGTAGTGGGGGTTTGTAAAAAGTCGGCGGACGCGTTCCGCCGCCTTTTGCCACGCTTCGGGATGGTGTGGATACTGCGGGTGGCCGTGGATAGTGGAGGGGGGAGGGGGTTGTGTCGATAGTGCTGGGTAGGGGGTGGCCGGGTATAGTGGGGGGACACCCTAAATGTCATCTCTGGTGCCATTTAGGGGTATAGGCCATGGCAAACGTCGGGTGCGATGTAACATCTTACACCATCGCATCTTGTGGCATACAATGCCATGAGACGCGACGAGACGATTGTATGTAATGTATTACATGGGAACACCCATTTAGTACATTACAAACATAGCATACGATCATCTCGTCGCGTCGCACACGGATGGCATACATTTGCCATGAGACGCGACGAGATGATCGTATGCTATGTTTGTAATGTACTAAATGGGTGTTCCCATGTAATACATTACATACAATCGTCTCGTCGCGTCTCATGGCATTGTATGCCACAAGATGCGATGGTGTACGATGTTACATCGCACCCGACGTTTGCCATGGCCTATACCCCTAATTGGCACCAGAGATGACATTTAGGGTATCCCCCCCCCCCACTCTCTACGCCCACCCCCACTATCCACGCCATCCCGAAGCGTGGCGAGCGCAGCGAGCCCCGCGAGGGGCGGCGGAACGCGTCCTCCGACTTTTTTCATACCCCCACTATCCACGTCGGCGTGGAGTTGAGAATAGAATAGTGTGGCGAGCGCAGCGAGCCACCGAGCCCGAAGCGTGGCGAGCGCAGCGAGCCCCGCGAGGGGACGCGGATACCTTCACAGGTCTCTGCGTCCCCTCGCGGGCTTCACAGGTATCCGCGTCCCCTCGCGGGGCTCGCTGCGCTCGCCACGCTTCGGGCTCGGTGGCTCGCTGCGCTCGCCACACTATTCTATTCTCAACTCCACGCCGACGTGGATAGTGGGGGTATGAAAAAAGTCGGAGGACGCGTTCCGCCGCCCCTCGCGGGGCTCGCTGCGCTCGCCACGCTTCGGGATGGCGTGGATAGTGGGGGTGGGCGTAGAGAGTGGGGGGGGGATACCCTAAATGTCATCTCTGGTGCCTGCCATGGCCTATACCCCTAATTGGCACCAGAGATGACATTTAGGGTATCCCCCCCCCCACTCTCTACGCCCACCCCCACTATCCACGCCATCCCGAAGCGTGGCGAGCGCAGCGAGCCCCGCGAGGGGCGGCGGAACGCGTCCTCCGACTTTTTTCATACCCCCACTATCCACGTCGGCGTGGAGTTGAGAATAGAATAGTGTGGCGAGCGCAGCGAGCCACCGAGCCCGAAGCGTGGCGAGCGCAGCGAGCCCCGCGAGGGGACGCGGATACCTTCACAGGTCTCTGCGTCCCCTCGCGGGCTTCACAGGTATCCGCGTCCCCTCGCGGGGCTCGCTGCGCTCGCCACGCTTCGGGCTCGGTGGCTCGCTGCGCTCGCCACACTATTCTATTCTCAACTCCACGCCGACGTGGATAGTGGGGGTATGAAAAAAGTCGGAGGACGCGTTCCGCCGCCCCTCGCGGGGCTCGCTGCGCTCGCCACGCTTCGGGATGGCGTGGATAGTGGGGGTGGGCGTAGAGAGTGGGGGGGGGGGGATACCCTAAATGTCATCTCTGGTGCCAATTAGGGGTATAGGCCATGGCAAACGTCGGGTGCGATGTAACATCGTACAACATCGCATCTTGTGGCATACAATGCCATGAGACGCGACGAGATGATTGTATGTAATCTATTACATGGGAACACCCATTTACTACATTACAAACATAGCATACGATCATCTCGTCTCGTATGGCACGCGACGCGACGCGACGCGACGCGACGTCCGGCCCCCCAGCATGCAAAGGCGCCAAATGAAATCAACAGCAGACATTTTCTTCACATAACGCACGCTGATCACTGGGCTCCCTGCACCTGCTATAAAAAGTAAGTGGAGCCCAGTCCACAATATGAAGGGGAGGGGGGGCGAGGGGGGGGGGGCGAGGGAGGGGGGGAGGGGGGGGGGGGGGGGGCGGCGAGGGAGGGGGGGGGGGAGAGGGGATCATGTGCAGGTGGGGTGGGGGGATCAAGTGCAGGGTGGTGGTTTTGTAACCAGGTGTTTCATGTGCAGTGTGTGCTTAAAGATGATTGTGTGCAGTGTGTGCTTAATGATGATTGTGTGCAGTGTGTGCTTAATGATGATTGTGTGCAGTGTGTGCTTAATGATGATTGTGTGCAGTGTGTGCTTAATGATGATTGTGTGCAGAGTGTGTTTAATGGTGAGGAAGTGCAGGGGAGCTGTTTATGTCAAGGGAGATATGTGCAGAGTGTGTATAATGCTCAGAATGTGTAGGGGTGCTATTGATGTGTTGTGATGTGTTGTTAGTAAGGTACAATGTGAAATGCACCCCCACACTATAAACGTGAACCCAAAGCGTGGTGAGGGGCGGCGTTACACGTCCTCCGGCCTTTTCATACCCCCACTACCCACGTCTGCGTGGAGTTGAGAATAGAAAGTTTGGTGAGCCACCGACCCCGAAGCGTGAAGAGCGCAGCAGATACCTGTGAAGCCTGCGAGGGGACTCCGATACCTGTGAAGGTATCCGCGTCCCCTCGCGGGGCTCGCTGTGCTCGCCACGCTTCGGGCTCGGTGGCTCGCTGCGCTTGCCACACTATTCTATTCTCAACTCCATGCTGACGTGGATAGTAGGGGTATGACAAAGTCGGAGGATGCATAACGCCGCCCCTCGTGGGCTCACTGCGCTCGCCACGCTTCGGGCTCACATTTATAGTGGGGGGGGTGGCGTGGGGTATTGTATGCCATATACAATGTCATACAATTGTAAAATTGTATGATATTGTACAGTATCGCGCGATATCACATCGCATGCCTCAGGGTATGCGATGCGATGGGCGCCGCCAAAATACACCAGTACCAACTTTAATGTCTATTTTATATTGTGTTTGCTGTGTTATGTTATTTATAAGGTGTGTACACACGGTGGCAGTTAACAATTTGTGCACATTGGTGGAACATTTGGGTCGCAAGGCCTAAAAATAAAATGTGAAGTGCATGTGACAAGGCTTCCGATGTTGACTATATTGCCAACATCGGAAGCCATATCTCACCGTCTGGGCACACCATTATTGTACTGTTGTAGCAGACTGCAGTTTTATGCTACGGTCAGTAATGTGGTATTTTACTTTTAAATTAGGCGAGTTGTAAGATTTTCATTGCAGTTTAAAAGTGAAGGTTGCTGTTTTATGATCTTATTATTTTACTGCTGTAGCATACTGTGTTGTCATGGTGTTATTTCGGATTGCTGTGCATGTTTTTAATAGGATAGTACCTAGAAGTACATAATTTTATTTTACTGGTGGAGTAGCATGTAGTTCAATGTAATTAACATCTGCGGTAGATTTTCAAAAATGTACTAACCTATTAATATGATTTTTTTTGTTTTTCACTTTTGTTTTGTAGACGCTGTTATCAGGTTGGAAATCCCCATTTGCGGCTATTTTTCCCCTTTCCAGAGATTTGGTAATTTTTATTAAATTCTGTTTACATTGGTATTTGGAATATTAACCATTGCAGTTCATGGTATTTGACATAATACATAGCCTTCAATGATGTTGTTTTTTTTCTATTTTTTAGCCATGTCACGGTCGCTGGACAACCGCTTCTGGGGTCAATTTATTGACATGTACAAGGAGAACCGCTGCTTGTGGAAGAGAAATCACAAGGAATACCGTAACCCAGAAAAACGTAATCAGGCATACCAGAAAATGGCTGATTTCAGTAGGAAGTTTCACCGTGCTGCAGACTCTGCCTGGGTACGGAAGAAGATTGCTAATCTGCGAACCGTGCTGGTAAAGGAGCACAAACGGGTCTTGGGTTCAGGATGTTCAGGAGCCGAGACTGATGACCAATACAGACCGAAGTTGTGGTACTACGAGCGAATGAAATTTATCGTCGAGCAAGAATCAGGGAGAAGAACAGAGGGAAGTTCAACGGAGGAAGGCTCTCAGTCCACACAATCTGAGAGTGCTGACGTTGTAAGTTTTGGATATGAAATGTATTGTATGTAACCAAGTCTAACATTGATAGACATAATTAATTTTTTTTTTGTTTTTTTTTTTAGGGATTTTCCCCTGAGCCGGAAGAAGAAGCTGGTCAACAGGCGGAAGCAGTGCCCTGTCCTGAGGCACCGGCACCAACAACATCTGGTGCTCCGCCAAGGAGGCTGAGGAGGAGACCTGTCTCCCAGCCGACCAGCTCTCTTCAGATGAGCCAGGGGTATTGCTGTCCGTACGCGGCGGAGGCACTCAGGAATCCTCCTGATTATTTCTCGCAATTTGGAACCCACATTGGCGGAGAGATGCGGAACATGGCTCCCGACCAGTTCTGCTTCTTCAAGCGTGTGTTGCATCTTGGTCTGTTACGCGCATCACTTGGAAACTTGACTGCTGCGAGTACCATACTGGAAGCACCATCAGCCCCCACACAATTACCCCCACTGCCCAACTACCCACAACACCCCCATATGCACTCTGCACCGGTTAACCCGCCGCCTCACCCTACTTTTTATGCGCCGGGCCCCCCTGCAGGACCCCCTGCAGCCACCACCTCTCATGATCCCTCGACGTTACCTGGTGTCATGTACACATCTTTGATGTCTACACAGTCCCCGGCACCAGATAACAATAGTTCCTGGTAAATTGACACCGAATTTGTTATCATTATTGTTTAAGTACTGACAGCAATGCCCTTGTTCTTCTCCCTGAATTGTTCGACGATAAAGTTTGATGCTCGTTGGTATCACAATTTCGGTTTGTTATGGTCACAGTCTGGGACTTCTGAACATTCTGATGCCCGGACTTGTTGTGCTCCTTTGACCACCACTGTTTGGCAGATTTGCAACTTCTTCCGAAACCAGGTGAAGTTTGCAGCACGTTGACGCCCTACTTTATCAGCCAATCCTGGTATGCCTGATTGAGATGCCGCTGGTTACGGTATTCCCTTCCACAAAGGCAGCTGTTCTCCTTGTACATTTCAATGATTGATCCCAGGTCCCCCCCTAAAGTTTAAAACATCCCCTTTTCCCAAAAAAAAGAAAAAAAAAATTAAATAAAAAAAATTAAGTTATATTTAAAAAAAAACGAGTCGTGTGTACTTATTGTAGAATTGTAGTGTTATTAATGTTACTTGTGTATTTTGGCGGCGCCCATCGCATACCATAACACATACGATGGTATGCGATGCGACGCGATATCGTACGACAGTGCACGATGGCATACAATTTTGAAAATGTATGCCATTGTACATGGCATAGGATGCAATGCAATGCGATTAAACATTGTATAGGCACCCTAATGGGTGCTTATACTATGTTAAGCACCCAAATGGGTGCTTACAATGTTAAATGCACCCCCACGCCACCCCCCACTATAAACGTGAACCCGAAGCGTGGCGAGCGCAGCGAGCCCGCGAGGGGCGGCGGTACGCGTCCTACGACCTTTTCATGCCCTACTATCCACGTCGGCGTGGAGTTGAGAATAGAATAGTGTGGCGAGCGCAGCGAGCCACCGAGGCCCGAAGCGTGGCGAGCGGACGCGGATACCTTCATAGGTAAACGCGTCCCCTCGCGGGCTTCACAGGTGTCTGCGTCGCCACGGACACCTGTGAAGCCCACGAGGGGACGCGTATAACTGTGAAGGTATCCGCGTCCCCTCGCGGGGCTCGCTGCGCTCGCCACGCTTCGGGCCTCGGTGGCTCGCTGCGCTCGCCACACTATTCTATTCTCAACTCCACGCCGACGTGGATAGTAGGGCATGAAAAGGTCGTAGGACGCGTACCGCCGCCCCTCGCGGGCTCGCTGCGCTCGCCACGCTTCGGGTTCATGTTTATAGTGGGGGGGTGACGTGCGGGTGCATTTAACATTCGGGTTCAGGTTTATAGTGGGGGGGGGGGCATTTCACATTGTAAGCACCCATTAGGGTGCTCAAAAAGCACAAATGTGATGGGTGCTTGTACAATTTTTGCTCGCGTCGCATCGCATGCCGTATACAATGCTGTACAATGCGACGCGATTTGTAATATGCGACGCGATATTTCGTCGCGTCGCGTCGCATTGTACACATCGTACACCATTGTATACGGCATGCGATGCGATGCGATGCGATTTTCGTACGCAGAATAGCCCTGTACTCAAATAGCGTACTGGGCGCCGCCAAAATACACAAGTACCAGACATTGTAATCAACACACTTCTTAAAGCAAGAAAATTGTCAACCTCTAAGTCTTATTATAGAGTGTGGAGAAGATACATATCTTGGAGCAAGACAGGCCAGCACATTCCACAGGAGGAGTTTTCAGTGCTCGGTTTTCTGCAGAATGGAATAAAAATTAACTTATCTTTGAGCACATTAAAGGTCCAAGTATCGGCCTTGGGGGCCATGTTAGATTGAGATTTAGCAGAACCAGGACCGGCCCTTGAGCCTGGTGCTGGTTTTGTAAAATCAAGGGGAACCCCAACTTGTTTGTCCCTGTGATTTTTTGAAACCAGGACCGGCTCTTTGAGCCCGGGGCTGGTTATGCTCAGGAGGGGGGACTCCACACCATTTTTTCCCCATTTTTGGGGTATTTAACCCTTTTTATTGGACAGAACCGTGCACAGATCACAATGATATGTGCATGCTTCTGTCAAATTCGCCAGTCAGAACCTGGTCTACTTTTTGGGCGATTTTTGGTAACGTTTACCAAAAATCGCACCCTATTACATGTGCGAGTTAGATACTTTACAATGGGAAAACATCTGGATGCGAATTGAAGTGTGACTAAAAATCAGCACTTCAAAATGTGCGATTTTGCGGCAAAAAGTGTGATTTTTTACGGCGAATCGCACCCTATTACATGTGCAATTTCGGCAATTTTTTACCAAAAATCGCACATGTCTAAAAAAATCGACCCCTATTAAATTTTGCCCCAGGAGTGCCACTCTCTGCGCTGTATAATTTCTTGTGTGCTGTATCAGGTATGGGGTACTGCTATCTGTGCCAAACAATTCCTGTGGTGAGCCCAGTCTGCCGTATAATTCCTGGGGTGAGCCAAGTCTGCAAAATATTTCATAGGGTGCTGCCAAGAGTGTCGTATCAGTCCAGGGGTGATGCTACCTGTGCCGTATCATTCCAGGGGTGATGATAAATGTGCCATATCAGTCTAGGGGTGATGCTACCTGTGCCATAGCAGTCCAGGATTGATGCTAGGTGTGCCATATCACTCTAGGTGTGCTGGTAAGTATGCCATAACAGTCCAGGTATACTACTAAGCCCAGTGTTTGTCCCACCCACTTCTGTCGCTTGGCATAGCCATTCAGCTACCTCGGTGTAACCTATTGACCTAAAAACAATATTGTAAGGTGTGAGGTGTTCAGAATAGATTGGAAATTAATGTTATTGAGGTTAATAATAGCAGAGCAAAAAAATAAATAAAAATTCTGTGATTTTAGTGTTTTTCATGTTTTTTTTTTTAAAATCCAGATCTGAAACATGAAACATGTTGGAACAGAATGTGTTGGAACAGATCCGGATACAAAACACGGACAGAGATACAGACCCAAAACAAGAAACACAAAAAAATGGTCATTGCACACACCTAGTTTCATGTAGTATGTGTTCATAAAAGGGAGACTTGAGAGTTATTAAATGTTGAAATAAATATGTATATTTTTATATAAAAAGGAAGATCATGGTTTGGCTTTTGCAATTATACTTCCAAAAACTTTCATATAATGACATTAAATCGTAATTTTGATTCATATAAAAATTCATGCAAAATTCTATATTTAATGCTAGAATAGTTCTTGACTTTTAAGCCATGCACAAAGCACATGTACTGTGAGCAAATCGGATTTTAAATCATATGTAAAATGAATTTGTATTATGAATCACGGCTTCGTAAGACATCCACTCCTAATCATTAACACATCATATCATAACGTCTGTGATATTTGAATGCACTACAACATGTTTCAATGTGAACAACAGCAGAGGCTTTAAGAGGGATCAATGTTAATTTTGATTGCTGGATATTTTGGCAGGTGTTCAAGATTTTTACGAGCCATTAATGCACTACATGCAGTTTTCTGATTGCCCTTAATTGACAGAGAGAAAAGTAAAACTCACAAATAATTAGATTCAGATTCTTTGAAACGATACAAATTTATTGGGCCGGGGAGGGGGGGGGGGGGGGGGATCCAATTATCCAATTTAATTTTCCATATGCTAATTGATCCCCAGGGACTATACATTTAGCCCCAAAGCATGATCACTAGAAGTTATCTGGTGTTTTTTTGGGGGGCACCTCAGCTAGCTCAGAAAAAAAACCTTATGCTGTAAAGATAGCCTGTTTCCACAAAGCTGCAAGCAAACACATAGGTCTATGAAAATATCTTGAATTTTTTTGTGTTTGATCAAAAAATGGGGGCTAATTGAATAGCATAAATAAAAATCAGGAACTATGTGAAAACATGGGGCTGTTTGTTGTTAATAATACCCCTTTCACACCACATAAATATTCTAGGTCACTGTGTGCTGTGAAAGCACCAACAGGAAAAAACGCAGCCACCTGACATTTTGATCTGGATTAAAAGAAGAGTTTTGCCCAGGTTTGACCCGGGTTGCTGGTCAGTGTAAACGGGTAACCCAAGTTGAGCGATCCGGATCTCGTTTATACTATCTATAAGCACTCTAAGCATTATCTCTAAGCACTGCTTCCTCCCCCAAGCCTGAAGACGCGCTGCTGCTCCGCCCCGCCCATATCTGATGTTAGCGTACCAGCTTACTGCTGGGTCGCTGGGGGAGCTTCAACTCATAATGTCAGGTTGCTCCCGGGATGCACCTGTGTCCATATCCCAGTTGCGACCTGGAATTTGTGATGTGAAAGGGGTATTGATAAAACTACTGCAAATAATTTATTATTACAATGCAATATCAAAAATATAAAATGTAAACATTGCTTACTGATATACAGTAGCGTATCAGATTTCTGATCACTCATAGTAAGAACAGCAAAATTACTTATCAAGATGATGCCTACAAAACAGTGCCCATTGTTTTAGTTTCTGTATTCACAAAAAAATGGTATAATTTCCCTTTGTTGCAACATATTGATGGAACATTATTAGTAGGGATGTGCACCGGCCACTTTTCGTGTTTTAGGTTTTGGGTTCTTATTACCTTCAGGTTTTGGGTTCTAATGGGTTTTTTCAAAACACCCCCTAAACATTTTGGGTTTTGGGTTCTGATTTTTTTTTTAAAAAAGCATAAAAACTGCTAAAATCGCAGAATTTTTATTTTTTTGCTCCTACACTATTATTAACCTCAATAACAATCATTTCCATTAATTTGCAGTCTATTCTGAACACCTCACACCTCACAATATTGTTTTTAGGGCAAAAGGTTGCAACGCGTTAGCTGGATAACTATGCTAAGCCACACAAGTGTGCGGCACAAACACGTGGCTCATGGAAGAGTGGCACTGCAGCGGCAGGCAGGATGGCAGTTTAAAAAACTAGGCCCCAAAAAGACCCCTATCTGGCTTGATCGTGCACTGTTTACCATGTGCAGCCAAGGAGCGGTGGGCGCTTCGTGCAGCACAGAGTTTGTCTGCAAGTGTGTAACTGTTTCGATCAGTTTAACATCCAACAAGACCCCTATCTGGCTTGATTGTGTGATTATGATTATTATTAATTAATGTAATCTGATTGTTTAATTTTGTGATTTATTATTAATTTATTACCAGTCGTCTCTTACATCATTGCCTAATGGGTGGAGGGGAGGGGGCTAAACAATTACTAGGTGGCAGATGGAAGAGTTCCTCCACCTCTCTAGGACCCCTGGGTTGGAGGTGTATCGCTTTTCAGCAACCGGTGTCTTACTACCTAACCGTACATGTATGAGTAGGTAAGGAGCCAAAAAGACCCCTATCTTGGATGTGAGGGCTATCTGGCTGCTACTTCTGTCACTCAATTGATCGCTAGGGTGGATTCAGCTATCTGGCTGGCTAGACGGGTGTTCCCTTTCCTCCTTTACCGCTTCACATGCGTCAGGTGCAGCCCCGCTCCTCTGCCTATGTCGTAGGTGGCCATGTAGGCTTGAATGGCCTTTTGCTGCTCCTCCATCCTCTGCAGCATATAGAGGGAGGAGTACCAGCGCATCACCACCTCTTTAAGCTGATGGCAGGGCAGGTTGCAGAGTTTTTGCCCCAACTCCAGCCTTCGGCAGGCAGTGGCAGAATGCCGAAAGTGTCCCCAAATTTTGCGGGCCACCGCAAGCATCTCCTGCATGCTCCTGTCATTTTTGATGAAATGCTGCACCACCAAATTTATTGTGTGGTGTTACTGCCATTGTCCGACACCACAAATCCCCAGGAGAGCCAAAGGGTGGTAAACCACTAGGAGATGATTTCCCTCAGTTTCTCTAATAGGTTGTTGGCATTGTGCCGCTTCCTGAAACCGGTGATACACAGTGTAGCCTGCCTTGGAAGGAGCTGGCGTGCAGGAGATGTTGCTGCTGCTGCGGAAGGCGATGCATTTACCCAGTGGGCTGTCACAGTCATATAGTCCTTAGTTTGCCCTGATCCACTTGTCCACATGTCCGTAGTTAAGTGGACAGTGGGTACAGCTGCATTTTTCAGGGCACTGAGGACACTTTTTCTGACGTCCCTGTACATCGCGGGTATCGCCTGCCTAGTGAAGTGGAATCTAGGCGGGATTTGGTACCGGGGACACAATACCTCCATCAACTGTCTAAATCCCACTCCATTGATGGCGGACACCGATTTGGATAAAAAAATTCCAGACCGTAGAGGTGGATTTATTGGTCCTCATCCCATGGACAACAACTTTCCCCCCAGGTGCCTCATTCCCCCCTGGTGCGTCATTTAAGCAAACCTCCTCTCCATCCTCCTCGTCAACTTCCTCCTCAGCGCCAGCTACATCAATATCCTCCTCCTGGTGTACAACATCACCTTCATTAATAAAATCTGATCCTTCCAGCATATGCAGAGGGCGTACTGCAAATGGTGGAAGGAGCCACCTCTTCATGTACAGTGATGGGAAGGTCCGGCATCACAATCACCACCACCCTAGGACTCTCCTTGGGAATTTGGGATATGTCTTTAGAAGGCAGAGTTGTTTTCAGTTTTTTTAGTCCGTGTCAGCCTAACTCTCTTAAATTTCCTATTGGGCGGGGGGGAGAGGAGGAGGACTTTGATCGTCATGTAAAGCTGCACCACTAGTCATGAACTTAGGCCATGGCCTTAGCAGTTCCTTGCCACTCCATGTCGTAAATGGCATATTGCCAAGTTTAAGTTTCTCTTCCAATGATTTACATTTACCTTTTTGAATCCTTCTACCAAACTTTGGTTTCGATTGTACATGCCCTCTGCTTTCACACTGGGCATTGGCCGTGGCAGACAACCTTGTTGGCATTTCATTGTCTATGACATGACTAGTGGCAGCAGCTTCAGAACTATGAGGAAGTGGATCTTCATGATTCCTTTTTTAACCTCCATATTTTGGATCTCCATTATTTGTGTGAAGTTATGTCATAGGACTGCACCACTGGAGTGCAATTACTACGTCAGTAGGTATGCACCAGCAGGAAGGTATCACAGATACGACAGTACTAGGCACCAGACAGGTAGATGCGGCAGTACTAGGCACCAGACAGTAGATACGGCAGTACTAGGCACCAGACAGGTAGATATGACAGTACTAGGCATCAGACAGGTAGATATGGCAGTACTAGGCACAAGACAGGTAGATACGGCAGTACTAGGCAGGGGGCACAAGACAGGTAGATACAGCACTACTAGGCACCAGACAGGTAGATGAGGCAGTACTAGGCAGTGGGCACTAGACCAGATGGTAGATACGGCAGTACTAGGCACCAGACAGGTAGATATGGCAGTACTAGGCACCAGACAGGTAGACACGGCAGTACTAGGCACAAGACAGGTAGATACGGCAGTATTAATTAATTATTAAGTACTGATTGGCACACGTCAGTACACCAGCAGCATGGAATTATTTATTACAGTTCCACACAGCACTGCAGGACAGGTATTATTTAATTTTTTAATTAAATTATATATAGCAGCCTAGTAGGTAGGTAGTACTACTAGGTAGGTACACTTAGGCAGTAGCACTGCCAGTGGCCTGAGTAATTAATACTGGCAGCCTCAATTCAGTGCAGGCAGCACCAGTGGACTATATATATTATTAATTATTAATATATATAATATTAGGTACAGCACAGCACCAGAGGTAGGCCCCAGCACAGAGGAGACAGTAGTACTACAAGTACACAGTTAGACTGTCCTCCTTGCTAGGGTGATCCCACCCTAAGCAGAGAGGAGAACAGAGTACACAGCAGCACTAAGGTAGACAGCCCCAGAGAATAAAATATTGCGTTCAAGGTCAAGCTCAAGTTTAAGCCCCAGCAGCAGCATCAACACACCCTCTCCTAACCCACTACTAGACTGGAGTGAAGATGGCGGGCGCGGGAGCCGCTATTTAAAGCCTCGCGAAATCCAGCGCTGGGCGATGACGTTCTGCCCACGCAGACGGACCCGAGTCAGGCGGGAATCTCCGAGCGCTGCTCGGAACCATGCTCGGATTGATGACGTTCCTGGGGGCTCGGATCCCCGGAATCGGAGTCCGTACAGCTCTAATTACTAGTAGATATTACTAGTAGATAGTATAAACCACATGACAGAAAATATAACACATTAATAGTGACCATGATCATCAACATGGTGCAATGAGCACACCCAAGTTGTAATTACATTGGTTGTGCCCTTAACCAAAAGTAAAACTGTTTGTGAAAGATTGGAGCACACACAAATACTGTACATAGCACAAATGGAATCGTCTTTACAGTATAAACATGTATTTGTAGCATCTTGGTTGAGAAAGGGACCAATCCTGGAAATATTTTTGAGATGAAAACTGCAGGTTTGTACAGTAAAAGGTGCTAATGTGTGGTTTGAAGGAGAGGGAGGAGTCAAGGATTACTCCAACACAGTGCACTTCAGAGCTAGAGGAGAATGTTGGCTATTAATTAGTTTATACCAAGAAATACACTGAGATATTTAAATATAGGATCTATTGATGGAACTTGGGTAAACAGTGGTAAATAGGGTAAACAGTGAAATGTGAAATGGATGTCCTTAACTAGGTTTATTGATAACTGTGGTTAACCACACATGTGGCTTATTGAATAGGCAAAAAATCTGCATTTTTCTCAGGTTTTTTTAGGTAGAATGGTGATTCGCACTATTCAACCGGAGTGCCAATTTTTCCGCTATGCAAAAATTCTGAAGTGGCAAAAAACACATGTATAGGTGTAGACATTCCCAGACATTTCCACTTCTTTTTATATAATTTTCACCAAATCTTCTTATTTAAAAAGGGTTAAAATACATTGGCAAAACTGAACTAATTGAATACCCCCCATTTGGTATTGCAGGTAATAATACAGTGTGACCTCAGAATGGCTGTGTAAGGTGAGTGTATGGTGTGACCTCTGAAGGGCTGAGTGTTGCATTAAGAGAGGTATGTTAACCCAATTGTTTTAGCAGTTCACTAATTATTGGTAGTCTGAGCATGCATATAAGTCCCAATGCATATATGTCATAATAGACTTGCAGCTGCAGTGTCATTGAGGATTGGTTTGCAAAGGGTCTGACTGTCAGAGACTAGGGGGGGTATTGGGGGATGGCAGCAAAAGCACAGGTGTGTCACAAACATTTCTGGGGCATGTCACAGGTTGTGACTGGGATCCCATATGTAGATCCAGCAGTTCCAGCGTATTACTTTCACCAGCGAAGTTCATAGTTCACCTGCGGTGTGCTAATGGCTGTGTCTTTGTCTTTGTACACAAGTGGCAGATCAGAGATGTCAATTATGCTTTTTTTCTAGATGACTCTTGTTAGTTGTAACAGTGGCAATACAACAGTCAAACTGTAATACACGCTCCCTAAGGTGAGCTTAGAGAGGCAGAAAGAAATCTGCTGTGTACAAATGTGCAGCTGTGAATATATTTGCATACATCTCTGAATTAGACTCTTCGGCTGATTCGGCTGAGGCATTGTGTTTGGGAATGGCTATACTTCCACTGTGTCCATGACTTTTCTGTTACTACCAAAACAAAACAGACTCATGCTTTCATTTCTAGCCACCTTCCAGGAACACCCATCACCATACCTCTCAACTGTCCTGTCACGGGACCGTCCCATTTTTGGGGGCCGGCAGTGTCCCTCAGGGGGTGAGGGGCAGTTGGGATTCCCCCCAGCCTGAAGGGACTAGATGATGTGCTCATGTCTCTCTTCCAAGCCACCAGAGGTTTGGAGGTATGCATCACTTTGCCTTTATATCTGAAACCATCTGTCCCGATCCCAACAACATTTTACTGCTTACTCTGTATGATGCATATGCTGTAAGGGTTTTCTGAAAGTTATGTGCATGCACAGTTGAAATCACTCAACTATGTATATTATTATTTTTAAGTGCAGTTATTATGAAAAAACCATATGATTTTTTGCTGTATTTAAAAGGTGAACTACAGTAATTTGGGAGCAAGACCATTAAAATCTTTCTTACTAGGTTACTAGGGGGAAATGGTACAATACACTTATTTAAAAAGTACATTTTGTAACGCTTAAAAAAAAACCTCCTAGCAGCATAAGGTTTAGGATAACCACAAAAAAACAAGCTTTAAATTAGAATTTGTCTATTAACCCTTTGAGTGCCAAGTGAATTTGTCAAAATGGATGTGAAAATTGCCAACATTTTTATTCATCATAATCACCTGTAATGTTACCTTATAAATGTTTGCAGCATATGATGTGGCACAATAATTCACCAACCATCAATGACAAAAGGACCAATTACTAAATAAACCCTCTCATCCAACTCTAATCAGGTATGTTATTAGATCAGACAACCATAGTTCTCACTAAAAAGGAAACTACTGCAAGTCAGACCTAATTGATTGCTAGTATCACACTGAGTGATTTACTAGACTCCAGATCACTGCCTGGAAGACTATATTCTGCATATAGGTTTGTTCCTGATCAACCTGGATAGATAACCCTGTATAGCATGAGCACCACCAACTTTAATGAAATATCCTCTATGGTTACAATGCATTCCATCAGATATTGGGAAAGCATAAGTGTAAAGTATTTTAAAAATAGATACACTAACCCCTGCCAGTATTGCCCTATGGATATACAATTGATGCATTAAAGTAAGATTATATTATTCACCCTACCATGGATCAAGTTAGTGCATTCTCCTGGACGGATGTCCCATCTGGAGAAACATTCAGCTTCTCCAAAAATGAAATGGAATCCGTAATGTTTAAAGATAGAATGACAGACATAGCAGGAGGATGAAATACAGTACACAATACCTTGCTAAGAATGAAAAAGAAAGAGATGGATTTCCCTCCTGCATGGAATCACAATCTTTGAGTACATCCTAGAGTGTTCAGGGTGTGCAATACACCCACAATGTCATGGACATGTACTTGTGGATCCATTCCGGGTAGTTGATCTGGTACTTGTGGGTTGGCTGGAGTAAATGTAGCTGGGCAAATGTATTGTCTTCTCATAAATGGAACCCCTAAGGTGTTGTCTCACCTTCCAAATGGAGGCATGGAGTCTAACCAGGCATCGGTTCTAACCAAAGACCCCCACAAGGCGGTTTTGACTTTGCGGCATCTGCTCGGCAGGTCACAGCCCTCCAGAGGTAGTATCCCTCCAGAGGTAGTGTCTTAGAGATCCCGGGGCTGCAATTGGCTCCCAACCTCCAGCAGAGGTCAGAAGATACCCGGAAGTCGCGCTCCCTCCAAGAGGCAAGATGGTGGTGCCCATACCCGGAGCCGGCAATAGACGCACCGGATACTCGGGAGAGACATCGCAGCCACCCTCTACCAACCAGACTCCATTAGCCACCTGCTGAAACAGAAGAGGGGCCATAGACGCTGGACAGGTAAGTGGGAGCACCCTTCCACGGCAGGCCATAACACACAATAGGTCATCTCAACAAGGATTTCGTGAGGAGATGGATCGCCGTCCTTAACAATTGTTCTTTAGACTAAATAACATTGGTGGTGGAAGAATATGTAAAGGAACTTAAAAACACTCAGGATAAAATCACAAAGTTTGAGACGGAACATAGTATATTCATTGCACGGGAGATACCCAACAAATGGATGGACAAACTGAATGTTCAAATCCAGAATTACAAGAAATAGCTTATTACTTTACAAAACAGAAATTCAAAGTGGTAAACATAGATTATGACGAATGAAATGTCTATAAATGGCTGTCAGGGAACCACAAGAAACCGACATGGAATAGATGTATCGGAAATATAACAGCAGATATAAACAGAATTCCAGTGATCCACAAACTTCATCAGGAGATGATATGAGCGACCCCGGTGAAACCCCTTCCACACAGAGCAAGCCCCCTATAGTGGTCAAGACCCATGCTGGACGCGGAGAAAAAACAGATGTATACGTAGAGGGGGCCAAAAGCAGAGGAAGAAAAACAAATCCAAATCACAAGAACAAGTAGTTTACAACCTTTCAAAAAGGACATTGTAATGAGTCGATTTGTTGGTGCTTAAAAAGGGTTGAGTTATGTCCAGATGAACAGCTTTAACCAATTACATTGAAAGATTGAGCATTTCATACAGAGACAGCTCCACCTAAGAGAATTTTTTGAGAGCAAACAGCTTTTGAAAATAGAAATAAAGGAACATAATTTTAAACTGAAGTCCAAATTTTATCCTCATTCAAATAACACCGCTATCGCGGGCTATTAATGAAAATCTTAGATGTCCAGGACAGCAAAGATGCAGCAACAATCCACACAGAAATAATTTAATCATGAAGAATGACTCAATGGCAGCATGTTTTAATTTTATTATAGAAACAGGTATATTGCCTGCACACTTTTCGAATGCTATTATAAAAGTTTTACCTAAACTCTTAATCTTAATCTTCCAGGATCCTACAGGCTAATCTCTCTGCTCAATATCAATTATAAAAATGTTATTAAAATATTAGCAGAAAGATGAAACCTATTTTACCTGTAATAATTCACAAAGACCAAAACAGTTTTATTTACTGGGAGACATTCTGTCCGACTAATTTTGGCCGCTATACAGCAGTCTTATGGTTTCTCTGGGATCAGTGCTGCGCCAAATATGGTGCTTGCACTGAACGCAGAGAAAGCCTTTGATTTAGTTCTATGGCCACACCAATTTCAAACATTACAAAAATTTCCAAAGGACTTTATAAAAATAATCCGTGTCTTATATAAATCCCCCAAATCTTCTGTTACTTGCAATGGGCTATACTCTTCAATTAGGAAGAGGAACTCTTCAAGGCTGACCACTATCTCCCCTTTTATTTTATATAGTCATTGAGCCTTCAGCTGTGGCAATTCGCACTTCATCATTAATACAAGGGATTAAAATTAACATGGAAGAGTAAAAAATTGCCCTATTTGCTGATGACACATTAATTTTAATTTGAACCCATCACATACCTTACCGGCCTTGTTAAACCTCGTTGACTCATTTGGAAGGGTATCTGGCTATAAAATAAATCTTTCAAAATCAGAATTATTAATACTTGGAAAATATGACGATAATATTTTAAACCGATTAGATGTCCCGTTTGCGCTTTTCACATCTCATTTCAAATACTTAGGTATACAAATAAGTGCAGACCTATCTTATATATGCACTCTGAACTACTCTTCTATAATCTCCTAAATTACAAGTAAATTGGAAGCTTGGAAAGATTTTCCGATCTCCCTAATGGAAAGAGTTGCGGTAATACAAGCCATAGTTTTTCCAAAACTTCTTTATTGTTTGCAAATGTTACCTTTTACCCTAGGAAAAGCTGACATTTTGAAACTGGAGTCGGTATTTTCTACATTCTTTTGGTTGGCAAAATAAGCGCCCTATATTTGCTAAAGCAAAACTAAAAAACCAGGTCTGAAGGAGGTCTTGGAAATCCTGACATAAGCTCATATACTGCTGCAATATTTTACAGATATGTCAGTGACTGGATATTAAACAAATCAATTTAGACTGATTCCTCTTTAGATAAAGCAATTTTTCCCCTTATGCAGGGTCATTAATTCAATTGAAATATACAGATATCCCATTAGTAATCAAATCACACATTTTGTTTACTTAGATTCATACTAATAAACATTTACATAGAAACTCTTTTCTATCACAATCTATCTCATTATGGGGCAATCCCTCCTTTCTGCCTTCTATTAACAACCCTTGGTTAATATATGAAGGGATAAGGGTTTAGATACTTCAAACAAAGTCTTTGACCCAGGTGGATCTATAGCAAAGTTCCAAAACCTAGCTAATTGTTACTCATTGCCACCACAATATAAATTCATGTACTTCCAAATGAGGCACTATCTTTCTACCATACAAGCTCCAAGCCCGCAACCTACCTCTAATATTAGCTTGTCTCAAATAACCTCCATTGATATGCTGTTTATTTATATAATAACCCATCCATATAGATTACAATATTTATTTATAGGATAATAATGAAACAAAGTTTCACTGATCATGTTCAGTGGACTTTATTGATGGACAAGTGGAAACAAGAACTACCTTCTCTTCACAAAATGAAGAACGATATTATTGGACTCCACAAAGTTTTTTAAAAAATCACTACCTTTGGTCTACCTACAAGATGTCTATATTAGGACTGTGAACAGAGCCTATATTACCTCTTATCAACAAAGACATATGGTAGCAGATGAACCAGGTCACTGTTTAAAATGTGGTGTAACCAAGGCTGATTTTCCACATTGTATGTGGAATTGTTGGCATAAAGTACTTGTTTTACCTCTAATATGTTTGATAACCATTTCACATTCAATCCGGCGGCCCTCATGGGACTTAATTTAAATTCCTGGCCAATGAACACTATTAATACTTGTTCAATTCCTCTTCTCATCATTATAATTACTCTGGCCAGGAAATGTGTTTTAATACATTGGTCCAAAAAATCAGCTCCGCAAACTATTGATGGTAAAGCAAAAATTGTTACGCAAGACTAAATTCAAATACAGGAATGAAGAAGTTGTTTCAGAAATGGCCAACTATTCATAAATACACTTGATAGCTCCATAAAAGCACATTTCCTTTCAGCTTCTTGAGCTCTCCTTCTATGAGCTGTCCCATGGGAGCCATCAAATTTGTAGCAGGTAGCCATGAGAGTAAAAATTGTCTATGCTAAAGGTCTATGGTCCTTATTCTGGTTCAATCGCAAAGGCAAACTCCTTCTCAAATGGACAAAACCATGTTCACTGCATGTGGGGCAGATGTAACACGTGCAGAGAGAGTTAGATTTGGGTTAGTTATTTTGTTTCTGTGCCGGGAAAATACTGACTGCTTTATTTTTGCACTGGAATATAGATCTCACTTTGAAGTAAAACCCCACCCAAATCTAATTATCTCTTCACATGTTACATCTGCCCCCCTGCAGTGCACATGACTTTGTCAATTTGAGAAGGAATTTGCTTTTACGAGTGAACCAGAATAAGGGCATATGTCCAAATAACTTTCTACTACCATTTATCACCTTACCCTTTACTTCCTTTCCTCCCTTTATCTGTCTAATGTCGCCGTCATCTTAACTTTATTGCTTATGTAGAATTATGTTATCGCTGTGTAATTACTCAAATCATTATTATATATAAATAAGTGAAGGGCCTTTGTTAATGTTGAAGTAACTATTGATATGATTATGTGGTATCTACATTTCTTGTTCATAGTCAAATGCCTTTATACACAGAGAGCTCTTTGTCTTGTGTTTAAATTGGAAATTGTAATAAAAATCATAAAAAAAACCCATGAATGGACAGCCTTAAAAACCTAAGCAAATACAATTATATCTGAATCAGGTCTGCAGACAAAGGGTGCACCATTGTTGTATGGACATCTATAAGTATACTGAGGAAATCCATGGGATATTTTGGGATGGTTATGTATATTCATTGCTAAATAATGATCCCACTGATCAGTGCTGTAACTATGAAAATTGCGTTAACCCCCCACCTTACCTCTGCCGCTTGCCGACGCCACATCTGTACACTGGGACACGCATATCTACTTCTCTGTGGTCCCGGTGCTCCTCATCGCTTGGCTCCTACTGCTATTATAAAAAATCCCCTGCACAAAATGTCTGCCCCCTTACAGCAGACCATTTTTTGGGATGCTAGAGGAGACCACCGCCGCCTCCTCTAGCATCCCTAAAAAGGTCTGCTATAAGAGGGCAGACAATTTGTGTGGATATTTTTTATAATAGCAGCTGGAGCCGAGGGAGGAGTTCTGACAACAAGAAGAAGAAGTTGTGCAGGTCCAGATAGCCAGCCTATCTGGACCTGCACAACTTCTTCTTTTTTTTGGGACTATCTTGTTGTCACTGCTGGACATTTATCTAAGGTACTGGGTGTTTTACTCACCAACATTCTTGACACATCCGGAAGGTCTTTTTTGTTATAGTGAGTTCCATAACACCATCCACCCACCCTTGGATTTATTCTTCAGTATACTTAATTGTGGTCCTATTTTACATTTTTTGGGGGGCAATAAAAGTTTTTCATGTTGAATTTTCCACCATTGCCTATTTTACAAGTAAAAGAAACCCAGATGTGCTTGAAAATCTCCCATGAATTGTGAGTCAATGGTACGCTTCCTTAAAAGAAACCATTATATGTGTTAAACCATCTGAATTTGAGTGAGTGGAAATGTACGTTTAAATAAGTTACTCGGACACCTTGGTGGATACTGGTGAAGGTTATCAAAATCACCGTAAAGATACCTTTATGAGCTTCTGACACACACACTTTTTGTGAGTGTGGTATGTCCTATTTTAGTCTCACTTTTATGTTCTTTAAACGAAATGTATCAATCCTACACACTTCTCTTTGTTTTACATATATACCATCTGTGAGAACGGGAGAAGAAGAAAAATCAGACACAGACAGCGCTTTGGATATATCCTGATTTATTTCTGTATCTCTGCATTGGTATTCATATGGCACAATGGTTACCTTATATGAGTGCGAGAGTGCAGGCCTTCTGTTGTGTCAGGGCCTTTATATATGGCTAGCATTTCAGTAATGTTTGTACCCTTGAGGAAGGTGGTCACACCACCGAAACAGTCTGTCGGGTATCTTGGCTTTGGAGATCGGTGGCGGGTTCCCTACGATGATGTTATGGGCTATGGATAAGTAACCTGCACCTTTTTGCTTTGATTCCAATGTAATGCCATGTGCTTGATTTATTTTGCATCAATATAAAATGCTTTTTTTCTTCAAGTTGGTGTGCAGACCACTCTCTGTTAAAGGAGACACCCCACATATGCAATTTCTTATGTGATCTGGCACCCAGAATTCACACCCAATGGTGTGCGGTTTTTCAAGTGTACATATATATATATATATATATATATATATGTCACCACGTCAATGCACCATGTCACCCATTCTGAATTGTTGCTGCCAAATTGCATAAATTGCGCTATGAATTGTTGCCAAATCCACCATACTCACCCAATTTGGCTCACTGTGACTTCTTTCTGTTCCCTAACCTGAAAACTTGGCTCGCGGAAAAAAAAAACATCTTGATGAGTTCTATATTGATAAGTTCTATATTGCTGAATTATGCAAGCATCTTTTCAATATTATTCACACAAAGGGAGTTCTGGGCTGGGCCACGGACAAACTTACTTGAACTTATCCTTTTGTTTTAACTTGGGCATGGCCACTCACCATGCCCATAGTGTTACCGGCATACACCTGTCTGCTGTGGGCTCCCAGATCTGACCACAGTCTTTTTTTGTTAAACCCCATGTCCACTACCCCCTTTATAATATGCAACTCTGCCATATCTTGCATCCCTAACCCATTTTGTGTAGTGGCCGGACCCCTTTTTGGGCCCCTGGCGGTGTTAGGATTGTGGGTGTTAGTGGCTGTATACCTAATCTGGACCCAATAAATGTCGTCTACCCTTTCTATGTATTGCAACTTTGCCATGTGTTGCTTCACTGACCCACTTTGTGTATTTGTCGGACTGCTTTTTGGGTCCCCAGCAGGGTCAGCGTTGAGGGTCTATATGGTCGTGAACCTAATCTGAACCCAATCAATGTCCTCTAATCCCTCTATGTTATGCAACTTTGTCATACAGTATCTTGCTTCCCTGACCCACTTTGTTTAGTGGTCAAACAAGTTTTTGGTGCCCCAGAACCCCCCAAAATTGGTGCTATGGTGCATTTCTCCCCACATATTGTAAGTCATATGTGTACCAAGTATGGGGTAAATTGCTCTAGGCATTACAGAGTTATACTGGAACATATAAACACACATCCATCCATTTAAATCTCTATCTATCTATCTATCTATCTATCTATCACATACATGGGGATAAAATATCTCAGCTAAGTCACAGGAGACTTGTACTGCATCGAGTCCACAACGAGACACAGGTTCCGCTTCTCAGCATGTGCAGTCTCTCACACTGCACACTCAGCGCCGCTGCACACTCCAGTCCCAGTCAACCCGATAGCAGATGGCATAGCCACATCCTCCATATTTACTACGCCTGACCAGTTTCGTCACACTTTTGGACTTCGTCAGGGACCCAGCATATAGAAAAATGCTGCCGAGCACGCTCTGCCAAAGTAGGCGTAATGTGGGCGTATCAAAGGGTGCGGTTTCAAAACTGGGCAAAACTGGGCGGCAACCAGGGTGTATACATGGGTGACAATAAGTGTTGGGCGGTGGCCTAACTTAAGTGAGAAGGCACTCGGACCGTTTCAGCTAAAATTCACTTGCTCGTAAAAAAGCAAGTTTCATTCCAACTACTGTAGTTAAAAACCAGCAGAGCCTGTTTGCTCGGCCCTCCACTCGGCCGCACGATGGATAGGTTAAGATCCGTATGAACACATTAGCGTATGTGCATTAGTACACTACTCTCCTATGTGTGTGAATCTGAATGAACTGGTTAGCTGGCGTTATAGGCGTGCACTCCCCGTGTGCATGTGCGGACCATTCACTCTGCAGTGTGCAAATTTTTAAGCAAACAAATCAACCAGAATAAGGCCCATTGTTATGTTATGTGTAGTAATTTATGTGATATCATTTACTGATAACCCTCAACAATAAATTGGAAATGGGGGTGAGTGCTCGCGCTAAATACCTCTTGTGGCGAGGGGGCTGCTGGGCTGGAGTGGTCCAAACTCCCAGAGATACAGTATGATCGCAGGTGGGTAGCCTAGCGCTCACCTCTTGTGTAACACAATGATGTATGCGGCAGGTATGCAATGAAATTGAAGAAACGTATTGTTCCTTTAAGAGGTTTATTTGATATACAAAAGATAATAAAATGTGCAATAGAACCCTGTCTGGCCAACCAGAAGCTGCTGCACGGTGGTAATGATTGCAGACTGGATGGCAGGAGGGCTGAGATATTGCCGTGAGGGTGGTGATGGGGGGTATTGCCTCTGTGATAATCTCTCACAGGGAGCAGGGTGGGTGAGGGGTGGGAGGCAGTGGTAGAGCCGTACAAGCACACAAAGTACTGGATGGTATGTCCAATGTTGGGTACGGGCTAGCACTGATGATGGGGAATGCAGGAGACTGGAGTGTAAGTCACTGATAGCGTGTCCGGTGACAGCAAGACAGTCTGTGCGTGAGGTCAAGGTGAGAGGGTGAGTGTCGCCGGGTGTTGGCGTCCCAAACCACCCGGTGATACACTCAACTCTTACCCGATACCTGGTCTCGTTGGTATACGGTCCCACGCCGGAGGTCTGTCAGGGTGATGGTGCGGACTTGTGCAGGCGGCAGCAGTAGCACACTGCTCGATGGCGTCTTCCGTCACTTCCGGGTTCAGCTGGTAAGCGTGCGCCCGGAGTGTCAGAGTCAGCCGGAGCTGTGTGGTCTCAACTCCTGTTGTGGAGGAGACTTGGAGATGAAGTTGTAGAGAGTGTGGCTGTGTCCAACGCGTTTCGGCCGCTAACGGCCTTTTTCAAGGATACTTGTGTGCATACGTGGAGTGGGCTAAATAGGGCGGTGGGTCACGCCTCCAACGTTTTGATAGGTGAAGTCAGTAGTCACTCAGGTGCGTTGTAACGACACCGAGAGTGGGTGTGTCTATGACTCACTGCTAGGAGTATTGAACTGTCTTTGCTCAGTATTTCATGAAATGCAGGGTACATACTGCAAAGGTATGAGGCTTGTTGTTAATAAATGTGCAGCTTTTATCCTAGGTGCCCACAGGAGTTGAGACCACACAGCTCCGGCTGACTCTGACACTCCGGGCGCACGCTTACCAGCTGAACCCGGAAGTGACGGAAGACGCCGTCGAGCAGTGTGCTACTGCTGCCGCCTGCACAAGTCCGCACCATCACCCTGACAGACCTCCGGCGTGGGACCGTATACCAACGAGACCAGGTATCGGGTAAGAGTTGAGTGTATCACCGGGTGGTTTGGGACGCCAACACCCGGCGACACTCACCCTCTCACCTTGACCTCACGCACAGACTGTCTTGCTGTCACCGGACACGCTATCAGTGACTTACACTCCAGTCTCCTGCATTCCCCATCATCAGTGCTAGCCCGTACCCAACATTGGACATACCATCCAGTACTTTGTGTGCTTGTACGGCTCTACCACTGCCTCCCACCCCTCACCCACCCTGCTCCCTGTGAGAGATTATCACAGAGGCAATACCCCCCATCACCACCCTCACGGCAATATCTCAGCCCTCCTGCCATCCAGTCTGCAATCATTACCACCGTGCAGCAGCTTCTGGTTGGCCAGACAGGGTTCTATTGCACATTTTATTATCTTTTGTATATCAAATAAACCTCTTAAAGGAACAATACGTTTCTTCAATTTCATTGCATACCTGCCGCATACACCTCAACAATAAATGTCAGATTGCAAAAATTTACGTAATTGTTTATATACTATATTATTATACATTTTACATGTATGTTTTATAAGCTATGGAAATGTCATACTTATTTCCATTATAATAGACTACAGTATGTCTTACAAAGCAATCTACAGAATGAACTCCCTGAGTAATCTACACAGTAATTTCGATTACCTACTTTTATCACAGTGAATTTAGACTTGTCCTAAGGTCATACAATGCATGTCAATTTTTACTACAGCCCAACAATCTTAGCAGAGAAAAATTCCATATAGCCAACAAATATTCATTTACATAGTAATATATTTCCTAAAAGATTATTGTGCATTATGCTGCAACTATATTTGCACATTGTAATTCTTTAAACAATTTAGATTCCACTGAAGTTATACATTATAATAAAACACAACCCCCCCCCCCCCGAAGAATAATGAGGTTTAACTTTATGGCCCATATTGTAGCAATAAGAAAAGAGCTGGCGGGTTTCAATAAGATGGTGTATTAAATTACACAAATTTATTTACAACACTATAAGGGTGTGTTAAAGTTTAATGCTGTTTAAATTAAAAAGAAAATGTTTTTTTAATAATCCAAATATGCAGATGTCTGTCAAATACATATATTAAAAAATCTTTTAGCTACAGAGATTGATGAATCGGTGCCCATACACGTTACAATTATTGTATACAATATTGTATACAATATCCCATCTCATAGCATATCGGTTTTGCGATGAGATCAGATGAGATCAGATCTAGTACAAAAAGTATGTGCTGCACATACTTTTTGTACTAGATCTCATCTCATCTGATCTCATCGCAAAACCGATATGCTATGAGATGGGATATTGTATACAATATTGTATACAATAATTGTAATGTGTATGGGCACCTTTAGATATACAGAATAGTCCTTGAAATGTAAATGCAGCTTTGCATGGATAATAATAATAATAATAATAATAATAATAATAATAATAATAATAATAATCAATGTTAGTTATGTATTTATTTATTGTAGCCCAGTAAATGAATACAAGTAACTGCTACAACAGTATATTACTGTTTTTAATGATGACTATGATGACATTTTACAACTATTACTAGAATTATTTGATATATGTAAATTCTGCCATTCTAGACAATCTTATTGGAATAGTTATGGATCTTCTAAAATCAATAAATACATTAATACATTTTATATATATATATATATATATATATATATATACATACATACACGCACACACACACACACACACACACACACACCACTCACAGTATAACAGACAGCAGAAACAGATTTTTTGGTACTTGTTTCCTAGCACGGTGCCCATCGCATCGTATACCATAAGCCTTAAGGTGGCCATACACGTTACAATTATTGTATACAATATTGCATCTCATAGCATATCGGTTTTGCGATGAGATCAGATTAGATGAGATCTAGTACAAAAAGTATGTGCTGCACATACTTTTTGTACTCATCGCTAAACCGATATGCTATGAGATGCGATATTGTATACAATATTGTATACAATAATTGTAACGTGTATGGGCACCTTTACAATGGTATGCGATGTGACATGATGGCACCCGATGTTATACAATTTAAAATCGTAAACCATCGCATTGTATGCCATTGTATGCCATATACAATGGTATATACGATTGTATATTGTATTGTATTGTATTTTTATTGTATGTTTTTGTACTATTAAGTTTTACAGGGGTGGGGTCCTGGGGTGCACACCAATTGAGAGGTTCGACCATGCGGAGACCTTTCAGTAGCACTGCATACAAAGTCAAAGCTGCCGGTGCACAAATCAAACTCCCATTTTAATGAATATTGCAATAAAATTTAGCATTTTTAGCTAGGTTCTTCGCTTATTTATGGCCATAAGTAACGGCTTGCCCACCACGTCCAGGTGACCTCATTAGTCGGGCAAGTCCCTAACATTTTGGGGGTACAAATCTAGGGCACAGGGCAGGGAGTTTGATTTGTGCACCGGCATCTTTGACTTTGTATGCAGTTCTACTATTAAGTTTTGTCTATATATCTTTTAGTATTTTTTGTTGTTATATATATCTTTCTATGTTGCACGACGATGGTTCAAAGACCTGTCACAGACATCCGTAGCTTGATGAGATGATCTGATTGACAGGTGTGTTAATGCACGCTGTTACGTAGGAGGTGGGGCTTGATGCCACTCCCCCCCCAGTAAGGTACACTCGGGTATTTAAAAGGGTTGTTGTAGATGTATTATTGAGCCTGATGATAATGCCTTTGCATTGAAACGTTGCTATGACTCAATAAAATTGTTTTTGGAAATGAAAAGTCCAGAGTGCTGCGTCTATTCCCCAAGAAGTGTGTATGATAATTTGGACAAAGGCACCTGACAAGTAACGTTTATGGGATGTCGTGCCCGGCACCGCTACAAGTGTTTATATATATATATATATATATATATATAAAATTTATTTATTAGCAGTTTCTTATATAGCGCATACATATTATGCAGCGCTTTACAGAGAATATTTGAACATTCACATCAGTCCCTGCCCAAGTGGAGCTTACAATCTATATTCCCTACCACGTGTACACGCACACAGACATACTAGGGTTAATTTTGTTGGGAGCCAATTAGCCTACCAGTATATTTTTGGATTGTGGGAGGAAACCAGAGTACCCGGAGGAAACCCACGCAAGTATGGGGAGAATATACAAACTCCGCACAGTTAGAGCCATAGCGGGAATTGAACCCATGACCTCAGCGCTGTGAGGTAGTAATGCTAACCACTACACTTTACGTACTGCCACCATCCGTACTATATAGATAGATAGACTGTTGGGGGTGGTGGCACTTAGTCTTTAGATAAAGAATCACACACCAAACTGTGGGTCTTGTTCGACGATTCAGTCGTGTAGACTTTTTTCAAGATTAAATTGCAAAAATTTGCAAAAATGTGTTCTTGAAAAAAGTCTACACGACTGAAACGCCAAACAAAACCCACAGTTTGGTGTGTGATTCTTTATCTAAAAGCCCAAAAAGTGTAGGGGTCCCCAATATTTCTGAAACCAGCCCTGGACTCTTGGACAGGTCCTGGTTCCAACTATACGGGGGACAAAAAAACAGGGGTTCCCCCTGTATTTTGGAACCAGCACTGGGCTCCAACAGCCTGCAGTGTCATGCCACAGCCGGTGGACACTTTTTACATAAGGTCCCACTGCCGTATTATGATCACGAGGCTGGTCAGCCCTGGACGGGGTACCTGGTGGAGTGGGTACCCCCCCCCCCAATAAAGGAGTCCCCCCATGCTTCACCCATCCAAGGGCTCAAGCCCATGCTGTCACCGGCGTCTGTGGGCTGATACAGTTAAATCACCCCCCAAAAACATAGCTTTTTACAGGTGAAATGCCGAGCAGGCCTCCCCCGCATGCTGGGACTTGGAGAACCACAAGTCCCAGCATGCGGGGCATTATTAGGTCCCCTTGGACTTGTAGTCCACCTGTAAACAGAATGTTTAAAAAAAACACACACACAGAGAAAAGTAAAAGTTTATTAAACACACCTTAATTTTACACCTATACTCACAACACCAGGCTCCAGCACTGACTCTCTCCTCTCACCTGCAGCAGCTCACCCCACACTGACTACGGGGTGAGACAGCTGCTTCTGATGTACTGACAGTGGGGGATTGTGCTGTCACTAATTTGTATGCACTCAACACATGGAGACGCCTACAGCCAATCAGCGCAATCCTCCACTTTTTTAGCATCCTATTAAATGTCACCTATAGTCTCCTATGCACTGTTGCAATATAACTAGAATATTTACATGGAAGCTTTAACCTTGTAAAAATGAATTCATAAATGTACTACAGAACTATAACAAATGTTCATCGAAAACATGAAAAACCGTCTTGTTCGTTCAAGAGTTTGGGTGCAAGCATATCAAGCCTGTGAATCCAGAGGCTTTCAGCTCTACGTAGGAGAAAGCCTCTGTCTCTCCCTCTCTTGGGCTCAGGTATTTGCTCAATAAACCTGTACCGCAATGCTGACAGTGTATGGCCATTAAAAAGTGTTGGGCAATGGGTTGTTCACTTGATCCCGTCATCAGAGCATTTTTTATAGATGACCTATGGGTCCACTCTTTAAACTCTCTCACAGTTTTGCTGACATAATGTTTGCCATATGGGCAACTGATTAACTAGACCACATACTTAGATGAACATGTAACCCACTGTTCGATATATATGGTTCAGACGTCAGTGAGAACGCGCAAGGGATCTATAAGGTATATAGGTATGTACTCTGTTACAACATGTTTCGCTTGTCTTCTGCAACTTGATAAAGGAGCCGCATATATATATATTTATATATATATATATATATATATATATATATATATATATATATATATATATATATATATATATATATATACAGGTTGAGTGTCCCATATCCAAATATCCGTTATCCGAATTATTCAGAAAACCATACATTCCAGAAAGTGAATTTTTTTTTTTTTTTGCTAAAAACTCACTGGGGACATTTGTAACAGCACTACTGAGGACATGATATGTAACTGGCACTATATATGTGCAAGAAAATGATTGCTTGGCATTCAAATTCAATATCTGAAATTTTGTTTCATGTTTTGAAACCTTGTTTTTTTGAACAAATAAAATATATTTGTGTGCATTCCTTGTGTTTGAGATGTTTATACAGCATAAATGCAAGATACTTCAAAACACATCATTGAAATATTAAATTATTCCGAAATACGGAATAATCCGTTATCCAAAATTCTCCTGGTCCCAAGCATTTTGGATACGGGATACTCAAACTGTATATATGTATATAGGTATACAGTGGTATGACATACCGGCACTTCTTCGACCACTGACCCAGAAGTGTGATTTATTTAATAAGAAAGTGTGCAGCAGGAGGCAGTGGAAGTGGCCAGCCTGCTGCACATACTGTACAGGATACTACTATTTAGGGGGCCTGGAGTGTGGAACACACGTGGGGTGCCGGCATAGCGAGGTGGTGCCCAGATCCGGACAGCGCAGGGAGATGCTGGCACTGCTGTGCCCTAGAAGGAAGGTGGAGTGAGACGCCGACAGCGGTGGGGTGAGATGCCGCACTGAGGGGAAGCATCTTCTCAGATGAGCTCTGGATGGCCATGGCGGTGAGGAGGTAGGCATCTTCTGGTCACTGTACAAGCTCTTCCCCAGGCGAGGCATGCTGCCTGGGGGGCCACCTCCTCTCCTGTCTGCTGGTGGCTGTGTGTGCTGCTGCCGGCGCCGCCGTCTCTCTGCACAGACTCACCCTGCCTATAGGGTCACTTAGAGCAGGGGTGAGAGCCCGGCAGCGCGATGCTCATGGTCTCCTCGCAGGAGCAGGCAGAAGTTTGCTGGGTCAGGGTGGCTCAGACTCCTGCTGGAAGGGGTCACCCGGCACAGGCGGCTGAGGGACTGCGATCAGAAGCAGGATAGATCACCATGAGAGAGGAGCCTCATCCTCCTCCGGAGTGTGTGGGGTCAGGACAGAGAGGGGAGTAATACCCATAGCTCTGCCAGAGGGAAGTAGAAGAAGGAACTCTGCCTGGTTATGTACTGAGCACACAGATGCTGGGACCCCGCTGCCACCTCCTAATTGATGCGCAAGTTCAGCTGCGATGGGGGGGTGGAGCTTGACTTTGGAATACGCACAGCAGGCTTAGGTCAGCCAGGAAACAAGACTCCCACCTCATACCTGGAGCCGCCGCGGGAGATGACAGCACCCAGTGGTGGGCGTGGCCTCAGCCTGCTGCCGCTGAGCTGGGAGACCCGGCAGCCCCTGCCACGAATGATGTGCCAGTAGAGTGAAAGACCCGGCCACTGCTGTGCGGAGATCGCCGCTACCGCTGCATGCTGTGCCTCGCTGGGATACCACCACTGACAAGCTCTGAGAGGTAGAATTACCATGTGTGGGAGGTGTGCTGAATGTGGGAGAGCAGGGGGGGGGGGGCTGCATCAAAACAGTGTGAGAGGGGAGGACATCTCCCACAATTATTACTCTTCAGTATCCCACTATTCCTCCTCTCTCCCAATATTCCTACTTTCTCCCATTATTCCTTCTCTCTCCCACTATTCATTCTCTCTCCCAATATTTCTCCTCACCTCTCTCCTGCTGTTCCTCCCCTCCTCTCTCCCGCTGTTCCTCCCCTCCTCTCTCCCGCTATTCCTCCCCTCCCCCACTATTCCTCCTCTCCTCTCTCCCGCTATTCCTCCTCTCCTCTCTCCCACTATTCCTCCTCTCCTCTCTCCCACTGTTCCTCCTCTTTTCTGCTCTCCTCTTTCCCACTATTCCTTTTCATAATAATCCTCCTGCTTCCCACTATTCCTCCTTCTCTCCCACCTTTATGATAACATCATGGCTACATCCATACTCCCGAGCTGGCCACACCAGCAACCATGCTCCTCAATCACAGTGCCCTCTTGTCATTTTTTTCTATATCCTCTGCATTAAAGTACATTAGCCATCTAGTCACTACAGGCCCATAACTAAGGATGGGGCAGTTCAGGATGTAGGAGGGGAAACCATACTTTAGGGGACAGTTTCTGCAGGACCAGGCATGCCGTCTTCATTTCCTCTGCCACAGTGCAGCCCGTCTTCCCACCTAACCTGATTAATCCCTACCATTCTGAGGACTAGACCCATCCCAGGTCTGCCCAGCTGTTAAATGCTTTGTTACAGGGGGGAATGAAGATCTGGGCAAAGCCAGTGGAGAAATGGTGTGTTATTACATTTACATTAACAGTATTGGTTCAGCAGGCAGAAGATGTGGGCTACGGGCAGGGGCAGGGCACTGCGTTCTGCAGATTTTGGCAGTGTAGTGATGTACAGTATTGCAGTGGCTTGTGGTGATGTTGGGTAGTTACTGTATGTATTGCGGTGTAGTGTGGTGATGTTGTGTAGTTATGTATTGTGGTGATTTTGTGTAGTTATGTATTGTGGTGATTTTGTGTAGTTATGTATTGCTGTGTATTGTGGTGATGTTGTGTAGCGATGTATTCAGCATTTATGGGGGTGTAGAGTAGTGATGTGGGGAACATGTTGCTGTGGAGGGGCATGTTAGTGAGACAGTAGGGCCATTTGGGGCACACAGGGGGTCATGTGAGGAAGACGCTGTTAGGTGAGCACAGCCATGGGCACTCATTGAAATAACATACTAACCGCCTTGTTTTTCTTTAGTGGGGATGGGGGCCCAAAGCATACAGTATGCTTGCACCTGGGCCCACCAGTTGCTAGTTCCGCCACTGCTCCTCACCGTCACATGACAGCCGCTGGGGGACTCTGCACAGGAGAGGAACAATGCCCTGTGTGTGTGTGAGGTATTTCAGATTCCCAACATCAGTAGCACTGAGCTCTGGACTATCTCCTCTTTTCAAGATAAGTGAAGCGGACACAGGATTGGGGAGTGACATTGTCTGTCGGTCTCTCTCCCTGCCCACCTATCTATCTATCTATCTATCTATCTATCTATCTATCTATCTATCTATCTCACTGACAATTTATCTATGACAGACTATCCCAAAAGTTCTACAGCTGGATATTTTATTATGAATAAGATCTCTAGGCACTGAAATGTCGACTCTTATGTTGTTTTGATTTGTCATGAATAAATCACCTTTCAGTAAATTCAATGTGCCTGGTGAGTAACATGCTCTGTGGATTGTGTTTATATGAAAACATGGATGGATGCTGCCTGCATAACTGTGAATGCAAGCTTGACTATCTATCTATCTATCTATCTATCTATCTATCTATCTATCGGGTCATTCCATGAAAATGTCATTTTTCATGTAAGGTTTGTTACCAGTTCTCATGAAAAGCTTTGCAACCAATGAAAGCAAACTGTATCATGCACCACAGAGAGTGGTGCCGAGATCCGGACGCCTGATTCGGTGCTGTCGCCACAGCGCAGGGAGATGCCGGCACTGCTGTGCCTTAGAAGGAAGGTGGAGTGAAACGCCGGCAGCGGGGGGTGAGATGCCGCAGTGGACAGTGTGAGTGGCAGCACAGGGGAACGATCGTTGAGCAGGTGAGCACATCTTTATCTGCAGGACAAACCACACATGCCACCCAACTCCTGTTGTGCACCCTCCCAGGCCAGCCTCCCCCGCTCTAAAGTGCGCGGCAGTGCCTGAGTGCAATTCCCTGTCCATGGCCCCTCCACACACACACAGACTCCTGCATGTCAAAGACTGCGCAGCCCAGCTGGCAGAAATGTAGTGTAGCTCCAATCTTTCCAAACAGAGGTCACCATAAAAAAAAGTCAGCAGGAGGTTGCTTACTTTTCGCACCTCTGCTTGGGTCTTGGCTCCACTCTCGTACTTGAACAAGTATGAAGAGGGTCTACTACTGTGTCTACTACTGTGTTGTATATAAGAGGTATATGATGTGGCACACTACATGCAAGGACATGCCCCTTTTAAGTAACCACACCCCCTTTAAGTAGCCACGCCCCTTTTCCTGGAGGGCGCGCGCGCCTTCTGCGTGCTTATAGAACCAACCTTGACTTTTCCATACCCCCACGTTAAAATTTCCACTTCGACCACTGTGTGTGTGTGTGTATATATATATATATATATATATATATATATATATATATATATATATATATATATACAGGTTGAGTATCCCGTATCCGAATATCCGTTATCCGAATTATTCCGAAAACCATACTTTCCAGAAAGTGGAAAAAAAAAATTGTTTAGCTAAAAACTCACTGGGGACATATGTAACAGCACTACTGAGGACATGATATGTAACTGGCACTATATATGTACAAGAAAATGATTGCTTGGCATTCAAATTTAATATCTGAGATAGTACACAAATTTTGTTTCATGTTTTGAAACCTTGTTTTTTGAACAAATAAAATATATTTGTGTGTATTTTATGTGGTAATAAAATATACTTGTGTTTATTTTATGTGTTTATACAGCATAAATGCAAGATACTTTCAAATACATCATTGAAATATTAAAATATTCCAAAATACGGAATAATCCGCTATCCAAAATTCTCCTGGTCCCGAGCATTTTGGATACGGGATACTCAACCTGTATATATATATATATATATATATATATATATATATATATATATATATATATATATATATTGCTTGTAGATATCGCACCAGCTTCACAGATTCAATAGTTAACTGTGCTGAAATCAAATCAAATTAACAGCAGGCGATCCCATATGATAGGAAGACCAGCACAGGTCCAATATATTCAACAAGTATTTATTGTCACAAGGGACATAAGTCAGCAGCAAGCAAACATACCGTCAGGCTATACTTAGCATAATTTCAGGCTGCACTCTGGCCTATGGGCAACGTCTCCTCGATGGCCGTTTCGGTGCCTCCAGCACCTTTTTCAAGAGGGCGACTATATATATATATATATATATATATATATATATATATATATATATATCACCAACACAACTCCTGAATTAGCACTAAGGGGGCAGCTGTAACATGTTTCAGAGAAATGAGCTTACCTGGAGTACATGAGAAAGCTATGGTCACAGGGTGGGTCATTAAAAATGAACCCAAATATATACATACGGGATACCACCGCACTCGCCATTCCTATGAATGGGGTGCAAATTGCACTTGCCATTCCAGGTTGGGGTGCAGGGGCCTATGACTAAATTCTCTAATAAATTGGGAATGGGTAAAATGATGAAAACCAACCAAGCGAGCTAAGCCGTAGGAGAATTATAGTCTAATATGAATTTTAATGACATTTCATATACTGTACATGGGAAAAATATAACATCTTATTTTGACTGTAATGGTATACTAAAACCATTAGGCATATAATTAATGGTGCTTAATCAAAATGTATTGATTTTTTAAGGTGAAATATTGACAATTTAAATTTACATATGTTTTACACATATTTTTTATTTTCCATTTGTATATGTATCTATATGTATAAAAATGGATACGTTCCCTGTGTGTATGTTCCCTATGGAATCCAAAATGTCGTGACCGATTTTGATGAAATTTTCAGGTAATCTTCAGATTAAAAAGCAATTAACCACTAAGTGGAAAAATCGGGCGCAGTGGGTTATAAGGTTATTTATGTCTGTATATATAGGTCCACAGCTAAGATGGCTGCTCCCAGACACCTAGAAGGACTAAATTGCCTTTCTAGAATCAAAAGAACAAGAACTAAATTAAAAATAAAGAGAGCGCGCACTGTGTTGATCTATTTGATTTTTTACTCAATTAAAAATAGGTATAATTACACAATAGATTTCAATAAAATTACACAATATAAATGATTACATATGCAGATACAAAAAAATAGATATAAAATTTAATTTAATTGTGGGCATCCGACATTAATCTTAGACCTGATTAGTAAGAAGTGCCTCTGTTCAAACAGTGGAATCCTTATAGAAAAATCGGTAATAACACTCTTGAGAAGATTGATGTTAAATTCACATTGGACTGTTCATATGAAATTATATAGATATTACCAATCGCTGTCCTCGTCTGTGTGCGGTGTTAATTGCAATCCTCACATCCGTCCGCTTCAACCGGTGTTGCTCTGATGTGAATGAGCCGGTACCGGGAGCAGACTCTGTGATCTGGGTGTCTGTTCGTCTGCTACAACCAGCGTGGCCCCGAGATGGAAAGGGCTGGCGCTGGGAGCTGACAAGCCGCGATGTATGTTGCTGACGACCAGCGTGGCCCCAGGTGGAAAAGGGCTGGCGCTTGGAGCTGACAGGTCGCAGAGTGTAGATGGTAGCCCAGGAATCCTGACGGACAGACGCACCTGGAAGGCACTGGGATCGAGGACGCAGATGGCGTTGAAGTGAAACAGCAGGTAGCCGAGTCCAATGGTATAGGAGTTAAGGAGTATAAATCACTCAGAGGCGGTCAGGTATCTTTGAAGAGGTCGGATGCCACAGGTCCTTGACGCGTTTCTCCGTCTGCGAATACTGACGGTTTCATCAGAAGGTAGTTTGTTAGTTACCTGCCTAGAAAAACATCCTCCTCGCATGTGGAATACCACACTCGAGGGGCTAGGCCCAAAACTGGGTATCAATATCCCAAACAGGGACAAGAGACCACAAATTCATTTCCCGTAGAGACCCCCACGGTTTTTTTAGAAAAAGATCTCTATCCAATTTGGAAGACCACCAACAGGTACCAAATTTTGAGTCAAGAAACACCAAAGAGGAAAGAGTTAGATTCAGGGGAACCAGAGGAGGAAGGAAAAAGGCTTTCCAAAAACTCAAGAAAGGAATAAGAGAAAAGGGCATCTATAACCTTTCCAATAGAGAACTAAGTGAGAGTGAAAAAGCAGTTATTTCCAAAGGGCTTAAATTTGCCCCTTCAAAACAACCACAATTATTTGACCTCTTCGTAGAATTAAACAGGTACACTAGGGACCTCTGTAGAAAAAGATATTTCATAAATCAGGGAACA
The DNA here is from genome assembly GCF_055691185.1 of Crinia signifera. Lineage (NCBI taxonomy): Eukaryota > Metazoa > Chordata > Amphibia > Anura > Myobatrachidae > Crinia > Crinia signifera. Next base: position 145,517,888 of record NC_139221.1, on the reverse strand, counting down.
AATGTATCTAATACACCCTCCAACCAGGGGTTGGATTGGAGATTTCTGATAATCAGGCCCTAAGGATCCTTGAAGATCTAGAACAAGAAAATAATACTAATATGCTTCCCATTTTTGATCTTGAGAACCCTACAAGAAACAGAATTCTAAAAAAGAAGTCAGAATTCTACCCTATGCAACACAAAAGTGGTTGTATAGAAGCGTTTTACGCATTAACAATGAAAGACTTTAATGAATTCTGTGAGAAGGTCAATCAAAAACAATTCAAAAAGAAAAGTAATTTACATCCTAATGAGCAACATGCCTTAAAAAATTTAAAGGAGGATAATTTAATTACAATTAAAGCCGCAGATAAAGGCGGAGGTGTTGTAATACAGAACACAACTGATTACATTGAAGAAGCCCTCCACCAACTCAATGATAAAAATTTTTATTCCATACTGAATACCGATCCTACAAATGTTTTCTGTCAAGAACTAAAGTCATTATTGATTGGAGCTGTAGATGGAGGAGCTATATCCAAGAAGGAATATCACTACATATACAATCCGTACCCCAAAATAGCCACTTATTACCACCTACCCAAAATCCACAAGTCACTCACCTCACCTCCTGGTCGCCCTATAATTTCTGGTGTTGGGTCCCTCACAACTAATTTGTCTGCCTTTGTCGATTCACACCTACAAGATTTAGTTTTTGCACTTCCATCACATATTAAAGACACCACTCAGTTTTTGAAACTTATTATGGACATTGAATGGCAACCTGATTATGTACTAATGACATGCGATGTTGAGTCATTATACTCTAATATTCCGCATAGAAAAGGCATTTTAGCCCTACAGCACTATTTAGATACCGATGGTAGTCTGAGTGATGAAAGAAAAACATTTATCTTGCAATCAGTTCACTTTATTCTCACGCACAATTATTTCACGTTTAATGGTGTTTTTTATTTACAGTCACTTGGGACTGCCATGGGCACCAGGTTCGCCCATAGCTTTGCAAATCTGTATATGGGACAATTTGAGGAACAACATGTGTGGCAAAGTCCATACAGGGCGAGCCTGGTGTGCTATGGCAGATATATTGATGATTTATTTTTCATTTGGCAAGGGGACACTATTTCAGCACAAGCTTTTGTAAATTCACTCAACACCAACACTTTTGGTTTAAAGTTCACCTCCACCATCAATAAATCTCACATTAACTTCTTGGATATAGCTATCTCCATAGAAAACAATAATATCAAGACTTCAACCTATAAGAAAGAAGTCGATAATGGTGGCTATTTGAATTATCATAGCTGCCATTATAAACCATGGATACATAATATCCCTAAAAATCAATACTGCAGATTAAAAAGAAATTGTTCGGATGTAACACAGTTTGAACATCAATCAAAAGAAATGACGGAAACATTTGTAGAACAGGGCTATCCAGAATGGCTTCTGGAGAAAGCCAAAAAGGAAACTGAGAACATAGAGAGATCTAATCTTCTGAAAACTAAAGCAACTCCAAAAACTGCTTTCTCTGATAAACCTATATTCATAACTAAGTTTAACACACATTCAGACCAGATTAGAGAAATCATCAAGAAGAATCATAGGATACTGAAGTGTGATAATTTACTAGCCCCATACTTGGATGATGAGCCTAAAATAGTCTTTAAAAAGAATAACACCTTAAAAGATATCTTTTCACCAAGTCATTTCAAAGATAATAAAAAGATTGATGTGTTAAATAAAGATGTGATGAAAGGCTGCTTTAAATGTAAAAGAAATAAATGCATGACATGCGAACATATAAAAGAACCCTCTACCTCCTTCCAGTCTACTCATTCAGGTTCCACCTTTCCTATTAAAAGCCATATTGATTGTCAAACATCTTATGTGATCTACCTGATAACTTGTATTTGCGGCTCCCAATATGTGGGCCGCACTATACGTACAATGAATACTAGATTCCTTGAACACAGAAGGAATGTGATGAAAGGATTCTTGAAACACTCACTTTCCAAACATATAAAAAATAAACATAATGGTGATCATCGAGTATTGAAAATACAAGGTATAGAACATATAGAACAGACCTCAAGAGGAGGTGATCGCTATGAAAGATTATGTGCCCGGGAAGCTTTCTGGATTTTTTCACTAGGGACCCTATTCCCAGTAGGTCTTAATGATAACATAGAGCTGAATAATATTTGAATAATCATAGCTTGGTGCAGGTTTCTCCCTGTACCATTGATCATCAAATATTTTGGGATAAAAGTAGGTTCCGATTGATTGTTTGACTGCTCTTTTCTCTGCTTTGATTTTATTATTTTTTCTTATTTTATTTCACTTAAATCCAACAATTTCTTTCTCTCTTCATTAGTCTTGAATATGAAAAAAATAAAAACTCTCCCTGACAACATCCTCTGCTGCCCTATCCTTATATATAAATTATAAACATTGAGATAAAACCATATGTCTCACCTGTGTTGATATATAAATTTGGATGTTTATAAACATATCTTTAACTCCTATGACCATGTATACCCGTACGAACTAAACATAGGATCGAATATTAGAAAATTTGCTAGATGTGGACCTTAAATAATAACTATAATGGTGTCCTCCCCACTTAATTGTATGTTTTTTGTACTTTAATTTTGTATTTATATTTATATTTACATCTTATTTTATTTTATGTAATTATATTGCCTCTTCCCAATAAATCCTTCCTCCGTAATTAAAAATAAATTAATATATAGAAAATGATCGGTTTACTGCTATATATATATATATATATATATTTTTTTTTTCTAAAAAATTGTTTCTCCTGTTACAATGTATTGATTATAATAATGATTTTATTTTATATTTATTATTATTATTAATCTCTCTATATTTCTAATAATTACTGAAGTCCATTATGGGGTTATCTATATACATTATAATTGAGACCACCCAATAAATGTTATACGGATGTCTTTGTACTGTTAGACAATTTAAGAATTAAAGCTTATTAAGATGAAAAATAAAAATACTTTTATGAGACAGGATGAGACTCGAACTGGTTCCCCAATATGAAGACTGATCACAGTCGGAGACTCTATCACAGAGCCACACCAGCACCTTGCTAGAAAGAAATGCCAATAGATCCATTTAAACTTAGTTCAATTATTCTCCTTAAACGTTCGTTGATGCCTTAAGAACTGAATAATGAAAACTATTGAAAATTGTTGCTATACTGCTGTATATATAGTTTTTTAAAGTATAGATATAAATCTTTTGAATTGTTATGCAAACTACATCTGAGTCCGTACAGCTTAATTGCAGACATACATATTCTGATTGCCTGACCCACAATGAAGCTACAGGAGCGGCTTAATTGCTGCGACAAGCTGATTGGCCGAACTACCTTTTTATACCTGGGCAGGTAACTAACAAACTACCTTCTAATGAAACCGTCAGTATTCGCAGATGGAGAAACGCGTCAAGGACCTGTGGAATCCGACCTCTTCAAAGATACCTGACCGCCTCTGAGTGATTTATACTCCTTAACTCCTATACCATTGGACTCGGCTACCTGCTGTTTCACTTCAACGCCATCTGCGTCCTTGATCCCAGTGCCTTCCAGGTGCGTCTGTCCGTCAGGATTCCTGGGCTACCATCTACACTCTGCGACCTGTCAGCTCCCAGCGCCAGCCCTTTTCCACCTGGGGCCACGCTGGTCGTCAGCAACATACATCGCGGCTTGTCAGCTCCCAGCGCCAGCCCTTTCCATCTCGGGGCCACGCTGGTTGTAGCAGACGAACAGACACCCAGATCACAGAGTCTTCTCCCGGTACCGGCTCATTCACATCAGAGCAACACCGGTTGAAGCGGACGGATGTGAGGATTGCAATTAACACCGCACACAGACGAGGACAGCGATTGGTAATATCTATATCATTTCATATGAACAGTCCAATGTGAATTTAACATCAATCTTCTCAAGAGTGTTATTACCGATTTTTCTATAAGGATTCCACTGTTTGAACAGAGGCACTTCTTACTAATCAGGTCTAAGATTAATGTCGGATGCCCGCAATTAAATTAAATTTTATATCTATTTTTTTGTATCTGCATATGTAATCATTTATATTGTGTAATTTTATTGAAATCTATTGTGTAATTATACCTATTTTTAATTGAGTAAAAAATCAAATAGATCAACACAGTGCGCGCTCTCTTTATTTTTAATTTAGTTCTTAATCTTCAGATTAGCCCAGCGGGTGATTCTGTGAAGTTTGGTAGCGATCGGTTCAACATAATTTTTTTCCTTTGGGGGGGGGGGGGGCGGAGCCGTTGTCGACAAGGTATTCCAGGTATCCCAGGCGGGTCGCTAGTTATAAATATTTTATGTGTTTTATAGTAAAGATCATGTGTCAACATTCTATTTACAGAAACATTTAGTTTCACCAGTACAAAAAATTAAAAAAATACCTCAACACAATTAAACCCTGTTTTCATACATAAACAACAATGCTGGTGTACTGGTGTGTACATACGTCTACAGCACTAAATACAGTAGGCTATCTTATACTACCATAATGTTTATGTTACCGTATATACTGGAGTATAAATCGACCCGAATATAAGCCGAGGCACCTAATTTTACAACAAAAAACTGGGAAAACTTATTGACTCAAGTGGGACCCTCACTCGAGTTTAAGTCGAGGGGAGCTTTTTCAGTATAAAAAAATGTTCTGAAAAAGTAGGTTTATACTCGAGTATATATGGTATGTTTACCAGATTACCGAATATTCCAGTTTCAGTCTCTGATCCACTATTTACCTTTGCTTTACTTCCATGCCCTGCACTTATCACCTTCCTTGTTCTCTTACCCATTTAGGTGAATGTTTTTTTACATTTATTGCCACTGGCAATTTTACACCCAAGCCCTTGAAAAACATAATTTCTAAATTGATTGGCTTCATATATTATTATATATTATTTTTGTTTTAAATTGTGGTTTGTTTATATGTTTTTTATTGACCATATATATTCTCACATTCTCACATTTTTTTGAATGCATAATGTTATTTATAATGGAAACATACAAATAAAATACAGTGAGCATAAAAGTAAATGTTGTATAAGGATTTTTTAAAATATCATGACATTTTTTGGATTTGATTTAGATTTTATTTCATGAACAACTATTCTATAACAAGACATCTTCTATCTGTTAATTTATATGACAGTTAAAAGTAATTCTGCTTTCTGCAACTGCTCCCATGGTGAACTTTATTCCTTTAAACTACCCATAAAAGAAAACTTCTGCCTTGTACTTAGACCAATCACAATTCATTTGACATTCTTGTAGGATTAACTGACATATTCAATTAACTGTTATCTCAGAATTACAGTGTGTCTGATGTTTTTTGGCTTGTAATGTTAAAATCTCTTGATCCCTGGGCTGAAATACAGGTTTGCAAGACACTAGCATAAGAAATTTCTCTTAGTCCACAGTAGAGATGATTACACGGTAATCAATCTTTTTTCTTTCTTTTCATTCTTTCTTTTCACTTTTACTTCTGTTTCATTCTTATATTTCTTTTTGTCTTCCAATTACTAACTGTGTGATTTTAAACAATATATTTTTTACTGCAGTTTTTTCAATAAATAGCACATTAGTTTATATTGTTAACTGATAATAAAAGCAAGTTGCATTTTCATTTTAGCTGCAATCTACTTTTTTTTAGTTTCTGTATTCATGATAACTGCCAATTGTTAGAAATTTCAATCAATAAATTATACAAAAAATATGAATATAGTTCTCTTTTACCATAATCATTCACTCTAAATCATAGGTGTCACACGCCGCCACGGCGTAACACGGCGGGTACAGTTCTCACCCATCTGTGCTTGCCGGCGGCTGGCATGTGTCCGCTGGGGTCCTGGTTGGGAAGGCAGTGGCAGAGCTATGCGGCTGTGAGTGGCAGCAAGGATTCAAACAGCTGCCAACCAGGACCCCAGTGGACACATGCCACCGGCAGTCTGGCTGTCAGGATGCCGGCGCCCGGAGACCATCGCCGCTATCTTGCTTGAGGGTAAAAGTGGTGATTGGCCAGGTCAGGGCTTTCCTCCCATTCTGATCAGACAACCAATTTCAGCCTTTCCCTTGCTATAAAAGGGATCTGTCTAAGGCAATCTGAGTCAGTATAAATTGCTCCTTCAGCCTGCTTGCATCTGGGGAAGTCCTGGCTATCCTAGTGCCTATGCACATTGCGCTCTCCAGCTGGTTGTCCCTGCTGGCCTCAGGCTCCATCGCTGCTGCCTCAGGTGTACTGCACTGTCCACTTGCCTTCTCTTCTGGATCTTCTCCGGATCTTCACAATACTTTCCAGATCTGATTCCGGTTCCGGATTCTTCAGTCTTGTCTTCTGCTAACTTTTCAAGTATTTCTTCAAATCCAGGACTCAATTCCTCAATCTTCAGGTACATTGTTTCCTTATTCTTCAATTCCCAAGTCGTCTGGCCCTCATCTTGTCTTCTAAATTACGCAAAGACTTGCCTGTCTAAGTTATCTTGTATTACGCAAAGGACTTCCTTCTTTTGTTCTTCCTGCTATATATATATCAGAGAGTTGTCTTCCATTATTATTATTATTCAAGAAGTATTGATGCAGGTTAGGTTATCCCTTTATGAGTTTATTAATTAAACCTGCTAGTTTTAACCCCTCTTCTACTTGCCATTCATCTCTTCCTGAAATCCGCACTGCACCATCAAATCCACCCCTTGTGACACATAGGTACTGGATGTGGGATTGAAAAATGCTCAATTCCAGTATTCCTGAGATCCCAGGATTGGCCTTCCTAATTACAAAAAGGCTGGTACAGTGTGATCTCTGACCAGTAATACTGCGCAGAGCCACTCAGTGGGAGATGAGAGCAGCAGGCTTCCTGCTATTAGACTATACGTGAGGACAAATCCAGGAATCATGCCGAATACAACAACTGGAATTGGCCACCATAGCTATGGGCAACCAATCAGAATCTACTTATTTATTTAACAACCTTCTAGTAGATAATAGATAAAATCTGATAAGTTGCCCATAACAAAATCCCATCTGAAACCGAACTTCCATCTTAGTAAATGTCCCACTTAGTAACCAGCCCTATTTTAAGATCATATACTGTAGCTATCTAGTCCCACAACAATAAACCTGAACTTTATTTGCAGTGAAAGGCTCTGATCATTAGGAGCCTCATGTTCCAACCAACTTTACCATTAAAAGAGGCAATATTTTTCAATTCTGAAATTCCTCCCATATTTATTTGCTAAGTAAGGAACAGACCCTAATAACAAATGCATTAATGAAAACACAGTTAAATGTATGTATTTACTCAACAGTTCTATGTCTTTTGTAAAGTGCATATTTGTTAGTTGTCATTATAGTTTACATTGGTGTGAAACACTTGGGGGAAATTTACTAAGATGTGTATTCTACTTCACATGTGATGTTGCTTCGGGCAACCAATCAGAATCTACTTCTTATTTATTTAGCGCCCTCTAGAAGATAGTAGACAGGATCTGATGTGAAGTAGAATACACATCTTAGTAAATTTCCCCCTATATCTTCAATAAACATAAAAAATGTTGGTACTTGTTTCCTAGCACGGCGCCCGTAGGGTTTCATTGCATACCTTAACTTAAGGTATGCGATGGGACCCGACTGATCCGATTTCGGGCTTTTTAACAGCTTTCACGACAATGTAAAAAACGGGTCCATCGCATGCAAATATAATGGCATGCGATGCGACCGATGCGACCGACCCGATTTTACATTTCAGTAATGTTAAATGGCCGTTTAAAATCGGGTCCATCGCATGCCATTATAATGGCATGCGATGCGACCAATGCGATGGATCCGATTTTACATAGGAACCAATGTTAAATGGCCCCCCATACCTGATTTTTCATTGTATAGCCACCCAGCAGGGTAATTTGTATATGAAATGCCCCCCCCCCATTGTTAACGCCACCCCACGATGTATGCATCCTCCGACTTTTTCATACCCCCACTATCAGCGTCGGCGTGGAGTTGATTTTATATAGTGTGGTGAGCGCAGCGAGCCACCGTTTCCGAAGCGTGGCGAGGGGACGTGTAATATGTCTGAAGTAATGCGAGTCCCCTTGCTGGGCTCACTGCGCTCGCCACACTTCGGGCTCGGTGGCTTGCTATGCTCGCCACACTATATAAAATCAACTCCACGCCAACGTGGATAGTGGGGGTATGAAAAGGTCAGAGGACGCATACCGCCACCCCTCGCGGGCTCGCTGCGCTCGCCACGCTTCGGGTTCACGTTGATCTTGGTGTGGCATTAACAATGGGGGGGGGGCATACAATGAAAAATGGGGTCAATGTAAAATCGGGTCTCAGGGACCATTTAATATTGTTTTCAATGTAAAAAATCGGGTTGGTCGGGTCAATCGCATCGCATGCAATTTGGTTGCATGCGATGCGATTGACACGATTTTTGCAACCGATTGCATACAATTAAAATCGGTGGCGCCATGCTAGGAAACTAGTACCAAAATGTTTATATATTAGTTTATATGTCTAGTTTTGTTTAATCTACACTTACAGGGATAACTAAACATAAACAACTTAGAAAAAGGTTCTAAGATAGCTCAAATAGAAAGCATGAGTAGTTTACATAGCCTTTGTCTTCTTTAGTAATTACAATTGAAAGGAATATACTTTCTAAATAGAACACGAGCAAGAATAAACAAGAACTGTTCAAGCATCACTTAATAAACAAATGAGAGGCCATAAACAATAGTTGGCAGAACTATCAAGGACACATTTTTGGCACTATGATTCATGTCATTATACTTATAGACTTTAAAATTCACCGACAGCGCATATGAGAAACTGGATTAGCATATTAAAAACATTCAGTGCTGTTTACAAATTTTCTCCTGATTTTAATGAAGTGCACCTAAACTTTAAAAGATCATGGAAACCAGCCTATACTTTTTCCTCATTTAAAAAAAAAAAAAAAAAAAACACTTTTGTAGGCATAAACTCCTTCTACAATTGTAAAATAAACCTCAAACTCATTATGTGATTTATGCTGCGAGAAGTTTGGTTAGGGTATTAGTGTAGCAGTCATGCGATTACAAGACTTTCATTGGGCTGCCCCCACCCTATGGAATGCCCTTCCATGCACAATAAGACTCTCTAATTGCCTCCAAACTTTCAAGCATTCGCTGAAAACTCTCCTCTCTTCGGGCAAGCCTATCATATTTAAACCCAAAACACATAACCCTCTGAGGTTTTTTTGTATTATATAGCTTCCTTTCTGGACTTGCAACTTGGTGGGATTGCTATGCTATTACTAGTAAATGTCCTTGAGTGTCCCCCTATGTTTCTATAGATTGTAAGCTTGCAGAATGGCCCTCCTACCTCCATGTCTGTCTGTTTGTTCTATAGCTGTCCACAAATGTAAAGCGCAATGGAATCTGCTTGCTACAGTAGGAGCAAGTTTCATCTTTGCTCCTTTGCCCATGGCTAGCCATGGCTATTCTATTGTTCTCAGCTGCAATACAATACGTATTGCAGCTGAGAACAATAAAATAGCCATGGCTAGCCATTGCCAAAGGAGCAAAGATGAAACTTGCACCTACTGTATATAAGAAACTGTTAGTAAATTTACTTGCCATTGGGTCTATAGGAAAAGGGGCTCTAGACTGCACATTTGAGCTGCTTGTAAAGAGAGGTTCTACCTACCTTGCTGAGATTTATTTTACTACACACAAAAAAAGTATGGAAGGTGTAGAGTGCTGTATTTTCCAATCATAAACTGATGCTGCCTTTCTACAATAATGTAGTCAATTCAATAATTCAATGCAAACTTTTATGGAAACCTATTTGTTTGGTTATAGAAATAAATTATGACTTTGCTAATTGCTTTCCCATTGACACATCTGGTAACAGGTCTATAATTCACCTTCCTGGTATTTAGTCAGAATCAGAATCACTTTATTGGCCATGTATACTCTTGTATACTAGGATTTTTTTGTTGATACAGTGCAGTTTCAAGCATGGCACAAGAGGGATAACAGGACATTGCATGTATGTATGAGGACACATAGAGCTACACTGGTCAAAGCCTAAAGGACAGTAATACCCCTTTCATATCACCAAAATAACCCTGGTTATTGCTGGGTTGAGGCTGCATAACCGGGGTTAAGGTGCACCACTATTAAATATCCCAGGTTTAGCAACCTGGCATTTGAACCAGGGATATAAGCAGTGTTTTACATGGGTTGGATCTGGGTTAATGGGCCCTTAATGGTCCAACCCGGGTTATTTCACCTGTGGTTCATTGTAAACTGCTTATTGGCTGCTCATTGTGTGTCAGATGACATCAGCAGCCTGTGACTGGACAGCAGAGTGCAGAGGAGTGTACAGAGAGGATTTTGCTTACTTCCTGCACACACAGCAATGGCAAATTGTGCCAAGCTGTGCATCGATGCAGATGCCATCGATGGTTGACTTTGATGGCAATTATGCACCCAGCCATCCATAGTATATAACTATTTAATGGATAACCATTGATAGTTTTAGCTATCGATGGTCATCCATTATAATTGACTGAATGGCCCATGGGCCAATCAGAACTCGGGGTGGTTCTTCTTGGTGTCTGGGGCAGAGCTATGCTCCATGTCCTGGCACATTGGGAAAAAAAAAAGGAAACATTGATTCTCCTTTTCTAATCAAAGTAGGGAAACCATCTGGTTCTTTCACATTTATAGCAAAAGTATTCTACATCGACCATAAACCATTGATGATTTAAAATCATTGATGGTTGATAGCCATCCCTATTACTAGATTGTAAGCTCCTCCGAGTAGGGCCCTCTTCCCTCCTGTTGTCAAAGCCCACTTCTCTTCACATTTCACTCACAGCTCTCCTTTACTCCAACACTCAGTGACCATCTTCATACTCATCTCCATCATTGGCCTCAAGCCTCTAGTTGTATGTTGATTGGGTCCTCACTACTTACATTTAAGCTGTAATGTGTATTGAACTGTGGTGCTCTTTATTTGTACTGTATTTTTGTTATTTATTCAATGTTATGCCAAGTTTTGTCTCCCTGTATTGTTCCTTTGTACGGCGCTGCGAAACACCTGTGGCGCCTTATAAATAAAATTATAATAATAATAATAATAATAATAATCCCTATCCTGAAGAGGTGAACGAATTGCTGAGAATAAGGTGTGAGGCAGAGATTTCCAGGCAGCTGACAGGAACTGTCAAAGATTCTGCGCAGATACTGTTGTCAGGTAAAAGCCATATTTGCCCAATAGTGTAACCTCCTCCTCAAATAGCTGCCACTGGCTGAAGGATAAATAATAGGGGGAGGGGCCCTAAACTGCACACCCAGGACATATGAGGTGCTACCTGCTGAGTAGAAGCAAGCATGAAGTACTGTAAGTGCTCCAGCCTTGTGCTCTGTCGGCCATGATTGCTGCAATGCTGTTGGCTGGCCCTACCCTCTCCTTTTGTCCTCTTCTGACTTGTCCTCTTTCTGAGTGAAATAATAGTCCAATTAAAATGACATACATGGTGTTTTAATGGCTGAGAAAGGGAGAAAAGGACATGCAGCTCACACTGACATGTACTTTCAAGGGGCGCAGTTGTGCTCAGCACAATAATAGGCGATGTGTTTCAATAATAAAATTTATTAAACAAAATATTGAGAAATAAAAAATATCATACTGTATATATAACAAAAAGAAGTGCACTTCATGGACATACGACACGAAAAGACATACAACACATAACACAAAGAGGCTTATTTGATTAGTCCCGAAATAACTGGTATGAGGCTAGAATGATTTTGAATTCAGGCATCAATTGGTTTTAACTGATAAGCAAGGCATTATATAGTTACCAGTTCCGCACAGAAATGATGAAGGTGTCTTTGGTGGTGGTTATATCCAGCTCAAAGAGTGAACAATTCAACCTCTGATTCAAAGGAGGTACTCTTCTGATGTTTATGGAGAGAGACATTCGCCAACCAAATACAGATAGTAGCTGCTTGTATAGATGTGTCAGCGGCAATAGAATTGCGGTCACTGGATCAGACAGCTAGAATCAGCAACAAAACACGGTTCTTCGCCTGTGTATAACATCAGCGGCTTCCTCAGTTGTGCTGTCAGCTTTGCCTGTCTGGCTATTTATAGCAGTCCCGTTCGCGGGGTTTGTTCGAGCCGCATTTCCGGGTTTGCGCTCCAGGCCTCGCTTTCAGTATCTCATGTTAATACCCTTCCGTGGCCATCTTTAGTCAGCATTCCAAGCCTCTTTCTTATTTTCGTTTCCACTCTGCTGCAGCCATCTTTAGGAACCAAGCCTCATACTATTATTATTATATGCATTCCAAGCCTCATTCTGAATGCCGTTTTTTGCTTTCATTTCCTTTTTATGTATATATGCCTGCTATTCCAATGATGACGATAGTCTAGACCTCATACCAGAAAGAGCCTCGACAACATTTAACAAGTAACATACACATTAATTATATCATACTCTACGACATACATAATATTAATATTGCATAATTTTAATTAAAATTGTAAGACATAGTTCACATGTCCTCATTTTGTATGAGCCACTAGATGGCGATAATACACATTGCCTATTCTACTTATACTATAATAGTCATAGACCATATATATTTTATGTAAATCAATACTATTATGTGTTTTTATTATTTTAATTTTAATAAGGAAAGAAACAGTAATAATTTTATTTTTCATTTTTTATTTATAAAGTATTTATTATGTATAATCTATATATAGCAGAACTATACCAGGAATAATTAATTTCTTATATGTATTTAAATATGCAGATATTGTTACTCCATCCCCCATACAATTAGGAATATTTCAGGCACAGTATTATAACTGAACCCCATTGGTCACCTTGAACCTTTTATAGATTGTTAAGTTCAATGCTATCATTGAGGCCCAGTGGGTTCAAGGTTTTAAGACAAAATATCCAGTATGCCTCCCTCTTACACAATCTGACATACCTATACCCTCCCCTAGGGGTGCTCTTAATATGTTCTATACCTATCATTCTGATACCCCCCCCCCCGTTGGCAACCTGCCATGTGTCTGTATAAACTGTTATTCCTGCTCATCTTCATTATATTACATCTGTTTTCCATAAATCTGATGTGGAGATTTCTGATACATATTGCAGACCACATCCACACGTGAGCAAATAAATAATATATTTAGTCTTACAGTTTATAAATTCATTGATATTGAATACTTCTCCTGAGACATATGAGGAAAATTTTGAAAGTCTGAAACAGCACATGATAAACAAGCTCCCCCTCCTCCCCCACATACATGGAACCCTACAGGTTTTTCAGGTAGCCAGGATGTATTACTAGTTGTCCCTTCCTTCTCCCTATAGAAACTTGGCGCTATTTTTTCTTTTATTTTCTAGGATTTGCGGAATACTACTGTGTTTCCTATATCTACTTCCTTATTCAGGATCTCATCTGCTTTCAGGAGGTGCATGTCCTTCTTTACTATATTCTTTATTTCTATTGCTTTAGTATTATTTTGTGTCACAAATATAGTTCTTTTTTCTCTTTCTTTTTGTTTTTTGGTTTCTTCCTCTCTCTCTTTATCTTTCTTTTCTCGAAGTAGTTCCTCCCTTCTCATTCCCTTTACTACAATCAAGGTTTCATCCAAAATTTCTTTAGGGTATCCCTGTTCATGAAATGATTGATAAATTGTGGCACTTAGTTTTTTTTTAGAAAGCTATATTAGTGGAACAATTCCTTTTAATTTGCATGAACTGACTCTTAGGAAATTTATTTTTCCACTTACTATAGTGGTTAGTTTGATAGTTGAGATAGCGATTTTGGTCTACACTTTTTCACATAGGTCTCTGTTTGTATTTGTCCTCCCTCTACTGTGAGGGCAATATCCAGGAAATTAATGCCTCCTTTGTGAATTTTAAAACATATAAAATATCGTTCAAACTATTTTTAAAGTGAATAACAGAATCGTGATCCCCATCCCAAACAAAATTTAAATCATCAATGAATCTTCCAGAGAGGACCAGGCTCCCCCCAAGATCGCGCCACCATATGTACTCCTCCTCAAAGCTCCCCATAAAGAGGTTAGCAAAACTCGGGGCGAACCTGTTCCCCATGGCCGTGCCCAGTGATTGCAAATAATAATTAGAATCAAAAATAAAATAAATGTGCGTTAAAATAAAATGAATAGACTGTAAAATAAATGTGCTCAGGTCGCCCGATATCTCAGGATCATTTGACAAATACATTTCAATAGCCAGAATTCCCAATTCATGATCAATATTCGAATATAAGGCCTCTACATCACTCGTAATTAAGTAATAACTCTCCTTCTATTTGATCTTATTTATCTTCTGCAAAAAATGCATAGTGTCCTTGATATGTGACTGAAATTCATACACATATTATTGTAGGTGGCTGTCCACTAAAAAAGGTAATTTGTCATTGATCCTATTCCCGAGATAATCGGACGACCTGGTGGGTTTACAAGTGTTTTATGTATTTTAGGTAAAAAATAAAAAGTGGGTGTGACCGGATAAGGAACAAAAAAAAAAACATGTGTTTCCCTGGATATTGCCCCCACAGACAGGCCTTCATCCAATAAATGACCTAGCTCTCTTAGGAAATTTTGAGTGGGGTCTCCCGGTAGATTTTTGTAATAATTTGTGTCCATTAACTGCCTATATGCTTCCTTCAAATAAGCAGCCGTTTCCATAATTACTACTCCCCCCCCCCCCTTTATCGGCTTGCTTTATAGTTAATCTAGTATCTTTACAAATTGATTTTTAATGGCTGACCTGGGATGACTGAACAGGCAATATCCCAGGTCAAAAGTGCAATAAAAGGGGCGGATCCGGGTTGTAAATCCCAGGTTGGACCCAGGTTTGCGATGTGAAAGTGGTATTGAGGATTAAGTGAGCCAGAGCTGTCAAACTTAATCCTCTGGTAATCCCCTACTGTATTGTTCTATGTATTGTATTGCAGCTGAGAACAGTAGATGATAATAAACCTTGGTGTGCCATGGCTCTCCAGAGAAGGCTAGTTGAAGAAGGCTCCATCTGTACATTATATTAAGAGTAGAATTTGCATTCCAGTAATAAAATGGGCACCTACTGTATATGTATATAAAAAATACTTTAAGATTAATAAATATTTTATAAACATAAGTAAACTTTCAGTCAGTATGAAAAATCCCCATTGTGACAGGATCCTAGTATTTGTATATGGAATGACCTTAAGGTTGCTGCCTAATGTATATTGGGCCTGATTCAGACCTGGTAGCTAGGCTGCATGTAATCGCAGTTTAGAGAACAGGTGTATGCCTCCCAGAAAAAGGCATGCCCCCCCCCCCCTCCGAGCAAATACCCTCACTAGCACGCAAGGGTATATGCATGCGAACACATGCAGCCGAACAGGAGAGAAATCATTGAATGGTCGCTCACCATTGAAAGATTTTTCTCCCCTTTGTTATGAAAAGTCAGTTTGGACTGACTTTTATTCTTGCCGATATCTGTCAAATTCAGTGCGGGTGCCGAAGATGTGATATCGGCCACACGCGCTAAGGAGGCATCGCCACCCCTGCATTTATAGGGGAATGCCCAGCTTTTTTATGAGGACTCCCATAAAATGCTGGGTGTTACCCTGCTGCCACACTCTGCTCACCCCAGCCCACCCTTCCCAGAGTGTACGGCTCGTGAGTTTCCACATGCGCATAATCGCGCATACTCAAACTTATCACAACTGAGATCAATATCTCCTGGAAGTGCAAAGCTGGCAAACTAGATGGGCCCAGTTGTTCTTATCTCCCATCAAATTCTATGTATTTATCTTACTCTCATATTTCTCTCCTGTTCTAAAGGTGTCCAGTGTGTCAATAGAATTGACCCACCAGCATTTAATTATATACTGTAGGTTTGAATGGCTTTTTGCTCATCCTGAAGTTGCAGAAGAAAAACTACAAATGTGTGCACATGCACTGTGGTGTCAGGCATTCTAAGCAACTCACTCAGTGCAACAAGACCCAGATGACGATCTCTCTGGCTCAAAATATGTGTAATACTCCCACAAATAAAATACATTTTGCTTAACTAGATTACTTTATACTGATAGGGAGTGGCGTAGCTAGGGTGTTGCAGCCCTATCGATCGTGGGGGGGGGGGGGAGCCGGCGCCATGGGGGTGCAGGGTTATGGTGCAGTGACTTGTGGGAGGCAGGATTATTGTGGAGGGCTGTGACTGCTCTCCGGCCACTGCTGCACCTGCTGTCAGTGTAGAGCAGCCGCACTGGCAGCAGCGAGAGAGAGCTTCCGTCGGTACTGCTGAGAGCAGCAGCAGGGGAAGTCCCACTCCCTGCACCTTCCTCTCCATATCTTTCTCTCTCTCTGTGGTGCCAAGCTCCTCTCCCCCTCATCAACTCAGCACAGGGCCAGGAGTACAGCATGTGCCTGCAAATGCCTAGCTGTGATTGGAGATGTCGGCAGGCACATGCTGATTAGAAGTGCCCCTGATTGGAGGAGCTTATCTGATCCCTGGAACATGGAGGGTCTGACAGCATGGACCTGCCTGTGAGTATTCCCTCTGCCACTGTAGCTCCTGACTCTCCCTGAAGTCTCTCTCTCTCACCCTCCCTGCCCAGCATCTGCCCCCCTCTCTATGCCCAGCATATCTCTCCTCTCCCTGCTCAGTATCTTTCCCCACACTCCCTGCCCACCATCTGTTCCCCCTTTCTCTGCCCAGTATATCTCTTCTCTCCCTGCCCAGTATCTGTCCTCCCTCTCCATGCCCAACATCTGTCCCTGCTTTTTCTGCCCAGCATATCTCTCCTCTCCCTACCCAGCATCTGCCCCCCCTTTCTCTGCCCATCGTCTCCCCCCCTGCCATCATCTCTTCCCCCTTTCTCTACCCATATCTCCTCTCCCTTCCCAGTATCTGTCCTCCTGTCACTGCCCATTATCTGTCCCCCATCCCTCTCTGCCCAGGATCTGTCCCCCTCTCCCTGTCCAAAATCTGTACACCAATCCCTCTCTGTCCAGCACCTCCCCCCACCTCCCCCCCAGAATCTGTCTCCTCCCCACCCTCTCCCCACATCTGCACCTCTCTCTCCTCACATATGTACCACCCTCTCACTGCCCAGCATCTATCACCCTCTCCCTGCCCAGGATCTGTCACCCTCTCCCTGTCCAGCATCTACCCCCTCTAATTGCCCACCACCTGTTCCCCTCCCTTGCCCTTCATCTCTCCCCCCTCTCTTTGTCCAGCATATTTGCCCCTATCTCTGAAATATATCACTCTCTCTGTCAGGGGAGCTCAGTGCTTACAGTGCCTGCAACCCATGACAACGAGCATGTAACCCCCTTACAACGAGCATGGAAACCCCCGGCAAAGAGCATGTAGGTAAAAAAAAAAAAAATTTATGTATGGGGGGGGGGGGGGCAGAAACTTTTCTGGCAGGTGGGTGCAAAATTTACTAGTTATGCCACCGCTGATAGGCCCATATTCAGATCTGATCACAGTACAACTTTGTTCTCAAAATGGGCAAAACCATGTGCACTTCAGGTGGGGCAGATGTAACATGTGCAGAGAAAATTAAATTTCGGTGGTGTGTGTTGAAACTGAAATCTAAATTGCAGTGTAAAACTAATGCAGCCAGTATTTACCCTGCACAGAAACAAAATAACTCATACAAATCTTACTCTCTCTATACATGTTGCATCTGCCCCACCTGCAGTGCACATGGTTTTGCCCGTTTTTGGAACAAATTTGTACTGCAATCAGATCTGAATAAGGGCCATAATGTACAACATTTTTATATGTGTTTCAAAATGAATATGAACCTGCATAAGATTGCAACGGAAGTAGCTTTTTCTCACACCAAGGGCCTTATTCTAGTTCAGTCTTAGAGGCAAATTCCTTCTTAGTTGGACAAAACCATGTGCACTGCAGAGAGAATTAGATTTGGGTGGGGTTTTTCTTCAAAGTGAGATCTATAGTGTAGTGTAAAAATAAAGCAGTCAGTATTTTCCCTGCACAGAAACAAAATAACTCACCCAAAGCTAAATCTCTCTGCACATGTTACATCTGCCCCCCTGCAATGTACATGGTTTTGTCCAGCTAAGAAGGAATTTGCCTCAAAGAGTGAACTAAAATAAGGCCCCAAGTTCTGTTGTCCTACAGCTGTGACTCTGTACATGTTTAAAACAAATTTATGTGTGGTTAGTTTCACTGCCCAACATCTCTAGCACACTTTCAGTGGTGTTTCTCTACCTCGCTGTGAATATGATGAGAATGTAAAAAATGTATGCTACCTCTATCAGAGTGGCTCAGTCCTGCAATATGGTGTATTGGTGTTAGGTGTATAAGGACAAATCTTTAAGCATATTGAGAAACTCAAAAATACAAAATTTCAACAACCTGTTTTGAGGAATTCATTCATACAGTACTTACATGCCTTTTCTTTTTTTATCATCTTTTTTTTATCATCTACCAATGCATCTAAAACACTGAATATATGCACAGCAAGGGACAGACTGTGTATGTGAACCAGCCTTGTCAAAGTACTGAACACCCATGACCAGGGAGGTACAGTATGCCACTGCTATGGCGGCCTGACCCTGCAGCTGGTCCCCAATTCTTCTGTATGTCAGGTGACCAAGCAAAGTGTTGGCAATTGAAGCTGTTTGGCCAGCTCCTGTTTCTATGAGCTGGCCAGTCCAAGTCTCTCTGCAAGGCCAGACAGGTCTATCTGGCTATTAGTCTATTTACCAAAAGTGTGAGAGAAGCAGTCTGGCCTTGCGCACTGTGCATGCAGTGGCGTAACTATAAATTTTGCTCCCCCCTGCCAAAAAGTTTGTGGCGCCCCCCCTCCAGGCTCCTCTCGAGCATGTTTCCCCAGTATGTGACATGATGACATCACACGCATAATGGAGAAGCTGAAGCAGGAGAGAGGAAGAGAGACCAGCAGACACTGCTGCTTCAGTTGGCTCTGATGCGGCAGGCAGTGCGTCGAGCGGGTGCTGGCGCCCACACAAAACCTGCTGCTGCTTGCTCCCCCAAGCGGCAGCTGGGGCTGCCTTACAATAGTTACGCCACTGTGTGCATGCATTCCATGGTGTGTACTGTACAGTACTGTATATGCAGATGTGCAGTTGCATTTGAGATGCATGGACCCAAAAATGTATTGGAAGTGCATTCAGCCTTCCTGGGCACTATCTGATGGGCATGTTATGGGAGGGACATGGGCCTGTTGCAAACCCAGACACTTAGGGGGAAATTTACTAAAGGAAATTTGTAAAAAACAGGTGTATTTGTATCCAGAAATACACTTATTTTTGACATTTACTATCCCGAAAATACGGCTATTCGTAGTCGTATTGATGTGCTATCAATACGAATACGAATTGCCGTATTTTCGGGATAGTAAATGTCAAAAATAAGTGTATTTCTGGATACAAATACACCTGTTTTTTACAAATTTCCTTTAGTAAATTTCCCCCTTAGGGCTAGATGTATCAAGCTTCAAAAAGTCATAAATAGGAGAGTGAAAAGCAACCAGCTAATCAGCTCCTACCTGTAATTTTTCAAATCAAGTCGGTACTTATGTATTATCTAGGCTCCCATGTTAAATGCACCCCATTTTTTCATACCCTTACTATCCGACTACGCATGGAGTTGATTTTATATAGTGTGGCGAGCGCATGAGCCACCATGCCCGAAGCGTGGTGAGCGCAGCGGTCTCATAATAAAAACGGGAGCCCAGATATTACATAAGTACCTCAAGTCTGTAACATGACAGGAGGTAGGAGCTGATTGGCTGGTTGTTATCACTCTCCATTTTATCACTTTTTGAAGCTTGATACACCTGGCCTTTAAAAGCTTACATTGGTTGCCATACTTTTACAGAAAATCTGCTCTTAGGATAGGGCAATTTTTTGATGATGTGACTGATGGTTGCATCTAAAAATGCACTAATCAGGATTGTTCAAAAATGCACAAAGTGGGCATCTCAGTCTTATACACTAGGGGTGTGCTTATAATATCATTAGCATTAAGTCACAGACATGACTACAGCAACATTCTGTAAAGCTGTTGCAGCCAAGTGTGACTTTGAATCAACCCCTGAATGTTTTACTCCATTTGCTGCAGCATCTAGTTCTAAATTATGTAAAATAAATAACTTATACAGATGTAGCCACTCTCATCATTGGAGGGGCTGGCGAAAGTACCGCCAGCCCACACCAGCGGCCAGCTCCCGCCAGGGGGCGTGCCCCCATCAGACACGCCCCCTGACAATGGAGCTGCCCACTGCCATCTGCCGCTTCTCCCGCCTCCCCCGCCGGTCCCCATTTCTGCCCTGACCCCCTCCCCCAACCCTGCCCATCTCCCAGAAGTGTAGACAGGCAGGGAGACGCTACCCAGCTGCTGTGATACTGGGACGCGCATGCGCATGAGAGGCGTGCGTGTCCCAGTCCCCGTCCACCGGCGCTTGCCAGAGGGGAGGATCTGGTGGGTTCTGGCAATGGACTACAGCAGCTCCATCTGTATATTTCAACTTGCGTGTTGTAGCACAGCAGCAGGGGGGCAGGGGGTTCCGGTTGCCTGAAAACTCCCTCCTCTTGTCAAGTGTCTCAAATTATGACAATAGTAATGGTATATAATATGATTACTAGAGTTGCTGCCACATCATGCAGTGTAAGGAACAGAGCCGAGCTGCTGCACATGACCAGTGGAAGCATCTTCTTCTACCAAGTTTGCTGTGTTTGTGGATTTGAGTCCTCACTTGAGCAAACAGTAGATATCAGGAAGAAGAGACCAGAGCCTTACAATGAGGTGGGAGAATAAGTGCTTAGAAAGTGAATACAGGTTTTTTATGTTTGTGTATTTTTTATGGTTTGTTTAACCTTTTCCTGACCACTTATTTTTTTTTTTTAAATGTTTGATACAGCCGATACTATAAACCATTTATAGTGTTAGATATAATTACTGTATTCCATACAGAATCCAGTGTAAAAAAGACCAATGCTTACTTTTATGTCCAGGGTTGTTATTCAGTTCTTGTAATGCTCCACCTGACTCCCACACTTGCTCAAATGTTATGCAGAGTGGGTGATTGTGTACTGCATTTGGAAATTCCTCCCTAGGAATCCTGAATTTGCCACTGCCTTTAATTATTTTAATTATAGGAACCAGGAATAAATCAGTTAAATGATAAGCACTTGCTTACGTATTAGGAGTATGAAAACTTCTATAAATCTTGTATTAAGTGTAACTTTAGGTGAATATACAGTATAAGCCACTTTTTTCACAGCTTAAACCACTGAGTAATTGTATCTAACATGTCTGGGCCTAGCTGCGATGATCAAAGAAAAAGCTAGTTCTGCATTTCACCACCTAAATGTACTGTACATGAGAATCACTACATGCTGGGAAAACAGGGACATGCAGCCATCAAAACAGTGGTTGGGGAAGAAATAGAATACTAATGTGACCTATTATTAATAACACCACCCGCACAGTTTAATTAAGATTCTCTTTTTGTGATATGACTGAGTTGTTAAAGGGCTTTAATTCTCTAATAAACAAACTTTATTAATAATTTAGGAAATGTAAAATGTGAAGCATCCAAAAGGGTAAAAACTTATATAGGCAACTGCATAGACAAACATTAAACTAAGAAACTAATAAATAACATTCTAATGAGGTTTCAGACAAGCACTGTTATTAAATCCATAGAGCATATATTGTAGATTGTAAACGCATACCACTTGCAGCATACAATACTGTAATAACTTAATTCATTTCAATGACAATGTCTGGGGAGCTGAGAACAGGTTCCTCAAGTCTTTGCATTTGCCATAAAACAGATGACTATACTATTGAACTTGCTTCACTTTGTGAAATACATTCTTGCTTTTGGTTTCCTTCCTAAAATGTTGCTTTGCAGGTAGTTTCAAGAACATTCCTTCCAGCTACAACATAACTTTTTCCTCTATTGATTGCATCCCATTCCCTCCATCCCTATTAATAAGATGTCATCAATCATCGCTGTATCATTTATACTGACTGAGTCTGCCTTATCATCAACACCAGAAATACAACGACCAATTTTAAGGCTAGCTGATTCATCATTGTTATTATCACTGTTGGCACAGGCAGGCAATCCAGCAACAAAAATATTATCTTTATCATAACACCAAACAGGATTGTTTTCAGCTGGATGTACATGCAGATGTAGAGCGTATGCATGGAAATAATGCCATAGGAATAACAATTGTCAACAAATTGTAAACTAACTGATCCATGTACCATATACAGTGCAGAGATACAGTTTAATGCAGACTTTCATTTGAATATGTCTTTGTAATAAATTATGTCAGATTTTATAATACAGTTATACAGTAGATGAGATAAACAGAAGATGAGCATCTGTCTAACTGTACATGTGCCACTATGATTTTCCACCTGAGGCACTCATTGCCATCCTAGGTATGTATGTTACAGTAAAGTAGAACCACTACTTCAATGCAAGTGACATGAGAGAAACTTTGGTTATCATGGTAGGAGAATGGAACGGATATCCAAGGTTTTTCTAACTACAAGACTGGTACAACTATGCCTTGCTTCTCCTTGCATGCTATGTCTATACAGGTTGAGTATCCCGTATACGTAGATCCCGTATCCAAATTATTCCAAAAACCATGTTTTTTTGGAACAATTCAATCGTGGAATGGCCAATCAGGCACAGGAGTAGGCAATGGTGAACACTTGACAAGTTAGACTGGGTGCAATTACTGAAAGCTGTCTTACTGTAGGACCCTGAACATGTCCAACTAACAGAAATAATAATTAATGAGTTTTATTAGTGGCCAGGTGGATCCATACACTAGCCACTGTGGCACCTCGAGGACTGAACAAGTCAGCAGATTTAGTTTGTTTCCTGTAACATACACTTGCGTATGCTTCCTAGTGTAAGTTCTTCCTTGTGTCAACTTTATCCTTCATGTAGATTTTTTCCGTTGTGTTGATTAGCTTGATTGCTCTTCATCTTAGTGGAGAATCTCTGACCTATCTGCTGTGAACACTATCATTACGATTATGCTACATTGATTAGTAGCATTATTAATGTTACATTATTCAATGCTACATTGTACTTATGTTTTACAATATGGTTTCCTCAACATGATCCTTTTTTTCATTCAGATGAAGCTTTGTTTTTAACATTTATGTCATTGTATTTGTATGTTCTTCACTGTTTATTATGGGTTACCATGGTGACCGACGCCTGATGAGCTTACATTTCTCCTGCGCAAGTATATGTCTGCTCTTAAAATTGGCAATTGGCGATTGTCTAAAATGTAGGGTGTCTCATGCTACCTTTATACATTGTGTATGGGAGTGTGGTAATATTCGGAAATTTAGGTACAACGTAATCCAATATATTAATAAAAAAAATTTAATCCCGTAACTGATGGAATTTTCAATCCCATATTCCAAGATTTAAAAAAATGCACTGCGATTGGCATCCATACCTAGCAACCAATCATATTCTGTCTATAATTTATTTATTGCATCGTATACAATAAAATACAGAATCTGATTGTTTGCTATGGGCAACATCACCTCATTTCATTTTGAAAGCTTTAGTAAATATATCTCAATGAGTCTACTTTGTAGAGAAAATAAATGTAACGCATATTCAGTCAAACAAAGCTTTATATAATAGGGAATAATGGAGTATATAGTTTAAAATAAATTAAATCCTAATCTGCATGAGAACAAACTGTTCTAAAAGCAAAATAGATCTAAATTGGACCATTTATCAGAAAGGAGATGTAAAAAGAAAATTCAGATAACCAAAACTAGCATCAAATTCAGTGCCCATTAATGTGTCTGAGTAAGTAAGAGCAGCGCTCAAGAAAGGAATAATAAATTGTGTTCACTTTTCTAGGTTATTGAACTGCGAGAAACTTAATTTGCCTTCCTTAGTAGATTAGAGTTGATAAGTTTGTTCTGGGGAAGCTATAGATATTAGCTAAAGTTTCGTTTTTATTAAAACGGAACTGATATACTTTCTGTTGTTACAACATAATTTACTATACAGAGACAACACAATTAAATTGGTAGCTTTTCATGCTGCTATGTACTATACAGCACGTACATTGTTAATATACTGTATGAATTTCTGAATAGCTTTCTGATAAGAAGTATCACATCTTTTTTAAATTATAGTTAATATAGTTATCCCTCTACTCACTACTGAAATACTGCAATAGAATTTACTTAATATTTAAATGTCTGACTTATTCTCTCCCACAAAACACAAACCTGCCACTGACTATATCATTTCTAGGCAAATAAAATATTGTATGATGCTGTTAATTATTTTACACTATATATTTCTCTCAATGTTTTTAGCCTTATATATTTGTTTTTTTCCAATTCATGGTATTATTTAAAATAATATATATATATATATATATATATATATATATATATATACACAAACTCCTCAGAGCAGCACGACCGGCAGAGTAAAGATACTTTTAGAAGGGTGCCTGCCAGGGATCCTTGAAGCCAGGGATCTCACATAAACAGCGCATGTAAAGGCACTCCAATAATCAGACAATGACACAGGTCAAGTAGCGTGCGTAACGCACGCTACTTGACCTGTGTCATTGTCTGATTATTGGAGTGCCTTTACATGCGCTGTTTATATATATATATATATATATATATATATATATATATATATATATATATATATATATATATATACTGTAGAACACCCATTGCTTAATATTTAATATTCAATATACAAAAACCATATCTAATATATAAAAGCGATATTTTTCCTTCTGTCTTTCTATACAACCCACAGTTTACAAGCGAAGATCGTGAAATTTTACATCCAAGCGTATTAAAACACATTTGAGGCAACTAAAAAAATATTAAATCAAAATTACACCCCTAGGGGTGGGACAGCAGCACAGAGTATATCAGGAGACAGTATAAAGCAGTAATGGCTGGAGCAATTTACACCAAATTTAGTACACATGTCAATTACAATCTGTGAACAAATACTGAAAGGAAGGTACTGTAAAACACCCTTAGCACCCCTAGGGGTGGGACAGCAGCACACAATATATCAGAGGGACAGCATAACTCCAGAATGGCTGGAGCAATATACACCAAACTTGCTACACATTTGACTTACAATATGTGAACAAATACTAGGGGTAACACACCCCTAGCACCCCTAGGGGTAGGGCAGCAGCAAGGACTGTATAAGGACATGCATAATATGTCAGTGACAACAGGAAAGCATGTGGTAGGGACTGTGACATGATCTGATGAGTGGAATGGAGGTAACACAAATCCACAAATTGAGAGTTATATAGAGCCAGTAGCTGGGTCCCCCAGCAGTACAGAGTATATCAGAAGATGAATAATATTCTACATTATAAGAAACTGTCGTACTTGTTTCCTAGCACGGCCACAATCTTTGGCATCGTGTACCTTTAAGTTAAGGTACACGATGCCCGTGATGGACCCGATTTCCTTTGAAATCAGGTCCATTTTGCTGGCAAAGGGAAAATCGCGGGCATCGCGTCGGTCACGACCATTAACATTGGCCCTGACGCGATGCCCGCGATTTTGCAATAGGCTTCAAAGTTAAAATATTTTTTAACATTGAAATCGGGAGCATCGCGTCGGTCTTGTGCCATTATAATGGCATAAGGTGAGATGGACTTGATTAAGTCCATCTCACATAGTAAAAAATGTGAAATGGGCCAATATGACCTATTTCACATTCTATATGTCCCCGTCGTCACCCCACAAATGACGTGAACCCGAAGCGTGGCGAGCGAAGCGATGCCCGCGATTTTGCCATAGGCTTCAATGTTAAAATATTTTTTAACATTGAAATCGGGAGCATCGCGTCGGTCTTGTGCCATTATAATGGCATAAGGTGAGATGGACTTGATTAAGTCCATCTCACATAGTAAAAAATTTGAAATGGGCCAATATGACCCATTTCACATTCTATATGTCCCCGTCGTCACCCCACAATTGACGTGAACCCAAAGCGTGGCGAGCGAAGCGAGCCCACGAGGGGCGGCGGTGCGCGTCCTCCGACCTTTTCATTCCCCTACTATCCACGTCGGCGTGGAGTTGAGAATATAAAGTGTGGCGAGCGCAGCGCGCCACTGACCCCGAAGCGTGGCGAGCGCAGTGAGCCCTGCGAGGGGACGCGTATACCTGTGAAGTTATACGCGTCCCCTCGCGGGGGCTCGCTACGCTCGCCATGCTTCGGGCACGGTGGCTCGCTGCGCTCGCCACACTTTATATTCTCAACTCCACGCTGACGTGGATAGTAGGGGAATGAAAAGGTCGGAGGACGCGCACCGCCGCCCCTCGTGGGCTCGCGGTGCTCGCCACGCTTCGGGTTCACGTCAATCGTGGGGTGTTGTTTACGGTCTAAAATTGGGGGTGTAGGGAATATTTTACATTGAATACAATGTAAAATCGGGTCCCATGGACCCTATTCACATTTGATTCAATTAAAAAATCGGGTCGGTCACGTCGGTCGCATCGCACCGATGCAATTTTTCCGACACGACCACCCCGATGGAGATCGGTGTGGCCGTGCTAGGAAACAAGTACCGAAACTGTAACTTGTCTCAAAATGATGGTTCACAGCACTCTCCAGCCAAACCTTCTCACACCTGTAGCTCTATCCTAAGCGCTGTCTATCATCTGCTGTCCCAGCTGGTGCTCCTGCATTGCCATTGCAGCATTCTGTCACAGATATCAGACCAGTCATTGCACATCACTGCAGACTGTACCATGCCACTGTTCATCACCAGTTCTCTCCATGGACAACACCATGACACTTCCTGGTTCTGCTCCAGCGCTACAGCCAGTCATGAGACAGATTCCAGGCAGAGTTGCGTTTAAGAAAAGACAAGATGGTACAGCGTAGTCCTGAGGAAACTGCTGAATAAAATTAGGCAGAGAAATGCGTAGAAGACCGGGGAAGTAAGCTGCCAACTGACAGAACAAGCGACTCCAGTCTCTTATAGGACCGCGTTGAAGTGCACTAGCCGTCGGAGAGGATCGTTTTTGGACTGCAAGCAGGATCCCTTTTGTTTTACCCAGATGTTCACTTGAGTATTAAACCATCAATATGTGCACATAAAATGGCAATTGTTACCTATTGAACTTCTAATAACTGGTTTTAACAAAGGAAAACTGAGCCAACTGCATGCTGCTACTAACCAGTTAACATTGATACTACTAAAAAGGAGTTACTAAAGTGAAAAATAACTTATTTCTTTTTTAATTAAATGTATTAATATTGAGCACAGCACTGTACCATCTTGTCTTTTCTTGTTCCCTACTATTAAGGGGTTTTGGTAATCCCCCTTAGGTAACAGCTGCAGTGTTTAATATTATCAAATCAGTGCTCAATATCATTTTGTTTTTTGGGTCTAGAATTGCATTCAGCTAATTAGCACTGAGCAGGAGATATAAAGTCCAGCTCAGGAAACCCTGTCAGTGCTTTGTTGTTTTCAGCATATAAGGAGCTCCTACCTGCTTAGCTCCATAAAGGCACAGTGCAGCTACCATCTATTGCACTAACTGACTCTGATCCATATTGCTATTCTTCATTGCTGGAATCTCCAGCTTCAAGCTACCCGTCTCTCCTGCATTGCTGGAATCCCCAGCTCAAGCTATCCAGCTATACTGCCCTGCTGGTGTCCCTAGCCTGAAGCCACTCAGCTATCCTGACCCGCTGGAAACCCCAAGCTCA
This sequence comes from Crinia signifera, assembly GCF_055691185.1. Lineage (NCBI taxonomy): Eukaryota > Metazoa > Chordata > Amphibia > Anura > Myobatrachidae > Crinia > Crinia signifera. The sequence continues at coordinate 145,489,974 of NC_139221.1, read as the reverse complement.
AGCTATCCAGCTATCCTACCCTGCTGGTGTCCCCAGCCTGTAGCTACTTAGCTATCCTGACCTGCTGGAATCCCCAGCTTAAGTTATCTGTCTACCCTGTCCTGCTAGGGCAACTAAAATGGCGCATGGCCTACATCACAAAACGTACCAGGAAAGACTAAAAGATACATGCATTCAAACTAGAGGGAGGAAGATTCAGGGGAAATTTGAGGAAGAATTAATTCACAGAAAGAGTAGTGGACAAGTGGAATAGCCTCCCATCAGAGGTGGTAGAGGCAAACACAGTAGAGCAATTTAAACATGCTTGGGATAAGCATATTGACATCCTTACAAAAAATATAAGGATCACATATGGTTTGAGGTAACATGTATTAAAAGGGGGCAGTCTAGATGGGCCAAGTTGTTCTTATCTGCCGTAAAATTCTATGTTTCTATGCAGCTCACCTCATTCAGCTGTCAGCTAGCCATAGAATTGCCAACCACCAGCCCCCGCTATTCGCTGGTAGGGGGCGTGCGTGCATGCCCATTCCGACAGAGCTCCATCTCTCCCTCTGCCACCTCCCCGACGCTCCCCGCTGGTTCCCCCGCCCCCTCCCCCCATACCCCCCTAACACTCAGGGAGATGGGCAGGGAGATGGGCAGGGATCTGGCGATTCCCAGCACTGAATGAGAGGCAATCCCTCAATTTATCCCCCCTTTCCCACCTATTGATCTCCCAGATATATGACAATCCTGCGGGCTGCTTAAGAACAGTACCCGTTACACAGATATAGACCCGATTTAGATATCTATCTCATGCACCTGCAGCTCCATTGCTTTGTATCTGAACTGATTGGGCATCCAATTGGGATGATTTAGACTGTCATTAATTGATTGGTTGTACAATTTTGACTACTTTGACCTGACCGTCCAGTGCCTCATCTGTTTACAACCAACGATTCCATTGGGCATACAATTGGTGGGATTTAATTGTGTGTGTTAGCAACTGTCACATATTCTGTTAAACTAGTTTCCCTGTACTCACGTACCTTCTTACTTCTTACTTTTTCACCCTGGGACCTAATGCATCTGTAGCCCCATAGTTGTTTGCAACTATTTACTTGATTCAATTTGGTTATACCTTTGGTGGGATTTAATTGTAAGTACTAGCTACTGTCACATATTCTGTTGAACTTGTGTCCCTGTACCCATGCACCTTCCTACCACCATTTCTATGACCCTGGGACACAATGCATCTGCAGCCCCACTGTTTTTAATCAGAACTGATTGGGCATCCAATCGGTAGAATTTATTTGTTTGTTCCAGAAACCTTCAATAATTGATTGGCTGTACCATTTAGACCTGGCTGTCCAATACATCAGCTGTTTACTACCTAGTATTCGATCCAACTGGACATTTGATTTAATTGCTTGTGCCAGCAACTGTCACATATTTTGTTGAACTTGTGTTTCTGCACCTTTGTACCGACTTACCACCTTTGGTATCACCTCGGGACTTAAACAATTTGTACTGACCCTCTGTGAAAGACACTCTACAGAATTGTACCACACAACCCCCGGATCTACTCTGGTGTTAATGCAAATTTTCCCATTTTCACCAGTGAGACTAACCGGATAGGGGGCACTTCCATTTTTTCACTCTAGTCTCTATTTAGTGAGTTGATCACTGCCAGATTATTACTCTCAACCTCCATCCAATATAGTCATATTATGGAGGTTAGTAGAAGGATCTGGCTCCTGCAATAAACTCAGTGCTCTATACCCTCATATATCGTTACTCTCTCATCCGTAGTCAGATCGGACCCTTCTGCAATACTCCACGTAACAGGCTGTGGTTCCCCTCTGTCTCTGGAAAGCAGAAGTGACACTTGGTCACGAATGTTATTCCTGTGTTGTTCCATCCAATTAAGTATATGACCATACATTACTGGACCGCCTGATCTCGTCCGATCTCAGCAGCTAAACAGTAATTGGCCAGATCAGTACCTATTCGGGCGACTGATAGGGAAGATCAGGTGCCGTATGAATAGAGGTGAATCCAAAACACCAGGTACTACAGGAAAGACCATTCTCTGTCCTTTTTCTGATCTATTCCATCCCTAATGTTTGCCAGCATATATCCGCAGTTGTCGTGAACCCCATTATAATCACCACGCATTGTATGGTAATTATTACAGATTTGGACATTTCTTTGATTCAACGGGGTGTGGTCCCCAAGGTGGAAACATATTTGCCTAGTCAATGTGATCTTTTGTTGTGTTATGATACTTATTGTGATGCATTATCTTAAACACGTTTCTTGTTTATGACTTTTTTAAAAATTTTGAAGCTCTATTTTTGACGCCCATATATTTTAAGTGAACCCCAATAAAGGTTAATTATTAATTCAACCAACTTACATTTTCTCACTACGTTTGTAAAGCATTGCTGCTTACACTGTATAATTTCACCTATATTCCTATCCGGTCAATTTAATGATGACATAAATATTCCATCTTTTGACTCCAACTCCTTGTTCTATCATCGATGCCCCGCACCGTTAAATCAATAAAACCTGTTTATATATGCAGCTGGATTGACTTGGTCCTTCCTTACTGCTCTTGTAATTATCTTGCTGTGAATCTATAAGTTTATTACTATCTTTTTTATGTGCACCCCCCTTTTTTTATTATTATTTTTATTTCAGTGATTCATTATCTTGCTTCTTTATACTACTTAGGTTTTCACTCACATCCTCTATCTAACTTTAATCATTTATGTGGCAACTTTATATGTTTTTTTTTTTTTATGTGTTACTCTGTGTTGCTAAACAGTTTCTGGCATATAACCAGCCTTGTACCATCTGTGCCAAATCTTCATGTGTGCATTGATATTATTTCTACTTAAATAAACACATTTTTCTTGTGAAACCGTGAGATTGACCAAGTTAATCCATGTTGCAAATTCTGGGCCTTCCTTCGCCATCCAGGTTCTTGCTATGAGCAGTTTAGCCAAGGCGCACATATTGACTATGTACCCTTAATCATATTTGTTTAGTCTGCCATCTTCGTTTATCCCCAGTAAGCAACTTTTTGGCCCAAGAGCCCCTCGAGGGATCGCTGTCTTACATAGCATTTGAATCACCCTCATTTAAAATGTTTTGAGGACTACACAATCCCATAAAAGGTGCCATAGTGTACCTATCCCGCTCAAGCACTTCGGACATAGCAGTGAGGGGTTTCCCCCTATTTTTGCCATCCTTGGTGTAGAAAGATAGCACCTATGGAGAACAAACAATTGTACCTGCTTATTGAATTGGTTGCTTGTGATACTGAGGTCAGAGCCTGATTCCACTCAGTTTCTGTTATTATTCCCACCTCTGCTGACCATTTTATTCTAAGTTCCTGCAGCCTATCATCATACATTTCCTCCACCACCAAATTATACAGTCTAGACACCACCTTCTTTTCCCCCCCTACCATTAGAGCTTTTTTAATGGGGGATATTGAAAATTTAGGTAAGTCGCTCTTAAATTGGACCTCTAGGGAACTCCTTAATTGTAAGAATCGAAAAAAAATATGTCAGTGGAAGTAGAAATTCCTCTTCCAGCTGCATAAAGGATTTCAGACCATTAATATCATATAGTTGACTGATGCCACTAATCCCATATATACCCCACGTCCTATCCGGTTGTAACGTCTCGAGTTCTTTAAAACATTTATAATCTGATAGTGGGTGATCTATTTCTATATCACTAAATTTGATTCGTTTGCCGATCTCGCGCCAGATTTTTACCGCTTGGGTTACCAGGGGTATGTCTTTTCTGCCGGTTACTCCTTTTAACAAGTGCTGAAGTGGGCTGTTATTTGTGTTCCCTTGTGCTACCAACATACTGACCAGGTTGCTCCCTTTGCCCTCAACTATCCATTCTTGTATATGTGTTAGTTGTCCTACCAGATAGTACAGTCTGAAGTTAGGGAGGGACAAGCCACCCTGTCCCTTCCTTCTCATTATGGTGTCCCTTCCATTATTCCATAGAAAGGATGAAATCAAACTATTTAACCTATTAAACATCACCAAAGGCAAATATACTGGTGACTGTTGTAAGACGTATACAAATTTTGGTAAGACTATCATTTTTATTAGGTTTACACGGCCTGTCATTGAAAGTGGCAGTTTACTCCAGGATTTGAACTTAATAGCAACGTAGTCCAGCAATGGTTGTATATTTAATTTAAAAAATTCAAAAGGATCACTAGTGATCCAAATCCCGAGGTATTTGAGCGATTCCGTCCATTTGATCGACATTAATTCACTCATCGCCCTTATTGGTTGTTTTTTTACTGCTAAGATACTGGACTTACGTGCATTAACCTCAAAGCCTGAGTGTTCACCGTGTATTTTAATTATTTGCAGGACCTTAGAAGCTGCACTAGGGTAGTTTTGCATGAAAACTAATAAATCATCGGCATATAGAGCAGCTGTATCCATCCCGTGCCCCACTCCGAAGCCCACTATATCAGGGTGTGCTCTTATGGCACATGTTAAGGGCTCTATTGCTAATGCAAACAAGCTAGGTGACAGTGGACATCCCTGCCTCGTCCCTCTAGCGAGGGAGAAGGCAGAGGACGTCCATCCGTTCACCGATATTCTAGCCTTTGGCTCGGAGTAGAGCAGCTGGACCCAGCTCACAAATTTTGGTCCAAAACCAAATGCCTTCAATACCTCCCATAAATATGGCCATTCAACGGCGTCAAATGCCTTAATGGCATCTAATGACATAAAAGCTGCACTGTCCAAGTTATTACTTGGTAATTGAAGATGTCTAAAGACTTTTCATATATTAATAGAAGTAGATTTACCCGGCATAAAGCCGGTTTGGTCTGGATGGATAATCCTATCTATATACTTGCTCAGCCTTCGGGCCAACAATTTTGCCAGTATCTTGGCTTCTGACGGTAGTAACAATATTGGCCTGTATGCTTCTAGTTCTACTTGATCCTTACCCTGTTTCGGTAACAGGATTATCCTAGCCTCCATCATTGATTGAGGACATGTACTGGTCCTAAAGCAAGATGTAAATAGTTCCAATAATAAGGGGGCAAAAAAACTACATATTTTTTATATAAATCCATAGGGATGCAGTCCAATCCCGGCGCTTTCCCTCCTGATAGTTCTTTAATTGCGGCAATTACCTTATCCGGTTCGATTGGGACTTCCATTGCCTGGCTATCTTCCTCTACCAAGGATGGCAACCCAATTTTGTCAACATATTCCCGGGTTTGGGCCTGCTGATATGGTGACCTAGACCCGTATAATTTACTAAAATAGTCCCTGAACGCTGATCCTATGTCGGGGGTTTTATTCTGTATTGACCCTTTTTCATCTTTGATTTGATGTATAATGTTTAAAGGTCTATCAGTGTTCGCCAGGTAAGCCAGATAGCTACCTGACCTATCTGAGTCAGTGTACCGTTTCTGTGCGTTGTACTTCATGTTTTTTATATTTGATGTATTTAAATAGTCCAACCATTGCTCCCTAGCTACATCCCAGGCTTTCTTTGACTCTACTGTTCCATCTGTCAGAAATTTTGCCGCACTCTCATTACATTTTTTTTCCAGCTCAGATATTTTTTGCCGACTATTTCTTCTGACTGCCCCTATATTTTTTTTTAGTGTGCCTCTTATGTAGGCCTTGAACGTATCCCAAATTATACCTTCTGATGCAGACCCTATGTTTATGGCCCAGAATTCCCCCCATTGATCTAGGAGCCCATTTGTGATTTCTGGGTTGTTCAGCCATGAAGCGTCACACTTCCAGAACTGACATCCTCTCTCAAGGGATTCCTTCAAGTCTATCACCAATGGAGAGTGGTCTGAGATGCCTCTGGTTTTATACTCAACCTCTGAAATATACGGCAATAAAGCCCCAGAAATTAATACAAGGTCAATTCTGGAAAATGCTGTATATGATGTTGAGAAACAAGAATATTGTATGGCATTTGGGTTTCTTTCTCTCCAAATTTTTTTTAACTTTGTGGGGGATATGGGATGGGTAGACCACCCATCCCATGTCCCCCACAAAGTTACAACATTTTTTGGCGCTACTACCACTTCTGGTGGTTGTGACAGTTTTGTTCCAACGGTCCAAATTAGGATCTAATACATTATTAAAATCACCCTGACACATCACAGGGACATCTGGGGTTTGTGCTGCAAAATCAGCAACTTTCACCAATATTTCAAAGGAGAATGGCGGTGGGATATAAACAGCAATTAGTAGTATATGACAGTTATTAATATCACAGTCTAAGAAAATAAATCTACCACCAGGGTCGATTTTCACTCTAGTACACTTAAACATTACCGTTTTTTTTAATAAGTATGGAAACACCGCGTGCTGATGAGGTGAAAGGTGCGTGGAAAAAATGGCCTACCCAGGCCCTCTTAAGTGCCAGTAGTTTCCCCCCAGTCAAATGTGTCTCAGTTAGGCATGCAATATCGGTGCCGCAGTTTCTGATGTAGCGTAGGACTAGTGACCGCTTAATCTTGTCATTCATCCCCCTGGTATTCCAGGTTAACACTCAAACCAGTTATATAATATTACAAGCAGCACCATGTTTCCCATGTCTCCATCACGGCCAACAGCCTATGTCTGCTTATTTGGTGCCTCAGTGTCCTTGTCCAACAATTTACACATACCCTTTTACATTTACCCCCCTCCCCCCTCCCTGTATACCTACCCCCCCTTGGCATACTTTTATACATCTCCCCCCAAACCCTTAACAGGCTAAATTAGCCTATCCCTACTTCCCAAGAGGCTAATACCCTTAGACCACCTGTCCAATTGAGGCATTTATAACCCCCTCCCCTGGCGTAATCAGTAATTTTTCCCCCTCATACTGTTAAATGCTGCATAACTAGTAATGCCCTCATATGTTTATAAATTGCTATTTAAGTAGGTGATAATGCCCTATCTGTTCCTAATACACAATCACATATAGCAATTTAACCACTTTGCAATCAAGAGTTGATGGATCACTAGATGAACCGCTATTTCCCCTTTATGGGGCTAGTTGACGTTTGGCTGGATATATACTGTCTAGCCACTCTCCTGCCTCCTTAGGTGACAGAAAGAATTTTGCTTCATTGTCACTCACAACCCTTAATTTTGCAGGAAACAACATAGAGTATTTTAGGTCCAAGGACCTTAGACGTTTTTTAATCTCTCCAAATTTAGACCTGCTTTTCTGCACTTCTAATGAAAAATCTGGAAAGACTGCCAATTTTGCTCCTTTAAACTCCAACGGGCCTTTAACCCGTGACTGGCGCAGGATAACGTCTCAGTCTTGGTAAGTTAACATTTTAAAATTAAGAGTACGGGGTAGGGGCCCCTGGTGGCAGAGGTTTAGCTGGCACTCTGTGTGCCCTTTCGACAGCAAATTGTCCTGAAAAGGAAGAGGCATTATAATTATCCCTCAATAGTTGTTCCACGAATTTAGATGCCTCGTTCCCCTCCTCTCTCTCAGGGAGGCCCACCAATCTTATGTTGTTACGACGTAACCTGCCTTCAACATCGGACAATTTAAAGTTTATATCTCATATTTGTCCGGCCATTATTTCCACGGATTTCAGCAGTTTATTATTGGAGTCTTCCAAACCAGAGACATGGCCTTCTGCCTCCTTCATTCTGTCTTTCACAAATTTAACATCCTGTTTTATTTGGGCTATGTCAGACTGAACGTCATTTATTTTTTCCAGCAGGCGTGCCTCACTGCTACCAATAGCGTCGAGAATCTGTTGCAATGTTATATCTGGGGTGGCAACAGGGTTTGTTCCCTTGGCCGGGGTGGTTTGCGGGGTGGTAATTGATGATTGTGAAGAATTGCCTGCCTGGGATCTTGTATATTTTTCCAGGCGTGCTGCTGCAGCCATGTTGCCTGTTTTTCCCATTCAGGAAAGCTGTTGTGCAGACACTCAAACTGCTGATTAAGTATGTCTCTGCTTTAAACAGTTTCTTTTTAGTCACACAGCCACACAGCACAATTACTTCTCCTTTAACCAGGGCACAAAATTCTGGGTATATCAAGCCCAGTGTTCTTGGAGCAATAATACCACAGTTCTTGTCTCTTATTTCTGCCAAAACAAAGTCTGTTTTTTACAACAGCCAGCCCGGAGAGCTCATATCCTTTTACACCCCTTCTAACATGCAATATAGGTACAGTATGGATACACTCACCCCTGTTGCACACCAACAGCACTTCTTTCTTGCCTCTGCTGCTATAGGAGTGTACTGCCGAGTACAGTCTGCTCACTTCTCTTGGTTCACACACCAGGCGCTCACAGGACTCTCTCTCCGAGCTGTATCTCGCAGGGACACCCACTCTCTCTTTTGCTGCTCTACCCGGCTCTAATAGGACTCCTGCCGGTGCCCTTTCGTTTGCTCCTCCGTCCGCTGGCTGTAGCTGTTGTGCTTCTACTTTTATTATTATGATATATTTTGCAGTCCTCTAACTAAAGCCAAAGACCTTTGCTTTTATGGTAGCTGATTAAGCTTTTTGTATACATATATACACAGTGATTTATTATTCTGTTATTTTGCTTTAGGGGTATGATTCATTTAAGTTTAAACCACAGTAACATTCTTTTTTAACATATAAGCAGATTGAAATATAGTGTACAACGTATTTTTTATTTAGTCAAGTAATTTTTATTCTCCAAAATCTCTAAAGAGCTATTTCATTCATATGCCTATCTTGAATGATGTGAGTTAAAAAAATTAATTGGCTCATCGTTATGCAGAGTAATTGCCTCCAGTAGGGTGCTAGGTTGGGCTAATTTCTAAACTATTTATGGTACTGCTTTCCTAGCACGATGCCAATGATCTAGATTGTATGTGTGAGGCTGATATCTCAAGTATCTCATACATCTTATGTGTTTGTGCGGCATAAGATGCATGAGATGATGCAATTGACGCGATGGACGAGATTGACGAGATTTTTACATTGCAAGCATCTCATGCATCTTTTGTGTTTGTGTGGCATAAGATGCATGAGATGATGCAATCGACGCAATCAACAAGATTTTTATCAATCAATGTGAAATGGTCCCTGAGACCCAATGTTACATTTATTCCAATGTAAAAAGCCCCCAAAACCCCAATTTGAATTGCTAACCCCCCCTCATGGGTTAAATGCCCCCCCCCCCCATTGTTAATGCATGAGATAAAAAATCATGAGCCCCCAATAACCATTGTTAACGCCACCAGCACTATCAATGCCAACCCAAAGCGTGGTGAGCGCAGCGAGCCCGCGAGGGGCGGCGGTACGCGTCCTCCGACCTTTTCATACTCCCACTATCCACGTCGGCGTGGAGCTGATTCTATATAGTGTGGTGAGCGCAGCGAGCCACCGAGCCCGAAGCGTGGCGAGCACAGCGAGCTCCGCGAGGGGACGCGTAATACATGTGAAGTAGTCCACGTCCCCTCGCGGGGCTCGCTGTGCTCGCCACGCTTCGGGCTCGGTGGCTCGCTGCGCTCACCACACTATATAGAATCAACTCCAGTAAGGCAACTTAAGTAAGGCATACAATCAGTAAGCCGTGCTAGGAAAGCAGTACCCTATTTATTGCACACTAACATATTATTATTAATACTGTATGTATTTATGAATCACCAGCATTTTTTATGTTAGTGAACATTTAAGATGAACTGACCCAATTAAGCTTACAGTTTATGATGCGGGGCCATGATATATATATATAGAAGATATGGCCCAGCATTCCAAATAATTCCAACAGTAGTTGCCCAGGTGCCTTCTCATGTGCACAGGGACACAAATACAAACAATCCAGCCAGTGGGGAGCAGCACTCCATAGTGACTCCACAGGACTTCAAGTGGACAATTAGCATTCCTTGCTGCGCATCATTGTTCACTTGAAGTCCTGTGGAGCGCCGCACCCCCTGGCTGGATTGTTTTTTTATATATATATATGTAGCATAAAGGTAGGTCCCTTGTTAGGTGACATACCGCACAGCACTCCAGGAATTTGATGAAAACAGGTTTAATGCAACAGTTTCGGAGCGCTAAGCTCCTTCGTCAGGCATACAGGTTATACAGTGTGAAGTGAAACAAAGTGCCTACCTTACAGTGTATGAAGGGCCCTTAATTAGACCACGATCCAGTGTGGCGCTGGGGCGGAGGTGGCCAGAAGCCGTGCTACGCACGGAGCCACACTTCCGGTACCCAGACTGCTCCCTGCTCCGTGTAGTGACAGCGCAACCCCGTTGCCATGCAAACGGGGGGTGTGTGTATCCACGTTGCCTGGGTTACCATACACCAGGATCATACAGCCAAGGACTAGAAGAGAAGTCAGAATAAATAAGTGGTTGGTGCTATAAAAGGACAAACATACACTATTAAAAAACATCAGGCAGAGAAAGAAATGGATTATCATAAGCAATATGATCTTATCTGCTTGAACAATGGGAGCTAATAGAGCACACTGCGGCACCAGGCAACTGCATGTACATAGGGCAGTAGTGTCGACACAGATAGACTGTCGACTATACAGTCAAAAAAATATCAATTTAAAAAAAAAAATAGCCCTTGATAGCGTTATTAAGCCCCCTTATACTTGAATATATGTTTATTAATCAATAGGTCTAAATATCCATTTTGTCTTGCTCACGTTTCCTGACCCTTGTAACTGGTGTTTAGCTAAGGTTGTGAAATTGAGCTTAGAGGGAGTGTCTAGCTGAGAGCTCAAAGGAAATGGCCGACCACAAACTGTATGGAAGGGGAAGTGTGCCCAGATGCTATGGCCTTGTGGTTATAGAAAGCAGAATAAATCCCTTAGACTGGTTTCCTTTGAGACAGAAAAACATGTTATTGGAATTTCCAGAACATTCAGCATTTAAGATGTCACAAGATAGCTTAAATCCCACCTTAGTGATACAAGATGGACGACAAACGTGCTTACGCTTGTTACGCAGATCACGTCCGAACCAATATTCTGGTTGAAGCCCAACCCTATTGAGGAGGGTCATAATGAATATGTATGAATTTCCTGTAAGACCTACCCCTGAAGGGAGGTTCCATGTTTTTGTTACTATGTATAAATATGTGTCCGTGCAAATAAACGATAGAATACTTGCAATGATGAACCTGTGTTTGTTATTCTTGTATTCTCCTGATCAGATCAGTAAAGGTAAGGTAAACCAGAGGTGACTGAATATATCGAAGGTAATTATTTCACGCTATTATATGGGGGCTGCAAAGTCCGGGATGGCAAGCAAAGGGGAGGCATCTAATGGTCTCAGTTCTATGCTGGATATCGCAGGGAGACTCTGACACAACCCCGGGTAAGCAAACAGAAGATTGGTTGATTTACGATCACTGTTGCTTAGTCAGACCCTCTCTGTGCATCAGTCTAGCCACGTTTATATAGAACAAATTATACATTTATGTCACCCTTTTAAGCCATTTTTAGTAACCCGAAATATTCAGATCACACACATTTAACAATGCATTGTATTTTGAAATAGTTTTTTGTGACAGTAGAAATGTTTCTTATACTGTTCTGTCTAAGGTAAATGTTGAATGAATGCCTGACCACTATGGTTACCTTCATGGAACCAGCATGAAAGATTACACCCTGTGGTATCACTTCGGTAAAGGAAATCTGTAAAAATGTTTTGTGTTGTCTGACTGTCTGGTAAATATTAAGGTGAATAAGGTTCAGTGTCATCTAAAATTTCATGCTAAATTGTGCTGTGTGTACACAGTGTTATAATTGAACCAATTAGGACACAGCTCTTATGGATTAGTGGTCTCTATGACCTATGTCACTACGTGGAACTTGTGTAAAGTGTAAAAATAGTATAGTCCTATGTTATAAGATAAAAGATTATTATAGAGAATCACAATTGCGGTAACAAGACCAACAGATTTTAAAACTACAGTTAATGTACAAAATTATGTGATCAGACAAACTATCCTAGTATTGGGTTGTCATATTTGAAACAGAGGTTTTTGAAATGAATATAATGAGGTTTTTTAATAGTGACTAAAGAAAGGAGACTTGCAAATTCACATTGTCACATTGTTCCATGTCACACCTTGTTCAGATTGTAAATGTAGTATTGTATTTTGGTTTAATAATTTTAGTGGGCATTATTTTAAGACAAAAATAACGGCTGACATCAAAGAACCAGTATAAATTCAGTCAACTGTTCAGGTCACTGATGAACACAAAGTAGTAGATTTTGTTATTATGGTTGGTTGCCATTTAGAGACAGAATTTGTGCAAAATAATAGCACTTTCACAGGTACTATTGGTCAAGGTCTCATTCATAGAGATAGATTGAGATGGTGGAATAAGGTTTGTTGTTTTTTTACACAGCAGCCTTAGACAGATCCATAACAAATCCTAGCTAGCAATACACAGTTTTACTTCCTTGCACACAGACATATCCCGTCACACCACAGGTGGATAAAGCCACGCCCTTGAACGAGTGGTTCAAGTCAGGTGACGGGAGTAAGAATATTGAACGTTCCTTTTAGAATCGTTGCATCGAAGGTCGGGAGAAAAAAAAATAAAAAATCAGGAATGTCAGAAATTCCTAATTACAGATGGTTGCTAGTCACAGTTACAGGATTATATGGATATTTGAGACTTACAATATCACAAGTATAATATGTACTTACAGTATTGTGATAAATGAAATCCACCAAAAACAGCACAATATTACTCAGTGTAGCGCAATCAGAACTCATACCACATACAAAAGACAAGAGATGTATTTCACAGTCCAGATGCTTCCTGTGACACAAAATAAAAAAAGGGAACTAATTCCAAGACCTGAATGAAATGCTTAATATTGTTAAGTCCTCTAGAATTTAGTTTTAATAAGCTATTGTTATGTGTATGTATATGTATATATATATGTGTATGTGTAGATTTTTGTTGAATAGATTTAGAGCAAATTGTCAGAAGCAGACCATTTGAAATGGTACAGTAGAACACTATAATGACAAATGCTGCTAACTATAGATTGTTAGCATAAAAATGTTTTCAAGGCACCCCTAGGCCAAATGTTTCTTATTCAGAAAATATATAAAATTATGTACATTGTGTTTATGTGTCACAGTTATCTGGTGAGGGACAGGATTTGCTCCTGTTTGTCTACATATATTATAATTAGCAGCCACCAGCACTGTTTTGCCTGTTACATTGCACATAACTAATATGAATTGATCCTGGTCCACCAACCCAAGGCACCCCTGCAAGTGTCCTGAGGCACCCCAGGGTGCCTAGGCACACAGTTTTGGGAACCACGGCTTTATGCCCTGAATTAAATTAGCTCATATGTAATATTAAGTGTAATTACAGATTTTTAAAGATTTAGAGGAAGTTGGAAAAAAAAAAATATATAGAAAAGAGGAAAATATGTATATATTAGAACATCTTGACTAACCTCGTGGGAAGGTATGAAGACGCAGTACTCCATGTTGATCTTCACACAGGGCAGAAACTACAGTCTCTTAGTAATACAATTATGTGTAATGTCTGTGTGTGAAATAGAAATATCAAATGAACTAAATGAGGAAGTACATTAAAAGGTACTTGGGTGGGCGGACAGACACTCCTACTCCAGAAGAGTAAGCCAACCCCTTAACCTATCAATGGTAAATGAACGCCCATACTAAGTATAATTCCTCACATCACTAACATGTTGTGTTAACCTATTAGGAGCTGATATTCTGCAATTTATGAACTCATCAAGGACAGGCATGAAATAAAAGTAATAGAAGTTGCTGTATTCTGTGCTCTTTTAGAAAGTTTTCCTGCAGACTTTGCTGATACCATGCTGACCGATTTGGAAAGAAAAAAAAAAATGAATATTGGATGTCAGCATGCAACTGCAATGTCCACTCACCACAGAACAAACAGCAGCCAGCAGCCATCAGCAAATAAGTCCAAGCCTTCCTGTGGTCTGGTGTCCTTGTGCAGTGCAGATCTCCACAGCAATACACCTGTTCTGTCTAGAAATATGATGTCACCGGTTCTGGTGAAGTTCAATACAGACTGGTACAATAGAATCATTGAAAGACTGCTAATAAACTGTCTCATTGTGCCTAAAATCGACACACCTTGCTGGATCAGATCCCACCATCAGGGGCCTGGTTTACGGTGAATGATTGGCCAATGCACTCTGCTCTATGCTTACCATCAAAGACTCACAAGAACTGTTAGCAAACAATACTGTTATTAACTGCATATCACTGGCTTGGAGACCCCTCTACACAGAAGACACCCAGCTTGCGATGATGACCTCCTGTTAACCACAACAACTAAAGCCAAAATGCCATAAGGAAACAGTAGAGCAAGACTGCAGGGCATCGAAAGACAAATTACAGCCTGCAAACACAAAGTCATATTCTTGGGCCACTGCATTTCTCAAGGCATCAGATACCTGACAGAAGAGAGGAATAAGCTCATACTGCAAGCCAAGGTACCAAAGACTGTTAAACAAATAAGGTCATTCCTATGCCTGGCTGGCTATTGCAGGGACTGGATCCCTCTTGCATCCGTTTATATGCAAACCTTGTACGATGCTACAAAGAAGTCCATGCCCATCAGATGAAGAAATGTCTCAAGCGATTCAGCAACTAAAGGCAGCCATAGCTTCTTCACTGGCTCTAGGCTTTACAGACTATTCAAAATCCTTTTTCCTCTACTGTCATGAGGAAAAGGAACACGCACTGGGAGTCCTTACGCAGCTACATGGGACAAAACAAAGACCTCTTGCTTACTACTTCACAAGCCTGAAAACATTATCCAAGAAGCACTTGCGGCTGTATTAAAAGACATTGTTCTCAATCATGAACTGACTATACAAGTACCACATGTGGTAACTGAAATTCTGCAATAACCCAGAACTAAGCACCTATCAGCAGCCAGACTCACCAAGTATGAAGTTCCATATTGAGTGCAACCAATGCGACAATAAAGAGATGCATCTTAACCCGCCAACAATTCTCGTGTGAACATCAAATGTTCAAAATGGGGGAGAATATTGGAACAAGCACCTTCTACAAGCACACCTTTATCTACGGCAGCCCAGAGAATGGAAGTAGATTCGGAAGAAGGTGGAGGTGAGAAGCGAATATTCATGTCATAAATTTTTCCCATGATTGACTTGCTTTGATGAAACAAGAGACTCAGACATTCCCATACGTCCATGACACCCCCATACCCAATGCTCATTATGAACTGTATGTTGATGGGTCCAGATATTATGAAGATGGCACACCCTACACTGACTATGATGTCACCACAGAGAGTGAGGTGGTGATTTCTAGAGCCTTACCAGTACAGATGTCAGCATAAGCAGCTGAACTTGTGGCCCTTACTAAGGCATTGGAACATGCGGATAACACAACAGCAAACATTTATACAGATTCTAGATACAGCTGGGGAGTAACGATGGACTATGGTTTAATCTGGAAAAGCAGGGACTTTAAAACAGTCACAGGCAAACAGATACAGCACGCTGACCTCATAAGAAAACTTTTCCAAGCATTGATGAAGTCATACAAAGTAACTATCATAAAGATACAAGCACACACAGGGAACCAGACCAAAGAAAGCAATCTAGCAGATGCTGAAGCAAAGCAAGCTGCAATGACAAGTCCACAGAAAGAAAGAAGCAGTTACAGTATCAAAGAGCACAGAACTGCAGTATATGCCTGAACTACAAGTCTAAACTGACTACTCCAACATCTGCAAAGCTCAAAAGCTGAAAGTTAAATTCAACGATGCAGTTTGCTAAAATGTTATTAAGGCCCAAACCTGATAAGGGTCTGAGGCTGTATTTTGTGCCTAGCAGCTACGATAAGTGACAGTAATATGGTTTATGGTAATGATAATGAAGATACCTGATTACGTTTCTCATGGGCTGACTCAAATAGTACAGGCCCATTACCAAGTAGCAAAAATTTAAATTAAGAGATTGCTGGGTCTGTTCACTTTCCCCTTTTAATCCAAGATCCATGCATTACCACAGAAAAGGACCTTGGTATGTTTCTGAGTGCTGAAACTCTAAATCAAATGGTCTTTCGGGTCCAAACGGTCCTCCCACATGGGGTACCAAAAAAAGAAAAACAAATTATACCCAACAATAGTGATATACTGTTTAAACGATAATTATTATCAATTAAAAGGAATATTGTCAGAGAATAGCGCATAGGGAGGGACAGTTAAGTCACCATAGGCACTCCGGATCCTCAGTATGAGGTCCAAATTCACTGTCCAAATGTATTATTATTATGCATAAGAAAAGACAAATAGGATGGTCTACAAAGAATTGCAGACAAAAATAGCATGGGTGGTTAAACAAAACAGGCCCTGATAAGTTCTCCTTCCCTTTGGATGGAATCCACTGCGCTGGTCCCCTTCTGGCCAACCGGTTTCGATAGACTAGCTATCTTTTTCAAGGCATGGGATCCAAGCGTTGGTTAGGAGTCCCATTAACTACTATAGAGTTGATAAATATTAGCATCACTGGGTATCTTTGTAACTCCTCACTAGCTAATAGACTAGGTAGACATTCTGATAAGCAGAATGACCAAAAAGGATTATTTTTATGTTAGTGCCACAGATCAAAATTATTTGTAAATATTCAGATGGTACCGTGCAGCTAAAAAACAGATATGTGTTTGGCTGTACCAAGAGCATGTTATAATTACCAGTCTGATGTAAATTGAAGATACTATAGAGCAGCGGTTCTAAAAAAAAAAGTGGGTCCCGACTTTCTCAGCATGGGGTCATAACTCCCTATTGCTGCCCATCAAGCTGATTATTTTTCTAATCTCTGTCAGTGTTCAGGGAGTCTGGAACATCTGTTGAATTGTCTGTTATTCTAGACTCCTCCAATCACTCTGTGCCTCCACAAATGCTGCCATGTATGTGCTGTCTGCTGACTACACATGTGATGTTATGACCTTCTGCAGTAACTTGCTGGGGTCCAGTCATTATTTTTATTTCCTGATGGGATCCCAGAGAAAGATAGTTTGAGGAGCCCTGCTATAGAGGAACACAGCTAGAGTCAAGGATTTGAAGAAGCAGATTATTAAAGGGAATTCAGGATGGTTAATTTAGCTTAATCCAGCAACATGGTTCTCAGGAATCAGTAGATGGGTTATAGGAATTCTCATGTTCGCCCTGAAAATTATAGGATTAGGTATATTTGCTTATATTGCCTTCAGAATACTAATGTGTGCTTTTTCTGTCTGTCAGAAAAGATGTCAGTCTGCTATAACTTCAGCCAGGCTCAGGAAACTCACATCTGGGGAGATACAGAAAGCAGAAAATCAGTCTGTTCCGATGGATGTGCGAAAATGGTGAACAACCTCCGAAGCTGGACGCAAGAGTGCAGACGGCTTCAGGAAAATATCCACTAGAACCATCCGATTAGACTGATACTTTGCATATTATAGGTAGTTTGTATTGTAAGATGTCCGACCAGTGTGAGCTTTCTGTCCAATAGCATATATACAGCTTTCTGCATATTCATAGCCATAATATATATATTGGTGATTGTAAAGGATTATTAAATTGATTGTGATATCATTTACAAAATGGGGGAATGATAGCGTTATTAAGCCCCCTTATACTTGAATATATGTTTATTAATCAATAGGTCTAAATATCCATTTTGTCTTGCTCACGTTTCCTGACCCTTGTAACTGGTGTTTAGCTAAGGTTGTGAAATTGAGCTTAGAGGAAGTGTCTAGCTGAGAGCTCAAAGGAAATGGCCGACCACAAACTGTATGGAAGGGGAAGTGTGCCCAGATGCTATGGCCTTGTGGTTATAGAAAGCAGAATAAATCCCTTAGACTGGTTTCCTTTGAGACAGAAAAACATGTTATTGGAATTTCCAGAACATTCAGCATTTAAGATGTCACAAGATAGCTTAAATCCCACCTTAGTGATACAAGATGGACGACAAACGTGCTTACGCTTGTTACGCAGATCACGTCCGAACCAATATTCTGGTTGAAGCCCAACCCTATTGAGGAGGGTCATAATGAATATGTATGATTTTCCTGTAAGACCTACCCCTGAAGGGAGGTTCCATGTTTTTGTTACTATGTATAAATATGTGTCCGTGCAAATAAACGATAGAATACTTGCAATGATGAACCTGTGTTTGTTATTCTTGTATTCTCCTGATCAGATCAGTAAAGGTAAGGTAAACCAGAGGTGACTGAATATATCGAAGGTAATTATTTCACGCTATTACCCTTCATGAAACGTACAGGAGGATCATTCTGAAGGGGGACTAAGAAAAGGGAATGTATGTTAAACACAACATTATACAAGTGTTCCACATGATTCTTTCATTTAGGCCACGGGGGGATACCGTGTCCAGTAGGTATATCCACCTTGCTTCTAAACGTAGCAATGTTTTCTGTCGGTCACCTCCTCTTGGCATGGGTGGGACGTGATTGATAATCACGTATTTTAGAGATGACAGAGGATGTGCTAGCCATTTAAAATGGGCAGCCACCAGTTGTTCCATTGGCTTATTTTCTAGAGCAGCCTTTATAGCTGACCTGTGTTGGGCCAGCCTCTCCTTAAATTCCCTGATAGACATGCCCACGTTATAAAGCCTGCATGGGCAGATGATTACATACACGATGAATTTTGTGCTGCATGTTAGTACATGTTTGATGGGGTACGTGGTTTCACAATGAGGGTTTTTAAAGGAGGTATGGACCAATATGTCACGGAGGTTGCGACCTCTTTTATAACATGTCATGGGTTGGAGGTTGGCAGAACAGGGAAGAGTATTACGATCGGTGTTTTTGTAATGAATCGTGGTGCTAATGACTCCATTACACAGTGATACTTGGTGTCTTATTCTCCAAGTGATGTTTACATTGATGATTTTATTCAATGTATCTGCTGAACTGCAGTTATATTCACCATATATATTCAGATATCAGTTAGCCTCCTTACATCAATGTAAACATCACTTGGAGGAAATGTCAGAATAAGACACCAAGTGAAATCATCACTATATAACAGAGTAGAAGAGTGAACAACAGCTAAATATTCTGAAACAAACTGTCTCCCATTTAAATACAATCTCCTAGAGCAAGGTTGAAGAGCTGTTAAACCCAATATCTACACAGCCCCCTGCTCCTGTTAATGAGAATTACAGTCTCCATACAGCAAAACTCAGGAACAAGTAACATGTCCAGTGAACACTTTTAATCACTATAAACACACTTTCCTACTATTACAGTGCATGAGCACTTCACTTTATATGTATGTGTGATATGTATGTCCAATTTTAACCTCTAATTATTTCAGAAATGTGGAGTGGACCAAGACCTGCGGTTCCATACGATTACAAAGAACGCAGACATCCGCTCGATATATTTTATACAAATAAACCAATAAAGGTTATGTTTTAAAGGAAAAACCGAATCATCTCTTTCGGTGTGCATCCACCATGCAAATTCTTCTCTTTCTTTCAAATTAGTTCTATACCAATTGCCTGGATAGCACCCCCGCCACATTAATTCAACAAAATGGCAGCCTTTTTCTCTCTCTCGAATAAACACCCTATACCAATTATACCTAATCTGTGTGCGGACCCAAAACTCCCTCTATCCCCCTTCCCCTTTTAAAGGCTCATTTTGGTTGTACCCTGCCGATGAGCACTGGCTCGAAACACTTGTGTAGGTGTTTGACCAATATGCAATAAAACATTTATATTTGCATCCAGTCTTCGAGTGCCGGTTTTGCCTTCTGGATATAGTTCCCAGAGTTCCCACACTGATGTGTGTGGAATGTGAGGCACTCCCCAAAATAACAAGTGTGGAAACGTTGTTATAAAATCAGAAGGTGATTATTTTATTCCAGTACTTAATCAGCTCATGTAGAGACACTTAAACATCTTTCATATATCCTTCAATATGCCCGACGTTTCGGTCCTTAAATCATGGACCTTTATCAAGGAGCCTAGAAAATATACAGAATCATATATAGCCATTTAGTGGTGAACTAATTGGTTTAGAAGAAGTCACAGCCATCAGCGTAGTACAGAGGAAAACCTTATGGTGGAAGGATCAGCACACTAATGTGGCTGCCCGGGCCCGAAAAAAATATACCCCTCTCAATTAGTGCACTTGTGGCGCCAGTTTCCCTGCTGCACAAACGGCCGAACCGGAAGTTTGGCTTATTGGAAGTGCTGGCTTTGTGAGTCACCATGTGGAATACATAGCTTCCTGGCTAGCTGGAGCTGTGTTAACCAAAGTGAAGTTGGTATCCGGATGTGCGATATACCAGAAGTGCCGGCTATGACCCGCATCGTGGAACGCACAATTTCTGGGCTAGCCGGAGCTGTGTTTTACCAAATTAAGTCAATGTAGTAATCGGGCCAATCAATGCGCAACTGAGTGCGCTATGTGTTAACTGATCTGTGTATCGGTCTACCAACTCTACGATAATATAAGGGGGGAAATGAAGGGTCCATATTTTAGAGGAATGCATAGCTATATTAGGAGTATAATTTTATCAATTTATTTAGAATAGTAATATAAGACATTTATAAGCACAGGCCATATAAATGTAGTATATAGGTCGGACTATGTAATATATGTTTATGTCCAGCAATGTTATAAGGTCACATTACTGGGTCGAATCAAGCAATATGGCAGCATTGATACAAATCTTTAAGTTAATTCTTATTTGTATCAAATTTTCATTTTGTTTTTGTTTCTCAGAAAGTTCATAAATAACTAAATGTTATTACTGTGTGGTTGGCAATAAGCCTGGCAGCTATAATTGTTTAGGAATGCTGTAATAGGTGTTTCACAAGTTTGTATGTTCTTCACAGCACTTTATTTTCACACAGCCCTAAGTCTGTGCATGGAGTACTGAGGAGCTGACAGGCACCAGCTGATCTCCCAGGCAACGCACAGCACATCTCGATTCAAGCCAGTTCGCAGTAGCATCTGGCAACCATGGTAACCCGCCCACACCAGGCTTCACACGCTGCTCCTGTAACCCGCAGCACCGGACATGACGTCAGATGCTTCGGCTGACTCCCTGCACGGACGGTGAGGCACTTACATTCCTCCGGTATTTAATGTAGGATCTTACACTATTGTTTTGTCTGTAAACCTTGAAGCAGGGTTTTTTTTTCATGTCCCTGAAACATCAGTTTTGAAAATAAAATTTTGACTGTTTGATAAATCCTGTGGAGTCTCGCTGCTTGCTTGAAATATATATGATATATATATATATATATATAACAAGGGATGTGGTCCAGGTATTGCGCTTATCACTAAAAATAACGAGACGCAACTCCAAGATGTCTCTCCTGTTAGTGAGAGACACAAAGTAGTATGGATGAGAAGGGGGGTTTGTCAGGAGTGCGCTCTAGTAGTACCACCTAGCCCATGGGTCCCTCAAACTGCGGCCCTCCAGATGTGGTGAAACTACAAATCCCATCATGCCTTGCCACAGTTTTCCTATAAGGGAGTGTTACAACTGTGGCAAGGCATGCTGGGAATTGTAGTTTCACAACATCTGGAGGGCCGCAGTTTGAGGACCCATGACCTAGCCAGTACATACAATCAACATGATATTACAATCATTCAATATATGAAGTGGAGTTTCAATGTTCCAACAATATCACATAGACTTCGTTCAAGTAGTGATCTTTACCAACTTGTTTCTTCAACACGACTTCATCAGGGACAATGCAATGAGAGGCAGTACAAACAAAATCTCTGAAGTAAATTAATGAAGTAAATCAGTATCCCTTTAATTGAACAAATGGTATCACCGAATATGGGGAATAGGATGAACCACGGAAGTGGGTAATCACTTTGAATTTGCAGTTCCCAGCCAGGGGAAGGTAACCCACAATAAGGACAAGTAGTTATCACCACAGCTGACTTTCACTACTTGAACGGAATCTACGTGATATTGTTGGAACATTGAAACTTCCCTTCATATAGTGAATAATTGTAATATCATGTTGATTGTATGTACTGGCTAGGTGGTACTACTAGAGCGCACTCCTGAAAAACCTTCTCATCCATATTGGTGTGGTATTACTATTAAACATCCACCTAAGAGGTCAAGAATCCTTATTAATTGCATACTTGACATATCTGATGTTTTTGAATTTGTATTTGCATCTATTTTCAATGTATGTAGATGCTTATCCCAGTCTCTCATGTACATTGTTATTGTTTATCTGTATTCCCATAGCAACTGACGGGCGGGTGGCAACGTCTACATCCTGGCGTGGCCAGAAGTATGAGTGACGTCAAACCCCCGTCCTCGCACTGCAGGGAGACAGAACCCTCACTAATGGTATTTAGGTAAGATCACTTCTGTTTTTTCTTGTTCTGATGAAGGATTAAAGTATCCGAAAGCTTAGCACTGGTGTGGGTCCAGTTTCTTACATGTGTGATGAAAATCCATATATATATATATATATATATATATATATATATATATATATATATATATATATATATATATATATATATGTATGTATATTTCCAAGATGTTTTTTATGATTATTGTCTGTACTTCCTGACGAAAATCCTTGTGATTGAAACGTTGAAGTCTCCACCAAGAGGTGTCTGAGTGTTTATTACAAGCTGCCACGAGTGCCGCGCCATTGCCTTCATATATATATGTATATACATATATATACAGATGGAGCCGGGCTTGTCTTTGCAGGGGATGGCGATGGCAACACCAGCCGCCATCTGCCAACTCCAGCCGCCATCCCTCCGCCATCCCCCGCCACCTGCCATCTGTATCTGCGAAACGGGATGCATACGCACGAGATGCCCTGGGTCCCCGCCGGCTTGTCGCACCCCCCCTAACCCTGTCCATCACCCTGAAGCGGAGACGGACAGGGTCCCGTAGCCCCGCCGTATGAAAACTGAGACACGAGTGCGTGTGAGACGCATGCACTCTCAGTCAGACGGAGAGAGCCGGGCTGATGGCGGATCGCCGGCGGTGACAGTCTGGCGATTCACCAGCAAGAGGGATCCCGGCTCCATCTGTATATCGGGGGGTTGTCAGGAGTGCGCTCTAGTGGTACCACGTAGAATATACAGTATGTACAGCATGATATCTCAATCAATCATTCATTCTTCTGAAGTGGAATTCGGGTGTTCAACAATGCAACATAGACTCAAAATGTAATTCTTTCTGTACCACTTTTTAGCATTGCCAATGATGAAGTTAGTGCATAGGTACACTGCTTAGATTATTGAGGATACTTAAGCTGGGTACACATACATACAATCGTCGGGCCGTTCTTCCGTTCTGGTCGGACGGCCGTTCAATTGTATAGGTGTGTACGCTGTCCCGTACGAGCGATAAACGTCCAAAAGCGGTCTTGTCCATCCATACTCGATCGGTCGAAGGTTCATTGCTGTTTAATTTTCATCAGCCCGGCCGGGTCCATATCGGAACAAAAGTGCAGTGTCACGTTTGATCGATATGCTGGACATTCTTGCGACTTTACTGCCAAAGCTGGAACGCCCATGTGATCTACAAGCTTGTTATCATAAGCCAACTTTTTCTATATGTATTCAGATGCAGTTGCTTTCCACATTTTGTGACACTTAATAAGATATACTGTATCAGAGTTATTATTTATGTATTTATTATTATTATTATTATTATTATTATTATTATTATTATTATTACCATTTATTTATATAGCACACACATGTTCTGCAGTGCTGTACAGAGAATATTTGAATATTCACATTAGTCCTTCCCCAGTGTAGCTTACAATCTGTATTCGGTTACCAAATGTACACTCACACACATTTATTCTAGGGTTCCTTTTTTTAGTAGGGAGCCAATTAAGCTACTAGTATATTTTTGGATTGGGGGAGGAAATTGGAGTACCCAGAGGAACACACACAAGCAAGGGGAGAATATACAAACTCTGCACAGTTAGGACCATGACAGGAATCAACCCCATGACCTCGGTGCTGTGAGGCAGTACATTTAACCATTACACCACCCATACTGCCCTAGTAGAATATATACCCATTTGCTGAGCTTTTTTGTTTGTTTGTTTGTTTGTTTGTTTAGGAATCTTAGCAAATAAATGAACTTCTAATGGAGCCAATCTGGTTTGATAGTAGTCAGCTTTTTTTCGGCTGACGGGCACTCTGGGACTTGGTAAGCTGTGAACTTCACAGCTTACTTAGTCAACCAGAATTGGGCTTCAAGTCTTCACCCAGGACTGTGGCAAGAAGATTTGGGCTCCATAACTTACTTTCTGCAGTTTTCAGCCTCCATGTACCCACTGAATGTGGCCTTTAAAATGATGACAGGAAACCAGTAAGTGAATGAGAATCAAAAGATGTGAGGTAGCCGACAAAAACATGAGGCAGAAGTATTCTCCAGTGACAGTCAAAGCAGGCGCAACTTGTAGAAAATAGAGTAATAGTAAATAGTCCAGGATCAGAACAGATGGCAATATTATTAGATATTAGAAGGTATTTTGGTAAATAGGTTTATGTCTAAGGAAAACTCTTTCCTCGAAAAATCCCAACAGGTTTTGTGAATAACCATGATTTATTATTTAATTTTATATGGTGCCTCAAATCGCTTTACATGGTGTGCATATAACAAAACAATTAGCAGTCCAATTCTTAGAATACAATACAGCTGAGATGTAGGGAGGCAGAGGAGTTGTCAGCATGTTAACAGGGGCAGGTTGTCATTGGTAAGGATGAATGAACACAAGTGAGAAAATATGCTGGTATAGATGGTAGGTGAGTAAGAGAGCTGAAATTGGATGTAACAAGATGACTGTGAGAACAGGAGAGAAGAGGGCCCTGCTGCAAGGAGCTTACAATCTGGATTGGCCACATGTGACTCAATTAGTACCTTAATCAATTTGATTTAACTATCAGTGTTGAGAAATGGATACATTTAAAACCTGGACAATTGTGGTGCCTTAAAGACTATGGGCCTTATTCTGGTCTGTGCGGCCGGAGCCGAATATGCGGCCAGGACCGTGCATCCTAAACCCGCCTTCCGTACAGATCGCTCACTCCATCCGAATGCGGTAAGCCGCTGACCGCACGAGTGGATTTCTCATGTATACACCTCCTCCATCTCTGAGAACCTCCCCCATCATTCGATGGTCCCATACCATCGAATGCAGGACCGAGTGGTCAGGCAGCTCCCGCAAGCTCAGACCACTCGGGCATTTCTCCGTGCAAATGCAGGTATCTGGGCGGGCAGCTGACATACGGCAATGTCATATGTCCGCCCCCTACACGTGCGTCACGGCCGCATTACCATACATATGCCCAGCGTTTTCATGGGAATGCCCATGAAACGCGGGGCGTATGCATATGTTAATGAGGCCAAACAGCCCTTCACGCCCCTCTCCTCCCCCTGTTCGTAGTGTAAACAATTCATGCGGAATTTGGACGTATGTCGCTTTCGCACATGCGCAGATATGCCTCTACACATGCGCAGACACAAAACATCGGCGGAACGAACGCACGCGGACATATCCGCACCAACCAGAATAAGGGCCTCTGTTTGGGAACCTCTAGTCTAAGGCAAACAGATAATGAAATATAGAAAAAGATACTAAATGCATATCAGGAACAGTAAAGATTAATTAATGTTAATAATCAATTAACCACAGCTCCATTTGAATATGGTGCTGCTTCCAATAAAGTAAATAAAACTGCAGTATAAAGAATAAAATTATTGAGAGAGTGCACTGTGATGATTAATTATTTAATGATAATAAAATTAATTCTTATAAAAAAAGTATATAATTTAATGAAAGCATATACTCAACACATACAAAATATTATCTAAAACACTTAAAACACAATTAGATAATGTCCAGCATTAACCTTATTTTTGGTTGCATAATAACCAGTTAGTTAGATGATTGGTCCACTGATACAAGGATAATACCATATAAAAGTTCCTTTAAGCTCTTACCACTGTCTCTGGTAGACGGTCTTTCTCTAGTAAGATAAGGGGAGCTCCAGGTGTAATAAGCAAAAAGTCCAAGACTTCTCTCGCGCTGCCCCCCTGCACTGGAACAACCTCCCGCCACCCATCAGGCTTTCTGATTCCCTTACCTCCTTCAAGCGCTCCCTCAAAACCCACTTTTTTCGACTAGCCTATCCCTCCTCCTAACCTCTTTTGATCCTCCTATCCTGCCTCCGTTCCCCTCCGTTCCTACTTATCCTATTGTTTTTCGTTCGTCCACCCACCTATTTTTAGTATGTTAACTCTTATGAGTAGGGCCCTCCTTCCTCACGTACTCACCCTACCTCTTTACCTCACCTGTGCTCCTGTCCTGTTCTTCCTCTACTTCATCTTCAGTCTCCTCGACAATTTTGACACCTACTTCTGAACTGATGCTGATTTTAGTTCTACCAGCTATACCCCTATTTATACTGTATTTTTCAACACACCCTGTACGCTACCTCGTAATTTTTGTTTGCTATGTACGGCGCTGCGGACACTTTGGGGCGCCTTATAAATAAACGTACTACAGGTCGAGTATCCCGTATCCGAATATCCGTTATCCGAATTATTCCGAAATACGGACATTCCAGAAAGTGAAAAAAATTTTTTTTTTTGCTAAAAACTCACTGGGGACATATGTAACAGCATCACTGGGGACATGATATGTAACTGCCACTATATATGTGCAAGACAATGATTGCTTGGCATTCAAATTCAGTGCTGAGATAGTACACACATTTTGTTTCACGTTTTGAAACCTTGTTTTTTGAACAATTAAAATATGTTTGTGTGTATTTTATGTGGTAATAAAATATATTTGTGTGTATATTATGTGTTTATACAGCATAAATGCAAGATACTTCAAAATACATCATTGAAATATTAAAATATTCCGAAATACGGAATAATCCGTTATCCAAAATTCTCCTGGTCCCGAGCATTTTGGATACGGGATACTCAACCTGTACTACTACTATATATAGCATAGACCCTCTGCATCCACTTGACCTTTAAAGAACCAACAGCAATACAAGTTAAACAAGTCTGGAATAGATATTCGATTATATTCCTTGGCCAAGTATTCATCTCTGGCCGCCTAAAAACGTTTGCAGAGCTGAAGGCGGAATTTGGTCTCCCTAAATCCTATCTTTACCAGTACCTCCAGCTGAAAGAAGCAATAGGGGCACAGTTTCTGGGGGGTTCCCCAAGCATAGGCGTATCTCCAATCAAAACGATCATGAGGATGGGGGGCAACAATAAACTGGTTAGTAGAATTTATAAATGTTTGAACCATGATATGGGTCAGGAGAGTATAGTGGGAGGTAGATGTGGGGACGATAGAGGAGGAGGACTGGAGATTTGTGGTCTCCAATACAGTACAGGCCACGAATGCAGTTAGGGTACAACAGGTACAATATTTCATCTTACACAGGGTTTATATGTCAGTAACCCGTATGGCGAAATTTAATGGACGCACCTCCACACTATGCCCTAAGTGTAATCGGTATGATGGCACCTTTTTCCATCCTCTATGGCAGTGCCAAACTGTGACTGTATTTTGGGAAGAAATAATTCAAACTTTAGTGGACTCCGGCATACCTAGAACGGTGCTGACTGCAAGAGGTTGTTTATTGAATATTATCGATTTAAGGCAGCTGGAACCCGGTGATCTGCAATATATTACAAATACGTGTGCATTAGCCAAAGTAATAATAGCCAGAAGCTGGATGGCAAAGAAAGGCCCGAGCCAAGTTTGTTGGAAAGCATTGGTGAACTATACAACTAAGCATGAAAAATACCTCTACATCAGTAGAAATACTTTGAACAAATACCAAAAATTCTTGCATCGGTGGCTTGAGCTTTTTCCTCATGCATAGGTGTATATTAGTATAGTGGGGGGTCAAATTATTAATAGACACGATTATACACGAGTTTGTTTAATAGAAATAAGAGGATTAAATCTAAAAAGTAAAAAACAAATGAAGCTCACTTAAGAAGAAAACGAGTCACACTTTAGTAATAAAGAAGCACTAAGAGGTACAGGATCTTTTATCTAGCAATCTGTAACTGGTTGGCACTTTGCACTTTAAAATGTACAGAAGGGTGCACGTAACACTCTGCATCGCCTTAAATAGTTTGCACATTGCACATTGCACTTTAAATGAACACTTAAGCACCGACCGAAGAGGAATAAAATATCTATAAGATAGATAGGATACAATTATATAAGCAAGAGTACTAAAAGCAGCCATAGATGTCTTGGTATCCAGCAGTAAAATTAGCGGAAAGAAAGGAGACAACAGAAAGGCAGGGTTGAGGTTTAATCAGAAGACAAAAACTGTACAATAGGCTGACAGGGCAATCAGACAGGGAGAAGGGAGGGCGGAGAGTGGGGGGGGGGGGTCTGGGTTATGCACAATTTTCTTTTTGGTGTAGTATAAATGTATTTTGTCATGAGATGGGGCTATGCATTATAATTTTTAACTGTATATTTATATCTAGGGGCCTTATTCTGGTTGGTGCGTACTTTCCCGTATACTTTCGGATGGCGTTTTTTAGCCGTCTGCGCATGTGTGGGGAACGCTATGCGCATGTGCCACGCATGGTCTACGTACTTGTACTCACTAATACCGTACAGAAATGTGCACCGCAATCACTCGGGAAATATGGGCGTATTATGGGCGTCATTCGGAATGACACAGGGGCGTAGTTTCAAAGTGGGCTAAACTGGGTGGAAACATGGGCGGACACGGGGGAGTGCACTTATTTTGGTGGGCGTGCATTCGGACAGCACACCGAATGCACGCGAACAAAAAGGCCAGAAATATGCGGTGTCCATAAGCAAGTATTGCTTTGCGGACACCACTCGGTCATGCGCTAGGGAACGCCTAATCAGGACGGACGCACCTCAACCAATGTCAGCTGAACACAATACAATCACCTACTTTACTCATTACTTGTTAATTACACGCTTGTCACTGCTTCAATTGGAACCATTGCAGCTTAAATGGAACATTACTAAACACACACATATATGCTGTACTTTTCACACACTTTTACACTGCAAATAATGAACACAACTTCATATTAATAATACTAATACACATGTCACTTCTACATGTATCAATTAAACCACACATTTGGGGGAAACAAAAAAACATTTATTAAAGGAACTTATAAAATAAATTTGAAATCGCAACAAAATAAAAGGTAGCATAGCAGGAAGATACTTAAATAATAGATAAAAAATCCATACATAGCCACAGCAGAATCATTAGGAACACATCAGGTGGCTTCACAACAAAAGTATAGCACCAACACTTCAAGTACAGCAGACAGTAATGCTAGCCGAAACAGGGCAACAGGGGAACCAAACATGACATTCGAAGCGAGGGCAAATGTGGGTACCCTCGGCACGGAATTGGACACAGGAAGCTGACACACACAGCTCAATGAAAGATTTGGGAAGACATAAGGGTGGAGATTAATGCTGACACAAGTTCATTTGCGGGCACGTTTGCCCCTGGCAGGCTCCTTGCCACGTGCAGCAACTCTTCGGGCATGGCCACGGCCACGGTCAGATGGTGGGCCAGGTGGAGCAGATGCTGGGGAGGGGGTGGATCGTCTTCCCCCTCTGGCAGCAGGGAGTGCTGATGGTGGTAATGCACCAGAAATGGATGACATTAGGACCCTATTGCTGGCAACTAGCTCCACCATAAGATCATTATGGCGGAGGAGGAGGTCATTTTGCCACAGGGCTTGATCAGCCAGCACCTGCAGGCTAGCAGCAATAGATTGCTGGGTGGCAGTCATAGCCTGCAGGCTCTCAGCGATAGTCTGCTGGCTGCTGATCAAACCCTGCAACACCTCCTCGGTCCTACGCAACCGCTCTGATGCCGACTCTCCCTGCTGCTGAATATTGCCAAGCACATGCCCCCACGTGGCCAATTCAGCCGCGGACATTGGCTGCTGCTGCTGCACGGGCCTGCTACTGGGGCCAGGTGGCACAGACTCCTCAACATCCTCAAGAGATTCTTGACCAAGCGGTGGGGATGCTGGTTAAAGAGAACATTCCAATTACCACACATTCCATGCAAAATTAGAACCAGCTACTTATGGCATGGCAAATAATTACCTTCAAGCAAAGAAGCCATGACTTCCGCTGGGGACTCGCTGTCCATGGTGCTCACCCCCCGGACCTCCTCGACTGCAATGCAGCACTCAGCCATCTCTTCCATGGGGGTGAGCTGCAGCTTTCCAGGCATGGGGCTAGCCCCAGAGGTGTGGCTGTGTTCCCACCGCTGGGTCAATTTCTTCTTGAGGTTGGTTTTGAAGTCGTGCCACCTGCAATCAAAGTTTACATATTAATACATGTCACTCCTCATGTTTGCTGTAGCACCCATTGCAATCTGCAACATAATACAACATGTGCCTCATGACACCAAACTTACATTATATTAAATTTGAAAACCAACCCTTAGAAGATACACTCACACTCACCCTACAATAACTATCAATTCAATGACATGGCAAACATGTCTGTGCCTCCAAGCAACGTGACCGCCCATTGACCAACTCCATCTAATATCTAATGTAAACATTACTGCTCTTGCACTGCTCAAATGTAACACACATGAACTTGCCTCTTCTTAACGTGCTCCGTCTCACGAACTTGTGGAGCCACCGCATTAATCTCTGCCGTTATGTCCTCCCAGATCTTCCATCTCCTTGTGTGTGTCAACTTGTCCTGTGGACACTCGATCCAATCCCGTGCCCGGGGCACCAGGATGGCAAGCTCCTGCGCTTCGAATGCCATGTTTCTGGTTGTTGGTTCCTCTGTTGCCCTATTTCGGCCACGGCCACAACCACTGGCACAGACACGACCACTGGCACCGCCACGGCCACGGCCACCTGTCGCTGTACTTGAAGTGCTGGCCAGGCTACTCTGTTGGGAAGCCACCTGCTGTGTTCCCAATGATTCTGCTGAGGCTGAAGATGGGCCAGCTGCCGATTTGCCAGATGTCGATGGCCCATCTGGCTGCTCTTCCCCCAATGCCTGGTCTGGGTTGATGGGGACATAGGTGGTGCTGGAGTCCATATGTGCAAATAGGTCCTGCCACTCCTGCTCTTCCTCAGATAGCGATGCAGACATGTGTGCAACAACATTGCATTTGGCAAACACACCTTTATATACTATTTCTGTAATTGGCGTACATCAGCGACACCCTGCGTTCCATACGGCCGCGTTCCGTACGGCAGCGTCAACCGTGCGGCGCATAGGCCACGCCCCTAGCAGCGGAAAAATATTTGAAAAAAACCTGGCAAACTTAGTAAGTCTGATTTAGTAGGTAAATGCAGATTTGTACACCAATGACCAAATAAAACTGAGGTCAGACATGAAATGTATATGTGAATGTACATCTGTACTGTGCACTTGTTTGGTATGTAGTACAAATGACAATACCCATTCCATATGTAAATCCAGTCCACCACTTAGGCACAAGTAATCAGTGCTAGCATCAAAATCACATGTGAAAGCTCTCCAAATTCAGCCTTGATGCTAGCTACTTTTCATTCCACCTCTCTAGTATGGCCCAGTAGAAGGTAAGTGTACACATGGCAGCATGGCCTAATATTGGGAAAAGGTCTGGCACTATTTGCTATGTTTCTGCTGCATAGCTTTCACTATAAAATAGCTGTTTAGTACCTTGTTGAGTTAGGTGTAAGTGGCTAGTGATGCAGACTATTTCATCTGTTGCTTATATCCATGTTTGGTGAATGTAATATATTATATATAATGGTTTCCCATCTTATTTTACACTGTCTGTTTAGGAGATAGTAAGTAATGGCATGGTCTTCTAAACTATGCAAAGGTACAGCAAGTGTGGGTTTGCGATGCAATGGGTTAGCCGTCTGTTCTGGCGCATACACGCTGTTAGTGTAAAAATGAACAATAAAGTTAATACCAAATATCACTCTGATCAACCAATGAGAGCACATGATTGCTTGAATTGTGCCATTGCTAAGATGGTGGCCTATGGCAGAGCAGCACCGTTTTCAGCTGCGGAGCTGAGGACACTGGTCTCTGTTATGGAGACCAGGCTGGGGCGGGCGGGCCCATTTATCACTAACCGCCAGAAGCGGAATGCCTATGCGGTGGCCCGCCGGCGCGTATACGCCCGCACACATGTGCGGCGGACCATCGCTCAGCTGGAGCGGCGGTGGTCAGACCTGAGGCGTCGGCAGCCGGATTTGCTCCAGCAAATCAGGGGCAGTATTGCTAGATGTTAGTGTTTATACATTAAATGGCCATTTGTACATGATTGCTTACATGACATTATTTAAGCCAATAAGGTCACCAGCCTGATCATGAGTTAAACATGGCATACAGTACAGTGGCGTAACTCCCGGAGGCAATGGAGACATTTGCCGCCGGGCGTTAGCCATCAGGGGGGGCACAGAGAGCACTAACCCCGGCCACCGCAGCAAGAAACCCCGGATCCCCCCCTGCGCCACGCGTGACGCGACTACTGCAGCTGCCACTCAGATCAGATGCTGTGTCTGATCCGCGCCGCTGCCCTCCCTACCCTATTGCAGTAGCGCACACTCTGACAGCTCACGTCAGGTGCCTGCTGCAGAGCCTGGACAGCTGAGCGACGACTCAGCTGTCCAATGATGTGTGAAACTGCAGCCTGTGGCACCCTGATTGGTTGGTGCGCAGGCTGCCCGGAGGAAGAAGGCAGGAAGGATCCCTCAAGCACGTATCCCGCTTATAACAGTAAGACTTGCTGACTTTTGTTTTAGGCTATGCATTATCTATATATGTGTATACATACACATATGTATATATAGGTGAGTAGAGTTTACAGGTGATTAATTTGACCAAACTAGATTCAGTATGGCATAAATGGAGTATGTACAGGCGTGGCTTAGACTGGAGTAACAAGTGGTCAGTGCCCCTGGGCCCTCCTCTAGCTAACCACCACCTGCGGTCTGCATGTATGTTTGGCACCATAATTGTGTGTTGATTTGGTCTTAGTAATGATTTTGTGCATGGGAGTGGGTTAGTGCTGCAGCTTCACCTAACTGGCATAATGACAATGATTTATGGAGCAGACCATCAGCAGGCAAGCCATGCTTGATTGCACAAATGTACTGAGCATTCCTGAGAGTTGACTAACTCCCCTGCCACGCTCCATCATATAACAGACACTGAACTTTGTTTGCAGAATTGGGATTGGTGCAGCGCGTGACATGCTTCTCAGAGCTTAGTCATGGGTGGGTTTGGATTCAGAAGGAGCACTATGACTGTAAGGTGTTCTACAGAGTAAAGGGTAGAGGGGAAAAAACAGGCTTTCCATGTAGTATGTATGCATGTATGTATAGATGTATGTGTCATATATATTGTTATATATGTGTCTATATACATATATATATATATATATATATATATATATATATATATATATATATATATATACACACACACCTGTCACGGTGCATGTTTAAAATTTAGGTATGACTATGTTAAATGTATGCATGAATATCATTAGTAATTTTACCATTTTTATTTTGTCCACAGATGAGCCAGCCCAAGCACAAGAGGGTCTCCGTGGGGCCCTCTTACGTATAAGAGGCCACTTGCGCCAGGTCCTGGCGGAATTAGACCATCTCGAGGATGGGGATATTTAATTTCTATTTTTTTTTCTGTTAAAAAACACTTTTGTATTGTAAATAAATTGTTTATTACAGTTCGAAGTTGTCTGTGTGTTTATTTAAAATGGGAAAGTATATGTGTAACTTGTTTATAATCTTTTAAATAAGCAAAATGTAAATACTGTATATAGATGTATGTTAGGTTCACATGCTGTAAGGGTTAATGTGTGTAATTAATGTAGTAGGAATGTGGTTCAGTATATATTAGGATTTAATTGATTCAAATAGATAACAATCCCTTTTTAATGAGGTTGCCTAATTGCCTAAGTGGGTCATGTGATCGCTGTGTGTGCTCAGTAAAATAGTGTTGTATTTAGCGAAAATACTCCGCATCGGTGCGTACGGCCAGCTTCCCGTCCGTTCTAACGCGGTAAGACCGTGCTTACGCTGCAAGACCGTGCAAGATTCTGTACGTGTCCACCGCACACGCATGGTTTGTATGTCGTCCGTACACACGCCCTGTTCTTAAAGAGTGAGTCCGTCCGAATGCGGAGGACCGGTGGGGATTTCTACGGACGATGTCCGCACGCCACCGCACAGCATGGCGTGCGGACCGCTCCGTAGGAATTCGGGAAAGTACGCACCGATCAGAATAATGCCCTAGATGTGGCTTGCCCACATTGCGACTTTATGTTAAATGTTTATAAGCAAAATAAAGAAGTTATATACAAAAAGAGAAGGGAAGGCTGGGGGCTGACTGAGTGAGGTGGCCAGTTTTGGGGACCCTCAGAAAGGCGGGTCCCGGTACGACTGTCCCCTATGACCGCCCTGTTGCCAGGCCTACAGCATAGATTGCATGGCAAGTCAATGAGTGCAAGCATGCATATGACAATAACTCTAAAGGCAATTGGCAGGTACGACTATTCAGATACCAGTGCACCATGCAGCATGCCGCAATTTTTATGCCTGTGCATATTTATTTATTTATTTATTTACAGTTTCTTATATAGCGCAGCAGATGCCGTTGCGCTTTACAATAGTAGACAGTGATAAGACAAACTGGGTAACAACAGACAGACTTGGAGGTAGGAGGGCCCTGCTGCAAGCTTACAATCTATAGGGATATAGGGGGGAAACATAAGGACAGGCACCAGTAATCACATAGCAGTTACAAGTCCAGAAGGGAAGCTATATAATACATAAGTGCCTCGGAGGGTTATGCATGTAGAACTTAAATATGCATTGTGGCATAAATGAGTATGGCTACATTTGTTTTTTTCTGCATGTTTACCTAAAGAGGATGTTTTAATACAGGTTTGCACTTAAATTAATATTATAAGCATGTTTTTTTTTAGAGTGACTATGAGTAATTCTAAAGAAAACACTGTAAATACCTTTATTATTATTATTATTATTATTATTATTATTATTAATAACATTATTACTCAATAATTACATATGTATGCATTTTCATTTATTTCATTAAATTAATTCAAGACTAATAGTTTTTCAAAATACTTTTCTTTATCTCTCTTAAAAAAAGCCAATATTGAAGAAATATTAGTAGTCCGTCATATAATTTCAAATGTTATAAAATGAATTCAGTTTTAGGCAGTACACTCTGGGAAATAATGAATTACGGGCATGGTTTAAAATTGCCCTCACAGGGTTTTTTTTTACATCTTGCAGTCAATATAATTTATTTGTGTTCTGTAGAATAACTTGTCACTATTCATTGCTCATGAAAGTTCCATATTTATTGAAACTCAGATAGAGAATCCATATTAATGGTTTTGGAATGAGTAATAATGCAAAAAAGATAACCATTTTGGAATTTCATTTCAGAACATGTATATGTAGATTAACAATTCAGATCTATCAAAACAAAATTAGTTTTCTAATACATAGTATTGTGTGCTTCTGAAACTGGATGAGGCAATTTTTATATCTTTGGAAACAGGGTCATTGAAACATTTGACATTGAACAAATAAAGGAGTATGATTCACTGACACAGCAGCTGATAGAAAGGTGCATAAAATCTTTTAGTACTAGTGGAAATAGTGCCTGGAGGTCAATAAAATTAAGAATTCCGAAAAATGCAGCAGCTATAAAGCTGTCAGGACAGTAGGAAAGTTGGTAGTAGTTCAGGTGCTGTTAGAACTGTGGGGGTATGCTTCCTTCGCTGTTTGTAATTTGTAATCCTATTCAATACTGACATAAGAAGAAATCATCCTTTTATTTCAGCTTTTGTCAATTTAAAAGAAGTGCAATATGTATTCTCTGCATTTTTAAAAATATAAGTATTAGTAGGTGCACAGACTACTGTAGTTAATATTTGGTTTAGGATCTGTATTCATTTTGTGTTTTGGTTCTAATTTTGCAAAACCATCATCATATGTATTTTTTTTATATTACGATACTAACAACAGCAAATATTATGTCATCTGGTTCTGTTTTGTACATACAGTATAAAAGTCATACCCCTTTCACATCACACTTTTAAAACGGTATATTGCCGTTTTTTTCCATTTTAAAACGTTTAAGGCTGCAATGTGAAAGTGCCAGAGTTGATTTACCGGTTAAAGTTAACCGGTATTTCAACACGGTTAAAAAGCAAAGTCCTACACGTTTTAAAGCCGTTTTTTTGGCAGTTGAACAGCTCTATTCCAATGGCTTGAAATGTGTCCCTTGGGGGTGAAACGGGTTGAATGTTTGAATGGTATTAAATGATTTTTAAAACGGTTTTCACCTGCAATGTGAAAGGTCTCAAGGCTCCGACCCGTTTTAAAGTCCCATTTAAGAATACCATGTCATTACCCATTTCTGCAATGTGAAAGCAGTATCAGTCACATTCATTTTCAATTTAATGTTTATTTTGAACAACCACATAGCTCACAGTATTTTTCACCTATATTGGGCAAAGGCTGGCTAGCAAAACTGTGTTTATAAATGTAATGGAAATTAGTAGTTAGAACTGTAACTAATTATAATGTATATGCAGAAAAGACCATCCCCAATTACCCCCCAAAATATAGCCCATTATGAAAAGTAAAGTGGTACAAGATGCAATTGTATTTTGGTTTTCCCAACCACACGTATTTTAAATAGTAAACCTTTCAGTGCCAACATCTCTGAGAGATGTGCAAAATATCCACTAAAAATGCCAGTGTCTCTCACATTTGTTATGTAAATTAAAATACAAAATGTTATGTAAATAAAGATTTTTTTCCTATATAAGTTAAATATTACACGTCATTATGATTAATACAAATGTTCGCTTGCCAATTTTCACATGTATTTTGACAAATTTACTTGGCCCTAAAATGGTTAAAAAGAACATTTGAACATACCAATGATTTCAGTGACAGAGACTGACATTTGTGTGGCTGAAGTTCTTGGATTGTTTGGGCCCCCACAAAGGAGGTACCTGACGTACAGCTGACGTGCCTAGACAGCTAACATCCCTACTGCTACTAACTTTGTCCTTAAAAATACAGTAGAGCATATGCCGCAACACCAGTGGTTCTCAACCTTGATCCTCAGGACCCCCCAACAGTTCACATTTTGTCAGGTCACACTGCAGGTGCATAGGTGCACTCATTATTCATTGACACATTTTAAAAGATCCACAGGTAGGGCTAATTACTTCACTTGTGATTCTCTGTGGAGACCTGGAAAATGTGAACTGTTGGGGTTCCTGGGGACCGAGCTTGAGAACCACTGCTCCACACCCAAAGGGTGGCTTTTTGGCCTTATGGCTAGGCATCACAATGGCTTTTTTTATCATTGGCAAGAACTTCTGGCACTGGTGTCTAACTTATACAAAAAAATCGTCAATATCCTCTTTATCATAATTAATTCACACATATGCGGATGATGGAGAAATGGTGAAAGGAGGATTATCTGCAAGTACAAGTAAGAAATTACTTCACCAGAGAACTCTGTGCTAATTTATTACAAGCTCCTTACTGCCATGTTACAGACTGGATTCTAATATGACAGTTAAGAGCTAGTTGGTTGGAATTTAATCTCTGCTTACTTTATTTCTCTCCAAGGCTTAGTATATAGACCCCATAGCCCCATATTTGTTCATTTGGTTGTTGTCTTAACAACGTATCTATTGTTTCATATTGAATCATCCCATTTTGACTTAACCACTGCCAGTATACATAAAATGTACAGATGGGGCAGGCTACGAACGTCCCCGCTGGCGATCCGCCAGCAGCCTCGCCATCCATCAGACTGAGACGCACGTGCGTCTCACGCGCGTCTCAGTCTCCATTGGAGAAACTCTGTCCGTCTCCGCCTCAGGGAGACGGACAGGGTTAGGGGGGGGGTGCGGGCAGGCGGCGGGGACCCTGGGTTACCGCCGACAAGCCGGCAGGGACCCGGGGGAGCGGATGGAAGCGCCGTCGGAAGGGGACGCGCACTGCTCTCGTGCGCGCGCGTCCCCTTCTCGCCATCGATATGGTGCTGGCGGGGGATGGCGGCTGGCGTCGCCAGCGCCATCCCCTGCCAGGATGGGACCTGCTCCATCTGCATGTTGTGGTTTTACAATGGACACTAATTTCATTGTTACTGGCAAGCAACAGATTTTGTAGGAATTGAAATAATAACAATTAGAACCCACATGTTTATTTAATTTATTTGATAATAATAATAAAAGGGGCCTCTATCATGTCATTATTAGTTTAACTCAATCATTAGACAGTAATCAAAAATAACAGTAATGTTAATAGACAGTTTTCTATATCCAAAAGAAGAATAGGTAGCAGTTTTACAATGCAAATTACATAAGGGGTATCTGTGACTAATAAAACAGCTTTCAATATGACTGCACATGCGTCTAAATTGGTAGATATCGGGCCTAATTCAGATCTGTATGTAAACCCAATGGTTTATCCACAAATTGGATAATTGTGGGGCTGTGCAAGCTCAATACCCATTCTGTGTATGTACAGGACAGGTCTTGCGGCCAATCTGAGTAAGCCTTAGCATGCATAATAAAATACAGTAAATAAGAATACAGAAAAAAAATCTTAGGAAGCATTGTTCAAATAGTGGGCCTTATTCATGTTTGTAAGCAAATTAAATTGTGATTTTCTAGATCATGGAACTTATAATGTTAGCAAGTGAAGCTGATGGCCAGGAAACAAAATAAACACATGCAGGTGCCATCATAAACTTGCTCAAAATTGCGTAGACATTGGCTAGAGTATACATATGCAGTGTCCATAGTAACATAGTAACAAAGTAGTTGATTTTGAAAAAAGATGCATGTCCATCAAATTGAAACTTTGACCTAGATTTGTCATCCCCTGTTTGAAATATATATGTTGTGTTGACATTGACTAAATAGTGGTTATCGGTTGTACCCCTGAATGTTTTTTTTTTTTTCAATAAATGCTTGTCCAACCTTATTTTAAATGTGTTCAATGTGTCTGCCATTACCACTTTTTCTGGAAGAGGTGATGTTTTTTTCTTCTGTTCAGGTACCTCAAAGACTACAAATAAAGGGAAAGGAAAATACAATTTGAAAAATATAATAGCAGTGATATCAGCATATAAGTGCTTGAGGCCTACTGCCTCCTGCACACTACCTTTGCACTGCAACATATTAATTTGGAGTATATCAGCCAAGACAAAGATATCACGTGTGACCTGTGGAAATGCACAATTGTGCAAACACTGAATGCTACAGTATGCATGATTATTCCTTTCTCAATGCTATTAGCATGCAGCTGTGTAACTGGCCAATGATTTTGTTAGCAGTCGTTATTAGTCATAAATGGTGCAACAGCTTTTTGGCCTACTGACATTGTAAAAACAAATGTAAGTGAATGTTTAGCACACCATTTAAAACACAAACATCATTGTGGGATATGGCCCATACTGTATTAGTAGATTTTAAGTTATAAAAATATTAAAGTGCGTGTGTAATACTATATAAAAAATATGTACTGTTCCTACACAACATCGGGGTCTCAGTCTGTGCAGGAGTCGGTGTTCCTGGGCTGCTACCACTTGCCTCAAACACATCATCAATAGTATTGTAGCTTGGGCCACCCACAGCACACATTGGGTTGGTGGGGGCTGATCTCTGTGAGCCCCTGTAAATCATTGGTGGCGTCGGTGGATTGGATTGGCTGTTCTCCGGAAAACAGTTTCTGGGGACGCACAACTGGATGATGAAATGGAAATGGGGTTAGCTAGTGATGAATTTCCAAATATTTCATTGCACTGATCATAGTAAACCCACTGTATTCTGGTAGTGCAACCTTTACACTGGCTGTGGTCATTTACTTTGTTGTAGTATTTCCAGAGAGATTTCAATTTATTTACCACCTGCTGTTGTGTCCTCACAATGCCCCTTGAAGTAAGTATCTTTGCAATGTTGGTCTACACTGTGGTGTCTTTCACTGTCTCAGTGATTTGTCTCCTTATCTCGTCCTCTCCTCTTAACTGCCAGCAATTCACAGACCTCCTCCTCCTTCCAATGCACCATGCTCTATCTCTCTGTTTATTCTTCAGCACAATTGTGACATCAGACGCCAGTGCCAGTACCCCGTCCAATCAATCAGGGAGAATCTGCCACTCAGCCAATTAGAGCCAGTGCCCCACCATCTCAGGCAATAAGTGCTGTTAGCCGAGACCCATTTCTAAAAACCCAAGCTGGACCCTTTTACACAGCCAGCAACTCATGTAAGATATGGGAAAAACCAAGGTAAAAACTGGGGTTGAAGTCACGGTAATTCAGTCCCGGGTCAACCTTTTTAGACAGATAAACAACCCGGGTCAGCCCAGCCCTTACAAGAAAATTACCGGGTGATTTTGTTTGTCTAAAAGGGGTATAAGTGACCTGTGAGTTAACTGTACAGTTTTTATACAGTATCTGAGGTTCATGTTTTTTGGGGGGGTTTTCATAAAACCATGAAATGCCTACTTGGGGTAAAGAGGCCATACGTGGGTTGGCAAGGATAATATTAATGGACGTGGGATGTATG
Source organism: Crinia signifera (assembly GCF_055691185.1). Lineage (NCBI taxonomy): Eukaryota > Metazoa > Chordata > Amphibia > Anura > Myobatrachidae > Crinia > Crinia signifera. The sequence goes on along the minus strand of NC_139221.1, from coordinate 145,449,254 downwards.
TATTAATAAAATACAACAATATGCAAAGTGCAACTACAGTGTTTTATTATATATTGTATTTGCAGGCAAACTGCAGACAGTCTAGCAGCTGTTTCGAATGCTTGCATACTGTAGTAGCTGGGCCCTTAGATATTATCCATTGTTTACCTACAGTATAACCCAATAACAAATGCCCAGTGGTGTTAGGAATAGTCCTGACTTTCTAAAGAATTTCAGCTGAGCTGACCTTCTTTGGGGCTGGTAAAGGTTATGGCAGGTTAAGGTTATGGAGCGCATCTCCATTATATCATTATCCCTGGCTAATACAGCTTGATGCTGGTTATAAGAAAATAGGGGGATCCTCCTCTTATTTTCCTATATTATAACAAAGTGTGCAGTATGTGGTTGCCTCAGATGGTTCCACCATAGGTAGTACAACATGTGGATCTATTCATACATGGCATGGTACATCACACCTATTATACATGTCAATTTTTCTATGTGCCTTGGGTCGGTATATGACATATCTCTCACAGTACAACCTTTATAGTGGGCCCATACATTGCTGCCTCATCTACTATGTTTGTGGATAGAATAAAAAGGTTACATAGATCTGACAGTCTTGTTGGTACACTACCCCTAGCACTAGAATGCTGCAAACACACATTCTATGTAATCTCTTTTAAAACGTGACCTATTCCACCCAAGGTAATGCTACATAGTACACCCAAGATGGTTGCCTCAAATGGTACCTTTCATGAGTGGAATATAACCTGTAAAAGTTATTACACAAAATGTCTGCACCAATCATGCAGTATGCTTATTGTGCTTGTTGGTTTAGTTCTTCTTAGTTATTTCTTATGTTTTTCAATTTGATGAAATTCTAATGCATTGCACAATATACTGTACCATATCTTTGATGTTTCTAAAGCAGTGGTCTCCAACCTGTAGCTCGTAAGCTACCGGTAGCTCACAGTCATAATTTGTGTGGCTCCCCTAGTTGCAGTACTGCTGAGACAGTTAGGAGGAAGTGATCCAGTTTTGTAGAACTGACAGGCGGCTGCGTCGGAAACCCACAAATGAGAACAACACCAGTGGGAGACAGAAGCACATCTGACAATCAACAGTGGAGGTAAGCGGGAAGGTAAATGGAGGTCACTGCTGGATAGGGAAGGGATCCACAGAAGAGCCTCCATGCTGCAAGATGTGGTCAGATCAACGTGATGGGCCAAGGGCTGGAAGTTAGTCAGTTTGGTACCCAAACCACTTGAGAAACTACCAGATTTTTTTTTAGTAGCTCTTTGGGAGGTTTACATTTTCTTGAGTAGCTCACACCCAAATTAATGTTTGTGCCCACTGATCTAAAGTGACTGAGTACTGTGGGAAAAAAAGCACTATATAAATAAATATATTGTTATTAATTATTGTAGTAATGCAGTGCTTTAACCAAACTCATCTGCCTCAGACAGGTCTATTGTTGGGCAGGTTTCCCATTTTTTGTGTTTGGCTTGTGGCTGGTTTTAAATAAGACTGCTAGTAAATCTGCTGTCTCTATTATCATTTGCTGCATTTTTTTCTCTCATTAAATAGCATCTTACTTGCACAGCAGAGCTGTATATGAATAAGAAATGGAAAATGACAGGGTTTTTCTGGAAAATACTGTAATGTAGCATTTCATATGCCGATAAAGCCACAGTCACACACACTGAATAAATGCAATTGTTTTCATCAGTAGAAGCTGCTTGTGTGTCCTAATCCGTCTGTGTTGCAAATAAGACACTATTTAACATAAAAAAGTTATGATGCTATTTATTGGAAAAAGTCACAACAAAAGACACCCTGCACTAGAGTCACATTAAGCAAAAGGGCTATTTATTATGAAAGGAGGCTAGATGTATGTGGACATATCTGTTTATAAAAACATTGATAGTTGATCCAATATCATAAAGTGTTCTAAAGTCAGATTTTTGGTTTCTTTTCACTCAGTTTTGCCTTTAGTAAATAGTTGGTTTGAAAAACCGATGAACTGCAAAATCAGCCCCCCCCCCCAAAAAAAACAGCAAAGCTTATATTATATAGTGTTTAGTTTGTTAAATTTGTGGGTTAATTCAGATACAGTAGGCTGAAGAGATACACTTTTTTGACCAAATAGTATTCACTCAACTTGTACTAGGAACAGCTTTTCCTATTAAGACATTTAAAAAAAAAGGTAATTTATTTATTAAGTTTCTTGTATAGAGCACACATATTCCGCAACACTTTACAGAGAATATTTGAAAATTCACATCAATCCCTGCCCAGTGGAGTTTACAATCTAACATACCAGTTTATTTTTGGATTGTGCAGATTAATTTGGATTTAGAGAGTAAACCCACGCAAGCACCGGGAGAGTATAGAAACTCTGCACAGTTAAGGCCATGGTAGGAATGGAGTGCATGATCTCAGTTATGTGAGGCAGCAATGCTAACCATTACACCCTCTATGCTGCCCCAATAATAATAATAAATAGTAATAATAATTATGATAAATCCCCCTATGCAGTATGCATGACATGCACGAGGCTTGTCTTACACATCATTCAGAAGAAGTTAAGGTATTACTGTATTCTTGTTTGTATGGAGCTTGCCGGTAAAACTGTTTTTCTTTAGAAAAATACAGTTAAATGTGGAAAATGTGCACCATTAAATATGAGCAATTTGGAGGAAATAATCTAACATCATTTCCCTATAATTATGCAGAAGCTTCTGCACATGTTGCTCAATAAAAAAGATTACATAAACCATTATGTGATACAAAATATTATATCTTGGAAATTAGTGGATCAAAGTAAAGTACAGTATTAATGATGATGATTGCTCTGCAGTTCTTGTTTATTTTTATTTTTTTCTATTACAAACGTATACTGTAATTATTACTAATGCAGGTAAAAGTAGAGAGTATAAGTAAATGGCCTTTTTTAAAATGTAGTAAAATTGACAACCATATGTTTTATAAAATATAATTAATATTGTAATATAGAAAAATCTAACTAAGCACTATATACACAAAATAAATCATTTACCTATGTCTTTACCTAATGATTTAAAACAGTATTTTGTCAGGCAACAGGTTTCTAAAAGTTTCTTTTAAAGGCTGGAACAGAGGCTGCTGCAGCATGTAAGGCTGGAACAGAGACTGCTGTAGCATGTAAGGCTGGAACAGAGACTGCTGCAGCATGTAAGGCTGGAACAGAGACTGCTGTAGCATGTAAGGCTGGAACAGAGACTGCTGTAGCATGTAAGGCTGGAACAGAGACTGCTGTAGCATGTAAGGCTGGAACAGAGATTGTTGTAGCATGTAAGGCTGTAACAGAGACTGCTGTAGCATGTAAGGCTGGATTAGAGACTGCTGTAGCATGTAAGGCTGGATTAGAGACTGCTGTAGCATGTAAGGCTGGAACAGAGACTGCTGTAGCATGTAAGGCTGGAACAGAGACTGCTTCAGCATGTAAGGCTGGAACAGAGACTGCTGTAGCATGTAAGGCTGGAACAGAGACTGCTGTAGCATGTAAGGCTGGAACAGAGACTGCTGTAGCATGTAAGGCTGGAACAGAGACTGCTTCAGCATGTAAGGCTGGAACAGAGACTGCTGTAGCATGTAAGGCTGGAACAGAGACTGCTGTAGCATGTAAGGCTGGAACAGAGACTGCTGTAGAATGTAAGGCTGGAACAGAGACTGCTGTAGAATGGGATATGGGTCATAGGGTCGACCACAGGAAGGTCGACATGCATTTGGGTCGACAACTGAAGGTGGACATGGCCTTAGGTCAAACCTGAAAAAGGTCAACATGGGCTTATGTTGACAGGGTCATTCGGTCGACACAAATATTAGATTGATTTGGGGAAGGTCGACAGTCAAAAGGTTGACATGGGTTGTTCAAGTGGTTTTTTTTGATCTGCATTGTTCTGAACAAGGACACTGTATCGGTGCACCACATCCTCTCACGTGGCTCGCATAGTGCTCGACACACTATTCTATTCTCCCTCCATGCCCTAATGCAGTGGTTCCCAACCTGGTGTACTAGTACCCCTGGGGGTACTCTGCAGACCAGTTGGGGGTACTTGAAAATAATATTGGTAATGGCGGACGATGAAAAGGTCTTTTGATGGCTGAAGAAGACCCATTGCCATGGAGACAGACCATGTTGCGTCATATGCCTGACCAGCAATCCACTGGGAGCTTCCCATGCTGCCCTCAGACATCAGCAGTCATCTGCCCAGCACTGACACAGGTGGAAGAAGCAGCGGCATTAATCCTACCGGTGCTAGCGGGAATCCTGGAGATAATACACAACCAGTGTCTAGACACAGAAGGGCATGATTCCATGCTGTATACTACTCCTGCGCTCCTCCTTAATATAAGGACATGCATAAGGATCCGCATATCGCTAAGTACTGTCCATATTTCAAAATGAGAGGAGGGGGTACTTATCAATGAAAAGCCTAATCAAGGGGTACGGGAGAGAAAAAAGGTTGGGAACCACTGCCCTAATGGATGGTAGGGCATGAAATACTGCCTATCGACCTGTTGACTGTCAACCTTCCCCATGTTGGCATAATGCTTGTGTTGACCTAATGATCCAGTCGACCTAAGCCCATGTCAACCTTTTCAGGTGTCAACCTTCAGTGGTCAACCCAATGCATGTTGACCTTAGGTGTGATGACCTAACGACTGTATACCGTAGAATGTGAGGCTAGATAAGAAACTGCTGTACCATGTGAGACTGGATTGAGTGCTCATTTTTTTATTTACAATTATAATGTTGTTTTCCCCATACTACAGCTGGACTAATTCGGGGCAGCCCTGTAGTTAAAAAAATATATAATAATTTTCAGAGAGCCCATTAGATGTCCCCCACAGTCCCATATAACAGTCCCCCTTAGTAGTAGCCTTCGTAATGCCCCCTTAGTTGTAATCTGAATATTTTCCCCCTTAATAGATGTACAAAAGTTCCTGCACCATTAGTTCCCCCTTAGTAAATGTTAGATTCCCGATTTATAGTTGTCCCCCTTGAGCAGCCCCCATTAAGTTAGGCAGCCTCTTTTTGTTTCCCCATGGGTTTGTTCCCCCTTAGTTTGTCCCACTTTAGTCTTAGTTTGTCCCCCATAGCCTTTTCTTTTCTGCAGGCATCACGGACACATCCGTGCTTTCTGACTTTCACTTGCCAAATGAGAATAGCGCCAGAGCCAGAACTTTTATAGAGATCCGGTCTTGCGAGAATTCGACACGGGATGATGACGCCTTGGCCTCGTTTTGGACTCTGAAAGATGGTGGGACCCGGGAACTCCTTGGATAAGGTAAGTTTGGGGGGGGGGGAGGGGGCTGGATCTCTAGGAACCAAACCCGCTCATCTCTAGTATATATTAGTTTATTTTTGCTCAGAACTGCGGAGCATTTAGAAGGGCTTTTCTTCTTAATGCCAGAAAAAGTCAGTCACAAGATTAAGAACAGCCTGAGGGCGATATGTACTAAGCCTTGTGATAAAAGTGATAAAATGGAGAGTTATAAACCACCAATGAATCAGCTCCTACCTGTCATTTTTAAAACACAACCTGTGACATGGCAGTTAGGAGGTGATTGGCTGGTGGTTGATCACTCTCCTTTTTATCACTTTTCTAGCTTAGTACATTGGGCCCTCAATGAGAGGAAAGGGTAGCAGGGTGGAGAGTGGAAAGTGGTTTGTTTTCCTCTTTCTGTTGGGTCTAGACTAGTGATGGCTAACCTTGACACTCCAGCTGTTATTTATGGCCATGCTAAAACTGATGCAGGTAATGATGGGATGTGTAGTTCAACAACAGCTGGAGTGTAAAGGTTAGCCATCACTGGTCTATACCAACAGCAGTGTTCAAAGCCAGCAATGCATTCATTACTGTAATTTATTTGGGGAATCGGACTAGTGGCAGGCAGCAAAGTGACAGCATATAATTTCTGTACTGCTGCTAGTTTTCTTCTGGTTTGATTCATTTAGACCCGTTGTCATATGTTAATTTTTTTTTTTATGTGTATTGATTCATTTAGACTCTCCCTGCAAAGCCATGGAAGTCAGCTACATGCAGCAATTACAGTATGATATCTGCAGATCTGTTATTTGGGACAAGTTCAGGGGCCTTATTCATATTCCTTCAGTCCTCCGTGCATTCACACATGTGCAGGTGCATCTCTGAGCATGTGCAAACGCAGGGTGCATGCACCCACTGCAAACATTCATGCACCCTACATGGCGAGCGGAGGGCAGAGAAGGGCAAGGGTGCTGGACAGCCCCATTACCATAATGGAATCCCCAGCTTTTCATGGGCATTCCCATGCAAACACTGGGCGTTCTCATGGTAATGAGGCAGGGGTGCGGAGGGCAGGCAGCTGACATCACCGGATGTCAGCTGCATGCCCATATCCGTCCCAGCGCACACGTATATGAAAGTGACTTGAAAGTCACTTTTATATGCATGTACCTTCCACAACTTTCGATGGTTAGTGACCATCGAAAGATGTGGAAGGTTACCCGCAGCATTGGAATGGATGTTAATGCTAAACATGCATTTGCAACCTTTACAGGCAAATCTGTGCTGCAAGGGGGGTCAGGCGGCCAGATATTCGCCGGGGGGGGGGGGGGGGTTGATGGACTCGCAAGGCTACAAATTTGCAGCCTTGCAAATCAACCAGAATAACCCCCAGTTCACAAGGGGAGGTGAGATGAGCTGCCATTGGCAGCACCATGCCATTGCAACAACAACTTGCCCTCCTCACAGTGAAATAATTCAATTCTGCATAACAGTAACTGGGCAGAGAAAAGAATGTTTGTATTTAAACAACCTGATTGGAGTTCTTCCAAAGCATGGTAGTAAAAGGGTAGTAAAAACACATTAAACCATGCATACACAGGTTTATTATACTAAGAAGGATTCTGATCATTGAAATGTTCTATAAGTGCAATTCTTTAAGTGCTTTGCAATTGTAATAATATGTACAGTCAAACAAACTAAAACAGTATGTCCCCCAATTAATTAGAAATATTTATTAAGACAGTTTGTTAGGTCCAATGCAAATAAATATTTTGTTACAGTTCCCTGAATAGCTGTGAAAAGAGATTTAGAAATCTCCTCCATGGTGCAACATTCAAAGCAAACATAAAGCCTGCACCATTTATAGTTAATAAGAAATAAATAGATGTTTTTGAAGAAGCTGTTTCTTTTATAGCTACCTGTGTATGCTAAAGGGTACACACTGTTTTGGTTTACATATTGCAACAGAAGCAAAAAAAAAAATCCTACAGTGTTACAAACTTTTACCTTTTATGAAAAGACAAATCTCTTTGAAGTCAGCAGGCTGGTTGTAATTCTTACAAATGAAAGTAGATGCCGCATCCATTTTGCAATTGCAGCATTTTTATTTGAAATATACCCATACTGTGCATATTGAACATTCTATGTCCACTGGGAAATAACTAGCTAATATTTAGAGAACACTTATAAAACACAGAGGTGGCTGCCAAGTGTGGGTGTTTTCATTTAGCCAGCACACATTGCGTTCCCCGGCTATGGCAGTCACATTTGTATTTAGCTATTATTTATGGATTCATTTGGATACAGCTTTTTCATGCTGACATAATGTCTTAACTTCAAAGAAAAAGTTAGTATACACATTTGTGTAACTCACTCAACAGGAGCACAAAATTTATTTAAAAAATGCTTTTTTGATTTCAAAGAATAGGCTCATGTGATCAGAAGATGTTTTACAAAAGTGTCTATTTAGTTTTAGAAATAAGTATTTAAAAACTAACAGCAAAGGATGTAAATATAAAATAAAATGTAAATCTTTACCAGGCAAACTATCCCCTGACATACGGATACTAAAGAAGTGTGTGTGTGTGTGTGTGTGTGTGTGTGTGTGTGTGTGTGTGTGGGGGGGGGGGGGGGGGGTGTAATAAATTTTCCATGCATTAAGAGCTATAGGCTAGCAGAAAACTCAGATATGTAATAGACTGGATACAGCTAGCTGAAAATTATGTAGATCTATCTATAGAACAGGCATTCTGTCCAGATATACCACTACCGAGCTTGTTGCACATGAGACCATCAAAATATCCACCAATCTGGTAATTTGCTGCTAGTAACAACCTGTACAGCATGGAGAATTGCTTGTTCCAGACTGGGATTATCTACTCATAACACAGTGTTTCAATCTCTATTTTATAATACTTTAACAGATACACCGATACTCCAGGATAATAGGCTTGTCAAAAGTTAAAATCAGACAGGCTTATGATTATACGATTCTTATACGATTATAGTTATAATCAGACAGGCTTACGATTATTGTACCATATTATGGATGAGAGAGGTATAACTATACTGTCGCACCAAGCTTTATGTGAAAATATGCTGATACAGAGATATCTAAAGTATGTTTGTATATTTTCAATTAAGAAGCTATGCTACAAAGATTCTGGCAAAAATACCAATATCAGAGATTGTAGGAAGTTTAGATACTATGACAAGAGATACAAATAGTAAAATAAAGAAAACTTCATTGATATATCCTTACCTGAAGAGACAGATATTGCTGGAAGGACCAAATACAGGGTTCATAAAATGGTCAGAGGATTTGCCAGATATGTCAATATCAATGCTATTAAAGGCTTTGGTAAGACTGAATAAAACCTTGGTCTCCGCTACATACACAGAGATATAAATAATTGCATTGGGCATACTATACCCCCAAACGTAGATGGTAGATGGGAATAGCAGTGGACTCTGCGTGCTTTAAGTGTAAAACAATTGATGCAGATATATTGCATTGCATGTGGCAATGACCAGAAGTCAATGCCTTCTGGCAGGAAGTTAGTGGATATATACGGAATAAGTATGGCATATGCACCATTGTAACACCAATATGGGTCTTATGGGACATAGTTCCACAGATAAATGCAATAGGGTTATCTTCGGGGAAGAGAATGTTCTTAGCAAAATTATTCGCTGCAGCATGTAAGACCATTTTGTCCCAATGGGTGTCATGTAACACATTGAATATAACCCTATTAGAACCCAGGATAGCATATTTATTTCAAATGGACTGGTTAGAAATGTCAACAAATAAAGAAAGTAAAGTAAAGAAGTTCATTTCGATATGGATGCCTTATATCAAATCACTAACCCCTGCAATAAAAGATCCTCTAAGACAAGCTAGACAATCAACCTGAAGCAACCCTTTTAGAGTTTTTTAACAGATTGAATAAAAATGATTTTATTCTTTAATTGACTTTTGTTTGGAGCATGGAAAAAATAGTGTTTTTAGATCTTTATATATATATATATATATATATATATATATATATATATATATATATATATATATATATAGCAAAAGAAGAAATCCGGCACTCCACCAGAGAATCAGCTATACTTGCTCCGGTGCCTTCCCAGGTACTAAGACCCAACGTAGAAGAAATGGCAATAAGGCGTCACTCGGAGACTGCATAAAGTTTCAAAGCTTTATTGTGGTGACCGACACCAGTGTTTCGAGCTTTATGCTCGTCCTCAGGGTACCCTGAGGACGAGCATAAAGCTCGAAACACTGGTGTCGGTCACCACAATAAAGCTTTGAAACTTTATGCAGTCTCCGAGTGACGCCTTATTGCCATTTCTTATATATATATATATATATATATATATATATATATATATATATATATATAGGATATATATTAAGGATAATGCTATTTGCACTTCGAACCATACAAAGGCTACTGATTCCAATAGTTACATAGAAAGGAACAGTCAGCATCATAGAAAATGGCTCGAGGGTATACCGTACGGCCAGTTTTTACGGGTGAAGCGCAATTGTACAGAGAAAGACATATATGAAATCCAAGTAACTGAGATGTCAAACCGTTTCCTCGCAAAAGGATACGATAAAAAAGAACTTACAATTGCAAAACAAAAAGCAGTTATAGTAAATAGGGAAGACCTTTTGGGGGATAAACATGTTAAACCAAAAAGAAGTAACAAATGGTCTTTTATTACTGATTTTAACCCAGATTTTAAGAAAGTTGAGGCCGTTTTTAAAAAGAATTGGTATCTTTAAAAAAATTATCCAGTCATAGATTCATCTATACCATGTTATCCAGGTTTTATATACAGGAAGGCTCCATCACTGAGAGACAAACTCGTTAAGAGTTGTCTAGAGTTGATGCCCCGAACAAGTGATCGGACAAAGGGGTTCCACCGATGTGGAATGTGCCTTATGTGTAGGACGGTTAAAGGTATTAGTAAAAAAAAAAGAATTCACTTTTAATGGCACTAATTTTAAAGTAAATGATTTTATCACATGTAATTCAAAAAATGTTATTTATTTTTTACAATGTGACTTGTTCTACGTGGGCAAGACCACCAGAAATGTAAAAACACGTCTAGCTGAACATGTGTACAATATAAGGAAGGGTCTAGAAACCCACACGGTCTCAGCACATTTTAAGAAAATCCATAACTCAAAAGAATGTTGCATAAAATCTTTTGGTGGCTTAGAAGTAATATTACCCACATGGAGGAATAAAAATGTTGATACACGTCTAACACAGTATGAAATGAAATGGATTTTTAAACTTAATACCCTTGTGCCAAATGGTCTTAATAGTGAATTTGAGATTAAATGTTTTTTATTAGTACCTTATTCATTAATTTTATCAGCTTGTTTGTTATATTTTATGAAATAATTTGTATCTGTTTAGAATCCTTTTGTATAATAATGTATTACTATTGACAGCCCCCTTTTTTATGTTTTTTTATATATGGACTTATTCGGGACCATTCCCAAAATAAATGGACTCACGCTAAAGAATAATCTGTGAAGAATCAGCTCCCCAAAAAGAAAAAGAAGGACTGACGGAGGGAAAAGAATCCCCGTGAAGAAACCACTTGTATTAATTTGTGTTAAAAGTGTAAATAACTTATAACATTGGGCTTTGTGCAATAGTATGTTTACATTGTGCAGGAAGTGATGTTCCGACCTTTGGAATGCAAGGAGAAACTCGGGGTGGAAAGCAAGAGGTGCGTGTCCTACCTCCGACCGAAGTTCAGTTCACTTCCGATCCCAGTGCTGGCGCCAGAGAACGTGAGTTTCTTTGGCGCCCTTTTCGGCTATTTAAATCCCACCAGCCATGGGAAACATCATGCTTCTGATGAAGGAGCCAAAGGTCTGAAATGCATTAAGCAGGTGTTCCCTTGCCTGGTAGAATCACCCATTTTATTTGGAGGAGTTCTGTTTGTCATCCTTTGATTTCAACACGACCAAGAGAGGTTTCCAGAGCCTTGCAGGATCTTTTGAAATTTTGGGCGTAACCTCCCACTACTATATCAGCGGCTGGTGACTATATGCTTTCTATTATATCGAAATTGTGAGTGCAAAAATAAAATTGTTATCCCATTTCAGCAAAAGGTGTTGCACTATTCCTCTTTCTTTTATAGAATATACAGAGATTGAAACCATCACCCTTTCCATTTCACACTAGAGGATTGGGATCTCGTATTTGATGTTCCCTTGTGAATTATTCAAGGACTTATGTACCTCTACACAATATACTGAGGCCACTTACCTTGCTATTATAGTGTAAGTTATCTGAAAGCGCTAGGGGTATTTGATTTTTCTTTTGTTGTATCCAATCTGCTAGAAGGTGGGTGAACCTTCTGATATCAATTACCAGCAGCATTCAGACATCAGCGCAAAATAAGTACTAAACAACACTTTGTTTTTTCTATATCTCTTGCACCTAGCATGGGTTGGGTGCAAATATACATACTAATGATGTTAGCGGGCATACAATCAGGGTTGGTAGTATATGTGCACTAGAGAAGAGACGTTTAAGGAGGGACATGATCAAGGGGGGACATTCTCAACATGTATAAATATATTAGGGGCCAATATAAGGAACTGTCAAACATCCTTTTTTTCTGCTAGAAAGGAATCTAGGATGCGAGGATACGAGTTTAGATTAGAAGAAAAAAGATTTTGTTCTTCTAGAAGAAAAAAAAATTATTTATGGTCAGAGCAGTCATACTTTAGAACTATCTTCCTGGAGAAGTGGTGGCGGCAGACACTATAAATACGTTTAACATAAGGTTGGATAAACATTTATTGGTTAAAAACATCCATGGGTACAAATAAAAAAAACAGAATCTGTCTTTAAAATATCAGAACATACTATTGAACAAGGGATAATATATTATAAACCTAGGTTAAACTAGATGGACGCAAGTCTTTATTCAGCCTTACCTTCTATTTAACTATGTAACTAATGTATTCTGCTTCCTCCTATGGCCAACCTCCTTCTCTGCTTTCTTATTGAGCATGCAAGTCTTCTCGCAGGTTGTAGTAGCAGTCATGTGACATTTGGTGTCATGAGGCAATAAAATTCAAATGTCCAAAACCATTTAATCAACTCTGACACTCAGTAAAAACTGCCAGAGTATAACGCTCACCGCCTATACTCCAGTGTCTATAGTATCCTACTATGACACTTATATCTACAGATGTTCAGTTTTCTGACCCAACTTCTCTTTCTGTTCCTCTGGTAAGTTTTTCTGTTTTGTTCTGATTCCAGCCCCCCTGCTTGCTTCTAACCTGGAACTGTCTTCTACCTGGGTCTATTCACATCTCTCTCAGTTTATTCTCAGTTCAACCTGTGGGAAATGGTTCCTACCACTTATTTGCCAGCATAAGAAATTTATATTTGTCTATTATAGCCTTTCATGCAATGAACACAGACAGAGGGCCATGACCTGTGCACCAGACACTACAAAGTCCTCACTCCCTGTGGGGTTCCTGGCAAAGACCAATGTAGCACTACAGTAGGCTCTGTACCTCTGTCCTAGGTAGTGCCAAACATAGTTGATAGTACTACAAAAAGAAAAACCTTCATGCAAATTGTTACACTAGTAATTTTTATAGCATACATTTATTTTCTAGATATGTCATCCACATCTGATACACTTAGATGATTTTATTATCCCTTTTTTTTTCTTCATGTGTCATTCACTTTAAGTTTAAACATATTTTAGAACAGTTGTGTTTCACACTATTATGAAGTCAGTTTAAAGATTACAATACTATGGTGTTTAAATAAACAAAAGTGTCCCTAGTGGATATGGGTGGCCGTAATGAACATACTCTTCTCTAAGGTGAATCAGTTCCAAATCTGCCAGTTCTGTTTAAAAATGCACCTACGCTGAGCCACAAGAGAGATCATATTTTGAGTGACCTACTTGTCAACATGACATAACTAATTCATCTTGGAAGAGCTAAAACCAATTCTGGCTGGTTTAAATGTATCTTGGGCTTTACCTATAACTAACTTTTGACAGAAGATTCATTTTGGCATCATAGTACATCTAAAAAGATTAGATTAAATCAAAACTGTCTTGTACCAGTACTTTAATTATGTACCTTATCCTACAGTACTGTACTGTGTGTCCCTGTAGCCTCCTTTATGTAGGAAAGATGGACAGAAGAATGCCTATTTATAAAAGATCTACCAGAGCTGTCCTTCAGTTTGCTAGTACAAATAAACCTGTAGAAAATCAGAATTCACATAAAAAAGTGTTATAGACTTGTACTACGTGACTAAATATATGGGAGTTTATTCAGACTGGATTGCACTGTTGCGAATTCCTAGGGAGGGCGGTTATCAATAGTCTATTTATTATAGACTGTGCATTCCTATGGCTCGCAGTATGCCTGTGTGAGGCCATTCTGCATAAAACTCCAGTTTCTTTTTTAAGTGCTGTCCATACACAAGTTGATTGATCCATACATATTTGATTTGCATTTGCACTATTTTATAACTTAGTGACCTTGTTTCAGAGTTGGTTGTTGAACTGCAAAGTTGCAAATGACTGAGTAGATAGTCACCGACCGGACAGAAAGAAAACCTGTTTGTGTTAATTTGCAAGAGAATTGCAAATGGATCGATATTCGCAAACCACTCGCAAATTCATACGCAATATACAAACCAGCAAAAAAATTTCCAGTATGTGCAAATGTGAATAAGTCTGACCCTTCCACATATCTGGGAGTGAGACTATGAAGGCCGCAGCTGAAATCGCCTGGGCACACTAGCTTTTTTTTCTGATACTCTCAGGTTCTCCCCCCCCCCCTAAACACTGGCTTCCTATCAATCATCCACTAGCCACATTGCATTTATGATTCATGCACATGTCATGCACAGTCATTCAATAATCAATAGATTTGCTAATTCACTGATCAGAGGTCATCTCTGAATCAGGCCCCTATATAGATACTAAGGTATGTATTATCTTGATGTGACTTCAGGGTAAGGAGCAATGAGTGTTAGTTCCGCTGAGCAATTACAGTAATCCATTTGAGCAGAGCCGCCAGAGGCGTAGCTAAGGTGGAGCAGGAGCTTGTTTTCCCCCGGGCGCCGACACCTCACAGTGGCGCACACAGGGGGTTTCCGAGTACCCGGCAATTCATCTTGGGGCTGCCTGTAGCCCTGACAGACCCATCCCGCCCTTACTTACACTTGTGCTCAGCCAGTCAGTGTTATACTAGACACTGAGCTAGCGCTGGCTTTCATCACAGCTTACCCACAGTGGAAGTCATCCAAGCTCAGCCTGGCTACTGCCTGTACGGCTGTCAGCACTTCCACATCAGGTGGCTTCCTTTATCAAACCACCTGATGCGGAGCAGTGACAGGCAGTAGCCAGGCTGAGCTTAGTTGACTTCCCCTGTTGGTGAGCTGAGATGAAAGCCAGCACTAGCTCGGTGTCTAGTATAACACTGACTGGCTGTGCTCAGACATGGATTAGGGGGGTGCCCAGGGGGTACTCACCCCCTCCCCTGCTTCTTAGCCCCCCCCCCCCAGACGGAGACAGGCCGCGGACACCTGGGTGGCACATACTACACTGTGAGAGAACAGCTGCCTGCTCCTCTTTGCAGTGAGTTAATTTCCAGGTGACACACAGCAGAGACCGAGCTACTGAGCAGCAGCTACAGAAACCAGACCTCATCCTGTCCTCATCTGCTGGTATGTGCTTTGTTTATGTTGTTTGTGTATGCATATTTGTAAGCTATGTACAGAATGTATGTATATATGTTGTGTGTATAATACGTACATGTGTGCTGTGTATGTACTGTATGTATGTATGTATGTTGTGTGTATGTATGATGTGTGTTATGTATGCATCATGCTGTGTGTGTTGTGTTTATGTGTTGTATGTATCAGTGGTGTAGCTATAAAATTTGCTCCCCCCTGCCAATTTTGTTTATGGCGCCCCCACCCCCCCCCCCCCAAAAAAAAAAAAGAGAAAATGTCCACATACCATACACTCCAAACCTGCTCCCCACACACTCCCTCCACCCCATACACATTATATGCAGCTACCTTTGCAAGGTGGGGGGGTCAGGGAAGCGACACAGAAAATGGCAGGCAGGAGTGGACATAGGAGCCCTGTAACAACGTTGGGGTCACTATCACTGATGCCGAGCCATGCATGGTGGATTGGGGCCACAGATGCCGGGCTGTGAGGCTGTGAGGGCACAAATGACGGGCGTAGTGCTGGAGCAGCCAGACATCGGCGGGAGTGTGGGAGCACAAGGGCAGATGGGGGCCACAAATGCCGGCTGCATGGGTTGGAGTGCGGGGGGGGAGACACTTGTTGATGCTGGGGCAGACAGACTTTATAGAGCTTCTCACCTGTCTCCTTCATCACTCTACACAGTGTCTGACTGTCACGCTGATGTCGGGATCCTGCCTCCTTCTGCTCCGTCACCTGCTTGCCCAGCCATTCACTGTGCTGCAGGGCAGGCTGCTGTGTGATACATGATGATGTTTTTCTATACAGTCGGCGTCTGTCAATCCCGGCAGCAGGGAACTGGGGGTGCCGGTGGAGCGGGCGCAGCACTGTGACCCGTCCCCGCACAGCAGCCAGCAACTTGGCAGCGCTCCCCGCAGACCCCGGCGGTGCTGGCTCCCCAAAGCCAACGAGGGGTATGCGGCAGTACTGCCCCTAGCTCCCCCCTGTCATGGCACTGGCTGTCCCATGACAGCGAAACGCGTAGGTGCAACCTAATGGGACTCTGATCACCAGCACCCCTCTTACACCACTTGGAGTTGGAAAACCAGCTAATCTATCCATCATTTGGGACACTCGTTTACAAATTCCAGCTGACCAGCCTACAACCACTATCCGAGGCAAAGCAAACATCGTGGAGGCACGCCACCTCCTAAAAGAATCCAGGGAACCATTCTGTGGAGTACAAGCGGCAACGGTCCTCGAGTGTTCTTCTCCAAACTAACTTGGATTACAAAAATATTCATCTAGGACTATCGCATTCTGATGGGATAATTCCCTAATAAGTCCTATTTACACCTCTCCAAGGATTTGGGTGACTATTGCATCATTGTCCCTATTTTTAATCCTATCTTTTATCCAATTTTACATTTTTTTGCAATATGGTATAATAAATGTATTTTCTACTATATATCCACACCTGACCATTTTATATTCATTTACAATTTAATTTATTATAACTATATGTTCTAGCGCAATCACCCACTTTTTGCTTTCTTACAATACAAACATACCTTTATACCGGAGGACCCGTCCACGTAGCCCGGCTTAGCGCCGGGAGGCGCAAGAAGATGACGTCATACATCCCAGGCGCATCGCTGGATCACGTGGAGGAAATCACGTGGTCTACAACACCAATGGAATACAGGTTAAAACCGTTGCTAAGGCAACAACATGAAAACAAAACGGTGCTGGAAGAAAACAGCGCTGTATATACGAGATGAGCCATAAGCAATAGACAGTGTGCATAATTGGTTACCATAACAACCTACTAAGGGTAAAGGCACAGTGCAATCATACATAACATATGGTTAAATGGGACATCATCTGTAATACCTAGAGGAAATAGAAGAATGTGTTACACTACCTGCTGACTTTTTATTTGTTTGAGTGCCGCCGCCCCCTCGTCAGCCTGTATTACTGGCAGCATTCTTGCTGTCCAGTTCGGAGGGCACCACAGTTATTACTGTTCCCTCAGTGGACCATTTGCATCGCACATCGTATTGTTTGGAGTGCCGTCTCAGGGTGTATATATATATATATATATATATATATATATATATATATATATACATATTTTTTTCACCTGCCTGTCTTTTTAATAGGGGCCCTCTTTCTGAAGTGTCCCAGCCCACATACCCTTAATCCGGCTTTGCTCGCTTCACAAAGGTCCCCCCCTGCTGTGTCCTGCGCCACCGATCGCCATCTGTCTATCCATGTCCAGACTCCTGCATGCCCATACATGTGCTCTTGCTAGCAACTACTACCTGTGCTCTCCGTGGGTCCTCTGCACTGTTGCATCTGCATAGCAAGGATTTAGCAGCTTTGGTGTCACATCAAGCGGCGCTGCAACTCTCTCTCTTCCTACCGCCTGGCCTGTGTGCGGCAGGAAGAGCGAGAGAGATGCAGCACGCCTAATGCAAGGCAGGAGCAGAGAGAGGCTCAGTGCTGCTTGATGTGTTACTGAAGTTGCTGACTGAAGCAGCAGAAGGACCAGGTAGTAGTCGCCCGCAGCGAGCCTAAGTAAGCTGTCACATGTACGGAGATGGGAACAGTAGCATTGTGCACTGTGCAGTATTACATGCACCTCTGCACTGTTATAATTTTACTGCCATTACATGACACAGTGCTAGGAGCATGTGTGTTTATATATGGAGGGGGGGAGGGGGGGCGCTGTGACATGAGCTTGCTCCGGGTGCTATAGCTTCATGCTACACCACTGATAGCCACTGGCAAATGTCAGTGTGATCATAATAAGGGGAGTGAGTGACTCTGTTGAATATACATATGTCTCTACTAGGGAACATATGAAATAATATAAATAATTGATTTATATTCCATAAAGTAGTTTCTTATATATTTGTTGATTGGGGATATTATTATATTGACATGATGCTTTAGAGAAATGACATTTCATTTATAGGCTACACTGTAGTAGTAGAAACAACAAAAGTATTGTAGAATCTACAGTATTGGCAAAAACACAACATTTTGCAGGGAACTCACAGGGAAAAGGGGTGTGTTGGCAGAAAATACAGTTTAAAAATGCTAGGTTTATTATAGAAATGTGTTACTCTACGGAGATCAATCATCCATTGAAGTATGTGCATCTGCAGCCTTCCATGAAAGCATTTACATGAAAATATTTGAGTTTTCATTTTCAGTTTTTTAGGACTGTTTATTTTCCTAAACCTTTATGCAAATATTTGAGCATACCATTATTCATCTTTTTATATATACAGCATTATGACAGTCTCATATGTAATATTCTGTCTTTGTGCTCTTAATAAGTATACATGTCAGACCAGCTTAGCCAATAGAAATGCAATATTTTTTTGTGTATTGTGCATTTATTGAATATCTGATACTGTACATTGTTATTTGTATAAATGTGAATAAAATATGTTAATACAGAAATGCAATATTAAGAAATTCATTGAATTGTTTTACTTACGAAACCCTGATTACATTAATAGAAATTGTGATTGTATAATGAGATATTCGGGTGAAGACTACATCAAAGTATCAGATTAAATATTGGTTGTGTCAGGACTGAGTGATTAAATAGGGACAGATACTGGACTAAGCCCTGAGAAGTGATACATTAGAAAGTGATGAACTACCAACCAACCAGTTCCTTACTGTCATTTTTCAAATACAGTATAAGGGTTGATTATGGGGCTGTTACGTGTGCTAATACAGCTTCTCGCTTATGTGTGGCCCTCTCAATATCAGCACTGCTATCTACAGCATGCTGACATATGGGGGTAATGGGGCAGATGTATGAAGAGTCGTTATGGGGGAGAAGGGGTATCAACGCACGTTATGTGCACTGATACCGCTTCTCCCCCATGTATGAAGCAGGTGAGATGCGGTAAAGGACAGGGGCGCTATGCGCCCCTGTCCATATCGGCGCTGCTATCAAAATGATAGCAGGCCGAATGTATGAACGGTCAGCATCGCTGACCGTTCCGCACGAAGCCTGCTTTGGCTTCGCCAGCATCAGGCTGGCGAAGCCCTATCTAAACAGCAGGGACAGCGAGATCCCGCACATGCCCAGTGCGGCCGGCCGGGGGACAGGAGATAGCGCATCAGTATTAACTGATGCGCTATCTCCAGAAAGGGACATCGCCGGAGGGGGGAGTTAACGCTCCCCCGCTTCGGCAGACAAGATGTTAATACATCTTGTCGATGTCCCTTCCTGCTTCGCCTCGCTATTGAGGCGAAGCAGGAAGTATCATAGCGGCGCGATAAGCACTGCTATGATACATCTGCCCCAATGTATGAATGGTCAGTAGCACTGACCATTCCGACAACTGCAACTATTGATTTCAATAGCTGCATTTGTTGTACCCATTCAGAGCATTCGGGACATTGGCTTGTCCTTGGCTGTGTCATCTGCCATCTCAGAGATGCATAGAAGATCTTACGAGAGTAGCAATTTCTCATGCATGCCCAGTGGGGCTGGCCGGGGAAGAGACACAGCTCATCTCATACACTGTGGTCAGCGATCCCCGGAGGGGGACATTTTCACTCCCCCTCACTTTGGCATCCAAGATAATACATCTTGACACTGCTGCTTCCTTCTTCGCCTTGGTGAAGAAATAAAGCAAGAAGTGTAATACCTACATGTTATGTTCTGGTTTAATATGCTTTTCCCACAGTCTATAACATGACAGATAGGTCCGGATTGACCAGCACTTTGGGCAGATTCTCTAAGCTTCAAAAGTGATAAAATGGAGAGTGATAAACAGCCAGCCAATCAGCTCCTGATTGACATTTTTAAAACACAGTCTGTGACATGGCAGGTAGGAGCTGATTGGCTGGCTGTCTATCTATCACTCTCCATTTCAACACTTTTGAAGCTTAGAGAATCTGGCCCTTTATCTGTTTCCATTTTATTACCTTTAAAGGCTTAGTACATCTGCCTATACTGAGAGTCTGATTTTGAGTCACATGCATCTTCTGACACTTTCCTGTATGGCTAATGAGGGCTACATACTTCTTAATGTGAAAATCTGCCTGTGCGTGTCACAGATCTGCACATTTGCATATGGAAGTCTATTCCACCCACTGCTTTTATCTCCACAACAGTCATCATTATTATATTGACTTGCACCCTCCGCATGCTGGGTTCTAAAGTCTGAAACAGGTATCCAATTTCCATCCACATGCTATGATGGAGAATATTAGTGATCCTAAATATTTATGTCCAACTCAGAAACAATACGATTCAATATGGGGATCTTTAGTTGTTTCTAGACTAACAAAATGGTTTTGTTTTATTAACTCCTTCACATTCAAAAGAAAAGCAGGCTCAGGATAGACTTGTGGTGCTAATATTTTTTTTTTTTTGCCATTTGTTGTTAGAAATGGATTATCAGCTCTGTTCCTTTGTTAGTAAATTAGGAAATTCCGATAATGCCAGAAATAATTTTAAATGTTTAACACAGTATGGAGGAAATGTAATAGGCTGAGAGAATCAGAAAGTGAGAGATTTGGTAAGAAATGTCCATTTTTTTTTAAATGGCAATCATTTATACTACAAACCCAGTTTGATTTTGAAGGGTAAAACTGGAGATTTCTCACTTTCTGATTCTCTCACCCTATTACTTTTCCCCATATGTTTCTTAAGCACTCTCTAGCCTTTTATTGCTATTTGTTACAGTTTTCACTGACATGCAGGGGCATGGAGGAGCCAGTGGGTCACGGGGCACCAGAGCCGTGCACTGCCAGCCCGACCGCCCGCTCACTTCCCCGCCCGCCCAGCTCACCCGCTGCAGCTTCCAGCAATCCTGTACCAGTTGGAGACAGCGGAGTGAAGTGACGTCACCTGCCAGCCAGAATCTCAGCCGTGAATTACACCAGCGGCGGCTAGAGAGACTGCTAGAGTGCCTGACTGTGCCCACTCTGCAGCAGCAAGGACACAACGTACAGCCGGCAATAATAGAAGTTTGCAAACCACCCCAGCGCTAGGTAGGGAAAGCTTAGAACATTGTGGCCCTCCAAATTCTCCATTAAGGAGCTGAATACACTGTCAACTTTTTCTCCCACAGGTGTCACTCATATATTTCCATTTTATTTTATTAAATTATTTTTTTTATTTTTATTTACAAGTACCCCACCATCATTCATTGCTTCTTTATACTTTGTGTCATGTAATATTTTCTTTTCAGCGCTCAAATTGAAATTCACCAACACACTCCCCACTGTGCCTGGCTGTCCGCTGCTATTTTCAATTCAAGTCTGCCACTGGACCACTAGCCAATAGGTGCTTGCCTTCCAGCAGCCAATCAGAAGCAGCATTGGTGGCTGCTGGACACATCAGGGAGCAGGCGAGCTGGGCAGGTGGGGGAGCGGTCTGCAGCAGAATTCAGTCCCCATTGGCAGTGAGCAATTTTAGTCCCCATTAGCAACAAGCTATTTCAGTCCACCTTGGCAATGAGCAATTTCATTCCCCCCTTGGCAATGGGCAATTTCAGTCCCCCTTGGCAATGGGCAATTTCAGTCCCCCTTGGCAACGAGCAATTTCAGTCCCCCTTGGCAACGATAAATTTCAGTCCCGTTTAGCAATGATCTGTACAAATCCCTGCTGTTCCTTTATTCTCCTTATTTATATTCCACACTGTTAGTTGTTTGCTTTCTTTTATTTTATCACAGCTATGGTGCTACCCTTCTCTAGATATTTTTACATATGTAACAGACAAAAAAGAGGAAAGCTAAAGATATTTCAGGTGCACATGTGGATTTGTCTGGTGGTCCGTTCAACTGATTCGAAGGAAATAGTTTATGTTAAAGATTAACCTTTATTTAGTCTTTCTTAAAAAAGAGGGGAGATATGGGTATTCTCTACTCTCCACAAAAAAACGGAAAAAAGTGCATTAAAGTAGGAAATGGTGTTTTAAAAAAAGATGATTGTAGGGTTCTGATCTATATGTGCCATTTGATTTTGAATTTAAACTCAATATTCATATATCTTGTACCCTCTGTTGTATTCCAACTTCAATTCCCTTACTCAGTTTATGTTCGGCTTTTACTCTCTGTATTAGTAATTTAGCACCTCTTAAGAGTTGGACAATCTTTCCTCCTTTTATTATTCTCTGAGGATAACTGGCATGATACACTGTTAGCACATTCTTGGACTCTGTATCATTTTCTGTTGCATTCGTAAACTTATGGTCTTTGATCCTTTATCTGGGCTCTCTGCCAGCTCCCGAATTGCAACATTTTATGATACTTTGTGTCCCTTTTCGCCACGCAAGAGCCCTGCCTACTACAAATTGTGGTGGTGGTGGGGGGTGAAGCATGCCCTTCCTCTGGGCATCTTAGCACCTAGCTACACCACTGCTGACATGTTTGTCTTTTTTAGTTTATTTATTCAGATTGTACTTGAAATATATTCTAACAATGCATTTTTGTGTATACAGATGTATCACTCTATAGCTTTACTTTGTATAGCAGCTTGTTATAGGAGGTGGGCTCAATGGGAGCACATGCGGCTCGCATTGCAGTCAATAGCATACCGGCAGCAGGAGATGCCTGCTTCCCACTACGCTGTGACTGGTGTGCTGCAATGTGTACATATTGCAGCAACTTCATAAGAGAATACATATGTGTTAACATTTTCATTTATGATACAGTATTAATGTAGGCATTAATAGGAGTTACAAGCAAATATCACAGCAAGGAGAAAGTGATTCCAAAAATTTAAATAGTCCAATAGCCTTTAAAAATCTCACATTAGTCACATGCAACACTCTGGGGGTAGATTAGGTAGTTAAATATGCTGCAGAGCATTCCTCCCATTCCACAGTAGCCATATACAGTGTCATGAACATTCTAACAGTTTAATGGGTGTTTGTTGTGAATTAGAAAAAAATAATTACAAATCTATGTTTAAGCAAATATCTGTTCAGATCACACAGAGACATGAATTCATGTGATCTGCTTTACATTTCATAAAACAAAATTTATAATGTGCATTAATATGTCAGGATTAATACATAATTATCTGTGAACTTTGTTGTCTTTTAAAATATTACTGAAAAGTATTAAGGCATTATTTGAACTGTTACTGTACATTGTAATCGCATTGAGCGTGTAAGTTAATTGCTTGGTGTAGCCTGTTTGATATACCCCTGATCCTCATAAATGTGTTTCTAAAATATAAATAACCAGAGGCGTAGGGAGGGCGGAGCCACCGGAGCTCTTGCTCCGGGCGCAGATTAGTCAAATGGCGCCGCTGCCCCCCCCCCTCCGCAAATGATCCCCTGCAAAGCATCTACTAACGGGCAGCGTGCGCCGGCAGCTGCCCTCGGCGCCTGCCTCCTGCCCTGCTCGCCCGGTCCCTGCCGTCACAGACGGTGAAGCCGGGCGGCGGGCTGACACACATTTGTCCTCTCTCCTTGCTGCTGCTGCTGCTGCTGCTGCTGCTCGGTCCGGCTTCCGGGCAGCGCAGCGTAGTAGCTGTACAGACTCCTCCCAGATTCACCTGCCTGAGTCTGCTAGGTGTTCTAATGCCGCCCGTGACGCCAGTGGCGGAACATCCCGGCTGATGGGTGGCTTAGCCTTAGGGAACGGACTCAATGTGCCGCCAGCCCAGTGCCCCATCCAACAAGCTCTTAGTCGGGTCGTGTGTCTGCTGCGCTGGATGTTACATTAGCAGCTCCTCATTTCATCTCTCTTGGCTGCTGCGCTGCTCAGATGCCGGCTCCAGCGCTGTGTGCTGACGTCACACACAGTGCCGCACGAGCAGTCTACCATGCAGGATCCTGGCTGCGCTGTGGCGTGCCGGGCATCTGATGTTCCCCTAGCAGCACACCCCGCTCCTCATCTCTCTCTGCTGCTGCTCAGACGCCGGCTCCAGCGCTGTGTGCGGAGGTGGTGACATCACCAACAGTGCCGCCATGGACATAAAACGAGGGGCTGTTGAAGCTAAGCACACCAGAGAAAAAAGTCAGCTTTTCCCTGATTGGAGACTCACAGCCAAGCTACAGTGCACTGGACTGGGGGGCACAACAGCAGTGTGAGTAACCCAAAACACAGCTCATTCCCATTCTGTCACTGCAGGAAATTAAATAATATATCAAATGTATCCCTCAATTCACACCCAGTGGCATAACTAGAAATAATAGCGCAGCAGGTCCCGTTACAGCGTCTTATATAGCGCAGCAGGTCCCGTTACAGCATCTTATATAGCGCAGCAGATTCCGTTACAGCGTCTTATATAGCGCAGCAGGTCCCAATACAGCGTCTTATATAGCGCAGCAGGTCCCGTTACAGCGTCTTATATAGCGCAGCAGATTCCGTTATAGGGTCTTATATAGTGCAGCAGATTCCGTTACAGGGTCTTATATAGCGCAGCAGATTCCGTTACAGTGTCTTATATAGCGCAGCAGATTCCGTTACAGGGTCTTATATAGCGCAGCAGATTCCGTTACAGTGTCTTATACAGCGCAGCAGATTCTGTTACAGTGTCTTATATAGCGTAGCAGATTCCGTTACAGTGTCTTATATAGTGCAGCAGATTCCGTTACAGTGTCTTATATAGTGCAGCAGATTCCGTTACAGCGTCTTATATAGCGCAGCAGATTCCGTTACAGTGTCTTATATAGCGCAGCAGATTCCGTTACAGTGTCTTATATAGCGCAGCAGATTCCGTTACAGTGTCTTATATAGCGCAGCAGATTCCATTACAGTGTCTTATATAGCGCAGCAGATTCCGTTACAGTGTCTTATATAGCGCAGCAGATTCCGTTACAGTGTCTTATATAGCACAGCAGATTCCGTTACAGCATCTTATATAGCGCAGCATATTCCGTTACAGTGTCTTATATAGCACAGCAGATTCAGTTACAGTGTCTTATATAGAGCAGCAGATTCCGTTACAGTGTCTTATATAGCGCAGCAGATTCCGTTACAGGGTCTTATATAGCGCAGCAGATTCCGTTACAGTGTCTTATACAGCGCAGCAGATTCTGTTACAGTGTCTTATATAGCGCAGCAGATTCCGTTACAGTGTCTTATATAGTGCAGCAGATTCTGTTACAGTGTCTTATATAGCGCAGCAGATTCCGTTACAGCGTCTTATATAGCGCAGCAGATTCTGTTACAGTGTCTTATATAGTGCAGCAGATTCCGTTACAGTGTCTTATATAGCGCAGCAGATTCCGTTACAGTGTCTTATATAGCGCAGCAGATTCCGTTACAGTCTTATATAGCGCAGCAGATTCCGTTACAGTGTCTTATATAGTGCAGCAGATTCCGTTACATCGTCTTATATATTTCAAATGTAACATGCCAACACATGTTAGCCACGCCCCCAATTCATTCCCCGGGGGGGGGGCGCGAAATATGGCCTTGCTCCGGGCACCATGGCACCTAGCTACACCGCTGTAAATAACACAAACAAATGATATTGTAGCATATTCCCTATATACCTTTTACATAATTTTACTGATTATTGACCAGTGATTGTGTTACACCAACTAAAAGCAATGAAATGGTATTGGTGCTAATGAGGAGTATTAAAATATGCTGAGATTTATGCTGTGTACAGAGGCAGTACTACCATTGGTGCATCAGGGGCAGTGCACCGGGGCTCCTCGTGAATAAGGGACCCATTACTTTCCCTTCCACAAACTTCCTGTTACCCACTGTTTTTTACTGTCTCTGAATCACCCTGCATATTGTGAACCACCCACCACCGGGTGTATATAACTGAGCTAAATACATATTATTTTTATATCTAAATCTATGATCAAAAGGTAATTGGTCATTTTACTGATTTGTGTTACATTGTTCCTTTAGTACAGATATTTTACCCATAAATTGAGCAAAAATGATAGCTCAACACACATAAATGATATTTCTGACAATGAGTCAGAAAATGTATGTTTTTCAAGGCTGCTTAACACAATAAAACTTGATCTACTGTATGTCATCAAGTTGGAAGTGGAGATTTGGATGGGAAATGAAAACAACACTCAAAATGATAAACTATTGATCAGAAACAAAATATGTTTTTTAGATATCTAAAATAAATACTTACAGAGAGGCTAAAAAAATGGAGGTTTGAAAGAGATACAAAACAACTCTACAACTAAAATGAAGAAATCTTACCTGCAATGGGGAAAAAAAATACTGGACTAGCGAAGCCTGAAAAAAGTTATGGTTCTGAATCCAATTTCTTTGCCCAGGGGTACAAAGAATGCAGTTAAACATCTACAGTACAACCGAGTCATCAGTAAAATGTAGGGCAACCTCCTAAAAAGGTGATTAGGAAATGTTTTACCTGTACAAAGCAAAGTCTTATTCCCATTGAAAAAAATTTAAATACAGGGAAATGTTAAAGCATGTAGATATTTCAGGTGGTTAGAAGAACATCCAAATGGTTAAGGACTTGTCCTACATGACCTTGCTCCTTGCTATACTTAAACAAAAATGAGTGCTATTAAATAATTTAAATCAGACATGGTAACTCTCTTGATTTAAATCACAGTATGGGCTTCTGTGTTATACAGTACGTAGCAAAGTTATGTCTAAAACTCTGAAGACAGACCTTTTAACAATAATGAATTCATAGAACTTTTTTTCTTTTTGGAGAACTGCAGTAGTTGCTTTAGTTCATTTATGATTCCTATTTGTTTATTTATTCATTGGCATCATTTGTATAACAGTGTCAAAATATAGAATTGAATCACCTACCTTGGGGCTCTACGTCCTGAATGGGCACCTGCATATACAGCAGCACCTGTGTGGTTTACAGCAGGATCCAAATGTGACCACTTCCAATGGAGTTTTGCAGTGCACCTGCTGCTGCAGAGTTACTGGCTTTATCCCGGGTACCCTGTCAACATCTGAAATTGGGGACAGAACATCTCTGACCTTTTATCACTCAGCTTGTGCTGCAGTAAGTGACCACCCATTGCTGCTACTGGCATGTGAAATGTGAACCACTGATGATGGCTGATCCTACATGCTGAGACTGACCCTGACCCACTGGCTTACTGTAAGTCACACAAAGCAACTGTAGTCCATCCAATTCACTGCGGGCTCAGGGGACACCAAAATCCAACTTATATTTGGGCGAATGGGATGAATTGTCACCAATGAAAGCATTGTTACAATGCATTTCAAAAGAACATGTTTCTTTTTCAAGGCATCCTTGCATGGTGGAGGAGAGGGTGAACATTGTGTTACTCAGCCGAGGAAAAGCTACCAGGGACGCCTGTGATTTATCTTCTATCTGCTTATTTGTATGCAATCTTTGTGGACGTAAATGCTCAGGGCCAGATGTATCAAGTTTTAAAAAGTGATAGCATGGAGAGTAATAAACAACCAGCTAATCAGCTCCAAGCTGTCATTTTTAAACCCAGCCTGTAACATTGCAGTTGAAAGCTGATTGGCTGGCTTTTTATCACTCTACATTTTATCATTTTTTGAAACTTGATACATCTGGCCCTCTGTAAGAGTCAGCTGTGCTATTGTTTTATATGTATGTGTTTGTTTTAATAAAAAAGCAGTATTACACTATACCAGCCTTTTTTTGCATATTACATTCTGGATTGGAGGTACAGTTTGACCCGGTGATGTTACCACTCCCTGAAAAGAGAACTCTGTCTACAGTTAAGGTAGATTATTGCATGGGGTAAGATTTCTACTGTCTACAATACCTTCATGAATTACTTGTCTAAATTATAAACAGACTGTATTACACTATTGTGTTTCTTCCTTCTAGTTTCGGTACTATGGATGTACGAACGGTTACTCATACTACCGTACAAAATCCATAGGCAGTGACATGCACAAGGGTCATTCTATTCCTATATTGTTCAATAAAAAATTCTCCAAAGATTTTTTCCAAACACAATTCGTGTGCAGCAGTTGGCTGCTGTTAGTCTTCAAGTCAATATTGTTGCAACATCTCAGGGAGTAGAAATGCTAAAAACGTAAGAGAAACAGCGCTCTCTAGTGTAATAAATATGTATCCAACTTTTGGATTATGTAATGTGCGTAACGTATAAATCAGAATCAAGTGCTAAGCAATAAACTATCTCTTTTGGTGCTTTAAAGTGCAGTAAAATTACCAGGAGGGTGTTAAAGTTCACATGGATCTTCACTTTTACAAGATATAGGGGGACATTTACTAAGATTGGAGTTTTATTTCACAAGTGATGTTGCTATGGGCAACCAATCAGGTACAATCTATTATCTTCTAGAAGGTACTAAATAAGTAATAGTTTGATTCTGATTCGTTGCCCATAGCAACATTCCATGTAAGCTAGAAGTCCCATCTTAGTAAATCCCCCCCTCCCAATCCTCAGAGGAATATTCTCCAAATAGGAATGATTATAAGGCGTTTTAGTGCAGTGAAAAAAATAACATATAATAGTTTAAAGTAGCTTCCATAAGTTGAACAAAATGCTGGTGCTGAGTTAGTGGAATTGCAATGCGTTTCATTAATCACACCAGTCTATTTAGACTAGACTTCATCAGGAGAGTGATTCACTAGCTTGCTGTTCACAGGGTAATTGATTTGACATCCTGCTGGTGTTTGGGGCATGCTGCAGGCATTTCCTGGGCATCCTCCAGAAAAAGCAGTCTCCCCATGGCCTTTGCAGCCCCGAGTGAGTCCTGGTTCACTCAGTACTGCGAGCAGGGGAAAAATAATTAGATGGTTAATGTTTTACCCCGTGTGCATGGCTGCATACATGTTCTCAGCTGTGCACAGGGGCGGGGGCTGTGCGGGGGGGGGGGCATTTACCTGCTCTCTGGGCTCCAAACACTTGCTGCCCAGTGAGCAGGTCTGAATTGGGCTCAAAATCTATACAATATGGGTGCAGGATATTGTTTTCTCAGAGGACCAGAGTGCCTTACTTTCCAAAAACTTTAGTAAGTTTAAATACTGAAATATTAGGCAATAATATTATCAATAAATCTAAAATAATATCATATACGGTAACTCATATATTTTAGCTTTATTTAACAAAAGTGGCCATTCCTAATTTATTTTCTTAACTGTTGTTTACATATTTGTTTTCCTGAGACCAAATCCCAGAAGAATACCCAATTACTAGTGTATTCTGAGAAAACATTCATGTAGCATTTTTACAAACATCTAAGTCATTTAGTAGGTAAAGAAGTCAGGTTACCTTTCAAAAACTCATAATAATTATGTGACTGTAACTCAAATAGCAATTATCAATTTAAGAAAATAAACACAAAATAGTTTCAGTTTTGTTTACAGCAACCCAAACACATTACTGTACTTTTAATGCATATATTATTGGTTTTATTTATTAAAGTTCAAGTCTAAAAAATATTCCAGAAAGCATTGATCTCTTTTGTTTTGTACAACTTAAAATACTGTAAATAACTGCAAAATACATTTACATTTTTCAGTAAAATAACATTTTGCATTGTTCTCAGATCCACAATTGCCCAGAAGAACCTTGTCAAATTGAAACAAGACAAAATGTCAGTATTTGGTCAGAATGTTAATAGTTACGGAGCTGACATTCATGTAGGCACCACAATGTTCAACATATAGTATCTATGTTTGAAATATTGACATGAGAAACATTTAGGTTTAGGTGCAGCTTGGAGGGTAAGGTTTGGGCACAAGCAGAGCCATCTTAACAGCATTATGGGCCCCCAGGCAAAGCAGTGAAGTGGGGCCTCTACCTAGACAAGCACTCAAAAGAATAAAGATTACATTATCAATACAATTAATCTTATATTTATAGGTACTGCAACAAAATCAGTATTTAAACATTAAAAAAATACATGCATTAGGAAAATTAGACATATCTAGAAGTATTTTCGTCAGTATGGTACAGTGTTAACCATTTTCTTACATGCTGTTATTATTCTCCTGTTTTTATTTTGCATTCTACATATATACTTGTATATTTGTATTTGTTTATATGTAATGTAGTAATAATAAAGTTTAAAAAAAAAACCATGCAGTACAGCAGAGATTTATCCACACAAATGCATGGACAATGGGCCTGATTCTGATCCATTCCACCAGGTCTGAATTCAGATTTTGATTGATGGTTGCACTACTGCGCATTGGCCGCAGTATTGCAACTTCATCAAATTTTTCTATTTGCAAGCTGCTCATGGCCTGATTGAATGGGAGTTAGCGTGTGGGGGTCAGAGCCTGGCTGTTTCATGGCCGTGCTGGCAAATATGGTGGGCATACCCAACAAAACGCTGGGAGTATCTTGGAAAATTCAGGCATGTTTATGCCTGCTAGGGTGGGCAAGGGTAAGTGAAGATCGAATGATTTGGCTGTAGGCAGCAGCATGGGAATGGATGTACTCATCCGTTCGCATCCCCTGCCAACCCCTTCGCAAGATGGATTTCACAGGAAAGGGGGCTGCGGCTACCTGATTTCTGGGCTCCGAACACTGGCAGCCTAGCTTGCTTGTCTGAATCAGGCCCAGTATAACAAGACTTCAATTTAAAAAAAACAAGAAATTCAACATGAAAATGGTACTTTCGTACATCATAGACAGAGATGGCACAGTATGAAATTACTATAAATTAACGTGAAATACTATGATTTACTATTTATTAACTATGAATAATAACAAGAAATTCAACTGGATAGAACCTATTAATAGAGAATAATTAAATGAGGCTTCCCTTTTAATCAAAATACTGGGATTGGGGCCACGAATATCAAAGGTCAGCTTGGAAAAGGACCTTGGTCCAATGTTTGTCCAAACAGACTGTTAGTAAGATATGCATCAGTCTGGAACTATCCAATAATGACACATTTCAGTTAAATTTCTTGTTAAGACAATTAACCACTGATGAAGTCTGCCCTAGGACAAAAGCCATTGGATTATCATGCTGTTACTTATCTTTATAAATCACTTTTGATCAAGCCTGTAATAAGCATCTGGACGGTCAACTTTCTTTGTCTCATTATTGGACATTTTATCACTATTTTAACAGGTTGTCTCCAAGAATTGGAGACACTGGCACCATAACACTCTTGTTTTGCATCTGTTAACTGTTAACCTCCAGGCTGCCATTTATTTTATTTTATAGCATGTTATTAGTATTGTTTTAGTGTATTGTTTATATATATATATATATATATATATATATATATCCAATAATTAGCTGGGGAAAAAATATTTTGCAGCAAGGAGCACTCACCAGTCAAAGTATATTCAAAAGAGTTCTTTTTAATCCATCAATGATAGAGAATGTCAACTTTTCAACCCTCTAAGGTTTTTTTTTTGTCAAGACAGCAGTAACAATAACGTCAGCTGAAACTGCATATACCCGTGTAATGGTATTATTTCTACAAAGACGAAGACTGCTGCCACACACACACACACACACACACACACACACACACACGCACACACAACTACCTATGTATATTATTATTATTGGTTTTATAAATAAATAAATAAATAAATAAATAAATTGGTTTATGAATAGGTGAAATTAGGGAATATTCTGAAAAATGTCTATACACATCAGCAAAATGGAATCTGTATTTGTCTGTTCATTTGTTACATTTATTGTATTTTGGGTGTCTTGCATAAGCAGTTGTTTGCTGAATACACAGTAAACATATTGATAAGTAGTTATGGAAAAAAGGGGGAAATCCATAAGTGTAAATAAGTGCACAATAACAAAAAAATGAAAGATGAATAGAATAATCAGCCAAATGTCAGACATTTCACAATCATGTAAATAATGGCTTAAGTGTAAGTAATGAAGTACAGTTCTGATCAATAAGTGTTACAGCCTTTTATATATGCAGTTACTCATATCCAATTGCCCTCCATATTAGAAATTTAATTTGCAAATTAGCCTGCAAATGAATTGTTAATCAACACATGAATCATCACTTAGACAGCATACTTTAATTTACTGTCTGGAATGTGCTACAATAAAATGGTCAGCCTTCACAGAGTGTAAAAGTTATATTTAAAAAATGTAACCAATGCGTGTTGTATGGTATTTCATTTTTAATGTCTCCTATTGCCCTTAAGTTAATAACCTGGTTTTAGCTTATTCTCTTCCATCTCAGGATTATGTGAGATAGAGCAGCAAACAATAGCTCCTGCACATTCAGGCATGAAAATGGTAAAATAAGATGTAAAACTGAGGTGAAGAATTGCACAAACCTTTGCTGGAAATCATGGATGCCAAGTAATTTTATATGGTGAAAAAACTACCTTTATTTGCATGCCAATACACAGATGTAGCAGCCATCACCAGCTCCATATGAAAGGAACGCGTGAGAGTCTCATTCGCTCACGCGTCACTGTCAGCAAGGTTGCGGGGAGGAGTTTCCCTGCCCGTCTCTGCTTTAGGGAGATGGGCAGGGAGCGAAGGCAGGCTGGGGCAGCTTGGGCAAAGCGGGTGGAGGGGCAGAGCCGGATGCAGGGCTGCTACAGCCTCCAATAGAATGGGGCGCACAAGTGTCTCATGCAAGCACATTTCCTTTTGTCGGAGAATGGCGGAGGGCAGAGATTGGCAATAGAATCGCCAGGAGCAGCTCAAATGAGAGCTGCTCCATATTTCTTGTGAATCAACATAAATTACTTTAGTACTTTCAACTGTTGCTACACTATCACTTCTGCATCAGTGATCCCATTCTGAGGCTTACATGGGCTGATTTTGCTTTGGGAGCAATACAAAAACAAGCATGTAGAATTACTTTTTACTAGGGACGAGTGAGTTTGGAACTCCAAGAACCGGGCCCTCCCAAACATCCAGATCCGAGCTGTGATCCGTGTCTGGCTCGGGTTTTCCCACCAGATCAAGGCAAAACTTCATCATCCTGATCTCTAGGGATTTGGATCCTAGAGTATATAAAGTTCCCACAGTTCAACTCCATCTTCACTCCAGCATTGGAGATGGTAGTGGAATGAGCTTTGTTAGTGTGTCTACGGGTGGTGCTACAAACTGCTGTATATAAGTTCAGTGGTTCTGCTCTATAAGTCCAGTATGTATGTTGCCCTGTGCTGTGCTGCCCAGTGCTGCTGTATTAATCCAGTGATGTGTCCTATGCTGTGCTGCTGTACAATTCCAGTGGTGCTGCCCTTTGCTGCTGTATAAGACCAGTGGTGGTGACCTGTGCTGTGCTGCTGTATAAATCTACCAATGTTGCTGTATAAGTCCAGCGGGGATGCCATATAATTCCAGTGGTGCTGCCATACAAGTCCAGTGGTGCTGCCATATAAGTCCAGCAGTGTGCTTTGTGCTGCTGTATAAGTTCAGTGGTGGTGCATTTTAATACAGAAATTGAGTAAGACACACAATTTAAAGCTGCCATTAGTCATGACATTGATGATACAATTAATTCAACGTTGTCTGCTAAATTTGATGTCCAATATCATAGAGGGCCTGAAAAAACAATCAAAAAAAATGTAACGCTAATAAAACAAAAATTAAAGTCAGTTTATGAAATAATTGGCAATATGCCATTCACAAGATGAAGTAGCAAAGAAAGACTAAGGCCTTGTTCATGACTGATGGTTCAGCTTCTCATGAAGATGGAATCCCTTCTTGCTCTAAAAAAATATATATACTGGTTAAAGCACATAAATCACAAATCCCCAAGAGAGTCAAAGAGTGTCTAGGTCTGACCTTCCCAACACTATACAGAGGCTCCTTTCACCATTTGCATGCCCTCTGCAAGTGCTGGGAGGTGTGCCGCCAGTCCAGTTGCTGGAATTGAGATTGAGGATGTCAGTGTAGAAGTATGCCAGGATGAGGAGGATATTTGTGTATCTGGAGCTGAGGAGGCAGTTGATAATAGGGTTTCTGGTGGTAATGTGGTTTGTTAGAATCAGGCACTAGTGGCAACAGTTGTTGGCCATGGGATGAAATAGCCAATTGTGATACCTTGGCAAAAGACCAAAAGATCTCTTTGATCTGGAAATATTTGTATCCAAACAAGGACAAATGCTGTCTCACCACATGTAGTGTTTGTACATGTAATAAGTAGGGCTAAGGATGCAACCACATAGAAACATCCTCCCTTATATGTCACCTGCAGCACATTGATAATGGAGGGAATTTACTAAGATGGGAGTTGTATTTCACATGGGATGTTGCTATGGGAAACCAATCAGCTCCTGTCTATTATCTTGTAGAGGGTGCTAAATAAATAAGAAGAAGATTCTGATTGGTTTCCCATAGCAACATCGCATGTGAAATACAACTTCCATCTTAGTAAATTTCCCCCAATATGTCATTTTCAAGATCAGAAACTTTGGCTAAGAGCCCAGTCCAGTGACACCTACATTTTTCCTATCCAAGCACCCACAATCCACACCATCAACTTCCTCATCACCAATTTCCTTCTTGATCAGGATCAGAAACATACATGCAGGCCATGTTACTGGAATAACTGAACTCCTCTCCTATATGGGATTCCTCTGGAGTATCTTTGGGTGCTATGTCTACTGCTTCCACTGCTGCTGCTGGGAGATGATTGTCATCCCAGAGAGGATATCAGAAGACCACTTCTACTACTTTAACTAAGCAATTGACTGTCCAACAGTTCTTTGCAATGAAGATTAAGTATGACAGCAGTCCCCTGATGCAAATCAGATTACTGAGGTCATAACAGCTATGCTAGTGTTAGACATGCATCCAGTATCTGCCATCAGTGCAGTGGGATTTAGACAGTTGTTGGTACCAAATCCCATTTAGATTCCACTTCACTAGGCAAGTGATTTCCAGACTGTACAGGGACACTAAGAAAGGTGTCCTTAGTGTCCTCAAAAAGGCCATGTACCATGTTAACATGGATATGTGGACAAGTGTAACAGGACAAACTAAGAACTGCATGACTATGACAGCCTACTAGGTAGATGTATTGCCATTAGCAGCAACAACTGCAGCGGAACTAGTAAGCATCATCTCACAAATGTCAACTCATTCTTAGGCAGGCTACACTGTGTATCACAGGCTTCTCTCGCAGGGGTATTACCAGGCGGAGAAGGCATTGACCGATCCGGGAGGCTTTTGGTGAGTATAAATTCCGTCAACAGGCACTCCTTTGAACTCATATAATCACGCACAAGGCATGTGAGCAGTGCTATAGCATAAAAAATATATAATTCACAAGTGTTTCAAAAGATTGTATATTTTTCTTATTTTTGTTGCCACATAAAAACAGCAGAATAAAATACAATACAAAAAACACATAAAGATAAGATAAATGACACTTTCACGTCTCAGGGGATTAGATCAGAGGTGTGGGAATGGGCCCAAGTGGAAATGAGTCACAAGGTAAGTGCATTTTACCAGTTCTTGTGTACCAATGTAAAAATGGTAGGCTCCACTCTTCATGCGATGGTATTCCTCACTATTGTTATGGACCTGTAGGATATTGCTTCCGCACACAAGCAGGTCACGTGATCGGCACCAGCTTGGAATGTATGAGCATGTATGCACTTAATAATGCACTTTTTGAATCAAACCAGGATGGAGAGGGGTTCCACTAACATTTTAAATAAATTTCACCAGAAATGATATATATACTAATGAGCATAAAATCATATACTAAGACTGTTGGAACGCACATGCATTCCAACAGTCATATCATAATTACTTCCGCCATCACACTGGAAATATAGGTGTGAAGGTGGGTCAGGCTGTAGTATCATGGATAGGACATTTAAACTGGATAAAAGTGCCGGAACGCACATGCGTTCCATCCGTCCGGAAGCGGCATCACTTCCGCCACATGACCAGACTGGATGGAAGTAATAGTAAGACGCATATGTGCTCATTTAATCCAGATAATTAAGGTCTTGATCACATGACCAGAAAGGCCAAAGAGTATCTTAATGCATATTTATAGGAAACACATTTGTCACTCATTCCCATGGAGTCCAATAACATAGTAATAAGAAAATTATATATATATATATATATATACCAAACAGTAGTGTCTTCAGCGCCCTATTCTAGCAATGTCCATATAATTAGTACAATAAAACAATAATAAAATCAATAATAAGATCAAATAATTCTTTCAGAGTAGTTCTTTTTGAAGAAAATTTCTTTTTATTTTGAAAACTGCGATCAATACCCAACGCGTTTCGCCTCCATAGGAAGCTTCATCAGGGGTTTGTGATCTATAAAAGTATAATATACATACAATCACATTTTTTTGGACATTACATACAAAACAATTTACATGAATAATCATAAATACAAATATAAAAATAAATATTTTGAATATATATACATAAAATTATATATACATAAAATTATAGCAGCGGTAGTATACAGATAGGGAACAGGTTTATATCAATACATCTCGTTTTGGATAAATAATTTCATTAATTCATTAATTATTAATTATTTATAAGTTTTTCTTAGATTTTTTCGGGTTTTTTTTTTTTTTTTTTTTTATTTATTTATTTTTTTATTTTTTATTTTTATTTTTTTTTTAAAGATTTTTTTTTTATTTTTTTTTTTTTAAAAGATTTTTTGGTACATACCTTTTATTTGGAATAAAGTTCGTATAACATTTTATACTTTTCAAGGTCAGGTCAGAATCGATTGTGGACAGATAAAAATATCCAAGAAGGTCCGATAGATTTTTGGACCAAAAGATAGAACCTGGTGGGTTTATACAGAGATAGTTCCATTTAGGAATCCGAATAATACATATATATACATATATATATATATACATATACACATATATACACATATATACACATATACATACACATATACACATACATATGGCCTCTTTTATTATGACCATAGGGTTTTACATTCAATGCACATACCTCATTCAAATAATATGTAACAATAATGTAGTTATAATTTTCTTTTGAAGAACATCTATAAGGATGCGGTGGAATTTCTAAAGAAAAACATATTGTAAATAATTTTGCTTATAGGTATATGAATATAACCTTTAGGGTCCAGTATGTCTAGTATTATTTTTGGTTTTAGTACATACCTCCTAGAATTTAAATGGAAGCACATTCAATGGTGAATGTAACCATACTAGATCCACAGGTTGATTAAATCCACAGATAATTTTCATAAACCGTAGGTTTCTTGGTTTAGTCACCATACAAGTTTTTTGAATAAATCCTAACAAAAATACATAATACATATTCATATATTTAACTGGTACCGTACTTTGCAATTAATTTGTTCAAATAAAAAAAAAATAAAAAAAAAAAATATAAAATAAAAAATTTTCAAAATTTCTAAGTTGTGTCTTACCTTCTGGTGTGGGGATGTGTGCTCTCCTAGGGATCCAAGCAGCAAGTGAGTGAAAGCTGGCTTGGACTGTGTATATATAGGGAGTTGTCTATGACATCACTTCCCTTATCCAATCAAATTAGGGTAATTTTTATTCTATTTAATTATATGTTTTATCTTATATTGTTTTTTTAAAAAGAATATTTTATAGTCACTTAATATATAACTGTGTCTCTGTGAATAAATCTATATGTTTAATAGTTTATAAGTGCAAAGATAACTATATAATGAAAAAAACGCCCCATAATGCATTGCGTTTATTAGTTTCGTATAAGTCCTTTATATCTTTTAATACCAATCGGTATTATAAAAGAGTGGATGAGGGAAAAGTTTGTCTACTTCCCTTTTATAAGATCTTAGTTCCTTAAATTAAAAGGATTCTTTAAAACCTTTTATTATGCTTTATTTTCGGTTTGCGTTCCACTCACTGCGGAGTGGAACGCACCGCCATCTTGACCAGGAAGTGGGTAGTGTGAGATGTTCTTACGCGGAAGTATGTGGTCCGCCGGCTGTGTGGTTATGAGTGTCATAGCAGTTTGCTGACTTCCTGTATGCGTTCCACCTACATCTAGATGGGAACGCGTTCTTCTAAATCTCAAATCCTCTATAGTGTGTGTCAGTTTAAGGGGCTTAGCTAATAGCGTTCCACCTGATATGGTTTGGAACGCAACGCCATGTTTTAATTCTAGTGAACATAAAACGATATTTTAGTGTAAACTATTTAGTAGTGATATAATAATTAATTAGTGATATAATTAATGATATAATTAATCCTATGAGTAGTGCTTCAAATTTTCAATTGCAAAATTCCGGTCTCAGTTTCACAAATCAGCAATTAGCATAAATAAATAAATAAAGGATACATACATAATAATATCAATATAAAAAAATATAAGTGGTTGTGGAAAATAATACCACCCATAACAAACTAATCAGTGCATTTATACAGGTATCAGCAGAGATATAAGTAATGAAGTACATACATAGTATCTAGTATTAAACATAGGAAAAAATGGGAAAAAAATGGGAAAAAAAGTTCCATATAATTTACACAATAATGATACTAAAGGGAATTTTATATTTTTATATGCTTCAGATTTTCACCTCCATTATTGGTAAATAGACTAAAGGCAAGGGTGATATATTATAAGTCTTAGACTTTTGACCACATCAATGTTATATTAGCCAAAATTAAAGTGACACATTATAGCCAATATACATATTACAGATATTACTCTATTTGTTATACCAATAAATATTTGAAAAAAGGGGATATTATAGGAAATTCATTATAAAAAGGCTGTTACTTCAATGTTTTCATTTAGTCCCCTAGGGACTAGGGTATCCAATGTAAAAATCCAATAAGATTCTCTCATGGCCAGGGTACGATCTTTATCCCCCCCTCTAGGGTCATCTTTAATGTGTTCCAAGACCGAGAAACGAAAAGAGCATACCTCGGAATTATGCTCCTGTTCGAAATGTCTGGGGACACTGTGATTTTGTACTTTCTTTTTTATATTTCTCAGATGTTCCTGGATGCGAATCTTTAGACATCTTTTGGTTTTTCCTACGTACCATTTGTTACAGCCACATTTGGCCAAATATACTACATAGGTTGAATCACATGTTATAACCCCATTAAATCTACATTCCTTTTTCAAGTTTTCTGGGATTTTTGGACCCTGTTTTTCTATGTACTTACAGCAAATACATCTATTACATGGGTATAGACCTTTTCTTTCAGGGAATAAAGAAATAGACGGAACTGGATTAGTTTTTGTTCCGATATTATTCAATTTGCTCGGTGCAAGTATACTTTTAAAGTTTTTGGCCTTCTTAAAGACAATATCGGGTTTATCAGGCAAATGTGGTCCTAAAACCGGATCTAATTTAAGCAAATGCCAGTGTTTACCCAGACATTTCTTTATTTTGTTATGTTCTTGGCTGAATTGGGTTATGAATGGCCTAATTTTCTTATCACTGGAGTGGTTCTCTTTTTCTTTTATGAGATCCGCTCTAACAGCTAGCGAGGCTTTTTTCTGATCCTGGCGGATATTATTCTCCTTGTATCCCCTTTCTAGGAACCTATTTACCAAGATTTCGGACTGTTCCCAATAATTTTCAATATTGCTACAGTTTTTGCGCATTCTCAAGAATTGGGCAAACGGAACG
Organism: Crinia signifera; assembly: GCF_055691185.1. Lineage (NCBI taxonomy): Eukaryota > Metazoa > Chordata > Amphibia > Anura > Myobatrachidae > Crinia > Crinia signifera. Next base: position 145,409,697 of record NC_139221.1, on the reverse strand, counting down.
TTATTCTTCCATGTACTTAGATGGCAACTGTCTGCCGGAATATAGCTATTGGCATCAGTTTGCTTAAAAAAAGTTTTTGTAGAGATAGTTTTATCATTAGGGTTAACAGAGATCACAATGTCCAAAAAGTCTATTTCAATTATATGATCCTTATAGGTGAATTTTAGATTATAGTCATTGATCTGTAGGGTAAGAATAAAATCATCTAGACTGGTTTTATCTCCATCCCAGACTAACAGGATGTCGTCTATGTATCGTTTATAGAATTTTATTCTGTCATCTTTGTATCCCTCATTTGTATATAAGGTTTTGTTTTCCCAATTGTCCATATAGATATTCGCATATGAGGGGGCGAATTTTGTGCCCATAGCAGTCCCCTGCTTTTGGACATAATGAGCCCCATTAAATTCGAAATGGTTATGCTCCAAGATAAATCTAACCCCATTCAATAGGAAAAACATTTCTTTCTCCTCTATTTTAATGTCAGATTGGAGAATTTCTTTTATGGTTTGGACACCTTTAAGATGGGGTATCGAGGTGTACAATGCTTGTACATCTACTGTTACCCACCTATACGTGGGTTCCCATTCAAAATTTTGAATTTCTCTTAAGACCTGTGTTGAATCTTTTAGGTAAGATTTTTGTTCTTTAACATACATTTGTAATTTGAGGTCTAGAAAATGAGAAAGATTTGCAGTAAGTGATTCTATTCCGGCGACTATGGGTCTTCCGGGGGGGAGATCTCTGTTTTTGTGTACTTTTGGAATATGATAGAAGATAGGTATCTTCGGTTTCTCAATATAAAGATAATCCATTTCTTTCTTACATATAATACCTTCCTCCTTCGCTTTTCTTAGGAGAGAGTACAGTTCTATTTTGTAGGTCTCCACTGGATTGCCATCTAATTTTTGATATGTATCTGGATCGTCTATTAATTTATAGGCTTCAATTAAATAGGTAGAACGATCCTGGAGCACCACTGCCCCTCCTTTGTCTGCTACTTTTATTATTAGATCTTTATCTTTCTGCAGATCTTTCAATGCCTTTTTCTCTTGTGGAGTCAAGTTACTACATTTTTTGTTATCGATTTTTAAAGTTTTAAAATCTTCCTTCACTAAATCTGAAAAAATCTCTAAATGGCTACCTCTTGATTCCACCGGGTAGAATTTTGAGGGTGGGGCTACCAATGGTTTGGGGGTATTAAGTTCCCTACATGGGTTTTTCAAAAAGTGTCTTTCCAGTGTTAATCGTCTAATGAATTTATTCAAATCTATGAACAGGTTAAATTTGTCTGAGTGTTGGTCTGGAGCAAATTTTAGGCCTTTATTCAATATCTCTGTTTCTGGTTTGGATAGAATTTTTTTTGAAAGATTGATGACCCCTGTATGATTGGGTCTTTCAGGAAATGTGCTATTCTTTTCTTTTTTGGGGAATTTTCGCCCTCCTCTTTTTCCCCTTCTCCTAGGTATCTCTTTTTTGCCGTGGGAGATTCTACTTCTGTAGAATATAGCTCTTTCCTTTGTATATGAGGGGAGATTGCCCTTCTTCTCCCATCTAAAAAATGTTGTTCTGTGGGGGGAGATCTAAGGGTCTCAAACCTATTAGATGTTTCGGGATAATACATTCTGTTAGGTGATGTATACCTGTGACCTATCGGTTTTTTGTATTCCCTTCGTGGTGGGGATCTCTGAGGTTTTTCATTCCATCTTAAATATGGACTTTCTCTTTGGTATGGAGTTCTTTTTTGGTAGGAATTCCTTCTCTGGTGGTAGTTTCTATCACGATACATATCCTGATAATAATCTCTATTTTTGTATGAGTCTCTCCTCTGATGGTAGTTTCTCCTTTGATAAGAATTCCTCCTCTGATCGGAGTTCTTCCTTTGGTAGGAGTTTCTCCTATTATGACCCTGGAATGTTTTTTTAGAGAAAACTTCATCATCCTCACTATTTCTATAATTTTCTTGTGGTCTAGAATTGTCAGACTGAGACCAATTTAAAACTTTCCCGTTATCGTAATCTAATTTGTCTCTTAAGAATTTCTTTTGTTTCCTAATAATAATATCGGACTCCAAGGAATCAATCTTTCCCTGCATATCTATCACATCCTTCTTGAAATCTTCATTATCCTCAAATTTGGACAATGTAGTTTCAAGTTTCTTAATTTGATCCTCCAAAATACTCAACTCTTTTTTGCGATCACTTACTATCAGATCAATAAGTTTTAATGAACAGTCGTTAAGAATTTTATTCCAACTGTCCATAAAACCATCATTTGTTTGTCCTAGAGTGGGATTCTTCAAAACTCTTAATCCTCTAGGTACTCTCCCAACCTCCAAGTATTTTTCAAGAGTTATCAATTCGTACCATACTTTTATCTCTTTAGTAGCCAATTTTTCCATTAAATTTAATGGTCCATAATATTCATCCGTTGTTCCCTCCATCTGTTCTACATTCGCTACTTCCTCTAAAAATATAGAGAAGCATTTCGCCGTCCTACTTGTCCAGTCTCGAATGACAGGCATAATTAGTATTCAGCAGCAGATCAGAGATTACTAGTAGCAAACACCAAATCCAACACAAAATCTCCAAAATTGCGCTATTATATTCAAAAATCTATATCGGTCGCTGTAGACACTCAATCCCCTACTAGCTGGGACTGCGAACACCTTCACTATACCAAACAGTAGTGTCTTCAGCGCCCTATTCTAGCAATGTCCATATAATTAGTACAATAAAACAATAATAAAATCAATAATAAGATCAAATAATTCTTTCAGAGTAGTTCTTTTTGAAGAAAATTTCTTTTTATTTTGAAAACTGCGATCAATACCCAACGCGTTTCGCCTCCATAGGAAGCTTCATCAGGGGTTTGTGATCTATAAAAGTATAATATACATACAATCACATTTTTTTGGACATTACATACAAAACAATTTACATGAATAATCATAAATACAAATATAAAAATAAATATTTTGAATATATATACATAAAATTATATATACATAAAATTATAGCAGCGGTAGTATACAGATAGGGAACAGGTTTATATCAATACATCTCGTTTTGGATAAATAATTTCATTAATTCATTAATTATTAATTATTTATAAGTTTTTTTTTTTAAAAGATTTTTTGGTACATACCTTTTATTTGGAATAAAGTTCGTATAACATTTTATACTTTTCAAGGTCAGGTCAGAATCGATTGTGGACAGATAAAAATATCCAAGAAGGTCCGATAGATTTTTGGACCAAAAGATAGAACCTGGTGGGTTTATACAGAGATAGTTCCATTTAGGAATCCGAATAATACATATATATACATATATACATATACACATATATACACATATATACACATATACATACACATATACACATACATATGGCCTCTTTTATTATGACCATAGGGTTTTACATTCAATGCACATACCTCATTCAAATAATATGTAACAATAATGTAGTTATAATTTTCTTTTGAAGAACATCTATAAGGATGCGGTGGAATTTCTAAAGAAAAACATATTGTAAATAATTTTGCTTATAGGTATATGAATATAACCTTTAGGGTCCAGTATGTCTAGTATTATTTTTGGTTTTAGTACATACCTCCTAGAATTTAAATGGAAGCACATTCAATGGTGAATGTAACCATACTAGATCCACAGGTTGATTAAATCCACAGATAATTTTCATAAACCGTAGGTTTCTTGGTTTAGTCACCATACAAGTTTTTTGAATAAATCCTAACAAAAATACATAATACATATTCATATATTTAACTGGTACCGTACTTTGCAATTAATTTGTTCAAATAAAAAAAAAATAAAAAAAAAAAATATAAAATAAAAAATTTTCAAAATTTCTAAGTTGTGTCTTACCTTCTGGTGTGGGGATGTGTGCTCTCCTAGGGATCCAAGCAGCAAGTGAGTGAAAGCTGGCTTGGACTGTGTATATATAGGGAGTTGTCTATGACATCACTTCCCTTATCCAATCAAATTAGGGTAATTTTTATTCTATTTAATTATATGTTTTATCTTATATTGTTTTTTTAAAAAGAATATTTTATAGTCACTTAATATATAACTGTGTCTCTGTGAATAAATCTATATGTTTAATAGTTTATAAGTGCAAAGATAACTATATAATGAAAAAAACGCCCCATAATGCATTGCGTTTATTAGTTTCGTATAAGTCCTTTATATCTTTTAATACCAATCGGTATTATAAAAGAGTGGATGAGGGAAAAGTTTGTCTACTTCCCTTTTATAAGATCTTAGTTCCTTAAATTAAAAGGATTCTTTAAAACCTTTTATTATGCTTTATTTTCGGTTTGCGTTCCACTCACTGCGGAGTGGAACGCACCGCCATCTTGACCAGGAAGTGGGTAGTGTGAGATGTTCTTACGCGGAAGTATGTGGTCCGCCGGCTGTGTGGTTATGAGTGTCATAGCAGTTTGCTGACTTCCTGTATGCGTTCCACCTACATCTAGATGGGAACGCGTTCTTCTAAATCTCAAATCCTCTATAGTGTGTGTCAGTTTAAGGGGCTTAGCTAATAGCGTTCCACCTGATATGGTTTGGAACGCAACGCCATGTTTTAATTCTAGTGAACATAAAACGATATTTTAGTGTAAACTATTTAGTAGTGATATAATAATTAATTAGTGATATAATTAATGATATAATTAATCCTATGAGTAGTGCTTCAAATTTTCAATTGCAAAATTCCGGTCTCAGTTTCACAAATCAGCAATTAGCATAAATAAATAAATAAAGGATACATACATAATAATATCAATATAAAAAAATATAAGTGGTTGTGGAAAATAATACCACCCATAACAAACTAATCAGTGCATTTATACAGGTATCAGCAGAGATATAAGTAATGAAGTACATACATAGTATCTAGTATTAAACATAGGAAAAAATGGGAAAAAAATGGGAAAAAAAGTTCCATATAATTTACACAATAATGATACTAAAGGGAATTTTATATTTTTATATGCTTCAGATTTTCACCTCCATTATTGGTAAATAGACTAAAGGCAAGGGTGATATATTATAAGTCTTAGACTTTTGACCACATCAATGTTATATTAGCCAAAATTAAAGTGACACATTATAGCCAATATACATATTACAGATATTACTCTATTTGTTATACCAATAAATATTTGAAAAAAGGGGATATTATAGGAAATTCATTATAAAAAGGCTGTTACTTCAATGTTTTCATTTAGTCCCCTAGGGACTAGGGTATCCAATGTAAAAATCCAATAAGATTCTCTCATGGCCAGGGTACGATCTTTATCCCCCCCTCTAGGGTCATCTTTAATGTGTTCCAAGACCGAGAAACGAAAAGAGCATACCTCGGAATTATGCTCCTGTTCGAAATGTCTGGGGACACTGTGATTTTGTACTTTCTTTTTTATATTTCTCAGATGTTCCTGGATGCGAATCTTTAGACATCTTTTGGTTTTTCCTACGTACCATTTGTTACAGCCACATTTGGCCAAATATACTACATAGGTTGAATCACATGTTATAACCCCATTAAATCTACATTCCTTTTTCAAGTTTTCTGGGATTTTTGGACCCTGTTTTTCTATGTACTTACAGCAAATACATCTATTACATGGGTATAGACCTTTTCTTTCAGGGAATAAAGAAATAGACGGAACTGGATTAGTTTTTGTTCCGATATTATTCAATTTGCTCGGTGCAAGTATACTTTTAAAGTTTTTGGCCTTCTTAAAGACAATATCGGGTTTATCAGGCAAATGTGGTCCTAAAACCGGATCTAATTTAAGCAAATGCCAGTGTTTACCCAGACATTTCTTTATTTTGTTATGTTCTTGGCTGAATTGGGTTATGAATGGCCTAATTTTCTTATCACTGGAGTGGTTCTCTTTTTCTTTTATGAGATCCGCTCTAACAGCTAGCGAGGCTTTTTTCTGATCCTGGCGGATATTATTCTCCTTGTATCCCCTTTCTAGGAACCTATTTACCAAGATTTCGGACTGTTCCCAATAATTTTCAATATTGCTACAGTTTTTGCGCATTCTCAAGAATTGGGCAAACGGAACGTTATTCTTCCATGTACTTAGATGGCAACTGTCTGCCGGAATATAGCTATTGGCATCAGTTTGCTTAAAAAAAGTTTTTGTAGAGATAGTTTTATCATTAGGGTTAACAGAGATCACAATGTCCAAAAAGTCTATTTCAATTATATGATCCTTATAGGTGAATTTTAGATTATAGTCATTGATCTGTAGGGTAAGAATAAAATCATCTAGACTGGTTTTATCTCCATCCCAGACTAACAGGATGTCGTCTATGTATCGTTTATAGAATTTTATTCTGTCATCTTTGTATCCCTCATTTGTATATAAGGTTTTGTTTTCCCAATTGTCCATATAGATATTCGCATATGAGGGGGCGAATTTTGTGCCCATAGCAGTCCCCTGCTTTTGGACATAATGAGCCCCATTAAATTCGAAATGGTTATGCTCCAAGATAAATCTAACCCCATTCAATAGGAAAAACATTTCTTTCTCCTCTATTTTAATGTCAGATTGGAGAATTTCTTTTATGGTTTGGACACCTTTAAGATGGGGTATCGAGGTGTACAATGCTTGTACATCTACTGTTACCCACCTATACGTGGGTTCCCATTCAAAATTTTGAATTTCTCTTAAGACCTGTGTTGAATCTTTTAGGTAAGATTTTTGTTCTTTAACATACATTTGTAATTTGAGGTCTAGAAAATGAGAAAGATTTGCAGTAAGTGATTCTATTCCGGCGACTATGGGTCTTCCGGGGGGGAGATCTCTGTTTTTGTGTACTTTTGGAATATGATAGAAGATAGGTATCTTCGGTTTCTCAATATAAAGATAATCCATTTCTTTCTTACATATAATACCTTCCTCCTTCGCTTTTCTTAGGAGAGAGTACAGTTCTATTTTGTAGGTCTCCACTGGATTGCCATCTAATTTTTGATATGTATCTGGATCGTCTATTAATTTATAGGCTTCAATTAAATAGGTAGAACGATCCTGGAGCACCACTGCCCCTCCTTTGTCTGCTACTTTTATTATTAGATCTTTATCTTTCTGCAGATCTTTCAATGCCTTTTTCTCTTGTGGAGTCAAGTTACTACATTTTTTGTTATCGATTTTTAAAGTTTTAAAATCTTCCTTCACTAAATCTGAAAAAATCTCTAAATGGCTACCTCTTGATTCCACCGGGTAGAATTTTGAGGGTGGGGCTACCAATGGTTTGGGGGTATTAAGTTCCCTACATGGGTTTTTCAAAAAGTGTCTTTCCAGTGTTAATCGTCTAATGAATTTATTCAAATCTATGAACAGGTTAAATTTGTCTGAGTGTTGGTCTGGAGCAAATTTTAGGCCTTTATTCAATATCTCTGTTTCTGGTTTGGATAGAATTTTTTTTGAAAGATTGATGACCCCTGTATGATTGGGTCTTTCAGGAAATGTGCTATTCTTTTCTTTTTTGGGGAATTTTCGCCCTCCTCTTTTTCCCCTTCTCCTAGGTATCTCTTTTTTGCCGTGGGAGATTCTACTTCTGTAGAATATAGCTCTTTCCTTTGTATATGAGGGGAGATTGCCCTTCTTCTCCCATCTAAAAAATGTTGTTCTGTGGGGGGAGATCTAAGGGTCTCAAACCTATTAGATGTTTCGGGATAATACATTCTGTTAGGTGATGTATACCTGTGACCTATCGGTTTTTTGTATTCCCTTCGTGGTGGGGATCTCTGAGGTTTTTCATTCCATCTTAAATATGGACTTTCTCTTTGGTATGGAGTTCTTTTTTGGTAGGAATTCCTTCTCTGGTGGTAGTTTCTATCACGATACATATCCTGATAATAATCTCTATTTTTGTATGAGTCTCTCCTCTGATGGTAGTTTCTCCTTTGATAAGAATTCCTCCTCTGATCGGAGTTCTTCCTTTGGTAGGAGTTTCTCCTATTATGACCCTGGAATGTTTTTTTAGAGAAAACTTCATCATCCTCACTATTTCTATAATTTTCTTGTGGTCTAGAATTGTCAGACTGAGACCAATTTAAAACTTTCCCGTTATCGTAATCTAATTTGTCTCTTAAGAATTTCTTTTGTTTCCTAATAATAATATCGGACTCCAAGGAATCAATCTTTCCCTGCATATCTATCACATCCTTCTTGAAATCTTCATTATCCTCAAATTTGGACAATGTAGTTTCAAGTTTCTTAATTTGATCCTCCAAAATACTCAACTCTTTTTTGCGATCACTTACTATCAGATCAATAAGTTTTAATGAACAGTCGTTAAGAATTTTATTCCAACTGTCCATAAAACCATCATTTGTTTGTCCTAGAGTGGGATTCTTCAAAACTCTTAATCCTCTAGGTACTCTCCCAACCTCCAAGTATTTTTCAAGAGTTATCAATTCGTACCATACTTTTATCTCTTTAGTAGCCAATTTTTCCATTAAATTTAATGGTCCATAATATTCATCCGTTGTTCCCTCCATCTGTTCTACATTCGCTACTTCCTCTAAAAATATAGAGAAGCATTTCGCCGTCCTACTTGTCCAGTCTCGAATGACAGGCATAATTAGTATTCAGCAGCAGATCAGAGATTACTAGTAGCAAACACCAAATCCAACACAAAATCTCCAAAATTGCGCTATTATATTCAAAAATCTATATCGGTCGCTGTAGACACTCAATCCCCTACTAGCTGGGACTGCGAACACCTTCACTATACCAAACAGTAGTGTCTTCAGCGCCCTATTCTAGCAATGTCCATATAATTAGTACAATAAAACAATAATAAAATCAATAATAAGATCAAATAATTCTTTCAGAGTAGTTCTTTTTGAAGAAAATTTCTTTTTATTTTGAAAACTGCGATCAATACCCAACGCGTTTCGCCTCCATAGGAAGCTTCATCAGGGGTTTGTGATCTATAAAAGTATAATATACATACAATCACATTTTTTTGGACATTACATACAAAACAATTTACATGAATAATCATAAATACAAATATAAAAATAAATATTTTGAATATATATACATAAAATTATATATACATAAAATTATAGCAGCGGTAGTATACAGATAGGGAACAGGTTTATATCAATACATCTCGTTTTGGATAAATAATTTCATTAATTCATTAATTATTAATTATTTATAAGTTTTTTTTTTTAAAAGATTTTTTGGTACATACCTTTTATTTGGAATAAAGTTCGTATAACATTTTATACTTTTCAAGGTCAGGTCAGAATCGATTGTGGACAGATAAAAATATCCAAGAAGGTCCGATAGATTTTTGGACCAAAAGATAGAACCTGGTGGGTTTATACAGAGATAGTTCCATTTAGGAATCCGAATAATACATATATATACATATATATATATATACATATACACATATATACACATATATACACATATACATACACATATACACATACATATGGCCTCTTTTATTATGACCATAGGGTTTTACATTCAATGCACATACCTCATTCAAATAATATGTAACAATAATGTAGTTATAATTTTCTTTTGAAGAACATCTATAAGGATGCGGTGGAATTTCTAAAGAAAAACATATATATATATATAAGTAATAAAAAAAAATAATGATAACAGTGAATAAATATAAATGGATAAATACAAATGCATTTATTATCCTATAGGTCTAATTAATGATAATAATAGGATGAGCATGATTATAATACACACAATTTAGGTCTAACTTATAAAGTATATAAATTTAAACACTCATTAGAACTCTACTTGGAGAAGAGGACAGGCTTTCAATAGAATCCATAGGAAATGTCCAGTATGTGGGAATGAATGTAGTTTGTAATAAAGTTATACTGTTTGTGTGTGTTTTTATTTAATTTCACTATTTGTCAAAGGGCGGCGGTACGCGTCCTCCGACCTTTTCATACCCCCACTATCCACATCGGCGTGGAGTTGATCTTATATAGTGTGGCGAGCGCAGCGAGCGCAGCGAGCCACCGAGACCGAAGCATGGCGAGCGCAGCGTGCCCCGCGAGGGGACGCAGACTACTTTACATGTATTCCGCGTCCCCTCGCGGAGCTCGCTGCGCTCGCCACTTTGATTCCAATGTAAAAATCTCGTCGATCGCGTCGATTGAATCATCTCATGCATCTTATGCCGCACAAAACATAAGATGCATGAGATGCTAATCTTGTCAATCGCGTCGATTGCATCATCTCATGCATCTTATGCCTCACAAAAACATAAGATGCATGAGATGCTTGAGATATCAGCCCCACACATACAATCTAGATCGTGGGCGCCGTGCTAGGAAAGCAGTACCTAGAGTTCTACAACATTACACAATAGTTTACTATATTATTAACCATTTATCAGCCCAGTGCCCACCACCCCAGGGGCACCGAGGACAGGCCCGGGCTTCAGCCAGGGCAAGGGTAACTCTGCAGGGGGGGACACCTTTATTGGGGGGTACACACTCCTCCAGGGTCCCTGCCCAGGTTGACCAGCCATGGGGATGAATGCTTTGGCCAGGGGAACTTGTATAAAAGTTTTCCATGGCTGTGGCATTAACCTGTTGGTTGTTTGGGCCCGGTGCTGGTTGCCAGACTATGGGGTCCCATACTTATTTTTTCCCCTGTATTTTGGGATCGGTCTGGCCCTTGAGCCTGGTTGTAGAAATCCTGGGGATCCCCTATGTCTCCTGAATATCTAAAACCAGGACCGGTTCTTTGAGCCCGGGGCTGTTTATTCTCAGAAAGGGAGTACCCCATGCCGTCTTTTTTTTTTTGCTTTTTTTACACAAATCGCACATGAGCTTTAATTTGCACATTTTCATGACTAAAATACATATATTTTCATGACTAAAATTCAAACTTTATCGCATCACCACATTTTTCATGCCTCAATTCGCATACCGGAACCTTACTAAAAATCGGATTCTAGTAAATGTCACCCTATATGTTACAATGGCATACTGTGTATTTGTCTTTGTAGCTCTCAGCCCACCAGATGAACTCCTGAATTGCGGTTGGTTCTTTTTATGCAGAAAAACATTTCAGTAATATTTATTTGCACAACATGTTGCACTACATGTTGCACATCTGTTTTATTTGCATTTCCACTATTATAGTAAAGCTAATCATGATATGTCAAATCTACTTGTGGGCATACAGTACTCCCACCATGTGCACCACTCTGGCTGCCTGACAGGAGCTTAAATAAATATTGTTGTCCCTGTAGCAGCATTCTACCGTGCATTGGGAAGTAGGGTCTACTTTACCGGGAACCCATGGACCTTGGGGCTTATTGAGGATTTGGAGGGACCTCTATATGTGGAAAAGCAGTCAATAGAAGAGAGTTTTTGGAACCAGAGACAGAAAAAGCAGAGGTATGGTGTGCTCCACAGTTGAGGAGAGCATGTGCCATGAACACTGTGCTGTGGCTGCAGAAAATATGTGTCTGAGAAACCCTGAGCTTAGAAAAAATTGAATCATAGGGTGAGATTTAATAGGATGAGAGATTCAGAAAGTGAGAGGTTTGGGAAGAAATCTCCAGTTTTTTTAAAGAAACAATCATTTACACTGCAAAACCAGTTTGATATTGCAGTGTAAATGATTGCCGCTTTAAAAAAAACTGGAGATTTCTTCCCAAATCTCTCACTTTCTGAATCTCTCATCCTATTAAATCTCACCCATAATCTCCTGTTAGTAGAACAAATATTCCCATCTAGCCTGTCAACTGAGACTGTATTCTGCTGATTTGCATGGAAATTAGGAGTCTCACTTACCTTATCACACTGTGGGGAAGATGTGCTATGAACTGGAAAATTAAAAAGTGGAGAGAGGTAAAGTACCAACCGATCCGTTCCTGTCATTTTTAAACACAGAATATAACATGACCCTTAACACTACTTTACCACTCTCCAAGGCTCTCTCACAGACTGCTCTGTTGCTGACCACAGTTAGGGGGTGTTTCCAATTGACTCGGAAAACTACAAAACTCACAGCTTATTGAGTACTGGCCCGGCGAATCCCCACCCCCTGCAGCCATTTCCCTTTGCAACCACGCGAAGGGATGTGTAGCAAAGACACATCCCCTTGTATGTGCCCGCAGTAGGACAAATCATTCGATAGTCAGTGACCATCAAATGATTTCTTATGCCTTCACAAATATAAGTCAGTGGAGACTTATATTTGCGTACGCCCTGGGCGAAGACAGGCTGGGCAGCTGATGTCATGTGATGTCAGCCGCCCTCCCCTGGCAGGCAACGGACCACCCACATCCCCTGTGGAATGCCCAATGTTAGCCCTCCTTCCCTCCCTCCCTGCTCCCTGCCGTTCGCTGTTGGGGTTTGCACATGCACAGAAATGCGCATGCGCAAACTCTGACAACCGGGACCGAGGCCGAATTCAGTTTACTCCGAGTGAACCAGAACCGGACCCTCAGGGGGGTATTCATTCCCGGGTCTCGATCCTGGTCCATTTTCATTTTTCTCAACCGCATATCGCCAGCTATTCAATGTTCTGCATGTCGATCAGTGGAAAGGTGCGTGTCCACGGAAACGGACATAGATTGTTGAGATTCAGCCATGATCGTGACAATTAACGGCAGTTATCAGCCAAACGAGTCCATCAGCTTTTAAAGTCAGTCCCATTCTGTTGATCTGCCTCTTCAATGCTGTCGGGCAAGACAACATTGAATAGGTGCCCACCATTATTTACCCCTTCTGAAATAGCAGCGGGGATTGAATGCCCTCATAGTCCCATGTGGAGACTGATAAAAGTGCAAGTTGGCACCTTATTTTTTGATTGTTCTACAGATGAATTTAAAGCAAGAAGGGTCCATCTAGATGCACGTGGCTGAATTGTTAAAAAATCTACCAGTGCTGACGAGATAGAGTAAATTACCATCTGTCTGTTAAAGAGATTAGCACAGACCCTGATATGTTTTGCCAAAATTGTCCTCTGTGTTTTGTTTTTTGTTTTCTGGCTTTGGAAAAAAAAACACCTTGCAATATTTTGATTGATTTTGGATCTGTATTAAAGAAAAAAAATGTTAATAGTCACTCAATATTGGCCAAATGCTTAGTGGCTAAAAAAGCAACAGTTCAGAAGTACAGACACATTTAGTCATAATTGACTTAATTTACTGTTTTCCAAAATTTATAAATAAAATACTTTTAATCGAGGAGTGCCATGAAAAAAGCTGATATTCTAGGGCAGTGGTTCTTAACCTCGGTCCTCAGGAACCCACACAGTGTATGTTTTCCATGTCTACACACAGAATCACAAGTGAAATAATTAGCTCCACCTGTGGATCTTTTAAAATGTGTCAGTGAGTAATGAGCTGGGTGACCTAGGAAATGTAAACTGCGTGGGGGTCTTGTGGACTGTGGTTGAGAACCACTGCTCTAGGGTGCTATGATTCAAGAAAGTTTGGTAACTACTGGCTTAGATGTACAACTAGGTGCAAGCCAAAACAGATTTAGAAATCAAGATTGGCATCAAACATGTTCTCTTTTTTAGATGCATTTCTTTTTCACCTTACTTTTATTAATACATATATTTATCTTACTCCCATGTCAGACCTCGGCAAAGAATTACCATTCATGCAATAAAACACAAGGATTGTAAACATATTGGAGATATGTTGCACATCCCACACTACAGCACATCTCCCTCCCTCACTGTCTTAGCTCTGGGTTTAATGTACTGTATTGTCATATTTCTTTTGTCAGTGTTTTATATATTTTTTATTTTAGCAATGCGGAGGATTGCTTCTTTTGTTCTTCAATGCTTAAAGGAAGGTTATTAGATTCAAAATATAGTATGCACTACTTGATTTAATTATAGGTTACTATTGATTGCTTTAATTGTGTTTTATATTTAATATCATGTATTTGTCTTGTTGTGATATTTTGCACGGATAATTGTCTTAATAGGTTTTAGTGCTCATTTCCAGTTTATCATGTTTTCTTCTTTGAATGGTTTTGCAGGCGATAAATGACCACTCTAAGCATTAACTGTCAACATGAATGCTGAGTATTTCTGAATATTCCTACTTAATAATTCTACATGATCTTCTCTTGACAATGGGGATATTACATTGAATTGACAAGACTGACATATATCCATGGTCGCCTGACAGATCATGACAAATAGAGCTATTTTATGCTTGAATTGTTGATGGGAAAATATTGCCAAAAGATAGCTGTCATGTTGCTTTATTCTTTTAATGAGTGGTTTACAAGAAATGAGTAGCTAAAAAATTCAAACACACAACACTCAATCCTGTCATATAGAATTTACATATTCAACAGTTTCATCTGGGAAACATATACACAATGTAAAATGAATGTCATCATTCTGCTAGCCCTGTGCTAAATAATGCTAAATAAAAGTTTCAACATAAACTTGCTGATAAAAAACATAAACAAATGATATGATGAAAGTAAAGTTTTCTATAACTTTTTTATATATTTTTGCATTAACATTACATTTTATATACTGTAAGTTTAACCCATATGCAATCACTTATGAACTTTGAGTACTATATTTTATTTAAGGGCAAAAGTCAGTGACTGAGTGAACTGTATGTCATGGTCTGTTGGAATTTGGATGCATTCTTTTTTTTTAATATCTGTTTTCTATTTTATGAAGATTAGCAAATGTCCTCACATGTTTATCATTGCTAACTGTTCTTTTTGTCCATGTAAATCAATCAACTTTTATGTAAATCCAACAATTTCTTCAACATCCAACTTGTTTACTGTGGTCTCACACAACGCTACAGTACTGTATATGCAGTACTGCACTATTCAAACATTGGTAATTAGAATTGTAATACATTTTTGCAATACATTTTGCAATTTAATAGATTTTTTTTTGCATATTTCTGGCCAAGGTTATTGAGGGTATGAGGGTACCATGTCCTGGTACCCTCATAATTGGGTACTCCCTACCATCATAAGGGTTCAATAATAGGCATATGACACCCCCAAGTCATCCCAAACAAACTAGCACACTAGTGAGAGATAACAAGTAAAGTGTTATGGAGTGTTAATTAAGTGAAAACAGCGGTACTTGTTTCCTAGCACGGCGCCAGTGATAAAAATTGTATCCAACGGGTTCATAAAAATCGCGTTGATCGCATCGCATGCAACCAAATCTCATGCGATGCGATCGACGCGATCAATGCGATTTTTACATTGGAACCAATGTAAAATGGTCCCTGAGACACGATTTTACATTGGCCCCAATGTTAAATGCCCTCCAGAACCCAATTTTCATTGAATCCCCACCCTGATGGGTCAAATGCCCCCCATTGTTAACACCACCACACGATGAACGCCAACCCGAAGCGTGGCGTGCGCAGCGAGCCCGCGAGGGGCGGAAGTACGCATCCTCCGACCTTTTCATACCCCCACTATCCACGTTGGCGTGGAGTTCATTTTATATAGTGTGGTGAGCCACCGAACCCGAAGCGTGGCGAGCCCCGCAAGTGGACGTGCATTATTGACAGGTATTACTCATCCCCTAGCGGGGCTCGCTGTGCTCACCACGCTTCGGGTTTGGTGGCTCGCTGCACTTGCCACACTATATAAAATCAACTCCACGCCGACGTGGATAGTGGGGGTATGAAAAGGTCGGAGGACGCGTACCGCCGCCCCTTGCGGGCTCGCTGCACTCGCCACGCTTCGGGTTGGCGTTCATCATGGGGTGGCATTAACAATGGGGGGGCATTTCACATACAAATTACCCATCAGGGTGGGTATACAGTCAAAAATCGGGTCCATTGGGCCATTTAACATTGTTCCCTATGTAAAATCTGGTCCATTTCATCGGTCGCATTGTATGCCATTATAATGGCATACAATGGACCCGATTTTACATAGGAATTTAACATTGAATACAATGCATGTTAATTAAGTGAAAACAGCGGTACTTGTTTCCTAGCACGGCGCCAGCAATAAAAATTGTATCCAACGGGTCCTTAAAAATCGCGTTGATCGCATCGCATGCAACCAAATCGCATGCGATGCGATCGACGCGATCATTGCGATTTTTACATTGGAACCAATGTAAAATGGTCCCTGAGACCCCATTTTACATTGGCCCCAATGTTAAATGCCCCCCAGAACCCAATTTTCATTGTATCCCCACCCTGATGAGTCAAATGCCCCCCTATTGTTAACACCACCCCACGATGAACGCCAACCCGAAGCGTGGCGAGCGCAACCTTTTCATACCCCCACTAGCCACATCGGCGTGGAGTTCATTTTATATAGTGTGGCGAGCCACCGAGCCCGAAGCGTGGCGAGCCCCGCAAGTGGACGTGCATTATTCACAGGTATTACGCGTCCCCTAGCGAGGCTCGCTGTGCTCGCCACGCTTCGGGTTCGGTGGCTCGCTGCGCTTGCCACACTATATAAATTCAACTCCACGCCGACGTGGATAGTGGGGGTTTGAAAAGGTCGGAGGACGCGTACCGCCGCCCCTCGCGGGCTCGCTGCACTCGCCACACTTCGGGTTGGCGTTCATCATGGGGTGGCGTTAACAATGGGGGGGGGGGGGCATTTCACATACAAATTACACATCAGGGTGGGTATACAGTGAAAAATAGGGTCCATTGGGCCATTTAACATTGTTCCCTATGTAAAATCTGGTCCATCTCATCGGTCGCATTGTATGCCATTATAATGGCATACAATGGACCCGATTTTACATAGGAATTTAACATTGAATACAATGCATTCAATGTTAAATCGTGTCGGTCGCATCGCATACCTTTAGTTAAGGCATGCGATGGACGCGATTATTTAATTGTCGGGAAAAAGGCTAAAAATAGCCTAAAAATCATGTCGGTATTAACTTAAGGTATGCGATGACCCACGACGGGCGCCGTGCTAGGAAACAAGTACAGACAAATGTCTGAAAAATACAGTCTATAAAGTGCTAAAACAACCCAATCAAAGCAGCTCAGTGGGTCCAGAAAACTCAACAAATGAAATACTATATACAGTAAATAGGTCTTACCTATAATTATTCCTTGTTCAATATGCAGTCAGAAAATGCAAGGATCCTACTGAAAAACAATCTGGCACAGGTGGTAGGGGTATTTCTTTGGGCTGAAGGAGTCTCTTGTCTTCAAATCTACACACAAATATAAAATATACAGTAGGATATATAGGGGAGGGCCCTAGACTGTACACCCTAACTACTGTACATAAAAGGTGCTATTCTGCTGACACTTTTAGTGCCTCACACAAAGAGAAAGAATGCAGGTGCATTATTATAACATTACTAAATAGAGTTGTAATAAATTTTGCAATAAATCTTGCAAGTACATTTTTTAATAATCATGGCCAAGGTTATGGGCTTCCCTAACATGTCCATGTAATCTCATCATCAGATAAATCCCTAACATTCTAAGTATACTAGTGAGAGATAGCAAGTGTAGTGTTAAAGAGCTTTAGCTAATATGTGGCAGGAGTGTAGATGCATGTGGTGCATCTTGGTCTTTGTAGTCTACAGTTATGTCCTCACTTCCGGTCACACGGCTGGCCGGGTAGTCGGTGTTAGCTGGAGCTGGAATAAAGATGCACCTGTTTCAAGCTGCACAGGTGTCCATGAGTTTTTTGAAGCGGGATCAACATGGCACATGGGCTGAGGAAGATTGACCCGACAACTGGCTCAGATTCAAAAGAGAATGGCATGTGTACTGCATCGCGGACTTATCAGACAAGTCAAAGAAGGTACAGGCATACACGCTGCTGAACCTCACAGGCCCAGACGCCGTGGACAAATCAGAGGCATTCATTTACGCGGACAGAGAGAGCTGAGAGGATCCTGAGGTCTTACTTGCCAAGTTTGAGGAAATCTGCATGCTTGTAAAGAACGTCATCATGGACAGGCACATCTTTAACAGCACAAATAAAAAGGCCGACGATACAGTGCAATCATACGCCTCCACAATAAAAAATATTGGCAAAGAAGTGCAACTTTGGGACACTCACAGATGAATTCATCCATGACAGAATCGTGTGTGGCATTAGGAATGACAAGGTACGTGCACAGCTGCTAAGGGAGAAAGGCCTCACGCTAGAAAACTGCCATAAGCATATGCATGCTCCATGAGCAGGCAGAAAAGGGCACAAGGGAGTTAGAGAGGGACGCTGAAGTATGTGTCATGGCGGCGACCGCACCCAGCTCACCCTCATGTGGGAACTGAGGAGCACAGCACCCACCAGGCAAGCAGAACTGCCCTGCATATGATAAACGCTGCAATGCATGTGGCAAATGGAACCACTTCGCCAGGTGCTGTCGCTCTAAAGACCAGACACCCACAAAGCAGCAGTCATAACCCCGATACAGCCGCACACCCAGGCAGGTCAGCCAGGTAGACACAGACCTGGTGCACAGCACAGCCCGCACAACAGTCTGTGACAGTGTCAATCACACAGATAAGAGGGGTGAGATATTCATAAAGCTCAAGACCAAACACACGAAATACAGTTCACCCGTGCTGAGTTGCTCTTCCACATTGTGGACCAACAAGTCAAATCATTGCTTGGCTTCCCGGACAGCATGAGACTGGGCCTGTTGTAACTGGGGCCAGATGTACACGCCATTCAAATGACTGTCCCAGAAATGAAAGATTTCCAAGACTTATTTGATAACAGCACACTAGGAAAGCTACCGATCACATACCATATGAGGCTGGATGACTCCATTGTCCCCACTGTTTGTGCTCCCCGCAGAGTCCCCATTGCAATGAAGGACAAAATTATCCAAGAGCTACACAGAATGATGCAGCTGGGTGTCATTGCACCAATTGAAGAAGCAACACAATGGGTGTCTGCAATGGTAGCTGCTGCCAAAAAGGATGGGACTGTATGGCTATGCATTGATCCAGTACACCTAAACAAAGCACTTTTATGCCCTTACCACCCGCTCTGCACCATCAAGCAGGTGATTGTTGACATGCCAGGTGCAACCGTCTTTAGTACCCTGGATGCCAAGTGTGGGTTCTGGCAGATACCTCTGGACAGAGCCTCTTCTTCGCTCACTGCCTTCATGACCCCCATTGGGCGCTACGTCTTCCTCCGCATGCCCAATGGCATCACCACGGGCAGCAAAGTTTTCCAGCGATGCATGGAGCAACTGTTTGCTGGCTATCCCTGTGACATCATCGTTGACGACATCCTCATCTGGGGCTATACCAGAGAGGAGCATGATCAACGCCTCCACCAGGTACTTCAATGGGCTCACGCCCTCAACCTCAAGCTTAACCCTGACAAGTGCAGATTCAGAGTCACAAGGTGGCATATGTAGGCCACATCCTCACCAACAAGGGCGTCCTGCCAGACCCAAACGAGGTATCTGCCCTCCTGCAGATGCCCCTCCCAGCAGACAAACTGGCACTCCAGCGCTTCCTGGGGATGACCAACTACTTGTCCAAGTTTCTTCCACAGTACAGCGAAACCACTGCACCTTTGCGGGAGTTACTGCATCAGGACACTGATTGGTTTTGGCTGGACACACACAGCTGCTGTCAGCCAACTAAAGACCATGCTCACAAACCCGCCAGTCTTGCAGTACTTCAATGTGCATGATCCTGTCATCCTTGCTGCTGATGCTTCACAAAATGGCCTCGGGCCGTCTGCCTCCAACACCGCAAACCGGTGGCATTTGCATCCAGGGCCCTCACTTACACGGAGACCAGGTATGCAGAACTGTTGGCGCTTATCTTTGCTTGCAAATGTTTCCATGACTTCATCTATGGCTGTCCTGTCATGATTGAAACAGATCATCAACCTCTGATCACCATTCTGAAGAAACCCATACACACTGCCTCATCCCACATACAAAGCATGATGCTCAAGCTCCAAAGATACAATTTGGATGTTATATACAAGCCAGGTAAAGAAATGTATGTTGCTGACGCACTGTCCAGGGCATTTCTGCCTTCCACTGACTCAGGCAGCCCTGAGGACTAGTTTGAGGTAATGGCTGTGGGAATCCTTCCCACCAAACGGATGGAGGAGCTGCGTGCAGCCACCAGCACAGACAAGCTCTCCCAGCGTCTTGCTGATGTCATCCTCAATGGCTGGCCACCCTCATCCAGAGACTTGCCCCACTGTCTACGTTCCTTCTTTTGCATGAGGGATGAACTCACCATAGTTGATGGTGTCATCATGCGAGGTCACAGCTTTGTGATCCCAGCTGCTCTACAGTCATCATACACCCAGCAGTTGCACCAGGGCCATGCAGGCCTGGAGGCCACCAAGAGCAGGGCCCGAGAAACTGCGTTCTGGCCCTCTATGTACGGTGACATTGAACGGTCTGTGTCTCTTTGTGCTCCCTGCAATGCCCTGCATCCACATCAGCCACGGGAGCCCATGCACATCCCAGACCTACCTTGGTCCATCCTGGCAGCTGAAGGCAAGAGAGATTTTGTTGGTCGCACAAGACACAATATGGTGGACCCCCTGAAGTGAGTTGTGAGATCACAGTGTAATATTTCGCTTTATTGGGGGTGTGCTACCAACGGACATTTGGGTAATGTAGATTCAAAAAAGGAGAGAAAAGAGATGTCCTTTGTAGGTGCACCAAAGAGATAATAAAACTTAACCTTTAATAATGATTCATCTAAGAACTGCGAGATAAAAGTTTAAACATATAACAACAAACAAAGGTGGGGTTCACACAATTTTAAAACCAGGTGGCGGGCAGATGTGGCAGGAACTTAATTCTGATGTCAATGTGTTAATAGAACAGTGTGTTTGCCTGGTCTGTACAGAAAAGAGAGTATCTTCTGTCAGTTCAGGGTACTTATTTGAAAGCGGGTTACAAAAAACCTCTTTATGCTTGTGCTTTCATAGACGCTTGCTCATATGATGAATGAATGGGGTTGGTGAGCCCGTGAACAGGGGATAGCGTTACCACAGGATCAGCACACACTGCAATAATTGGACAGTGTGTGTGTGATAATACACTATTGACTCCAATGGAGGAGGATCCTTTAAACATCGTGACCCCCCTTGGAATAGGCGTACTGGGCCGGTGCAATTCCCCACAACCGTCAGGTACGGGTTGGCTGGAGTACAAGGGTACACTATCAAGCGTGGAGACGCTCCGTGGTCTGATAGTGTGAATTCCCAATGGTAGGGATTGCGTTGCTGCACCGCCTAAGTATCCAGTGACGCCGGTCCAATGAAGCCGTTTCCAATTGGACTGATACACTCAAACGTGAGCGCCTTGAAAAAGGCTCTAGCGTCAGATCACTGTCTAGGTACAAAATCAAAATGCATAAGTAAGAAAAATAATAAAGACTGCCTACATCTGCCCACGCACCGCTAGCCGGCACGCGCTTCACAGATACAGCTTCCTCAGGGCCAACCTGACTAAGTGTCTGCTGGGGTTTATATACCGGTAGTGTAATCGTATGCTCCAATCATAGGGCTCAAAGCGGACGTGCCTCCGGAAGTGTGTTCTGGGGTCTGTCGTCCAATCAGGTGCCTCATGTACAGACAAGCCCCTGGATGGTGTCCGGCTTGGTTCAAATGGAGGCGTCGGGGTTGCTTTGACAACCGGTGTTTTGTGTAAACAGAGTGCGGGCATGTCGTATTAATCAGCGTCCTCTTCGGCTGCAAGGGTCCAGAGTGGACCGTCCTGTCAGGTGCCTATTATACACAAGCTCTGGATTCTGTCCTACTCGGTTCCCAAGGAGACATCATATTTACTGTGTCGACCGGGATCTTTTGTATAGGCAGACAATGTGGAAGCGTCTGTCTCTCTGCGCCCCTCTCAGCTCTCTCGTCAGTGACTGGTGACGTCATGTTGCCATGGAGATCAGTCCGTTTTGGCGTCTTTTGTTTTGCTGAGTGAGCAAGGTTGTTGACATTTGGTATGTTTTGCAGCACTCGCTGGTGATGTTAATAGCGGTGATCTGCTATTGCATTGGTGTCAGCGAATGAATGGGGGTAATCGGCCCCGTATGTTTACTGTCCATAGTTAGAATCAGTTATGGTCATAATTGATACAGGAGATGACTGTATCTAATGTTATAGATTGAGACGCAAGTGTCAAAATATTAATAATGGATACGTTTGTCACTCAGCGATAAATATTGATGCGACTTAAATACTAATAATATAAAGAAATAAGGTGAACTGTAGTGTACCGATGAATTTCGGTTAGTATAATTACATACAGTGATGTAAGAGAAGTTGATAGGATTGGATAAATATAATGGTAAAAAAAGGATAGATCAGATCAAAGTGTTGTAGTCGGATCTGCCTCATGCAGTACCCAGTATTGGATAACGTGAGATTGGGTGGTGTGTATGCAGCGAAAAAGTTCTGCATATAAATGTGTCACAGCACAAAAAAATATAATGTCACTTAGGGTGTCACACAGTGAACAAAGAAAGAGGGTAAGCTGGTATACGTGGAGTGATTGGAGTAGGTGTCAACCGGATAAGTATCCTTGACAGGTAAGTATATAGATACATAGGTTGTGAGTAAGTGAAATCATTTTGTTATAAAAAGGAAGGAGGAAAATTAGTAGTACTCAATCGCTGAATCTCTCGTGGGAAGAAGGGGAAGATGGTATAACCTGCATCCTTCTGCATGAATATGGTAAGTATAAGACCTGTATGACTGGACGGTGTGTGTGTATGTAGACATTATCATACACTGTGTGTCCAAATAGCAAAATATATATTAAAATTGCTATACAGTGACACCAGGCTGCACAAACAGTTATCTGTGGAACATCTTAATTAGCAAACTCATTTTCCTCTCAGGGCTTCATAAAACAGACATTTTTCTGGGACAGTCATCTGTGTAAATTTTAAACACATATATTTCTTTCTTTCAAACACATAATGGGTGAAATGTAATAGGATGAGAGAATCAGAAAGTGAGAGGTTTGGTAAGAAATCTCCAGGTTTTTTAAAGCGGCAATCATTTTCACTGCAAAACCAGTTTAATTTTGCAGTGTAAATGATTGCCGCTTTAAAAAAACTGGAGATTTCTTACCAAATCTCTCACTTTCTGAATCTCTCATCCTATTACATTTCACCCTATATGTATCTGTGTATGTATTGTATGTCAATTTAACCCCTTAAAATTCAGCTGTTTATGCAATTTCCCTCCAATGTCCGATATAGGGAATATTAAAGTAAAACTATTAAAGGTTACATTTTAAACATTTTTTTTCAGTGCATTCTCCCAGACAGCCCTTTCTTCTCTCTCGCCTTGAAACGTATACTTTACTGCTGTAGGGAACAGCACCCCCGTACCTGATAATTAATTTGGGGCCTACCTACCCTGCACTAACCATCAATTGAACTAATAGGTTGTGCGAGCATGCATTAACTCCATTTGGAGTAAAACCCCCTCTTTATGTTCTTGATAGACCAATATCTTTTTTCAGTATATACACCGCCATGTGTAAAAGCCAGGTGTCTGACACCAGTATGCAGACAATTTTAAACTGTTTATTGTTTATTTATTTATTTGACATAGTAAAATACTGTAGTCACATAGTATTTACGGTTGAAAAAAGATATTAGTTCATTGAGTTCAACCTATTTGACTTGTAACTACTGACTTTTACTGCTCTAATGGTGAAGAATCCTCTTCTTAATTCAGTACGGAATTTATTTTCCTCGAGCCTCAGTACATGCCCGCGTGTCCTAAGTATAGTATAGCACTGTTGCTGAACAAATCATCTCCCAGTTCCATCTATTTCCCATTCCTGAATTTAAACATGCTAATCATATCCCCTCTCAATGTCCATTTCACCAGTGAAAATATATTCAGCCTGGTTAGACTATCTTTGTATTCTAGTGATTCATTTTACTAGTTTAGTCGCCCTTCTCTGTACCTGTTCCAATTAAATGTTGACCTTTTAAGGTGCTTTGCCAAGAAATGAACACAGTATTCCAAGTGTGGTCTCACCAATGCCTTGTAAAAAGTCACAATCACATTGGCATCCCTTGAATCCATTCCCATTTTTAATTCATGCCAGTGTCCTGTTTGCTTTTGCTGTTCCACTATGGACCTTACCCCAGATGGAATGTACTGTATGCCATTTACCACCACTTTCTGTCCCCGATTGTAGGGGGGGGGGGGGGGGGTTATCATAGGGACCATTGGAACCTTTCAAGAGTCTGCTATACTGGGTCTGCCTGCATGCTACTGCCTGCAATAATGACTGCATATGGATTGAATCTGCTATGCTGTGACTTGCTGTACAACATAAACACAGAAAGTCTTCATCTGAGTCCTTGTGTTTGGGATCTTTGAGAATGTGAGCAAGGACTGTGTACAGCAGGAACTGTTGGTAAGCCTACCAGTGTTTAAACTGCAAGGTATTTTTTCCCCTCTCTCTCTGGTTATGCAATTAAAGGGTCATCACATTATAGGCAGAATGTTTGCTGTTGTGTGTTAAATAGCCAGCAAAGCAGGCGCGTGTCAGCTTGGTCTGTTTTTTCAGTTGGGCACATTATATTAAACCTCCTAGGTTTGCCCTTATAGGGGAAGTGCAGGGCAATATTTAGGAAATGCTAAAAAGAATTGCTGAACTTGCAGCTGGGCAGCAGAAGGCTGACGGACAGCAGCATCTGGCTGAAAGAAAGCAAACCTAGATGGAGATCCAGAGGGCCAAGTACAGATGATACATGCAGGGCAAAAGGATCTGGCTGCTCCAGGGCCGGATGCAAGGCTTCTCAGCACCCTAGGCAAAACTTCAACCTATTGCATCCCCCCCCATACTGCCACCAATACCCACTTTCCAACCCCTTAAGGAATACTTGCCTAACATTCTAGAATGGCAGGGAGGCTCCTAAAAATTTGGTGGTCCTCCCAGCCCACCAGGAAGTTGGGCAAGTCGCCTGCTTTCCCAGGTGGCCTCCCTTTGCCAGCCACAATAGACTACAAGGAGAGGGGGACAGCAAAATAGGGACGTATGCCTCAAATAAAAGTAGGGAGGTAAAGTCCACATCAGCCCCCTGCACTAAGTACAACAAGGATTCTTATAGACAATCATCAATGATTTTTTGATAGGCAGACTTGGTGGCGCCCCCCCCCCCCCCCCCAGATCCTGGTGCCCTAGGCAGCTGTCTAAAGCTGCCTAATGGTAGAGCCGGCCCTGGGCTGCTCAACATAAAACTCAGAATCAGATGTTGCGTGAGTATCAACAAGCCAAGATTCAACTGTTGCATGATGAGTTAAAGGTGCTAAAAGTGAAAAGTGAGCCAGAGTGGGAAAGGCTACTAATGCTCACCCCAGCTTATGATATAGAGGCATTTGAGCACATGGCCATGCGGTTGGGATGGCCTTAAGAGGAATGCACTGATAGGCTCGCTCCCTGTTTAACAAGGAAGGCACAGCAAGCATATGTGGATATAACTGTGGCTGAGCTACGCTCCTATACTAGCCTAAAAAAGGCTATACAAGAAAGAATTAGAGTGACCTGGCCCAGCAAAGCCCAGGAGTTCCATGACTGGCGGCTGGAGGGTCTGAGAATACCCAGGATTCGGTTGGACAAACTAGCGCGGCTGGCAAGGGCCTGGTTGCAGCCAGATAAAAAAAACTAATGAGGATTGTGGAGGTAGTCGCACTTAACGAGTGGGCCCTTCAGGCTGACCTCGAGATATTTGAAAAGTTGGCAGTGGTGAGCACCAGAAACTGGGAAAGCTGACTAAAGCCAGGTCAGGATACGTGCCAATACTGAAGCCCACAGCTCAGGTCCCAGTGGTTAAACCAAAGGCTCCGCCTCCATTTGTGTGCTTTGAGTGCAGCGAGTCTGGTTATGTGTGGTGGGACTGCCCTAAACAGGGCAACCTGGTGGATTGCAGTGCTGGAACAATGGCTCGGCCATTGGACAGCATGGCAGCAGCAAGGGGTGTCCCAAGCAGAGTCATCCCTGTTCTGGGTGCTGGTACAGAATCAGAATCAGCTTTATTGGCCTTGTAGGCTTGCGTATACTAGGAATTTGACTTGGATTTCTGTGCAACAGCCAGTTAGGTACAGTTAAACAATGACAAATATATGAACACATACAGGTATACGTTAGAAGTACCATGGGGATATAGATGCAGGGAGCACATACCGCTGAGCTGCACGGCGCCTAGGCAGTCAGCAGCGGTGCAACTGGTCAATGCAGCAGCCAGGTAGGTAACAATATAAGCAGGGACAGTACAGTTATCACACAGGGAACACATACCCCCAAGCTGCACAGCACCTAGGCAGCCATCAATAGCACCACTGGTCACCGCAACAGCCAGGCAGGCAACAATACAGCAGGGACAGTACAGTTATCACACAGGGAACACATACCTGCCAAGCTGCACAGCACCAAGGCAGCCATCAGCGGTGCCACTGGTCGTAGCAGCAGCCAGGTAGGTAACATTGAGTGCCAGGTACCCATTGAAGTCATGCTTTCTTCTTGAAAGAATTGGGAAGTGGTGAACTTAGTGAAGCGCTACCAAGATGTGTTTTCTGCCATTCTAGGAAAGACACAGATCATCCAACATGACATTGTAAGTCCACACAGTGTGATATTTAAACAAAGGCTACATATATGGCATATACAAAGCAAAGTGGGCCACGGTAAAGCAGGCGGTTGAAGAGATGTTACACCTAGGGGTTGTAGAAGAATCAACTAGTGAGTGGAATATTCAAATTGTCTTTGTATCTAAGCCTTCAGGTTCTCTAAGGTTCTGCAATGACTTCCATAAACTGAATCAAGTGTCCCGGTTTCATTCCTACACTATGCCATGGGTTGATGAGTTGGTGGAAAATATAGCCAATAGTCAGTATCTCAATACATTTGATTTTACAAAAGGTTATTGGCAGATTCCATTAACAGAAGCTGCTAAGGCAAAAACAGATTTTTCTACTCCAGAGGATTTATTTCAGTATAAACTGCTCCCATTTGGTTTATATGGTGCCCCAGCAACCTTCCAGAAAGCTACTGTATGAATAAGTTTCTGCAGCCCCACAGGGAATATGCAGCTGCATATTTAGACAACATTGTTATTTTCAGCTCTGACTGGGAGTTACACCTACCAAACGTAGAAGCCGTTTTACAGTCTGATCCTCCAAGCAACCCTATGGTGAATCTAGGGAAGGAGGAAGAAGGCGCGGTGGGCAGTAACAGTATACCAGATGTGTAATCTGCAGAACCTGGGTTTTCCTGATATACTGTAAGTGTTCATGGGCAGACTGACTTTGCTCTTGAATGTGGAAAAGCTACCCAAGTGATAGGCCGGGGGTGTTTTATCATAGGGACCAGTGACGTACGGTGAGGTCAGTGACTGGTGAGGCACTGGCTAGTATCAGAGCCAGATTTACACACATACAGTACAGACCGGATAGGTTTACCATTTAATTGAAATTGAACAATAACATACAGTATATTAACCTGCATCTTCACAGGACTTTTGGTAAACATTACCAAATATCGCACACAAGTTTGACAGAACCATGCACAGTTCAGTGAGATATGTGCATGGTTGTCTAGAAAAGTGTGCACAAAAAAAAAAAAGGTACTCTTTACCTAGAAGGGCGCCCGCGATTGGAATCGCGGGCGTCGGGAGTAAAAAATCGCGGTCATCGCGGGCATCGCGGGTAAATCGCGGGTACATAAAAAACGGGTGCCCGCGATGACCGCGATTTTCCCATAGGGAGCAATGTCAAAAAAGAAGATTGAACGCGATTTCACTGTAAAATGCCTCAATGCCCGCGATTTTCCCATAGGAATCAATGTTAAATGGGCTACAGAGCCCAAATAGGCACAATTAACCCTTCAATGTCCCCCCAAATGTCCTCCGACCTTTTCATGCCCTACTATCCACGTCGGCGTGGAGTTGAGAATAGAATAGTGTGGCGAGCGCAGCGAGCCACCGAGGCCCGAAGCGCGGCGAGCGCAGCGAGCCCCGCGAGGGGACGCGGATACCTTCACAGGTAAACGCGTCCCTTCGCAGACTTCACAGGTGTCCGCGTCGCCACGGACACCTGTGAAGCCCGCGAGGGGACGCTTATAACTGTGAAGGTATCCGCGTCCCCTCGCGGGGCTCGCTGCGCTCGCCACGCTTCGGGCCTCGGTGGCTCGCTGCGCTCGCCACACTATTCTATTCTCAACTCCACGCCGACGTGGATAGTAGGGCATGAAAAGGTCGGAGGACGCGTACCGCCGCCCCTCGCGGGCTCGCTGCGCTCGCCACGCTTCGGGTTGGCGTGGATCGTGGGGTGGCGTTAAAAATTTGGGGGGACATTTAAGGGTTAATTGTGGCTATTTGGGCTCTGTAGCCCATTTAACATTGATTCCTATGGCCAAATCGCGGCCATTGAAGCATTGAATGTAAAATCGCGGTCAGCACTAAATTTAACATTGAACCCTATGGGAAATCGCGGTGATCGCGGGCATCGCGTCACGGCCGTTAATGTACTGCCCGCGATGCCCGCGAACACCGCGATGGGCGCCCTTCTAGGTAAAGAGTACCAAAAAAAAAAACGTGTAGGATCCCCCCTCCCGAGCATAACCAGCCCCGGGCTCATTGAGCCAGTCCTGGTTCCCCAAATATGGGGGGGGGGAATGGTGGGGTTCCCCCATATTTAAGAAACCAGCACCAGGATCTTAGACCGGCCCTGGTTCCAAAAAATACAGGGGACCAAAAATTGGGGGTCCCCCATATTTTGGAACCAGCACCAGGCTCCAACAGCCAGTGGAGTCATGCCACAGCTGGGGGACACTTTTTATGTAAGGTTCTCCAGCCAAAGCATGATCACCCTGGCTGGTCAGCCCTAGACGGGGTACCTGGGGGAGTGGGGACCCCCCCAAAAAAGGGGTCCCCCCCTCCAGGCTTCACCCGTCCTGGGCTGAAGCCCGGGGCTGTCCCCGGCGTCCCAGGGCGGTGGACGCTGGGCTGATAAAATAAGTGTAAAAAAAGTTAAGTATTGGGTTCTGCTGCGGAACTACAAATCACAGCAAACCTTCCCCTGTATGCAGGGACTTGGGGAACCACAAGTTCCAGCATGCAGGGCATTAATGGGCCCGCTGGGACTTGTAGTCCCACAGCAGAACCAATACTCCAATAAAAACACCCACACCGTGTAAAGTTTTATTAACACACAGCAGTCTTCACCTGGCCGGCGTCAGCCAATAAGCTCTTTTGCACGGCTGCCGCCATGCCAGGGCTTCCAGCGTCTTCACCTGGTGGACAGCAGCCAAAAAGCTCTTTTGCACAGCTGCCGTCGCACCAGGGCTTCCGGCATCTTCACCTGGCAGGCGGCAGCCAATAAGCTCTTTTGCATTGCTGCCGCTGCACCAGGGCTTCCGGCATCTTCACCTGGCAGGCGGCAGCCAATAAGCTCTTTTGCATGGCTGCCGCTAAACCAGAGCTTCCGGCGTCTTCACCTGGTGGGCAGCAGCCTTTTGTAAGGCTGCCTCCCACTAGGACTTCCTGTTGTCTTGTTTCTTGGGAGCTTTTCTCTGCTCCATTCCTGCAGGCAGACTGCCAGCAGCTGGCTCATCCCAACTCTTAAACTCTGTGAGGGGGCGGAGCCAAGACATGCCACACTCTGATTGGCTCCCGGCGGCCATCTTTAAATTTCAAATATTACACCCACTGCCACCGCTTCCAATATAGCTATAAATAAATATATAAATAGTAATTAGCGTTTACTCTTGCACTTCAAGTCCCAGCAACTGACTAATCATGCTGGGACTTGTAGTGCAAAAATTACTAACTAATATCGCCCAGCACTGCAGCCTATGGTCTCCCTGCCTGTGTGTGCTCTTCCCCGCTTCACATGCGGGGAAGAGCACTGAAAGCACCCCTGCTCTTGACCTGACAGGGACCACGGCAGCCGGAGGGGGGAGTTTGGTAGAGCCTGGGGGTTCGGCTGTGGGCGGCCGAGTCCCGCGGCTTTGAGCCGCAGATGAGATACCCGCCGCCCGCCCGCTACCACCAGCCGATTATTCCAGCTGTCAGCCGCAGGGCTGTGGACGGCCAGATGAAATACCCGCCCGCCCGCTACCACCCGCCCGCTACCACCCGCAGCGCTGATTATTATTACAGCTGTCAGTGTCAGCTGCACCCCTGCGGCGGCCCGGCCGGTAGTAGTGGTACTCACTGCTGTTGCCCGATTGTCTCCTGCAAGCGCTGCTGCTGCCCCTACTTGCGCCAGCCCAGCGCCACTGCTGCCCCTAACCCTAAAATTGCTCCTGCCAGCAATGCTTCTGCCCCTACTCCCACCAGCCCCTTGGTTAAATGTAAAATTAAATAAAATAAGTGTGTGAGTGTGAAATAAAACTTAGTGTGAGTGTGTGGGGAATTGAGTGTGGTCGGGATGCATTTTCAATATGATAGAACATGTTATATTATATAATGTGTGTCATTTCTGTGTGTAAGTGCAGTGTTAATTAACTAAACACTTACATGCTGCTGATCAGGTCCCTGCAGCAGACACTGACAGTGACACTGTGCTGCTCAGGGACAGCGGATACAGGCTGTCAGTGAGTGACAGCCTTCTCCGCTGTCCTATCACATCTGTCTCAGTGACAGGGGCGTGCGTCCCTGCCACTGAGGCAGAGGAGTAGATGCTGCTTTCCCATACAATTTAGATGGGCTTCTCAGCATCTTTTCCCCCCTGCAGGTTATTCCCGCCCCCTGCTGCAGGGCAGTTTTCAATTGTCAGCGGGAGGCACAGCTCCCGCTGCCACCCAGCCTCCCTCAGTGTCCAGTCCTACCTCATTAGTTAACTAATTAAAATAAAAATCAAATAAGATATTTATAACAGCGTATATGAAATAAATATCATCTTTGTATTTTTTTTTTATCAGTTATGACAGGTGAGGCTCTGCCTCCCCTGCCTCCCCTGACTGCACGTCCCTGATAGGGACCATTGAAAACTTTCAAAAGTCTGCTATGCTTAATATTCCTGTATGCTACTGCCTGTAATACCGACTGCATATGGATTGAACCTGCTATGCTGTGACTTTCTGTACAAAATAAACACCAAAAATCTTCATCTTAGTCCCCATGTTTGTGATCCTTGTAATGTAAAACTTGACACAGACAATGTTTTACAAATGATAGCAGAGCCATATATTAAACTACATAGCAACAAATAATAAAATCCTAAAGTCAGGGAAGAAATTGAGACTGGAAAAGGGTAGTATAATTAAGCAAAGAAACAACCTTAAACATAATTTTAAATCAGCCATAAACTATGAATGAAACATTATGGATTTGGGACAGTCATCACAATCCCCAGATTTCAATAGCACTAATACACATTCAGTGTTGGCAAAACAGGGATATTTGTGCGCTTGAAGAATTTTGCAGATATACTGGGAGAGATTTACTAAGCCTTTGATAGTGATAATATGGAGAGATATAAAGCACTAGCTAATTCATTCTTAACTACCATTTTACAGACTTTGTTTTAGAAATTACAGGAGCAGATTGGATGGTACTTTACAACAAAGAAGTTTCTTCATACTGACTGACAGGATGATACTATAAAATGCCAGATATATTGTTTTATATTTTTAATACTATCAAATGAATAGGAATAAATAAGAATTGTTGATCAAAATACATCCATATTGTCCATGTTTAAATTTTAACCCAGTAACATTTTTATGTTTTCCATTTACAGATTCAATGAACCACACAATTACACAATGAATGCCCACACATGTTTTAAACGGGTCCATTAAGTTGAAGTTTAAATAATTTATAATTGTGTTGAATCAAAGGAATGCAAGCAAAATCCTTTGTGTGACAGTTGCCTATTTACCCTCACAGTAAAAATGATCCTTACTGACATCGTAAAAAGGCAAGAAATCAATACCAGAGATCAATCAACTTATTTAATCTCCTCTACTAATTATAGTTACAAATAAATATCTTGTAATAAATGGCACCCAATAAATGTGCAAATTCGGATAGTGACTTTGCCATCAGCTCTTCATGTGGTAACCACCCTTACAGTAAAAAACTCCTTCATTTGAAGATGGTCAATATATTTTATAACCTCTTTATGGTTCATAGTACAAAAAGTTAATTACTCTTAGTGTTGCCCATGAATATATTTATTCATATTAATTAGGTCCTCTAGGTCAAATTAATGTGTAAGTAGCATAGTAATTACTGCAGCTTGAAGGTGAGTAACCATTCATTTATTTTAACGACCTTTTAAATGCCTAGCTTGCTAATTGTCTGTATAGGGTCCTGAGCAATAATGGAAACATTATTTTTAGGCCATCTTCATATACTAATATATTAATGCAGGCAGGGGTGAATTTACAATTTTTGTCCCCCCCCCCATATGTATGTATATGTGCACCGACGTATATATATATATATATATATATATATATATATACAGGAGGTGAAGAACGGGCACCCAGGGACTCTCAATAGTAGGTGAAAAAAGGACAAGGTTTAATTCCGAGTCTGTCAACGTTTCGGGGTCTCACCCCCGTCATCAGGACATATCACTGTATATGTCCTGATGACGGGGGGGGGGGGGGGGAGACCCCGAAACGTTGACAGACTCGGAACTAAACCTTGTCCTTATTTCACCTACTATTGAGAGTCCCTGAGTGCCCGTTTTTTCACCTCCTTTATCTATAAGGGGCTGCAAGATCCCTAAGGATGGCACTGGGGCACCCTATATCTTTGGCTCATCCTAAGTCCTGAGTGCCGATCCTCACCTCTGACAACACAACACATTTGACAACTTGTGTGGACGAGCCTTGAAGCTTCAGTGTGTGGGCAGGCATACTGCCTGTATGCTCTGCTTGGAAGGAGGGAGGGATGGGACTGTAGCTTCAGGCCGCTCTGTAAAAGTCAGTGTCAGACTGATGAACAGCCACTGGGTGACAGCAGGTGCCTGGCGACTGCCGCTCTTGACAGGTGCCGCCCCAAATCCGGCCCTGAATGCAGGCCTCCTGTTAATCTGGCTATGGCTACCTAAATTCAATGTGCTCTAATGCTCTCTATGGTCATCATGTCTCAATATAATAGCGCACCACAGGCTTGTGATGGAATGGTACATTAGCAGTGTAATGTTATGATATCAGTATTTAACAGTAGCACCAAGGAAAGTTTTCAGCACCTTGTTGCTGTAAACTGCACTGGGGAAAATAGTATGAGATGGGATTTAGAATTTGAAGAATGTAACTAATATTTTTTTTTTATGAAGTATATTATTTGTTGAACTGAATATGTTCTCAAAATAATTGAAGTGTTATTAGTTAACCAAATATGTGTATCATGCTCTTTTATTGCAATTATGCTTCAGGCTGCCATGTTGGCAGAATGTTGCTTCTCTAGGTATACAGGCAGAGGTTAAATGACAGGCTTGATCTTTAGAAATATACTGTGTAGATCAGCTGATGCATACACACAAGGACAGTCATGTCAAAGTAACTCATATAACTACATTCTCAAATTTTGCCCTGTGACAGAAGCCATTAGGGCACTGTCCTGAATAAGATGGTTCACTGTGTACAAATGAGAATGCTCTTTATGCAGTTTTTAAAGCCACAAAGAAATGCCAGCTTAACATTACAATGTATTTGTTTAATGAACCCTTAAAGAAAAGAAAAGAAAATTAGCAATAAAAGTAAATCTTTTGTGGAATGTTACAAGACATATTGTAGGTAGGTAGCCTTTTTTCTGGGAGTGTCTATGCAGGTGTACCCAGGTGTTTTAAGGGAGGGTGTGTGACATCAGCGTTGGCCTCAATCATCCTGTCTCTGTCACAAAATTGTGGTAGGTTCAGACTAAAGCTGGTCATACACCAAAAGATATATTGATGAATCTGGCTGGTTAAAACAATAATCTGGTAATATCTGAATGACTGTTTTTGGTAGTTTTCCAGCATTTTAAAGTAAATGATCAACTGTCATTAGCTCTCATAAATTACCAAATTTGTGTTCCAACCAGCCAGATTGTACAATAAATCTTTAGGTGTATCACCAGCTTTACATACATTTGCGCAGACTGGAAAGCTCATTAGAAGGTTTGGGAATTGCATATCGGTTTTCGACAGGATAGCGGATAGCATTATTTTTACAATTCACTCGCAAATTTACAGAGCATCTGGGTACCAGCTAACTACCCTCAGTCATCAACAACTTTGCAGATGCGCGATCAGGTCTGAATTAGGATCTAAATACATTATCCACTGAACATGGTATGCATTATTTAATATATATTAGATAAACACAAGGCAAAGAAGTAAGTGCAATTGCTTACATGTTTTATAACTGGCTAGAGGCAATGGAACATTTACTAATCTAGAAGTTTAGAAAGCATTTTCACCACTAGATTTACTATTCTGTATATTTCATAGATTGTTATGGCTGGAGTTTTGTTATTTTTATTACTAATGTTTTAAAAGCTTTCACACGGCAGTGTGCTCAGTGCAACATAATGTTTTGCTAAGTATGATTCATAAAAAGCTTAAAAGTCCAGACTAAAAAGGGATTTGAAATCTTTTGAATGCATTGATCATATGTTCTAGCTTCACACTCTTATGTTCAACATGGGTTTAATAGCAAGAAACATAAATCAGATATTCACCATTCCCAACACACTGTGCCCTGAATAATATTCAGTCAGTACAGCAGCTTAGACTAAATATAAAATACGACAATACTACATTAGTATGTGTCATATATTTTGGTAAACCTTATGCTCTTTCTAAATGAATGGAAAGAGTTTGATGCAAGGTTGCCTACAGAGTATCATCACATTTTGGGGGGGATGGCCAGCGTGATAGTATCCTTGTGGCCACGTCCCCGCCATGCAATGCCATTACTTCAGGCATTGCACACTGGTGGGCAGCGCTACAAAGATGTGATGCACATTATCTGGTCCTACGGACCCCCGCCGAGGGGGGTCGAGGGAGATGGCCTGGATTCTGGGAGGATAGGCAACCTTGGCTTAATGCGTAAAAGTAATTAAAAACAAGTAAACATTGCAGTTCTTATGTCAGGTACATTTGAGTTTTATACTATGAATAAAGCTATGATGGAGTCATCAAAGCCTGAAGAGAGATAATGTACCAACCAAATCAGCTCCTAACCCAATTTACAATCTGTGTTTGGAAAAATGACAGGAGCTTATCACTTTTAACTATATCTCTAATTGTTAGCCAAGCTTCTGCAGAGACTGGCCATGCTCTTAATATCATTAAACAATGCATGATAATGCACCATAATAATAACATCAACATCAATATATATATATATATATATATATATATATATATATATATATATATATATATATATATATGTATATAGGGATTGTGGGGGACGGCGGCACTTGCACAAAAAAACAACAGGAGACCACTTCTCACTAATGTTTCGGAGCTGTGTTGCCCCTTTATCAAAGTGCAAAAGAAACCAACAGTACAATAGAGGAATACAAGAATAAATACCTGCAGCCTTCCCGTCGGTCCTCCCTGCTCAGTGTCCCCGGGGCGTCTAATAATGACGTCACTGGAGTCTACTCAGCCGGGATACCGAGAGGTCCTGCCCCCCCCGTGTAACAAACTTTTGTGAAATCTGAAATAGACATAAAAAGCATACATATGTTAGGAGATGTTAAATACATCAATTGTGGCTGCTTTTACATACAGTTAGCAGCATTATATAACATTACTGTGCTATGGTTGTGCAATGCTCTGCAGCAACTCAGTGCGCAGCCAATCTGGCAAGCAGCATTGAGCCGTGCAGGACATCGCACCTATCCATAAAGTGCTGTGGTGCGTGCTAAAACTGCAATGTCCTAAATGCGGACATTGAAAAACCAAAAACATATGACACTTAAAGTGTCCCTCAAAAGTTTTGCTATTTTATTTCCTTGATAAAGCCGCTGATTATGTGACTGGAGGTGGGGAAACGCATTTGAACCCTATAAACACTGCACCAGAGGGACACCATACAGAATTCAAGCAGATCATCCATCCTAAGGTGACTCCAGATACAGTTGTCTACAAAGGTGATTCAGCACCATCAACTGGGAGACCCGAGGAATTACAGGTGGCAGCTGTAAGGTACTCTCACTATAAAGTGTCTGGCCAGACAAAAAACCTGGACAGTTCAAATTCAGTTTACATCAAAATCTAACTACTAATCCATAACAGACTGTTTACTAAACCAGCCATTTCAATCGAACCAATTAACATACTAACGTGACTGTGAATACCCTCAAGGGAAGTGCATTTCTAATCAATATGATCAGTTTTTAACAAAACTTTTGCATGCTATATAGTCACAACCGGTTGTGCATAATTCCTTTATTTTTCTTTTAATTCTATTTTTATATGTATGTTTGATGTGATGTATGTTTTGTCTATTATAGAGAGCTAATAAATTGCAAATACTGTTATCCCCTATATTGCGCAGTTCTATTTCTTTCTTCTTTTGTCTGCTATTTGGGGCACCAAGCTACCCCCCATAGAACAGCAGCAATAAACAGGAAGTGACAGCATTTTTAAATTAAGTCTGGTTTACTGATTTAAATTTAGTCCATTTATCCGTTACAGAGGACTTTGCACTTTTTGTATTATGCAGTTTACCATTGCTCTGAAAAGCACTTCTAAACATGTATACTGTGATCTGATAGGCTTTCACATTACTGGTTTCAGCTTCTTGATTGGTACTTGCTGCTAATATAATATAGGATATGTTTAATTCTGTGGCTTGTGCTGAGTGCCTTGAACAACAACGACAACAATTACTACTACTAATACTACCTGCAGCCACAGATAACATAAACTGATAGCACATTCAACTAAATTGGTAAAAGGCTGCTACTGTATAAGTATTTCACGTGCCCTTGGGAGGCTATCATTACAAGTAATTAAAATTAAAGAAATTTTTGACACACTATACTTGATTTGTTGATTTATATTATACATTTCTTGGATACATATAAGAAATCAATTCTTATTTTCAACCCATGTTTAGTATTACAAATTAATTATTTTGCATATGATGACTTTACTGACCTTGGAAGTTGGTTCCTCAGCATTAAGAAGCAATACTCATGACATTTGTAATATGCTTATTAATATAACAGATTTGATTGCCAGTAACTCTTTATGTTTGACCTTTCTTAGAAGTTAACTCATATTATTCCAAATACCTGTACATTCACATTCACATGAAATTAAAGAAACCACCTAAGGGCTTTTAAGTCTATATAGGATGCATTCGATTTTCCACCACTGGCAACGACATAAATCATGTTGATTTTTTAACTCACTAGACAATAGGTCTAGGCATACAACTGAACTAATGGTCTTCTTCTAGGTCATGGAAATAATTAGTGACTTTAAGACTACACCACTATGCATGGGAAATCATTTTGTTAGAAATAAGGTTCTTCTGCTCTTCTGAGCTTTTCATTTGTCACATCCATATGCTGAACTGCAATAAATATCTTAGTGACCTTGTCTAGCCCAATCTAATTAAATGGCAATGTCAAAGTAAAGCATTATTTTATTAGCTTTGTGTTAGGTAGAAAGTCAGCATATTGTATTGTAGTTGTAACCTCTTTAATCATATAATTAATTACATTCTCTTGGTGAATAGCCACTCTGGGATCCATTCTATTTAACATATTTTTATGTGTCATGATCTATTATTGCTTTTCAAAAGTCAATTTACAAATAATTTTATTTTGTTAAAAGTTTTTACTTAATTAGTTTAATACCTTAATATATATTCTATTGATGTGTCTTATTTTAATGTAAATAACAATGATAAATAATGTATCATTTAATTCAATTTCTTTTTAAAGTAGTCTGACATTACAATAATTAGCCAGTACCATGTGATACAGTAATGATGCATATACTCCCATAATACAAACAAAAAGATATAATGAGCATTACAACAATCTACGTTAGTTATATTTGTACACTAATTAAGGATTCATTATATACAGCTAGAAGCTTGAGGGTTGAGTCAGGTTTCCAGACAGACATTCAAAAGAACCTTCATTAAACCCAAATGTATTAACACTAAACAAAGCAAGACAGAAGCAAAACTGTAGGGCTTATATGAAGTATAAACATCATTTAAACAAATATCAAGTTAGCACACAAAGGAGCCTGCTTATTAAACCATTCAGACATGATAAACGTGTGGAAACTACATGATTAAGGTACCGTGGCTGTGTTCTGAGTGTCTAAATGTGGAAATACTGTATCACTGATAATAACATGCATTTGACCCAGAATGTCTATGAATCACTTTACTACACCATGGGCCATCGGATATCACTACATTTCTAGAACATTTCCAGTACTTCTGAGACTATGCCTCGTAATCACTCTTGGGATTCTGTACACATAGGCCCTTATTCAGATCTGATTGCAGTACAAATTTGGTCTCAAAATGGGTAAACCCATGTGCACTGCAAGTGGGGTAGATGTAAAATGTATAGAGAGGGTTAGATTTGTGTGAGTTATTTTTTTTCTGTGCAGGGTAAATACTGGCTGCATTATTTTTACACTGCAATTTAGATTTCAGATTGAACACAGTTCAACCAAAGTTTGGTTGTGACAAAAGTTTGCGGAGACATAAATTGGAGAGATAGAGTCAGAACCATAGGCTAATCTAAGGGGTGCACAACACAAATTTATAAGAGGAAACCCTCTAGCGCTTCAAACATAGACAATACTACTTCCCTTTGTCAGTTGGATACTCCTATTTAGGCAGGTGTGTGGAATAAATCGTCCTTGTAGTCAATATTCATAGGTGTTTTAGTCCACACAAAAAAAATGACATCATATATATTATCCACACTGTAAGGTCAGTTCTACACCCGTGCAAATAGATGGGGACCGTGTAGCTGTTTCTTCCACCAAACAGGAGGGACAGACAGATATAATCTGTAAGGATGGCTTGCGTACCAAGACACACATAAAGAAGTGACTGGTTACACACATCAAGGTATCTTTTAATCTTTAGTGCGTACCGAACTCACAGTTAAGGAGTGTAGTATTCTCATACAAAGACACCTGTAAATTTGCATACAATTGAACTTTCATATGATTTGTAAGAGCATATTAGTAGTACTAACATGCCCTTACAAAGCATATCAAAGTACAATTGTATGCAAATTTAAAGGCATCTTTGATTGACGGTAACTGTCTGAATATTAATTATTATGTCCTCAAAAAGGGCATGGCAAGCAGCTCACAAAGCGCTGGTCATGCCCTCACAGCGGTGAAAAAATGGGGGAGTGACTTGCCCCCTGACACACCCCTTGCCCCTGACACACACCCTTTTTTGCATGCACGGCTTTGCCGCAGGCAAATCAGTTATTGTATGTGTTGTCTGGGACCACCCATTAGAATATTTCTAGATTCACCTATGGTCAGAATCAGTGTTGGATTGGAATGAAATAAAAAATAGCCCAGGAAATTTATGGACACAGCCCTAATGGGCACAGGGCCTGCTAGTGGGGACAGAATCCCTCTTCGAAGTGTTGATCCCGGGTTGGAGGAAGTTGTGGGCTTACTTGCATCTTTTGCTGTTGATATACTAATGCCACTATAATGACCTTTCATGGTGTACATCTGTGTATCCTAAGATGCGTGGACTGAGATTCCCACTATTAGAGGTCACAGAAAAAAAAATTACACTGGCTAAATAAATAAATAAAAAAACACAAACAATGGTCCGACACTGAAATAAAAATAATTAAACAAATATAATTACCTCGGTCTCCCACAGAGACTGAGCTGTCTGGATTTCTTACTGACAAGAGTAATGTGTATTCACTGTATAGCTCATGGCACAAGTGCAATCAGAAGCTTTAGTTTATTGTGGACCTGGTTATTTTGCACCATTCATGCCACAGATCACCATCATAGATGCAACTGCTTATGCATGGCCCATTACCAGAGATGTAGTGATTAGCTGCAGTTCCCCAAGCAAGCACATGCTGTGGTGCCTCTTCTTCTTGTACATAAATGTGTCTGGGTGTAGCCAGCATGTGGGGCTAATATATGGCAAGTGTACTGAAAGCCAATATGTCCTGAAAGCTAGAGGGATATTATGTCTTGGGGTCAGAGAGGAGGGCAAGATCATGGCTGATGTTTGTACCTGTGCCTGGGGAGAAGGAGTACTGTTTGACTCAGGGGCTGAGGTATAAGATGGGGAATATATGTCACTGGTGCCAGTATAAGTAGAGAAGGTAATTTATATCCCCGGGTAGGGAGGACAAGGGGTAGAGTTGACAGTAAATGTCCCTAAGGTCCTCCAGCCAATGCTTTTCTGGCACTGCAGTGCATTACTAATGCTTATGGCATATATACTATACAAACATACAGACTACAGGTAGTGAGCAGAAGAAAAAAAAGGGGTTTGAAAGTCCCAAGGCGCAACCTGTCCTTGCAGCCCTAAATCAGATAGAGGGCCACACACGAGACCTCGCTGGAAATAACTTTTGGGAAAGAATACAGATTCAGGAGGTGCTGGACTTGTCTGTATAGATAAATTCCTGATGGTAATGCGAAGTGGTTCAGGGTAGTGCCTCATAGTGTTTCATAATATGAAAATAATCAATGCATCAATAAACAAATAAACAAATGCTAATCAAGTGGGGAAGGGGGGATCCAGTAATTTGCACCCGACATTTAATTCAATCTCTTTTTAAAGTAGTCTGACATTACAATAATAAGCCAGTACCATGTGATACAGTAATGATGCATATACTCCCATAATACAAACAAAAAGATATAATGAGCATTACAACAATCTACATTAGTTATATTAGTTATAATTTCATTATATACAGCTAGAAGCTTGAGGGTTGAGTCAGGTTTCCAGTGACAAACATACAATTCAAAAGAACCTTCATTAAACCCAAATGTATTAACACTAAACAAAGCAAGACAGAAGCAAAACTGTAGGGCTTATATGAAGTATAAACATCATTTAAACAAATATCAAGTTAGCACACAAAGGAGCCTGCTTATTAAACCATTCAGACATGATAAGCGTGTGGAAACTACATGATTAAGGTACCGTGGCTGTGTTCTGAGTGTCTAAATGTGGAAATACTGTATCACTGATAATAACATGCATTTGACCCAGAATGGCAGCACAGCAGAGTATGGTTATGTTGCAGTACTTTGACATAGCAATCTCAAAAAACAACACAGGAGACAGATTATGTAGGAAAATGACATATAAAAATGTCTAATATCTATACCACAAATATCTCTATATAATACAACATGGAATCTACAGACGGGAATCTTGCAATCCATCACCAAAATAAATATGTGGTATCCAGACCCCTTTTTTGTGCTATTTAAGATTGAAATGTGTAGAAAACTATTAATAGGCTGCCTTATCCACAATACCCCTGTTGTCTGGGGGAAATGAAAATATATAAAAACAAATGTGGAGAGGCACGACTATCAATACACATCCACATTGTAATACATATTGTAATACACAAAGTCCATGTCTTAATAGTGTTTTCTTTATTAAAAAGTATTTTTTTCTCTTTTCTCAATAAACAGTTCTTCACTGTAGATTGTTTGATGCAAAGTCATAAAAACATGCTGTTTCACCCAACGCATTTCGCCCAGCACGGGGCATCTTCAGGGGTATCAGAAAAAAAAGCTTTCTGGGAATCAATGAAGAATAATACAAGTAGGGTGGATAGTGTAAAAGTCTTTTCACATGTGTATTACAATATGGATGTATATTTATAGTCGGGCCACTCCACATTTTTTTCTGCAAGTCCTAACACTATTGCTCACATAGCTATCACATTAATGTTTGATTCCAGGCATGCTATCTGGTCTAAAGCTCACAGCAGACTATGCTTTTAAAGGTGAGCAGTTACCAACACACCTGTCACTAATCATCTAGGGAAAGCTATGCAATATAGATCAAAACAGGGTGCATGAGAGAATGTGACCACAATAAGACTAATTAAAAAATTAATCTAATAAACAATATACACCAAACTTCGGCACCCACCTTTCCTAGTTTTGGGGTGCCCTATGGCTTGTGACCACATTGTTTAAACAGAAATTGTAGGGGTTCTGCACTCACTAAATTAATTGATATTAATAAATAGTGGAGATTTAGTTCATGAATTGAGATATATATATATATATGTATGTATGTATATATATATATATATATATATATATATATATATATATATATATAACAAGAAGTGAGATGTGCGCCTCCTAGTGCAATATGTCAATGTTCGTACACTTCCCTCCACCACATAGAGGGAGACTAACAGCACCCCAATAATTCAAGGAGTACCGTTATTGGTGGTAATCCACCACTGTTTTTTGCACAAAATTCAGAAATAAGTATCCACCGTCCACCATGAAAATTCTTCTCTTAATACTGGGACCCTTTTTCTCAAGTACACATGTATGGGAGATAAGAGCAACAAAAAAGGAGACAATAGTGTAGTAACATTTACACCATTTTTATTCACAACACAAACAATAATATCTCCGTACAATAAAAAAATTATTTTTCAGCTTATCTGATATAAGATGAAGTCAGTCGATCACCAATACGGCGGAACCAGTCACCCTCTAGTCTCCCTCTATGTGGTGGAGGGAAGTGTACGAACATTGACATATTGCACTAGGAGGCACACATCTCACTTCTTGTTTTTTAGATTACTATTGAAAAGGGTTTTCAAGAACAGAAACCCATTGGAGGAGTTCTGCCGCCCTGAAACGGAGGGAGAGTGCATAAAAAGTACAGACAGAGTTGATTTGGACTCAAGGACTCAGTGACATTTATTGAGGGTGGACTTAGTTTTGTTTGCGCTAGAATACCACTACTTTCGTTATATTTATATATATATATATATATATATATATATATATATATATATATATATATATATATATATATATATATATATATATAGCAGGAGAGTCCTCACTCCCGATCAGGACAATAATCAACGATAGTGGGCTCCACTTAAGGTACCACTCGTGTACCATAAGCAATTGATAGCAATAAATCAGCCAAGAGAGCACACTCCAATAGCCAACAAAATAGGTTTAAGGATACATCACCAATGTGACATTCACTCGGTCTGTCAAGACAGCATCAGAACGACACGACAGCTCAAAAGGTTGAAAGTCAAAAGGTCAACAGGGTCAAAAGTTCAATATGGTCAACATGGTCAAAAGGTCAACATGTAAATGATCGACATGAAAAAGATCGACATGCGTTTTTTTTTTAAATAATTGAGCCGACAGGTGGTATTTAGTACCCTACCATCCACTACGGCGTGGAAGGAGAACATAATAATGTGCCGAGAACAGCAAAGGCACCAAGCCCTAAGCATTGAGAGCATAGCAAGC
Organism: Crinia signifera; assembly: GCF_055691185.1. Taxonomy (NCBI): domain Eukaryota; kingdom Metazoa; phylum Chordata; class Amphibia; order Anura; family Myobatrachidae; genus Crinia; species Crinia signifera. The sequence goes on along the minus strand of NC_139221.1, from coordinate 145,366,224 downwards.
AATGCAAGGGGACCTATGTTGACATAGACACCCAAAAAACATGAAAAACTCATGCCTACCTTCTGCATGTTGACCTTTTGCATGTCAACCTTTTGAACTTGTTGACCTTTTGACCATGTCAAACTTTTGACCCTGTAAACCTTTTGACTGTCTATCTTTGGACCATGTCGACCTCTTGACTATTGACGTTTTGACCCTGTGAACCTTTTCATTGTCGACCTTTGGACCCTGTCGAACTCTTGTCTCTTGACTGTTGACGTTTTGACCCTGTCAACCTTTTCATTGTCGACCTTTGGACACTGTTGACCTTTATTCGCTGTTGACCTTTGGACCCTGTCGACCTTTTCACTGGCGATCATTAGTGGTCCATCATATAACTGTAGACCTAGACATTGTAGATCTAATATACCATAACCGGATATACTCTGTATAGTAGGTGATTTTAATTACTTTCATTTTCCTGCATCTTTAGTTCTCTTAGGGCCTTATTTTGGTTCATTCTTTCTGACAAAATCCTTCTTAGATGGGCAAAACCATGTGCACTGCAGGTGGGGCAGGTGTTACTTGTGCAGAGAGAATTAGATTTGGGTGTGGTTTTACTTCAAAGTGAGATCTATATTGCAGTGTAAAAATAAAGCAGTCAGTATTTTCCCTGCACAGAAACAAAATAACTCACCCAAATCTAATTCTCTCTGCACATGTTACATCTGCCCCCCTGCAGTGCACATGGTTTTGTCCATCTAAGAAGGATTTTGTCAGAAAGAATGAACCAAAATAAGGCCCTTAGTTCTCTTACTGTATATATTTCACTTTTATGCATTCATATGTTAATACCATGGATTGAGCAGAATGAGTGTGGAGAATCCAGTTGGATTCGTCTCATTTTACAATTTGCCAGATGTGGTACAGAAAATACTACTTTCATAGCGTTCCTATGTTCTCCAAAACCAAATCTATTTATTCTCCCTAATAACTGAGATCATAGTCTCTGCACTTTTGTTATAAACTCTGACTACAATCTTTACGCTCACCATCTTTCTAACCCAACTTGTAATTTCTCTTTCCTCCTCTGCATTCATATTTTACAGTAGCTCAACTTTTCCCCATGTCTCACCCCACAAGCACAATATCATCCTCCTGTTATTGGGCCTTAATCAGACCTGATCACAGGTCAAATTTGTTCTCAAAATGGGCAAAATCATGTGCACTGCAGGTGACGCAAATGTAACGTGCAGAGAGAGTTAGATTTGGGTGGGGTGTGTTGAAACTGAAATCTCAATTGCAGTGTAAAAAAATATAGCAGCCAGTATTTACCCTACACAGAAAACTAACTCACCCATATCTAACTCTCTCTACACATATTACCTTTGCCCCACCAGCAGTGCAACATACAATAGGGTTGCCCATTTTGAGTACAAATTTGTCCTGCCATTAGGTCTGAATTAGCCCACTGTTACCATTTTAAAATACTAATCTCCAAAACCAGCCTCTTTCTCAAATACTACCCTAGTACTTTTCTTCCTTTTGTCACCCTAGGCAGAGAAAGCTATTAAAGGACCCAGCCACTGCGGTCACCTACAGTATGTGTGTCTCTCTGTCTATGAATCACTTTACTACACCATGGGCCATCGGATCAGCAGGGAACCCTGATGACCTTTTGGGGGGGGGGGGGGGTTTAACAGTGATTGCATGGATACACATAGCTGATCACACTGATCGAGTCCTTGACAGCTTTCTTTGCCTAGGGGACAGAGAAAGCTGTGCAGGTCAGGCAAATCACAGTGAGCCCTGTGAGGCTGCACTACTGTCCAGTCATCGCCCAGTAAATATCACTACATTTCTATAACATTTCCAGTACTTCTGAGACTATGCCTCGTAATCACTCTTGGGATTCTGTACACATAGGCCCTTATTCAGATCTGATCGCAGAACAAATTTGGTCTCAAAATGGGTAAACCCATGTGCACTGCAAGTGGGGTAGATGTAAAATGTATAGAGAGGGTTAGATTTGTATTATTATTTTTTTTTCTGTGCAGGGTAAATACTGGCTGCATTATTTTTACACTGCAATTTAGATTTCAGATTGAACACAATGCATGCATTTGCAAACTATTTACCAAAATTTGATTGACCAAAGTTTGGTTTTGACAAAAGTTTTCGGAGACATAAATTGGAGAGATAGAGTCAGAACCATAGGCGAATCTAAGGGGTACACAACACGAATTTATAAGTGGAAACCCTCTAGCGCTTCAAACATAAACAATAGTACTTCCCTTTGTCAGTTGGATACTCCTATTTAGGCAGGTGTGTGGAATAAATCGTCCTTGTAGTCAATTTTCATAGGTGTTTTAGTCCATGCAAAAAAATGAAAACAGGGACATCATATATATTATCCACACTGTAAGGTCAGTTCTACACCCGTGCAAATAGATGGGGACCGTGTAGCTGTTTCTTCCACCAAACAGGAGGGACAGACAGATATAATCTGTAAGGATGGCTTGCGTACCCAGACTTACATAAAGATGTGACTGGTTACACACATCAAGGTATCTTTTAATCTTTAGTGCGTACCCAACTCACAGTTAAGGAGTGTAGTATTCTCATATAAAGGTATCTTTTAACCAAATGAATAGAATTTGCCAAGGGGATGCGTACCCCAACTCACTGGTATGAATGCTGTGGTAATCACATCAAGGTATCTTTCAGGCCACTCAGTAGATGAACCAAAAAGTGCTTTAATGACTTCCACATCCAGAAGTACACAACATATAGAATAAAATCAAACAAAGTAATCACTGTGACTGCATCATACAATAGAGCAATGGTGAAAGCGAGGAGTCTACAACTACAAGCCGGGTATGGAGGACAAGGGGTAGAGTTGACAATAAATGTCCCTAAGGTCCTCCAGCCAATGCTTTTCTGGCACTGCAGTGCATTACTAATGCTTATGGCATATATACTATACAAACATACAGACTACAAGTAGTGAGCACAAGAAAAAAAAGGGGTTTGAAAGTCCCAAGGCGCAACCTGTCCTTGCAGCCCTAAATCAGATGGAGGGCCACACACGAGACCTCGCTGGAAAGTACTTTTGGGAAAGAATACAGATTCAGGAGGTGCTGGACTTGTCTGTATAGATAAATTCCTGATGGTAATGGGAAGTGGTTCAGGGTAGTCCCTCATAGTGTTTCATAATATGAAAATAAGGTACTCTTTACCTAGAAGGGTGCCCATCGCGGCCATCGCGGGCATCGCATGCACTAAAAAATCGCATGCGATGCGACCGACGTGATGCCCGCGATTTCCCATAGGGAACAATGTTAAATGTCCCAATTGACCCGATTTTCCTGTTCAATGTCTCAATTGACCCAAATTTACCATAGGAAACAATGTTAAATGGCCCACAGAGGCCAAATAGGCACCCTGAAGTGTGAAATGGCCCCCACAATTGTTAACGCCACCCCACGATCAACATCAACCCGAAGCGTGGCGAGGGGCGGCGGTACGCGTCCTACGACCTTTTCATACCCCCACTATCCACGTCGGCGTGGAGTTGAGAATAGAAAGTGTGGCGAGCACAGCGAGCCACCGAGCCCAAAGCGTGGCGAGCGCAGCGGACACCTTCACAGGTATACGCATCCCCTCGCGGGCTTCACAGCTGTCCGCGTCAGCTCGCCACGCTTCAGGCTCGCCACACTTTCTATTCTTAACTCCACGCCGACGTGGATAGTGGGGGTATGAAAAGGTCGTAGGACGCGTACCGCCGCCCCTCGCGGGCTCGCTGCGCTCGCCACGCTTCGGGTTCACGTTGATCGTGGGGTGGCGTTAACAATTGTGGGGGCCATTTCACACTTCAGGGTGCCTATTTGGCCTCTGTGGGCCATTTAACATTGTTTCCTATGGAAAATCGGGTCAATTGAGACATTGAACAGGAAAATCGGGTCAATTGGGACATTTAACATTGTTCCCTATGGGAAATCGCGGGCATCGCGTCAGTCACATCGCATGCGATTTTTTGGTCGCATGCGATGCGACCGACGTGATTTTTTTTTACTAACGATGCCCACGATCAAAATCGTGGGCGCCTTTCTAGGTAAAGAGTACTGAAAATAATTTTATAAAAGTGCATCAATAAACAAATAAACAAATGCTAATCAAGTGGGGAAGGGGGGATCCAGTCATTTGCACCTGACATTTAATTCAATCTCTTTTTAAAGTAGTCTGACATTACAATAATTAGCCAGTACCATGTGATACAGTAATGATGCATATACTCCCATAATACAAACAAAAAGATATAATGAGTTAAACAACAATCTACATTAGTTATATTTGTACACTAATTAAGGATTCATTATATACAGCTAGAAGCTTGAGGGTTGAGTCAGGTTTCCAGTGACAGACATACAATTCAAAAGAACCTTCATTAAACCCAAATGTATTAACACTAAACAAAGCAAGACAGAAGCAAAACTGTAGGGTTTATATGAAATATAAACATCATTTAAACAAATATCAAGTTAGCACACAAAGGAGCCTGCTTATTAAACCATTCAGACATGATAAACCTGTGGAAACTACATGATTAAGGTACCGTGGCTTTTTTCTGAGTGTCTAAATGTGGAAATACTGTATCACTGATAATAACATGCATTTGACCCAGAATGGCAGCACAGCAGAGTATGGTTATGTTGCAGTATTTTGTATTAGTATTATATTTATGTAGGATAATGACATATAAAAATGTCTAATATCTATACCACCGACGTTTTTGTAATAGAAGAAAGATCTAATTAGGCATGATCGAGCGCTTTCGGGGAAATGCACCCCGTCCTCAGGATACCTGCCACAAAGTATACAAAACAGCCAACACGTGCTCCCCCATCCCCCCGCACATAAATACCTGTAAATGTTAATTACTCACCTGTCGATCCACACGCCGCCGGGCGACGCGGTCCCTGTGTGCCACACGTCACTTCTCCCTACTTCCTGTCTGCAGCCGGCTGCTTGATCTGGAACGCAAGCTTGCGTTCCATAACCTGCCGCCGCCGATCACCAGTAGGCGGGGGATTCAGTCGTCATAGCCCTCCAGGGACAGCTGAATTCCCGGGACCTGCAATCGACATAGAGTACACAAGTTTTAATAAATCATACATGCAATATGGATTATATGTACAGTGAACCACCAATGAATGTAAAAAATAAAATAAACATAGACAAACTGAAAAAACGATCAGGTATCCTGAGGACGGGGTGCATTTCCCCGAAAGCGCTCGATCATGCCTAATTAGATCTTTCTTCTATTACAAAAACGGGTACTTGTGAGTTATCCGGGCGTCCGATTTTTTGATTGTATGCCTTAAGTTAAGGCATACAATCAGATGCGATGCGATGCGATATCGCATCGCATCGCATCGCATCGCATGCGACCATCGGATGCGATGACCCGATTTTTCCATAGGAATCAATGTTAAAATGATTCCTATGGAAAAAGGGGTCCTTTTCATACCCCTACTATCCAAGTGGGCATGGAGTTGGATATAAACCTGTGGCGAGCGTAGCGAGCCACCGAGCCCGAAGCGTGGCGAGCGAAGCGAGCCCCGCGAGGGGACGGTATTCCGTGTCCCCTCGCGGGGCTCGCTACGCTCGCCCTGCTTCGGGCTCGGTGGCTCGCTACGCTCGCCACAGGTTTATATCCAACTCCATGCCCACTTGGATAGTAGGGGTATGAAAAGGACCCTTTTTCCCATTGAATTCCATGTTAAAATGGACTCAGTCCATTTTAACATTGATTCCTATGGAAAAATCGGGTCATCGCATCGCATCGCATCGCATCCGATGGTCGCATGCGATGCGATGCGATGTCCCGATCCGACCCGATTTAAAAATCGGACGCCCGGATAACTCACAAGTACCCAAAAACGTCTGTGTGCCTCTTTTCATTGGACTGATATTGGATTATTTTTGGAGTGCACCAGACTGGATGTCCAGTTTTATCGGGAGTGCCGGCATAAAAGAACTGTATGAATTGGTGTGAATCTGTATGCACATGCGTTGCAAGGCACCCAGACTTTATTAAGTGCTTCAGCCTGCTTCCAGCACATTGAGTGATATTACATCACCTGAGAACTGTATATACAGTTGTTTTTTTTTTTTAATTACTGCTTGTACAACATGGACTCATTCCCATCTAGTCAGTTGGGAGGACCAAGTTTGTCTGGGACCACAGCCCCCCTATGGGCGAAGTGTTCAGCTACACAGCGGAGCAGATTGATTTTATTCTTGCACAAGAATCCCAGGAACCATTGGCCGATATCGATAACATCGAGGATGTGTATCATAGGTTGTTGAAACTGAAGCGACGGGAAACCGACTTTTTGTTGCATAGCACATCATTGGCCAACTATTATAAGGAACACAAAATTCCTAGGGGATTCCGTGTAAGGAATGTCCCTACTGTGGGAAGACATAACCCAGATTTTGTCAGAAAATGGGTCGCCGTACTGAATAAGTGTGCGTTTGATCTCATGATACTGGTGGTAGAGGAGGCAAATAGGGAATTGGGGTTGACAAGACAAAGGATCACAACTCTCCAGCAGGACTTTAAAGACATGCTACAATTGGATTCCAATGCCAGTTGGCTATCCAAATTGGAGGCACAGTGTGACAGTGTACAAAAGGGAGTTATTGAAGTTTAAACGGAGCAAGAAATTTACAGTAGATCTCGATTATGAGGAGAATAGAGTTTATTCGTGGCTGTATGGAGGTGAGAGGCAGATGAGCGAAGGTGGTAAACCACAGAGGAGGCGCAGACCATGGCAACGCAAAAATGCCCACGCTGATCGCAACAAGTCCAGCAGCTACAGCGATTTTCAGTTCTCTGATATGGAAGATACAACTAGAGGGGCGGCTGGCCCTTTAGGACCAGTGGGGGGACACCCTGGAGACAGCATAAACGCTCTGCCACCCGTAGGGGGCACCAGAATCAGAGAAATAAGAAAAGCGGCATCGGTCGCAGCAACCAAATTGAAAGTTTGATCTTCAATTTATCAGACCGCGCTCTGTCTCCGGTGGAGTTACAGGTGTTAGATCGCGGCCTGAGCTTCGTGCCTACCAACTGCCACAACGCCTATAATTGGAAACTCAATCTCCACAAATTCTCTAGAAATCTACGGAGGAAAGAGTTTTTTCAACACAAATTATCAGTGAACTCTACCACCATTTTTGATAATTTTTTATCGAAAACATCTCGCTCCAACTTCGATCCCCCGTCTCAAAATAGCTCACTAAGGACATTCACTAGACTTGTGGAGAACTCGATGGATCGCTTTCTTGTCACCCCTTATACCATTCGTCCAAATCTCTCCAAGGAGGAAATTACAGCACTTAAGGTACTGGAGAAGGACAGGTCCATAGTTATAAGACCAGCTGATAAAGGTGGAGCAACGGTAATTATGAACAAAGAGGATTATAAATCTGAAATCCTGGGGCAACTGGCGGACCTGGAGGTATATGAACGTTTACCAAGATACCCAACTGGGGTCTTCCAGAAGGAATTATTTACCATATTGGATGAAGCCTTGGTCAAAAAGTTGTTACCAGAGAAGGTAGTCCAGGTGTTACGTGTGATGCACCCAGTGGTACCGGTTCTGTATACGTTGCCCAAGCTCCACAAGAATCCAACTAGACCACCTGGAAGACCGATTATATCGGCCCGTGGTTCTCTATTACAGCCAGTGTCTCAACTTTTAGATAGTGTTCTACAACCCTTCCTCCCACTGGAATAGACATTCCTTAAAGACACCAGTACCTTTCTTCTCAAATTAAAAGAGTTGGGGACTATTCCGTCAGGTGCCCTGCTGTGTTGTCTGGACGTTTGCAGCCTGTATACCTCTATCCCCCATGAGGGGGGACTGAAAGCGATGGAAGGCTTTCTTTTGAAACATCTGGACCCAATACTGTTTGATCACAAGCTTTTCCTTACATTGCTGGAGGTGACCTTATGCCGTAACTTTTTCTTGTTTGACGGGGCATATTACATTCAGCGTCGAGGGTGTGCCATGGGCTCTTCCGTGGCCCCCTCGTATGCGAATGTATATATGTTCGCACAGGAGAGGGACCTCTTCTTCGGTAACCAGGACATTTGTTAACATATCATACTGTACCAACGGTACATAGATGATGTGTTTCTCATCTGGACTGGGGGGGAGGAGAGGTTCCTGCATCTGATGGGGGACATTAATACCAGAAGCCCCTTTATCAAATTTACGCATAGTCACAGTGAAGTACAGGCTAATTTTCTGGATGTGGCCATTGAGGTTAAAGATGGAGTAGTCTCTACTAGTAGATACTCCAAAAGCACGGATAGGAATAATCTACTTAGGGCTTCGAGTCACCATCCTCACTCCCTCAAACGAGGGTTACCCCTGTCTCAAATGCTGCGGGTGGCACGTCTCACTAGCAATAGGGAGCAGCTACCAGGGGAACTCGACCTTATGGTACAAAAATTTGTTGAGAAAGGGTATAATTTTAATGCCCTCATGTCCCAAAAACAACAGGTTTTGGACATGGACCCTTGTTCCCTGTGGATTCCTAAAGTAAAAACCAATGAGAAAAGAATCCCATGGGTCAATGAATTTTCATTATCCAGCCCTATAGTTCAACGTGCTTCTAAGGACCTGTGGCCCATCGTTAAGACTGACCCTGACTTAGTTGGTCTTAAAGACTACAGACCGCTACTTGCTTACACTAGAGGCCGCAACCTTAGGGACCGGTTGGTCCATGCGGACATTACGGAGGACCGACAGAATTTTCCCCCTAATGTTTATGTTAAACCTCCGGGTTGCTATAAGTGTAGCGGCTGTGCCACCTGCACTTTTATGATAAGTTGTAGGGATTTTCAACATCCACACTGTGTTAAAAGATACGACATCAGATCTGTCCTGACCTGTTCTTCGACACATGTGGTCTATATCATTCAATGCCCATGTAAATTGATGTATGTGGGTCAGACCACACGCAAATTCAAGGAGAGGATGGCAGCTCATCGATCTGCCATCCATCTAACCTTGAAAGGAAAAGAAGTGGACCAGCCGGTTCCAAGACATTTTAAGCAGGCTGGCCACTCACTGGAGTCCTTAAGGTATTTCATTATTGACCATATTCCCCAGAGCCTCAGAGGTGGGGATAGGGCTAAAAAACTATAAATTAGGGAGACACAGTGGATCTTGAGGTTGGGGACCACCAAACCTGGTGGCCTCAATGACAAGATCAACTGGAATAGTCTCACCTGATAGGTATATTTATATCCCAGCAGTGGCCCTCCTTTACAGACTCTAATATATAGGGGTTTAGAGCCCTGGTTATTGTTGTATTTGCATATTGTTTTTGTATATTTGTCTTTTCTATGTTTATTTTTTCTATCTTATCGTTTTTTCAGTTTGTCTATGTTTATTTTATTTTTACATTCATTGGTGGTTCACTGTACATATAATCCATATTGCATGTATGATTTGTTAAAACTTGTGTACTCTATGTCGATTGCAGGTCCTGGGAATTCAGCTGTCCCTGGAGGGCTATGACGACTGAATCCCCCGCCTACTGGTGATCGGCGGCGGCAGGTTATGGAACGCAAGCTTGCGTTCCAGATCAAGCAGCCGGCTGCAGACAGGAAGTGGGGAGAAGTGACGTGTGGCACACAGGGACCGCGTCGCCCGGCGGCGTGTGGATCGACAGGTGAGTAATTAACATTTACAGGTATTTATGTGCGGGGGGATGGGGGAGCACGTGTTGGCTGTTTTGTATACTTTGTTGCAGGTATCCTCAGGACAGGGTGCATTTCCCCGAAAGCGCTCAAACATGCCTAATTAGATCTTTCTTCTAATACAAAAACGTCTGTGTGCCTCTTTTCATTGGACTGATAATATCTATACCACAAATATCTCTATATAATACAATATGGAATCTACAGACGGGAATCTTGCAATCCATCACCAAAATAAATATGTGATATCCAGACCCCTTTTTTTGTGCTAGATTTAAGATTGAAATGTGTAGAATACTATTAATAGGCTGCCTTATCCACAATACCCCTGTTGTCTGGGGGAAATTAAAAGATATAAAAATAACTGTGGAGAGGCGGGACTATCAATACACATTCATATTGTAATACATATTGTAATACACAAAGTCCATGTCTTAATAGTGTTTTCTTTATTAAAAAGTATTTTTTTTCTCTTTTCTCAATAAACAGTTCTTCACTGTAGATTGTTTGATACAAAGTCATAAAAACATGCTGTTTCAACCAACGCATTTCGCCCAGCACGGGCATCTTCAGGGGTATCAGAAAAAAAAGCTTTTTGGGAATCAATGAAGAATAATACAAGTAGGGTGGATAGTGTAAAAGTCTTTTCACATGTGTATTACAATATGGATGTATATTGATAGTCGGGCCACTCCACATTTTTTTCTGCAAGTCCTAACACTATTGCTCACATAGCTATCACATTAATGTTTGATTCCAGGCATGCTATCTGGTCTAAAGCTCACAGCAGACTATGCTTTTAAAGGTGAGCAGTTACAAACACACCTGTCACTAATCATCTAGGGAAAGCTATGCAATATAGATCAAAACAGGGTGCATGAGAGAATGTAACCACAATAAGACTCTTGGGACTCTTGCCACTCTTGGGATTCTGTACACATAGGCCCTTATTCAGATCTGATCGCATTACAAATTTGGTCTCAAAATGGGTAAACCCATTATTTTTACACTGCAATTTAGATTTCAGATTGAACACAATGCATGCATTTGCAAACTATTTACCAAAATTTGATTGACCAAAGTTTGGTTTTGACAAAAGTTTGCGGAGACATAAATTGGAGAGATAGAGTCTGAACCATAGGCGAATCTATGGGGTGCACAACACAAATTTATAAGTGGAAACCCTCTAGCGCTTTCAAGTGTCACTTGAAAAAGATCCCAGAGTGGATCAAAACGTGTTGTGTGTATTGTTTAGAGGAAGGTGATCCCTTGAGGACTGCTGCAACTTTGAACTTGGACTGACCCTCTCCTGGCTGGATCATCCGGAAGACCTCCCAGGTTGTAGACTCCACGCTTTCACCATTGCTCTATTGTATGCGGCAGTCACAGTGATTACTTTGTTTGATTTTATTCTATATGTTGTGTACTTCTGGATGTGGAAGTCATTAAAGCACTTTTTGGTTCATCTACTGAGTGGCCTGAAAGATACCTTGATGTGATTACCACAGCATTCATACCAGTGAGTTGGGTACGCATCCCCTTGGCAAATTCTATTTGTTTGGTTAAAATATACCTTTATATGAGAATACTACACTCCTTAACTGTGAGTTGGGTACGCACTAAAGATTAAAAGATACCTTGATGTGTGTAACCAGTCACATCTTTACGTGAGTCTGGGTACGCAAGCCATCCTTACAGATTATATCTGTCTGTCCCTCCTGTTTGGTGGAAGAAACAGCTACACGGTCCCCATCTATTTGCACGGGTGTAGAACTGACCTTACAGTGTGGATAATATATATGATGTCCCTGTTTTCATTTTTTTGCATGGACTAAAACACCTATGAAAATTGACTACAAGGACGATTTATTCCACACACCTGCCTAAATAGGAGTATCCAACTGACAAAGGGAAGTACTATTGTCTATGTTTGAAGCGCTAGAGGGTTTCCACTTATAAATTTGTGTTGTGTATCTATGTTTGGAGGAGTGGTGACTCCTCAATAAGTGTTTGAGACCCACGAGCAGCTGCGCCTGAGGGTGATCCATTTACCATTTTTTCTGAATCTAAGGGGTGGTCCGTGGGTGCAACTGAGTCCATTAGACTGCCCGCCATTATGTAAATTTATACAAACATTCCCCGCCGCAATGGCCATGGGAGGGCTGTGCGCATGCCCAACTGCTCGCAGCTCCTGCCATGGTCCTTTGTGGAGCGCGAGCGCTGGGCGGTGGCTCCTTTGTCACCTCCCTCCGTCACATCGCCATTTGTCCCTCCTCCTACACTCCTCCGCAACAGCAGCAGCAGCCAGTAGCAGCGCGCCCAACGTCATCGGCCGGGTCCGGATCACACAGTGACAGCACTGCAGCAGTCAGCAGAGACACGGTGGTGGGGATCATCATTGACAGTCCCAGTGAGTGACTGTGGGCGCAGGTGAGTGAAGTGTGTGTGATGTGTCATTTGCGTGGCCGCCTCAGTCTCTCTACTCAGTCTGCCAAGGCCCTGCTCAGTGTGCCCAGTGCCCTGCCCTAATTTTTTTTTTAAAACACAGTAATCTGGCCCCTGGCTGTTTTTTTTTTTTTTTTTTCAAAAACAGTTTTGGATGCTGTTTTGTCCCTTTTTGAGGACAAAATAGTTAATATTCAGACAGTTACTGTCAATCAAAGACGCCTGTAAATTTGCATACAATTGAACTTTCGGTACTTATGTATTATCTTGGCTCCCATGTTAAATGCACCCCACTTTTTCAAAAACAGTTTTGGATGCTGTTTTGTCCCTTTTTGAGGACAAAATAGTTAATATTCAGACAGTTACTGTCAATCAAAGACGCCTGTTAATTTGCATACAATTGAACTTTCGGTACTTATGTATTATCTGGGCTCCCATGTTAAATGCACCCCACTTTTTCATACCCCTACTATCCAACTACGCATGGAGTTGATTTCATATAGTGTGGCGAGCGCAGCGAGCCACCATGCCCGAAGCGTGGCGAGCGCAGCGAGCCCCGCGAGGGGACCCGGTCTCATAAGAAAAACGGGAGCCCAGATATTACATAAGTACCGAACTTTCATATGATTTGTAAGGGCATGTTAGTAGTACTAACATGCCTTTACAAAGCTTATCAAAGTACAATTGTATGCAAATTTACAGGCATCTTTGATTGACGGTAACTGTCTGAATATTAATTATTATGTCCTCAAAAAGGGCATGGCAAGCAGCTAACAAAGCGCTGGTCTTGCCCTCACAGTGGTGAAAAAATGGGGGAGTGACTTACCCCCTGACACACCCCTTGCCCCCTGACACACACCCTCTTTTGCGTGCACCGCTTTGCCGCAGGCAAATGAGTTATTGTATGTGTTGTCTGGGACCACCCATTAGAATATTTCTAGATTCACCTATGGTCAGAATCAGTGTTGGATTGGAATGAAATAAAAAACAGCCCAGGAAATTTATAGACACAGCCCTAATGGGCACAGGGCCTGCTAGTGGGGACAGAATCCCTCTTCGAAGTGTTGATCCCGGGTTGGAGGAAGTTATGGGCTTACTTGCATCTTTTGCTGTTAATATACTAATGCAACTATAATGACCTTTCATGGTGTACATCTGTGTATCCTAAGATGCGTGGACTGAGATTCCCACTATTAGAGCTCACAGAAAAAAAATTATACTGGCTAAATAAATAAATTAAAAAACACACACAATGGTCCGACACAGAAATAAAAATAATTAAACACATATAATTACCTCGGTCTCCCACAGAGACTGAGCTGTCTGGAGTTCTTACTGACAAGAGTAATGTGTATTCACTGTATAGCTCATGGCACAAGTGCAATCAGAAGCTTTAGTTTATTGTGGACCTGGTTATTTTTCACCATTCATGCCACAGATCACCATCATAGATGCAACTGCTTATGCATGGCCCATTACCAGAGATTTAGTGATTAGCTGCAGTTCCCCAAGCAAGCACATGCTGTGGTTCCTCTTCTTCTTGTACATAAATGTGTCTGGGTGTAGCCAGCATGTGGGGCTAATATATGGCAAGTGTACTGAAAGCCAATATGTCCTGAAAGCTAGAGGGATATTATGTCTTGGGGTCAGAGAGGAGGGCAAGATCATGGCTGATGTTTGTACCTGTGCCTGGGGAGAAGGAGTACTGTTTGACTCAGGGGCTGAGGTATAAGATGGGGAATATATGTCACTGGTGCCAGTATAAGTAGAGAAGGTAATTTATATCCCCGGGTATGGAGGGCAAGGGGTAGAGTTGACAATAAATGTCCCTAAGGTCCTCCAGCCAATGCTTTTCTGGCACTGCAGTGCATTACTAATGCTTATGGCATATATACTATACAAACATATACAAGAAAAAAAAGGAGTTTGAAAGTCCCAAGGCGCAACCTGTCCTTGCAGCCCTAAATCAGATGGAGGGCCACACACGAGACCTCGTTGGCACCGACTAGCAGAGATATCTCCCTAGGATGGTTCGATCTAATACAAGGCACATGTCCCACATGGAGCAACTATTTAGAACCTCTAAAACCTACTAAAGCTCTCCATATTACCTTGCATGTATTCAACCTCTAACAAGGATAAAAAACCCTAAAAATCCCGGCGTAGAGAGAGAGAGAGTTTATAAGCAATATCGCCTCTCTGAATTATTATACAAATAACCCCTGGTAGGGGACACATCCCACCCTTGAGAATCGTGAGGACCAAGTCAATGATTTTCGCAATCCCCTGATGAAGTCCCTATAGGGATGAAATGCGTTGGGGACGATTGTTATGCTGTTTAGAAAATCTCTGAAATCCTGTGTGGTCCAAAAGTACCACGACCGATGTGCTGAATAAGACACTTATAATAAATATATATTTTGGACTATAATCTTTGGACTTTACTGCTTCGTACTAAGTTAAAAGGTTGTTTAGACCCAATCATTAATAGAGCTAACCAAGGGCGCCAACTTACAACTGTTATCCATACTCTCCCTTTACCTCATCCAACAAGAGGTACTCGTAAGTCCGGCAGCCTAGAAACATCTATTAATAAGGAGTGGCGCGAAACATATATATATATATATATATATATTTGAAACATGAAAATAACTGGCGGCACTCAGAGGTCTTTTCATCAGTGTATTTGGCAGAAAAAAAGCTTGACATAAAAAACGGGCATGGCAAGCAGCTCCTTTTTCAAAACCGTGTAGGTGAGACTTTTAAAAAAAGAGCACAAGCTCCGAAACGTCAAGTTTTTTTCTGCCAAGTACACTGATGAAAACACCTCTGAGTGGCGCCAGTTATTTCCATGTTGTTTATGCCATGTCAAGGCACCGGGGCAGCTGTACAGTTATTGGAGAGTGCCAGGCTGCAACTACACAAGCCTATATATATATATATATATATATATATATATATATATATATATATATATATATATATATATATATACATATATATATATATATATATATCTGCCTACAAACCTTTTGAAAAGGGCGCTGGCATTTAGGTTCTGTTTCCCCAGAGGATGCCTCACTTAAAATTTAAATGGCTGCAAGGCAAAAACCAATTGGTCACACAAGCATTCACCTCTTGATTGTATATATCACTGTAAGGATGCATGCTCTGTGACCAACAAAAACTCCTCCCGATAAATAATACCTTCATGATTCAACTGCCCACTTAATGGCCAATAACTCCTGCTAAACAGTTGAGTACCTGTGCTATCTGGGCAATAATTGACAGCTAAGGTAGAGTATGGGTTTCTCCTCTCCATCTACCTCTTGGGAAAGAACTGCTACTAATCCTGTACCAAAAGGCATCTGTCTGTAACACAAATTGTTTTCTAAAATCAGGAGCTTGCAAGACAGGCTAGGTACAAAAAGCTTGTCTTAAATCATGTCAAGCAGTTTCCACTGGTCTAGACCACGCTATCTTGTCTGGGGACTGTTTTTAAGACATTCGGTTAGTGGAGCCACTCTAGTGGCGAAATCTCAAATTAACCTGCGAGAATCTCCAACAAGACCAAGAAATGTCCTAATTTGTGACTTACTGTACACTTAGATTTAGACAAGGTGAGGACTGCTTCTACCTTACTAGGCGGAGGCTGGAGAATAGGGTAAGAATCAATCCAAGAGACCAGGGGCGAAATGTAATAGGGTGCAATTTTTTTTGTAAGAAAAAAATCGCACCAAATCGCACCTTTACAAATCGTGTTTTTTGCCGCGAATTCGCATATATAATGGGATGCGAATTTGCGGCAAAAAAGTGCGATATGGTGCGATTTCGGGCGCTTTTTAAGTCCTGAAAATGTGTGATTTTCAGCCATGAAAATCGGAACATTTTCAGTACAGTGCGCTGTGTTGAAAAAAAAAAAAAAAAAAAACGGCGTGCGGTCCCCCTCCTAAGCATAACCAGCCCCGGGCTCAAAAAGCCGGTGCTGGTATCATAAAATCAGAGGGACAAACAAATAGGGGTTCCCTTGATTTAATGAAACCAGCACCAGGCTCAAGGTCCAACGCTGGTTCCCAAAATACGGGGGACAAAATGACTAGGGGTCCCCCATATTTTAAGAACCAGCATCAGACCCAACCAGCCAGCAGGGTAATGCCACAGCCGGGGGACACTTATTATATAAGGTCCCGCAGCCAAAGCATTATCCCCGTGGCTGGTCAGCATGGGCAGGGGTCCTGGGGAAGTGGGGACCCCCCAATGAAGGGGTCCACCCCCTCCAGGACTTACCAGCCCATGCTGAAAGTCCGGGGCTGTCCCCGATGCCCCTGGGCGGTGGGCATCGGGCATCGGGCTGATGCAAAGTGTAAAAAAATTAATAAAAACTATTGTCGTCTACTGTAGAACTATGAGTCCCAGCAAGCCTACCCAGCATGCTGGGACTTGGAGAACCACAAATCCCACTGCACTTGTAGTTCTACAGTACAAAAAATAGTTAAATAAAACACACTGACACCCTGAAAAATAAAAGTTTAATACATACATAACACACACATACTGATACTTACCTACCTTGAGCCCGTAGGTCGGACCCTGGATTCTGGGTCTGGGGTCCGGGGCTCCAGGGTAGAAGAGTCCGGTTCCGGGGCCTTGGTCCTGGTTCCGGGGCTTGTCCGGGGTCCTGGGCTCCAGGGCTGATGTCTCCGGGGTCCAGGATCCGAAGTAGTCCAAAAGGGGTACCTAAGGAAGGAAATCCTACTCACCTGGTCCCCGGCGACGACCTCGGCATCTTCTCCGGCAGAAGCGCTGCTCCCGGCTGGTACCCGCTCACGGACTGGAGAGGCGCAGATATGTTTCATTTTCCGCGCCTCTCCTCAGAATGATTCTATTGGCCGCCTAGCGGCCAATCAGGAGCCGACTTTCTCCAAAACGGCATATTTTGCGGAAAAAAAAACGCCTCCCATTACATTTCACCCTTAATTTCATTTATGGAAGTCATTGCAGAACCTTAAAGCACATGAAGGCTTATGAACTAAGACAGTTGATTTATTCCACTCACTGGTGGATTCCTCTACAACCCCTTGATGTACAGTAACTTCTCTTCCACCTCCTGTCCTATCTGCTGCCCACTTTGCTTCGGATATGTGATATGGAGTTTGTTTAATGACCACTGCAGGTAGAGTCACAATATCATGCTGGATGATCTGTGTATTTCAAACAAGAAGAAAGAAAAGAAATCAGTTTCAAATGGGGCGCGCTCCTTACCCAAAATGTCTCTTAATGGACTTTTTTTTATATAAAAACGTACCTAATATTAGGTGTATACTTTATTGATGTGTATTTTAACACGTTAGCCTATCCGGCCATCACTTATATTTCGGGTTTTCAACTGTATTAGTTGTATGAAACCTTTATACAACTTGTTCCCTTTACAAGGGATGAAACATAGCGAAAATATTAAAAACGAATAAAGATATAGAAAAACAAAGAAATAGAAATTTAAAAAGTGTCTCTGTGACCTATTTGCAGCTTATATGAAATTAGCTTGTTGCTATTGTGTAGATTCTGTGTTCATTGCAATTGTAATAAAGATAATTATTTCTTTCTCTCCTGTGTTTTGTATTTGTTACTACTGTTATTGTTATTATGTATCAACCTTTAGTGTCATACGAATAATGTCAAATTGATAGGTTGGTATACATTGTATAGGTGTAATTTTAACACAGTTATTGGTGGAATTATTCTGTCTTATAGTGTGTGTCAAGTTCTCTCTCCAATGTATCAGGGATCACTTCTTCTGGATGCTCCAATGTACCTGCTTTCCTCAGGTGTAATTAATCTCAGAACATAGTATAGATAAGGGATGAATGCCTGCCGTTCAGCCCAGTATTCCCTTATCTAAGGTGTCTGAGAGTCAACGAACAGAGATTTTTACACATGCTCACATGTATACAATAAGGACATTCGTCCAGTTAAGTGGTACTAATATATTCCATAAAGGGCATTCCTTTCCATTTGCCACTGTACCCCGATTATGCACTCTGAAGTCACTTCAAGTGTTTATTTTTAAACATATATATAGTGCGAGGCTTTGGCTTGTAGGTTGGGTGTCCATACAGCTCAATTTGTGATATTGCTGTAGCTTGCCCTTTTGGAGTACACATTCATTGGTACCATTTATTTCAATGCTTCAAAGATCTAGCATATGTGTGCCGAAGGAATTAATATTCATGAGCACAGAGAGTATAGTTAGTAACTGGGTTGCGTTCCCATACACTTTAAGCGTTGAATAGTAGTTTTTTCAAACACAGTGTTGTATTCCTGCATACACATCAGGCAATCATCCGATTGAACTACAATTTATTTTGCGCAGATCCGCACAACATTTATATCCAGTCAATGGTTAATTACTGATCAATGTGTGCACAGAGTTCTACAAATCCTATTTACCCTGTTTAAGCATATATTTATTTCAATGCTTCAAAGATCTGGCATATGTGTGCCGATGGGGTTAGTATTCATAAGCACAGAGAGTGTAGATAGGGTTGCGTTCCCATTCACTTTGTGCATTGAATATTTATAGTAGTTTTTCAAACACAGTGTTGTATTCCTGCGTACACATCAGGCAATCATCAAATTGGACTACAGTTTATTTTGCGCAATTCCGCATAACATTCATATCCAGTCAGTGATTAATTGCTGATCCGTGCATCCACAGAGTTATTCAAATCCTCTCCACCTCATATAGGCATATGTTTAAGTCTGATTTTTGTTTTTTATTGTATTAATTGCGTACACATGTGGCAATCTGTTGATTTATCTCCTAAGTTGGATCTGTTCATTCCATGTTGTTATCACATTGCTTATACACAGAAAGATAGCTGGATAGAGTGCATGTAACTTTATACATTTTTATTTAGTTTCATAGAGAATTTTATTTTTATTTTCTCTAGATACAGTGCTGAAAACTGCTGGGGACTGCGGGTGTTTGTATCACGTTGTTGGAGCGTATTTGCTCCTGTCTATGTTTCCCTCTGACCGTACACTGCAGGATTTATAGCAAGTGCTCAGTATTAAATGTCCTTGAATAATATAGTACAGGTTTACTGTTGAGCTGTATCCTAGCGTGCAGTCACACCGCGTTTTATATCGGCGGTTGCCTGCCGCTATATGATACTGCAGTTACGGTTGTCAGTGTCTCCTGCGTTCATGAATCAGAGACCCGATCTCTCTCACTAGCTGTTGTTGCCACCGCAGTGACTAGTATGCTAGGAGATCCAGACTTATCAACACCGGATTAGTCAACTTTTGACAAACGTGCCGTTCAGATGCTCCCAGCCGCAGGGAGAATCTCCTCGGCTGGCGAGTTCTACCACAGCAGTTTATAGAGCACAGGTACGACTAGCCGCTCCTAAGCCAGAGAATAAATCTCTCGGCTAGCGGGCGCTCATCGCGATAATGTTACATATGCTGGTAACGCTCAATTAATTACACAGAATAATCAAAACACCAAACAAATATGCAATTTGGACACAGATAATTTGCTACAAGGTCACAGAGTGAATGCCGATGCGCATTTCGCTCAGTAGCTTTTTCGAGGCTGTCACCTAGGTATATTATCTAGGTATACTATCTATCTAATATCTATTGGCCGCCTAGCGGCCAATCAGGAGCCGACTTTCTCCAAAACGGCATATTTTGCGAAAAAAAAACGCCTCCCATTACATTTCACCCTTAATTTCATTTATGGAAGTCATTGCAGAACCTTAAAGCACATTAAGGCTTATGAACTAAGACAGTTGATTTATTCCACTCACTGGTGGATTCCTCTACAACCCCTTGATGTACAGTAACTTCTCTTCCACCTCCTGTCCTATCTGCTGCCCACTTTGCTTCGGATATGTGATATGGAGTTTGTTTAATGACCACTGCAGGTAGAGTCACAATATCATGCTGGATGATCTGTGTATTTCCCAGAATAGCAGAATTCTGGACCGGTAAGAGCTTTCTCGGATGCCAATCTTTGGTAATTTCTGGTCTCTGACTCCTGAGTTGCAGCAGTGGCTGACGGTTTATTGGTATCATGCCAGGTAACCAGCTCCTAATAATAATACTAATAATAGTAATGAAAAGTCACAGCCCAGGATCAGCAGATAAGGTGGTCTGGAGTTCACCAACTTTAATGACTGACATTGAATGGTAAGGGGTAAGTTGACATGTGGGCACTCCTCCATATCGCCATGGATGCACAACACCCTGACAGGAGGCTGGACCTTGTCAGCTCCTGGAGGAACCACATTGGCCACAACAATTGTGAGCTCCCTGCCAGTATCCACCAGGGCCCAGATCTCCTGGCCTTCCAATTGTCCCAGCAACCGGAATAGGGAGGACTCTGCTTGGGATACCCCCACAGCTGCTATGCTAAACAACAGCCGAGCCATTTTTTCCACACTGCAATCCATTGGCTTTCCCTGTTTCGGGCAGTCCCGCTGCACATGACCAGGCTCACTTCACTCAAAGCACACCAAGGGAGGCAGAACCTTTGATTTAACCACTAGGACCTGAGTTCTGGGCTTAGGTATTGGCACGTATCCTGACCTAGCTTTAATCAGCTTTCACAGCATCGGGTGCTGCTCATTCACCACTGCCAACTCCTCAAATGGCTATGAATTTCCCAATGCTGCACAGAGTGGTCTAACTCCCACATAGCCTGGTTCAGTGCTACTACCGCCACAATCCTCTCTGTGGAGTTATCTGGCTGCAACCAGGCATTTGCCAGCCAGGCTAGATCCTGGGAGGCTCAGAGCCCTCCATTCACCAATCATGAAATTCCTGGGCTTTGCTGGGGTGAGCTTGAGTAGCCTTCCGACCTTCACTTTTCCTTAGCACCTTAAATTCCTTCTGAAATACCTGCATCTGGGCTTGCTGTCTTTCAGCCACATTCTGCTGCTCAGCTGCCAGTTCAGCAAATTTTCCCAGTAATTCCTCTGGTACTTGTTTCCTAGCATGGCGCCACCAATTTTAATTGTATTCATCGGGGCCGCAAAAATCGCGTCGATCGCATCGCATGCCAACCAAATCGCATGCGATGCGATCGACCCGATTTTTACATTGGAATCAATGTAAAATGTTCCCTGAGACCCCAATTTTACATTGATTTCAATGTAAAAAGCCCCAAAACCCCTCATTTAGATAGCAACCCCCCCATATGGGTGAAATGGCCCTCCATTGTTAACGCCACCCCACTATTGAAGCCAACCCGAAGCGTGGCGAGCGCAGCGAGCCCGCGAGGTGCGGCGGTACGCGTCCTCCGACCTTTTCATACCCCCACTATGCACGTCGGCATGGAGTTGATTTTATATAGTGTGGCGAGCGCAGCGAGCCACTGAGCCCGAAGCGGGGTGAGCGCGGCGAGCCCAGTGAGGGGACGCACATTACTTCACAGGTATACGCGGCTGCTCGCCATGCTTCGGGCTCGGTGGCTCACTACGCTCGCCACACTATATAAAATCAACTCCACGCTGATGTGGATAGTGGGGGTATGAAAAGGTCGGAGGACGCATACCGCCACCCCTCGCGGGCTCGCTGCACTCGCCACGCTTCGGGTAGTGGGGTGGCGTTAACAATGAGGGGCCATTAACCATACTTAATAACCATGATGGGGCATTTACAATGAGAAATTGGCCATATTGGCCCTTTTCCCATTGTTCCCTATTTAAAATCGGGTTGATCGCGTCGATCGCATCGGATGCCATTATAATGGCATGCACCCGACGCGATCAACGCAATTTTAACTTTAAAACTAATTTAACATTGTTCTCTATGGAAAAATCGTGTTGATTGCGTCGGTCGCTTCGTGGCCATTTATAATGGCCCGCGATGGACGCGATCAACGCGATTTTGTCTTTACCGGCAAATAAACTGGTGATTGACAGAAAATTGGCCCTTTTCCCATTGTTCCCTATGTAAAATCGGGTTGACCGCGTCGATC
Source organism: Crinia signifera (assembly GCF_055691185.1). Lineage (NCBI taxonomy): Eukaryota > Metazoa > Chordata > Amphibia > Anura > Myobatrachidae > Crinia > Crinia signifera. The sequence goes on along the minus strand of NC_139221.1, from coordinate 145,344,028 downwards.
GCATTGGATGCCATTATAATGGCATGCGCCCGACGCGATCAATGCAATTTTAACTTTAAAACTAATTTAACATTGTTCTCTATGGGAAAATCGCTTTGACTGCGTCGGTCGCATCGCGGCCAATTATAATGGGCCGCGATGGACGCGATCAATGTGATTTTGTCTTTACCGGCAAATAAACTGGTGATTGACAGAAAATTGGGTCCATCGCATAGATCGCATGCCTTAAGTACCTTAACTTAAGGCATGCGATCAACCCCGACGGGCGCCGTGCTAGGAAACAAGTAACATTCCTCCATCTTACCCTTATCAAACAGACCAAGCCGACACCTGCCTGCTTTTGTTGGCTATTTAACAGACAACAGCAAACAGTCTGCCTATAATATATAATATGGCTGCCTAGCTGAGCTCCAGGAGTGGATGAGTGCCAGTTGGCTGAGACTGAACCCAGATAAAACAGAAGTCCTGATGATAAATCACAGGACAAGACGGCAGCATAGCCAACTGACAGGTCTTAAGCTGGGGGGCACAGCACTAAAAAACTCTGATCATGTGCGGAATCTTGGTGTTGTCCTGGATAATGGCCTGACACTTAAACATCAGGTGTCAGCCACAATCAAATCCTCATTCTTTCATCTGAGAAACATAGCCAGAATCAAGCAGTTAATTCCCTCAGAAGACCTTCCTAAAGTCATACATGCATTTATATCATCACGACTAGACTACTGCAATGCTCTCTACCTGGGTCTTCCAGCAAAAGAATTGCACCGCTTGCAGCTGGTACAAAATGCAGCCGCCAGACTATTAACTAACCAGCCCCGCTCCTGCCACATAACTCCCATTCTCTACGCCCTTCACTGGCTACCTGTAAAATGGCGAATCGTTTTCAAGATTGGCTTACTCACTTTCAAGGCCCTACATGACCAGGGCCCAAGATACCTGCAACAGCTGCTGATCCCCTACTGTCCTACTCGATTACTACGATCCACTGAAGAAGGACTACTAACAGTACCCAGAATCTCCCTGAATTCATCTGGGGGTCGAGCTTTCAACTTTGCTGCTCCAACTCTGTGGAACTCTCTTCCTCGCACAGTGCGAGAAGCGCCCACTATAGAATCCTTTAAAAATAGACTAAAGACATACTTATTTACCCAAGCATTTTACTGACATCTACTGTTAAGCTTGTTTTGTATTTCGAGCTGTAAAGACAATGTGTGAAGCACTTTGAGTCCTATTGGGAGAAAAGTGCTATATAAATATCATTATTATTATTATTATTATTATATAATGAGATGTCCTTTAAGGATACCATTTGCACTGCATAACCAAAGAGAAAGGGAAAAAAACTTGCAGTTTAAACACCAGTATTCTTACCAAAAGTTCCTACTGTACACAGTGTCCTTGCTCGCATTCTCCACCAATTGTGACAAGGATCAAAAATATGGGGACTCAGATAAAGACTTTGGTGTTAATTTTGGTACAGCAAGTCACAGCATAGCAGGTTCAATCCAAATGCAGTCGGTATTACAGACAGTAGCATACAGGCAGACGCAGCATAGCAGACTCTTGAAAGACTCCAATGGTCCCTATGATAAAACACCCCCGGCCTATCACTTGGGTAGCTATTCCACCATCAAGAGCAAAGTGACTCTGCCCTGGAAACCCTTATGTCAGGAAATCCCAGGTGGTGCTGCTGATACACACCTGGGATTCTGCTACTGCTACTAAAACCTGGTCTGCATTACTTTGTGGGGGAATTCTGACTCTGCCACAATATATACTGTATACATTTTGCTTGTGATTGTATTAAATTACCAAAACATTAGAACTACTTGCTGGTGTGGTCTGCAATTTCTGATGTTTGAAGTCCATTGAGTGCTGCCATGTCTACCCTGGTACCATCCACTATCTATCTATCTATCTATCTATCTATCTATCTATCCATACACAGATTGAGCAAGTTCCATCTATCCATCCAGTGTGCCACACTTTGTGTATTGCCACACCAGTTGCCGAGATGGGGATGCGCTATTGTCTCACATGCATACATTTCCCATTCTCAGCAAATGGAGATGTAAAGATATTGCATTTGATCTGTATCTGTCCACAAGCCATTTAAACATGAGGTGTGGCCTTTTTAGGAGCTAGGTCATTTTACATGGTAATGGCTTTGTCTAATCAGAATTTATTTTGTGTCTCTTTGCCTCTGATTGGTTGGCCACCCCTGCCCTAGGTTATGCAGGGAAGGAAATATTCTGTAGCTCCCTTCAGTAAAGTGCCTTATGTTTTATTCAAATAATTTAGTCCTAATCCCGCTTTACTTGTCTATGTAATATGTGTAATGCAAACTCACCAGACTTGCATAGATCAAGAAACTCATTAACCAACTGTGCAAACCACAAAATCAGTAGATATCACTGAATAAATCTCATTATGCTTGTCATGTAACTCACACTGTGCAACAATCTCCATGCTGCCATCAGAAGAGCAAACTGCAGAGAATACATCAATGCTATGCCAATATATTTAGAGCAGGCATGTCCAACCAGCGGCCCTCCAGATGTACTAAAACTACACATCCCAGCATGCATTGCTATCATTCTAGCATTCCCTAATAGCCAAATTGTGTCAAGGCATGCTGGGATGTGTAGTTTTAGCACATCTGGAGTGCCGCAGGTTGGACATGCCTGATTTAGAGTATCAAAAATAAATACTCTGTAGTAAAACAATTAGCCATCCTTTTTTTCCCCATCTGCTAAAATGTAATTTTCTTAGTCGTCTCTAGATTCCTGGAATTCTGTTGAGTTGGGTATTATACTAAGCCTATAATTTATTTCTTTTTTTCTTCTAAGTTTGCACTTCTTTGTACAAATCCTCTTTCCTTCCTACAGTATAAGCGTGTTTAGTCAGATCTTGCACATTTTGTGTCATTTCATCTGCCACAACACAGTGAAGATAAACTTAGTAGAGCTGTCTAAAATGCTGAACTTGCTTTTACTATAAGTAGACCCAATTATATCTCTGGCTGGTACAAGCACATAAAAGATGTCTTATGCTACAGCAAACTTCAGATTATGGGCACTAGCTTTTCTTGCTTGAAAGCCTTCATCACCTGTGGCAATGTCATTTCTGGGTCACAAATGTGTCTTGCCAAACCAAATGTATGAAGATTTTTCTTCCATCTCATATGTCTTAAAAACAATGATTTATAGAGCATCGTTGCATATAAAAATACAGTGTGCGGAGCTTAAATAATGCAACATTCAGATTTGATGCATATACAATATAAAGCGCACATAATACATTAGCCTGACTGACACCGTTTGATTTTTGTTATACATTCTTGCTTTGAATGATATATTATCAATAAAATGGCAAATGGCCAATTTAGTATTTTCCTAAAATCAAAATACATGACATTCTCTTGACTTCAATAAAGCGAATGTTGTGTTCCTGTGGAGGAATACTAAACACATATATTCATCATGGGTATAATTAACAAGTGGATAATTTACTTATATTTTAACCTAAGAATAGTAAAAATGCAAAAAACCACAGCAAACGTACAGTATGATTTATATTTCTAAGTAAAACATTTTCCAATGTAAAAGCTGATCATACCTAAAGGTCCAGCATATAAATGTAAGTTATTATTTGGGCCTTGAAATACTGATGAACCATCAAAGTGCCCAGAGTTATCTTTTGGACTTACATAGGATTGTTACAGGGAATATATATGTACCATTGTTACTTATTAAGGCAATCATGCACACAGATGACTATCTATACTCACAGGGGTAAAGTGACTACGATATGAGTCCCATTAAAGATGGGATTTTGCTCATAGCAACCAAAGATATTCTATAAATTATCTTCTGAATGTGCTAAAGAAGAAGGAGAATTTGATTGGTTGCTATGGCAACATCTCCAATAGAACTCCCATCTTAGTAAAGTTACCCACACAGAATGCAGCTGAACATTTTTCTAACTGTGCAATTATCATTTCAGCCTATAGCACATTGCTTGCATCAATTGGAATTACAATGTAAATATCAGTATTAATGATAAATGAATATTTAATAATAATGAAAATAAACTAATAATAATTTTATTTATAATATATAGCTCTTTTATCCCATAGGACTCAGATTCCCATAAAAATACATAAAAAACATAGTACATTGAACAAAGGCATTAGAATTGCATGAGGTTGAAAAACAGAGATAGTTGATGACTTAAAGTAGAGAGCACAAAAAGCATACTGTGGGGTTGGTGCAGACATTTTGGGTTATAACTTCTACAGGTTATATAATGCTGATCCCTAACTATTTTGTCCTGGGACCCCCGCAAGTTACTGCAGAGGGTCATCACATCACATGTGTAGTCAGCAAACAGCACATAGAGATGGAGCCAGCCTCATTTTTGCAGGGGCTGGCGATAGTATCGCCAGCCCCCACCATCCGGTTGGCTCTCACCAGTTGAGCGCGCACACAAGATGCTCGCGGAGATTCTCATGGCTACGGAGCTGGCTACGGGTCCCCTTCCACCTCCCCCAGTGCCGCTTGCCACCACGCCATCCCCCCTATCCCCACCTGTCTCCCTCAAGTGGAGGGACCCGCAGCAGCACCGTCCTGAAACTGGGGCGCAAGTGCGTGTGAGACTTGCAATCTATAGAAATATAAAATTTGGCATCACATAAAAACGATGTGCCAACTAGGTCTGCTCTAGACATATTTACACACATAGATACATTCTAGGGTTAATATTTGTCAGATGCCAGGTAACCTTATAGTATGTTTATGGATTGTGGGAAAATAGTACTCAGAGGAAACCCATGCAGGCAAGTAGAGAAAATCCAAACTTCAAATGGAGTGCTGAGAGATGTTGAATGATGTCAGAGAATGGGGAGTTAGCTATGGGTGTCATAATGGGGTGCTAAGAGATGGCTGGGGGTGTCAGTGTTTCAAGTTGGCAGATTAAATAGAAGCTAAAAAAATGTGTACCAAAACTATTCTAAAGGTGCGTACACACAGGGGCGATTTTGTGCAAAATCGCGGGAAATATGGTCGCTGAGCGACCATATTGCCCGCAATGGGAGTGTGCACCGGCTATATATCGCCGGGTGCGCGCTCCCGTTTTTGCCCCTGTGGTGATTGCTGGTCGCAGGAACATGCTCCTGCGACTAGCTGATTACCACTGCCGGGAGTTTCTTTTTCATCAGCGACCATCTCTGCGACCATCATCAAATTTACAATCATTCGCAGAGGCGTAGGGAGGGCGGAGCCACCGGAGCTCATGCTCCGGGCACAGATTGGTGGAATGGCGCCACCGGCCCGCCCCCCCCTCCGCAAATGATCCCCTGCAAGTATAACTTACTACACTAATGGCGGGCAGTGTGTGCCGGCAGCTGCCCTGCCCGGCGCCTAGCTGCTGGTCCTACTTAGCGTACCTACAGCCTGATGTCTGTTGCTGGACGCTGCTTGAGATCAGACAGGGCTGCAGGTCCGAGCACAGCACACAGACACAGGCATGACGCTGGTGCAGGCTGCTTGTGTTCTCCGGGGCTGCAGACAGAGGATCAGATGCTCACAGTCCCGGGGAAGCAGCTCGCGTCTGGCACTTCTCACCTGCCAGCTCCGACAGCCAGTGTCTCCCTCCCGTAATGTAAAGTATTAACTTTAACCTTTGACTTGTGCACACACATCAGCTGACCCCCGTTATTGCCGCTGATGAGTGCACACTGCACACAGATGGGAGGGAGGAGGGGGAAGTGAGGGGAGGAAGCTACAAATCTCTGTCCCTTAATTAAAGTAAGCATTCCCCCAAATACAGAAGTAAGAGACACAGGATAATGTGGTGGTGGTGTTATCATCACTAGGCTGCCTAGACATTACAGTGTCTTATATAGCGCAGCAGATTCCGTTTCAGTGTCTTATATAGTGCAGCAGATTCCGTTACAGTGTCTTATATAGCGCAGCAGATTCCGTTACAGCGTCTTATATAGCGCAGCAGATTCCGTTTCAGTGTCTTATATAGTGCAGCAGATTCCGTTACAGCATCTTATATAGCGCAGCAGATTCCGTTACAGTGTCTTATATAGCGCAGCAGATTCCGTTACAGCGTCTTATATAGCGTAGCAGATTCCGTTACAGTGTCTTATATATTGCAGCAGATTCCATTAGTGTCTTATATAGTGCAGCAGATTCCGTTACAGTGTCTTATATAGCGCAGCAGATTCCGTTACAGTGTCTTATATAGCGCAGCAGATTCCGTTACAGTGTCTTATATAGCGCAGCAGATTCCGTTACAGCGTCTTATATAGCGCAGCAGATTCCGTTACAGCGTCTTATATATTTCAAATGTAACATGTCAACACATGTTAGCCACGCCCCCAATTCATTACCGGGAGGAGTGGGGGGGGGGCACGAAATATGCCCTTGCTCCGGGCACCATGGCACCTAGCTACACCGCTGATCATTCTTAAGGCTGAATTTGTCCATGAATTCAGCTCAAATGAAAAATACAGTACACCACATTTTCAATCCGTATTTTGCTAAAGACTGCACAGATCAGTCGGATTATTCTACATTCTATTTGACTTGCTACCAGCACATTGTATTTTTGTTTGTTGTTCAAGTAAATAGTTGTGTTGGATTCCTGGCTCAGTGTTTGAGTGATCTAAATAACTTTTGGTACAGTACATGTGTTATGCCTCCTACAGTATGTTATCTCTAACTCTGGCAACACTTTTTTCTATCACAGGTGTCTGAGCCAAAAGAAGGGGTAGATGAAAAACCAAAAGGTGGCCTCCTCAGGTACTGTACATTGGCACAGCAGAGAGGGCTGGACAGGGATGCACTGGCAATGACATCACTGGCATCATGCTGTTCTCTGGTAAAACAAGGCAAAAAAAGACAGCACTGATTCAAACTGTAATCTTAATAAAATATGTTACTAATAACAACAATCATTTGACATGAATCACATAAATCACCGGCCGGTAATAATCACAAAAACATAAAAAATCTAAATATATAGAAAAACACTCTATTCAATTTGAGGTAATGTCTGGGTTATTTTGTTAGTAAAGCATAGCAGCTGTTATGATTCCTTTCCCTACTAAAGTGCAAAATATCCGGGGTGGCAGGGTTATCAGCAGGGTGATCGGCAGTGTACACAAAGGGCTTACGCGTTTCTCCGCCTACGACTCGTCGGCTTTCTCAGAAGGTGTTCTCGTCGTAGGCAGAGAAACACATAAGAACTTTGTGTACATTGCCGATCACCCTGCCAATAACCCTTCCACCTTGGATTGTCCCGTGGAGAGAACCCTGAAGGGCTGCATAAAACTTTGGCAAAAGAACAGCAGCTGGGACCGCACGGTTTAGACAGCAGCAACATGGGAAGACTGGCAAGCTGGAGCTCTTATGGGCTCAGGCAATAAGCTTACTTCTGAGCATTGACTAAAACTGCATCACCCTGCAAAATTTGGCTAAAATACATGCTACTAACATCTGATCCATTAACCAAATAAACTTTGAGAGAGCTAATAAACTTTCTGACTGTCCATTATTCCCATTTTCCATGTAAAGAAATTTCAATAAAAATCAAAGCCCGGATATTTTGTACTTTAGTAGAGAAAGGAATCATAACAGCTACTATGCTTTACTAACAAAATAACCCAGGCATTACCTCAAATTGAATAGAGTGTTTTTCTATATATTTACATTTTTTATGTTTTTATGATTATTACCGGCCGGTGATTTATGTGATTCATGTCAAATGATTGTTGTTATTAGTAATAAATTTTATTAAGAATGCAGTTTGAATCAGTGCTGTTTTTATTCTTTTCTTGCCTGGTTTTTCCTAAATCAAGGTGTGGAGTATACCCTTTTTAAGGACAGCGGCAGATTCAGAACCTGTGCAAAATAGACTTTGCTCTGTCATTATTTTCTTGTTCTCTAGTAATTCTAGACAATGATGCAAGAATAATTGCAGGTAGGGCTACTACTGGTAGCCATTAAGATCATCCAAGTCCACAGTGCATTGGGTACACTGCTAGTATATCCACCTTTACAGCCCTGGGGCAAAGTTCCTGTGGGATTGCATGGCATAACCACTCCTAGAAACAGCATTGTTTATAGGATTGTATTGTTAGAAGAACCTTTCTTTCCACAGTTTTCATCATTATATGCCTATTTTATTTGGAGGCATGGGGCTGTAGTGACATCTAACAAGGGCTGTCTTTGCCACTGGGCTGGCTGAGCTACTACCTTGGGGCCCAAGAGCAGCCCAAGGCATGGTAAATAAAAAAATAAAACTTTGTTTACGGCAATCCCATTAGTGCTGACATCAATGCCCACCATCCCTCCTCCCCCTGTCCTCCTCTTCCAGTGGTCACACTGAAGGTCAGGGGTGATGTTATCATACCCGACATTATAAATAAGGAGTGCCATGAGAGGTGGTTTAGGTAATGGCCCCACAACACTGCTTTGCCTTCAGGCCAATTATGCTGTTAAAATATTCCTGCTTTTTAATCTGGCCCTAGAAAAGCAAAACTGAGTATTTGTGTCACATAACTAACTTTCACTTTTAGTTCTCATATCCACTGTTTTTATTAGCATGACCTTATAAGAAATGATGGGGCTAACTTTAAGGATACTCCAGATTGCACTCATCTCGTTATGTCAGTGCACTAATGTAAGTATATTTAAAATACAGTATTTCACTCAAGTTTATTAAATTACGCTTGAGCAGCCCATTGTGGGCATTCTGTTGTTAAAAATGATGGTATCCTGATTCTGTTTATTGACCCTCTTTGTTCTTACTTCACTAACTTGTGAGTTTGTACATCCTGCCTCAAACACAGATTTACTCAATGACTTATTTAAGAGATGCTAAAATCTATGCCTGTACATCAGGCATGTCCAAATTATGGCCCTCCAGCTGTTGTGAAACTACAAGTCCCATCATGCCTTGCCACAGTTTTGCTATTATGGATACTTAAACTATGGCAAAGCATGCTGGGATGTGTGGTTTCACAACAGCTGGAAGACCACAGTTTGGACATGCCCACTGTACATGATAGTCCCTCTGTTCAATCGGCATCTGAATGGTAAGTATATCCTGAGGACTGTTTCCCGGTGTAAAGACAATTTCATTTAGAAGGACACTAGTAAAAGCTAGTATCCTTATTAGATTTTATGCCCTAGGATAGTAGGCTCAATGTGCAAGCAGCATAGTGGGTCCACAAGTTTAATGTCCTTTTACAGAGTATAGACATAAATGGAATATTAAAAATATATACTGGATAAGGAGATCATTGAAAAAAAAATCACTGCTTTTGCATAAATTTACTGTGGGTTGGTTATTTTATGTGTATACAGTATCAATACAATACAACTTAATTACACTGAGATATTTAAACTATACTCAAGTGTCACATAAAGGAAATGAACAGCAATTAATAAATGAATAAAAAAACATCTAATTAGATATAGTCAAAATCATCACAGGAGTATTTTCCAAGTTCCAGCATTCATATTCTTCAAATGATGAAGCATTTAAACAAAACGAAAAAAAAAAAATATTTTATTGTTAACATCTTTATTTCTGATTTGCTGCTTATACAGTAATTTGTGAGAAATGTGGATTTTGTCTAGACTGATTTTCGACAATTGACGTAAGCCTCAATTGACAGCTAATTAGTTTCAGGATCTTGTTATGCCAAAAGCAAGATTTACAGGAGAGAATTTACATTTAACATTTGTCAAGCAAAAACTAACATATTAAATTCTCCATATATGCAAACAATGCATAAATCTTAAACAAGACCATAAAAATGCCAAGGTTGATTATTACACAAAGGAAGATTGAGGCGTTTCTGTATTACAACCTGCAAGGTGTGTGTTTTTTTTATTTGTTTTATGAGAATGTAACAGCTAAGCTAAATCTACATAAAAGTGTTCAAAAGATTCATATCCTCTCAATTATAAACGAATCAGCAAATTATTTGAATAATCTTTTTTACTGCCGTCTTTTGAAAAATTAGCCTATTGATGTTGATAACTGGAGATTGTAGCTGCCATCAATTGGGTTTCAAAAGATAGCAGTCATAACATTATTCCCTCTACATTCCATGTTGTCTGTTATAGAACTTGGCATGTAGCCAAGACTACTGTTTCCGTTTTTTTTTTATTACTGCAACAATATTGTTTCTCTTGCATAACATTTCAATATTTTTATTGTTGTATTGAAATAGCAGAAAAATCATATAAAATACAAAAAATCAGATTACAAACCTTAAATAAATATATTGTAGCTGTTTGAATATTTTCTATGCTTACCACAGGTGAATTATATGTAAAATGCAGGGGGAATTCAAATAAGTGTGGTACATATTACATAAAAAAAAAACAGGTTTTATCACAATTTTCCCAAGATTTTGGTAGGGCAATTCAATGAAAATCTATTTTATTTCATGGTAAATTTTTCCCACCAATGTGGAAAAAAAACAAAAACCACAGGATGTGCGATAGTTTTCAAGATCCATGTGTTTTCTGCAATCATGGCATTGAAAAAATGGCACTTGCAATCCTTGAGCAGCATTTAAGAAAATATAGGGCTGTGTGCCCATAACTTCTTTGATTGCTATCATACTGTAGTTTGTTTGACCTTTCTAGACTTGATCACTCTTTCAGTTATATCATTATACCCTTCAATCAAAGATGTTATACATATCCATTGTAACTAGGCCAGTGGTTCCCAAACTGTGTGCCATGGATCCCTGGGGTGAATTTTCAGGGGTGCCCTGGGTTGGTGGTCCACGACTAGGATGGCCACAAGATTTAACCCCAAAGTGTCTGGGATTTCTATCCCAGGATTGGAGAAACTAATACCAGGATTTCGGGATTAGACTGCGTATGCAGAATCTAATGCCGGGCAGCATCTGAGGACCCTCTCAGACATTGCCCAGCTGTTCCCAGCCCCAGGTTATGTTGTGCTCAGCATGACTAGATTATAGGTCATGCTGCGCAGGCCACACCAGTGCGCATCTGCCGATTGGAAACCCTCTGCCGTTTGACCACTCCCGGCGGCACACAAGCACCTTCGGCATCACACCCGCTGAATGCCTTCATTCTGCCGAACCACTGCCACCTACCCCCACTCCTCCCAGTAAACTAATGTGGGGGATGGGGAATTTTTCTATCAGGGATCCCGGGAATCCTGGGATTCATCATTTTTTAATCCCGCGCAGGTTGTCATAGCCAGCTGTCTGGCTGCCAGTCACAACATATGTGGACAAATAGAAGTGCATCCTGTCCCTCACCACATATCTAACTCTGAGGATGACATTTTATCACAATTTACTTAATATAATATATTTTTCTATAGGAAACTTCTGGTCTAGGGGTGCTGTAAAAGAAAATTCTGATACTCTAGGGCAGGGGTGTCAAACTCAAATTCATCGGGGGCCGCATCAGCAGTTTGGTCAACCTCAAAGGGCCGGTTGTACTCTTTATTATCATAAATTATTGTCACTGCATTCAATTATTGTATTCTCAGCAGTAGCATTTCCCTCCTGCTATTGCTGTGAACTGCAGTGCATTAGGGCACACGCTGCCTGCACAGGGGGGCAGCACTCAGTCTTAGGGCATATGTCCTGCTTATTATCTATATGGGACACAGCAATTAATGATGGGCTGCAATGTGCCAGTGCACACACACACACACACACATAGGCAGAGAGTTTGACACTTACCCGCTCTGATGCATCCACTCCAGACTGAGCTGCTCCACCACCAAGGTAACAGCTGCGCTCTCACACAGGTGCATTTCCCTCTCTATCCTGTGAGTAGTGCTCCTCGCACTATCTATCCAGGAGTGGGGGGCAGCGTGCTCCCGGTCACTGTGCAGTGCACACTCAGCAGTAAGTGACCTGGAGCTCACAGCAGCAGCAGCACCATTCACCACGACGGACCTGCTCTTTCCTCTCTCTGGCTCCTATACAGCAGGTGGGAGCAGAGGAGGGGTTGACGACCGGCGGCACTGCGCTAGAGGGCAGACTTTCTCTGGCTTGTAGGCTGCCACGCATGCGCTGAAGAGGCGGCTTTCTTGTTTAACCCCTTCACGACATTTGACGTATATATACGTCATGGCCGGGAAGTACTTCCCGACCGTTGATGTATATATACGTCATGGCTTCAAACTGTCACTGCGTCTAGAGACGCAGTGACAGTTAGGTGATGTCTGCTGTCCCTGACAGCAGACATCCCCCCTCGCCGCCCGGGGGGGGCAGGGATGCCCCCACCGGTCGGCGATCGCTGTGATTGGCTGTTCAAATGTGAACAGCCAATCACAGCTATTTCTGTGTTACCGGCGGCTAAGCCGCTCGGTAACACAGGGATCGGCGGTGATCGGTGCTGGCACCGATCACCACCGATCCGCAGCTCTCCCTCCCACCCGCCCGGCAGCCGCTCTCCCTCCCTCCCACCCGCCCGGCAGCTGCGCTCCCTCCGGCAGCCGCTCCCCCTCCCTCGCTCCCTGTCACTGTCATCAAGAAGCAGCCGCAGCGCTCCCCCCCAGCTCCAACCCCCCCGCATGTAAAAATCTTCAAAATGTATCAAATGAAATCATATATATATATATATACACATATATATATATATATATATATATATATGTATATGTATATGTGTATATATATGTATATGTATATATATATATATGTATATGTATATGTGTATATATATATGTATATGTATATATATATATGTATATATATATGGCCAACGGACCAGCACTCTCCACAATAATCCACACGCTGCGTGCCTTTGTCAAAATCAAACAGATAAGAGGTTTCCCAGCTCCCACCGGACACCGGAAAACAAACACGTCACTGCAGCAGAATCTTCAAAACGGTGAAAATGAAAACTTTTGAGCCAGATCTGCATTTTTGTGTAAAAAAATTTAATTTTTTACACAAAAATGCAGTACTGGCTCAAAATCTTTCGTTTTCACAAGGAATGAAGGAGACAAAGCACCCCAAAATCTGTGCCCCAATTTCTCCCGAGTACGGCAATGCCTCATATGTGACCAAAAAATACCAGTTGGGTGCATGGCAGGACTCAGAAGGGAAGGAGTGATTTTTGGTGGTGGAATGAATGGTGGGTGCTATGTCGCATTAGCAAGACCCCTGAAGCACCCATACAGTGGAACCCCCCCACAAGTGACCCCATTTAGCAAACTACACCCTTTAGGGAATTCATCAAGGGGTATAGTGTACATTTCAAACCCCCAGGGGTTTCACCAATTTTGATACAACTGAGCTGTGAAAATGAAAAATTAAATTTTTACATTTTCACAGCCCAGTTGTATCAAAATTGGTGAAACCCCTGGGGGTTTGAAATGTACACTATACCCCTAGATGAATTCCCTGAGGGGTGTAGTTTGCAAAATGGGGTCACTTGTGGGGGGGTTCCACTGTATTGGTAATGCAACATAGCACCCACCATTCATTCCACCAAAATCTGTGCTCCAAAATCCAAAAATCACTCCTTCCCTTCTGAGTCCTGCCATGCGCCCAACTGGTATTTTTTGGTCACATGTGAGGCATTGCCGTACTCGGGAGAAATTGGGGCACAGACTTTGGGGTGCTTTGTCTCCTTCATTCCTTGTGAAAATGAAAAATTTTGAGCCAGAACTGCATTTTTGTGTAAAAAAATGTAATTTTTCATTTTCACTGCCCAGTTGTATCAAAATTGGTGAAACCCCTGTGGGTTTGAAATGTACACTATACCCCTAGATGAATTCCCTGAGGGGTGTACTTTGCAAAATGGGGTGACTTGTGGGGGGGTTCCACTGTATTGGTGCAACATAGCACCCACCATTCATTCCACCAAAATCTGTGCTGCAAAATCCAAAAAACACTCCTTCCCTTCTGAGTCCTGACATGCACCCAACTGGTATTTTTTGGTCACATGTGAGGCATTGCCGTACTCGGGAGAAATTGGGGCACAGATTTTGGGGTGCTTTGTCTCCTTCATTCCTTGTGAAAATGAAAAATGTTGAGCCAGAACTGCATGTTTGTGTAAAAAAATGTAATTTTCCATTTTCACATCCCAGTTGTACCAAAATTGGTGAAACCCCTGGGGGTTTGAAATGTACACTATACCCCTAGATGAATTCCCTGAGGGGTGTAGTTTGCAAAATGGGGTCACTTGTGGGGGGGTTCCACTGTATTGGTGCTTTGGGAGTCTTGCTAATGCAACATAGCACCCACCATTCATTCCACCAAAATCTGTGCTGCAAAATCCAAAAATCACTCCTTCCCTTCTGAGTCCTGCCATGCGCCCAACTGGTATTTTTTGGTCACATGTGAGGCATTGCCGTACTCGGGAGAAATTGGGGCACAGACTTTGGGGTGCTTTGTCTCCTTCATTCCTTGTGAAAATGAAAAATTTTGAGCCAGAACTGCATTTTTGTGTAAAAAAATGTAATTTTTCATTTTCACTGCCCAGTTGTATCAAAATTGGTGAAACCCCTGGGGGTTTGAAATGTACACTATACCCCTAGATGAATTCCCTGAGGGGTGTACTTTGCAAAATGGGGTGACTTGTGGGGGGGTTCCACTGTATTGGTGCAACATAGCACCCACCATTCATTCCACCAAAATCTGTGCTGCAAAATCCAAAAAACACTCCTTCCCTTCTGAGTCCTGCCATGCACCCAACTGGTATTTTTTGGTCACATGTGAGGCATTGCCGTACTCGGGAGAAATTGGGGCACAGATTTTGGGGTGCTTTGTCTCCTTCATTCCTTGTGAAAATGAACAATTTTGAGCCAGAACTGCATGTTTGTGTAAAAAAATGTAATTTTCCATTTTCACATCCCAGTTGTACCAAAATTGGTGAAACCCCTGGGGGTTTGAAATGTACACTATACCCCTAGATGAATTCCCTGAGGGGTGTAGATTGCAAAATGGGGTGACTTGTGGGGGAGGTTCCTAACTTTTAGCACTTATGGTGCCTAGAAACCTACATGGTGCCTAAAAAAAAATCTCATAAAAAGGAGGCTCCAAAATCAAGTAGGTGCTCCTTCTATTATGAAGCCTGTGGTTTGGTCAACGTGCACACTAGGGCCACATATAGGATATTTTTGAAAACAAAAGAATTGGGGGAATCAATTTTTAGTCACATTTCTCTAGTAAAATCTACTGTATTCGTTAGAAAAATGTATTAAAATTGAAACTCTGCAAAAAAAAAGAAATTTTGAAATTTCACCTACACTTTGTTTTAATTCCTGTGAAACACCTAAAGGGTTAACAAACTTCCAAAATGCTGTTTTGAATACTGTGAGGGGTGCAGTTTTTGAAATGGCATCATTTATGGGGGTGTCTCACATACAAGTCCCTCAAAGTCACATCAGAACTGAACTGGTCCCTAAAAAAATCAGTGTTTGAAATTTTCTTGAAAATTTGAGAATTTGCTATTCATATTGTAAGCCTCCTAGTGTCCAAAAAAATTAAAAGGAAGTTGAAATAATGATGGAAACATAAAGTAGACATATGGTCTATGTTAGTTATTAACTATTTTGAGTGGTATGATTATTTGTCTCACAAGCAGAAAATTTAACATTTTGCATATTGCTAAATTTTCCATTTTTTCACGATATTTTGGTATTTTTCACAAAAAAACACAGACCGTATCGACCCAAATGTACCACTAACTTGAAGTACAATGTGTCACGAGAAAACAATCTCAAAATCACTACGATAAGTAAAAGCAAAAAAAAGTTATCCCCACTTAAGTGAGACATGTCAGATTTGAAAAAAAGGGCTCTGTCATGAAGGCACAAACTGGCTCTGTCATGAAGGGGTTAAAAAAAAAATCGAGAATAAAAGGTGAAGGCTGGCGGCGGCTGCGTGGGCCACATGAAGAGGTCTGGCGGACCGGATTTGGCCCGCGGGCCTTGTGTTTGACACCCCTGCTCTAGGGAATCGTCATTCAAAAAGTTTAGGAACCACTGCACTAGATCATGCTCCGAATGTAATGTGAGATGGCTATTATGGCAGAAGATGTAAGGGAACGTTTAAAGGTACTATAGTGATAAGAAGAGAAGCAAAGTGAATGGTTAGCTTTGTAATCAAATCTTCTAGTACCATCATAAACACAAGTGTGTGCCTAGGCACACAAGGGCAGATTTAATAAGTCTGGTGAAAGAGTTTGGTGATAATGCACCAGCCAATTAGATCCTAACGGTCACAACTGGCTGGTGCAATTCACCATGTGGCGCCGCTGATTGGCTGCCTGGGTGCTGCACAGCTCAGTAATGATATGTTCCCCATGTCTGTGACCCTCATTAGAGTACATCTAGTATATATATCAGTACTGTTACTGGCTACCTAGCTGGCTGTGCAATCACCATGTGGCGCCGCTGATTGGCTGACTGGGTGCTGCACAGCTCAGTAATTATATGGTCCCCATGTCTGTGCTCCTCATTAGAGTACATCTAGTTTATATATATCAGTACTGTTACTGGCTGTGCAATCACCATGTGGCGCCGCTGAATGGCTGCCTGGGTACTGCACAGCTCGGTAAATATGTTCCCCATGTCCGTGTCCCTTATTAGAATGCGTCTTGTGCATATCTGTATGTGTGATGTACATTTGTACTGCCATTGTTGCCTGTTCCTTGTACTGATAACCCTTTGTATTGCAGTATGTGCATTGTTATTTTTATTGTCTGTAAAGCGCCTTGAGTCCTGTTGGAGAAAGTGCGCTATATAAATAAAACTTACTTACTTACTTACTACAATATAGGGTTTGAGGAATAACAGTTAGTGGCTGGTGCATTATATCTGGTTATAGCCTGGTAATCACTTCCCAAAGCAATGCATCACCGTGGAGGCTAGCTCTGAGCTGGTAGGCACTATGGGGGAACAGACCCTACTTTGGACTTTATTCAAATCTGAACGCAGTACAAATTTGTTTGGAAAATGGGCAAAACCATATGCAGTGCAGGTGGGGCAGATGTAACATGCGCAGAGAGAATTAGATTTGTGTGAGTTATTTGGTTTCTGTGCAGGATAAATACTGGCTGCATTTTTTTACACTGCAATTTAGATTTCAGTTTCAACACACCCCACCCAAATTTAACTTTCTCTTCACACATCTTCCCCATCTGCAGTGCACATGGGTTTGCCTATTTTCCAAACAAATTTGTACTGCAATCAGATCTGAATAAGGGCCTTTGTGTGACTTTATATACACACACTTATTTAAATTATTATTTATTTTACAAAGCCACCACAAAGCACTGGAGTGATTTTTAATCCCAATGCACATTGCTAGCAGCTTTGATTCACTTTCTCTAAATCGCTGGCTATTATTTTTCAGCCAGATTTGCTAGAAATTTGCAAATTTCACTCTGGTATGTTCCTGCCACATAGTCTTTAACCATATGCTAAATTAATTACCATGATTAAGGAAAGTGTTGTTGCCCAACAAAAACAAATAGACTGCTCGCAACTGATGTCATTGATCAGTTTTCATATCATTATGTTTCCTCAAATGTAACTGTTATTTTTCAAGTGGAGAACTTTCATGTTGTACAATGACAAATCGTTTATAACTAATCTGACTTCTTTTTCTGTGCAAGTGCCAATTCTGATATTGATTGCAGTATAATTTACTTCTATAGAAAATATGAATTTCCCTTTGCAGTGTTTGGCTATCATGTAGCAATGATGTTCATTCTCACTGAACCCTTTAGTAAAAGGGTATTAATTTAAAATAATTGATAACTATCAGCTTTTTCACATTGCTTGTCACCCAGAATACTTTTAAGAAATATCTTAGGCAAGTGGCAACTTATTTGGCACAAAATAAGTACATAACAGTCATACTTTATAAAAGTAGGACTAAAGGTACATACACACTGTACAATTCCTTTCGGCCATTCTAAACAAAATTTATCAAAATATCTTTCAGTGTGACTGCAACGAATGATGAATGATGATGCACAAACCCTCCAGTTGTTCATCAAGATTGTTAGTCAACTGTGCATGCAGCTCAATATGGATATCTTTCAAAAAGAGCCTATAAACTGTAACTAGATCTTAAGTCTTTCGTCTGTTGTCAATATCTTTCGTCAACATCTTTTGTCTAGGACATTGGGTTCAAGGAAAATTGGTCATCAATATCTATAAACGAAATTGGTCAAAAAATAGTACAGTGTGCACCTTTAGTAATATAATTATTGCATTACACTATAATGCCAATGAGATATAATACAAAACTGACTAATCATAAATCCCTTCAAAAGAATACAAATGAAATATGCTAAATGGTCTAAATCGCATATTTTTCAAATATAGCACATGTTATAGCGTGTGGTTTGCAGTTAAAATCAAATTTGATTGAATTTATTATATTGCACACTACAACATGCATCCAGATGTTTCCCCCTTACAAAGTATACAAATTGAATAGGTAGTAGTGTGCAATTTTAAAAATCGCACAATAAGCACCATAATAACGATAATAATAATAATAATAATAATAATAATAATAATAATAATAATACATATTGTTTAAAAAAACACAGGTGAAACCTACAGTCTTACAGTCATAAGAACCTACTGTACATGTACCTCACCCTCATCAATGGCACCTGTGAGGGTGTTTGCAATGAGGTTGCTGCAGTCAGATTTTGAGCTGTGTATCTGTGACTCAACACATATGGAGGAGCTGCGCAGTAGGTAGGTGCAGAAACCATACCAGATCCAGGTTCCTCTTCGGCTCCGTACTCCTCGTATGTACCATGCCAGTGTGTACCTGGACTTGCTTCCCTTTCTGATCAAGAGGTGGTAAGGCTTTTTAGGCTGAACCACACAAACTTCTTGAACTTACAATATATGATCAGATGAGAGATGATTTGGAGCCTTTTGCTGCTACCAATTATGCAGTGTCTGGGCTGCAAAAATGAATGTGTATCCTGCACTTTTTTCCCAGAGGCTCTTTTCAGCATGTGAGCTCATGGTCGATGGGAATTACACACGCCACTTTCTCTAGGCACTTACCGCAAGTGTTATATCAGTAGCGCACGCAGGGGGGGTTTCTGAGTACCCAGAACCCCCCCCCAAGAGTCTAAGGGCCCTAGGCTGAAAGCTGAGGGTCCCCTCTTTCCATGGGTACAAGAATTTTAAAAATCGGCCCTTGGGAACCGGAGATATCTGACTTCAAAGCAGTGCTCCCCATCCAAGCCTGTTAATTGCTCTTCCTAGTCAGATATTTCAGGTTGTCTCTGACTTAGAGTTTTTCTGAGGGTATATTCCAAAATCTGGGACTCTCCCCCTTTGATGGACACTAGTAGCTTGTCTCTACTGTTCCCAGAACTAGAGATATCAGCCTTCTAGCAGCTGGTTACTGCTCCAGCTCCACACACCTGGTATGTAGTTTTATATTATCGTTGGCAGATTGCTCTGCCTCCTGAACTCTGATCCCCTAGTCCCCAATACCATTTGGTAGGTGGGATTATCTAGTTTTTAATTCCATTAAAATCTAAGAAATCTATTTCTGGGAACTGGATATATCTGCAGTCAAGCAAGCTGTCCTGCCACCAGAAAATTATGTAGAATAAGCCCACTCCACTATACACCTCTCCTCTGCGTATTAAACATCCTCTACCACCCTGGAAGTTATGTATCAGGGCCCCTTCATTCAGGCCAATGCC
This sequence comes from Crinia signifera, assembly GCF_055691185.1. NCBI lineage: Eukaryota > Metazoa > Chordata > Amphibia > Anura > Myobatrachidae > Crinia > Crinia signifera. The sequence goes on along the minus strand of NC_139221.1, from coordinate 145,324,298 downwards.
CCCTTCTCCCACCCTATCTCCCACCATCTGTGCAGTAAAGGGGTAATTAGTGGAAATTACTGATCCAGGCCCTACATGCTGAGTGGTTGATATAATACCCCCTACCACCCGGGGGACATCAAAGCTCCCCCCACCCCTACCGCTGGAGGATCCGTAGGTGCCCCAATACATTGCTATGCCCAGGGGTCTACACAGCTGTTGACACCACTGTATGTATTAATATATATGTATGTATGTATGTGTGTATATATATATATATATATTATTATTATTATACATTTGGTCTATCTATAATACTTTAACTGACCCGGCATGTACTGGGTCACCTAAGTGTCCATCTCCGTGCTTTGCTCCACCCCTCTGGAAACCCCCTTCTGAAAATCCTGCGTTTGCCACTGTATATGCCATGAATAAAATGTGGCATACATATAGCCAGCGGCGGCTCTTACCTCTTAGGAGGAGGGGGCTGCAGCAATCAGTGGGCCCCCCTCTGCTTCCACATCCATGATCATCCTCACCACTGCTGCCACCAATCATGGTCTGAGGATCCCTGTCCTGGTCCCCACCATGGGGTCAATGATCGCACAATAGCTTCTTTGGTATTGCACATGAGTTGGGTCCCAGCCTCTATGGCAGGGCTGGGCAACACCGGCCCTCCAGATGTTAATGAACTACACATCCCAGGATGCTTTGAATTAGTTTTGCTATGTGGCCATGCGGAAACTGATGCAAGGCATGCTGAGATGTGTAGTTCATCAACATCTGGAGGGCTGGTGTTGCCCAGCCCTGCTCTATGGGCTGATTTGGTAGCAGCCCCCAAAGGCATATTCCAGGTTTCGGGTCCGGCACATGCACAGTATCATCCTCATACTGTGCATATATATAGACTCCTCTATAGAATTTGTCCAAAGACCCTGGGTAAGCTGCAACCACACTGATAATACACAGGTTAGCATCACACCACCTGTACATTAAGGGAGTGATGCCCATGTTTATTCACATAGACATACCCTCTAACCTTCGGCGCCCGTATCCCAATGTGGATGCAATCTATGGCTCCTAGAACATTAGGGAATGCTGGGAGCTGATAGAAAGCCACCTTCAGATCCTGCCACTTGGACTCACAATGTGGGAATCAGCTATATGTAGTGGTGGTTTTACCTATGGGCTGCAGGGCAGGAGCTCCCCCAGGTAAAATCTGCCACTGTTCCCTGCCTAAGTGAACCCAGATGCAGTCTGTGAGACTGCACTGGCTTCACTGTGACTGGCAGTGACTTCCTATTGGAAGTCCAACCTGCAAGTCACCCAAGGCAGACCCGTTGGGAAGTGTTCCCTCCCTCCGGGATGCCTCGACATGGGCTGCTCCATCTGTACATGTTGCACCCACAACATAATGAATCCACTAAAACATGGCTACATTTGAAGATAGATACAGCAGAGGACCTGCAAATGGGGAGGAGCCACAGGTGGCACAACCAGCAGTGCTGACATGACGTAGAAGGCCACCCTTCCTCAAGTGCTCCAGGCCCCTCAAAGGATTAATCTAGCCCTGCACTATTGGGAGCCCATGTGAGAAGACTCTTCTACTGATTTATCAAGTAAAGCAATGGACTACATCACAAAACTTACCTGAAAATAATATTAATTCTTTGTATAGGCATATGCATATTCTAACAACACACTTAGGATCAAATAAGATTGAGGTTTCCTAAAGGTTATAAAATGGGCATACAAGTTCAGCCAAGAGTTTCTTATTTCCATTCAAATTCTATGAGTTTTTTTTTGTATATAAATACAGGGAAATAGGTAGTCCAATACAGTTCTTCATTCCCCTGCACCTTTCCTCCTCAGTAATATGGAGAACCTCAATAATTGTACCTTAATCCACTATTATGGAATACCTTAATGGCCTTAATCCACTATTTTGGAATACCAGCCTATGTGTACCAGAAATCTCATCATACTGCAGATGTGTTTGAACATGATAACAATCAGAATGGCTGGTGATTATTTGTATTTGATTTATTGTATTTTAAAGATTTTCCTGTATATTTGATTTTAATAGTCCTTTGAGTTCATGCATTGTCTTGAACATTGTCTTATCATGGAAAAATGTCATTTGAATTGATTTATTGAATGTATAATGGTGTAAATACTGTAATGCTCTTATGCATAAGAATACCACAACAACAATAATACTAATAATAGACATTTCACTAGATTTAATTGAATGCATTTATAAACAAGTTTTGTGAGAAAATTAAATCCATTATCTTAGTGGTGAAAATTATTTTAAACCAGTTTTTAAATAATCCTATTAGAACCCACATTCTATTTCTGGTTTTATTTTTATTTGACTGCTCTGAACTATAGTTCTGCTTCAACGCACTTTTAGTTTTTCATGATGAACATATTTTGGAAATACATCAAAAGTGTAGAAATGTAAATTAAATTAGTTCAGTCTTTAAAATATAGCACATTATTATGATGACAGAAATCAATAGTATTTAGTAAATGTACCATGTTTCCTGCTGACATTCAAAAACCTAGATTCCAATTTACATGTTTTCAAGAAAACCAATAGAAATCTCTACTGCTCAGACTAAATGTCATATGCATAACATTGCTTGTCAAGAAAGTGTTTTACAATCAATGGTAAGGAAAGGTGAAAGGATGGATTTTATCTCACTATATGTTTTCTTGATTCTGGTAAAAGGGCAATGACTGTTATTTTCATAAAATGATAAACAGGTGGCTTAATGTAAAATTTAATAATGCAGTTTCTTATTCTGTAATTAAAATAAGCTTATTTGATCAATACATGAAAATGTAAAACTGACAGTATCAACAGTGATGTCATATTTGCTCAAGAGGAAAAGCTTAACACCTGATAAAATAGGACATAAAAGAAAAAAAATTGAAGGAAAGCATTAGTTATTCCCTGACTTTTGTCATCCTCTGACAAGCGGGGACACTGACAAAGTGTAAGCCCACAGGCAGAGGACTTTTAATATAAACAGAAAAAATAGAATGTGTCCAATTTATTGCAAATAAAAAAAAATGTCAAGGTAAATATTTAGACTTTTGTTTGAGATAGAAAAACCATCTGCTACATGTTGTAAGATGTCTGTTCTAACTTCATTTTTTTTAATTTATGTAATTACTTATATTTTCTAAACTACTATGCAAAAATGTATTTTTTTTCAAATAGCCTTCCATCCCATTGTTTTCTATTTTAACATTTTGATTTTGTTTTTCTTTTGTGCTATTAGACAACATGAAGGTATAGTAAGCACCAAATGCCTGCAGTTTATAACGATATCTGGAATTGTCATTAATGCCCTTGGGGGTATTCTGTGTATTTGATTCCCGGGTCTAGCATGTCGACCTAGTAATATGCCTTTTAACGCAGGTTTTTTTTTTCAGTGTGAACGGTTCAACCCATGTAGAAATTCCCCAGTCTTCAACCCAACTTTTACATAGGCTGATAGAACTGCTTCACATGGGAATTTGCCTTAGCAGTAAGAAAGGGATCTGGCGCTGGGTAAAATGCTGGGTAAAAGCCATGCTGTTCACAATGGCACTGTGAACAGGGCATTATAAGTAGCAGGACTGCACCCAATAAAACCTGACACATCTGTTCAGCGTTATTGAAGCCAGATGCAATCATTGACTGCAATGGCTGCAATTTGACTGGCAGTGACATCCTATTGGAAGTCCTACCTGTCAGTCACAGACACTACAAACAGTTCCATTGGGAAAGTTTCCCCCCTCTGGGACTGCCGGACTGCTTAGAGATAAGCAGATCGCATTCTATCCAATAGAAAAGCATTATCTGCCTGGTTATCAGCCCTAACCAGCTTCTATGGTCTGCAGCTGATGCAGTACATAGAAGCACTGCCTGCTCATGTACTAGTCCCAGTCTCTACAACATTCATTGAGCGGGTGCTGGGACCAGAGGCTGGTGGTACTCTCCTCTCCAGGCAAGGCAGTAGTGGCAGCCCCCTTTTACAATTAAGTAGGAACTGCCACTTTATGTGAGTTTCTCAGTTTCTAGTGACTTTTTTCTAGGGCAGTGTGGATGTGGAAGTCTACCCCGGATGTATATCTACCCCAGGGTGACCAAACTGCCTCACCCTGGCCTGAGACAAACTTGGCTGACATCTCTTCTATTTAAGGTCCTTTTTTAGAATGGGACCATCCAAATTATTGGAGACGATAATCATAGAAAAGCAAAATGAATTGATTGACAAAATAAATGAAAAAATAACTAAAAGAGTCAAAAGAGCAGGAATGAAAATAAAACTAAAAAACAAATTAACTATGACTGATGATAAAGAAAATAATGTGGGAAAACTCTTTAACCTGACAGACCACGATCTAACCGAAGTTGAAATTCGGATATTACAGAAGGGTCTTAAATTCGCTCCTACTTGTAAACCTAATAGTTTTGACCTCTTTTTTTGGACATTCAGAAATGTATTCGTAAATTAACAATAAAACTTTTTTTTAATCTAAGGATTCTGGTGAGGCTAGTTACACCAACACCTTTTATACCACCATCCACGTTTCATCCCACACACTGCAGAGGGATTTTTTTAGATTGTTTTAATCATGTAGTCTGTGATGAGATCAACAATTTTGGACAAAAAAGAAAGAAAATATGTAAAATGTAATCTTAGTAAAAAAGAATATGACACTTTAAAAACTTTAAAGGAAGATAAATCCATAATAATTAAGGCTGCCGATAAGGGAGGAAGTGTAGTAGTCATGAAAAAAGAGTTATATTTGAAGGAAATTGATAAACAATTGACTACAAGGGAAACCTACAAAAAACTTAAAGGTGATCCCACACTGCGCATCACTAAAGCCATGTTAGAATTCACTACTAATGCATTTTCAAAAGGTATCATCTCAAAAAAGAATTTGATTTTCTTAATATTAAAGAACCATCAGTTCCTTCACTATACATCCTCCCATAAATCCATAAGGATGAAAAAAATCGGTATATGTGTAGCTTCACGGCGCCACTTACATAGTTAGCATAGTGTCCCTTACAGAATCGGGTGGTTAGCGTAGTGAAGTTTTTGTGCGGTAGTCGTGTGAGTGTCCCTGGTCCCTGTACTGTTTCACGCAGACAGCGTAGTGGTACGCAGTTAGCGTAGTCAGTCAGTTCCTGTGACTACGCGGCCACTTAGTGTAGTCAGCGTCCCTGTAAGGTGTAGTGTAGTGTGCCCGCGGACAGCGTAGTCAGTTAGCTGGTATAATGAGCGGTATGCCGTTAGTGTAGCTGGTAGATTGAGCGGTACGCAGTTAGCGTAGTAAGTCTGCTGTTGGAGACTGTTAGAGACATTGTTAGAGATGTATTGGAGCTGTTGGAGACTGATATTGGAGTCATGGCTACTGAGAAGCTGATCTTATTTAATCTGCCCCAGACTGAGGAGGATGCTGTGGTATTTTTGCAGAGGCAGAAATTCCTGCCTGACACACAGACCTGCCCCAATGGACACCCTATGAGGCTGAGTGTCAGGGAAAGGATGTGGCGCTGCCATATCCATAGCTGCAGGAAGACGGTCAGTGTCAGGACTGCCCAGTGGTTAAGAGGGTGCCATGTGACATTTTTGACATTGATCAGATTCGTCTTCTGCTGGGCAGAAGAGCTGACGAGTGTCCGCTTCTGTGAGCCACTCCTGGGCATCTCGCAGAAGACAACTGTACAGTACAACTGCTTGATGCGGGAGGCCTGCACCATCCACCTCTTGTTGCGGCTTCAACAGCGTATTGGAGGGCCAGGCACCATTTTGGAAGTGGCCGAGAGCCTGTTCACCAAGCAAAAGAACCAGGTTGGCTGCATGCTGCCCCAGCAGTGGATCTTTGGGGGCATCTTTAGGGAGACCAGAGAGTGCTTCATAGCGGCAGTTGAGAGGCGTGAGCCTCATGGCTGTCATCGAGAGGCACGTGCTCCCGGGGACCACAATTTACTCTGATAGCTGGAGAGCCTACAACACAGAGCAGTTGGAGCAGGCTGGGTACCACCATGCCAGGGTGAACCACCAGAACCACTTCGTGGATCTGGACACCAAGGTTCACACCCAGAACATTTAAAGGATGTGGGATTCCTGCTAGTGGCGCAATAAAGCGCCAAAGGGGAACAGCGTGCCATCAGCTGGACTCCTACTTTCAGAAGTTCATCTGGAGGAAGACAGTTTGTGCCGAAGACTCTTTCCTGCGCATCCTGCATGCACTGACCCTGCTCCCCGAGGCAGAGACAACTGCGTCGACTTCAGCTGCTGTTTCTGCCAGTGCAGTTTCAGATAAACTTTTTATCTTTTTTTTGTGTGTTCTTTATTGTTATTAATTGTATTGTATTGAATCATTTATCTTTCATTATTCTTCTTAATCTTATGTAAATTACAGTTACCAGTTAACACATGTCATCAGTACTGTCTCAGGTGTATGATATGTCAGGTGTGAATGTGTTCTTGAAACACCCCCATTATCCACGGCAGCCTGAAGCGTATCCCGCGAAGGGAGGAGGTACGCATCCTCCTGACCTTTTCATACCCCCTCTATCCACGTCGGCGTGGAGTGTGGCGAGTGCAGCAAGCCACCGAGCCCGAAGTGTGGCGAGCGTGGCGAGCCCCGCGTGGGGATGAAGAATACATGTGAAGTTATCCACCCCTTGCGGGGCGCGCTGTGCGCACCACGCTTCAGGCTCGGTGGCTCGCTGCGCTCGCCACACTCTATTAAATCAACTCCATGCCAATGTGGATAGTGGGGGTATAAAAAGTTCGGGAGGATGCGTACCGCATCTGCTTACCACGCTTCGGCCTGCCATGGATAGTGGGGGTATCAAATGGAGGCATTTGCCAGTATGTAACATGGAGCACTGGCAAATGCCTTCTTTATTGTGTGGGGGTATCAAATGGAGGCATTTGCCAGTATGTAACATGGAGCAGTGGCAAATGCCTCCTTTATTGTGCATGAGACGCACTTGCGTATGCACCCCCTCTTTGTGCAGGAGACGCACGCGCTCCTGAACACCTACTTATTGTACTCAGCCGCAATAGTTACTAAGACGCATGGGCATCTCTGACTACCTGCGACTAATGCTGTGTACACACGGTCCGATTTCCTTTCCGATGTTGACGATATAGTCAACATCGGATCAGCATCGGATGCAGATCGCAAGGTTTTTAACCCTTGCTATCCCAATCCGATCCCAATGCGCGTTCACTTATCAGAAGCCAGAAAGTCTTGGCTGCCTTGTCTATATAGTGCAGATCTGCACTATATAGTCAAGATAGGATGCAAATCGGATGTGCCTTAAGATCCTATCCACCATCCTATCTGATCAGATCGTGGATAGGATCTTAAGGCATATCTAACGTGTGTACACACCATAAGACAGATTGAGAGTCTGAGATGCTCCTATGTCTCACACAGATGCCTCTCCACTGGCACCCACATGATTCCCTTTCAGAGGATATCATGCGGGCAGCAGCGCTGTGTGAGAGGCACTCAATAGGCTTGACAGGAGTTTAAGAGTAGGAGTCACTACCCTGGCAGCCTATGAGCTCTGCCGCCGATAAGCTACACTGATAACGTAGCTTAGAGCTGGCGAGCTGCCAAGATTCAAACTTCAGGATCCAAACATAGTGTAGCACAGAGCTGGCACGCGCCGGCGACGTGAAACTACACAAGTACCAAAAATCCTCCTGTGAGACCTATTGTCTCTGGTTGCAACAGCCTTACTAGCAATCTGTCAGCTTTGGTTGATTATTATTTACAGCCACTTGTTTTGAAAACTAATGCGAATTTAAAAGACACCTGAGAATTATTGAGAACCCAAAATTACTATAATTGGAAGGAGAGAGACATCTTGTGCAGTGCTGATGTAAGTACTTTGTACACTATAATAAAAAAAGATAAAGGCCTCCAAGAAGTCTCATATTTTTTAAACTTATCATTGCTAAATGCAGATTTAAAATAATTTATTTTAAAAAGTATAGATTTTATTTTGTCCAATAACTATTTTTATCATAATGGATGCTTTTGTCTGCAGTGTGTAGGAACCGCCATGAGTACCAGATTCGCCCCCTAGTTATGCCAACTTATTCATGTCACAATAATAATGTTGGGAACAATCATCAGTCTGGCATGATGGCAACTTAAGGGTAAGTCTGGTACTATTGCAGTGTTTTATTGATGATATTTTGTTCATTTGGATAGACGGTCAGGAGAGTCTTTTACATTTTTGTAATGGTCTTAACAAAAATGATATGTCTATTAATTTGGTTTTTGTTACTAGTAGCCAAGAAATGTCATTTTTGGTTTTAAACATTTATAATGAAAATGGTAGTCTTAACACTAAAATATTCCAAAAGCCAACCGATTCAAATAGCTATATTGAAATGAACCACCAACACCATTCCAATTGGCTACAGGGTATTCCTTTTGGTCAATTTACAAGAGTAAAAAGAAATAGTTTGAACCCGGAGATCTGTAACCAACAAATAGAGGAAATTACAGAAAGATTAGTAGCCAAAGGAAACCTTAAATTCAGCAAAAACTAGAATTGAAAAAAGTAAATACAATGGATTTATTGAAAGAAAAAAGCACCAAAAGATTGAAAGGACAATAGATATCAATGGGCTTTTATTACTCAATATAACAGCCTCCATTTTAAGATTGATTAAAAAAAAAATTGGCATCTTATTAAGCAAGATCCAGTCATAGGAAACCTTTAACCCAGTAAGCCTGTTTTTATTTATAGGAAATCAGCATCATTAAAGAATCATTTAGAAAAGAGCACTGTGGATGACACCCCTAGACAGAGTATACGCACCAAGGGGATCCATAGATGTGGTGATTGTTTGATGTGTAAAACAGTAAAACGGACAAATAAAAATATGACTGATTTTCAGGTCAAAGATAAAACTTTTAAAATCAATGAATTTATTAGTTGTCATTCTAAATATGTCATTTATTTATTGGAGTGTTTTTGTCACCTGTTTTATGTAGGTAGAACTACTGTAGTCCACCATTAAAAATCCGCCTTGCAGAACATGTGAATAATATACGCAAGGGTTTGGTCACCCATACACTTTTGGATCATTTTAAAAATCTTTATCAATCTAAAGAATGTTTTTTAATTAACTTTTGGGGAGTTCAATTAATTTCCCCCAGATGGCGCACTAGAGATATAGATAAACGCCTTGCGCAAAACGAAATGAGATGGATACACCGTTTAAATACCCTCATTCCCGGAGGTTTAAACGGTGACTTTGAATTAAAACCTTTTTTAGTTAAATGAAGTTTTTTAACCCTGACCAGCTCTCCATTTTTAATGTTTAAAATGTTATTGTTTATGCTTTTTATGTTTATAATTATGTCCTTTTATATTGATGTATATTTAAATCCTTGCCCACATTTTGGGCACGATGTTTTGAATAGTGCATATCCCTGTTTAAAAATGAAAATGGTGTTTGAGATAGATAATATTTTTTCAGCAGAGTAGTAAGCTCTATTATGGTATTGCTGGAAGGCATTGCCCATACTTTGAAACGCACAGCCATCTTGCTTCTGGCATATAGATCTAATTACCGTTAGAACGCATAGTGGCCGGGTGTTGGAATGCACAGCCATCTTGCTTCCAGCGGAATATGGAAGCGCAATCAGGGACATCAATTAACAGCGCTATATAACCTGGACATTGGCTAGGCAAGGGCACGCTACTGAAGAAGGATCATTCTAGATCAGAAACACGTTTAGTGTGCCTTGCCAGTTACTTTTTTGTGTCACCCGGATTTGGACTTCAGGAATTCCTGGTATCGTGTATAGGCTGCATCAGTTCCGGAGCTGGTCTGCCATTTCCACAGAACCCATCCCTCCTGCTGTGCCCTGGGTCTCATTTATATGCTTTGATTCATCTACTATTTGTAAGTGCACATCCTTATTAAACTTGTTGTTTTTAAACGTTATGCAATATTTGCTGTTTCTTCTTTATTCTATATTTAGAGGAATGCAATATCCTCATTAAAACACCAACTTTGGAGACTATCCCAATTTGGACACTGGACATATGTAGTGACAATTCATTTATTTGTATAAATGGAAATCAAGAAGTCCATACAGTAAACTTGAAGATTTCTTAACAAGCACAGAGTAGCTGTTAGATGTTAGTTCAGCTTATTTAGGTTGTGTGAGAAAATACGAAGCAGTTCATAAAGTAAGCTTGAAGATTTGCTAGCAAGCACACAGCGTTAACTGTTAGATGTTAGTTCAACTTGCTTAGGCTGTAGTGATTATGGCTTTATAAAGCAGTTTATGCAGCAAGCTTGAAAGTTTGTTCAATAAGGACAAAGCAGTAGCTGAGCCAATGCCAGCATATGGATAAATATTATAATTACCACTTCCTTGTGTGAAGTATGTAATCACAGCAGCACTTTTGTGTAATGTATACAGGTGGTCACCTGTTAATGGAGACACTCTGGGGCTCCTGGCTGACAGCCTGTCTGGGTTAGCATGCCAGCTTGGCCATATTAGGGTCCGCCCACCAGAAGAGAGATCTCCTATGTAGCTGACAAAACTGGTACCAACAGAATCGATAATCCAATGCATTTCTCTACCTTTTAGAGCATCGGTGGCTTCCTCAAGGATAGATCTGGGAAATGGAACCTGTTGGCGAGTGATTTTTGGCGTTATTTACAAGCCCGCCATTTCATGTTGTCTCTAGTCCCTACTACAGCTCGATCCTCTACTCTAACTCTTTTTGAACAACTATGCGCAGTTAAGGACTCCCCTTCCTTCTTGTTATACAGTAGAACATTAGTCGGACTCTTCCCTGCTTCACTAAAAAGTGGAATAAAGGCCTGAAGGTTAATTTAACCAATGCCAAATGGGGAAAAAATTCCAACCAGCAAATGCTTGTCCCCCAGCATGCTGTTGGTGGAGACACAATATAAATTGATGTCACAGTGTTATAGATGCCCTGATGCTATATCTAAAATGGGGTTGAGTATTGCTTAATATCTGTTGGCAGTGCTCCTCGGGCATACCTGATCATGTATATATATTTATTCAAGGTGTAAGTGCATTGAGTTTGAATGTCCATTCCCTTTCCAATTGTAATAAGCTCTTTTAAAGGTTGCCACCCCTTACACCTAGTCTTACTCTCTATAGGACAATCACTTTTGTTCCTTTGATGAGCCTCCTCCAGCAATCAAAAAGTGGCTCCACCGAGTGGATATGTATATGGATATTCAACAGATAAAAAAAAAAAAAGAAAAATGCTAAAAGAATCGAGGTACAAGGGGTGGTAAAAAATTGAAGGAAAAGAAGAGGACAAATAACTAAAGTTCCCAATAAAACAAGTCAGGATGATAAGTTAAAAGAAGAAACTAAGATATTCAACCTTAGTGATAAGATACTTACAAAAGAAGAAGAAAAATTCTTGAAAAAAGGATTTAAATTTGCACTTACAGTACAAGCCAGATAGATTTATTTTACTTGTATCTGGACATATAAAAATTTACAAGAAAATAACCATTTGATAAAATATTTGCCAAAAATATTTTAGCAAAAGCAGAAGGAGCTAAAGTCGAAACTCAAATTTTGACTAGTCTTCAAACCAAAATCTACTTTCTATCCATCAAGTCATCAAAAAGAAAGTTTCATAGAAAGTTTTAGTAAAATAGTGAGCGAAGAATAAGAAAAAATAGTAAATTCAAAATACAAAATAAAATTAAAACCTTACAAGAAAAAAAATATGCTGCTATCAAATCACTACAAAAAGATAAAAGTATTATCCTGAAGCCAGCAGATAAGGGAGGGGGGGTTGTGATTTTGAAAAAGGATGATTATATTAAAGAGATCAATAATGAATTGACTGGCGGTGAAACATACAAAAAAAAAATGACCCCACAGTCATTATCACTAAAGCTCTTTATTATTTTACTGAAGAGGCATTAAACGATAATGTTTTAACTAAAGCAGAGTTTGATTTTATTAATATAAAATACCCCACAATACCTATGATTAATGTTTTACCTAAGGTGCATAAAAATTATGTTAATCTGCCAGGATAACCTATCATTTCCAGCACAAACAGTATAACCTCAAATTTGTCGGCTTTAATTGATTATTTTCTTCAGACGTTGGTCAAAAAGACATAAGCCTATTTGAGAGACACCAAAGATGTTACTAAAATAGAAAAGATCACTTGGGATGAAAATTGTGTATTAGTTAGCGCCGATGTGTCGACACTGTAAATTATTATTGATCAGGAAATGAGCATAAAAGCTGTGGCATATTTTTTAAACAAATCTGAATTAACAGAAGTTACAAAACAATTTATTTTAGATGGTATTAAATTCATTCTTATAAATAATTATTTCTATATTAATGGATTCTTCTAGTTACAGTTAATTGGCACTGCAAAGGGCACCAAATTTGCCACCAGTTATGCAAACCTCTATATGGCATTCTGGGAGGACCGAGTAGTTTGACATGAAGATGAGCTGAGGGAGAATGTTTTATTGATGATATTTTTGTTTGGAGGAGCACATCACATGATCTTAACTTTTTTTGTGATGAATTAAATCTTAACAATTTTAATATTAAATTATAATTTAGCATTAGTCAGCAAGAAATCGTGTTTTTAGATTTAAATACAGATGGAGTGCCTCCCAGCCAGTGCCGGGGCTTGCCAGATTGCCCCCACTGGTGAGATGGCACTCCATCTGACTGGGACGCGCGTAGTTCCCAGTTTCCAGGCAACAGGAGATGCGAACCCTGGCCGTGCCAGGAAGATGGGCAGGATTAGGGGGTAGCGGGGAGGTGGGATTGAGTGGTGGAGACCGACGGGGAGCTCCATTGTAAGGTGACGTGCGCATCCCCTTCCTGAGCCTGGCGGTTTGCGATCTGACCACCAGAACCCTGCTAGTAGAGAGCAGCTGCAACTGTATTTACATTAAGGATGGAAAGATCAACACAAAAACCCATAGAAAACCAACAAATTCAAACAGCTGTATTGATAATTTGAGACTTCATCATCAAAGGTTGTTAGAAGGTATACCTTATGGCTAATTCACCCAAGTTAAATGGAATTGTAAAGAAGAGATTGTATTTGAGTAACAACAAAAAAATTAAATGGCACTGTGGTTTAAACAAAAAGTTTATTGCCCAAAAAAACTCAAACAAGCACAGGAAAAGGGTCAAACATGTTGATCGATCAGTATTACTGAAATATAAACAAGTCGACAAAAAAAGTAATAATAAATAAATAGAATGGGCCTTTATGACAAGTTTAATGCCAAAACAAGGGAAATAAAGTCTGTGTTCAGAAAAAAAAATGGCACATCCTTATGAGAGACCCTGTTTTAAAAGAAGTGATACCAAATCATCCAAGTTTTATTTATAGAAGGGCACCGTCTCTGAAGGATAAATTGGGAAAAAGTAAGTTAGAGGAAGATGAAAAAAGATCTAGCATCCAAAGTCAGGGATTCCATAGATGCGGTAAGTGTATGTTCTGAACAACTAAAGGGCCAAGCAAACGTAAAGATTTTACTGTGAATAATTTTATTTATAAAATAACAGATTTTATCACGTGCAACTCAAAAAAAAAATATTTATATTTTAGAGTGTGACAGTGGTCTTTTAAATGTGGGCAAGATAATTAGGCCCATGAAAGTCTGCATGGTGGAACATATTTATAATATTAGAAAAGAGTTTCATCACATTTTAAAAATAAACATCAATCCCATGAATGCCACCTCAAATCCGTTTGGGGAGTCCAGGTAGTCAAAGCCATTTGGAGAAGCAGAGATATACAGTAGATAAGAGATTGTGACAAAGTGAAATGAGGTGGATACACAAATTAAACACTTTGGTGCCTAACGGGTTAAATGGAGATTTTGAGTTGAAATGTTTTTTGTAGATTGTTTTTAGTGTTGCTATTATAAAATATAGTCTAAAATAATTGTAATGCCTCTAATCATTTCCTCTCTCCTTTTATATATTACTTTATATGCAAGCTGTTGGACTATAATTAAAATATGCAATGTAAAATGTACTATGCAGTACTAATAACACACTAAAAAGGTGTCAATGAGAAATAGTTGACAGTGCTGTTTCCCGTTGATGGATCGCAAGATGCATTCCATGGGGCATTTCTAGTGGAGGAAATGAGAAGAAAGGACATCCCCGCCATGGGTGAATTCAAGACACTATGGTGGAACGCAAGATGCTTTCCACTGACGACTTCCAGTATCAGAAGTCCAACAAAGGATGTGGAAAGCATCATGGTGGAATAACTTCCATAACTGTTAACTTCAGTAATCTGAAGTATAGGAGGCATAAGGGAGACGGTGGAGGCACCTGTAGGTGTTTAATCTAATTAAGTTAGGTATAAAATGGAGCATTTGGATTGCAGTCACTAAGCCTCTGATGAAGGACATTTTGTCCAAAATGCATTAGGCTGGTGACTGCTTTTTCTGTACCTGAGGATCTGGACCTGTGGACGCAATAGAGTAAGTATAAGGAGTGTGGAGCTGACAACCTCTCCCTTACTCTCCCATGTGCCATTCTGGGATCTAATGTAGACATTGGTTCAAGATTGAGCCAGGGGAATCCACAATCCGTGGTGATAAAATCTTTTATTCTTGTTTGCTTGTGAGCATCCTGTGAGACTAATAAATTGTTATGGTGTTTTAATATATTGCACAAAGTTGGTGATTTTTTGTTCTCCATACTAGGATCATTTATTACCTATTGGTGACCTTTGGAAGAAGAACGTCATTGTGAAGGGAATTTAATGTGTATAAATTATATTATTTACCTTCATTGTGTTTGAAAACCTCCCCTAAGCACCAACACAATTTTTTTCTGTCTAATAGTGAGGTCTTTGGGGTGACGTTATTTGTGCTATATAGGCTGCACTGGTGAAGTATTAGCACAAGTGTTTGGTCAATATTTTGTGTTTTATCCATGTACATGGTTATATATTGCAGCTTGTACAACATACTACTAACATTGATTCAGACTCTGCAGTTCACTATACAATAGGTGATTCCCAGCGATTTACTAATTTCCTAATTTAGTAGCTTCACCCTGTTTGTTTTAAATGTTTTGAATATCTTATCACTTCACCTATGTTGTCACTTGCACCTTTTTATTTCTATTTACATAGCATTACTTCCACATGATGAGGCAAGCAACCGGGACCAGGCGTCTTGAAGTTGCTAGGCAATTAAGGGACTCTGCAATCTTTTGACATCATCCTCAAGTGCCTCCAGACAGCAGGCACTCATTGGCCGTCGTCTCGCAGTACATGCCAACATCTGTATTGTTTTCCTATACCGTGGATAGCTTATTTGTATAATGTAACACAGTACCTCTTTTCCACACAAAAAAATTCCAACCCAGGTTTCTGGAACTGGTTTTACCTGGGTCAGACCACATTTACACTATGTCTTGGACCCTGGTTATTCCTGGGTTAGCCACATTTACACTGAACTTGGCTTTGGCGTACATGTCACTCACAGACCTTGAGGCAGAAGTATGCATACACAGCCAATCATTAGCTTTTAAGCATAACTGAGTTTAATATTGTTAGGATAATCACCTATTCTATAAGGATATAACAGGGAACGAGAGCAATAAAGTACATGGAGCAGTTGCAGGACTATCCAGAAATAACAAATGAGTAAACTAAACTGAATACACAAATTATTTTTTTATTTCCATATGTTTTTATTTCATTTTCCAAAATACACACAATTCAAACATTCCCCCCCATGTTCCCGATCAGTTACTTGGATCCTCTGTATTACATCATTATACATCGAGAGTTTTAGGAGTTTGGCGCCTCAACATGGAATTGGGCTAAAGTTACCGGTTGTCCGTGCTACCCCGGTGTTACCTGTGCGTTAATATTAACTTTATTCCCGCCCTAATCCCGCCTCTTCCCCATAACATTCCTATAAATTTCATCTTTCAGAGGGGTTTCCCCCATTATACCCCTCATTCCCTACCCCCCCGGCTATGTGATTATTATTTACTTGTGACAGTGTTAACCCTTCTCTATTCTTTTGGAACCTACTTTCGTGTCTGTGCCTTGATCCCTCCTCCATATTGTGACACCAAGCTCTACATACATTTTCACATAACCTACAATGCGAATCTTGCATTGAGGTGCATACTATATGTTGCCACAATTCCTTCTAAAAAAAAAAAAAAAAAAAAAATGTACATTTTATAGTTTTGTGCATTTTATTACTCCGGCAACTTATGACCACCATGCACCGCCCTTCCTACCTCCTATCACTACTCCACACTTCCCCTCATCAGATCCTTTCTCTGAACCAACATCCTTTTAAAACCCAGCAAGTTTACTCTTCCCTCCCATGTCTAGGTTCCTTCCGCAGAACCCTTTAACCTTATCAATTACATCAGTCCGGTTGCTTCCACCTTGCAATTTGTTATTTAACTTAAGTTAATCCATCTCTGCCAAATTTCCAAAAACTTTCCTTCCGTCCCCCCCACCATATACCTATATTTTTCATGTTCCATTGTACTCTCCACGAGGGGTACCCATTCTGCCAGCGTCGGTTCACTATCTGCCATCCATTTCCTAGCTATACAAATTTTTGCTAATGTGCACAGATTTATCACCAATAGCCAGAGGTTTCTATGTATAACAAATTCTCCCTTTATCGCCAATAGACACAATTTGGGGGTGCATTTACCCTGTGGGACACCCAGCCGCTCGAGGGTCCGAATTACCTGGCCCCAAAAGTTCCCTACCATGGGGCATTCCCAGATTAGATGGAAAAAGGATCCATCCCCCCTCTTACACTTAGGGCATGTTTTATCACCCCTTCCCCCAAACTTATACAGGCGCTCAGGGGTTATGTATGCTCTATGAGCTATATACAATTGGACCTGCTGAAATTTGGCCTGCCCTGTTGCTTTCTGTACATTGGATAACGCCTCCCTCCATTCGTCCTCATTTATCTCTCCCAGGTCCGCCTCCCATCTGTTACGTAGTATCCCCAAATTATCCTTCTTTACTTCTTGTATAAGGTATTTATAACATTGGCCAATCATATGGCGGGGCTGAATTCTTTTAAGAAATTTTTTAGTCAATGATTCTTCCATTGTAGGGTTCCCCATTCTAAATTGCATGCCCAAAGCATGCCTCAACTGAAAATAGCGATACTGGAAACTATTCAATAAGTTAAACTCATCTTTTAAAGAAAGAAAAGTCCGAATTCCTGCCCCATCATACAATTGCCCAATTTCCACTAGGCCCCTTTCCCCCCATACCTTATCCATCTGTAGGGCCCCCAATTCACCCAGATGCCGCGTATTATAGAGGGGTGTCTCGGGGTCTATCCCGCTACTTCCCATTATTCTCTCGACCTGTTTCCATACCTCTATCGCTTGTTTGATTATAGGTGGCCAATTACGTTGTCTATTTCCGGATAGTAACAGGTGCAAGGGAGAGTGACCCGGGGAGACTGTCCCCACCAGGGCATTAACTATTTCAGTATCCTGCCCCTTTTTTATCCATGAACTAAGGAAAGCCATCTGGGTTGCAAGGTAATACAACCAGAAATCTGGCAGTGCTAGCCCCCCTTCTGCCTTAGGCCTAGTCATATTACTCTGCCTAATAGGGACCCTTTTTTTATTCCAAATCAGGGATGAAATAAGCCCTTCCATTGTTCGGAATACTTTCCGGGGGAGGTAAACCGGAGAATGTTGTATGGCGTAAAGCACTTTTGGCTGTACCACCATTTTTACGAGGTTAACCCTCCCAGTGACAGTCAGCGGCAGCCTCTCCCATGTTACAATTTTAGATTTTATATAGTTTACCAGAGGGGTAATGTTCAGAGCCTCATACTCCTCTGCTCTATTGGAAATCACAATTCCCAAGTATTGAAATTTCTCCACGATTTTTAATGGGCAGTTCGCTACCGCCCCTGTCACTGCCAGGACCCTCAGAGGCATTATACAGGATTTACTCCAGTTTATCCTTAGTCCGGAAAAGTTCCCGAACCGATTTACTATCTCCAATAACCCTGGCATGGCTAACTTATAGTCACTGAGGAAGAGTAAAACATCATCCGCGTATAGCGCTATCCGATCTTCCTTCCCTCCTATCCAAAGTCCTTTCAGCTTGTCACTCGCTCTAATTAGGCATGCCAGCGGCTCCATTGCTATCGCAAAGAGTGCTGGCGACAACGGGCAACCCTGGCGGGTGCCTCTTTTGATGGGGAAACTAGGGGAGATATAGTTATTTACCATTACTCGTGCCATGGGGCTCGAATAGAGCAATTTGACCCAGTTTATAAATACTGGCCCGACTCCTATCCACTCCAATGCCCTCCATAAGTACTCCCACTCCACAGTGTCGAACGCTTTAGCGGCGTCTAGTGACACCACCGCAGGAGCCTCCTTCTCTCCCTGTTTCCCTTGTATATGACAAAACAATCTTCTCAAATTTGTAGCAGAGGACCTGCCGGGTATAAACCCGGTCTGATCTCTATGTATAATTTCCCCCAGGGCAGTATTTAGACGAGTGGATAGGAGTTTGGCCAGCACCTTTACGTCATTCGTCAGCAGGGATATAGGCCTATATGATTCTCTCTCCCTTGGGTCCTTGTCTTTCTTCAAAAGAATTATTATTAATGCCTCGGACATAGAGGGAGGCAGTTTCCCTTCCTCGTATATTTTATTGAAAAGGTCTAACAGCTTTGGGGAGAAAAACTGACAGTGGCGCTTATATAGTTCTTGGGGGATACCGTCTGTCCCCGGGGTTTTGCCACTAGGAATTGTTCGAATTGCATTGATAATCTCCTGTAAGGTAAAGGGGGCATCTAAACTATTTTTTATACTTTCCGAGAGTTTAGGGGGGGAAATTTGTGCTAGATAATTTTGTATATCCTCAGGTGACTTATCTGACTTTGCTTCATATAAACTCTGGTAATGCTGAGTGAAGCTCTGAACTATGTTAGGGGTTGTGTTCACCAACCTTCCCCCATCCTCCTGTATTTCCAGGACTATATTGGGTGATTGATCCGCTTTTACGATGTTAGCTAAAAAACTTCCCGGTCTATCTCCTACAGTATAACTGTGATGTTGTTTGAACACTTCCCCTAATTTCGTTTTATCCACTAGCATCTTATTCCAGACTGCCTGGGCCTCTCTCCGTTCCTCCCTGCTACTAGGGGTTTTCTCCTTTAGATATTTCTGCTCTAATTTTTTACATTTATTCTCTAGCCTCAGCTCTTCTTGCCGGTAGGAGGCTTTTAAACAGGCTATCTTTTTTATTAGTGAACCCCTAATACTGGCTTTAAAAGCATCCCATATTAGGTCTACTGATGCGGACCCCTCATTAATGTGCAGAAATTCTTCCCACTGTTCCTCCAATCCTACCCCCGGAGCTAGTTTGGACAGCCAGTGTGTATTTAGCTTCCAATACACAAACCCCCTCTGCCCCCCAGGGACCATAGTAACCTCCAGAGGGGAGTGGTCAGATATGCCCCTGGCTCTGTAGGCCGCCCCGCTCAACTTCAGCAGGCAGTCCTCCGTAGCCAGGGCCATATCCAATCTGGAAAACGTTTCATGTGTCCCTGAAAAACAAGAATACTCATGAACATCTGGGTGGTCCCGTCTCCATACATCCCTCAATCCCATCTCTTCTATCATTAAAGAAAACCCTGTCCTTTGACCCGTATTCCCCTGGCCTTTGGATCCCCATCTATCCATTTGTGGATCGAGCACGTTATTAAAGTCCCCTACAACCAATGCTGGTGTCCCCGGGGAAAGGGCCATAAATTCCGCTACTTTCTTAAGCACTGTGTAGTTAAATGGTGGGGGAATATAAACAGTCATCAACAAAAACACAAATGAATCCAACCTGCATTTCAAAAACACGTATTTCCCATTGGAATCCACTGAGGATAATTCCACTGAAAAGGGTATCACTTTTCGTACTAACACAGAGACCCCCCTGGAGGCAGAGGTAAACGTGGAGTGGAATGTCCACCCAATCCAAGCCTTTTTTAAGGATAAGACTCTACCCCCCTCCAGGTGGGTCTCCTGAAGACATATAATATAAACAGCGTATTTACGCAACTCCCGTAGGATTAAAGCCCTTTTAATCCTATTATTTAGTCCCCTCACGTTCCACGTGAGGATACTATACTTCATTAACCCCATTCTGTTTCTTTTAATAGGTTAGTTTTGAGCAAGGGGAAGCATCCCTCTATTTGGTCCTGCTCTGTACCCAAACCCCGAATTGTAAACTTGCTGCCGTCCCTCCCCCCTCCCCCCCCTCCCCCCTCCCTGCATGCCTCCCCTTCCTCCTGACATGCCTGTGCCCCCCTTCCTTCCCCCCCCTCCAGGTGTGCCCACGGTGGGCTAACCTTGGGGCATCAAATTTCATGACCACCCAGTAAGGGCTCTCTCCCGCCCCTTATACCTCACACACATAAATCCCCCTCTCGCCCCTTTTCCTATAGATGCAAGTACATAACAGGGAAAGGGGTTTGGGATTTTAGTTCTGCACAAGATAAATAGGAAAAAGGTTTGTCAGAAAGCCCCAATATTAAGTTACCGTGTTGAGGCTACAATTAATGTATGACTGGGGGTGCTGCCAAAGACAATAGTGGTCATACAAGAAACAAAGAAGAAAAGGATTGTCTTTGTTGCTGGCGCACTGAAGAAGAAGAAAATTGTTGAAAAATTGTTTTATATTAAAATTTAACTTTTAATTCTTTCTAATAAAAGTAAGCCATTAAAGTGAAATAAGGTTAACATACATGACTAACAAAAACATTGAACAATAATAAAAATGCACGTGCAGTTTGTGTGTCGTTAATCTAATATATAATTTCAAATTATGAGTGTTGATGTTGGCAAGAAAAAGTACTATGATATGGTACGCAAGGTGCCCGTATCCGTCGTGAAAGTACACAAATATCTGTAGTCCAATATTAGGTATTGTGGGTCGTTTGTAACAACGGTCGTATGGGTTGCCAAACGTTCGATCGTTGTCTGGCTCCTCTATTATTTACGACTGTGTGTCTTAGTGGGTACAAAAGTGTGTACGGTCCAATAATAGGGTGTTCTAGGTCGCTAATGGCAAGAGTCGTATGGGTGGCCGGACGTTCAGTCGTTGTCTGGCTCCTCTATTAATTACGACTGTGTATCTAGAAGATTGGTTTAGTTTTTATTTTTATTATTATAAGGTGGTTAGTGTCCCATGTCCAATATACAAGTCAAGCTTATGACAATTTGATACATTAAGATTGTGTGTCTTATACAGACATAAGGTTTGTACGTGTTTCAGCAGGTAGGTGTAATTCTATGTCCTGCGTACAAAGGATGTTGACAGGCTCATATTGAATCTTGTCTAGTTGTAATTGTAATGATATGTTGCATGGGTAATTCACCAGTAATTTTACTGATTGGTTCCTCTATTCAATAACAATAATGCTAGGATCTGTATACAGATCCTAGCATTATTGTTATTGAATAGAGGAACCAATCAGTAAAATTACTGGTGAATTACCCATGCAACATATCATTACAATTACAACTAGACAAGATTCAATATGAGCCTGTCAACATCCTTTGTACGCAGGACATAGAATTACACCTACCTGCTGAAACACGTACAAACCTTATGTCTGTATAAGACACACAATCTTAATGTATCAAATTGTCATAAGCTTGACTTGTATATTGGACATGGGACACTAACCACCTTATAATAATAAAAATAAAAACTAAACCAATCTTCTAGATACACAGTCGTAATTAATAGAGGAGCCAGACAACGACTGAACGTCCGGCCACCCATACGACTCTTGCCATTAGCGACCTAGAACACCCTATTATTGGACCGTACACACTTTTGTACCCACTAAGACACACAGTCGTAAAAAATAGAGGAGCCAGACAACGATCGAACGTTTGGCAACCCATACGACCGTTGTTACAAACGACCCACAATACCTAATATTGGACTACAGATATTTGTGTACTTTCACGACGGATACGGGCACCTTGCGTACCATATCATAGTACTTTTTCTTGCCAACATCAACACTCATAATTTGAAATTATATATTAGATTAACGACACACAAACTGCACGTGCATTTTTATTATTGTTCAATGTTTTTGTTAGTCATGTATGTTAACCTTATTTCACTTTAATGGCTTACTTTTATTAGAAAGAATTAAAAGTTAAATTTTAATATAAAACAATTTTTCAACAATTTTCTTCTTCTTCAGTGCGCCAGCAACAAAGACAATCCTTTTCTTCTTTGTTTCTCCTATAGATGCAACTAATATCACTTTTTATGCGAACCCCGCATAATTACATACACACTGTTTTAAATATCAGCCGTTTACTACGGTCTCTCGTAGTCGAGGTGAAAAGAAAAAATATAAAAGGAAAAACCAAAAAAAAGAAAAGTCCCCTATGGAAAGACCATAATTCATAGTTAGCCATTAAGGGGGCACTACGTTATCTTAGGCGTTGCCCATTGGCCGGCTTGCCGGAAAGTTTCTATCCAGCCAGTCTGAGGCGTCATTCGGGCTCAGAAATACTTGAGATTTCCCCTCGGAGACCACCCGCAACTTAGCCGGGAAAAGCATCACATAATCCAAGTGCAGTTCTCTTAATCTTCTCTTCACAGCAACGAATTGGGCCCTGTCCTTTTGTACCCCTTGGGCATAATCAGGGAACACAGAAATTTTTTTATTGTCCCACATTAGAGGTCCCTTTTCTCGACTCAAGCGTAGAATTAGGTCTCTATCGGGGTAATACAGCATTTTGGCAATAAGGGTTCGGTCTGGCGCCCCAGGGGGCAGTGGCCTCATTGGGACCCTATGGGCCCTTTCAATTGTAAAAAATTTGGAGAAAGTATCCTTCCCAAACGCCTCTGTCAACCAATTCTGTAGAAACTGCTCAGGATTTGACCCTTCCGCTTGCTCTGGAAATCCCAGGAATCTAAGATTATTACGCCTTAAGCGCCCCTCAATGTCCGTTAATTTACTGTCCATGCTCCTCACATGCACTTTCATAGTCTCCATATTTTTAACCATCGGGTTTATTAGATCTTCCAATACTGAGGTCCTTTTTTCCACCTCGATAGTCCTCCCTTTTACTTTTTGGACTGATATATGTATAATGTCTAGATCCTCCTGAATTTTGCCAATCTTGATTGCTAGGCGAGCCTCACTTGCTGCTAACGCATCCAGTACTTTCTGAATGGATGCTGACTCCAGTGTTTTATCTGCATTTTCTGGGGGGGTAGTAGGGGGGGGTTCCATCCCCTTTAGCAGCTGATGTTGGGGTGGCTGGGGTTCTGGCAAATTTAGCCAGTTTATTTGCTGCTGTGGTGTCTTTGGATTTCCCCATTATTATGGGTATTGTTTTAACCTGGTACTTCTAAGGTTATGCCCTGTGTTCTCTAATCAATCGTTGCACAAACCCCCTTTCATATCCCCCAGTCCATGCACCCCGGCTTCGTTCCTTGCTCCCCTGCACCCCCAGCGCCTCCCAAACTGATCACCAACCAACAGTCTGCGGCTAATTTCTCGGAGGGCCTCTCAACACGACCTTAGCTTAAATCATTAGCTGTCGTTCTTTTCCTCATCCGTCCCGGGGGGAGAGCGTAGTTCAAATTACCAATTTGTTTTAATTTAGGAAGGATATAAGGCGTTTCGGAGCCTAAGAAAGGGGCCAGCTATTTATCAATATGGTGTCACACAGTTTTAGATAGCCTCTTTTTTTTTTTTTTTGAGTAAAAAATGGTACCTTTGTGCACGGGCTCGCCAATTCGCCGACCTTCCCTACCCGGCACTTAAACACGGTCACAGAGTCCTCTCACGACCCCCGTGGCTCTCCTCTCCACGTTGCCATGGCTTGCTGCCCGTCTCTTCGCCTCCGTGCAGGTGTCTGTCCACTGGGCCGGGAGCCCCGGTCTGCCACCCCGTAGGCTCCAAACGGCTCCGATGCTCAGCTGTGGAATTTGTCGTGCTGCCGCCTCTCTGCTCCTGAGTACTCTCACTGCTGGCTAGGACTGCTTGCACCGCGCGTCCTCCTGTCAGGTGCACTCCCGTATCCCCAGACTTCGCCGGGTGCTGTGGTCGTGCTAGCCTCTGCTGCGGTCTGGTTGTCGCGTCCACACACGCGTCACCTGAATTTGCCGGACGCTGTATTCCCGCTGGGCTCTGCTGCAGTCTGCCCGTCTCGTTGGCTCATGCGTCACCAGGTTTCCCCGGACGCTGTAACCACACTGGTCTTATCTTGCAGTCTCCGGGCGTCCACGCTATTGACCCGCTCTGGCTTCCAGGGTGTTGCCGCCTTGCACCTTCTCCTTTCGGGCAGGGGCTCGCCGTTTAGCAGGGGTGATGAGGGAAACACAGGATACCTGCTTCACATCACAAGGCGGGAGAGAGCGACGTACACGTCCTACTCCTACGTTCCGTGGTCACGCCCCATTTTTGGAATACACAAATTATTAAACTACTAGGTGATTCATCGCGCCCTACGGGCGCTCTTCACACCGGCGTAAGGGGCTTCGCCCTTAATTTGTGAACATTTGTATTGTGAGAAATATGGTTAGAATTGTATGAAAGATGCCCTGTATTGCAGCTTCTGGCAGTGGGTGAGGGTCCAGCGTGGCAGCACAGGAGTACCGGACGGTGGCCCTGAGTCAGTGTCTCCTCCTACTGGGTGGGAGTTAGGGTGCATGAGAGCAGGAGGCTGGGATATGAGGCATGATAGGGGTATGTGGGCAACACAGCGTCAGCGATTACCCAGTGGTGGAAGTTACGGTTCAGGAGAGGCAGGAAGCTGGGTAGTGATAGGGGTGTGTGGGCATACGGGGGACTAAAGAGGTGGTGGACACTGTGCAGCTTCTGCCAGTGGGTGAGGGTCCAGCGTGGCAGCACAGAAATACAGGAGTCAGTGTCTCTCCGACTGGGTGGGAGTTAGGGTGCATGAGAGCAGGAGGCTGGGCGGTAAAGCATGATAGGGGAATGTGGGCAATACTGGGTGAGCGGGTCTTCACTGGCGGAAGTTACGGGGCAGGAGAACAGGAGGCAGGGCAGTGTCCTCCCACTTGATGGCAAAAGTATTCAACATCGGCCATAAACCATCGATTATTTGAAAATCATTGATGGTCGATGGGCATCCCTAGAACTGGAGGAGGGTGGGGGACAGTATGCAGCTCCCGGCAGTGGGTGAGCGTCTCCTCCCACTGGGAGGGAGTGAGCGTGCATGAGAGCAGGAGGCTGTATAATAGTGGTATGTGGGCAAGACATTGATAAAAGTTGTGGCGCTAGTGCAGAGGGCAGTGGGGAAACCTGCAGTGCGGCAGCCAGGGCCGGATTTCCCACCTAGGGGCGGTACCTGCTTGTGGTGGTACAGGATCCCCCATTGTCACGGGGGTACGTGAAATGCGGGAGCGGGGGCCACGGTGGTCCGCTGGGGGGTGGAATTTCCGGAAGGGGGTCTGGGGGGTCTGCAAATTGCGGGAGGGGGGGTGGTGTGTGGGGATCCGCGGTTAGCGGGAGGGGGGGGGTCCGCAAATCGTGGGCGGGGGCGCGGGGGGGCTTGAATCGTGGGAAGGGGGGTCCGCAAATTGCGGGAGGGGGGTTGTCGGGGTTAGTGAATTGCGGGAGGGGGGGTTGCGGAGGTCCGTGAATTGCGGGAGGGGCGCGTGGGGTGCCGTGAGTCAAGGGGGGGTGGTGCGGGGGTCCGTGAATCACGGGAGGGGTCATGAATCGCAGGAGGGGGGGGTCGTGGGGGGGCTGCGAATCGCAGGAGGGGGGGTGTGGGGGGTTGCCGTGAATTGCATGAGGGGGGCGTGAATCAAGGGAGGGTGGGCGCAGGGGGGTGGTGCGGGGGTCCGTGAATCGCGGGAGGGGGCATGAATCGCGGGAGGGGGGGTCGTGGGGGGGTTCCGAATCGCAGGAAGGGGGGTATGGGGGGTGCCGTGAATTGCGTGAGGGGGGCATGAATCGCGGGAGGGGGGTCCCCGAATGTGTGAATTACGGGGCGGTCGAAAATCGCGAGAGGTGCCGAGGGGGCCCGCAAATCGCGGGAGGGGGGCGCTACGGGGGGTTTCGTGAATCGTGGGAGGGGGGGGTCGTGGGGGGTTGCGAATCGCAGGAAGGGGGGTGTGGGGGTGCCGTGAATTGCGTGAGGGGGGCATGAATCGCGGGAGGTGAGGTCCCCGAATGTGTGAATTAGGGGGCGGTCGCAAATCGCGAGAAGTGCCGAGGGGGCCCGCAAATCGCGGGAGGGGGCGCTACGGGGGGTTCCGTGAATCGCGGGAGGGGGCGGCGCGAATTGCGGGAGGGGGGTCGCAAATCACAGTAGGGGGGGGGGTGCCGTGAATCGCGGGAGGGGGGGGGTCGTGGGGGGCCCTTTTAATGCCGGGAGGGGGGGTCACAGGGGTCCTGCGAATCGCGGGAGGGGAGGATGCAGGGGTCCTGCGAATCGCGGGAGGGGGCTCGCGGGAGGGAGGGGTCGCTGGGGTCCCGCGATTTTCGGGAGGGTCGCGGTGGTCCCGCGTTTCGCGAGAGGGGGTGGTCGCGGAGGTCCAGCGAATCGCGGGAGGGGGTGGTCGGGTCTGGGACGGATATTAGACAGCACTTACATCGACAGCCATTACATCGACACCATTAGTTCGACAGCTCAATAGGTCGACATGGTTTTAGGTCGACATACCATTAGGTCGACATGTCATTATGTCGACAGCTCATTAGGTCGACAGCTCATTAGGTCGACATGTTTTTAGGTCGACACTGCCATTAGGTCGACAGAGTCTATGTCGACAGTCAAAAGGTCGACATGGGTTTTTTCACTGTTTTTCAGTCGACATGGACACAGTTTGAAGTGTACCGCAGCCGCTCGCTATGCTTCGGGCACGGTGCCTCGCTGCGCTCGGCACACTATTTTATTCTCCCACCACGCCCTAGTGGATAGTAGGGCATGAAATACCGCCTGTCGGCACATGTCGGCTCAATAAACAGTGAAAAAACCCATGTCGACCTTTTGACTGTCGACATAGACACTGTCGACCTAATGGCAGTGTCGACCTAAAAACATGTCGACCTAATGAGCTGTCGACCTAATGAGCTGTCGACATAATGACATGTCGACCTAATGGTATGTCGACCTAAAACCATGTCGACCTATTGAGCTGTCGAACTAATGGTGTCGATGTAATGGCTGTCGATGTAAGTGCTGTCTAACAATAGTCCGGATACCGGGGTGGTCGCGGGGGTCCCGTGAATCGTGGGAGGGGGGTCGCGGGGGTCCTGGCAGAGGGTAGGGATGTGCAGGAGTAATGGTGGATGGTGGCTGTGGAGTAATGGTGAATGGTGGGCGTGTACTGTAGCCCTGGCTGGGCGAGGGGAGGTGATGTCAAGGGGGTGGAACGTCAGACACATGAAAGTGAAACTGTTCTACACAGGAACGTTCTCCACAGGGGTTGAGTGACAGATCTGGCTAAATATATAAGAGAAACTGAATACAGGACTCAGATCTGAAAAGAGTAACCGACAGTAACCAGGAGCATAGAGGTGATCACATGACCAAGGTATGGATGTATGAATGGAATAAAGGAATAACAAAAATTAAGCTGTGAAAATGTCAGAGCACCCTTCTCTAACAGCTTACTTGATTGTTTCCTCTAGAAACCACTGGATCAGGTGTCCAGTAGTTTCTAGGGGAAACAATGGAGTTAGCGGAAATGTTTTTTTTGTGTGGAAAAGAGGTAATACATTATAAATAAGCTATCCACAAAAACCAAGCTGTGAACAATGATAAAAAAAAGTCACAGAACCCTACTCTAACAGCTAACTCTATTGATTACCATAGAAACCACTGGATACCTGCGGTGCTAAGACTTCACATTTAACAGACACATTTGAAGGGGCGAATAAGATCCGTCCCAACTACGCTGCGTCCAGGTCTTACATGGAAACAAAGCACCAGTGGAATCTAAGGGAAAACAAGAGGAAAACTAAATAAAAGTAGAAGGCTACCTAAAAAACTAAGGAAAAGTGTGCAATTACCACAAAACCAGAAATAACCTCGTCATACACAAAAGAACAATAGAGATCTCATCCCGGATAAGAACCAGAGGCGACCTTGCTGTTTATAAGCGAGTACCAGAAGCGACATTGTTGCATACAAAAAAACACTAATGATCTCCTCGCAAATAAGAACCAGAGACGACATTGCCGCTAATAAGTGAGTACCAGATGTGACCTTGTCACATAGAAAATGACATTAGGGACCTCATCGCATACAAGAGAACATTAGCGTTCTCATCGCAAATAAGAACCAGAGGCGACCATGCTGATAATAAGTTAGCAAACATAAAATAAACAATCCAGACGCCAAATATACATAGAAATACAGTAATCAAATAGAAGACTTAGCTGCAATGTGCAGTAGGCCCGCAGGACTCATGACACCCAGAGTAATGACTCATGGACCGGAGGTACAGATGACTAGGAACACCAGGAGATGCAGCTTACTTTAGTCGATACCAACTGTAGGTGTAGAAACTCATGGCTGGGAACTCAGACAGTGGGCCTTATTCTGATCAGTGCATACTTTCCCGAATTCTTACGGTGCGGGCCGCACGCAACGCTATGCGGACATCGTCCGTAGAAATGCCCATTGAGCCCCCGCATTCGGACGGACTCACTCTTTTAGAACAGGGCGTGTGTACGGACGACATACAAACCTTGCGTGTGCGGTGGACACGTACAGATTCTGCACGGTCTTACAGCGTAAGCACGGTCTTACCGCGTCAGAACGGACGGGAACCTGGCCGTACGCACCGATGCGGTGTATTTACGCACAAATCAACACTATTCTCATAAGACCCAAATCTGTGCCATGACCCGCTTATGCAATTAGGCAACCTCATTCAAAAGGGATTGTTTTTAATGGTCATCTATTATTTATCTAATTGATCATTAAACACTTTACTACCACTTTAGATTAACCCTTTCATCATGCTAAGTGCACAACGTTTTTTCTTGCCCCTTTACGCCCATGTGTTATCTATGAATATGTATATACCTTTTGCACCTTACATAACTAAACACCATTATTTAAAGTTATATACTTATAGGTATATTTATACTGTAAAATAAAATAATAACACACAGACTACTTCGAACTGTCAACACAAATATTTATTACAAAAGAACAAAATATTTAACTTAAATAAAAAATTACTCCAGCAGGTCACACACAGCCTCCACCTCTGCGGCCATCACAAGAAGGTGCTGCCGCAGCCTGAGTAGGGCCCCTCTTAAGCCCTTGCCTTCTTGCCTCTGTGGATCTGTGGGCATGTTAAAGGGGGAACAACATTAATTATGCTATTCAGGTTGACCTTGTACAGTCAATCCTAAGTACCTACAGCATGAGAAATCATACATACAAACAATTACATAGCCAATACTGTTTGTAATGGTAAAAATAAAAATGCCCCCCCCCCCCCCCCCCCACACACACACACACACACACACACACACACACTGGCTTACACTAATGAATATGTGACTGATAAAAATCCCCTGCCTTAACACTCACCAATCTACTAGAAAGCTACATCCAATACAACATGACACATTTTGCCATACATATATACCTGCATGTCACTGCTTATTAGCTAAACTGTATGATAGATAGATACATACATAGATGGATACATGGATGGATGGATGGTTACATGGATGGATGGCTGGATGGATGGATACCACATTTAAAGGCTAGCCTAGTCCCTCTACCCCTTACTTCCAGATTCATAGTCACATTGCCAGATAGGTGAAGCTGCTGCACTAAGCCGCTTCCTTACACCAAACAAATAGAAAGGCCCTCCATAAACAAAAATGCATCACCTACCTGAGGCTTCAGATTCCACGTTTGCAGCTTGGGCCTATAACCCCTATGTGTGTCTGTTGTAACCCACTTTTGTTTATTTATTACTAATAGAGTAAAACACACTAGATTCACCAGTGGTACCTAACAAATAGTACTACCACCAATGATTAATGATGCCTTATGTTTACCTACCAATTCCTTCTTCCTCCAGCACTTCACATGCCTCCTCCTCTTCAATAACCTCCTCGGCCACCTCCTTGTGGCCCATAAACTCCTCGGCCACTTCGTCTGTGGCCTCCAACATGGGTTCTGTGGCCTCCTCTTCGGCCACCTCTGTGGGCTCCTCCTCGCCCACCTCTGTGGGCTCCTCCTCGGCCACTTCTGTGGGCTCCTCCTCGCCCACCTCTGTGGGCTCCTCCTCGGCCACTTCTGTGGGCTCCTCCTCGGCCACTTCTGTGGCCTCCTCCTTGGCCACTTCTGTGGGCTCCTCCTCGGCCACTTCTGTGGCCTCCTCCTTGGCCACTTCTGTGGCCTCCTCCTCGGCCACTTCTTCAGGGGGGGCCTCCTCCTCCTGGCCCTCTTCACGGGCCCGTCTTGCACGGTCACGTGCTGTAAGGGAAATCAAAATTCAGAGTGTTAAATAAGTCACATGAATTGTTCATTCATCCTGCATCCCAAAAAATGACATATTACACACACATTACAGCATGTCTAACATGAGGTACCACACAGATAGAGTATGTCATGGTTAACTCATGATGAACCAGGTTACTTTATTGGGACAAAAAAGGTCATGTAAGCATTAATGTACAATTGGCCATTTAATGTGTAAACACTTACATCGTGCAATGCTGGCCCTTATTTGCTGGAGCTTTTCGGGCTCCCGGCGCCTCAGATCAGACCATCGCCGCTCCAGCTGGGCGATGGTCCTGCGCACCTGGGTGCGCGCGAATATGCGCCTGCGGGCAGCCGCATATGCTTGTCGCTTCTGGCTGTTGCTAATGAAGGGCCCCGCACGCCCCAGCCTGGTCTCCATAACAGAGACCAGTGCCCTCAGCTCCGCGGCAGAGAAAGGTGCTGCTCTGCCATAGGCCGCCATCTTAGCAATGGCACAATTCAAGCAATCATGTCCTGTAATTGGTTGTTCAGAGTGATATTTGGTATTAACTTTATTGTTCATTTTGACATTAACAGCGTCTATGCGCGACAACAGACGGCTAACCCATTGCATCGCAAAACAACACTTGCTGTACCTTTGCATAGTTTAGCAGACCATGCCATTACTTAGGATCTCCTAAACAGACAGGGTGAAAGAAGTTTGCAACCCATTATATATAATCTATTACATTCACCAAACATGGGTGAAAACAACAGGTGAAATAGTCTGCATCACTGGCCAGTTACACCTAACTCTACAAGGTACTAAACAGGTTTATTATAGTGAAAGCTATACAGCAGAAACATAGCAAATAGTGCAAGACCTTTTCCCTATATTAGGCCATGGTGCCATATGTACACTTACCTTCTACTGGCCCACACTAGAGATGTTGTATGAAATGTAGCTAGCATCAAGGCAGAATTTGGAGACCTTTCACATGTGATTTGAATGCTATCACAGATTACTATTGCCTAAGTGGTGGACTGGATTTACATATGGAATGGGTAGTGTCATTTGTACTACATACCAAACAAGTGCTCAGTACAGATGTACATTCACATATACATGTCATGTGTGACCTCAGTTTTATTTGGTCATTGGAGTACAAATCTGCAATTACCTACTAAATCAGACTTACTAAGTTTGCCTGGTTTTTTATAAAAAATTTCCGCAGCTAGGGACGTGGCCTATGCGCCGCAGGGATGACGCTGCCGTACGGAACGCGGACGTACGGAACGCAGGGTGTCGCTGATGTACGCCATTTACAGAAATAGGATATAAAGGTGTGTTAGACAAATGCAATGTTGTTGCAAACATGGCTGGCTCAGATACAGAGGAAGACCAGGTGTTTCAGGACCTGTTTGCCAACATGGACTCCAGCACCACCTATGTCCCCATCAACCCACACCAGCCATTGGGAGAACAGCAGCCAGATGGGCCATCTACATCAGGCCAATCGGCAGCTGGCCCATCTTCAGCCTCAGCAGAATCATTGGGATCACAGCAGGTGGCTTCCCAACAGAGTAGCCTGCCCAGCACTTTGAGTACAGCGACAGGTGGTCGTGGCCGTGCCAGTGGCAGTGGCGGTGCCAGTGGCCGTGGCCGAAATAGGGCAACAGAGGAACCAACCACCAGAAACATGGCATTCGAAGCGCAGGAGATTGCCATCCTGGTGCCCCGCGCACGGGATTGGATCGAGTGTCCACAGGACCGGTTGACACACACAAGGAGATGGAAGATCTGGGAGGACATAACGGCGGAGATTAATGCGGTGGCTCCACAAGTTCGTGAGACGGAGCACGTTAAGAAGAGGCAAGTTCATGTGTGTTACATTTGAGCAGTACAAGACCAGTCATGTTTACATTAGATGTTAGATGGAGTTGGTCAATGGCCGGTCACGTTGCTTGGAGGCACAGACATGTTTGCCATGTCATTTAATTGATAGTTATTGTAGGGTGAGTGTGAGTGTATCTTCTAAGGGTTGGGTGTCAAATTTAATATCATGTAAGTTTGGTGTCATGAGGCACATGTTGTAATCTGCTGCAGATTGCAATGGGTGCTACAGCAAACATGAGGAGTGACATGTATTAATATGTAAACTTTGAATGCAGGTGGCACGACTTCAAAACGAACCTCAAGAAGAAATTGACCCAGCGGTGGGAACACAGCCACACCTCTGGGGCTGGCCCCATGCCATCAAAGCTGAAGCTCTCCCCCCTGGAAGAGATGGCAGAGTGCTGCATTGCAGTCGAGGAGGTCCGGGGGGTGAGCACCATGGACAGCGAGGCCCCAGCGGAAGTCATGGCTTCTTTGCTTGAAGGTAATTATTTGCCATGCCATAAGTAGCTGGTTCTAATTTTGCATGGAATGTGTTGTAATTGTAATGTTCTCTTTCACCAGCATCCCCACCGCTTGGTCAAGAATCTCTTGAGGAGGTTGAGGAGTCTGTGCCACCTGCCACCAGTACCAGGCCCGTGCAGCAGCAGCAGCCACTGACCGCGGCTGAATGTAGCAGCTGGGGGCAGGTGCTTGGCCATATTCAGCAGCAGGGAGAGTCGGCATCAGAGCGGGTGCGTAGGACCGAGGAGGTCTTGCAGGGTTTGGTCAGCAGCCACCAGAGTATTGCTGCTAGCCTGCAGGTGCTGGCTGATCAAGCCCTGCGGCAAAATGACCTCCTCCTCCACCATAATGAGCTTATGGTGGAGCTAGTTGCCAGCAATAGGGTCCTATTGTCAGCCGTTTCTGGTGCATTCCCACCATCAGCACACCCTGCTGCCAGAGGGGGAACACCATCCCCCCCCTCCCCAGCATCTGCTCCACCTGGCCCTCCACCATCTGACCGTGGCCGTGGCCGTGGGCGAAGAGCTGCTGCACGTGGCAAGGAGCCTGCCAGGGGCAAACGTGCCCGCAGATGAACTTGTGTCCGCATTAATCTCCACCCTAATGTCTTCCCAAATCTGTCATTGAGCTGTGTGTGTCATCTTCCTGTGTCCAATTCCGTGCAGAGGGTACCCACATTTGCCCTCGTTTCGAATGTCATGTTTGGTTCCCCTGTTGCCCTGTTTCGGCTACCATTACTGTGTGCTGTACTTGAAGTGTTGGTGCTATACTTTTGTTGTGAAGCCACCTGATGTGTTCCTAATGATTCTGCTGTGGCTATGTATGTCTACAATACATGGATTTATTATATATTATTTACTTTTATTCCTGATATGCTACCTTTTAATTTGTGACGGTTTCTATTTTATTTTATAAGTTGATGTAATAAATGTTTATTTTTTCCCCCCAAATGTGTGGTTTAATTGATACATGTAGAAGTGACATGTGTATTTGTATTAATAATATTAAGTTGTGTTCATTAGTTGCAGTGTAAAAGTGTGTGAAAAGTGCAGCATATATGTGTCCATTGAAGCTGCAATGGTTCCAATTGAAGCAGTGACAAGCGTGTAATTAACAAGTAATGAGTAAAGGAGGTGATTGTGTTGTGTTCAGCTGACATTGGTTGAGGTGCGGCCGTCCTGATTCGGCGTTCCGATTGCCTAGCGCATGACCGAGTGGTGTCCGCAAAGCAATACTTGCTTATGGACACCGCATATTTCTTGCCTTTTTGTTCGCGTGCATTCGGCGTGCTATCCGAATGCACGCCTACCAAAATAAGTGCACTCCCCCGTGTCCGCCCATGTTTCCGCCCAGTTTAGCCCACTTTGAAAGTACGCCCCTGTGTAGTTCCGAATGACGCCCATAATACGCCCATATTTCCCGAGTGATTGCGGTGCACATTTCTGTACGGTATTAGTGAGTACAAGTACGGAGACCATGCGTGGCACATGCGCATAGCGTTCCCCACGCATGCGCAGATGGCTAAAAAACGCCATCCGAAAGTATTCGGAAATGTACGCACCGACCAGAATAAGGCCCCGTGAATGAAAGCTGAGGTATGTTGGAAACAGTAGGCTGGGCCGCAGACACACATCTTGGAGCTAAAGATGGGAAAATGCACCAAGGAGCTGCACTGTGTGCAGCTAATGATGAATCACAAGAAGCTCAAGAAAGTATAATCGGCAGGGAAGAGCTGATCAGAATCCCTAAAGAAGGGCAACCAGCTAATTAGATATCCACTGGACAGAGAACCCAGGACACGTTGCTAATCAACAGCTTCATAACAAAACCAGCATCAGCACACCTGATAGATAACCTGAGTCGAGCAGATTACCCTGCATCACTACCTGGGTCATAATCTTGTAGCCATTAAGGTTGGATTCCCAGGTCACTTGACTGGGTTATTTTTTATGGACCATTTTACACAAAGCTATGACTGGGTAGATCCAGCAATAGCCCAGGTTATTGCAACAATAAAAAGGGGTATTATTTATAAATGTATTATTAAACTACATGATGGGGGACATTTACCAAAATGGATTCGTAGAAAAAAGGTGTATTCGTAGGGAGAAATACACCTTTTTTTTACGAATTTGTATTTTCGGGATTTACAATCCCAAAAATACAACAATTCGTAGTCCTAAAGATGGAACATTCGTATTTGTAGTTACAAATACGAATGTCTACACCATCGATAGAATACGACAGAAATCACCATTCAAAAGAATGGTGGTTTCTGATTTACTAAGCAGCCGTATGGATAATACGGCTGCTTAGTGGTGTAAAACACCCACGCAAATACGACAGGAAAATAGAACACCATTTTCATGTCGTATTTGCGTTTTTGCCTGCACGGATCAGTCAGATCCGTGCAGGCTTCGGTGTAAAAAAATAGAAAAAAAAATAAATAAAAAAAAAAAACGGCGTGGGGTCCCCCCCACAGCCGAAACCAGCACCAGGCTGACGGAGCCTGGAGCCGGTAATTAAAAATCAGGGAACCCGACAAATAGGGGTTCCCCGATTTTTAACAACCAGCCCCAGGCTCCTGCTCTGGGGCTGGTTCCCAAAATACGGGGGACAAAATGACTAGGGGTCCCCCGTATTTCAAGAACCAGCCCCAGGCAAAACCAGCCAGCGGGTAATGCCACAGCCGGGGGGAGACTTTTTATGCAAGTCCCCCCGGCCAAAGCATTAACCCTACCGACCAGTCAGCCTGGCCAGGGGCCCTGGGGGAGTGGGGACCCCCCCAATAAAGGGGTCCCCCCCCTCCAGGACTTACCTGACCAGGCTGAAGCCTGGTGCTGTCCTCGATGCCCCTGGGCGGTGGGCATCGAGCTGATGGTTTTGTGTAAAAAATAGAATAAAAACCATTGTTTTTTACTGTGGCACTACAAGTGCCAGCAAGCCTCCCCAGCAAGCTGGGACTTGGAGAACCACAAGTCCCAGCCTGCTGGGCATTAAAGGGCCCGCTGGGTCTTGTAGTGCCACCGTAAAAAAAATAGTTAAATAAAACACACTGACACCCGTTTTAAATAAAAGTTTAATACACACATTACATACATACTGATACTTACCTTTCTTGATCCCGTAGGTAGCCCTGGTCCTGATGTCCTGTGTCGTCCTCCAGGTCCATGTCGGCTGTCTGCGTCGTCCTCCAGGTCCATGTCGACGGTCCGTGTCGTCCTCCAGGTCCATGGCGGTGTCCGGGTCCGAAGAAATCCATGTTGGAGCTGTGGAAGGAAATCCTACTCACCTGTTCCTGCGCTAAAGAAGTCTTGTCTTGATCCGACGTAGTCCAGGTAATCTTCCTGCTGTCGCCGGTCCCCGCTGTCTGCGCTGTCCGTGCATCGCGCTGAGGAGAGATGCTGAAGTTTCATATTCGGCGCCTCTCCTCAGACTGAATTCTATTGGCCGCCTAGCAGGCCAATCAGGAGCCGAGAAAGTCGGCTCCTGATTGGCCTGCTAGGCGGCCAATAGAATTCAGTCTGAGGAGAGGCGCCGAATATGAAACTTCAGCATCTCTCCTCAGCGCGATGCACGGACAGCGCAGACAGCGGGGACCGGCGACAGCAGGAAGATTACCTGGACTACGTCGGATCAAGACAAGACTTCTTCAGCGCAGGAACAGGTGAGTAGGATTTCCTTCCACAGCTCCAACATGGATTTCTTCGGACCCGGACACCGCCATGGACCTGGAGGACGACACGGACCGTCGACATGGACCTGGAGGACGACGCAGACAGCCGACATGGACCTGGAGGACGACACAGGACATCAGGACCAGGGCTACCTACGGGATCAAGAAAGGTAAGTATCAGTATGTATGTAATGTGTGTATTAAACTTTTATTTAAAACGGGTGTCAGTGTGTTTTATTTAACTATTTTTTTTACGGTGGCACTACAAGACCCAGCGGGCCCTTTAATGCCCAGCAGGCTGGGACTTGTGGTTCTCCAAGTCCCAGCTTGCTGGGGAGGCTTGCTGGCACTTGTAGTGCCACAGTAAAAAACAATGGTTTTTATTCTATTTTTTACACAAAACCATCAGCTCGATGCCCACCGCCCAGGGGCATCGAGGACAGCACCAGGCTTCAGCCTGGTCAGGTAAGTCCTGGAGGGGGGGGACCCCTTTATTGGGGGGGTCCCCACTCCCCCAGGGCCCCTGGCCAGGCTGACTGGTCGGTAGGGTTAATGCTTTGGCCGGGGGGACTTGCATAAAAAGTCTCCCCCCGGCTGTGGCATTACCCGCTGGCTGGTTTTGCCTGGGGCTGGTTCTTAAAATACGGGGGACCCCTAGTCATTTTGTCCCCCGTATTTTGGGAACCAGCCCCAGAGTAGGAGCCTGGGGCTGGTTGTTAAAAATCGGGGAAACCCTATTTGTCGGGTTCCCTGATTTTAAATTACCGGCTCCAGGCTCTGTCAGCCTGGTGCTGGTTTCGGCTGTGGGGGGGACCCCACGCCGTTTTTTTTTTAAATTTATTTTTTTTTCTATTTTTTTTACACCATGCAGCCTGCACGGATCTGACTGATCCGTGCAGACTGCTAGAAATAATTCGTATTAGCAGCCGTATATACGGCCGCTAATACGAATCATTACACCATCGGAGGGTTACAAAGCAGTCGTATATGACTGCTTTGTAACTGATCCTCCGGAACACGACTTTGCATACGACTTAAACAGTCGTATGCAGTCGTAGGGAAACAACCAATACGAAAAACTAGGTTTTTCATATTGGTAAATTTCCCCCGATATTACTACTAAGAAAAAATTAGTCTGTAAAACTATAACACGTACAGTATTTTTTTGTTTTCTTATTTTTGTATTACTTTAAAATAAATGTTACACCACTTTAGAAACAATGATCAATATCAATTTACTAATTAAATATTTAACTTTATTTCTTTAAAAAATTAGAGTTTCTTATTTCACTACATGACTAGTTTAAAATGTAAATGGATTATTAGAATTGTGGACACCATACTGATTAACGAGGGTGCTTAAAAAAAGCTTTGGTATATATTTTTTCAACAGTGTTTAACAATCTATTAAGTTCTCACACATGATCCAGTGTAATGAGCTTTTTCTATTGCTTGCACAAGTGGGTGTTGATGTATTATAAAATGCAGAAATAAAAATAGGCTCCACTTTACTCTTCCTATCCAAATGACAAGTATAGCAAAAATTAGGAGCAGTAAAGGCTTGCAAATTGGAATGTGTGCATACATATACAGTATACCTCCATGACATTGGATGCACATGTATTTTCTGTGGTTTATATTTTAGCACAAAATATGTGTACTGTGTCTATCTATCTTTAGCACATTATCCTAATTCCTCCTCACAGTAGGGGGGTACCAAACCTTTAGCACCAACCCTGGCTGCGACGTGGGGGGGTGGGGGGGGGGGGAACCGCAAGGGAAGGGAGTTCCACCACCTCACCAGGACCACTTTAAGCACTGCTTATATGGCAAACTGATTAGCACTCCTGGACTGATACAGGATACTGGGCAGCAGCCCTTGACTGATATGGCACACTTAGCCTTGCTTTAAAAGTACAATTTTTATTTATTTTTAATAATAAAGGGCAGCACTCCAGGACATATATGGCACACTGGGTAGCACCCTTGGACTGATACGGCACACACGACAGCACCACAGGAATTATACAGCACACATGGCAACCTCCCTAGAAATAAATGTCACACATGGCGGGACCTCTGAAATTATAAGGCACACATGGCGACACCCCTGGAATTTCACAGCATACATGGTGACACCCCTGGAATAATATTGCACATGTGGCATATCCCTATGAATTATATGGCACACCTGACATCACCCTTAAAGTTATATGGCACACATGGCGGTACCTCTGAACTAATACAGCACACATGGCAAAACTCCTTGAATTATATGGCACACATGGCGGCACCAAAGGATTTATATGGCATATTTAGCAGCATCCCTGGAATTATTCTGTACACCTGGCAGCACCCCTGCATTAAAAAACACACCTTTTTAATTTTTTTATATTTTCTCTATCTTTTTTTTTTTAAATGGCCCTTTAGTAGTATCACACTGAAGCCCCCTTAGTAGTCTCCCATATTATGTCCCCCATAGAAGTCCCCCATAGTAATCCCCTTTAGTAGTCCCCCATAGTAGGCCCCCTCACCGCCCTCCCTGAAGCTCCCTCCCCACAGCAGACAGAACGGACAGTTCCGTCCTGTGTGAAATATACAGTTATTAATGAATATTGCATGCAAATTCGAGTTCCAATGGTATTCACCCAGTGACATGTGTGCTGAGGGCGAGCAGCTGACCACCGTTGGATGTCAGCTGTAGTAAACGGAGTACAGTCAAAGGAGGGAAAGGTTACAAGTGGAGTACCCCAGGGATCTGTACTTGGACCGGTGCTTTTTAATATCTTTATTGGTGATATTACAAATGGAATTGAGGGTAAAATGTGCCTTTTTGCAGATGACACAAAGGTATGCAACAGGGTAGACACACCAGGAGGGGTAAAACAAATGATTGAGGATCTAGGCAGATTAGAGAAATGGTCAAGAGAATGGCAACTACAGTTTAATGCCAAAAAATGCAAAATCATGCACTTGGGTCTCAGAAATCCAAAGACTCAATATAGTATAAATGGCACTATAATGGAAACTATTGAGGAAAAGAGGGATCTAGGTGTCACTATTTCAGGGGACTTAAAAGCAGGTAGGCAATGTAACAAAGCAATGAAGAAGGCAAATCAGATGCTTGGTTGCATAGGGAGAGGTATCAGCAGTAGAAAGAAAGAAGTAATAATGCCACTGTATAGGTCATTGGTACGACCTCACCTAGAGTATTGTGTTCAGTTCTGGAGGCCATATCTCCAGAAGGATATAAATGCATTAGAGACTGTACAAAGAAGAGCAACTAAAATGGTGCATGGCCTACATCACAAAACGTACCAGGAAAGACTAAAAGATCTTAATATGTATACTTTAGAGCAGAGAAGGGAAAGGGGGGACATGATAGAAACTTTCAAATATATCAAGGGCTTTAACAAGGTACAGGTGGGAGACATTTTTCACAGGAAGAGGAGCAACAGAACACGAGGACATGCACTGAAACTAGAGGGAGGAAGATTCAGGGGAAATGCAAGGAATATTTTTTTTCACAGAAAGAGTAGTAGATAAGTGGAATAGCCTCCCAACAGAGGTGGTAGACGCAAATACAGTAGGACAATTTAAACATGCTTGGGATAAGCATATTGATATCCTTACAAAAAAATAAGGATCAAATATGGTTTGAGGTAACATGTTTAAAAAAAGGGGCAGACTAGATGGGCCAAGTGGTTCTTATCTGCCGTCAAATTCTATGTTTCTATGTTTATGTTTCTAGCTGCCCACCATTTTCCCCTTGTGAATAAATGAAAAAAAAAGACACCTCAGAGTGTCTAAGTTTAGCGTGTTCCTTCCATATAATTTGATGGTCAGTGACCATCAAATGATATGGGTGTTTCCTCCATAGGCTGCAAATGGATGTTTATGCTAAACATCCATTCACAGCTGTGTAGGGGAATTTGTCCTACAAACGGGGAAAATGACACGCAGCGCTGTGAACTTCGCAGTGCTGTGAACTTTGGAGCGCTGTGTATCAACCAGAATAAGGTCCCAAGTATGTTGTTTTAATTGCTACTGACAGCCAGGAAGTGTACATAATAATAATAATAATAATAATAATAATAATAATAATAATAATAATAATAATGTATTTATAGTTTCTTATATAGTGCAGCATATTCCATTGCGCTTTACAATTAGAAACAACATTAAACAAACTGGGTAGAAACAAACTGACATAGAGGTAGGAGGTCCCTGCTTGCAAGCTTACAATCTATATAATAATAATAATAATAATATGTGTGTGTGTGTGTGTGTGTGTGTGTCAGGTGCTAAAAGGCTGGTTCAATGATGATGTTCATGAATGGCAGCAACTTCCAATGGGCTGATTGTGGATTGAAACCCATTATTGGATGGCCAGGGCTGCTTGCAGCTGTACAATCACATGGGATGCCTGTGACCAGTGTCTTCACAGAAGTATTCCATAAAGTCAGGCTATCTACATAAAGTAATATCTAAAATGTCTCTCGTGAAATGGCCACCTACTCCGAGGAGAAAGTTGTGGTGTATGCTAGGAGACAAGGGAAGATGCAGGTGCAAACACATAAAATGTACCCGTCTGTTTCCAATCTATGCTAGCGGTTGTGTGGCCAAGTGGGTTCTATTTACCACATTCAGTGGTCCTGTTCACTTATTACTGTAGATCTTCTTGTGAAATGGTCCAATCTTTCATAAAATCATTATTTCCCATCTGTCCCTCCCTCACCCCTGCCTTGATGCTCCGGTGTGCCCCAGTCGACTAGTTACCTACTCATTGCAACAAATTGATTCTTCATATTACCTATGCTGCTAATCTTCAGTTCAATAAAGCCTGGAAACAGACCACCGCCCATCCTCTCAGAAAAAAATACTTGTTTCCAAAATGAAATATACTGTACAGTATTGCCAGTCTTCAAAATAACACAGTGGAAAGTTTCATGCAGTGTGGGAATCCTGGTATTCTGAACAACACTTGTCTCTCCCTGGCCTTGGTTAAACTGACTACCTATTTTTTATCTTCTTCTATTTCCTTATCTTCATCTCTCCAACTCACCCTGTCTCTACCTTGTTTTTGCTTACCCCACTCATCCTAGCCTTCCCATCAAATTTATCTCTCCTACAGTTTTATTCTTATCTCCTCCCTCCCACCCTGTTTGACTAACCCATTTTTCTCTTTTGGGTCCTGTAGTCATGCTAATTTGCAGGGTACTTGTTTCCTAGCACGGCGCCCATCACATCGCATATCATGAAGCACATGATGGTATGCGATGCGATGCAATGTTATGTGATGGCAGCCGATGTTATACAATTTTAAATTGTATACCATTGCATTGTATGCCATTGTATGGCATATACAATGGTATACGATTTAAAATTGTATAAGCACCCTAATGGGTGTTTTCAATGTTAAATGTGCCCCCTATAAGATAAATAATTGTATAAGCACCGTAAAGGGTGCTTAAATGTTAAAAGCATCCCCACGCCACCTGTACTATCAACGCCAACCCGGAGTGTGGCGACAGGGCCGTTTCTAGAGGCGGACAAGCCGTGCAGCCGCCCGGGGCGCCGCACGGCTTGTCCGCCTCTGTTTAGCAACCAGGGCGCCCGCCAGCTTCCCCCACGCCGCTGTCCCCCCCCGCACGCCCCGTCCGCCGCCCCAAAAAGATGATCTCTCTCAAGGGAAGAGGAGCGCATAAGTCTCTCCTTCCCCTCGCAGTGTCACTGGGCTGTTAGCCAATCAGCTCGCGGGCCAGCAGCCAATAAGGAGCCAGCCCGCGAGATATGATTGTCTGACAGCCCAGCAGTCACAGTGAAGGGGAAGGAGAGATGCGGTATGCGCTCCCCTCTCCTCCCCTGGGAAACAGAAGCAGCGGCGGCGGCGGCAACGGGACTTGGAGACCCGGACTCTGCTCTCCCCAGCAGCAGCAACGGTGAGTTGTGCTGCTGCTGGGATATTATCCTCTGGCACTGTGGGGGCATATAGGTCTGGCACTGAGGGGGGCAGATGTGTGGCACTGTGGGGGCATATTTGCCACTGTGGGGGAATATATGTGGCACTGTGGGGGCATATATGTGGCACTGTGGGGGCATATATGTGGCACTGTGGGGGCATATTTGGCATTGTGGGGGCATATGTGTGGCACTGTGGGCGCATATGTGTGGCACTGTGGAGCATATTTGGCACTGTGGGGGCATATGTGTGGCACTATGGGGGCATATATGTGGCACCGTGGGGGCATATTTGGCACTGTAGTGGCATATGTGTGGCACTTTGGGGGCATATCTGGCACTGTGGGGGGCATATCTGTGGCACTGTGGGGGCAAAGCTGTCACTGTGGGGGCATATATGGGTGGCACTGTGGGGGCATAGCTCTCACTGTGGGGGCATATATGTGTGGCACTGTGGGGGCATAGCTGTCACTCTGGGGGCATATATGTGTGGCACTGTAGGGGCATAGCTGTCACTGTGGGGCATATATGTGTGGCACTGTGGGGACATATGTGTTGCACTGTGGGGGCATATCTGCCACTGTGGGGGCATATATGTATGGCACTGTGGGGGCATATTAGTAAACGGCATCAGTTGTGCGGCAGCGGCGCGTTGGGCATTATGTGTAATAGGCATTACGTTGTGGGGAGTATTGTGTACTTGCCATCATGGTGTGCGGCGTAATATGTAATGTGTAATTGGCATCACGGATAAAAAAGTGTATAATGATTTAAGTAGCCTGTCATTGTTTGGCCTTGATCTGTGAGGCATACTAGGTAACTGTGTGGGGCTTTATATTTTTATGTCACCGTGTGGTCTTTAGCCCGCCAACTTAAGTGCGGGAGGACAATGACAATTCCTGCGGTAACCAATGTCTGGACATGCAGGTTACAAAAGTGAGATGTAAGGTAATTGTTTTGCTGCTAGACCACGCCCTTATTTTAAGCCACACCCCCTTTAAAATAAACCACGCCCCCTATTTCGGCGCGCGCAATTTCTTGTATTTCATGTTATGTATTTGGGGGGGGGGGCGCATTTTTATTTATTTGCCCTGGGAGCTAAATTGTCTAGAAACGGCCCTGCGTGGCGAGCACAGCGAGCTCGTGAGGGGCGGCGGTACGCGTCCTCCGACCTTTCTATACCCCCACTATCCATGTCGGCGTGGAGTTGATTTTATATAGTGAGGCGAGCACAGCGAGCCACCGAGCCCGAAGAGTGGCGAGCGCAGCGAGCCCCGCGGAATACATGTGAAGTGATGCGCGTCCGCTCGCCACGCTTCGGACTCGGTGGCTCGCTGCGCTCGCCACACTATATAAAGTCAACGCCACGCCGACGTGAATAGTGGGGGTATGAATAGGTCAGAGGACGAGTACCGCCGCCCGTTGCGGGTTCGCTGCGCTCGCCATGCTTTGGGTTGGCGTTGATAGTGGGGGTGCATTTAACATTGTAAGCACCCATTTAGAGTGCTTATACAATTAAAAATAATATAGGGGCTTATATAATTTTAAATCGCATCGCATGCCATATGCCCGTATGCGATGCGATGCGATGAGATGCCATACAACTTAATATCGTGGGCGCCGTGCTAGGAATGTTAGCTTCCAATGTCCTATATGTTGATTTCATGACTTGTATACTTGTTTTTGTATATCGTCACTATAATTTCAATAACATTATATGATTAAAAAAAATGTATAATTCATGTGTAGTGTGGTGGTGTACATTACATATATAATAATAACTGCTACTATGGTGACTGCTGCTGCTTTTATTCTTGGTAGTGTTTCTGATGCTGTTACTACTGCTGCTGCCAATAATACCATCACCACTACTACTACTACTACTACTAGTAGTAAAAAAAAAAAAAAAAAAAATAATAACTTTATAACTACGAGTTGAGCCGTGTACACACGGCAGCGATATAGGCTATAATCTCCGGAAATATGGTCGCAGGCGACCATATTGCCAGTGATGGGAATGTGCCCTGGCAATAAATCGCCGGGTGCGAGCTCCCTTTTTCAGCTTCATTCAAATCGCTGGTTTACCAGCTGATTACCTCTGTGGCACCACCGGCAGAGGTTCCCTTTCATCAGTGACCATCTCTGGTCGCTGATGAAAAGGAGACACTGAGCAATATATTGCTAGCAATATATTGCTGAGCAATATATCTCCATGTGTACGCACCTTTAGGCATCTTTATCATTAGAGATGTGCACCGGCCACTTTTCGGGTTTTGGGTTTTGGGTTTTGGGTTCTGATTACCTTGAGGTTTTGGGTTCTAATGGGTTTTGGCAAAACACCTCCTAAGTGTTTTGTGTTTG
Source organism: Crinia signifera (assembly GCF_055691185.1). NCBI lineage: Eukaryota > Metazoa > Chordata > Amphibia > Anura > Myobatrachidae > Crinia > Crinia signifera. Next base: position 145,279,362 of record NC_139221.1, on the reverse strand, counting down.
AATTTATTTGGGTTTTGGGTTCTGATTTTTTTGTTAAAAAAAGCCTAAAAACAGCTAAAATGGCAGAATTTGGTGTTTTTTTTGCTCCTACGCTATATTGACCTCAATAACATTCATTTACACTCATTTCCAGTGTATTCTGAACACCTCACAATATTGTTTTTATTGCCAAAGTTTGCACTGAGGTAGCTGGATAACTATGCTAAGCCACACAAGTGTGCGGCACAAACACGTGGCTCATGTAAGAGTGGCACTGCAGCGGCAGACATGATGGCAGTTTAAAAAAATAGGCCCATAAAAGATACCTATCTGGCTTGATCATGCACTGTTTACCATGTGCAGCCAAGGAGCGGTGGGCATTTTGTGCAGCACAGAGTTTGTCTGCAAGTGTGTAACTGTTTCGATCACTTTAACATCCAACAAGACCCCTATCTGGCTTGATTGTGATTATGATTATTTATAATTAATTTCATCTGATTTTTAATTTGGTGATTAGTAATATTATTCATTTATTATTTATTATTACCATTCGTCTCGTAAATCATTGCCTAATGGGTGGAGGGGAGGGGGCTAATCAATGACTAGGTGGCAGCTGGAAGAGTTCTATCTGGCTGGGACTTCTGTAACTCTATTGATCGCTGATTCGCTCTATTGATTCAGGTGATCTGGCTCGCTAGGCGGGTGTTCCCTTTGCTCACTGCTTCACATGTGTCCCTCGTGAAGCTGTGCGCTCTGTCGAGGAGGATGTCCTTTGCCGGTAGAGAAGTACTGATCTTCTCTCAATGTGTTACGACTCGTAGCTGCACTCCCCTGCTACAACCTCAAAACAAGCACCAAGACCCCTATCTGGCTTGATTGTGCACTGTTTACACAGTGCAGCCGAGGAGCAGTGGGCGATTGGTGCAGCAATCAATTACTCTCATTAGTGGAATGCAATCAGTTGTATGCATTTAAAAGACAAGTCCCTCATACGAATGACTCTCAGCAGTGGGCACCAGACCAGACAGGTAGATGAAGCAGTACTAGACACCACACGGTAGATAAGTCAGTACTAGGCACAAGACCGGTAGATAAGGCAGTACTAGGAAGTACTAGGCACCAGACGGTAGATACGGTAGTACTAGGCAGTGGGCACTAGACCAGACAGGTAGATGAGGCAGTATTAGTTGTGTGTGTATCTGTTTTGGTCAGTTTAATATTTAACAAGACCCCTATCTGGCTTGATTGTGATTATGATTGATTGATTATTAATTAATTTTTTGATGTGATTGATTCATGGTCGAAACCCCGTTTAACAACCTGGCTGATCCTGACCCTGATGTGCAGTTTGTCTCTGTGCTGAAAGATCCCAATCTCAAATGGCAGACTGAACAACCTGTGAATAGCCATATTTCAAAAAATGTGAATGGGCTTGTGTGGCAGCCCACTACAGGATATCCCCTGTGCCCCTGAAGTGCCCCCAAAGAAGTTTAATTGCAGCCAATGCTGCTCAGGAAAACTGCAGGGATGTGAGGGGTTAAACAGCCCCAGCTCAGTCCACGTGCAGGGAGCCTGACACCCCCCTGATTGGCTGCCCAGGGAGTGTGGCAGTCCACCCCTGGTGTACTCTTGTGCCCCCAAAGAGATTTTAATTGCAGCCAATGCTGCTCAGAGGAAAACCTCCTTTGCTTGTGGAAGCTGCAGGTCTGTGAGGGGTTAACAGACTCAGCTAGTGTCCTAGTGTCCCAGCTCCCCTGCACATGAGACAGGAAGCTGGGAGGTCAGAGGTGATCCCAGCAGCAGTGTGTGAGAGAGAGAGAAAGTGTGCAGAGGGGTGAAGAGCTTGTATCCTGAGCCAGGAAGCATGCAGACAGAGATGCTGTACAGAGAGAAGCACACATCTGAGACCAGGCACTGGGAGCAAGGACCCAGCAGTTAATGACAGCCAGCACTGCTGACCAGAAGAAGGGGTGAGCAGCATGTGAAGGGAGATAGAGCCCAGTAGGAGTGACTGCAGAGACCTACAGCACGGAACTAGGCAGAGAGGGACATTGCCGCCCATCTGGGAGTCACCCAGAGGACCACACAGCACCCAAGACAGGCAGTGGCCAGCCAGGAGTCGTGACCAGCAGGAGCTGGCAACTGCAGCTGATTGTTCAGGTACTGGGGTGTTGGATACCCCCACTAACAGGACTGCCTGTTTGCCTCTGATACAGGAGATTGCCCTAAGGGATGGGAATCTGCCTGCCCCTCTTAGAGAGGATTTTTGATCACTTTTGTTATACATAAAAGTAGTGTGCACACTAAGTTATGGCCTAATCACCTTGTGAGGATTTCCTTCGCGGGACCGTTATTCAAATTCAGGAACTGTGTTGTTTTGCACCAGGGACTACTGCGCAGTGTATATAGGGTGCATAGCGCCACTTGGCGGACATGTTGTGACGTAATATTATTCTGTCATATTGTTATTGTTGTGATGTAATTTATTGCGTAATCGTTCTCTCGTTAATCTGGTCATTGATTAGTTATAGCTTTAATTACTGAATGATATAAAGTGACTGTTTTGCATAAGTACGTGAGTGTATTGCAGCAACCCATTTACATATCTCCTTTAAATAAATATTTGTTGCTGCTAGCCGTAGTAGCCTTGTCTTTTGTGGGTTCTCCTTGGGTTGTGCCATTCCCTGCCACAGGTTCTCCGGAAGAAGCCGTGAGGAATCCAGAAGCTGCCGCCGTAATCAGCTCCAGATTCAGGTACCATTTTGCACCACACCGTTACAGGGGCACTGTCACAGGAGCGCAAAAGGAGAGGTCAGAGGTGAAATGAAACTGTGCAGCGTGACGGAGGAGGGTTTGCAGCAGCGTGAGAGAGGATGACACGTGCTTAGAGAGAGAAGACAGGCTGGGCACCCTAAAGATCCACAGAGAGGAGAGCAGCAGAGTGCGCAGCCTGGAAGCGTGCAGAAGTGAGACCCGCTAGAGAGGAGAGAGCCGGGCAGCGTTTCCGTGCAGGAGACCCGGCGGTGATGGACAGCAGCGCACACAGAGAGAGCCAGCAGCCAGCATCATGAGGAAGGCAAGAGGGAGGCCCTGCAGAGTGCCAGCCGTGACACCAGGGAGACGCTACCGGCCGGAGCCGGCAAAAGCAGCAGAGTACAAGGGTGCCCTACCCCCACTCAGCCTGTACCCTTCCTGCCCCAGCCCTGAGTCCCCCAGGTCAGGGAGATCACATTCTCACCCATGAAGGTGCAGCAATGAGGTGGAATGCAAACAGCTATATGCATTTGAAAGACAATACCCTCATTAAAAATGACTCTCAGCAGTGGGCACCAGACCAGACAGGTAAAAAAAAGTGTAGCCGGCCAAAAATAAGTGTAATTGAGCCTTCCGGCAACAGCCCTGACTCCTCCAGGTCAGGGAGATCACATTCTCACCCATGAAGGTGCAGCAATCAAGTGGAATGCAAACAGTTGTATGCATTGAAAAGACAAGTCCCACATATGAATGACTCTCAGCAGTAGGAATAATGAATGGTGATGCAAGATGGAATTGTCCTTGGGCCCTCCCACCCACCCTTATGTTGCGAAAATAGGACATGCACACTTTAACAAACCAAACATTTCAGCGACAGGGCCTACAAAACTGTGGCTGAAATGATTGGTTTATTTGGGCCCCCACAAAAAATAAACCAATTCATAATATCTCCCTGTATAAACTGGCTCTACAGTAACAAGATGTCATCGTCACTCATCATCATCATCATCCTCCTCCTCCTCTGATTCCTCGCCCCCTTCAGTGTGTACTTCCTCATTCTCAGAGATTATCAATTCGTCCCCGCTGGACTCCACAATCACAGGTCCAGTTGTAATCTCTGGAGGCAAATCCTGCTCTTCATTGAATAAGTGATAATTCATTTTTATAAACATCATTTTCTCAACATTTTTCGGGAGCAACCTCCTTCGCCGCTCACTGACCAGGTTCCCCGCTGCACTGAATACTCTTTCGGAGTACACACTGGAGGGGGGACAACTCAGGTAAAATAGAGCCAGTTTGTACAGGGGTTTCCAAACTGCCTTTTTTTCCTGCCAGTACAGGTAAGAACTGTCTGACATGTCTACTTGGATGCTGTCACCAAAGTAATCATCCACCATTTTTTCAATGTTGACAGCATCCAATGCACCGACAGTAGACATGTCAGCAATCGTTGGCAGGTCCTTGAGTCCGGACCAGATGTCCAAACTCCCTCCTGCCTGCCCTGCATCCCCGCCAGCGGGTTGTGTGGGAAATCGCAGCTGTTTCCTCACAGGCACAGGTGTGGGAGAAAATGAAGGAGGAGCTGGGGCCGTGTCACGGTCCCCTTCAGATGACAATCTCCTGACCAGCAGGTCTTTGCACCTTTGTAGACTTGTGTCCGCCGGAAACAGAGACACAACATACGCTTTAAACCGAGGATCGAGCACTGTGGCCAAAATGTATTCCTCTGACTTTAACAGACTGACCACCCTCGTATCCTGGCAAAGCGTATGGAGGGCTTCATCCACAATAGCGACATGCTTTGCGGAATCGCTCCGCTTTAGCTCCTCCCTCACTTTCTCCAGCTGCTTTTGTAACAGCCTGATCAGGGGAATCACCTGACTAATGCAGGCAGTGTCGGAACTGACTTTACGTGTGGCTACTTCAAACGGCTGGAGAACCTTGCACAACACGGAAATCAGCCTCCACTGCGCTTGAGTCAGGTGCAGCCCCGCTCCTCTGCCTATGTCGTAGGTGGCTGTGTAGGCTTGAATGGCCTTTTGCTGCTCCTCCATCCTCTGCAGCATATAGAGGGTGGAGTTCCAGCGCGTCACCACCTCTTGTTTCAGCTGATGGCAGGGCAGGTTGCGGAGTTTTTGCTCCCGCTCCAGCCTTCGGCAGGCTGTGGCAGAATGCCGAAAGTGTCCGCAAATTTTGCGTGCCATCGCAAGCATCTCCTGCACACTCCTGTCATTTTTTATAAAATGCTGCACCACCAAATTTATTGTGTGGGCAAAACATGGCACGTGCTGGAAATTGCCCATGTTTAATGCCCGCACAATGTTACTGGCGTTGTCCGACACCACAAATCCCCAGGAGAGTCTAAGGGGGGTAAGCCACAGGGAGATGATTTCCCTCAGTTTCTCTAAGAGGTTGTCGGCGTTGTGCCTCTTCTTGAAACCGGTGATACACAGCGTAGCCTGCCTAAGAAGGAGCTGGCATGCAGGAGATGCTGCTGCTGCTGCTGCGGAAGGTGATGCATCTACCCAGTGGGCTGTCACAGTCATATAGTCCTTAGTTTGCCCTGATCCACTTGTCCACATGTCTGTAGTTTAGTGTACAGTGGGTACAGCCGCATTTTTCAGGGCACTGAGGACACTTTTTCTGACCTCCCTGTACATCGCGGGTATCGCCTGCCTAGTGAAGTGGAATCTAGACGGGATTTGGTACCGGGGACACAATACCTGCATCAACCGTTTAAATCCCACTCCATTGATGGCGGACACCGGACGCACGTCTAACACCAACATAGCTGTCAAGGCCGCAGTTATCCGCTTTGCCATAGGATGACTGCTGTCGTATTTCATCCTCATGGAAAATGACTGTTGGACAGTCAATTGCTTAGTGAAAGACGTAGCGGTCTTACGACTTCCCCTCTGGGATGATGACTGACTTCCCCTCTGGGATGATGACTGACTTCCAGGAGCAGCAGCAGCAGCGGCAGTAGTAGTAGTAGTAGGCGTAGTGCTGCAGGATCCTCCGGAGGAATCTAGGGAGTCATTCATGCAGGTGAGATGGACTGCAGGACTCCCCCCTATCCGGATCGAGGAGGAATTTGTCGAGGAGGGAGTTGGTGGTGTGCTTTTCAGGCATTTGGCTCCAAAAGGAGGACCAAGTGATTTAGGTGTCGCTGGACTGCTAGCCGCACTTTCTGGACTAAACACTGAACCATGACGCGTCTTTAGGTGACGTTGAAGGGAGGTTGTCCCTAGGTGGGCAAGATCCTTACCCCTGCTTATTGGAGTTTTACATAAGCTACAAATGGCAATATTTTTGTTGTCCGGATGCGGATAAAAAAAATTCCAGACCGCAGAGGTGGATTTATTGGTCCTTTGTCCAGGCATGACGATGGACTTTTTCATCCCATGGACAACAAGTCTTTCCCCCAAAGGTGCCTCATTCCCCCCTGGTGCGTCATTTAAGCAAACCAAGTCTCGATCCTCCTCGACAACTTCCTCCTCAGTGCCAGCTACATCAATATCCTCCTCCTGGTGTACAACATCACCTTCACTGATAAAATCTGGAACTAGACTGTGGGTGATCCTTCCAGCATATGCAGAGGGCGTACTGCAAATGGTGGAAGGAGCCACCTCTTCACGTACAGTGATGGGAAGGTCCGGCATCACAACCACCGCCACCCTCGAACTCTCCGTGGGGATTTGGGATATGTCTTTAGAAGGATGAGTTTTTTCCAGATTTATTTTCTGAATTTTTTTCTGTTTTTTTTTCTGAAATTTTTTCAGACTTTTTTGAGTCGGTGTCAGCCTAACTCTCTTTGATTTCCTATTGGGCGGGGAGAGCGGAGGAGGAGGACTTTCCTCGTCATCTGAAGCTGCACCACTAGTCATGAAGTTAGGCCATGGCCTTAGCCGTTCCTTGCCACTCCGTGTCGTAAATGGCATATTGCCAAGTTTAAGTTTCTCTTCCAACGATTTACATTTCATATTTTTATTCCTTTTACGGAAGTTTGGTTTCAATTGTACATGCCCTCTGCTTTCACACTGGGCATCGGCCGTGGCAGACGACGTTGTTGGCATTTCATCGTCTATGTCATGACTAGTGGCAGCAGCTTCAGAACTATGAGGAAGTGCATCTTCATCTTTCCTTTGTTTGTTAACCTCCATATTTTGGATCTCCATTATTATTGTGGATTTATGTCACAGAACAGAACCACTGGAGTGCAATTATATATATGTCAGTGAGTATGCACCAGCAGGCAGTTATACAGATACAGCAGTATTAGGCAGTGAGCCACACACCAGACAGGTACGGCAGTATTAGGCAGAGAGCCCCAGACCAGACAGGTAGATAATGATATACGGCAGTATTTAGGCAGTGAGCCCCAGACCAGAGGGTAGATACGGCAGTATTGGGCAGTGAGCCACACACCACACAGGTACGGCAGTATTAGGCAGAGAGCCCCAGACCAGACAGGTAGATAATGATATACGGCAGTATTTAGGCAGTGAGCCCCAGACCAGAGGGTAGATACGGCAGTATTGGGCAGTGAGCCACACACCACACAGGTACGGCAGTATTAGGCAGAGAGCCCCAGACCAGACAGGTAGATAATGATATACGGCAGTATTTAGGCAGTGAGCCCCAGACCAGAGGGTAGATACGTCAGTATTGGGCAGTGAGCCACACACCAGACAGGTACGGCAGTATTAGGCAGATAGCCCCAGACCAGACAGGTAGATAATGATATACGGCAGTATTTAGGCAGTGAGCCCCAGACCAGAGGGTAGATACGGCAGTATTGGGCAGTGAGCCACACACCAGACAGGTACGGCAGTATTAGGCAGAGAGCCCCAGACCAGACAGGTAGATAATGATATACGGCAGTATTTAGGCAGTGAGCCCCAGACCAGAGGGTAGATACGGCAGTATTGGGCAGTGAGCCACACACCAGACAGGTACGGCAGTATTAGGCAGAGAGCCCCAGACCAGACAGGTAGATAATGATATACGGCAGTATTTAGGCAGTGAGCCCCAGACCAGAGGGTAGATACGGCAGTATTGGGCAGTGAGCCACACACCAGACAGGTACGGCAGTATTAGGCAGAGAGCCCCAGACCAGACAGGTAGATAATGATATACGGCAGTATTTAGGCAGTGAGCCCCAGACCAGAGGGTAGATACGGCAGTATTGGGCAGTGAGCCACACACCAGACGGGTACGGCAGTATTAGGCAGAGAGCCCCAGACCAGACAGGTAGATAATGATATACGGCAGTATTTAGGCAGTGAGCCCCAGACCAGAGGGTAGATACGGCAGTATTGGGCAGTGAGCCACACACCAGACAGGTACGGCAGTATTAGGCAGAGAGCCCCAGACCAGACAGGTAGATAATGATATACGGCAGTATTTAGGCAGTGAACCCCAGACCAGAGGGTAGATACGGCAGTATTGGGCAGTAAACCACACACCAGACAGGTACGGCAGTATTAGGCAGAGAGCCCCAGACCAGACAGGTAGATAATGATATACGGCAGTATTTAGGCAGTGAGCCCCAGACCAGAGGGTAGATACGGCAGTATTGGGCAGTGAGCCACACACCACACAGGTACGGCAGTATTAGGCAGAGAGCCCCAGACCAGACAGGTAGATAATGATATACGGCAGTATTTAGGCAGTGAGCCTCAGACCAGAGGGTAGATACGGCAGTATTGGGCAGTGAGCCACACACCACACAGGTACGGCAGTATTAGGCAGAGAGCCCCAGACCAGAGGGTAGATACGGCAGTATTGGGCAGTGAGCCACACACCACACAGGTACGGCAGTATTAGGCAGAGAGCCCCAGACCAGACGGTACATACGGCAGTATAGCCAGTGAGCCCCAGACCACAAAGGTAGAGATATACGGCAGTATTTAATTATTTATTAGCCAGTGAGCCCCAGACCAGACGGTACATACGGCAGTATAGCCAGTGAGCCCCAGACCACAAAGGTAGAGATATACAGCAGTATTTAATTATTTATTAGTCAGGCAGTATTTAATTATTTATTTTAGCCAGTGAGCCCCAGACCACAGACCGCCAGACTGGCAGATTCAGTGCAGGCAGCAGTGCAGCACCAGTGGACTATATATATTTATATTTAATATAATTAATAATTATATATATAATAAATGGCACAGCACAGCACCAGATGTATGCCCCAGCACAGAGGAGACAGTAGTACTACAGGCAGGTACACAGTTAGACTGTTCTCCTAAGCAGAGGAGAACATAGTACACAGCAGCACTGAGGGAGACAGCCCTAACAAATAAAATAATTAATTACAGCACAGGTCACCAGAGGTAGACCGCACAGAGGAGACAGTAGTACTGTACAGTACACAGTTAGACTGTTGTCCTAAGCTGAGAACAGAGTACACAGCAGCACTGAGGGAGACAGCCCCAGCAAATAAAATAATGAATTACAGGCAGCACAGCACACCAGAGGTAGACCGCACAGAGGAGACAGTAGTACTACAAGTACACAGTTAGACTACTACACAGCAGCACTGAGAGACAGCACCAGCGATTGCAAAAGCTCAAGGTCAAGCTCAAGTTTAAGCCCCAGCAGCAGCACCAACACACCCTCTCCCAACCCACTACAGGTTGAGTATCCCGTATCCAAAATGCTCGGGACCAGGAGAATTTTGGATAACGGATTATTTCGTATTTCGGAATATTTTAATATTTCAATGATGTATTTTGAAGTATCTTGCATTTATGCTGTATAAACACATAATATACACACAAATATATTTTATTACCACATAAAATACACACAAACATATTTTAATTGTTCAAAAAACAAGGTTTCAAAATGTGAAACAAAATGTGTGTACTATCTCAGCACTGAATTTGAATGCCAAGCAATCATTGTCTTGCACATATATAGTGCCAGTTACATATCATGTCCCCAGTGATGCTGTTACATATGTCCCCAGTGAGTTTTTAGCAAAAAAAAAAAATTTTTTCACTTTCTGGAATGTCCGTATTTCGGAATAATTCGGATAACGGATATTCGGATACGGGATACTCGACCTGTACTTGACTGGAGTGAAGATGGCGGGGGCGCGGCAGCTGCTTATAAAGCCTCGCGAAATCCGACGCCGGGAGATGACGTTCTAATCACGCGGACGGACCGAGTCAGGCGGGAATCTCCGAGCGCTGCTCGGAATCGGGCTCGGAATGATGACGTCCGTGGGGGCTCGGATCTCTGAAATCCGAGCCCGCACATCTCTATTTATCATGACATCATTTTTATTGTAATTCTTTTATTTTAGAACATTTTTATGGTATGTTTGAATATGAAACAACAAAGGTTACTGAAATATCATGCTTTTTGTTTAATGCGTGACACAAACCATTAAATCAAATCATTTTCAATGTAGGCATATGTATTAATGAGAAGTTATTTCTCAGTGCTTCTTGCTAGAAGTAGGGCAGAAACTTAATTGGTCTTGCTGTTGGTTAATCTCTTCCACAGAGCTGTATTGATTGCTTTTTTTTGGGTTAGGATTCCATAGTCCTTAATTTTTCTTATTAGAAACTGTCAAAATGTAAGTACCTTGTAAAATGCATGTATTTTTAAGACCTTTAAGATTCATTATGAGCTTGGTAAAGCAACTTTCTTAAAGCCTTTTATCCTTCTTTTTACTTAGAAAATTTCTTTGGGGAAAAAAAAGGTTTAATTATTTTTTATGAAACACAAAGCAGTGAGCCGCAATGTTAGACTGACATCTGACTTGCATATTATCTGTTATTTTACTATTTATTTAACTAAAGAAATAAACCAGTGACATTTTCATTCCTCTAGTGAAATAATATTCTAAAGTAGTGAATCATGTTAGTGGCTAAACACACATATGCCTGGTAAGTATATGCAAGATTGCAATAAAGTGAACAATGAGATACTGTAAAACTGGAAAAAGATAATAAAGGAAAGGAAACTATAGATTGCACATTTACTTTCACTACCACAGTTCTCCCAGTCCAATATATTGCATATAGTACAATAGAATTTATTTATCTTCAATAAAACCCCTAGGCCTAGATAAAGTTGTTTTACTGGGAACTTGAAAGTTGTTGTAATTATAACCCAGTCCTCAGGAGCATCCTGTGGGCAGAGTAAGATTGTGTTGTATTATGCACAGTATAATGCACATTGCATGTGGGCACAGTTCCAGTATGTGCAGATAGCTATCCTTGTAGATCTGAGGGCCTTATTCTAGTTCACTCTTTCTGACAAAATCCTTCTAAGATGGACAAAACCATGTGCACTGCAGGGGGGCAGATGTAAAATGTGCAGAGAGAATTAGATATGGGTGAGTTATTTTCTTTCTGTGCAGAGAAAATACTGACTGCTTTATTTTTACACTGCAATATAGATCTCACTTTGTAGTAAAACCCCACCCAAACCTAATTCTCTCTGCACAAGTAACATCTGCCCCACCTGCAGTGCACATGGTTTTGTCCATCTAACAAGGATTTTCTCAGAATGAGTGAACTAGAATAAGGCCCTGAGTGAGCAGAGACCAGATATAAATTCTCCCTAATGGCAGATTGCCAGCATATAGGGACTGAATGTTTCCTTCAGGCTACTTACCATGCCTTATATCATTCCAACATTGCTTTCTTGTATACTATCTAACTGCACAATCCTCTATATACAGTATATATGTCTAGTGTGTGTCTCCGGAACACTCCCATCTGTTGTCAGCGCGTGAAACTACATCTCTTTCTCTCTTACACATGAGGCCTTATTCTAGTTCACTCTTTCTGACAAAATCCTTCTTAGATGGACAAAACTATGTGCACTGCAGGGGGGGGCAGATATAACTTTTGCAGAGAAAATTAGATTTGGGTGGGGTTTTACTTCCAAGTGAGATCTATATTGCAGTGTAAAAATAAAGCAGCCAGTATTTACCCTGCACAGAAACAAAATAACTCACCGAATCTAATTCTCTCTGCACATGCTACATCTGCCCCCCTGCAGTGCACATGGTTTTGTCCGTCTAAGAAGGAGTTTGTCAGAAAGAGTGAACTAGAATAAGGCCCATGCACACAGAGGCAATCACAGGGTAGCAGACTAGCTTTTGAAGCATTTGTTTTTGTAATAACACTAAATTGAATTTAATATCCACTCCAAAATACAAAATGTTAACTTTTCTGTATTATTTTGTATTTTATAAGCACTTGTGGCTATTGCTCAGGAGTTACTACTGTGCCTCTACACAATATTTAGGGATGTGCACCGGACATTTTGGGGGGATTTGGTTTTGGAGTTCTTTTTTTGAGTTCTGGGTTTCGAGTTCTGGGTTTTGCTTTTGGATCTGTATTTTTTTTTTAAACTGTAAAAACTGCTAAAATTACAGAATTGGTTTTATTTTTGTTCCTACAGTATTTTTGACCTTAATAACATTACTTTATACTCATTCCCAGTCTATACTGAACACCTAACAGCTCACGATATTGTTTTTAGGCCAAAAGGTTGCACTGTGGTAGCTAAGTGACCGCTAAGCTAAGTGACAAGTGGTCAGCACAAACACTGGACTAATACAGCACACTAAGCAACACCCTAGGACTAATGCAGCACATTTATTAGCATCCCTGCAGTGATACTGCACATTAAGCAGCACCCCTGGACTGACACTGCACACTGAGCAGCACCCCTGGGCTGATATGACACACATACAGTAGCAGCATCTGAAAGCTGATACAGCACACTTAGTAGCACCCCATGGACTGTTACTGCACACTAAGTAGCACCCCTGGACTGACACTGCACACTAAAAAACACCCCATGGCTGATATGACACACGTAGCAGCACCTCGTGACTGATATGGCACACTTTGCAGCACCCTTGAAATTAAACGGCACAATTAGCAGCAAGCCTGCAGTAAACAATGGGCAGCATCCCTGGACTTATATGCAGGGGTTAAAGTGGGCCGCAACAGGGTGGAACTGTGTTCCATCAGTTCAAATCTAAGGCGGAACGGTTCCACCTCCATCCGCCCACTGCCAACCCACCCACCAACAACAGCACAGACCCTCCATGTCCATAGGCATAGCATCCGCACCCCCCTCTCTTAAGAAATTATGAGCTGTCCGGTGGCTTCCCCTCCCCCCCCTCCACACACAAGAATGCGCCCGTGCACCACCGTTGCTAGCTCCTTGCAGCAGGGAGGAAATAACAACAAGCGGTGCATGGGCTGCGCGCATCAAACCCCCCCCCCCCCCCTGCACCACTGCTGCTGTTTCTTTGCATCAGGGAAAAATAGCAACAAGCGACACACAGGCTGCACTGCATTTCCCTCCCCACAGCCAGAAGATGTATGGGTGAGAGCAGTGGGGTGGGAGAGCAGGAGGAGAGGAAGCCTGGAGCAGTAGATGGAAGTGTCTGTAATTTGAAAAGTTAGTGCAGCAGCGTGGATGGGACTTCAGTGCTCAGATTTAGAGGCCCCGTCCATTGACCACACCACCGGACCTGCTGTCAGTGGACGGGGCCTCTAATGCTGAGCATTTTTTTTTGGTACTTGTGTATTATCACGGCGCCCAATTTCAGCAAAATCACATACGATATCGCATACAATTTAGCGGGCGATTTGCGGCCAATTTGCGGCCAATTTGCGGCCGATTCGATCTTCGATTTGCATGCCAGAATACACGTCTGTGTCCCCTCGCGGGGCTCATTGCACTTGCCACCCTTTGGGATCGTTTTCCACGTCCCCTCGCAGGGCTCGCTGCTCTTGCTAAGCTTCGGGCTTGGTGGCTCGCTGCGCTTTCCACGCTTTATAAAATCTACTTACTCCACACCGACGTGGATAGTGGGGGTATGTACAGGTCGGGAGGACGCGTAACGCGTCCGCTTGCCACGCTTCGGGTTAACTTGGATAGTGGGGGTGTGCAAGGATGGAATAGCAGGCAAATCGGCAGAAAATCGTGGAAAATCGGACGCAAATTATCCGATTTTTGCATGCGATTTGCGGCCGCCATGATAATACACAAGTACTTTTTTTTTACTAAAATCTGCCTTCCGTTTTTATCCTCTTTATTAATATCTCTCCCCGTCACTCTCACCCTCTCTCGCCATTGCTGGCCCTCCCTCTCTTTCTCTCCATCACTATCCCTTATTCTTTCGTTCCCCCAACATTGTGTGTGTGTTGGGGGGATATAAACAGAGCCTTGAACAACATGGGGGGGTACTATCACTGTGCATGTAACCCCTGGCACCATGTATGTAACCCCTGGCAACATGCATGTAACCCCTGGAAACATGCATACAGGGCCGGTGCAAGGCACCGGAGGGCCCCAGGCGAGTCGGGGTGGGGGCGCCCCGGTTCCGGGGGGGTGTGTACCTATGGCTGTGTATATAAAGCTTGCGGCGGCAGCAGGGGGTCCCTGCAGTCAAGAAATAATGAGCGCTATCCGCCTGGCTACGCGGAAGCGCTTCTGTTGTGAAAACACTGGCCACACGGCGCACGCTGCTTGGCTGAATCTCAGCAAATCAGCGTGCGGCCAGTGTTTCCACAACAGAAGCGCTTCCGCGTAGCCAGGCGGATAGCGCTCGTTATTTCTTGACTGCAGGGACCCCCCGCTGCCGCCGCCGCAAGCTTTATATACACAGCCGCAGGACAGGTACCCCCGCGGCACGGGGGCGAAATGCCGCCCTCCAGTGGTCGGCGCCCTAGGCAAATTTGCCTAGTGGTGGTGCCGGCCCTGCATGCATATAATCCCTGGCTATGGGCATGTCACCCCTGGCACTGGGCATGTAACCCCTGGCATCGAGCAAGAAACCCCTGGAAAGGAGAATGAAACCCCTGGCACTGAGAATGTAACTCCTGGCATCAAGCAAGAAAACCCTAGCAATAAGTATGTAGGTAAGCGGCACTTATGTGGCACAGTGGCGGATTGGCCATTGAAACTACTGGGAAGAATCCTGGGAGGCCGCGCACCCAGGAGGCCACTGGAGTCTCAATGTTTTTTTTTTTATTTAACTCGCTGGACTCGTTGCGGCGTCTCAGGGGCTCAGTCTCTGTCCGGCGTGTCCGCATAGTGACAGAGACCCTGCGCCCCTCCAAAGATGGCCACCGCTCCTGCACCTCTAGCGTCTGACAGGGGAGCGCAGGGTAAGCAACGCTGCCCGAAAGTGTGCACCAGCCTGTGCAATGAGCAGGTGTCACCCCCTTGCAGTGGCGCCGCATAACTATGTACCTGCAGAGTGGACGGAGGCTTGAAGCAGGCCAGCACTGGCGGAGTCAGAGAGAGCTGCTGCAGGGATGGGCCAGCGCTCTGCAGTGGCTGACAGCTCCTTCATCCTGCGCCCACACATGCCGGCACCCTGCGCCCACACATGCCAGCACCATGATCTGAAGGGGCCCTTCCTTCTCCTCACTGCTCCATTCCAGGCAGCTTTGCCCTCCTCTCTCTCTTCCCTCCCTACAGTAAGTGAAGACAGAGCACCCAATCTTCAGCTCCTTTCCTCTCTCCCATCCCCTTCCCCTCAACTGCCCTCCTCCCCTTGTAGCAGAAGCCCAGCAGGCATAGACATGATAATGTGTGTTTGGGGTTGGGGGAAAGGGGTGGGTGTAACATATTAATGTCGCAGTGGTAGAGTAATGTAGTGTGGGCGGGGAGAGGGGCGCATGTTAGCACCAGTAGTGTGATGTATGTAGGCAGTGGGGTGCAGGGTACCAGCAGAGTGTGGGGAGGTTTACTGCAGAGTAGCGGCAATAGTGTATGTGCATCGAGGGGGGTGCAGGGTAGCAGCGGTAGTATGTGTGTGGGGAGACAGGGGTGTAGGGTAGTGGAAGTAGTATAGTGTGTGCGGGGAGTGGGGTGCAGGGCAGCGTCATTAGTGTTGTGTGTGCAGGGACAGGGGTGTAGTATAGGGTACAAGGTGTAGGGTAGCAGCGGTAGTGCAGCATGTGCAGGGAGGGGGGTGTAGAGTAGTGGCGATTAGTATAGTATGTGCAAGGTAGCAGCAGTAGTATGTGTGTGGGGAGGGGGAGCAGGGTAGTGGCGGTAATATAGTTTGTTTAGACAGTGGGGTGCAGGGTAGTGGCGGTAGTGTGTGGGGAGGGGGTGCAGGGTATCAGTGATAGTATAGTATTTGCGGGGAGTGGGGTGCAGGGTAGAGGCAGTAGTGTGTGCAGGGAGAGGGTGCAGGTTAGCGGCGGTAGTGTAGTATGTGAGGGAGCAAAGTTTTTATTTTTAAAATATCTATGGGGCATGGGGGCCAAACTGTCTAGAATAACGGTTCTCAAACTGTGGGTCCTGACCCCAAAGTGGGTCTTGATCTCCTCAGCATGGGGTCGCAACTCCATGTTGCTGACTATCAGGCTGATGACTTTTTCTAATCTCAGTCAGCGATTCAAGGAGTTGAATTGTCTGTTACTTCAGGCTCCTCCCATTATTTAGTGTCTCCACAATACTGCCATGCATGTATTTTCTGCTGCCTACACATTTGATGTGATGACCTTCTGCAGTAACTTGCTGGGGTCCTGTAATTATTTTTATTGTCTGATAGGGTCCCAGAGAAAAATAGTTTGAGGACCCCTGATCTAGAAGCATCCCTGCTTGTTTTACCCAAATGTCATGGAGCAGGGGGGAGAAAAATGTATAGTTACGCCACTGCCTCCTATGTAACGTGCATGTAACTCCCTGGTCAACGAGCATGTAAATCCTCCTGGACAACGAGTTGTAAATCCCCCTGGCTAACGTGCAGATAATTCCCCATGGGCAATGAGCATGTAACTCCCCCTAGACAATGAGCATGTAATTCCCCCTGGACAATGAGCATGTAACTCCCCCTGGACAACGAGCGTGTAACTCCCCCTGGGCAACGAGCATAAAACTCATCCTGGGCAACGATCCTGTATCTCCCCCTGGGCAATGAGCTTGTAACTCCCACTGCCAAGGAGCATTCCCTTGTGTCAAAGAGCAAGAAACACATGGCAAGGTGCATGTAATCCCTGGCAACAAGCATTTAACACCCCCCCCCCCACCCCCATGGGAAAAGAGCATGAAAACTCTGGAAAAGAGCATATAACCCCTGGCATCAATCAAGAAACCCCTGGCATAGAGCAGGAAACCCCTGGCAACAAGCATGGAATGCCTGGCAGCGAGCATGTAGGTAAGCAGAAGTTGTGTTGCATAATATGGGCGGGGGATAATATGTAATGGGTATTACAGTGTGCGTAATTATGGTGCAGTGTGTCTAAGGGTCTCTCTCTCGCATAATGGGCGAAATTTACGAAGATGTGTATTCTACTTCACATGTCACATGTGATGTTGCAATGGGCAACCAATAAGATCCTGTCTACTATCTTCTAGAGGGTGCTAAATAAATATGAAGTAGATTCTGAGTGGTTGCCCATAGCAACATCGCATGTGAAGTAGAATACACATCTTAGTAAATTTCCCCCAGTGTGTCTAATGGGCTCTACTTGGTGCAGTGTGTGGTATAATGTGAATTGGTACTAATATGTGACAATGCACCTTCCCCACGCCCTACATTTTTACCTACATTTAGTCAATATTGTAAGGAAAGTTAGCCAAAATTGTTCAGTGTTAAGGGGGCTTGCGATACCATGCTGCACAATGCAGCATGGCCACCGCTGCACTCCCCCTTCCCCGCCGGCTGATGCTTTAGCCTTACCTGTCATGTCTCTAGGTATAGTGATGTAGGAATCCCGCCTACTGTTATGCTGGCTCTGGACTTTTTTTATTTGGTGCCGCCATGAGGCCACTTCCAGAAATTTTCCAGGGCCACTTCTAGTCCCCAATCCGCACATGTAATGGGCATTACCATGTGTGGCATAATGTGTAATGGGCACTACGGTGTCTGGCATAATGTGTAATGGGCACTACAGTGTGTGGCATAATCCCTTGTCCCACAAAGACATACCCTAAATTTTTAGGGGTGGTATTATTCTTCTCATGGGTATATGGGAAAAGTCATAAATATAAAGCTTGCAGGGAGGCACCGAACACCCTAACACCAACCCTGGCTGTGACATGGGGGGGGGGGTGGAGTGGCGAGGGAAGTGAGTACCACCACATCACAAGGACCACTTTAAGCACTGCTTATATGGCAAACTGATTAGCACTCCTGGACTGCTATGGGATACTGGGCAACAGCCCTTCACTGATATGGCACACTACCCGTGCTTTAAAAGTACTTTTTTTTTTTAAATAAAAAGGGCAGCACCCCAGGACATATACTGTATGGCACACTGAGTAGCACCCCTGGACTGATATGGCACACATGACAGTACCACAGGAATTATACAGCAAACATGGCAACACCCCTGGAATTAAATGGCACACATGGTGGTACCTCTGGAATTATAAGGCACACATAGCAACACCCCTGGAATTTCACAGCATACTGTACATGGTGGCACCCCTCGAATAATATTGCACATGTGAAATAACCCCATGAATTATATGGTACACCTAACATCACCCTTAAAATTATATGGCACACATGGCGGTACCTCTGAACTAATACAGCACACATGGCAAAACTCCTGGAATTATATGGCACACATAGCGGCACCACATGATTTATATGGCACATTTAGCAGCATCCCTGGAATTATTCTGTACACATGGCAGCAACCCTGCATTAAAAAACACACCTTTTTTATATTTTTTATATTTTCTCTATCTTTTTTAAATACAATGGCTCTTTAATAGTCCCACAAAGAAGCTCCCTTAGTAGTCTCCCATATTAGGTCCCCCTTAATAGTCCCCCATAGTAATCCCCTTTAGTAGTCCACCATAGTAGGTCCCCCATACCCCTCACAGCACTCGCTGCAGCTCCCTCCCCCACAGCAGATATAACGGACATGTCCGTGCTGTCTAAAATATACAGCCATAATGATGGTTACAGATTATCACAGAGAAACTACCGTATACTGTATATCAGGCCTTGGGTCAAGTCCATGGAGGAATAGGGTAATTTGGTACATACTGTATGGGCTCTCATTCCGATTCATTTTGAACAAGGCAAATTTGAAGCTTACCAAGCAAACTAGAATCAGGCCCATAGTTTTTGTAGCAGTTTAACTCTTTCTATTGGAGTCAGGGTGCCAGCTAGTTGTACAATAACTATGGGTGTCTATACAAGTTTATATGATTGTACAAGTCTCACCATGTGTGGGTGAAAGTAACCTTCTAGAAACTGAAACTACTGCCTTGGCGGCATTGTACATATGTTTTAGAAAATGTTTTTTTATATGTACCAACTATGAGAAAGATTCAGTGATCAAGTCTGGTCCCAAAGGAATTTCATGTTGTAGGATGGTTTGGATGCATGTGGGAATGTCAATCAAAACAGCTGTAGTTATGTTCAACAGATTTGCAAATAATTACCAGAGACCAACTTGTATCTCCAACATATGTGTAGGAAAAAATTAAAGCAGGATAGGGAGCCCATCCAGGGCTGCTCGTAGTTCATTAGAGCCTTTAGGGACATGGGATCAGCTGTGGCCATGATGGAAGGGGGGCTGCCTTGGAGGATAGTGCTGCTGGTGTGGTGCATAGGAATTTGGGGGAAACGAGAGCAGGCTTGCCAGGCCTCTGGGCCCCCTTTACATGTTTCTGCAGGTGATGAGTTCCTGGTGGATTACGGTGATGAAGGCAGAGCTGTCGGGGACAACAATGATGATAATGATACCTGGGCGGAACAGCCAGAGTTGTCAGGTGTTCTTCTGTTGGGGAAGGAGGGTCCTTTGTGGGTTCTTCCTCTGATGGTTCTCACACCACTCCTCCTCTTCCTCGTCTTCCTCTGCTGAAGGATTGGATGTGGGTAGCATTGCCAAGGCTCCCAAAGCGCTTCTAAATATGGTAAAAGGGAGGCTGGGAGGCAGGTTTTCCACAATAAGTGGCAGGAAGGTGACAGCGCTTTCGCACAGGGAGAGAAAGAGGCTTAACCTTCCTGGAGTGGTACAGTACATTGTGATTACACTGCGGTACTGTGCAGGTTAAGGGAGAGCTGCAGGGAGGAGATAGAAAAAGGGGACTTTCATGGACCTATTTAGTTTGACTGATGAGTCCAATAAGGCCTTTAAGGCTGCTAAGGTGAAATGGGGCTTGGGGTCCAAGGCTTTCAGGTCATATGACAATTGGCTGGCTGGTTTTTGTGTGTTCATGGCTTGATACTTAGAAGACAATCCAGACGAGCATATGAACATCATTCATTACATACATATGATCCATGATATGCAGATAAAGTACGGAGGTGTCGGTTTGAGGATGAGCAGCTCTGGCGTAAGCAGGACTGCTTGCATGTAATGGATTTTGGCTGCTAGGCTACATTCAGATGTGATGGAGGGTGCTCGTCCTGCACCAGCTGTGGCTCCTCAGCCATTTGCTCCACAGCATCCCATGGGGGAGGCTCCTCCTACGAGTTGCTTTGCATCAGGGAGTCACCCTCCTGCTCCCAGTTCAGCTAAGGGGAAGTGTTATGCTTTTAAAATTCCTCTTGACCATTGGGACAGCGGTGTTGGTTTCAACACATCTTCATGCAGTGCAGGGCAACCACCTGGCCTCTAACTGCTTTCAGGGTGTCCACCCCTCTTGAGGGGGCAAGTTTAGCTCTGGCTCCCAAACCTGCTGGCCCCGGCGCCGCTAGGTAGAGCCGGTACTCCTGTGTGAGTGGAAGCCATGACCAGATGGCTGTGCTGGTACCCTGATAGGGAACTGGCCACTTTTCTATTTTAGTCATGGTTTTAGGTTGCCGGTTCAGGGGGAGGTGTGGGTGGTTCCTTTTGGAGACCTACCACACTCTCCCTGGGGTTTTGCATGAGAAGGTAGACAAGAAGGTTCAGTTGGGGCACATGGCAAGGCCCTTCTTGCATCAACCATTGGCGAATCTAATCATTTCCCCTCTGGAGGTTGTCCCGAAAATGGTGTCGGGAAAGTTCCATTTGATACCGCATCTGTCTTATTCTTCTTGGTTTTCTGTCAACGACACTATTCCCGTGGAACATTGCTCAGTGGCATATCAGTCATTTGATGATGCCCTGTCCATGGTGATGTCATTTGGTTCAGGGGCCCTCATGGCTAAGATTGATGTGGAATCTGCTTTTCAGTTGCTTCCACTGCCTCCCAATGCATTCCGATATATATAGGCTTCCGCATTGGCAATGAATACTTCATTGACAAATGTTTGCCAATGGGGTGTTCATTCATTCTGCACCTTTCTGCATTGGTGTGTGGAATATTCGTCAGGAGGGAGCAGGATTGCTCACTACCTGGACGACTTCTTATGCGTCGGACATCCGGTTCTGACCGCTGAGCTAATCTCCTGTTTAGCATCCATTCTCTTTTCCGGCATTTCAGCAAGCTGATTGCGAAGGAGAAAATGGAGGGCCCTGTTACCTGCCTTTCCTTTTTCGGGATCCAGACTGATATGGTTAGGGGTTGCTGCAGCATTCCCCCTGACAAGTTGTCCAATAGGAATGTGGTACACCTTCGACTACTTGCGCAGCTGCTATGGCTTACTGTACTCAAACACCTATTGAAGGATCACCCTCCTTCAATAATCACAAAATGCAATCACAAATATAGGTGGAGTATACAAAGCGCTAATAGAATGATGATAAATATACACGTGACTTGCTTCTGTCTGATGTTGAAGTTGTCTAGAGGTTCTAGATGCCACGTTTGTTCCCAATGGATAAGTTCATGTAGATTGAACTTGGTCCTCAGGACCCCACACCCGGGTACACAACCCTCCAAGTACGCCTTACCATAGTTGTCTATGTGACTGATTTTCAGTACACTGCAGTGCATGTAAATCCATAAATGGTGTTTTCTAAAAGATGTCCTTCCACCCTCATAGGATATTAACAATATTGTACCAAAACTCACATAGGAGAGAAAGAAGACCACATATAAAAGGTATCCTTTTTGTCCTTAAAAATGACCTTTATTAGATCTTTCCGAATAAAGGTATCCTTAATGGATCCCCAATAGAAGGGCATACCCCAACTCACTGTGGGTTCTGAAATGTGACTTCCATCAAGGGCATGTATTCAATGCCGGTGCGAGCGGCAGGTGAGGGGGTTAAACTGCGAGGATCATAGAAAACCAGTGATCCTCGCAGTTTAACCCCCGCGCCGGCCGCTCGCACTATGCAACGTTCCGGGGGAATCCTCGCCGTTCCCCTAAACTGCGAGAGCCGCGGCTAGTGCAGCAAACTCGCTGTAATTAGCCTCGATTCTCGCAGTTTTTGGAGGCACATACGCCAATTTGACCTCGCTCAAAAAACGGAGCGAGGGGGAATTTGCATATGAAGGGGGGTCAGTTGAATACTGACAGGGTGAGCGGTGACTGCAAGCAAAAAGTCCTGCTCGCAGTCACCGCTCGCCCACGGCATTGAATATATGCCAAGGTATCTTTGTGACACATGGATTATATAAAAAAACAATATTTATTGGATGCACTCCAAAACTCATGTAAAAATGTAAAATACAATGCAAATCAGGAGAAGGATCCTTTCTACAATCAAATTGAGATCTGGATATACAAAAAGATGGAAAACAACCTGGTTGTGGTTGGATCTGGATGTCCACACAGATAGAATGGTCCAGATTGTCCTAGTCTCAACATGATGCAGAGTAAGGTCCTCCTCTGCTTCCCCTGCTCAGGGATGCGATTGCACTATGTATGTCGGCGCATAAGGTCACGTTGCACCAGGTTCCGTGAACTGGTGCCTGGGGCTGATGCTGGGGTCCTCTGCCCCTCTTATGCTTCTCAGGTGATCAGGCTGGCTTATAGGGGCTAGCGGAATTATCTGTAGCTCCTGCTATGCTTAGAACATATCGCCAGGCGTAGACATAGAGGGAACCCTTTTCTGGAGGGTCTGCATTGTCATGTAGGTGAGGGCAGAAGCTTATGATGTTCTTTCTTTAAGGATTATACAGCACAATCAAATCCAGGCAAGTGGTGGCGTGCTATCTGGTGGGCATATTTTTTTTTGCACAGTTAAAAGGGCATCCCAATTTCACAAAGGTATTCTTGATATGAAAGGCCATGAAGGGTGGGTCGCGTGCAGTTCCCATTTCCCCAGACAGCCAGTGCCCCATAGATGCCTCCTTTCTCCCATCCCTGCTGGGTGTGGTAGAACATTTTGAGAGTCCGCATTTGAGATGCTGCTGTTCTGCCTGGCATTTCCGTGGCTTTCCATGGGGCTTTTATGGTGTATGAGCTAGTTGCCCCCTCCAAGTGTAGGGACACGATCTTGCTAGGTTCAGATGTGTGCATTGACAGCAGGGCTATATGGTGTAGCATTAGGCGGTCCAAGACCAACCATGCAGCCATAGGCATATGGGTGGCTCTGGGTCCTGCGGTGCCTGAGGCCATTTGTCCGGTGGCTTTTGCAGGCTGTTATGCACTGGTCAGGCCTTACTTGGAAGGCTCTTAGCTCCTGCATTACGATGGCTCTACGCTGACCAAGTATCAGTTTGGTTGGATGCTGTGACATTTCCTTGCTGGGTTGGGCCTTTCGCCTTGGGAATTCTGCACCCATTTTTTTCTGTATGAGCGTTGCTACATCTGCTGCAGCAGCAGGGTGGCTGGTCTCTGGGGCGGTGGTACTCAGCAAGCTACAGGAAATATATTCATCCACACCTCCTGCCCTGATGGTTCTGTGCTTGTATGATATCCTGTTGGCTGATTGTCAGTCCGTTGTTACCCCTGCCCTTATGTCCATCCTACTCCAGGGTTAGTTACTTTATGCTGTTGGCAGCAGAAAGTGGAGAGTTTTCACGCTTTTTTACCTGAACTGACAGACGGAACTCAGAGTCCCTCAGCAGGTCCAGACCTTTTTTCTTCTGGCTGAGTACTCCCTGTGTTCCCGATTTCCTTCCACTCCATTACCTTTGTTTCTACCCTTCTGTGACTAGGAGTGGCTTCAATTGGTATTGAAGCATGTTCTACTACACCAAAATATGCTTCAACAATTTTTTTCTTTTTGGCAGATCCTCCTATTATGTGAAATGAGCTATTACCTTTATGAGGCCATACTAATCCCCTTTTATGCATTTCTTTCCTCTATAGGTGTGGGGGGTGATAGGCTCAGGGTGTGGATAGTCGGTCACTCCTTTGTTTACTGGGCTGCTACAAGGGATCTTCTGGGGATCGCCACAATGTCCCTGCTGGCGATCACCGGTGACGAGGCGCTCCATCTGACTGCATGTATATCCCAGTCACTCGGCAGTTGGGTGGCAGAAACCCTGCCCATCTCCACTTCAGGGAGATCGGCAGCGTTAGAGGGGGTGCAGGGAGGTGGTGGGGACTGGTGAGCAGTGACGGGGAGGTGGCAGACAGTAGCGGGGAGATCCATTGCAACGGGGCACACAAACATCTCATGTGCGCGCACCCCCTTCTAACGGATGGTGGGGCCTGGTGCCTGGCGAGGGGCTGGTGATTCTATTGCCAGCCCTCACAAAGCTGAGAGGGGCTCCATCTGTAGGTTGGTTGCTTCTGGGGGTGGGCCTGTCTTTGATTGCTCATGAATGGTGAGGTTGTTAGGTGTTCGTGGGATGTCATGGCGTGAGCTTAAGGATCTCCTAATGGTGAATGTCCGCCTCTACGGGTTGCCCGAGGTCTTGGTACCTAATTTAGGTGGCAACTATCTTGGGAAAATGTCCCAACTGGAGCTGCGAGCTCAGTTGTAGGGTGGGTTATGGCTGCCGGTGATGCAGATGTCCCCCATGAATGGATTAGGTTTAGGTGCCATCATCTTTTCTGGCCAGATGGAGTTCATTTGGTTAGGGAAGGATTGTTTCTTATTTTGGAGGATCTGTTTCCGGGTGTGTCTTCAGTGGTTTAGTCTGGTGGCGGGGCAATGTTCCTGGGCTCAGGATCCCCGTTTTGAGGGGAAAGAGTGGAAGGATAATTGATTTAGGTGTTCATTAAGTGATGATGCAGTGTATATGTTTGATTCTCCTTCCTCCAGCAGGTGTTACTGGAGCGTAGTTGGGATAGAAGGGTTACCACAGGGAGCATAGCCACTCTATGGAAATTAGTGTGGCCAACTCTTCCCCTTCTACTCCCCCCCTCCATGGCAGTCGCAAATATCGTGCTTGAGGGAGCTGGAAGAGAGAACACACTTCCAAAGAGAAGGCAACACCAAACCATCTAACATACAAGATGGAAGAAGGAAGAACAGTGGTGAAAACACACATAAACAGTCAACCACACACACACAGGAGGAAACAACCCCCGAGAGAGGATGCAAACAAATGGTGTAATAACCTATATACAAGTACAGCGCCATGACGGGCGTCCAGTGACACCTGTGGACTCGGAGAAAGGGATTTATGGTAAGTACAAAATCCCCATTTTTCGTGCACTCACCTCTCATTGACTATAACCCTTGGCTGGATCACCTGCTTGGGGACAGCGACCCCACCCATACGGTTGGCCAGTCAATGCAGTAGGTGGAGTGGATACCGCTTGATAGGGAATGTTTGATTACGTATGTCAGTTGTGGGGTGGAGCTTAGATAATTAGCCGTTCTTGGCCACCATTTATTAATTATAATAAATGAATTAGCTTAAAGTGCTTTAAATAAATTCAGCTAACGCTTCCTGCCAAACCTAATTCTCTGAGTCTTTATTTCATGTTTAGATAAGTAAGATAATTTAATGTGAAAGGTAATCAGGGGCAGATTAGCCCACTGGGAAACCGGGCCATTTTCCGGAGGGCCGGTCTGGATTTGGCCACTTTCCCCAGTGGCTGGGCCGCCGCTGTCCCCCCTGGCTGGGCCGCCACTGTCCATGCTGGCTGGGCACAACTCGTGGCTGCCCAAAATTAATATAGCCGAGGGTCGCTCTCGGGTGACAGTCACTGAGTGGCTTCAGCATGGTGGTGGGTGGAAACGGCTAAATGGTAGCATATCACTGAATCTGGATAAGTAATCTACCACCCCCATGGTAGCCCCCCCCCCCCCCCCCCCGGGGGCTACCACCAGCATTATCATCGCCCCTGGGCTGCCAAAAAGATTTCTCCCGGGCTGGATTTTCTTACCAATCCACCCCTGAAGGTCATACATGCCGAAGGTCACTCATCAGATGCTAGGATGTTTATACTTTTTTGGTGGGTCCGTATTTGTTCTTAATGGAAGACAAATTTTTCAACAATGTATTCTATATCTTTATACAGGTTAAGTATCCCTTATCCAAATTATTCCGAAAACCATACATTCCACAAAGTAATTTTTTTTGTTTGTTGCTAAGTAATATACCCTCGCTCTTTAATGCCACAGTATAGCTGATAAATTCTGCTATAGTTATCTATACTCTGACAGGTATATTATAGTACGACCCTGTGCTTTTGATTATGTTGATAGAATAATCTCTATTTCTACAATAGTCAGCTATGCCATAGCTTTTTTATGCTGTCATATCACTGCAGAAGACCAAAAGGAGAAGAATAGGACTTCCAATGTACAACAAACAATATTTTCTGTACTTACAGTATAGGGAATACTCTGCTTTTTAAAGGCAAAAAGGAACTGCATGTATTGTAGTTAACAGATAAGGGCACTGATTGTAATCCATTTGGTCCCCCGTGCATTCGCAGTGCTTCGGCATGGGTGTTCCCACGCAAACTCTGAACATCCCCATGTAAATGCAGGAGTGATGTGGTGTGCTGGTGGGACAGGTGGCTGACATCACATGACGTCAGCAGCCCGCCCTGTCTTTGGTCCAAAGCCCGAAAATATAAGTCAGTCTACATTAACTTATATTTTATAGCCCTAGAGAAATCATTCGATGGTCAAATGATTTCTCCATCAACAAGCACATGTGAAGGGATGTGTTTTCATAAAGCATCTCCTCGCATGGTTAAGAGGGGATACTGTGGTGGCGGAGGGGGGGGTGGCAATTAGGCGGGCGGTAGGGCAGCACAACAACTGCTCAGTAAGCTATGAGCTTTGCAGTTTACCAAGCAGACCAGGATTAGGGCCAAGGTACAATACACAGAATAAACCATATTCTACCTTTCCATATAAGCAGAACCTAGGCATAAGGTCCATTTAGGTAATATGGGTATAGAAATACTGTATATACCCTCTTGTGAAAACATATAAAACTCTCTGAAATACAGTAATTTAATAATTAATCCTTGATAATCCTGTGAAATGTCTAACTCTTTGAGCTCTTAAATTTACAATACTGACCCCATGTAAATTCAAGGATATAAGAATAAAAATATAGAATTCAAGAGTAACAACAAATACGGACACACCAAAAAAGTAAAACAATTAAAAGAATCCTTAATAAAGGCACAGTGACACAAACAATAATTTGTAACATTTTGTTTTTCACTTTTCTTGTTGTTTGAAAAAAAAAATAATAAAAGGCATATTTTTATACATATTACTAAATATTTCTTTCCTTTTGTGCCCCCCCCCCCCCCCCAAAAAAAAAAAGACAGTCTTCTCTTTCCCCTTTTTTGGCATTTATATTTGTTGTCCCATATAATCTAATAGGCCTCTAGATCAGATTTACTAATTGGGGCTTGAAAAGAGTACTATAAGTACATACCTGTGCAGAATCCCCAATTCCCCAGTCCTTTATTTTCATCATTTGTACATAACTCATGCATGCTGTGTAGTGAAGAAAATGATAATTCTGGAGGTACTGTACAAAATGCTAAAGAAAAGACTGAACCTCTGTGAAGGGAAGCACCCCACCAATGACACCAGCTGATAAAACCTGAGAGGGTGGTTAATATTAAAAATGAGATAGGTGGTAAATTGAAAGGAAAGGCTTGCTAATGGGAATATATTTGGTGTAAGTAGTTGTATAATTAAGTTAGGGAGTGCAATTGTCACTAGGAAATTTTCAATGAAGAGAGCCAATTTGTGCTTTTCTGCGCCAACCTTTGTATCAGATATGTTGAGATTTGCCCTTATATAAGTGGAAAAAATAAGAAAAAGATGACAGGGCTGCTTAGTTCAATTTCAAATATTTAAGATAACAAACCATTAATGTGTATCCTAGCCATAGTTGTAGGATTTATCATGCCTGTATGCCTGAAAAGGCTTGAAATAAAATCTTCATCCACCTCTCAATTGCTTTCTCCATATACATAGATCGGAGGATTGTGGAGGTATTGATTCCAACAGATATCCCTGAAGTTGGAGTAAACTGAAAATAGGTCTAGAAGAAATAACCTTAGGCTTACCAGAGACTCTAAAAGGCCCCCCTCTGTATCACTTCCTTTGGAATACTTTGCCAGAACTGTTAAACATCCAAACAAGCTGCTCAGACCTAGTAATCGAAAGAGCTCACAGACTGGGCAAACCCAGAGATGGAGACATTGGAAAACATCACTCCAGACCAATAATTTTCAGATGCCTAAAATTCTTTCATAAAGAATAATCTGGAAAGCATTGAGGAAAAATCATGATCTAAAATGGTAAGGGAACCAGATTCTGATATTCCAAGATTACTCATTGGAAGTGTCAAAAGCCAGAAGGGAATTTGGCCCGATCTGTACAGAACTAATCAAAACTCTGAAAAAAAGTCGCACTTATATACCCAGCACGCTTACGGATCTTCAACGGAGAAAAACATAAAGACTTTGCCAACCCAATAGAAGCAAGGGCGTATTTAAATCAAGCCATACTATCGGAATTGTTCATGTTCAGCTATATGGAATCCTCCATGATGAAGGGAGGGGGAGGGGCGAGGGGAGGGATGAGGAAAGGGGGGGGGGAGACCGGGGTAGAATTAGCAGAGAGAAAGGAAATGCCTCCTCTTGGTTGGACTCGATCTTTATTAAAACAAGAGTGCAGGAAAATGGAGGGAAAAGGTTAGGAGCTTCAACTCCGAGGGACGAGGGAGAGGTAGCGAGGAAGATAGCAAGCCCAAGTGTGCTAAATGTTTAATCTCGCTTCACCCCCTTTGCCCCAGGGAAGTCTAGTACGAAAAAAAAATGTATGTATTGAGTGGGAAAACCCTTAGTTGCCTAAATGGCTTGGCGGGTAATCCCACCTTATTACTGTTTGAATGTTGTGATTGTGATCCCTTGTCCTTGTCCAATCCCAATGTTTATCCCTTCCCATACCCATTTAGGAATAGAAGGAACAAGAGACGAAATAGATAAAAAAAAAAAAATGTTCAGATATGACGGGCCTTAAATTTGCCACCTGGAATGTAGGGGGAATAAATTTCCCAGAGAAAAAGTCCTGACATATCTGAACAAACTACATATAGAGATAGCTTGTCTACAAGAAACACACCTAAAAGAAAAAGAAACTGGGAAGCTAAATATGATGAGGAGAAAGGTGATAGCTGCTCCCTTTAATTTAAAAGAAAGAGGTGTAGTAATGTTAATTACATCCCAGCTACAGTATGAAGTATACTCAGTGATTAAAGATAAAGAAGGAAGATATCTTGTCGTAGATATATGTATAGAAAAAACTAGATATATACTGTGTTCCCTATATGCCCCTAACTTTATTAACAAGGATTTTTTTTGAAGGTAGTAGCAATCCTGAGACCATTTACCACATGTAATCTTATAATCAATGGAGATTTTAACTCGGTATCCTCTAATTATATGGATAGGAACACACAAAATATAAAAGAACATCTCTCCATAGATTTGGATTAAAATGGTTCTGTGAACAATTAAAATTGGTAGACACATGGAGGGCTACACACCCAAGTGCCACTCAAAGGTATATGACTCCCTTTCAAGAATAGATTAAATACTATGCTCGGAATCAATACTTCCAAAAATGGTATTAACAGAAATTTAACCGATAGTAATATCGGATCATGCAGTGGTATGGGCAAAAATAACATCAACATAAGATTAAGGGCCTTATAGACAATGGAGATTCCCAACCCATTTGGCTAAATCAAGCAAATTCAGGGAAAAATTAAAATCTTATTGGATGGATTATAAAGAAAATAATAAATTACAGGTGAAGGAAGATCCCAAATTTTTTGGGCATGCAGCCAATGCCGTGATGAAGGGAGAAGTAATGGCATATGAGGCGTAGCAGAAGAGAGTATTTAGAACCACATATACTGTAGGGAGGTTCAACAAACCCTCACAGATACCTTTCAAATGTTCAAGTTGAAACCGAACCCACAAACTAAATTAGATTTGGCTGTAGCCAAACAACAATTTGAGAATAATTTACAATCGGTAGGAGACTGATATATGTTTCAAAAGGACGTTAGATTTCAGGCAGAATTCAATCAAGCCTTCTTAGATGTCCATATTCATCAAAAGTAATACCAGGACTGATAAGACAGGATGGAATAAAAACAGAAAACATACAAATAGCAGAAATATTCAGGTCATTTTACGAGGAAGTATATACAAAAGTACCTCCTGATTATTTAGCTAAAGAAGCATTTGAGTAAAATTAATCCACCTCAGATCTCCCAAGAGCTTAATGAAAAACCATGGTCCCCTATAACATATACAGAAGCGCAGATGGCCATAAAAACACTTAAATTAAACAAGGCGCCCGGCCCGGATAGATTCGCGGTAGAATTCTACAGGATCCTAAATAATGATGTTTTAGAGGACCTTACGAGATTCTTTAATTCAATGATAAAACTACACAAGGTACCACAATATGTTAATGCAGCATTGATAAGGGTATTCCCTAAAAAAGGTAGAGATCCAATACTACCTGGATCATACTGCCCTATATCACTGCTAAATGTGGATTATAAAATCTTCACAAAGATCCTCTCAGATGGAATAAAAATACACTTACCAAGCTTAATAAATAAAGATCAAACAGGATTCCTCTGGGGGAGACAGTCAACTTGCAACATTAGGAAGGTCATGGCAGTGGCCCAGTGGCTAGAACAAACACAGAACAACAAGCCAAATACTAATGGCTATATATGCAGAGAAAGCATTTGATATGCTTTCATATGCTTTCATGGAGACACTAAAAATATTCAGATTCCCAGAGGTTTTCCTGGAAACCTTCAAGGTATTATATAGGGGGGGGGGCATTCTCAGATCTTTTCCAATGGATATCTTTCGAATCCCATCAAGATATCAAGAGGGACAAGACAGGGATGCCCACTGTCTCCGCTATTGTTTTCCCTGGCAATTGAGCCTCTAGCCATGACCTTGAGATCTAATGAAGACTTTCAGGGTATAAAAATAGATAAGCACAAAATTAAAATATCATTGTTCGCCGATGATTTGTTACTTTTTTTTTGGACCCCGATGTCTCATTGCCAAACATATGCAAGACTATGTTTACAAGACTATAGAGCAATTCGAGATACTAAGCCTGGGAGAGACAACTCTATCGGCGGAATTCAGCAGACATATCTGCAGATCAAGTATGTGCCAAAGGCGATGAGATATCTGGGTGTGAAAATCACCCCAAAAACAATAGATCTATATAAAAATAATTTTACTCCTGTGATCAAACAAATAGTCAAACAATTAGATGAATGGAATAATCTTCCCTTATCTCTTTTGGGCCGGGCGGCAGTAATCAAATCAGTAATCCTCCCAAAATTGTCCTATTTGATTCAGATGCTCCCCATGAGGATATCGAAAGCAGACATTCAAAATTGTAATAAGGCCTTCTCAAAATTTCTGTGGACAGGAAAAAAAACAAGAATTGCATTAAATAAACTGCAACTAAAACAAGAAGAGGGAGGACTAGCAAATCCAAATATAGAATCTTTCTCGCTGGCTGTTTCCTCCAGATATATATCAGATTGTATTTTAAGGAAATCGATATATACAAACTATGAATTAGAAGAAACCCTAGTGGCACCATACGCATTGGGAGCACTATTACATACCCCAAAGAACACGGTCCCAACTTCCTTAAAAGGTAATAGTCTATTCACACCTGCCTACTTGGCATGGATTAAGATACATAAATATCTGAAAAGCTCACATACTAGATCTAAATAGATACCAATAGGGAGAAACCCTCTCTTTACGCCAGTCATGGAGAATGTAAGATGTGTATGACCCAGAGGGAGCAATATATACTTTCAATGCATTGACTGAAAAATATAACTTAGAAAACGCACAGTTTTGCATGTACTTACAATTAAGACATTATGCTCTGAACCTACTGAAATTGCTGCCTACAAATCCACTAAGCTACAGTAATAATGAATGTAAAAAAATTGAGACTCTCTTGAAAATGATTATTCCTTATAAAACTAAATTTTTGTACTGGGACTTGTTCCCACGCAACACTCAAAAGCTATGGGCTACACTTCACAGCTCCTGGTTAAAAGGATTTCCCGGATGAGACCAGACAGCTCATAGATCATATATATCACAGGGTCAACACAAGCACATGATACAAGAAGAAAAGGGAATATGCCCCAAATGTAACACATCCAATGCACTTTTTAGGCACAATTTTTGGGATTGTATTAAAATTAAGCGCTATTGGTATAAGGTAGTAAATTTCATTAGGCACACATTTGAAATACATGTAGGGCTGGACTATAAAGCCCTGTTATGGGATAATTTTCATTGAAGAGAGACAATTTGTGCTTTTCTGGGCCAACCTTCGTATCAGATATGTTGGGATTTGCCCTTGTATAACATTTAAAGGATTCCAAAGAGAGGAAAAAATAAGAAAAAGATGACAGGGCTGCTTAGTTCCATTCCAAATATTTAAGGGTACTTATGTAGTATCTGGGCTGCCGATTTTGTGATTGTATGCCTTACCTTAAGGCATACAATCAGATGCGATGCGATGCGATTCGATGCGATTTTGCATAGGATTCAATGTTAAGAAGGTCCTGTTCATTTCCCCACTATCCAAGTGGGCATAGAGTTGATTTTATATAGCGTGGCGAGCGCAGCGAGCCACCGAGCCCGAAGCGTGGCGAGCGAAGCGAGCCCCGCGAGGGGACGCATATTTCTTAAAAAGTATTCTGTGTCCCCTCGCGGGGCTCGCTACGCTCGCCACGCTTCGGGCTCGGTGGCTCGCTACGCTCGCCACAGGTTTATATCCAACTCCATGCCCACTTGGATAGTGGGGAAAGGAAAAGGACCCCTTTTTCCCATTGAATTCTATGTTAAAATGGACTCAGACCATTTTAACATTGAATCCTATGGAAAAATCTTGACCATCGCATCGCATACGATTTGGTCGCATGCGATGCGATACGATGCGATGCGATCCGATTTCTAAATCGGACGCCCAGATACTACATAAGTACCTATTTAAGATAACAAACCATTAATGTTTATCCTAGCCATAGTTGTAGGATTTATCATGCCTGTATGCCTGAAAAGGATTGAAATAAAACCTTCATCCACCTCTCAATTGCTTTCTCCTTATCCATAGATCGGAGGATTGTGGGGGTATTGACATGAGTATCCATGTGAATTAGTTTAATGATTTTTCATGCTGTTGTCTAGACTCTTGCAACATAAGATAAAGCACACTTGATCACTATGAATGAGTTTGGAGAGAGGTAGCTATAGGCTATTATCTATTAATTTATCAAACAACTTGACATTGATGTTTAAGAGTGAACTTTGGTGATAGCTTTTGAAGGATCATTATGTGAGCTTCAATTAGCTGTAGGGTTTACAGGGGCAGCAATATTCAATTAGCAGGGATTCACTAGTGCACGGATCCCCAAGAGCGTACTGTTCATTTCCTCACAGCTTTGGAAGCCATGTGAAAAGTCTGCAAGAACAGAGCACAAATGAGGCTTCATGTATGAGGAAAACCCATTGTTTATGCAAAACCAGTGAATTTACATATGGTAGTCCATAGTTTACTAATGGAGAAAAGACTATTTAATGAAATAGCCTTTCCCCAACCCACAGCTTATTGGAAATGCCTGATGGAGTTGAAAGTTCAAAGTAATAGTAAAGAAAGCGCGGTACTCTTTACCTAGAACGGCGCCCACGATTGAAATCGCGGGCATCGCGGGTAAAATCGCGGTAATCGCGGGCATCGCGGGTAAATCGCGGGTACATCAAAATCGGGTACCTGCGATTACCGCGATTTTCCCATAGAGAACAATGTTAAAAAGCCTGATTGACCGCGATTTTAGCGTTAAATGCCTCAATGCCCGCGATTTTCCCATAGGAATCAATGTTAAATGGGCTACAGAGCCCAAATAGCCCCAATTAACCCTTAAATGTCCCCCCAATTTTTGTACGCCACCCCACGATCCACGCCAACCCGAAGCGTGGCGAGCGCAGCGAGCCCGCGAGGGGCGGCGGTACGCGTCCTACGACCTTTTCATGCCCTACTATCCACGTCGGCGTGGAGTTGAGAATAGAATAGTGTGGCGAGCGCAGCGAGCCACCGAGCCCGAAGCGTGGCGAGCGCAGCGAGCCCCGCGAGGGGACGCGGATACCTTCACAGTTATACGCGTCCCCTCGCGGGCTTCACAGGTGTCCGCGTGGCCACGGACACCTGTGAAGCCCGCGAGGGGACGCGCTTACCTGTGAAGGTATCCGCGTCCCCTCGCGGGGCTCGCTGCGCTCGCCACGCTTCGGGCTCGGTGGCTCGCTGCGCTCGCCACACTATTCTATTCTCAACTCCACGCCGACGTGGATAGTAGGGCATGAAAAGGTCGTAGGACGCGTACCGCCGCCCCTCGCGGGCTCGCTGCGCTCGCCACGCTTCGGGTTGGCGTGGATCGTGGGGTGGCGTACAAAAATTGGGGGGACATTTAAGGGTTAATGGGCTCTGTGGCCCATTTAACATTGATTTCTATGGCCAAATCGGGTGGATTGAGGCATTTAACACTAAAATCGGGTCCATCGCGGCTTTTAACATTGCTTCCTATGGGAAATCGGGAGCATCGCGTCGCGGGCATCGCGGGTACATTTATGGCCGGCCGCGACGCGACCGACGCGATTTTTCAGGTTTAACATGGTTTTCAATGGGAAAATCGCGGGCATCGCGTCGGTCGCGTCGCGGGCAGGCATAAATGTACCCGCGATGCCCGCGACGGGCGCCGTTCTAGGTAAAGAGTACCGAAAGCGCCATGAAACTACACAAGTACCAAGGTTTTATAGTGACAAATGGAGAAGTCATCTGCACTTTAGTTTTTCTTACTAGGTTAAGAAAACATACTGTAGCCCAATCCATTTCCATATGGGCGAATGGATGGTCCAGGAATTCTCTTTTCTCTTTTAAATGCTCCAGGACTTAATGTAGTCAACTATCTTGGTTTGACTAACCTGATCAGTGTCCAGATGTGAGGCTCAACTCAATTATCCAAGGTGCCTTTGTCATCTTGGACTGCCGGGATAATGGTCATTGCCCTTGGAGAGTGTACCACATGCAAGCATTTTACCTGTAAAGGGGGTGGAACACTTGAAGTATGCCAATTTGATTTCATAATTCATTAACTTACACTATTATCACCCTTTTACTAATTTACTTGGTTGATTTTGTGACTGTAGAGTTGTAAGGAATCTTTATGGAACACTTTTTAAAATATATCACTATTTGTTTTTGTTTACCCCAGATCACACACATATCAGTGTCCAACACTGCGCCTCTAGAAATATCTGGCAAATCATGATATACAATTTATATTCAATGGCCAACTTCAGTTAAGACTGGAGTAGGTGATTAAGTGTCAGAAGTTTGTGTGAGTGTGATGTTTATATATATATTACATTAATATGGTCTGACAATGTAATGAAATCTATTAAGCTGCCTTGTTTAGTATAATATGGAAATGTCTATGGCTAATATAAAAGTCTATTCTAGAACATATATTCAGGGGGTGGAAATCAAAAGTGTAGTCACAGTAAGTAGGGTGCATGATTCTCCAGGATATGGCCATACTTCGCTTGCAGAATGTGCATTGTATCCTCCTGATGTATTTTCCATAGGGATGTATTGAGGCTTCACATCTAGGATTGAGGAACCGTCAAAAATCTGACCCAACAATTATGAGGGATTCAGCTGGGTCCAATATTTTGAAGTACAAGGCTGGTTGCCTCTGTAGGAATAGGTGTTGAGTAAACAGCAGGTTATTTTTTTACATTTAAAAAGGAAGACTATGCCATCTTGGGGTCTAATCACCTCAATCAGAAAAGGGAACCATGTTAGCACACAATATGGCGAAGACCAGTCTTAGCCTCAAAACAATTGCTAGAAAGTGCCTCTGGTTAGTGATATATACAAGTGTTTGGGGTGCTCAGGTAGGGTTTTCTGGCCAAAAGCCACATATATCTTATCAGTTTTCAGCATCCTCTGAACTTTAGTTCTTTTTGCTGGTTTACATTGTTTTTTTTTTATTTCCTGTTTCACATGACTTTGGTGTTCATTTGATAGGTTTTTACCATCTCAGGACAATTGTGTTATTAGAGACTTGTTTGATTATTTAGCCCAGTTTTAATTCGGTCTTTTGTTAATGGCATACAGTAGCTTGCGCCAGAGTTGCATTTTGTTTTTCTCCTTTTAGAGTCTTCTCTTTTGCATTATTATAAGAGCAGGGCTTAGATCTCTTTTCTACCCAATTGTTGCCAATGCATAGCAGAGCCTTATTGATATCCACCAATCTGCCTGCTCAGTTTTCACCATCTACAAATGTAGTTTAGCTTGGTTAATTTAGAATATATAAACCTACGTTGCTGATTTCACTCACCCCTCCACTGGTAATTCTTCTTCTTCAAAGGTGTGACAAAGTCAGTCGCAGATCATAAAATAGCATTATTGCATAGCAAGTACACTCTACAGTCATTCCCAGTGGCATTACTGGAGGACAGCATTTGCATGGAATGACCTAAATAGTTTCTTATGATCTATTTACCGTATATACTTGAGTATAAGTTGACCCGATTATAAGCCGAGGCACCTTATTTTGCAACAAAAAACTGGGAAAAAACTTATTGACTCAAGTGGGACCCTCACTCGAGTATAAGCCGAGGGGGGCTTTTTCAGCATAAAAATTTTCTGAAAAGGTAGGCTTATACTCGAGTATATATGGTACTTTTCTTCTGCTTCCATCAATTTTCTTTATTACAGTAGTTTAATTTTTAAAAATAATTTATGGCAAACTTTATTGCCATATACTGTAGTTTTCTGTGTCTTTATATTTTATTGCTACATTCTAGTTTAACTAAGATAGGCTAAATTAAATGTTTTATTTATAAGGTACAGTATCCGAATGACAGGTTTATAAATATATAAAGTTAAAATAATGGAATGAAGCAAAGTATTTTACTTTCTACCATATACGTTTTCTGTAGAACCACAGTTCCCAAAACTGGAATTGGTGGTGTGCCATCATATGTGCCAAGGTAGAAAATAGGTGCATTTTATGGTTTGTGAATAATTTATGAAGTGAAAGTATACTAGCTATAGTAACTAAATGTGTTTATCATGACCTCTATACAATATTCTATATTCAGATGTCTCACAAGTGTGCTTCCTCACATGTTCAGACATCAACCATCTCTTTGGGTTTGCATACATTTGTACGTCCTCAGTGGACCTGAAGTTTGCAACCACAGCAATAACTGGAGAAAACTATTCCTTGCCTGCGGTCATTTTTCTTTCCATATGCAATGAACTCTTTCAGACTGCCAAGCAATATTTCATAATGATACATAGATCTTTTTAAAAGAACAGCATTAAATAACTATATATTTGCATTAGAAGGGTATAACAGTCCTTTTTTTAATTGTACTACTGTATTTCAAAATCAAGCAACTGAATTTATTTTTGAAATAATATAGTACACCTACTTTATAAAAAGCATTCAACAAAGGAATGGATAATTATTATTGAGCAACATATTATTTATAGAACAACAGAGGAATGAATTATTAGTTAAAACTATGGATTTTCAGACAATAATACATCCAGGTTTAGTTAACTGTGAAATCATATTTTTTTTATATACTGTATCTATTTGTACTGTATAAAATCGACATTATAAAATAAACATGCAAGTTATGTTTTTGTATTTTCAGAAGGGGGTTTCCAGAGAGGGGCGGAGCAAAGCACGGAGATGGACACTTAGGTGACCCAGTATATGCCGGGTCAGTTAAAGTATTATAGATAGACCAAATGTATATAAATATTTATATATATATATATATATATATATTTATATATATGTATACATATATATATACACACACACACACACACACACACACATATATATATATATATATATATATATATATATATATGCAGAAAAACTTTTTTTGCTGTTTGACACCAGACCCGGAGTGACGTGTGTTTCATTTGGTTATACATGTTGGTGAATTTTCGCCCTCTGCACGGGCACCCAGGCAAGTAAATTGGCTGTACCTTTCAGCGGAGGAGTTGCCGGGCTCAACATACTGTGTATATATATATATATATATATACAGATGGAGCCGGCCTTTTCCAACCCCCGGCACTCGGCAGATCCCTTGCGCTGGCGGCGCCGGCTAAAGAAACTGGGACGCGCATGCGTCTCAAATGCGCCTCCCAGAATCGCAGCGGCTGGGCAGCGTCTCCCAGCTTGTCTCAGCTTCGGGGAGATGCTGCCCAGTTTGGGGGGAGGGGGGGCAGGGCGGCGAGGGGGACCGGTGGAGACGACAGGGGAGGCATTGGGAACCCCCGCCGAGCTCCGTTGCCATGTTTGTGTGTATATATATATATATATATATATATATTCCAAATGATGCCTGGCACTCAGCACAAACGAGTAGCAGCTTTTGCGGTGTCCTGTCCTCCCCAACGGGAAACATAAAGAACCAGAGATACTGGACGGCACTCGCAATTACAACTCAGGTAGTCAGTCAAATAAGAGTCTACACACGGAGGTGCAGTCAACGTTTCGGGTCTCTGACCCTTTATCAAGACATGTCTTGATAAAGGGTCAGAGACCCGAAACGTTGACTGCACCTCCGTGTGTAGACTCTTATTTGACTGACTACCTGAGTTGTAATTGCGAGTGCCGTCCAGTATCTCTGGTTCTTTATATATATATATATATATACACCTCTCCTCTTGACCCTATTCCCTCGCAAATAAGTAAATATCTGTCTCCTGTGCTCCTCCCAATCTTAACTAAAATCTGTAACCTCTCTTTCTCTACTGGTGTCTTTCCTTCATTGTTCAAACAAGCAGTTATTACTCCGATTCTGAAAAAACAGAATTCTGATCCAAGCTCTCTCTCAAACTTCCATTCCATTTCTTAACTTCCATGCACCTCCAAACTACTTGAAAGACTTGCCTATACTCGCCTCACACACTTTCTTAACTCGCACAACTTAATGGACCCGCATCAGTCAGGCTTTCGTGCCCAACACTCCACAGAGACAGCACTGACTAATGTTGTGAATGATCTGGCCACTACTCACTACTAATTCTTCTAGATCTCTCTTCTGCTTTTGACACTGTAGACCACACACTTTTCATACAAACACTACAATCCATAGGTCTTAAAGACACAGCCCTCTCTTGGTTCTTATCCTACCTATCTAACCGCTCCTTTAGTGTTCGTTTCTCTGATTCTACCTCCTCTTCGGTACCTCTTTCAGTTGGAGTACCTCAGGGTTCAGTTTTAGGTCCCCTGCTTTTCTCAATCTATACGTCATCTCTTGGCAAACTAATCAACTCCTTTGGATTTCAGTATCATCTGTATGCGGATGATACTCAGCTCTACCTATCCCCCATCTGTATTGAGCCGTGTCTCTGAATGCCTTTCTGCTGTTTCATCCAGGATGTCATCTCGCCACCTCAAACTTAATATCTCAAAAACAGAATTAATTATATTTCTGCCAATAAATAGTAGTTACCAACCAGATATCTCTATCGCTGTTGAGATGACAATCACTCCTACCTCTCAAGCTCGCTGCCTAGGTGTTATCCTTGACTCAGAACTTTCCTTTTTACCCCACATTCAATCTGTCTCAAAATCATGCCACATGCACCTAAAAAACATATTTAAAATTCGCCCCTACCTTACACAAGACACTGCAAAAACTCTAATCCATGCTCTCATCATCTCACGCATTGATTATTGCAATAGTCTCCTTATTGGCCTTCCCCAATACATACTCTCACCACTACAGTCCATTATGAATGCAGCTGCAAGGCTAATCTTCCTAGCCAGACGTTCATCGTCTGCAAAGCTACTCTGTCAGTCATTTCATTGGTTACCTGTATTCTACCGTATTCAATACAAAATTATTTTACTTACAGACAAAGCCATAAACCAAACTACACCAACATACATATCTTATCTTATCTCAAAATATCATCCAACACGACCTCTACGCTCCTCCAAAGATCTGCGTCTCTCATCCACACTCATTACTCGCTCCCATTCCCGACTGCAGGATTTTCTACGGGCTGCACCCACTTTGTGGAATGCCCTCCCTAGCACAATAAGACTCTCCTCCAGTCTCCAAACCTATAAGCGTTCCCTAAAAACTCATCTCTTCAGGCAAGCTTATCAAATTCCAGAACTAGTCATAGAACCTTGCATTCTGGTGGAATTGATGCAATAAAGAATACAGTATCTATCCTTATGTATCAATGCCTATTTCCCTATAGATTGTAAGCTTGCGAGCAGGGCCCTCCTACATTTTGACTGTCTGTAAATACCCTGTTTTGTTGTATCACTGTCCCCTTTGTAAAGTGCAACGGAATATGCTGCGCTATATAAGAAACTGTTAATAAATAAATAAATAAAAATATATATATACACATATATACACATACATACATATACACATACATATATATATATATATATATATATATATATATATACATACAGGGGCGTCAACAGCATTGTAGACTCCTGGGCATAGCAATGGGTGGGGGGGTGCTATGAGCAGAAGCTTTGATGTACTGCGGGTGGTAGGGGGTATTATATCAATTGCTCAGCATGTAGGGCCTGGATCAGTAATTTTCACTAATTACCCCTTTACTGCACAGATGGTGGGAGATGAGGTGGGAGAAGGGGGCATTGGGCTGAATGAAGGGGCCCTGATACATAACTTCCAGGGTGGTAGAGGATGTTTAACATACAGAAGAGGGGTGTATATTGGAGTGGGCTTATTATTCATAATTTTCTGGTTGGATGACTGCTTGCTTGACTGTATATATCTCCAGTTCCCGGAAATAGATTTCTTAGATTTTAATGGAATTAAAAACTAGAGAATTGCACCTACCAAATGGTACTGGGGACTAGGGGATCAGAGTTCAGGAGGCAGAGCAACCTGCCAAAGAGGATATAAAACTATATACCTGGTGTGAGGATCTGGAGCAGTAACCAGCTGCTGGAAGGCTGATATCTCTGGTTCTGGGAAAAGTAAAGACAAGCGACTAGTGTCCATCAAAGGGGGAGAGTCCCAGCTTTTGGAATATACCCTCAAAAAACCTCTAAGTCAGACAGAAACTGAATTATCTGACTGGGAAAAGCAATTAACAGGCTTGGATGGGGACCGCTGTTTTGAAGTTTTTATCTCCGATTCCCAAGGGCCGATTTTTAAAATTCTTGTACTCATGGAAATAAGGGACCCTCAGCTTTCAGCCGAGGGCCCTTAGACTCCTAGGGGTTTCTGGGTACTCAGAATTCCCCCCCCCCCTGAATGCGCCACTGTAGTTGCTACTTTTGGAAATATAAATATTTACTCTTTCTATGCTATAAGCAAAAAATAGTTACTGTAGGTTGTGGAAACATACATTCATCTGAGAAAAAAATTGTAATAAAAAAAATATTCTTTATAACCTGCTACAAACAAATATTATATTTCAAAACAAAATTTGTACCTTACAGTAAAGAAATAAAATCTCTTAATCAGATATATAGTAGACGAGTAGGATAAAACAACTAGAGAAAGGAACATTCCAAAAATCATTGAGATCTTGTGTGGGCACAAATCTTTCTTTGTAAAGAGTTATCAAATACAAACTACATGTGTACATAATTTGCTCTTCTCTTGGGATGAAGGTTATGACTGATTTTGCAGCTTTACAAAATGTATTACTTATTTGAAAAATATTTGTAATGAACAGTAGAGGTGTGTTATCATTTCTAAAAGCTACTGGAGGTAGAGATGTGTAGTTAAAGCAAATTTGCTTTGAAAACAGCTATTGCTACTGTATTGTGTGGTTAACCGCTCCACTAGCCAGTGCACATGTCAATATTAATCACTGATGATGCATTTCCCAACAAGTTAGTCCTAACAACAAATGTATGGATCAAAGAGTGGTACTTGTTTCCTAGCACGGCACCCATGATATTAAGTTGTATGCAGGGCTATTTTTTAGCAGGCTCCAGCAGGAACTGAGGCCCTTATTCTAGTTCACTCTTTTTGACAAAATATTTCTTAGATGGACAAAACCATGTGCACTGCAGGTGAGGCAGGTGTTACTTGTGCAGAGATAATTAGATTTGGGTGTGCACATGGTTTTGTCCATCTAAGAAATATTTTGTAAGAAAGAGTGAACTAGAATAAGGGCCTCAGTTCCTGCTGGAGCCTGCTGAAAAATAGCCCTGGTTGTATGCCATCTCATCGCATCGCATGTGGGTGTATGGCATGCGATGCGATTTAAAATTGTATAAGCCCCTATACGATTTTGAATTATATAAGCACCCTATTGGGTGCTTACAATGTTCAATGCACCCCCACGCCACCCCCAGTATCGACGTTAACCCGAAGCGTGGAGTAGATTTTATATAGTGGAGTGGAGTAGATTTTATATAGTGTGGCGAGCGCAGTGAGCCACCGAGTCCGAAGCGTGGCGAGCAGCCGTGCATTACTTCACATGTATTCCATGTCCGCTCATCACGTTTCGGGCTTGGTGGCTTGCTGCGCTTGCCACACTATATAAAGTCAACTCCACGCCGACGTGGATAGTGGGGGTATCAAAAGGTCGGAGGACGTGTACCGCCGCCCCTCGGGGGCTCGCTGCGCTCACCACGCTTCGGGTTGGCGTTGATAGTACAGGTGGCGTGGGGGTGCTTTTAACATTATACAGAACAAAGTTATAGGATATGACCCCTCTTTGGCGCAATGCTGCCCCTAGCTCGTACTTATCCCTAGTTATCACCAAATAACTAAAACAATAATACAAGAGATACAAAGATGGACTTCCCAAGCTTCTGAGGCGCAACAACCATCCAGATGTTTTTTTCTGGTCGTCAGTATTTCATTTGATATGTCTGGTAATCTTTCCGATAATTTCTCCGGGGATAAATCAAAAAAGAAAACCGCCAGATAGATGTAAGCCAATACAGATGAATTTCTACTGTCTGGATTAAGGTAGGAGATCATAGACGGGCGTACCCAACTCACAGTGTGGATGGCACTGTATGTGCACGTAGCGGGTTCTTGCTCCGTTGGACAAATCTCTATGATTTTCCTCTCAATTCCAGATGATATGTGTACCATAAAAATAAAATTAAATGACAATGTGTGATTCTATTTAACTACAACATATAAGTTTCTTTTGTGATGGAAAAAGAATCTCGTGGGCGCACCTCACTCACTTAAAATAAGGGGGAGGCACACACATAAAGGTTTCTTTTCCCATATTAAATCAACGTGTGTATTGTGAAGAAATGGTAGGCTTACCCTACTCACGGTAAGTATGGAATAGTATAAGCCCGTAGCAGGTTCTTTGTCTTCCTTTTCAGGTTTCCAAAGTGTTATACGTATTCTCCATTCAATGTGTATACATAAAAAACAGAAAATAGGCAATGTGTAGTCTCGTCGCTATTTCCTATATCTTATTTAAAGATCTATAGGACAGCAGAATTTTTTTACCCAGATTTTATAAAGATAAATGTACATTCGTACCGGGACTCACATTGAGTGGTGCTATCAACATGTGCATAAAGGTTTCTTTACGTGCTCTTTGCTTGTGAACAAGAATCCTTCACCAAGTGAAAAAGAACAATAATTCTATACCCCGTCTGAGTGAAGATTCTTTGATATTCGTTGTACTGGCGTACCCCAACTTACGATTGTGAGGATCTTTACACTCCCGTAGCGTTTTCTTTTTTGCCCTGTGCTGCTGGTATAGTGCTGGGAGATCCTCATCCAGACATATACCCGGTATGCATGGGGTGAAAAGGAAATAATGCCTCAGAGTTCTTGCCCCCAATTTAACAGGGATAACAGTAAAAAATTATTCAAAGTTGAGTGACAAACGATGTTTTTTTCTTCCATAAAAAATTATTTATTCTCCAAATTTCTAAAAATTCTCCATCCCCATGATGGTAGAATAGCACAAGTTCCAATAGTTATTCAGACCCACAGTGGTCTTACACAGGATAAAAGTATTATAAAACTAAAAAAATGATAAATAAAAAAACAAGTTCTTAAAATATACATACATCCAATGTTGGGTAGGTAAGATGTGATGGCTGCTCACTCTCCACACTGGCTGTCGACGCGTTTCGGTGACTGGCACCTTTATCAAGACATGCTGGTGGAGTGTGAGAGGCCATTCTTTTATACCCAGAGCAGCCAATACTCTTTAAGCAGGAAGTGATGTAATAATCATTTCTTGATATTTAACAGGGGTTAAAAACATATATTCAAACAACACAACAACATTAATCCATGTTCCACAGTCTATTCATAAGACATGTGGCAATTTTTGCATGAAAATAAACATAACAGTACAGATATACTTGTGGTGACCGGACGGTTACCATGGCAACCGAGCATATACTTCTGGTGGACGG
Organism: Crinia signifera; assembly: GCF_055691185.1. Lineage (NCBI taxonomy): Eukaryota > Metazoa > Chordata > Amphibia > Anura > Myobatrachidae > Crinia > Crinia signifera. The sequence continues at coordinate 145,234,900 of NC_139221.1, read as the reverse complement.
GTTGGTGCTCCTGATGTTTTAATTTAACGGAGGTTAGTATGGTGGTAATTAGTCCTTTCAGATAAAGTGTCTTTGTATCACCCATTTACTGGGGAAAGGTAGCGTCTGATCGCCGCAATTGTAGTGACGATCGTGGTATCCAGGAGGAGGACGCTTCCCCGCTTTGTCCCTCGCCTCTTCCGGCTGCTGGACCGCAGCTACGGAAGCCTGGCGGGTTCAGACAGGTGGTCGCGTTCTCCTGCTTCCGGCTGTGTTGAGACGCAAAACGCAGAAGTGCCTTGCTGTATGTGCTCCGTTGCCATGGCATCGCGTCTCTGCAAGATACAATTAGCAATTAGATTGCGCAGTGTGCACATTACAAATAATTGCAAGATATTTAGCAAACAATAATGTTGTACAAAAGGAAAGCTGAATGGTAATTAATTAATGCATAATTCAGAAGTTGTTACAGCGATTCTAACCCTTAAAGGGGCCGCTTACTATTTCAGATCTATGCATAATGGTATGATGACGAGTGTACCCAGACTAAAACTGAAGATTCCCCCCATTATTCAAAAATATTGCAATATGACCACAACAGGTTCCATACGGCCGTAAGTGGTTCAGAGTACTCACAAGAACCACTTCAGCTCAAAGTCGCCATTGAGGCCACCAGGTATTAATGTATTGCAATTGAATATGAGGTTCATCTCCAATTTCGCCAATGGAGCAACATCATCTTTCTGTCTGATATTGCCTTTGGCAATTCTGAGACCACAGAATGATACAATTTCTTGTGTTGAACATTTGTGTACATTTTTAAAGTGGGAAGATAGAGAATGTGTCTCCATCCCATTTTTAACATTTCTCAAATGTTCCCCCAGTCTAGTTTTTAAAGGTCTAGTCGTCCTACCAATATAGTGTTTTTTACAGCTGCACTCGATTGTATATACCACATTTTTTGTATTACAGGTGATAAAATCTTTTATCTCCATCTTGTGGCCATTGATGGTATATTCAGAAATTTTGTTAGTGCCATTGCTTTTAATATTTTTACATCCAATGCAGCTGCCACACCTAAAAAAAGCCCTTGGATGTGATCTTTGACAAAGGAGGTTTGGAGGAAAAACTGCTCTTAATCGGAAAGATTACCAGACATATCAAATGAAATACTGACGACCAGAAAAAAACATCTGGATGGTTGTTGCGCCTCAGAAGCTTGGGAAGTCCATCTTTGTATCTCGTGCTTTTAACATTGTAAGCACCTATTATGGTGCTTATACAATTATTTATCTTATAAGGGGCACATTTAACATTGAAAACACCCATTAGGGTGCTTATACAATTTAAAATCGTATACCATTGTATATGCCATACAATGGCATACAATTCAATGGTATACAATTTAAAATTGTATAACATCGGCTAACATTGCATCGCATACCATCGTATGCCTTATGGCGATGGGCGCCGTGCTAGGAAACAAGTACCCAAAGAGCACTTATAGAATAAGGTGCAGCCACTAAGAAGAGAAAATCACTGTCCTACTATATAAAATTGAAGAAAAGATTTATTTGATGTATGGTGCTCCTTTTGATGTTTGTATGTTCCGCAGAGAATATTTTCATAGTGTAGTATTTTCAAACTGTAGTTTAGTATTTAGTATTTAGTATTCCAATTTTAGTGAGATAATATAATACTTTTTAACCATATTGTGTGGGGATACGGTCGTATTGTCGACAGCACTTAGGTCGACAGTCACTAGGTTGATACCGTTGGGTCGACAGGTGGCAAGGTCGACAGGTGTCTAGGTCGACATGGGTGAAGGTCAACAGGTGTCAAGGTCGACATGGGACAAGGTCAACATGGTTTTAGGTTGACACAGCATTAGGTCGACACGGGTTAGGTCGACAGGTTTGAAGGTCAACATGTTTTTTTTTACTGTTTTTTGAGCCGGCAGCCGACAGGCAGTATTTCATGCCCTACCAACCACTAGGGCATGGTGGGAGAATAAAATAGTGTGCCAAGCGCAGCGAGGCACCGTGCCCGAAGCATTGCGAGCGTAGTGAGCGATGAGAGGGGCTGCGGTTCACTTCCAACTGTGTCCATGTTGACTGTGTCTCTCTCTGTGTATTCTCGGTGGAACCATCAGAGGATTTCTGTGCCATCCTGGAGTACCTATCGGACTGGGACAGTAGAGAGTAACCAGGACTCTTCATAACATGCACCCTGTGCGACTATATTTCAGACAACTGCATCTGATAGGTGTACAGACAGGGGCTGGCTGGCAACTTTTAGCCCGTAGGGCAAGTCCAGAGCACTGGACCATAAGTAACAGCGCATCATTAAAATGGAGATTTTTCGTTAAAAATATAAATGTATTAATAAAAAAAAGATAATAATGACACCACAGGCTGCTCCCCCTGTATAATAATTTATGTGTCATGGCATTACTTTTATTATATTATACAGGGGAGCAGCCTGTGGTGTCATGGCATTATTATTATACAGGGGGAGCAGCCTGTGGTGTTGTGGCATTACTTTTATATTATACAGGGGGAGCAGCCTGTGGTGTTATGGCATTATTATTATACAGAGGGAGCAGCCTGTGGTGTCATGGCATTACTTTTATATTATACATAATGCCATGACACCACAGACTGCTCCCCCGGTATAATAGTAATGCCATGACACCACAGGCTGCTCCCCCTGTATTATAATAATAATAATAATAATAATAATAATAATAATAATAATAATAATAATAATAATAATAATGCCATGACGCCACAAGCTGCTCCCCCTGTATAATATAAAAGTAATGCCATGACACCACAGGCTATTCCCCCTGGTTTATATAATAATAGTAATGCCATGACACAAATTATTATACAGGGGGAGCAGCCTGTGGTGTCATGGCATTATTATTATTATTATTATTATTATTATTATTATTATTATTATTATTATTATTATTATACAGGGGGACACCTCAGGAAACAGCAGAAATGTTTTTTTATTTTTTTATTTTTGAGTTTGATTCTCACTTACTATTTTTTACTCCGTCCTGCTGCTGCTGCGGCGGCTCTTAGATTTCCTATACTGCTTGATGCTGCTTGATGCGGCCACAGGTCAGTCCCCATCTCATCCAGCCTGCCTGCTCCTACTTCCTTCCTCTACAGACGCGTGGGCGGGTGGAGTCATCGTCCACACCCAGCGTCTGCCACTGCCAGGGATCAGAGGGAACAAGCGGCCGGGCCCTCCTCCACATAGCTGTGGAGGCCGGCAGCCATGTTCCTGTAGCCATAGACATGTTTTAAAAGACTACAGGAACATGGCCTCCGGCAGTGGAGAAAGAGGTAAGGCGGCCACAGACGCGGCCTGCAGCCCTCCTGTCAGAGCGGCCTGGGGGGCAAATGGCACCCTGCCCCCTGGCCCAGCCAGCCCCTGCGTTCAGATTATATGAGAGGAACATCATTGTTTTGAATTGTTTTATTCAAATAACTTGGCTTATTAGAATTACACTATGGAGTTTATTCTTTATATGTTCACAAGAAATTGCATGTTGGAAAGGAATCAGTGGAGCTGATGTATGGAAGTATTTATGTTGGTCTAACCTCAATTAGGGCCTTATTCTAGTTCACTCTTTCTGACAAAATCCTTCTTAGATGGACAAAACCATGTGCACTGCAGGGGGGCAGATGTTACTTGTGAAGAGAGAATTAGATTTGGGTGGGGTTTTACTTCAAAGTGAGATCTATATTGCAGTGTAAAAATAAAGCAGTCAGTATTTTCCCTGCACATAAACAAAATAACTCACCCAAAGCTAAATCCCGCTGAACATGTTACATCTGCCCCCCTGCAGTGCACATGGTTTTGTCCGTCTAAGAAGGATTTTGTCAGAAAGAGTGAACTAGAATAAGGCCCTTAGTGAGTTATACAAAAAAGTACTGTAATCACCATTTGTTATTCCAACCAGTCAGTTTACAGGCTAAAGGATAGATGATTAAATTCCAATATCGGGAAAAGCATTGCCAGCTTATGTTGTGATACGCTGATAAAAATTTGCCCCATGTACATATGTATCTACAAGATAGCACAAGAATATGATGGGAAATGTGTGAACATTCAATAGCACAGTTTTTTCTGACATGTGCAGCTATCGATTTCGACAAACAAAAGTTTGGTTGCCCATTGCCTACAGCAGGAACAGCATTGTCCCTTGCTTTGGGGCTGTCGGCTCTGGGCTGCATAGGAGATCCTGCAATGCTTGCAAGCTCTCAAACATGTGCCCAGGGCTGGACTGGGACTAAAAATCGGCCCTGGCATTTTGAGCACACAGGCCCACCTGAAGCAGGCGGGACCATTGCGCGGCGAAGCCATGCAGCAAAAAAGGGGCATGGCCTCATTTAAAGGAGTCGTGACATCAGAGCTGGCCGTATCCAATTTAATGCCTCAGACGCATTTACATAATTACTCATAGTTACAATATATAGCTTATTCATTAATAGAATATGTGTGGAATGTATATGTATATGGCATAAGAGTACAGAGATTTATACTGGGTTACTGGCTCGTTTGGTGCATGCAGAAACTGACTGGACAGCATGACAGACACAGCCAGACAGACCAAATGTTATTCCTCAGGAGTTTTTCAGCAAATAAACAAAAGTTATCACCATTTCCCCTATAAATTCTGCTAATAATGCACAGGCAGTTAATATAGTAAGGAAAATATACATTGGCAAAGTGAGAGTAGCGCTAGGCCCTCTCTCCATGGGCCATTTTTTTACCCCACTGGTATAGCCTGGAAGGGGAGCTAGTGTGATTTTCCTTTACAGTAGAACACACACTGAGCTGCACTGGTGTGTAATGGAGCCAGTACAGGCAGGGTGTCCGGCGCCCTCCTGCAAACCTTACATTTTGTGCCCTTTCACATTGCCATTGCAACAAGCTGCAGCCCGATTGTGGGAACGTATGCAAAATGCATTCCTATGGAGGATCTCGGGTGCATGTATAATATCATATATGTGCAATATAAAATTATAAAAAAAAAAAATTATAAACATGTATAATAAAAGACTCACTGTTCTTTTGTTCTTTCTGTTTAACTCTTGTGCAGTCCCTCCTCTTCTATCTGCGTAGGCAGGATGCTGAGGACGCCATTACACCCCTCTCGTGACTGAGGGGGATAGGAGGGGAGCGAAGGAGCAGATGGAAGAAGAGGGGAGGAGATAGAGGGGCCGGAGTGTTGAGGACTGGCAGTGGCACTGGCACAGCACACTGAGAAGAGGGAAGGAAGGCGAGGCAGCGCTGCTGCCTGTTCGTCATTTGATTGACAGCTGACAGGCGCAGGGAGCAATGGGTAGGGGGCCGATCCGGACATGACATGTCATCCAGGCATTCACAGACAGCGCTACATGCCTCAGCGCAAGTGTCCGTAAGAAAGAGGGGGCAGGTCGCAGGAGGAGGACAGTGTGTGTGCAGTGCATGGAGCTGCGAAGCTTCTCCATACTGCCGCCCGCTGTCAGACAGAAATGGAAATAAGCGACAGACACCAAGGTATATGTTGCTTTAAGAAGCGCAGTCCTGTTCAGCAATTAGAATACAATGGATTTAGGCCCATGTAGCACTGAAGTGTGTTTTATAGCGCTCCCGTTCGCGCCATCATTACACCCGCACTTCCGGGTTTTGCGGTCCAAGCCTCGATCTCAGTTAGATGTAATTATAGGCTCCGGCGGCCATTTTAATAAATGCTGCTTTCTAATGATGCTCCATTAGCATATTAATATTGCCTCTCAAGATTTATACATTTTATATTCAATGTGCCCCAGAATAATGCTCCAGCCTTTTTAAAAATATGATATCATAATATACGCCTCTGCGTATGATATGATATGATATCATAATATACGCAGCTGCATTCATTTATTTGTTATATAAATCACTCTCTTTCCTATATTGCTGCAACACTTAAAGACATACACACATATATAACACACATTAAACATTAAAAATCCCTCTATTATCTTTATACAGGGCATATCCCAATTCATAAATCATAACAGCCATGTTCATAATAATTATTAATAATAATAATTCCTCATAGCGGTATACAGAGAAAAAATCTTTAAAAAGAATTTTTTTTCAGACAGGCACTGTGGGCGGCATGCAGGCTGTGTGCACTCACGGTGCAGGGAGCAAATCTTTATACTGTCGCCCTCCCACGGGCGGTGTGTAGGAGGCAGTGACAGTGAGTGCTGAGGCAACTTTAGCAGAGCAGGAAGAAAGAAAGCGCCTTTTCAGCATGGTGCCTCCCTGCTTTACAGGAGCTGCTGAGTGGGTAGCGCCGGCCCTGAGTACAGGAACATGGAGCATATCATATGCTTCATGTTCTTGTACTGGCTCCATTACACACCACCCACTGACTGACTGTCCCCAGACTCCCCACAGACTGCACTCAGTGCAGGAGTAGTGCACTCACTAGTTCCACCGCAGGACTGGACTGGTGATGATGGATCTCCCCTGGCCGAATTACAAACTGTGCAGGCAGTGGTTCCTCTCCTGGGCTGTCAGATGGAGACCAGATCAATCATGCCGCTGCGGGGCTGCGATGGCACCCGACTTACTGCTGTCCCGCCTTCTCCTTCTCCCAGCACATGCCGCGGCGGCTGGCAGAGGGGTGTGACAGACTGTCAGTGACCAGTGTGGGATGCGGCAGCCACATGGGTGGTGAGTCGAGCTGCCTGGCTGGGCAGCAGTGAATAATGCTACGAGTGGAGCCTGTGCCAGGCAGCGTCCGGTGAAAAGTAATCACAACATCAGGTAAGCTGCACCACATTAGCAGGGATCACCAGAGGGGGGGGAGTTATCATTCCCCCACTTTGGCGTTATTGCCTCCTGCAATAAAGCAGAGAAGCTTGAAGCACTATACCCGCCAGTGGCATAAGTTCGTTCCAGTTGCCCGGAGGCAAGATATATATTGGCGCCCCCCACACACACATACACAAACACACACCCCTATATAACCTTATATAAAATATATATTTCTGTTCAGATAGATAGATAGATAGATAACATATATATATATATATATATATATATATATATTTCAGAACTCAGCCACAGAAGCAACATCGTTGGCTTTTAAATGACTGATTTAAACTTCCAGGGGAAGGAGAGATGCCCCCTTGGGAGCAGGAGCCAGGCGGCAGATGACTCCATTGCCTCCCAGAGTTCTGCCTCTGATACCCGCATGATACAGGTTGGTAAAATATTTTTTTTCACCCAGGCCAGATGTAGGTTTTAAAAGTGATAAATAGAGAGTGATAAATGACCAAATGATCAGCACATAACTGTCATTTTTCAAATACAGCCTGTGAAAGGGAAGTTAGGGGCTAATTGGCTAGTTATTTATCACTCTCCATTTCATCACATTCAAGCTTAGTACATGTCTAAATTAATTAAATGATAAGAAAGTGAGTCAGTAAAACTTTAAGACACTTTTTTAAAATGTGTTTATCATTGCTACTAAGGCCTACAATTCCTCACATACAGATGGAGCTGGCCTCGTCCAGCGGGGGTCTGGTTATCGGATAGCCAGCCTCTGCCAGCTGCCAGAAGGGGACGCACGCGTGCACGAGACACTCGTGCGTATCCCTTCTGATGGAGGCCACCTCCGTGTCGCTCCCCCATCTGTGTCATCAGCCCCCCACACCCAGAGCCAGATTAAGGTCTAAATGGGCCTGGAGCTGAAAATGATCAAGGGCCTATTATGCGCAATATTAGGGGTTGTAGTGAGCGCCTAATAATGTGAGGGGCGCGACCAGTGATCTGGTTGGGTGGTCTGCTCATGGGTGTGTCTCTATTTGTGTAAATACTTTCAACTAATTATATATGCTTGGAAAAGGCAGGGGGCTGACATAAGAAAAATGCAGGGAGATATATTGGCGGGTGCACTCCAAAGGTGCACCCGCAGGATGCCGATGTCCTAATATACTTGCGGGGTGAGGCGGCACTCCAGTTATGAATAAAATACTGAAAGTCGAAACTTGGTAGACAACATTTCAGCACCTTTTATTTGGTCACCTAAGTTTACCACACCATATACCCCGGTACTTATATGTTAGTTGGGCGCCCACTATAGTTAGTACGCTCATACCCCCACTATCCATCTCGGCATGGAGTTGATTTTATATAGTGTGGCGAGCGCAGAGAGCCACCTAGCCCGAAGCGTGGCGAGCATAGCGAGCCCCGCGAGGGGACACGGAAAACTAAGCAAATAGCTTAGTGGGTGCCCAACTAACATATAAGTACCGTAACCCCCTTATACTGTACTTGCCTCTTACACATTATACCACATGGAATGAGCCAAAATTCCCACTGATTGAGCCAAATTCACACTATGGCACACAGATTAAGGCAAAATTCACATTTTGCTACATGGCTTGAGGCATGAGCCAAAATACACACTATACTAGGCATGTTCAAACAGTGGCCCTCCAGCTATTGTGAAACTATACATCCAAGCATTCTTTGACATTGTTTTAGCATTCCCTAATAGCAAAACTGTGGCAATGCATGATGAGACTTGTAGTTTCACAACAGCTGGAGGGCCATAGTTTGGACATGCCTGCACTATACCAAACAGATTGAGCAATAATGCACAATATGCTTCATAAATAGGGGCCTCACACCATATTCTTCATTACGTATTATGCCAAACACCATAATGCCTATTAAAAAATATGCTACATACAGTAAGTGTTGCTTACCTACATGCTCATTGCCAGGGGTTCCATGCTCATTGCCAGGGGTTCCATGCTCATTGCCATGTGGGATTACATGCTCATTGCCAAGGGGGAATACATGCTCGCGGTAACTGGGGGACAGCACCGACGGTCAGAAATGACAGCCATTGACAGCCGAGCAGTGAGTAGGGGGCTGCCCGGCTATATTCAGAGCACTGCATGTCCCTGCTATTTAAAATAATACCCCTTTCACACCAGAAAATGCAGGGACTTACCAGTTAATATGGTCCCAGGATCATGCAGGGACATTCTTGGACTGGCCCCTTTTACACCAGCCTAGTCTCTGCATTGTGAGGGCGAGAGAAAACCACCCCGCCCCCCTTTAAACAACCAGCTTTATCTTCGGCCATATCTATATATAGCTATATCTTCAACTGACCCATTTACATGTAGGCTTCAAATGATTTTGGTCCCGTGAAAATGGGCCGTTTGGTTCCAGAGAAATCTGTCTTCAAACAACATGAACAGCCAGAAATGAAAAAAAAAATTGGTTTACCCGCAATATCTCTAGAACCAATGAACCCATATGGACCAGGTATCAGATTGAAGGCCCAGCGATTTGGGTTCGAATGAGATCAATCTCGAGCTTCTGTGATGCCGGAGGGGGAACTGGCTGCCGTTGGAACTGGGTGGAGGTCGGAGTTAGCGGGTCCTATGTTATTCTATGGGGAAAATGTTCCAGGTTTGCCTGGCGGTATCTCCGGATCCCGGGGGGCTAGCAACACGGGGCTGGGCTAGTTGGAAAGCCCTGGCCCTCAGCTACAAAATGGGCCTATTTGGAGAGTGGGCCTGGAGCTGTAGCTCCATCAGGCCCATTGTTAATCCGGCCCTGCCCACACCCCCTAACCCTTTCAATCTCCCTGAAGTGGAGATGGGCAGGGTTTCCTTCCCCCACCACCGAAAAACTGGGATGAGCTAGTCACATGGAGCGCCTCTCTGCCGGCGATCGCCAGCAAGGGCATTCTGGCAATTCCTGGCACTAAATGAAAGGCGCTCCATCTGTATTGTACTCATGGAAATTGTCTGCAATGAGAATCATCCTATACTTACAATTAAAAAAGACTATGACACAGAGTGCATCGAAAGATCTTCCACCAGTAGACTTGTAAACATTTTGTGCTTAGTCAGCTTAGACCAAAATGTCTGTGGACATTGGTAGTCAAGTAAATTTACTGATAATTATACAGTACATACTGTTGGACATTCACAAGGTAGAATAGTGTGATCTGCAAAGTTATTGATCTGGAGTGTACTGTACAGTCTAGCTACATAACTAAATAAAGACATTAGGTACTTTTTACATATATCATTTACTTAAAGTTCAAGAATTCCTAAGGGCATAATGGATGCATTTTAATGCTTGGAAATTGGAAAAATAAAGTAAAATATTGTATTTTATAAATAATAAATAAATAATAAAATAAATAATAAATAAATTGGAAAAATTAAATAAAATAAAATATTGTATTTTATAAATAATAAATACATAATAAAATAAATAATAAATAAATAATACATATTAAAATAAATATAAATAATAAAATAAAATATTGCATTTTAAATTCTGCTTTTATCCTCTATAAATATGTACACAATTACTTTTCTATTATTATCTGAATGCTGTGTCTAAAATACTCAGTTGCAGCTTCATTATAATAAATTGCAAAACAAGTAGATTTTTTATAACCTCATAATCCATAAACTATTCTTTGATTTATTTTCAATATCTCAGAGTTCTTTATTTGCTTAGTAAGATATAGTATTTCAGGAATTCTAGCTGACTGAAATCATGAATAAAACTTTTCAAAAGATCTGAACTTTTGGTTTCCTGTCCCGAGGTCTCATTAAAGTTTCATGAGAAAATCATAAGTAAGGGCTTACATTTGCCCTTGCTCTTATATTTCCTCATTCTTATATATTGGAACCAGATCAGTGGAAATACCACCTTTTATTTTATTAACTATTTCATCAACATATAAAATGTTTCAAGATATTCCAATCTAGATAAATAGAATCAAGTATAGTAGAATGTTTTACTACACATACTGTATTGCCACAAAAAATTGCTTATATGTGCATATAATTTTTTTTATATATTTTATTTAATATGTCAATTTAAAGTGGATTTTAATTGACTAGGTTTGGTCCTTTAATTGTTATGGGGATCTCTATTCACACAATCTCAAAGCAATTGATTCTTACAAAATAAAAAAAAAAAAAACCTGTAAGTCAGAATAGCAAAAATCTTACATCCGAACAAATTGGAGTGTCATCCCATAACTTCCAAATGCTATCATTTAAAGTAAAAGTTACAGTATAAAAACAATTTTAAAACAATTTACTATAACAACAGAATTGCAGGTATATTGAATAGTCTATATTGAGTAGTCTGTAGTAAAGAAAGCTGTCATTACCATTCTATCTTTTCAGAATCAAAATCTCTATAATAGTATGTTGTTGCTGTTGCATGAGCAAAATGTTTCAACAATTTTCACATTTCTTTAAATACCTGAACTTTTATACGGCAAATTTGCTTGAAAAGTTGAAGGTGAGAAAAACTTCTCGTTTCTGGAAAAAATTTCCTCAAATGCTATCATTTACCAAATTGTTCTTAGCAAACGGAGTTTATACTTCTGACATGTTAAAAGGTCAAACAACCATAGAAAAATGTGTATGCTTGTTAATGACACAATATAGTGGGAGCGTTATATCTAATATAAATAATCTATTTAGCAACTTTTAAATTGTGACATGTCAAAAGGTAGATTGGGCCAGTTTCAGAGATGGACACAGTCTGTGGCTATGCTTGGTCCGACCAGCACATTTGTAGAATGGGCAGTACGATAGTGCCCTCTATACCACTAATCAGTTGACAGGAAGTAGAAATTAGGGGGTGGGGATGGGTCAAGGGTAGGCCTGCATTCTTAGAAATGTTGGCCCTGTATTCTAGTAGCTGAGATTCCGTGATTGATGGATTTTGATGTTGAATACCAACTTGCATGGTCAGTCACAGTGCTGGGATTGCACCTACATGTAGGAGGCATCTCTTCTACTGAGAAATCTCTTTCATGTCACTACTTGTAATCAGACCGCAAATAAAAGCTACTTTAAATTTCCGTCCATCCCTGTATTAGGGCCATTATTCATAGATCCCCAGCATCACACAATCTACAACTTATCTCCTTGTCAAAGTATGTGTAGTGAAGCAGCTGTTGTGATTGGGAACACTATGGGTCCTCCACAACTCTGAGACACTGCTCCAGCAACTTATATGCAAAATCAGTTAGTAGTTCTCTCTTCTTACTAGGGTTGTTACTGTGATGGTAGTAGTATAAAGACTGTCACACTCTGTTATATTGTGTGAATACCTGGTACTCTGACATCACCTTGTCAGCTGATCTCAGCAGCCTATCACACCCCTACAGCTGAGTGATACTCCCTGTGAGAATTCCCACTGGTGCCAGAAGCAAGGTGTTATTTCCCTGAGCTACATGCTGTTCCTTGTCTCCCATGTCAAGTGAAAGATTCTGTTATCTGGCCCAGAATTGCAGTTGCTGTAATTCCCTGCACTCCAGCTAAGTACTTGTCTGCAAGTAATCAATCCTACAAATACCTGTTCACCAAGCTCATCTTGCAAACTCCAGTGTTACCTGCCTATACAGCTGACTGCAATCACCATCTGCACAGTACCTGGGGAGATCCACTCTCAGTTTGCTCATTCAGTCTCTGTTCACTGCTTGTTGGTTTCAAGCTCATACCTGAAGTCATCCAGTGCTGCATAGTATTATCAGTGTCCAGTGTCTCAGGTACTCACACCATTCCAGCATTATACCTGTGTGTATCCAGCCTTCTGATTTACTGTTACCGACCTGGCTATCCCTGTGACCTGCAACTGCTAAATCCTTGTCTGCACTACGCTCCCTGATATCTGGTACTGACCTGGCTATTCCTGTGACAAAGAACCTGCTCAATCCCTGTGTACCTCCAGCCATCTGTTATTTGCTACCGACCCGGCTATACCTGTGACCTGCACCTGCTAAACCCTTGTCTGACTACTGCTACTTCCAGTGTAACCAGCACCTGTACGAGAAGCCTGGGCAGAGGGCCGCGACCGACGTGCCAGGTGCCGCAAAAGCCCAAATCCCGCTTGGAGGGGTCACTGGCAGAAAACCCCTGGCACGGTTAGACTCCGCGCCTCTGCTCAGGTACAGTCAAATTCTCACACAGGTAGTGTCCTCCTCTGTGATCCGTGACAGATTGCTTCTGGCCTAATAAAAATGGACACTGCTGGTCAGACCCAGGTGACAGACCTTCATGTGGACTTAATGAAGATATGTGAGAGGTCGCAAGCATCCATGTTGCATTATTTAGCTGATTGTTTTACCATGGCTTCTCAGTCCCAAAGACTTTTTGCTGACTCAGTTAACCCTTGCATTCCTCCAGTCTTTTCCAATGAATTTGCTGGTAATCTGAAAACAGATGACTCAGTTAAAGGGACCACTCACAATTATTCACAGACCTTCCAGTCACCAGGTATCCAGACTTCTGTGAGACTGAGAGTTTTGGGGCAGATGTTAGAGCAGCTGCAAAAGATATTAATCAGGATTATTCAGTTTCTACCAGAACTTTTTGAAAAAATGCCTGATTCCATTAAAACCCCAGCGCAAGGCACTGCATTTAAGGAGTCTGTTGATTTAGGAGCCCTAAAAACTGAGATAACGTTCTCTGGACAGAAAAGAGAGAGGCATCAGAGCTTTCTAAGGCCCAAGCTGTCGGAAGTTGAACGCCAACGGCGCAAGGAATTGCAACTTTGTCTTTATTGTGCGGGTCCTGATCATTTCATTGAGAATTGCTCCCTGCGCAAATCCAGGAATCAGAGTAATGGCATCAGTGATAAAACATCTCGAGGGTCCTCATCAGTTCCAGTTTGCACCATTCAGACTATGGGTGTTAAGGAGAGTGTCCAAAGAGGAATTCAAGTTCAAGATTGGGGTCCTGTGACAAAAGCACCCAATTACAGCTTTGGACTTCAAAAGAGAGTTTTCAAATCTCTTAAAGTCAGTGGGAAATCTGTTCCTGCAACATCAGGAGGAATGACCGATGTTTCTATCGATGATCGGTTCCAAGGCCAAAACCCCGATTCTGAAAACCCTGAAAAGGGTGTTACGTCAGTCCAGCCCCAGGAGGGGGCTCCGTCAGTCCAGCCCCAGGAGGGGGCTCCGTCAGTCCAGCCCCAGGAGGGGGCTCCGTCAGTCCAGCCCCAGGAGGGGGCTCCGTCAGTCCAGCCCCAGGAGGGGGCTCCGTCAAACCAGCCCCAAGAGGGGGCTCCGTCAGTCCAGCCCCAAGAGGGGGCTCCGTCAGTCCAGCCCCAGGAGGGGGCTCCGTCAATCCAGCCCCAAGAGGGGGCTCCGTCAATCCAGCCCCAGGAGGGGGCTCCGTCAATCCAGCCCCAAGAGGGGGCTCCGCCAATCCAGCCCCAAGAGGGGGCTCCGCCAATCCAGCCCCAAGAGGGGGCTCCGCCAATCCAGCCCCAAGAGGGGGTTCCGCCAATCCAGCCCCAAGAGGGGGTTCCGCCAATCCAGCCCCAAGAGGGGGTTCCGCCAAACCAGCCCCAAGAGGGGGTTCCGCCAATCCAGCCCCAAGAGGGGGTTCTGCCAATCCAGCCCCAAGAGGGGGTTCTGCCAATCCAGCCCCAAGGGGGGGTTCTGCCAATCCAGCCCCAAGAGGGGGCTCTGCCAATCCAGCCCCAAGAGTGGATTCTGGCCTTCCAGCCCGAGGAGGGGCCTCAGAGCATCATACCCCAAGAGCGCCCTCAGAGTATGGTGTCCCAAGATGGATCATTGTGTGGCGTGCCCCAAGATGGATCATTGTGTGGCGTGCTCCAAGATGGATCAGTGTGCCATGCACCAGGAGGGGTCACAGTATGCCATGCCCCAGGAGAGATCTCCAGTCCCAGTAGGGTATCTGGTCTTGTAGACCTAGGAAGGGCATCTGAATTTGTAACTCCAGAAGGGGTGTATGATTTTTTTTCTCCAGGATGGGCAGCTGAGCTTCTAATGCCAGGGGAGATGTCTGAGTTGGCAGTTTCAGGAAGTGACTCCAGTGCCTCCAGTCCTAGTTCAGTTCTGTCTATACAGTCAAGTGGAAACCTTCCAATACTGGGTCCCAAAAAAGAAGTAAAGTTTTCTGAAATGAATAATATTCCAGCAGTTGTGGACTCTTCATTTGATTCTCTGCCTAGAAGTTTAGAGGATGGTCGACCATCCGTTTATTTCGATGGAGATCTGGATCAGTTTTATGCATTGGTTCGTCAATATCTTGCCGATGTGGATTCGGGATTGCTGACATCGCTTTCTTCTTCCAAGGTTGTGAAATATTTCCTTTTGGCCTTTAGGGGTAAGGCTTTGGATTGGGCTAACCCACTCATAGAGACCAAGGATCCTATTTTAGAAGATCTCTCAGCTTTTACTGAAGCAGTTCTACAAAGGTTTGCTCCAAAAGCATCAAGATCTGTACCAGGTCCACAGTCTGCTATTTTGAGACTCGGGGTTGCTTCCTTGGTCTCTCTTCATGACGACTCCTCTAGGTATTCTAGTTCTTTGGATTCTTCATCCATTTCTGATACTACTGTCAAAAAGAAAAACATGGTTCTAACACTAGACCAGGACTCTGATTCTGATTTTGATCCCGTAATGGATGAAGCACCGTTTCCTGGTGGTCCTATATTTCGGAAAGCAGTTTTTGTTGAACCGGAGATTCCACCTCTTCCAAGTAGATCAAGACGTTCCCGAGGAGGGAAGAAGAGTCGTCGAAAGCATTAATTGCTTCCAGTCCAAGGGGTGTCCGGTGGCCACCCATTCAGGGGGGAGTAATGTCACACTCTGTTATATTGTGTGAATACCTGGTACTCTGACATCACCTTGTCAGCTGATCTCAGCAGCCTATCACACCCCTACAGCTGAGTGATACTCCCTGTGAGAATTCCCACTGGTGCCAGAAGCAAGGTGTTATTTCCCTGAGCTACATGCTGTTCCTTGTCTCCCATGTCAAGTGAAAGATTCTGTTATCTGGCCCAGAATTGCAGTTGCTGTAATTCCCTGCACTCCAGCTAAGTACTTGTCTGCAAGTAATCAATCCTACAAATACCTGTTCACCAAGCTCATCTTGCAAACTCCAGTGTTACCTGCCTATACAGCTGACTGCAATCACCATCTGCACAGTACCTGGGGAGATCCACTCTCAGTTTGCTCATTCAGTCTCTGTTCACTGCTTGTTGGTTTCAAGCTCATACCTGAAGTCATCCAGTGCTGCATAGTATTATCAGTGTCCAGTGTCTCAGGTACTCACACCATTCCAGCATTATACCTGTGTGTATCCAGCCTTCTGATTTACTGTTACCGACCTGGCTATCCCTGTGACCTGCAACTGCTAAATCCTTGTCTGCACTACGCTCCCTGATATCTGGTACTGACCTGGCTATTCCTGTGACAAAGAACCTGCTCAATCCCTGTGTACCTCCAGCCATCTGTTATTTGCTACCGACCCGGCTATACCTGTGACCTGCACCTGCTAAACCCTTGTCTGACTACTGCTACTTCCAGTGTAACCAGCACCTGTACGAGAAGCCTGGGCAGAGGGCCGCGACCGACATGCCAGGTGCCGCAAAAGCCCAAATCCCGCTTGGAGGGGTCACTGGCAGAAAACCCCTGGCACGGTTAGACTCCGCGCCTCTGCTCAGGTACAGTCAAATTCTCACACAGGTAGTGTCCTCCTCTGTGATCCGTGACAAAGACTTATGTATCTGTGTAGTAGTAGAACAAGGGTATGTCACTAGTATGTGGTGGAAGTATATTTAGCATTGACATGTCACTGTTTTAGTGTATGAAAATGGCATGTAGTGGAGGTTCTATTGTGTGATGACATAGTAAAGTGTAGAGATTTGTTTAAGTGTATTTCGTAGCAGGTAATAAGCTAATAAGCTCCAAAACCTGACTTTCTTTTCTTTAGGGATATATATATACAAAACAGGCAAACTCCTTACTTTAAGTATAAATACTTCATGTGTATGGATGCCTCCCTCACCACAAAACTCCATTCCTACTCCGACTCCACTCATTACAGTGCACACAACATTAGTTAGATGAGAATTAGTTATGTGCAAAATAAAAATAAAACAAATCAACTGCTAGAAGTCCCTTAAGAATTCACTTATAAGACATATAAAGGCATGCCATCAAGATACACCCATTATTATCAACCTGATCAATGTAAACACTTGATATAAAACAAGTAAATGATTCAAGGCAACAAGAGAGGGTTTGCCAGTCACACTGGAAAAGTATGATTAATGTGCTTTGATAACCCCTTTATTCAGTATTAAACAATATCTGATATGGGGTGTGCTGCCATTGGACAATGAGTATATTACATTTAGGGAAAGAAAGAAAGATTGTCACATAGAAGGCGCACCTGGAGAGAAAAGAATTATAAAATCTAACTTTTATTCTTTATTTTTTAAGAACTGCGACAAATAAAAACACACATATAAGGGTAAGACAAGGTAAGTATTAAAAAAGGGGATATTAACCCTAACGTAGTGGATCCCACGTATCCGCAATTATTCTTGTTGTGATTTAGTACTCTTTTTACCTGATTAGGTCAGCGCATTTGTATATTGTATTGACCAGTGTGTATTCTTTTTTATTTGTTGGAGGGCAAGTTGGTGACTTTATGTTTAAATATTTCTATGTGGTTATGATACACAAACACTTGCTATTTTGCACAGTAGGGCAGATTAGTGACTATTGTAGTATGTACCCCTCGAGTGATTGGCTATATATTAATGCCAGAGGTATCTACTGAAAATCACTTCCACTCACACAATGTAAATAAATAAATAATTTGTCTGTGCCGCAGTGTGTCGGTATATCACGGGGGGATCTCCCGGTCTGTGCTCACACCGATGGGACCGTGCCTCCCGCCGGCTTCTCCCTGTGTAGTCGGAGAGAGCCACGTCGGACGCCGTATGGGCCATCATGTGTTTTTTTTTATTTTGCTGTTTTCAAAACCATCTTTGCCTGTGTTGAGATCTTTAACAAAATTCATATTTTTAGATAGATTGTTTCTTCATTAGGGATGGAGAGTATTTTTCATTTTTTTTCTCCTTGTGGTTATAACCTCTCACAACAAAGTTCTCAGTCATATTATTCATGTATCTAATAATTTCTGATGGTTATTTTACATGCATTGAATTCTCAATAATTGTGAAATTGTCAGGACTCATTTAAGGGATGCATGGTAAATGGCTGTCTGTAAGACAATGTTGTGGTAATTTAGGGCCTTATTCGAGTTCACTCTTTCAGACAAAATCCTTCTTAGATGGACAAAACCATGTGCACTGCAGGGGGGCAGATGTAACTTGTGCAGATCTAATTAGATTTGGGTGGGGTTTTACTTCAAAGTGAGATCTATATTGCAGTGTTAAAATAAAGCAGCCAGTATTTACCCTGCAAACAATCACCAAAAAATCACCAAATCTTTTTCTATCTGCACATGTTACATCTGCCCCCTGCAGTGCACATGGTTTTGTCCATCTAAGAAGGATTTTGTCAGAAAGAGTGAACTCAAATAAGGCCCTTAGTTTGGTAAAAATTGTTTATGAGAGGGCATAACTGTAGGAATAACTTGGACATTTAAAAAAAATGTACAGTCATTATATTGATGATATAGGTAAATGTATACATTCACTTTTGGTGTTGATGTCTTTCAACATCTAAATAAACTTGCTCTCAAGCAATGACTAAAAATAAATATTTTTTTTCAAGTTTAAACATAAATGCATTTGCACACACTGGCACAACACAATATCCCATATCACATCCTACTCATTGAATAAAAAAAACTAAAGAAACTAAAGAAAACAGTAACATTTTGATGCTCATTCCAAGAGCTTCTTGAAGGATGACAGATCTTCATGTTGCTACCAGTCCTTGTACAGTATATGTTGTATTATAGTATGTACATTTATCACAACTGCAAGGGAGATGAGTTCTGCCAATTTTAAAATCAAACTACATAAATCCTTTAAAGATTTGCTTTGAATTCGAATGACTGGCTGCTGTAAGTTGTTCAGGTAATGAGACACATTGGCCCTTATTCTAGTTCATTTGTTCGGATGTGCGTTCGTTCGGATAGGACCGAAGACACCGCACATCCATACGTTGAGCGAAGATACACCTGCAAGGCCACCACATCTGTTCGGACGGACTACCACATAAGAGGGAGTGGTGTCGGTCTACATCCACACTACCATGTGCAGACGGAACTGAACAAGTTTGCACGGTCTTTCAGCGTCCGAACGGCCGCATAGCCGACCGAATGCCCTCTGTCGTTTTTTTCAGAGCACAGCACAAATCCACTTGGAACTCATGCCTCAAACCCATTAGACAATTAGCCAAACTCTATGGTCTCTTTTACTTTCAATTACATTCAATTAAATGCTTGTACACCCAAATTGCACTTTACATTAACCCTTACAACATTATAGTGTATTCCTTAGAATGTGGCAGTTTCAAATCTATACCTGTGTTTATGTGTGCCTCGATTTTGCAGACTGCAATGACCTAACAATATAATTATTACAAACCACCCCTTCAATTTATATAACTGCCACAGTTGTGTACCCATTATTTTTTATTTTTAAGAAACATTACGCATAATAAATAAATTAATGTAATTTCTGTATAATGGAATATTGTGTCAGGTAATGCTGTCACTTACATATAAGTACATTTCCATACATATGTGGTTCTGTACTGTCTGCACTTGACCACTTATCTATGATAGCATTGCAAAACACAATGTCTGATTTGGACTCAAATGTGTGCCTATGTGTACATGTGTTTGCCAAACCAGTGTCTGCTGTTACCATTGTATACATTCATGCATTAATTGTGATGGTCACATTTATGCCCATCATACATTAACCTAACCCATTTTACACAAAACACACACACACCCCACCACATGTTCAGCAACATGTATTCATTACCCTTTACTTTATACCACACATAAAAATGCAATCACACATGTGTATCCAGTATGTACCTATTTGCCTTATCATAACGCACTACACAAATATATTTGAAAAAAACACAGTCAACTTCTAACTTACAACAAAAGTTAATTCTTTAACAAAAAAAAAAGAATTAGTCCAGCATCTTGGACAGGTTTTCCACCTCCTGGGCCATCAGCAGGAGTTATTGGCGCAAGCGCCGTAGCATCCCTCGCAGTGGCGTAACTTGTGCAAGGCAGCCCCCGCCACTGCTTGGAGGAGCGGGGGCTGCGTGGGCGCTGGCTCCCGCCCGGCACACTGAGTGCCAAAGTGAGTTGCTGCTTTTGCTAGTATGTGTTGCTGACGGCCGCTGCACGGCCGCAGCCATGACAGTCTGACAGACTCACTGTCAGACTGTCACATTGCTCTTACTTGATGGGCGGGCGGCTGTCCAATGGGAGGATGGGTGTGCCAGCGGCTGTCGAATGAGAGGGCGGGGGGCGGGCAGGTGAGCGGCCTGGAACAGTGACAGAGAAAGCAGCAGTGACTGCTGGTCCCTGCCTCAGCTTCTCCTATGCGTGTGACGTCATCACGTCACACGCTGGAGAGGGCAAACAGAGCAGAGGAGCCGGGAAGATTCAAGCTGAGCTTGGAGGGAGCCTCAGGGAGCAGAGAAAACAGTGTCCCAATCCACCCAGTCCTAGTCCCGGGAGCGCAGGAAGTCTCTCTAACCTGCATATCTGAGGTGAGGTCCGTCCTGTCTCTCCCCCCCTTCCTCCCAGCAGCAGCAGCACACTGGTAGGAAGTTCAGAACTGTTTTTGTGCACACTCGCAACCTCCGTCTGTCCGCGCAGGCTGGGCAGCTGCAGCATCGTCCCTCTCCCTGCTTTCTGTTCCTGACCATCCTGCGTCCTGCTCCAGCGGCTGCCTTCTCTTCCCCTGCACTCTGCACTCCGGTTACAGAGCCCTCCCCTTCTACAGGCTTCAGCACAGGAGCTGAACACAACAATAAGGTTAACCCTTTCAAACCCTGGTTTTCTACAGTGGGATACAAAACAATCAGTGTCTGTGTCATCACATGTCAGCATATTTGTGTCTGGGTGTCTGTGTTATGTATCTAGATGTCCGCGTCTGTCAGGATCAGTGTCTCTATGTGCAGTCCGTGTGTCAGCGTATCCCTGTGTATATGCATCTGTCAGTGTCCATGTGTCCACATGTGTGTCTGTGTCAGCGTCCATGTATCAGCTTGTCAGCGCCAGTGTTTTAGGATCTGTCTATTTTTCAGCATATGTCTGTTTGTCGGTGTCTGCGTGTCCAAGCGTTAACATATGTCAGCATACAGTACTTCCCATCTGTACCGATTTTCATGCGACAGGGATTTTTTGTCTGTCCCATGACATTTTGTGCCTACACAGAGCATCTATTCACGGAAGACAGAGGGGCTGGGGGCATGCCAGAAGCTCACAGAGCGCTTAGCATGCCTCCATAGTGATGAAAACGGGAGGCGTGGCTTGTGGGAGCATTATACCCAATAATCCTTGCCCCCTCTCAGTGCAGTCACACACTTTTTCTGGCGGCGGTGCGGCTTCGTCGCACAGAAGTCTTAATTATAGAGTCAGAAGCATAAGGATGTGTGACATACAGTATAGGGTGGAATTGAATGCCGCCTGAGTTCAGTGCAGTGCAAGATGTCTGCTGAATTATGACGTTTTTTAAAGGGGCATTTACTTACAAGGCAAAACCATGCCTGTTAAGGTTATTCCCCTTTAAAAAACGTCAGAATTCAGCAGACATCTCGCACTGCACTGAACTAAGGCGGCATTAAATTCCGGCCATAGTGACTTAGGTGTGTGGAGTATAGTGTAAGGTTAATGACAGCATGTGGCATATAGTGCAAGGGGCATTATGATGTGTGACGTAATATTTAAGGGGGGGGCGCCAGAAACTTTTTTGGCTGGGGGGAGCAAAATTTATAGTTACGCCACTGATCCCTCGGACCACCTCGTGGACTTGTCTCTGGTAATCTGTTAGCATGGGAAATGGGGGTTCATATTAGTGTTCCTATTGATTTACACATGTAATAATTTTTGGCTAAAGTATTTTGAAATGACCTACAAACCAAAAACTCATATATACACATGATTAAAGAGGGTACTGCTGTCAGCATGTAACTAACTAAGTACCCTTAGCCCCATTACATTGAAATATTATACAGTGTGTCAATGTAATGAGGGTAAGGTGTGGCTCTCCTTGCAGCTTTACTGCATGGATTCAATGGCAAGCTTCAACAAGGGTACAAGTCTTATTTGTGGTGGGCACACAGTACTCATTGGTGTGTTTGGGGGCGGCTAACAAAAAATACCAATGGAGTGGTTTATGTGCAAGACAATGGTTGTTGTGCCATGGGGCCTTATTCTAGTTCACTGTTTCTGACAAACTCCTTCTTATATGGACAAAACCATGTGCACTGCAGGTGGGGCAGATGTTACTTGTGCAGAGAGAATTAGATTTGGGTGGGGTTTTACTTCAAAGTGAGATCTATATTGCAGTGTAAAAATAAAGTAGCCAGTATTCACCCTGCACAGAAACCAAATAACTCACCCAAATCTAATTCTCTCTGCACATTTTACATCTGTTCCCCTGCAGTGCACATGGTTTTGTCCACTCACTGTCACTGTACCAATCTCACACTAATACAAACATTGGGCCTAACATGGGCAAATTAAGAAGAAACGCATGCAAAGATCAGCAATAAATAGCAAATATGTGTTTGATGCAAATACACTCGCAGTGTCGAATTCGGCGCCTCAGGTGCTGGAGGAGGTCCGACTGGCGCCTCCGTAAGTCGGACCGTCGCCACTCCAATTGGGTGGTGGTCGACGCACGCTGGGCCGCAAGGTAGGCCTGGTGCTTGTCTCGGTTCGAGACATAAGGGCCTGCATGCCCCAGCCTCTGCTCCATGATTCCCACAAGGGCCAGGAGCTCCCTCTTGGTAAAGGGTGCAGACATATTGGAAATGGCACATTAAACAAATGCAGGGACATATATTAATAATGCTGTTCTCTGATTGGTTGTTAACATTCTTATTTGATATTAACTTTATTGATAATACTTCAAATATCAGTATGTATGCGAAATTTCTCTCGCCACGGCGATCGGAACGGATCGCAATACTTACTCTATGCATGTATGTATATGCGTCTGTTCACATAAATATACCCATACACATATGTGCATGTCTCCTGTCTACATGATGTCATTGTTTACACTGTTGACCATACCTGCCTGAGTGTATACTCACTCAACTAGTATTTTGGAAATATCAACAATATTAAACACCATATAATACCTACCTTCAACAAACACAAACAACACATACAAACATGACTGTTAAAGTACTATACACATACAAGTCAACTCACCTGACATGGCATCAATCATCAGCTATATAGAGAATCACAAAAATACATACTGTAGGTTAGAAAATTTCTGAAACATGCAATATATCACTCAGTTCACAAATGACTGGGAGCCCAAACCATTTCACCACAATCATTATGTAGCCTACAGGTGCATTGTTCATCAATGTCATATAATGTGTGATGTCACCTTTGTTAAACATATTGATGTGCATATGTATTTATAACTTAATCAAGTTGTTTGACATATTATATTGTATGTTGTTCATTCACACAGATACCTGAAGTGGTGTCCCACCACAGAGTCCCGCAGTTGGTATCCCCGGATGCGTTCTGGGGTGCGGGATGGGCGCACAGCAATGTCTTGCAGTTTAGATGTTGTTACCTCTGACTCTGCAAAAGGAACATTACGCCTCACAGCGATGTTGTGCAGGAAGCAACACACCCCCACAATCATTGCCACCATTTCTGGGGAATATTGCAGTTCGCCACCGTGCGGTGGAGCACCCGAAACCGGCCCTTTAACAGGCCAATCGTGCGCTCCACAACTTGCCTGGTAGCGACATGCGCACCATTGTATGACTCCTGTGGGTTCGGTGGTGGCAAACTGTAAGGAGTAAGCAGCCAGGGCGTAGAGGGGTAACCGGAAACACCCAGAATCCATGCATCACAGCCTTCCAGCTCTTGCAGTCTTTGCCAGATCCCAGGTTGGTTGGATAACATGAGAGTCATGGGCACTTCCATGAAAGTTGGAATTGAAGGCAAGAATTTCCATGGATGGGCCACATACCACCATCACATTGAGCAAGTGGAACATCTTCCTGTTCTGATAGATCAGCTCACTCCATGATGGTGGCACGAATGGTACATGCATCCCATCCACAGCCCCTATCACATTAGGGAAGCCAGCATGGTTATTGAAATGCCAGCTTACTCCTATCAAGGGTATCTTGGGCAAAAGACATGGCCATGAACTGCCCCTTGAGCAGACATCACACGCCTCAGGATTCTGCTGAAAGCAGGCTTGGATATCCCAGAAAGTACTGCCACTACTTGCTGGAAAGAACCTGAGGTGCAGAAATGCAACACCGCCAACACCTGGGTGAGTGGCGGTATTGCTGTCTTCAACTTGTGATGAGCTTCTAGATCACTCTCAATTAAAGAGAGAGTCTCTATAATACCATGCGGGGGTAACCTGTACCTAGTAAGTACCTCCTCATCAAGCATCCCAAAGAGGGTCACCCGTGAGCGGTAGATTCTAGCACGACCTGGCCTCCTTTGGGACTGAGTGGGTGGAGCCACAAGTTGCCCCTCCTGGTACACCACACCATTGTAGCTTATTATAACTAAATTAACAGGAAATACTTACAATTAAAACTATGTACTTTGAATGTTGAAAATGCAAACCAAATAAACAACAATTTCATATAACCATACATACAGGTGAGAGACGTCCTGTATACTCCATTTTTGGGTACGTATGGAAAATGCTTTCTGAAACAATGGACACAACATTTAGGTTGCCACACACCACTATTGAACATACAGTATATGTAATAACCATGGACAAGATTGCTACCAGTTACAACAGTACTTGCAAAAATGTAACAGTACCAGTATATTTGAAAACAATTGTGCCTGGAATACTGTATCCTACACACCATTCAATAGGATAAAATGTGGCAAGGTTTTTTTCGCCATGATTCACCGAGTAGCAATCGCAATCTTTTTATGGTGAAGTGGAATGTGAACTTTTTTATTAAAGTGTTTTGTTTTTTACATTTGGTGTAAAAAAATCAGGAATTTTATTCTGAGGAGGGACATGCTATTTTTATTCATGTGCTGTAAGCACATGAATATATATTTAATTTAAAAAATATATATATTTTTTTACACTGACCAGCCAGCAGGGGGCGCCGGAGCCGAGACGCTCATTAGATATTCATATATTCACTGCACCCGATCGTTACATATGCATGATCGGGTGTAGTGAATATACCCGGTCCCCTGCTGGCACCCCCGGGGGGCAGCCTGTGCTGCCTGGCATCCGGGGAGCCCACCTCCCCCCCACATACGCTCTGGGGCAGGCAGAGAGACTTCCATCTCCCTGCCTGCCACCGTCCTCAGGCTCCCTGCGGCGTTCGCCGCAGGAGCTCATATTCGCCGGTCAGGGGCAGCTAGCCCCTGACTCGTTGAATACCGGAGCCGGCGAGGCTCCGGAACGTGGCGAATGTGCAGCGAATCCTAAACAGGATTCGCTGCACCTCGACGGTATTCACATTGAATACCGCCCTAAGTTTTTTTTCCCTGGGCAATAACTGCTGCCAATGGTGCCTGATTTACACAAATAAAATCACCATTATCAACATCCTCATCAGCATCAAATGTACAAATATCCCCTCATCCTGTTGTACTTCCACAGTAGCATCCTCAAATTAAATGTCACCATCTTTATTTGTACCGCTCATACCACATGCTCAGTTGATACAGAAGTGGTGAAGGAGGCTTCTTTATGAGTGTAGTTTCAGAAATGTGAAACTCAGATTACAAAAATAACTCCAGTGTATCCTTAAGAATTTGTGACCATACAGTTTGTTCTTCAGGCTTCATGTACTTCTTTTTTTGGAGAACGGATTTGTCTGTTTTAAAAGTGAAACTTCTAACCTCATATGAGGTTAAAGAAGAAGATGCCTCACTGGGTTTGGCCTCTACTAACAAAACAGGCTTTCTAGATCATGAAACATCAGTAGCACTACCACTAGCAAGACCTCCACTTGCAAGCAAAGGCCATGGACTGAGCCATTCCTTGCTACTTATGTAGTGTATGACATGCTGTCAATTTTATGATTTTCAGGAGATTATGTTTTCTTTAACATTGTGAAATATTCTTTCATCGTAAAACACATATTTTTTTAACATTGCAGTAAGTAAATGTAGTAAATGTTTATTTTTTAAAGTGCAGTACACATTTTATTGTATAATAATGGCTTTCCTAACACGGACACATTCACAGTGCAGCCAACTACTTACACTGAGGGGTATATTTACTAAAGTTTAAAAAATGAAAAGGGGTGATGCTGCCTTATTCACAGTCACAGAAACTCTTTTTAAGATCCAGAATGGCCTGTGCTGCAGACCACAGCCTTTTACTAATAAGTTTGAGTCTGAAGCAGTATCCCACTGTCCATAGGACCTTATTCAGGTCAGTTCAGTAGGGGTCTGATGTTCTGCATATGTGCAGCTGCATTTCTGTGCATGTGCATATTCTAAGGGCATTCAGGCAGGGGTACTCGCCCATGGGAATGCCCACATTTCTTGGGAGTTCTCTTGAATACGCTGGGCATTCCCATGGAAATCATGGGGAGCAATCATGGGGCTATGACGTGGGCGCTGGGAGCAGGCAGCTCATCACCGGATGTACTTACCAGTATTGGTGGTCCACAACAGCCTGAGGTATAATAGAATGCCACCCCTTCCTGTTATAGTAGTCTGCGGGGTTGTCATGGGGAGCAATCATGGGGAGCAATCATGGGGGTATGAGTCCCATCTTTAGCACCAGCACATTGCTGGTAACCATGACTCAGGAAGCCTTGGATGATGTCATCAAGGCGCTGTCCTTTCGGCAAACAGATGATATCACATATGATCCTGTGTGCCAATACCAACTCCAAATAAACAGGAGAGTGTGTGGTACTCTCAAGGAGTAGCATACCAACAAAGGGCAATGGCTA
The DNA here is from genome assembly GCF_055691185.1 of Crinia signifera. Taxonomy (NCBI): domain Eukaryota; kingdom Metazoa; phylum Chordata; class Amphibia; order Anura; family Myobatrachidae; genus Crinia; species Crinia signifera. The sequence goes on along the minus strand of NC_139221.1, from coordinate 145,207,908 downwards.
ATCTCCGGGTCATCGGGACTGGTCCAAGTAGATCCAAATCACATTAACCCCCTTCCTGGAGCCTAACCCAAATCTTTCATACACCCTGGCCTGCGGCATACTTGTGTTGGGAAATCTCAAGAGGTGGCATGGTCAGCCAGGAAGGGAGGGATATATGAGGCAGGAGTACCCCCTTCCCCTTGGATGGCCACGCCCCCTAACAAGATCCCACCCCCATTAGGTCTGCTTTGAGAAATTTCCTGGGCTGGTTTAAAATCCCAATCCACCCCTGCACGAGGCATTTTATTATATTAGATGCCTCCTAGGTCCTACAACCACATCTGAATGAGGCCCAGATTTCCTGGAAGCAAATACTGTATAGAAACTGTGTTTACCCATGCATACAATTTTATTAAAATACTGAACAACTTGTCAGTAGATGTTTATAATACCCTTATGGAAAAAATAGATTCCATACTGTAGCTACTAATATTGTGTAATACAGCTGCAATCATTAAAGTATTTCAAGGGTGATATGTCCTGATATAGTATATGATAGTATAAAGCTGAGTAAAATAATAACCAGTAAGCAAAGTACTGTATACTGCATCAGTTATCTGACTTCTGTAGCATCAATGGCAGGTACTCTTTTGTTACAAATGTCATAGATCAATATTAAAGTGAGAGCATTGCTGGCTCACAAAACTTTCAATATTACTTTATATTTTCAATGGATTAATTGTCTAGTGCTTTACAGGATTCCATTCACTGGAGCAAAGTCCTACACAATGCTTCAAAACTGAAGATGTGCTTATAAAAAGGTAGCTGGAATAGATCAACTGAATCAATTTAAGAGTCTTGCTCAGTGGCCGGAAAATGTGCATCAGCCAATTCCAAAACAAAATAAGCCTTACTTACTAATTTAATGAAATGTTTTAACAGTGATGCTTATTCATGTCTTATGTTTACATACCATAAACAATATAGTAATTAGATATATTGGGTATTTAAATTGTTATTTTTAAAAACTGTGATTTTGAACATTATGAAGATCACCCCCAAAAAATTAATTCAGTGTGTCTCAAGTTGGAGTCTAATGCAAATCTTTGCAGCATTTATAGGAATGAAGAACCACTCTACTATATACATAAACTATATTTTGCTTTATAATGGTACATCCCAATGGATGGTATTTTAGCCTTTCAATACACAATATACCCAAGTTCAAGAATCTTTATTAGTTAGCATTCACTTTACAATCCATGCCAAATGTTATCCATGACATTAGTTGAGTGAACTAAATGGTCTTTTTATTTTGAACAAAATTTGGGAATTCTCATCTATTAAAAGTAGGTCTAAAATATATTTGGGATGTGCTCCAGCCTCCATCATTGGTTTGGGTTTTGGATCTATATTGGTATTTGATAAAACCGCTCTTCTAGGTTTTGGTTTTGGATCTGGATATATATATATATATATATATATATATATATATATGTGCGGAGGGATGCCGGCACTCCAATCCTCTTAGTAGTAGGTACCTGGTGCCTTCACAATGCAAGCAGCAACGCTGAACGCTGGATACAGTCGGGGGTGTAGCGCGGCACTCAGGACGGTGTTAAGAAAGAAAACAGGAGCCAAACTTGACGTTGACGTTGCAGCCTTGCGGCTTTTATCAATTTATGTTAGCTGTTTTGATAAAAGCCGCAAGGCTGAAACGTCAACGTCAAGTTCGGCTCCTGTTTTCTTTCTTAACACCGTCCTGAGTGCCGCGCTACACCCCCAACTATATATATATATATATAGATAGAGAAAAAAACGTGTCACTCCAGGGACTTCAAACAACGTGTAGTTTATTGGCGCATATCAACGGCGTTTCAGGACACTTCCCGTCATCAGGATCCTGATGACGGGAAGTGTCCCGAAACGCCGTTGATATGCGCCAATAAACTACACGTTGTTTGAAGTCCCTGGAGTGACACGTTTTTTTCTCTATCTATGTTGGAGCACGCAGTGGCTTTGGCGTGAGCACCCGGGCAATTACATTACTGCCACCCCCTGCTGGCAAGTGGAGTGCCAGACCTCTCTGTTTGCTATATATATATATATATATATATATATATATATATATATATATATATATATATATATATATATTTAAATCATAAAACCAGCTATATATATATATATATATATATATATATATATATATATATATATATATATATAATAAAACCAGCTAAAATTACAGAATCCTGGCCTGTTAAGTTTCTATGGCATTATTAACCTCAATAGCAATTGTTTCCAATCATTTTCAGTACATTTTTACCAACTCCCATTTCACATAAATGTTTTACTTGTGGTGTGTCTAGTGAACTGGTCAGCCTGTTGTGTGAGAGGCAGCCAGCCTTAATGGGTCACCGCATCAATTAAAGACCATTTGCCGTTTTTGTATTAAAAGAGGCCAGTAACGGAGGCAGGTGTAAGCTAAGTCTAAATGTGAATATGACACTTTATTTTAAGCCTCCTAAATTTTCCCTTAAAGGGAAAAAACAGGGTACTATGGAAGAGATACTGGAATGTTTACTGAATTGGCTGCTGGGCAGCAGTAGATGGTTGCAGGGAAAAAGGATCTGGCCGCTAAACAGCAAACTCAGATTCAGGGGCAACAAGCCCAGGTTCAGATGTTGCATGAGGAGTTAAAGGAGTTGTACAAAGGTGGGCAGCAATGGGAGAGATTATCGAAGCTCATATCAGTTGATGACATTGAGGCACTCCTTTGCACACTTCAGTACTCCACCATGGGTTTAAAATGGCCTGCAGAGAAATGGTCTAAAAGACTGGTTCCCTGTTTAACAGGGGAGGCGCAGAGAGCCTATGTGGATATGAATGTGGCTGAGGCATGCTCCTACCCTGGCCTTAAAAAGGCTATACTCAGCAGGCTTGAGGTGACAGGCCACATCAAAGGAAAAGAATGTAATGACTGATGGCTGGATGCCTATGAGCCTCCCAGGATTCAACTGGCCAAAATAGCCCAGCTGGCTAGGGGCTCGTTACAGCTGGATAAGAACTATGCAGTGCAAATTGTGGAGATAGTTGCACAGGACTCTGCAAGTGCTAGACCAACCAGTGCAGCAGTGGGATCCACAGACATTTGAGGATCTGGCAGCGGTGACTGAGCAAAGCCAGGTTAGGATTCATGCTACCATGTATCAAAGCCCAGAACATTGTCTCTGCCAATGTGGTTCCTCCAGGAGTTGACAAGGTCCTGCCTCATGTCAGGGTATTGTGTACCACAGCGATATTGAGGAGTGCCCACATGTGCACTTACCCCTCACCATACAAGGCCTGCCATTAAAGGTGGTAGCTGCAGTGACCTCCAGACCTCCGGATTTGCTAATCCTGGGCCGGGACATACCGTCCCTGAAGGAGCTGGTTTCATGGGATGAGGCATCTCTGGGGTCAGAGATTCAGGCCCAATGGAACCCTGTTGGTGAGAAAATATAATTATATTATATTATTTCATACCTCAGTTTCAACTCTCGCTACTTTTTACTAGCACATAAGTGGGTGACATTTTGTTCCAATAAAAATAATTACAAAGATCTTTGGGGAGACCAATGGAAGGATATGAATCTGGTGCATGCTTTTGATAATGTGAAAGTGGTTAATGGTATGGTGGTTGAGTCTTTGCAACCAGAGGGTGGACCTATTTTGTTTTAAAAAATTATTTACTATATCAGGTAAACACTTTACAGGGGGAAAGAGTAGAACATTTGTTAGTTCCCCAAAAACTTAAGCAGTTGGTACTGGTAGCTGCGCATACGCATCTGTGGGGTGGCTATTAGGGTGGAAGAAAACTCTCCAATGCATACAATTAAGATTATTTTGGCCAGGCGTTCATGCCGCAGTCAAGAGGTATTGTCCGGATTGCACAGGCTCCCTTGGTACCACTCACTATCATTTTTGTGCATTTTGAGAGAATCGGTATGTATTTGATGGGGCCAGTGGAAAAATCTGCTCTGATATATATCATTTATTATCTCTTGGATGAATGTAGATTCAACTATGAAATGTAACTAATATAAATTTCGATACAATTTAACCCTATTCAAGTTATCTCAGATATTTTTTTCTTCTAGACAATATGTTTCATCAGTAACTTACACATTGTAGCCTTTAAGAATACTATTTCCAAACCTGTAATTTAGTATGGGAATGACATTAAAGAAATACTTGCTAAGGCAGTTCATTAGCATGGCTATAAACCTCTGTAATTATTTTTATTGGAACAAAATGTCACCCACTTATGTGCTAGTAAGAAGTAGCAAGAGAGTTGAAACTGAGATATGAAATAAAGCATTACAAAAACACATTCTTCCTTCAATCCTGTATAAAGGGAACAGTGTACAAATTTGAGATTTTCTTAATATTTAGAACTTTTGTGTTTGGGCAAAAAAGTTCAAGCTATAACAATTGCACAATATTGTAGGCCTGTATATTTTCCTCCTTAATTTGTAACATAACTGTGTGGAAGTTATTAAAAAAGCTACAATAGGAGAGAGTAGGGTAAGAGAAAGTGGAAATTTGCCCCACTCTTTTTATTTAATCAGCTGTACACTTTTGTTTGGCGTTATACCGGCATTATTTGTTCACCTTCAGCTGATATCGATTGTGAATTGACACCCCTTTTTCATCTTGTATTTATATGGGCTAGCTGTGAATTCTTAAATGTATTCCAAATTCAAACATTGTTGCTTAGTATTTAATTCTGATATATTTTCTTTTGTTTCTATATGTATACAGCCAGTTGTTAGCTATGTGGTATGCCTTGCTTGTTTGTTTAAGGTAATTAATTGCTAGCCATTTTAGATAGAGATGAGCGGGTCCGGATCCCCGAGATCCGACAGATCCGAATATCGGGGATCCGGGCCAGATCCGAGCCGGCTCGGGTGTTCCCGCCTGAATTCCGGACCAATAACGAGGCCGAACGTCATCATCGCGCTGTCGGATTCTCGCGGGAGCGGGATCTTATAAAAGACGCACGCGCGCCCGCCATCTTCACTCCAATCTTGGAGAGGGAAGAGGGTGGTTGGGAAGCTCCGTGTGCTCCGTGCTGTGCTCTGTGCCATGTGCTCCGTAACCTGACCTGTGCCCTCACTGCCCTGTGCTGTGCTCCGTGCCATGTGCTCCGTGCTGTGCTCCGTGACCTGCCCTCCCTGCCCTGTGCTGTGCTCCGTGCCATGTGCTCCGTGCTGTGCTGTGCTCCGTGACCTGCCCTCACTGCCCTGTGTTGTAGACTTGTGGCCTGAGCCCTGTAGTGTGATTTAACTAACTAGGTGCTGCAGTGCTCACACGCAGGGGCTGCAGTGTCCACTGTCCAGGGGCTGTCCTGTGGCCCGTGCCCTGATGTGATTTATTTAGCCCTAAGCCCTGTGTTGTGATTTATTTTATTTAGCCCTGAACCCTGTGTTTTTTTTGTGATTTAACTAACTCAGTGCTGCAGTGCTCACACACAGGGGCTGCAGTGCTGCTGAGTAGTACACTGTGTACAGGGGCAGCATTAATACAAGGGGCTGTGTCCAGTGTGACGGCCTATATCTTATCCATTGTCCAGTGTCACAAGTCACTCACGACATATATCCTGTGTCCTGTCCTGTGTGACGACTGACGACATATCCTGTGTCCAGTGTGACGACATATATCCTGTGTCCAGTGTGACGACATATATCCTGTGTCGTGCTGCAGTGCTCACACGCAGGGGCTGCAGTGTCCACTGTCCAGGGGCTGTCCTGTGGCCCGTGCCCTGATGTGATTTATTTAGCCCTAAGCCCTGTGTTGTGATTTATTTTATTTAGCCCTGAACCCTGTGTTTTTTTGTGATTTAACTAACTCAGTGCTGCAGTGCTCACACACAGGGGCTGCAGTGCTGCTGAGTAGTACACTGTGTACAGGGGCAGCATTAATACAAGGGGCTGTGTCCAGTGTGACGGCCTATATCTTATCCATTGTCCAGTGTCACAAGTCACTCACGACATATATCCTGTGTCCTGTCCTGTGTGACGACTGACGACATATCCTGTGTCCAGTGTGACGACATATATCCTGTGTCGTGCTGCAGTGCTCACACGCAGGGGATGCAGTGTCCACTGTCCAGGGGCTGTCCTGTGGCCCGTGCCCTGATGTGATTTATTTAGCCCTAAGCCCTGTGTTGTGATTTATTTTATTTAGCCCTGAACCCTGTGTTTTTTTTGTGATTTAACTAACTCAGTGCTGCAGTGCTCACACACAGGGGCTGCAGTGCTGCTGAGTAGTACACTGTGTACAGGGGCAGCATTAATACAAGGGGCTGTGTCCAGTGTGACGGCCTATATCTTATCCATTGTCCAGTGTCACAAGTCACTCACGACATATATCCTGTGTCCTGTCCTGTGTGACGACTGACGACATATCCTGTGTCCAGTGTGACGACATATATCCTGTGTCCAGTGTGACGACATATATCCTGTGTCGTGCTGCAGTGCTCACACGCAGGGGCTGCAGTGTCCACTGTCCAGGGGCTGTCCTGTGGCCCGTGCCCTGATGTGATTTATTTAGCCCTAAGCCCTGTGTTGTGATTTATTTTATTTAGCCCTGAACCCTGTGTTTTTTTGTGATTTAACTAACTCAGTGCTGCAGTGCTCACACACAGGGGCTGCAGTGCTGCTGAGTAGTACACTGTGTACAGGGGCAGCATTAATACAAGGGGCTGTGTCCAGTGTGACGGCCTATATCTTATCCATTGTCCAGTGTCACAAGTCACTCACGACATATATCCTGTGTCCTGTCCTGTGTGACGACTGACGACATATCCTGTGTCCAGTGTGACGACATATATCCTGTGTCGTGCTGCAGTGCTCACACGCAGGGGATGCAGTGTCCACTGTCCAGGGGCTGTCCTGTGGCCCGTGCCCTGATGTGATTTATTTAGCCCTAAGCCCTGTGTTGTGATTTATTTTATTTAGCCCTGAACCCTGTGTTTTTTTTTTTGTGATTTAACTAACTCAGTGCTGCAGTGCTCACACACAGGGGCTGCAGTGCTGCTGAGTAGTACACTGTGTACAGGGGCAGCATTAATACAAGGGGCTGTGTCCAGTGTGACGGCCTATATCTTATCTATTGTCCAGTGTCACAAGTCACTCACGACATATATCCTGTGTCCTGTCCTGTGTGACGACTGACGACATATCCTGTGTGACGTGTGACGACATATATCCTGTGTCCAGTGTGACGACATATATCCTGTGTCCAGAGCCAGATTAAGGCCTTCAAGGGCCTGGAGCTGAGATTTATGAAGGGCCTATTGTGTGCCGCCACAAGGGGCGTGACCAGCATGGTGGGGGTGTGGCTACAGATATAAGGGTGTGGTCTATGCATACACCATGTCATTGACCACTGAATATATAAATACATAAAAAAAACACAAACTATGGTTTATGAATAAAATGCAACAATTTTTATTTATAAAGTGCTTTACTGAAAAATACCTGAAAATTGCTCATTTTCCAATATTTAAATTACAAGGTGCAGAACATGAAAACAGAATAAAGAATACAAAATAAATATTAAATAACACTAAAATATGTGAACTGTTACTGCAAATAAGTGACCTGCTCATTTTTTAAGACCTTTCTGCATGCAAAATCATGGGTACTATAGGCTATTTTGCTCCATAATAAAGTAATTCTCAAGGGACCTCACTATTAATTGTATAGACCCCCTTTCACCGGAGATACTATAGCCTATGATTAATGAGACAGAGATAATATAGTCCCTTATAGACTGTTATAGCAGACAGGTACCATCCATTGGGCTCAATAAAGAACTGTATAGTATGCAAACACTAAAACTTTTAAACCGATAATGAAAGAAATGCAAAAACTTTTTGCTTAATCATGTATAGCACTCTTTAACTCTGATATTAAATTTCAGCTTATAAAAATGTAAATGGTAAACAGCAACCAGACAACTAAAAAACTGAGGATAGTGAACAAATATTACTAAACATTAACTTTTCTTGCTTTTTGAATAGAAAATTCTTTAATTAGATATTCCACGTCAATTTCTCTTAATAGTTCATTTTCAATGCACAAAAGAGAAAGAGCATTTAAGCGCTGTTGTGCCATGGAGGACCTCAGTGCACTTTTTACCCTCTTTAGTGCAGAAAAGCTGCGCTCTCCACTGCAGTTGGTAACCATCATACAAAGGTACATGCGGAGTGAAACGGCAACATTTGGAAAGTTACCAACCAGTGCCTCTCTAATTAAAAATGTATACATTTTGATTTCTTGGCTCTCATGTGTATTTTTGTTTGCATCGGATGAAATAAAGATCCGAAATAAAGCAGCAAACTGTACTACTTCATCTGCATACTCTGGGCCAAGATCTCCTGGGTATACTCCTACCAATGCAGTGGCCTTAGCACGTAGGTCATCTGATGGTAAAGAGCATAGTTCTGAAAGGAATCCAAATCTGTCTCGAATCACACTGTATGCTGCTTTCCTTTGATGCAGTGATGACAATAGCTGATCAATTATGGGAAGAAAAGTGTCTACTCTCAAGTTGTCTGACGGTGTAAATTCAGCAGCTGCATCTGCAGCACCACCAAAGTCCCATTTTTTATTTCTTTTAATGTGTCTTGTCTGTTTGTAATCATCGCAGGAGTAAACAATTTTACTTTGACTTTCAAACTCTGGAAACTGTGAACGGAGGCTTTCCACAAACATTTTTAAGGATTCCAAAAGGTCAGTTGCTGTGTTCAGATCCATCCTTGAATCTTGTAAATACTTACTGGTTTTATTAAACTGACTCAGTATTGTGGACCAGAGTTGCACCATAATTCCAGTTTCCAATTGACACATTTTTGCATAAAGTCCCTTCGCTTCCGAGCACGTTTCTTCCCTTTCTGCTGTATCATTTGACATATCGTGTAGTAAACCTTTGATAGCTGGATAGCCTTTCTTTAAGGAATGAAGTGCATCATGGTGAGCAGACCAACGTGTATCTGAAAGGCTTTTCAGTGTAGGTACACCTAGGGGCTTGAAGACATCTATCAGAAGACTCCAACGATATGGTGAGGCAGAAAAAAACACATACAACTTCTGAACAAAGCGAAAAAACAAAACTGCCTCAGGGCAACATTTTACAGCACTTTGTCCAATAAGGTTCAAAGAATGCCCAAAGCATGGAATATATTCAGCTAGCTTGTTCTTCTGACAAATCAAGGCCTGCATTCCATTGTATTTTCCACTCATATTTGATGCATTATCGTATGATTGGCCCCGGCAATCTTGAATGGAAATCCCATTTTCCTTAAGAAAAAGAAGAAGGGTGTTTGCCAAGTGTTCTCCAGTATGTCCACGTACTGGAATAAATTTGATAAAACGCTCAATAGGTCCACTTGGAAGCACATAACGAATTATAAGTGTTAGCTGATCAGTGTTTGAAATGTCGGGTGTTGAGTCCACACTTACAGAATAGTACTTACATTTTTTTTATTTCTGTCATGATATGCCGCAGTAATTGTTGTCCAATTACCTCAACAAACTCATCGCAAATTGTTGAGGACAGGTATGATACGTGTCCTCGCCCCTTGTTTGCATGCATCCGAAAATGTTGAGTAAGGAAGGGATCATACTCTGACAAATACTCTAGAGACCCTAAAAAATTACCATTGTGCACCGAGCCAATGATTTCATCATTTCCACGAAAGGCAAGACCTCTTGATGAAAGGAGTTTAATAGTACTTAAAATTCTGCGAAGAATTTCATGCCAGTACTGTTTTTGAGCCTCGTATTGAATCACAAGAGATTTGTCTACACGTTCTCCAGTCAACTTTCTTCGAATAAGTTTCTCAAGAGAAACGGCATGAGTTTTGCTACTTTCATGGCTGCTTAAATCTCTTTTTGCATGTCGCCAGTCTGAATATCCATCATTTGCCAACAGTGTGGTGGCATCTGATGAAAATAATTTGCAGTGAGCACAAAAGAGTTTAAGCGTTTTTGGCGAATAGCAAAGCCAATCACGCTGAACTTTCTCACCATTCATTTGTTCCCGATAAAACAATGATTTAGTACAATGGCGCACAAAATGTTCACCAGGGAATATTTTTTGGGTATTTGTAAAATCACTGTCCATGAAGTGGCAATCAGCAACCCCCTTATGACACACATATTCCCGCAAAGCTTCTGAAACCTGCCACTGTCCTACATCAGTTGAAAATGATGTTGTTATTGGATGCACATCCACAATTTCTGTGTCATATTCAACTGTTTCACTGGTTTCAGTCTGGAGATCTATTATGTCTGCATGCTCAGCAGATGCACTGGGACTGGTTTCACTTGCACCAGCTTCACTTGTACCAGCTGTAAACTCTCTGGCAGTGGATGTACTTTGACTTACTATAGAGGAACCAGATGGAGTTTTTCTTGAACAAAATTCAGTAATTTTTTTGGTCTTAGCCAATACTTTCTCTAGGTTTTTCTGTTCCTCTTTCTTGGCTTTTAGTTTATCCCATCCACTCTGTTGTTTTTTCATGTTAACCTGAATGACAAGTAAATTGTTACTCGTAACGTAGTTATCTAACTTATTCTATACTAAGCTATGATTTAACTGTGTAAAACACTTTGGAAGTGGTTTGGAGATGGACAAATCTCTTTGCACAGATGAAAATAACACCTTTTACCAAGCAATGCATGCGCAAAACTGTTTTTTTTTTTTTTGCTATTCTCAGCTCTATTCTATGTCTGTCGGGTCAGATCATTACAGTGGCAATGTGATCTCACTGAACTGATCTAGTGTTTATTCTAGCACCCGCCATCTTTGAAAATCCATGCAGTTCCTCTTCCCTGCCTGGGGTGTCACTGTCTGCTGAGGTGCTTCTAGCACAGTGTGGTCTGTATATCAGCACTGATATGCAAACCAGACCTATGCTAGAAACACCACAGCAAACAGCGACACCCCAGGCAGGGAAGAGGAACTGCATGGATTTTCAAAGCTAGCGGGTGCTAGAATGAACACTACTGTTCTCTCACATGTTAGTATACAGTACAGTAGCTAGAGGTCTATGTTATTCTGAGTCGTGCATATGAAGAAAGTAAAGACTGTTCTAGATGATCCCTTGCACCTACTGTGCCAATACTGATACTAATGGTGACGCTTTTTGCTCTAAACCAGGGCTGGGCAATAAGCGGCCCTCCAGCTGTTGATGAACTACATATCCCAGCATGCCTTTCATCAGAATCAGCATGGCCAAATAGCAAAACTAAGGCAAGGCATGCTGGACTGTGTAGTTCATCAACAGCTGAAGGGCCGCTTATTGCCCACCCCTGCTCTAAACAAATAAATAGGGGGTAGCAGATTTTTGCATTAGTTGAATGGAAACTAAACTCACATTAGCATAAGGTAGTAAATTAGACTTTAACAACTACCGGTAACTACAGATACTTTATATCCAAATCAGAACTACTACTTCATCTTCAATTAAACTAGGCTCTGCATAGAGAAGACCTATTCCCTGCTGTCATTGATATTACTTAGAATATGAAACTATGACTATATAAATAATAATATACACAAACACACACACATATATATATATATATATATATATATATATATAACATTACAATATACAGTATACAGATGTAACCATGCTTATCCATCGCCATGGATGGTGCAACTAATGTGTCAGTGAATTGTAAATTAGTGTGCCCACTTTTATCAGTTACTGCCAGACTGCGACTAGTCGCAGCTTGAAAAATAGTGTGGTACTGTATGCAGCGATGCATATGCCCATGCATGTGCACAGCAGCATAGATGAGGATGGCTACATCTGTATGGATATATGTGTGATCTCTACTTACAGCTGCTTGACAAATACTTTTGTATTGTTTAGTAGGATAGACAGAAAAGGGTATCAGCCTCCGAAACTGTACAGATTCCCAAAGGATTTAACGGCTGAGGGAATATACATAGAGGAGTTTATTACAATGTATTACACATATAGCAAAATAAATATAGTTTTCAACTCTATCACAAGTATTTTATGTGTGTGCTTTAAAAATAGGTAAACCTTATTGTTTAAAATGAACAAATATTTTTCCAAAAAAATCAATTAATTAAATATACAGATTAAATAGAAAAATTACAACACTTTCTTCTAATAGTTGACTATCATCCCTAATAGTCCAAGAAACATCATAATCCTTCAGTCGCCTCAGTGGTCTCCCGCTGATACACCATATGATTATAACATTCCTAAATTAAAACCATAATGTAAATAAAGACTCAGCTGTAGATTTGGCAGTAAAATTTGAATTTATTAGGAGCATATATTTAAATCCGCTTAATTCAGCTGAAGTATGGTGGCAGAAAAAGGACGGCTCTACGTATTCCATTCAAATCATACGCTAAACAATTAGCAACCTGCAAATTTCATCTGATATTGCCCAAGGTGCACACAAACCAATAAATCTCAAAAGCTACCAACAATTGGTATCCACTCTACCCTCTAACATGACTACCCACCCGGTAGGCTCAATAACACCATCCCTGTCAGGGTGGTCTGACGACCAAACAAGTCAATGACGGTAAGCACCATAAACCATAACATTAATCAACAACCAAATCTGCATCCGAAGCAGATACTTGCTGTTCTTTCCTGCTGAAAATAGCTGATGTAAAAAAACACACAGACGTGACTAATAAGCAAAGGTGGGTGGGCATACCGAAACAAAGAGGCTA